>NW_026988444.1:0-2400000 GCF_030222135.1 Aotus nancymaae
GGAAGCACCAGCACTATTTGCATCAGTTGTACACGGGTACTCAGGAGGCACCAGCACTATTTGCACCAGTTGTACACGGGTACTCAGGAGGAACCAGCACTATTCGCACCAGTTGTACACGGGTACTCAGGAGGCACCAGCACTATTCATACCAGTTGTACACGGGTACTCAGGAGGCAGAAGCACTATTTGCACCAGTTGTACACGGGTACTCAGGAGGAACCAGCACTATTCGTACCAGTTGTACACGGGTACTCAGGAGGCACCAGCACTATTCGTACCAGTTGTACACGGGTACTCAGGAGGCACCAGCACTATATGCACCAGTTGTACACGGGTACTCAGCAGGTACCAGCACTATTTGCACCAGTTGTACACGGGTACTCAGGAGGTACCAGCACTATTTGCACCAGCTATACACGGGTACTCAGCAGGCACCAGCACTATTTGCACCAGTTGTACATGGGTACTCAGGAGGCACCAGCACTATTCGCACCAGTTGTACACGGGTACTCAGGAGGCACCAGCACTATTCGCACCAGTTGTACACGGGTACTCAGGAGGCACCAGCACTATTCGTACCAGTTGTACACGGGTACTCAGGAGGCACCAGCACTATTTGCACCAGTTGTACATGGGTACTCAGGAGACACCAGCACTATTCGCACCAGTTGTACACGGGTACTCAGGCGGCACCAGCACTATATGCACCAGTTGTACACGGGTACTCAGGAGGCACCAGCACTATTCGCACCAGTTGTACACGGGTACTCAGGAGGCACCAGCACTATATGCACCAGTTGTACACGGGTACTCAGCAGGTACCAGCACTATTTGCACCAGTTGTACACGGGTACTCAGGAGGCACCAGCACTATTTGCACCAGCTGTACACGGGTACTCAGGAGGCACCAGCACTATATGCACCAGTTGTACACGGGTACTCAGGAGGCACCAGCACTATATGCACCAGTTGTACACGGGTACACAGGAGGCACCAGCACTATTCGCACCAGTTGTACACGGGTACTCAGGAGGCACCAGCACTATTCGCACCAGTTGTACACGGGTACTCAGGAGGCACCAGCACTATTCGTACCAGTTGTACACGGGTACTCAGGAGGCAGCAGCACTATTTGCACCAGTTGTACACGGGTACTCAGGAGGCACCAGCACTATTCGTACCAGTTGTACACGGGTACTCAGGAGGCACCAGCACTATTCGTACCAGTTGTACACGGGTACTCAGGAGGCAGCAGCACTATTTGCACCAGTTGTACACGGGTACTCAGCAGGTACCAGCACTATTTGCACCAGTTGTACATGGGTACTCAGGAGGTACCAGCACTATTTGCACCAGCTGTACACGGGTACTCAGGAGGCACCAGCACTATATGCACCACTTATACACGGGTACTCAGGAGGCACCAGCACTATATGCACCAGTTGTACACGGGTACTCAGGAGGCACCAGCACTATTTGCACTAGTTGTACACGGGTACTCAGGAGGCAACAGCACTATTCGCACCAGTTGTACACGGGTACTCACAGGCACCAGCACTATATGCACCAGTTGTACACGGGTACTCAGCAGGTACCAGCACTTTTTGCACCAGTTGTACACGGGTACTCAGGAGGCACCAGCACTATTCGTACCAGTTGTACACGGGTACTCAGGACGGCACCAGCACTACATGCACCAGTTGTACACGGGTACTCAGGTGGCACCAGCACTATTTGCACCAGTTGTACACGGGTACTCAGGAGGCACCAGCACTATATGCACCAGTTGTACACGGGTACTCAGGAGGCACCAGCACTAATTCGTACCAGTTGTACACGGGTACTCAGGAGGCACCAGCAGTATATGCACCAGTTGTACACGGGTACTCAGGAGGCACCAGCACTATTTGCACCAGTTGTACACGGGTACTCAGGAGGCACCAGCACTATATGCACCAGTTGTACACGGGTACTCAGGAGGCACCAGCACTATTTGCACCAGTTGTACACGGGTACACAGGAGGCACCAGCACTATATGCACCAGTTGTACACGGGTACTCAGGAGGCACCAGCACTATATGCACCAGTTGTACACGAGTACTCAGGAGGCACCAGCACTATTTGCACCAGTTGTACACGGGTACTCAGGAGGCACCAGCACTATATGCACCAGTTGTACACGGGTACTCAGGAGGCAGCAGCACTATTTGCACCAGTTGTACAAGGGTACTCAGCAGGTACCAGCACTATTAGCACCAGTTGTACACGGGTACTCAGGAGGTACCAGCACTATTTGCACCAGCTGTACACGGGTACTCAGGAGGCACCAGCACTATATGCACCAGTTGTACACGGGTACTCAGGAGGCACCAGCACTATTTGCACCAGTTGTACATGGGTACTCAGGAGGCACCAGCACTATTCACACCAGTTGTACACGGGTACTCAGGAGGCACCAGCACTATATGCACCAGTTGTACACGGGTACTCAGGAGGCACCAGCACTATTCACACCAGTTGTACACGGGTACTCAGGAGGCAGCAGCACTATATGCACCAGTTGTACACGGGTACTCAGGAGGCACCAGCACTATATGCACCAGTTGTACACGGGTACTCAGGAGGCAGCAGCACTATTAGCACCAGTTGTACACGGGTACTCAGGAGGTACCAGCACTATTTGCACCAGTTGCACACGGGTACTCAGCAGGTACCAGCACTATATGCACCAGTTGTACACGGGTACTCAGGAGGCACCAGCACTATTTGCACCAGTTGTACATGGGTACTCAGGAGGCACCAGCACTATTCACACCAGTTGTACACGGGTACTCAGGAGGCAGCAGCACTATTCACACCAGTTGCACACGGGTACTCAGCAGGTACCAGCACTATTAGCACCAGCTGTACACGGGTACTCAGCAGGTACCAGCACTATTAGCACCAGTTGTACACGGGTACTCAGGAGGTACCAGCACTATTTGCACCAGTTGCACACGGGTACTCAGCAGGTACCAGCACTATATGCACCAGTTGTACACGGGTACTCAGGAGGCACCAGCACTATTTGCACCAGTTGTACATGGGTACTCAGGAGGCACCAGCACTATTCACACCAGTTGTACACGGGTACTCAGGAGGCACCAGCACTATATGCACCAGTTGTACACGGGTACTCAGGAGGCACCAGCACTATATGCACCAGTTGTACACAGGTACTCAGGAGGCAGCAGCACTATTAGCACCAGTTGTACACGGGTACTCAGGAGGTACCAGCACTATTTGCACCAGTTGCACACGGGTACTCAGCAGATACCAGCACTATATGCACCAGTTGTACACGGGTACTCAGGAGGCACCAGCACTATTTGCACCAGTTGTACATGGGTACTCAGGAGGCACCAGCACTATTCACACCAGTTGTACACGGGTACTCAGGAGGCAGCAGCACTATTCACACCAGTTGCACACGGGTACTCAGCAGGTACCAGCACTATTAGCACCAGCTGTACACGGGTACTCAGCAGGTACCAGCACTATTAGCACCAGTTGTACACGGGTACTCAGGAGGTACCAGCACTATTTGCACCAGTTGCACACGGGTACTCAGCAGGTACCAGCACTATATGCACCAGTTGTACACGGGTACTCAGGAGGCACCAGCACTATTTGCACCAGTTGTACATGGGTACTCAGGAGGCACCAGCACTATTCACACCAGTTGTACACGGGTACTCAGGAGGCACCAGCACTATTCACACCAGTTGCACACGGGTACTCAGCAGGTACCAGCACTATTAGCACCAGCTGTACACGGGTACTCAGCAGGTACCAGCACTATTAGCACCAGTTGTACACGGGTACTCAGGAGGCACCAGCACTATATGCACCAGTTGTACACGGGTACTCAGGAGGCACCAGCACTATTTGCACCAGTTATACACGGGTATTCAGGAGGCAGCAGCACTATTCGCACCAGTTGTACACGGGTACTCAGGAGGCACCAGCACTATTCGTACCAGTTGTACACGGGTACTCAGGAGGCAGCAGCACTATTTGCACCAGTTGTACACGGGTACTCAGCAGGTACCAGCACTATATGCACCAGTTGCACACGGGTACTCAGCAGGTACCAGCACTATATGCACCAGTTGTACACGGGTACTCAGGAGGCACCAGCACTATTTGCACCAGTTGTACATGGGTACTCAGGAGGCACCAGCACTATTCACACCAGTTGTACACGGGTACTCAGGAGGCAGCAGCACTATATGCACCAGTTGTACACGGGTACTCAGGAGGCACCAGCACTATATGCACCAGTTGTACACGGGTACTCAGGAGGCAGCAGCACTATTAGCACCAGTTGTACACGGGTACTCAGGAGGTACCAGCACTATTTGCACCAGTTGCACACGGGTACTCAGCAGGTACCAGCACTATATGCACCAGTTGTACACGGGTACTCAGGAGGCACCAGCACTATTTGCACCAGTTGTACATGGGTACTCAGGAGGCACCAGCACTATTCACACCAGTTGTACACGGGTACTCAGGAGGCAGCAGCACTATATGCACCAGTTGTACACGGGTACTCAGGAGGCACCAGCACTATATGCACCAGTTGTACACGGGTACTCAGGAGGCACCAGCACTATATGCACCAGTTGTACACGGGTACTCAGGAGGCACCAGCACTATTTGCACCAGTTGTACACGGGTATTCAGGAGGCACCAGCACTATTTGCACCAGTTGTACATGGGTACTCAGGAGGCACCAGCACTATTAACACCAGTTATACACGGGTACTCAGGAGGCACCAGCACTATATGCACCAGTTGTACACGGGTACTCAGGAGGCACCAGCACTATTTGCACCAGTTGTACAGGGGTACTCAGGAGGCACCAGCACTATTCGCACCAGTTGTACACGGGTACTCAGGAGGCACCAGCACTATTTGCACCAGTTGTACATGGGTACTCAGGAGGCACCAGCACTATTCACACCAGTTGTACACGGGTACTCAGGAGGCACCAGCACTATATGCACCAGTTGTACACGGGTACTCAGGAGGCACCAGCACTATTTGCATCAGTTGTACACGGGTACTCAGGAGGCACCAGCACTATTCGCACCAGTTGTACACGGGTACTCAGGAGGCACCAGCACTATTCGCACCAGTTGTACACGGGTACTCAGGAGGCACCAGCACTATTCGTACCAGTTGTACACGGGTACTCAGGAGGCAGCAGCACTATTTGCACCAGTTGTACACGGGTACACAGGAGGCACCAGCACTATTCGTACCAGTTGTACACGGGTACTCAGGAGGCAGCAGCACTATTTGCACCAGTTGTACACGGGTACTCAGGAGGCACCAGCACTATTCGTACCAGTTGTACATGGGTACTCAGGAGGCACCAGCACTATTCGTACCAGTTGTACACGGGTACTCAGGAGGCACCAGCACTATATGCACCAGTTGTACACGGGTACTCAGCAGGTACCAGCACTATTTGCACCAGTTGTACACGGGTACTCAGGAGGTACCAGCACTATTTGCACCAGCTGTACACGGGTACTCAGGAGGCACCAGCACTATATGCACCAGTTGTACACGGGTACTCAGGAGGCACCAGCACTATTTGCACCAGTTGTACACGGGTACTCAGGAGGCACCAGCACTATTCGTACCAGTTGTACATGGGTACTCAGGAGGCACCAGCACTATTCGTACCAGTTGTACACGGGTACTCAGGAGGCACCAGCACTATATGCACCAGTTGTACACGGGTACTCAGCAGGTACCAGCACTATATGCACCAGTTATACACGGGTACTCAGCAGGTACCAGCACTATTTGCACCAGTTGTACATGGGTACTCAGGAGGCACCAGCACTATTCGCACCAGTTGTACACGGGTACTCAGGAGGCACCAGCACTATATGCACCAGTTGTACACGGGTACTCAGGAAGCACCAGCACTATTTGCATCAGTTGTACACGGGTACTCAGGAGGCACCAGCACTATTTGCACCAGTTGTACACGGGTACTCAGGAGGAACCAGCACTATTCGCACCAGTTGTACACGGGTACTCAGGAGGCACCAGCACTATTCATACCAGTTGTACACGGGTACTCAGGAGGCAGAAGCACTATTTGCACCAGTTGTACACGGGTACTCAGGAGGAACCAGCACTATTCGTACCAGTTGTACACGGGTACTCAGGAGGCACCAGCACTATTCGTACCAGTTGTACACGGGTACTCAGGAGGCACCAGCACTATATGCACCAGTTGTACACGGGTACTCAGCAGGTACCAGCACTATTCGTACCAGTTGTACACGGGTACTCAGGAGGTA
The DNA here is from genome assembly GCF_030222135.1 of Aotus nancymaae. Lineage (NCBI taxonomy): Eukaryota > Metazoa > Chordata > Mammalia > Primates > Aotidae > Aotus > Aotus nancymaae. The sequence goes on from NW_026988444.1 coordinate 6,373, forward strand.
CCAGCACTATTTGCACCAGCTATACACGGGTACTCAGCAGGCACCAGCACTATTTGCACCAGTTGTACATGGGTACTCAGGAGGCACCAGCACTATTCGCACCAGTTGTACACGGGTACTCAGGAGGCACCAGCACTATTCGCACCAGTTGTACACGGGTACTCAGGAGGCACCAGCACTATTCGTACCAGTTGTACACGGGTACTCAGGAGGCACCAGCACTATTTGCACCAGTTGTACACGGGTACTCAGGAGACACCAGCACTATTCGCACCAGTTGTACACGGGTACTCAGGCGGCACCAGCACTATATGCACCAGTTGTACACGGGTACTCAGGAGGCACCAGCACTATTCGCACCAGTTGTACACGGGTACTCAGGAGGCACCAGCACTATATGCACCAGTTGTACACGGGTACTCAGCAGGTACCAGCACTATTTGCACCAGTTGTACACGGGTACTCAGGAGGCACCAGCACTATTTGCACCAGCTGTACACGGGTACTCAGGAGGCACCAGCACTATATGCACCAGTTGTACACGGGTACTCAGGAGGCACCAGCACTATATGCACCAGTTGTACACGGGTACACAGGAGGCACCAGCACTATTCGCACCAGTTGTACACGGGTACTCAGGAGGCACCAGCACTATTCGCACCAGTTGTACACGGGTACTCAGGAGGCACCAGCACTATTCGTACCAGTTGTACACGGGTACTCAGGAGGCAGCAGCACTATTTGCACCAGTTGTACACGGGTACTCAGGAGGCACCAGCACTATTCGTACCAGTTGTACACGGGTACTCAGGAGGCACCAGCACTATTCGTACCAGTTGTACACGGGTACTCAGGAGGCAGCAGCACTATTTGCACCAGTTGTACACGGGTACTCAGCAGGTACCAGCACTATTTGCACCAGTTGTACATGGGTACTCAGGAGGTACCAGCACTATTTGCACCAGCTGTACACGGGTACTCAGGAGGCACCAGCACTATATGCACCACTTATACACGGGTACTCAGGAGGCACCAGCACTATATGCACCAGTTGTACACGGGTACTCAGGAGGCACCAGCACTATTTGCACTAGTTGTACACGGGTACTCAGGAGGCAACAGCACTATTCGCACCAGTTGTACACGGGTACTCACAGGCACCAGCACTATATGCACCAGTTGTACACGGGTACTCAGCAGGTACCAGCACTTTTTGCACCAGTTGTACACGGGTACTCAGGAGGCACCAGCACTATTCGTACCAGTTGTACACGGGTACTCAGGAGGCACCAGCACTACATGCACCAGTTGTACACGGGTACTCAGGTGGCACCAGCACTATTTGCACCAGTTGTACACGGGTACTCAGGAGGCACCAGCACTATATGCACCAGTTGTACACGGGTACTCAGGAGGCACCAGCACTATTCGTACCAGTTGTACACGGGTACTCAGGAGGCACCAGCAGTATATGCACCAGTTGTACACGGGTACTCAGGAGGCACCAGCACTATTTGCACCAGTTGTACACGGGTACTCAGGAGGCACCAGCACTATATGCACCAGTTGTACACGGGTACTCAGGAGGCACCAGCACTATTTGCACCAGTTGTACACGGGTACACAGGAGGCACCAGCACTATATGCACCAGTTGTACACGGGTACTCAGGAGGCACCAGCACTATATGCACCAGTTGTACACGAGTACTCAGGAGGCACCAGCACTATTTGCACCAGTTGTACACGGGTACTCAGGAGGCACCAGCACTATATGCACCAGTTGTACACGGGTACTCAGGAGGCAGCAGCACTATTTGCACCAGTTGTACAAGGGTACTCAGCAGGTACCAGCACTATTAGCACCAGTTGTACACGGGTTCTCAGGAGGTACCAGCACTATTTGCACCAGCTGTACACGGGTACTCAGGAGGCACCAGCACTATATGCACCAGTTGTACACGGGTACTCAGGAGGCACCAGCACTATTTGCACCAGTTGTACATGGGTACTCAGGAGGCACCAGCACTATTCACACCAGTTGTACACGGGTACTCAGGAGGCACCAGCACTATATGCACCAGTTGTACACGGGTACTCAGGAGGCACCAGCACTATTCACACCAGTTGTACACGGGTACTCAGGAGGCAGCAGCACTATATGCACCAGTTGTACACGGGTACTCAGGAGGCACCAGCACTATATGCACCAGTTGTACACGGGTACTCAGGAGGCAGCAGCACTATTAGCACCAGTTGTACACGGGTACTCAGGAGGTACCAGCACTATTTGCACCAGTTGCACACGGGTACTCAGCAGGTACCAGCACTATATGCACCAGTTGTACACGGGTACTCAGGAGGCACCAGCACTATTTGCACCAGTTGTACATGGGTACTCAGGAGGCACCAGCACTATTCACACCAGTTGTACACGGGTACTCAGGAGGCAGCAGCACTATTCACACCAGTTGCACACGGGTACTCAGCAGGTACCAGCACTATTAGCACCAGCTGTACACGGGTACTCAGCAGGTACCAGCACTATTAGCACCAGTTGTACACGGGTACTCAGGAGGTACCAGCACTATTTGCACCAGTTGCACACGGGTACTCAGCAGGTACCAGCACTATATGCACCAGTTGTACACGGGTACTCAGGAGGCACCAGCACTATTTGCACCAGTTGTACATGGGTACTCAGGAGGCACCAGCACTATTCACACCAGTTGTACACGGGTACTCAGGAGGCACCAGCACTATATGCACCAGTTGTACACGGGTACTCAGGAGGCACCAGCACTATATGCACCAGTTGTACACAGGTACTCAGGAGGCAGCAGCACTATTAGCACCAGTTGTACACGGGTACTCAGGAGGTACCAGCACTATTTGCACCAGTTGCACACGGGTACTCAGCAGATACCAGCACTATATGCACCAGTTGTACACGGGTACTCAGGAGGCACCAGCACTATTTGCACCAGTTGTACATGGGTACTCAGGAGGCACCAGCACTATTCACACCAGTTGTACACGGGTACTCAGGAGGCAGCAGCACTATTCACACCAGTTGCACACGGGTACTCAGCAGGTACCAGCACTATTAGCACCAGCTGTACACGGGTACTCAGCAGGTACCAGCACTATTAGCACCAGTTGTACACGGGTACTCAGGAGGTACCAGCACTATTTGCACCAGTTGCACACGGGTACTCAGCAGGTACCAGCACTATATGCACCAGTTGTACACGGGTACTCAGGAGGCACCAGCACTATTTGCACCAGTTGTACATGGGTACTCAGGAGGCACCAGCACTATTCACACCAGTTGTACACGGGTACTCAGGAGGCACCAGCACTATTCACACCAGTTGCACACGGGTACTCAGCAGGTACCAGCACTATTAGCACCAGCTGTACACGGGTACTCAGCAGGTACCAGCACTATTAGCACCAGTTGTACACGGGTACTCAGGAGGCACCAGCACTATATGCACCAGTTGTACACGGGTACTCAGGAGGCACCAGCACTATTTGCACCAGTTATACACGGGTATTCAGGAGGCAGCAGCACTATTCGCACCAGTTGTACACGGGTACTCAGGAGGCACCAGCACTATTCGTACCAGTTGTACACGGGTACTCAGGAGGCAGCAGCACTATTTGCACCAGTTGTACACGGGTACTCAGCAGGTACCAGCACTATATGCACCAGTTGCACACGGGTACTCAGCAGGTACCAGCACTATATGCACCAGTTGTACACGGGTACTCAGGAGGCACCAGCACTATTTGCACCAGTTGTACATGGGTACTCAGGAGGCACCAGCACTATTCACACCAGTTGTACACGGGTACTCAGGAGGCAGCAGCACTATATGCACCAGTTGTACACGGGTACTCAGGAGGCACCAGCACTATATGCACCAGTTGTACACGGGTACTCAGGAGGCAGCAGCACTATTAGCACCAGTTGTACACGGGTACTCAGGAGGTACCAGCACTATTTGCACCAGTTGCACACGGGTACTCAGCAGGTACCAGCACTATATGCACCAGTTGTACACGGGTACTCAGGAGGCACCAGCACTATTTGCACCAGTTGTACATGGGTACTCAGGAGGCACCAGCACTATTCACACCAGTTGTACACGGGTACTCAGGAGGCAGCAGCACTATATGCACCAGTTGTACACGGGTACTCAGGAGGCACCAGCACTATATGCACCAGTTGTACACGGGTACTCAGGAGGCACCAGCACTATATGCACCAGTTGTACACGGGTACTCAGGAGGCACCAGCACTAATTGCACCAGTTGTACACGGGTATTCAGGAGGCACCAGCACTATTTGCACCAGTTGTACATGGGTACTCAGGAGGCACCAGCACTATTAACACCAGTTATACACGGGTACTCAGGAGGCACCAGCACTATATGCACCAGTTGTACACGGGTACTCAGGAGGCACCAGCACTATTTGCACCAGTTGTACAGGGGTACTCAGGAGGCACCAGCACTATTCGCACCAGTTGTACACGGGTACTCAGGAGGCACCAGCACTATTTGCACCAGTTGTACATGGGTACTCAGGAGGCACCAGCACTATTCACACCAGTTGTACACGGGTACTCAGGAGGCACCAGCACTATATGCACCAGTTGTACACGGGTACTCAGGAGTCACCAGCACTATTTGCATCAGTTGTACACGGGTACTCAGGAGGCACCAGCACTATTCGCACCAGTTGTACACGGGTACTCAGGAGGCACCAGCACTATTCGCACCAGTTGTACACGGGTACTCAGGAGGCACCAGCACTATTCGTACCAGTTGTACACGGGTACTCAGGAGGCACCAGCACTATTTGCACCAGTTGTACACGGGTACACAGGAGGCACCAGCACTATTCGTACCAGTTGTACACGGGTACTCAGGAGGCAGCAGCACTATTTGCACCAGTTGTACACGGGTACTCAGGAGGCACCAGCACTATTCGTACCAGTTGTACATGGGTACTCAGGAGGCACCAGCACTATTCGTACCAGTTGTACACGGGTACTCAGGAGGCACCAGCACTATATGCACCAGTTGTACACGGGTACTCAGCAGGTACCAGCACTATTTGCACCAGTTGTACACGGGTACTCAGGAGGTACCAGCACTATTTGCACCAGCTGTACACGGGTACTCAGGAGGCACCAGCACTATATGCACCAGTTGTACACGGGTACTCAGGAGGCACCAGCACTATTTGCACCAGTTGTACACGGGTACTCAGGAGGCACCAGCACTATTCGTACCAGTTGTACATGGGTACTCAGGAGGCACCAGCACTATTCGTACCAGTTGTACACGGGTACTCAGGAGGCACCAGCACTATATGCACCAGTTGTACACGGGTACTCAGCAGGTACCAGCACTATATGCACCAGTTATACACGGGTACTCAGCAGGTACCAGCACTATTTGCACCAGTTGTACATGGGTACTCAGGAGGCACCAGCACTATTCGCACCAGTTGTACACGGGTACTCAGGAGGCACCAGCACTATATGCACCAGTTGTACACGGGTACTCAGGAAGCACCAGCACTATTTGCATCAGTTGTACACGGGTACTCAGGAGGCACCAGCACTATTTGCACCAGTTGTACACGGGTACTCAGGAGGCACCAGCACTATTCGCACCAGTTGTACACGGGTACTCAGGAGGCACCAGCACTATTCGTACCAGTTGTACACGGGTACTCAGGAGGCAGAAGCACTATTTGCACCAGTTGTACACGGGTACTCAGGAGGAACCAGCACTATTCGTACCAGTTGTACACGGGTACTCAGGAGGCACCAGCACTATTCGTACCAGTTGTACACGGGTACTCAGGAGGCACCAGCACTATATGCACCAGTTGTACACGGGTACTCAGCAGGTACCAGCACTATTTGCACCAGTTGTACACGGGTACTCAGGAGGTACCAGCACTATTTGCACCAGCTATACACGGGTACTCAGCAGGCACCAGCACTATTTGCACCAGTTGTACATGGGTACTCAGGAGGCACCAGCACTATTCGCACCAGTTGTACACGGGTACTCAGGAGGCACCAGCACTATTCGCACCAGTTGTACACGGGTACTCAGGAGGCACCAGCACTATTCGTACCAGTTGTACACGGGTACTCAGGAGGCACCAGCACTATTTGCACCAGTTGTACACGGGTACTCAGGAGACACCAGCACTATTCGCACCAGTTGTACACGGGTACTCAGGCGGCACCAGCACTATATGCACCAGTTGTACACGGGTACTCAGGAGGCACCAGCACTATTCGCACCAGTTGTACACGGGTACTCAGGAGGCACCAGCACTATATGCACCAGTTGTACACGGGTACTCAGCAGGTACCAGCACTATTTGCACCAGTTGTACACGGGTACTCAGGAGGCACCAGCACTATTTGCACCAGCTGTACACGGGTACTCAGGAGGCACCAGCACTATATGCACCAGTTGTACACGGGTACTCAGGAGGCACCAGCACTATATGCACCAGTTGTACACGGGTACACAGGAGGCACCAGCACTATTCGCACCAGTTGTACACGGGTACTCAGGAGGCACCAGCACTATTCGCACCAGTTGTACACGGGTACTCAGGAGGCACCAGCACTATTCGTACCAGTTGTACACGGGTACTCAGGAGGCAGCAGCACTATTTGCACCAGTTGTACACGGGTACTCAGGAGGCACCAGCACTATTCGTACCAGTTGTACACGGGTACTCAGGAGGCACCAGCACTATTCGTACCAGTTGTACACGGGTACTCAGGAGGCAGCAGCACTATTTGCACCAGTTGTACACGGGTACTCAGCAGGTACCAGCACTATTTGCACCAGTTGTACATGGGTACTCAGGAGGTACCAGCACTATTTGCACCAGCTGTACACGGGTACTCAGGAGGCACCAGCACTATATGCACCACTTATACACGGGTACTCAGGAGGCACCAGCACTATATGCACCAGTTGTACACGGGTACTCAGGAGGCACCAGCACTATTTGCACTAGTTGTACACGGGTACTCAGGAGGCAACAGCACTATTCGCACCAGTTGTACACGGGTACTCACAGGCACCAGCACTATATGCACCAGTTGTACACGGGTACTCAGCAGGTACCAGCACTTTTTGCACCAGTTGTACACGGGTACTCAGGAGGCACCAGCACTATTCGTACCAGTTGTACACGGGTACTCAGGAGGCACCAGCACTATATGCACCAGTTGTACACGGGTACTCAGGTGGCACCAGCACTATTTGCACCAGTTGTACACGGGTACTCAGGAGGCACCAGCACTATATGCACCAGTTGTACACGGGTACTCAGGAGGCACCAGCACTATTCGTACCAGTTGTACACGGGTACTCAGGAGGCACCAGCAGTATATGCACCAGTTGTACACGGGTACTCAGGAGGCACCAGCACTATTTGCACCAGTTGTACACGGGTACTCAGGAGGCACCAGCACTATATGCACCAGTTGTACACGGGTACTCAGGAGGCACCAGCACTATTTGCACCAGTTGTACACGGGTACACAGGAGGCACCAGCACTATATGCACCAGTTGTACACGGGTACTCAGGAGGCACCAGCACTATATGCACCAGTTGTACACGGGTACTCAGGAGGCACCAGCACTATTTGCACCAGTTGTACACGGGTACTCAGGAGGCACCAGCACTATATGCACCAGTTGTACACGGGTACTCAGGAGGCAGCAGCACTATTTGCACCAGTTGTACAAGGGTACTCAGCAGGTACCAGCACTATTAGCACCAGTTGTACACGGGTACTCAGGAGGTACCAGCACTAATTGCACCAGCTGTACACGGGTACTCAGGAGGCACCAGCACTATATGCACCAGTTGTACACGGGTACTCAGGAGGCACCAGCACTATTTGCACCAGTTGTACATGGGTACTCAGGAGGCACCAGCACTATTCACACCAGTTGTACACGGGTACTCAGGAGGCACCAGCACTATATGCACCAGTTGTACACGGGTACTCAGGAGGCACCAGCACTATTCACACCAGTTGTACACGGGTACTCAGGAGGCAGCAGCACTATTTGCACCAGTTGTACACGGGTACTCAGCAGGTACCAGCACTATTTGCACCAGTTGTACATGGGTACTCAGGAGGTACCAGCACTATTTGCACCAGCTGTACACGGGTACTCAGGAGGCACCAGCACTATTTGCACCAGTTGTACACGGGTACTCAGGAGGCACCAGCACTATATGCACCAGTTGTACACGGGTACTCAGGTGGCACCAGCACTATTTGCACCAGTTGTACACGGGTACTCAGGAGGCACCAGCACTATATGCACCAGTTGTACACGGGTACTCAGGAGGCACCAGCACTATTCGTACCAGTTGTACACGGGTACTCAGGAGGCACCAGCACTATTTGCACCAGTTGTACACGGGTACTCAGGAGGCACCAGCACTATATGCACCAGTTGTACACGGGTACTCAGGAGGCACCAGCACTATTTGCACCAGTTGTACACGGGTACACAGGAGGCACCAGCACTATATGCACCAGTTGTACACGGGTACTCAGGAGGCACCAGCACTATATGCACCAGTTGTACACGGGTACTCAGGAGGCACCAGCACTATTTGCACCAGTTGTACACGGGTACTCAGGAGGCACCAGCACTATATGCACCAGTTGTACACGGGTACTCAGGAGGCAGCAGCACTATTTGCACCAGTTGTACACGGGTATTCAGGAGGCACCAGCACTATTTGCACCAGTTGTACATGGGTACTCAGGAGGCACCAGCACTATTCACACCAGTTGTACACGGGTACTCAGGAGGCACCAGCACTATATGCACCAGTTGTACACGGGTACTCAGGAGGCACCAGCACTATTTGCACCAGTTGTACACGGGTACTCAGGAGGCACCAGCACTATTTGCACCAGTTGTACACGGGTACTCAGGAGGTACCAGCACTATTTGCACCAGTTATACACGGGTACTCAGGAGGCAGCAGCACTATATGCACCAGCTGTACACGGGTACTCAGCAGGTACCAGCACTATTTGCACCAGCTGTACACGGGTACTCAGGAGGCACCAGCACTATTTGCACCAGTTGTACACGGGTACTCAGGAGGCACCAGCACTATATGCACCAGTTGTACACGGGTACTCAGGAGGCACCAGCACTATTTGCATCAGTTGTACACGGGTACTCAGGAGGCACCAGCACTATTCGCACCAGTTGTACACGGGTACTCAGGAGGCACCAGCACTATTTGCACCAGTTGTACACGGGTACTCAGAAGGCACCAGCACTATATGCACCAGTTGTACACGGGTACTCAGGAGGCACCAGCACTATTCGCACCAGTTGTACACGGGTACTCAGGAGGCACCAGCACTATTCGCACCAGTTGCACACGGGTACTCAGGAGGCACCAGAACTATTCGCACCAGTTGTACACGGGTACTCAGGAGGCACCAGCACTATATGCACCAGTTGTACACGGGTACTCAGGAGGCACCAGCACTATTAGCATCAGTTGTACACGGGTACTCAGGAGGCACCAGCACTATTCGCACCAGTTGTACACGGGTACTCAGGAGGCACCAGCACTATTCGCACCAGTTGTACACGGGTACTCAGGAGGCACCAGCACTATTCGTACCAGTTGTACACGGGTACTCAGGAGGCAGCAGCACTATTTGCACCAGTTGTACACGGGTACTCAGGAGGCACCAGCACTATTCGTACCAGTTGTACACGGGTACTCAGGAGGCAGCAGCACTATTTGCACCAGTTGTACACGGGTACTCAGGAGGCACCAGCACTATTCGTACCAGTTGTACATGGGTACTCAGGAGGCACCAGCACTATTCGTACCAGTTGTACACGGGTACTCAGGAGGCACCAGCACTATTTGCACCCGTTGTACACGGGTATTCAGGAGGCACCAGCACTATTTGCACCAGTTGTACATGGGTACTCAGGAGGCACCAGCACTATTCACACCAGTTGTACACGGGTACTCAGGAGGCACCAGCACTATATGCACCAGTTGTACACGGGTACTCAGGAGGCACCAGCACTATTTGCACCAGTTGTACACGGGTACTCAGGAGGCACCAGCACTATTCGCACCAGTTGTACACGGGTACTCAGGAGGCACCAGCACTATTTGCACCAGTTGTACACGGGTACTCAGGAGGCACCAGCACTATATGCACCAGTTGTACACGGGTACTCAGGAGGCACCAGCACTATTTGCATCAGTTGTACACGGGCACTCAGGAGGCACCAGCACTATTCGCACCAGTTGTACACGGGTACTCAGGAGGCACCAGCACTATTCGCAGCAGTTGTACACGGGTACTCAGGAGGCACCAGCACTATTCGTACCAGTTGTACACGGGTACTCAGGAGGCAGCAGCACTATTTGCACCAGTTGTACACGGGTACTCAGGAGGCACCAGCACTATTCGTACCAGTTGTACACGGGTACTCAGGAGGCAGCAGCACTATTTGCACCAGTTGTACACGGGTACTCAGGAGGCACCAGCACTATTCGTACCAGTTGTACATGGGTGCTCAGCAGGCACCAGCACTATTCGTACCAGTTGTACACGGGTACTCAGGAGGCACCAGCACTATATGCACCAGTTGTACACGGGTACTCAGCAGGTACCAGCACTATTTGCACCAGTTGTACACGGGTACTCAGGAGGTACCAGCACTATTTGCACCAGCTGTACACGGGTACTCAGGAGGCACCAGCACTATTCGTACCAGTTGTACACGGGTACTCAGGAGGCACCAGCACTATTCGTACCAGTTGTACACGGGTACTCAGGAGGCACCAGCACTATATGCACCAGTTGTACACGGGTACTCAGCAGGTACCAGCACTATTTGCACCAGTTGTACACGGGTACTCAGGAGGTACCAGCACTATTTGCACCAGTTGTACATGGGTACTCAGGAGGCACCAGCACTATATGCACCAGTTGTACATGGGTACTCAGGAGGCACCAGCACTATTTGCACCAGTTGTACATGGGTACTCAGGAGGCACCAGCACTATTCGCACCAGTTGTACACGGGTACTCAGGAGGCACCAGCACTATTCGTACCAGTTGTACACGGGTACTCAGGAGGCACCAGCACTATTCGTACCAGTTGTACACGGGTACTCAGGAGGCACCAGCACTATTTGCACCAGTTGTACACGGGTACTCAGGAGACACCAGCATTATTCGCACCAGTTGTACACGGGTACTCAGGAGCACCAGCACTATATGCACCAGTTGTACACGGGTACTCAGGAGGCACCAGCACTATTCGCACCAGTTGTACACGGGTACTCAGGAGGCACCAGCACTATATGCACCAGTTGTACACGGGTACTCAGCAGGTACCAGCACTATTTGCACCAGTTGTACATGGGTACTCAGGAGGTACCAGCACTATTTGCACCAGCTGTACACGGGTACTCAGGAGGCACCAGCACTATTTGCACCAGTTGTACACGGGTACTCAGGAGGCACCAGCACTATATGCACCAGTTGTACACGGGTACTCAGGTGGCACCAGCACTATTTGCACCAGTTGTACACGGGTACTCAGGAGGCACCAGCACTATATGCACCAGTTGTACACGGGTACTCAGGAGGCACCAGCACTATTCGTACCAGTTGTACACGGGTACTCAGGAGGCACCAGCACTATTTGCACCAGTTGTACACGGGTACTCAGGAGGCACCAGCACTATATGCACCAGTTGTACACGGGTACTCAGGAGGCACCAGCACTATTTGCACCAGTTGTACACGGGTACACAGGAGGCACCAGCACTATATGCACCAGTTGTACACGGGTACTCAGGAGGCACCAGCACTATATGCACCAGTTGTACACGGGTACTCAGGAGGCACCAGCACTATTTGCACCAGTTGTACACGGGTACTCAGGAGGCACCAGCACTATATGCACCAGTTGTACACGGGTACTCAGGAGGCAGCAGCACTATTTGCACCAGTTGTACACGGGTATTCAGGAGGCACCAGCACTATTTGCACCAGTTGTACATGGGTACTCAGGAGGCACCAGCACTATTCACACCAGTTGTACACGGGTACTCAGGAGGCACCAGCACTATATGCACCAGTTGTACACGGGTACTCAGGAGGCACCAGCACTATTTGCACCAGTTGTACACGGGTACTCAGGAGGCACCAGCACTATTTGCACCAGTTGTACACGGGTACTCAGGAGGTACCAGCACTATTTGCACCAGTTATACACGGGTACTCAGGAGGCAGCAGCACTATATGCACCAGCTGTACACGGGTACTCAGCAGGTACCAGCACTATTTGCACCAGCTGTACACGGGTACTCAGGAGGCACCAGCACTATTTGCACCAGTTGTACACGGGTACTCAGGAGGCACCAGCACTATATGCACCAGTTGTACACGGGTACTCAGGAGGCACCAGCACTATTTGCATCAGTTGTACACGGGTACTCAGGAGGCACCAGCACTATTCGCACCAGTTGTACACGGGTACTCAGGAGGCACCAGCACTATTTGCACCAGTTGTACACGGGTACTCAGAAGGCACCAGCACTATATGCACCAGTTGTACACGGGTACTCAGGAGGCACCAGCACTATTCGCACCAGTTGTACACGGGTACTCAGGAGGCACCAGCACTATTCGCACCAGTTGCACACGGGTACTCAGGAGGCACCAGAACTATTCGCACCAGTTGTACACGGGTACTCAGGAGGCACCAGCACTATATGCACCAGTTGTACACGGGTACTCAGGAGGCACCAGCACTATTAGCATCAGTTGTACACGGGTACTCAGGAGGCACCAGCACTATTCGCACCAGTTGTACACGGGTACTCAGGAGGCACCAGCACTATTCGCACCAGTTGTACACGGGTACTCAGGAGGCACCAGCACTATTCGTACCAGTTGTACACGGGTACTCAGGAGGCAGCAGCACTATTTGCACCAGTTGTACACGGGTACTCAGGAGGCACCAGCACTATTCGTACCAGTTGTACACGGGTACTCAGGAGGCAGCAGCACTATTTGCACCAGTTGTACACGGGTACTCAGGAGGCACCAGCACTATTCGTACCAGTTGTACATGGGTACTCAGGAGGCACCAGCACTATTCGTACCAGTTGTACACGGGTACTCAGGAGGCACCAGCACTATTTGCACCCGTTGTACACGGGTATTCAGGAGGCACCAGCACTATTTGCACCAGTTGTACATGGGTACTCAGGAGGCACCAGCACTATTCACACCAGTTGTACACGGGTACTCAGGAGGCACCAGCACTATATGCACCAGTTGTACACGGGTACTCAGGAGGCACCAGCACTATTTGCACCAGTTGTACACGGGTACTCAGGAGGCACCAGCACTATTCGCACCAGTTGTACACGGGTACTCAGGAGGCACCAGCACTATTTGCACCAGTTGTACACGGGTACTCAGGAGGCACCAGCACTATATGCACCAGTTGTACACGGGTACTCAGGAGGCACCAGCACTATTTGCATCAGTTGTACACGGGCACTCAGGAGGCACCAGCACTATTCGCACCAGTTGTACACGGGTACTCAGGAGGCACCAGCACTATTCGCAGCAGTTGTACACGGGTACTCAGGAGGCACCAGCACTATTCGTACCAGTTGTACACGGGTACTCAGGAGGCAGCAGCACTATTTGCACCAGTTGTACACGGGTACTCAGGAGGCACCAGCACTATTCGTACCAGTTGTACACGGGTACTCAGGAGGCAGCAGCACTATTTGCACCAGTTGTACACGGGTACTCAGGAGGCACCAGCACTATTCGTACCAGTTGTACATGGGTGCTCAGCAGGCACCAGCACTATTCGTACCAGTTGTACACGGGTACTCAGGAGGCACCAGCACTATATGCACCAGTTGTACACGGGTACTCAGCAGGTACCAGCACTATTTGCACCAGTTGTACACGGGTACTCAGGAGGTACCAGCACTATTTGCACCAGCTGTACACGGGTACTCAGGAGGCACCAGCACTATTCGTACCAGTTGTACACGGGTACTCAGGAGGCACCAGCACTATTCGTACCAGTTGTACACGGGTACTCAGGAGGCACCAGCACTATATGCACCAGTTGTACACGGGTACTCAGCAGGTACCAGCACTATTTGCACCAGTTGTACACGGGTACTCAGGAGGTACCAGCACTATTTGCACCAGTTGTACATGGGTACTCAGGAGGCACCAGCACTATATGCACCAGTTGTACATGGGTACTCAGGAGGCACCAGCACTATTTGCACCAGTTGTACATGGGTACTCAGGAGGCACCAGCACTATTCGCACCAGTTGTACACGGGTACTCAGGAGGCACCAGCACTATTCGTACCAGTTGTACACGGGTACTCAGGAGGCACCAGCACTATTCGTACCAGTTGTACACGGGTACTCAGGAGGCACCAGCACTATTTGCACCAGTTGTACACGGGTACTCAGGAGACACCAGCATTATTCGCACCAGTTGTACACGGGTACTCAGGAGCACCAGCACTATATGCACCAGTTGTACACGGGTACTCAGGAGGCACCAGCACTATTCGCACCAGTTGTACACGGGTACTCAGGAGGCACCAGCACTATATGCACCAGTTGTACACGGGTACTCAGCAGGTACCAGCACTATTTGCACCAGTTGTACACGGGTACTCAGGAGGCACCAGCACTATTTGCACCAGCTGTACACGGGTACTCAAGAGGCACCAGCACTATATGCACCAGTTGTACACGGGTACTCAGGAGGCACCAGCACTATATGCACCAGTTGTACACGGGTACTCAGGAGGCACCAGCACTATTCGCACCAGTTGTACACGGGTACTCAGGAGGCACCAGCACTATTCGTACCAGTTGTACACGGGTACTCAGGAGGCACCAGCACTATTCGTACCAGTTGTACACGGGTACTCAGGAGGCAGCAGCACTATTTGCACCAGTTGTACACGGGTACTCAGGAGGCACCAGCACTATTCGTACCAGTTGTACACGGGTACTCAGGAGGCACCAGCACTATTCGTACCAGTTGTACACGGGTACTCAGGAGGCACCAGCACTATTCGTACCAGTTGTACACGGGTACTCAGGAGGCAGCAGCACTATTTGCACCAGTTGTACACGGGTACTCAGCAGGTACCAGCACTATTTGCACCAGTTGTACATGGGTACTCAGGAGGTACCAGCACTATTTGCACCAGCTGTACACGGGTACTCAGGAGGCACCAGCACTATATGCACCAGTTGTACACGGGTACTCAGGAGGCACCAGCACTATATGCACCAGTTGTACACGGGTACTCAGGAGGCACCAGCACTATTTGCACCAGTTGTACACGGGTACTCAGGAGGCACCAGCACTATTCGCACCAGTTGTACACGGGTACTCAGGAGGCACCAGCACTATATGCACCAGTTGTACACGGGTACTCAGCAGGTACCAGCACTATTTGCACCAGTTGTACACGGGTACTCAGGAGGCACCAGCACTATTTGCACCAGTTGTACACGGGTACTCAGGAGGCACCAGCACTATATGCACCAGTTGTACACGGGTACTCAGGTGGCACCAGCAGTATATGCACCAGTTGTACACGGGTACTCAGGAGGCACCAGCACTATATGCACCAGTTGTACACGGGTACTCAGGAGGCACCAGCACTATTCGTACCAGTTGTACACGGGTACTCAGGAGGCACCAGCACTATATGCACCAGTTGTACACGGGTACTCAGGAGGCACCAGCACTATTTGCACCAGTTGTACACGGGTACTCAGGAGGCACCAGCACTATATGCACCAGTTGTACACGGGTACTCAGGAGGCACCAGCACTATTTGCACCAGTTGTACACGGGTACTCAGGAGGCACCAGCACTATATGCACCAGTTGTACACGGGTACTCAGGAGGCACCAGCACTATATGCACCAGTTGTACACGGGTACTCAGGTGGCACCAGCACTATTTGCCCCAGTTGTACACGGGTACTCAGGAGGCACCAGCACTATATGCACCAGTTGTACACGGGTACTCAGGAGGCACCAGCACTATTCGTACCAGTTGTACACGGGTACTCAGGAGGCACCAGCAGTATATGCACCAGTTGTACACGGGTACTCAGGAGGCACCAGCACTATTTGCACCAGTTGTACATGGGTACTCAGGAGGCACCAGCACTATATGCACCAGTTGTACACGGGTACTCAGGAGGCACCAGCACTATTTGCACCAGTTGTACACGGGTACTCAGAAGGCACCAGCACTATATGCACCAGTTGTACACGGGTACTCAGGAGGCACCAGCACTATATGCACCAGTTGTACACGGGTACTCAGGAGGCACCAGCACTATATGCACCAGTTGTACACGGGTACTCAGAAGGCACCAGCACTATATGCACCAGTTGTACACGGGTACTCAGGAGGCACCAGCACTATATGCACCAGTTGTACACGGGTACTCAGGAGGCACCAGCACTATATGCACCAGTTGTACACGGGTACTCATAAGGCACCAGCACTATATGCACCAGTTGTACACGGGTACTCAGGAGGCACCAGCACTATATGCACCAGTTGTACACTGGTACTCAGGAGGCACCAGCACTATTCGTACCAGTTGTACACGGGTACTCAGGAGGCACCAGCACTATTTGCACCAGTTGTACACGGGTACTCAGGAGGCACCAGCACTATTTGCACCAGTTGTACACGGGTACTCAGGAGGCACCAGCACTATATGCACCAGTTGTACACGGGTACTCAGAAGGCACCAGCACTATATGCACCAGTTGTACACGGGTACTCAGGAGGCACCAGCACTATATGCACCAGTTGTACACGGGTACTCAGGAGGCACCAGCACTATATGCACCAGTTGTACACGGGTACTCAGGAGGCACCAGCACTATATGCACCAGTTGTACACGGGTACTCAGGAGGCACCAGCACTATATGCACCAGTTGTACACGGGTACTCAGGAGGCACCAGCACTATTCGCACCAGTTGTACACGGGTACTCAGGAGGCACCAGCACTATTTGCACCAGTTGTACACGGGTACTCAGGAGGCACCAGCACTATTCGCACCAGTTGTACACGGGTACTCAGGAGGTACCAGCACTATATGCACCAGTTGTACACGGGTACTCAGGAGGCACCAGCACTATTCGCACCAGTTGTACACGGGTACTCAGGAGGCACCAGCACTATATGCACCAGTTGTACACGGGTACTCAGGAGGCACCAGCACTATTCGCACCAGTTGTACACGGGTACTCAGGAGGCACCAGCACTATATGCACCAGTTGTACACGGGTACTCAGGAGGCACCAGCACTATTCGCACCAGTTGTACACGGGTACTCAGGAGGCACCAGCACTATATGCACCAGTTGTACATGGGTACTCAGGAGGCACCAGCACTATTCGCACCAGTTGTACACGGGTACTCAGGAGGCACCAGCACTATATGCACCAGTTGTACACGGGTACTCAGGAGGCACCAGCACTATTTGCACCAGTTGTACACGGGTACTCAGGAGGCACCAGCACTATTCGCACCAGTTGTACACGGGTACTCAGGAGGCACCAGCACTATTTGCACCAGTTGTACACGGGTACTCAGGAGGCACCAGCACTATTTGCACCAGTTGTACACGGGTACTCAGAAGGTACCAGCACTATTCGTACCAATTGTACATGGGTACTCAGGAGGCACCAGTTCTCCTGGCTCATTTAGTGTTCCTCTCTCATTCTCCCCAGTTGATTGTGGGCATCCAGAAGAGGCTCTCACACAGGGAAGGAAGTGACTTTCATTCCAGCCATCTTGTGACTTCTAGGGCACCAGCAACACTCCTCAGCACCACAGCCACTGTCATCCAAGAAAACATCACTTCCTTCCCCAAAGAGCCCCTAAAACAGCCCAAACCTACAAGGCCAGGCAGAATTGTGCTCTCTTCAGGCCCTACTCCATCATGGCGCAAGGCTGTGCTTCTTGAGGAAAGGGAAAAAAAGTCCCTTGTTCCAATTTCTTTTGAACTTTGTCATGTCTTTGGAAAAACAGCTTCATAAATTTTACCTTGCACTCCTCCCTCCCCAATTCCCCCTTCACAGACCTTGCCAATTACTCAGACAAGGAGACACATACTTGGGAGGTGGTGGGGGCAGGATACCACCAGCTCCACAGTCAATATATTTTTTTCTTCTTTTTAAATATATTCTTAATTGACAAATAATAATTGTATAGATTTATGGGCTACAGTGTCATGTTTTGACTATATATACATTACGGAATGAGTTATCAAGCTAATTAACATATCTGTCACTTCACATATTTTGTTGTTGCAAAACATTCAAAGTCTGTTCTCGGCTGGGTACAGTGGTTCATGCCTATAATCCCAGCACTTTGGGAGGCCAAGGCGGGAGGATCTCTTAAACCTAGGAGTTCAAGACCAGCCTGGGCAACACAGTGAAACCCCACCTCTACAAAAAAATATAAAAATTAGCCAGGTGTGGTGGTGCACACTTGTAGTCTCAACTACTCAGGAGGCTGAAGTGGGAGGATTGCTTGAGACCAGGAGGCTGAAGGTGCAGTGAGCCGAGATTGCACCATTGCATTCCAGTCTGAGTGACAAAGTGAGACCCTGTCTCAAAAAAAAAAAAAATCTTTTGACAGTTTTGAAATGCACATTACATTACTAACTGTAGTCACCATGCTGTGCAATGGATCTCAAAACACACCCTTTGCTGAAACTTCATGCCCTTTGACCACCACCTCATACCCACCCACGCCCAGCCCCTGGCGACCACCATTCTACCCTTTACCTCCATGAGTTTGGCTTTTCCAGATTCCACATGTTAAGTGAGAGCATGCAGTATTTGTCTTTCTGTGCCTGGCTTAGATCACTTAACATAATGTCCTCCGGGTTCATCCATGTTGTCACAAATGACACCATTTGTAAATAGTATTCCATGATGTATGTACAGCACATTTAGTGGTGCATCAACACACATTAGTTTGTTTCCATGTCTTGGCTATTGTGAATGATGCTGCAATGAGCATAATGGGGCAGGTATCTCTTCAACATATTGATTTTACTGCCTTAGGATACACACCCAGTAGTGAGACTGCACAGCCAATCCTGATGTGGTCTTAGACCCAGGCTGTGCTTGTGAATGTATGTGTGTGTGTGAGTGAATGCATGTGCCTGTGCGTTTGTACACACTACATAATTGCAATCTTGCCATAAGCACAATTTTATATTATTTTTGCCCCATGTCATTCAAGAATATATTATGAATATCTTTACATGTAAAATTTTGGGAAACCATTTACATTTGCTGCATATATGTGATTTGCTTCTCCTTGCTGGGCATTTGAGTACCTTGCATATTTTTCCATTTTAAATGATCTTGCAGGGCATGTGCTTTGATGTCAACCTTTATTATTTGCCTTGGAGTGAGATTACTGGGTCAAATGGCATTTACATTTTAAGCCTTAACTCTATTCATAGAATAAAAGGCATGAGCACAATAGAGAATTTCCAAAAGCAAAGCAAGTGCAGTTGTCCTTTGGGGACCGGGAACAGTCACCCTGGAACCACAGCAGGTGGGTGGCTGTCTGCTACCCTCATCCATCTAGGTGCATGTATATATGATATATGTATCTCAGACACATTTTCATTAGAAACAGCCCCACAGCTTTAGCCTGCAGCTCCTTCCTCTTCCCCGCAGACATTTCTCTTAAGAGTGATGGGAATACATTCTATGGAGCTGCTGTTAGGCGAGACATCTCCCAGTAATGCCAGTCATCAAGTGATTCCAAAAGGAGCCATAGGGGCTGTCTGGGTGAAAGCTCAGCATTGCAACAGTGCACAGCTGACCACCAGTCTATTATCCACCGAATCTTGGGATTCAGCCCAGGATGCATTCAGTTGCTAAAAATGTCACGGTAGCCACTCGCTGCTAGCTTTTAGGCAAGAAAATGTGCATTCCTTCAGAAATTCAGGGAAAACCGTTGTCTCTATAAACAGAAAGCCCAACACAATTGCGCAGTCACACGATGTTCAGCACATTACATGGATTCTTCTCACATCTGCCTCTTCATTAAGATGTGTAAAAATTATTATGCAATTCTAAATTTGGAAACTCACCTTATTGTATGCACCAGGGACTCAACAGGAATTTTTACATATATTCAAGAATATCAAGCAGTACCAGGACACTGATTTGGCTATCTTAAATGTTACAATTGCTGAATACATGGAGTCAGACTACCAAAGGATTCATTTATTTTCATCAATAAATATTCCTTGAACACTGAGTCCTGTGAGACCCTGTGCCAGAACCAGGGAATGCAGCAGAGAAAGACCAGCCTGATTCTGCCCCAGACATTAAGCTTCCCACCATGTACACTGGGGCACTTCATCATCAGCAGGGTTATGGCCCGCCTTGGTCATGAGCATAAAGACCATTGCTATTAATCTTTATAATAAAGCCCTGCAGAGATAGGAGTGGCAGCCTGTCTCTTCTCTGACATTCCAGCTCACATCTCTACATTCCTTCAACAGTGAGCTTTCAACTTGCCCTGTACTGTCCTGTCTCATGTTTCCCTTTGATCTAAAATGCCGATCTGCCTCTTTTCTACTGGCATACATGATACAGCCAATCCTTCCACGCCTGCCTGTAACACTTTTAATAGGGAGTCTTGCCCAAGGCTCTAAGCAGGCAGACCACTCTCCTTCATTGTGCATCGTGCATGCCTCTGTGATGGCGTAACTATGCCAGGACATCTAGACTACAATTTTACACGTTAATCTCGTAATAGCTCGTTCTCCACATGTAAGCTAATTGGGAACTGGGACATGTAGTACTTATGGGTTGAATGAATGAATGAATGAATGAGTGACCAAGTGACTGCAAAGCTGATACATATAAGATTTTAGCCACAAAGAAAAATTTCATGAGCCATTATTAATAGAAAATGAGCTTTGACTTGTTTTTCCAGCCTTAAGAACAGCAGGGCCAGGTGCAGTGGCTCACATCTGTAATCCCAGCACTTTGGGAGGCCGAGGTGGGAGGATCACATGAGGCCAGGAGTTCAAGACCATCCTGGCCAACATGGCGAAACCCCATCTCTCCTAAAAATACAAAAATTAGCTGGGTGTGGTGGCATGTACCTGTAATCCCAGCTACTTGGGAGGCTGAAGCAGAAGAACTGCTCGAACTCAGGGGGCAGAGGTTGCAGTGAGCCAAGATTACACCATTGCACTCCAGCCTGGGTGACAGAGTGAGACGCCACCTAAAAAAAAAAAAAAAAAAGAAAAAGAAAAAAAAACCCAGTAGGAGTAGGATTGGGATGTAGGATGACTGGAGGTAGAGGCACAACCTATGTCCATGAAGCTGAGAATGACAAATGGCTTGTAAAGAGCTTAGATCCATAACCCTGGACTCAACTTTCCCTTGTCTGTTGACAGATAGGACCCAGAAAAGTAGTGCCACAAAGCATAAGACAGAAATTCAACCATTGTCCCAATTCTATAAAAAATAGACTAATTCAATGTAACCCTGGGAGACTTGGTTGAACTTGACTGAAACCCCAGTTCCACAGCCTGTGGTAGGGGGAAGCCCTCACCATGATGCCTCGGTCTCCAGAGCCCCGCTCCTCTCCCTTCTGTGCTCCTGCAACCTCATGGGCTGTCAGTAGTGGAAGCTGAGACACAGAACTCTCCCCCTCAGTAGGGTCCACAGGAAATCCATTCACATCGAGCATTCTGTGATTTTTGTTAAACTCTCACTGAAGATTTTGTTTGTCAGAGAAATAGTCCTATCACTCACTGTGCAAATGTACTCGGACCAGCTTGCCCGTGTTGACGCTGCTTCCTTCTATTTTCTGACTCCTTCCTTCTGTTACAGCCAAAATATTCCCCACTTGATGATGACCCTAGAGTTTAGTCCATACCCAGTCCCTTTAAGAAATTAGCTTCTGCCTCCATGCACTGTATCAATGAAATCCCTCTGAACAAATACAGGGCTCTCTCATTAAGGACTTCTGGTGATTTTGATGTTCTCCCATTTCAGCAGGTAGTTGTTAGAATTTACTGTTTGCCTCCCCTAACCTCCCAATTCACAGGACTCTTCTTTAGATATTAGCATAAATCAGCATGATTTGGGGGAAGCAAATCGTATGTCCATGTTTACATGGTCTTGGTTTTCTGAGCAAAAGGTGCTGGCAACCTGGGTTAAAGAATGTTTGAATGGCAACGAACCTTGGAAGTTAAAGATAGTAACCTCTGGAGAGATTGGCAGCAGCCTCTCCCGTAGCGATGAGTGTTTATATTTCAATGTTTGATGGACCTAGAGACCTTCTCTTTCTCTCCCTAGAGAGCCTTTGTTTACATTTCAGAGCAAAAGCTCTTTCTCTTTCTCTACCTGGGGTGAGAAGAGAAAGAGCAGCTATGTCAGCAGCTTTTATATAAGCTCCAGAATTCTTAATCTCATAGTTCCTCTCCTGTGGCCTAAATTCCTGTACATCTGGAACGCAGTTTGTCACCCTGCGGGAGATTGGTGCATGGGGAATGGTGCAAAGATGGCTATGTGAGCAATTAAAAAATCTGTCTCTGATCTAGAAACCTGGTGTTTTCCAGCAGAACAAACAAGTCCATAAGTGAAGTTACAAAAGTAAAAGTTATAAAATGGATCTCACAACATGAACTTTGTTATTTCTTAGATAAAACATATTGGAACGAAGTAGAGGGCTGTGTAAAGAAAAAAAGCAGGGAGGAAATTATTAACATCTCTGTGAATGTATTTCCGGGTGATGTGTCATGTATTTCATCAAACCTAAGATACCAAAAATTATACGATGCACTAGCATTTTGTGCACCACTACAAAAGAAAGAAAAAGGCTGCCAATTAAACCATAATGCAATGATTTCTAGTACATTAGAATGCTTGTTTTATTCAAAGAATTATTTTAGATTTATTTAGATACAGATATCTGCCATATAAGTAGCATAATTTAGTCAAGGTATTCCTAAAGCTTTTTCACATTTAAAGTCTGACACTTAAGGATTCCTTTTCAAATTTCAAGTGAACATCAGTGTCATTGATGTTCACGTTGCTGACACAGCATTTTTTAATGCTGGAGATGATTACCACTGCACCTCACAAATTAGCCCTCAATGGCAATAATACCCTAATTGATGCGGGGCCAACAGAGACTGTAGGAAGCTGTCAACTGTAGTATGCAGCCCAGTTTCAAAGATACCGGAATGTGAAAAACTGTGTCTTTTGAATTATTAAAACTATGGTATATGAGATAGACTTGCTGACCTTAAAAGAAGGAAAGGGGGGCCGGGCATGGTGGCTCGTGCCTCCAATCCCAGCACTTTGGGAGGCTAAGGCAGGCAGATCACCTGAGGTTGGGAGTTCGAGAGCAGCCTGACCAACATGGAGCAACCCCGTCTCTAGTAAAAATACAAAAATTAGCCGGGCATGGTGGTGCATGCCTGTAATCCCAGCCACTCAGGAGGCTGAGGCAGGAGATTTGCTTGAACCCAGGAGGTGAAGGTTGCGGTGAGCCAAGATGGCACCATTGCTATTGCATTCCAGCTTGGGCAACAAGAGCAAAACTCCATCTAAAACAAAAAAAAGAGTAAAGGGGAAAAGACAGAGAAGTAGCAGTTGACTGAAGTTATTTTAATAAAAACATAAAGAAAAACATTTATTCATTACCATTAATGATCACAATAAACAAGTTTTTTTTTTTGAGACAGAGTCTCACTCTGTTGCCCAAGCTGGAGTGCAGTAGCACAATCGCAGCTCACTGCAACCTCCGCCTCCTGGGTTCAAGTGATTCTCCTGCCTCAGCCTCCCAAATAGCTGGGACTACAGGCACATGCCACCACGCCTAGCTAATTTTTATATTTTCAATAGAGACGGAATTTCACCTTGTTGGCCAGGATGGTCTCAATCTCTTGACCTTGTGATCCGCCTGCCTTGGACTCTCAAAGTGCTGGGATTACAGGTCTGAGCCACCACACCAGGCCACAATAAACAATTTTTAAGGTGACTTGAGTCAGTTTCTGAATTTCCCTTTCTTTCAAAATTCTCAGGAAATGTTTAACAACGAAAAGCCTTAGACAAATGAAAAATACATGGGCTGAAAAACAGGAACAGTACATACCTGTGAACCTAGAGACCTCTCGACTTTGAGGATTTGATATGAAAGACAGTACAGATGGTCCTCAAGTTATGAGGAGGTTCATCCTGATAAACCTATCATAAGCTGAAAATATCCTAAGTCAAAAACCCACTTCACACCCCTAACCAACATCACTTAACCCAGCCTCCCTCAAACGTGCTCAGGACGCTTACATTAGCTGACAGTTGGGCAGACTCATCTCACACAAAGCCTTTTTTACAATCAAGTATTGACTATTTTATGTAATTCATTGAATACTGTACTGAAAGTGAAAAGTAGAATACTTGTATGGGTTTCTACCAAACGTGTAACACTTTTGTACCATGGTAAAGTTGAAAAATGATTCAACCAAACCCTCCTAAGTCGGGGACCGTCTGTATGGATAGAAGAGGGTTGGAGGTATCCCAGCCACTCTGTTTCTACACATGTGAGAGTGCAGCCCTCCTGGACGGTACTGGACAGAATATCCTCAGATCTGCGAAGACAGAGAGACAGCAGCTGACCACAAGGGCAAGATGGTGTCTGATCAACAAGGACAACCTACTGACCACAGCAAAGGGTCCTCACACCTGCAGGCTGGTGTTGGCTCCCAGCATCCCTGAGGCAGAAGTGGTGATTCTTCAGTGAATGGAAACTGCACCCCACACAGGGAACAGAAACTTCTCTGGGGAGCCCAGCGCTACCCTTTATGACCTAGGACCTGACACACTGATTCTGTGTCTGATGTGCTCACCAATGGATCTCCAGATCCCACTCAGAAACTGGCAAACAGCAAGTACTTGGGGGTTGGCTGAATTCATTCATTTTACACATATTGAGAGCTCAGAGAGGGACAAACAGTGGTTGAGTAGCTGGGCATATGGGAACAAACCAGTGTCAGAGTCCAAGGGGGTTTACATTCTTTTTTTTTGAGAGAGTCTTGCTCTGTCGCCCAGGCTGGAGTGCAATGGTATGATCTCACTCACTGCAAGCTCTGCTTCCCAGGTTCAAGCAATTCTCCTGCCTCAGCCTCCCAAGCAGCTGGGACTACAGGTGTATGCCACCATGCCCAGTTAATTTTTGTATTTTTAGTAGAGATGGGGTTTCACCATGTTGGCCAGGTTGGTCTCAAACTCCTGACCTTGTGATCTGCCTGCCTTGGCCTCCCAAAGTGTTGGGATTATAGGCGTGACCCACCATGCCTGGGGGTTTACATTCTAATGGAGGCCATAAAGAGATCAGTATATCCCAGGTCAGGAAGAGATGAGCCCAGAAAGGACAGGAAAGCAGGCAAGGGAGGCAGGGCTTGTGGGAGAAAGGAGTGTGGATGCTGCTGAAATAAAATGGTTGGGAATGAGGCTCACAGAAGTTGCTGGGGCAGCAGAGAACTGAATAAAACAATGGAATGAGTCCGATGGACACCTGAGAGAACAGCAGTGCAGAAAGAGGGCAGAGCAAGGCCAAGGCTCTGAAGAAATAAGCAAAGGGATGCAACAGTGAATTTCTGGGACTAACCTCCCTCCCTATCCATCCAAACCCAAGCTTCCCAACTTCTATTTCACCTGAGTCTAAAGATGGGCCCACATCATCGCCGAAAGAAATGTCTTCCCATTCCCATTCTGAGCAAACACCACCCTCCCTAGCTAAGAATGATGGGCGGGTGGGGGTGAGTGGAGGGTGAGGATGGAGTATAAAAGGTGCATAAAAAGATGATGAAGGAGTTCAAGAGAAGGGCACGATTAAGGTGAATTAGAACCAATGTCCCCTGAGAAGCAGACTTGTTCCAAGGAGCAGGAAAGAATTATTTCCAAAGTGTTTTCTTCATACACAATTTTTACTTTCAACATGATGTGAGAACAAGGCGGTTCTGAGAGAGAACGTCATCCTGAGGTCAGTGAAAATTGCTTTCCATAGAAAAGCTATTACCAAATTTTAAAACACAATAAAAGAGTTTAATAAGGTGCCTAGTTACAAAATAAATCTATAAAAATCAATAGCTTTGTTTTACACCAATAATAACCTGACAGAAAATGTAATGGGAGGAAAATTCCATACACCATCACGACGATAACTATGAAATACACAGGACAATCCTCTCGAGGTGTGTCAGTGTCCTAGAAGAACACTTCAAAATTTACTTGCAGAGAGAAGACATCATGTTCATTTAAAGGAACAACTGATATTATGGTTGTCATTTTCCTTGTTGTAATTCTCATTACCTTTGCGTTAATGTGCTCTGACGTTTGTATTCACCACTATGCTGTAAACTTAATGATGGCAAAGCCTTGGTCCCATTCCTTCCTGTGTACATATCCAAGTACCCAGCCAAGACCTGGGACACAGGAGGTACTCAATAAACATTGGTTGGATTAATGAGTGACGATGGAGATGATCACAATACTAAGTTGTCTTAAAGTGACCTCCAGAAAATCCAAAATTCTGCCCTGAATCAAAAGAATGGTTTCAAATCACAGTGGTTCTTGGACAACCAGGAATTTTATTCTGCCAACTTAATATTCCTAGAGCCTCAGCAAAGAGTGTCCATCACAACACATTTAGGCATAGTAAAAGTGAAAAGGGTGCTTCCAAGAAAATTACCACTGTGTGAAGCAGAAACAGCCAAGAGGCCCCTCTGACTTTTCCCAGCAGTCCTGGGGGTCAGTGAGGCTCCTAGAAATGTTCCAGAGACTTCTGGGAGAATGGCAATTCCTCCAGGACTTCCAACATTGCTTACATTGACAATGTCATGGAAGGAAACACTTGCTGTTTGAAGCCAAAGCTAACCTGATAGCTGCAGCCCTTTGGCCTTCTTAGAGGTGGAAATCAGAGAGCATAATCCACATAGAGACGAAACTAAGTTTCCATCCACCCCTTCTTCTTGACGCTGGGAAAGAAAGGAGAAGGAGCTACTCCTGAAATGGATACCCCACTGTTCAGCAGAGGACGCTGATGAGATTTCAGTCTGCAAAAAGAGGTCTGGAACCCAGTATTGGGGGCAAAAAACAGAGAGCACATAATCCTTCTGCATATGGAAAGGATTTGCTTTGAGGAGGGAGATGCTATGAGCAGAAGGGGAAGTCAGAGAGCAAACAAAATGGCAACAGGACCCTGGAGCCCATGCTGGTGAGAATCGTCAAGGGATTGTAGGAACCAGAAGTTCCAGTGCTCAGTTAAGTCAGGTCCATAACCAGATAGTTATATGAATCGAGGAAAAGGAACCAAGTTCCACGCGTAGGTTGTTACAAAGACTAGGAATTGGCTGTGGGAGGGAAGAGCCCAGAGAGGCTTTGAATTCTGCCAGAAGTCAAACTCGGCTTGCGACAATCACAGGAGATTGGTGGGAGGCGGGTAGGGTTGAGGAGGGGGCAGGTGGATTACTCGGTGAAACTTGCAAGGAAGAGCCAAGAAGGCTTGTCTGAGCCAAGGCCACCTTAGCAGCAAGTCTCCATTAGCCACGAGGAAGGAGACAGGCTTTGCTATTCCCTGCAGGCCAAATCACCCTTGAGAACTACAGCCCGAGACATTTAAAACCTAGAGCTTGTAAGTTACAAGCAGACAAGAGAGAGTGCAAATGCAGCAGATGAAGGCTGAGGGGAAGAATTTGGGGTGTTTGGCCTAAAAAGAGAAGTCCATGGGGGAACAAAATGGTCATCTTCAAAACATGGATGCAGTGTAATTACTATTGCTGTGATTCTGGAGGGCAAATTGGGGACAAAAGGTGGAAGTGGGGGGCGGGGTGCAGTGGCTCACACCTGTGATCCCAGCACTTTGGGAGGCCGAGGTGGGCGATCAACTTGAAGCCAGGGGTTCGAGACCAGCCTGGCCAACACGATGAAACCCCAGCCAAATACAAAAATTAAAATTAGCCAGGCGTGGTGGCGGGCACTTGTAATCCCAGCTACTTGGGAGGCTGAGGCAGGTGACTCACTTGTACCTGGGAGGTAGAGGTTGGAGTGAGCCAAGATTGCACCACTGCATACTAGACTGGGTGGCAGAGGAAGACTCCGTCAAAAAAGAAAGGAAGGAAGGAAGGAAGGAGGGAAGGAGGGAGGGAGGGAAGGAAGGAAGGAAGGAAAGGTGGAAGTAGCAGGAAGAATAATTTGCCTCAATGGAAGGAAGGAAAATATTTCCGGCAATTTGAGAAGACTGAGTACGAGGGTGCGTTTCCATGCACATCAGTTCCTCTCTCACTGGGCAAGGTGGGTCCGCAGGGCAGAGGAGGTGAGAGCCTGGCTCCAGGGTTCGAGGGGAGATTTGGGGAAACACTGGGGCAAGAGGAGGTGCTTCCATGGTATCCTCATAGAATTCCTCAAGGGTGCCAGCATGAACACCAGCCCCACGTGCCCCCGTGGGAAGTGGAAAGTGGAGCTCCTCACTGGCAGGACACAGTCCCTCGCAGCAGCAGGGATCCAGTGCTGTGGGGAGCATTTCTGGCATACGAACAGACACTCTTGAGCAAGCTCGGGGACAGTCAGACAAAGGCCCGTACTGACTGTCAGGCAAGCTCTTCAAGGGGAAAGGCAGCCAGAGTATCTGCTTTCCAGAGTCACTGACTTCACGTCACAGAATGGAGGAACACCTGGGGTACTCCCGCAGGCAGAACGGCTCTCCCAGCTCTCAGCCTTGCCTAAGGAGCATTTGTGCTGAGAGCCCACAGGATGGGCTGGGAGGGCTGTGGGAGCAGAAAGCCTGAGTGTACACTAGAGAGATGCGAAGGGACATAGTGTGACTGGCTTGGGAAGGTCTTCTCCCTTCCTGTGCAGCAAGGTCCCAGGGAAGTGCCATCTAAATCAGCGACTGTGTTGATGGCGATCACAATGAGAGGACTGGCATCGGTCGCCGTGCTCAGAGGCTCAAGGCAGCCCCCCATTGCTCACAGTGGCTCCCCAGGTGCTGCTGACCTCCCCAGTGCCACCGCAGTCACCACAGGTTCAGGAGCAAGAAGCCTGGAGTCTCGGATTTCAGAGAGCAGTTTTCCTGGTCACGGGCAACACCAGAGCGACCCAACCTGGGCCTAAAGAAGAAATTGACTCTGGAGGGAGCCAGGGCTCCCAAATGCCTCTGAGGACACCCTCTAGACGCTGTTGCTTTGGTTTTTTGGTGTTGCTAATGCCCTTGGCTTTTCTTCCCCACTCCCTGCAGCTACCCACATCCCAAAATCTGGGTTACATAACTTTTGAGCCTCGTAAAGTGCTCCAAGCATCGTGCTTCAGGGTGAAACCAGCTCTCCAATGAGCCAAGGCAAGAAGCATTGACCAGCTAAATAGGATTTGGAAGTTCCAAAGAGCAGGCAGGGTAACACAGTGAGAACAGTGCCACAGACAATTTTCTGGATCCCTGGATACAATAGCACAGGGAAAATGTGGTTTATGTGGCCAAGCACTGCTTAGATGGGTATAAGAAGAATATTGGCTTAAAATTGGCTGGCTCACACGAAGAGGAATTCTATAGCAAAAGTATCTCATCAATAGGAGGCTGACTTGAGGCTCTTTTAATATGATTGAGTTAAAAGATTCCAAAAGGAAAGAAATGAACAATGTAATTTGCTCTTATTGCTCCTACTACTATACTTAGAGTGACATGTTTATTTCTATTTTAATAAAAGATAGAAGCTAAAATTCTCTTAAGCATGAAACAGCTGGGTTTAGAGAGGGTTTGATTAATTAAGCAAGTAAATGCCTGACAAAAACACTGTACCATTTGGCTGAAAGAGTCTCTGCTCGGGAGAGGGATGAAGCTGCAATAATGAAAAATACCATTTTGCTGAAAACAGAGCACATCAGTGGAGAGCAGACTGAACCCCGTAATCAAATTTGTCATTTTAAAGTAGGCTAGTTTTCTCTCTTAGCACAGACATTAATTGAATACAAGACAGCAATCACACTGTGTTTTCAATCTACGGTAAAAATTCTCTTCGTTCCCTCCAAGTCCCACAGCTTTGTTAAGAAGGCAGGAGTTTCTGGAGAAGAGCATTGTGTCGCTCGGTCTGTAGACCCCAAGACACTGATTCACAGCAAGACTCACCATGACCAGGCTTTTACTTTTAAAAAACAGAGATAAGCCAAGATGTTACAAAGGAGTTACAAAAACCAACTCTAACTTAAGTGGAAAAGGAAAATTATTCGCTTATGGACCTAAAGAACAGAGTGAAACCAGGAATAGCTACACTGCATTCAAACAACCTCTCTCTCTATCTCACACACACACAGCACACACATGTACACACAAACACAATGTCTCTTTGGGTTGGCCTTAATCCTTCTGGCCAGCTGGTCCTATAAGTCTGCCATACACCATAGAGCACTTTATCCTACAGCCTTATATCTTGCCCAGACAAGACAGACTTCTCCCAGTTTTTAAAATCCAGGGAAG
The DNA here is from genome assembly GCF_030222135.1 of Aotus nancymaae. Taxonomy (NCBI): domain Eukaryota; kingdom Metazoa; phylum Chordata; class Mammalia; order Primates; family Aotidae; genus Aotus; species Aotus nancymaae. The sequence continues at coordinate 37,095 of NW_026988444.1, forward strand.
GGCTCTGATTGGGAGGCTGAGGTCACAAGTCCATGGCTGGATCAACCAGCAAGGCCAGGTGTACGGGTGCCCTAACTGGCTGCCCCTTCAGAACCATATGCTTCAAGTAGGAGAAAGAGAAGTCCTCTAAGAAAAGGAGATGCAATCTTCTGAGAAGACAAAACATTGCTACACCATGCTGGCAAAGTTCTGATTCTGCCTTCTTTCTCAGAACACAGACACAAAAGGCTAGGAAACCAAGGTGATATGTTCCTGACCTGTGCCGTCCAATATGCTGGCCACCAGCCACATGGCTGTAAGCCATTGAAATGTGCGTGAAATGTGCTGTAATGCAAAATACACCCTGAATTTTGAAGACATACTAAAAAAAAAAAAAAAAAAAAAAAAGAATGCAAACATGGTGAACCCTCATCTCTGCTAAAACATACAAAAATTAGCCAGGTGTGGTGGTGCACGCCTGTAATCCCAGCTACTCAGGAGGTTGAGGCAGGAGAATCACTTGGAACTGGGAGGTGGAGGTTGTAGTGAGCCGAGATCGTGCCACTGCATTCCAGCCTGGGCGACAGAGTGAGACTCCATCCAAAAAAAAAAAAAAAAAGAAACTATTTAGTAATAGCTTATATTAATTATTTATATTATTTACATATTGAAATAGTATTTTAGGTCTATTATATTAAATAAGATATATTATTCAAAATGTTTGCTTCTTTAATACGGCTGTTAGAACTTTTATAATTACATAGGTTTTCACATTAGGTGACTTGCATTCTATTTCTCTGGGGATGGCTGCCTTACAAATTGAAGGTCACAAAGTCCTTGGGTCTTGCCTTAACCAGTTGAGGCAAGTGCATCCAGCAAACACTAGCTATATGGAAAGGACAGCAGGATGCGTAAGACTCCATTCTTACCCAGCAAGTCATCAGGGTGTTCAGCATGTCTGGTTAGAGGATATCAACATTTTAATTTTACACTTGCTAAAGTCCCTGCTTTGGTATCTCCCAGCCATGCCCTTAAAGGATTTCTATCAAAGATCATCCAGTTCTTTCAGGAGGCACCAAGCAATAACCAGCACACATAGTTATAAATCTTTGTCGGGGTACCAAAGTCATATATAAATCCATAAGCTATCAAGTCTTCCCATCATCCCATAAAGCAGGTTGAACAGGCTGAAGAGTGATTCAGGGTAAAATGTGCACTTTGTCAATGTCATCATGTCACAAAGAGTCCAGATCCTAGATGCAGCTACCTCCAGTCAGCAGCCTCTCCATGCCCTAGCAATCTGATCAATCCAAACAGCTTTCCTGTTTGATGCTAGCTCATTTTCTAGTGTGACCCATTTTTCTGCAAGAAGCCAATTTAGGGTGGTGAAGGGAATAAAAGTCTGGGTTGGAAAATTCATTGCCTTTCACTCAGAAAGCGTTCGATGGGAAACAAATTTAGATAGTACAGCCTTGCTCTCTGTATATGGAAAGCACAAAGGACTTTGCATATTTCATCAACTTCTCCTCCCAGCATCCCAGGAGAGAAGGAAGGCAGGTATCTGCATCTGGCTGACAGGAGGATTTACAGATGTCTATTTTAGTCGAAGCCTGTCCCTAACAGCTTGTGTCCTAAGAGAAGCCCTCCAACCTTCTTGCCTGCTGGGCTCTGTCTCAGTTATGAAACAAGGCATCCAAGGACACTTAAGAAAATATTTCCAAATGCAAACCACAGAGTGCCCTGCTAAATCCCTGCAAGAGCTGCTCTCGCCAATGAAGTGCAAAGGTTTGCCGTGACCTCTAAGACCCTACAGAATTTGACCACAGCCCGAGCCTCCAGCTCTTCTGCTGCCTCCTTTGCCTCTCACAGCTCTTCAGCCATATAAGCCCTACTCTGCTTCAAGGCGAGGCAGCTGCTCCTGATTCAGGGCCTTTCCTGGGGCAGTGTCCTCTGTCTGGAACGCTTGTCCCAATAATCCTTGCCACCGCCTCCTTAGAAGGATCTTCCTTGATCAGTCTGAGCAGTTTTCTGTTTCATGCATCTAAGCAGTCAGAAGCTGTAGTTCAGGGCCATCAAGTTAGCCAAGACTGATGAGGTCAAGATCCCAGAGAAAAGTCAAGCAGAAAGGAGCTAGTCTAACAGTCTCAGCCCTTTCCACACAGGGGCCTCAGCCTATTCGTAAAAGGAATGAACCTAGAGAAGCAGAAAAAAATTAGCTGTAAAAAGTCTGAGGAGACACATAGGGCTTTTGGCACCATCACAGCACTGGGGAAATACTTAAAAATGGAATTCAGGGTCTGACAAGGAAGAACTTCCCTGATAACAGCCAGGCACCCAGATGGAAGCCCTGAAGAACCTCACCCTAATGCAGTGTTTCTTAAAGTGAGATCCATGGATCCTGGGGGTTCCAGACACTCTTTCAGGACATTCAAGAGGTCAGACTATTTTCATAATAACCCTTGCCTTTCTCACTGAGTTCACATCTGCCCTAATGATGCAAAAGGGGTGGTAGATGCCTCACCCCAAATTAGGAGCATGGCACCAAAGCCATAGGAGTCACTGTATTGGCCACCACTAGGCACTCGCAGAAAAGGAACAAACAAGCAAAGTTAGTTTCCCCTAAGAATATCCTTGACGTTGCAGTAAAAATTTAATATTAAATCCTGACCCTTCAGCAAACTTGTGTTAATATTCTGTGTGACAAAATGAAGTACCTTTGATGAAAAATGAAAGATGATGGTCACCTCTGGGAAAAGGAATTATGTGATTTTTTTTTTTCAGTTGTTAGCTGAATTAGCCTCTTTTCATGGAATGACAATATTCCTTGAAGGAACAAGTAATAGACAGATAATAGATCTATCTATATACGATCTATCTACTATCGATCCATCTATCTGTCTATCTATCTACTTATCTACCTATCTACCTAAAGACAATACCTATAAGCAGATAGATCTATCTACCAACTGATAAATAAATTATGGTTAATCAGGCTTGAAAGACATTCTAAAAATGTATAAAGTGAACCTGTCTCTTAACGGAAAAAATACTGAGGTATAGCATATACAATTTGAATTAAGTGCAAATTAGAATTTTGGAAAAATTGAATCTGTCACCAGGACCTTGGTAGCATCCCAATAGTTAAAAGGCTTCCCTGACATGACTGATGATGATATCAATGAATACTCTGTTTAGAGTCAACACTTGCAAGATTTGTATAAGTCTATTTGCAAAGGTATATGAAAAAAAAGAACAAAAAGATTTGTATAAGTCAATGACAAATATTTTTCAAATTACCAATGCATGATGTCATAAAATCATGCATTCAAAGAGCAAGTTTCATTCAAAAAGCAAGATGGAATAATGGCTTTTCCAGTAATTGAGTACAAAAAGTTTCTTGATATGGTTTCAAATTTCACATTGTGACCAATCTTTAAGAAACTACCACTTGTGGACTTTGGTTGTAGTATTAAAGAATAACCGCGGTCATCTGAAAAGGATATTAAAATGCTCCACCCTTTTCCAATTACATATTGTGTGCAGCTGAATCTTTACACACCTTAATCAGAACAACAGATTGAAACAGAGTGAACACAGAAGCAGAAATGAGAATCTCTCATTAAGCCAGACATCAGAGACATTTGAAAAAAAATGTAAAACAGTGTTACTCTTATGACTAAATTTTTTTTGAAGAGATATTTTTCATAAAATATATTATTTAGGCTAACATGGAATAGGTTTATGATTGTTGTTTTGAGTAAATAATAAGTAAATGTAAAGTTTCTCAGTTTTTTATATGGTAAATATCAACATATGAAACCCATGTTAACAGAAGCTCTTTGGGGACCCCAGTAATTTTTAAGAGTGTAAAGGAATTCTGAGACCAAAAGGTTTCAAAATCACTTATCCGGAATGATTGTCAAAATTGACCATATGCCAGGCTTTAAGGCAAGTCTTGGCAAATCTCAGTTCTGAAATTATTCAGAGTATGTTCTCTCATCACAGTGTAATTAAGCTTGAAATCAATTTTAAAAACTTTAGAAATCCACAATATTTAGAAATTAATCCATTCACATCTAAATATCCTATGTCAAGAAGAAATCTCAATATAATTTAGAAAATATTTTTAAGAAAATAACAATAAAAATGATATGTCAAAATTCATAGTATCTAAATAAAGGTGTACTTAGAGAAAAAATTGTAGCACTAAATGTATATATTAGAAGAAAAGCTGAAAATAAGTAAACTGAATATCTATTTAAAAGAAGTAAGAACAACAAAAGCAAATTAAGTCCAAGAAAGGGGTAGGGGGGATAATAAGGTCAGAAATAATGGCTTAAAACACAAATATTTAAGGGAAAAACAGCATAAAAGTTGGTTTTTCTTTGAGAAAAAATACTTAAATCATGCATCAAGAAAATTGGAGAATGTATAAATTATCAATATCAAAAATAAAAGGTATTATTAAATAAATTATAGGATATGAAAAATGTACAAAGTTTAGAAAATCATAACTTACCAAAACTGATAGAAATAGAAAACTCGAGTCGTTCTATACCTATTAAAGAAATTGAATTTCTAGGTTAAAAGTTCCCTCTAAGTAGAACTCCAGACTTGAATTCATTCAAATATTTTAAGAGGAAATGACAATAATCTTAAACATTTTCTTTTTCATGGAATATAAACATCTCTTCAATTCATTTGATGAGGAAGAAAAAGCTTTGATAAAGAAACTTGGTAAGAAAGAAAAATTACCAGCCAATTTCTCTTATCAATGTAGATGAAAAATTCTAGACAAAATGTGAACAAATTGAATTCCATTTTATGTAAATAGGATAATACATTATGACCAAATCAAGTTTAACAATGCAAGATTGGTTTGCTATTCAAAAATCAACGAAATGTGAATACATATGTAAAGGGACTAAATGTAAAGAAACTCCAGTTTCCAGTCCAACATGTGAAGAGCTTGGAAATCTTTATATTTAAAAAAAAAAAAAAAAAAAAAACTTAACAAACTAAAAATCAGCAATTCTTACATCCATCAGAGAATTGAGATCCCAGGGTAATCTGCTGCCTTAAAAATTAAAGAGGCAGGCAGACAGATACAGAGAATTTCAGCTTAAAAGGCGCAGAAGGCCTCAGCTGGACAAGTCCGAGTTTAAAACTCCAGGAGGGGCCAGTCTTGGAGACCCCACACAGCCGTGAGTTTCACCTCCAGAAGTCCTACCGTTACCAGAAAGGGGTCCCAAGCCAGGCCCCAAGAGAGAGTTCTTAGATCTTGTGCAAGAAAGAATTCAAGGCAAGTCCACAGACTAAAGTGAAAACAAGTTTATTAAAAAAGTAAAAAAAAAAAAAAAACAAAAGAATGGCTGCTCCATAGGCAGAGCAGACCCAAAGGCTGCTGGTTGCCCATTTTTATGATTACTAATTGATTATATGCTAAACAATGCCTCTTCTTTTTAGATCACATAAGTTAACTTCCTGACATTGCCATGGCATTTGTAAACTGTCATGGTGCTGATGGGAGTGTAGCAGGGAGGACGACCAGGTCACTCTCATTGCCATCTTGGTTTTGATGGGTTTTGACCAGCTTCTTTACTGCAATCTGTCTTATTGGCAAGATCTTTATGACCTGTATTTTGTGCCTACCTCCTGTCTCATTCTGTAACTTAGAATGTCTGTCGGGGAATGCAGTCCAGTAGGTCTCAGCCTTATTTTACCCAGCTCCTATTCAAGATGGAGTTGCTCTGGTTTAAGCGCCTCCAACACTACCAGTTACTTAGTCCTAGCCCGGGGAGGGACACAGCAACCATTTTAAGATATGGCCAGAGCATTTTGCTCTCCTTAACTGCTGCCCTCAAGGGAAACCATTTTGCTAGAGCCTAGCTTGGGATTTTATCTGGGCCTGGTTGACCTGAGAGAAGGGAAAAACTCAATTCAGGCTCCCTAAAAGACTGAGCCCTGATCATAGAGCTACAGGACGCTTCCCCTCCCCCACACCTCATTGCCTTCTCAGTAGAGCTCCTGTGTAATAATGGAAGATTAAGAACTGCAAGCCTTAGATCCTATTTTAAAATTTTAAAAGTCTCTAAGAAAACTCAAAGACAACAGGGGAGATAAAAACAAGAGCTCTAGAGGAAATTTTAGCCTCTGACACCACAGCCACAGTAAACAGCATTGACAAAAAGAGTCAAACTATAAAATATTTTAAGAGATTTATTCTGAGCCAAATATCAGTGACCATGGCCTGTGACACAGCCCTCAGGAAGTCTTGAGAACATGTGCCCAAGGTGGTCGGGGTACAGCTTGGTTTTATATATTTTAGGGAGGCATGAGACATCAATCAAATATATTTAAGAAATACATTGGTTTGGTTCAGAAAGACAGGACAACTCAAAGAGAGGGGGCTTCCAGGCTATAGGTAAATTTAAACATTTTCTGGTTGACAATTGGTTGAGTTTATCTGAAGACCTGGGATCAATGGAAAGGAAATGTTTAGGTTAAGATAAAGGATTATGGAGACCAAGTTTTATTGCACAGAGGAAGCTTTCAGATAGCAGACTTCCGAGAGAGCATGTTGTAAAATGTTTCTTATGGCACCTAAAAGGATGCCTGGCTCTTAGTTGATTATCTCCTGGATCTGGAAAGGAAGGAAGGGAAAAAAATGGGAAAGGGTATTCTCTAAAGAATGTGGATTTTTCTTACAAGGGCCAACTTTGCAGGACCATTTCAAGATATGGCAGAGAAACATGTTTTGAGGTAAAATATTTTTATTTTCTTCCTTGGTATTCCAGAGTCAGATTGGAAAGTAAGTCAGAATATACAGGGTTAAATAAAACCCATCTGATGAGAATTTATGGTTTGTAGGGCATGAATCCACAGACCCCTTGGATAGGAATTTAGACAAGATTAAAAAAAAAAAAAAGAGTTTAGTTCTCAACAGTAAACACAGCCCAACACCTAATCAGATAAACATAAACTTCACACTCAACATCCTGTCTACCTCAGTTTCTATTACTCAATACATCGTGTTGGGCTTTCAGCAAAAAAATTACAAGGTGTGCTAAAAGCCAAAAAACACAGTCTGAAGAGGCAAAGCAAGATCTGAACCTACTTTTTTTGTTTTGTTTTGTTTGTAGAAAGTCATTCATTTAGAGAGAGAGAAACAGGAGGAGAGAGAAAGAAACAGCTAACTCTCACACTGAGTGAGAGAATCCAGAAAGATGGAATCCAGGAGAGGAAAGCAGCTTCCACACTGAGTGGAAGGGAATAGAGAGAGATGGATTTAGGAGGGGAAGACAGGCTTCCACGAGAGAGTGTGGAAGGGGACTCCAGAGAGGAAATCCAGGAGAGAGAAAGATGGCTTCCATGAGAGTGTTTGTGGAAGGGGACCCAAACATGGAGTCCAATCAGAACCTACTTTTGCAAAAAAAAATCATGACAGTGAGAAAAATCTGACACAGGAAAATTATGTAGTGAAAGAGATCTGACTGAACTGACTTTATCTTGCCTTTAACTTCCAACCTGCCCTTGTTCATTCCTGGGCACAGGCCAAACTAACTTTGGGAGAAATTTAATTTATACTTTAACTTTGGAATAAAGATAATAATGGCCCCTCCCTAAAAGGAAAAGTTACCCCTTCTTGACTGGGGACCAGACTGCCTTTGTAAAACTAACAAATTAGCCACAAGATTAGAAATTATGGCTGAAGAGTCACACATCCACAGCCCACAAGATTCCTAACCTCCCCAATTGCTCCTATAGATTACACTAGTATTGTGAAAGCTGAGATCAGTATTTAAGGTATTTTTTAGACCCTGTATTCTGGTGGACCATCTGGTACCAGCCAGACCAGAACATTGACTCATCTGGTCTTGTGGACCCCACCCAGGAACAGACTTAGTGTAAGAGGACAGCTTTGACCCCCTGTGATTTCATCCCTGACCCAACCAATCAGCATTCTTCATTCCCTAGCCCCTGCCCACTAAACAATCTTTAAAAATCCTAGACTCTAAATTTTTAGGAAGGGTGATTTGAGTAATAATAAAACTCCATTCTCCCATTTAGCTAGCTGTACATGTATGAAACTCTTTCTCTACTGCAATTTCCCCGTCTTGATAAATTGGCTCTATCTGGATGGTGGGCAAGAACTCATGGGGCAGTTGTAGAACCAAACTCAGATATGACAGTGATTTTGAAATTATCAGAAAGGTAATAATTTCAGTGGGCCAGGTTTGGGGGCACATGGCTGTAATCCCAGCACTTTGGGAAGTCAAGGTGGGTGGATCACTTGAGCCCAGGAGTTCAAGACCAGCCTGGGCAACATGAAGAAAACTCATCTCTACAAAAAATTAAAATCTTAACTAGGTGTAGTGGTGTGCCTCTGTAGTTCCAGCTACTCAGGAGGCTGAGGTGGGAGGATCACTAAAGCCTGGGAGACAGATGCTGCAGTGAGCTGAGATTGCACCACTGCACTCCAGCCTAGGTGACAGAGTAAGACCCTGTCCCAAAACATAAATAAAAGACTACAGTTAATATGCTAAGGATTTGAATGAACAAAGTGAACAATAGGCAATAGAGCCAATGGTTCATACAAGTGGAGAGATGGAAACTCAAAAAGGAAAGAGAGTTAAAAGGAAATGCTAGAAATCAAAAACACTGTAACATAAATAAAGAATCCTTTTGGTTCAAGGAAAGAATCAGTGAGCCTGAAGGTATGTCAATAGGAGTTTCCACAACTGAAATGCAGAGAGAAAGAATTAGAAAGGTGGAACAGAATATCCAAGAACTGTGGGATAATTACGAAAGGTGTAAATTATTTTATATAATAACAATACCATTTGTGACAATATCAAAAAGCATTGTATACCAAAAAATAAACCAAAGTTTGCAAGTTCTCTACCTATAAAACCATAAAACATGGAGAGAAAGTAAGATATAAATAAATGAAAGAATATACTATGTTCATAGATTGCAAGACTCAAAATTGAAAGATGTTCATTCTTTCCAAACGTGCTCAGTACAATTCTGATTAAAAACTTCAGAAAGTTATTTTTCTATGAAAACTGAAAAACTGATTCTATAATATTTATGAAATGCCAAGATACAAGTACAGCAAAGACAGTCTCAAATAACAAAGTTGGAAGTCTCAAATGACTACATATCAAGACTTATTATATAACTAAGACACAAATAGAGACAAATAGATAAATAAAAAAGATCAAACAGTCCACAAAAAGCCACTTTATTTACGGAAAAGGTTACATATCACAGCAGTGGGGAAAGAGTTTATCTTTTCACTAAAGTCAACTGGGTATCTTTATTTTTAAAAATGAACCTTGACTCCAATCTTATATTTTAAACAAAAATCAACTCCATTTGGATTATAGACATAAATGTGAAAGATAAAAAATAGTGAGTTTCTAGAAGAGAATTTAGAAGAATGTCTTCATGATCTTGGATAGCAAAAGTTTCTTTTTTAGGGCACATTAAGTCCTAAACATAATAGGAAAATAACAAAAATTAGACTACATTAAAATTAAGAACTTGCGTTCAACAAAGACAAACTTAAAAGAGTGAAAAGCAAACCGCAGAATGGAGAAAACACATGTAATAAATGTATCTGACAGATAATTCAAAGCTACTGTGCATAGGGAAATCTTCAAATCAATTTAAAATAAGGAAAAAAGGAAAAAGCAGACAACCTGATAGAAAACTGGACAAAAGACTGAATTTAACTTCACAGAAGATATAAAGTGTTCAATAAACACTTCAAAAGATGCTTAACGTCCTCAACTGTCAGAATAAAAATGTAAATTAAAGCAATGAAATAGCAGTACACTCCACCACAGTGACAAAAATTGCTTCTGATGTGGAGCTATTATGAATAATACTGCTATGACTATATTTGTACAAAATCTGCTGGTTGTATACCTAAAAGAAGAGATGCTAGATTACAGTGTATGCATCTATTCAACCTTAATAGACAGCCCTAAAGAAATTTCCAGAGGTTAAGCCACTGTCCACTCCCAGCATACAGGCAAGAGCAGTTGTTAGCAAGAATGTGAAGCAACTGGACCTCTCCTGTTCCGCTGGTGGGAGTACACGGTGGCATGGCCTCTTCGGAATTTAAAGTGTATCTGTGAATGTTAAATATATGCGTACACGGTGCTTCAGTATTTCTTCTTTTCAGTGTACAAACAACAGATTTTATACCAATGTGTGCCAAATGATATATAAATCTATTAATGGCAATGTTATTTATAATAGCCCCACATCAGAAACAATCTCGATATCCAGCCATAGGAGAATGGATATATGAACTATGGGCCTACTCCTGGAAAGAAATTACCTATAATAGTCAATACAAATGAACTGAAATTATATGAATGAAGCTCACACATATACAAAAGAAAGAAGTTGGCTGGGCACAGTGGCTCACGCCTATAATCCTAGCACTTTGGGAGGCCAAGGCAGGTAGATCACGAGGTCAGGAGATCGAAACCATCCTGGCCAAAATGGTGAAACCCAGTCTCTACTAAAAATACAAAAATTAGCTGGGTATGGTGGCGTGTGTCTATAATCCCAGCTACTAGGGAGGCTGAGGCAGGAGAATTGCTTGAACCAGGGAGTCAGAAGTTGCAGTGAGCCGAGATCGTGCCACTGCACTCCAGCCTGGGAGACAGAGCAAGACTCCATCTCATAAAAAAAAAAAAACAGAAAGAAATCAGACACAAAAAAGTACACACTGTATGATTCCACTTATCTAGAATTCTAAAAAGTGTAGAACCAATCTCTGGTAATGGAAGTAGAAACAGTGGGTGGTGCAGAGAAGTGGATGCCCGAGAGGAGACACGGTATGGGGCACCTGGGGGTGGGTATTGTTGGGTAGCTTGATCTGTGTGCTGGTTGCCCTGGTGTGTCCACTTTGTAAAAGTTGATCAGGCTACACTCTTATGATGTGTGCACATTTCTGTAGGTGTATTAGATTTCAATGAAAAAGCTTGCTTTTATAAACAACAGCAGGGAAGATGGGTGTGGGGGTCACCTTTACCTGGAGGCAAAGGAGCAGGAGAATGTTCTTTTTTTTCTTGAGATGAAGTCTCACTCTGTTGCCCAGGCTGGAGTGCAGTGGCTCAACCTCGGCTCACTGCAACCTCTGCCTCCTGGATTCCAGCAATCCTTTTGCCTCAGCCTCCCAAGTAGCTGGGACTACAAGCATGCATCATCATGCCTGGCTAATTTTTGTATTTTTAGTAGAGATGGGGTTCATCATGTTGGACAGGCTGGTTTCAAACTCCTGGCCTCAAGTGATCTGTCAGCCTCAGCCTCTCAAAGTGTTGCGATTACAGGTGTAAGCCACCACTCTCGGCCAACAAGACAGTGTTCTAAAGAGACTACATACATACGGTCTCTATTTCCCTCCTTCTGAGGAAACAAACAAAAAGCCATTTTCCTCTTGTGAGCAGACAGGACTGCCTTTCTGTTCAGCCTTGTGTTATTCACAGATCCCAGAGCAGTGACTGACACGTGGTGACTTGGGGGAAGGGGGTTAGTACATCTTTGGTGAATAAGAAGCAAAAATATTTTTCCTCTCCACTGAGATTCTCTTTTCAATGGCTCTCTGTGGGGTCCAGCATCTATTTTCCATCTCTTGAATCCAACTGGTCCTGTGACCTGCTTGGACCAGGTGAAACGGCAGAAGCGATGCTATGCCCACTCCGGCGTGGGCCTCAGAGGCCTTGCACGCTTCCTCTCCGCTGTTGTGGCTGCTCAGTGAACAAACCCAGCAAGCCTGTTGGGAATGAGAGGCCACGTGGCAGGGGATCTGAAGCACCCCAGCAGAGAGCCAGTCACACCCAGAAGCACAGCCTATTGGCTGCCCTGAGGTGACTGCAGATATGCCAAGGAGCCCAGGTGGGACCAGAACCACGCAGCTGACCGGCTTATGAGCAGTAATACATGGTTGCTATTCTAAGCTACTCGGTGGACTAGTTTGATATTCAGAAATAGTTAACTGATTAAACAACCCCTGGGGCAGCTTTCACATAAAGTACAATAAAAACGGAGCCCCTGCGGTTTGCAGCGCCACCTGCACACAGCGTATGCAGTGGCCCTGGAAAGTGCTGTGGGTGTGTCAGCTGGCCAGCCCCACTTCCAGCCTCTCTTCCTTTCCTATAGAAGCTACATATGCTTCACTGATATCCCAGCTTCCCTGGCCACTGGGTGTGGCTGGCCATGGGACACTGTTCTGGTCAGTTAGATATAGGCAGAGACCTGCCAGTGACACCTCTCTTTTCTCTTCCTAGCTGTGCCTGTGATGCCCAGAGGCGTCACAACTGTTTCTAAGGCAAACCCGAAAGATTCCCTTACGGTATCATGGAAGACAGATGCCAGATTTAGCACAAAAGAATAAATGAATAAATAACAGTTAACTGAAAGAAATTCTGGACATTCAGGTACATTTAAATTTGAGATATACAGAGTTTTTGTTTGTTTGTTTTTGTTTTAAGACAGAATCTTGCTCTGTTGCCCAGGATGGAGTGTAATGACGTGATCTCAGCTCACTGTAACCTCTACTTCCTGGGTTCCAGCTATTCTCATGCCTCAGCCTCCTGAATAGCTGGGACTACAGGCACGCCACCGCGCCCGGCTAACTTTTGTATTTTTAGTAGAGATGGGGTTTCACCATGTTGGCCAGGTTAGTCTCCAACTCCTGGCCTCAAGCGATCTGCCCACCCCAGGCTCCCAAAGTGTTGGGATTACAGGCATGAGCCACTGTGCCCAGCCCCCAGAGAATAATTTTTTAGTATAAGTATATCACAAATATATCATTTTCTCAGACTCCACCGTGGAGTCACACATCAGCCCTGGAGTGCCTGGGCTTCCTGTGCATGACTGAACCCCCATTTGCTTACTCTTCTGAGGTAGGAAGGGTTTCCCGTCACTCCGGCTGAATGCAGCACCAGCATATTTTCAACTGACAGGCAGGGGACCCTGCTCTAGTCCAGAGGCTTGATTGACAGCCCTTTCCTTTCAGTAACCTATAGGTACTGATTGCTCTGCTGTCTTCTGTCTTACAGTGCTGCCAGTGAAAAATCGGAGAGCAGTTGCATTTTCTTCTAAGTAATACTTCTTTCACTTTGGAAGTTTGTTAAGATTTTCTGCTGATCCTTGCTGGGCAGTGACATGGCCAGCCTCAGTCCACTGGGCGTCTCTTCATGAGTCCTCAGTGGAACTTGGGCGACTAGTTTTACCTATAGACTCAAGTGATTTACAACTTGGAGAGTTATTTCAAGCACCTGCTTAGTGATTCCTCTCCTACACTTTTGCCCTATCATTTTTCTATCAGCTTCTTTTTCTTTTTTTTTTTTTGAGACAGAGTTTTGCTCTTATCACCCAGGCTGGAATATAATGATGTGCTCTCATCTCACTGCAACCTCTGCCTCCTGGGTTCAAGCAATTCTCCTGCTTCAGCCTCCCTAGTAGCTGGGATTACAGGCATCTGCCACCATGCCTGGCTAATTTTTGTATTTTTAGTACAGATGGGGTTTCATCGTGTTGGCCAGGCTGGTCTTGAACTCCTGCCCTTATGTGATCAGCCCGCCCACTTTGGCCTCTCAAAGTGCTGGGATTATGGGCAAGAGCCACCATGGCCAGGCTTTTATGGTTCTGACATTCAAGTTTCTTATTTTGTCTCCTCATACAATTTTCATCTGCAAATATGTTTCCCTGGGCTTCGAGATACACTTCCTCCACTGATCTTCCAGGCCACTAATTTTTGCTTAAATAGAGGATGTCATTTCTTCGAAGACATATGCTTAATTTTTTAAATTAAAAAACAATTCTTCAGTTCCATTCCATGCCGTAATTGGATTCTGAAGTGCTCTTGCTGAGTTTTGGTTCAAGCCACATCTGCTTCCAGCAGCAGGCCTGTTTCTGTGCAAGCTGCCTGCGTATTCTTCCTCTCCCTGCCTGTTGGGATGCCTCAGATGCCTTGTTTTTCTTCCTTGCTTCCTTGCAGCTCTCTTCATCCTTAAAGCCATGCTTGGCTGGGTTACCTTGTGGGTGGCAGCCATCAGGTGGTGGGGGCCCAGCAGTCACTGCTCCCATGAACCCTGTTGTGCAGCTGGGGATGCTCAGCCCTGCCTACAGCTGGGAAGCAGCACCCAGGCCCTAGCTTTTCCCATTGCAAGACTGTCACTCTCTCATCTCTCAGAGGTGGGCCGCTAGGATCACCTCAACAACTTCCCTGAGGCTCCTCAAGGCCAGGGAGACCAGTGGGTCCTCCAGGACAGAGCACACTGGCTGGTTCCACCCTTCCAGACTGGTCCCTAGGTCTCCACGAGCTCCCTATGTGCACTGTGGAATACAAGCCTCACTCCAGGGCTCTGCCTCAGGTGCCCAGGACCTCCCTAGCCCAGAGAAGACCAAACTTCAGCCTCTCACACCCTTAGGCTTTCTCATGCCTTGTAGCCCAGCTTGGCTGAGCTCTGCAAAGGCAGTTGATGGTGCATTCCAGAGACTGTAAGAAAAAGACACCAGGGGCAATCTTTCTTCCCTACCATCTTCCCATAAATGTCTAGGCTTTGTACTTTTGAAACCTTTTATTTCTAAGGTTTTAAACTTTGTATAATTTTGGATTACATTTTTAGTCAAAAAAGAATTTTTCTTTTTCTGAGACAGCATCTCACTCTGTCACCCAGGCTGGAGTGCAGTGATGCAATCACAGCTCACTGCAGCCTCGACCTCCTGGTCTCAAGCAATCCTCCTGCCTCAGCCTCCTGAGTAACTGAGACTACAGGCATGTGCCACCATGCTTAACTAATCTTTTATTTTTTGTTGTGATGGTGGGGCCGGGGGCGGGAGGTCTCACTCTGTTGCTCAAGCTGGTCTTGAACTCCTGGGCTCAAGCAATTCTCCTGCCTTGGCCTTCCAAATGCTGGGATTACAGGCATGAGCCATCGTGCCTGGCCTAGAATAAATATTTTTAATACCAAAAAGAGCTTTGCTTAAAGCATAATAAAAAGAGAAACAAATGTATGTGACTTTATTAGATCAGGATTTTTAAATTTCTGTACGAGGGAAGGGAAAAGATCTCTTCACCCCTGGATAGTGTGCTGAGGAATCAAATGACAAGAGGCAGGTTAATAGGAGGAAGTCCATACAGCTTTATTAGCGTACATGGGGAAGAATCACAGAGTGACCGTCCCACTTGCAATGGTACCGATGCTTATAGGCCCTTCTTCTTAGGGGAGAGGGAGATGGGAAAGGGCAGGTGATTTTAAGAAGACAGTAAACGATTTTTAGGGGAATTCAAGGGGCTTGAAGATACAGTAGCCTGGGACAAAGTCTCTTGGGCCCACAGAGCAGACAAAGGTTTGTGACAATTGTTTGTGCCCAGCTATGTAGACAGACTTCAGTCTTTCTCCCTGCGATATGAGTTCAGTTAATGAAAACTCAGGAAGGGACCAGAGGTCATTGTTTCCTTCTTTGGGAGGTCTGGACTTTAGACACATAAGGGAACTTTAGAGAATAAGTCCATCCTGCGCTTTGGAAAAGACACAGGATTGAGAGATAGGGGAAGGGCTAAGACGAAGTCAGAGAGACCTCGAGGCCTCTTCTTCGCCTCAGCATGTCAAGGTGTCATGTTTTGGGGTGTCAGTTTCTGAGCTCCAGCATTTCTTACTTCTAAGATTATATTTAGCACAAGAGTGGAAACCACTTGTGTCCAGTAGCCACAGACAGTTGAGTAAACTATGGTATATCGAATGGAATACCATGACTATGAAGCTATAAAAAAGGGTGCAACAGAGGCCACATGTGCTCTCTGTTGCAACTGCTCAACTCTGCCATGTTAGCAAGAAAGCAGAAACAGACAATACATAAACTAATGAGTGTAGCTGTCTTCCAGTAAAACTGTATTTATTGCCAGGCACAGTGGCTCATGCCTCTAATTCCACTTTGGGAGGCCAAGGCAGAAAAATTGCTTGATCTCAGAACTGTAAGACCAACCTAAGCAACACAGGGAGACCCCATCTCTACAAAAAATAAAAATAAATTATCCAGGCCTACTGACACACACCTGCAGTCCCAGCTACTCAGGAGGCTGAGGTGGGAGGATCGTTTGAGCCCAGGAGGTCAAGGCTACAGTGAGCTATGATTATCCCACTGCACTCCAGCCTGAGTGACACAGTGAGATCTCATCTCTAAAAATAAAAAAAAAAACTAAACTAAACAACAACAACAAAAAACACTTGTATCTACAACAACAGGTAGAGACTGGATTTTGCCCACGGGTTGTGTTTGCCAGCTCCTTGTGCAGCAAGCACCCACTAAGGTGATCCCCAGCGTGCTCCAGCCTCAGATCATCTACTGCCCTTGAGTCTGCACAAAGCCTGACTTGTTTCTTAGCTAATAAGATACGGCCAAAATGAAGGGATTTTGCAAATATAAATAAAATCCCAAATCAGGTGATTCTGAGTTAATCAAATGACAGTCTATCTTGGGAGGCCTAACCTAATTGGATGGAACTCCCTAAACTGGCTCCTCTTTAGCTTAGAGACTCTCTCTTCTGCTAGCTCTGAAGAAGCATACTGCCATGGGTTTTCTAGCTGCAAGGGAATAAAGTCTGCCAGCAACTCAAGGGAGCTCGCAAGCAGATTCTTCCCCACTTATGCCTCTGATGAAAACACGACCCAGCCAATGTGTTAACTGTAGCCCTGTGAGACCCTGTACAAAGGACCCAGCCAAGACACACCCAGATTCCAGATTCTTGGCCTGGAGAAATGGTGAGATAATAAACATGCATTGTTTTAAGCCACTAAATTTGCAGTAATTTGTTACATAGCCTAGGAAACCCATATACCTGTTTTATGAAATCTGCTGTCATTTATGTAAGAAAGGGAGAAAGAGCAAGACTTTTCAGAGTATGACTTTTTGTAGTTTTTAGATGCTTAAACCACATAAATATATTACCCATTCAAAAAGTTAAATTAAAATTTTTTTAATCTGCTTTCCCATTTGGTAATCAAAGATCACTTTTCAGATTCGTACCTTTCCTATTTCAATTATTATTAATGTTCACAGTACCCTTTACCTTGATTCTTTTACCTGCTTCTTTTTCCTTCAGAATGTCCTTCATTTTATCTCAAACCTCTATGTTCAAAAGGACCTTCTTTGTTTTGTTAAACTTGAGTGTACTTTGCTCAGTGTTGTTCTCCTGGCACCCAACAGAGGGACTGGCATGAGAGACACCCCCAGTAAATACTTAGTGACAGAATGAATGAATCACAGTGACCCTCATCTTGGTGTCTGCACATGCCAAACCCACTTGAACAACTCCTGCGCCTACAACCCCCACCCCTGAAGTTCAGATTTCATCCTCCACTTGGAAAAAGAACTTGTCTACAGAACAAGCTGTCTTGCTGCCTCCTTACCTCCCACCTGCCATCAGAGATGTTGATGAAACATTATTTCTTGAGGCCTTTTAAACATCTTTTGGGAATATGTTATGCAGAGGAGACATAGTGATGGCAACAGCAAGACAGGCATCTGTTCTTCTCTGGCTCATTTTCTGAAAACGAGTTTCCATTTTCCTAACATGCTCTCTGCCAGCTGACCTATCCTGTTGTGGCCACAGCTTGCAGGGACAGAGTGAGGAGATTATGTTCCAGTCTCCCTGCCCCCTGCCCCTGCTCCAGGCCCAGCCCTACCAGTCAAGGCAGCCACCCTGCCCCAATCAATTCCAATTTTAGAAGGCAGAAAGAATCTGCCATCAAGCTATGCACCAGGCTCACCATTTGCTCTGGCTGATATCCTGTAAGTGGACCCTCTGCTTTGCTCTGAAGACAGAGACCCCAAGGCACACTTGTCTCACCACAATTGAGAATCTATATATATTTTTTCTTTTATTCTCTTCCATGGACCAGAGTCCAGCCTCTCTTCAGCCCATGATGGTCTCTGGAGCCAAAGAGAGGGTGGTAGGAGTGGAGGGGAGAGAAGGAAAGGCAAAAGGCAGGCTGAGCAAAACCATACAGAACCCAGAACAGTGTCCCTGAGTGTGGATAA
Source organism: Aotus nancymaae (assembly GCF_030222135.1). NCBI lineage: Eukaryota > Metazoa > Chordata > Mammalia > Primates > Aotidae > Aotus > Aotus nancymaae. The sequence goes on from NW_026988444.1 coordinate 55,146, forward strand.
GAGTCTGGGGGAATGGAACAGACTGCCCTTGGGATTTCCCTGAAGAGGAGCTCTCCCTGCCTAAACCAGAAGTGACATGAGCTCAACTGTGGGGACGGGCCTTGTGCATGTACACACACATGCACACATGTACACACACAGATACAGTCTTTGTCCACAGTTACATGCCCTGTGGTGCTAATCTGTGGTTACTTGACCTGTCCTATACTAGCAGGTGCATTGGAATCCCAGACAGCCTGGGAGTAACCACCACTTGCCGAGAACACTCCTACAGCCAATTACCAAGCTCTGGGGCTCTGTTGCCAGCTCCTGGATCAAATTCCCTCCCATTCTGTGCTCTTCCACCTGGTAGGCAATAGCTGTCCAGCTGCCAGGCACCCTGTGCTCTTCTTTTGGCCAATCTGAGCACCACGCATGTTCCCAAGCCCACCAAGGGTACACAAAACACAGTAGCTGGTTAGAGTTGGAGAGGGGGGAAATATCAGTCACCAAAACATACAAGATTTCCCCAAGTGGCCATGAAAAATTTCCAATGGAATCTAAAGTACCAATAATGAAGAGAAAAATCTCACAATATAGTGGTTTTTTTTTGTTTTTAAAGCAGGTTATAAAACAGTGTGGACTACAATCCCACTTCTCTTTATCCAGTTTGACAATATTCTAAGTTTCCTAACTCTACGCTCATCTAAACTTTCTTCCTTTATTCTCTTCCAGCCATGGTGGTCTCTGGAGCCAAAAGGAGGGTGGTAGGAGTGGAGGAGAGAGAAGGAAAGGCAAAAGGCAGGCTGAGCAAAACCACCCAGAACACAGATGGTGTCCCTGCCTGTGGACAAGGATCTGGAGGAACATTTTCTCTGCATTTCTACTCAAACTTCAAAGTAAACAGGTCTAACATTCAGGTGGAGACCTCCCCTGAGAAGTTCCTTCTACATCAGAAAAGATGACCCCATTCTGATGCTCAGAGCCATCAATACTCCTTTGTCTGTCACCCAGCACCCAGTTCATCCACAAATCCTGTTGGCAACACCCTAAATATGTAACCAGAACCTGATCAGGAACCCCCATGGTCACCCACCTAATTAGGGGGTGGTGTTGCAGGGCTCCTGCTCTCTCATACAGTGGCCAGAGTTAAGCTTTTCAAACACAGATAGTTTGTCTATCTGTCCCCGACCTTCTGCCACCTCCCTGAGAATGGCATCCTGCTCTCCTCTGACCTATCTCTCTGCCCTTGCTATGCAGAATGTGCCTCCACCCCAGGACCGCTTTGATTGCTCTTTTCTTGGCTAAGAAACACCTCTCCCCACATGCCCTCTAGGAACAGGTTCTCTTTCTTTAAAGCTGAAACTGAAACAGCATGTCCCAACATCACCGGCCCCTTCCCTTGCCCTGCACAGCTCTAGACCACCCATCTTCTTAGATATTCACTTGTTAGCTTTTTGTTACCCCCACGGCGCTATAGCATGGGTGCTCTATAACAGCAGGGATTTTAATCTATTTTACACAATGTTGCATCCTCAGTGCACAGAACAGTGGCTGACACATTAAAGAGCACCTTCTGAATATTTGTTGAATGAAGGAACGGGGAAACATACTAATTAAATAGGTACTTATAGGAAGCAGGATGTGGGTGCTATTTTGAGAGGCAGGGGGCCAAGACCACTTGGCTTCTTTTGTCTGTTTTCGGTTTATATTTCAAAATATCTCCCAGGGCTGTTGGGAAGTGGGGAGGGAGTAGGAAGCAGAGATTTCTTTTCTTTTTTTTTTTTTCTTTTTCTTTTTCCTTTTCTGAAACAAGAGTCTCACTCTGTTGCCCAGGCTGGAGTGCAATGGCACAATCTCAGCTCACTACAACCTCTGCTCCTGAGTTCAAGTGATTCTCCTGCCTCAGCCTTCTAAGTAGCTGGGATTTCAGCCTCCTGAGTAGCTGGGATTACAGGCACCCACCACCCCACCCAGCTAATTTTTGTATTTTTAGTAGAGATGGGGTTTAATCATGTTAACCAGGATGGCCTCGATCTCCTGATCTTGTGATCTGCCCACCTCTGCCTCCCAAAGTGCTGGAATTACAAGCATGAGCCACCATGCCCGACCAGGAGCACAGATTTCTCTAGGAAGGAATGGTGTCTGACTCTGCTCCATCCCCAACTCCCTTCCCCGTAGCCAGGTAACTACCATTCCCCTTCCTTGAAGACCTTACATGAGAGAGCCTCTGGACTGAACACAGCTGGGAATAGTGGTGGCAACTGTCCTAAAAGCTGCAGGAGAAAGCAACATGAGAAACTTCTTTACATTTCACCCATCTGATACTCGCCCAGTCTGCAGGACTGCACCATGGAAAGGAGGAGTCCCCTCTGGGGAATGCCCCGGACCAAGGGAAGAGTCTTGTAGAGGCAGATGCTTGCTGGAATCTCCTGCAGAGTGGCTGAGTGCTGCCTGCCAGTGAGCCCCTCTGAGCACAGAATACTACCAATCTGTGTCTCAGTGACTTCTTAAAACACAATGGCAAACCAAGAAAAGCCTTGAACATGAAAGAGAGACTAAAACTAACTGTAAACCAAAAATAAAATTTCAAGCCCCCCAGCTGACTAAATGGATCCCACTCAGCCAAGGGGATTCTGAAGAAACCTGAAGAAATGAGTTTAAGGCCATGACAAGAAGTGGGGTTAGACGTGCCTCATTATATCCTCCTCCCTTTGCAGTTCAGACACACCTGACCAGCATTAACCTTGAAACAGAGATCTTAAGACTAACAAAACAGATTATTTGTACAATAAGATACCCAATTCCAACCTGACTCCGGTATAGCATCATAAGACAGATAGCAGATCCTGAAAAAATTTGAAGTCGTTTACCACAAAATATGTTCATTTGACATATTTTGGAAAACGGTCTCTTGTTGGGGAAATTTGCATTCTGTAGAGAATCTCCTTCCCTTATTTGTTATTTTCTAGAGAGTCTGGCACCTTTTAAAGTTCTGAAAAGGAAACATTTGCCATCTATTTCCTCAAGGGTGGCCACCTATGAGACTTCATCTACGTAATAAGAATTGATTTCCATAACCTCCTATCTTAAACCTACTTTCTGTTGATTACAGGTCTTTAGCTAATAGCTTAAGAATTGGTATCTTTTAATAAATAGGAAATCCTTTTCCCACTGCTTGTTTTTCTCAGGTTTGTCAAAGATCAGATGGTTGTAGATGTGTGGGGTTATTTCTATTCCATTGGTCTATATATCTGTTTTGGTACCAGTCAGTACCAAGCTGTTTCAGTTACTGTAGTCTTGTAGTATAGTTTGAAGTCGGATAGCATGATGCCTCCAGCTTTGTTCTTTTTGCTTAGGATTGTCTTGGTTATACCGGCTCTTTTTTGATTCCATGTGAAATTTAAAGTCGTTTTTTTTCTAACTCTGTGAAGGAAGTCAATAGTAGCTTGACGGAAGTAGCATTTAATCTATAAATTACTTTGGGCAGCATGGCCATTTTCATGATATTGATTCTTCCTATCCATCAGCATGGAATGTTTTTTCATTTGTTTGTGTCCTGTAGTTCAGCCATTGTGGAAGACAGTGTGGTGACTGTTTCCTCAAGGATCTAGAACTAGAAATACCATTTGACCCAGCAATCCCATTACTGGATATATACCCAAAGGATTATAAACAATTCTACTATAAAGACACATGTACACATGTTTATTGCAGCACTATTCACAATAGCAAAGACTTGGAACCAGCCCAAATGCCCATCAATGATAGACTGGATAAAGAAAATGTGGCACATATACACCATGGAATACTATGCAGCCATAAAAAAGAATGAGTTCATGTCCTTTGCAGGGACATAAATGAAGCTGGAAACTGTCATTCTCAGCAGACTAACACAGGAATAGAAAAACAAACACTGTATGTTCTCACTCCTAAGTGGGAATTGAACAATGGGAACATATGAGCACAGGGAGGGGAACGTCACACACTGGGGTCTGTCAGTGGGTTGGGAGTCAAGGGGAGAGATGGCATTAGAAGAAATACCTAATGTAGATGACAGGTTGATGGATGCAGCAAACCACCATGGCACATGTAACAAACCTGCACATTCTGCACATATACTCCAGAGCTTAAGTATAATAAAAAATAAAAATATATTTAAAAAAAGAATTGATATCTTATATGTCCTTAAAACATATAAAACCAAGCTGTAACTCAACCACCTTGGACACATATTCTCAGGACCTCCAGAAGCTGTGTCATGGGCCATAGCCCCCATATTTGGCTGAGAATAAATCTCTTTAAATAGTTTATAGAATTTCATAGTTTTCATCAACATAACCCAAAAGGAAAAAGAAAGACTTGGAAGAAACATAAATTACAAAGAGGATAGAATGGAATACATAAACACATGTTATGCCCTCAGAGAAACCAAGAATATATTTTATCTATAGTATTAGAATGAGATACTAAAAATAAAATAAAAGAAATAGAAATTTTCAGAGAATAAAGAAGAGCTCTTGGAAACATTAAGAACATGGTAGCAGAAATTTTAAAAAATGATAACAGAGCCAGGTGTGGTGGCTCACGCTTATAATCCCAGCACTTTGGGAGGCTCAGGTGAGTGGATCACCTGAGGTCAGGAGTTTGAGATCAGCCTAACCAACATGGTGAAACTCCATCTCTACTAAAGATACAAAAATTAACCGGGTGTGATGGCGGATGCCTATAATGCCAGCAACTTGGGGGGCTGAGGAGAATCACTTGAACCCAGGAGGCAAAGGTTGCAGTGAGCCGAGACCACGCCACTGAACTCCAGCCTGGGTGACAGAGCGAGACTCTGTCTCAAAATAATAATAATAAACAACAGAAGAATTAATATAAAATTGATAGACTCTTCTGAAAAGTAGATAGCAAGAGAGAGAAGGAAAATAGGAGATAATGTATAAGAAAATTAGAGACTCAGCCTAAGAGTTCTGGTAGGAATTCAACAGTTGGGGAAAAGGCAGAGAAAATGGAGGAGAGGAGATTACTTTTAAAAAAAAGAAAAGAATATAAAAGTTTTCCAAAGACGAACAGCTCAGCTTTGAGACTGAAGAGCATGGCAATTGCTCAGCACAAATGCAGGAAAATAGACCCACACCAAAACCCACTGCTGGAAAACTGAGAATCCAGGGATGAAGAGAAGATTCTAAACTTCACAGAGAGAAAATGCAGGACACGAACAGGAAGTTAGGAACTGGAGCAGCATTCAATTTCAAAAGAGCAACTCTAGAATTGAAAGGAAAGTGGAGTAAAGCCTTCAAATGTCTAAGGGGGTCCATTTCTAACCTAGGATTCTATTCCAAGCCAAAAAAATTTGAAGATAGGATAAAGACATTTTCAGGCATGCAAGTTCTCCTTTTTAAAGAAAAAAAAAAAATTCCCAGGGCTTTTTATTAGGAAACTAGCATGGAATGTCCGCCACCAAGACAAAGGATAAACTACAAAAGATGAGAAGGGCTCTAGAAAGCAGAAGTCCAACATAGGAGAGAGGAGAGTGTATTCCCAGGATGATGGTGAAGATCCCAGCTTGACAGCTGAGCAGCAGTTAGACAAGAAAAATAAGCAGTGCAGAATAAAGCTAGAGGACAGAAGCTGAAAGAACCTGCCAAGAAAAACAAGGACCCGGGGGACGATCAGCAAAGGATGTAAGGGGTTCTGGCCAAATTTGAGGATTAGTTACTGACAAGTACAAAGACAACAGAAAAAGCAAGGTAGTTGCGAACTCCAGGATAAAACAAAAAGTTGCATAAGGAAGGACATGATATCATAGGAAGACAGTGTTTTTCAGCTATGACTCACGTAAATATTGCCAAAATATATCCAAGAACATATAAATGGAGAATGCCAATCTGACTCAATTATAACATTACACTTTGAGAGGCTGTGCTGCAGGGAGGCAAGAGGAGTCTGGTGCTGAGAAAGCTGGGGGATGCTTTTGGATCTTTCATGGAAGGTGGCCCTCAGATAATGCCAACAATTCTAAATCAGCAAATAGTGGCACATCTTCGTTATGGAGAAAGATGAATGATCAAGAAAAAAAACCCTGAAATTTATTACCTTTTGGGAGTAGAAATGAGAATGAGGAATTAAGAAACAGGGGATTACTGTTTTCATCATAAGCCTCCTAGGATCAAGGACCTCTAGATCCTTTAAACTATAGACACACATTACTTCAATATACATTTAAAATAACAATAGAAAGACACAATGGAAATCACCATGCATATGCCAAAAGTTGTTACATCTTTAATTTTATAAAAATAAAGAACAAAGCACAAAGTTAAAATCAACAAGAAGAAAACTATGTGCTTGAGAATTTACTACCCAAGTCTAGCTTACTTTTTCCTCAGTGAATAGTTTTGTTGCCATTGATCTGTTTTGCTAATTTAATGTAAATCCTGAGACATCATCATACAAAGTTGAACATGTATGTCACACACTGCTGTGTCTTAGGACCTGGCATAATGCCTGGCATCTAGTAGCTCCTCAAGGAATATTTCTGGACTTGAATTAAAGTGACAAGAGCCTCCTTGTGTCTGAGATTCCTCAGATTTTCTCGGAGATTCCTTTAAGAACCATCTCCATGAAAATCACTTCTGAATTTTCTGTAAATCTTCACAAAACATTAGTCATTAACTTGCTTAATGTTCCCTTCAGAAGGATCCACAAGATTAATTTCTCTCTGAATTTAACACCCCAAAAAAGTCAGCCTTCTGAAGAAATGGTGTCTAGCAATGAGAATTATTATGTAACTCATCCTTTTGCTTTAGTTCCTAGGGCTACATGCTTCATGTCTACTTCAGGTAGGTTAATAACTGGAGGGGCCTTGAAGCTGATGAACGCTCTTTGAGTTTTTGTTAATGCTTATTCAGGAAATGAAAAGAGAATTATTCTCTTCCTTTTCTAATGTCTATTTTAAGTGGCCATTTATTCTCAATGCAACATGAGTTGCATTTTCTACTTTTGTACAGACCTGATTGTAGAAAAGTGTTCAATTCTTTTTCTATACGCATAATCAAGTATCAGAATGCTCAAGAATTTGCACAACAGCTAAGATCCTGCCACTGCAGGGACTTGGGTCTGAATTCTCTCTTCCTGTGTTTGACCATCTGGGTGGAATGTGCATTTACTGGTCTTGGTGGTGGATGCAGAACCAGCACAGGGAGTTCAGCCCCTCAGGAACTCCTAGGACATCCTCTTGGTGTGGCTTCTGCCCTCGGGACAGACTTAGGATGGTGGGTTGGCAAGACGCTCTCTAGCTTCTTCTTTGTAGAAATTCTTTCCCTTAGTAGACTGACTCTTGTCCAGCCAGTTGATGATTGCATTGTACTTGTCTTGAAGTTTCTCCTCTTCCACAGCGGCCTTCTGATTGAGAGCACAGGAGTTCAGTGAACGGTTGGAAGACAGCTTGTCTCTGTGCTTCTCCTCTTCTGCCTGTGCCTCTCAGCTTCTTGGACCATGAACTCAGTATCTTCCTTTCTCAAAGATATCCTCTGTCTTCAACAATCATAAACTTCTTCTTTTTGCCTGTGCTCTGCTCTGCTGACACAGGCCTCAGTATCATAGTTTAGATCAACTTGAAGAATGCTGTGGACCCCCAGGAAGTTTGTCATTGGTCATTGATTGCTCTCATTTTCATAAACCTGAGTAAGTGTATGATGCTGGTTCTCTGCGAAGCTATAAAGTCTGCACTGTTTAGTGGCCCAGCAGATCAGAACAGAAATGATTCCAACAGAGACTTCTATTCCAAAGATCCTTCAGAAAAAAAAAAAAATCCTAAACATTGTTTAGACCTGTATCAGATTAAATCATGGTCTAGACAGCTTTATCAAGTGACAGCCTCATCCTACCATTGAGAAGTCCCACATAGGTTTCTTATTCTTTGACATATGACAGAATGTCCCACTAGGGCAATGTTATAAATCAATGACTTGCTGGCCATGGTGGCTCACGCCTGTAATCCCAGTATTTTGGGAGGTCGAGGCAAGTGGATCACCTGCGGTTAGGAGTTCGAGACCAGCCTGACCAATATGGTGAAACCCTGTCTCTACTGAAAATACAAAAATTAGCTGGGCATCATGGCATGCACCTGTAGTCCCAGCTACTTGGGAGGCTGAGATAAGAGAATTGCTTGAACCCGGGAGGTGGAGTTTGCAATGAACCAAGATCGTGCCACTGTACTCCAGTTTGGGCAACAGAGCAAGAGTCCATCTCTAAATAAATAAATAAATAAATAAATATAAATACATACATACATACATACATACATACATACATCTGTGACTTGCTGAGTTTGCTGTTTTGAAGGGCCCAGGCGCCAGGGGCCAGTAGACAACAGACCATTCAGTTCTTCAAGTTGAGGATGGATATGAAGAATCGGTTGCTTTACGGGGGGCTAATCATATTCCTGGTGAGGTGCTTGCAGTGAGTGTAGAGATAAAGAAATCCCTTTTGGTTTTTTCACACTTAAGTTTGGCAATGAAATCATTGACCATTCAGTTGTCGAAATCTTTAACTCAAGTGGATTTGTTCAGATGAAGACCTGACATAAAAGATATCATCTTCAGAAGGGAGAACAGATACATCAAATGCCACTTCCAACTTTGAAGATCAGTATAACTCTTTTAACACCAAACTTCTCGTCTAAGCCATGAACAGAGGCAGCGCGTATTACCTTGTTGATGATTCTGAGCACAGTGAGGCTATTCAAGGTTCCAATTAAGAGACGAAATAAGCTAGACCTGTGACGACAGAACAGTTACAGTCCTCCCACAGGTAGTTTCTGCAATCTCCTCCATCTTTTTCAGAAACATAAAAGACACCTTCCGGGAATGGAAGCTTTCACTCCCTCAGATTTCAACCACAGTTTGATTCATTGCGCTATCAATGATCATCCAATCAATCGTTCTGTGCTGGTGAGGACCACAAAGCTTGGAATGGTCCTGTTTTCCTGATCATTGGCTGGATTTCCATGTTCTCTTGCTGGAAGACACCCACACCCCATATACGGTGCCAGGACCAACAACCTCAGATCCACGTGATATCATTGCTAGTCTTTACCCAGGAGGGCACCAGGCTCCAGGTGGATGGATCTGGTTGCTTGGCAAGTGGTGTAAAACGGTAAGAGCTTCTGTGTGCTGAGTAGAATAAACAAAAACTGATTTTTGACAAACAAAACAATTATATTTCTTTACATTCTAAACTAGATATTTGTTTCACACCGGATATAACATTACATTTTAACTCTTTGTAATTATTTTGCATCTGACAGTTTTCCCGTCACTCATAACTGAAGTGCGTTAGTCATACTTGTTGGGAAAAGCAGTAAAGGAGAAAGGACTTACAGAGTGCCTACATTAATTGGTTATAAGTAACATATAAACAGGGAACAATAAACTGTGGAAGGCTGCAGGAGGCCTCTGAGGAGGAAGGCCTCTCCATGCCTCATGTTCTGGTGCAGGGTGACCTAGGCTCTGTTACCGTAAACATTGTACTCAAGGACATAAGACCCCTTCGTAGCGCTATGACGTAGCCAGACTTGTAGGCTCTTTGTAAGGCCCGTGTTTCATCAGCTGCACATAGATAATAGGTTAAGGATAACCACATGTTCTTGTTTTGTGAAACTCCCAAACCGACACTGTTATTAATCCTTAGAATAACACACCAGTTCCAGCTCACCGATTCAGTCCACCATCACATCACCCACTCCCCACCATTACTCCACCCCCACCCTATAGATCAAAGTGATTGTAACCAACAAATAGTGTGGATGATCAGAGTTCGAGGCCTCCACTGCCTCCTCCAGAGTAATAAGTGGTGGCCCCCTGGTCCCACTCTCTGCACTCTTAATCTGTCTTTTTCTCATTCTTTTGCTGCCACTGAGCTCGGGGTACCCATGGGTGATGTGGGGCTGGCTCCACAATACTTACTAAGAGTCGAGATGACTTTATGTAGGTAAAAAGTCTTCTTCCCAATAGTCTCAGAAATGCTTTTCTTTTCACCTTTCATGTTGGCCACGTGCACACACAAATCCCAGTTTTCTTATAGTTCTTCTCATTTCTATTTTCTTTCATAATTTTTAAAATCAGGTCTCATCTTTTAAGAGTTAAGTGAGTGCAAAAGTAATTGTGGCTTTTGCATTTTTGGAGTTTGCTATTTGATACCGGAATACATTCTTTTAAAAATGTGGTTATGCTACACAACATTTTAATGGACATTTCTCGCTTTATGTCTTTTTGTGAATGACTTTTTACTTGCTGTTTATTTTGTGTTTAGACTATGGAAATGATAGCAGACAAAAAGCAAATTCTAGCGATTTTCTTATTTGAGTTCAAAATGGGTCATAAAGCAGTGGAGACAACTCGCGGCATCAGCAGCACATTTGGCCTAGGAACTGCTAAAGAACGCACAGCGCGGCGGTGGTTCGGGGGGTTTTACAACGGAATCGAGAGCTTGAAGACGAGGAGCAGAGTGGCCGGCCATCGGAAATCAACAGAAATTTCTATTTGTTGGAATCAAGTTAAAGGCAAGCCTGTTACTGTGCAAAGTTCGCAGCAGAGACAGGTCTAGGCCAAAGAGAAACTGTTACTCCATGTTTTGCTTTGTTTTCCTCAGGACGGTGACACCTGCTTCTGCAGGAATAGCATCTTATCTACATTCTTTTCTTCACCTGTGTGAAGAGTCGCATAGGGAAACCTGAACTAACTGTACCATATTTCCAATTTATTCCAGGGTTGTGTACGATTTCTTCATGAGGGCACCTGCTTCCTGCTCTGACACCGTTTTCTAGAACAGAGCCTGGTACATATTAAATCCTTAGTAATTGTTGCCATATAGTTGCAATTAGTTTTTCTTTTCTTTTTGCCATTCTGCTTTGCTCTCTCTCTCCCATACCCTTGAATTTTCTCACTCTCTTTCTCGCTCCCTCCTGTGATTTCTCCTTTGCACACTGTGTGTCCTGAGAGAACTTATGTGTAACTATGGCCAGCAAAACTGGAGTCAAGGATGCCCATGGTATGTGAATGGTGGCAGAAAATGTATTTAGACAAGGGTTGTAATAGAGTCACCTAACGGCTTCATTCGTCAGTGTATTAGTCCATTTCCATACTGCTATCAAGACTGGGCAATTGATAAAGAAAAAGAGGTTTAATGGACCCACAGTTCCACACGGCTGGGGAGGCCTCACAATCATGGCAGAAAGTGAAGGAGAAGCAGAGGCACATCTTACATGGCGGCAGGCAAGAGAGCATGTGCAGGGGAACTGCCCTTTATAAAGCCACCAGATCTCCTGAGACTTATTCTCTATCACAGGAACCACCCAAACAGCATGGAAAACACCCACTCCCGTGATTCAGTGACTGGGTCCCTCCCATGACACACGAGGATTATGGGAGCTACAATTCAAGATGAGACTTGGATGGGGACATAGTGAAACCATATCAGTCAGGAAGCTGTCCCTTAAGTGGGGGACAAAGTGATTTCCCAAGGACTGCTTCTTTTCATCAGAGGATCTTAAGGAACTGAGGGAGTTGAATTCCTGACTTCACCCACAATGGTAGGAGGCTGGGTACTTGGCTCAATCAACAATCCAGTCATGAGGAGGGAACTAAGGACAAGCATGTGCGTGTCAGCCAGCAGATGGATATAATCAGAGGTTTTCCCCTAACATCAAGAGATACAGAGAGGTGAAAGTCCAGACTGTGGTGGAATTATGTCCAATGACTAAGAATTTTACTTTGATAGATATGGTAGATGTGTTAGCCCATTCTCACACTGCTATAAAGAAATAGCTGAGATTGGTTAATTTATAAAGAAAAGAGATTAGCCATTGCAAAACAAGGGCAGCAGACTAATTGCTGAAAGTCTGGGTTTTTTTCATATAGAAGTAAGTTTAAAACAAGGGAAGAACGCAGTCAAAAGTGATGCCGGGGCCGGGCTCGGTGGCTCACGTCTGTAATCCCAGCATTTTGGGAGGCCAAGGCGGGTGAATCACGAGGTCAAGAGATCGAGACCATCCTGGTCGACATGGTGAAACCCCGTCTCTACTAAAAATACAAAAAATTAGCTGGGCATGGTGGCGCATGCCTGTAATCCCAGCTACTCAGGAGGCTGAGGCAGGAGAATTGCCTGAACCCAGAAGGCGGAGGTTGCGGTGAGCCGAGATCGCGCCATTGCACTCCAGCCTGGGTAACGAGAGTGAAACTCCGTCTCAAAAAAAAAAAGTGATGCGGACGGGACTGAGGGAAGTGAAATCGAGGACACTGATGATTCTCTCAAGCCCACGGTGTGCAGATGTGGAGGATGCAGACTGGGACATATCCCTGGAGGAAGAGGTATCTTTGGGGAAAACATCTGGGAAAGAAAAGAAGGAACCTCCACCCGTGAAAAATGAACCACCTTTTCCTCATGTGCTAAATGCCTGGGGTGCATTTAATCCTAAGGGGCCAAGGGGAGAAGGATGGGGAGAAAACGAATCAAGCACATTAAAAGGCAGCTTAGTAACCCTGACTGATTGGAGCAAAACTTCAGATGTCTAGTTCCACGTGTCAGAAGGTTCTTCCAGAAGCCAGCAGGATTTCAGCATCCCGGTGTTTCTGTAACTTGCCTCCATGACTCCAGTGCTTCTGTCTCGCCGTGTCTCCCACAGCAACACAAAGACTGATTCAAAGAACAATGGTCTCTTAAATGGCACCTAATGCAGTATTGAAAATCAGATCGTCAACAGTATTTTGAAATGTATACAAGTGTTTAAGACTTCCGCTGCTTAAAAATAACATGTCATTGAAGTCATAAAGTTTTCTCTTCAGAATGATACTCTAGTGTTAAGTGTATTTTTTTCCAACTAATTTTTAACTGATTTTTTTTTTAACTTACAGTCAGGTTTTGGTTTGAATTACTAAAACTTTAAAAAATATTTTTCTTATGTATCCTGTCACAATGCAGGTATTTATATTATAAAATTATGTTAGTAGTCTTAAAATTGAATTAGTGGAACCACTAATCACTAAAAGTTAGCTTGGTTATTTTTCATATAGAAGTAAGTTTAATCCGGGCGTGATGGCGTTCAGCTTTAATCCCAGTGACTGGGGAGGCTGAGGTGGGAGGATCACTTGAGCCCAGTGGTTCAAGACCAGTGTGGGCAATATAGCAAAACTCCACCCCACCCCCAGCACCCAAAAAGGTAAGTTTAGAATTAGAATATAGCTAAGTCCATATTAAATACATTTTCCTGAAGCACATTTACCACATTCAGCTTTGAGCCACTGTAAGCATGTTATTAAATGGTTGGTTATTTCATATAGCATATTCTTTATCTTGGATATTTTATTAATAAAGTATAGTTAATTTAAGTACCAATTAATTTATCAGACTAAATAGAAAAGATCTAAGTCATTACTGACTTCATACATGTATTTTTTTTTTTACTTTTTAAAATGTTCAACATGTATTATAAAATACCTCAAAAGTAATTTAGTTATATTCTTAAACAGTGACATTGTTGACAGTCAGAAAGTTCACACAAACTTTTTTTTTTTTGCATTTTTATAACTTGGTGGTACTATATTCTGTTTCCAAGAAAAAGTAACCTTTTAACTAAAAGATTTATTGGATTTTAGATCTCTTTTCATTTGTCAACTCTTTCAGTAAAGCCCTCCATTACATTAAAAAAGAAAAAAACAAAAGAAAGAAAAGAGGTTTAATTGTCTCATGGTTCCGCAGACTGTACAGGAAGCATAGCACCTTCTGCTTCTGGGGAGGGCTGTGGAAGCTTTTGTTGGCAGAAGGCAAAGAGCGAGGGAGGCACTTCACATGGATGGAGCAGGAGAAAAAGAGGGAGGAGGCAGTGCCGCACACTTTCAAACAACCAGATCTCATAAGAACTCACTCACTCACTGTCACAAGAGCAGCACCGAGAGGATGGCGCTAACCCCTTCATGAAGGACCACCCCCGCGATCCAATCACCTTCCACCAGGCCCCGCCTTTCACACTGGGGATTACAACTTGATATGAGATTTGGGCAGGGGCACAGATCAAACCTTCTCAATAGAGCATGGTAATTCATGTCTTCAAGGTTATGGAGGGGAAAGAAGGCGGCCAAGACATAGAAGCATTATCACAGTTCAAGTTAAAATCACCAAGTTTGACGGGAGGAAGTTCGTTGTATAGAAATACTGTAAAACGGGTGCTGAATTATTTGAGCCAAGCTGGGGGCACATTGAAGGTTTGGAGAGTGTGCCAAGGAGTGTGAGGGGAGTTAAGAGAAGTGTACCATGTGGACCTGGGTAGGAGGGAGTTGTTGAGCCACAGAAGCAGAGCTCAGGGCAGAAATAAACTGTCAAGAGGGCAAGGGATGCCCATCCCTCTTTCTATTTCCACAGTCAGGGGTAATCAGAAAACTGGCATACACCTGAAAGGAAGTTGATACGTGGGTCATCAAAAAAAAAAAAAAAAAAAAAAAAAAAAACTCAGAAAATCTCATTCAAGGAAAGGTGTGTGAACACACTGAAAGGTTTTTCACAAAAGAGAAAAACATTAGAGTAGTTTAGGAAACAGGATGGAGAGGAAGGAGTATATGCTTGAGAGAGAGAAAAACTGACCAAAGCACACACAAATTAAGAATGTGGTCTCTTCAAGTTCGATTAACAAGATTCTCGCTCTGGCTTTGAGCGTCTAACCATGAGCAAGTTACTTATCATCTCTAAGGCTCAGTTTGCTAACCAATCAATTAACGATCATGATGATGCTGGTGATATAATCATAATCATGATATATATTCATGATCAGGTGTTGGGGATACTAACATCTGCTTCATAGGATTGTTGGTAAAAATTACATGAGATAAAAAGTGTAAAACACTTAATGTTAAATGCTTAGCTTCTACTTCCTGAAAAAGAGGAGAAGGGGATTTTGGGGGGGGGTGGTTAAGGGATAAACAGCTATTAGAGGAAGATGGCGGGTCAGAAAGAGATGGTCCAGGACAGGCAACAAGGGCAGAGGGTCCGAGAAGCAACGTCAGTGAGCTGAGAAACGACCCCGTCTTAAGTGGTAAACTCAGGTATTGGAAATGAATCTTTCAAAAAGCTCTTATTCCAAATTTTGCAACCCAGTTGTTGGTTAGTTTCTGAAAACGATTTCCTAATACATTGATTCATTTATCCTAGCAATATTTACCGAATACGTACTCTCTGCACTGCGCTAGGCACTGAGAACGGAAAGCTAAATGGAATGGACACGGTCCTTGACATCACAGTGCTTACCATCTTGGCAAAAAATAAAGATATATGGACATTTATTTTGGATGTATGACTGAATGATCCGGAGACTCCCCATTCCCCTGCTGAAACAAACAAGCAAATCCTGAATAAAAATATCATTGAAAATGCACTAATAGTCTGGCAAAAAAAAAAAGTTAGACATATACATTGGGTAGAAAAATGTCCTCCAAGAATTCATGTCTTCCCAATACCTGTGAATGTGACCTTCCTTGGAAATAGTCTTTGCAGCTATAAGAAAATTAAGATGAGGTTATGCTGGATTGGGGTGGGCCCTAATCCAATGAGTGGTGTTTTTATAAGAGAGAAGTTTGGACACAGCGAGATACAGGGACCCAGAGGGAAGATGGCCATGTGAGGACAGAAGCAGAGACTGGACTTATGCTACCACAAGCCAAGGATTGCTGTGACCACTGGAGACAGGAAAGGCAGGGAAGGATGCTCCCTGGAAGCCTGCAGAGGCAGCATGGCCCTGCCTTGGTGTTGCACGTCTACCCTCCAGAACTAAAAGAGAACACATTCTTGCTATTTGAGCCATTCATTTTGTGGTAATTAGCTATGGCAGCCCTGATAAACTAAAATAACATATGCAAAGACCAAAAAATAAGTGCAAGTGGATAAAGTTTCCAGAGGTAGTTGAAGCATGAAGGTCAGTACTCACTTTGAGGACATTAGTTAAACCCAGGTAAGCTGGACCCTCAGTTTCTAGCACCTCAGAGGATGCAGTGAACAGGAGAAAAAGTCCACAGACCACTCAATATGATGAATTGAATACGAATCACTGCTCAATGCACGAAAGTCAATAATTACATGGATAAACCTGTAATAAAGCTTCCCCAACCTGAGGTCATCAACAGGAGGTTGTCAGTCTCCCAGATTGGTGCTGGATGAACAGGAGAAAAAAATTTATTCAGAATTTGTAGCAATAAATCAGCCCTTACCAGTTTGAAGTCTGAATTCACACGAATGGATGGTCTGAAAACTCTTAAGCTGAGAATTAAGGTTGAAGTGGCCTGAGGTTAGAAATCCCCTTAGGTGTCTGCAGAATATGCAAGTCTGTTCTGGTGTATCCACCATCAGCCAGGTTGATGACGGATCAACAGTTCCTAATAATAAATGAAGTTCCAAGGAATAAGGGGCTCACTTTCCAAAATCACAAAACACAAAAGGAGGCAAGGCAACATCTCAAGAGAAAGCAGAATCGTTAACCCACGGAATTAGACACTCAAAGACTTTAGCCACTGAATTGTCTGATATAGAGAATTAAATAAGTAATTTAATAAATTTGAAGAAATAATAGAAAATTAGAGACATATGCTAGATGCAAGAGGCTACAGAGATGAACAAGTAGATTTAGAAAACAAAAGTGAAATAAATATACAATAATTCAAATTAAAAACCCAATTAGACACAGCTGAAGAGAAAATTCGTGCGCTAAACAGTAGATTGGAAAAAACTGCCAGCATAGAAACACTAAGAATTGGAAAAGAGAAGTTAAGAATCACAGAAACTGTAGTGAAAAGGGAACATGAACCTCGCAGTTCTGTAAGGAAAAAAGAAGTGATATTTGTAATATTTAAAAATATAATCACTGAATAAGTTCTAAACCAGAACAGGTAAAAAGAAAGCCATAACACATCATAGTGCAATTTTCAGTACACCAAAAACAGAGAAAAAAAATCAGATTACTTTCAAAAGGATGACAAATTGGAGTGACAGCAGATTTCTCGACAGCAATAAAGAAAGCCAGAAAGCAGGATGATATCATCAATAAACTGGGAGAAAATAACAGTCAAATAAAATCAAATAGGCTGTGGAATTTAAAAAAAAAAAGCTTTCAGGAACAAGGACAAAAGAAAAAATCAGTCATTTTTGGATCATCAATAACCTGAGAAAGTTTACTATCAACAGACACTAAAATGTGTGTGTGTGTGTGTGTGTGTGTGTGTGTGTGTGTAAAGTGAATGTACTTCAGGCAGAAGGAAAGTAATTTCATATCAATGGTATAAAATAAAAAAAATTGTAACACATTAGAAAACATTCAGATGAGTTTAGATAAAACCTGACTATTAAAACCATAATAATTTCTTGAAGGGTTAAACTTTTTTAAAGATAGAACTAATGTACATAATATATCATTTGAGAGAGGAATAACTGAAGTTGAAGTATTCTTGTGCCCTTGTGGTATTCAGGATTATTGAATGGTTGATTTTTAAATGAAAGTGAATTTCTAGAGTAAGCACAAATTGAAGGGCAGTAAGATATGTAACTAACAAGCTAGCAGGGGAGGAAGGAAATAGGAAAACTACTCAACAATAAATCCAAAGAAAGGGAGAAAGGAGGGGGAAACACAAAAGTGAGGCTAATAGGAAGTACAAATAAACATGGTAGAAATAAATTCAAATATATTAATAACTATAATTTATAAAAGGAATTGGATACTACAGGTTTAAAAATGTCAAATTACATTTTTAGATCAGACTGAATTTTTTTTTAAATCCAGCTACCTTTATTTACAAGACACACTAAATTATATGTCAACAAAGATATTGAAAGTAAAAGGTTAAAAAAATATACCAGGACAATGTTAAATAAAAATTAAAGTAGGGTATGTAATTAATAACAGATAAAGCAACCTTAGAAAAGTATTACCAGAGATAAGAGAGTATCTTGGTCCATTTATGCCGCTATAACAAAAATATCTGACACTGGGTAATTTAGTAAGAACAGAAATGTATTTGTTACAGTCCTTGACGCTGCATCCTCCAGTGTGGACAAACACCACATGCTCTGTTCACATGACGAAAGGGACAGAAGTGGAAAGAGAGCCGAACAATGTGTGAAGGCTTTTTTATAAAGGTCACTCACATGACTGAATCACCTTTAAAGGCCTAACCTATTACCATCACATTGGTAAGTATCAGCACGTGAATTTGGGAGGGCATTCAGCCCATAGCAGAGGGATACCATATAATGCTAAAAGTACAGTTCATTCAGTAGATGTACCCATTAACAAAGCTTAAAAATAGAGACAAAAAAAATTTGACAGAATTACAAATAGAAACAAAAATAGCCTGTAATCCCTGAACTTCTGGGACTGAGGCAGGATAACTGCCGGAGGCCAGGAGTTTGAGACCAGCCTGGACAACATAGTGAGACCCAATTTCTATTAAAAAACAACAACAACAAAAATTGGCCAGGTGTGGTGGCATGCACCTGTAGTCCCTGCTACTTGGGAGGCCAAGATGGAAGGATCACCTGAGCCCAGGAGTTCGAGGCTGCAGTTAACTATGATTGTGCCACTATATTCCAGCCTGGGCAACAATGAGATCCTATTTCTGAAAAAGAAGAAAAGAAACAAAAATATCCACTATTACGGTGGGAGATTTTAACATACCTCCCTCAATAATTAATTGACCAAACAGAGAGATTATTAACTTTAGGTCTAGAGCAGAGAACATACAAGCCCAAAATATTTTATTGTGCCAAGAAATATGGACGTTCTCACAGAATGTTTGGGACATGTCAAAAGAACACAGGAGCCAGTTTGAAGAAGCTTCCACTGGTCTAATCTGAGATAATTTGAATATCAAAATTTTAAAAATAGGCCAGGTGCAGTGGCTCATGCCTGTAATCTGAACACTTTGAGAGGCCAAGACAGGCAGATCACTTGAGCCCAGGATTTTGAGACCAACCTGGGCAACACAATGAAACCCTATCTCTACAAAATATACACAAAATTAGGCAACCATGGTGGTACACGCCTGCAGTCTCAACTACTCGGGAGGATGAGAGGTGGGAGGATTGCTTGGGAGGTCAAGGCTGCAATGAGCTGTGATTGTGCTGCTGCACTCCAGTCTGGGTGACAGAATGAGAATCTGCCTCAAAACAAACAAAACAAACAAAAAATTTTTAGTGATAGTAATGGATTATAAGTCTCTGAGAAAAATAGTAATCAATTAGTAAATGCTAATTACTTATTGCTAACTAATTAACTGCTTTTCAAGGCAGGACACCATTCAAGTCCAGGAAATACAGAGAACACCACAAAGATATTCCTCAAGAAGAGCAACCCCAAGGCACATAATCATCAGATTCACCAAGGTTGAAATGAAAGAAAAAATGCTAAGGGCAGCCAGAGAGAAAGGTTGGGTTACCCACAAAGGGAAGCTCATCAGACTCACAGTGGATCTCTCAGCAGAAACCCTGCAAGCCAGAAGAGAGTGGGGGCAAATATTCAACATCCTTAAAGAAAAGAACCTTCAACCCAGAATTTCATATCCAGCCAAACTAAGCTTCATAAGTGAAGGAGAAAGAAAATCCTTTATGGACAAGCAATTGCTGAGAGATTTTGTTACCACCAGGCCTGCCTTACAAGAGCTCCTGAAAGAAGCACTAAACAAGGAAAGGAACAACCAGTACCAGCCACTCCAAAAACATACCAAATGGTAAGGACCATCGACACAATGAAGAAAATGCATCAACTAACAGGCAAAACATCCAGCTAGCATCAAAATGGCAGAATCAAATTCACACATAACAATATTAACCATAAATGTAATGGGCTAAATGCCCCAATCAAAAGATACAAACTGGCAAACTGGATAAAATGTCAAGACCCATCAGTATGCTGTATTAAGGAAACTCATCTCATGTGCAAGGACACACATAGGCTAAAAATAAAGGGATGAAGGAAGATTTATCAAGCAAATAGAGAGCAAAAAACAGCAGGAGTTGCAATCCTGTCTCTGATAAAATAGACTTTACCCAAACAGAAGGGAAGAAACAAGATGTGATGAAATTGACGGAAAACCAATTCTACGAGAATGTAGAATAAGATATTTCCTAATGAAATAAGCTATTCATTTATGATATATATTTTCTTATTTTTTGTTTCATTGGTTAGTAAAGAAAATGTGTGTTAAAAAAAAATGGACTTTAAACCAACAAAGATCAAAAGAGACAAAGAAGGGCATTACATAATGGTAAAAAGATCAATGCATCAAGAAGAGTTAATAATCCTAAATATATACGTACCCAATAAAGGAGTACCCAGGTACATAAAGAAAGTTGTAAATGACCTACAAAGAGACTTAGACTCCCACATAACAATAGTGGGAGACTTTAACAATTCACTGTCAATATTAGACAGATCAACAAGACAGAAAATTAACAAGGATATCCAGGACTTGAACTCAGATCTGAACCAAGCAAACCTAATACACATCTACAGAAATCTCCACCCTAAATCCACAGAATATACATTCTTCTCAGCATAGCATTGCACCTACTCTAAAATTGACCACATAACTGGAAGGAAATCACTCCTCTGCAAATACAAAAGAACGGAAATCATAACAAACAGTCTCTCAGACCACAAGGCAATCAAATTATAACTCAGAATTCAGAAACTAACTCAGAACTGTACAACTTCATGGAAGCTAAACAACTGGCTCCTGAACGTCAGCTGGATAAACAATGAAATGAAGTCAGAAATGAAGATGTTCTTTGAAACAAATGAGAACAAAGACACAACATACCAGAATCTCTGGGACACATTTAAAGCAGTGTCTAGAGGGAAATTTATAGCAATAAATGCCCACATGAGAAGCAAGGAAAGATCTAAAATTGACACTCTATCATCAAAATTTAAAGAGCTAGAGGAGCAAGATCAAAAAAACTCAAAACCTAGCAGAAGACAAGAAATAACTAAGATCAGAGCAGAACTGAAGTAAGTAGAGACACAAAAAAACCATTCAAAAAAAACCAATTAATCCAGGAGCTGTTTTTTGAAAAGATCAACAAAATAGACAGACCACTAGTCAGATTAATAAAAAGGGGAGAAGAATCAAATAGATGCAATAAAAAATGATAAAAGGGATATCACCACTGATTCCACAGAAATACAAACTACAATCAGAGATTACTACAAACAACTCTATGCACATAAACCAGTAAACTTGGAATAAATGGATAAATTCCTGGATACTTGCACCCTCCCAAGCCTAAACCAGGAAGAAGTTGAAACCTTGAACAGGCCAATAGCTAGGGCTGAAGTTCAGGCAGTAATTAATAGCTTACCAACCAAAAAAAGTCTAGGTCCAGATGGATTCACAGCTGAATTCTACCAGACATACAAAGAGGAGCTGGTACCATTCCTTCTGAAACTATTCCAAACAACAGAAAAAGAGGGAATCCTTCCCAAATCATTTTATAAGACCAACATCATCCTGATACCAAAACCCAGCAGAGACTCAACAAAAAAAGAAAACTTCAGGCCAATATCCATGATGAACATAGATGTAAAAATCTTCAATAAAATACTGGCAAACTGATTGCCACAGCACATCAAAAAGCTTATCCATCACGATCAAGTAGGCTTCATTCTGGGGATGCAAGACTGGTTCAACATATGCAAGTCTATAAGCATAATTCACCACATAAACAGAACCAAAGACAAAAACCACATGATTATCTCAATAGATGCAGAGAAGACCTTTGACAAAATTCAACAGCCCTTTATGCTAAAAACTCTCAATAAACTAGGTATCGAAGGAACGTATCTCAAAATAATAAAAGCTATTTATGACAAACCTACAACCAATATCATACTGAAGGGACAAAATCTGGAAGCATTCCCTTTGAAATCCAGAACTAGACAAGGATGCCCTCTCACCACTCCTATTCAATATAGTATTGGAAGTTCTGGCCAGAGCAATTAGGCAAGAAAAAAAAAATAAAGGTATTCCATTAGGAAAAATGGAAGCCAATTGTCTCTATTTGCAGATGACATGATTGTATATTTAGAAGACCCCACTGTCTCAGCCCAAAATCTCCTTAAACTGATAAGCAACTTCAGCAAAGTCTCAGGATACAAAATCAATGTGCAGAAATCACAAGCATTTCTATACACAAATAACAGACTAACAGAGAGCCAAATCGCGAGCGAACTCCCATTCACAATTGCTACAAAGAGAATAAAATACCTAGGAATACAACTAACAAAGGATGTAAAGGACCTCTTCAAGGAGAACTACAAACCACTGCTCAAGGAAATAAGAGAGGACACAAACAAATGGAGAAACATTCCATGATCATGGTTAGGAAGAATGAATATCGTGAAAATGGCCATACTGCCCAAAGTAATTTACAGATTCAATGCTAACCCCATCAAGCTACCAATGACCTTCTTCACAGAACTGGAAAAAACCACCTTAAACTTCATATGGAATCAAAAGAGAGCCTGCATAGCCAAGACGATCCTAAGCAAAAAGAACAAAGCCAGAGGCATCACGCTACCTGATTTCAAACTATACTATGAGTCTACAGTAATCAAAACAGCATGGTACTGGTACCAAAACAGAGATATAGACCAATGGAACAGAACAGAGGCCTCAGAGGCAATGCCACACATCTACAACCATCTGATCTTTGACAAATCTGACAAAAACAAGCAATGGGGAAAAGATTCTCTGTTTAATAAATGGTGTTGGGATAACTGGCTAGCAGTGTGCAGAAAGCAGAAACCAGACCCCTTCCTGACACCTTACACTAAAATTGACTCCAAATGGATTAAAGACTTAAACATAAGACCTAACACCATAAAAACCCTAGAAGAACACATAGGCAAAACCATTCAGGACATAGACACAGGCAAGGACTTCATGACTAAAACACGAAAAGCATTGACAACGAAAGCCAAAACAGACAAATGGGACCTAATTAAACTCCAGAGCTTCTGCACAGCAAAAGAAACAATCATTAGAGTGAACAGAATGGGAAAAAATTTTTGCAATCTACCCATCTGACAAAGAGCTAATATCCAGAATTTACAAAGAACTAAAACAAATTTACCAGAAAAAAAAAAAAAAAACCATTCAAAAGTGGGCAAAAGGTATGAACAGACATTTTTCAAAAGAAGACATATATGAGGCCAACAAATATATGAAAAAATGTTCATCATCACTGGTCCTTAGAGAAATGCAAATCAAAACCACATTGAGATGCCACCTCACACCAGTCAGAATGGTGATCATTAAAAATCTGGAGACAACAGATGCTGGAGAGGATGTGGAGAAATAGGAACACTTTTATACTGTTGGTGGAGTGTAAACTAGTTCAACCATTGTGGAAGACAGTGTGGCAATTCCTCAAGGACCTAGAAATAGAAATTCCATTTGACCTAGCAATCCCATTACTGGGTATATGCCCAAAGGATTATAAATCATTCTATTATAAAGACACATGCACACATATGTTCATAGTGACACTGTTTACAATAGCAAAGACCTGGAACCAACCCAATGCGCATCAACAATAGACTGGACAAGGAAAATATGGCACATATACACCATGGAATACTATGCAGCCATAAAAAATGATGAGTTCATGTCCTTTGTAGGGACATGGATGAATCTGGAAACCATCATTCTCAGCAAACTGACACAAGAACAGAAAATCAAACACCACATGTTCTCACTCGTAGGCAGGTGTTGAACAATGAGAACACATGGACACAGGGAGGGGAGCATCACACACTGGGGTCTGTTGTGGGGGCCAAGGGAGGGACAGCGGGGGGTGGGTAGGGAGGTCGGGGAGGGATAACATGAGGAGAAATGCCAGATATAGGTGACAGGGGGATGGAGGCAGCAAACCATATTGCCAAGTGTGTACCTATGCAACAATCCTGTGTGATCTGCACATGTACCCTAGAACCTAAAGTACAATTAAAAAAAATTATAACTGCTTTTATTCTCATTTTGTTATTTGGATATATTATTACTTCTCCCAAGTCTTTGGGGAATGAAAACATCTTTAAGGTGCTAAGTTTTTTATTCAGCCTGTTACACTGTTTTATAAACTGTCACTAAAACAAAAATTTTTTAAAAAACAGTGTTGTGAATATTAACTGAATTCGTAATGATTAATTACTAATTAATTAGTAAAAAGGAGAAGCTCTCCTTTGCAGTAGAATGCCAACTAATAAAGCTAAAAGAATTATGGGATCAGAAAAATCACAGTTCAGCAACCAACATAGTCATAACTAATTCAGGCAAAAACTATCAGCAGATGAAAATTCTGGAAGGTCAAGTGTGATAAGGAATTAGAATATTTGTATAGTCTCAAAGTATCTCCCCACATACTACTAACTACTTTTTGTTTGTTTGTTTGAGACGGAGTTTCGCTCTTGTTACCCAGGCCGGAGTGCAATGGCGCGATCTCGGCTCACCGCAACCTCCGCCTCCTGGGTTCAGGCAATTCTCCTGCCTCAGCCTCCTGAGTAGCTGGGACTACAGGCAAGCGCCACCGTGCCCAGCTAATTTTTTTTTTTTTTTTTTGTATTTTTAGTAGAGATGGGGTTTCACCATGTTGACCAGGATGGTCTGGATCTCTTGACCTCATGATCCACCCGCCTCGGCCTCCCAAAGTGCTGGGATTACAGGCGTGAGCCACCGTGCCCGGCCACTACTAACTACTTATTAACCAATAATTTCATCACACGTATCAGTTCACGGAACAGCAGACGAGCCTGACCAACATCATCTTGACCAAGTGATAAAAGAAGTTAGTATGCCTAGTAATGGCACACACTGCCGATATCTACCTGTCTCCTAATAGAAAACAGTGAGACACAGCCTCAGTTCTGTGAAAGTCCTGCCAAAAATGCATCACCTGAATTAAATTACGAGAAAACATCGGACAAGCACAAATTGGGAGATGTACAAAGTAACAGGCCTGGCTGCTTCAAGAATGTCAAGATCAGGAAAAGGCAAGGCATTGAATGGAGACTAAAGACGCATACCTAACAGGTGCAACGCGTGATCCTCACTTGCATCCTGGCCTTTGGAGGGCACTGTTGGGACAATTAGATGGGGTCCGAAGGATTTGATGGTGGAATGTATCAGTGTTAATTTCCTGATTTTGAGAGCTGAGCCTCACATGCAGAAGAGGACTTGCATGTAGAATACTGAAGTGTGAAGGGGTAATGAGCCATCATGCCTGCAACTTATTCTCAGGGCAGACACTACCAACTGACTGGAGCTAACCCATCACGAAAAACCCTCTCTGCCGTTTTAGAGCTGTGTGACCTTGCAGTTCTCCTTTCTACCTTCATTTAATTATGTTCATGACCAGATTTCCCAATGCCAACAAACACATTCATAGGAAAGCTGGAGACAAAATTTGACTTTCCAAATATCTAAGACTGATATTGAGATGTGCTGCCATAGAACGAAACGAAAAGAGGAAGTGAGAAACTTAGGAGGAATGGAAATAATCTCTGAGAATAAAACCATCCATGCCTGTCACTTTGCAAAATGCCCCGTTGCCTGAAACTGATACCCTTTCCTCTGCCATAGGCCTTAGTCACAATGGATCTTCTTGCTTTAAAGGAAAATAACCCCCATATAGCATGACTTCCCAAACATTGGTTATGGTCCTAAAAGTCTCTACGAGTCTACAGTAGAGACTCATGAATGTAATGACAGGTGAATTCCCAGCACTCCTAGACAGCATGCTGCGGTGGAAAGAGGAAACTAGAGTCAGTCTGCCCGAGCTCCATGCCCAGCTCACCCATTTCTCAGCTGTGAGACCACGTAAGCAGGGTAAATACAAATGGCCTCAGAAGATTCACTGTGAGGCTCCAATGCAGCCCGACTGGTAGAGTGCCTGGCACATAGTAAGTGCTCAGTGGATTATAGCTGCTTTTATTCTCATTTTGTTATTTGGATACATTATTACTTCTCCCAAATCATTTGGAGCATGAAAAGATGTTTAGGGTGCTAAGGTTTTTATTCAGCCTGTTATATTGTTTCGTAAACAATCACTAAGATAAAAATTTTTTTAAAAAAGTGTTCTGAATGAAATAAATGCTCATGTAATTTTGTCATGTTGCTCATAGAACTAACCCTGTGTCTTCTAGGTTTTTCCCTTCATTTTATGAATTATGTGTTCCTTTGACATGAAATAAATGTCCAACTGTTACCAGTTGAAGGCGTCCAGGTTCTTGGTGTCTTGAACAAAGAATTGGACAAAATGCACCAAGGAAAGAATGAAGCAGCGAAAGCAGAGATGTATTGAAAACGAAAGAACACTCCGCAGTGTAAAAGCAGGTCCCAGCCGTCAGGAGAGTTTCTGAGGTTTAAATACCCTCTAGAGGTTTCCCATTGGTTACTTGCCGTATGCCCTATGTAAAGTAGTGGCCCACGATCAGTCTGATTGGTTGTGGAAAGCAACCGATCAGAGGCTGCAGTGAAGTTACAAAGTTAAACTCCTATTCAATTTTCCATCTGCTATGCAGAAAAGGGGGAAGGGGTAGCCTCCCATCCTTTTGTTACTTAGGTGTGGAAAGTTGGGGTTTTCCTTTTGCTTTAGTTCTAGGAAGTCAGCATGAATTGGCCTTAGGTTCCCTGCCTCCAGACCCTAATCTCCTGTCAGCAACTCTCACCTTGGGCAGACCTACAAGAGCCGTGACTTTATGCACCTGCTTATGTGTGCAGCATCTCCCTGGAAGGGGCACAGGAAGCTGATGATGGTGGTTGCCCCTGGGAAATCAGGTGGGTGGATGGGCACAGTTGGGACGGAGAGGTCCTCTTCACTTTCAACCCTTTTGCAATTTGGAATTTTGTGCCATATGAATCTCAGACGTGTTAAAATAAATAAATAAAATTGAAATGTAAAGACTTAAGATTTTTAAAAACTAAATCTTAGTCCTGAAACTCTCTAATCACCTTCTCCACCCACTGACTTGAGTCATATGTTTAAAGATCATACTTTCTTTATCCAAATGTGAGCAAACACATAATTCTTTAAATGTTGCATTACTGAGTTAGCAGGAAATTAAAGTAACGTAGTAAAACCTACGCACCAAATGTCAGTGTTCACTCAAAAAGAAACATGATGCATTCTCTCGAGAGTTAGTGAGAATGTAGAAAAATGTGAGGAATAACAGGCCAGTGAGGGAGCTGAGGTGGGAGCCACAGCCAGGCAACAGGAGGCAGCCAGGCAGCCCCATGGCCGGGCTAGATGGGTCTTGGGATTTAAACAAGCTTGATAGAAAAATCGAAGTAGGCCGGACGCGGTGGCTCAAGCCTGTAATCCCAGCACTTTGGGAGGCCGAGGCGGGTGGATCACAAGGTCAAGAGATCGAGACCATCCTGGTCAACATGGTGAAACCCCGTCTCTACTAATACAAAAAACTAGCTGGGCATGGTGGCGCGTGCCTGTAATCCCAGCTACTCAAGAGGCTGAGGCAGGAGAATTGCCTGAACCCAGGAGGCGGAGGTTGCGGTGAGCCGAGATCGTGCCATTGCACTCCAGCCTGGGTAACGAGCGAAACTCCGTCTCAAAAAAAAAAGAAAAAGAAAAATCGAAGTAAATCCACAAGTATTAGAATTTTACATTGGACTAGTTTATGGTTGGGAAGCCTTAGAGAATAATAACCATAATGTATGTGGCTATAATTAAGATCTTTTCTAATTAGCTAGGAATCTTGCCAGGGCTTCTAACAATTAGAGGCGCAAGACAGCACGGGAATTTATCATGTGTGCACGTGTATGTGAGCGTCTATGAAGTCTGGAATTTGCACATTAACCAGACAGAAAGGCCTCCAAAGAGCAGCAGTCACGTCTTTCTGACCACACAAGAGAAACCTAGAAAGGGAGAGAGACGGTGAGAGGGAGTGAGTGGTAAAGACAGTGCTGCTCAGAGGAAGGACTGTCTGTGGCTTTGAGGGGTGAGGGGACAATTCAGGGAGCCAGTTCCACACAGAAAGGCCCGACTGACATGAGCCTCTCTAATGCGCACTGGAGATGAAGCCCAACACTGACACTCAGGAGGGACCAACGGAGAAGACTGCGGCCCGAGGAGAGGAGGATCCAGGGGGAAGCTGGATGAGGTGGTGTGTGCCTTTTGTTCCAGCTACTTGGAGGCTGGGGAGGAAAGCTCACTCAAGGCCAGGAGATTGAGACCAGCCTGGGAAACATAGCAAGACCCCATCTCCCTCCCTGCAAAAAAAAGAAGAGAAAAAGAAATCAGGTGAAAATCACACCCTCACTAGGTAGGCAATAACTTGCGGCTAAGACCCAGGACTCCCAGATGTCTTTCCCACACAGGAATTATGGAGAAGCCCAGACAACCACCCCAGCTGAGTGCCTGTCATCCTAATCCAAGCCACCTTCATCTCTTGCTTGAGTTCCTGTATCAGCCTTGTAACCTCCCTGATTCTATCCTAGTGCCCTACAGAGCTCTCAACACAGCATCTGGGGAGATCCTCTAAAAATTAAACCTCATCATGTCCCTCCATTCCTCATCCTCCCTGGCTCCTTGTTTCCCTCAGAGAAAAGTTAAGCCTTAAGGCTTTTCTATGACCCCACACACCCTCCATGATCCGACTCCCTCCTCCTTCCCCATCTCCTCCTGTCCCCGCCATGCTCTCTTCCCTGCAGCCACACTGGAGAGGCTCTGTTCTCCCTTTGAGGTACCAGGCGCACTCCTGCCTTAGGACATTTGCACTGGCTGCTGGCTCTACCTGGAATGCTCTTCCTTGAGATAGCCACCTGGCTCCCTTCCTTACCTCTGCAGGTCTCTGTTCAAATGCACCTTTTCAATTGGGTCAACAGCCCAGCCAATATAAAGTGTACATCACCAGCCCCCTTACCACTGATCAACTTTTCATCCTTATCAGCTTCAAACATTCTATATACTTCCCTTATTTGTTGTTTTTCCTTCTCTCTGTCCTACTAGAATATAACTTCTCTAAGAGCAGGCAAACATCTTTTTCCACTAATGAACCCAAGTACTTGATCAAAGTTCCCATGAACTTTTCCTCCCTTAAAGTTTGCAACTAGGCAGGGCCTCATAATTGCATATCTGTTCAGCTGGCCTTTCCTAAGAGTGGTAATATACCTGTCCCATACATCAGATATTCATGAGAGGGCAGGAGAGGGGAATATGCCAACACAGGCAATAAGTCAGAAAAATAATTGCTGTGGGGAACTCACTGTCCTCAATCTTTCAGCAATAATGAGAAGGAATGTTTGTAGAGGGTTCTGCAGTTTAGAACGAACTGGCAATTCATTTTCCCACTTGAGCCTCTCTGCATCCCTGTGAATTATGCATTAGTATTGTTATGCGTACTTTCTGTATGATGAAACTGACGTTCGGAGAGGCCCGAGGTCACTCAACCAGCAAAGGGTCAGGGAGAAGGAAAATGCCGGTCTCAGAACTATGTGTACCAACATCATGCACCTGCCTCGCCAGAGCAATCAGCACAGGCGTGAGTGTTAGTGGGATTAACCAGCTCAGAGGGCATTTGGTGCGGTTGTTTATTTCTTTCTGCTTGCCTTTTTACCCTTCACTATAAAATAAACAGAGGACTCACAGATAGCAGAATCCACACTAAAGAAATGTGTGATTTCATGAATTATTACACAATGAGCCCTGTAAACTTTGCAGCCACCACAGAAGACCCCCACATACCCATACAGCCCTTCTCTCCCACCAAAAGTAACCATTATCCTAGCTTCTTTAGGAAAAGTTTCCTTGCGTTTCTTTATTGTTTCATCATCCAGATGTGTATCCTTAGACACTACAATTTTAGCCTTACTCATGTTTTTTTTCTTGAGATGGGATCTCTGTCACCCAGACTGGAGTGCAGTGGCGCAATCACGGCTCACTGCAGCCTTGACCTCCTGGGTTGAAGCAATCATCCTGCCTCTGCTGATAAGTAGCTGAGACTACAGGCGTGTGCCACCATGCCTGGCTAATTTTTTTTTTTTTTTTTTTTTTTTTAAGAGACGGAGTTTTGCCATCTTGCCTAGGCTGGTCTCAAACTCTCAAGCTCAAGCAATCTGCCTGTCTTGGCTTCTCAAAGTGCTAGGATTTCAGGTGTAAGCCACCACACCCAGCTGCCTTACTCATTTTTAAAAACTTGATCTTAATTTTAAGTCTCTTAATCAACTGATTTTCCTGCTATTCTTTCTCTTGCTTACAATATATCTAATGAAGAATTTAGGCCTTTAGACCACTAGTGTATCCCACAACTGGAGTGTGTGTGTGTGTGTGTGTGTGTGAATATGTGTGTGTGTGTTGGGTGTGTGTGGATGGGCAGGTGTGGGTGTATGTGCACATACACATGAAAAATATCTCTTGGTTTATACTGATATTTTCAATTCAAATTGAGGACTAAAGGGTTTGCACTTAATCTCTTTTATATTACATCTGTATGCCCTGTCTTCCATACCAAGAATTCACATTCTCAAAAACACAAGAGATGACAGAATCAGAGTATTCCACAATTACTCATTTGCCTTATCCCTTATCACACACACAGAAGTCTCAGAACAGTAACACTAGCACCACCAGTTATAAAGACTAATAACAGCAAACAATGTTCTCCCTATTTTTAATGGTTGTAACATAATCTTAATTGCCCATCCACACAGCCAGCACGTGTCATCCTCTCTCCCTGTCAACCTCCATGTAGCCCTAGTCCTGCAAGGTCATGTGAAGCTAGTGCTCACCAACAGTCTTGATTCTCTGGTCATTTGGGTTGTTGAAAATCATTTTTTAGTAGTTTTCTTTGGAAGGTCTCATGAGAACAGTATTCTCTGAAGGGTTTCATGTTGATAACCATTTACTGCGTTCTTTTTTTAATTTAATTTTATTTTTTTTTTGAGACAGAGTCTCGCTGTGTCACCCAGGCTGGAGTGCAGTGACGTTATACTTTAAATTCAAATTCAGAACTAAAGGGTTTGTACTTAATCTCTTTTATTAAGAGGTTGCTCACTGCATCCTCTACCTCCTGGGTTCAAGTGATTCTCCTGCCTCAGCCTCCCAAGTAGCTGGGACTACAAGTGCCTGCCATCATGCCTGGCTAATTTTTTTTTTTTTTTTAGTAGAGACAAAGTTTCACTATGTTGGCCAGGCTGGTCTTGACCTTCTGACCTCGTAATCCACCCACCTTGGCCTCCCAAAGTGCTGGGATTACAGGCATGAGCCATTGCACCTGACCTATTGTACCCTCTTACACTTGACAGTTTTATTGGATATAAAACCTTGTCTTTTTATTTCCTTTCTTGAGTATATTAAACATGTCACTCCATTTTCTTCTGGCACAAAGCAATACAGTGAAGGGGTCTGATGACAATGGAATGCTCTTTCCCTTGTAAGTCAAGGGCTCATTTTTTCCTGCTGGCCCAAAACGTTGTTCCCTCCTTTTTCTTTAAAGTCCAGTAATGTTCTCAGACCGTCTTGGTGTTAGTTGTCCTGCATTAATGGTCTCAGAAGCACAGTGAGTTCTTTCGAAACATAATTTCAAGTACGTATTTTTCAATTTCAAGAAATTTTCCTTGTGGTATTGCTTTTAGTGCGAGGCTTTGATGGTCTTTCTCATAGGCTCCTATTACCCATATTTTGGATCCTCTTTGCCCATTTAATCTTCATGATGAAATGATTTTCTTTCTTATTTCTAACTCTTAAGTCAATAAGTCTTGAGTTCTGTCACCACATTCTGAGTTTTTCTCATTTATATTTTGCATACTATTCTTAATGTTTTTTGAAAAGATGTTACAGCTTTGATCTATTTATTTTAAATATCTTTTTCTAGTATATAAGATGTTATTCTGCTCTTATTATCATAAATTACTATAGTAACTTAGCATGGAATTTAATCATGAGTTTTTTGGTTGCTCATCTTTGTGTGAATTCAATTAACCTGAATTTTTAGAATTGTTTTCAATTAGTATTAAATATATATTTTTATACATTGTGTTATTATTCACATTAATTATAGAGAAAGGTTAGCTTTCTGAGACTTTCTGGCTGTGTTTTCTTGCCCTGTTTTTATCTAAATAATCATTCCCTTTACCTCCATGTCCATTTGATTCTGTTCCAGCAGTTGCTCCTCACTATCCAGCAGGTAAGCTCTGACTGGCCAATGTCAAGTGTTCCCAAGGACCAGACTGCACCAGCCCTTCAGACCTTACCAAGGACTCCAAGCATTTCTCCATAATCATAGCAGGGAAAATACTCTAATCTTCTCTTCTCTGGTTGACCCACCATGCTTTCCAGTGAATAGCTGTTCTCTTACTCCAAGATCTAGTTGACACCCTGATTCTTCTTTCCAATTTATCTCCCAAGAAGCTGATAACACCCAGGTCCTGCAGCTGTTGGCAATGTGTCCCCACCAACAATATTTCAAGGGTTATGAAAATATCTTGTCATCTAGCTCTGCTGTAAATCTTGTTCATTATTTTTGTTTGGCTATGCAAATGCTCTGTTTTCATGTGGAATTCAGGAAGATCTAAAAACCATGTGGTGACTGCACTACCAACTTCCAAGAATCCTCGACTTGTTTTTTAAAAGAGGAGTGTCTAACCAAACTAAAAATTCTTGCATTTGTAGATTGTTATGTTATATTGTACCGTATTATATCATATTATATCTCATGTATATATAAACATTAGCAGGGACACTTACGTTTCTGTAAGTGTAGGACATTTTTATGTTTATGTTTTCTGCCAAAAACCTCTCCTCAATCTCTCCCCTATCCAGCAGCCCAGGGCAGTATTTCTCAGCATTAATGTGCACGTGATCCACCTGGGAATCTTGTTAAATTCAGGTTCCAGTCCAGTGGGTCCGGCATGAGGCCAGAGATTCTGCCTCTCCACCAGCTCCCGGGTGCTGTCAGTGGGATGGTCCACAGACCTCATCTTGAGCAGCGAAGGTCGAGGTGTCAGCAAGTGATTACTCGCTTTTGAAAGATTGTCAATACAGACCATACCTGATTTTAATGAAGGACCACTCTTAGTACTTTCCCTGAGGATAGTATTCTGCTGCATATTATTACAAACGTTCTCTCCTTATTCCTCACTATTATCATTTTTGTAAATAAAATAGACTCAGAGTGATTTGCACATAGGCTAGAATCGTGATGAAGACCTGAATGTTTGATTCCAAATTCCTGTCTCCTTCATCCTACACTGTGTTTGGGAGTATACGATTTCTATTTTGGTCTTTATCATTTTTACCCAATCTTTTCTCTATTTTTATACAACACATAGATTCATTATTAAATTTTGAACAATTTCTGGCCAGTCATGGTAGCTCATACCTGTAATCCTAGCACTTTGGGAGGCTGAGGCAGGTGGATCATTTGGTCAGGAGTTCAAGACCAGCCTGACCAACATGGTGAAACCCCGTCTCTACTAAAAATATGAAAAAAAAATTAGCTGGGCATGGTGGCAGGCACCTGTAGTCCCAGCTACTTGGGAGGGTAAAGCAGGAGAATCACTTGAACCCAGGAGGTGGAGGTTGCAATGAGCCGAGATCACACCACTGCACTCCAGCCTGGGTGACAGAGCAAGACTCCATTTCAAAAGAAAAAGAAAAATGAAAAGTTAACAATTTCTCTTTGCTTTCTTGCAATATGATCATCAGCTTTAAGATACTGGTCATTTACTTCAGGTTACTCTTGCCCAGAGAAATCAGCTCTGTTACCGTGGCTTCTCTCAAGAAAGTGAGAAACCCAATATGTGTCATGAAAATGTCCTTGGTTAAACGGCTATTCTCCAGGTATCATAGTACTGTTTCGCATTACTTCAAGCTGCAGTAAAGTTTACTTAAAACACAGCATGCCTGCAGATTTGGTTTACTTTGTTGTCGTCTTGATTCATATGAAATAAATTACATTAATTCGCTCTGAAAAGGATTTAGGCATGCATAGAGAATAGCAGTGCTTTTACTGGCGAGAAAAGAAATCATGCTGGTTTTTAAAAAATACCGAATTAATGATTAAATAAATTAACAGAGTCTGAGGGTCCTGGAAGTGGCCTGAAGCAGGTAGCAGCCCTTCTTAGAGCTCATGCCCTTTGTGTTGTAGTTTCTTTGATAGAAGCAAAGTTCAGCCTTGCACACGGAAGGGCATAGGTCCCAGTTCCCATGGGGAGAGTCCAATCCCTGAAGAGTGTTTGTGGAAATGCACATCTTCAGCCCCACGCTCCAGGTCCGATTGTGTGGGACTGGTGGAGCCATGGAAACCGCGTTTTCCGCAAGCACTGCAGTGACTCTGATGCTCAGCCCTCGAAGGAAGTCGTTAGCAGGCTTGGCCTGGATGGAGCCCCACAAGACCTCGGGCTCCAGGAAGCAAGGATGCCAGGTTGCAGGGCCATATCACACAGTGGTGTGAACAGGGTGCTGCTTTTCTTGTCTCTGACTGTGCCTTTCAGCTTTGTGCAGCAGAGATCTCTTCTCTTGCCCTGACTGTAAACTCTGGCATGCTCTCTCATGTATAAATCATCCCAGTCCTGCAGCCATTAGTGCTTTCCAGCACAGATGTGGGAATGATGACGCAGTTTAGAAATGCAAACTTCAAGATAACTCATGTATGAGTTTGTCAGGATCGCTACATCAAAGCACCGAGATGGCTCAGCTTAAGCAACAGACATTTTTTTCTCACAGTTTTAGAAGCTGGAAGTCCATGATCAAAGTGTCAACAGGGTGGTTCATTCATTCTGAGCTCTGTGAGGGAGGGTCTGTTCTAGGCCTCTCTCCTCAGCTTGCAGAAGCCCTCCCTTCCTTGAGTCCTTGTGTCTTCAGGTTTCCTTCTATGTCTATCTGTCTCTGTGTTCAAATTTCATCTTTCTACAAGGACAGTCATGTTGGATTAGAACCAGCCCTAATGACTTCATCTTAACTTGATTATCTGCAAAGACCTTACTTCCAAATAAGGCCACATTCTCGGGCACTGGGGGCTAGACTTTGACACTTTTGGAGACACCCAATTCAAACCATAACAATTCATTTGATTGAAACATCTTTGTAATCTTTTTTTTTTTTTTTTTTTTGTAGTCTTGTTCTGTCACCCAGGCTGGAGTGCAGTGGTGCAGTCTTGGCTCACAGCAACCTCGGTCTCCCAGGCTCAAGTGATTCTCCTGCCTTAGCCTCCAGAGTAGCTGGGATTAAAGACACATGCCACCACACCCAGCTAATTTTTGTATTTTTAGTAGAGATGAGGTTTTGCCATGTTGTCCAGGCTGGTCTCGAACTCCCGACCTCAAGTGATCTGCCTGCCTCAGCCTCCTGAAGTGCTGGGATTATAGGCGTGAGCCACCGTGCCCACCCAGATCTTTGTAATCTTAAGAGTAAGAGTTACAACCTTTAGGAAACATGGGCTAGAAGCCATTTATGGAGGTTTGGCTGAATCGAATGTAGTTACAGGATTTGCATGATTGCGTTATCCTGCCGACCTCCCATTAACATGTTTATGATGGTCCCCCTTGGTTCGACAGGTG
Source organism: Aotus nancymaae (assembly GCF_030222135.1). NCBI lineage: Eukaryota > Metazoa > Chordata > Mammalia > Primates > Aotidae > Aotus > Aotus nancymaae. Next base: position 90,734 of record NW_026988444.1, read on the forward strand.
CCGAGTTTAGGAGTACCTGTTATGGAACAAGAAAATAGCTCCTGCCCTCCCCGACACAGTATCTTGCAAACACTCTAAGAAACATCAGTATTAAGAAAGCTAATTAACATAGGATATGTAAATCGGCATAAAGTCAACATTTGGCAGGCGAATCCAGTAAGCACCTTTGATACAAAGACAAATTCCCAATCTTCTCAGTGTCTATCTGGATGAAATTCAGGGCCTGGGGCTTAGATCTTTGTAGATATGGCTTCAGGAAGCTGTCCCTTCCCCAGCCCCTCGTCCTGGGCCTCCCCCTCCCCACTCAGGGATCCCCAGTTCCTCAGGGACCCCGTCAGATCCCTGCTCTCTCATTGGCTGCGAGCTGGCTTTTCTAGGGCATCTGTAGTTGTGCTGGCCTTCCTGCCCTGCTCCTGGAAAGCCTGAAGAAGACCCGAAGGATATTCACAGCCCCTGGGCCAGGGTAGGGGGAGAAGCAGAGCAGTCCCACTGTCCCTAGTCTGAGAGCAGCTGCAGAAGGACCCGGCAGGAACTCGTCTCAGAGATTTCAAAGTGTGCAGGGATGTCAGAGTACATGGTCATCAACTGAATAAGGTTTATTTTACGGTTGAACTCACCCACTTCCCACCCAGCCTCCTCAACCTGCTGCACTTCTTCCTAAATGAACAGTGCCCACTTTGATGGCAACCCCGAGCCAGAAACAAGGGCGTCCTGCTGGCCTCCCTCCTCCCCTCATGCCCCACAGCTGGTCGGTCATCTTGCTGATGCGCTGGCCCTTCTGACCATTCCCACTTCTGTCCCTGGCCCCTCCCACTACCCTTATTCACCCTTTATCGACTTCTCGTGAGAATTGCGACAGCCTCCTACCTGCACATCCTCCCTGGATACACCTCCTTTCTTCTTCCAGCAGGATTCAGTCCTTAGATGGGACTGTAGGTCCCAAGAGGGGGCTCCTGAACTTCCTGGGTGTCAGATCTTGGGCAAGATATTCCAACCCTCTAGATCCCAGTGGCTTCCCCTGTAAAACAAAGAGAAGGATAACAGTGACTGCACCACAGGGATATTGGGAGGAGTAAATGAGATAATCTGTGTACACCCCTCCACCTAATGAGTGCTCGCTCAGGTGAAGGTAGCCATGATAACATTCTTCCCTATGCGCTCCCAAAGGAACATCTCCACATATCACTTGCAGTACTTATCATTCATCCAATAATTATGTTGTGTCTTTTCATCACTCCATAGAAGAGAAGGAAGTTAGGGAATCTCTCTTATTCATGGCGCATGCCCAGAAGTTAGGATAGCGCCTGGCATATACTAGGTCTTCAATAAATATTTTAAGGAGGGATGTATGGAAGAATGGATTCAGAGAAGGGCAGATGGCTAAATGGTGACTAAATCCAACACCATTCCAGTGTTGTAATCATGTTGCATTCCAACACGCGCCATTAAGACTTTTTGTCGAATCTCTTTAGTGGTAAATGCTCAAATTTAGTTTTATCCTAAAATTAACCACCTATAAATCTTAGAAAACTGAAGGGGAAGGTTTTGATTTAATTAGCTATTTTTCCTTTTTCAGTTTATGTTTCTGTTATAAAGGGGAACATTCTGAAAGTTAATAGTAGACATAATAGTAAATATTGACCCTGTGGAAACGTTTTCACTCTTAATTACAGCAGTTGCTGTCTTTCTTTCTGCGATAATAGTGTTCTTCTTAAGAAAGAACTTTCAAAAATTATTTATATAAAGGAACATAACTCATTTAAAAAACCAACATTCTGTATTGTGCAGACTGCAATCTTTACATCTGAACTCTGTCTTTTAATAATAAGGCTTGAGGCCGGGCGCGGTGGCTCAAGCCTGTAATCCCAGCACTTTGGGAGGCCGAGGCGGGTGGATCACGAGGTCGAGAGATCGAGACCATCCTGGTCAACATTGTGAAACCCCGTCTCTACTAATACAAAAAAATTAGCTGGGCACGGTGGCGCGTGCCTGTAATCCCAGCTACTCAGGAGGCTGAGGCAGGAGAATTGCCTGAACCCAGGAGGCGGAGGTTGCGGTGAGCCGAGATCGCGCCATTGCACTCCAGCCTGGGGAACAAGAGCGAGACTCCGTCTCAAAAAAAAAAAAATAAATAAAAATAATAAGGCTTGACCGGGCTCTGTGGTTCATGTCTGTAATCCCAGCACTTTGGGAGGCCAAGGCGGGTAGATCACGAGGTCAGGAGTTCAAGATCAGCCTGGCCAAGATGGTGAAACCCTGTCTCTACTAAAGATACAAAAATTAGCCAGATGCAGTGGCAGGCACCTATAATCCCAGCTACTTGGGTGGCTGAGGTAAGAGAATTACTTGAACCTAGCGGGTAGAAGTTGCAATGAGCTGAGATCACACCACTGCACTCCAGCCTGGGTGACAGAGTGAGACTCCATCTCAAAAAAATAACAACAATAATAAGGCTGAATGCATATGTGCAAAATACAGCAAACGCAGTTTCACGTGATGGCCAAAACCATCTGAATTACCGACAAACTAATCCAAACAAGACAAGGAAAGCTTTATCTTTAAGATTTAAATGGTGTAGAAATATTCCATTTTACAGAAATGCACTTTCAGTCTCTGCAATGGTGAATTTTATGTGATCCGATTGGTTCTTTCTCTGGAGAACCCTAATACAATATCTTTTGTAAAATTCTAAATGAGTTTCTTTTCAAATGCATAAATGATTAAACCTTATTTGGGGGCTATTCCTATGCAATGTGTAAGAACGGGGAAGACCTGCATCAGCATGGCAGACCCTGACACTGCCTAACATCACCGAGTCTTATCTAACCCACTTCTGTTGAGTGTCTACTCCCTGTAGACACGGTACTGGCTTCTAGGTTGCCTGTGAGCAAATCCCATCAAATTCATCTAAATGACCACCAGGCATGAACCAGGATCACATTCTTAAAGGATTGCTGTGAACTTCAGAATACAGCAGTAGTGGGCCTGCAAACATCTACATGCACCCTTGGGTGAGGGGAGGACCTTGGTTCTATCAGCCACCACTTCCAGCTCTGCTCCTAGCAAGTGCTGTCCATTTGTCTGTCCCTCTGGGAAACTCCTTTCAATCACGTGGTTCTACTGGGAGCTGCCATCTTCCTACAGAACCTGACTCCTTGGCCACAGTGGTGCTCTAGGGGCAAAATGCCCTCTGGCTGATCACGGGGCTCCAATCTCTGGTCACAGGTAACTGATCCAAGTCTAAGAACCTACACACCATGATTCAAGCCATCTTTTCCCTGGATTTTCTACTAGGAATCAAAGGAAGCCAGTCAGTTCCTCCCAAGGGAAAAAGATGGGCTGATGTGAGCAGCCAGGTCTCCCGTCCTGTGGGGCTCAGAGCAGCCCACTCCGGGGGGCACTGACTGGGAAGAAGGAGTTCCACCTTAGCCAACAAAGTCCGAGTTCCACCATAGCCAACACCAGCTGGGCTTTCCTCCCTGTGGGGGTCACAGGAGACAACTGCCCCTTTGCTGGAGCTAATTGGGTCTTCAGAGGCAGAAACCAAAGAGTCACTTTGATTAGATCTAAACTACAGGAGCCATTCCATCTTCTGGGCCTCAGTGTGAACTGGGAATGGTCATGCCATTCCCAGTTGAAATCTTAACACGGTGGAGAGTGAGATGAACGAGTGTGAACTGTGCACACACCACTTTCCCCATGGATCCTATGAAGAGCAGATAAGACTTTATAACCCAGAGAAATAGGAAATGTGTCAGATGTTTCCTTATTTTTCTAATCATAATTATGAACGTTGAGGTTACTTGGGATCCTGTTGTATGGGAATGAGGGGATATGATTGGCTGGATTACAAAACTCATGGGTGCACACATAAAACCAATGTAAGCAGACAACCCCTTGAGATGGCGTACGTGTGTCCTAGGACTACTGTGACGAAGGACTGAAAACTGGGTGACCTAAAACAACAGAAATCGGTTCTCTCACAGTTCTTGAGATGAGAAGTCCAAAGTCAAGGTGTGGTATGGCCACGCTCCATCTGAAGGTCCCAGGGAAGAATCCCTGCTTGGAGGATCTTGGGCAAGAAATAGCACCTGGTAACTCCAGGTGTTCCTTGATTGATGGTGGCATCACTCCAACCCCTGCCTCTGTCTTCACACAGCCTTCTACCCTGTGTGTCTATGTCTTCACTGGGTATTTGTGTGGTCTCTGTGTGTCTGTGTATCTTCTCTTCTTATAAAGATACCTGTCACATTGTTGTAGGCCCACTCCAATCCGGGATGACCTCATCTTAACCAATTACATCTGTAGCAACTCCCCAAACAAGGTCACATTCTGAGGAACTGGGGTCTGGACTTGGACATATCTTTTGGGGGACATGATAAACCCACCATGATGGTGCACTCATTTTCCAAACTTTTTAGTGACAAAAGTCCAGTAGTGATAAAGTCACCACGGCAGCAAATGTCACCCTGGCCAGGCACTGGAGTGCGCCACTCCCTGCTTCAAGCCATGCCCTGGAACATCAGGGGAAAGGATGAGATCGAGGTCCTGGAAGTCCTCAGACGGGACTCCCAGAAGAACCCCAGCAGCCACCAAGGGAGGGTGACACCCACCTTTGCCTCTGGGGCTCCAGGTGCGGGTCTGTCTGAGGCAAGACAACACACTCAGATCTACAAAAATTAGTGGAGTCCTCTTGTTCCTCTTAGGTTTACGCAAAGCCAATTCAAATGTCTGGCTGCCTCATTCCTCTCTGAATGAAGTAAGCCTTGGACCCACATTTGAGTGTTAGTCACAGGGGCGGTGGCTGACAGACACGATTCTTTCCCTCCTTTTTCTTCCTAAAATAACCCCAACCCCTGTGGGTACAGTAGGGTACAGAGGGGGCCTGTGAGCCCATCCCAGCCATCACAGTGGCAATCACGGTTGACCATGACCCCCACCAACCCATCACACCTTTCCCAGGACCAATGCGTGTGTGCTAGGAGCAACAGCTGCTGTCTCCTGCAATTTCAAGTTGGGAGGCTGTAGCATTGGGACTCGATTCACCCTCTTCCTCCCCTGAGAAGATGGTCTGTGCTGATCTCACTGAGGCCCTGGTCCCTGCACCTGGTGCTGCAGGCCTGCTGGCTCTCCATAGCTCCCGTGGGGTTCTGTCTCTACTCCTGAGGCCTTCAACCTATTTGTACCTTGGTTCTCATACAACCTTCAAGTGTCACTCCTGTTGAGACTTGCCCATATTGCTGGCGCTAGAAGTGGACGCCATCTGCCAAGGACAGTCTCCACTCCAGCCAATCCCACCGCCCTCCATCACCTGCCCCACAGATACTGTAGGTGTAATACATTTTAAACTAACTTGACATTAATTAAGTCTGGGTGCTGTGCTCATGCCTGGAATCCCAGCACTTCTCAAGTCCACAGCGGGAGGACCGCTTGAGTCCAGGAGTTTAAAACAAGCCTGGGAAATATAGTGAGACCTCACTTCTACCAAAAAGCAAAAAAATTAGGTGGGTGTGGTGATGCGTGCCTGTAGTATCAGCTACTTGGGAGACTGAGGCTAGAGGATTGCTTGAACCTAGGAGGTCAAGGCTGCAGTGAGCTGAGATCACGCCACTGCACTTCGACCTGACTGATAGAGTGAGATGCTGTCTCTAATAAACAAAATAAATTAACAATAATGTTGCTTATCTTTTTAGAATTTAGTTCATTAATAGGTAGGCTTTTTTTTTTTTAAGAGAAGCTCAAATGTGGCTTCTTCTGTTCTCCTACTTTGAAAGCCTCCCAGAACTCTTGTTCTTAACAGTTGTCCTCAAATCAGGGAGCCATTTCCCATAGATCCTTTGCTGGATATAAATATTTTAGGCCTCACAGAGAATGCTCCGTGGAGCTGTTTGAAAGGCTCTTTCAAGAGGATCAGATGCTCTTTCTTATGTTTTAGCTTTTGCTCTCTTTTCCTCCCACTAACCTCTGCCCCTCAGCTCATGCCAAGAAGAGCCTGAGAAGGAGAATGAAGTCACAAAAGGAAAATGTGCAGGAGTGGGGAGGGAGGGCCCACACCCCTTCGCAGGGGGTACTTACTGGTTGGGGGAATTCAGCACTGATAAAAAGAGATCTGTGCTAGGAGGCTCCTGGCCCCAGCTGCCGGCTGGGCTGCCTCTCTCTCCACCTTCCCACAGCCTCCCTGACACCCTGACCAGCTGCAGATGCTCAGCACAGTCAGGCTTTGTGGAACCAGAAGATTAGTGAGTCAAAGGACCAGAGAATTAGACCAAATATGTTAATTGGATATGAGTGTAGGCCTCAGTGGAGAGCTGCCAAGTGCCCTCTCTCCCTGCACCCTCCATCCCACCCTTACCAGGAGCCCAGAGCTCCCTGATGTGAGTGCTGCCTTAGCCCAGCTCCTACAGCACGTGATCCTGCACCAGGCCCCGTGTATCCACTGTCTCCTACTAACCCCACCTAGCAAACCCACCCATCTCCATTCTGAATATAAGCTAAGTGGCTTGCCTACTTTACCCAGCTAGTGCGTGATAGAGCTAGGATCAAGATCAGGTCTGCCTGCCCCGCAGCCTGCACTCCGCTTTCTCCTGGGACAGGCCGCCAACTTCACTGCCTTACTGCTGGTGGGCATCATCCTCTTAGCCTGGAGAGTTGCACTTGGAGATGGGTGTAACTGAAAGCCTCTCGGAACTCTGTTCTTACAGCTGTCCTGGAAGAGCTGTGGCTGGCCCTGCAGTGGAGATGACTGAGTGGCATGGGGCTGGGGGTGGGTGTGGCCCACAGGAGACATCTGAGAACACCCAGAGACAATGTGGGTTGTCCCAACCTGGGAATGGGGGGTTGTTTCTGGAATCTAGTGGCTAAAGGTCAGGGATGTTGGTAAAAATCCTGCAATGCACAGGGCACCCCTTAAAGAATTATTCAGCTGCAATGTCCATCTTGTTGAGGTTGAGAAACCCCTGCCCTACAAAATCTTGCCAGAACAAAGCACCTACCAGTATTCAAAATTAGCCAAAAACGTGGCTAAAAGAGAGCAGGGACAGTTCTCACTATTCATTCATTTGTTTGACCTGTATTTATTGAGTAATAGGGGCCAGGCACTTTTGTTACTGCTGGGGGTTTAATAATGAACCAGACAAGTCCATGTCCACCCGGCGCTGATGTTCTAAGAGGGCTTTGAGTTGAAGACAGAAATAAAATGAATAAAAACACACTGATAAGGGCCATTCAGAGCATTGCAATGGGGTGGTATAAGAGAGGGGATGAGATGTCTGATTTTGACCTGGTGGTCAAAGTGGCCCCCTGCGGAGGTGACATTTAAGCTGAGATCTGAACCATAGGAAGTAGCCAGTCACAGACCAAACAGGAGACAGGGCTTCCTAGGAAGAAGAGATGGTTACTGCAAAAACTTCAAGATGGGGAGGAGCTTCGTGTGTCTAAGGAACAGACAAAAGGACGAAGTAGGAAAGGAGGAAGGTAGGAAGGTGGATGCGGCAAGACAAGTTGGGCTTCCACACGCCAGCCAGGGGTGAGGGGCTCAATTTCAACTCAATGCAAGGGAACTGACTAGAAGACTTGGGATAGGACTCTGGTTTGCATTTTCAAAGAACGCTCCCTGCTATAGGGAGAATGAATCATAGATGGCTTTAGGGGTTGAATTGTGTCTTCCCAAAAAAAGATTGCTTGAAGTTCTAGCCCTCACAGTACTTAAGAATGTGGTCTTATTTGGAAATAGGGTGTTTACAGAGATGACCAAGTTATAATACTTTTATATATAATAATGAATATATTATTATTCATAATATATGAATACTTCAATACCCATTACTAAATTGCATTCTAGCCTGGGCTAGAAAGCAATACTCCCATTCTCTCTCCCTCTTTCTTTTCCTTCTCCCTCCTCCCCATTCTCTCTCTCTCTTTCTCTTCCTTTTTCCTCTTTCCTATTCTCTCTCAAGAAAAAAAAATAATAATAAAATTAAATTAAATTAAATTAAATATAATTAAGCAGCCAGGCTCACTGGCTCACACCTAAAAAAAAAAAAAAAAATATATATATATATATATATATATATATATATATGAATACTACTAATATTCAGGTGAGCCCTCTTCCAGTACAACTGGTATTCTTATGAAAATGGGAAATTTGGACAGAGACAGACACAAGTAGAGGGAAAATGATGCAAAGATAGTGGCAGAAGCCAGGGTGATGCTCCTCTAAGCCTAAACACTCCAAAGATTGCCAGCAAACCCCAAGCCAGGATCAGGGCCTGGAACAGATTCTCCCTCACAGCCTCAGAAGAAATCCGCCCTGCTGATACCCTGACCTCGAACTTCCAGCCTCCAGCACTGAGACAATGACTGTCTGTGTTTTAGTCCACCCAGTTTATGGTACTTCGTTTTGGCAGCCCTGAAAAACTAACACAATGAGTCAGAACTGGAGCAGCCACGTCTATTTAGGTGGTTACCACGGTAAACCAGGTGGGAAGGGATGGTGGCTTGGACAATATGGGCACAGTGAGGGACAGAGATGAGCAGAGCTATGACATGTTTCAGAAACAGGACTTGCTTAGAGAGGGGTGGGGGCAGGACAGGAACTAGGTAAACTCCCGTATCTGGCTTCAGCAAAGGAGAACTGGAAGAGAAACTGGTCCAGGTAAGGGATAAGAGAAGCACTGGAAATGAAGCAGTTGGTTGGGGCCAGTTCCATTTCAGTGCATCCTTGACGCCTCCTCTGGTCCTGCGCCCCCAACAGCCATCAGCAGGGAGCTGGATTTAGTCCATGAACTGGAGATCCCAGGATTGGGCTGGAGGGATGGACTGAGGAGTTCCTTGTGATTTATTGTCATCGATCCTCCTTCCCACTTGGATGTTTTCACCACTAACCAGGGCACTGGCAGGGTGACAGGGTAAAACTGCTGCCACCAAGCAGGCCAGGCCAACGCAAAGACTGGCATGCATACCACTGAGCTCTTCCTTAAAGTAGCAGTGACTTCTTTTCCTTCTCTCCTCTTGCATATGTGCACACTGTCCTCTAGAACCAGGGTCCCCAACCCCTGGGCCACGGACCAGTACTGGCCCATGGCCTGTTAGGAGCCAGGCCTCATAGCAGGAGGTGAACAGCAGGCTAGAGACCATTCCCACCCGAGCTCCACCTCCTGTCGGATCAGCAGCTGTATTAGATTCTCATAGGAGCCTGAATCTTATTGTGAATTGCACATAGGAGGGATCTAGGTAGTGCCTTCCATATGAGAATCTAATGCCAGCCGCATTTGTCCTTATCCTTCTCATGACTCTGCTCCCCTCCAGCCCCTTCTCAATATTCCTGCTCTCCAGTTCATTACTGGACAGCAGAGCGCAGTGCTGGGCTTTTCTAGAGCAGCAGCCTTTTTGGCACCAAGGACTGTGGAAGACAATTTTTTCCATGAACTGTTGGCTGGGGAAGGTGGGTGGGTTGAGTGGTGCTGAGACTGCGTCACGCCCACCCTAAAGTTCAAATGGACTTCTCCCGAGAGAACATGCCATCCTCCAGGGCCTTGGGAGACAAGGGAGCACAGTGGCTTGCAGTTCCTGGAAATTTACAAACGTGCCTGGAATTATAGAAATGCACCTGGCCAGTCTTGGAGAAGGCGCTCCCCTGACCTTGCAGTCATGTCTGTCAATGACGGCAGCCAGGTCCCTGAGGCACCAACATCACTTCCACTGCACTGAAGCTCTCACGATCTGCCAGATTGCTTGCCCCGTCACGTGACTTTCTGGACACGAGAGGCAAGCTCCCTCATCACGGGGACTAATTTCGTATAGTTAGTGACCTTTCAGAAAAGAAGCGGCTCAGCCTTGTCTCTGTAATACGACACTTCCTGAACTCTCCAGGGAAATAGCTAGGTTTTATTCCTGCTTCAAATGCAAGCAGCCAAGGAGCAGAAATGGAAGCAGGAAAGAAAATGAACATTTTCTGATCATCCACTGTGCACAAAGCACTGTGCTCAGTGAAGCTATGTGCATTCTTTCATTGAAGTTTCACACTAACCTTTCCATAGGGGCATTAATTGAGCTATTGAGAACTGAGATTCAGAAAGGTTGAATAACTTGCTCAGGTAACCTAAAGATAAGTGGTAGGGAGGGGGACCCAGCTCTGAAGTCACCTTAAATGTCTAGGGCCACGGGATTACTGTCTGGATGGTTCTAAAGACAAATGACATTGGCCTCACCTGCCAGCAGAGCCCTGTTTTGAAAACTGTGGCTGGTGAACAACTGTGGCCTCTTTTTTGGCACACAATTCAATAGTCACATAAGGCTGGGCACAGTGGCTCATGCCTGTAATCCCCACACTTTGGGAGGCTGAGGTGGGCAGATCACCTGAGTTCGGGAGTTCAAGAGCAGCCTGACCAACATGGAGAAACCCTGTCTCTACTAAAAATACAGAATTAGCCTAGTGTGGTGGCGCATGCCTGTGATCCCAGCTACTCAGGAGGCTGAGGCAGGAGAATTGCTTGAACCTGAGAGGTAGAGGTTGTGGTGAGCCTAGATCATGCCATTGCACTGCAGCCTGGGCAACAAGAGCGAAATTCCATATCCAAAAAAAAAATAGTCATACAATAGTCATGGATGTGCCACTATGTGGCTGCCCACTCTCTGCCAGGGTGATGGTAGTCTTAGGATTTGTGTTGGGGCTGCCATGTCCTTGTGACATCATGCCTACCTGCTGCTCTGCTGGGACTGCACTGCCACGGCCTCTCATCCTGCTTTGGCCATATCTAGATTGCAGGCCGTGCAAAGACTTACATAACCTAACCAGCCTTGCTGTTTGCCTCTGGCTGGTGAGCTTCTGTTTTCAGCAGAGTAGAGGATGGTCAGCAACACAGATTGTTGTTTAAACTGGCCAACTTTGTAATGCAATCTGAAGACAAATAGAGGAGAAACAAATGTACTATCACAGACTGGGTAGAGAAAACTGTCTCACATATGTGACTGAAATGTAGGCCACTGATCAGTGTCTTCCAGGTACAGTTGAGAAGTGTTCGTAAGTCACTCTTCGGTCTGAGCCAATGCAGTTTCTCAGTTTGCAGTTTTCTCAGTGAATCTCATTGTGAGCTAAGTCTTTTTTATGTAACAAACACATATTTCCAGATACTGTTCTAAGTGATTTACAAATATTAACTCAGTAGGCTTCATAATAAAGCTAGAAGATAGGTACTATAAGGTACAGTAAGGAAACAGGGACAGAGAATCATCCAAGTTCAGCAGGTCCCAAAACAGGCTCCACTCTGCTGCCTCTAAAATGAAAGAAGGCCGGGCGCGGTGGCTCATGCCTGTCATCCCAGCACTTTGGGAGGCCTAAGCGGGTGGATCACTTGAGGTCAGGAGTTCGAGACCAGCCTGGCCAACATGGTGAAACCCCGTCTCTACTAAAAATACAAAAAATTAGCTGGGCATGGTGGCGCGTGCCTGTAATCCCAGCTACTCAGGAGGCTGAGGCAGGAGAATTGCCTGAACCCAGGAGGCGGAGGTTGTGGTGCGGTGAGCCGAGATCGCGCCATTGCACTCCAGCCTGGGTAACAAGAGTGAAACTCTGTCTCAAAAAAAAAAAAAAAAAAAAAAAAAAAAAATTAGCCAGGTGTGGTGCACACCTGTAGTCCCAGCTACTTGGGAGGCTGAGGCAAAAAAATCGCTTGAACTTGGGAGGTGGAGATTGCAGTAAACCAAAATAGTACCACTGCTCTCCAGGCTGGGCAACAGAGTGAGACTCCATCTCAAAAACAAAATAAAATGAAAGAAGGAGGAGGAGGGAGAAGGGGAAAGAAAGAGAGGAAGAGAAGGAGGAGGAGGGGGAAAAGGAGCAGAAGTCTCTACTTCTTAAGTAAATTGCAGGGAATCATTCTGTAGAGTTCTTCATTATTTTCCCCTTATAATAAATCTTATTCATTTTTCTTCTCTCTCCTTCTACCCTGTCTCTGCACCACTTCACTCCTTAGGCAGAAAAACTCTGCCTTCAGGGCTAACAGTCACCATGTCCTCTGATTTGGCTCTGAAAAAAATATGCTGCAGCCTATTAATAAACATGTCTCCCTTTTTGGATCAAATTATTACTCATAGCATACAGAACAAATAGACTTGTTTGAGCTTTGGCAAATAGTATCTTTCTTAAGATGTTCAAGTGACAAGATCCTATCTGATAGATGAAAACAATTAGACGCAACGAAAGGCTGCAATAAATTACTGCATTAGAAGACAGACTTCTTTTTTATTTTGAGACCTCTGACCAGTATCAAGAGTAGATGAAATGCATTCCTTTAGAAGATAAGGTGCCAGAAAATTCCACCTTGAAGCTGGGCATAGTGGCTCATGCCTATAATCCTAGCATTTCGGGAGGCCAAGTGAGTGGATCACTTGAGGTCAGGAGTTCGAAACCAGCCTGGGCAACATGGCGAAACCCTGTTCTTGAACTCCCGACCTCAGGTGATCCGCCCGCCTTGGCTGGTGAAACCCTGTTATACTAAAAATACAAAAAATTAGCCCGGCATGGTGGTGAACACCTATAATCCCAGCTACTTGGGAGGCTGAGGAAGGAGAATCGCTTGAACCTGGGAGGCAGAGGTTGCAGTGAGCCGAGATCACACCACTACACTCCAGCCTGGACAACAGAGTGAGACTCTGTCTTAAAAACAATAAAGAAAAACAAGAAAAAAATAAGAAAATTCTGCCTTGAATCTAATTAATGAATTAACATGTGCTGGAATGAAAGAAGAAAGGATCCTCTATATTAAGAATTTTTCTCTGAAGTTGTTAGCAGCCATTTGTCACATTGCTTCATATCTGAAATTTTGGATTATGCATTTTACCATTATTTGATACTTTTATATCCTCCCCTCTGTAAGCATTCTCCCTCCCCTGCTTACCCAGCTTTAATCCCTCAATTTAGCAAATAAGTTACACTTTTATCAAAGCCCTTACTCCCTGTATCCCTGTCCTGCTATACTCAAAGAAAATTTCCACACCCTGGCCTAGACCTACAGTCTGCCAACTTAGTCCCTGTATTCCAATTCCTAAAAGTCCTTAATCGCAGATTTGAGCCACAGTAAGTTCACGGTCTTCAGCCTCTGCTACACCTGGGTGCTTTTTTCAATTCTTTTACTTATTCTTGGCTAGCTACAGTGTTGATAGAATACTATCCCCCCAAAGATGTCCACATCCTAATCCTTGAAATCTGTGAGCATAGTCTCTTACATGGCAAAAGATATTTTGCAGCTGTAACAAAATTAAAAACCTGGAGATTGGAAGATGATCCTGAGTTATCCCACAGACTGGTGTAATTGCAAGGGTTCTTCTAAGATGGAAGCAGGAGAAGGAGAGGCAATGGTGGAAGCAGGGTCAGAGACAGAGACACTGGGAGATGCTACACTACTGGTTTAGAAGATGAAGGCTGGAGCCATGAGCCAACAAATGTGAGTGGCCTCTGAACGCTGGAAAAGGTTAGAAAACAGATCCTCCCCTAGAAAACAGATTTTCTGACACCTTACTTTTCTTCTAAAGGAATGTTCTCAGAAGGAGCACAGCCCTGCTGACACCTTGATTTTAGCCAAGTAAGACCCATTTTGGACTTCTCATCTCCAGAATAAATTTGTGTTAAGCAAGCTGCTAAATTTCTTATGATTTGTCATAGTAGCAGTCAGAAACCAATACAGTTAGTTACTCGTCCCATTTCCCCAGGAAACACGAACATAGTGCTTCTCTCCTCACCAGTTCCAGCACCTCATGCACTTCTTGGATGATCCCACCTACTATTTCTCACACACACACACACACACACACACACACACACACAAACCAGATATTCCTTCATCAGTTTGTCACAGATTCAGCCCCTACCTTTACCACTTATGCACACAAACACATCTGTTTCTTACCTTGACTTTCATAAGAACCACTATTTGGTTTCACTGATTTTTCTCTATAATTTCTGTTTTCGATTTTATTATTTCTGCTCTTTACCAACTCTTTTCATCCTTTTGCTTTAGAATTCATTTCCTTTTAATTTCTGAAATTTCTTAAAACAAAAACATAGATGATTGGTTTGAGACCTTTCTTCTTTTCGACTTTAGTGCTATTAATTTTCCTCTAAGCACTGCTTTAGCTGTATCCCACAAAATTTGATATGTTGTGCATTCATTTTCATTTAATTCAAAGTATTTCTACGATTCCCTGTATTTTCCTTTTGGCCATGGTTATTTAAATGCTTCTTGTTTAATATCAGCTATTTCGGGTTTTTCCATATAATTTGTTATTAATTTCTAGTTTAATTCCATTGTGATAAGAGAAACTTCCTTTCCATACTGTTTTGTGTCTCTCTGCAAATAAGTGTGTTCATGCTTCACTCATTCTTAAAAGGACAACCATTCTTTGATCCTACTTTATCATAGCTACCATTCCCTAACTTCTACTTCCTCCACTTCTTCTTTCTTTCTCTTCCTCTTCCTCCCTTCTTCCTCTTCTTCTCCTCCTTCTTCTTCTTTCTTCTTTCTTCTGTTTTGAAGAGTCTCATTCTGTCACCCAGGCTGGAGTGCAGTGGCACAATCATAGCTCACTGAGGCCTTGAACTCTTGTGTTCAAGTGATACTTTCACTTCATCCTCCCAAGTAGCTGGAATACAGGCATCAGCCACCATGCCTAGCTCCTCCTCTTAAGATTCTGAGGAATAGTTTACAGTTGCTGCCTCCCCTTTCTTCCTTCCCACTTATTTCTGAACCACACAATGCTCCTTTAGTTTTTTCCTACTTTCCCTAGCCAGGATCTCTGGACTTCAGTTGATTCCATAAACACCTATAGCCTCCTAAGAATTGTTATTTTTGTTTAAAAATAGCCAGAGTTCGTTTATTTGCTTCTAACCAAGAATTCGGACTGATGTAGGTTATAAACACCAAAATCCTCTCCCAATTTCACCATCTCATCACCATAGCAACCACATCTTTTGAAACATAGCAGCAGATGCAGAGACATGGTGTTAAACAGGCAAGTGAGAAGAGTATTTCAAGGAGGAGGAGGAGGAGGTCATCCATTGGGTCACATTCTGGTGAGAGGTCGAGTAAGAGGAGGGCTAAAAATGGCCATTTTGTTTGGTAATGTGGGAGCCAACAGTAGGATAGCTATAAAAGTCATCATACAAATGGGGATCATTTTGAGAGAGAAAGGAATCACAATTAATTAAACCAGAGCCACAGACCATAAGCCGAGATCGTTACAGGCAAGCTGAGACATGCAGTCTTCTGTTTTCTACAAAACACACCTTTCCAAGATGGTTTCAGTGAAGTGGTGAGCTTGCGTGGATCAAGGGGAGAAAGCAAAGTAAGAAAAGAGACAACACTTTTGAGGAGTTAGAGAATAAAAGTGAGCAGAGAACTTGGACAGAACCTGAGGGAGGAATGTAAGAATTAGAAATTTTATATCTTCTGGCCGTGCGCTGTGGCTCACACCTATAATCCTAGCACTTTGGGAGGCCAAGGCAGGCAAATCACCTGAGGTCAGAAGTTCGAGACCAGCCTGGCCAACATGGTGAAACCCCCATCTCTACAACAATACAAAAATTAGCCAGGTGTGGTGGCACATGCCTGTAATCCCAGCTATTTGGGAGGCTGAGGCAGGAGAATCGCTTGAACTGGAAGGTGGAGGTTGCAGTGAGCCAATATACACCACTGCATTCCAGCCTGGGCAACAGAGCAAGACCCTGTCTCTGAAAAAATAAAATAAAATAAATAAGTTTTATATCTGCTTTTTAAGATAGGAGATATAGCATCCTATATCTTTTTGATGAGAATAATCCAATAGGCAGGGATAATGGCAGGAAGGAATTTCCTGAGAAGTGGAGATGGAGGGATGCAGTGGAGAGAGGAGCTGGCTGCAGGCAGGAACAGGAACACCTTGTGCGCTTGCAGAAGAGAGGTGCCTGTGGGGGGTCCAGTGTTTTCTCCTATACAGATGCATTGAAGTCTTAAACCCTAGTACCTGTGAGCGTGACCTTATTTGGAAACAGGACCTTTGCAGATATATTAAAATGAGATAATACTCAATTAGGGTGGGCCTTAATCCAAGATGACAAGTGTTTTTATGAGGCCCTGTGAAGACACAGAGACCCAAGGAGGGGAAGGCCTCTTGACAGCAGAGGCAGAAGTTGGGTTACTGCCTCTACAAACCGAGGGCGTCGGGGATGCCGGCAACAGCAGAGGCACGAGCAGAGCCTTTCCCAGGGCCTTCTGAGAAAGCACAGCCCTGCTTATGGGATGATTTTGGGTTTCCAGCCTCTGGAACCATGAAAAGATACATTTCTGTTGTTCAAAGCCACCCAATTTGTGGTAGTTTATTATGGCAGGACTGGGAAACTCAGACAGCATTAACAGCAAGGCTGGGATAGATGCTGAGAGACCTAGGAATGCGAAGAGGCTGCTTCCCTGTGTGAAACAAGATCAAATGTCTGCACCTGCTACCTGTCTCCCAGGGGAAACTGAAGCCAAAGTATTCCCAGACGGAGAAGATCGGCGCCCTGTTTAACACAGCAACAAAGAAAAAGTGACAAACAGTAGCAAGAGTGTCTCATGCGTGCGAAAGACCGTCACAGGTGAACTAGGTTGGGCCAACACTCTCCTCGCTCCCCAGAAAAGCAAGCAGCCCAGGAAAGCACAGCAATTATGCCGACAATCAATGTCAACGCTGACCGAAGACTGGCATGCATACCACTGAGCTCTTCCTGAACGTAGCAGGTGACTTCTTTTCCTTTTCTCCTCTTGCATATGTGCACACTGTCCTCTAGAAGCAGGGTCCCCAACCCTGGGCCACGGACCAGTACTGGCCCATGGCCTGTTAGGAGCCGGGCCTCATAGCAGGAGGTGAGCAGCAGGCTAGAGACCATTCCCGCCCGAGCTCCACCTCCTGTCAGACCAGCAGCTGTATTAGATTCTCATAGGAGCTTGAATCCGATTGTGAATTGCACATAGGAGGGATCTAGGTTGTGCCTTCCATATGAGAATCTAATGCCGGCCGCCCCACTCAATCCACCCCACCTCACCCTCAACACTGACCACCTGTTTCCTCGGGAAATTCCCCGATTCCTGATCCCTTACAGCTACTCCTCTCCCTCCCCCAACCCCCACCTCATTTCCCCTACACGCTGCTCTTGGACCACGTGGCACCACTACCCCTGAGGCCCCTGAGCCATCTCACAGCTGTCACGGTTTTAATCCTTACAATGTTGGCCTCTGATAAGAGCTTATTGGCAACAGGAGGGAGGCTCAGAGTGGCCTGCCTTCTACTTTCCCCCCAGTAAAAAGAGCTTCTTGGCATTGGTTGCACTGCAACTCTCTGCTTCTGCAAGGCTGGGCCAACGGAAGAAATTTCCTCCAGTGCACCTTTTCTGAGTAAATTTCTTGAGGATGTTCTGCAGCAGACATAAGTGAGAAAACCGAGGAAGCAAAGACAGATGCTACCTACCACGTAGCGAAAGGAGGTCCACGGTGACAAAGAGAAACAGGTCCAGCTTGGAGCCAAAGTTAATGGGCTACAAGAAGCCTCGGCTACAGCTGGAAGCAGAGGTGTCTTCATAGAGCAAATGGTGGTTCCGTGTCCAAGCGATGACACCAAAGCGGAGCTGGAGACGCCCGTCCTAAGGTGCTGTGCGGGGCAGGGCCCTGGGGAAGGAGGAGGAGCCGAAGCAGGAAGCTCAATGAGGAGGAGGACCAAGGAAGGGAAGTGTGACACCATTAGGGTGGTGTCTTGGTCAGTTCAAGCTGCTATAACTAAATTCCATAGACTGGGCAGCTTACAAACAACAGAAATGTATTTCTTACAGCTCTGTAGGCTAGGATTCCAAGATCAAGGCGCTGGCAGATTCAGTGTCTGCCCAGGGCCCATTCCTGCTCGTAGATGGCAACTTCTCACTGTGTCCTGACGTGGTGGAAGGGGAAAGGGGTCTCCATTGGGCCTCTTTTATGTTATTTATTTAGTTAGTTATTTTTGAGACAGAATCTCGCTCTGTTGCCCAGGCTGGAGTACAGTGGCTCAGTCTTGGCTCACTGCAACCTCTCCCTCACAGGTTCAAATTATTCTCCTGCCTCAGCCTCCCAAGTAGCTGGGATTACAGGTGCACGCCACCATGCCCAGCTAATTTTCTGTATTTTAGTAGAGGCAGAATCTCAACATGTTGCCCAGACTGGTTGCAAACTCCTGAGCTCAGGCAATCTGCCCACCTCAGCTTCCCAAAGTGCTGGGATTACAGGCATGAGCCACTGCACCCGGCCTGGGCCCCTTTATTTAAGGGCACTAATTCCATCCATGAGGCCTCCACCCTTATGACCTAATCACTTCCCAAAGGCCCAACCTGCCAGTGCCCACACACTGTGGTTAGGTTTCAACATATCCATGCAGGGTGGGAAGTGGAACATTCAGTCCAGCAAGTGGGCAGATGAAGATGTCTGGGGAGATTTTAGACTGGAAGGCCACAGAACGTGGCTGGGGTTTGTAAACCCCCAAGCACTTGTTTTCTGGGATGGATGAAGCCCATTCAAAGATGAAGTCTACCTTGCAATGCTCCTCAGCCAGGCAGGCTCTGGATTGACCATAGCATGGTGCACTGTGGCTTCTGCCTCTGAGCCCCTGCAAAACCCTCTGTCAGCTCTGTGCACAAAGCCAGGGGTCCTTTACCAAAGCAGTGGACGCCAGCCAGTGAGGCATCACCCATGCAGGTGTTGGGTTTTCAACAAGATCCTCAACATGCCCTCCACACACCCAAAGAACACACTTTCCTAGGTCTTACTGAAGTTCTCTGATAATCCGATGAAGCTTCTAGCACAAGAAATGGAGCTGGGCTCCCAGGAGGCTCACCTTCTCCTGCTGGCCCAGCCTGAAGAGCGGGTCTGTACGTGGACTCACTGCATTCGTTGCAAAGTAGTTCAGAGCTCAAAACTGTATAGGCCTGCATTTTAGTAGCTCTGTAACCTTTGGCGGAGTTACTTAAGCCCTCTGCACCTCAGCTTCCTCATTTATAAATGGGGTTACTGATACAGTTATGAGGATTAACTAAGTTAATATGTATATAAAACACGGCAGGACCTGTCATGGTAAGTACCACACAAACGTTAGCTGTTAGCATGACTACCGTTATGGTTGCTGCTTTATATAGCCAAAGAGTCGCCACACCTCTCGTCTGATTTGCGGCAGTGACAACACAGGGCTCCTGGCTTCTTTGTCCTCGATAATGTCAACCCTTAATTTTTAGGAAAGCGTCACAGACACTGAGACTCTGACATTCCTGCATCTCTACGGGGGCCAAATGCTCTTTTTGCCATTCTGTGATGATATCTGAACATCACTGTTAGCACTGAGACTCTGACATTCCTGCATCTCTCTGGGGGCTAAATGCTCTTTTTGCCGTTCTGTGATGACGTCTGAACACTCCCGTCTGCACGCTGCAGGAAGCCCCTTTTATCCCTCTCCTCACCCCGTCTCGACTCCTGTATGATTATTTTTAAAATGTGAACTGCAAAGCTGCGTGCAACAATATGGATGAGTTTCTCAGACATGATGATAAATGAGAGAAGACAGACAGATGACTGCAAACGTTGTGAATCCATTTATAAAAAGCTCAAAAACAGGCAAAACTAATTTGTGCTGTTAGTAGCTAGGATGGTGATTATACTTGGCAGGGATAGGGGAGTGACTAGATTCGATCCTGAGGAAGGCTTTCTGGTGGCTGGAAATGTTTTATATTTCTTGATCTCAGCCTTGAGAATATGAAATTATTCAATCGGTAAAAAAACTCATTGAACAGTAGCTTCGTTACAAGAGCACTCTTCTGCAGGTACATTATATTGCAAAGATATTTTAGAATGAAAATGACATTTGCTTTAGTTTTCAACATGGAAGCATTAGTCTACTTTACCTGGAAATCTGGGTTGGAAGATCTGGCAATATCAAACCCACAACCACACC
Organism: Aotus nancymaae; assembly: GCF_030222135.1. Lineage (NCBI taxonomy): Eukaryota > Metazoa > Chordata > Mammalia > Primates > Aotidae > Aotus > Aotus nancymaae. Next base: position 110,708 of record NW_026988444.1, read on the forward strand.
AGGTAACAATGGGTGAGAGCTGAGTAGCCTGGACGCCCATCCCCACCCCACCTCCACCATCCATTCCACCCACCGCCCCCACCATCCATTCCACCCACTGCCCCCACCATCCATTCCACTCACCGCCCCCACCATCCATTCCACCCCGAACTCCACCATCCATTCCACTCACCGCCCCCACCATCCATTCCACCCCGACCTCCACCATCCATTCCACTCACTGCCCCCACCATCCATTCCACCCACTGCCCCCACCATCCATTCCACCCCGACCTCCACCATCCATTCCACCCACCGCCCCCACCATCCATTCCACCCACCGCCCATCCCTACTGCTTCCCTGATGCTGAGGCTGGGGCTGGTATCTGCCATCTGCCCTCACACACACTTGATGGTGCTCTTACTCCCCACCACAATCCTGCAGGCATCTGAGTTTTCAATCCCATGAAAGCTCCATTCCAGTGAATTCTCACCAGCCAACCAGTCCTGGGGCTTGGCCAGCACTTTGTAAGAGAAGTTCCAGACCCATTTCTTGGCTCACAGCTGACCCTCTGGACCCTTTTTTTTCTGCCTTAGTTCACTTCTACGTCCCTCCCCTACCTGCCCCAGTCCTCACTCCCCCAGGCTCCTGTCCTTTTGTGCCATCTGAACCCCATGTTTGATGTCACACTCAGGGTCTGATGGGGCTCCCCTTCATAGTGCAAGGATAGTCACCCCCTAGACTCTGTCTGCCCCCAGCTGCTCTGTGCAGGACCCCAACAATCTACTCTGATGCCCCAGACTCCTTCCCCGGGACGAGTCATGGACCAGCAATCAGGCCATGCTCAGGATTCCCGAGGCAGACATGACCTAGCTCCATGTATTACTTTTCAGGCTCATGTCTCACCGGCTTTTAAAAAGCTCATAGTACATTTGTCCTGCTCCTGAGGTGGCCTCAGGGCCAAGCTGAAGTCAGATGGGAGAAGGATTCCATGACTCCCAAGTCCCCAGCTTTTGTCTTTTTAAGTGACCTGATTCAAGCTGTCAGCCCTGTCACATTCTCTCCTGCTCACAGACATTTTTGTCTAAAAATTATTTCATAATATCGCTCTTCTGTGGGCAAGTCGGCTTTCCAATTGATCCTTGTTGCTTATAAAGTGCCTCATTAGCTATCACCGAAGCTCAGCTATCCATTCCGACAGCCGTGGAAGCAGCCATTCTGTACGTGAGTGACGCAGGAACATGCAGGGCTCTGCTGGGGTCACCCCCAGTCAGGGATGCCCAGAAAGGCAGGTGCAGCATGTAGGCAGGTGAGCAATGCAGACATCTGTGCTTCGTAGTTCGCCCAGCCTGTTGTCATTTCAGCTTCTTAAGTAAACCTCAGTCAGTGGCCAGATTACTGGATTCTGTGGATGACATGCTGTGAAGCACAGCATCCCTGCTCAAAGCTCTTGAGAGTGAGCCGGCATTGCTCAGGTGCCCAGGCTTGAAGAGCGTCCACCAACTGATAGCCAACACTGTGTTCTCCAGAGTGCAGGACACTGAGGGTGATCTGAGGGGTCCCGGGGAAGCCCTTGTCCTCCCTCTCACTGTCCGCCAGCACAGAACATCAGAGCCAGTCATGAAAGAGTGTGGCAGGCGGTGGGTGCCTGGGTGTGGAGACTGGGGTACAGGCTCCGGGGTGTGGGTGCCATTGCCACCAGGCCAAGGAGAAAGAAGTGAGAGGAGGGGGTTGGAAGGTGAGAAGAGGGAGGAAGGGGGCAGGGGAAAAAGGATGAAAAAAGAAAATCCAGCATGTCCTTTTTCATATTTGTAAAATAATGCATCCTTTGAGTAGCTCATCCACATGTTGATTCGATTCATAATTCTCCTGTGGGTTCCTCAACCCACTGCAGCCGTTCCTTAATCCAGCCAGGGTCTGCGTTTCAATTAACTCAAGGCACAGTTTCATATTCTATTCTGCCCTGGCCTTACTGTGACTGAGAATAAGCCTACTGAAGTGTGAAGAAGATTAAATGAAGAAACGGGACATAAAGTTGGACTGTAATAAGAAGGAAAGATCCACCAGAGACTCAAAATGCTAATTACTCATCCGACGGATCTGCAGAGGGAGGCATGCGGCCTTCCTGCTTCCTTTGAAGATTGTCTGCCTTCTGATCCTTCTGTTTATTCAGATAATATCCCGTAACAAAGAAGAGAGTATAGAATATTAAGAACATAATCCTAGGGTGGGGTAATCCTATAGGAGTTGGGCTAGAGAGGAGTCCAAGTTTCCAACAAGGTCAGACACTGCATGAGAGGCACCCCATCTCTCTCCCCAGCCGGCCTGGCCCCACGTCGGGGGATGTGATTCCGAGAGGCCAAGCTCCAGCCTTGCAGAATCTCTTCATGCCAATGGCTCGCCCTTTTCTCCAAGACTGCCCCAAGAAGGGAGTGTGTATGATTTTCAGATGTCTGCTCTCAGCTGATAAGAAGTAGCCTTATTCTGATTGTCTGTCTTACTGTCAAGAGCATGGAGGGTCTGGTTGACACCATAACCTGAATCCCCAAGACTTCACCAGCCTGGTGGCAGAAGTGCTAATAAATCAACCCTTGGTGCCATGGTGACAAGGGCCTCCCCTCTCATGCCAGCCCTCTGGCTCAGGATCTGAAACCCTCCTCCAACTCCCTCCACTCATTTCTGGAGCCTCTGGGAGGTCTCACCCATGGCCAGGATGATGCTTTCATTCTAGGGGTTTGGCAGGAGTCTGGCCTCTTTCTCTGTCCTCACTGCTGGTCTCCTGTGTGAGAATGCTGACCTCGGCCAGCGTCCAGCCTCCCGGGCACTCTCAAGGTTCCTGCACGATGCAATCCCCTCGAGGTCACACTGCCAGGACTCGAGGATTCCCGAAAAGAGTGGGGAGGTGTCAGGGTCCTGGTGGCCTCAAGCATACTCTGCCACACGTCTTCTGACACCACGATCTGAGGCTTCGGGAAACAGCCCCTGCAGCCTAAGACCCCTTGGTCAAAGCTGTTATCTATATGTACTTTGTGCATGCTTAGACTTTTTCTGGAGGGATGCATTGGAAAACAGCCACAGTGATTGTCGGGGAAAAACTAGGACACCGAGGGTGAGTGGGAGGGTCTTCTGTTCCCAGGGGTGGATTTCCTGTACAGACTTAAGCTTAGGCCCTTCACAGCACAGCCCCTTTTGAGGCCGTGGGTTGGGTGATTGGTGTCCAGGCCATGTGCTCATACGAACACCTGTTTTGTCAGATTTGCCAAAGACACTTGTTGTGTTCTTTTTCTTAAAGAGGACGCCACAAATCGTATACACTTCTGGACCTGCACAACTTAGAACTGCCCTGCTTCTCACAAATACCCTCTGGATAGCTTAATCTTTTACCATGTGCAGATAATACAGTTTTACTTTGTTTTAATTGGTCTGTTTCAACCCAGAATGAGCAGGAAAGGACAGAAGAAAGGGAAGACAATTCACATGTGGTTCAGCTGCTAGGTTATAAAGAAGAAATACCAGAGTTCGTCAGGCATGGTGGCTCCCACCTGCCATCCCAGCACTGTGCAAGGCCGAGGCGCGCAGATCACCTGAGGCCAGGAGTTCGGGACCAGCCTGGCCAACATGGTGAAACGCCGTCTCTACTAAAATACAAAATTTAACCAGGCGTGGTGGCGGGTGCCTGTAATTCCAGCTACTCAGGAGGCTGAGGTGGGAGAATTGCTTGAACCCAGGAAGCGGAGGTTGCAGTGAGCCGAGATCATGCCACTGCACTCCAGTGTAGGCCATAAAGCAAGACTCGGGCTCAAAAATGAATGAATGAAAAAAGAAATACCAGAGATTAAAAAGGGGGCATTCATTTTCCAGATCAGAAACTAAAATGAGATGGCCTACCCAAATCTCTCTTTAGTAGCATCTGGCATAGGAAGAAGACAGGGGCTGCTTTTCTGTGTGGCGCTACATCAAGTTACACAAGAAAACGGAAATGAAAAACTGACAGTCCAGGGAGTCTTTCCTGACATCCTTTAGCTCGTGTTCCATGTCTCGCGGGGAGCGCTGGCCCACAAATATGGAACCACAGGATGCTGACATGCAAAGCAAGCCGCCTGGAAAATGACTCAGACGCTCCCGCCGGCTGAGCACAGCCCACAGACACCGCAGTGCAGGCTCCAGGGTGCAGGACAATCGAAAGCCCAGCAGACGTCTGGGGGCATTAAAAGGAACATAATTAGCCCCATCAATTTTCCTTTTACCAAGCCTTTCAAAAGCGGTTTTCCGAAAAAGAACAGTCGAGCTTTTCCATAAAAATGCTTCTTTGCAATTTTCATGCAAGTCAGGGTAGGCAGCCCGGCCCTTAGGGATGTGCAGTTTTTCTCAAGCAGTGAAAACAACATTAGACTTGTGTTCTAATCCCAGCTGCACTGCTGATCCACTAAATGGGTGGCTTTGGGCTTCCTACTTAACCCTTTAGTCTTAGTTTCCTCCTCACTAAAAGGGAAGAATAACTTTTTTTTTTTTTGAGAAGCTCAAATGAAATAATGTCACTGAGAAAACTGCTAAAAGCAGAGTGCTATAAAAACACACAATTATTTAATATTAAACTCTTTTTGTTTCGATGAGCTAATGGTGGTTGTAATTTAACCCAGAATTACCCGGGAGCTGAGAACAAAGTTCTCTAGATAAATTCTCTCCCTCTGGGGAGATCATAATTCTCTTGTGAAGTCAGCACCTCTTGTGATGCTGCCTCATTTCTATGCGTGCATCCACTCATCTTCTTTGTCTTCCAAACCCTTCGATTGGATTCAGGCGAGCCTTACATGGCCCATGCTTCCCCTCTTTCTTCTGTCTTCTCTTTTTGGGAAAACTGCTTTTGAAAGGCTTGGTATTTCTTTTCTTATTCATTCATTCATTCGTTCATTCATTCATTCATATTTGAATGCATGCATATTTGAAATATTCGGGGAAGAGAAATAAGATACTAATGAAACCTAGCTGTGTAATCAATCTCTCCCGCTTTTAAGCTCCCAGAGCCTGCAGCGTCTGGCCCCATGTTGGCACCGTTTCACTCTGTTGTCACCCACGTTTACACGGCTGTTTTCTCCAAGGCTGAGCCACTCCACATGAGAGCAGCGTCTGATTTGTGGCCTACCGAATGGCAGAGGCTCAGTCAGTCTTTGCTGAGTGAATCCATGGTTCCAGCAAGTATGAAAAATTACATGGGCTCCTATACTTTGTGTAACAGGTGAAAACCCCAAACAGGGAAAGAAAGACTCATTTAGTCTTTATTTTGGAGCAATATTTCCCTCCTAGTCTGCTCTCTTGGGGAACTTGAATTGTGATGCTTCTTGCCATTATGGCCACCTGATTTGAACCCCTCACCGTTCTCTGAAGACCTGGGTTCAAATCCCAGCTCAGTCCCTACGTAGCCCTGTGGGCCAATTAATTTCCCTATGTGTTCATTTTCTCAACTAAACTAGAGATAATGGAGCCTGCTTTCAAGGTTGCTAAGGGAATTCATTGTGACACTGTGTGCTTAGCCCAAGGGTGCTTGGTAAATGGTCAATAAAATATAGATATCCTCATTGATTCATGCTCCCCAAAAAAGTCCTTTTAACACAAAATTTTGCCAAGATAGCAGACAGAATTGGTATGGCATGAAGGGTATATATTAGATATCTCCTTAATTATAATAATATCCATGAAAAATTATATTCCTTTATTTTTCTTTCTTTCTTTTTTTTTTTTAGACAGGGTCTCCCTCTGTCACCTAGGCTGGAATGCAATGTCAAGAACTTGGCTTACTGCAACCTTGACCTCCCAGACTCAAACAATCCTACCAGCTCAGCCTCTGGAGTAGCTGGGACTACAGGTGCACTAGCATGCCTGGCTAATTTTTGTATTTTTTGTAGAGACAGGGTCTCACTATGGTGCCCAGACTGGTCTCAAACACCTGAACTCAAGCCATCTGCCTGCCTCGGCCTCCCAAAGGGCTGAGGTTACAGGTGTGCACCATGGCGCCCAGCCAAATGAGAAATCCTCCTGCCCTGTTTCTTCTCCTAGTTCTTCCTCCAGGTTGTATTAAATCACAACATTCTTCTGTGACCCTGCCTAGCTTGCTCTCACGCCATCAGTGAGTCTCTCTCTCTCTCTCTTTTTTAGCTGCATGTAGTTCACAATTAACTACAGCCCCTAAGTCTTCATCACATACATTCCTATAGCTCTGGATTCCTCAGCCCCTAAAGGCTGCTACATAGATCCATGCAACATGGGAACTAAAGAAACTCATTCTTCTCTCATGAGGGTTTAGCAGGAGGTGAGCTCTGGCATGGAACAGAAGTACTGAGATGGACTGCCCATTTGTGTTTTCGTTTGTTTGTTTTAATGGGAAGAGAATGTCCAGGTAAAATGCTGGGTTTCTTAACAATTCTTTGATCAAGCACTCCCCATGGCAACAGCAGCCTGAGGTTTTTCCTTTTAAAAGAGGAGTTAACATGTATTTTAAAATTGTATTGCATTGCTGACCAGACAAGGATTAAAAAAGCAAATAGAGCTCAGTATTAAGTGGAATTTGGGCTAAATCCCTAAGTCTTCATAGCTTGGTGTTTGCTGTTTACACACTGACTTACTATTTGCACAGTTCTCTGCTATGCATTTGTGGACTCCAATCCATGCTGTACTATGTGCATTTCTAAGACATAGGATTCTGCTCCCACATGCTTTCTGAAATATCTCTTTTTTTCAAGATGGAGTCTTACTCTGTCACCAGGCTGGAGTACGGTGGTGCGATCTCGGCTCACTGCAACCTCCGCCTCCTGGGTTCAAGCGATTTCCCTGCCTCGGTCTCCCAAGTAGCTGGGGCTACAGGCATGCACCACCATGCCAGGCTAATTTTTTGTATTTTAGTAAAGACAGGGTTTCACCATGCTGTCCAGGATGGTCTCGATCTCCTGACCTTGTGATCTGCCCATCTCGGCTTCCCAAAGTGCTGGGATTACAGGCGTGAGCCACCGTACCCGGCCAATATCTCATCTTTTTAAATACAAAACTAAAATCTAGATATAGTTACCATATGTGAAGGTTACCTGTGTCTACAGACATAGATTTATTTACCTATTATCAATATTAATGAAACTATCCAGCAAAACCTCAGGTCTAGAATAGTCTCTTTTGGCTAAAGGGGAGATAATAACCAATGCAAAAAGCTTGTGTTTATAACCCGTGATTTCAGTGAAGGTTCTAATGTCAGCTCCTACTGAAGAGACTCAGTTAAAATCAAAAGACGGACTAAGAGCTTGGATTTGCCCTGTAATCAGAATACCAGCGGCACTGGGCCACTATTAACACTGGCCTGGGAGGCAACTGCTCAAATGGTTCCTCCAGCTCACTGGTTTTGCATACAGTCACCAGGCTACAGCCCCCATGAGTCTCCGAGGCAATCCTAGAGAGCAAGAATCTTCCTCCTTATTAACAACCCTGGCTGTAATTTATAGCTCTGTTTTGTATGCTGCCATTTCCAACCCTGCTATAAATTCTGCCACTAATCTTAGGCTCAGAAAAGTCTTTGTACAACTTGCCGTCACTGCACAAATGTCAGTGGAGCCTGCTTTTAATAAACAAAGAGTGAGTGGCCGAGGACCAAGGAAGATAAATGGTCAACAGGGCAGAATCCATCTCAGACGCGTCTCCCTCTTCTATCTGAATGCTCCTCCTAACTCCTACTACGCTAACCAGAATTTTTAGTTTGCCTTAATTCACTCTGTCCATAAAGAAAATATTAAATACGTTCATCTATACAAAAATGTGAGATGTAGGCCAGGTGTGGTGGCTCATGCCCGTAATCCCAGCACTTTGTGGGGCCAAGGCCGGTGAGAGTTTGTGCCCAGGAGTTTAAGAGCAGCTTGGGCAGCATAGTGAGACCTCTCATCTGTAATAAAAAAAAATAAAAAACAAAATTAGCCAGGTGTGGTGGTACATGCCTGTAGTCCCAGCTACTCGGGAGGCTGAGGTGGGAGGAGTGTCAGAGCCTAGGATGTCGAGGCTGTAGGGAGCCAAGATTTGTCACTGCACTCAAGTCTGGGCAACAGAGTGAGACTCTATCTCAAAAAAAAAAATAAAATAAGTGAGATGTAGTTCAGTAACCTGCCCAGGGGTGTGTGTATTTTCAAACCCAGAGTTTAGGGGTTAATTAAACTTAGTCATTTTCAACATACGTTTGCCCTCAATAAAACGAAAAGAGATTTCTATGAATAAAAGCTGGGGACAATGATGGGTTTAAAAGATCTGTATATAGTGGTTAAAAGATCTTTAGGTTTATAATACCTTTATGTTAGGACTTCTCAGAATCATGAACACGCTAATATGAATCATGTATCTCCAAGGGATGCCTAGAGCGTGTAGCATTTTCCAAATCTCTTTGACCACAAATTCCTTTTTTGAAAGAATATCTTGAGAAACAAGTTGTTCAGATAATTGGCTTGGGCAATACTGAACTAAGAGATACATTTCTAAAAGTAAAACTACACTGATAGGGAGACCCTAAAGGTAGAAGCGCCTTCCTGGTCATCCATTTTGTGTGGAAAAAAATGTACCCCAACTTGAGAGTATACATCGACTCATGGGCAGTGGCAAATGTCTGAACTACACGGTTAGTGGCCTGGAGGTGCAAGGTTGAAAGGCTGAAGATTGATTTAGAAAGACTGGAAGACTGGAGACAGGAGGTCAGGGAGATTAGAAAGTGATGCCCACCACAGAGCACCCACCTCAGGAGAGGGCCGAAAACACCACACAGAGAGAAGGACTCAGGCAGTAAATGTCAATGTCCGTCATTATCCACCCCAGTGCTGGCCCCATGGGTTTGTGGAAGGAATAGCAATGGTGACAGCAATGGAGACTACGCATGTCTCAATAGCAAGGAACTCTTGTTCACCTCGGCCAGTCTAGCTGCTGCCATTACCAAATGTGTCTGCCAGCCACAGAAACCAGTGACACGGGGATTTGTCTTGACTGAAATTGACATTTTTTCTAGGTATGAGTTTGCCTTTGTTTGCAAGGCCTCCCTCAACTATCTGAAGACTTTGACATGCTTGAGCCATCTATACAAGACACTGCATAGCATCGTGCTGAATCTAGGGACACAGATTAAGGCAAAGGAGAGCACAGGACCGTAGGATCCACTGATCCTATCACATACCACACCATCCAGGACCTCCTGGCCAGAGAGTGGCAGAATGATCTTTTTAAGGTGAAGTGAGCCTCCATCTTGGAGGTGATACCCTATGAAGATGGGACTCTATCTTCCAGAATGCAGTATCCACCCTTAAACAATAAGTATATATGGCACTGTGTCTCCGGAAGGTAGACAACTTTCAGGAGCCAGCAGGTAGAAGTAGGAGGGGCTCCCCTTACCAGCATTCTCAGTGACCCACTTAGGGGAGGGGAACATGCATTTCCCATCCTTGCAACTTGACAGTCTGTGGGTCTAGAAGTCCTGGTTCTCAGAGGTAAACGCTTCCATGAAGAGACACAGGAGTTCTGTTAATTCTTAAGTTCCATCATTTCGAGCACTTCATGCCAAGAATACAGCAGGCAAGGAGAAGGTTGTTATAAAAGTATTGGCCCTGATCTTCAGTAGGAGGTATGGTAGCCCTTGTGCAATAGGTTCAGGGAATAATGGCACCCAAGTAAGTCACTGGGCAGGACTCTTGGTATTCCCCTGCCCAAATTTGGTGGCAGATAGATAAGTGCCGCATCTAAGAAGGGCACAGTGACCAAGGCTCAACCCAAGCCACACAGACAAGCAGAGGTGCTAGCCAAGGGCTGAGACACTTTAGAACGGGAGTAAAGGGGGAGCATGATGAGTATCAGTGGGGGCTTCAAGACCAGCGGCAGTACAGACAGATCTCAGTGTTCCACTAACCTTTTTCCTCTAAGGCTCTTCCAGAAATCGGAGCAACCAAAATCCTGGAGGAGCTGTTCTCACTTTGGGTAAAGTTCAATACAACAAGCATTTATTGAACACCTACTATATGCAAGACACTGCACTTAGTGGTCATGGGGAATGGAAAGACTTTGTTTGTTTGTTTGTTTGTTTGTTTGTTTTCGTGGTGGTTGTTGAGATAGAGTCTCACTCTGTCACCCAGGCTGGAGTGCTGTGGCATGATCCCGGCTCACTGCAAACTCCATCTCCTGGGTTCAAGTGATCCTCTTGCCTCAGCCTCCTGAGTAGCTGGGATCACAGGTACTCACCACCACACCCAACTAATTTTTGTATTTTTAGTAGAGCCAGAGTTTCACCGTGTTGGCCAGGCTGGTCTCAAACTCCTGACCTCAAGTGATTCACCTGCCTTGGCCCCCCAAAGTGCTGGGATTACAGGCGTGAGCCACTGTGCCTGGCTGAAGGGACTTATTTTTTCCAATTCAGCCACCACGTATTAAGCCCTTTCACTGCCCTGGGCTAGATTTGGGATTGAAAACAAGAATAAGAAGCAGCCTTCCCTCACGAAGACAACACTGTCACTGGGGAAGGAATGCCACACCAGACAGCTTCTGCACCATGCTAGAGTACTGGAGTGGAAGAAAAAGAAAAGGTCAGCACTGATTTTTAGAAGGTTCAGGGTTTCACTCACAGTCAACAGAAGCGCATCTTGCTTTTGCCCAGTTTACCCGTCGGCAGCAGAGATCTGGGTTTACTCCCAACATGCAGCACAGTCTCATCAGAAACCCTTATTAACTGAATGGAAAGTGCTTGAGGCCCACACAGGGCCACAGAGGAGCCTCAAGCACACTCAGCAGTTCCTGAGAATGGAGCCTGAAAGTTTATAGGGACTATCTCGAGCAAAAGTGAACACAGCTCCACCAGCTGTGATGAGCCTCCAGTGAGGAAGCAGAGCAAGGCACGGGGGACCCTCAAGACCCAGTTCCCCGTGATCTCCACTCCCTGCACCATCTTCACAGCTCAGGCCCTCGGTGACCAGCAAGGAAAATTTAGTGGAGGACAGAGCTGAAGGGTGGGCCGCGTGGAGATGCGTGATCCCAAAGCTACAGTCGCAGCCTGGAACCCAGGAAGCCTTTCTAACCCACCAGGTAACAAAGGCGAGGCCCCTTCTGAGAATGGGACCTGGAAAAGCCAAAGAAGCAAACAGAGCTTAACAAGCAAGCAACCGTGAATGTGAAGGCACCACCCACAGAGCGCTGTCCCTTTTATTCCATGGTTTCCTCTTTGAACTCCGGTTGTCCCTTCTGCAGAGGGACTGGAGCCAGGATGGCGTGGACACGGAGTGGCAGCAAGGAAGGCTTCCAAAGGCGGCATCTACTCCCCAGGCCCTCAGTAACCCAGACAGGCCCTTCCGAGCCCCCAGTGAGCAGGAGCTCAGACATCCAGAACTGGACTGTCTAGACCCCGGTTTATGGAAGAGTTCATTTATTTTGAAGTAAGAGGCGTGGTGCATTAGTTCCATGGAGCTGCCACAACAAATCCTCACATGCTCAGTGGTTTCCGATGACAGAAATGCATTTCCTCCCAGCTCTAGAGGCCTGAAGTCCAGAAAAAGTGTCAGCAGGGCTGCCGCTCTCTGAAAGCTCTGGAGGAGGAGGCTTCCTTGCCTCTTCCAGCTTCTGCTAGCTGCAGGCATCCCCTGGCTTGTCACTGCGTCACTCTAATCCTCACCCAGCCTTCCCCTCTGTGCTCTCTTCTCCATACAAGGACACCTGTCCTTGGATTTAGGGCCCATCAAGATGACCTCATCTCGAGATCTTTGACTTAATTACACCTGCAAAGAGCCTTTATCCAAATAAGGTTCCGTTCACAGGTACTGGTGGGTAGGACATAGATGTATCTTTTGCTCACTCTCATTCAACCCGTAAGACGTAGGACACTCATAGTGCACGTTGTGCTTACTGGGAAGCCCTGCAGAAGGGTCAGACTTTTTAAAAAGCTACTGAGCCCATGAACACCCCCTGCAACCACTTTCTTCTCTCATCCTTTCCTCTTCCACCCCTCCTTTTTCATTCTTCTATGCAGTCCAGCTTTCTCTATCTTGCCAGGAAGAGAGCCAACACCCTTCTCTGAACCCACAGTTCAAGCTTCTTGCAGAGCCTTATTCATGCCTCTGAACCCCAGTTTAAAGTTTCTGGGGAAGAGGAACTGCTTGCCCAGCTTGGATCAGGGTCCACCCCCAATCCATTGAGTTGTGACACAGGGTCAGGACGGATGGTGTCGGTGCTCTCACCAGGTGGGGGGCATAATTGCTGGCATAAACTTTCCCTTCGTCCTGGGGATAAGGCCCTGAAGACTCCCTTTCCAAGGCTCCCTTGAGATCGGATGTGGCCTCATGACTAAATTCTGGCTACAAGATGAGAACAGAAGTGTTACATGGCAGCTTCCAAAAAATCTTCTTAAAAGCCAGCAGGGGCATGCCTTTTGCTTACTCTCACCCCTTGTTCTGTCATGCAGCATAAAACATAGATGTATTGAAAGTCTAACCACCACTTACAATTTTTTTTTATTAGAGATAGGATCTTGCTCTATCAGCCAGACTGGAGTGGAGTGGTGTGATCACAGCTCACTGCAACCTCCACATTCTGGGTTCAAGGGATCCTCCCCCGTCAGCTTCCTAAGTAGCTGGAATTACAGGCATGTGCCACCCTGCTCAGCTAAGTTTTTAGTAGAGACAGGATCTTACGGTGTTGTCCAGGCTCATCTTGAACTCCTGGGCTCAAGCAATCCTCCCATGTCGTGGAGGATTGTGGGATTACAGGCATGTAATTGCATGTAAAATCCCAGCATGAAAGTGCTGGGATTACAGGCATGAGCCACCGCGCCCAGCCTAACCTTCATTTTCAACCATGAAGATGAAACCTCCATCCCAGAGGTGGCAGAGCAAAGTGTTGAACGGTGTCTGCATCTCTTAAAACCCCATGGAGCCTCTGGGCTGGGGCTGGACTTCCAGCCTCTGAATTTCCTTTACATGAGAGAGTAATAAATTTCTCTCTTCTTTCAGACCTATTCTATTTGAATTTCTCTGTTATAGACAGCCAAGTTTAATCTTAGCTAATATAAAGGCCAACCTTTTGGGGGGATAATTCACACACACACACACACACACACACATACACACACAAAACAGGAGGGCACCATGGACTAGGTCACCTTTCCAGAATGGTCTTTCACCAGGCACAAGGGCAGATCTCTATGTCCCCAGAAATCTGATGTGTCCTGTGTTGTTCATCACCAGCCTCTCCAGGGTCATCAGGCTAGAGAGGCTGTCTAGGTCCAAGACCACCCATGCTGGTCTCTACAAGGCCAGGTGTTATCCCAGGAAAGAGGTGCCTCATTTCTCCAGCAAAGGACAAATGGTGCCACTGTTCCCACAGGAGTGGGGCATAACTGCTGGGTTACCCACCCCAATGCCTTCTCTCCCTTGTTCCTTGGAATAAGGCCCTGGTTTTCCACTGTGCCCATAAAGACTACCTTTCCAAGACTCCGTTGAAGTCAGATGTGGCCTCATGACCAAATTCTGGCTTGCAAGATGAGTAAAGAAGTGTTACATGGCAGCTGGCCCTCATGGGTACTTGCTATGAGAAAGCTGGTATATTTCTTGGAGCTTCTGTAAAGCACTCAGTGTGGGGCAGCTGGAATCAAAAAGGCCTGCTGTCCTGGGGAACCAGCAGCCAGATGGGTGGGTGGGATTATATGGGCTGCTGAAGATAACAGCAGAGCAGGCAGGATGGGGCTGGGACCAGTAAGGACCACGGAGGAATCAAGTATGAATGGCAGGCCATTGTCAGAGCACGGAACAGACCTGATGGGTTTGGAATATGCCTTTAATTCTTCCTTTTTATTGAAACACATGGTCAATAAGTGTGTGCCATTAAGTGTTATTGAAAGTTCGTCCTTGACAATATGTGAACCTTCACAATCCTCACTAGCAGCAGCATTGGGACACTAGCCACCAGTTCCAAAGGCTCAACCATGCATGGTACAAGGGCAGCTTTCACGCCAAGGCTGCCCGATAAGCAGGGACTATCCCCTTCCCCAGGGACCAGCAACAGGGCGGAATGATGCATGCAGCCCGAGTACTCCAGGCATTGTAGGATCATGGTCCCCAGTGAGCAAGTGCCGGTGCTGGGACAGCGTGGGAAATGAAGACTACAAAGGACATCACCTGTGCGTCAAGCGCAGGCTCTCATGCACGCAGGACCCAAAACCATGCCCCCAGGTTGTGGCCACCTGGAATTCCTCCAGAGCTACTCACCCATGACCCCCAGAAGACCCTCCTAAGTCTCTCTACTTTAAAATCCTACCTCCCACACCAGCACCTCCCATCCACCTCCCTTACTTTATTTTTGTTTCTGCCTCCACTCCTGACTGACATCCTGTATGCTGCCTTCCTTGGAGACTAGCCCAGCTGTGGCGGGGGAGCTTGGCTGGATCACCTCAATGCACTTACTGTTTCATTTATTACCTGTCTCCCCATCAAGCTCCATTAGGACAAATGCTTCCTCTCTCCCATTCTCTGCTGTATCTGCAAGGCTTAAAACAGTGCCTGGCACTGGTAGGTGTCCAATAAATACTTGTTAAATGAGTGAATGAGTGTTCCGGACCTGCCAGTCAGTAGGTGTCCACTGGGCCCAGGTCCAGATAGCAAAGTGACCTGATGCTTTGGATGAGAACGTTGCACAGACGTCAGACAAGGGCCTGGCTTCTACCAGACGAATCTGGGGACAAATCCAGTGGTGGGAATGGGCAGAGCCGGCCCTCATTGGTAACTGCCGTGAGAAGGCTGGTATGTTTCTTGGAGCTTCTGTACAGCACTCAGTGTGGGGCAGCTGGAATCAAGGAGCCCTGCTGTCCTGGGGAACCAGCAGCCGGGTAGGTGGGTGGGATTACAGGGGCTCCTGAAGATAACAGCAGAGCAGGGAGGGTGGGTCTGGGACCACTAAGGACCACAGAGAAAGCAGGTATGAAGCACACACACCCTCCTCGTTCACTTCCCCTCACACTGTTAAACTGACTCACCAGCCAGGCCAGGATGCCTGTTGTAAGGTTTGACCCAGTTCTTTTCGAGGGGCCAAGCTGGGTCATGAAAAAATTGCTTGTGTAGGGCAGAATCATCCTGGACCGGTCCCGCCACTCAAATGCCAAGGCTCAAAACTCGAGACCAGTGACTGAGATCCACTCTCAGGAGGCAGCCCACGGCGTCCTCTGAGCTACCCATTATGCCCAGAGGAGTAAAGGCTGTAGCACATCAGAGCTAGCCTCACCAGCGGGCAGCCTGTGCAGGCTCTCGGGAATCCCCGCTCAGAGGGGTTTATGCTTGGTTTAATTCTCTGTCGTTGTCATTTTGACAGTTTTAATAATTTTTTAACAAAAGGCTCTGCATCTTCATTGCGCACTAGGACATGCCAATGATGCAGCCAGTCCTGCAAACACAAACCCAGTTCTCCCAGGATTGCTGCAATATCGCTCGAAGATAGCACATATGAGGCTGACTCCCCATTTTATTACTTTCAATCACAGGTGATACAAAGATGCCTCTTGCTTGGAATTATCTAGTACCAGGAGACCCATGTGGCTAGAAAACCAAACAGGTTATACAAGTCAGACAGACGACAAGACTATCGTGTAAGATCGTCCCCTTCTCTGTGCCAGGCACTGCAGTGAACTCACCCTCAGATCTTCCTACCACCCTTGAAAGGCTGATATTTTCTTCCTCTGGTAGATGAACGGGCCTGGAGCCTCACCACCTAATGGTACCTGGAATATATTAGGAGATCATTAAGTACTTGTGGAATAGTCAAATATTATTTGCAAGGTTTATTTGCCTTTTGCATTGATTGCAGATTTTGAGACAAGATATAGATGACCTACACAATACTGGGCATGAAAAACTTGAACGTCAACTATTCATTCAACAAACATTTATTGGGCCCCTTCATATGCCTGGACCATGCTAGGTGCTGGGGCACCCTAACAGACCCAGTGCTGCAGCTCATGAGCAGTGCTGGCTGGCATTCCACAGGGTGCACGATGGTCCATGTCAAAGAAAGACTCATTTTCAGTTGGGACCTCCAATAGAGAAATTCTTCCTCTTTCTGAAGGGAGTGAACAGACTAAACAACCTCCTTCATCACCACAGACCAGGAGTGTGGACTGATGGTGCGCGAAGCACAGACACCCTAACACAGTCTACTCAGATGAAAAGAGGAGTTACTTTAGTGAAAACAAGTCAAGCAGGCAGCCCACATTTTATAGGGCAGACTGGAGGGAGCCAAATCCTCTACACACTCTTGATTTCCACTGAAAGTGAACGTTCAGCTATTGCATTCGCCAATGCTAAGAATTACTCCCAAACAGCCATTTTTAAAACTTTTTTAGGTCAGGCACGGTGGCTCATGCCTGTAATCTCAGCACTTTGGGAGGCCGAGGTGGGCGGATCATGAGGTCAGAAGATCAAGACCATCCAGGCCAGCATGGTGATACCCTGTCTCTTTAAAAAAAAAACACCTTTTTTAAAGTGCTATATTTTTAGCAAAATATCTATGGGACAACAACCATGGGAGACACAGGGATAAAATCAATAGAAATTGGGAGAAGTGAAAACCAAACAGCTCAGCGCTCAGATGATTCCCTTTGCCACACGGGAGAAGAGCTATCCCCAGCTCTCCCTGCAGAAGAGATGGCACCCAGTGAACAGTAGTAGTCTTCCTGGTTGTTGCACGTGATTGTACTCACATGACCAGAGTGTGGTTCTCAACTCAGGGCAGTGTATTATCAACACAATCCTTTGTCATTTTCATGCTGCCTCTGTTAGGAATGCTCGGCAAATATTGACATATTTGGTTCCCTGGATGCAGAAGCTTTTAAGTGACAATCATCCAAGACTAGCTCCAAGAGACTAGCAAATTAATTCCCTTAAAGAATTCTTTCTGGCCAAGTGTGATAGCTCACGCCTGTAATCCCAGCACTTTGGGAAGTTGAGGCAGGTGGATCACAAGGTCAAAAGATCAAGACCATTCTGGCCAACATGGTGAAACCCTTTCTCTACTAAAAATACAAAAATTGTCTGGGCATGGTGATATGTGCCTGTAATCCCAGCTACTCAGGAGGCTGAGGCAGGAGAATCACTTGAACAGGGAAGATGGAGTTTACAGTGAGCTGAGATCACGCCACTGCACTCCAGCCTGGAGACAGAGTGAGACTACGTCTCAAAAAATAATAATAATTCTGTCCTTATACAGACACATTTCAGACTCAGTGTCATTGTTATTTGTTGCTGTACAACTATATTCCTTTCCTACAGATCAGTTGTCTCATCTCTACCTATTTAGTAATTAGGATGTGTATCCATTATCTCTTGCTGTGAAACAAATGACCCTAAACTTAGCAGCTTAAAACCATAAACATCTATTATATCACACAGTGTCTGTGGGTCAGGAATTCGTGAGTGAATCAGCTGGTGGTTCTGGCTTAGGATCACTCACACAGTTACAGTCAAGCTCTCAGCCAGGGCTACCAACATCTGAAGGCTTGACTGGGGCTGGGGGATTCATTTCCAGGATGATTCACTCACAAGACCAGCAAGTTGATGCTGGCTGTCGGCAAGAGACCTCAGTTCCTCAGAATTCGTCTCTACAAGTGCACGCCGCTCCTTATAAAGTGAACACCTTCATAGGAAGTGAACAAACTTAAATTGTACAAAAGATTAGAAATATAATTTAATAAAATTGGTTGAAATAAACATTTTTCAAATCATAGAATCTGTTCTTCAATATAAAAGCTGGTCAAAAATTCAGTCAGAGCCACAGAGAGTTGTGATTATAAGTGATGTTATACGACAGTTAATTCAGACAGAGCACACAGCAAAATGAAAAATAAGAAAATCTGTTTACAAAACAGAATCCAGTCCTTGTGGTGCATCCGTTTCATTCATTTGATATGAATTCTGCACCTACCTCATTCCTAGTACTGTTCTAGGCATTGGATAGACGAGGGATAAAAGGGCAAAAACGCTGTTCTCATATCACTGGTGATGGCATATTCTGCCTGAGTGAGGATCTAAAGAAATTATACATGTATTCAAGAAGCCCTTTCCATGTGAACTTCTTGTGCCATGTGGCAAATATCGTCTCATTATCAGCAAGTTATGACAGACAATCCATAGGAAGATTCTCAGGCAGAGAAAATAAGTCAATGACTTCCAGGTCAATGCATTCCAGCTCAGGTGCTTCACTGCTTGGCTATGCTGCTGGCTTTGAGGATAATCTTCCAGCTCTGGAAGATTTAAGGACACTTACACATCTTAGATGGGTTTCCTTAGATGTAGAATCAGAAATGTTTAAGAGCAAGTACTGTGTTCAGAAGATGACACCAGGAAACACAGGTGCAGGAGGGAGAAGTGAGACAGGCATGAGCAAGAAGCCAGTAAAGGGTTTGTTACCAAATAAGTTCCCACCGTGGCCACCGTGGATTAATGTTCTGGGGAACTCTGAGAGCCAGCTGGAACCATGCCAACAGGTTGTCTCATGAATGGGTTGAAATCTCAGAACATTTATCCACTCATTCACAGCTACTGGGGTGGGGTGAAGGCTCAGAACATTTACCCACTAGCTTCCCTCACTCAGGACTGCTGGGGTGGGGTGAAGGCTCAGAACATTTACCCACTAGCTTCCCTCACTCAGGGCTGCTGGGGTGGGGTGAAGGCTCAGAACATTTGTCCACTAGCTTCCCTCACTCAGGGCTGCTGGGGTGGGGTGAAGGCTCAGAACATTTGTCCACTAGCTTCCCTCACTCAGGGCTGCTGGGGTGGGGTGAAGGCTCAGAACATTTACCCACTAGCTTCCCTCACTCAGGGCTGCTGGGGTGGGGTGAAGGCTCAGAACATTTACCCACTAGCTTCCCTCACTCAGGGCTGCTGGGGTGGGGTGAAGGCTCAGAACATTTACCCACTAGCTTCCCTCACTCAGGACTGCTGGGGTGGAGTGAAGATTTCCCTGGCATTTCTAGCCTACCCAGCATGTGGGCAGAGTGGACAGAGAGATGTAAATGATGGCATTTGGAAGTCCACAGACTACATGGAAATGTAGGAGCCAGAAGAATGTGGGACCTAGACGGATGGGGCAGGGAGGGTGATGGACAACCATCTGCTTTAACACTTGTGTGAATTCATCTCAGCTGCAACCACTCAGTATTCATTCCCCAACACATTCACTGAGAACCTAGTAGGTGGCAGGCCTATTCTGGACACAGTTTCTTGTCTAGAGCTGGCAAGCAAGACTTCCAGTGTTCAAAGTCAAGACTCTCTCTTTCTTTAGAGGCCTGGGCTGTGTTAAATTTTCAGCATGCATAGTGTAAGTCAAGGGGGTGTTCCTCCATCCTAGCCTGGCCTCACAGCCCTGGCTGTTTGGTCTGTAGTATTTTCACTCCCCATCCTCTGAGATGCTACAGGCAAGCTCCCCTGTGACCTCTCTGGCCTTCTCCCCTCCTGAGGCTCAAGTAACTCAAGGCTTCTCTATTTAAGGTTGAAGGGACACAGGAGTTATGAGAGAGAAAATGAATAAAAGAGCTTCATTTCACTGCTCTCAATGGCAATCAATGTTGTAAGTTTCATCTCCCAAACACTTTTGGGAGAACCACAAATCTTCACCTCACCATCTGGGTCCTCCAAGTACCTCTCTGCCCACCCATCCTTCAGTTCCCTTCTACTCTATGGGACACCCTACATTGCTCCTGTTCCTGCAAATGGTGTCCCTAACTCATTTAAGCCTAGTCAGAAAAGTAAAGGTGGAAGAATAAACGGGCACATCCAGGAATTGAGAGAACAGTGGAATTGGCGTGAAATTGATTTTGTTGCCAAGACTGAGAATGACAATGCATATTAAAGAGGGCCGTCAGCACAGTGAGGGGTGTGGGAAGCAAAGGGCCAGCTAGAGCAGAAGGCCACACTAATGGCCACAGATGCTGTCTGCCCACGGGGCATCAGTGTTTCTAATTCTGGCACCTGATGCATGGAGGCAGAAGCATTCTTCTTCCGGACCACACCACTGAATCTGCACAATCACTCTCCAAGAAGGTTGAGCCACGAGCCCGGCAGCCCACTGTGGGCCACACAGGAGAGTCCCCATCTCCCATCCACACCAGTGATTAGGTCTCACTTGTTTTCTCTCTGCCAGTTTAAGTGAAAAGGGCCTCATTTCTCAAGTGTTTTATTTATTTGATTAACAGCAACCCTGGACATTTTTCATAAGTTTATTGCCCATTTGGATTTCTTTCCTTAATTTTTTCTTACCAGTTTTTAGTTAGCCTTTTTTTTAACAGATTTGCTGATCAGACAAGTTTCAAATATTTTCTCCAGTTTTTATGCACCATATGTACTTTTTTTTTTCTTTGAGATGGAGTCTTGCTCTGTTGCCCAGGCTGGTGTGCTGTGGTGCAATCTCGGCTCACTACAACCTCCGCCTCCTGGGGCAATTCTCCTGCTTCGGCCTCCCGAGTAACTGGGACTACAGGTGCACGCGACCACCACACCTGCCTAATTGTTTGTATTTTAGTAGAGATGAAGTTTCTATGTTGCCCAGGCTGGTCGAGAACTCCTGAGATCAGGCAATCTGCCCACCTCAGCCTCCCAAAGTGCTGGGATTACAGGTGTGAGCCACTGCGCCTGGCTTTGTGCACCTTATGTATTTTTAGCATCATTCACCATTCCTAAGTTTTGTGTTGTTATTGTATTATTTAGTTTTGTTTTGCTATGATTTAAATGTCCCCTCCAAAACTCATATGGAAATTTGCCATTTTTTATGACAGTACGAAGAGGTGGGACCTTTAAGAGATCATTAGATTATAAGTCTCCACATCCAGGCACCCACACTCTTTCATGACTGACTTCCACTCAGGTCCCCAGGAGAAGTGACCCAACAGGCCACGCTAACAATGGCACTGCTCAGCCTCCCTTGAGTTTGAAGAAGTCACCAGGTTTTTGTGACGTGTGGCATGTCTAAGGAATGAGTACCACTTGCCAGCACGTCAGGTGAGACCACAGCAAACTCCTGCAGCCTGGGAGAGAGTCACATTTCTTCATCTGGAATTTGTGAGAAGGAAAAAAGTATTTATCACATCACACAATTTGATTTTTCTCTGCAGCGCTCGTGACTTCTGAGAAATCCTGTTTGGACAGTTTTGTGACTTGGAGGCAGTCTCAATGTGCCCCTCTCCAGCCAGGTCCTGGTGTCAGGAATCATGAATGGAAGGTCAAGATAGAAGTCAGTGTTGACCTGACTAAATACTCCAAGTGCCTAAGCGAGAAGAGAGCAGGCTGATAACATACTCCCCTATCTGCCCAGGACAAAACCTTTAGCTGAAAGGTGGCCTCGCTGTCCGTATTAATAAAGCTCAGGTTCAGAAACTGGCCTCACAGAGTACTTACAGGAAAAGCTCAACTCAAAGCTTTAGAGCCATCAAAGCTTCTTTAAAACATGGTATTGAATTAAAAATGAAAATCATAAACATGTTTGTAGAACTTCAGCTAAAAGGCAAAAGTATTCAAGTTTTTGAAACTTGATAATACATCGTTTTCCACGTAGGATGCTCATCTTACAAACTTCAAAGACCCAAGGTATGTCAGATTCAGGAAGAAACAAGAGTTTCATTCTCACTGAGGGTTTCCTGCATTTGCCTGGGAACATCCTCACGTAACTTGGGTTGGATTTTTCGTCTCATTTAACAGTCAGAGCAGGTGATGGAGAATGAAATTGGGAAACCCCGTCAGAGCTGCGGTGTGCCTCCACACCATCAGGGACTTGCAGCCACACTCTTCCTAAAGCAGGTAGAATATAATTTGTACATCTGACAGGCATCAGACGCTGGTGGCTCCATCTTTTACAAATGATAAAAGGCAATAAAATAGGCTGCTTACATGAAAGCTGTGATCAATGTGGGCTTCATATTTCTAAACACTCTTCTTCTGTTTTTTTTTATTTGATGATAAAGACCTGACTAACCTAATAAAAACGTGCTGGCTGGCTCACCTTCCCTATAGTCTACAGGGGATGACAGGTAATGACTCCATAAGACAGAGCCCCCTCCAGACATTCCCGGTGCCTGGATGAGCACTATTGCCTTCAATGGCACAGAAGAAGCTTCAACGCTTTGGCTTTGACAAATCAATCACTATTCATGTTTGTAGGCTTGACACGCATGTCTCATGTCAGGCTGACTTTGTTAATTTCCTATGACTGCTGTAACAAATTAGCACAACGTCAGGGGCTTAAGACAACAAAAATGTGCCCATCATTTTGCAGTTCTGGAGGCTGAAGTCCTGGACGGGTCTGGCTGGGCTGAAGCCAAGCTGTCAGCAGTGCTGGGTTCCTCTCTGGAGTCTCTAGAGAACACACCTTCTTCCTGTTTTCAGCTTCTGGGGACCCCTACAGTCCTTGGCACATGCCCGCCTTGGATCCTGAAAGCCGGTGAGGTTGGGCAGAGTCCTTCTCACAGCACATCACCCTGAGCTGCTTCCGCTGTCACGTCTGCTTCTCTGACTCTGACTCCTCTCCTGCCTTCTATTCCACTTCATAGGTCCTTGTGATGACATTGGGACCACCCAGATAACGCAGAATAGTCTTCCAATTTTAAGGTCAGATGATCAACAATCTTAGTTCCATCTGCAACTTTACTACCCTTCTGCCAGGTAAGGTAACAGATCAGGCCTTAGGACATCTTTTTTTTTTGGGGGGGGGGCATTTATTCTGCCCACTACATTAATCAAATTAACTGCAAAGACATCCTGTTCCCAGCAGATATCATACACACAGACACACACACACACACACACACACACACAAACACACACACACGTCACACCCAAACTCCAAGCTCCAGGACGAATTGGGCAGCCACACATGGTCCACACAAGCTCACTGACTGCCACACCTCAGCCTATGCCCCCTTCTTTTTGTACCTAAAGCAGCATTTAATCACAGCAAATGCTTCTGCCTTTAAAATGTCAAGAAAGAGAAATAAAAATACAAATATGCTTAGTTCATTCTTGAAGGGATAACACGAATGATGTTATAAAATTCAAATTAACTGTAAAACAAAATTTCCAATGACAAAATTTCACAGATCCCCAGTAACTTTATAGGTAAGATAAAATGACTTTAAACCTGTTACTCTTCATTTAATCTCTGAGTAGGCATTTCCCATAGCACCTTCAATATGCCAGGCACGCTGCTAGGGACGTAACAATGCCCAGGAGAGAGAAGGTGGCTGCCAGTTTGGAGTTTATGTTAGAGAGGAAAGGATCGGCTGATTATTCTTTTCTCATCCCTATAACAAAATCCGTCTAATGCTTTAGAGGCACCAAGTAACAAAACTCAATTATACATAATGGCATCATTTTTACTTGACCCCCTAATTATATTTTCTTCCCTTACACGATTATGTTGAGGGCTGAGTTCTGGCTTGAGTTCAGCCACTGATTAGCTATCTGAGCAAGGAAAAACCATGACGCCCATCTCAGCCTCTACTTCTCAGTGGTAGCAAGAGAGAACCACAAGGGTCATGTCCAGGATCTCTCCCAACTTGTTTATTCATCCTCCAACCCAAGGTACAATAGCAAAGGGAGGTATTTGGTGGGGAAAAATACCAAAATTCTATTAGATGCTCAATATCCAGACATATTAGTGAAATATTACTATTGCACGGAGGGTTGACCAGTAGTTCTGAGCCAGGACCACCCACAGGACACAGTATCTTCTGCTGGTCAGGATGTTTAAAAGAGAAAGAATGCCAGAAAAGGACCAGCTTGTGCAGAATTCTTTAGAACATGGCAGTGGTTCACGCCTGTAACCGCAGCACTTTGGGAGGCCAAGATAGAGGAATCACTTGAGGTTAGGAGTTCGAGACCAGCCTGGTCAACATGTTGAAAGCCTATCTCTACTAAAAATACAAAAATTAGCCAGGCATGGTGTCATGTACCTATAATCCCAGCTACTCGGGAGGCTGAGGCAGGAGAATTGCTTGAACCCAGGAGGCGGAGGATGTAGTGAGCTGAGATTGCACCACTACAGTCCAGCCTAGGTCACAGAGTGAGACTCCATTTCAGAAAAAAGAAAATTCCTTGGAGCAGTAAGGGTGGCCCTACCTTTGCTGGGGCCACCGATTGCTGGGCTGACTCTGTCCTGGGCTTCTCCCTTTTGTGGCTTCTGTGACCCAGGTTGATGCATGCAGGTTGACGTGTTCATTTCTCCTCGCCCCAGTTCTCTGGCACTCATAGTACTGCTGGGGTGGGGCCCCTTGACCCTCTTGGTGACCTTATGGATCCAAGATGACTCACACCAGTCGTCTCTTCTGTGTGGCCTGCATCAGGTCCCCAGGAAGCATTTACACATTTGTTTTAAAATGTAGGCTTTATTTTTTATTATTATACTGTAAGTTCTGGGGTACATGTGCAGAATGTGCAGGTTTGTTACATAGTTACACACGTGCCATGGTGGTGGTTTGCTGCATCCATCACCTCGTCATCTACATTAGGTATTTCCCCTAATGCTATCCCACCCCTAGCCCCCACCCCTGACAGGCTCCGGTGTGTGATGTTCCCCTCCCTATGTCCATGTGTTCTCATTGGTCAACTCCCACTTATGAGTAAGAAGATGTGGTGTTTGGTTTTCTGTTCTTGTGTTAGTTTGCTGAGAATGATGGTTTCCAGCTGCATCCGTATCCATGCAAAGGACATGAACTCATCCCTTTTTATGGCCGCATAGTATTCCATGGTGTATATGTGCCACATTTTCTTTATCCAGTCTATCATCGATGGACATTTAGGTTGGTTCCAAGTCTTTGCTATTGTGAACAGTGCCGAAATAAACATATGCATGCATCTGTCTTTATAATAGAATGATTTATAATCCTTTGGGTATATACTCAGTAATGGGATTGCTGGGTCAAATGGTATTTCTAGCTCTAGATCCTTGAGGAATCGCCAAAAATATAGGCTTTATTATTATTATTCAGGCATGGTGAGGCAAACAGATCAGAAGACAACTGCCATTGAAAAGGTAAGTTTGTTACACACCGTTGCCAACAAGAGGAAGCCACCACCCCAAGCGGGGCCACACGGGGAAGCACTGGGGTGGCAGGAGGCAGCAGTGAGTGAGAGTGTAGCAACAGTACTGTGGGTTTTGTGGGGAGGAATGGGTAAAACAGGGTGCGAAGGGTGGCGAGTTCGAATAAGGTCAGCAGGCTCTGGGGTGCAGGACCTGTACCGAGTTGTGTGGTACCTGGCCCTGGAGTGATTAGGACTAGGGAATGCTGGCCTGGAGTGGGAGAGATTGATTAAGTAGGTGACTGAGGGATACAGGCTTTGGATGCGCTGGTTTGCATATGGAAGGCAGGCTTGCGGGAGGCAGGAGGAGTTACTCTCTCTAGGAATCAGCTAGCTTGAATGGGGTGGCCTCTCCCAGATCAGCAAGGCCTCAACATGTCAAAATATCATCATATACAGAAGATAGAAAACATGATTAATACGGGGCTTCTCATCCTGACCACGCTCAGGAGTGCCAGTCGGTCCCAGCCCGCTCCTCTCTGGCAGCCACAGGCTCCCAGGGGTCTCACACCCACAGGTGCAGATGTCAGCCTCTCCAGCTGCAGAGGCACATTTCACCTTGCAGGGCGACCTCGTGAGCACGTACTGTCACTGTGTTTCAGTGGTCCTTCCCAGCTTAAAGGACGAGGACGGTGGGGTGGGACAAGGGTGGGGACAGTGAGTCTTTATCTTCAAAGAAATCTCTTCACATCTTTTTTTTCCATTTTCCTTTTGAGTGCTTAGGAGTTGTGAAACTTGTTTTAGAAGACTTCCCTTTGTAAATTCCACCTATGAAGAGCTGACCCCACAGGTTCTTGTGGTTTGGATGTTTTTCCCCTCCAAATCTCACAATGAGATGTGATTCCTGGTGTTGGAGGTGGGGCCTGGTGGAAGGTGTTTGGCTCATGGGAGTGGACCCCTTATAAATGGGTTTGGCCATCTCCTTGGTGATGAGTGAGCTCTTGCTGTGAGTTCACAAAAGATCTGTGTAAAAGGGCATATCCCCCAACACACACACCTTCCCCCTCCACCACACTCTCTCTTGCTCCTGCTTTCACCAGGTGACACCAAGCTCCTGTTTTGCCTTCGGCTGTGAGTAAAAGCCCTGATGGCTCCCAAAATAAGCTATGTCAGCACCATCTTTGTACAGCCTGCAGAACTGTGAGCCAATTAAACCCCTTTTCTTTATAATTACTTTGTCTCTAGTATTTCTTTATAGTGTAAGAATGGCCTAATACATAGGTTGTTTAGTAAATGACATCGATCATATTGGAACCCCTGTGAAATTTTCATTTTAACAACCGACTTCATTGCAGTTACTACAGCTCTAGAGGGTCGTGAACTTAGGAGGCAGGTGCCGCAGCAGCACCGTGAATGGCCAGCCCAAATCCACTCCCCACGCCACACTTGATGGCAGAGTCCCATGTCATTCAGGGAGCTTGTCCAGACTACTGTGAGCCCAGGGAAGAGACATTTTCCCACACAGGAGGGTCAAGGAGCACCCCCAATCATCCCATTGCCCCACTGGTTTTTAGATGAGGCATCACCTCCAGATTCAAGTCTGGCTGGTGAGACAGAGAGAGATATCTGCCAGGGGCTCTGGGAAAGATCTTTCTTGCTCTCAGGATAATCCACGCAATGAAATATCTGATATAAAATGGAATGGTACATGCTATACCACGGGTGAACTTGAAGACAAGGTGCTGAGTGAAAGAAGGAAGATAGGAAAGCCACATGCTGCACAATTCCATTTCCATGCAATGTCCAGAAATGGCAAATCTAGAGAGACAGAAGGCAAACTCATGGTTTCCGGGAGCTTGGAGCTGGAAGGATGGGGAGAGACTGCTTAATGAATACAGATGTCTTCCTGGGGTCATGAAAATATCCTGAAACTAGAGCGTATTGATGGATGAACAATGTTGTGAATGTGTTACATGCTATGGAATAGTATCTTTAAAATGGTTAAAGTCGGAGATTTTGTATCATGTGTATTACATCACAATGGTGAGTGAGAGAGAACAGACCAGGAAGGAGCAGGAGCTTTTCACCTGTTCTGTGACCCTAGGGGACAGGCCTGAGCTCCAAGCCAGCAGCCGAGGGAGGCAGAGCCCCGAGGCAGGGAGAGGCAGGACCTCGGTGTCTGTCCTAAGCCTGCAACCACTCAATTCTGGAACATCTGACCTCTGGGTGTTTTGTTATGGAAGATTTGAAATGTGCCATGTAGAAGCAGAACTCCTTGGAGTAATTATTACCTCCTTTCAGACCACTATACAATTTCCTTTTCAGCTAACTGCTGACCTTAGAAAATATAGTTTGCCAAGAAAAATTCCAATGAATTCCCAAAGGGTAAGATCCATCTTTCCTGTCCCCTTGAGAAAACCTTTACCCAAACAGCAGAACTGAAGAACAAATTTGATTCCTCCTCCGTTGCAGACATGATTACACTAATTCTGTTACGGATGAATGGTGGGAGCACAGGATGTAGAAATCCCCTGGGGTGTTTGGTTTTCGGGTTGGTTTTTTCTTCTCTGCAGCCTCTGGACTTTTTTTTTTTTTTTTTTTTTTAGCTGCTTCAAGGGTATAAATACATCCTGCAGAAATCATGGAGCGAATGACCCCTTATGACCTGAAAGAGTTAAATGTGGCCAATTCGCTCCCAAGGTGGGGCACAGGCCTTGGGAGAATTCACTGCCAGTATTTCTCAGCTTCCAGGGGCTGCTGCTATTCTGCCTGCATCTTGCTTCCACCTCTTCAGCCGTCTTGGTATTCACTCATCCCAAATAACATTAGTTTTATACATTTAAATTTGGAAATCAGAGTTAAGTCTACTGCAAGGGTCAGAATTTTTCACAAGAGGAAGGAAAAATATCTGGTCCCACAAGAATTCACAGGAAATGGCTCTGTGTGAGTGCGGAATCCCAGTGAGTGGGAATAAAACGTGATGCCAGGGCTGGGAGAAAACGCTGAGAGCAGAAAGGAATCGCACTCCAGCCCACAAGCCCATCCACACAGGCGGGGACAGACTCCTTCTCCACCCAGACAACACCGAGAGACCAGATGCCCCACGAAACACATCTTCTTACCAGGTGCTGAGATTTCTGGCTCCTTTATTTTCTTCTTTATATTTTTTTCTGGATCTGCTAGTATTTCTCACCAAAAAAAACATGTCTTGTTTTCCAGATAAGGACATACTTACCTTTTGACCTTTTTAAGTTCACACCATCTACAAGGCAATGTGAAAATAGGTTTCTAAGGGTATTTGGATAACAAGGGCAAGTTCTTTTACATTTTATCACGCATTTTTAACTTCTTTTTTTTTAGGAGGTTTTAAAACGTTGGATCTATATTGTGGGTGTGTTTCTCTGGTGTGAGTTTATAGGAGTGATGTTATTCTCAAGATAGGAATTGGTTTATCTTAGCAGCTCCTAAAGCCGCTATTGAAATGGTTGTAAACATTCATCTTCTCCATACTGACAGTTTTCGGCCCATTAAATGAGATCCAAGGAAACTCATGACTTGGATTTTAATATTGAAATAAAACTATAAATCTATTGGGTGGAGAATGGGAATACGCCCTTTAATTTGCATCCAAGAACCTGAAATTCAAGGTATTTCCTTTGATAAATAACATCACAGCAGTTCTGGGTGGGCAAAGATTCCACAGATCCCTCTCAGCCACGAAGGGGAAGAGCAGAGCCGCAGGATGACTTCTCACCTGGAGAAGCGTGCGTTAGCATTTGCTTTGCCAGAAATGCCTTTTCAAATTTACTGTGAATGAACATGTCAGCCACACCTTGCAGTAAAACGCTCCCCCCGCACCAGCCCCCGCACCTTGGCCTCCGCTCTTCACTTTAGGAAAGAAAAGTCCCTTTCTGTCTGCCAAGTATTTTAAGTTTCCTTCAAAACTTTAAAACATGTAGACGTTCACTGATGTCCAAAGACACCCCTTTATTCCGTGTGAAGAAAGCACTTTTCATCGAGAAGAACACTAACCAAAGGATGAGGGTGATGGCAAAGGTTAGTCTCAGATGGCAGCAAGAGTGGGCTTCCTCTGCCGTCTCCTCCCAGGATAGTGGCAGCAGGGAACCATGGGATCCCAGCAACCGTGTGTGTGTGTGTAAAAATCTTAAGAGTTGTTGATTTCGAACCTAAAAGTCTTGCTGCCCCACCTTCCACCGTTAACTCTCCCCTTGCGCTATGCTTTCATAGACTCTGGTCTGTGAAGGAGAAGGAGACGCTGGTCTCACCCCAGGCATGGCCAAGAGGGCTGTTTCTACCGGGAGCTTTCTCACCTGTCTCAGCCACACTGTTGGGTGGGAACTGTGAAGTCCGTTACCCTCAGTAGTGGGTTGAACTTTGTCCCCCAAAAAGGTCTGTCCAGGTCCTAGTTCCCAGAATCTGTGAACGTGACCTTATTGGAAAAAGTGTCCGCAGATGCTGTGAAGGATCCCGAGATGAGCTCACCCTGAATGCAGGGTGGGTCCTACATCCAGTGACTGGTGTCCTTCTCAGAAAAAGGACAGGGAGATTTGAGATGCAGAGAAAGAAGAGAAATGCTAGGGAGAAGGGAATGGGCAGAAGACTGAGGTAGGGATCGGTCTACCAGCCAAGCACTGGCTGCAGCCACCAGAAGCCAGGAGAGGCCTGGAACAGACTCTCCCCTGGGGCCTTCAGAAGGAACCAGTCCTGTGTGAGCCTTGACTTGGGATTTGTGGCCTCCAGAACTGTGAGATAACAAATTTCTGTTGTTTAAAGTCATGGTGATTGTGATACAGTCAATAACAGACCACATATGTGATGGTGGTCCTATAAAATTACAATACCAGGTTTTTACTGTAACTCTTTCTATGTTTAGATACACGAACACTTCCCATCATGTTACAGTTGCCTACAGTATCCTGTACAGTCACGTGCTGTACGGGTTTATAGCCTAGGAGCAATAGGCTATGTCACACAGCCCAGGCATATAGTAGGCTATGCCATCTCGACACTCTATGATGTCACACAACAATGAAATCATTTAACATCCATCACGTCTCCAACCATGCCCCTGTTGTTAAGCAATGCATGGCTATAACTTGTTATGGCAGCTCTAGGAAATTAACACACTCTCCTAATCTAGAACCTGGTGGTTTGGCCCAAATTTCCAAACTCTGGGTTAGTCCACTTTCTTTTAGCTGCCAACTCTACCCACAACCCACTTCCTCACCCTGGACCCCGACTGTCCACACCTCTTCTACTTGGCATCTCCTATCAGCAACTCTTGGCCCTGGCTGCATATCAGAGTTACAGAGACTTTTAAAACAACACTGAGGCCAGGATTTCATCAAAGATCAACTGAAAAAGACTGTCTGAGGGCAGCGGCTGAGTTGTGAGTGTGATGATAATTGCACAGTGGAAATACAAGACCCTGCACCAACCGCAGACCCTCCCTAACATTCGCCCCCCTCCCTTCCCACACGCTGCCCACAGGTCTCTTCCACGGCCACACTGATGACAGCTCTCTGCACCCACGGGCCTCAAATTCAAGGCTGCATAAGAATTTCCTGGGATATCTGTAAAAGTGCGGATTCTCTAGGCCCTACCTACAAAGACCCTGATTCTATAAATCTGGTAGGCCAGAATATGAGTTTTAACAATCTTAAAATGTGTTGCACAGTAGAATCACCTGGGAGCTTAAAGAAAGACAAACACATAAAACCAGTGTCCAAACCATGCCCCAAATCAACTGAACCAGAAACTCAGGGAAAGCACTCAGACATTAGGATTTTTTTTTAATGTTCAAGCTGATTCCGATGTGCAACCAAGCTTGCGATCCATTATTTCAAGAAATGCTTACTGTGTGCCAGCTACAGTGGTGAGTAAAACAGATGCTTCATGCCCTTCTGGAGTATATAGTCTGGTAGGGCAGCCAGATATATTAATTATTTAAATATACAAATAAATAGGCCATTCTAAAATGTGAAGAGTGCTATGGTGGAAAGAATGGGGTACTCGAAGGAGTGATGTGGGATGGGTACACCGGCATGAGCAGGAGCTGGAAAGAACACGAACAAGTGACAAGGCTTCTCCAGCCATGCCAAAGCCCATCCCTCCACGTGCCTCCCAGAGCCCAGCCCTATGCCCAGTGGTACAATTCCTGCCCATGCTAAGCATCTGAGCTTCACAGAAGGAAACGGATTCCAGGAGCTGTGAGCCGGAGGAAGTCCCTTGGAAAAAATATTGCTTTAAAGATTAGATTTCAATGCTAGAAATTATTTTTTCCAATCTGGGAAGTTTCCTACCCTATTTAAAACTTGGTCTTTTCAGCATTGCATCCCCTGTGTCTAAACATAATGCCGGGCTCACTGAGTTCTCCAGAAATGCAGTTCAGCTGGAATTCCACATCTTTCCAGTTTCCGGCAAATCAGACCTAAAAGAGGAATGGAAAGTGGCACCTGTGGGAAGGTCGTTGATGCTAATCTGTGTGCTTTTGCGTGCATGAAGTCACACAGATGCCTTCAACACAGCATATCCAAAACTAAGCTATCATTGTTTAATCAACTCTGCACACCTGTCCTTTCCAACCCAAATCACTTCCCCAGGTCAGGCTTCTCTCATTCAGTTGCCATTTATTTAACCCTTCCGATGCTCTCACTTGCTCTCTCTCCCCCACACTTATGAGGCTGCCTGTTCCCTCCAGGAAGTCTCTTCTCTCTCCTGTCCCTCCCTGACCATGCAGTGTCTCTAAAACCCTTTGGCGGATCCCCGTCACCTATAATACAAATCCAAATTACTTTCACTTGACACACAGAACCCTCCATAATGCAGCCACTGGCAATCTTTTTAACGTTATTCCTTGCCACCTTGGGTAACCATCTATCCCAGCTGGCCTGGGACCAAGGAGATTGCCAGGATGTGAGACTTTCAGTGCTAAAACCAAGAAAGTCTGAGGCAAACTGACACAAGTTGCTTTTCACGCCAGCACAGCTCCCTACGCACCCTCAGCTATTTCCCCGCCCGCGGTGTTGTTTCGTGCTGTCCACCCTGCCCAGACCCCTTCTGTCATCCAACCTTTTACTGGGCTATTCTCATTTATGCTCCTAGACTGAGCACAGCAGGTGCCTGAGGCTGGAAACCTCTCCCGCCTTCATGCTGGTAGACCCATAGGTGAGCTCAGGGCCTCTCCTCTGTCCCCATGGAGCACTTCAGATGTGACTATCACAGCCGGGTTGCTGCGCTGAACATTCCTCCTTGTGGGTCTGCCTCTCACATGGGATGATAAGCTCTCAAGGCCGGGACCTGTGTCTTAATCCTCTTGTATTCACAGTGTTCAGCTCAACACCTGGCACATAGGAGGAGGTGAATCAATGATTGATCGAATCAGTTATTCAGGAACCCCAAGTATAATCCTTTGTGGGAAAAAATATCATTGCCAATTTAGCAAAAATCCCAATCCTAATTAGTCCTTTAGCCATTTTGAATACAGGTACCTTCCAGGTTAGCTTTTCAGATGCAGTTTCCATGAGGAAACTGACCCAGAATTAACCAACAGCCCTGGAATAACTTCTGTGTTACCACATTTTCATGATTAATTTTGGAAATGTGCTACCAGATACTTCATTTACTGCAAGTTTGTTTTGGAAATGGAATATTTAACAAAATATGCTTTAAATTTGACCATAATAATACATTCTTGTCATTCTACAGGGATTACTATGAGCTCAAATAATGTGATAAACGTAAAGGTGCTTCAAAACATTTAAGCACTGATATGAACATAATACGTTACTATGAAGGTCATCTTTATCCTCATGATTAACGTGGTGTGGTCTCCTGATACATCCCACAGAAAACTGAGAATCTGAGGAAGCAGAAAATCAATACAGTTCTGCCATTTATCAGCATGTGGCTCAGGCAAGTAACGTCATTCTGAGGCTCCATTTCTATCCAAAACAAATGAGGACCATAATATCTACCTTATACGGCCAAAATCAATGAGCTAACATATGAAGAAAGCCTGGAGTTCCAAAGGAGAATGGTGTTGGTGATGATGGTGGTGTTGGGATAAAGATAGTGTTGATAATTGTGATGGTGATGGTGATGATGGTTTTGGTGATGAGGTTGGTGTTGGAATGGGCATGGTGGTGGTGGTGGTGATAGTGATTGAGTTTGAATAGTGATGGGGTTAGGATAGTGATGGTGTTGAGATGGGGATAGTGTTGGTGATGGTGATGATGGTGGTGGTAGTGATGGTGGTGATGATAGTGTTGGAATGGGGGTGGTGATTATGATAGTGTTGGTGATGGGGATGGTGTTGGGAAGGGAATGGTGTTGGAGATGATGGTGGTGATGATGATGGTCATAAGATGGGGATGGTGATGATGATAATGATGGTGTTAGGATGGGAATGGTGATGGTGATGAGGGGGTGTTGGGACATGGGAATGGTGTTGGTTATTATGACAATGGTGATAATGCCAGTGATGGTGATGGTGATGGTCCTGGTGATGACATTGTTTATGGTGATGGTGTTGGGATGGTTCGTTTGAAAGCTGACAGAGTGGAGTGCCATAACTGACTTGGCTTAGTGCCTTCCTCATAAGGAGCGGGTTCAGTACATTTCTTTTGACTGAATAAATGGAGGAAGTGGCTTTGGGAGACCTTCTACTCTACTACACTTTGTCTCAATATGAAACTCAGCAGCCACAGATATCAGAACCCAAAGTGTATTTACATCAATGCGAAGGAGAGACTGACTTTCCAGGGCCTGACATTTTTGCTTGACACTGACTAACTTACATATTTCAACTGAAACCTGGCTTCAGATGATTGAGATTTTGAACGTTTTGCCTTCTCTTTTTCCCTTTGCCCACGTATGATCTCACTTTGCTCTGTGCTCCCTGTTGTGCAATGCAGAGGACTTTCCAGCTGTGGCCTTGTGCACAGCCCCTCCATGCCTGACTGCAGTTGAATGTAAGACAGGGCTGATCATGAAGAATACTCTCCTTTCCCGTAAGCACCACTTTGGAGCAATGACTAGAAGAAAGGCCCAAACTCAGTTCTAAAATTAGAATTAGCCATGTTTAACCAAATCTAGACTTTGCCAAAATAATTCATTTCTGACTCAGAGTTAAACTCTGAGAATAAACAAAGAAGTCACCAAAGACACGTGGCTCCTTCTTGGCCAGAGCATAGGGGCCACTGCCCATGTCTCTGAATCAGAGGCAGTATCCGTTCCTCCGCCAGCTGGTTCTTCCCAACCAAACACCCACACTGCAACTTAATGATGAGCCATTATTCTTTCTTTCTTCCTCCTCAAACCAGCCCTCCGTAGCAATGTCCAGGCTCATTCCACAGATGCTTGTGTGAGAACAGATCTACATTAAATTCAGATGAGGAAAACATGCCTGAAAAGGAGGAAACAATTTAGTTTGACAACTGAGAACTTAAGTGCATGCAGATTGACATTAGCTTGTGCGTAGAAATGGTGACACATTGGCCGGGCGCGGTGGCTCACGCCTGTAATCCCAGCACTTTGGGAGGCCGAGGCGGGCGGATCACGAGGTCAAGAGGTCGAGACCATCCTGGCCAACATGGTGAAACCCCGTCTCTACTAAAAATACAAAAAATAGCTCGGCGTGGTGGCGTGTGCCTGTGGTCCCAGCTACGCAGGAGGCTGAGGCTGAAGAATCGCTTGAACCCAGGAGGCGGAGGTTGCAGTGAGCCGAGATTGCACCACTGCACTCCAGCCTGGTGATAGGGCAAGACTCCGTCTCAAAAAAAAAAAAAAAAAGAAAGAAAGAAATGGTGGCACATCTGCAATCCCGCAGAGGAATTGTGCTAAAGGAAGCTGCATGGCAGGAGCACTGGCCTGAAAAACAGTCTCATAACATGGAATCTGCTTCCAGATACAGAACAAGTTACATATTTTCTTAAGAATGTAATCTCATTGCACACATAGAAGCATTTGTGTTATCAATTGGCTTCCTCAAAAATGCTTCTCATTGGCATAATTTAAATTAAGACCATCAAACTGGGCTCCAGAAAGAGGACAGTGTTATAACTGAGGAACTGAGAAGAAGAGACAATAAATACTCAGAAATCTTTTTTCTTTTTTTAAACAGGTCTCACTTTGTCACCCAGGCTGGAGTATATTGGCGCGATCTTGGCTCACTGCAACCTCCACCTCCTGCGTTCAAGCGATTCTCCCGCCTCAGCTTCCCAAGTAGCTGGGAGTACAGGCACATGCCACCATGCCTGGCTAATTTTTATATTTTTAGTAGAGACAGGGTTTCACCACGTTGGCCAGGCTGGTCTCAAACTTCTGATCTCAAGTGATTCACCCACCTTGGCCTCCCAAAGTGCTGGGATTACAGGCATGAGCCACTGTGTCCAACCAGAAGTCTTCCTTAAGGACCAGAGACATCATAACCAAAGTTACTTACTAAGAAATGCATCCTCCACTTCAGAAGTGATTTTAGTTTTGGTTTTTGGTTCATCTGTCATCTGTTCATTCATTCACTCATCAATTATTTCTCAAGCACTTGCTGAGTGCCAGGCTACACGCTGTTCTACTCACAGTATAATTCTTCTTTAAGAATTTATTACATTCTGAAAGAAACTTCCTGCAAAGAAAACCCTATAATATGGGATTAAGTTCAAGTTATTATTTCTAAGTCTTATTAAGCAAAGCCACAGGATAAAGTATAGAAAGATCTATGACCTTCAATTTTCTAGTTAATGACATTAAGCTTGACTATGAGAAAATACTTATTTCCTTCAGTCTTAAAATTTATATCGCTTCCTAAAGTGGAGACCATTTTCAGAAGCACTAACAGCCCTGATGTGTTTGGACATTAGCATCACTTTACATCGCCTGTAAAAATAAAGATTTTACCCTGGCTATTTCCATCTTTCCAAACATGGCTTTCCAGACTACCTGGGCTGAATTGTGTCTGAGAAGTACAGGTGGAAAAAAGCCACAAATCACTGTGAGTCTAAGATCTAAATTTGTCATCTTAATTCTCATAACTTACTCTTCTGAGACTTTGTGTGAAGGTGACAATTTCTCAGAGAAAATATTTTCTACCTTAGAAATGAAGGCTATCAGGGTGTCAATCACTGAAACATGACCTAAAACAGCAACTGGAAGAGATTCTTAACTCCTGAATTGTCACGTGTCTGGAGCAGATGTGCCAGAACTGGTATACATGTACATTTGCTGGTGGTCCTGGACATTGGTGCAACCCTTTGGGAAAATCATTCACATTTCACAAGCCACAAAAGTCTTATTTCACGCTGGATCAGTAATTTCAGTCCTGGAAAAAGTTCCTTTGGAAACATTTTTAGTGTTGGAAGCAATATCGTCACAAAGATATATAATCCAGACACCAGCCAGGGCATTGCTGCTGCTCAAGGAGATCTAATTAGCATTAATCGAGCTCTTCAATTCCACCACAGCTTTGCCAGGCCTTTGTGGATTTTAAGGAGACTCAATTTCTCACGGTCATCTCAGCCGTCAGGCTCTTGCTTCTGTACACATCAACCTCACTGCCATCATGTCCACGATGAAGGGAAACTCAGTGTCTTCATTGACACAGGCACCTTCACACCTGTGCACATGCGCCTATGCACACACACACACCTTTCCAAGCGTTCAGGACTGCCGCAGCCATCACAGAAGACTGGCACGAGGGAAAGGAGGCAATGAGAAGAGGGGCCCACATCACAGCAACATAACCAACTCTGCACTGGTCACTGGGCATCTTTTTAAAAATATCCTTTGTTCACTCACCAGGGCAGTGAAGAATTTCCACTCAATTCTTTTGTTGTGGGTTTCTTTTTTTTTTTTTTTAGTCCTTTCCTATCTTGCTTCCCCAACCCTTTCCACCTCCTCCCACTCTGGAAATACTTCTCACATTACTCCAGGACTCACTACCTTGGCATCCAGATTCTGCCCCTAGCCCTTCTCTCCACCCTCATCCTGGCGTGGGGCTCATCCAGGCGCAAAGCACTTCCATTGATGGGACCCACCTGAAAGCAGCAGGGGTCGCAAGGGGAAAGGTAGGAATGCTTGCTTCCTTTATGGCTGTCCTATGAACCATTGCTTGTGATTGTGAAATAGTGCAAACAAGCCACGTAATCAACAATGCAAATATTTTCAAATGAATTATGCTAGTGGTTGCCTAGGGCTGAGAGGAGGAGGACAGTTGGAGGTGATAACTAAAGAGGACGGTTTCTCTTGGAGTGATGAAAATGTTCTGATATTGCGATGATGGTTGCACTAAGAAACCACTGAAGTGTATACTTTAAGTGAGTGAATTATATGGCATGTCAATTATACTTCAACAGTCCCAGTGAGCCGGGATAATGCCGCTGCACTCCAGCCTGGGTCATAGAGGCAGGCTTTGTCTCAAAACAACATTATACCTCAAAAAGGCTGTTACCAAAAATAATTATGCTGTATTCTCATGATGAAATATACACAACAAAGTGTGGAGTTGTGAAGATCCTGTCTACTGCCCCCTCATGGCAGGCTGTGATTTGATCTGCCTGTTTGGGTCTTGCCTTTCCTGTTTGACACCTGGCTTCTACACTTACCCATTCACCTTTTGGACTCAGCTTCTGTTACCACTTCTTCTGTTACTGGATCCCACTCTTGGCTTTGGCAATGACTTCTGCACTGAAATGCTTGCTCTTGAAATCTGTGAATATTTGGATTTGATTTCTGTTCTGGACCTTTTTTTTTTTTTTGACTTGTGCAACTAACTTAAACATCAGCTTTGTATAAGAGCCACGCTGCACCCCACCATCATCTGTAAGAAGTATCCTTGTCCCACCCACAACCAGGCTAGGGCAAGCCCAGACTGGTGTTCAGGGCACAACATTTAAGGAGGTGCTCACTCCCAGGCCCTTACAAAATGCAGACTCAGCTCTGAGAGTGAATGCTTCCTTAAGAGAATCTCCCAGGTTGGAAAAATCTAAGGCGGCACTCACTCTCAGGAGCAGATCTTGTATTTATGAGATCCTAAGAGTGAGTACCTCCTTAAATGTTGTGCCCAGAGTGCCTCCCTGGACTCACCTGGTCCCTGCACTGCCGACCCAGGTAACCCAGAGGTGGTAAAATCGGACACTAAACCAGCAGGGTGTGTGCTTGTGTGATTTTTATTTCTTCATTAACTTTGTCATAATAGTTTTTCCAGCTAACGTTTAATAACCAACAATTACGCCCAACGAGTTTCACTTTTCTTTTTAAGACTCCAAATTTAATTCTATTCTATTCAGCAAAATTCATCTCAAGGCCATAGGAACAGAGTGTGCTCAACATCACAGACATTCCCTTTAATAAACATTCAAGGAGGCAGGTAGGATCCTTGGGCCGCTCCTTAAGAGTGTGCCTCTCCTGCTGGGGCCATTGGAGAAATCCTGAAATACCCTCCTGCAGCCTGCCATGGTCACAAAATCTAAATTCACGTATACTTTATACCAGGAAGTAAATTCACTTCCTTTGGGGGGACGGTCTCTCTTCCATTCTGCATAGTTCTCGTGCCATTTGCCGAGTTGTAACCACCCCACAAGTTCCTCTTGACCACTGTGCAGATGGAGCTGATTTATCAAGACAGGGAATTGCAATAGAGAAAGAGTTTAATGCACATAGAGCCAGCTAAATGGGAGACCAGAGTTTTATTATTAACCAAATCAGCCTCCCCAAAACTCTGGGGGCTAAATTTTTTAAAGACAGTTTTGCAGGCAGGGCCTAGGGAAAGGGGAATGCTGATTGACTGAGTCAGAGATGAAATCACAGGGGGTCAAAGCTGCCCTCTTGCACTGAGTCAGTTCCTGGGTGGGGTCCACAAGACCAGATGAGTTTACTGGTCTGGGTAGCCCCAGCTGGTCCACTGGAAGGCAGGGTTTGAAAAATGCCTTAAACACCACTCTCAGCTTTCACAATAGTAACGTCATCTACAGGAGCAACTGGGAAGGCGAGGAATCTCGTGGGCTGTGGCTGTGTAACTAACTCCTGAGCCATAATTTCTAATCTCGCGACTAATTTGTTAGTCTCACAAAGGTAATCTGGTGACCAGGCAAAGGAGAGGTTTGTTTTGAGGAAGGGCTATTATCATCTTTGTTTCAAAGTTAAACTATAAACTAAATTCCTCCCAAAGTTACTGTGGCCTAAGCCCAAGAATGAACAAGGGCATCTTGGAGGTTAGAAGGAAAGTGGAGTTGGTTAGGTCAGATTTCTCTCACTGTCATAATTTCTGCAAAGGTGGCTTTGGAGACAATCTGTCTCTAAAAAAATCTTTTTAATTAAAAATT
Organism: Aotus nancymaae; assembly: GCF_030222135.1. Classification (NCBI taxonomy): domain Eukaryota; kingdom Metazoa; phylum Chordata; class Mammalia; order Primates; family Aotidae; genus Aotus; species Aotus nancymaae. Next base: position 150,055 of record NW_026988444.1, read on the forward strand.
TAAAAAGTAACAGCTGAGCGCGGTGGCTCGCGCCTATAATCCCAGCACTTTGGGAGGCTGAGGTGGGCAGATTGCTCGAGGTCAGGAGTTTGAGACCAGCCTGGGCAACATGGTGAAACCCTGTCTGTACTGAAAATACAAAAATTAGCTGAGCTTGGTGGCATGCGCCTATAGTCCCAGCTACTCAGGAGGCTGAGGGAGGAGAATTGCTTGAATCCGGGAGGCAAAGGTTGCAGTGAGCTGAGATCGTGCCACTGTACTCCAGTCTGGTGACAGAGCAAGACCCAGTCTCATCTACCTCCGGCTTCCAGGATGTCATGTGACCCAGATCTGGCCGGTCGTAATTCCTTAAATCCTCTCTCCAGTGAGTAGGCGCATACATCAGCAGAACCAACAAGAATCCTGCATGAAAACTGACATGTATGCACAATGGGGAGGGGGTAGCCTCCCATCCTGCAGGATTCTCAAGCTAGAAAGACCTCATGAGCCGCAGCTGCCAGTGGCCATTCTTGCTGCCATGGCTGGAGAATCAAATCACTGCTGAGAAGACAGCCAAAGGACAGGGTTAGATATGGAGTCCTGAAGATGGTACTTCAGTGCCTGGATTCGGCTGTGCCTGAAATCTGGCAACCTAGACTTTTCCATAATGAGCCAATTATATCTGAGGGGAGTAACATTTGTTTGTTTTGTTTTGCTTGAGGTAATCTGAATGTATTTCTCTCAGTAACAATTAAGAGAGTCTAGACTAATAGAACTAGAAATACCATTTGACCCAGCAATTCCATTACTGGATATATACTCAAAGGTTTATAAATCATTCCATTATAAAGACACATGCATGGTTAGGTCAGATTTTTCTCACTGTCATAATTTTTGTAAAGGCGGCTTCAGTCTCGTCTACTCCTGGCTTCCAGGATGTCATGTGGCCCAGATCTGGTCAGTCATGATTCCTTAAACCCTCTCTCCAGTGAGTAGGCGCATACATCAGCAGAATCAACAAGAATCCTGCATAAAAGTCATATGTTTATTGCAGCACTGCTCACAATAGCAAAGTCTTGCAACCAACCCAAATGCCCATCAATGATAGACTGGATAAAGAAAATGTGACACATATACACCATGGAATACTGGGCAGTCATAAAAAAGGATGAGTTCATGTCCTTTGCAGGAACATGGATGAAGCTGGAAACCATCACTCTCAGCAAACTGACACAAGAACAGAAAACCAAACACCGCATGTTCTCACTCATAAGTGGGTGCTGAACAATGAGAACACATGGACACGGGGAGGGGAACATCACACAGCAGGGCCTGTTGGGGCTAGGGGAGGGATAGCAGGGGGTGGGGAGATTAGGGAGAGATAGCATTAGGAGAATACCTAATGTAGATGATGGGGTGATGGATGCAGCAAACCACCATGGCACGTGTATACTTACGTAACAAACCTTCAGGTTCTGCATATGTACCCTAGAACTTAAAGTATAATAAAAACAAATTTTTTTAAAAAGAGAGAGAGTGTAGACTAATAAAGCCAAGATCCACTCGTTCATTCAGTATTCTTCTCTTCTGTCTTTCTTTGCCTTCATTTTCTTTCCTTCTTGCCTCCTGCATTCTCACCTTCATCAGCATTCTGTTTCCTTCCCAAAATCTCCAGGCCAAGGCTACCATTACAGACTATGCCTATGATCTCCTAGTTTTTCCCAGAAAGATCACTAAGAACATTTGGCTTCAGATGTGGGGTTCTGAATTCACCTTATTACAATGTGGAAACTATCCTGTTTATTTCCTCTGGATAAACAAAATCTCGACTGCCTCACTTTATCAGAGAGAACATCAGTCCGTGACAGCACGTGCCCAGGGGTCTTGCGGTTGTAGCAGCACAAGGACTGTAAGGATGTGGATTTCCTCTACTTTATATACCTAGGCTAATGGTGAGGACTTGTTTATCAGCTAAAAACATGTGGGGCAGAGGTATCTGATTCAGTATGAGTATAAATAGAAACAATGCATATATCACCAGGCATGGAGGCTCACACCTGTAATCCCAGCACTTTGGGAGGATGAGGCGGGAGGATCATGAGATCAGGAGTTCAAGACCAGCCTGGCCAACATAGTGAAACTCCGTCTCTACTAAAAACACAAAAAAATTCGCCGGGCACGGTGGCAGGTGCCTGTAATCCCAGCTACTCAGGAGGCTGAGGCAGGAGAATTGCTTGAACCCAGCAGAAGGAGGTTGTAGTGAGTGGAGATTGCACCATTACGCTCCAGCCTGGGCGACAGTGCAAGACTCCATCTCAAAAAAAGGAATAATAATAGAAAAGAAACAATGCGTATATCCCAAGCTTCTTTTGTAATTTTTTTCTTTCTTTCCTTTCCTTCCTCCTTTCTTCCTTCATTTCTCTCTCTCTCTGTGTGTCTTTCCTTTCTTTCTTTCAACAGAGTCTCATGTGCAGTCGAGTGATCTAGGCTCACTGCAACCTCTGCCTCCCAGGCTCAAGTAATTCTCAGCCTCCGGAGTAGCTGGAACTGCAGGCATGCACCACCGCACCTGGCTAAAAATTTTTGGTATTTTTAGTAAAGACAGTTTCACCATGTTGACCAGGCTGGTCTCGAACTCCTGGCCTTAAGTGATCCACCCTCCTTGGCCTCCCAAAGTGCTGGGATTCCAGGCATGAGCCACTGTGGCCAGTCTCTTGTAGTTTTTTATATCTTCAAGATTTTTCAGTAGATTAAATATACAGTTGCTTGTTTCACTAGATGCAGTGTAAAGACAGACAGATACATAGATTATTGGGGACATAAAAATAAATACTAAATGCTTATAATGAAAGTTTGAAGAGTGAGATTAGCAAGTCTTCTTATTTAATGACGTCTTGCAAAAGTGGACATGCTCAAAGATCAGTGAAAATCCTTTTCTCTTTAGATCCGTAATAGACTTTCTAAAGAGATGCCAAAGTTGTTTAAACACAACAATTCAGGCCACACAGTCTTGGAATTTAAATAGTCATCATCAGGCTGGATGCGGTGGTTCATACCTGTAATCCCAATACTTTGGGAGGCCAAGGTGGGAGGATCACTTGAGGCCAGGAGATTGAAACAGCCTGGGCAATATGGTGAAATCTCATCTCTACAAAAAGTACAAAAATTAGTCGAGCATGGTGGCACATGCCCGTAGTCCCAGCTACTCAGGAGGCTGAGGTGGAAGGATCACCTGAGCCAGGGAAGTAGAGGCTGCAGTGAGCCCTGATTGTGCCACCAGACTCCAGCCTGGGCAACAGGGGAGATACTCAGTCTCCAAAAAAGTTTTTTTAATTAAAAAAATAGTAATAATAACGGCCAAGCACAGTGGCTCACATCTGTAATTTCAGCATTTTGGAAGGCTGAGGCGGGCAGATCACTTGAGGTCAGGAGTTTGAAACGAGCCTGGTCAACATGGTGAAACCCCGTCTCTACTGAAAATACAAAAATGAGCTGGGCGTGGTGGCATGCGCCTGTGCCTGTAATCTCAGCTGCTCCAGAGGCTGAGGGAAGAGAATCACTTGAACCCAGGAGGCAGAGGTTGCAGTGAGCCGAGATTGTGCCACCGCACTCCAGCCTGGCAACAGAGCAAGACTCTGTGTCAGAAAAAAAAAATTAAAAAAAAAATTAAAATTCATCATCAAAGTAGTCATGGAGACAACGAAAGATTGTAAACATCTGAGAGAAGGGAGTGGACTTGTCATTCCATGGGAGCGCACCACAGTGGTCTCTGGAGAAGGCAGCGAACACAGGGTCAGCTAGGAGACAAGACGGAGACAAACAACTTTTCACGTCACCAATTAGGGAACAATGACTAAGACTGTCCGGCTGAAGGAAATGCCAGAGGAGGAGTCAGCAGAGGGATGTGTGACCCCACATCAAAGGCGGGACAAGGAAAGTTTGTGAATGACCTGGAATACCAAGCTAAGAAGTGTGGACTTTATTCCTTTTGGGAAATGGTAGTGGTCGGGGTGGAGGGGCATGGAGATTTTGGGTCCTAATCTGATGTATAGAAAATGATATGTCAGTGGATGAACCCGGCTGCAGTGTGCACTAGATGACAGGTGGACAAGCAATCATGAGGAACTCCTCAGAACTCATCAGGATGGCACAGTGGAGTCACCAGGAGCAGCTATGGCGAGGCATCTGAGGCAGGGACCCCGGGCTCTAGGAACACGAATTGGTTCGTGAAAGAGACAGGCATCTTTCCAGGGGGAGACTTTGTGCTCATGCCTCTGGAGCTGGAAAAGGGAATCCAAGAGGGGACAAGGTCTATCTTCCCCAGATCAACCCCAAGAATCAGGGATCTGGAGCTGCAGACAGAACCCAGAAGGGCCGTAGGGGCCTTTGTGAGAGTCTGTGCTGGCTGCAGCCGTCAGCTACGTCATCGGAGAAGCAGTGAAACATGCTTAGGGAAGAGCGTCCTCCTCCCCCTGCACTGCACCAGAAGATATTCTAGGTCGCATGCAGGCTGACATTTGTACATTGGGGATGGGTTTTCAGAAGAACCCAAAATTACAATATTTCAGATATAAAAATAAATTTTTGTTTTGAATAAGAGGAGAAATTACAATAAATTATAATTGTTAAATAAATAACCAACAAATAACACAAGCATCACATAACCGAGAATAACAATATTTAATTAACCAGCTGACACACTTGTATAACGATCTTCTTTTTTCCAGATATTTTTAGCTGTACACTCTCACTGCCTTTTAATGTCAACAACTTTATAATGTTATTCTCTATAAAAGACAAGAAAGATATTTTTAGCCTTAGATCTAGCATGATTGAAGGAAATTAGTTTTTTAATATTGATCATTTAAGAAAGTTTCTTTCTGCTTCACAAAACTTTATTGGTAATATGTAAATTTTTTACGTTATTAAGTTTGGGGAATCTCTATAAAATATATTTCATACGTGAGTTGTAAGAAAGATTTGGGGGCATTTCAGGGTTTCTAGTCTATTAACTTATGTTAAATATGTTTTGAACTGATAACACTTGTTCACCAGCTTATCACCAATGTCTTCATTATAATAATGCACTGTGAGTTCATGTTATCTTCATCAGTGTTGGTATTTCGTATCAAATCAGAAAGAAATAAGTTCCCATACAGATAAGTCTGGGCAAGGTCATTTCAGGCCAAGGGTAGAGCATAAGCAACATGCGTTTTGCTGAAACAGAGTTTGGCAATAGCAAGGCATTCCATTGGGTAGAATGCAGCTTAAGTAAAGCAACAGTGGATGAGTGAACAAGAAACTCCTGGGATCAAGTAAGGAGGTAGGAAGGTGTGCTAAATACCGGCACAAGGCCAGCAAAGACCATTAGCCTTTTAGTTAAGAAATCAAAGGCCTATTTCTGGACCTAAACACATGAAAGCCACTGCTAAGGTCATTATCACTGAAATCAGACTGACCAGATTTCCAGCCTTAACTCTGCCACTAATGAGCTTGTGAACCTTGCTAAGAATAATTTCGCTCTACATGAAAGTAACTGCAAACTGCATATATATATATATATATATGGTTTGCATATATATGCAGTTGGCATATATATATATATATATATGAATATATACATATCACTAAATACAGACTAAATGAATCCACAACCCAACTGCTTTTTTTTTTCTCTTTAGGGGATTCCTAACATTCCCACACTCTCCAACACCACCTGATGTGAGGTGAGTGTGGACATAGGAGACATCTCTGTGGAAAGAGTCAATTGTATTAACTGTTGCCATTACCATATCTTAGTTTAGCAAATTTTCTTCTTTTTTAATTTTAATTTTATTTTTTAGAGATAGAGTCTCACTCTGTTGCCCAGGCTGGAGTGCAGCGGCATGATCATGGCTCTCTGCAGCCACGAAATCCTGGCCTCAAGCCATCCTCCTGCCTCAAACTCCCAAGTAGATGGGACTACAGGTGTGTGACACCATGCCCAGCTAATTTTTATTTTATTTTTTTAATATTTTGTAGAGCCAAAGTTTCAGTATGTTTCTCAGACTGGTCTTCAATTACTGGCCTCAAATGATCCTCCCATCTCAGCCTCCCAAAGCACTAGGATTATAAGCACGAGCCACCACACCCGGTCTAGTTTAGCAAATTTTCAAATTTGTATGACCATATGAATGCAAACAAGCTAGGGCCCCTCTGGGACCTTAGGAGGGGATCCAGGCAAGCACAGCTCAGTTTCAATAGCATCACAGTGAAGCCACCTCTGGTTCCACAGCTTTACCTGCCAAACATGAAAGAAGGCCAACAGCTGAGAGCCATGGGGTAGGGGGAACAGATTCACACACACACAAATATGTGATTCACTCACTGGAAACCACCTGAATCCTGGCAGTGGGCTGCAGTCCCGGGTAATGCAGGTGGAGGCAATGAGACAGAGACAGGTAAGTTACCACCATGGATGTGAAACTTGTGGAAATTCAAGGCAAAATTGCAGTAATCCCAGTGATGACAGATGAGAGTCTGGTGCATCGTTTTCACAAAGAAATATCTGAAAAAATAGTGCAGAGACACAGTGCAAAGAAAAGTACTGACAAGACCTTATGACTGCATGGAGAGCAAAAGAGAGGAGTGTTTCCTACCTGGGAACGTGGAGAGGACGATGGCTTCACTAGCAACGTTAACAGCTCAGGTTTCTCCCTTGATGCTCAGTCTCACCATTGCCAGTAATTTAGGAGAGAAGTGGGGAGTGCAGTTACTTCTGCCCAAAGCCCACAAGGTCAGGAGAGTTCCACAGTACTGGCTGAAATAAGAAAACTCAGAAGAAACCACATGTGAGAATGGAGGTAGCTGCAGCAGAGACGGAAGTAAGAGATCTCTGGGTGGAGTCAGCAGAGAGCTCACAAGGAAACCAGGATTGATGCCTGGACAGGCAGGAATGTGACACAAACCACATGAAGGCCTCACATAAAGTGAAGTTCCCCAAGTACTGTTCCTTGTATAATATCTGTCCAATTTTACTGAGATCCAAGTAACAGAAACCAACAGTGCTCAACTTTGCCTGAAGAATTGTTGTAATTTAGTGATTTGCTCTAAGAAAAATGCAGTTCAGTTTCCTGTTCTGCTTCTCAGCCATCCCCTTCTCCTCTTCTCCATATTCTGGCTTCATCCTCACAATAGCAGCCCTCAGGATATAAGATGGCTGCCGTCAGAATATAAGATGGCCTCAGGCTGTAAGATGGCTACCTTCAGCATATAAAATGGCTGCCTTCACAAAATAAAATGGTTATCCTCATGAATAAGCTGCCAGTGACAACCAAGGCCACAACTTGTCCATTCATATCCAAAGGAAGATAAAAAGACCTGCTCCTCTAACACAAACACACACACGCACTCACAACTGTCCAATAATTGGAAGATCCAGATTAACATAAAAATTATTTTATTTATATTTAGCCATTATAATTATCTGTGCAATATTAATACATTGGTTTTAAAAGTCAAGACTGGAAAAAATAATACAACAATGATAATAGCTAACAATTATTGAACAGGTACCTGATACCAGCTCTTGGTGATTTCCTACATTGATTCATTTATCCCTAAGGGGTAAATGCTACTTTAATCCCACTCTACAAATGAGAAAACTGAGAGAGAAGTTAAGGAATGTGCCCAGGGTCCCACACAGGTAGGCAGAGAAGCCAGGACTTGAACCCAAGGAGGCACCCACATGATCTCCACACGGAACCTATGTTTCCCTGCTGTGGCCTGCATGTGTTTCTTCTAGCCTTTTGTTGATTTGCAGGGTTGGTTCCCAGCCGGCTATTCTCAACTAGACCGTTCCCTCTTATTTGGAATCCACTGTGCCCTATTTGTATCCACAGAACTTTCATATGTTGTCATTACATATTACCGTTTTGGCCATTTATTTATAATTTTTTGTCATTTCTCATTGAGCTTTCATTTGCTCTGTTACTCCCTAGCGTGTACCCCATTCTCAAAGACAAGCACTTCTCTGATGGTCCAGAGTCCATTCCTCCCTGGCACATGGCAGGCAGGTGCTCGATCACACGGCGCTGAGTGTTGTTAGCTGCTATCGTACTGCAGTAAGATGCTATGTCCTCCTTTCATTCACGTACCATAATGGTCTCCCATGTTGCTCCCAGTCTTTGTAGTGACCTGCTTTAATGACTGCACAATAGTCCATGACTATTAAATACTGACATTTAATTCACCATTCCAATATGGATAGAAATCCTGACAATCAAATTTAAAATTACCTGTGAGCATAGAGGTAAAGATAGCAACCCAGCATGGCACTCGGCTACAGCCCTGGCAGCCTCCCTCTGCAGTCGGCTTGACCTGCTGTGCACACGCCTCCCCGGTCGTCCCCCAAAGCTCCCAGGTGTAAGGCTATTAGTGGCCCTTCATGAGGCAGCCAGCCTCATACTCAGTGCCAGGCCTCCTCGACCCGAACACGTTGTGCCTGGTTTTACACAGGGTGCTGTTTATGGCTAGCGTTTCCTGTTAGATCCTGGCCTCTGCCAGGTGCCTCCACGCACCTCCCTCTTTCCTCCTGTTCCCTCCCTTTGCTTCTTCTAACATCTTAGGTTCCCAGTAGCATAGTTGAGTCTCAGCTCCACACACACATGCACACACCTCAAATGGCACTACAAGCCCATCGTCACATTTTCCAAAACAACTTAATGAGTGTTTTGGAAACATTTCATCAAAGGGCTTTAGCTGTAGCCAGTTGTGAAATCGGATTCTTGATTATGAACAAAGTTGGGGGCATGTTCTCACTTTCCCTGACAGGCACAAATATCAGGACTTCCATATCTATTTGGCATCCAAGGTTATCCCAGGTCATGAGCCATAGAGTGAGTCCTGGGAAGGAAGAGCAGTTGCATGGTATGTAGTGAGCCCTGGGGCCGCAGGACTAGCATTGAGTGGTATAAACTGGTGTGGCCTCAGAGAGGGTCCTTGGAGAGGGGAACCAGCAAGTGTGTGCTCAGAGGGCCATAAGACACATAAATCCTCAGAGAAACATCTCCGTAACTGCTCCCCACACACTGCCTTTACAGGATGTCATTTGCAAGCACTTTGTTCAGGCTATAACTCACTGGAGAGCATCTTGCAACTTTTCTCCTCCTTGCATTGGAAATTTTTTATTGCAGAAGTTATAGTGACACAAGAAAACCCCAGTGGGAGAGGGAAGGGATATTTGTAAGGCAAGAGCCCCTCTCCTTTTCTTCTAATTTGGGAAAATAAGAGTCAATATGTATTGAATATTCACAAAATGCTTCCTCTGTCGTATTTCTCTGAGCTGGGGACAGTGCCTGGTTGGTGGATAATCACTTATTGAACGAGCCAGTGAAAGAATTCTCAGACCATGAAGTAAGTTACTAGTGCCCTCTGCGTTTTACAGATCAGGGAAGTGGTACTCACAGAAAGTAAGTAACAGGCACAAGATCCAACAGCTGGTAGATGGAGAGGCCAGGACACAATCCAATATGACTCCAGGACCCAACCCCTAACACCCCTCCATCCTACCACGATCCTTGCTATCGACGTTTTCAATACAGTAAACACAGGTCCCGAATCCAAGGATTTAACCTGTTGTCCAAAAATATCAGGGGAAAAATAGTAACATAAATGTTAAAAACAATACAACGACGACTTGCATAGCATTTGTATGTATTAGGTACGATGAGTAATCTAGAGATGACTGAAGGTTTACAGGAGGAGGAGGATAGATTATATGCAAACACTGTGACATTTTATAGAAGGGACTTGAGCATCCGTGGATTTTGGAATCCATAGGGATTCTGGAACCAATAACCCCTTGGATACACAGAGCTGACTGTCTTCCCAGAATCAGCAAAGGGGCTACTGCATATCTAATGCTGTAGCAGTTATACTGAATTTTACACAAAAAAAGGGTTTATCTTTTTATTGCAATGGTAAATTAAGAATACACAGTGTATATTTTCCCATATATTCAGCTGAGGAGCTTATATTCCAGCCAATTCTAAACTAAATAATTACATTTAAATCCTTAAAATGTACCCCCCAAAAGTGCTATTCTTTGATTAACACACATATGGTCACTCAATATTAATGGCAGAAAAGAAGAATTGAGAAATCTGTCAGTAAACACTGCGCAACACAGAAAGAGCTAAATTGAAACCATTTTCTAATATTTGACTTTACTCTTGTTTCTGCGAATTCGTTAGGATTCCAAGTGCCAGCGGATTCTGACTTGAGGGACTATTTGGTGAGCTGCTTTAATTCCTTCTAGAATTCTATTACTAAAAATGACCTTCAGAAGATGGTTTCTCGGAGATGACCAAGAGAGGGATCATTTTACAACCTTTCAGAAACATATTTTATGTTCAACACCCCTAACCTGGATGACTGTTTTAAAACAAACAACCCGGTCGGCTGTCAAATTTCCTTTCCCACTTGGCGCCTCCAGGAAGAGAAGCCCACGACAAAATTGAAACCAGGAAGGTGCGGGGCTTTGAGTAGTGGACAAGATATTTGTAAGAAAGGACAGCGAAGCCTGTTTCTAATAAACTGATTGGGTCGAGATGCCTGGTAATTGATCGTTGGCCTAACATTTTCCTGAAGTACACACCAGACGTGCACACCGGGACCACTCGTGCAATGGGAGTTTCTTCTTATGACAAAACCAAAACTCTCCCACTGTCCTTGTTTGATAGAATCCAAGCTAACACATCAGGTTTTTGAAGAAGCTGAGCTGTGTCTTCTTCAGGAAGGGGTCGTGGGGTGGACGACATGATGGTGAGTGTGACATTTGCACAGATGCCGGGTCCCCTCTGTGTCCTGACCAGCTCCTCGGGTGGAACAAGATTCCAAGGGAGAAAGGAGACCAGCAGGTAAACAAATCCTTCTCTGGGATTATCGGGCTCCACCAGATGGGGTCTCAAGAAGCCTCTAGCACATATGTAAGAATTATTTACCACATCAACAATCTGCATAGAAACAAACAAGCACACTGCACAAGAGCTTTCCCTGCACTGAACACCAGCCGATTGTGGAGTGTGACTGGTAGATCAGCTACTTAATCGGATCCCTCAGAACAGTGTCAGTAAAAATAGATGCAAATCCATAGGGTGACATAGTCACGTAAGATTGTGGAAACTATAACATGACTTGCTCTAAGACACTCACGAAATTTCATATGCGAAGTCCTGAGAAGAGTCACAGTAAAGAAACCCACTTAAGCATTTACAAAGTTAAATGACAAAGAAGCCTGCCCTAATGTCCCAAGGCGGCGGATTCTGCAGAAGTTTTGTGTTTTTTTTTTTTAGCAAAACCACCCCAGGTGGGAGACTTGGATGGCAGTTCCAAAAGGCCTTTTTCTGCATTCCTGATTGATCTTAATTGACAGTGACTTTGACATTACAGGCTTTTCTGGCCATCCAAGTAGTGAATGAACTTGCAGCAAACCCTGGAAAACCTTATGGAATCCTGTGTAAAGAATCTCATGACAAAGTAAAGAATCCTTTGGGAATGGGCATGTCCACCTCTGAAATCACATGCTTGCTGTAAAACAAACCAGCAGAGCTACTGTCTAGTGACCACAAAAGTCATTTGCCTACAGCTCAGAATGAACATTGCCCTGGAATGGGTTCTTTTTACCAATTGAGAATATTCGCATTCAAAGAATCTGGGCCAGAAAGTTCTCATCTCTTTTGAAAGGTGTGCTTCTCGAAGCCTCTGGGCTGGCCCTGGTGACTCTGTGCGGAAGAGGATGGTGAGTTCTTCACTGCAGTTCAAGATGCACCCATCAGGGCCATGGCCCGTTCATTATTGCACATGGCCTTCAGCCTGGGACCTAGGCAGAAAGAGGCACAGATTGCTCCCCTCTTCTCTGGGCCTCTTGAAAACTCTGAGCTCTACACTGCTGGTTATATATATATATGTATGTATGTATGTATTTACATATACACATACATATACATATATACGTATATGTGTGTATATATATGTATATGTGTGTGTGTGTGTGTGTGTGTGTGTGTGTTTCCATGTCCTTAAGGACAGTGAAGCCTATTTCTAATAAACTGATTGGGTCGAGACACCTGGTAATTGATCATTGGCCTAACATTTTCCATGTCCTTAAGTCTCACTTTGAAAGCTACAACCCCCAAGTGACAAGTGGGCAGAGCTCTGGAGAAGATGGGCAGGGGCTGGGAGCCCTACTCAGGGACACAGAGCCATGGGTGGTGGGTCGGCCTCTGGAATGGTTAATATTGAGTGTCAAGTTGATTGGATTGAAGGATGTCAGACTCCAGGTTCTTTAGCTTTGGGACTCAGACTGGCTTCCTTGCTCCTCGGCTTGGAGATGGCCTATTGTGGGACCTCACCTTGTGACTGGGTAAGTCAATACTCCTTAATAAACTCCCCTTTATATATACATCTATCCTATTAGTTCCAACCCTCTAGAGAACCCTGACTAACGCAGCCTGTTTCTCACTTTACCTCTTCCCCAGGAGGTCCTGGCCATGCAGTGCTGCCTGGAATCAGGACAGATGACTCACGCTCCAAGAATTCTTCACTTTGCTTAGAAGACTGGCAAAGGAAAGGAAACGCCCTTGCATCTGGCCTCCTTCTTGGGGGAGTGGGGACGGTGGTGCTCTCTCCCGGCCTGGGAGGGGAGGGAATGTTATTCTTTTGCAGAGCTGCAGATGTATCTGTTTCCTGGGGTTGCTGTTTATTCTGTTAGAGACTGAAAATACTGGGTGAAAATAAAGTTTAACCCAGATATCTGGCTGATAGGATTCTTGGAGGGAAACACATGTGAACACAAAATACTGCTCATATTGAGTCCCAAGGACTTTTGCTACATTTTTTCTTTCTTAAACAAAATTTCAATTGGTAGATAATAGTTTATGGCCAAGACTTTATGGAAGAAGCATTTGAGATGGCCACGAGTACCTGCAAAGGTCAAAAGGCGTGAATGTCTCTTTTATATCCAGCACAGAAAAACAGCACAGATGATTCTAGAAAATTGACCCTATTGCCCTATCTGCCATCCCCAAACTAGAGCTTTCAGGTTCACTCAAAAGAGGATTCTCACAGATACACAAAAAGAAGGTTACATTGTGACAATGATACAGGACATTAAAGTTCAAAAAAAACCACATAGTTTAGACCATTCACTTCATTCAATCCCAGACATCTCAGGACGAGAGGAACTGCCACGGAAACTCTGTGCAGGTTGATGTGAGCTCTTTGTTTCCAATTTTCTTGCTTATCAGTACCCACATCATACCCAGAACCAACTAGCAATGCATCCTGGAAGGCCAATAACCAAACACGCACGAATTTTCCAGACGAGCTGTTAAGCTGTTGGTAGCTTAAAATAGACCATAGTGAGAGTATTTACATACACACACACAAAAGGCAAACGCTACAAACGTGGCTTTCTGACTTTGTTTTGTTTATTGAGACAGAATTTACCGGCATGTCATTGCCCAGGCTGGAGTAGAAAGAAGAATAAGGAAATGGATCTGGCCAAGGGGCTCAAGGGGCAGGGCTTTGAGCCAAGTAACCACAGTTTAAAGGACATAAGCGCCGGGCGCGGTGGCTCACACCTGTAATCCCAGCACTTTGGGAGGCCGAGGTGAGTGGATCACGAGATCAAGAGATCGAGACCATCCTGGTCAACATGGTGAAACCCCCATCTCTACTAAAAATACAAAAAATTAGCTGGGCATGGTGGCGTGTGCCTGTAATCCCAGCTACTCAGGAGGCTGAGACAGGAGAATTGCCTGAACCCGGGAGGTGGAGGTTGCAGTGAGCTGAGATCGTGCCATTGCACTCCAGCCTGGGTAACAAGAGCGAAACTCCGTATCAAAAAAAAAAAAAAAAAAAAAGGACATAAGCAACCCAGCCTTGATTCCATGATGTCACCATGCCTGGCCAACATGGTGAAACCCTGTCTCTATTGAAATACAAAAAGTAGCCTGACATGGTGGCACATACCTGTAATCCCAGCTACTTGGAAGGCTGAGACATGAGATTTGCTTGTACCAGGTGGCAGAGGTTGCAGTGAGCCGGGATCACACCACTGCCCTCCAGCCTGGTGACAGAGTGAGACTTTGTCTCAAAATAAATAATAAATGAACTAATTAATTTAAAAAGAAAGCTTTGAAACTATGGCAGCTTTGGCCATAGTACAGGCAACCTCACGGCTGGCTACAGGAACCAAGGCATTCCCTACACGGAGTAAGCTTTTCTAAACAATCCGATATGCTTTCTGCTGTGCTGTGGGGAATTAAGAGAAGCCTGGGATCATGCTTGGGTGAAGCAGGGCAGGGAAGATCCAGCCACCCTGGAGGAAGCCAACTTTGGTTCAGTAAATGGCATTTGTCGGAGAGAGCAGGGGAGGAGCCAGCCGCCAGCTGAGTGACGGGAAATAACAAAGACAGATTTGAGGATCAGGTATACCTGGAGTCAGGGTATTCTCAGAAATGGGGAGAAATTGGGGAGTTTCACAAAGACAGAAACCTGGTAAAAGATGGGATGTTCTAAAGTCGTGCTGCACAGGAACATAGACTATTAGTCTTTTGAGCATTGAAAAGTAACATGGCCATCGATGACCAGAGAGCTCATGGGTAGCCACTGACCAGCCGAAAGCACTGGGAGGGCCATTATGGTTATGATGGGAGCTCACTCTGCACCAGATACTATTCTGAGAGATTTACATGGAATATCTTTTATTTTTCATAGAAACAGCACAGAAGTATTTGCTTACCCCATTTTATAGATAAGGAAAATGAGGTGCAGGGACTTTATTCAGCTACTAGGTAGGAGAGTCAAGATTGGAACTCAGGCAGTAGGACTCAAAACCCACATTCTTAGGATGTCATTTCAGGTCTGCTGATCTCTGCTACCCTGAGCTTCCACCAGCTCGTCACAGACACCCCTCCGGGAGCCACCAGAATGGAGCAACGGTTCTTCCCTCTAACGATCCCTCAGGTGTTTGAAGATGACGGTCACACCTCTTGAATTCCGTTACGTTCTCTAGGATACACAGCCTTGGTCACTCGCTTCTCTTAGGGTATTGCCTGGACTCTCTGACCCACCCCCCACCATGGTGACTGTGCCTTAAAAACTCAACAGCACACTCAGTATGTGCAGGATCAACACAAAGAAAAATGCAAATGATGCATCCTTGGTTCTAGGAGCTGAAGATCGCCACCCTCTATCAAAACATCATCTAGTGAGAAAAGCCAACCTACGCAACGCTGTGTTGGTAGGGTTCCATTTTCGTAAAAGGGTTATATAGTCATATACATATGTATATTCATAGTTTTTAATATGCACCTAAAAAAAAGCTTGCAAAAAGGTAAAGATCTAACTTTCCCCTGCTAGTGCACATAGGTGTTGAGGCTGCAGGTGGGGACAAGGAACTGGGGAGTCTCACACTTCACACACTTCTATGCTGATCAAAGTTTGTACAATATGTTGCTACTTTATTATTTTAAGATTAAGATATGAAATATTAACTTTTAAAAGGCATACAGTGAGCTGGACACATCGGCTCATGCCTATAACCCTAGCACTTTGGGAGGCCAAGTGGGCAGATTACTTGAGGTCAGGAGTTCGAGACCAGCCTGGCCAACGTGGCGAAACCCCATCTCTACTAAAAATGCAAAAATTAGCTGTGCGTGGTGGGGAACACCTGTAATCCCAGCTACTCAGGAGGCTGAGGTGGGAGAATCACTTGAACCTGGGAGGCGGAGGTTGCAGCGAGCCGAGATGGCATCATTTTACTTCAGCCTGGGCAACACAGCGAAACTCCATTCCTGTCCCCACTCCCTCCCCCTGAAAAAAGCAATGATTTTTTTTCAAAAAAATAGCTATAGGTGCTGTATTTTGTAGCACTACAGTAGAATCTGCAAGAAAAGAAGCACTCAGCTAATAACTTTATTCTGAATACAACGATCAAGTTAGAATTCAACTCACACTTTCTCCCAAAAAGACACGAACATTTGACATTTATGGTTCCCAGCTCCCGCAGTGGTGTTCGGCAGCCGAGCAGTTTTTCACAGATGCCATGGATAGGGTCCAATGGTCACCGTACTCTTTACTTAGTGAGGGTGGCATCGTCATATTTCACCAGGCATGTCCAGGCTGCCGGGATGACACATCCAGCCGCTCTGAGCTTCGCTGGCTTTCTCCCAGGCTGCAGGATTAAGAGGGAGATCAGACACACCTATGACTTCTACACACCCCTCCACCGTGGCACCAAGCACTCACTCAGCCTCCTTATCTGGTTCTGAGGATGCTCAAGGGTGTTGTGACTCCCACTGACCAGAAGCTAGCATGGGAGGAGAGCGCAGAGCCTCCACTCTGGCCCTGAGAAGTACACACATTCAGCTTTCCAGTTGACAAAAAGCACTCCCAAACGCTCCTGAAATTGACAAGTCATGGCGCTGGAAGCTTTCTGACTTAGTCTTTACAGAAGCTGTGATGTTGCTTGGACAGGTGGCATTTCTTTCTCCAGCGATGGAAGTTGAGATTCATGGGGGAGAAGTGAATTGACCAGGTCCATTCCACTGGAACTAACCTGTGTTCTTCCCAGCCCACTAGCATGTATAGAACCAGAATGTGAACGGTCTGGAGACTGATCCACATACCACTGAGGGGAATTAAACTACGCCAACATTTATAGAAGCAATTTGGAAAATTAAAAATTCTCACATCCTTTGACAAAGCATTTCTCTTCTAGAAATGTACTGTACAAACGTACCCACGTATCAAAATGATACGTGTCTATGGCTGTTGCAATGCTAGAATTGTTTGGAATTTCTAGCATTGTTTGGAAACAATGTAAAGATCCTTTGATAAGCATATTTAAATAAATTAATAAATTGAATCCATGCAACCTTTTAAAAAGAATGCGCTGGGCATGGTGGTTCACACCTGTAATCCCAGCACTTAGAGAAACCAAGAGAGTGGATCAGGAGTTCAAGACCAGCCTCAACACGGTGAAACCTTGTCTCTACTAAAAATACAAAAATTAGCCTGGTGTGGTGGTACACGCCTGTAATTCCAGCTACTCAGGAGGCTGAGGAAGGAGAATCGCTTGGATCCGAGACCGCACCATTGCACTCCAGCCTGGGCAACAGAGCGAGACTCCATCTCAAAAAAAAAAAAAAGAACAAAGCAGATTGGTACATACTGATGTGGAGTAAGATCTAAGATGTCGCATTAGAGTAGGAGGAAAACTGTTTGGAAAAGAAATGTGTCGCTTGTGGATGTAAAAAGCAAGCGATAAAGACAGTCATACTTAGAATATTTTATATGTGTGGACTCTCTCTAGAAGGTGATGCAAGCAGTGACTGCTACCAAGGAAGGGAGCCAGGGACATGGGGGTCTGGGGCCAACAGAAAAGGGACATAGCATTTACTTTCTACCTCTTTAGCTCTTCTGAGTTTTGTACATTGTTAATGGCCTGTCTGAATTTTAAAAATAGACCGGGCGTGGTGGCTCATGCCTGTAATCCCAGCATTTTGGGAGGCCGAGGCTGGTGGATCATCTGAGGTCAGGAGTTCAAGACCAGCTTGGCCAACATGGTGAAACCCTGTCTCTACTGAAATACAAAAATTACCCGGGCGTGGAGGCACATGCCTATAATCCCAGCTACTTAGGAGGCTGACACACTAGAACTGCTTGTACCAGGTGGCAGGGGTTGCAGTAAGCTGGGATCACACTACTGCACTCCAGCCTGGTGACAGAGTGAGATTCTCTCAGAAATATTATATGATTAATTAATTAAAAAAAGAAAGTTTTGGCCAGTGCACTTTGGCCAACTTTCCCAGACACACCTTTGGTTTCAGTGGACTGAGTTGCTTTGCTACTAGGATTATGATAAAAGCAAAGAGGGGTCCAGAGAGACATGACTGGAATCCTACTTCCAGAGAGGGATGACTGGCATTTATGTTTGAGTTATGGCTGGATCATGGAATCTCAGCTTGGAATAGACCCTCATGTCCTGTTAGCCAATCCCTGCCAGACACTCGAATTCCTTCCATATCCCCTGACATTGACCATTGGCCTGAACACTTCCATCTACAGAAGTTATGATGCCCGTTTCATGTTTTCCATGAACATTAATGAGAAAGGCACACGAAACACCTTGCCCCGTGCCTGGCACACAGTAGATGTTCCATAAATGGTGGCTCTGTTGAATGTGAATAGTGCAAAACGTTGCTCCTTGCAGGTAAAACCTTCACACTGTTTTGGTATTCTGCCCATGTCACCTGTCACACGCATTCCCTACAGTGCTTTGCTGCTTTGCAGTGGCTTTATAATATTCCGCTCATGGGGAACTGTCATTGACTTATTCGCACATTTAGTCTGCTTTGAAACTTTCAGAGAGAGATATATACAGATGCTCCTCAACTCACAGTGGGACTCCATCTCAATAAACTCATTGTAAGTTGATGATACCATAAGTCAAAAATGCATTTTAGGCCAGGCACGGTGGCTCACACCTGTAATCCCAGCACTTTGGGAGGCCAAGGTGGGCTGATCATGAGGTCAAGAGATCGAGACCATCCTGGCCAACACGGTGAAACCCCATCTCTACTAAAAATACAAAAATTAGCTGGGTGTGGTGGCACATGCCTGTAGTCCCAGCTACTTGGGAGGCTGACGCAGGAGAATTGCTTGAAACCAGGAGGCGGAGGTTGCAGTGAGCTGAGATCACGCCACTGCACTCCAGTCTGGCGTCTGGCGACAGAGCAAGACTCTGTCTCAAAAAAAAAAAATGCATTTTATATCTCATCTGGCAAACGTCGTAGGTTAGCACAGCCAACTTAAATGTGCTCAGAACACTTACATTAGCATACAGTTGGGCAAAATCCTCTAATGCAAAGCCTATTTTATAATAAAGCACTGAAATGCTCATGTAATGTATCAAATATTGTACGGAAAGTGAACAACAGAAGGTTATACAGGTACCCAAAGTACAGTTTCCACTGTGTTACTTTCAGACCATGGTGAAGTCAAAACATCACACAACTGAACCCAGGTAGTTGAGGACCATCTGTGCATAAATACAGACAAGCATCTTTTTGCACAGAATTATTTTTTAAATGTCTTTGTTTCAAGAACACAAATATCAGTCAAAAGAGTAAACTTTGGGGGCACGTTCATGAAAAATACCACGTTGCTATGCCTTCGACATTCAGAGGCACCTGGTCTAAAAACCAAAAGTCCAAGATAAATGGGGAGTTCAGCACATATGAACATGAGCCAACCAGGAGCCCTGGCAAAAAGCTCTAAGAGTAGGCTGGATGAAAGGACCGGCTTCTATTTATATTATCAACCCACAAACCTTCTCGGACAACCAGAGCCCTGTTACATTTGGGGACCTTTATACAATATCTCAGCTAAAAGCAAAAATAGCAGAGAGCCTGGCATTTCAAAAGGATGGAGAGGCATAGCGCCAGAATGCAGAAAGTTTTCATTTCATTCCATTCCCAAGGAAAAATGTGTCATCTATTGAGGCAGAAAGAGATAGAACAGCATTTTGGAGATGGAAGAGTTGGTCACCCCATTCCCTGGCCAGGAGCCTGGGGGAGAGGAGAGACAAAGGCGGGTGACAATGAATGAGGTGGGGGGACCTCTCTGAGCCCCCGCATTCCTAACTGTGAGCCTCCTGAGCTTACTTTGAGAATTACTTGAGTTGGGAGCATTATAAATGCAGGTCCCCAGAATCACCTTCCTTCTTTAATTAAACCTCCTTTTGCCAACGGGAGTCTCAATGTAGACTCCACCCTTCCCTCCCCACACATAATCTTCATTTTCAGCACTGGCTTTTCCCTGCCCAGGAGGTTTCTTGGGTCTGTTCCTGTGGTCAGGGGCCCAGAGGAAAGCCAGCGTCTGGGCTGCTATTCATCTTCTCACCATGGGGTTCCCTCCTAATAAGGCTAAACTCACACGAAATGGCCAAAGCGGCAGCACTCACTTTACTCATAGCCAGTCTGCATAATTACGGCCTGATTACAGTGACCAGCACTCCCTCTGTGCGGGGCCTGTTCTAAGAGCTTTATGCGACCTTCTCCTGGGACTCTCGCAGCTCCTCATGCTCCTCAGCTCACAATGGGATTCCATCTCAATAAACCCATCGTAAGCTGACAATATCGTAAGTCGAAAATGCATTTTATGCTTCATCTAGCAAACATCATAACCTACATATTTATAATGGTCCCAACTACGAGGTGGGCACAGATATGACCCCATTGTATTCATGAGGAAGTGCCAGATCTCCCCACTGCAGGGCTCTCAGGTAAGAGTTAAAATAAAACCCTCGGGTTAGGCTACAACAAAACCCTCGGACCAGCATAGTCAGATCCTACAGGGGATGGAGAGGGGAGAAGGAAGTGCCCTGCGTCAGCACAGAAGGCCTGTGTGTGCTCCAGAGGATGTAGGATCCAGAGGATCCTACAGGGGATGGGGAGGGGAGAAGGAAGTGCCCTGGGTCAGCACAGAAGGCCTGGGTCCTCCTGAAACTCCTCCTAGGTCAAACCTTTTTTTAAGGTTCTTAGTTTCTTTGCATTGGGTTAGAACAAGTTCTTTTAATTCACAGAAGTTTCTCATCACCCACATTTTGAAACCTGCTTCTGTTATTGGAACACACTCGTTCTCCATTAAGCCTTGTTCCGTTACTGATGAGGAATTGCGATCCCCTGTAGAGGGAGAGGCATTCTGATTTTGAGTATTCTCTGCCTTTTTAGGCTGGTTTCTTCCCTTCATTATATATGTATCCGTCTGTTGTCTTTGTAATTATTGACTTTCTAACTAGGTCTCTGAGCGGACGTCCAACTTTTTGATTCCCAGCGCCGAAATCTGAGCAATCCACTGCGCCGGCCAAGACAGCGGTGTTAAGATTGATTGTGCCTTTCTGCCCAGGAATCTCTGGACTCTGCACCAAGAACTGCCGCTTTAAGGCGCCAGCAAAACCGCCGCACCAGCCACAAGAGTCGCTCTGGCGACCCGTGGGGCTCCTCCGCTGGGAATCTCCTGGTCCGTGAGCTACAAATATTCGTCTGAAAGTGTGGCGTCCTCTCGTTCTCTGCACTTTCACTGGGAGCTATGTGCCCGAGCTGCTAGTGGTCAGCCATCTTGGATCTCTCTCCTCGTCTCCAGATTTTTTAATGATCATCATTCTAACTGGCGTGAGATGATATCTCAATGTGGTTTTGATTTGCATTTCTCTAAGGACCAGTGATGATGAGCATTTTTTCGTATGTTTGTTGGCCTCATATATGTCTTCTTTTGAAAAATGTCTGTTCATGTCCTTCACCCACTTTTGAATGGGTTTGCTTTTTTCTTGTAAATCTGTTTTAGTTCTTTGTAGATTCTGGACATTAGCCCTTTGTCAGATGGGTAGATTGCAAAAATTTTTTCCCATTCTGTTGGTTGCCAGTTCACTCTAATGATTGTTTCTTTTGGTGTGCAGTAGCTCTGGAGTTTAATTAGATCCCATTTGTCTATTTTGGCTTTTGTTGCCAATGCTTTTGGTGTTTTAGTCATGAAGTCCTTGCCCATGCCTATGCCCTAAATGGTTTTGCCTAGGCTTTCTTCTAGGGTTTTTATGGTATTAGGTCTTATGTTTAAGTCTTTAATCCATTTGGAGTTAATTTTAGTGTAAGGTGTCAGGAAGGGGTCCAGTTTCTGTTTTCTGCACATGGCTAGCCGGTTATCCCAACACCATTTATTAAACAGGGAATCCTTTCCCCGTCACTTGTTTTTGTCAGGTTTGTCAAAGATCAGATGGTTGTAGATATTTGGAGTTGCCTCCGAGGCCTCTTTTCTGTTCCATTGGTCTGTATCTCTGTTTTGGTACCAGTACCATGCTGTTTTGATTACTGTAGCCTTGTAGTATAGTTTGAAGTCATGTAACATGATGCCTCCAGCTTTGTTCCTTTTGCTTAGGATTGTCTTGGTTATGTGGGCTCTCTTTTGATTCCATACGGAGTTTAGGGTGGTTTTTTCCAGTTCTGTGAAGAGGGTCATAGGTAGCTTGATGGGGATAGTGTTGAATCTATAAATTACTATGGGTAGTAGGGCCATTTTCACAATATTGATTCTTCCTAACCATGAGCATGGAATGTTTTTCCATCTGTTTGTGCCCTCCCTTATTTCCTTGAGCAGTGGTTTGCAGTTCTCCTTGAAGAGGTCCTTCACATTCCTCTTTATTAGTTGTATTCCTAGGTATTTTATTCTCTTTGTAGCAATTGTGAATGGGAGTTTGCTCTTGATTTGGTTCTCTTTTAGTCTGTTATTGGCGTGTAGGAATGCTTGTGATTTCTGCACATTGATTTTGTATCCTGAAACTTTGCTGAATTCGCTTATCAGTTTCAGGAGATTTGGGGCTGAGACATGGGGTCTTCTAAATATATAATCATGTCCTTGGCAAATAGAGACAATTTGACTTCCTCAGGGCTTCTTTTTAGGGTTAAACAGATTGTAAATGTGAAGGTGCTTAGCGGAGTTTCTAGCCCCAAGCCAGTCTTCAGTCTTCATTTCTTTTCCCTTCTCAGTGGCTGCAGCAGGAGAGGGCTGCCTGCTGTTGTCACCAGGAGGCCCCAGTTCCAGAAAGCAGTTGAAAATGAACCCTGTTGTAGCCCTGGAAGATTCCTTCTGCCCACTCAACCATGGTGGCCTCTCTCAGTGCACCCAAAAATTCAGTCTCCTTGCCACACTCAACTTCTGCACAATGGGCTGCCTCGTTTCTTTCATCCTTTGCTAGGAATGTTTTGTAAAGGAAGTACTTTGAAATACAATCTGACCCATTCTCCCATGTCAGGCTGGAGGTATAAATATAGAACAAATCTCAAGGGCAGATATTTTTATAAGCATCAGAAATTTTGATCTGCATTCTTTGGAAACCTCAGAACTACCACTCACTATCTAAATTTCTCAATTTCATTTACTTTTTTAATCAAATATTGCCCTTCATCCTAGAGGGAGGTCTCTGGCTTTTAAACATGACCCACCCAGTGCTTCCCCTTTCCATAGAGACCCAGATATCAAAACCGTAACTGCTGGCCTCTCACCTGTGCCGTCTTTTTAAAATCCATAGCGTCATCAGGTTTGGACGTGGTGGTCAACATTGTCTGGCTTTCTGACGTCCTGATGGAAAAATATCTGTAGCCCAGCAACTTACCCCACTGCTTAGTGATACTGAATGAGTATTCATTTCTTGTTTTCTCTCTTCTCCTTTCAGACCATGGCATCTTTTCCTATTAGCTTTTTTTTTTTTTCCTTTTTGAGACAAAGTGTCACTCTGTTGCCCAGGCTGGAGTGCAGTGGCGCAATCTCGGCTCACTGCTGCAGCTTCCGCCTCCCGGGTTCAAGCACTTCTCCTGCCTCAGTCTCCTGAGTAGCTGGGACTACAGGCATGTGCCACCATGCCCAGCTAATTTTTCTTTTCCAAGAAGGAGTCTTGTTCTGTTGCCCAGGCTGGAGTGCAGTGGCACGATCTCAGCTCACTGCAACCTCCGCCTCCCGGAGTTTCTTCTGCCTCAGCCTCCCAAGTAGCTGGGATTACAGGCTCCTGCCACCACACCCGGCTATTTTTTGCATTTTTAGTAGAGATCGGGTTTCACTTTGTTGGCCAGGCTGGTCTCGAACTCCTGATCTTGTGATCCTCCCACCTTGGCCTCCCAAAGTACCGGGATTGTAGCCGTGAGCCACCATGCCCAGCCTTCCTATTTGCTATCTTACAGAAGGGTTGGGTGCTGAGTTCTAAAGCTTACTGAAGAAGCCAAAGGGATTATAGTTTTCCTTTTGTCTCTGTCACTTTGTTTTATTCTCCCTTAAGGCTCAATATCTAGATAAAACGGAAGGCATTGTGAAAACTTTTTAAGGAAGTCAATAGCGTTCACTTCGGCATGCTAGTCCTACCGCAGAAAATAGCTAGTGCATTGCTTTGGTTTTCATATATCTTTCCAGTTCGCCTGTTCCTTTACCAGAAGGACCACGGTTTAATTTGCTATGACACTCAAAGACCCAACATAAAAATATACCTCTTTTCTCTGCTGATAACTGAAAAACTTCCAATGTGTTAGAAACCAAACGCTAGCCAGACAACCTGGTCCTGAGCCTCACAGAGGTATAAACTGGGCATGGATGCCTGCGTCTCAGCACTATTTTTGTGTGTGTGGGGGGAACAGAAGAAGAAAAGAAAGCAAATTAAGACTACTTGGAGCACAACTTAGATGTTAATTTAGAAATTCTGTCTGTTGCACCAGATGCCAGAGAAGCATAAATCTAAGCAGCATCTGGCTGACGGTCTACTTCCCTGAGAAATCCAGATAATGAAGCACCTGATTTAAGCTCTCTTTGGGATAAATATATGGAGATTATAATTCTGTAAATGAACCATGGATCAACTTGGAACTGGAAAATGAAACCAGTGGAGATTCAAACGTTTATCAGTTGTTGCATCTGGTGCATCTGAATCCTGGAGGTTATATGATTAAAATAGAAATACTGTGCTAGGAAGAATTCTACGGAGAGTCAGGAAGCCTTCAGATTATTAAAAATTTATTTAAACAAAAATAATGAGAAAATAAGTCGCTCTGGGATTGAATGAGTGTCTGACTGGTTTTGTTTGTGATGTGCCCAGAGAACTCAGGACTTCCCGGTGTGTAGGTCTGTTCTTGTGCTGCCACAAAGAAACATCAGAGGCCAGGTGATTTATACAGAAAAGAGATTTAATTGGCTCACAGTTCTGCAGGCTGGACAAGCATGGTACCTGCATCTGCTCAGCTTCCGGTGAGGCCTCAGGGAGCTTTTACTCATGGCGGAAGGCAAAGCAGGAGCAGGCACGTCACACTGTGAGAGCAGGAGCAAGAGAGAGGGGGAAGGTGCCACACACCTCTAAACAGCCAGATCTCAAGAGAACTCCCTATTGCAAGGACAGCACCCAGACATTCATGAGGGACCACCCCCATGACCTGAACACCTTCCACCAGGCCCCACCTCCAACTCAGGATCACATTCCAACATGAAATTTAGAGGGACAGACATCCAAACTCTATCACCAGGTATGCAAGTTTTAGCTGTCAACTGTTGCTACATAGCAAGCCACCCAAGACTTACTGAAGTTCAACAACTGTTTATTGTTTTTGATGGGTCTATAACGTGCTCAGGCCCAGCCAGGCTGATCTCAGCTGGGCTTGCTTCATTGATAGGTCAGCTACAAGCTGACTAGTCTCTGACGGCTTGGCTGGAACCCCACAGTGCTGCTCCCCTTGGTATCTCACCCTCCAGCACGCTGGTATGGCTTATTATTGTGCTTGTAGCTGTGGGAGATTTCAAAGATAATTACAAGTGCCCACTGCTTCCTGAGGCCGAACTCAGAGCTAGCTTGCCTTCTGCCACACTCTACTGCCTAGAGCAAGGGACAAGGCTAGTCCAGGTGCCAGGAAGGAGAAGCAGATTCCACCCCGCCACCAACACACACACATACCAACAAGAAAGACTCCAAGGTCATATTGCAAAGGGCGTGCATAAAGAAAGCAATGGAGAGCTGCAGTCATGTTTGCCACCAACGTCACAGGACTTCCACATCTGGTATCTGAACATTGTCACTTCAATAACTACTCAAACTTTCTGTTCAAACAGGACAGCTGGGAGGCAAATGCAAGACCTGAGAGCTTGAGGAAGGAGAGGGAAGCAGACAGACACTGTGTAAACTAACTTATACAGCTCAGCTACCTAGAGAAGAGCAATCATACCTTCAAGGTTGATAAGGAGAAAGCAAACAGAATAGGGACAAAGGCAACCACACTCAGACCAGTCTCAGAGCAGTGGGATAGACAAGTAACTTGAAAGGCTTATTATATGGTTTGGATGTTTGTCCCTTTCAAATCTCATGTTGAAATGAGACCCCCAATGTTGAAGGTGGGGCCTAGTGGGAGGTGTTTGGGTCACAGGGACAGACCCCTCATGCGTGGCTTAGCCCCATTCTTGCTGTCATGAGTTCTTGTTCTCTGAGTTCCCAAGAGCTGGTTGTTGGAAAGAGCCTGGCATCTCCTCCCCTCTCTCTCTCACTTCCTTCTTCTCTCACCATGTGACACTTGCACCCCCTTTGCCTTCCGCCATGATTGGAAGCTCCCTGAAGCCCTCTCGCAGAAGCAGATGCTGGCACCACGCTTTGTGTACAGCCTGCAGAACTCAGGAGCCAACCATGCCCCTTTTCTTTGTAAATCACCCAGCCTCAGGTATTCCTCTGTAGCAACACAAATGGACTAAGACAGAGTACGATAATGGAGTTTGGTAGAGAGTGTGGCTTTTACTCCAATACACAAGCTGTGAGAAATGCCTTTTTATGGTATTTCTATAAAACAAGTGTCACATGCTCTATGTATGCCCCCAGTACTAAACTGCTGGTAAATCCAGTGGCAGCCTTTTCTGAGTCTCCTTCCTCTCATGGAGCTGCCATTGTCCAGAAGCTAATGTCTGTTTCTTCTTGTGTCCATGACCACCAGTCATGTCTGACAGGCTCTATGTGCAAGCATGGGTGTGGGGATATCCATGAAGGCTGGAGTGTTCTGAGCGTAGGGTCCAGCCATCCCTGGGCGCATCACCCCACCCTGCACCTGCCAGCTCCCTCATGCTAGGGGGAGCAAGGCAAGGTGCCCACTACTCCCGAGACACAAATGCCTCTTCCCCCTTTCCTAACTTGGACAAAGCTCTTGGCCACATTCCACCCATGCCCCATGGCTCCCAGAGCCCCACATGACCTTTGGGATATGCAGCTCAGCTCTTTTCTCAAATCTCTAAACTCTAACCTGGGTGCCAGTGGTGTCCAGATTTTCTGGAATTTAAGGAAGAAAATGGTGATGGAGTTAAAGAGGGAGAAGAAGAATGTTTCTATTTTCTCCTGACCCTTTCCCAGAGGCAAAATAAAACATAAATTAATATTTCAATAAACGATTCTGTCCCTTTTCAACTTCTCTCTAAACCTGTCATCAGGGCTGCTAGCAAGAGGCAAGCTGGTCTGCTTCCTGACCATCTGCCCTGCCCTTTCCTCTTTAAAAGACTTTGGAAGAGTATCTAATAGGGATCACGGATGTCCCCTTCCCAGCTTCACCAGTGCACA
The DNA here is from genome assembly GCF_030222135.1 of Aotus nancymaae. NCBI lineage: Eukaryota > Metazoa > Chordata > Mammalia > Primates > Aotidae > Aotus > Aotus nancymaae. The sequence continues at coordinate 177,194 of NW_026988444.1, forward strand.
ACACAGCACATCCTTTATTTCTCTCTCTTCAAATATAAAAAGAGTTAAAATCAGCTTAGCTCACAGCAAAACTAGCTTTTATTAAGGTTGTGCTTCCTTTTATAAAGTGGGATCTTTCTCAAGCCTCACCAAAGTCCTGTGGGTGAGCCTTTTAAGGGATATCCCATGGTGAAGCCACCTGACCTCGATCAGGACTGTCTCCATGATAACTTCTGAGTGACTGGGACCCATTTTTCTACCCTCAAGTCCCCTTCAGCTCCTCAAACTCAATGCATCTAATCCAATAGTCCTTTACCCTGAATCCAGCTCCCCTTAGGGGTCTCACAACAGGACCTTCCTTCTCCCGGGCATGAGACCTCTGGGTCCATCTGCCCTTTCTCCCTTTCTCAGCAAGCCCAGAGTCCCTGTGATGCCTCACTGCCCTGGCTCACCCGTCCTTCCCATTCCCATGCCCACCACCACAACCATGTGCCTCTCCTCATACCCTCACTCCTCACGGGTCTGCCTGGTCTCAGCTTCCATTCCTCCTGGCTCTGGTGCATGTGGGGAGTCTCTGCTGTAGGGAGACTTTTGAGATTTAAAGGATCTAAGATGAGGAACTTGTGTGAGGAGGCCTCCATTTCAACAACTCATTCACCATGAAGGGAGCTGGGGGAGGAGGAGCACCTGCTGCCGTGCTGCAGTGCTGGCCCCACATGGTGCAAGGAACACGTGGAGAGAGTGTTTGCTGAATCCAGCCGTAAGATGACTTATTGACTCCCATTCCCTTGCACATCCCAGGCTGGCTCAGAAGGCACAGTTCTGCACTCAGTGGTCGAGATTCTTCAGGGAACCCCCATAACTTCCAGGATCAAGGCTAGAGATCTCAGGCCCCCTTTCAAAGACCTTTGAGGGGTGGCTGCACTCTCCCTCTCTTAGGTTATCGTTCTCTATTCCTGCCTCTGGAGATTCCAATCTTTGTCGTTAAAAACTCCCTTCACAATCCCCTGAGGTGTTTTAGGATTTTTAAATATTATTTTATTAATTTTCTATGATATTCGATAAAGAAATAATTTAGGTAATATCTTGTTCTTTGGGGCTGCCTTAGTAAAATGCCGTGGGCTGAGTGACTTATACATTACAGTTTATTTCTCACAGTTCTGGAGGGTGGGAAGTCCAAGGTCAAATTCCTAGGGGATTCAGTATCTAGTGAGGATGCACTCCTGGGTTGATGGATGGCGACGTCACACTGTTTGCTTACGTGGTGGAAGAAGCACAGCAGCTCTCTGGAGCCCCTTTAATAAGAGCAGGAATGCCATTCACAAGGGTGCCTTTCTCATGACCTAATCACCTCCCAAAGGCCTTGCTTCCTGATATCATCATATTGGGGATTAGGTTCCAACATATGAATTCTCAAGGAATACAAACATTCAGACCACAGCAAGTAATAAGTAATTATTCTTTACCTTAGATTAATCTATTATTACTTTTATTATGGGTCCACAACTCCTTATCTTCAATGGCAAAATCCAAATGCTCTGGGAAGAAAAAAACACATAAATGTGTTTGCATGCAAATCTGACCTTAACTGACATAAAGTTATTCAGAATCTATATTTATCCTGCATGGTATGAATATTCATAGGTTTCACTGTAGAAATATTAATGTATTTAATTATAGGCTGTGGCCTCAGACCTCACTAGAGGGTTTTGTATAACATATGTTGTGTGCAGTGTATTGCTTTCTTAAATCTCAGAAATTCTGAAATCTGAAATATCTGCCTTAAGGTCTTTAACTAAGGGGTATTTGATTGGTATAAGTTTATTGCAATAAACTTTCAATAGCATTTTAAACATGTCTCTTAAAATCTATAGGAACACCCTATCAATCATAGGAGCATTTTAAACATATCTCTTAAAATCTATAGAGGCACCCTATATAATATCAATCCCCACCCTCCCATTGTAGTGGTTTAAAAAATATGCCCACAAGTTCTTTGCTGTTTCTTCCTTCAAAAGGTGGAGATTCGTTCCCTTCCCTTTGCATATAGACCGAACTTGGAGCTCAAGTCTAATGAACAGAAGACAGCAGAAGTGACAGTATATCATTTTCAAGATTTATTAAAAGATGGCAGCTTCCTTCTTCGATGCACACTCTCTCTTGCCCTCTTGCTGTTTCTCTTGAATCACTTGCTCTAGGATAAGGCAGCTGCTATGTTATGAGTGGCCCAATGAAAAGACTCCAGTGTTGAGGAACTGAAGGAGACCTCCACCAACATCTAGCAAAGAACTGAGGCCCTCAGTCCAACAACCCATGAGAATCTGAGGCTTGTCAACAACCACATGGGTGAACTTGCAAGTGGATCCTTCAGCCTCGGTTGAACCTTCAGATGTGATCTCAGCCTGGGGGCAACAGCTGGACTGAAGCTTCATAAAAACCCTTGAGTCAGAACCACCCAATCGAGCCCGTCCCAGATTCTAGATCACAGAAACTGAGATAATAGATATTTGTTGTTTAAAGTTACTAAATTTGGGATGATTTGTTATACTGCAATAGACAACTGACACACCCCTCAGCATTCTTTAGCACAGTGCCCATTCTCTGTTCTCAGTCCACTTTATCACAAGCTGAGCACTTTATAGAGTTTTTAATTTTTTGATGGTTGATTATCTTCACCTCCTCCTATGGGGGAAGGGGAAGTTGGTGCACTCAGTGTTGTATTCACACCACTTACCACAAGGCCTGGCTCAAGGACAATGAACAGAGCGGGTGGAAGGAAGGAAAATTATTCTGGGGTAGTGAGGGTTTTGGTGCAGTGTTAATAAATGACATAATAATTTGAAATGTCCAAATCCCAAATGTCAGCTCCTCTCTCCCCTTCTCCCCTAACTTGGTCCAAGTGGTCACCAGGACCCCTTGCTCTCACACAGACATGTCTTCTCCCCACCATCCTAATTGCCTCCACTCCCTCCCAGCCTCCATTCTCCCTCACCAGTGCCCTCATTGGTCTCTCTGTGTTCTCCTCTTCCCCCATCAATCCATTCTAAATGCTGAATGTGTGCACGGGGCGGAGGGATAAAGGAAAACTGAGGGTCCACTTATTTTTCCAGGACTTTAAATGAATCTATAACCCCCTTCCCTCAAATAAATTAAGAGCCAGTGGTTCAGAATGAGATTTCTACTTCCACCGACTCTTTGAATAAGGTAATATACAAAAAAATTATGCAAAAGTATTCTCAGTTCTAAAGAGAGTAAAGATAGTTCCCCTCATGCTCAGGTGGTGAGAATATAAATCATATATTCTTTCCAAAACGTACTCTAGCCTGAGGTTCAAAAAGACTAATCATAGTCTGTTATCTACTAATTCTACTCCTAAGAACCTAGCCTGAAGGTGTATCTTGGGGCTCCAGCAGAGATTTGACTAAAGATCCACATACAAAGATGCCCAGCAGTTTGCATATAGTGGATTATAAGCAACTCTAGAGGCCCACAATGCAAAAAGGTTTAAACAAATCAGGATATAGCCATTAAGTGAATGTTATTCATCCAGTAAAACTATCTTTCAAGTTTTTTAATGACGTAAGAATATGCTCAACTGGGCACGCTGCCTCACACCTGTAATCCCAGCACTTTGGGAGGCCGAGACTGGTGGATCGCCTGAGGTCAGGAGTTTAAGACCAGCCTGGCCAACATGGCGAAACCCTGTCTCTACTAAAAACACAAAAATTAGCCAGGCGTGTTGGCACCTATAGTCCCAGCTACTTTGGAGGCTGAGGCAGGAGAATCGCTTGAACCTGGAGTGGGGCAGAGGTTGCAGTGAGCCAAGATTGCACCACTGCACTTCTGCCTGGGCAACACAGTGAGAGTCTGTCTCAAAAAAAGAAAAAAGAAAAGAAAATACAATATAATATAGCGAGATACTATATGTAAATGTATTTGTTCTCTAACACGCACATACATGCACAAATATACACGCGTGTACTCGCCTGCAAAGACTGGAAAGCAACACCAGACTTGCCTGCAATGATCTCTGAATGAGGAAATAACAGATGCTTTTTTTCTAATTTTACATATGGCCCACACTTTCTACACTGAACATGGATTACTTTTATATCCAGCTAAGACTTATCATGCTCGTGAATGAAGAACAGTATGCAGAAAATAATCTGAAACTAGCAGTTAAGACCCTCCTTAGATCCTTCTCACCCTGCACCCAGTTATGCCGCCATGACAGGCAGTCAGGACCCAGGGGAGCATGAACCCCAGGTGTCGATGGGCTCCCCACAAAGGCTCTGTCTGTCCTTCCTGTCCTGCGACTTCAATGGCTATACCTTCGGCTGTACCTGTCAGGGAAGGGTGGCTGCTGTGAGGAGCAGCACTGGAACCTGGAACCTCACTGGTTTAACACGGCAGAGGTCTGTTTCCAGCTCAGCCTTTAGGGGAGAGGGGAGGAGAGATGGGGAGACTGTACTCCACGCCTTCCTTCAGGGACCCAGCTTGCTGCTCTGTGGGGGTGCTGCCATCCTCAACATGTGGCTTACAAAGTTCTCAGGGAGCTAGGGGAGGGAGTAAGAGACAGAGAGGGACAGAGAGAAAGAGAGTGAGAAAGAGATTGAATCCCGCCTGGCCACGGGGTTCCATGCTTCTGCCTTTGTTCCTCAGCCCACTTCAGTTACTAAGCTCCCACTGCCTGCGAAGGCCTGGAAAGTGTAGTCGAGCCAGGTGCCCAGGAAGTAGAGGAGAGGCACGGCTTTTCCTGAGTGCCAGCATGCTGAGCCTAACAACCCTCCAAAAACGGCACCTCCTCCAAGCTTACTCGAGGCCTGCAGAATCCTGTGGTTGGGAAAGGACAAGGCGGCCACCACCCCCGCCCATCCCCTCCCTGCTGGAGGCTGCGCAGAATCTGCCATCCCCAGTGCAGGCCTTGTCTACTTCAGGTCTGTCCGCCCTACCAGTGTGGACCCAAACCCTCATCAGGCTTCCAGCTGCCAGGGCTCCTCCGCTGCAAACGGGGTCTCGCCTCTGATGGAATGCTGAAAGGCAAAGGAGAATTTGGACCAGCCTATTAATAGCAAGGAAGCAGGTGGCTGAGAATTAGCTTTTATCATTGCCAGTGATTCAGGCCTTTGGGGAAGTGATTGCCTCTCACTCCCACTCCCAAAGCCCTTGTCCTGCCCTCCCCAAATTAAGCTCAACCGTTTCAGGCCATGTCGTCTGCATATAGAATGAAATGTGCCCAACCTTCCCAAACACAGCCCCGCCCAAGCAAGATCCCAGAGGAAAAAGGTGGAAGAGAAGGTATGCGAATTAATTCTGGGGCAAATTAATGGGGCAAATTAATTCTGAGCCTATGATGAACTCTTAGGCAAAAACTGCATATTAAACTAAAATGCAGGCATTGTTTAAAGCTGACCTGGGTTGGGGAAGCTGGAGAGTTTTCTACTGAAAAGAAAGGGTTTAGAAGGTGAGTCTCTCTTTAAAGTTTAATTGGGTCCTCAGAGGACGTGAGTTTGCCCTACAGAGGAGATTCAGTAAACGTGTTTCAGGATCCAAAGGCAAATCCCAAAGCTAGCAGCCTCCAGAGATGCGCTAGCTCCATGCCCATTGGAATGGCCAAGGGCTTTTCTGAAGGGGCCAGGCTCAGAGGAGGAGACAGGGTCCTGAGAAGCCACGGGGCCAGCAACCAGGGCTAAGCTTCCTTCCCAAGTAAGTGTGCCAGTAAAGGACCACAGGCAATGCCACTCAAAAGTTTCCACCAAAGCCTTCCAGACAGAAAGGTGGACACCTTTATATCAGGAGTGGGGCTACAGTCCAAAAGAGTTGGCATGAAGTAGGTCTATTTATATTTAAGATTCACAGGAATGCTGCCTCCAATTCCATAAACACATACACACAGGAACCCTGCATCCAATTCCATAAACACACACACACACACACCACACACACACACCACACACACACACACAATTTGTTTGATAACATCCAAAAAACTGCCATCAAATACCATTAAGGTGCTGCGTGGTCCTCGGGACTTCACCTCAAAACTTAATTTAGCACCTGCTACTCCCAAGTATAGACCTGTGACCAGCAGCCTCAGCATGCTCTGGGAGCTCTAAGAAATGAGGATCTTGGCCCCGTCCCAACCCAGAGAATCAGAATCTGTCTTTCAACCAGATCCTGGAGTGACTCATTTGTACTTCAAAATCTGAGAGGTGTTGCTCTGCCGTGTGCCGTGAGAAGTGTGAGCATCCCTGCCTGAGCCACATAGCTGCACAGGCTTTTCTGGGAGTTCTGCCCGTGAAGTTTCTCCATCCTACCACTTGCTAACCCTCCTCTCGACTTTGTTACTCAGTTTTATCTTCTCCAGAGCACTTACCTGATACGATCATGTTTGTGTGTTTGGAATGCATCTTCAGGAAGCAGCCTCTGATGCAGAACAGCCTCACTCACAACAAATGCTCAATGGAAGTGTTTTGAGTGAATGACTCCAACAGGGAGGGGAGAAGGCGGACGTGTGGGGTGGATTGTAAAAGGGAAGTCGGGGTCGGTCTTTTTATGGTGATTTCTCTACAAAGGGCAACGTATGTTTTTCTCTTGAAAATGATAAACAAAACGTCATATTGAAATGTCCACATGACAATCTGTACTTAAATGTTCACAGCAGCTTTATTCATAATAGCCAAAAAGGGAAACAGCCCAGATGTCCATCAATGAAAGAAGAGTTAAACACAAAACGGTATGTCCACACCAAGGAATATTAATCAGCAATTTTAAAAAATTGCCTGGCTAATTTTTGTATTTTTAGTAGAGACGGGGTTTCACTATGTTGGCAGGATGGTCTCGAACTCCTGACCTCAGGTGATCCACCCACCTCAGCCTCCCAAAGTGCTGGGATTGCAGGCATGAGCCACCACACCTGGCCAAGAAAAGCCAATCTCTAAAAGGGTAACATGATATAATTTTATTTACAGACTAGTGGTTGCATGGGGTTGGCAAAGAACAGATGTGACAGTAAGAGGACAGCATGAGGGATATTGGGAGGGATGGAGCAGTTCTGTATTTTGATTGAGGTGGTGGTTATGGAAATCTACACATGTGACAAAATTGTTTAGAAACACACACACACACACACACACACACACACAAGTTCATAAAATCTGAATAAAATCTGTGGATTGTACCTAGGTCAGTTTCCTGGTTTTGATATTATACTGTCTTAGTGCATTTTCTGTTGCTATACCTGAGACTGAGTAATTTATAAAGAAAAGAAATTGATTCCTTAGAGTTCTGGAGACTAGGAATTGCAAAGTCAAGGGGCTGCATCTGGTGAGGACCTTCTTGCTGTTTGGGACTCTCTGCAGAGTCCCGAGGTGGTGCAGGGCATCACACGGTGAAGGGACTGATCATGCTGGCATAAGTCTCTCTTTCTTATAAAACAGCCACAAATGCTCCATCCTCATGACGTCATCTAATCCTAAATACTTCCCAAAGGTCCCACTTCTCAAATACCATAGTCAGATTTTCCACCCCTTAATACTTTTACAAGGAGGATTAGGTTTTAACATGAGTTTCCATAGCATATTATAAATCTATAAGATGTTAGTATTGGGGAAGACTGGGTGAAGCACACACAAACCTGTTCTGCATTGTTCTTGCAATTTCTATGAATCCATAGTTATTTTAAAACAAAAAGCTTTAAAACATTCTATTGAAGTATTCATGGTTTAGATAAGGAATATGTCTTCTTTTAAAATGTGGAAGAATTTAATACTGTTCAGCACAACCTAACCACCAAATGTTTTCAATTCCACTGTACAATATGTGTCTCCCTAAAGAAGAAACAATTGTGCCAAAAGGAATTATGTACCTACTTTCACTTAAATATTAGAAGGAAATAACGCTGTGAAGGCCTTGTTCTTGCTTCTTGCGTGCCAGTGCTGGGGCAGGGGACTGTGGAGAGCTGCCTGGCTCATGTGGAGGGAGACTGAGCAAAGCACTCCAAGAAGGACGCACGGCGTTTGGGGGCGGTGGGGTCACCATTGTCTGATGGTGTTCAAGACCCCGCATGAACCCACGACACAACCCAAGCAACAGAAGTGGTGTCCGGGGCAGCCAGGACCTGGTCCAAGTGGGGACACATAGTCATCTTCTTCCCCAGTCACCTGCATTTTGAGGAAGGGACACTGTTGGAAGACTCTCTCCCTGACTTGAACCAGCAATAGAGAATTAGAAGGTGAGGGTAGGCAACTGGAGATCTTCACCCCCCTCCCTGCCCCTCTTAATATCTGGGTGCATGGTTCTTACTTGGGTCAAAATGTGTGTGGCCTACAGGAAATAAATGGGAGCGCTATAAATAACACAAGCTATTCCAAAGCCATTACAACAAAGGCAGCTTGAAAACTCAAATGCCTGCAGGGGCTGGACAGGAAAAGGAGCGTGTGGGCCAAGCAGGACTGTGTGAACTGATGAAACGAACCGGGTCTAAGGGAATCGTCTCAGCTGACTGCTCCCTGGGGACACGGAGTCACCAAATGGTCCAGCTTCTCAAGACATGCCAGAAACCTGGATTTTTATGTAAAATGTACTGCATTGAACGTAATACAATTGTTTAAGATATCACATGGACCAAACCAGGTACAAGTGCCAACAACGTCCAGTTTGTTCCTGCCAGTCCACCTCCCCCGCAAGCCTCTATCCGTAAGAAGGAAAGGCAAGGGCCACAGGAGGGCCGGCAGGTCAGTCTGGGCCACAAGACGGCAGCTCTGCCACCCTTGACCTTGGCATTTGTTCTCAGGCCTCTGGAGCTGCAGCGGCAGAGGAAAGTGACTTCCCAGGAGGGAGAAACCAGATTGAGGGACATTGGGAGTTTGAACTGGCTCCACCAAGAATTTTTAAAAGGAGCCAGGGCACAGTGGCCCATAGCTATAATCCCAGCACTTTGGGAGGCCAAGATAGGTGGATCACTTGAATCCAGGAGTTCAAGACCAGTCTCAGCAACATGGCGAAATCTTGTCTCTAAAAAAATACAAAAGTTAGCTGAGCATGCTGGCACATGCCTGTGGTCCCAGCTACTCAGGAGGCTGAGGTGAGAGGATCGCTTGAGCCAGAGTTGCAGAGCCGAGATCACACCACTGCACTCCAGCCTGGGCAACAGAGCCAGACCCTCAAAAAAACAATAAATAAAAATAAGAAAGCAATATGCCAGAACATAGTGTATTAATGTGAGCATTTCCAACCTTCCATCCTCCAATCCAACAGGGGAGGAGCGTGAGGAATGCTAGCTGCAGACCCAGGCTAAGGCTGGCGGACCATCAGGGGAGGGGAAGGTGCAGGCTGAGAAAACCGGAGGGTGAGTGCAGAGGGTTTGAGGAAGCTGCCAGGGGTTAAAATTAGATCATCTTTACTGTCCTTCAAGAGGCCCAGGCAAAAGTGGAATTATTTTTGACTGTTACACTGTGTATTAGAATTCGGTAAGACCTTGCTGAGACCTTGCTGGACAGTTGGGGTGAATCTGTTTACTGTGCAGAAATTCTTTCAGTTCCATCTGCGAACCAAAGGAAAGGCTTTATGACTCCCATAGTCTGCAGGTTTAAGGATGCTCTCTCTAAGATTTCTTAAGCCTCTTGGCCTTGCCCAGGGTTCTCAGTGGCGACTGTCTTAAAAGCGACAATATCGTTTGGGGACATAGAGGTGAAGTGAAGAGAGGGCCGCTGCTCCCCTCCATGGCCTCCTTGGGGAGGAAACTCCCGCTTAGATTAAGGGCAGAAGACTTGCGTAGGGAGGGGTCACATCATGAGGAAAAGCCGTCCCGTGATATGGGGGCAAGACAGGGCTTGTCAAACTACTGAGAATGCCCAGCAGAAGCCCATTCTGAGGAGGGATTGACAGACAAGCCTCTTGGAAGAGAATTTTCCCAAGGGAAGAGAGCCAGGCAGGCAAGGTCAGGCCGGAACAAAGCCTTAGTCATCGGAGGATGACCGACTCTGAGTCCAGCCCACATGACCCTGATCCAGCCCATGGAATCTGGCTGAAATCCTGGGAGAAAGGACTTGGAGCCAAGATGGAAAGCGGTGTGCTCATCACAAGTCAGTCAGACCCTGGGGGTGCCAGAAGGAAAGAGGGGCTTCATCCCCACTTCTCCCCAGAGCAGCCTTCAGCCATCCTCCCATACGGGACTCCCCCTCCCCCAGCCTGGAAAGGGCCCACAGGAGTCAGAAAGCAGCTGGGTGCCTGGGAAAGGAGGGCCATAGTCCACAAGGGACAGCTCCCAGGACTCCCAGGACTCCCAGGACTCCTGGGGAAGAGGCAGCTTAAGATCATCAAATAACAGGAAGGGGTAAGAAAACACATGCTCCAAGCGTGAAAGTGACACCAAGCTGATGTCCAGTCTAGGGGGCCCAAGAAAGCCAGAAGACAGGAGCCTCCACATGTCCCCCTATGATTATTTTTTAGGGTATCATGTTTTACTTTACTAAAATTGTAAGCTCCTTGAAAGCAGCAATCTTTGTCTGTTTTATTCAGTGCTCCGCTCTGGTGACAGAAAAGTGCCTGGTGTACGGCAATATTGTCTGATAAATTTCACAAAGAGTTTCACCACCATAGGTTTTTTTTCTTTTATTAATAGTTCTCAAGCTTTTTGTAGCAGTAGATGGTCTTCTTGAAATAAAACCTTGTGGGGAAGCTCAAAATGCAAAACAGATAGACGTGGAGTTCCTCTGATGGAAGAGGAGATGCAGTGAGGGGTCTGCGTCCCGTCCAGCCCAGCCCAGCCCCATGGCTCATGGCCAACCCTGAGAATGCTTTAGGCAACCCCTTGGGCTATAAAGAAGACAGCTGAAAATACAAATATGGTCATTTTGTTAAAAAGGAAGCTGACAGAGATGTCCATGCGACCTTTCTCATGGTGGCATTGGGAAAAAAACTCAGTGATATGAGATGAAGCCCCCTGGGAAAGGATTAATGCTAGATTAGCATATGGATGGATGGAGAAGCTAAAGTCAGGGCACCCTTCAGTTCATTATGCAGGGACAGAAGGCCGAGCAACCCAAACCCGGCACATCATGCTCCTCCAGCCAACCTGACAGCACCCAGCGAGCTCTGACACCTCATAAATATTCATGGCCATTGGCTCAGCAGTTTCTGAATATTCTGAAGTTTGAGCTCTGCCTCGACACTTCCCCAGGACGGGGAGCCAGGTTGAACTGAGATGCAGCCTTTGCAGTTTCATAAAATGGTGAATTTAATTCTATTATTATTTTATCCTTCCCCAGAAAACTCAAGTTTTGCATTTATATTGAGTTATTCCTGACTATGTCTAGTGACAATGATGCAGTGTCCCAGTCAGGACACATCCAAAGCCACTGGAGTCATCCTCTAGCTGTTTTTCCTTTGGAAAAACTTCCAAATCTCACACATCTAAACTTAAGTGGAAATAAACTGAAAGATATCAGCACCTTGGAACCTTTGAAAAAGTTAGAATGTCTGAAAAGCCTGGACCTCTTTAACTGTGAGGTTACTAACCTGAATGACTACCGAGAGAGTGTCTTCAAGCTCCTGCCCCAGCTTACCTACTTGGATGGCTACGACCGAGAGGACCAGGAAGCACCTGACTCAGATGCCGAGGTGGATGGTGTGGATGAAGAGGAGGAGGATGAAGAAGGAGAAGAAGAGGAAGATGAGGAGGATGAGGATGGTGAAGAAGAGGAGTTTGATGAAGATGATGATGAAGACGAAGATGTAGAAGGGGATGATGACGATGATGAAGTCAGTGAGGAGGAAGAAGAATTTGGACTTGATGAAGAAGATGAAGATGAGGATGAGGATGAAGAAGAGGAAGAAGGTGGGAAAGGTGAAAAGAGGAAGAGAGAAACAGATGATGAAGGAGAAGATGATTAAGACCCCAGATGACCTGCAGAAACAGAACTGTTCAGTATTGTTTGGACTGCTCATGGATTTGGTAGCTGTTGGAAAAAAAAAAAAAAAGGTAGCTGTGATACAAACCCCAGGACACCCACCTACCCAAAGAGCCAAAGAATAGTTCCTGTGACATTCCACCTTCCTTCCATGTAGTCCCTCTTGGTAATCTACCACCAAGCTTGTGGACTTCACCCCAACAAAATTGTAAGCATTGTTAGGTTTTTGTGTAAGACTCTTGCTGTAGCGTGGATAGCTGTGATTGGTGAGTCAACCGTCTGTGGCTACCAGTTACACCGAGATTGTAACAGCATTTTTACTTTCTGTACAACAAAAAAGCTTTGTAAATAAAATCTTAACATTTTGGGAAAAAAAAAAAAAAAAAAAAAAAAAAAACGTTTCTACTGGCGTTTCTAACTTTTGCGGAACCTAATTTGAGTAAGAAAATAACGCTAGTGCCTGACAAACGGTCAGCCCCAGGGGGTCCAGCAGCGTAGATTCTAGAGTTGCAGGGCCTGGGACCAAATGGCAACTCTGTCATTTTTGCTTGCGAATGTTGCTGATTTGGACAGCTTACTTGGTGCCTGTAGGTCTTTGTTCCGCATCTCTAAAGTGTGGGTAATTACACCTGTATCCGTTTCCTATTGCTGCTGTAACAAATGACCGCGAACGAATGTAGCAACTTAAAACAACTCAAATTTCTTATCTCCTTGTGCTGGAGGTCAGAGATCTGATACGGATCTTACTAGGCTCCGATCGAGGTTTCAGCAGGGTCACATTCCCTCCGGAGGCCACCACACTCCTTGGCTCATGGCCCCTTCCCCATCATCAGAGCCAGCCCTGGCCGGCTGAGTCCTCCCATGCGGCATCCCTCTGACTTCTTTGTGCTGTTTCCATGTGTAAGGAATCTTGCGATCATATTGGGCCCATGCAGAGAATCTAGGATGATCTCGCTATTTTAAGGTCATTGATTAGCAACCTTAATTCAATCTGCAACCTTAATTCCCCTTTGCCATGTATAGTAACATATTCACAAGTTCCAGGAATTAGGACACGGACATCTTTGGTGGGCTATCATTCTGCTGACCACAGTACTCCTCTCCTGGCGTGTGTGGGAATGGGTGACGTGAGAGCAAGCAGCCCCATGCCCACATGTAACTGAGTGGCTGTCTTCAGAAGCCAGACACACTGAGCCACACTGACAACAGGAAGCTGGAAGACATGTCCTGTCTTGCGTTGTCCCATAAGACCCGCAAGTGCCAGTAAAGACTACTGTCCAACTTTGCCCACCTAGCCTGCCAACCTCGGGAGAAAGCCGTCATCTGCCACATTCTGCCAACCTTCCTTTTGCCTTTGTTTGCCTAGAATCTAAATAACAGACTATTCACCCAAACCCACCCTGCCACTTTCCACTCGAACCACAGGCACTTGGCAGCATCCCCGCTGCAACTCCAGGATGCATTGGACCACACATCCAAGAATGTCCCCTACGGACATCTGGGAACCCAATACTGAAGCCCCTCCAGGAGCAGACACTCCCCTTTTATGCCACTTGGGACAACTCAGCCTTGTTCTCAGGAGACAACTGAGTGGCCAGTCTCTTCCCTGACATGGAGGTGACACAGGAATCCCCTCCATGGGCAAGGACTGGCCAGGTTGTATGACAATGCCCAGTTCTCATTTTCTCTGAGTCTTTCCTCATGACAGTTGTTCCCACAGGCCCCAGGAGCTCTTCCTCAAGCTATCCTTGCCCTTCAAAGCCTAAACAATTCCTGACCCTAATTTCCAGATCTTTTCTGCTTAATCTCTGCACCACATACCATCCTCGGCAGTCTGTGTAGTCCCTGTGCGTGTTCACTGTTCTCACGCTGCTAACAAAGACATACTCAAGATTGGGTACTTTACAAAGGAAAGAGGTTTAACTGACTCACAGCTCGACATGGCTGGGGAGGCCTCAGGAAACTTACAGTCATGGTGGAAGAGGAAGCAAACATGTCTTTCCTCACATTGCCAGCAGCAAGGAGAAGGAAAAGCCCATTATGAAACCATCAGATCTTGTGAGAACTCACTCGCTGTTGCAAGAACGAGCAGCATGGGGGTAAATGCCCCCATGATTCAATTACCTGGCACCAGGTCCTTCCCACAACGTATGGGGATTACAGGAACTACAATTCAAGATGAGATTTGGGTGAGGACACAGCCAATCCGTATCACCATGTGACTGCAGGTGCTACTGGAAATCCCCATTAAAGGATCTCTGGGAATGGATGAACTCTGAAGTATTCTTCATAATCACAGCCACACAGTTTGACTGACATTGAAGGTCAAAAGAGGCCCACTCATTATCCCATGAGACAGCTGTCTTTAATGATGCCAGAGGGAACTGTGCTACAGTGAGGAAGGCAGGAGCTGGCGGAGCTCGCCAATTCCTCACTGCTGGGTTTGAACCCACACGTCACCACTTCTGAACTCTCTGAATCTCCTTCCTCCTCTGTAAAGTGTTCAAAGTAACCTACTTTGCATTATTATGGCTCAAAACAAAAGAGAGAATATCTATTCAAAGCTACCATTTCTGGTACCACATTCTGATTACCTATTGCTACATCTCAAGCCATCTCAAAGCATAATGGATTCAATAGCAACTATTTTATTATATCTCATAGATTCTGTGAGTCAGGAATTTAGGCAAGGCTCAATCAGGTCAGAGGAGTTCTCTGCACCTCGTGTGCCCATGGACATTGCTCAGTGGAACTCAGCTAGAGGTGAACTGGCCTGGAGGGTGCATGGCAGCATCACTGATGTGCTGTCCAGGCGATTCTCGTTTGCAGCAGCCATGTTCTACAAAACTGCCATGAGCACCGGATTAGCTCAAATGGAGCCACTGCTCCTAAAGAAATTCAAGATTTGGTTCCCATGAGCTTCAGCTCACAACATTTCTGTTGAGTGATCAATACTTGACTTTGGCTTTTGGTTTTAAAGATACCTTATTGAATATCTATTTCTTAAAAATAGTTATGAAGAGTTTAACATTTTCTTGACCCTGGGTCATGTGACCATGAATTTCTTTGGCTTTCAGCCTCACAAAAAAAAAAAAAAAAAAAAAATGCTGTCACTGCTCTTTTTTCTATAGGTCATGATCTCAAAAACCTACAGATTTAGCCATTCCCCATCCTTTACAAAGCTCCATCACACACTAAAGGTTTACTTTAAGTACTTTCCAGGATGGCCTCCCTTACAGATTGACAAATTTCCTCTTCTCTTTTCCCAGCGTATCATGTTGTTGACTCCTAACCTGGAACTCAGGGCTAACAGCACTAGAACGCCTGCCTGAACAAAGCATGTCTGATACACGTATTTCCTGTGCAAGGCACATCACAGCCTTCTTGCACTTAGGAACACTGGACTGCACTTCAGCCCTATGTTTGGGGGTCACTTTAAACAGTGAAATCAACAGCAAAAAGCACAAAACACATGGCACTAGGTAGACAGCGAAAAGGACAGTTGACTGCAGGGTTGAGAGCTGTAACAAGAAGGCAAAGCGTCTTGTGTGACCTCAGCGGGGAACACGCACATCGAGAGACTCAAACCTTCCACCACTCCACGCACATCCATGAATAACTGCAACAATGCTGCAAGTATTGATTCTGGGGTTATGAATAAATTTTAGTGAGCAGATAAATGTGCAAATACAGAATCTGCAGATAATGAGTGTCACTGGTATTTGGTTTCAAGAATGGGTAGAAGACTGCACTCAGCCTGGACTGTCCAGTGGCGAAAGGTCCACATGTGGCCCTCTGACATGTCACAGGGTACTTGGACTTCTTATTGTTATTCTTGATTTTCCTCTTATAAAACTCGTGTGTGTGTGTGTGTGTGTGTGTGTGTGTGTGTGTGTGTGTGTGTCTGTCTTTGACTGTCTGTCTTGAAGCTAAGTCTGTAACTAAATAAACTGTGTTACTTTGTTTTCATTGTTCAAACATTTTAGGGACCAGGAGAATTATGTGGGTTTTTTTTAGTAGAAAAAGCTTACCAGGCCAGGTGCAGTGGCTCATGCCTGTAATCCTAGAACTTTGGGAGGCCAAGGTGGGTGGATCACGAGGTCAAGAGGTCGAGACTTTCCTGGCCAACATGGTGAAAACTTGTCTCTACTGAAAATACAAAAATTAACTGGCTGTAGTGGCATGCACCTGTAGTCCCAGCTACACTGAAGGCTGAGCAGCAGACTCTCTTGAACCCGGGAGGTGGAGGTTGCAGTGAGCCAAGATCGCACCACTGCGCTTCAACCTGGCAACAGAGTGAGACTCCATCAAAAAAAAAAGCTTTACCAAAAATAGACTGACTCTGATGTCATATAAAATATGCCTTTTCTCAAAACCTTCTTAATTGTGCTATGCTTAGAGTATGAAGGACATGAAATAAGAAATATAATTGCATCATAATTGGGTCAAAAACGCAGTAAAGGTGGCAGTCCTTGAAATTTACTATTCTGTATTGGGCCCCTAAGAAATTATCAGCAAGAACATGTTTAGAAAATAAGACCATCACCAAATCATTCCCTTTTATTACACAAATCTAGTCTACCCAGTTAGTAATAATCCTTCCCTCTTACTTCATTAATAAAAGAACCAAATCATTTATCATCCACTTAGGACAAATTCTAGAGTGAAATGGGACACTCTTAATTATGCTAGGACAATAGGCATAAGCCAGACCTGCCAAGACAGACTGGGACTTGTACCCATCCCACCTGTGGCAGTATTCATAATCAATATAAACCTCAGGATATTTATAAGAACTGGCTTGGTTGTAATACATTGTATCTTTCCAATTATGATACGAATTACTTTCAGGAGATACAAGTTGAGCTCTCTTTTCTGTAGACATATTGAACAGACCTTAATTGGCTCACAAGCCCTGCGAACTATTTAAGCCGTCCATCCACCAAACACCTCCCTTTTGTAAAAATAAATGATTAACAATTACCTTGATAAATGTGATGAAGCATTTCAAATGTTACACTCGCTGTAGTTTCTTTAAATGTATTGCACTTGATTCTTTTCCTAATCTGGAATTCATCTGCTCTTTTAGAAAAAGTTGTTTTTGTGTTAGTGTATTTTTAGAAGAATAGACTGAAGTTTTAGTATCTCCCCATTCAAGACATAACCGCTCTTCCCAAAGGTATCAAAGCAGTAACAGCAGTTACTCCTCCCTCCATTCTTAGATTTTCATCTCCAAAGCCAAGTCAATCAAACACCAAAGAAAAGTCAGTCCAGCTTGCATTGTATATACTAAAGTAATGGTTTTCATCTATTTCACAGGTTGTGTCAGTTCATTCTTTGCATGTAGACATGGCCAAAATCCTTTTGTTCCATTGGTAAAGTGGAAATGATATTATCATTACTATGATTAGACATCCTTGCACAATGTCTTGGAATCACTTCAGGACACACGTGAGTCCCTTAAAACATCTGCAGCACATTATGTGTTTGTGTATCTCAGGGGATCACCTGAGAGAGTGGGAAAGATTTAAACAGACACACCTGAGCTGAGAGACCAGCCGTCCCCTGGGCTTTCATTCCACAGAGAGACACGTCCAGCTAATGGAAACTTTCTCACCGACTCTGTAACAGAAAAAAGTAAGAGGTCACCAAAAAGATGTTTGATCCTTCAAATTTCACCAGTTAAGTCAGGAGTGCAGGCAGATATTGAGTAGCTACGCAGAGAACGTGAGTGCTGTATATCTGGTACTTCTGTTTACTCTGTAAACAGAAGCCTGTGGTCATACACCTTCCTGCGTAGCCCAGACCCCAGGTCACATTGCAGTTGGTCCCTTGTGGCTTGCCTCCATCCTCAGGATCTTCAGATGTACCAGATATACAGCACTCACGTTCTCTTAATTTAATCTCTGCGTAGCTACTCAATATCTGCCTGCACTCCTGACTTAACTGGTGAAATTTGAAGGATCAAACATCTTTTTGGTGACCTCTTACTTTTTTACTATTTCTCAGTACCAACAAACAAAGGTCTCCCTGTCCACATGCTACTGATGTACTGTTGATCGGTTCAAATCAACATATCTATCCTGTATTCTAGTAAACACAGGACTTGTCCTATAACATCCACTTGGGTGGAGATTTGGTAGAGAGGAGAAAAACTGGACATTTTACAGAAGTGAAGTCAAAACAACAACTTCACAAAATCATTCAGGTTTCTATGAAATTCTGATCTCACTTGACACTTTTCATGATCTCTGATGAATAAGTCTTTATGGGAGGAGGCTGGTTTGGGGACTTCGCTGCTCTGGGTTGAATACCCCATAGATCCTGACTAGCACTTCCCACGGCTTAGTGTATCCCATTCAGAGATTCTAAGCCATAACAATCCCAGGCTTTCATGCCATTCCTCTTTTGGTTCATTAAAAAAAGCTTAGGCTAAGGCCAAGTGTGATGGCTCACGCCTGTAATCCCAGCACCTTGGGAGGCCAGGGTGGGTGGATCACAAGGTCAAGAGATCGAGACCATCGTGGCCAACATGGTGAAACCCCCGTCTCTATTAAAAATACAAAAATTAGCTGGGCATGGTGGCACATGCCTGTGATCCCAGCTACTTGGGAGGCTGAGGCAGGAGAATTGCTTGAACCCAGAAGGCAGAGGTTGCAGTGAGCCAAGTTTGCGCCATTGCACTCCAGCCTGGCAACAGAGCAAGACTTCATCTCAAAAAAAAAAAAAAAAGAAAAAATTAGGCTAGGGCTGGGCGCAGTAGCTCATGCCTGTAATCCCAACACTTTGGGAAGCCGAGGTGGGTGGATCATGAGGATAGGAGTTTGAGACCAGCCTGACCAACCTGGTGAAACACCATCTCTACTAAAATTACAAATATAAGCTGGGCGTGGTGGCACATGCCTGTAATCCCGGCTACTCAGGAGGCTGAGACAGGAGAATCGCTTGAACCCAAGAGGCAGAGGTCGCAGTGAGCGGAAATTGCACCACTGCACTCCAGCTTGGGCAACAGAGCGAGACTCCATCTCAAAAGAGGGAAAAAAAAAAGCTTAGTCTAAATTGTTCACCAAAGAAAGGTCTCAGTGTCCTCCGGTTTTCATGCACAAAGGTGGTGTTTTGACCTTCTCAGAACTATTATCTGAAGAGCAGACTCAGGTACTGTCTTTTCATATTGACTCCTGCTCTACATTTCATCATCTTTTAAAGAATACGCCCAGAACAACAAAAGACTACCTGCAGTTCTAATGGCTTTCCCACTGACCTTTGACCATGCAGACAACACTCCGTTTCCTCTACCCCAAAATGTGTCTGTGCGTAATGCTCTGTGACTCGCTTCTGTCTTCGAGTTGCATGAATCAGGGATTAGAGCCTCGCTGAACACGGCTGCCCTTTTCAGGCTGTTTCAGATCTGCAGGGATGTATTTGCCCCATTTTATGTCCCTTTGCCTTTGCAAGTTTTAGCTAGACTTCTTTAAAAAATTTTTTTTCAACTTACAGAATATAATCAGAGCAAAGCTTCAGAGCTGGGGGCAGGGAAGACTAATTGGTGTTTAAACCTCTTCGAAGCTTTTAATCCAAGGGCGGTAGCATCTCCATAAACGTTGTCAGTATCCAAGGGCCTGATTTCACTCCAAGAATATGATTTCTGCAGTTTGCAAGTTGTTTTCTAATTGTAGGATGTGAAGAACTGTGGGCTGGAGTCTAGATAGATTCTGCTGAGAGCCCAGAGACACATCCATCTTCACTTGCCCTCTTCGTTTCATGTTTAGATGGTCACAGATTTCACCCCTAGGATATTTCAAAAACACTGTCTTCCCTGTGGTCTCTAAGCCTTCATGACCATCCATGTGTCCTCTCACTAAATGTAACCAATTTCTGTATCTTTCTGCACTTCAAGGTATTTCACAATCAGTTGTCTAGATAAACCTCACAACGTCCCATTTAAAATGGCATAAAAGGCCAGAGAGAAGCTTGCTTTCTTCCTGAATCTGATTACATAAAATTCTCAACTATGTAACTTTTTACTTGAACTACTCACAGCAGCATGAATGTGTATCTCAGAAAATGCAAAAATATTTGCCAAACTCACTAAGGTAATTATTTCTGCTTTATAAATAACAATATTTCACAAATATAAAATGCCTTCACATCAAAGTCACTCTGTGTTTTAAAAATCGAGGCTGATATCTCTGTGTCCCTGTCTGAGTAGCCAGATGCAGTCCCCTGGGACATGGCAGAGAAGGAAAGAGAAGCGACATTTACTGAGTCTCTCGTGTGTTCTTACATGTTCGATCCCATTTAATTCTCACAATAACCCAGAAGTTGGTGTTATTACTTTCCTATTACAGAGGAGTAACTGAGGCTCAGAGAGATTCTGTACCTGCCCAAGGTCATTCCTGCTAGCAGAGGCAAGATTTGAACCCACCTTTGGCTCCCTGCAAGGGGTGCCCCGTGTGAGAGATAAAGAAAAGTCCCTGGGGACCCGTCACCTTGAGCAGCAGCCCAACTTCCTGCTGAAAATTCTACCAGGTGGCCTAACAATTGGAGAATTAAGCAAGTCCAGAGAAAGAGAAACATCCATGAAAGAGGTGACAATGAACTGTCTTCAGAATGACTCAACCTTGGTTCTCAAAGGGCATCTGGTTGTGCCTCAGTGTCATTGGTAAGACACAGAGAGCTCCTGAAGGGGTGTGGCCAGATGGCACTAGGACTTCAGAATACAGCAAGGCAGGAAAATACACAGAGCATGTCCAGTCCAAACTGGAGTAAGAGACTTGAACACTTGGAAAGCCAGCTTGAGTGGTGTCCTAAGGTGTGTTAAGGTCACAGTGGATCCATGGACAGAAGATGGCAGAAGGTCTTTCTGGAGGAGTCCAGAAAAGAGGGCTTAGGGTCAGAGCAGAGGCCAAGATTCAGGGACAAAACAATGGTATTCAGAAAGTCAGAGTACAAGCTTAGGAGAGAGGCGGCCTGGACAAGCCCTGTGGGAATAAAAGTGTGTTAGTCCCTTTTCACACTCCCGATAAAGATGTACCTGAGACTGAGAAATTTACAAAAGAATGAGGTTTAATGGATTTACAGCTGCCCATGTCTGGAGAAGTCTCACAATCATGGTGGAAGGCAAGGAGGAGCCACTCACATCTTACATGGATGGCGGCAGGCAAAGAGGGAGCTTGTGCAGGGAAACTCCCATTTTTAAAACTGCCAGCTGTCATGAGACTTACTCACTATCACAAGAACAACGTGGAAAAGACCCACCCCCATGATTCAATTACCTCCAACTGGGTCCCTCCTACAACACATAGGAATGCAAGATGAGATTTGGGTGGGGACACAGCTAAACCATATCAAGCAGGTACCCAGCTGTGGGACTAAGAAGGAAGGGTGGGCAAGGGTACAAGGCTGGGAGCTGCTTTTCCCACCCCCATCCCCCAGCACAGCCAGTGTCATCTCAGAACCTAAGCAGGACCAAGGCCTCTGATATCAAACCTGGCCCTCTTCACTGAGTGTCTCCAAGGAGGCAGGGCCTGACCAGAGTCCTCAGGACCTGTGTGGAAAGGCCCTGAGCTAGTGAAAAATGCACCAGTTGACAAACAGATGGGAAATTAGCAAAGACGTAGAAATTTCCTGTAACCAAAAACAAGTACGAGTCTGAAACTGAAAATTGAGGATTGTTCCTTTGGAAAAGATGTCCCCGCACCGACTTTTTTCCATAACTGGAGGTTAAAGAGGTGGCTGGCAGGGAAGGGGATGCTTCCAGGGCTGGCCCTGCCCAACGTGGTTACAAAGCACAGCTGCTATTTCAAGCTTGGAGAGAATTTTGGTGCATTAGGCCAAATGCAGTGACTCATGCCTATAATCCCAGCACTTTGGGAGGCCAAAGTGGGAGGACTGATTAAAGCCAGAAATTGGAGACCAGCTTGGGCAACATAACCAGATCTCTTCTTTACACAAAATTTAAAAGTTAGTTGCATGTGTTGATGTGTGCCTCTTGTTCCAGCTATGAGGCAAAAAGCTCACTTGAACCCAGGAGTTTGAGGCTGCAGCAAGCACTCCAGCCTGGGGGACAGAGCGAGACCTTATCCTTTAAAATTAAAAATATAAACATAAATTGGTGCATCAAATTGAGATGCTGCAGCAAGCTTTGATCACACCACTGCATTCTAGTCTGGGTGACAGAGTGAGACCCCCATCCCTAAAAACTAAAAAATTAGTGCATTAAATTGAGAGGCTGCAGCAAGCCATGATCACACCATTGGATTGCAACCTGGGTGACAGTGTAAGACCCCATCCCTAAAAATTTTTTTTAAAACAAGAAAAAGAAAATGAGTGCATAAAATTGAGAGGATGAAGTGGATTCTAGATGTAGAAACAAAACGAATGGAGGTGAGAGGTTGGAAAACATGATGAATGTAAGGATAACATTGAGCAAAACAGCTTTTCAGGTGCAGGCTGCAGCTCTGGAGTTGGGGAAGGAGATGCACAAAGCAGGCTTGTGGGAGGGCAAGGGTGGACTCTGCAAACACCCTTCTCATCCATCACATGCTCGCTGCAGGCTGAGCATAAATGTTCAGCTTGCCCCATGATGGAACAGAATCACTAGCTGGGTAAGCCAAACAGGTTTCTTTCACTGCTCTCCAACAAGACAGTGGCTTCCCAATTAAGCACTGCATCTGCCGAATCATGAGGTCCGAGCATCCATCCAAGCAAAAGTGCGGACGCTGCCCCTGCCACGCCTAGGTGTCCCAGAACTTTTGACAGGAGGAGATGCCTTAGAGTGCTTCATCAGACGATTTCTAGACAGGATGCAAAAATTCGCCTCATCAATATCTGACATTGCTTACATCATACAGGCAAGCATGTTTCTGGGATGTCTAGAAAATAAGAGAACTTCTCTGAGTTGCTTCAAAGGATGATTATTGCCTTCTCTGTCTCTGCTGTCTGACACTGAAACATTATTTTCTCCATTTTGCTACACTGTCCTCTTTTCTGATGTTTATCTTTTTTTTTTTTTTTGACTAGTATTTTTATTGGTAAGAGGTGCTTTGGAATTTGCACACATGAAGAAATAATGAGACTTTTTCTTCTATACTTCTAATAGTCAGCTGCTCTCTTAACTTTCTTGTCCAGGTGTTTTGACTTTTAAATTCTCTAGACGGTTTCTTTTTCTTTCTTTCTTTCTTTCTTTCTTTTTATTTATTTATTTTTTTTTTGAGACCAAGTCTCACTCTGTCACCCAGGCCCAAATACAATGGTGCAATCTTGGGCTTACTGCAACCTCCATCTCCTGGATTCAAGCGATTCTCCTGCCTCAGCCTCCTGAGTAGCTAGGACTACAGGCACGTGCCACCATGCCCAGATAAATTTTGTATTTTTAGTAGAGATGGGGTTTTCCCATATTGGCCAGACTGGTCTTGAATTCCTGACCTCAGGTGATCTGCCCGCCGAGCCTCTGCCTAGGATCTGCATATTATGTAGTCGGTTTTGTTCAGCATTTTTGAAAAATCCCCACTCTCGGAATTCTGAAGACATGACTCCACTGCCTGCTGGATTTTGATTCTGTGGAAGTCTGCAGCCAAGTCTGACTGGCTGCTTGGGGTTACCTGACTTTTTGTTTTCACTGCGGTTGTTGCTCTTGTTTACTTACTGCTCCTGTTTGCTCTAGGTCCCTTCTTTGTGCCTAAAACATGCAAATGTCATGAAGCTAAGTTCTCGGTATCACACTATTCTAACTAATTGGACTCTGTTTTAGTGAACCTTTTCAACCTGAAGTTCAACTCTTTATTTACCTCAAGGAAGTTTCTATTTGTTCAATGCTTCTTTTCCATGTGTTCTGTACTTTCTCACATGTACATGCCATTTCCTTAGACCGTGGGTCTTTTTTCCTCCCATTATTTTCACTTCCTCATCTTTTTCATACCCTTGACTTTTATTTTTAGGCACCAGAGTTTCTCACATGCATCATCTGCTTCACTGATCCAGTTTTCTGCAGCCTCGAATCTGTCATTGCTGCTTCCATCTGGGATTTTAAATTCTGCTATTGTGCTTTTTTCATCTTCTCACATTCTTGCCTGATCTCGCTGTTGTTTCTCTGCCTGCTTGCCTTTCACAGGTGCGATATCTTTCTGCATGTTTTAAGGAACACATGGTAGAAAATCTGTAACATCTCTTCCTTTTTCATCAAAAGGCATTTGCTCTAGTTTCTTTTGAAGTCCTTTGTTTCATTGACGACACGGTTTGGCTGTGTCCCCACCCAAATCTCATCTTGAATTGTAGCTCCCATAATTCCCACATGTTGTGGCAGGAACCTGGTGAGAGATATTTGAATCGTAGGTGCGGTTTCTCCCATACTGTTCTCATGTCAGTGAATAAGTTCCACAAGATCTGATGGTTTTATAAGGGGTTTCCCTTTTCACTTGGTTCTCATTCTCTCTCTTGCCTGTTGCCATGTAAGATGTGCCTTTCACCTTCTTCACCTTCCTTCACGATTGTGAGGCATCCCCAGCCATGTGGAACTGTGAGTCCATCAAACCTTTTTTTCTTTATAAATTACCCAGTCTCAGGTATGTCTTTACCAGCAGCATGAAAGTTAAGTCTCAGTGTTGCACTCTTCTAACTAATTGGAATTTGCTTCAATAAACCTTTTCAACCTGAAGCCCAACTCTTTCTTTAGCTCAAGAAAGTTTCTATGTATTAATGCTTCTTTCCCACGTGTTCTGTACTTTCTCACATGTACTTGCCACATCTTTAAACTATGGGTCCTTTTTCCTTTCGTTATTTTCACTTCCTCATCTTTTTCACACCCTTGACTTTTATTTTAATACAATCGACTAGTGATTTTCTCTACAATATTGCTTTGCCAAGCAATACTGGCAATAATTCTCTCTTTATTAATTCTCGTAAGCACTGGTCACTGATTGTTTATTATCAGGAATCAAGATGGATCCTGATACATATTATTTGGATCCCTTCTAGCATCTTTTAGACTCAATAAAAATTAAAGACACTTACAGAGATTTCGATAGCCAGGTAAGGTATGCAGCATCCTGCTGAGACTAAGGAGGGAAACTGATTGTATGTATGAGTCTCTTCTCATACTGCTATAAAGAACTACCTGAGACTGGGTAATTTATAAAGAGGTTTAGTTGACTCACAGGTCCACATAGCTGGAGAGGAAACTTACAATGATGGTGGAAGGGGAAGGAAACTTACATTCATGGCAGAAGGCAAAGGGGAAGCAAGGCCTGTCTTACTTGGTGGCAGAAGAGAGAGAGCACGCAGGGGGAAGTGCCACAGTTTTAAACTATTAGATCTCGTGAGAACTCATTCACTATCACGAGAACAGCAAGGGGAAAATCGGATCCCATAATCCAGCTACCTCCCACTGAGCCCCTCCCCCTACACGTGGGGATTACAGTTCAAGATGAGATTTGGGTGGGGACACAGCCAAACCATATTGCTGAGTCAGCAGCTGTGGCAACACGGAGAATTGCTCAGTCCAGAGAACTTTTTTCCATGTTTCTTCTGACATCAGCAATTAAAATTAGTACATAATTTCCAAAATATCTCCATTTATCAAAAAATACATGGATTTAGGAAAATTATAGAATAGTACAAACCATACCATTATACTGCAATAGAATGATACTGTACACATTTTGTAACTTGTTTTTTTCACTTAATGGCATATAGGGTGCATCTTAGACACATTTTTATTAAGATACATGTAGGCCTTCTTCATTCCTTGTCACAAATGTATAGCATCCCATTAGATGACACCAAATTCATCAACCTCTTCCAGACTGATGGCACTTAGGTTGCTTTAGGGCTAATTGGTTGGTTGGTTTTATTTTGTTTTGCTTGCAGTATAATTTGGTGGATTCCTTATCATTTTGACATCCCCTTAAAAGAAAACTTTTTTGAGGTAGAGTCTCATTGTATCATCCAGGCTGGAGTAAGAGTGGCATGATCTTGGCTCACTACAAGCTCTGCTTCCTGGGTTCAAGCAATTCTCATGCCTCAGCCACTCAAGTGAGGCTGAGGATTTCACTATGTTGACCAGGCTGTCTCAAACTCCTGACCTCAAGTGATCTGCCCACCTTGGCCTCCCAAAGTGCTGAGATTACAGGCATGAGCCACTGCACCCAGCCTCCCTTAAATATTTTTGAAACACAAATTAAAAGTTTTACATAAATGTCTCCAATATATTCATTTATGTAAGAATTTTTTAAAATAACACTGTTAACAGTGGTTCCCTCTGGGACGTTAGGCCATGGAGCAGTCATGTGAAAGGCATGAGCTAATATATTTCACTTTCCATCCTTTTACTACTGTCAGTTTTTACATCTAAGGGTAATGCTTTTCTAATTTTAATCAAAATACGTAAATAGATAATGCTATAATAACATTTCCACAAAGACAGACCTCTTCTTTCTTAGGGCTATGTCTCAGGAGATGTTTCTAAAAGTTAGTTTACTGGGTTAAAGGGCACAGTCTTGAAAGTGTTATACCCACTCTCGTGGTCTGGAAAGATTGCAAAGTTTTAATGCTCTGCCTGTGATTCATTCCATCAGGTAAAAATAGATATAGCCATTGTATTACTCTGTTCTCACACTGCTATAAAGAACTGCCAAGACTGCATAATTTATAAAGAAAAGAGGTTTAGTTGCCTCGACCTCTTCAGTCAGTTCTGCTGAAGAGGCCTTAGGAAACTTACAATGATGGCAGAAGGGGAAACAGGTACATCTTACATGGCAGCAGGTGAGAGAGAGAGAGAGAGGGAGGAGACAGGAAAAGGGTGAAGAGAGAGAGAGTGGGAAAAACTATCATTTATAAAACCATCAGATCTCATGCGAATTCCTTCACTATCAGGAGAACAGCTTGGGGAAACCACCCCTATAATCCAATCACTTCCCTCTCTCCACTCGTGGAGATTACAGGTCCCTCCCTCAATACGTGGGGGTTACAATTCAAGATGAGATTTCGGTGAGGACACAGAGCTAACCCATATCAGCCACATTCCATTGCGTCGTGTCTAACAGTGAAAGCTCCGGTCATGCAGCTAGTGTAAAGGATGTGGTCTTAAAATCCATTCAAAAGGGCTCAACTGGTGGAAGTGCTAGAATGGGTCCTATGTGATTCAGCTCCATTCTTGCCTACTTGCTGCTCTGGATCAAAAACCCAGAGATGAGTGACATTCTGTTCTTATGGGTGCCCAGAGCAGAAGTGGTGTATTTGAGGATGGCAGATAGTCTATAAAAGGAGTCTCGTTGAGACTTTGCTCAGAGTCCCCTCCTGTCTGTTGGAGATTCTTTGTTCCACCCTTTTCTGTCCCTGATTTTGTGCTCCAGCGGGCCTTCACAGTAACCAGAGCCACAGCTTCTTTGCTCAGGTCCAAATGGAGAAAAATAAATGGTTGAGCTTTGCACTGCCTGGGTCACCCCTAACTCAATCCCCGCGGCCAGGCTGCGCTTTGGCTAGCAGTTTGTTGATAACTGCTAACACAGGATAACTGTGATTGGTTGACGTCGATCAAGACACGTCCCTAAAGACCCAGAAGAGCCAATCCCAATCAAGCCTTGGCTGCTTCACAGTGAGAGGTCAACTGGCATGGCCAAGAGAAACCTGCTTTGCCCAACACATCGGTATTTTCCGTGGTTGGAAAGGAAAAAAAAAAACGATATGTACTGAACCAATATTGAGTACTGACTAAGGAGCTTTTATTATTTAATTTAATCCCAACAGTCCTTAGGGACAGGTCTTGCTATCCCTATTTCACAGATAAGAAAACTCAGCTCAGAGAGTATGAGTCATTTGCTTAAGGTCCTACAGCTAATATGCATCAAAGCTTATCTCACCGATTTCATATGCTGCTTGGCATAGCTTGTTAATGACCCTGAAGTCCATCCAAGCTAGGTCTGGGAAATACATTTTAGAACCTATTCTCCCGAGTTTTGTTGTTTAAAAGTAGAGTATTTGGAATATGTGTGTGTGTGTGTGTGTGTGTGTGTGTGTGTGTGTGAGGTTTAGACTAGGATTGGAAGGAAAACTAAAGATTTGTTTTTGCCAGTTAAGCATCTTCTAACAGTTTAAATAATTGGTCTGTGTTATCAGATTTTGGCCTAAACTAGATCACAGGAATGAATCATGGCTGATGTAATGCACACATGTCTTAGTAGAGCTAATCTGTGGCAACCAGGTGCGATGAATTTTACAATATGAAATAGAGCTCTACACTTGTCCCCGGTGAGCAATTATGGCATCATCAACTAGGCACTTGGATGCAGTTCAAAGAGCTGAGAAGAAGTCATGAAAACGCAGGGAAAGTAAACTTTGAAGTTCCAGAGAGGTCACCCAATCTCCTCCTGGCCTTGTAGAGATGGGAAAACTGGTGCCCTTAAAAGAACAGGGGTTGCCCAGAGCTGTGTAACTTCTGGGATGGTGAGTCCTCCAGAAAATTTGCTCCCAGGGGACTTCATGGAAGGAGACATTGCCTTCAAACTTTGGCTTTTCAGTTCTGCTACCAGCATTTGGGATTGAACCAATATCCCCTGATGGCAATTCTGGTTGGGCAGGGGAAGTGTGAGGGTGTGGTTGGGCAGGTGGGTGGAGTTAGGAACCGGAGCAAAGGGACATAGACATGCAGGCTACTGTGGTTGGTGGAGACCTTCCAGCAAGGGCAGCATTGCCTGCAGCGACATCAAAAAGTCAAAAGAGAAGCTTTCTGCAAGCTTAATTCTTTTTGCTCAGGAAGTACTAAAGTTAGAACCTGCTGTCTTTGAAAAAAAAAAAAAAATGTTATTTCACAGATGTGTACATGTAAACAACAAATAAGCAAAGACAAAACAAAACAAAAAAGATTTGAAGTCCTAAAACTTCGTTAAGATATGTTTTCCTTCCAAGAGACTACATGGAAATTTTGTTGTTGAAATAATTCATTGTGCTCAGCTTCACTTGAAATGCTTAAATACCTTCAAACCGTTTCCATTTTTGCCTTTACTCAAACTAAGTGGTTACTTCCTAATGAGTGCAAAGCCCAGTATGTGAAAAGTGTGGTTTTAGCCCATAAAAGAGGAGGAAACACCATTTTAATAGTTTCTCAGAAGCAGTTAAAAAATGACACAATGAAGTTTAATAGGCTGAGGAAACATGACACCCCATCATTTAAAACTCAGCAATGCAAAAAATACCCAGGGGTGAAGAGAGATGAGGGAGACTGCCAAAAGATCATTGCTTGAAGAATTGCCTTCCCTTGTACAGCACCCACCCAGGGCAGTTGCCCAGATTCACGCAGGGGTGACCATATTTTATATCATGTGATCCTCAGCCCACAAGCTGATTGGATTAGAGGAGGCCACACCCTCAAAGGAGTATCAGAACAGTGATACAGCTCGCTGCAGGAGGCTCTGCACAGTTTTTGCAGCCACGTGCAAAATGAAACTGTAAGTGCTCTCATTCAAAAAGCAAGAGAGGGCTTGGCGCAGCACACTGGGAGGCCGAGGCGGGCAGATCACAGGTTAGGAAATCGAGATCATCCTGGCTAACACAGTGAAAACTCCCTCTACTAAAACTACAGAAAATTAACCTGACGTGGTGGCATGCTTCTGTAGTCCCAGTTACTGGGAAGGCTGAGGCAGGAGAATCACTTGAATCCAGGAGGTGGAGGTTGCAGTGAGCCAGGATCGTGCCACTGCATTCCAGTCTGGGCAACAGAGTGTGACTCTGTCTCAAAAAAAAAATAAATAAAATAAATAAATAAACAGGGAAAAGGCAAGTTTGGCTCTCTTGCCCTTTCCTTCTAAGTTCTCATTTTCAGCATAAGGAGTTAGCTGACATAGCTGTGAACCCCGAATATCTGAGACAGATCTCAGTCAATTTAGGAAGTTTATTTTGCCAAAGTTAAGGAGTGTACCTGTGACACAACCTCAGGAGGTCCTCATGACATGTGCCCAAGGTGGTCGGAGCATAGCTTCTGAGAAACTATTAAAATGTTGTCACCTGTCAGGTGCAGTGGCTCACGCCTGTAATCCCAGCACTTTGGGAGGCCAAGGCGGGCGGATCACAAGGTCAGGAGATTGAGACCATCCTGGCTAACACAGTGAAACCCCATCTCTACTAAAAATACAAAAAATTTAAAAAATTAGCCAGGCATGGTGGTACTTGCCTGAAATCCCAGCTCCTTGCAAGGCTGAGGCAGGAGAATAGCTTGCACCCAGGAGGCAAAGGTTGCAGTGAGCAGAGATTGTGTCATCGTACTCCAGCCTGGGTGACCGAGTGAGACTCCATCTCAAAAAAATATATATGTATATGGTGTCACCTCCTCCTTTATCGTCCTAACCCATACTTTTCACATACTGGGCTTTGCCTTCATGAATTCATTAGAAAGTAACCACTACTTACGTTGAGTAAAGGCAAAAATGGAAATGATTTCAAGGTATTTAAGCATTTCAAGTGAAGCTCAGCACAACGAATTATTTCAACAACAAAATGTTAATGTAATCTCTACAGAGACCTGAGGCATTAATCAACAGATGAAAGAGGAACATTGGTTTGGTACTGAAATTCCAGGCCACAGGTAGATAAGAGGCAAATAGTTGCATTCTTCTGAGTTTCTGGTTAGCCTTTTCAAAGGAGGCAATCAGATACCCATTTATGTCAGTGAAGAGCGGGATGACTTTGAATAGACTGGAAGGCAGGTTTGCCCTAAGGTGTTCCCAGCTTGAGTTCTCCCTTTAGCTTAGTGATTTTGGGTCCCCAAGAGTTATTTTCCTTTCACATAAGGAAGTGGCCGGGCACGGGTGGCGCGAACCTACAGTCCCAGCTACTCGGGAGGCTGAGGTGGGAGGATGGCTTGAGCCCAGGAGTTCTGGGCTGTAGTGCGCTATGCCGATCTGGTGTCCGCACTAAGTTCGGCATCAATATGGTGACCTCCTGGGAGCGGGGGACCACCAGGTTGCCTAAGGAGGGGTGAACCGGCCCAGGTTGGAAACAGAGCAGGTCAAAACTCCCGTGCTGATCAGTAGTGGGATCGCGCCTGTGAATAGCCACTGCACTCCAGCCTGGGCAACATAGCGAGACCCCATCTCTTAAAAAAAAAAAAAAAGGAAGTCACACGAGTAAGAAAGGACGTAACAGATCCCTTGGTCATTCATGTTTCTCACAGTGCCATTGACTTCCTCCTTTTTTAGAGCAAGTCCTGGATCTAGTGACACACTTACTGAATAAATGACAATGGGCATAGCAAAACTCACCGGCCAAGATGCTTTCATTTTTCTACTTTTTTTTCTCATGGCACTTGATGTTGCCATGATATGTAAAAATAGACGTCAATTTTCAACACCTTCTCCTTCCTTTTATAAAAAAACAAAGTTACTATGTTTCATCATGATTGGTTAAGAATTCTTGTTTTGTGTTTTGGCTTTCATTGGTTAAAGATTGAAGCTGGGCCTGGTGCAGTGGCTCATGCCTGTAATCCTAGCACTTTAGGAGGCTGAGTTGGGTTGGCCAGGCTGGTCTTGAACTCCTGACCTTCCTTCTAAGTCCTCATTTTTAGCATAAGGGTTAGCTGACATAGCTGTGAACCCTGAATGTCTGAGACAGATCTCAGTCAATTTAGGAAGTTTATTTAGGAGGAAGTTATTAGGAGGAGATCAGGAGTTCAAGACCAGCCTGGCCAACATGATGAAACCCCATCTCTACTAAAAGTACAAAATATTAGCCAGGCATGGTGGCGGGCACCTGTAATCCAAGCTACTAGGGAGGCTGAGATAGAAGAATCACTTGAACCCCGTAGGTGGAGGTTGCAGTGAGCTGAGATCACACCATTGCATTCTGCCTGGGCAACAAGAGCAAAACTTTGTCAAAAAAGAAAGATTGAAACTGACCACTGGACACGGTGGCTCAAAAATAAATGAATAATTTAAAACATTTTATCATTTTAAATTAGATTTATTTTTTTAATTATTTAATAAGTGACAGATTTACTAGACTCAAACTTTAAATTGTTTAAGAATAAAATAGAAGCAAAATTCTTCCTTCCTCCCCTGCTACCTTACCCTCTCTTTCTACCCTCTCCCCAAATAGATAACTATCATTTTCAATCCCTTAGATTCTCTTCCTGAAATTTTTAAATTTACATCTATACTCTGTTAAATTGTGACTTCAAAATATGTTCATATCCTAATCTTCAGTATTGGTGAATGTGACCTTATGGGGAAAAAGGGTCTTTCCAGATATCGTTAAGTTATCTCAAGATGAGATTACTCTGCCTTGAGGAGACACCCTAAATCCAATAGCAGCTGGGTTTTTTTGTTGTTGTTTCTTTTTTTGAGACGGAGTTTCACTCTTGTTGCCCAGGCTGAAGTACAATGGAGTGATCTCGGCTCACCGCAACCTCCATCTCCCAGGTTCAAGTGATTCTGTTGTCTCAGCCTCCCAAGATTACAGGCATGCGCCACCACACCCAGCTAATTTTTTTATATTTAGTAGAGAGGGGATTTCACCATATTAGTCAGGCTGGTCTCAAACTCCTGACCTCAGGTGATCCACCCACTCAGTCCTCCCAAAGTGCTGGGATTACAGACTTGAGCCACTGCGCCTGGCCAAGGTGTTCTTTTAAGAGAAGAGAGAGTTAGAGACACAGAGAAGAGGGCTATGTGCAGTCACAGGCACAGATGGAAGTGATGCTGCCATACACCAAAGAAGGCCTAGAACTGCCAGACTCTGTAAGAGGCAAAGGGAGATTCTCCTTGGAACCTTCAGAAGGGGCCCACGTGGCCCTGCTCACAGATGATTTCAGACTTTGACCTACAGAATTGTGAAAGCATAAAACTCAGTTGTTTTTAAGCCATCGTGTTTTTAGTAATTTGTTATAACAGCCCTCAGGACCGAATACAACATGTAAGCAATGCAAGAATATATTCTTTTTTTTGGTGTGATTTTATCCTTAAAAGCCTTCACCTTTCAGTGCAGTTATCTCTTTAGAGAAACATAAGCAGGCCTCAAGGAGGTACAGATATCACTGAAGCAATGAACTTCATGACTGCCATGGCCCACTCTTGTCACCCCTGCCAGGAAAGGGTCTGAAGGCTGAATCGTATCTTTTCCAGGCACTGTGGCTGAAAAATGTCACACCTGTCACAGATTCCAAGGGCCGCCTCTGAGAAGGGAATATCTACGCCTGCTGCCAGTGCAAAACTGTGAGAAAGTCTCCTTACTCCCTAGAGAAGGGCCATACTCACTGACTTTCATTCACCATTTAACAGTAGTTCCTAGAAATTTGATGTATTACCTGGTCTGCTATCACAAAAATCCAAAGCCTGAATAGTTTTTAAACCATAGAAAAGTTGAAAGAAAAAATATTTTCCACTCCTTAATAACGCCAGGGCTTAATTACACACTTCTTGAATTGCAGCTTCAGGGAATTTCAAAACACATAATTTAGCCTTCTTCTACCGCATGAAATATTCTGTTGGAACAAACAAGATTGGGGCTACTATATGAAGTTCATCTTACCCAGAAGGTAGAAGCAGTAATTCATACTTTCAGAGAGAGGGAGAGACACTTTGCCTTAAGTGGCCAATTTTAACTTCTACAGATTCTAATTTTTAACGTTGGGGTTAAGCTCCAGTTAATGCTGAAAATAGATGTGTGTTGCCTGGAGCCAAAGGCAGAAAATTGTGAGTCTCGGGAATAGTACCAGCCATTAACCCTTCCGTGGCAGGATAGTGGGAATGTGGTGGGGGGTAAATGAGAGGTCAAGGTAGAGCAGTGAGGAACCCCAGAACATTGGGGGTGTGGGGCTTCTTGGAAAGACAGCTATTTCTGAATGGTGCAGAAATACTTCAGTATTTTAACAAGTAATGTGTCCTGGTGCACGTCGGCCGGGCACAGTTCTAGTGATATTAGTACACATAGCACATCCTACCCAACACTTTCATACCCATCGTCTTGCCTGACTCTGCTACCAAAGGTCTGAGTTCAGTGTTACCCGTGACGCTGAAGGTTCCAGGACGCGAAATGACTCCACCAGCGTGGCCCTAGCAGTAGGTTGTACTTGTGGGCCCTGAGCCCATATTTTCAGATTTCAAATCCAGCCCTCTTCTCATTAAATAGCAGCTACTTTTTAAATGAGATTAAATCTTTCCAGCCTAGGCATACAACCAAGCCAGCTCCATTTTCGGTGAGAGAAACGAAGAAAGCCACACCAAAGCCAGAGGAGAAGCAGAGGGGGTTCAGAGTCAAGGATGCCGTGGGAGTTGCCATGAGGACAAGTTTTTAAAACTGAGAAGCCTCAAGGCTGTATTATGGATGAGAACCCTAAAATCGTGGAGTAGATAAGCTCTGAGTATAGACCTCTTTTTCTTTCTTTCCTTTTTTTTTTTTTTTTCTTGAGATGGTGTCTCGCTCGGTCGCCCAGGCTAGAGTGCAGTGGTGAAATCTCAGCTCACTGCATCCTTCCCCTACCAGGTTCAAACAATTCTCCTGCCTCAGCCTCCCGAGTAGCTGGGATTATAAGCACCTGTCACCACACCTAGCTAATTTTTTTATTTTTAGTAGAAACAGGGTTTCACCATGTTGGCTAGGCTGGTCTTGAACTCCTGACCTCAAGTCATCGGCCCACCTTGACATCCCAAAGTGCTGGGATTACAGGTGTGACCCACTACACCCGGCCTAGACCTCTTCTCAGTTACTCACTTGGTAGACGTCTACACCAGAGTAAAGAAAACGTGGCTACTTTACCCAATAAGTAACAGAATGTGCTAACCCAAAATATCAAACAAAAATTGGCAAACGGGGTTTATGTTAATATATGGATGGCATCACTAATAGGTTATTTTACAGGAGAATGGGATTGGGAAGGGCACAATCCTGCATCTGAAACTGCCATCAAAGAGTTTCTCTCTTTCAGGGGAAGGACAAGGCCAGGCTGACCCAAGCCTCTCCCCAGAGGCTGGCCTTGACCTCTCTGCAGCTGTGTGCCACTGAAGACGTCTCCCAAGGCCAGGTCTGAGGATAAACAGTGGCGCAGTGCTCTTGTGCCATGGCTGAGGTTTCTATCTCTTTCTACACACTCACAGGCAGGGGAAATGAAGTGTCGCTCTCTAAAACTCCAGTGGGCCAAGCCATTGCGGACGCATGGTGTATGCTGTGTGTGCACTTCTGCGTGCTGCATTTGCATAGTTTATTCCTGTTTTAAAGCTGAATAATGGATTCAGGTTCTGAGCAATAGAAGCTCTACATAAATTATTAGCCAGGCTGGGCTCTGCTTTGTGCTCAGGTGAACCTTGCCCCAATTTTATCTGAGGTTGCTGCTGCCCTAGAATGAGCCCAAGGCACAGCCTCTGCAGACTGAGACCCAGAGCTAGGCAGGGAGAGGGGGAGATGGGTTCAAACTACAGGATGTGTTTTTTCCAGTAGCCAAGAAATGCATTGTCTGTGGAATGGTAAACAGCACAGGGGCCAGCACAGACTTCACTGAACCTGAACCTGAGTCTAAGGACTGTCATGGGATGGGAAGAAGGGCCCGGTGGTGTCTCATGACAGCAAGCTGAAGGATGTCATCATGATGGTCACACATTTCATTTTGAACCAACCAAATGCAAGTATTAAGGGCCTGCCTTGTCTTACATACCATGTTGAGGACTGCAGAGATCAGGTAGAAAGGGTTTCTATCTGAAAAGCAAAGTAAATTAACAATATGTTATTAAAAATAATAAGAAAGCTAAGTAAGTTGTCAGACCCAAAATTAACATGAAAGAGCCAATGGTGGAAATAATGATAAATCCAGGATTTGCTTCAAATTAATTGGGCAGGTGGAAAGGGATTACGTGGAACAGAAGGAAAGATTAGGTGTGAGTTAGTAACTGTTGCAGTTTGGTTTAGGGTACGTAAGGATTCCTCATGCCTCTCCCACAAATTGTATATGCTTTTGAAACTTTCCACTATAAGAAATTTTATTTTTTAAAAACTACCCCATTCACAACAATAACAAGATTTATAAAAACACATTAAATTACATCTACCAAGTAATGCACTATGCATTTATAAAGAAATCTTCTGTACCACCTAACCAGAAGCTAAAAACCTAAAGAGAGAAACAGGATATTTCAGGATTTTTAATCAGAAAGACATCAATTTTGCCCTAATTAATCTATAAATTCAGTGTAATCCCAATGAAAATTCCTCCCAAAATGTGTTGCATTGGACTTGGTGGTTCTACGAAAAAGTAAGTAAATAAATAAAAATTTAAAAATAATTTATTATAGCTGATTAGCTGATTCTCAAGTTCATATGGAAAATATGAAAAAATAGTAATGAAATTTTAAAAACAAAAAGAATGAGAAGGAAATGACCTTATCAAAACACAGTATAATGTAATAATTAAAATAATGTGAAATTAGAGCAAGAAAGGACATGTATTAATAGAACTAAATAGAGATTTCAGAGGTAGATGGATGTGCATATGAAAATCTGGGTTGATGTAGAGATAGCATTTCAAATCTTTCCCTTTCTGATTTGGGACAAGTTCGGTTTTCAATGTGGGAAAAATAAACTTATATACACGTCTTTATATGTCAGTATACTTATTTACCAATATATCTATGCCTGCATATCCTACTTCTATGTTTGTGTCATTGGGCAAAATTACACGTTCATCTTCATATCCTTATATTTTATATTTTATACATTTTTATTGAAAAATACATAATTGATATTTGTTTATATATTCCATATAGATAAATCCTATAAGACTTAATAGAGGTGAACAGAACATTTCCACTTCCATGGAGTTCACAATACCTATATATAAATGTAGACATATATACATGCATGCATTTATGTATATATTTGCTTACATATGTTTACAAATATACATTTTGCATAGATGTGTGCCATGATTCAGATGTATGTGTCCCTCCAAAATTCACATGCTGGATCTTAAAGCCAAGGATGACGGTATTAAGAGGTGAGACCATTGGAAGATGATTAGTGTATTAGTCCATTCTCATGCTGCTATAAAGACACCTGAGACTAGGTAATTTATAAAGGAAAGAGTTTAATGGACTCACAGTTCCACATGGCTGGGGAGGCTTCACAATCACTGTGGAAGGTGAAGGGGGAGCAAAGGCACATCTTACATGGCAGCAGGCAAGCGAGCACATGCAGAGGAACTGCCCTTATAAAACCATCAAATCTCACAAGACTTATTCACTGTCATGAGAACAGCACTGGAAAGGCCTGTCCCCATGATTCAATGACCACACACTGGGTTCCTCCCACGACACATGGGGATTATGGGAGCTACAATTCAAGATGAGATTTGGGTGGGGACACAGCCAAACCATACCAGTTAGGCTCTGCCTTCATGGATGAGATTAGGGCCTTCTAAAAGGCTCCAGGAGTGAGCTCATCTCTTCATCCTTTTTGCCTTTCCACCTTCCACCATGTGAGGATGCAGCAACAATGGTCCATCTTTGAAGCAGAGAGCGGCCCTCACCAGACATGGAATCTGCCAGCACCCTGATCTTGGACTTCCCAGACTCCACAACTGTGAGAAATTAATTTCTATTATTTATAAGTTGCCCAACCTAATTGCCGTAACAGCCTGACTGACTGAGACAATGTATGTCTGCTAGCCAGGAAGGCATTTGGTTTTGAACTAAATATGCATATATTTGTATGCATAATGGCAACCTGAAGAGAGCCAGGAATTGCCCATCCCCTGTCCAGGCCAAGGTCACCTGGACAGGGCTTCACAATGCTTTAACCTGTGAGAGCGTCTTTATGGAGGTAGACACACTTACCTGTCCAGGCCCCGGACATCCAGGCCTGGCCTAGGAGGGGCTGAGGAGCCAGCTGCCCACAGGTTCCATCTGATCAGGAGGTGGTGGCAGGAGAGGCTCTGGCAGGGTGTATGACATTGGCCTTTGTGTTGTCCACGTGCACCAGACCACGAATGGATGGGAGGAGAATCTCTGGTGACATGTGTCTCACCAGGCGAATAAAGAACGTGCTTTTTATTTTTTAATAAAGCCAAGTAAGAACAACTGCACCTCATGTCTGTGGAGTGCTTCCTGTGTACCAGGCACAGAGGCCCGGTGTATTATCTCACTTCATCCTCACATTAGCCAATATGCGATAAGTTTATGGTCGTTACCTTTGTTTCTGAAGATGAAAAACAGGTTTGGTGCCATAGTGTGACCTGCTAAGGGTCACTCAGCTGGGCAAGGGTAATACCAGGCTTTGACCCAGTCCTGTCTATCTCTAGAGCCCTTGACTTTGACTTTCACCCCCGATTGCTTCTTTTCAAGGTGATTTCAACTCATCTTTTACATAGAAACATTTCTAGTTCTTTTATAACTAAGTGTTCTTAGGGAAATGCCATATCAATTAACTGTTCTTATGCCAAAGTCTTCAAACCATTTCTTATCCCTATGACTCCGAAAGACACGGCCAGGGTTGAACTTGACTCTTGGGAGAAGCCCCATGTGGGCGTTCTTCGGGCATCCACATGGCATGGGCATTTGTAGGCTCTACAGGCAGGCCTGGTGATGAGACGGAGGAGAAGAGAGCGGATAGGGCCAGAGGGGATATAGAAAAGAGATGACAACGACTAGACAGCCATTGACTGAGGAAACATTACAACAAATATAATTATTTTCTGAATATCTTCTTCCTGTCTCCAGTATGCAATAAGATGGAAATCACCAGGTATCTTTGGAAACCATCTATGCATTGGAAACGTTTGGGTATTGGAGAAAATTGAATGAATTCACTAGGGGAGAAATTGTCTCACTTTTATATATTTCCCAACCAGGACAAATACACTCAAAATAAACTTTCTTTCAATGGCTGCCACAAAAAGCTATAAAAAATTTTTGGCACCATCATAACAGAAATAAATTTGCTTCTAAGAATAAAAAATATGAGTTAGAAGGAAAATCCTGATTGCTTAACAGATACTGTCAACCAAAAATAACAGAGCGTGGCCCTCCAAAGAAATGAGTTTATTCAGGATTAGACAGAAGGGTTATAATCCAGATGTGCACGCTCTGACTACTCACAGGCATATCCGGGGAGGCTGAGGCAAAGGGAAACCTTTAAAGGCAAAAAGGAGAAGTATGTGCAGGTTTTGAAACAAAAGTTTACTGGTTACAGGGCTTATCACAGGTGGCAAAGTGTACACTGGCCAGTACTAGGAGAGGGTCTACACTGGAGCGATCCCGACTGCACGCTCGAGGTGTTACAAGGCTACTTGCGAGGCTGCAGTTAGGACTGGCTGTTACTGGAAAGCTGTCATCACAGAAGCGGGCTTCACTGCAGGGTTGTGTTTAGGAGAGTTTCTTTCAGTAATTCTTCTTATAAGGCAAATATGCATGAGGACTTTTTCTTCAAGACCTCCCAACTTCATTTTATTAGGATTTGACATAGTGACTCTATGTTGACTCTGACAATTTTCACAGATCTACACCCAGCCCACCCCCACCCGACATCCCCTAGGGGTCTTTGTGGCCTGTTATCCCCGAGGACTTTCCCTGGCCACCCTGTGAAAGTGTGGTCAAGCCCAAGTGTGGCTTCTAGCGGGCAGATGGGCAGGGTGAGAGAAGGATTCGAAGGCAGGTGCAGCTGTTCGCTCCCCAGTTTGAGCCAGGGGTGTGGGAATGGAGGGAAAGGTGCTTTCCAGATTCATCCTAAATTACTTCCGGCCCTGCCTCTAGTTAGAGCACATAGCTTTCCAAATGGTGTAGGTGACTAAGACATACAATAGATGCTGTAAATTTGTATAAACACCAGTTCTTTTGCATTTCAAATATTCCAGCAGTACAAAAATGGATACATTTTCCTCTTTATTCATTCAAATGTATTCTAGTCCTTTTGTTTGATAATTAATTCCTGACTTCCTCTGTGTTGGCTCACTCTGTACCTGGAGTGTTTCCTACTTCTTCTGAAAGGACCCAGTGAGAGCCTGACATTGGAGACGGTGTGGAGGAGAAGGGACCAGAGAGCTACAAGGAGGTCTAGAAGGGCTACGGATTCACCAGGTCCCATGGCCCAGAAATGTCAGAAACCCGTCATTCCTCACCCTGCTCCCACTCCGTCCTCCCTGTCCCTTCTCTCAAAAACATAGCTCCCTCCTACCGCTTTCCCATATCTACATTGACAAGAGTTCCTTCAGTCTCAACTACAAGCCAATGTCTTCTCTGCCAAGTACCATTGCACCAGCACGCTGGGTCTCCAGCCTTCCACAGGGCCTTTGTAACACGAGGTCCCACCCTCTGTCCTGCACCACACTCATCCCTGAGCCTCGGTCCTTTGGTAGTGCATCTTTAATATTTGAAAGCTTGAGATCGTGAGATGAAGAATAATTAACCAAGACTAAATGTTTGGAGTTTCCCTAGTTGAAGCCACTCGGGTGGAACCTATCAATCACAGTGGTCACAAGGAGACGGCCCCCCGCTGTGCAGGGAAGAGCTGTCATTCTTACGAGGAGAGTTCAGGAATGGTCTGGGGTTGCTATAAATTATCTGTGCATTTGGTATCTTTTTAGCTGCTCCAGGTAGGAACAACCGATGTTTCCGTTGATGCCCTGCAATGTGCTGGTGAGAAGCCCATTAGAAAGTGATTATTTAAGAGGCCAGGCACAGTGGCTCATGCCTGTAATCCCAGCACTTTGGGAGGTCAAGGCGGGCAGATCACTTGAGGTCAGGAGTTTGAGACCAGCCTGGCCAACATGGGGAAACCCCATCTCTACTGAAAATACAAAAATTAGCCGGGTGTGGTGGTGGGCACCTGTAATCCCAGCTACTCAGGAGGCTGAGGCAGGAGGATCGCTTGAACCCAGGAGGCGGAGGTTTCAGTGAGCTGAGATCGTGCCATTGCACTCCAGCCTGGGTGATAGAGACTCTGTCTCAAAAATAAAAAAAAAAAAGAATCAGCCCTTTCAACCTTACCTGGGTTTATGCTAATGAGGTGACACTGTTGCCCCGGAGACAGCTTCAAGACCAGAGGAACCACCCACGCAATTACAAGGTAGGAACTTGAGCCCACTCCCCACCCTCCAGGGAGGGAAGAGAGGCTGGGGATTGACCTAATCCCCAGTGGGCAGTGGTTTAATCACTAATGAGTACGTAATGGAACCTCCACAGGATCCCTAAACCCTGGGACTAGGATAGCTTCTCTGCTGGTGAATTGCTCCAGGGTTGGGAAGACCACACGAGGCACCTGGAGAGAGAATGGAAGCTCCAGGCCCCTCCCCATCCTCGCCCTGGGCAGCTCTTCCGTTGACCACTTATGAGCTGTATCCCTTATAGTGGACCAGTCATGGTAAGTAAAGCACTTTCCAGAGTTCTAAGAGCCGTTCTAGGAAATTATCAAACTAAGGAGGGAGGCTT
This sequence comes from Aotus nancymaae, assembly GCF_030222135.1. Lineage (NCBI taxonomy): Eukaryota > Metazoa > Chordata > Mammalia > Primates > Aotidae > Aotus > Aotus nancymaae. Next base: position 218,478 of record NW_026988444.1, read on the forward strand.
GGGAATCCGTGATATAGAACAAGAGGCTGAGACTTGCGACTGACCGGCATCTGAAGAGAAGAGGGTCTATTAACTTGAGCAAGCTGCGTTTGAATTGAAGTGAATTGAAGGGCACCTGGCCGGTGTTGGAGAAGGGGTTGATGTGGGCAAACTACCCCCCCACACATTTGGTGTCAAAAGTGTTGTAAGAAATGGTTCAGAGGCCGGAAGAGCAGCAGCTGGAATGTGGACTCAGCTTCTCCCCACAAGGCTTGCAGCCTGCAGAGCCCACCCACCGCCCAGAGGTCAAAGCAAGCTTGCTTCTCAGTGCTTGTCTATCTTCTCTGTGGCATTTTTTGAGACACTGAAGTAAAGATCTCAGTTCCTTTCACCTTTGAGTTTCCTTGGGAGTGACTCAGGCACTTGAACCCAGTGAGATGCTCTAAAAAAAAAAATACTGACTGCAATTTTCTCAGTATTATTGATTAATATAGGTAGTGAGCACCCACCCACTGCCCGGAGGCGCCCACCACCACATCCGGCTAATTTTTGTATTTTCAGTCGAGACGGGGTTTCCCCATGTTTCCGCCTGCACATTCACTGCCGCACCCATCCCCTGCGCCTGGCAGGTGCTCACTACCTACATTAATCAATACTGAGAAAATTGCAGTCAGTATTTTTTTTAAAAAAGCATCTCACTGGGTTCAAGTGCTTGAGTCGCTCCCGAGGAAACTCAAAGGTGAAAGGAATTCAGATCTTTACTTCAGTGTCTCAAAAAAAGCCACAGGGAACATAGACAAGCACTGAGAAGCAAGCTTTCTTTAATAATCTCTTTTGCCGTCTCTGTCAATCTTAATATCGCTCTAAAACCAGCCACTCCTTCCCACAATGCCATTCTCCTCTCCACATAAGCCCCTTATAAAGAAACCTCATCAGGCCGGGTGTGGTGGCTCAAGCCTGTAATCCCAGCACTTTGGGAGGCTGAGCTGGGCAGATCACCTGAGCTTGGGAGTTCGAGACCAGCCTGGCCAACATGGTGAAACCCTGCCTCAACTAAAAATACAAAAATTATCTGGGCATGGTGGCGGGTGCCTGTAGTCCCAGCTACTTGGGAGGCTGAGGCAGGAGAATTGCTTGAATCCGGAAGGAAGAGGTTGTGATGAGCCCAGATGGCATGCACCATTGCACTCCAGCCTGGGCAACAGAGTAAGATTACGTCTCAAAAAAAAAAAGAAAGAAAGAAAGAAAAAAGAAAAGAAAAGAAAAAAAAAAGAAAGAAAGAAAATTCCCCAGAAAAATTCTTGGGCTTCTCCTCTCTTCCCTGCAAGTCTAGCAGAGCTTGTCAGTCCCCTCCTGCAGAGTCAAGCTCTTTCAGGGTAAATCTCCACTACTTTGTGTATGTGCCAGTTTGTGAAAACACACATACGCACCACACACACACACACACACGCCAAGTTGGAAGGTGAGAACTAACAGAGTTGGCAAGAATTTCCCAGGCAGAATGACGAGGACAGATTGTGGACCGTGTGCCATCATGGACTTGATTATGTTATTTCGTCCCTGGCACACAACCGAAAAAGAAACATGGAGAAGGCCCCATGCCTGGCAGGTGATTGATGCTGGACTGCTGGGTGTGTGCCTGTCAGTCCTGAGAAGTCAGCCTCTGACCTGGAGAGGGAGGAGGGAGGAGGCCCCAGGTGTCTAGGTTGACTCACCCCCTCTTGATTTTCTGCCCTGAGGATGAACTCCCTGGGGTCTCAGCCCAAAGCAGCTGCCACACCCGCTGTTTTAATCGTTTGTTTGTGTTGTTCTGGTTAAATTTTCCAGAAAGTGTTGGTTCTTGTTATTTTGTTCACATAAAAGATTTCTGTTTAATATCTTAATTTTTAAGGTTTTATAATTGCCTCTTACGGCATAGCGATATTTATAGAATATAGCTCTCAGTGTTTTATTTTAAATTATCTCTTTAGTGTCCTGGTTTTACCTTTCTCTTGTTTATCATTGCTATTGATTGGATTGTGGCCTCCCAGCCAAACTCATCTGTTAAAGTCCTTATCCTCAATATCTCGGAATGTGACCCAGTTTGGAAACAGGGTCATTCCCAATACAATTCATTAAGATAAAGTCCTGCTGGAGTGGGGTGGCCCCTGATCCAATATGACTGGTGTCCTTGTAAAAAGCAACATTTTGACACAGAGACACACAGATGAATGCCATGTGAACATGAAGGCTGAGGTTGGGGTGATGCTTCAACAAGCCGGAGAACCCCAAAGATTGCCGGCAAACCACTAGAAGCTGGGAGGGAGCCCTCAGACCCCTCGGAAGAAACGAGCCCCCCGACACATTGATCTCGGACTTCCGGCTTCCAGAACTGCGAGAGAATACATTTCTGTGTTCAAGCCCCCAGCTGGTGGTACTTTATCAAGAGTGCCCTAGAAAACTGACACAATCATTTAAAAATAATTTACATTGTTCTTTCACTTTTTACTTTCCTCTGCCCCTTTTATTATTATTATTTTTTTATTTTATTTTTTCAAAGATGGAGTTTCACCATGCTGGCCAGGCTGGTCTTGAACTCCTGACCTCAGGTGATCCACCTACCTCGGCCTCCCAAAGTGCTAGGATTACAGGCATGTGCCACCACGCCTGGCCCTTCTGCCCCTTATATTTTAGTCTTGTCATTCCTATTTTTTAAAGTCTTCTTTTATCTCTCTGAATATTTGAATCTTTTATTACTTCAAACTTTATTTCTCTTGCTCCCTTGAGTTTATTTTATTCTTTGTACCATGTAGCATCTTTTGCCTTTGATCCTCTCAATAGTTTACCAGGTTGGCGCTACTAATGTCATGGCCTCTCCTCTTGCTGGGGATTGGGTTACAGTGCAAGAGAAGTGAGGCCCTCGCTGTGTGCACCCCACAAGCACCCAGAGTGGTCGGTCCCTTTTCCTCTCTCTCCACCTCAAATTTCCGCCAGTGAACCTCCTCTCTCCCTCAATGCTGATCTCTCAAAATTCTCAAAGTGTTTAACTTGAGACTGGAAAGCCAAACAGTTTCTCCTAAGACCATTATGATTCCTCGGGTAGAGTTAAACGGTTGACTACTGGAACATGTTATTATAATACACCATCAGGTCACTAAGCCGCTTCATGAGCATGGGCTCAGACGGCCTGGGTCAGGCTGAATGTTCTGCTCTCACCATCTCAAACTCCTTAACGGCTTCAGCACTAGGCCCTGCAAATTGTGTAGCTGGTTCTGTTCAGCATTTTTGAAAAATCCCTCCTCTCATATCTTTAACCACCAGATGCTGAGAAGTCACACAAACTTTGCGCTGTACCTGAGCAGGTCCACCAAGAAAGGACCATTGTGCAAGGCTCAGGCAGGATGTCCCTGAACTCCCACCTGGCCTTCATGGACAGAGCCCAGGAGACGCTCTGCGGTCAGGCTCTCGAAAGTCTTTCCAGCCAGCCTACCTTAAAAGTAGTACGCTTCCAGTAGGGTTGGAACGTACCAATTTGCAAAAATGTAGTTTCCTAATCTCCAATACCTGAAAGAGAGGGTTGAAAAAAGAAAATAATTCTGTGATAGGCTGATGGTGTTGGATGACATTTCAGCTCTCACTGGAGACTCAGAAAGATCCAACAGGGGCTGGACACATTGGCTCATACCTGTAATCTCAGCATTTTGGGAGGTTGAGGCAGGAGGATCACTTGAGGTCAGGAGTTCAAGACCAGGCTGAGCAACATAGTGAGACCCCATCTCTACAAAAAAAATAAAAAATTAGCCAGGTACAGCAGAGCATGCCTGTTGTACTAGCTAGCGGGGAGGCTGAGGTGGAAGGATCACTTGACACCAGGAGGTTGAGGCTACAGTGAGCTGATTACACCATTGCACTCTAGCCTGGTGACAGAGTGAGAACCTGTCAAAAGAAAGAAAGAAAAAAGAAAGGAAGGAAGCAGGAAGAGAGAGACAGAGAGAGAGGAAGGAAGGAAGGAAGGAAGGAAAGGAGGGAGGGAGGGAGGGAAACAAAGGAAGGGAAAGGAAGAAGAAGGAAAGGTCTACTGTCCTTGGTAAGCCTTGGACTTGGGATCCCAGCACCTGCAGCAGCCCCGAGCTCCCTGTGCGCCCCAATTCTGCAGTGTTTCTCCCCCCAGCTCCACCCACAGACCCCATCTTGGCCTCGGTCACAGTCTACAGTTCACTCTGGCTTCCTTCCCACTCGATCTCCCTCCCAGGACCAAGGCCCACCTTGACCCTCCAGGCACAAGCCTGCTTCCCTCCCTAGCAGCAGCCATCCTCGGAAACAGCATCATCCACATCCCTGTTAGTGGCTTCTTTAAAGAATCTCTCCTTGCTCAGCTGGGCCTGCCACGCTTCCCAGTGCCCTTCTTGCCTGGATTCCTCCCCACTGAACCCTGGGCCTTCGAAGCCCAGTCGCATAGCTAGGGCCAGCCTCACCGCCTGACTAGAGTCCCTCAGTGCCGTGGGCAGGGCCAGAGCCCGGACACAGATTCCCAGCATGCCTGAGCAGGTTCTCCTTAGAAAGCAAAGCCAGATCGAGCTCATGAATGTGCAAAAAAACGTATTTTCATAATCTCCAAAGCCTGAAAGAAAACGTTTTTGGAAGATAATGCTATACTAGGCAGGTGAGCTGTTGCATGACATTCTCTTTTTTCTCCAAAGTTTCATAAATATTTTGTGCTTGTTTAACAAGGAAGAAAATGTTATTTACCTTGCCAAACATTCTAAGGTGTATCTGGGAAGTATATTCTTTTTGTTTTAATACTTAAGTTCCGGGGTACATTTGCAGAATGCGCAGGTTTGTTACACAGGTATACGTGTGCCGTGGTGGTTTGCTGCACCCATCAACATTAGGTATTTCTCCTAATACTATCCCTCCCCGCACTCCCCACCCCTTGACAGGCCCTGGTGTGTGATGTTCCCCTTGGGAAGTATATTCTTAAGAACATCTAATAAATATTTTAAAACTAAAGATAATGAGGTGAGACATACCCTAAGGGTTATTAGAAAGCAAAACAAAACAACAATAGCTTAAAAAATACAGCAATAAAAACAGTGCAATGATGGCCCTGAAACAAACAAAATTAAAACTACGCAAACGCACGCGATGTGATAAATAAATGTAACGTGTTATAAAGGCAGAATTACAAACTAGTGAGAAAATGAGAGATCTTCCAGCAAATCATGTTTGCATAATTGGCTGAGTTTCAGACACAGAATGAAGTCTTCATTTTTTTATCTTGAATTGAAAATGGGTTCCAGATGGATTAATGATTTTAATACATAAAACAAAGTCATAAAAATAATAAGAAAAAACAACAACAAAAAGATTTATAGTAAATCAAGGCCAAATAGGGACTTCTAAGTACAACACGAAAGACAGGCATGTCAACAGGATGGTTTTGACCAGGGCGGCCAGACACGGACAAGGCCAGGAACGCAGAGTACAATAGTAGCTCATATATCACGTGTGTAAATATCTGAGATTATAAATCAAGCTAACAGATTGTTAAATTAAAGTTGTTTTATCCTTCTCTATTCTTTCATGAAACAAAAACATGAAATTGATAGACAGCTATGGTTTTTAAGATTGGCAGTAAGCAAAATATCAAAGGCTGCATGTCATAATGACAGTGTGGTGTTGCACGTCGTCATGACGGTGCGGCGTTGCACGTCGTAATCATGGTGCGGTGTTGCACGTCGTAATGACGGTGCGGTGTTGCACGTCGTAATGACGGTGTGGTGTTTGGGTGTTCTGTTAGTGAGTCATCAATATGTGGGCAAGTCATCAAACAAATACGAATAACAAATAAAATGTTATATTTCATTCACAAAAATTATTTTCTTGCCTTCACTTCAGTAAAAATCACTGCATTATTTTAAATTTTTTAGGTAATTTATGTTCCATTGACTCTAATAATTCAAAGGATTAAAAAGCAAAACTTAATTGCATTTTAAGTGTACAAAGTTTGAATTATTTTCTTCAAAAATATACATTGAATGAAGATTAAAATCTAAAATTATTTTAATTGGTTTTTGAAAAACATTTTTCTTCTAAAATATCCATGATAATTTATTACAATTAAAAGGCAACCCTTTAATTAGTAGCTGTCAGAATTTTCAATCAAAATCATTTATGCAAAGATAAAATTTTAAGTTTATTTATCTTTATTAGTTAAATCTTACTAAATAATAAAAATGACACTATTTACAAACCTAGCATTCACAATTCTTGTTGCCAGTATGAAGAAAGGAAATCATGCTTCACACCTACTGTGTTTAGATACATGTGTGTACAAACTACTATATGTACTGAAATGGTATTAATCTTTTTTTTTTTTTTTTTGAGCTGGAGTTGCACTCTTGTCACCCAGGCTGGAGTGTAGTGGTTCAATCTCGGCTCACTGCAACCTCCACCTCCCAGATTCAAGCTATTCTCCTTCCTCGGCCTCCCGGGTAGCTGGGATTACAGGTGCCCACCACCACACCCAGCTAATTTTTGTATTTATTAATAGAGATGGGATTTGGCCGTGTTAGCCAGGCTGGTCTTGAACTCCTGACCTCAGGTGATCCACCTACCTTGGCCTCCCAAACTGCTGGGATTACAGGCTTGCACCACTGCACCTGGTCATGGTATTAATCTTATAAAGAGAATAATGTATGTGTGTATATACAAAATATTGTATGTAGAGAAATTATTTTAATCCTTATAAATATTCCTATCTAATAAGTTCTCTGGATTCAAGAATTTAAACAGGCAAAGAAGCAAGAAAATGGACATGCAACCCAATGAAAAGATGGTGCTTGAGCATGCAAGAACAGATTGAATGCACGCCCTCCATGAGACAGGGTTTGGCCAGGTAATCAACGTCTTTTTTCTCACCGAAGCACTTCTGTGTCCCAGTTCTCCATCCCCGAGCCATGAACCTCCTTAGCCTCAGCCCCAATACAACATACACACCGCCCTAGTATTGGGACATGATCACCTTTTGTTTTGAGAACGTCTGGCAAGAGGTGAGACATTTTTTCCAGGAAGCCAAATGAAACAGTCAAAACAGCTGTTGTTAGGATACAGACCCCGCCATACCAAGGCCAGGCAAAGCCAATCCCCAAGCAAGCATCGGCTTTGACAACATTCAAAAATCACTTATGTATAAAGCAAACAAAAGAAAACAAAAATTCCACGAATAAAATTTAAAAGCAACAATACATCTGCAACAGACATGACAAACCAAAGAGTCAAATCATAGTGTCATTACTATGTAAAAAAAAAAAAAGTTTTTAGAAGTGTCCCTAAAGGGAAATGTAAAGATAATGACACTAAGAAACTGACAAAAGAAAACTTTAGATGGCCCCAAAAAAAGTCATCCAAACTCACTAGTAGCACTTGCTTCCAGGGCAGGGGCCTGGATGGATTTCCCGGCAGGCTGCAGGCCCAGTGTTTTCGAGTTTCGGAGATGCCGGAATGGGAGCCCATGAGGGGAGGGGGATTGGGAGCAGAGCCAAGGCCCCAAAGATCCACTTTCAGGAAGCCATGTGGGGTCATCACTGTTGCTGTCACAGAGAGATCCAGGAGATTCACCTTGGGAGTCAGGAGATGCTGGAAAAAAGAGGCTGTGTTTTGCTTTGAACAAGGGCGTTTTGTTACATGGGAGGAGGACAGAGGATAACTATTACCCCTCTTGCTCTGCGGGTCTATTTTGTGCCAACGTCTGCACAGAGCACCTTCAGGGGCACCTGTCTGAAACCCAACAGCCTTTTTTCTCATGTGCCAGTGACCTCTGACAGAGCTGACTCTGTAAAATGATGGCTTTGCCAAACGTGGATTCCATGGTCATTCAATAATCAGGGACTTGAAGCTGTTTGAAGTAACCGTTTCTTCTTCTAGCCCAGAAATTAAAATCACCAACTTTTGCTTAGACTTATTAAACTGGATATCTAAAACATCATTTCTTCTTTGACAAAATACATGGCTAAAAATTTCCTGTTACCGTGATTAACAAACCAGAAATAAGCATTTAACTGGAAGTTCAGGACCCATGGCCAGTGAGGCTAAAATTAGCTTGTTTTTATTTGCCATTAACTGTGCTCAACATCTTTCTATTTAACAATAGACTTCATAAGTCATTATTGGGAGTAGATATTACGAGAGCCAAGCCTTGAAAGCCACCCAAGGCTTCCATAGGCTTGCCACCATGTTGTGGGTTTATATATTAAATAACAGGAGCCCAGATACAAGTTACAGCACTTCTCTAATCCATCCTTTCCGTAGCCGCAGTCTCACTGGAATACCATGCTAAAGTGGCACGAATTTTATCTCAGATTTAACTAAACTGAAATAATTACAATGCTCCATTTTTTCTAAATAAAGAGACTATTCTCCATCAATCCAGTGGATTCTCGCACGCTGCTAACTCTCCTGGGCCTCCCCCTCGTGAGTAACCATCTACTTCTTAGACAAGCGCTCCCAAGGTGTTCAGCACCTGCTGCCTTGGCGGGTGGTCTCCAAAGCAGAATTTTTGCATCTAAAAATGTATCTGGTTTTGCTAAATAAGCACTATCTGAAAGCACCAGGAGGAGTGCAGATTTGCACCCTTCTTGAGTCTGGTATAGCAGCCCCTGGAGGGACTTGACTCTAATACCCCTCAGCAGACAACTTACACCTGCCAAGGTCATCTTCCTCTGCCTCCTGGTAACCTTCACAGATAGAATGTCACGGTCCTTTGGCCATTCTTAGTCACGCAGACTCCAAGGCCTTAGGAAAACCCACTTCCATCTCTTTATTGCTCTTCCCTAATGACCCATCCCAAGGTTTGACCGACATTGTTGCTGTCACTTTGCACTGTGCTTTCTGCCACTGAACTAGAATGATCAAAGAATTTTCATCAAAAGAGTTGATACAGTAAACATGGCCAGACCACTAATACACCTGGATAAATCAATCATTTTCATTTTATGAATTTTACTAGAATTTTATTTGAAAACAACCATGAGACGCTGCTTCACCTTGGGTCACCCTGCTGGTGCTCATGTGTGTCTATACTCAAACAACTGGTGTAAATTCACATCATACCCAATGCTTCTATGGTCTAAGCGTTAAAGGTAATGAGCCTAAACGTGCTGGCACATACTCAGTGCTAGCCAAGTGTCTGTTTAGTGTTAATGATTGTGTTCACCTAGACCACTTGGGTTGTTTGTTTGAGACAGAGTCTCACTCTGTTGCCCGGGCTGGAGTGTAGTGTCAAAATCTCAGCTCACTGCAACCTCCGCCTCCTGGGTTCAAGTGATTCTCTTGCCTCAGCCTCCCTAGTAGCTGGGATTACAGGCACGTGCCACCACGCCCAGCTCATTTTTGTATTTTTAGTAGAGATGGAGTTTCACCATATTGGCCAGACTGGTCTTGAACTCCTGATCTCAAGTGATCCACCTGCCTCAGCCTCCCAAAGTGCTGGGATTACAGGTGTGAGCCACCACACCTGGCCAACCACTTGTTTGTTTGTTTGTTCCTTTGTTTTTTGAGATGGAGTCTCACTCTGTCACCAAGCTAGAGTGCAGTGGTGCGATCTTGGCTCACTGCAGCCTCCACCTCCCAGGTTCAAGCGATTCTCCTGCTTCAGCTTCCTGAGTAGCTGGGACTACAGACGCATGCCACCACACCCGGCTAATTTTTGTATTTTTGGTAGAGATGGGGTTTCACCATGTCTCTACTAAAAATACAAAAATTAGCTGGGCATGGTGGTCTAGATCTCTTGACCTCGTGATCTTCCCGCCTTGGCCTCCCAAAGTGCTGGGATTATAGGCATGAGCCACCACGTCTGGCCATTTGGTTTTTCTGATATTGTCTGAAGCACAATACATTTGTGAGATCTTGAACTGCTAACTGATCTTCCACATGAGTCACTCCCAGCCTCAGGCTTCTGACAGGAAGGGCTGGTTGTGCCAGAGAGAGCACTTGGCTTTGGCACTAGACTCTGCAGTGGGGCAAGGCAGATACTGGGGAAACTTACAGAGATGCTGAGTCCAGAGGGAGCCATCATGTTCAAGGGATGCACAGAAACATCTAGACACGGCTCGGGAATTCTAAGGCCAGATGGTGCAGGGGGCATTGATGTGGAACGGAAATGGTCAGACATCAGGCAGGAAGTTAACACTGGTCTGGATGGAGGGAGGACTGCACAGAGATTTGTTAGATCCGGGTCCCTGGGATGGAGACACGAAGCCCCAGAGAGACAGGTCTACTGGACCCATTGCAGGAACGAAAACAAGGACCAAGACCAAGGTCTTACTTGTACCTGCTCAAAGGCTCAGAGACAAGAGGAGATTTATTTCTAATGAACCACCTAGTCAGAGTTGGGCTAGTTGTAAAGGGGAACCTTGCCAAGCCTTTCGGGGTTGGGCTGGTTTAAGCATTTGTCCGAGAAAGAAAAGGGAGAAAGAAATGTGCTTGTGGCCCCAACTAAAGGAAGAAGAGGGCCTCTAAGGCTGGGCTCCATTTGAGGTGAGAACCGATAAAAAAAATTACGATCAGGGAGGGCGTGGTGGCTCACGCCTGTAGTCCCAGCACTTTGAGAGGCTGAGGTGGGCGGATCATGAAGACAGGAGTTCGAGACCAGCCTGGCCAATATGGTGAAACCCCATCTCTATTAAAAATACAAAGATTAGCTGGGCATGGTGGTGCATGCCTGTAGTCTCAGCTACTTGGGAGTCTGAGACAGGAGAATCGCTTGAACCCAGGAGGCAGAGGTTGTAGTGAGTGAAGATCGTGCCACTGTACTCCAGCCTGGGTGACAGAGTGAGACTCCATCTCAAAAAAAAAAAAAAATTACGATTAGTATAAAGTCATTCCACCCAGGCTATAAAATAATCTAATTTGACCCAACGTGATTGTAAAAACCACTATTATAAAAACTGGGGTAAAGATGTGACATTAAATATTGGATTTCTCTCCAAACTGGATGGCTTTTGAAATCAGATTTCTAGTAGACGTAAATAGGTGCATATAGCAAGAGAATATAACCACAAGGAAACTTTTGTTTAAACACTCTTACTTCAGACTCTCACTTCTTTTTTTTTTTGAGATGGAGTCTCACTCTGTCGCCCAGACTGGAGTGCAGTGGCTCAGTCTTGGCTCACTGCACCCTCCACCTCCCAGGTTCAAGTGATTGTCCTTCCTCAGTCTCCCAAGTAGCTGGGACTACAGGCACCCACCAACATACCCAGATAAATTTTTGTATTTCTAGTAGAGACAGGGTTTCACTGTGTTAGCCAAGATGGTCTCGATCTCCTGACCTCATGATCCACCCACGTTGGCCTCCCAAAGTGCTGGGATTACAGGCGTGATCTACCGTGCCCAGCCAAGTCTCTTGCTTCTTAAATCATGGCTCACAGTTCCTATTACTGTTAGAAAAAAAAAAATGGTAAGGCTTTGAAATTTATCAAAATAGAAAAAAAAGGATTACTATGTGTCCTTTCTGGGGATCTCCATTAACAATCTCTGAACTATTTTACAGCTGTTTAATTAGAAAACTAACACAAATTAGTTTTGCCCAGATAGATGCAAATTTGTTATATCCGGTGGAATGCAACTGATTAGTGACCCATTTTGCATCTACAGCTGATTATTGAACAACCTGGGGCTAGGGATGCTGATGCCCTCCCCAGCTGAAAAATCCATATATAACTTTGACTCCCCCAAAGCTTAACTACTAATAGTCTACTGTTGACTGGAAACCTCACCAAGAGCATAAGCAGTGGATTAGCACATATTTTGTATTTTACCTGCATTATATACTGAATTATTCCAATAAGGTAAGCTGGAGAAAAGTTGTTATTAAGAAAATCGTACGGAAGAGAAAATACATTTACAGTGATGTACTGTGTATATTGATAACGTAAGCTTACACTGTCTATTTACAAGACAAATCATCTGTCTGAAGTGCAGGCAATTGCAGCTGCAGGCCTCTATCTCTGGTACACATTGAGCAATTCAACTTTTTCTTGTAAAGTCGTGACTTACCTTTGCTTCTTGGGAGCACTTCCAGTATTCCTAGTGGCACTTCATATGGGTCCCATGGTGTTATTCAAGGTTGATGGTGTTGCACTAACCACAGTGTAAACTCCACAAGCACCACGAGAGATCGCTTTTACTGTGATATGCAATTGACTAGAGAGACAAACTGTTCACAGGGAGGTAAGTGTCACATGGCATTTTAAGCAGACTCTGGCAACACTTGAGCTCACCGCAATAGCAACAGGAGGTGGCTACAAACCTATCTCAGCAGTACAGCATGGGTTGCAGTTAATTTCACGCAGTTATGACTTAATACTGCATCATGACATTTGTTCACATCTTTCTCAACTGTGAGTGGTGCCATATACAATCTGGGTTTGTGTGTGTATGTTTTTATAAATTTTAACTTTTTGTAATAGATTTGTGTATACTTGACGGTAGTAAATTATAAAATAGACTAGTATCTACATATATTTTATGTATTCATGACATACATTTTTCTTAATTTTTTCTATATTTCTAGGCTACGCCATTCATCTGCAAGTTTTTCAAATTATCAAAAATCTCCAAAAAATTGTCTAACGTGATTACCAGAAAAAATATATGTATAAGGGGACGTGTGCAGTTCAAATCAATATTGTTCAAGGGTCAACTGTATTTGGAGAATCATCTCTCTTTCTTTTTTTAGTTTTTTTATTTTTTTGAGACAGAGTCTCTCTCTGTCACACAGGCTAGAGAGCAGTGGCGCAAGCTCGGCTCAAACCTTTGACTCTCTAATCAAACAATTCTCCTGCCTCAACCTTTCAAGTAGCTGGGACTACAGGCATGTGCCACCAGGCCTGGCTAATTTTTGTATTTTTAGTAGAGATGGTGTTTTACCATATTGACCAGGCTGATCTGAAACTCTTGGCCTCAAATGATCCTCCCACCTCAGCCTCCCAAAGTGCTGAGATTACAGGCGTGAGCCACCACACCCAGCTGGAGAATCATTTCTGCATCTTTTTTTTTGCCTTTATACCTGTGGTACTTTTAATTCTCATTTGAGCCAGTTGTGACATCTTACTGCTTCCCTTATTCATTAATGAGTTAAAAAAAAAAAGAAGTCTTTGGGCTGGGCGCGGTGGCTCACGCCTGTAATCCCAGCACTTTGGGAGGCTGAGGCGGGCGGATCACGAGGTCAGGAGATCGAGACCATCCTGGCCAACATGGTGAAACCCTGTCTCTATTAAAAAAAAGAAAAAAAAATTTTTAAAAAACGTCTTTGACCTGTGTTTATTTCCTATCAGTGTGAGAATGTTGATTAAACTCTCTTTTAAATATTCTCCTTTAACACAACAGAATAATCAATCCATTGAAAAGATGCAAGCCTGTATGTATGTGTCCTAGAACATAAACAAAGTCAAAAGAGGCAGTCTTTGTGACAGAAGAAGTGTGCACTGCTGATTGAAAACTGGGCTCCCGTCCCAGTGCTGGCAGTGGCCGTGCCAGCAGCCATGGGCAAGGCTGTGCCCCTCTCTGACTCTGTGACCCCTCTGGGGAAATGAAGGTGAATTATGATAGCCCTGATTCCTGGGGTCCACACCATCAAACCCAACTAGATTTATCTTTGAATGTGTGGCTTACAATCTAATACAAATGTAACATCCTGTCTTACCCTAAAGGATGAATCCAAAACATCAAAAACTGAGTTAAAATGCAGTTTCCTAAATAAAAAGCAAACATTTCTGTTTACCCATTACTAAACATGAGTGCAGATTCTGACAGTCAGATTCCAGTCTTCTTCCTCTTTGAGGGACAGCTACTCCCACTGCTGAAAGACTGCCAGGAACATTAGTGGGACTTTGATCCCTTATGAAGGGAATGTAAAGAGGAGGGACATGGCTAGGGGACTGCACAGGCTGTGCCCACAAGCCCTGGCCAGCTGCAGCTGAGGTCAGGTACAATGTAGTCCCCGAGAGATGGTTTTTTTATTTGAGATGGAGTCAAGCTCTGTCACCAGGCTTGAGTCCAGTGGCGCGGTCTCGGCTCACTGCAACCTCTGCCTTCAAATGATTCTCCTGCCTCAGCCTCCCGAGTAACTGGGATTACAGGTACGCAGTGCCACACCCAGCTAATTTTTGTATTTTTAATAGACACTGGGTTTCACCGTGTTGGCCAGGATGGTCTTGATCTCCTGATCTCATGATCCACCCACCTTAGCCTCCCAAACCCAGAGAAATTTTAATGAAATTATCCTATAGTAGAAAGAACAGCCATCCCTACCCCCAAATTATCATTAGTCAATCAGATAATTAACAAATGTGTCAGTTCTTGCAATTTTTAATTGCAAAGAGAAAAAAAGGAGAGATCACTAAATTGACAAACTAAAGTCCATCAGTTTTGAAAATATGTGTATATGAGTGTACAAACATATATTCAGATATATACATATATATTTCTGTACCGCAGTGAAATGTTCTAAATATCTGTGAAATTTTAAAAAGTTATTCATTTGTGAATGTTTGTTGAGTATTTATAGGCCTATATTTAACTGAGCAAGGAGGGGAGTGGGTGAAAAAGCAAAGGACATGAACAGATACTTCTCAAAAGAAGATATACCATGTGGCCAACAAACATATGAAATAAAGCTCAACGTCACTGATCTTTAGAGAAATGCAAACAAAACCACAATGAGATACCACCTCATGCCGGTCAGAATGACTATTATCAAAAAGTCAAAAAACAACAGATGCTGGTGAGGTTATGGAAAAAAAGGAACGTTTTTATACTGTTGGTAGGAGACTAAATTAGTTCAACATTGTGGAAGACAGTGTGGTGACTCCTTAAGGAATCAGAAATATCACTTGATCCAGCAATCCCATTACTGGGTATGTACCCAGAGGAATATAAATCATTCTATTATAAAGATACATGCACACATATATGTTCACTGAAGCACTATTCACAATAGCAAAGACATGGAATCAACCTAAATGCCCATCAATGATAGATTGAATAAAGAAAATGTGGTGCATATACACCACAGAATACTATGCAGCCATGAAAAGGAACGAGTTCATGTCCTTTGCAGGATCATGGATGGAGCTGGAAGCTGTTATTCTCAGCAAACTAATGCAGGGACAGAAAACCAAATACCACATGTTCTCACTTATAAGTGGGAGCTGAATGATGAGAACATGGACACGCTGGGGCCTTTCAGAGGTGGGGCAGTTTCGGGGAAGGGAGAGCAACAGGAAGAACAGCTAATGGTTGATGGGCTTGATATCTGGGTGACGGGTTGACCTGTGCAGCAAACCACCATGGCACACATTTTTCTGTGTAACAAGCATGCACATCCTGTATGTGTACCCTGAACTTAAAAGTTGATGAAAAAATAAATAAATAAAAAAAATCCTTAAAACAATTAATTCATTTGCAAATCTTTATTGAGTATTTATAGGCCTAGATTCAACTGGGCAAGGAGGGACCCTCCCCAAGCGTGAAAGGGAGAAGAACAGATGCTCCAGCTTTCCTCCTCCATCGGTCAAAGCTCACTCACCAGAGCCTTGATGCCCCAGAATTTTGGGGCTGGGCATGGACGGACCTGGTGGGACCTGTGTCACCACTAGGTGACAACAGGGAGGCCCAAAGGCAAGAGACAAGAAATGTGAGTCATAAGTGTGAGGTGGGGAGGGCATGTGAGGCAGGGCACTGCCAGGTCCTGCCCTGGAGCCACACAAAGGACTGGGCAGTCACCACAGTGGGTCCCTGAAGGCAAGGGGCACAGTAGCCACCTGGTCCTCTCATTGCCAGGGCCACAGTGCTCAGAAAGCGAGGCAAGCGCTCAGCTGTGGAAGGTGCGTAAACCAGTCCCAAACACACAGTAAAATTCCCGTGACCTTTACATAAATTCTATCTTGGCGTCATTTGCTGTCTTCCTTTTTTCTCCATGAGAAAAATGTCCAATCATTTGCATATTTATGGTTCAAATAAGACGATTAGATTTTTTAATTCCTCTCACTTTGCTTCATGAATCAACAAGAAATACATTTTGGAACAGCTCTTTAAGGAATGTCACATTTGCAGCAGATTCACTAAATTAGGAAAAATCACTTTATCTTGGAAGGTTCACTGTTATAAATTTCGATTGTCCCCAAAGTCATTAAAATCCTGGTCCTAGAACCTGTATATTTTATGACCCACTTCCTTCCTTTATGGTGCTGAGACTTCTGTAAAGAAGGAGTCTTTAACTAAAGGAATGCTAACCAGCAGACAAGGCTCATTTTAGTGTCTGGCAGTGTGCATATTTCCATTTCAGTGGCTCTAAGGGAGTTCTCTTTCCAAGTTATTTTTGACGTGAATCTACAGCGGTAGCCAAGGGAAGTCTGGCCTTGACTTTGACGGTAGTTCCCTCAAGCAACATTTTCCCACTTCTTCTGATGCTGTTTTGGTCCTTCATTGTAGGTGTCATACTTAAAATTCTCTTCGTTGACTCTAAAATATGTTGAAGCGCAAACGTCAGGTTTTTGGCACGTGTTCATTATTATTCCCATGACGAATACAAAGTACTTTGTGCCCAGCAATCCTCTGTTTGATAGATACCCAAAGGAAATGAAATCAGTATGTGTAGAGATGTCTGCGTCCCCACGAGCACTGCAGCGTTATTCACAATAGCCCGGGCGTGGAAACCACCTAAGGGTCATCAACAGATAAACGGATAAAGAAAGTATATTCAGTGATGCCCTGCATGATGATGCCTGGCTCAACAAGGAACTACATATCCAGTGGAGCTCCCTTAAGATCATAATACGGTATTTTATCATACCTTTTCTATGCTTAGATACATAAATACGTACCACTGTGTCGTAATTGCCTACAGTATTGAGTGCAGTCACGTGCTACACAGGTGTCTATCCCAGGTGTATACCAGACTATACCATCTAGGTCTGTGTAAGGGACCCTATGATGTTCCCACAACAAAAATGCCTAAAGATGCATTTCTCAGAACATATCCCTTTGCTAAGTGACGTAGAACATGTGCCTTTAAAAAGAAGATTCTTCTACTTTTGGCAATATGGATGAACCTGACAGACATTAGGCTAAGTGAAATAAATAAGAGAAAGAAAAATGCTGCATGATCTCACTTATATGTAAAGTTTTTTAAAGTAGAATACGTAGAGAATAAATGGGGTGGGAGGCAGAGAGAAGGAAATGAGATACAGGTCAAAGGTTTCGAAACTACGATAGGTACAATCAGCTAGCCTGGAGAGCTAAGGTATAACATAAAAACTGTAGTTCTAATGTTGCATTGTATATGGGACATTTACTAAGAGAGTCGATTTTAGGTGCTCTTATCACCCACACACAAAAAAATGGGTGACTAGGAGAGATGAGGAATACGTTAATTTGCTAGACTACAGTAATTATTTCACTATGTATATCAAAAAACATGTTGTACACCATTCCCTTCAACACACACATATATATACAACAAAAATGAACATTTAAAAAGTACTTTGTTCATTTTTTTTCTCAGACAGGGTCACTGTCACCCAGGCTGGAGTGCGGTTGCACCATCATAGTTCACTGCAGTCTTGAACTTCTAAGCTCAAGTGACCCTCCCACCTCAGCTTCCTGAGCAGCTAGGGCTACAGGCACACACACCACACTCAACTAACTTTTTTTTTAGTTTTTTGCAGAGACATGGTCTTGCTATGTTGCCCAGGTTGATCTTGAACTGTTAATTTTAAAGAGCTATAAAAGATAAATGGTCTAAGGTAACATCACCCTGGAAGCAAAATTATGAGCACGGTAATGATCTTTTACAGAATTTTTAATCTTGTTTTGACCACCATTTCCTACATCAGCTGCCAAGGCTTCCTCCCACCCGCTTCCTCCCCGGTCATTGCTGGGATTCCCCAGGGAAGCCTCCTGGAGGCCATGTTCAGATACTAGTTTCCCATGGCGATTTACAGCTAAGTATCTAGTGGGCAAATGATACCTAGATTCAAGCTGAAGTTCCATGTTTCCATCCCCAAGTCAAACTTCGCAGTCCTCCCACACTTTTCTTTCCTTGCCCTAAGATCCTTTTTTGCATGAAGGGGTGGGAAATGGACAATCTTTACAATGGATTCTCTGTGCCTCTCCTGGCATTGGCTGCCAGGCTTCCTGACTCTTGTCCAAGATCTGGGTGGTGGTGATTTCTTTGAGACATCCCAGCAGCTGGGGTAGTCCTCCTGCACAGGCCACAGTGCAAACAGAAAGTGGGCTCCTTGTCACAGAGCTCAGCTCTGCCCCGCAGTAAAGAGCCTCATGCTTGGAATGGCCTGAGTCACACTGTGGTGGTTAACAGGTCTGAGACTCCCTGGGAGAGGAGTGAGTCTCAGAAGAATGAGGAGGTGCAGCCCCCAGCCTTTGTCTGCACCTGGAGTGACCAACTTGTCTTGGTTTGTTGGGATGTGTCCCAATAACTGCCTTAGTCCCAAGCAAACCAAGATGGTTGGTCACCATACCTGCGCTTGATGCGTCCTTCTTTACCTACTTTAGAGACTCGTAAGCTGACGGTGGGAGACCTTTCCTACCTATTCTCTCAAAGACATAAGAGTATTCCAGGGAGAAGGGATTCCCTTACTGGAATGGCCTTACCCCACCTACATCAAAATCAGTATGGATGTCCTTACCACCATAAGAGCACCATCCTTCTCTCCTCTTACAACTTCAAACAAGACACCAAAACATCCCTTTCTAGGCAGTGCTGTGAGTCGCAGCAATTAACCATACTGTGACTGCCCTTGGTCTGCAGGCACATTGAGTGTAGCCAAAATGACTTATGCCTTCAATGCCCACACCAAAATAAAGGTCCATAGGAAAGAGGGATTCCTGTCCAAACATTGTAAGACATTATAAACTCAGACACATCCCTGGTTCCTCCACTTGACCAGGCAAGCTTCTACCTTGGGCTCTTTGCACTCTCTGTTTGAAATTTCTCCCCTTTCAAATCTTTGCATGGTTCACTTCCACTTCTGCACTTCATTCAGAACTCTGCAGAATATCCCCTCTTTCCTTAGAGAAAGCATCCGTAAGTAACGTGCCTTAAAATTCACTTTCCCACTACTCTCCATATGCATACTCGCTTCATTTGTTTTCATAGCTTTATTATTATCTGTACTTTGTGTATCTCTCAATTTTTTCCAAATTAATCTCTAGACTCAGTGCAATCCCAATCACAATTCTAACCACAATTCTAACTGGCATGTCTATAGAAATTTACAAGCTGATTCTACAATTTATTTGAAAATGCAAAGGGCCTAGAATGATACTGATAAAGAGGAACGCAGTGGAGGAAAACACTAACTGGTTTCAAGACTTATAAAGCTATACTCATCAACAATGCATTGGCAAAAGGTTTGATGACATATGGATAAATGGAGTGGAATAGAGAGTCCAGATATAGACCAATACATATATATATATAGTGAATTGGTTTTTAACAAAGGTGCTGGGATAACCCAGTGGGGGAAGGAGAGTCTTTTTAACAAATGATACTTGAACAACTGTGTATTGATTTGTGGGGAAAAGTGGACCTCAACTCAGATCACATGAACCCCAAACCACAAAACATATAAACCATAAAAGGAAATGTTAATAAACTAGACTTCATCAACATTAAAATTTTCTGCTCTGAGAAAAAGATACTCTTAAGAAAATTAAAAGGATAACTGCAGAGTAAAATAGTAACTAAACATTTCTGACTAGAGATTTGTATTGAAAGATAAAGTCTTACAAATCAATAATAAAACAAGACACATTATTTTTAATGGGAAAAATGTCTGAATAGAATCCTAACAAAAGAAGATATAAGAATGGATTCAAACTTTATGGAAAGTTGCTCATTGTCATTATTCACCAGGAAAATGTGAATTGAAACCACTATAAAATACTACACCACATTCACTGAAATACCTAAAATTCAAAAGACTGATAATACCAAGTGTTGGAGAGGAAGTAGAACAACTGGTAGGATTGTAAAATGACACAATCTCTTTGGAAAACTGTTCAGCAATTTTTTACAAAGTTAAACATATATTTACCTTGCCTCACAATTCTACTCTCAGATATTTAACCAAGATAAATGAAAGCATATATTTTTAAACAGACATATACAAGACTGTTTATAGTCCTTTTGTTTTTTCTTTGAGACAGTCTTGCTCTGTCACTCAGGCTGGAGTACGGTGGCACAATCTTGGCTCACTGCAACCTCTGCCTCCCAGGTTCAATCTATTCTCGTGCCTCAGCCTCCTGAGTAGCTGAGATTACAGGCACACACCACTAAGCCTGGCTAAAGTAGAGATAGGGTTTTGCCATGTTGCCCAGGCTGGTCTCAAACTCCTGAACTCAGGCAATCCACCCTCCTTGGCCTCCCAAAGTGCTAGGATTATAGGCATGAGCCACCATGCTCAGGCTGTGCATAGTACTTTTATTCATAATAGCCAAAATGGAAAAATAGAAAACAACTAAAATATCCATTAGAACTGGGGGGAAAAAAGAGTTGTAATGCATCAGGGAAAACTACTGATTCATACAGCAACACGGATAAATCTGAGAAACGTGTTGAGCCCAGACACAAAAGGGTATATATGGTATGATTCATTTACATGCATTTAGAGAACTGGCATCAAATCCAGTCACAGAAATTAGAGCTGTGGTGACCTCAAACCGGTGGAGGATTGACCAGGAAGGAACAGGAGGAGACCTCTGGAGTGACTAAAATATTTTACATCTTGATTTGGGTATTGGTTTTACGTTTGTCCAAACTCATCAAACTGAATACTTAGGATCTGAGCATTACATTACATGTAAATTTTTCCAGAACATACTAAGCTATATTTTGGAGGATGTTAATGTCAAAATGAGGAAAATAATTCATCACAAAATGAGGACAGTGGGTGTGCTGGAAAAGTGGCAGGAGCTGCGACCCAGAAAGGACACATCTGGAGTCCCAGAACATTCTCATTCTCAATCTTGGACAGGATTGTTGGTTTCATAATTATTAGTTAAAACACACATTCATGCTTTATGCTGTTTTCTGTATGCCTGTTATATTTCACAATTTAAAAATAATTTTAAAAATATAACAGCAACATTCTGGTTCTTAGAAGTCTTCTGTCTGTCTTCAAAACTCAGACCATAGCAAGACTGCTCTACCTCCTTCATCTCCCCTTATTCCTTTCATCCATTCTCCTGTATGTTTCCTTTTTTTTAACTTTTATTTTAGGTTCAGGTGTACATGTGAAGGTTTGTTACACAGGTAAACTTATGTCACTGGGGTTTGTTGTACAGATTATTTCATCACTCAGGTGTTAAATCCAATACCCAATCTTTTCTGCTCCTCACCATCCTCCCACCCTCCACCCTCAATCAGACCCTGGTGTCTGTTGTTCCCTTCTTTGTGTTCATTAGTTTTCATCATTTAGTTCCTACTTATAAGTGAGAACATGTGGTATTTGGTTTTCTCTTCCTGCACTAGTTTGCTAAGGATAATGGTCTCCAAGTTCCATTCATGTTCCCACAAAAGTATAATCTCATTCTTTTTTATGGTTGCATAGTATTCCATGGTATATATGGACCATATTTTCTTTATCCAATCTGTCATTGATGGGCATTTCAGTTAATTCCATGTCTTTGCTATTGTGAATACTGCTGCAACAAACATTTGTGTGCATGTGTCATTATGGCAGAATGTTTATATTCCTCTGGGTATATACCTAGTAATGGGATAGTTGGGTCAGATAGTAATTTTAGCTCTTTGAGGAATCACCATACTGCTTTCCACAATAGTTGAATTAATTTATACTCCCACCAGCAGTGTATAAGTGTTTCCTTTTCTCTGCAACCTCACCACCATCTGGTATTTCACATTTTAGTAATAGCCATTCTAACCATTGTGAGATGATATCTCATTGTGGTTTCAATTTGCATTTCTCCAAAGATCAGTGATATTGAGCTTTTTTTCATAGGCTTGTTGGCCACATGTACATCTTCTTATGAAACGTGTTTGTTTATGTCCTTTGCCCACTTTGTTATGGGGTTGTTTTTGTCTTGTAAATTTAAGTTCTTTGTAGATGTTGGATATCAGATCTCTGTGTCAGATGCATAATTTTCTCCCATTCTGTAGGTTGTCTGTTTTCTCAATTGATAGTCTTTTGCTGTCTAGAAGCTCTTAAGTTTAATTAGATCCTGTTTGTCAATTTTTGCTTTTGTTGCAATTGTTTTTGGTGTCTTTGTCATGAGATCTTTGCCCATTTCTATGTCTAGGATGGTACTGCCGAGGTTGTCTTCCAGGGTTTTTATAGTTTTGGGTTTTACATTTAAATCTTTAATCTATCTTGAATTAATTTTTGTATATGGTGTAAGAAAAAGGCCTAGCTTCAATCTTCTTCATATGGCTAGCCAGTTATCCTAGCACCATTTATTGAATAGGGAGACTTTTCCCCATTGCTTGTTTTGTCAGCTTTGCCAAAGAGCAGATGATTGTGGGTATGCAGCCTTATTTCTGGGCTCTCTATTCTGCTCCATTGGTCTATGTGTTTGTTTTTATACCAATACCATGCTGTTTTGGTTACTGTAGCACTATAGTATAGTTTGAAGTCAGGTAATGTGATGCCTCCCAGTTCTTTCTCCTTAGGATTGCCTTGGCTATTGAGCTCTTTTTTTGGTTCTGTATGAATTTTTAAATAGCTTTCTTCTAGCTTTGTGAAGAATGTTAGTTTGATAGGAATAGCATTGAATCTGTAAATTGTTTTGGGCAGTATGGCCCCTTTAATGATACTGATTCTTCCTATCCATGAGCATGGGATGTTTTCTCATTTGTGTCATCTTTGATTTCTTTGAGCAGTGTTTTGCAATTTTCATTGTAGAGATCCTTCTCCTCCCAGGTTAACTATATTCCTATGTATTTTCTTCTTTATGTGGCAATTGTGAATGGTACTGCCTTCATGATTTGGCTCTCAGCTTGGCTCTTGTTGGTGTATAGAATGCTAGTGACTTTTGTACATTGATTTTGTATCCTGAAACTTTGCTGAAGTTGTGTATCTGCTGAAGGAGCTTTTGGGCCCATCCTGTACATTTATTTACAATGAGGCAGATTAGCTCTTTCTGTATCTTACTATCCAATATCCTTAGGGTTTTAGATTTTCATCAAAGAGTTTATCACAGTATTTCCTTAAACAAAGACAGATCCCTTCCTAAGAATAATTTTGGTATTAGTCATAGCTAATAAAACTTACACTGTCTTACATATATAGAGGATGACAGATAGATAGATAGGTAGATAGATAGATAATAGATAGATAGATAGATAGATAGATAGATAGATAGATAGATAGATAGATAGATTCCTCGAGCACAATGCATTTTCAGGATTCCAGAATAATATAATCCTAATCATTTTATTTTCTGTGAGCCAGAAGCTTCCAATTTCTATGGTGATGTACAACCTCCAGCCATACCTGACTAGTTCTGAAATCCCTTATAATTGGACTACGACATTTGATTTCAAATCCTCTATACACAGTGAAGTGAATAGCCCACCATTTTGACAATGCATTTTATAGGGAAATTCAAAGGGCTATGCATTCAGACTGCACATCAAACACATTTGTGAGATGTTAAAAATTCAGAAAATGAGAGTGCAACTTAGCCTACTTCAGAGCTCACTCAGGGTGGGTGCAAGTATCAGCAGCATTCGTACGAGTCCGTTTAGAGGGCAGAGGCCTGGAGATACCAGAAGGACCCAGATTTAAAACTTGCTTCTGAACAAAATCCCACATCATAAAGCCTGTTCCTGGACCAGCAAGACTCCAATATACTTAGTTTTATATTTAACCTATTTTAGGAAACAAAGTATGAGGAATCATGAGAACCGGGTCTCCTGATGTCCCTTCCATTTCTGTAGCAAAGGTGTTCATCTGTATGACTTTGTCATTGGGGGGATTAAAACAAAGAAAAGAAAAAGCACACAGCTCAGGTCTGGGGCATCTGCAGTAGGCCTCCCAAGACTGTGGCAGACCTGCTGAGGAACGTGCTCACGAGATCCATGCCCAATTTCAGGAGTCGTTCTGGCACAAAAGACACTCCTGGTTTTAATATGCCATTCCTTACAGACCTTTCTCTAAAGCTCAGGGAAGAGTAAAGCCCCATAAGGACCAACTTGGGAGAAATCAGCTTTGCCATCAGCACACACGGCTGAAAGCTGTCACAATAGTTTGTCCTGTTCACTTGGGACCCCTCGCTGGATACAGAGCAGAGTGAATGCTCATCATTTCAACAATGCATTTTACAATGGATCTCCAGGGCTTCTAGTTGTTCAGAGGCACCAACATAGAGAGAGAATGGAGCTGCTCTGTCTCATCCTTAGGCTGGAGCCAGCAAGGACCCAAGCCCTAGAACCATGTCAAGGAGGGCGTCGTGATGGTGTTCAACCTCCCATTTATTTGTGAGACATGAACCATCACTGTGCCTGGTTCTTTCACAACATCTTCAAAGTGGCCAAAGCTAAAAACATAAAAACAATAATAATAACAGCAGCAACAACCTACATCCTTCAACCAGGCATAGTGCTGCATGACTCTCCTGTCCCACAGGGGAGAGGTAGCTTTCCAAAACCTAGTTCTGAAGGGCGAATCCTGCCCATATAGAGGGCAATGCTGCTTCTAGCATGTCAGGCTCCACACCATGCTCCTCACATGTATTATGACCTTTGCCACGGGCAGAATGGTGTCCCCTCAAAATTCCTAATCCCCAGGACCTCGGAATGCAGCTGTGTTTGGAGACAGGGCCTTTAAAGAGATAACTAAGTTAAGATGAGGTCATAGGGGTGGGCCCTAGTCCAATATGACTGGTATACTTATAAAAAGAGGAGCTTAGGATGAAGACACGGAGATTGTGTGAAGACACGGGAGCATCATGGCCATCTAGGTGGGAGGCAGTGGCTCATTCCTGTAATTTCTGCACTTTGGGAGGCCAAGGCAGGTGGATCACTTGAGCCCAGGAGTTCAAGACCAGCCTGGGCAACATAGTGAAATCCTGTCTCTATAAAAAATGCAAAAATTAGCCGGGTATGGTGGCACCCCTGTAATGTCAGCTACTTGGAAGGCTGAGGCAGGAGGATCAATTGAGACTGCGAGGTGGAGGCTGCCATGAGCCGAGATTGCACCACTGTACTCCAGCCTGGGGTGACAGAGTGAGATCCTGTCATCACCACCCCCTGCAAAAAATGAAGGCCATCTACAGTATAAGCCAAGGAGTGAAGCCTTAGAAGAAAGCATCCTGACAACAACACCTTGATCTTTAACAAACTAATACGACGTTTAATTATTGAATGAATGCATTTAATTATTTGATGGGAAATCCTGTGAAGGTGAGATTATTATTATTATCCCATTTTCCTGAAGAGGACGTTAATACCTGTGGCCACAGAGGTGGGGAACCAGGTGATGAAGAACCCCAAAATCAGGCTCCATACCAGAACTCTTAACCACCACAACATACTGTGTACAATCAGACAAGGTTCTTGGCTACCCGAAACAGACATGGACACTGGCTGATTTAAGCAGAAAAGTCATTTACAGAAGAGCACTGGGAAGCTCTGAGAGAGCTGGAGAGGCATGGCTGGTGGGCAGAGATGCGACCAACGACCAGAATCTCCCTGATAGGATGGGCCTGCCTAGGACTCCAAATACCCTTAAAAGCACCACCCTCACTGCCTGGGAAGAGCAGCCAGACAGTCCTCTGCATCTCAACTCAAAGCCCAGCCTAGTCCAGCTGGTTGGAGGAGCCTTCATCACAACCTCAAGTACTGGCTCCAAAGGAATGAGAAGGCAGGCACGGGTCGGGCGGTGGAAAGCCACCCCATTTGCTGGTTCAGCTTCTGTAGTGGAAGGTGGGTTTGTTCTCCCAAAAATACTCATAAGATGGGAT
This sequence comes from Aotus nancymaae, assembly GCF_030222135.1. Taxonomy (NCBI): domain Eukaryota; kingdom Metazoa; phylum Chordata; class Mammalia; order Primates; family Aotidae; genus Aotus; species Aotus nancymaae. Next base: position 244,440 of record NW_026988444.1, read on the forward strand.
ATTCTGCAAATATAGGGTGGAGATTCCAATGCTGGAGAGTCAAAGGAAACCAGCCTTGGACACCTTCTGCATGCTGCAGCCATAGAGCAAACTGATTTGGAACAACTTCAATCAGGACCGGCAAGGAAACGTAGTCTTTGGTGAGCCCAGGACAGAGGGGAAAATGGGGAGGCTATGTGAGCTTAAATGGGCTCTCATCCGAAGAAGAAGATCGTGGTTGTGTAGGCCAAGGAGTCGGGCAGCCCTGATACCGGAAATCCCAGGAAGGCAGTTTTCCAGTCACACACGGCGACCGCTGCTTCTGACGTGCCCAGGCCACCAGCGATCTTAGGAGCTTAAGATGAAGACACAGGGAGATCGTGTGAAGACACTGGAACAAGATGGCCATCTAGGCGGAAGTCTCGCTCTGTCGCCAGGGACCTCCTGCTTCTGCAGTGGTTAAAGCAGAGGCTGGTCGGGGAGGTAGGAAAAGGAAATCAACATTGGATGGAGTTGGCCCCAGGCAACCTCCAAGAATTCTATGAACATGTGGTCTTAAAATCTACTCTTTCTGAGAGAGGAGCAGGAAACTGAATCACAATGTGCTGGAACCCTACTCTGAGTAGACACCATTTTGGGCACACCAGAGGGTTTCAGATAGTAAAAGGCATAGTCCCTATAATTGAAAAGATGACAAACACACATAGCAAAATTTGAATCACTAAAATTCTCAGGAACAGTTACAGGCGATAACTGGGTGCGTCCCACGGAGCAGTTCAGGAAGAGTTGCTAGATAAGTTCTAAAGACAAAATTGCTATTTAAAGGATACTGAATTTTAGACAAATTCCCACAGACATCTTGAAAATATATTTTCTAGCATATGAGTAATTAGGACCAATTTGTAAGGTGGTCAGTTTTGCTAAATCTTGGTGGCATCACTTCTTGTTAATACCTTAATCAATTATTACATTTCTGTTTACTTGGACCCAGTGTTGGGTTTGCTTATTTTTAACCAACACAGCACAAAGGGCATAGAGATTTTTCAATTTGTGTATTGCAACAATAAACAGTAAGTTCTAGGTTTTCTTTTTAACTTTTTGGGAGACATTTCTTGTGCTTAGCTGGGACTACTCACCACAAATCAGCATGCGTGCTCAGGGTAATGTTGGCCTGAGAAGACAGAACTGGGCAGTTCAGTTTGTTGGGAACACACAGAGACACAAGTCTAAAAATAAAGACCATTAGGCGGTGAGCTCATTTTGCATTATCTTCTCATTACCTTCTCTATCAGCACTAAATAATTTAGTTTTATAAAGTACATTGAAACTATTATACACATACAAATCTTGTAATAAGCTACTTCCTTTATCTCTGCTTAAAGGTCCATTTCCAGTCAGACCTCAAGAGCCTTTCCCAGAACTGTCTCTTTCTCTTTATAGAGAAACGAAAGAGCTAGAAGTGTTTTTAGAAAACAAGTGACATCATGCAGGAGCTCTCCTGAGTCACACATAACCAGATGATGTGCACAGGTGTGACACAGTCCCGAGGGAGCTGCCAGGGCACAGGGGAAAAAGCCCCTGCCTGCTGGCTGTCACTCTCACCCCTTCTTCCCCATCCAATAAAGCCAAGCAAATGCAAGTGAGCAAGGATGCCATCAGGACATAACAGCTCGAACTGTTTTAAGGTAAATTACTCACCGACTTGGGTGCTTCATGTATTGCCAATAACAAATTACTTGGAGCACAGCATCAACCATGTAGAAAACACTGTGCATTGCAACACTCAGCTGAGAAGCGCTGACACAAACTGTACAATAAAATAACCCCATCATTTTAAGTAACACAACTCCCCCCACCCCCAAAAAAGATATTGGCATTTATTCTGCACGCCGACTACATACCCAAAACGTAAGTGCCCCTGTCCTAGGAGATTTGTGGAGAAAACTCATTCTTTCCTACCAAGTAAAGCACTGAAAGCATTCAGTTGTGTGGGATCACATTTTCCTAGCCAAAAACTGGGATTAGTTTGCTACATGCAGTCAAAAAACTGCCTAAATATTTAAATTCAAGATGGTCCTGTAAATTTCAGGAGCTTTGTGGCGGTGCCGTAGCAGGGCCAAAGTCGACAATTAGGAAAGGGAAACCTTCTGGAAAGGGGAAGAGGAAGTCAGGGGGTCATTCTATAGGTGTGTTTGTGTGCACCCTCGGTGCCTTCAAAGTCAGGCATCGGATGCATCCATCGGCCTCCACTTGCTATGAACTAAGAATACGCAGCTCACTCCTCATTCTTGGGTTTCCCTCTTCTGTTTGGGTCTATTCTAGCTAGATCCTCTCCTGCAGAAAATTCACATACATCTATTCTTGGATACGTGTTTTAAACATTGGAACCACATAAAACACGACAGAACCGAATCTATTATTCGGCAGCAAAGCCGACAAGCAAACAACCTTTCACCATTGTTGTTAAAGTTCCCCTAGTCCTGTGAAGTAAGAGCTGCTCTCACTTTCTCCTGGCAATTTATAAACAGGACTCTGCAAAACCATCGCTAAGAAGTAAATATTTAGAAGGCATGTTTGGAGATAAAAATATTTCATTAATAAATATTTGGGGAATAGAAAGTGTTTCTGTAAATGATACCAAGATGAGCAATTTCCAGATCAAGGGGAAAAGCGTTTTTAGTTAGTAATAAATGGTCGTTCTATTTTACTTCTGTTTTTTGTGTGTTTTGTTTCGTTTTGGGTTTTTTTTTTTTTTTAATCCAAACTTACTCAGCAAAGTTGAAAAAATTTCAAAATCTTAAGAAACTAAAATGTCTAGCAAAAGTTAAACTTTTGTGAAGCAAAACAAATGGATGTGGGCAATTGAAAGACCGAGGAGAGTCCGGGGAGGTGGAGGCATTTCTGAATGATCCCTGTAGGGAAGGTGGCTAAGGGAAACATCACACACACACACACACACACACGCGGTTATTTTGTTTGTTTGTTTTTTGGAGATGGAATCTTGCTCTATCACCCAGACTGGAGTGCAGTGGTGCGATCTCAGCTCACTGCAACCTCTGCCTCCCAGGTTCAAGCGATTTTGCCTCAGCCTCCCGGGTATCTGGGACTACAGGCGCACGCTGCCACACCCGGCTAATTTTTTGCATTTTAATGGAGACGGGGTTTCACTGTGTTGCCCAGGGTGGTCTCAAACTCCTGAGCTCAGGCAATCCACCCACCTCGGACTCCCAAAGTGTTAGGATTACAGGCATGAGCCACTGCGCCCAGCCCTTTGTTTTTTGAGACAGTCTCACTCTGTCACCCAGGCTGGAGTCTTAGTAGAGACGGTGTTTTGCCATGTTGGCCAGGCTGGTCTCGAACTCCTGACCTCAAGTGATCCGCCTGCCTTGGCTTCCCAATGTGCTGCTTTTACAGGTGTGAATCACCGTGTCCAATGCCCATGTTTTGTTTTATACTTTAAAAAAATGTACTTAAATGTTTAAATGAGCAAATTATTTCGAAGTCGCCTTGCACATTCTGATGCTGTTTTGTAGCACATTAAGAGTCTTGACGTTAGGCCATCATTCATTTCGCTGTCATTCCACCAACATTGATTCAGTGTCGGGCACTGTGGGAGAGGGCACAGGCACAAAGGCAGACAATCCCAAACACAGGCTTTGCCCTCCTTGTACTTTCAGACAAACAAAGCAGAAATGAACCTGGGATCACAGTCTGCGCCGAGCAGCACGGAGCAAACAGGGTGTTCCCTTCTTAGTGACAGAGGGATTCAGGCTGACCAACCATCTAGGTTTCCCTAGGACGGTCCCAGATCAGAACTGAAACTCTCATGCCCATGAAAACCTCACAGGCCTGGGCAGATAGGAACCATTGGTCACTCTCGCAGATGCTTGAGTCAGGCAAGGGTGGTAAACAGACAACTGGAATGGGGGTAGGGAGGTGGGTGACAGACTGGATCTGGGCCTGAGACATGAATCAAGGATCATTAGCATAGGGATGATCATTAACTGTGGGCGTGTGGATGAGGTCCCCTAGGGAGACGGTGTTGATTTCCTCCCTTATCACCCGGAGCAAGCAGTCCTCCCTTTTCCCAGGGAGGCTTTTCGACTGATGCTCACCTATCCCCCTCCCTTCCTGTCTGGTTCTCGAAAACCTGGTACTATATGTTTGCCTTTAATTATCTTTCCCTTTGTCATCTTGTCATGGGTCTGACTTGTAAGCAGCCTATTTTTGGATTGTTGTTTTTTAATTCTGTTTGCTTCCTTTTCCTTATTGAATTAACCCATTTATACCCATCAACGTCATTTCTCTTTGGTTTTGCTTCTGTAATTGTTTCCCCTCTATTCTGGTTGGTTTTGTTTGAGTGGGGTCTTTCTTTTCCCCTCTTTTATTTTCCTGTGTAGACTTCAGTACTGATTTGTAAGGTAAATATTCTTTCAATCTAATAATTGTTACATGAAAAAAAAAAGTTTTTTGAAACAAGGTCTCATTCTGTTGCCCAGGCTGGAGTGCAATGGTACGATCTCAGCTCACTGCAGCCTTGCCTCCCAGGGTCAGGAGATCCTCCCACCTCAGCCTCCTGAGTAGCTGGGACTGCAGGAGCACACCACCATGCCTGGTTAATTTTTGTATTTTTTAGAGAGACAGGGTTTTGCCATGTTGCTCAAACTGGTCTGAAACTCCTGAGCTCAAGCAATCCTCTCACCTCGGCCTCCCAAAGTACTGAGATTACAGGCATGAGCCACTGTGCTTGGCCTACATAAAAATAATTTAAAATGTAATTTTTTCTTTTTGAGATGGAGTCTTGCTCTGTTGCCCAGGTGGGAGTGCAGTGGCATGATCTTGGCTCACTGCAACCTCCACCTCCCAGATTCAAGTGATTCTCCTGCCTCAGCCTCCTGAGTAGCTGCGACTACAGTTTCGTGCCACCATGCCCAGCTAATTTTTTGTATTTTTAGTAGAGATGGGGTTTCACTGTGTTAGCCAGGATGGTCTCGATCTCCTAACCTAGTGATCCGCCTGCCTCAGACTCCCAAAGTGCTGGGATTACAGGCATGAGCCACCATACCCAGCCTAAAAATGTATTCTTAAACTTAATGGCAATTAATTGTCAAAGTCGGCAAGGAAATGAGCCCTATAATATCCTTATAAGGAAAACAATAGGAGAGACATCCAAGATGGCCGATTAGCAACAGCTCAGGATTGTAGCTCCCAGTGAAAGTGCAGAGAGCGGGTGGACGCCATACTTCCAGATGAATTATTGTTGCCCATGGACCAGGAGATTCCCAGCGGAAGAGCCCCATGGGTTGCCAGCGTGACTCCTTTGGCCAGTGTGGCTGTTTTCCCAGAGCCCCAGCGTGGCAGCTCTCGCTGCAGAGTATATGGGACTGGGCATCCTTTTAGTTGGCGTTTGGAGGCCCAGGAAGGCAGAGTCACCCATTCAGCTGGTTGAAAAGGGGACTGAAACAGGGAGCCAGACCGGGAGATTCCCGGGCAGAAAAGCGCCACGAATCTCAACACCGCTGTTTCAGCAGGCGCAGTGGGTCGCCGCAGGGGAAACTACACAGATCTCGGTGCCTTATCAGCAGGCGACTACAACACCTGGGAAAGAGTCGACTGTTAAACTAAAAAAAAAAAAAAGAAGAAGAAGAGGCTCTAAGACAGGGAGCCAGGCAATCAGGATCGGCTGGTCCTACCCCCACAAAACAAACAAACAAACAAACAGCAACTGGAAGCGCTGAGGATTGAGAGTTTCACAGCAAGCACAGCTGAACCCGGGAAGGTCCAGCTCTGTCGGGGAGGGGCGTCCGCCGAAGGAAAACTAAGAAACAAAAAATTTCATTACCAACAAGCTGGGCATCCACTCGGAGACTCAATTTGAAAGTCAGCAATTATAAAGACAACAGGTGGATAAATCCACAAAGATGGGAAGAAACCAGCACAAAAAGGCTGAAAACACCCGAAATCAGAATGCCTCTCCTCCTACAGGGGATCGCAGCTCCTCATCAGCAATGGAACAAGGCCTGATGGAGAATGAGTGTGATGAACTGACAGAATCAGGCTTCAGAAGGTGGATAATAAGAAACTTCTGTGAGCTAAAAGAACATGTTCTAACCCAATGCAAAGAAACTAAGAACCTTGAAAAAGGGTTTGACGAGATGCTAACGAGAATAAACAATTTAGAGAGGAATATAAGTGAATTAAAGGAGCTGAAAAACACAACACGAGAACTTCGCGAAGTATGCACAAGTTTTAACAGTCGAATTGATCAAGCAGAAGGATATCAGAGGTCGAAGACCAATTTAATGAAATAAAACGAGAAGACAAGATTAGAGAAAAAAGGATAAAAAGGAATGAGCAAAGTCTCCAAGAAATATGGGACTATGTGAAAAGTCCTAATCTACATTTGATAGGTGTACCTGAATGTGACGAAGAGAATGAATCCAAGCTGGAAAATATTCTTCAGGATTTTATCCAGTAAAGCTTTCCCAACCTAGCAAGGCAGGACAATACTCAACTCCAGGTAATACAGAGAATACCACAAAGATATTCCTCAGGAAGAGCAACCCCAAGGCACATAATTGTTAGATTCACCAGGGTTGAAATGAAGGAGAAAATACTAAGGGCAGCCAGAGAGAAAGGTCAGGTTACCCACAAAGGGAAGCCTATCAGACTCACAGCAGATCTCTCAGCAGAAACCCTGCAAGCCAGAAGAGAGTGGGGGCCAATATTCAACATCCTCAAAGAAAAGAACTTTCAACCCAGAATTTCACATCCAACCAAACTAAGCTTCATAAGTGAAGGAAAAATAATATTTTTTGCAAACAAGCAAGTACTCAGAGATTTCATCACCACCAGGCCTGCTTTACAAGAGCTTCTGAAAGAAGCACTACACATAGAAAGGAACAACCAGTATCAGCCATTCCAAAAACATACCAAAAAGTAAAGAGCATCACCATAATGAAGAATCTACATCAATTAATGGTCAAAACAGCCAGCCAGCATTAAATGGCAGCATTAAACTCACATAAATCAATATTAATCCTAAATTTAAATGGACTAAATGCCCCAATCAAAAGACTTAGACAGGCAAATTGAATATAAATCCAAAACCCATTGGTATGCTGTATCCAGACCTATCTCACATGCAAGGATACACAAAGACTTAAAACAAAGGGATGGAGGAAGATTTACCAACCAAATGGAGAGGAAAAAAAACAGAAAATGCAATTCTCGTCTCTGATAAAATAGACTTTAAAGCAACAAAGAAGGACGTTACATAATGGTAAAAGGATTAATGCCACAAGAAGAGCTAACGATCCTAAATATATATGCACCCAATACAGGAGCACCCAGATACATAAGGCAAGTTCTTAATGACTTACAAAGCGACTTAGACTCCCACACAATAATAGTGGGAGACTTTAATATTACATCGTCAATATTAGACAGATCAACGAGATAGAAAATTAACAAGGATATCCAGGACTTGAACTCAGACCTGGAACAAGTAAACTTAACAAATATTTGCAGAACTCTTCACCCCAAATCCACAAAACATACATTTTTCTCAGTATCACATCACACCTATTCTAAAAGCGATCACATAATTGGAAGTAAATCACTCCTCAGCAATTGCATAGCATTTCACAGGTTTAAATGAAATATTGGTTGGCTGCTTATTTGTTATTTTCCTCCCTTATTCCTTCCTGTCTCCATTGTTAAGCACAATTATTGGCATGAAAGAGGTTTTTAATACCCATTTTTAGACTGCATTCTAGCCTACGCAATAGAACAAGATTCCCGTTCTCTCTCCCTCTTTCTCTTTCTTTCTTTCATTCTTTTCTTTTTTTTCTTTCTCTCTCTTTCTTTTTTCCTTTCTTTTTCTTTCAAAAAAAAAAAAAAAGGAAAACAACAGATTTCGAAATTTTCTTCCTTACCTCCCCACCCCCATCCCAAATTAATCTGGACCTACAAACATCATCGTTATAATATTTCCCTGCAAATCATTTCTTTCAACAACGACAACAATGACAAAGTCTTTTTGAAAACTGTGTTTTAAAAGTTACATGGCTTTGTCTTCATATGTTTCACTTGGGTCACTGCCTGCCTCTCCAGCTATGATTTCCTCATGTTGGAATTCTGTTTTCAGGCTGATTTGTATTTCATGCTATAAACATTTTTTTTTTTTTTAGATGTACTCTCATTCTGTTACTGAGGCTGAAGTGCAATGGCACGATCTCCGATCACTGTAACCTCTGCCTCCTAGGTTCAAGCGATTCTCCTGCCTCGGCCTCCCAACTAGCTGGGATTACAGCACCTGCCACCACACCCAGCTAATTTTTGTAGTAGAGACAGGGTTCATGATGCTGGCTAGGCTGGTCTCAAACTCCTAACCTCAAGTGATCTACCCACCTCAGCCTCCCAAAGTGCTAGAATTACAGGCGTGAGCCACCGTGCCCAGCTCACTCCACACACCTGATTATCGGTTTTGCCCCATCTCCATTCTGGACTCTCTGAAATGTTATGATCATATTTTTCAGAGCTGTCCTGATGATCGTGTTTTCTCTCTTACCATCTACGCTTGCTTGTCCCTTTATAACAACCGTCTGTGGCCCTTTCATCTGCTCCCAAACCTGAGTCTTCCAGCCTGAGGCCTGCATTCCTCCTTCATTTCCTGAGCACACATAAACTTCCCTTCTGTGTGCTCTGCAGAGATCCTGAGGAAACACGGGGGCATGGGAACCCCCTCCAAGGTTCTCCCCACCGCCTTGTCTGGAAGTGTCCTTCACAAATGGGAAGGGGTTGCATATCCTGGCCTTCTTCCTTCCAAACTGACCCTTAACCTCGAGTGGCCTGGAGAGCGGGTTTCTTGGTGGGGAACAGGAAGGGACGCCTCTGTGCTGACAGCCCTGACCAGTGGAGCGCAGAGGCAGCTGAGAGAAAGGCGAAGCCCAGGTCCATGGACCAAGGTAGGGACTCCAGACAGCAAGCCATTGTGATAAGAGGCCCCCCTCACTCTCACCACAAACTCAGTCACACTAGCAAGTGCAACATACAATATGTGAAAATCCACACTTACGGAGGCCAGCTTTATCAGAGTCTACTTACAGGCACTGGGGAGCAGCAGAAGAGCTGAGGCAGAGAGGGGACCTGACCCGACGGTAAACGGCTGCCTGTGCAGAGAGAGGGCATAGGCCCTGCCTGCTACCTGCCCCCATGACCACCTCTAGACTCTGGTCACCATCCCGGTCACTTCTGCCTCTGAAATGGCACCTCCAGGTTCCTATCAGGCTGCACCCTCTCATTTATCTAGCTGTTGTACCCCAAAACCAATAAAAAATAATTTGGGGGGAAAAAAAGAAAAAAATATTGGTCTCCTTCTAGCTCCTGCCCTATCTGGTTCTATTCATAGCCAATTTCTTCTCCTTTTTAAAAATTTTAATTGCTTTGGGGGTACAAGTGGTTTCTGGTTACATGGATGAATTCTACAGTGGTGAAGTCTGGGATTCAGCACACTCCACACTGTACCCAAAATGCAGCCTTTTATCCCTTACCCTCCCACCTGCCCCGGAGTCCTCAAAGTCCGTTAAATCACTCTGTATGTCTTTGTGCATAGCCAATTTCTTAAGAGCATCCCGAACCCTGATCACCCACTCTCACCTCCCAGTCTGCCCTCTGCCCTCTACTCCTTTGTTATGGCTAAAGTGGCCCATGCTCTTCCTGTTGTCAACCCAACAGATGTTCTCTGTTTTTTTTCCTTTTCGACATCCCAGTGACATCTGACATGGCGACCCTTCTCTCCTACTTGAAACCATTCTGTCCTGGCCTTCGGAGGCTGGGCTACCTTGGCTTCCCTTTTGATTCCCCAAATGCCCCTTCTGAGTCTCTCTTGACTCCCTCTGGAAGCTCACTCATTCCCTCCACGGATATTTCTGGGGCACCAACTTGTTCCCAGGGAGTGCTTAGGCCCAGTGGATAGGCAATCGCCTCTTCTCTGGAAGAACTTAACATTTCAATGTAGGGTGAGGGCGGAGAGCACTGAGTAAGTGACAAATAAATGATTGCTTACGTATGTACCATGAGGACAGATGATGATAAGCACTAGGCAGCGAAAGAAAACGAGGTGAAGCTGATGGAGAGTGACAGTCAGGAGAGGGCTCTACCTGGATCAGGGTGATCAGAGAGGGAGGCTGCTGATCAGAGATGGAATGACACTGGAAGGTGACTGACATGAAGACCTGGGCAGCGTGCACTCGGCAAACAGAACGGCAAGTTCAAAGACTCTGAGGCAGGTCCCTGCCACATGTGTTCAAGGAGCAGTGGGGGAAAGATGATGAGAGATGAAGGAGTGGAGGGAGAGCAAACACCAAGGTGTCCAGGAGTGAGTGACAGTTTCTGTCATCGTCCCAATGAATCTACAACTTCAGCCCACACCTCTTGGTTAAGAATCAGACCTCTGGCCCAGCATAGTGGCTCACGCCTGTAATCCCAGCACTTTGGGAGGCTGAAGCTGGCAGATCACTAGGTCAGGGGTTCGAGACTAGCCTGGCCAACATCATGAAAGCCCATCTCTACTAAAAATACAAAAATTAGCTGGGCATGGTGGCAGGCACCTGTAATCCCAGCTACTCAGGAGGCTGAGGCAGGACAATCGCTTGAACCCAGGAGGCAGAAGTTACAGTGAGCAGATACCATATCATTGCATTCCAGCCTGGGCAACAAACTTAGTCTCAAAAAAACAAAGAGAATCAGACCGCTACAGTTAGGACATCTCTATGTCGATGTCCCAGAAATATCTCAGACTCAGCATGTCCAAGCCTAGCTTCTTCATTCCCCTCGGAACTACCTCCTATCTGGGATTCCCCATCCTGTGAAGGGAGACATTTTCCCCTAAGTGAACCGTGGAACTGACATATCGTGCTAGACTTCTTCCTTCCCTCCACACAGTCACAAACCCCACAGTGCCTGCCATCATCACATCGGGCATCTCTGTTGATCTCTGGAGCATTGGGACTGGGGTGACACTGCCACCACCCCAGTCCCAATGTTCATCAGTTCTTGCCCCAATTTCTGCAACAACCCTTTAACTGTCCTTCATGACCCAAGTCCCATCCCTTCTGGCCCACCTTCCATACTCCAGACAGCAGGGGCTTCCGAGGTACAGATAGCCCTCCTCTGCTTTCAATCTAGAGTATTCCATCCAAATCACTTGGAAAAGCGACCTGTCCTTCATCTGACTCTCAAGTCACGCTCTCTCCAACACACACGCAAACACGTGTGCCACAATCTCACTCCTCCAGCCCACCCGTGTCACGCATGCTCAGCTCTTGCCACGTCTCAGGCTGTCCCACACCCCACATCTTCCCACAGACTCACTCTTCCACCTGTGATACCCAGAGCTCCCTTTCAGTTAGTGGATGCCTGTCATCCTTCAGAACCAACCCGACGTGGTGCATAAATCCTGGCACAGCCGCGCAGTGAAACACTCTATGGCCATTAGAGAGAAGGAGGCAACACTCTGTCCTCCGCTTTGGCACCATCTCCAGGATATTCTGTTCGGGCAGAAGCCAAAGTGCAGAACAGTGTGGCGGGGAGGACAGCATTTGTGTTTTTTTAAAAAAGATTGACTATTAGAAGTATAATGGCAAAGATTTTAGAATTCAATAGAAAAATTGGAAAATAAAATGGAGGCAGTATCTAAAAGAAGCTGAGCACGTGGACAAAGAGATATTGAATGCATGAGGACGGAAATAAAGGAAACAGGATACTGATCCCAAGGGCTCAAACATCCAAAAAATCAGAGTCCCAGAGAGAGAAAACGGAGGGGTCAATTTTTTTTTTTTTTCCTGAGACGAAGTCTTGCTCTGTCACCTAGGCTAGAGTGCAGTGGCACGGTCTTGGCTCACCGCAACCTCCGCCTCCTGAGTTCAAGCAATTCTCTTGCCTCAGCCTCCCAAGCAGCTGAGATTACAGGCATGTACCACCACCCCTGGCTAAGTTTTGTATTTTTAGTAGGGACAGGGTTTCACCATGTTAGGCAGACTGGTCTCGAACTCTTGACCTCAAGCGATCCGCCCACCTCAGCCTCCAAAGTGCTGGGATTATAGGCGTGAGCCACCGAGCTGGCTGGAATCAAACTATTAAAGAAAAAAGATTCAAGAAAATCTCCCACAATCTAAACGCATGTGTTTCCAGATTGAAAGGCTGTTAAATTGTTTATCACAAATCACAATAGATGAAAATAGAACACAAAGCGACATCTCAAGAAATTTCACAACCCTGGGAACGGAGAAATCTCTAAAAACACGGAGGGAAGAACTAGGTATCCATCAGATGAGCTGTGCACATCAGAGGTGAAAAACGCTGGTCCCTCCGGGTAAGTGATAAAATTCTTGTTAGTGGATAATAAATGTATTCATAACTTCCTGTGTTTTCCCTTTTCTTTGGTTGCCTGGGAGCTCGGTGTTAAATCTTATGCTCCGTTGCAGGCATACACCTCAGCCAAGTTTTGCTGGGATGAAAAAAACGCCTTCCATCTTTAGTCCATATTACAAGGCTCTTAAACATTTATTTTCTTTTTAATGGCTTTATGGACTTTGCATTATTTATCATAAACTGTCTAAATCCCCTTGAAGCACACATGGGCATGAAAAATAAGCCTGAAGAAAGAGTCTGCCTGTATTCCACCCCAGCTTTCCAGAGGGCTCAGCCTGTAGCCTGTGCTTGGTGCACACTGCAGCCCTGGGGGCCTCTGTTTGAGGGAATAGTCCCCTCTCCTTCTGACGACTCTTTCTTCCCTTGGACTACTCGGTGATCTTCTTTGGCCGTGATTCTCATGTCTAGGGAAAGGAGAAAGGAAAATTCCTCCCTAGACTTTTTTATGTGGTCAGTTATTGCCTGTTACCCCTACCCGACTTTAATTCTGTGACAGTATGTGTGTTGCAATATTCTCTGTGGCTCCAACAATGCCTGGCTCACAGTAGGCTCTTAAATGTTTGTTAAAAGAACACATGAATCTGGGCTGTCAGGGCTTGAGGGGACTTCAGAGATGATCTAGTTCATCTGCTTATTTGACCCAAATGTAAAGAAGAGAAGTGACCTATTCAGGGTCACACAGGCAGCTGTGGGCACACCTAGGACCGTATGGCCCTCACCTGTGGGGAAGCATCAGTCAGCAGAAGCGCTGCAGGTGAAGAACATATCCTGTTAGGGAGACCTGGGTTCGAGTCTCTCATGTGCCACTTTCCAGCTATGTGTGATCTTGAGCAGAGTATTTAATCACTGAGAATGATTTTCTTAAAAATGAAAATACTGGGAGGCAATGTGTGCAGCATAGTAACTGGTTCACAAGAAGCACTCAAGAACTGTTAATTCAATTTGACTCGGTGTTTATTGGGGAAGGTGCTACCCTGGAAAGTACGCAGAGAGATCTGAAGATGGCAGACAATCTATGTCTTTGCCTGACTCTTTCCACAGCTGCCCGAGAAGCTACACTCAAAGGCTAGGGGATCAGAGTACCCCAGTCCAGGCAGGTTGGTCCATCTGCAAGGTGCAGAGCAGAATAAATGTCAGGAAGAGCTTCCCATGTAAACAACTGATAAAGACTCAGAATCCAAAGGTGGCATTTGGAAGAAGTGCATCAACAGAGAGCCAATCACCAGGCCTGGGAGTCCTCCCCTGAGAATATGGGTGGCTGGGCTCTTGTGCAGATGAAATAGATCAGTTTTATAAAGGAGTAAGGAGCAGCCCAGGAACCAGTGTCCCATTGCCTAGGTTCCAGGAGGAGGAACTGGAAATTGACATCAGAAACAGGGGCGGGGGAGCAGCCGTGCTTTTAGCCTGCGGCATACAATTATACATTTTTAATACGTGATAGTTTTTGAGACCCAGTTCTTTTGTTGTCTAGAAGAACTTCTCACTTGTTACTCTCCAGAAATGGATGATCTCCTTGCTGCCCTCATCTATGAGCATTAGATTCTGAGGCTCAGAGGAGAAAATCAGGAAGCCCTGTCCCTGTTCTGTCCAATCTCACAGACAGCGAGCCTGTGAGATTACTGCTCCCATGGTGGTCCTCTCTGACCATGCCCGTCACCTGGGGAGGGAGCAGGGCCCCCTACCCTCTACTCTCTTCCCTCCCAGAACCTTTAGGGAGAGAGGCTGATACACAAAACTATGAGCTCAACGGGAGGCCCTTAGAGAGAGATCACCGAAAGCCAAGCCTCCAACAGGCCCCCTCCCTATGCAGCCTCTCTTCCGTGACAGCTCCAACCACTGCCCTGTTCTGCACTGACCAGAGGTGCGGGGCACCTGGCAGCCTTTGAATTCCTCTCCAAGGCCACTATCTGCTTTCAGGTCAGCGTGCCGCTGGGGAGGAATGAACTGTGAGGTCCAGGCTCAGACTGTCTTAGAGTCCAGCAAGCCTGAGCGCTCCTCATCACCTACTGGGCTGGAGGGATGGGGCCCCATGCAAAACCAGCACCCCACCAGGGTACTTCTTGTTTTCTCTTTTATCTTTCAAACTATCTCTCAAAAGCACCTGATGCACAAGCAAGCGTGAAGCAGCAAATCATTTCCCTCCTCTGCCCTTTACAACCAAAACAAAATGAAAATAAGAAATGGACATGGCTTCCCTGCAGCTTCTCTCCCACATGCTTCCAGCAAAAGCCCTAGGTTTCTGTTCCCTTGGCCTTACCTGGCTCAGGCGTCTGTCCCTGAGGTTTGGAGGTTCTGATTGGCTGGTCCTGGAGTCAGGAGCTGTGGGCCGCACCAGAAGCACACATATAAGTGTGACTCCCTAAAGGAAGCCGGAGGTACGTGCATGAAGGAGGGGGTAGAGTGGCAGGCAGGGAACCTAAAGTACATCGGAAACCAGGAATGCAAAGGTTTGCTGTTGACTTTTCAGATGTTAAGAACCACGTCACCGGGCATGGTGGCTCACACCTGTAATCCCAGCACTTTGCAAGGGTGGATCACAGGGTCAGGAGTTCGAGACCAGTCTGGCAGATAGGGTGAAACCCAGTCTCTACTAAGAATACAAAAATTAGCCGCGTGTGGTGGTGGCCACCTGCAATCCCAGTTACTTAGGAGACTGAGGCAAGAGAATCGTCCCGGGAGGCAGCAGTTGCAGTAAACCAAGATTGCGCCATTGCACTCCAGTCTGGGCAACAGAGCGTGAATCCGTCTCAAAAAAAAAAAAAAAAAGAACCACTCGTCGACCAGACCTGACCTTTACCTCTCCCCAGTGAGAAACGTGCTATCTAAACAGCAATCTCAAATTGAGGCTTCTCTCTGGCCCCCAAAAGGGCAACAAGGACAGAAATGTGACTAAGGTAGTAAGCAGTAAAGAAAGTTCCTCATGATGCAAGAGAAAGAGAGGAAGGAAAGAAGAGAGGGAGGGAGAGGGGAGGAGGGTGGAGGAGAGAAAAAAAGGAGGGTGCTGTTTCCTTTGTTGTACAGAAGTTTTTTAGTTTTATGTAATCCCCGTTGTTTATTTTTGCTTTTCTTACCTGTACTTTTGGAATCAAATCGTTGTGCAGACTAATGTACTTTTTCCCTGTGTTTTCCTTTAGTAGTTTTATACTCTCAAGTGTTATGTTTAAATGTTTAATCCATTTTGAGTTGATTTTTATATATGGGGTGAGATAAGGATCCAATTTCATTCTTCTCCATATGAATGTCCAATTTTCCCAGTATCATTTAGTGAACAGACCCTCCTTTTCCCATTGCGCATTCTTGGCACCTTTGTCAAAAATCTATTGACTGTACAGATGTGCATTCATTTTTGGGATCTCTAATCTGTTCCATTGGACAATGTGTCTATTTTTATGCCTGTGTCATGCTGTTTTAATTACTATCACTTTGTAGTACAGTTTGAAATCAAGTAGTGTCATGCTTCTAGCTTTGTACTTTTTGTGCATGATTTCCTTGTCTATTTGGATTTCTTTTGTGTTTCATATGAATTTTAGAACTGTTGTTTCTGTTTTTATGTAAAATTACATTGGAAATTTTATAGGGATTTTATTGAATCTCTAGATTGTTTTGGATAGCACAAACACTTAAAAATATGAATTCTTCAAATCCATAATCATAGGATAGCTTTCTGTTTATGTGTGTTTTCTTCAATTTCTTTCATCAATATTTTATGGTTTTCAGCGCACAGGTTTTCATCTACTTGACTACATTTATTCTTAAGTTGTTTTTTGTTTTTGAAGCCAATGTAAACGAGATTGCTTTTTTAATTTGTTTTTTGAAAAGTTTATTTTTAGTGTCAACAAATCAATAGAAACTACTGATCTTTGTGTGTTTCTTTTGTAATCCTCGACTTTACCATATTAAGTTCTTAGTCCTAACAGATTTTTGGTGAATCTTTGAGGTTTCCTCTGCATGGGATCATGTCGTCAACAAACAGTAACAATTTCACCTCTTCCTTTCCTATTTGGATGCCTTTTATTTATTTCTCTTTCCTAATTGCAAGGACTTCCAACATGATATTCAATAGAAGTGGTGAGAGTAGGTTTCCTTGTCTTCTGAATTTTAAAGGAAAGGATTTCCATTTTTCACCATTGAGTATAAGGTGAACTGTATGCTTATCATATATGTTCTTTATTGTGTTGAGGTACATTTCTTCTATACCTAAATCGTTGAGAGTTTTTATCATAAAAGGATATCAAGTTTCATTGAATGCTTTTCCTGTATCTGATGAGATAATTACACGGTTTTTGTCCCTCATTTTGCTAATGTGGCGTTTCACATTTGTAGATTTACATTTGTTGAACCATCCTCCTATCCTAGGATAAATCCCACTTAATCGTGGTGAATGATGCTTTTAATGTGTTGTTTAATTCAGCCTGCTAGTATTTTGTTGACGATTTTTGCATCTATGTTCAACAGGATACTGGCCTGTAGTTTTACTTATTTATGTATTTATATTTGTAGTGTCTTTGTGTGGTTTTGGATCAGAGTAATGCTGGCCTCATAAAAAGAGTTTGAAATATTCCCTCCTCTTTAACTTTTCAGAAGAGTTTGTGAAAGAATGGTATTAGTTATTCTTTAAATGTTTGGTAAAATTCATTAGTGAAACCATGAGGTCTCTTAGGATCCTTTATATTTCTGTAGCATCAGTTGTAATATTTCCTCTTTTATTTCTGACTGTATTTGTTCTCTCTTTTTTTCTTAGTCTAGCTAAAGATTTGTCAATTTTGTTTATCTCTTATTTTCTTTTTTTGAGACAGAGTCCTGCTCTGTTACCCAGGCTGGAGTGCAGTGATGAGATCTCGGCTCACTGCAAGCTCCGCCTCCTGGGATCAAGCAATTCTTATACCTCAGCCTCCTGAGTATCTGGGACTACAGGCACACGCCACCACACCTGGCTAATTTTTGTATTTTTAGTAGAGAGAGGGTTTTACCATGTTGGCCAGGCTGGTCTCGAACTCCTGGCCTCAAGCAATCCACTAGCCTTGGCCTCACAAAGTGCTAAGATTACAGGCATAAGCCACCACACCTGGCCATTTATCCTTTAAAAATCCAAGGCTTGGTTTTGTTGCCCTTTTGCTGTTGTTGTTGTTTTTAGTCTCTTTCCTTTATTTCTCCTCTGATCTTCATGATTTCTTTCCTCTTACTAACATTGGGCTTAGTTTATTCTTCTTTTTCTATTTCCTTAAGGCATGATTTTAAGTTGTTTATTTGAGATCTTTCTCCTTTTTTGATGTAAATAGAAAACACCATTTTAAACCCCTATTTAAATCCGGTTGGTATGCAAGTTGACATGACTAGTAGTTACTGAATTTTTTTTTCCCTGAGACAGAGTCTGGCTCGGTCACCCAGCCTGAATGCAGCGGTGCGATCTCGGCTCGCTGCAACCTCTGTCTCCAGGATTCAAGCGATTCTCCAGCCTCGGCCTCCCGAGTAGCTGGGATTACAGGCGCCTGCCACCACACCCGCCTAATTTTTGCATTTTTTGGTAGAGATAGGGTTGCTCCATGTTGGCCAGGCTGGTCTCAAACTCCTGACCTCAGGCTATCCACCCGCCTTGGCCTCCCAGAGTGTTGGGATTATAGCTGTTAGACACCACGCCTGGCCCTGATTTTGTTTTTTTTTAAAGAAATAAAGCAACTTGTCCCAGGCCACGTGGAAAAACCAGGTGCAAACCAGACGAACAAGCGTGAGAAAATCTCAGACCTCTGGGCCGAATGTTCTGCTGCTCGTGCTGTTTACTAATCACAAAACTGGCTGTGGGTTGCAAAACTGTCACCTCATTTTTACATTCCCAAACTGACCAAAATGCCTTTATTAAATTTTCATAGTTTGACGTTGCAATATTAACTACACAGAGGACTGGCCCTCTGTGATTGATTCCATGCTCTGCAGGACTTCCTGGGATTTAAGGTAGCCTGCCTGTCTGGCCTGGCGTTCCTTGGCCTGGCAGATATATCCCACTTTCCTCACCAGACACAGAAAGCCCCTTGCTCCTTCCCTGGAACTCCCTCAAACCTCCAAACTTTGCATTTGCAGATTCTGCCTGGGATTTCTGTCCCCCAGCTCTGTTTCTAAGCCTACTAACTAATCATATTCATCCTTCGTCATCCAGCCCTGAGGATACCCATGCCCAGCTACATCCAGGATGGGTCCAGGTGGCCTTCCTCTGCACACCCTGACACTTATTCAACTATTCGTCATTCTGTAGACTAACCATAGAAGGACAGCAACTGTGTATTCCTTAAGTAGAAGAATCTAGAACATTGAGAGTTATATTTCAACATGAGATTTAGAAGGAACAAATATCCAAATTATATCATCAACAGAGGGTATGTATCCAGGCTTGCATTTTGATAACAGGTCCTCTCTCCACATTCTGAGTCAGAGACAATTAATTTAAAATTCCATTCACCCACATTTGATGATTAATGTGGGTGATGATAGGCTTACTTTCCTATCTTCAGCTCCTAGCACACTGCCTGACACACAGTAAGCATTCCACACATATTTGTTGAATGCATAAGTGAATAAACGAGCAAGGTAATGAATATTTGTTTAGAAGTATTTCTGGAAGTTTCCTTAAAGCCACAGAACTCTTTTCAGCAGATCATTTTGTCTCTGCATCCCTTCTGGATTCTGTATGTTGCTGGGATGCCCGAGTTATGTCCCAGTGCATATGATTTTTTTTGGTGTGTGAGACAGAGTCTCACTCTGTCGCCCAGGCTGGAGTGCAGTAGCGCAATCTCAGCTTACTGCAACCTCTGCCTCTCAGGTTCAAGCAATTCTGCTTCAGCCTCCTTAGTAACTGGGACTAGTAGTTACTGATTTTTTTGCCCCTGAGACAGAGTCTCACTCTGTCACTCAGCCTGGAGTTCAGTGGTGCGATCTCAGCTCCTTGCAACCTCTGCCTCCAGGATTCAAGCGATTCTCCAGCCTCAGCCTCCCGAATAGCTGGGATTACAGGCGCCTGCCACCATGCCCAGCTAATTTTTGTATTTTTTAGTAGAGATAGGGTTTTGCCATGTTGGTCAGGCTGGTCTCAAACTCCTGACCTCAGGCCATCCGCCACTACTCCCAGTAATTTTTTTTTTTTGTATTTTTAGTAGAGACAGGCTTTCACTATGTTGGCCAAGCTGGTCTCAAACTCCTGACCTCAGGTGATCCACCCACCTCAGCCTCTCGAAGTGCTAGGATTACAGGCGTGAGCCACTGCACCCGGCCCTCAGTGCATATGAATTTATTAAGGACAGCCAGCAGTGTGGAGGGGCTCCCTGTCACAACTTTTTAGAATTGGAAGGATAGAGGTTTCCCAGAATGGCAAATAGATCACCCAACACTTTCTGGCAAAACCGAAGTCTCTCTCTCTCTCATAGCTAATGTCTTACTGAACTCTTAGCAAAGTGATGTTCTCCAAGCTGCTGGGAAAGTTACAGAGGATGGGCAGCATCCAGATGCCCCATGAGCCCCCATTTCCTGACACAGACCCTTTGGAATCTCTCTCTTTACCTCTTTTCATTCATTTCATTCTTTTCTCTCTAGCCTCACTGGTGTCATTCAGTTCCCTGAGGCTGTGAAGCTCTTTTAGGCCACAGGGTCTTTGCACATGTCCTCCCCTCTCTGTTCCCTGTGGGTCCAATGTGACCTTCCCTAGGGCCTTCTCCAGCCCTCCCACATAAAGCGGGTCATCCTAGTTCACAGCACGTTGTGTTTCTTTTAGGATACTTATCACCACCTGCAGGCTTTGTGGTTTCCCTTCTGCCTGGCTCCCCTCTGGAATCTCAGCTGCCTCTGTCTCACCAGGGCACCTACTCCCTGGGGCCATGCTCAGGGACTGGCCCATAGCAGATGTCCAATAAAGATTTTTTTTGAACAAATTCATGTCATTCTGTAGGCTTGTGAATCACAGAAGCAGCATTTTCTCCCCCAACTTAAATCCACCCTATTAGGCCATTCTTGTGTCACTTTACAGGAATATCTGAGAATGGGCAATTTACACAGAAAAGAGATTTATTTGGCTCACAGTTCTGCAGGCTGTACAAGCATGGCTCCCGTCATTGTCCAGTTTCTGATGAGGCCTCAGGGAGCTTTTACTTTTGGTGGAAGGCGAAGGGAGAGCAAGAGAGAGAGAGAGAGGGAGGTGCCACATACTTTTAAAGGCCAGATCTCCCAAGTACTCACTCACTTTTGGGAGGACACCACCAAGCCATGAAGGGTCTGTCGCCATGACCCAAACACCTTCCACCAGGTCCCACCTCCAACATGGGGAGTTGTATTTCAACATGAGATCTAGAAGGAACAAATATCCAAATTATATCACCAACAGAGGGTATGTATCCAGGCTTGCATTTTGATAACAAAGGTCCTCTCTCCACATTCTGAGTCAGAGACAATTAATTCAAAATTCCATTCACCCACATTGACGATTAAATTTCTATTGCTATAGATTCCATCTGAAAACTATCCTATGCCTTATGTTCTTCTTTGCTCCTTTAGCTGTGTTTTGCACATTTGTATTCTATTTTCCCCGTGACATGGGCATTTGGTCATTAATGACTTCACTTCACCAGAGAACATTATTCTTTTTATTTCATTGTTGAGAATGTTTTTGTCCACAGAGAGATATTTTCATGATGGGCCCACGTGCAATTTCTGAGTAGCTATTTCCTAATGTGAAGTGTATTTTATAGGTGGTCAGAATGTTATAACATATTAGAACGCTTATGTAGAGGTCAGGATGGTGTATATTACTTGAGAGTTATTCTTGCCCGGGCTGCTTTTCCTGGGAGTGTTGTATCTATTCTGAAAAGTCCCTGGAATGAATCGTTGGTGGTGGTAGTTGGTGTGATTCAACTGTTGCTGGCGTTAGCAACAGACACAGCACATTGACCGTCAAACCTACGCCAGTTCTTCCCTGCACATCTTACTTTCCTAGACAACAGAGACACTGAGTACACCCCAACACAGAGGAACCCGTGCTCACACAGAGATTTGCCAAGTGGAGTCCTTTTGAGACGTACAAATTTCTTTTTTCTTTTTTTTGAGATGGAGTCTCTCATGTTGCCCAGGCTGTAGTGCAGTGGTGTGATCTCCGCTCACTGCAATCTCCACCTCCTGGGTTCAAGCAATTCTCCTGCCTCAGCCTCCCAAGTAGCTGGGACTACAGGTGTGCACCACCACGCCCAGCTAATTTTTTTGTATTTTTAGTAGAGATGAGGTTTCGCCATGTTGGCTAGGATGGTCTCTATCTTCTGACCTCATGATCACTCTCCTTGGCCTCCCAAAGTGATGGGATTACAGGCGTGAGCCACAGCTCCCGGCCCGAAATATACGAATTTCACTGTCTTGGACTTACTATAATGTGAAACAAAGAATAACGTGTATTTGTGTGTAAATACTAAGGGCTTATATTTGTAAACGACGTACCATGTGCTCAGCACTACGTTAAGCAGTCTCCACGCACCACCTCCATTAATCCTGGTGAGCACTGTACCCACTTTAAGGTAAGAAAACAGGCACTGAGTGGCCCTGCTTTATGTCACCCAGCAGGTGAGAGGTGGGGCTGGCATTCAGAGAGGGGCAGCCTGATTTTAGAACCCACCACACGGTCTTTATACATAGCTGCATGTGCATGCATATACACCCACACACATCACGCACATATGTATCATCTACACACGCACACACCCAACATGTGCAAACGCTTGGAGAAAGCTTCTGGCAGAGGATAATTCACTGTTAACTGTGGAATCCGGGAAAGGGTATGAACTTGGGATTGTTTACTTTTTACTCTACACATTTCTCTAATCATTTTAATGCTTTGAAACAAATGTGTTATCTCTGTACTAAAAAAAACAAGTTATTGATTTCGCTGTACGTGTTCCCACTGGAAAGGCTTATTGAATAATTGAATGTTATGAATGAATAGCTCTTCTTTTTTCTTTTGTTCCAGAGGCCTTTAGAAGAGCAAGTAACAAAAACTGGTGGAAAAAAAGCACACATTCAACAGGAAGCAACATCTAGACACCCTTTTGCCTTCCAGGAGACAAAAGAGAAAACAGATCGCAGACAACTTACATCTAAACCAGTAATGTTGCCTCCCTGGGTCATGCCAGCTGAAGAAGAATTCGAGTTATTGTAGTAAGAATACAAGGTAATGTGTGTGCTTTTTTTTTTTTAACCATTGTTTAAACATTCTGACCTCTGTACACTTTTCTCTAGGATGTGGACTGGTTTGAGGATGCTTGAGGCATGACTGTAGCAAGCACTCGCATACATATGTAGACATCATAAGCCATGCTCTCTGCTTCCCCAGACGAAATCTGTAATGCTTTGTTTATTCACGTTCCATCCTGCGTTTCCACGGCACTTGGTTCTTTGTGATTTTTAGGGGTATCTTTCACCCTCACTGCTCAGCGAACTGAGCTGCCTGGGCAGGCCTAGAGTTTTCTTTCTTTCTTTTTTTTTAAAAAAACTGTGGTTTGTAAGGCCTAGAATTTTCTTATTCGATTGCTTTTGTGTGTGTGTTTTGCCCTAGCTCCCTCACTAGTATAGCCAAGGAGCTCTTCATGCTTCGAGCCGTTTGTGGCACTTCCGGAATGATCTACATAGCTTTCGTCCATTTTTTACTGGCTTGTCTTTTTCAATGCTTTGGAGGCATTTTTTTTTAAGCATAGTGTGGATGTTATTTGGGATAGCAGTACTAATAGTAGCTAAAACTTATTAAAAGCTACTACGTGCCGGCAGTCTGCTGAGCACTTTACATGTTGCATTTCATTTTTATACTCACTTAGGAAACTGAGTCACAGAGAGGAGAGATAACTTGCCAGAGATTCAAGCACATTCCAGACAAACCCCTACACCAGACCTCCAGCCACCCAGAAACTCTCCTCTTCTCGGAGGCTTCTCTGCTTCCTCCACCTGTCCCTTCGCCCCACTGCCTCCTTTTAAAATCTGCGGCATATATTTTAGGGATACTCATATCCATTTTCAGGAATTCCACGATCTACACAGAGTTGACACCAAAATCAGAATAGCAATGTCCACCCTTCCCCCAAGCCCTAGGTCCGTGTCTCTGTCCACCTGTGTCTCCTTAAACTTCAACACAGACTTCAAATGGAGTGGCAAAAAAACAGATTCTTTAGGGAAAGGAAGGTCTCCAAGTCTGAACATCCCCGGTTTGAATTCAGACTCTGGCACGTCCCATGTGATCGTAACATAGTGTTTAAGGTCTCAAGTCACCTGTAAAATGGGTACAATATCTGCCTCGGGGTTAATGGTGAGGACTGACTGTGTGTATCTCACTCAGAACCCGGAGCCACAAATGGCTTCTTCCCCGCCAAAGACCCGCGCTTTCTCCTGGTCTCCGGTTCCCGGGGTAGGGGTGGGCGCAGTCCCGAGGGCCTTGGGCGGTGGCACAGTGGTTAGACCCCAGCCTCTGGAGTCGGCCTCGGTTCCGATTCTGGTTCTCCCCTTCTCCTGCTGTGGCGAACCAACCCACGGAGCTCTATTTTTTTTTTTTTTTAAGGATTAGATGTGTCCGTCCATAGACCACATAGTTAAGCGGTGCGTTCACTCACTGAGCGTTGATGGAGCCCCTACTATATGCCAGGCGTGTTTTACGCGCCGGGGACCCAGAGGCGCCCAGGTCAGACGAAGTGCAAACGATTCCGACGGGAGCCCTTCCATCTGCATTTCCCTTCGCAGGAAGCTCTCCGCCCTGGTGATTTTCAGCGTGGCGGCTTTCCCTCCGGTTCTTAGTTTGTAACTTTCGCGCCGGCCCCGCAGCCTCGCGCCCGGCCCTCCCTCCAGCGTCCTCGTTCAAGGTGTTGTAAGGCGCCTCCAAACGCCCAGCGACCCTCGGCCACGCCCGCTTGCGGGGCTGCACCGCCCCAGGGGTCCTCTCTAGGGGTTCCCGGAGAAGGGGTGGAAGGTGGGGGTGCGGGGGCCACAGCAGCGCGGGCGGGCACCCAGACCCAGGGATGCGGGAGGGCGGCCGGGACCCCGCCACCCAGGCCGGCGCCGCGCGGAGGAAGAGGAGGCGGCGCCGAGGCTGGATCCCCCCGGGGACCGGGAGCCGCGGCACCACCCCCAGCCCGCCCCACGCTCGCGGCTTGGGGCTGCCGCGCCCCGCCCCGCCCCTCTCCCGAGGCCCCGCCCCTGGGGGGGACCTCCCCCCCGACCGCGGCCGCCGCTCCGGTCCCGGCCCCGGCCCCGCCCCCCGCGCCCCCGCCCCGCCCCCGCCCCGGCGTGGGACCACCCTCCGCCCGCCGAGGCGGGGGCCCTGCGCGCCCGGCACTCTCGGAGGTCCGGGCCCCTTTCCGCCACCGCCGCCACCGCCGCCGTGAGTCCCGCGGAGCCGCGCGCGTCCCCGGCTGGGCCGAGCCGCCGGCCGACGAGCGGAGCCGCAGGAGCCCGCCGGGACGCCATGCGAGCCAGGTAGGCAGGCGGCGGCGGGGAGCGCCTCGGGCGGCGGGGCCCTGGGGGTCGTGCTCCGGGCGTTGCACACCCTGGGGGGCGCCGATCCTGCCCCCGCCGCCGGAGTTCGGGGATGCGGGGTGCCCGGGCGTGGCGGGCGCGGGGCGGCTTCAGAGAAGCCTCGCGCGCCCCTCGCCGCTTCCCCAGGCGCTCGGGTCGCCCCGGTGCTGGCGGGCCGGAGGCAGGGCCCGGGGTTCCGGGCACCGAGCAGCTCTCGGAGCCCCCCGCGTGCACTCGGGCCGACCCCCCACCCCGGCTCTGGCCACTTCCCGGCGGGCGGCCCTGTGGGGTGGCCTCCCTGGGCAACCCGACGCGTCCTCGGGGGCGAATCGGCGGGCGCGCTCGGCTGGCGGGGGCCGTGGGGGCCACGGGAGGGCGTGGAAGGGTCGGGGCGCCCCCCTCACGCGGCGCTGGAGAGGAGGGAAGGACGCGCGGTCTCCCGTTAAACTTGTTGGTGACAATGCATATTTCAACTTCTTCGGAGATCCCTCCTGTGAGGATGAAATTGAAAACTCCGGTTTCTGACTTGGCGATCGTGTGACCGAGCAGCCGCGAGGTGACAGCGCCGGCGGCCCGGGGGTGGGGACCGGCTGGGATAGAGCCGCGTTGTTCTCTGAGCGATGTTTACCGAGAAGCCCGATCCGCGGCTGGGGGTGTGTGTGTCTGTTGGGACCCCAACCCTGTGTCCCGCGGCTCCTAGCCCGGGGCCTGCGGTGTAGACGGGGCTGGGAGACAGGCCCAGCTGGCCCTGGCCGGGTGTCGGGCGCCCAGAGATACCGCGCGGGAGGAGCCGCGGGAGAGCCGCCGGGCTCTGGGAGCAGAGGGTCCTGGAACCTGAAGGATCAGTGAAATTTCCTGAAAAATCTTATTGCGAGATTTTATTTTCTGCTTATTCTTTCCAAGTTAGTAGGCAGATTGGAACTATAGAATGTATCCGTGATAATAATAAAGTTCGCACAACTTTTGTTCTGATTACAGAAACAACGTGTGCTCAGGGCAGAAAGCTAAAGAGAAAGATAAACAGCAAACAGTAAAAAATCCCCAGTCCCACAGTTTGTACCAGCCTTGTCACAGCCTCGCAGATTGGAACCTTAAGTTAGACTGAAGCCATTCTCGCCTAAACCAGAGAATCCGTGAATGCAGCCTCCCCTTCCCACCCTTGTGAGCATCTCTGAGCTCCGAAGTTGGGGTTTTTTTCCTTGCGCCCTACCGGAGCAGAGTCTCTGCTGGCCACGAGTCCCCTTCCCAGTGGGCTGGGGTTTTCCTTGAGATCTGTGGCCCAGATGGAATGATGAGAGAGGCCTGGAGCCTCACCGCCCTCTGTGGTTTTGGTTCCTTGCCTTGTAAAAATCAAGGTAATGATTCTCAATCTGCTTCTCAGGCCACCATAAAAATTAATGGGTGGTTTGCAGAGCGTTTTGACATCGTGGATGGACAGCGGCTGTATTTTAAGGCACTGGGGAACATTTTGCTGCTCCACATTGCAGTGGACATCCAGCATAATAGGCTACATCTCACCTGGCCGTCCTGCCTAGGAAACAGACTCCAGGAATGTCCAGTGGAGCCCTCAGGACAATATTCCTGGTTCCCTGCTCTGTGCCCTCGGGAGTGGGCCAAATCCCTCAAAGTGGGAAGCTTGGGAGGAGCCAGCGCTCTCAAATTCCCCTCCCCCACGTCTGCTTTGTGTGTGTAGGCGAATTTCTTAAAGTAAGGGGGCAGTGATATTTAGGCGGGGCCCCTGATTGCCCACTGCCTGATGCTTGTGGGTCTGTGGAATGCCCAGGCCGTGCTTATCCAAAAGAACAGTTAGTTCTGGCAGGACGCGTAAACTGAACAAACCTGGCTTCCTAGGGATTTGTATGGCTCACTTGTTTACTAAATGAACAATGACCGGCTGCAGAGAAGCCCAGGACACTTCTGTGAGCTTTATTTTTTTTTCCTGTTGTCCCAAGACTACACTTTAGTGATCTTATAAAACAATGAATAAGAACCCAAGCCATTTGTTAATTCCCGGCACCAAAGGCCCAGGTGGAGAGAGGTACTTCACAGCATGCGTCTTGTCCCCAAGCACCCATGCCCTCCCCCTCAACAACGACATCATCAGGGTAGAAGATCCTCTTTCTGTAACAATTTGTCATTTGATAGTTTCATTTTAAAAATTGTCGTTCCCACCAGCATGTGGATCTGACCAAGCTCTGTCTAGTTGTAGATCACAGCTCAAGCCTGGGTTTTGGAAAGACCCAGAAAGTGGGCTGAAAAAATTGCTGATAAAGTGTCCTTCACCGGGTGCCTTGTCTGTTAATGTGTTGTGCTCTTAATTTTCTCTGTAGAGAAAGGACCTTCGGGGATTTTCTTCTTTGCTCTTGTTTGCTAATCCGGCAGCCCGGAATTGTTTCCCTCTGGGCTGCTTGAATAGACTTTCTTATTCTAATGTTGTTGGGTTCTAGTCTGATCCTAAGATATGCGAATGGTGAATGTGGTTTACGCCCTTGAGTCCTGGGAGGTGTTCCTGGTTTTAAATCCTGGAATCCTGGCCAGTTAAGAGCCCTTGGTTCCCCAGAAATTGCGTGGGAGGTGTGTGTGCTTTCTCTTCCTGGGGAGCTTCTTATCGAGCCCTTGACCCAAACAAGGTGAAGAGCTCCAGAGTGCGGCCCCTGCAGACCTTGTCCCTGGCTCCGGGCAGACCTCCCAGCTCCCTGTTTCAGGTACTAGCCTGTTTTGACCGGGTAGGAGCTGCTGTTTACAACTGGCCAGCCATGTGGATTTCCCTTAGCTTTATTATTTTCAAATTCCACACCTAAATTGGGCTCTGTTGTGATTTTTCTTCTGAAAATTGGGGTCAGACCCCTGGGACATTTCCCAAGGCCCTGGAGGTGGACATCAGGTCTTCTTTGTTTCGAGGTCGCTGCCTGACAACCAGGAATCCGAAAAGGTCACCGAGCGCTAAACAGAGTTCTCAGAGAGTGCTCGGGTCAGCTTTGCTCCTGGCCAGGATCGAGCCTCAGGCCACACGGGGTTTCCACGCAGCTTCTGGGGAGCTGGGCTGGATCTCTGGGCTCCCCAGCTATTTGCCCAAAGGGACTCTCACATTCTGCCACCAGCCTGTGGAGCAGCGGCAGGAAAATAATTCATCTAGCCCCCAAACGGCCGGGGAGCGTCCAGCTACTTGATTCGGTGTGCTCCTGGAAGCCGAAACCAGCACCTCGGTGGGCCCTGAGGGCATCCGCGTGTTACATAACTCAGCACCTGATGCCACCGTGACCTCACTACAGGGAAAAAGTCTCAATAATCAGTCTTTGCAAGGCCAGGGAGTGCAGAACGTGCTTGAGAAAGAAAGGCTATGTGTAGTGTTTTAAGAAGGGTAAAATCCCATGTAGAACATCACAGCCTCCCATCTTCCAGGTGAACACTGCCTCCTGAAGACATCAGGAAGCATGTCGAGCTGAGGAAGTACAATTGCTGTACTGAAGCCCTGTAATTAACTTTAGATTTGGGGTATTTTGAGGGATGGAAATAGGTGGCACTCGTTGCGGGCTTACCATATTGTAAGCCCCATGCGTGCACTTCTGAATCCTCACAAAAACTACCAGGGGTTCCGTTTTACAGCGAAGCTGGGAGAATTTAAGAAACTCCTTCAGCCCTAGAGTTTGATGAGTGCTTGAGTTGGGATTTGAACCTGGATCTGAGTAGAGAGTACTGAGCTTTTCATCACATCTCCCAGGGTGCTGAAATTAAAGAAACAAACGGCTCTCAGTCACACATTGCACCTGAAGTTACAGGCATGCAAATAGCAGGGAGCCAGCCTCCCTCACACAATTAGAAAATAGCTTGTGCTCTGAAGGTGATGAAGTCTTTAAAACCTGTGAAGCCTTCTCAGCCTAAATGGAAGGCAGCCATTTTCCACGTTTGTTCTGAAACCCTCACCCCGTCGCCAGGGTGAAGCATGGTTTATTGGGAAGATTGTGACTTTGAAGTTGGGATAACTCAGACAGGATTTGGTAAGACGTCTTTTCCTTGTCCTGTGAAAATATGGTGTTTGGGCACATGAGGTCACTAGAATAAGATTAAGATTATAGGAAGGCTGTTAAGTAAATGTACAAAAAGGGTTCTACCTTCCTCTTTACAATCAAATAAATGACATACTAATGAGATTATTCTTATCTGCTCAATAAAAGCTTGTCTCAGGAGAGCTCTCTTTGCTGAGACCGGTTACCAACTCTTCTGAAGAGATTGAAAAGAATACCTCCTTTGAAAGGATCTTACAGTTCCAAGTTTTTATTAAATCTGGCCCCCCACAGTCCTGCATAACTGAGGAAAACCCTGCCGCATTTTTTGTTTTTGTTTTTGCTTTTTTTTTGAGTTGAGAGTTCTCTGTCATCCAGGCTGGAGTGCAGTGGCTCAATCATAGCTCACTGCAGCCTCCAATTCTTGGGCTCAGGCAATCCTCCTGCCTCAGTCTCCTGAGTAGCTGGAACTATTCAGGTGTGCACCAGCACACCATGCTAATTTTTTTTTATTCTTGTAGAAATGGTGTCACGCTGGTGTCCAGGCTAGTCTTGAACTCCTGGTTTCAAGTGATCCTCCAGCCTTGGTCTCCCAAAGCACTGGGATTGCAGGTGAGGCACGTTGCCCTGCCCTGCCCCCTTTTTATGAGCTACTAAAGTCTGCAGGCCCGAAGGAAGTTTTTCTAGCCCCTCTAATGTAGGAGATCCCTGAGCCCATAGTGTGCTGGTAAACCTGCTCTCCGAGGAAAAAGCAGAGCCTCGACTGCAGCATCTGCCAATTTCTGTGACGTAAATACTCTCACCATGGCTAATTTCTTTTTTTTTTTTTTTTGAGTCTTGCTCTGTTGCCCAGCGTGAAGTGCAGTGGCGCTGTCTCGGCCCACTGCAACCTCTGCCTCCCAGGTTCAAGCAATTCTCCTGCCTCAGCCTCCTGAGTAGCTGGGACTACAGGCATGTGCCACCATGCCCAGCTAATTTTTATATTTTTAGTAGAGACCGGCTTCCCCATGTTGGCCAAGCTGGTCTCAAACTCCTGACGTCAAGTGATCCTCCTGCCTTGGCCTACCAAAGTGCTGGGATTACAGTTGTAAGCCACCATGCCCAGCCTGATTTCAAACTGCCAGTTAGGGCTGGCAACATTACTAAATAGTAACAATCTGTGTGAGCCCATAAGAGCTGGGTCCTGCTCACCGTTCATTGCGCCGAGCCCACATCCGCGACACCCCTGCTTCTGCTTCCCTCAGCCCCATCACTTAATGAAAGAAATCGTGGCCTCACTTCTGCTCGCTCCATGTCTGCCTGGGAGCAGTGCTGAAAAAGGATTTGGGTGCTATTGAGTAACCGAATTTGGACAGCAGAGTAGAAGGCTTCAAAACTCAGGCCGCATTTTAAAATCACCCGGGAGCTTAAAAAAACAACAATAAATGTTCCAGGCCCATCCCGAGTTGAATCAGAATGTCTGGGTGTGGGGCCAGACCTCTGTAGAGGTGGAAAGCTCTCCGGGTGACTGTAATGTATGTCCAGGGTGAACACCCATGTGGTGATGAATTTGTACAAGAAGAAAGTTGGGGAGGCAGTTTGGGGCAGGGCTTGGCAGACCCTGTATTTGAGCCCAAGGAGGTGAGAGGTCCCTTGCAGAGCAGGGAATGTGTTTCCTTGAAGCCTCTGGGCTGGAGAGGAAGTGCTGGGCTGGGAGAGGCAGGCGGAGTCCGTCTGTCTGTCCTCCTCCAGCGGCGCTTGTCCTGCCCCGGTGAGTTCCACATACTTGTTTAGCTTTGGTTGCTTCTGCTGGTTTAGAGAGGAAAAGGGTCTTCCAGGAAGTCGGGGCGGGGTGGGGGGGTGGTCAGGATGAAGCCAGGCAGACCCCATTGGGTGCGTGTGCTGTTCTCAGATATTAAAGCAGAGGGGCTTACTGGGACCATCCAGGTGAAGGAAAGAGAAACCCCACGGCTCAAGGACTGTAGCTGAACGCTTCGAAAGGGTCCTTGAGCTTGGGCGCACACATAAGCCGATTATTTTTTCTCCATGATAATTAGCAGTAAAATTATTTTAAAGTGTGAGAGCTTTCTTTGGAGGCAGTAAGCGTGTGGGAGGGAAACGCCATTCAACTTCAGAGCCAGCCTTGGTGAGCAGGGATGGGACTGGGGAGAGGCACATAAGGCCCCTGGGTGCAGGATTCAAGGAGGTGCTCGCTCTGGGGGGTGTCCTGCAGGCCAGGAAGGCTGTTTGAGAGGGGGGGCCCTGTGCTCACTTCCTTAGAGTTGGGCGGTGAGTATGGAAGAGCTCCCACGTGGGAACCTAGTGTGAAGAGCAGGGGCTGGGATCACACCGCTGGGTCACCCCCTGCCGGGGCAGGCAGGCTAAGGGGGACTCCAGTGAAGGAGCAGCTGGGATAGAAGAACAAGTATCCTGCATGGCCCTGAAGCCAACGAGGAGAAAGTTGGGGGTACAGGGAGAGGGGGTTGAGAGCTCAAACAGACAGGACAGTTCTGGGTCAGTCATGTGGAGAGGATTTATGAACAGGAGGACTGCAACCCTGTCACTGTGGTAGTGGAGAAACTCCTATAACAGAA
This sequence comes from Aotus nancymaae, assembly GCF_030222135.1. Classification (NCBI taxonomy): domain Eukaryota; kingdom Metazoa; phylum Chordata; class Mammalia; order Primates; family Aotidae; genus Aotus; species Aotus nancymaae. Next base: position 275,944 of record NW_026988444.1, read on the forward strand.
GAAATAGCACAGGGCAGAGGCCACACAGAAGAATGTTGGTGATAAAAGAAATTGGACTGTATTTGATGGTGTGGAGATAGGGCTGGAGGGAGCCAGGGGTGGGTCAGAGGGACTGGGATTCTAGCAGGGGTGGAGAATTCTCCTCGGGCACTGGGGGGTGGCTGCAGATACTGAGAGGGAAGCACTGGGTGTGAATAGCTGAGCACCAGGAGCAGCTGGTGAAGAGACCTTCCCCAAATGCTTTTTCAGATCGCACATCTGCAGCTTTTTCCCACTAGCCTTTGTGGAGGGCGGGCCAGGGGGCCCATTTGTCTTTAAGACGCAATTCACAGACTCACTTGCTCTTTCAGGCCCAGTTCACGCTCCCTTCTCAGACAAACCTGAGTGACCCTGCACCTGTGTCTGTCTGTGTCCTGGCTTTCTTAGCTAGGCATGGCGCTGCTTGGGGGCAGATGCATTTTATTATCTCTGCATCCTCCATACACAAGAGCCCCTCAGACACCATGCCCAGTGCATGAAAGAGCTGGCAGAGAGAGAGAGAGGCTGGCCAAGGTAAAGGCTTAGCCTGGTGACTTCATACAGCCGTGTAGTGACAACTCCAATATTCTCTTCTTGACATCTTGGCAGTGTAAAACTTACAATATATGATAGAAGTAATTCCTCCCTATGAATAATAACCAGCTTACTTATAAACACTGTCAAGTGGCCGTCCCCATAGTTCTGTGCAATTTAATTTTTAATTCAGGTAGGTTTACCTCACCTTTGTTTACCCATTTTCCACTGTTGCCCTTTATAAGAGGATTTGGTTTTTTTGTTTTCTTTTTGAGATGGAGTCTCGCTCTGTTGCCCATGCTGGAGTGCAATAGCATGATCTTGGCTTGCTGCAACCTCTGCCTCCTAGGTTCAAGTGTTTCTCCTGCCTCAGCCCCCTAAGTAGCTGGGATTACAGGCACACACCACCATGCCTGGCTAATTTTTGTGTTTTTAGTAGAGACACGGTTTCATCATGTTGGCCAGGCTGGTCCTGAACTCCTGACCTTAGCTGATCCGCCCGCCTTGGCCTCCCAAAGTGCTGGGATTACAGGCGTGAGCCACTGCGCCCGGTGAGGATTTGATTTTTTAATAGCGTTAAGATACTAAGAGGTAAATGGAATATTCTTAAAATGCATGTGCATTTAAGCATTTTTAAATCCTCCTAGCAATCATAGTTGATGGACAAGTGCCATCAAATATTTGTATGTGTCCTGTGCATACATGAAAAATGAGGGTACTGTGTTCAGATCGAACTGAAAGTAACGATTGGAGCTGATGTGACACTTACACATAGTTCATGTGCAATGGGAGACCAGGGCCTGTGCCCCAGTGCAAAGTGGCAAATAAACATGCAGCGTGGTTCTTACTGCTGTGGGTCTGGTCTCACTTTTCCTTACCCCTATCCCAAATATCCACTTGAGAAAGTTGCGTTTTTGTTTTTCTCTCGTGGTTTCGGAAATCGGTATTTAAGACGTTTGTAAGAGGAATGATCTGCAGCCATTGTATCACCTTTACAGTGTGAAACAAGACCATCAACACGGTTTTAAATTTTGGTCGCATTTCAGGCCCCCGTGAAGGGGCGCTGACTCTGGGTGACATCAGGAGATCAGGCCCTGGCTTATCATCAAAAACAGAATCCCAAGAGTTCCCTTAGTGCACATTTTTGCTTATGCGTGTATTTTACTAGCGCCACCTGTGATTTTCGGAATTGCTAGATTAGGGGAAAGCAGACGCTGCTGTTTGGGGCCACATGCACACACACTTGAAATGCTCAGTTGCACTGTGTCACACAGGATTTCTCCGTGGTTTCGGATTCTTCCCAGATTTGCTGGCCTTTTCCCTGTGTCAGGCACTGAGACAGTTCTGTATACAGCTGTTTCTTCTAAATCAATCAAATATGAAACAGCCCGATCTGTAAAACTGAATGTCGTCCTAGGGAGGAAAATCCTTAGTAAGAATCTCATGGCTCACTATCATGTTCTTGTAACACTGCTCTTTGTTTCCCAGCCATTGTCGGTGAACAATGGCTGGAATGGTGTTTTCACAGACTGGAATATGAGAAGTTCCTTTTTCCAGTGGCGGCTCCATGGCTCTTTGTGGGGACCTGGTTCATTGCAGGGACATCACAGTGGAAATGAGCAGGGGGCGTTTCAGCCCCGCACACCTGTCTGTGTCCAAATCTGTGGCTTCGCTTCCTGTTATAACCTCGGACACATTTTTGGACTTCTTTGAGGCTCAGCCTCCGATCTGTAAAATGGTGACCATAGTGCTTCGCTCTTGGAGTTGGGCAGCTTAAATGAGATCACACTGGTAACTGTGGACTCGGCTGCATCATTGTCCCTGTGTTTATTTTATTTTATTTATTTTGAGATGGAGTCTTGCTCTGTCTCCCAGGCTGGAATGCAGTGGTGTGACCTCCGCTCCCTGAAACCTCCGCTTCCTGGGTTCAAGTGATTCTCGTGCCTCAGCCTCCCTAGCAGCTGGGATTACGGGTGTGCGCCACCACCTATGCTCGGCTAATTTTTGTGTTTGTGGTAGGATGGGGTTTCACTGTGTTGGCCAGCCTGGTCTCGAACTCTTGGCCTCAAGTGATCTGCCCGTTTAGGCCTCCCAAAGTGCTGGGATTACAGGTGTGAGCCACCGTGCCTGGCCTCTTTCTTCCTCTTTTTCTTTTTTTTTTTAAACAACAACAACAACAAAACCCCTTCTGCTTATGTATGTTAAATTACTTAATAAATTACATGTTTGTACATGCTTGTTTTAGAAACACTAGAAAATGTAAAAGGAAAAAAATTTACCGCTTTGGACCCTTTCATATATGTCTTTCAGATATTTTCACTTGGAAATACAGAGCTTCCAAACAAAAAGGATGAGACAGTGGGTGGTCTTCCCTGTGTACCTGGCACCTAGCAATTTTTCAATAAGTACTTATTGAATGAATACTGTGCTTTTTTTTTTTTTGGAGGCTTTTTGAGTCTCATTCTGTCACCCAGGCTGGAGTGCAATGGTACAATTTCAGCTCACTGCAACTTCTGCCTCCTGAGTTCAAGCAATTCTCCTGCCTCAGCCTCCCTAGTAGCTGGGACTACAGGCACTTGCCACCATGCCTGGCTAATTTTTGTACTTTAGTAGAGATGGGGTTTCATCATGTTGGCCAGGCTGGTCTCGAACTCCTGATCCCAAGTGATCCAGCTGCCTTGGCCTCACAAAGTTCTGGGATTATAGGTATGAGCCACCACGCCCAGCAATACTATGCATTTAAGAATAGCTTTTTATCTAAAATTGTTGACATCTTTTCAGATCAATACAGATCTGCATCCTCACTTTTCATGTCGGTCTTGTGTAGGTAAGTACCTTGTTTATTTAACAAGTGCTTATGAATAGACACTTCCCAGTTATTTTGAAATTATAAACAACACTGCGATGAACATCTTTTGATATACAGGTTTTTCCATGCGTGTGAAGTTTCTCCTTGGAGTGAATCTTTTACTTTTATGGTGCTTAAAATCTATGAAGAACTTCTAATTATATTAATTGTTGGGTGACTGTATAATTACCATACAGAAAAGCACCTCAAAAGGGAATGACTTTGGGAAGAGTTCCTGAATCCGTTGTGTAAAACTTGGTGAGCTTTAAGAGCACCCTCACTTGTCCCCATCCCTTTTGGGGGAATTGCTTTCTGTTTCTCCAGATCCTCAGGTGCTTTGCGTCCCGCGCTTTTGGAGTGGGAGGTTGGCTCAACAGGGAGTGTGGATGCCCTAAGCGCATGCTTCAGTTTTAGGGTGACACATACATAGCAGCTTCAGAAACGTTTTAACATCTGGGAGCAACTGTGTGTCCTAGAGCCCAGGAGGTATTTCTGTTGGGAGGTGTTCAGGGCCCACTCCCTCCTAGAAGGAGATGAGTGAAGGTTTTCATGCGTTCAGCTTCGGAACTGTCTTTGCAAGCTTCTCCAGGGTCATGTCATCATGGGCGTCCGGAGTGATTTTGCAGCTGTGTCACTTGATCAGCTGTGACAAGACAGACTGCAGTTGGATCTGGCATCTGGCAAAAGCATAGACTTGGTTTTCAGGACCTCTGGGTTCATTAAGGGGAGAGTTCATCCTGCCTCCTGCTGATGGCAAGACTGTAATTTGGATGTTTGACTGCGGTCTGGTGTCGCAAGCCCTCTTTCTGGCAAGAGAGGAAAACTAATTTCTGGGCGGAATGTTTTTTGGCCTGTCTCCTGTGTGTAGTTTTGCAAAGGGGCCTGGCTGCCTCCTCAGGTCTTGGCACCACAGTATTTGTGAGTCATCCACCGATAGGTAACATGAGGCAACACTTTGGGGCTTCATGAAACCCCAGCTAGGCGGGTAAGGGACTCGTGAGTATTCCCAGGATGCCTCGGGGGCTGCCTGGAAGCAGGAGACTGTCCATGAGTTCTGGTTTTTTGTTCTGACTTCGGGGGACACCTTCAGGAGGTTGGGCAGGGCTGACATCAAGCCTGAGAGCCGACGCCTTTTCTAACGCTCTGGGACACGGTCTTGGCTCTTTCCCTCTTCTTGTTCACCCTTGTTTAACTTTAACTCCTTTCAGTTCCTTGACTCACTGCTTGGCCCCTCTGTATGCCACGTGGGGAACACAGATGGGGAGCCCACCAGACACAGCGTCTCCACAGGGAGTTCGCCGCCCAGCAGGGGAGAAACGGCATTAAAGTGCCCTAGGGGAAAGGTCAGGGTTCTGCACCAGAGGTTGTACTGGGGGTCAGGATAGGCTCCCCAGAGAAGCCCCACTAGGTAGGGGGACCTGAAGAATGAGCAGGCCGGGAACCCATGGAGATTTATGGGGGCAGTGGGTTGGTGGGTTCTGGGCAGGTTGGCTTGGTGAGTTCAAGGAAGCAAAAGAGGGCCATAGTGAGACCTCCTTCCTCAGAGCACCTGGGAGGGATTCCCGGGCAAGGTAGCTGGATCGGACAGGTACTTCTGCGCTTCCCCAGCTTTGAACCTGTATCTCAGGGCACTGAGAAGACACAATTAGATGTGTAAGCACGACTTGAAAGGGGCCAGATGACCTGGCCGGGGGCAGGGGGGTGTTCCCTGACACAGGAGGTGACTCATCCATCATTGTGGCCTGGCAGGGAGGTGACTCTGCACACCACATCCTGTCCCAGACCCCCATCTTCACAGCCCTGGCACTACGTGGAGCAGAGTCGGGCTCCCTGCGCAGTGCTCCCATGACCCCACAGGTGACCCACATGTGCTACTTCTCCCTCCTGGCGTGCTGTGAGATTCTTAGAAAATTGTCTCCTGATTAACCACCCTGCACAGCTTTTAAAAGTTACATTTATTACCCAAAACAATACTTCAGAAACTAAGCTGACAGTTGAATCATTAAAGGAGTCACAGCATTCTTTCATCCCAGAGAGAAAAAAGGTATTCAAGAAGAAGAGCTTGTCCAGTGAAAACCACATCAGAGGTGCCTGGCAAGAGACCGGGCATCAGTGCACCTCTCCCTGGTCAGCTGAGTCCTTGAACTCCTCGGCTGTGCCCCTCAGGGAAGGTCAGTGGACAGGATTGTGTCCTGGCTGTAACTGTCAGTTTCTGAAACTTGCAGGGCTGGGTGGTCAGACTCCTGACAGCCACTGTCTCTGCACCCCCGTGAGCTGCTGAGTTTACTGGCCAATCCAGAGAGATTTCTGTGTTGAACCCACATTAACCTGGCTAATCCCATCTCTTCTGTGAAAACTTGAATACAACCTTCTGCTCCAATAGGAAAACCAGCTGTCCTCAACTTGCTCAGAGGAAAACCATTAGTTTTTCAAGGTGAAAAGGAAATAGTGAAAAGCTGGGAAGTGATGTCATAAGCACTGATTTTTTTTTTTTTTTTTTTTTTTTGTCATTAGTGAAATTGTCTAGAAACTGGTTGCTTGTTAAATTGAGAGTTGGATTGTCATTCTGGGAGGATGGGGGTTATTTTCATGAGCAGGAAGGTAGATAGAATAGCAGTGATTCCCACAGCGAACCTGTGTCGGAGGGCTGTGACTAACAGGGGAGTAACATTCAGGACAAAATTCCACTGTACTGCTCCGCCGCTAATTGACAATTAGGCGTTATGGGAAACACGTGTGTGAGTATGACTTCGACTATGTCAGGTTGCTTGTGGTTGTCCTCTTGTGCTACTGGGAATTGCAAATAGGCAACGCAGTAGAGCTTACAAATAGGGTCTGGAAGGGAATGTACAAAAATAACAATGTTGTTTGGGTTGAGATTTGGCCTGGCGAGGTTCGGGATGGTCATCTCTAACCCAGCCACACCTCCATTCCTCCCATTGTCTCTAAGGAAACTGTAAATTGTAAATACTTCGGGAGAAAAGAGGAGAAAGAGGCTGGGCGCAGTGGCTCACATCTGTAATCTCAACACTTTGGGAGGCTGAGGTGGGTGGATCACTTGAGGTCAGGAGTTCAAGACCAGCCTGGCCAATATGGTGAAACCCTATCTTTACTAAAAATACAAAATTAGCTGGGCATGGTGGCAGGCACCTGTAATCCCAGCTACTAGAGAGGCTGAGGCATGAGAATAGCTTGAACCCAGGAGGCGGATGTTGCAGTGAGCTGAGATTGCGCCATTGCACCCCAGCCTGGGCAACCAGAGCTAAATTCTGCCTAAAAAAAAAAAAAAAAAAAGGAGAAAGGGAGATGGTAGCTAAAATTTGTAAAGCAGCTACAGGTAGTCACTGTACTAGGTTCTTTCACTGCTTTCTTAATCCTCAGGAAAACTCATTGGAGTAAATGGTTTTGTTTCCATTTTATGATGATGGAACTAAAGCCAAGAGCATAATTTAATGTGTCTGTGAACACAGCAAGTATCTGAAATACCAGGCAGTAAATCTTGTATGTGGCACTTAGGTCTGGTTATTAACTGAGGGGAATTAGAGATACGAGGCACCGGCATGTTATTTTTAATTTTCTGTGAACTCTATTCTACATTTGAGGAGCCTGTAATTTTGACATCCTTTTGACTCTCTAATACTCCTCTGAATTGTAAGGGTCTTTGGAAACTTTGGAAATAGTTATTTTCATCGGTGGCAAATAGTCCTGGTGTCAAACTAATGTGAACATTGCCTGTCTGGCAGAAAATGTGTAAAAGCTTTGCTTAATGAAGCTAACATTATTCTTGATAATAGAAATACTAAAAGCATGTAATCCTACTTTGCTAACTAATCACGTTTATGTATTCCCTCTTTCTGATTCTTGTTTGGTGTTCACGCATAACACACATATATTGTACTTAAAACAGTAGTAATAGTAACAGAATAGGGCTGGATGCCATCCTGTGTTTTCAGCACTTTACAACCTTATAGCATGTAGGGGAGGGACTTTTACTGTCTCTGTTTAACAGATTGGGAAACTGAGGCACAAGGGGTTTAGGGACTTTTGTGAGCTGAGACATGCAGAAGCCAGGAGTTAAGTCCAGGCTGTCTCAGCCATGACACTGTTCTGTCAGGTCTCGATTCCAGGGTGAACAAGCTGCTTAACTGGGGCCAGACTGGGGAGCATGATGGGGCTGTGCTGTGGGAGGTGGGGAACCTGAGGTCCCAGATGAGATGTGAGAGTGGGCAGGAGTTTGCCAGGTGGGTAGTCAAGAGGATGAGTTCAGACTTATAGCAGGAGCCACGACTTGGAGGATGAGGGGAAGGCCCTAACAGCAAGAGGGCATGGAGTTGGGGTCTTACCACTGCACCCTGACACGTGGGTTCACCATCTTCCCTGCCCGCTTGGAGTCTCCTGCAGCAGTCCTCGACCTTCCAGCCCTGGGGCTTCTGCTGCAGCCTTGCACTTCCCTAAGTGGTATTGGAGCTGTGCTCGTTGCAACAAGGAATTCTCATGGCTCCATATCCATGTTGGGTTTCCTCTTTCCCCTTCCTCCCTGGCTGCCCGGGTTCTTGGTGCTCACCTCTGCACAGACAGGTGTTACTGAAGCCCCTCACCTGGAGACCAGGAGATGCTGAGTCCTGCTTTGGGAGGTGTGGCACAGGGGCAGCCACGGCAGACCCTTGGTGGAGAGGATCAGAGCAAGGATCCCTGCCATCCTGAGCGGTGGTTGCTGCAGAGACGGCTCTTTACACCTGAGAAGCTTGCCCCCAGGTATCCGTACTTTGCGGGGCTTTTCTGATTGACCATTATGTGTTGATCTAAGAATTAGTGCAGGACAGGAAGCTTCCACCCAGATGGTGAAGGCACCTGCTGGGTTTCCTGCCACCTGTGGAGAAGCCCTATCCTTCCCTTGCTCAGGTGAGGGCGACCATACCCAGGTCCACCTGGTTCTGCCAACCAGCCCGTAGCAGTTGGAATGAAAGGAGCAGCTGGGCTGCAGCCAGGTGGTCAGGGATCTGGTCAGCTCAGCGGTAGCAGTGATAATAGATGGAGTGTCCTATGTTTTCCCCTTTGGAAATCTGAACTCTACTCAGAGGGAATGTTTGTTAGTAGCAGTATCAGTAGACGCATGAGGTGGGGATTCAGGACTTGTATTTCCATGAGGGGCTGCAGAAACATGGCCACCTGATGCCCAATGAATTTGTAGAGTCAGATGGACCCTGGATGTTCTCCTTGTCTAAGGAGTCTTTAACTCAAGAAGGTTTCTCTTTTTTTAAGTTGTTTACTCTTATTTTCTATTTACCTTCTGGAATTATTGCATTGGGGCCAGTTTTCTACTTTGGGGAATTTATTGAAATTTTCTTTGGCTGAGAAGACCTTCAGGGTTTGATTATTCCTTGGATGCTTGCAAATCAGTTGTATTTTTTCTGAGACGTGGGGTTTCAGATAGATCAGTTCAATCAAGCTTGATTATGTCATATTTCATGCCACATGCCCTGTGTCTTGTCTGTTGGACTGTCAGGTCTCAAGGGATGGGTTTAGGTTTCCACGTGCAGCTGCTGCCTTGCCGTTTCCCCTGATTCACACTCACAGTTTTTTTCCATATATTTTAGCTTTTTTTTTTTTTTTTTTGAGACAGAGTCTTGCTCTGTTGCCCAGGCTGGAGTGCAATGGTGCGATCTCAGCTCACTGCAACCTCCACCTCCCAGGTTTAAGTAATTCTCCTGCCTCAGCCTCCCGAGTAGCTGGGATTACAGGCACCTGCCACCATGCCCAGCTAATTTTTGTATTTAGTAGAGACAGGGTTTCACCATGTTGGCCAGTCTGGTCTCGATTTCTTGACCTCATGATCCTCCCGCCTCGGCCTCCCAAAGTGCGGAATTACAGGTGTGAGACACCGCACCTGGCCTGTTTTAATTGTTCTTTCAGCATAATTGGATGTTTCTGTTGCTTTGCAGTTTTACCAGCAGAGAAATCCTCCTGTGTGTGTGTATTTCATGTTTTGGGTCCTAAGTTTTTGTTTTCCTAATACCCTTTATCACCTCCGTTTCTAGGTCATTTCGTTGTGGTTTTGTTTTATGCAAATGGTGCAAGTGATTCTTTTCACTGATTTTCATATTTGGTGTTGTAACTCATATGGTTGGTTTTACCACTGCCCTCTTCTTTGAAGGCTTTGCTTCTCTTGCCGTCTCCTAGAGCTCTTTCTTCCTTTATGATTTGGGAGTGAGACCAGCCACCCTTGTTCCAGGCGACTTTGCTGTTAGCTTTGGAAAGGAGAGCACTGAAGCTTGTCCCAGCCCAGGGCTACTTACCCCCTGGCTTCTCTTCCCCGTAGGCACCAGGGAGCTTTCATTGAGAGGTTCTAATTCGTGCTGTTGAAGCTGCCAATCTTGTTAGGCTTAGGATAGCCCATGTATTGGCTTTTTGCAGAATGTTGTGCATGGTTTTGGTTTTGTACCTTCGGTGCTCTGATCTGCAGGTGGCTTTGGGGAATGGTAGAGTCTGGGTCTGTGCCCCTGCTTCATGCTCAGAATCCCTTCCCCTGAAGTTTGGAAGTTGTGTGTCATCACGTGCAGTCTTGTGATGTCCCGTTGTGTGCTGGCTCTGAGGAGGTGGCTTTGTGACTCTGGCCTCTGTCTGGGAGGCCACCCCTGTTCCTCCTGCCCAGTCATTCACTGATTTGCTCAGCAGACTCTGGCAGGCTGCCGTCAGCGCCAGTTGTGGCCTTCCCACTTTTCCAAGGACTGAAAACACAGGTCTGATCGTGGCTCTTCCCCGCCTGCAGACTTCGAGGGCTTCATGGTTTTACAGAGTAGGCCTCCGCTTTGCCACACAGCACACAGAGCCCTGGCAGGCTGGACTTGGAGGGTTTTATCCCGAGCCCTGCCCTGCCTCCTCCAGTGGGCCCGTAAGTTGCTCGTGGGTCCCCTCAGTGAAGCATGTGTGCACCCCCAGCCTTCCCCTTATCGCCTCTGCCGGGTGGGACTTTGCTTCTCAGCTCTCAGGCTGAAACACACACACACACAAACACATACACACACACACTCTCCTCTCTCACACACACACATATATACTCTCTCACACATATACACACTCACACTCAAACACTCTCACACACTTATACACACTGAAACACACTCTTACACACAGTCTCTCACACACAGACACACTCACACACACGTACTCACACACACTCCCCCTTTGTTTCTAGAGCGCTTCTGCTTTAGTTCTAGCCGCTCTGGTCAGAACTCAAAACACTTGGGAACGCTGATGGAATATTAAATGTCGAGAAGTCTTAACCCGTCTGTACACCTGGCAGGACTTCTCCTGTGCATCAGAATCACCTGTGGGGGTTAAAGGTCTTGCTCAGGTCCTTCCCCTAGAGAGTCCATTGGCCTGGAGCTGAGACCTCCGGCTTTTTAATTTTAAACGCATCCTAGGTGACTTGATAGGCCCAGCTGAGATTGAAAAATGACCACGTTGGACAGTTACCTCCACTGGAATACGTGTCTCGAGTGGTATCACTTCTGAGATCGTGTTTTTTCAAAACTTTGGGTGTGCATAACTCTTTTTATTGTAGGAATAGTGAAAGCCTTTGTAGTCATTCCAAATGTTACAGACACATAGAAAGTGAACAGTGAGTCACCCCCCGCCCGGGAGCAGCCTTCCCTCGGGGCGCCGGCCTTGCATTCCGCTAATTCCAGCTAATTGGGGTGCCTCTCCAGCTGACTTCTGTAGTGCAGGCTTCCATGTCTGCATTCCCAGATGGGATTTATGTGTCCTTTTCTTTTTTGTTTGTTAGCGCTGGGGATCGGGATCACTTTTTGCCTCGTAAAAGCAATTAGAGAGAGGGCTGACTTTTTTTTTAAACTGATTTAGAATTGTTTCGTGGGTTATCAGGCCCAAATTGAAAGGAAGTAGATGAGGGGATGGCTGCAGCGTGAGTTACCGGCCACAAATTTCTTCGGAGACTACGTGAAGAAAACTAAATAGGCTACTCGATATGGGCTTCTCCTGCTGCCTTTAAAACAATTTTTAAATTGTGGTATTCTTTTCTTTGAGACAGTGTCTCACTCTGTCGCCCAGGCTGGAAGGCAGTGGTGTGGTCTCAGCTCATTGCGACCTCTGTCCCTGGGTTCAAGTGATTCTCATTCCTCAGCTTCCTGAATAGCTGGGATTATAGGCATGCACCACCATACCTGGCTAAATTTTGTAGTTTTTTAGTAGAGATGGGGTTTCACCATGTTGGCCAGGCTGGTCTTGGACTCCTGACCTCAGGTGATCTGCCTGCCTCAGCCTCTTAAGGTTCTGGGAAGCGTGGTGGCTCATGCCTGTAATCCCATCACTTTTTTTGTATTTTTTTTTCTTGTAGAGACAGAGGGAGGAGGGAAGCTGAGGCAGGAGGATCGCTTGAGCCCAGCAGTCTGATACCAGCCTGGGCAACATGGTGAAACCCTGTCTCTACAAAAAAAAAAAAAAAAATTAGCTGGGCAAGGTGGCATGCGCTTGTAGTCCCAGCTGCTGGGAGGCTGAGTTGGGAGGATGGCTTGAGCCCAGGAGGTCAAGGCTGCAGTGAGCCGTGATCATGCCACTGCACTCCAGCCTAACTACAGAGCAAGACTTTGTTTCAAAAAAATGAAAAATAAAACTCAAGTGAATTGTAGACAGTGTGTGTTTTCTCTCATTGCATGTTTGCTTGGGGAGCTTATTTCTGAACAGACTGCAGAGAGAAGCTCCTTCCATGGAAAGTGGGAACAAGCCCTTTTCCTGGCTGTACTCTTCCAAAGCCACCTTTACCCTTGTAGAATGTTGAAGTGTGTTGTGTTGAAAAACACGTGCAGAACACAGACATCACCGTGCAGACCTGAGGTCCGAGACTCAAGCCTCCCGGTGACTCTAGAGTAGGGCCAGCAATTGCCCTTCTGTCTGTTGGGGAGTTACATGTGTATCACAGAAGATGTAGACAATACGGCCTCGGAAATAAAGTAAAAATCATCTGACTGCCCTTAACTCCATTATGTGAGCTAAATCACACGGGCATTCGTTTTAGGTGGGGTATTCGTGTTCACGTCTGTAGACTGCTTCTTTCACTGGGTGGTTTCACTGGCAGTGCTGACGTCGCTCACACACCATCCACCTGTGAGCCCTCACCAGCGGGAGGTGAAAGGCCGTCTTCCAGGGGAATTACCTTCAGTGCTGTTTCGTGACCCCTCATCGATGGAACGCAGTGGTTCACCTACCCCTGCGCACTCCCTGTTTCAACATCTCCCTTCCGATCTTCCTCGCCGACACTGGCATCTCTGCAGCCTTTCATCTCCCCTCCGGTCTTCCTCGCCGAGACTGGCATCTCTGCAGTCTTTCTGAGCAGTATGTACAGCTTCACTTGGCAGAAGTCATTCCAGTGCTCTGTCCTGAAATCAAGTCATCGAGGAATTGCTGACCACCTCTTATGCAGGAGGCACCAGCCCCAAAGCAATTTGACTTTCTGAGGCAGTCATATGCAAATATGTACACCCTTCAACAGACAGTACCTGCCCTTTCTCACTTAAGTCAGCTGTAGGCTCCCAGAAGCTCTTCTTTCTAAAGCCTGGATTTTATTTATTTATTTATTTTTGAGACACGGTCTTGCTCTGTTGCCCAGGCTGGAGTGGAGGAAACAAGGAGAAGTGACTTCCTGGGCTCAAGGGATCCTCCTGCCTCAGCCTTCTGCATAGCTGGGGCCACGGTCCTGTGCCACCACACGCAGCTAAGTTTTAAAATTGTTTTTATAGAGGGTCTCCCTACATTGCCCAGGCTGGTCTCGAACTTCTGGGCTCAAGGGATCCTCCTGCCTCAGCCTCCTGAAGTGCCAGTACTACAGGTGTGAGCCACGGCACCCGGCCAAGCCTGGAGTTTTGGGAGGCTGTGGGGCTGCACTGCCGACACCAGCCAGTCTCCAAGTGCTCCAAGTCTAGTGAGTCAACCGGGGAGGTTTTCAGAACTCAGCAGCTTGTCACCGGCCCTGGGAAAACTCACTTAGAGATTTGTGAAAGGCCAGGCACAGTGGCCTGTAATCCCAGCACTTTGGGAGGGCAAGGTGGGCAGATCACCTGAGGTCGGGAGTTCAAGACCAGCCTGCCCAACATGGTGAAGCACCATCTCTACTAAAAATACAAATTAGCTAGGTGTGGTGGCGCGAGCCTGTAATCCCAGCTGCTCAGAAGGCTGAGCAGGAGAATCACTTAAACCCGGGAGGCTGGGGTTGCAGTGAACCAAGATTGCACCATTGCACTCCAGCTTCGGCAAAAAGAGCAAAACTCCGTCTCAAAAAAAAGAGATTTGTGAAGGTCGTGAGCTCCAGCCCATTTCATTGCTCCATAAAATGTTGCGTTGGTGAAATGGGCGGGATGAGTTGCTGTGTGGACACGCAGCCCCGGAGCTAACAGGGGTATCCTGCTTCCCACCACAGCATGTGCTGGGTCCACTTGGAAGCCCAGAACGCCTCTTGCCTTAGTGTTGGGCTGGAACAGGTCTTCTGGTGCTCAGAGCGTCAGAGACTGGGGTGGCCCCATTCCCTGGCCGCATTTTACAGTAACAAAGACTTCATGCAACCCGCGACCCAGGGCGTTCCACAAGCTCTCTTAGCTCTGAAAAATCGAGGGGTTCCTTGCCAACTTCTCCAGCTCCTCTCTGCTTCCTCTTTGTTCTCTGGCTGGTGTTGGGGTGCTTTTTGGCCAAGAGTGAGGGGAGGGGAAGGAATCTGAGTCGGCAGTGTGCCCACACTGGGGGTGCTGGAGGTCGCGTTTCACCCTGGCACACCCTGCCTGCCCATGACATGTGGTGATTTGTTATGGGGATCATAATAAAACTTAGCCTGATTAAGGCATGTGGGAAGTGTGCCCAGCACACGTCTCAGTCCCATCCCTCGGAGCAGGCCGAGCTCGGGTGGCAGGAAGCTGCCTTGCAATTCTCGGAGTTTCAGGAACTGGACAGGGGAAGGCTGGCGTGCGATGCATTTCTCTGGGTTTGTTTGGTGCCGGGATTGAGTGTTCCTGGTGGAGACGGCTGTTGGAGAGCTCCTGGGGAGACAGGCATTTTGTGGTTGGTTGCATTGCTATCCCACAGGGAATTGATTGCCTTCAGGAAATGGCAGTAACATGGGTGACAGCAGTAGCAGGGTGGCAGACATGGCACTCAGGGTGCAGGGTGCTCTGGTTGGAGCCGCTGCTCTTTTCCCTTTCACAGGTGGAGAAGCTGGGCCCGGGGAGGTGCAGGCACTTGCTGAGGTCACAGCAGCTAGACTTGAGCCCAGAAATCTGTCTGCACCTATGCACAGTGTCTCTTACCTCCAGCATCTGAGTCCCATTGTCTAATGTGGCTTTAACCTCAGGATCAGGCCAAATTCTAGAATCCTACCTGCGAGGCAAGCACTGTAAGTGGCTTCATTTCATATATGGGGAAACTGAGGCACCGAGCAGTTCACTCAAGTTTTGAGGATGAAAAATCGAACAAAAGTTGTTTGAGGCCGGGCGCCATGGCTCACACCTGTAATCTCAACACTTCAGGAGCCTGAAGCCGGAGGTTTGTTTGAGCCCAAGAGTACAAAACCAGCCTGAGCAACACGGTGAAGCCCCGTCTCTGCAAAAAATACAAAAATTAGCTGAGTATGGTGGTATGTGCCTGTAGTCCCAGCTACTCAGGAGACTGAGGTGGGAGGATCACCAGAGCCCAGGAGATTGAGGCTGCAATCATGCCATTGTACTCCAGGCTGGGCAACAGAGCAAGACCCTGTCTCAAAAAAAATAAAAGTAGTTTGACCAAGAACATTCGATCTTAGCTTCCCCCTAACATCTTTGTGGCTTCCCCACTTGTCTGCTTAAAAGAGTCTATTTCTTTTCTCCAGCCTCAGTTTCCTGTCTCGTCAGCCCCATAGACACTGAGCTCAGGGTCCTCCATAGAAACAGCCCTCCAAATTGAATGATGACTCCAGAACACAGGAGTCTGCGCCGAGTTTGGCACCAGGGATGGTGTGTGTGGTTACATCTTCTAGGGACAGGGGCCCTGGCTTCCATGCAGTGATCCCTGCGAAGAGCGGCTCCTGCAGGGTGGCCCAGGTTACCCCAGCACCAGCCCACCTGGCCAGGTTTGAAGGGTCTGGGCAGTACATGCAGTTATCTGGGCCCTTCTCCTAGAAATTGCCTGCTTATAAATGCAGACTAAGCTATCACCTTTCTTTTTTTTTGTTTTTGAGACGGAGTCTTTCATTGTCTCCCAGGCTGGAGTGCAGTGGCGCAATTTTGGCTCACTGCAATCTCCACCTCCTGCGTTCAAGCAGTTCTCCTGCCTCAGCCTCCCGAGTAGCTGGGACTACAGGCATGCACCACAACACCCAGCTAATTGTTTTTGTATTTTTTTTAGTAAAGATGAGGTTTCACCATGTTGGCCTAGATGGTCTCAATCTGCTGACCTCGTGATCCTCCTGCCTTGGCCTCCCAAAGTGCTGGGATTACAGGCGTGAGCCACCATGCCCGGCCGGCTATCACCTTTATTTATTTATTCATTCAGTCACTTTGATTTTAAACTTGTGTTGAGCTTACAATCAACTGATAGTTCTGAGTAGCTAACTTAGATCCTTAGGGGTGACGGGGCAGGCATGGACCAGGTTAAGGTCTCTCTTGCATTTTATGGTTGGCTGCCTGCAGCTAAGCCAGGGCTACCGTCTCTTGGCCCCAGGCTTCTTGTTTTGTGACAGATACAGAAGCTTATTTATGTTTACTCCCCTCTAGTAGTGGACATAGGGGCATCTCTGAGCAGAGAGCAAGCAGGGGCCTGTGGAAGGGGTTTAGAGAGGCTGGCAGGTGACCAGGGTCCTCATCATGGGGAAAAGTCACGCTGGTGGCATCGTGCAGTGAGAAGGGCACTTGCCTCTGTGGTCTTCTTCTCAGTAACACAACCCAGTCTAACTGGGAGCAGAACAGGAGACAAATCCCAGCCGAGGGGCGTCTTACAGAATACCCAACCAGGCCTGCTCTGTACTGGCAAGGTCACCCAAAACACGCAATGTCTGGGGAGAAGCCCTAGCCAAGAGGAGCTCAAAGAGACACAAGGAAAAGTCATGTGGTGATCTGGATGGGATCCTGGAACAGAACAAAGGACAACAGGGACAAACACAGGAGACCTGAGTGAAGGACAGGCTTTATTGTTTGATCATAGTGCACCGACATCCATTGTGACAAAGGTGCCGTCCTCCTGTAAGACATTCACAGGGAAGCCGGGTGTTGAGAGGCATATGGGAATTCTCTGTATTATCTCCACAACTTTTCTATGAATTTAAATCTGTTCTAAAAGAAAAAGCTTATTTGAGAAAATAGGTAAGAGTGGTTAGGAAGGCTGGTCGGACGCTAGGATTCTAGGCCTGGCCCTCTGCACCTGTGTCTGCTTTAGGCAGGCGACACTGGGTACCCCCTGCCAGGGAGAAGCCCAGGGTCCCCACTCCCTGGCCAGTAACTGCCCTTTCCTACATGCCCTCGCTCAGTGGGCCATGGCAGGTGGGCCCAGCCCTCCCAGTTGTGCCGAGGCCCATCTCTTTTACCAACAGCTCGTCCTTTGCTCTCTCCAGCCCAGACGTGTAGAGGTGAGCCACCTTCCTGGCCAGTGAGGAGCTTCTAAACAGAGGCAGATCAGCTTTTTGCCGAGTGAACTTGAGAACCAGAGCAGAGCTGCAGGGACAATGATGCATTATTAAACTGTTCTGAGACTCAGAGCCCAGAACACCCAGCTCTGGGGTGATTGGCAGGTGTCAGACCTATGGCCATGGCCCTGGCCCCCACTAATCCCATTAGCGACTTAGGGGTGAGTGGACGGAAAACAAGATGAGAGCGTCTTTCCCCCAAACAGGGCTGGCTCAAGTATGAATATTAACAGCCACACCGAGGTACCTGCTCCTCAGATGTTTTTTCTTTTGCTTATACAGTTAGTGCACAGAGTGAGCCCTGCACGGGGAAAGACATGTGTGCACATATGCACACACACAGGCACACACACGCACATGCGCACACACACATGCACATGTACACGCACACAGAGACCCTGAGACCCTGCACTTGAGTTTCTAGTCTTAAGCAAGAAGGGTGTCATGGGGGTTGTGCCCTGCAGCCGCCAGTGGCCAGTCTGTCCCACTCAGATGGTCTGTTTCTATTTTGGAGTTTCTTTCCTCACTGCACCTGGAGAAGAGCTGCATTCATTCATTCATCCATTCATTCATTCAACAAGTACCTGACAGCGTGTGCAGCAGTGGTGCCCAGTGAGGAGGGAGGGTGAAAATGCAGGGTCCCCCTCACAGCAGTCACTGCAGGACCAGGTGCTCTTTTCCTGTGCCCTACAGTGCCCCGAGGCCCCGCTGGTCATCTGTCCAGCCCTCTGTGCTCGCTGACCAGTGCGGCAAACTCTCCGGCTGAGCTCCTTTCCTGCTGCAGGCGCCGCAGCTCTTTCTTAAGCCTGTGTGGAAAGTTCTTTTGTGCGGGTGACATTGGCATGATTGAATCAGTGCCAGGGCCCAACAGGATGTGGGTCTGGGCGACTCCCAACTTCCAGCAAATCCATGGTTGTTTTCAGTTGCCTCGAGAGTGGAAACCGAAACAGAGGCAAGCACCCCAACAATAGGCGCTTCGAGGTCCTGGAGGGGAGCCCTGGCCCCATGAAGAAAGGCTGAGTCTTGCATCCTCTGTGGACTGCATTTGACACTGACGGGCAAGAGGCTGGTGAGCTCTGAGAGTCAGGCCGCAGCCTGGAGGAACAGGCTGAATGTCCAGGAGAAGTGGCTTTACCTCCAGGTCAGGCTAGAGGCCTTTGCGTTTGGTTTGTTAAGGAGAGCGAGCAGGATTTCTGGGTGCTGGACGTGATGCTGGGTCAGGGCTGGTGTGTTTCTTTGCAGGGCAAGGTGGACTCAGGCCGGGATGCCAGGGAGGCACCTGCTGCATTTCTTGAGTTTTCACAGGATGCAGGGCCCGTCCTCACTGTTCCCTGGGGTGCCAAAGGAGCAAGCCATGTGGTCCCCGAACTTTGAATAGATACAGATCATATTTGAAAATATTTGGAAATGTTTACAGAATCACAGAAACAATGAACACCTGTGTAGCCACTACTCAGGCCAGGAAATGCAACTTAACTTTGGAATGCGCTTTGCCCCTCCCAATCCCAGCTCCCAGCTCCCGATCCTCTCCCCTCCGCACAAAAATGTTTTCATTGGGTAAACCCGAAGGATTTAAGGGAGTCCCTGTCCTGAATTTTGCAGTGTCATTCTCTGCTGTTTTTTAGTTTTATCACGTGGGGTTGTGTTCCTAAGCAACATCATTTGTTTTTGTGGTTTTCACTTTTATATAAATGGAATCATGCGGTATCTTTTGTGGCTGGCAGACTCTGAGATGGCCTTCAGTGATCCACACCTCCTGGTGTTCACATCCTGTGAAGTCCCTTCCTTTTGCTGTGAGCCGAGCTAGCAACTTGCTTCCAACCAGTAGGATGCATCCAGTGATGCTGTTCCTTCCCCCCGTGATTACTGATTACGTTACGTGGGCTTAGAACTTCTTCCTTGACGACAGCTGGTCTCCCCTGCTGGCTGTGGTGGAGCACGCTGCCATATAGAGAGGCCACATGGCAAGGAACTGAGGGTGGCCTCCCCCAGCAGCCAGCATGCAACAGAGGCCTCAGTCTCACGGCCACAAGGAACTGGATGCTACAACAAGCAGGTGACCCTGGAGGACCCCTTTCCAGTCTAGCCTTGAGATGAGACCCCATCCTGGGCCAAGACCTTGATGGCAGCTCTGTGAGAGGCCCTGAAGAAGAGGATCTCTTCTTCACCCAGCTAAGCCACATCCGGATTCCTGAACTGCAGAAACCGTGCAGTAATAGATGCCTGTCGTTTGGGGTGATTTGTTACGGAGCACTAGGTGGCTAAAACGCAGTCTTCCAGGAGTTCGTTTTTTGGCTAAGCATTATGTTCTTGAGGTTCATCTGTGTTGATATCTGTAGTTGCAGTCCATCTGCTTTCGTTACTATTTGCTTTTCCCTTGTAAGCAGTCCTCCCTTATCTGCAGGGGATAGAAGACCCCAGAAGGTGCCTGAAACTTTAGATAGTACCAAACCCTATATATACTCTGTATTTTTTCCTGTGTATACATGCCTGTGATAAAGGTTAGTTTGTAAATTAGGCACACTGAGAGATGAACAATCACAAATAATAAAATGGAACAATTTTAGCACGATATTGTAATGGAAGTTGTGTGAATGTGTTTTCTCTCTGCCGGGATATCTTATTGTACTGTAGCGCCCGTTTTGGGACCACAGTTGGCCGGGGGTAACTGAAACCATGGAAACTTGGGATGTGAGGGGACTGCTGTATGTTAATGCCTTGGCTTAATTATTCTTTCTGCTCCTGAAGAACAATAGGGTGTTTACAGCCTTTGCTATCAGAAACCACACTTGTTGTGAAGCTCTTTGTACATGACTTCCAGCTCGGTGTGCAAATGTTTATCTAAGAGTGCGGCTGGGCCTTGGCTGCCAGTCTAGCTCCACTTCCCACCGCTGCCTTCAGGTTCGCCCGGCCTCCTCCACACGTTCCCCTCCCTCGGTATTGCCGCCTTTTTCAACTCGGGGGATGGTCTGATGGGCAGGAGATGGTATCTGAGTGTTTCTATGTTCTCCTGCCGGAAGCTAATGTTTACTGACCATTCTGATTTCCTCCCTGCGGAGATCCTTTTTGTGGTTTTTGCCCATTTTTCTTATTAAATTGTAGGAGTGCTTTTTGTTTTTGTCTTTTTAAGACAAGGTCTCACTGTGTCGCCCAGGCTGGAGTGCAGTGGCACGCAATCTCTGCTCACTGCAACCTCCGCGTCCTGGGTAGCTGGGATTATAGGCTTGCACCACCATGCCTGGCTAGTTGTAGGAGTGCTTTGAATTTTCTGGAAAATAAGCCTCTCTTAGTTATGAGCATTGCAAATACTGCATCCCAGTTTGTCCTTTGCCCCCTTGGGCTTTTTAAATGAAATCAGGCACAATTCTGAATCTTTCCATCCAGGGGGATAATTTGCAGAATTATGCTTTTGAGGCATTCCCAATCCTGCCCCTCGTGTCCTGGTCTCTGGGTCATGGACTGTTATCCCTGTTTATCGTTCCTGTTTGATGCTGCCTTCCTGAGTGGAGACTGCTGGGCTCTGTTCCCGTCTGTGGCTCACCCTCTAGTCTGGGAGTGCTTTCCTGTTCAGATAGCTCATTTCAACCTTTTAGTCACTCTGGAGAGCATCGTTCAGTGAGTCAGCACGGGACCTGGAGCCCGGGGACCCCTCACAGCCAGGCCAGTGCTCACTTGAAATCTGCAGCTAGTTTTGGGCTCCCTGGAGGTGATTGCTTGACTGCAGAGGAATGCACGGGGCTAGGGAGAATTCGCACAGGGTATTTAGAAGGAATGCATTCCAGGAGAAAGTTAAAATTAGAAAAAGCTGCTACATTTCCTGCCATTCAGTCGCAGTTGCCTGGTGTTTGTTTGCACAAGGATTCTTTGGTAACAATCTGTAGCTGGTTTCTGGTGGAATGCGAGGTGAAGTCATGATTTTTGGGATGGAGGTGAGCGGTTTCCATAGTGAGCTTTGTTGTCGGGGTCACTGCTTTGTTTTCTGAGTTCTTGCAGAATCGTATCGGAATGGAAAAATATTATTGAAACAATCCCTTGTTGATAGCAAGATTATTTTATTTATTTATTTTAGAAAACAGCTCTTTAGCAGGAAGCAAGTCTTGTGGAGCGAGTCTCTTTGTAAGCTCGTCAGCCGTTCTCCCGTCCCCACCTCCTTCCTGGGAGGCCACCTCTGCTGTCGCCTCCCAAGGCTGGGCTTCTTGGGAGACCCCCTCTGACTGGCACAGGCAGTGGGGTCCAGGTTGAGCAAATACAAATGCAGAATACCCAAATACGTTTGAATATCTGGGGTCATGTATACTAAAACATTATTCGTGGTATACCTGAAATTCAGATGTAACTGGGAGTTCTGGGTTTTGTCTAGAGACCTCTCCCGGCCCAACTACACTTTGCAGCCCCCTTTTTCCCGGTCTCTGGTGGTACCTGGGCCTCTCTCTGCTGAAAGGGGCGTCGCCAGCACCAGGCGGGCTGTTGGCACCAGTGGGCACACCTGTGGCTTTGTGAGGTTTTGTCCACTTCTGTGTTAACGCCCCCCTCCTGCTGGTGCTGGGCGGGGGTTGTGTGCCCATTTTATGGAGGAGGAATGGAGAGGCTGGAGGAATGCATGGGTCTGGGGAGAATTTGCCCAGTGTATTTAAAAGGAATGAATTCCTGGAGAAAGTTAAAATTAGAAAAAGCTGCTACCAGCCTGTCCAGCAGTATGCAGCTCATAAGTGGAACTTGTAGCCTGTAGGATTCAAAGCCCAGCAGCTGGAGGGCACGGGAGAAATGAAACCATCATCTTCTCTGGAGAGCAGAAAAGATGGTCGGAAACACACAAGAGGAGGAAGTGCCGTGGGGCTGAGAGTCTGGGTGGCAGGGGGCTATCCCTGAGACCTGGGAATGCAGGCTGTGGGGAAGCCTCAGTGTGGGCCTTGAAGGAAAGCTAGTGTTTGCACAGGCAGGGCGGGGACAAGGAGGCATTTCCTAGTCACCGGGGAGTGGGCAAATGGGAGGAGGTGAGATGTGTGCAGGAGAGTTGGAGGGTGGGCCGCTGACCTGGCGGGAGTGAAGGGAGTCGGCAGTGGATGCTAAGGAGGCTGGCTGCGTTGGGTAGGGCATGCTGTGGAGAACCCTGAAATGGGGCAGGGAAGCCTGGCTCCAAGGGAGGCAGGGGCAGGAAGGAGCAGGGCACCCCGTGCTCTTGAGCCGGGGACTGTAAGTTTGGTGGAGAGATGCCCCTCAGACCAGCGGGGAGGCGGTGGATCAGTGGACCCGAGACCAAGCTGCAGCTCACAGGTGCCTGGGAAGCTTCGTTTTCTGTTCAGGCTGTAGGTACTGTCGATGCAGCATGCTGCTGTGCACAAGTGCAGGCCTAGGGGATACAGAAGTGAGCGGGACAGGTGGGTTCCTGCCCGCAGGCCAAACATCCAGATGTTATTCCTCAGGGCACTCCACACAGCCCCTTACGGTATCCTAAGGCTCAGAACCTGTAAGTGTTACCTTATTTGGCAAAAGAGACTTTGCAGGTGTGATTCATTGAAGGATCCTGCGACTGTGAGATTACCCAGGATTACCTAGATGGACCCTAAATGTTATCACGAGTCTTTTAAGAGGGAGACAGAAAATAAATAAATAAATAATAAATAAATAAATAAATAAATATAAAAAAAGGCTGGGCGCAGTGGCTCACGCCTGTAATCCTAGCATTTTGGGAGGCCGAGATGGGTGGATCACCTGAGGTCAGGAGTTCAAGGCCAGCCTGGCCATCATGGTGAAACCCCATCTTGGAATAAAATAAATAAATAAGAGGGAGACGGAGATCTGACCACAGAAACACATGTTTTGATCTTGTTCTTGTCCACACACTTGTGCTTGAGAAGCTCTGAGTCCCCATCCTTCTGCCTGCATTGGCATATATGCCCTGGGTACTCTATAAGTCACCCATTCATTCAAACACTGACTGCACCTGCTGTGTTCCAGGTGGTTCCCAGTGAACAGGACAAAGTCCTTGCCTTCATGGAGCCTGTTCTGGTGGGAGAAAAAGGAGATAAGGAAGTGATAGCTAAATGAATGTCAAGAGCGGCAGAGGAGACCAGGGGAGGGAGTGGGCAGCAATGATGTGCTTGTGTTTCTGATACGGTGTGTGGTCGGCTGAGTAATTTCCCGCACAAAAAAGATATTCCTATCCTAATGCACAGAACCTGTAGGTGTTACGTTATTTGGCAAAAGGGACTTTGCAGGTGTGATTCACTGAAGGATCCTGAGATTGTGAGATTACCCAGGATTACCTAGATGGACTAAATGTTATCACGAGTCTTTTACGAGGGAGATCTGACAGGAGGAGGCCCTGGAATGGTGGGAACAGAGATTGGAGGAGGGGCCGTGAGCCAGGAATCCAGGCAGCCACAAGACGCAGGAAAGGGCAGGACCTTGGAAACAGATTGCCCCCCTCAGGAGCCTCCAGAAGGCACTGGCCCTGATTTCAGCCCAGTGACCCTGGTTTCAGATTTCTGGCCTCCAGAACTGTAGGAGAGTGAGTGTGTGTTTTAAACCACTAAGTTGGTGGTAATTTGTTACAACATAGATAGGAAAGTCAAGGGAGTGACGTTTGAGCAGAGCCCTCCGAGGTTCGGGCTGGGCTTCTCTGCTGACACGTGGCTGGGGCCACAGAGCCTGAACCAGGATCCAGACCTAGCTAAGGGTCAGGAATCCCTGATGTGGCAGTTGTCCTCAGCCTGGAAGTGACCCACAGTGCATATATATGTGTATGGTTTTTGTTTTTTTTTTTGAGACGGAGTTTCGCTCTTGTTATCCAGGCTGGAGTGCAATGGCGCGATCTCGGCTCACCGCAACCTCCGCCTCCTGGGTTTAGGCAATTCTCCTGCATCAGCCTCCTGAGTAGCTGGGATTACAGGCACGCGCCACCATGCCCAACTAATTTTTTGTATTTTTAGTAGAGACGGGGTTTCTCCATGTTGACCAGGATGGTCTCGATCAAGAGATCGAGACCTTGTGATCCACCCGCCTCGGCCTCCCAAAGTGCTGGGATTACAGGCGTGAGCCACCGTGCCCGGCCCGTGTATGGTTTTTGTTTTTTGTTTTGGTTTTTTCTTGGTGCAGGGCAGGGTCTCACTCTATCTCTCCAGGCTGGAGTGCAGTAGTGCAATCACAGCTCACTGTAGCCTTGACCTCTGGGTTCAAGCGATCTTCCCACCCCAGCCTCCAAAGTAGCTGGGAGTACAGGCGCACATCACCATGCCTGGCTATTTTTTTTTTACTTTTTGCAATCTTCCTGTGTTGCCCGGACTGGTCTCAAACTCCTGGGCTCACGTGGTCCTCCTGCTTTGGCTGTCCAAACTGTTGGGATTACAGGCATGAGCCACTAAGCCCTATTCTTTTAAATGTAAAAATGTCAGTTGAGGTATAAATCCCCTTTGCTGAGTATAAATGAATTGAGTATAAATGTGTCTTATTAATGGAACACAATCTTTGTTTGGCTTTCTAAATTGGGGATTTTGAACAATCCATAACAGCTCACTGGCTGTGACCAGAACCCACTGAGTGCTCAGTTGCATCACTCAGCTGAGTGTCTGTGTCTTGGACAGAAAACCCAGTGGTCTAGCGCCATTTACCGTCTGTCCTGGTTTGCAACCCCTGAAAGCAGAGCCCGAGACAAGGACTTGGGTGCTGATGTTTTAGGGGAGATGACTGGTCCCAGCAGCCCATCCAAGCAGAAGAGGGTGAGAAGAGGGAAGAGGGAAAGCAAATCAGGGTCAGCTGCTGAGCCAGTGGCCACTGTTAACCAACTATTAGGACTCCATCATACTGGGGACGTATTTGAGAAGCCATGAGAATGTGCCCTAGAATCGTCTTTCTGGAGGTCAGGAGGTGGGCGGGGGGAGGCATTGACCCCAAGGCATCTCTGGTGGGTATGTCTCTGCAGCGCATCCTCCATTCTGTAGGCTGACCCAGGCTTGGGGCTGTGGTGTGCTGCGATGTCAGAGCACCTACAGATCATGGCAACGGAGTAGTGATTATACCAAGATCTACTATAGCCAGCCTTCCACTTCCACCAAGTCCTCGCTTTGTGCCTGTCCCCTGTGAGTCATAAGAAAGGCACATATTTTAGCTCCATCCACCAAGACTTGAGTCACCTACCAAGATCTGCCTTAATGCCTTTACAAACCGCCAGCGTGGCGGAAGATGTTTAGAAGAATATGGGAGAAAGTCAAAGTGCTGTGAATGAAGAGGAATGCAGCGGGAAAGCGCATCTTACCTGCACACCCGTTTTTGACTCTTGTGCGCAAGCATTTTTGACCCTCTGTGCACAGGTGTTTTGATTCTCTGCGCACAGGTGTTTTGACTCTGCGCACAGGTGTTTTGATTCTCTGCACAGGCATTTTGATTCTCTGCACACAGGTGTTTTGACTCTGCGCACAGGCGTTTTGATTCTCTGCGCACAAGTGTTTTGACTCTGCGCACAGGCGTTTTGACTCTGCGCACAGGCGTTTTGACTCTGCGCACAGGTGTTTTGATTCTCTGCACAGGCATTTTGATTCTCTGCACACAGGTGTTTTGACTCTGCGCACAGGCGTTTTGATTCTCTGCGCACAAGTGTTTTGACTCTGCGCACAGGCGTTTTGACTCTGCGCACAGGTGTTTTGATTCTCTGCACAGGCATTTTGATTCTCTGCACACAGGTGTTTTGACTCTGCGCACAGGCGTTTTGATTCTCTGCGCACAAGTGTTTTGACTCTGCGCACAGGCATTTCGATTGTGTTTGTAGCTGCCTCCCTTGATGTATGTTCAGGTGAATCAGCCCTCGACACACACTTACAAGCACAGGGGCCATGTGCAGGTGAACCAGTCCTTGATACATACCTACAAGCTCAGGGACCATGTGCAGGTGAACCAGCCTTTCTATGAGCACAGAGACCACAGTGCAGGTGTCATCTCTCTTATTATTCATGAAGAGGGCCAGTAATTCCCTCCCCACCCTGAGTTGAGGAGGAAGGATAAGACTTAACTGTGGTCCCAGCATTTAGTGGCAGAGCCAGGATTTGAGTCCATATTCAATTAAGGTCCAAGTCTTCAACATACTTACGTTTCCTAGATATTTTCAGCCTCCTGAAGGTTTTTTGGAGGACATAAACTCTTTTTTATTTTATTTTATTTTATTGTATTGTATTTTAGGTTTTGGGGTACGAACATGTAAGATTGTTGCATAGGTACACATGTGGCAGTGTGATTTGCTGCCTTCCTCCCCTTCACCTATATCTGGCATTTCTCCCCATGCTATCTCTCCCCAACTCCCCACCCCCTGCTGTCCCCTCCCCTATTCCCCCCAACAGACCCCAGTGTGTAGTGCTCCCCTCCCTGTGTCCATGTGTTCTCATTGTTCAACACCCGCCTATGAGTGAGAACATGTGGTGTTTGATTTTCTGTTCTTGTGTCAGTTTGCTGAGAATGATGGTTTCCAGGTTCATCCATGTCCCTACAAAGGACACAAACTCATCGTTTTTTATGGCTGCATAATATTCCATGGTGTATATGTGCCACATTTTCCCTGTCCAGTCTATCATCGATGGGCATTTAGGTTGGTTACAGGTCTTTGCTATTGTAAACTGTGCTGCAATGAACATTCATGTGCATGTGTCCTTATAGTAGAACGATTTATAATCGGAGGACATAAACTCTTTCAAGACTCCATCACAAACTTTCTTAGTCTGATTCAGGCAGGAATGTTAACTTCCACTTTGAAGGACTTGAGATTTTATAATCTTCTGTAGAAGAAGGAAACGCAGCACCGGAGCCTGGTCTGGAATCTGACACCCTCACTGGTCTCGGGATTGTTCTCTTTGTGTTTGCCGTTACTCTGCCTATCTGGGTTGCTGCTGCTGGCTTTGCCAGTGCATTGGGTTAGGATCCCAGCTTTTCACTTCCTGATCTCGAGTGAGTCTTTGAAACCTGGGCAGCCTCTGTTCTCTTATCTACTAAATGATGGTATGATGATACCTGTCTGGCCTATCTCACAGGGTTGCTGTGAAAAGCAACCAAGAGGCCAAATGGGAAAGTGTGTTATCAACAAGGATACATTATGCTAATGATTTTCTTTTCTTTCTTTTCTTTTTTTTGTGATGAAGTTTCACTCTTGTCGCCCAGGCTGGAGTGCAGTGGCGCAATCTTGGCTCACTGCAACCTCCGCCTCCTGGGTTCAAGCGATTCTCCTGCCTCAGCCTCCCAAGTAGCTGGGATTATAGGCATGTGCTACCACGCCCGGCCAATTTTTTGTATTTAGTAGAGACAGGTTTCACCATGTTGGTCAGGCTGGTCTCGAACTCCTGACCCCAAGGGATCCACCTGCCTTGGTCTCCCAAAGTTCTGGGATTACAGGCCTGAGCCACCACGCCTGGCCTGCTGATGGTTTTCAGAGGCAGCATCAACATCAGCTGGGAACGTGTTAGAAGCACACATTCTCAGGCCCACTCCAGACCTACAGAATCAGAAACTGAGGGTTGCTGGGCCCAGCAACCTGTGTTGAGATCAGCATTCCAGGTAATTCCAATGAATGCCAGTGTTTGAGAACCACTGCCTTATTCACAGAATTTCACGAATATTGTGTGCAATTTCTACTATGTATTTGGTACTAAGTGTCTGGTATGTTTCAAAGAAAGAAAGAAAGACAAGGTCCCTGCCCTCAACATGGTCTGTGGGCTGGAAGAAAAGCTAAAGGAGAAACCCACACAAACTGGGTGTACTCTAGAGCCCCGTGTTAACAGTTGAGGAAAACGAGGCACAGACAAGTCATTTAGCAAAGGTAGTGGAGCTGGTGTGAGAAACGTGAACGCACACGTTTGACTGACGACAGTCTCTGGGCCCTCCGTTCCCTAGACTGCCTCCCCACCTCATGGGTGGCACATGGTGTCCCCCCACTTATTCATGGGAGAGAATTCCAAGGTCAAAATCAAAGCCTGGATGCCTTCCTTGAGACGCTCTCCTTGGCTAGCTTTTAGGTGATTGTCGAAACCTTGGATTAAAACCTTCACCCCTCCGCAGCCCCGGTAGAGTCCAGGATGATTAACTAGATCAGCCTGTGAGGCTCCAGAACAGAGTGGTCAGTGAGTTGAAAAAGTCAAAGTCTAGAAGAATAATAAAAAAAACCAAGGAAAAGCCAAACGTGCATGCATCTTCCAGTCTTTCTGTTGGGTGGGGGTCTTTCCTGAGTGTGGGTTTGGCCGTGGTGTCTCCTGTGTGACCCACATGCGTGATGCAGTCTTTGATTTCCAGTCCAAGACGGGCCATGACTCAAGGCCACTGGTGAAGCTGTCCGTGCCCAGAGTTCTCCTGGAGTTGACTGCGTTTTCCTTAGGTATTGAACGTCGTCTAGCTTGCCGGCCACGTATTTACGCGATTCACCTTCGGTGAGTCTTCCTGAAACATTCCACTTGGATTGCCGTGGCCACTGCCCTTGTCTCACGCCTGGTCATCAGTTTATGCAGTAATTAAATATGTAAAATATCCACAAGGACCCCAGCTCCAGCCAGGGAAGCAGAAGCCCAGAGGGGGATGAGAAAGTGGTCTTCCAGCCACACAGGTGTGGGGGCCGTGTCTCACCATCCTCCTGTTTTCCCACTCAAGGGCAGGGGGCCTCCGCCTCCTCCTCCGCCGCCCTGCCGGGCAGGAAGTGCGTTCAGAGAAGGCAGCCACTCGGTGTTGACTGGGTCACCGCATCCGCTCGGTGCTGCGCAGGTGCCGGGAGGAGCTCACGGTGTATGGGGAGGACGCGTGAGCAGGCGAACGAAGCCATTGCAGGTGCTGGGTGGGTGGGTGTCTCAACGCCCCTCCCTCATTTTTGTGCTTAGTATTCGTTCTAGGTCTAACACAGGAGAGAGGACGGTTATATCCTTGTTCCTTATCACATTCTCTGTAAAATTGAAAATTTTATGTAATTATAGGGAGGGTAAGTGAAGCAGCTGTGTGTTCTGCATAAGAAAATGTAACATGCGTCAGGTGAGATTTCAGGCCCTCTCACCTGGCTGCATCGTCCATTCCTTGCCCAAATACTTTCTGAGCATTGAAACTGTAATAGTGTTGATTTGATAGCATGAAGTATAAAGGCTTTTATCAGTCGACCAGAGTGTTGCTTTCCTTCTTCTATAAATTAGTTGTTTCGGAGTGGAATGGTCTGCCCTCATAGAGAATGAAAAACCCGGGGTTGGGTCCATGGCCAGGCCTCGAGGCCCCCCTGTAGTCTTGGACGTACCGTGCATGAGGACCCATCGTGGGAACCTGAAGCTGGAGGAGGATGGCGTCCCTGTGCTGCTGGAGCAGGGCCAGAGATGCCTCCCCTCTTTTGAGGTTGGAGCCACCTCTCAAAGAAACCCCATTCCCATCTCCCTTTCTGACCACACCTACGTCTGATTTTCTTTCCTTCTCTTTTACCATCTCTTATCCTAGCTGGTCTCTTGGCAAACACTCCTGGCACGCGGCCGTGTACCCGGGTGAAGGCCCACTTCCGTTTGGCCTGAGCCTACATCCCGCCTGGCCCTTTGCCCACTGCGTAAGTAGGGAGGGTAGAGAACAGGGGTTGGCACACTTTTCTCTGTAAAAAGCCAGAGAGTAAATATTTTCCGCTCTGTGGGCCATAAGGTCTGTGTCACAGCTACTCTGTTTTGGTTGCACAGAAGTGCCATTGATAAATGGGCGGGGCTGTGCTGGTGAAACTTAGCTAAGGACGCCGTGACTTAAATTTCACATCATTTTCACATCATAAAATATTACTCTTTTTATTTCCCCACCAACTACTTAAAAATAGAAAGACATTCTTTGTCCACGGGCCATACAAAGACCAGTGGCCAGGTTAGATCTGGCCCACGGGCTGTAGTTTGCCTCTGGTTTGGACAAGAATTTTCAGGGTGAACACCCGTCATCCAAAAATTTGAAATCCAAAATGCTGCAAACTCTGAAACTTTTTCAGCACCGACGTGATGCCACAGTGGAAAATTGCACACCTGATCTCACATGACAGGTTTGACAGGTTGCCATCAAAACTTCAGAACAAAATTATTTAAAATGTTTTATTAAATCACCTTTGGGCTATGTGTATAAGGTACAGATGAACCATAAATGAATTTAGGCTGGGCATGGTGGCTCATACCTGTAATCCCGGCACTTTGGTAGGCGGAAGCGGGCCAATCAAGAGGTCAGGAGATCAAGACCATCATGGCTGACATGGTGAAACCCTGTCTTTACTAAAAATGCAGATAATTAGCCGAGCGTTGTGGCATGCACCTGTAGTCCCAGCTAGAGACTGAGGCAGGAGAATTGCTTGAACCTGGGAGGCAGAGGTTGCAGTGAGCCAAGATTGCACCACTGCACTCAGCCTGGGCGACAGAGTGAGACTCCGTCTCAAAAAAAAAAGAAAGAGACATAAATGAATTTAGTGTTTAGACTTGAGCCCCATCTGCAAGGCGTCTCATTGTGTATATGCAGATGTTCCAATATCCGAAATCCTAAACACCTCTGGTCCCAGGCATTTTGGATAAATGGTACTCAGCCTGTATTTTGTTCTACTTTGTACTCTGGTTCTACTGACTGGCTCTGGTGTGTGGTGGGGGGTGAGGATGGAGCGACCCCATCATCCAGCTGTCGGGGATGTAGGATGTAGAGGCTCCTCTGGCCGATGGTTGCATTGATGTCCACTGTGACAGCTTGGAAATCTAAGAAGCAGGCTTAAGAGTTTTCCAGTTTACCCAAAACCAGCCTAAAATATGCTTCACCTCAACCCTTCAAGAACTATGTCCCATAACTACTGGGTTGGACTTTTGGGCCCATTCCTGAGGTTGTTAGAACCAAATACCTTTTGGGTGTTGCTGCGTGTTCACCAGGAACGCATGGAAGTCTGGCCTGAAACATCCAGCTCTTGGTGTGGTCAGCACAGGCCGGCCTGTGGGTTGAGCTGGGTGAAGAGTTCATGAAGCATTTTCAAATCTGTCACTCCCTCAGCAACCTCTGAGATAGGCAGAGCCGTGAGAATTCCTTTTCCCAGTTCGCAGATGGAGACTCTAAGGTCTGATGAATTCATTTGGTGGGGCTGTTGTCAATGAAACACCAGCTGCTGGGTGGTTTCCACAGCAGAAACGGATTGTCTCACACGTCTGGAGGCTGGGAGTCTGAGACGAGTGTCAGCAGGGTGGGTTCCTTCTAAGGCTGAGGGAGAATCCGTTCCAGGCTTTTCTCCCTTAGCTTCAGTGGGTTTGCAGGTAGCCGCTGGCTGGTAAAGCCTCACCCCCATCTCCATCCTCCTTGTCACCTGTTCCTTTCTGTGTGCATGTCTGTTAACTCCCTGCTTTTATAAAGTCACTGGGTCATATTGGCTTGGGCCTCACCTGATGATCTCACTTTACTTTGATTACGCCTCAAAGACTCTGTCTCCAAATAAGGTCACATTCTGAGGTGCGGGGGATTAGGACTTAACACGCAAATTTGGGGGGCACACAATTCCATCTGTAACATTTGGGAAATGTGGGGAACAGCCGTCCTGGTGACTGCCTGGAATGAGGATTTGGGATGTAGATGACGGTGGTCATCTCTGTGTATGAATATAGCTTCCTGTCTGAGTGTGGCGGGGTGAGGACCACGAGCCGCCTGTCTTTTATCCACTCGCCCTTCCAGACCCACTGAGGTGGGAGGAACCCTCTGCGGATTTGTCATCAGCTGAGACTGTCAGCCGCTGTTAAAGCAGCTACTCAGACGGACAAAGCGACAGAACTGCCCTTCGCCCTGCAGTGCACCGTGGGAGAAGACACTTGGGTTTTGACCTGCTGAAGACAACGGAATCTTGGCATTGTGGTTTATGGAGATTTGTCTTCTTGGCATTGTGTTTTATGGAGATTTGCCCCAAATCATGGTTAATGACAACAGTGATGTTTCTTGAAACAACCGGAGAATAAGGCATCTTCCAGACTTGATGCTACCTTGATCCACCCACACTAAGACGCGTGGTTTTCTTGGAGCCTGAAGGCTGATGGGCCCACACTGGTGTATGGTGGTGCCTGTGGGAGAACAGTGCTTGAATGAAAGATCATGCCCCTTTCTTCTCAGCAAGGCTGGTCCTTGTCCAGAGACCTTGGGCCTCTGGAGCAGTTGATCAGGAGTTGGGGAGGTGGAAAGGGGCCAGCGATCCTGTCCACTGAATCCATCCACTGGAACCTCCTAGACATGACAGTTAGATGTAGATTCCCTCCTCCCCTCCACTCCAGCACTGAGGGGCCAGTGGTGCCACGTGTATACCTGTCCCTGCCCAGAGTCCAGTGCTGGCATCTCTGGGTCCCCTGTCAGGGAAGCTGGCTCCTCCCATACTTAGGCATGAGGTGTGAGTTTACCCAGTCATCCGTCTGTCCAAGGAGCCTGCCGGGGATTTGTGATGAGATGCAGCTCAGCTTCAGGACTGTGAGGCCGTTAAGTAAAGGCGCTGCCTAAAGAACCTGCCGGAAGGAAAGCTCCAGAGGGTTTGCAGGGCCCTTCTCCAAAAATGCGAAGAGAATCGGCACCAAAGCCACAGTGACGGAGGGTGTTGTCAGCGCAACCTCCCTTTAAATAGAGAAGGAAGCACGGCAGCTTTTTGGAGTTGGGACGAGGTGGCATCTGGAGTTGTCCAGCAAAGATTTATTTTGTGCCTTGGGGGCAGGAGCTGGGCAGCCTGGGGAGAGCTGGGTGGCAGCGAGGCTGGAGAGGCCGAGGCCACATGCAGGCCACACACAGGTCATTTTCCTCGCGGCTGCTGGAGGGCGGCTCTCCAGGCATCTCCGTGGCCTCGGCAGCCCCCACAACCGAGTTGGGTGGAGCGAGCTAGGGGAGGAGTGTCATGAAGAGGAAGGCATCGGGGGCTGCTGAAGATGGACATGTTCCTGCCATGTGGGCTGTGGGTCTGGACAGCAGCTGGCAGTCTTCAGTCTAGGCCTTGCCCACAGCCTGGGAGGCCGGGGAGTTCCTGTCAGGTGAACAGGGTCCCTTCTGGGAGCACTCGGTGGGTCAGAGAAAATACATTTGCTGTCCCGGCCTTGGGCTTGTGTCAGGAAGTGCCCTGGGGAGAGTGAGGCGGCTGAGATGAACCCTGGTGGCGGGTTTCCGGAAGCGCCTGTCAGCTCATGTTCGGGCCACACGTTCTCTTGGGGTGATCCTCTGTGTCACGGGACTCACCCTCTCCTCCTTTCCTCACTGGCCCAGTAGTAACCGCAGCCAATTGAGGGGGGACTGTGCTGAGGCAGGTCCCGGGTCTGCCCTTTATGATGGCCCGCGGTGGACCCGCCTGATGAAGGGGCACAGTGGTGCCAGTGCCTGCCCAGAGTTCAGGGTGGAGATTCCAAGTACCCTGACCAGGGCATAGGGGCTTGGGCTACAAAGGAAAGAAGGGGCACCGGGTTCTCAGAGATGCTGGTGCAGTGGCTTTTAAAATCAGAAAGAAGGCCGGGCGTGGTGGCTCATGCCTGTAATCCCAGCACTTTGGGAGGCCGGGGCAGGCAGATCATGAGGTCAAGAGATTGAGACCATCCTGTCCAACATGGTGAAACCTTGTCTCTACCAAAAAAATACAAAAATTAGCTGGGCGTGGTGGTGTGCACCTATAGTCCCAGCTACTTGGGAGGCTGAGGCAGGAGAATTGCTCAAACCAGGGAGGCGGAGGTTGCAGTGAGCCAAGATTGCACCACTGCACTCGAGCCTGGGTGACAGAACGAGACTCTGTCTCAAGAAAAAAAAAAGAAAGAAAAGAAAAAAAGAAAAAGTAGAAAAAACAGGAAATGCATGCCCACTGTAGAGGAAATGGGCAAAGCTGCAGAAGTCTGAAAAGGCAGGGATACGTACCCGTGAAGACAGCACCTTCATATTTTCACTTTCCCTTCCTGGGCCGGCCCACACCCAATGACCAAGCCAGTGACCAACGCAGGGTAACAAGGCCTGCCCCTCACCCTATCCTGGCTCG
Organism: Aotus nancymaae; assembly: GCF_030222135.1. Taxonomy (NCBI): domain Eukaryota; kingdom Metazoa; phylum Chordata; class Mammalia; order Primates; family Aotidae; genus Aotus; species Aotus nancymaae. Next base: position 309,958 of record NW_026988444.1, read on the forward strand.
GTGTGACACGGCAGGCCAGTTCGGTGTCAAGGTTTTTTTTCAGTGCCCTTTTTTTTCTCTTACGATGATGAGGTTTTCAACTGTTCTGTCTTGATGTGACTCTTTGGAGAACAAGTAATTTGAGAAATATTCTGAAAAGCTCTGAGCAACATGGTAAACCTGTCTCAAAAGAGGGGGATGGACGGAGGGCGGCGTCCTGCCTTCTGTGCCGTGAACAGGGTTGCCTCATGATTCCTGTCCAGAAAGTCAACCTGGGTGCACGTGGCTGCGTGGGCGTCACGGTGGCAGCTGCCATCCGCCTGCCTCTTTCCACCTTTTGCTTTTGTCTCCTCTGGTTTCAGATCTTTTGTCATATTTGTGCATATATTTTGTCACCTTGTGGCTGTTTTCGTAGCGTTCATTGATTCTTTGCCTTTTGCCTGTGTGATTTTGTACATCGCTTGGACACTTAGAAGGTCTGTGTCTACATAGAGACCAACTATACAACTGGATTTTCTGTTACCTAATGGGCGATTTCCCTTCCTCCCTCATACCTTTTTATCGATCTGGAATTCATTTTATCTTTGGGTCTGAGTTGAAGCGCCGAGCAAGGAGTCTGTGCTCTGAACACCAGCCAGCTGTCCCGGCATCACAGGGAATGATTCTTTCCTTCCTGGGTGGTTGTGATGCTCCTTTTAATGGCATGTTAAATATTTACACGGGTGGAGGTCTCTTCTAGGCTATCTGGTTTCTGTGGAGGCTGACTGGCCATGATTTTGGGAAGGTGTCCAGAAGGAAATTTCCCCTCCTTTCACCGTCTGATGAGGTCCCAGGTTCCTCTGAAGGCTGAGGCCACTCTGTTATACCTGTAGAGAAGGTCAGCCTGAGGGGGAGGGGGTCGTGGTGGCACCTGCAATCCTGCCTGTCGCGTCGATGTTGGCCAGTTCTGCTCTCAAAGGCGCCGGCTCTGTAGTGATGTCAGCGCCATGTGACTCGAGGAGGAGACCCCACTGCTGCAGTATGTCTGGGGTTTGTCTTCGGGGCTCAGCTGATGAGATTCTTCTGTTGCATTAGCGATGCCTGTTGTTGCAGCAGAAGTAATGGCAGGTGACGGAGACTCAGCGTTGGGGTGAGAAAAGGCACAATAAGCTATTGTCACAGGCAGGGCTCCCTGTGAAGCGGACTGTGACGCAGAGGCCACTGGGCGGGATGTTTAGGTTTGCTGGGAAGCACAGCAGCAAGGGCAGAGGACAGTGAGGCTGGGACGCAGCTGGAACACAGCTCCACACAGCCCGTCGCCGACCCCACAGGAGCTCTGGCCTGGGCTGGCCTGCCGCGTCACGCCGAGTCAGGATAGGGTGAGGGGCAGGCCTTGTTACCCTGCGTTGGTCACTGGCGTGGTCACTGGGTGCGGGCTGGGCCAGGAAGGGGGCTGGTATGGCCTCAGGGAGGGCTCCTTCCACTGAGACAGTTCTGGGTGGCCTCGGTGAAGGGGATCTGGGGCACGTGGTGACATCGGCCCTCCAGGACGTGGAGGGGCCCTGGCGGGAATCACAGGCCTGAGTTCTGCGCTGGATGGGACTGAAGCTCACTCGTGTTTCCTTCTTGTCTTGCAGCGTCTCCCTTCTCTCCTGGACGAAAGGCTGTCGTGTCCTGGGACTTCTCTGACATCAGGAGGCTAAGCCTGTGCCAGGTAGGCAGTGTAGGCACGCTGGGAGTGGGTTTCCCTACCTGGACCCGCTTTACCGTGTCATTACCAAGGTGCCAGACCCGTGGGGAGACAGGCCCAAATGTGTGCAGAGCAGCTGCAGGAGGGAGAAAGCTCTGGAAGCTTCTGGTGACACTTGACCTTTCACAGGCACTGCAGGCCTGTCCCTTGTGGCAGTCTCCTCCTGTCCTCGAAGCCCACAGTGTTGTCCCCAGCGTGAGACGGTCATTTGTCATCCTGGCATCCAGAAACCTGGCCCCGGCGCCTTCTCAGAACAGCCCCGTGTTTCTGTTTTCCGCGAATCCCCTTTCAGGGACACCCATGGAACGTTCTCACTCTTCTGAGAAAGCCAGGCTAGCAGCTCATCCCCGACCAGTGGCTGCGGGACAGAGCCCAGGTTGGCTGTGCCCTCGTCCCCTCATGTGATGCGTTGAGAACAAAGGAGGGGTTGTTTTCATGTCGCAGAAGGACCTGCGACAAGATGGGAACGGACCTGCGGTTACAGGTCACCCTCCCTGGGGCGTCGGGGGAGCAGGTGTCCTTGAGACCCACTGGCAGAAAATGTTCCAAGGAAGCCTTGGCTGGTGTTGGTGAGGAAGAGCTGGATTAAATGGTGTTCTGGTAAAATGTTCCTGGATGTTTTCTTGGCTGTTCATGGCCTTTATTCTCCTCGTTGGCAATAGAAGGAATAGTGCACAGCCTTTATTTGCTTAAAAAGCAACATATGAGGCTGAGTGCGGTGGCTCACGCCTGTAATCCCAGCACTTTGGGAGGCTGAGGTGGGCGGATCCCAAGGTCAGGAGTTCGAGACCAGCCTGACCAACACAGTGAAACCCCATCTCTACTAAAAATGCAAAACTTAGCTGGGCCTGGTGGCCCATGCCTGTAGTCCCAGCTACTTGGGAGGAGGCTAAGGCAGGAGAATTGCTTGAACCTGGGAGGCAGAGGTTGCAGTGAGCTGAGATCTCGCCCCTGCACTCCAGCCTGGGCGATAGAGCAAGACTGTCTCTCGTGGAGGTGGAAAACAAGGCAACATAGGAGTCTTTCCCCACCAAGCAGAAAGGATTGGATCTAAGTAAACACAACATTTGGATGTTCAAGGCCAAAGAGGGAGCTGAGAAGCCACAGCTCACAGTGGGATTCCTATTCAGCCCTTCCAAATCAAGCAGGCAGCTACTTGAACTGTTTCAGGTTTTTCTTTAAATCCTGTAAACAGGGTAGCTGATTGGATTTTGTTTCAACTTCTCCCCCCACCCTTTCTGTCCTGTCTTTTTGTTTTCCAGTATCTGCTTGTGCCTTAGGATGGAGAGAATGTTTGAGATGTGCCACGAGGCTCAGGGCTCAGGGCTTTTCGTTGTGATGTGAGGAATTCAGGAGCTTTCTGGTCCCAGGGTCAATCCTCCGCCCACTGGGGCTTCAGTGACTTGAAACACTTCAGCCCAGGCAGAGGCCACCAGAGGCCTTTCCATATAAGTGCAGCCCCCGGCCCTGGAGGCTGTGGTGTCTTTGGGCTGCGGTGAACTCTCCTGAAAGGCGTTCACATTCCTGGCATTCTTTTGGCCTGGCATTGGTCAGAAAGTGGGGGTTTCTAAAATCAAAGGCAGGCACTGCAGCTTGGTTCTTCTCTGTAGATAAACCGGGGAGAGACCAGGGGCTATGCAGCCTGTGTGCCCCCACATGGGCTCACCTTTGTGGGCTCTGGATTTGTGGCTTGGCCAGGCAGGCCCCATCCTGGCAAGGCAGGAGGAGGCTAATGGGGGTCCCTTTCGGGCTCCAGCAGTTCCTTGGGCGGCATGCATGTGCTTTGCTTTTTCTGGCCCTGTGCCAGAGTTACTGGGGCAACAAGACGTCTGGGAAGAGGAGCAGAAGGGTGGGACGGGTGCTGCCATCCCACAGCGGTGCCCGCTTGTCTCTGTGGCGGGCACACAGGCTTCCGGGAACCCGGCGAGGGAAGCACACTCAGACTTGCCTGGATACAGTGGGTGGAGCATTGTAGGCGCCTCTGGGTGGAGTTTAGGGGTGCTTAGGGGCATGGGTCCCCACAGCAGTTAAATAGACCATCCACCACCCGCCCAGGGTTTCCACTTCCATGCCCTGAGTGTTGCCCATGGCAAAGTTTGTGATTTGCAGGTAGTTCCTGCCTCATAGGTTCAAATTGTTAACCTGAGTCTGATCCCACTCTCATCACTGGCAGAGGTAGTTTACCCTGGTGCCTGTTGCCCTTCAGGACAAAGGAAGGAGCAGAAATGCTCCTGAGACCAGAATGAATGATGGAGGAAATGGAGGCCAACAGCTGCTCCTCTGGGGAGTGTCAGCCAGGGGATGGAGCCGGCGGGGAGACCGGGGCCGCACAAGTCCTCACCCTGTGTTTGTTCCCACCGTCCCACTGATGGCTGGGAAGGGTGAGCTTCAGCCCCTGGCAGCTTTAACACCCCTGTAGTTGTGTCTGCTCAAGCGCTGGGAACGCCCTGACTGTTTCACAGATGAGAAACCCATCTCAGAAGACTCAGAGACCCGGAATACTTCAAGTTCAGAGGGTGATGAAGAAGTACCGGAGCCCAGCCTGGAGTCCAGCCGCATTTGTGTGCCCCCTAAACCACTCCTCTGTTCCCTTAGCTTAGCTAGTGCCTGGGAGGGCCCAGGGGCCACATGGGCTGGAGCCACGCCCCCCACTCTAGCTCTGGCCAGTAGGACTAAACTGTGAGCCACAGACAGGAGACGTAAAAATGAACGGGTAAAGATGATTTTTCTTCTTTGGACTGTAAATTCACACGACACTTGAGGATGCAGTGAAGAAATGGGTGATAGTGAAGTCACCTGCTCTTGGCAGGGCCACCTCCTGCCCAGGTGACGTGGAAAGTCTTCAGGGGTCACCTCAGACTGAGGGTCTCCAAACGTTCCTAGCTCTGTGTGTTTGGTTAGCTTCTTTGTTGGTTTTGTTTTTGTTTGTTTGATTTGATTTGTTTTTTGAGACGGAGTCTCACTCTGTTGCCCAGGCTGGAGTGCAGCGGTGTGATCTTGGCCCACTGCAACCTCCACCTCACAGGTTCAAGTGATTCTCCTGTCTCAGCCTCCCGAGTAGCTGGGACTACAATCACGCGCCACCATGCCTGGCTAATTTTTTGTATTTTTAGTAGAGATGGGGTTTCACTATGTTGGCCAGGATGGTCTCAATCTCCTGACCTTGTGATCCGCCTGCCTTGGCCTCCCAAAGTGCTGGGATTATGGACGTGAGCCACTGCGCTCGGCCTGGTTTTGGTTTTGAGGTGAAAGTCGCGTAACCTCCAGTTGACCGCTGCACTGGGCATCAAGCACATTCCTGGGGTCTCATCGCCACCACTCTCTGGTTTCAAAACTTCCTCATCACCCTGGAGGAGCACCCTGTACTCACCAAGTCACCACTCCCATTGCTCCCTGCCCCTGACTCTGGCAACCACTAATTGGTTTACTTTTGAGGTTTGCACTGGGCTCAGTTCTCATGGCCTTCCATCTGTGACCAAGATCCTGGCTTTCATACATCCTTGGGACAGAGCGGCTAAGGCCAGCGTCCTTAATAGCATGACCAGGTCTGCTTGGACTGTCCGTGGAGGTGGCCTGCAGGCACTGATTCTGCACGTGCCAAGGCCTGACCTTCGGGTTATCAGCAGATAATCCAATATAGGAGAAGGGCACTTGGGGCCATGTGGTGGCAGAACGGGAAGCCGTGCTCAGCGTCTCTCCAAGCCTCTGCATTCCAGTGACGATTTCCGCAGGGCCTCGGGAAGTAAACCGCTTCAAGTGCCCGTTGGTGAGGCTGTCGGCTGCCAAAGGGAAGCTGGGGAATCTGGACGGAAGAGAAAGGAACGTGAGCCGCACTCCCGGTGACACACTGGACTAAGAACGGCGCCTGCCTTCTTAAGAGGCTTGTTTTGTGGTGTCATGACTAGCCTGCCTGACACCCTTCTCAAAGCAAGCATGTCGTGAGGACACAGGAGGGATTCTTAACATACTTGAGGCTTTGGGGATAGATTCCACTATTGTTTATTTCAAGAGCCTTTGAATCCCTGGCTGAAATCTGCTCCCATTTTTGAAGAACCTTCCCGTCAGATCAGAAGAGCCATGATTTTCCTGTCTCTGTGTTTGGAGTTGCCCCCACCCTGCTGTTCGTTCATTATTTAAAGTTGACTGGGCAGACTGCAGTTTTGGAAGGAGGGCACCTGGATGTATTTCATTCTTGGGTCAGAAAAATACCTATGCAAAGAGCTTCTAACTAAGTATGGACAGAAACAGTAGCATGTTAAAGAAATCAATTTCCTTGGCCCCAGTTTCCTCTTGGGTAAAGATGGAAGCTGTGTCTCTGAAGGTTCTCAATGACTAAAAAGGAATCAAAGATGCCCTCAGACTTGCTCAAGAAGAAAAGGAGGCAGGATTATCGGAACGATCTAGAAATGGAGTATAGTGAGTCCTCTCAAACTTTGAGGAATGAATTGGTCATCAGAAATTACGCTTTCCTCTGACCTGCGCGTCTGGCTCTGTCACCTGGCCTCTGCTGCTCACGGGCACACACGTGGCCCAGGAGTGGCCCAGCCAGTGCATAGCAGCACTTTGCAGGCCCTGCCCTTGGGCTGCTTTTGAGTTTCCCAGCATCCAGGTCCCAGAAGCAACTGGTTGGGCCAGCTCAAGCTCTGCGTCCACTGTGGATTGATTCACCTGTGCCTGGTCTCCACCGCTGATGCATCTTGGGAGGGGGTGAGGCCACAGGGGTGTCCGGGCTGGGGGGGTGCCTGGGCCAGGCAGTACCCAGGCGATCGGGGAAGCGGCACTCATTCATCCTCAGCTGGGCTTCTCTACAAGCTCCCTCCCTCCCTCCTTCCCTTCTTCCTTCTTTTCAGAACTCCCACAACCACATCACTTTAAGCAAGTCCTGGAGCCTCTCTGGGCCTCGCTTTTCTCACCTGCTTATGGAGGTCCCCGAGCGAGCCTTAGCTGTGTGGTTTCTCTGTTAACATGTTATTGATGTGACCGGGGGCCGCCCCGTCCCTGGCATTTCATTCGTGCTGTTCTCCCATGCAGGCTGCTCTTCTGATCTGGGGCTGCCCTCTGTTCCCAGGGGATATGAAGGTCAGAGGAGGGATTAGCATGACCCACTGGCCGGAGTCATTAACACGGGGCCCCTCCTTCCAAGAGGTCAACAGGAGGCTTAGCTGGAATGGAAAGCCTGGATATTGGGGTCAGGCTGTGATGCTTTGTCCCTGAGCCGCTGACATGGAGGACGTCAAGCTGTGACGTTCACGTCCCCGTTGCACAGAGCGGGTCCTGGAGTCCCACATGTGGTGTGCCCAGAATCTTCTTTCCACTCTGTTCGAGGGCCAGAGGAACTCGAAAGATCACAGAGCCCAGCCTGGCATTTGGCAGAGGAGGAAGCAGAGATGTAAAGGCCAGGGACTTGTCCCGGGTCTGACCGGCCGTCTGGCACCTCACACACTGGGGCCTGTCCCCACTGCCAGCAGCCCCTGCGTAGATTCTGCCTTTTTCTGCACTGGTGGTATCCCCCATTGCCCCAGCTGCTGCGGGCAGGCATCACCTCATTCTGACCCCTTTCCTTCCCCCAGCTTCCCCCAGGCAGTTCTGGACTTTGCTGTCAGTAAACACAGCTTGACCCTTTCCCTTCTTACCTTGTCACTGCCCATCAATTCCATTTACACCATGCTCATTTTTGTGTCCCAGCTGGGCCGCAGAGCCTCGTCTCTGCCTCCAGTTTTTGAGAAATTAATTATAAACAGTGTGGACACAATCTCTAGCTTGACCTGGGGCATCCACGGCTCTTCCCAGCTTTGGTCTTCTGAAGGTAACCGTTATCAGGAACAGAACACGTATGTTTATCCTGGGCTCCTGGGCCCTTGGCACGGTCCTTTGAGAGGGCCGGGGAAACCCCTGAAACTACATGCAGAACTTTGCAGATGGACGTGGTTTTCTAGAGAGAACCACCAGAGACTTTGTCAGATTCCTTAGAAGATTTGCACCCTCAAAAAATGTTAACAAACCCTGAGCTGGAGGAAGGCCTAAGACGAGACAAGCCTCTCACACGTGGAGATAAGATAAGCCGCGCTGGGACCTAACCGGGCCTGAATGTCTTGGCTGCAGTGCGTAGCTGAAACGGAGATGCCACTTGACAGAAACCAGTGTAAAGCTCTCCTTCCCTTTCTTTAGCTTTTATTTCTTTTGCTTTTCATTAAGTGCAGATATTATTTGCTCACTTACAGAACAGGGAAGACCTGGCTTCTGAAAATTATCTTTAGAGTTTTCGTTGAATTTGGTCTTCTTCTGAACAATCCCTGAAAGTCCATGGTGCTCTCCAGATAGGTTCATAGAACCCACGGTCCAGAGCGAGAGGCAGCGTCCAGGCAGCCTGTGGGCAGGTGACGGAAGGAAGGGTCTTCACGAATTGTTCAGGCCACTTGGTGTCGAAGAGGAATTATGAATTGGCTCTCAAAGGAGGATGAGGTATTTTTTTGGTTTTTGCTTTTGTTTTTTTTGTTTTTGAGATGGAGTCTCACTCTGTCGCCCAGGCTGGAGTGCAGTGGCGCAATCTTAGCTGACTGCAACCTCCGCCTCCCGGGTTCAAGTAATTCTCTTGCCTCAGACTCTGGAGTAGCTGAGGTTACAGGTGTCTGCCTCCATAACTGGCTAATTTTTGTATTTTTAGCAGAGAAAGGGTTTCACTGTATTGTTCAGGCTGATCTAAAACTCCTGACCTCAGGTGATCTGCCCGCCTCGGCCTCCCCAAAGTGCTGGGATTACTGGTGTGAGCCACCACATCGGGCCGGAGGGTAATTTTTAAATAATGCGGTTCTGGGGCCACGTCAGGTTTGGAGATGAGGAAGCTGCAGGAGAAAACCGTTACACTACAGGGTTTGGAGAACTCTCCTGCAGGCTTCTTTTATATTTAAACTGTGCCTGGTGGTCTGCAGTTTGCCAGGCTCTCTTGGGTTTGTTATGTTGTATACTCTTCTCAAGGACAGGTGGGTTGAGCCAAGTATTCATTAACAGACTCGTTTTACGGATAAGGGAACTTGTGCCTCAGAGAAGCTGAATGGTCATCAAACCAAGGTCAAGCCGGATACAGTGGTTCTCACGCCTGTGATCCAAGGGAGGCTGAGGCAGAGGGATCACTTGAGTCCAGGAGTTCAAGACTAGCCTGAGCAACATAGCAAAACGTGATGTCTACTAAAAATTAGCTAGTCATGCTGGTGACAGTTGTAGTCCCAACTACTCAGGAGGCTGAAGGGAGGATTGATTGAGCTCAGGAGGTTAAGGCTGCAGTGAGCTGTGATCATGCCACTGCATTGCAGCCTGCATGACAGAGCCAGACCCTGTCTCAATTTAAAAACAAAACAAGTAAAACAAATTAGGCCATGCATTTGGCAGGGATGGGCCCACATAGAATCTTCTGCTCCCAGTGCCATGACACAGGGCACTCTAAGCAGATGGGCTGGGTTCAGGTAACGGAAGGCCACACAAGATTCTAGAATTTGCAGCAGAGGGAGGAGTTGCCCGACCGTACCGGATTCCGAAGAGGGCCTGGATCAGCCGCCAGCGGGAATGCTGATTCCGTCCTGCCTTTGATCTCTTGATTTCAAAAGAACTTGAAGTAACCGGAACCTGGCTGCCATCTGCCCAGGCGTAGATGTGTGCCAGGAGGCAGGTCTGCATCTAAGTTGCTATGAAATAGTTTTCCCAACTTGGATGCTGCATTTCTTTAGAAATTCTTCAAGCTATCACACGTGAATAGGCTCCTGACTGAAGAAGCCCAGGGCTTCGGTGGATGGGGTGTGGCTGGCAGCAGGGTCAGCGTGGCCCTGTCCTTTCGGTCTCCTGTGTTGGGGACCCAGGAAACAGAACCCAGGGGCTGGAACCATCGTGACCCAGAAGAGCCCCCCCTTGGCCAGGGCCTAGCCCTCAAACACCAGATTCTGGGGTGGACTTAGATCCTGCAAACCCAGGCCACAGAGGCAAGGGTACCGACGTATTCATTTGACAGGAAGAAAGGGGATACTTTGGAGGTGCAGATGGTGCGTCCTTGCCATACAGGCGGGAGCGTGAGAGCAGAATGAGGGTCATTCTCCAGATGGAGTGGCTGTTTACTGTTTTTATCTACTGAGAAGCAGACCCTGTTTTCTTCCCATTTCGCCAGCACCTGTGTGTAGCCTCGACTCTGGAACTAAACTGTCTGGTCTGGTGGGTCAGGGGTTCGAATCGTGGTGAGGAACAGCCACTGGCTCTGCTCGCTGACCTCTGTTGGGCCTTAGTTTGCTCATCTGTAAAATGGGAATGAGAAGTCACAGCCTAGATCCCTGGGAGGGTTCAGCAAACACTTGCTGCCTTTGCGTCAGGGGAAGATTTGTTAAAATGCAGGTTATGGGAGTGTGGCGCCTTCCCAGTCAAGCTCCTGTGCAGGGAGATGTGGCTCTGGCATAAAGAAGCTGAACTCACAGTGATGGTGACAGAGGCCGGAGGCTGCCGGGCTTGGAGTTTCTGCATCCAGGTGGCCCCAGGGAATACCCCGCCCCTGGCCTCACCTCGGTGTGACTTTAGGGGCCACAGTCTGTTTCTGCTTTTTTCTTAGGTGGTTTGAGTCGAGTTTTTAGAGTCCTAGAAAAGCACCTTAGATGGCCCTGGGTCCCTGCCCTCTGTGGGGTGCCTTGCTCCTGTGGGACTGCAGGCTGTGGGGCTCCCCGTTAGCACCCTGACAGCTCCTGGCTCCTGGCAGTCACTCGGTGAAGTTTGCCTCGGCTTTCCCTGTTGGTGGCTTTTTCCCTGTGCCTCACTGACTAGGCCGCTCTAACTCCTCACTGAACAGAGGTTTTCTTTTTCTGTGCTTCAGCAGTTTATTACTCATGGTGACAACATGTGCTCCCAGTGTCACAGTCACTTTTCATCTGTTCTCTCTGCATGTGTGTAATATTTTAGCCCCAGATGGGCTCCTCGTGGGCACGCTTTTAAGATGTCATTGCCCGTAGTGGCCTTGGTGGCACCAGGTCTCTTTAGAGTGATTTTGCTTCTTTACAGGGTTTCATTTTTTTTTCGAGCTTTTATTGAAATGAAGTTCACACAATAGATAATTTACCATTTTGAAATGTCACAGTTCTGTGCTATCTAGAAGATTCACAAAGTCATGCCGCCACCACCTCTCTCGATTCCCAGAACGTTTTATCCACCCTAACGGGCACCCGTAAGCAGTCGCGGCGCCTTCCTCAGCCCCTGATAACCGCTGCTCTGCTTGGGGTCTCTGTGGATTCCTATGGGTTTGTGTATTCTGGACATGACTTATAAACAGAACCATACCATATGTGGCCTTTTGTGACTGTCGTCTTTCACCTCAGAGCGTTTCCAGGGTTCACGCTCCTTGCCGCACGTGTCAGAATCCCATTCCTTTTTATGGCTGTGTGATATTCCATTGTATGGCGCTATCACATTTTGTTTACACTTTGATTTGTCGGTGGACATTTGGGTCGTTGCCACCTTCTGGCTGTCGGGACTGGTGCTGCTAGGTGTATTTTGATGGTCTGATTCTATTCTAACAGCTGTCTTCTCTCATTTCTGAGTTCTTGGAGAGACCCCTGGCTTTTGATTCCTTCTCCCTGGCTCTGTGCCTGTCCCCAGAATTTTATGAATCTCCCAGGAGCTAGGGCTTGGTCTGTTGTTGAACTCCCTCTTGGCTTGGGCCAGGAAGGGTCACTGTCACATGAAAGCCTGTGTTCGGTGCTGTCCGCTTGCATAAGTGCTGCTTATGGAGAGCAGGGTAGTCAACCACAGTCCTAGTCCAGGTGTTTGCACAGGTGTCACACAGGAGGCTTGTGAAAAAGCAGCTTCCTGGGCCTCCCCTGTGCTGGCTGTGTCTGTCTGTCTGTCTGTCTGCCCCTCCCAGCCCTGTCGTGCTGTTGGCCTGGGGAATGGTATCTGAATTGGCTGCACCCCCGGGAGCTCCCCTACCTCCTGGCTTGCCGTGGAGAGGGAGGTGTTGGGTGCCCCTCGCCTGGGGCTGACTCCGGCTCCCCTGACCGGGGGTCCCTGTCTCCCCCAGATTCCAAGAGAGGCTTCCCTCTTTGCCACTTCCCCCGGCATCACCTCCCCTAGGGGGTCCCGGCCTTGTTGTAAATTGTCCCTTTCCCGTTGGGACCTTGAGTGATGTCTCAGCCCTACTGAGTGAAGATCTCCAAGGCAGGCCCAGAACCTGAATTTTAACAAATCTTCCCCTGACACCTTGAGCCCCTTAAAGCTGCTGAGCTCCTGCCCCTGCCACCCCCTAAGTTGTTGACCTCGGCTTCCTTGTGTCCAGGCCGTAGGCTGACCTCTCTGGTGCTTCTGCCTTTCAGAGCTTCAGAGGCAGCAAATGTTTGCTGACCCCTCCCAGGGATCCAGGCTTTGTAGGTTTCACACACGTCTTATAAAATGCAGTGGGGGCAGAACGGGAGGAGAGCCAGAGCATGTTGGCTTTGGGAAGGGTGGCCCATTGTAAACAAGCCAGCGCTGGCCGTCTCAGGGTCCCAAGCAGGCTGGCTTGGTGGGGGTCCCACGCAGCCAATCACTCTTTTAGCTCCTGCAGCTGGAACCCCCTGTTGCGTGCCTGCCTATGTCCCTGGCTGTGGGAGGCGCCATGGGGAGGTTTTGATCCCTAGGTGGCTGGGAAGCCGGCCTGGACCCTGCAGCTGTCCGGCCCCAGCCACTAGTCCTGGGCAGTAGCCGCCTGTCCTGGCATGGTGCTGGGCTGGCTGGAGCGGAGTGATCTGAGAATGGAGCCTGCTTTGTACCCAGTGCACACGCCGGCCATGGCTTTTCTGACCTAGCGTGCAGGATAGAAAAAGGACAGCAGGTGGGAGACGGGAGTCAGCCTCGGTCTCCTTTGCCTTTGCGGGCTTTGTTCCATGTGGCTTTTTTCCTTCCTGCCCTTTTCCTTTGGGCTGGGAATGCGTGTATTTAGAAAATCCCAGAAGGGGCACTTGCTGCCTGAGGGTATTGTACCAAATATCGTGGGTTTGGTAAAGAGTGGATCCATCGGAAATCTGTGGGGTAGCATTTTTTTTTTCAGGAAACAAAGCATAGTGCCTTTTATTTCTAGTGGATTTTTATGTGTGATACAAAAGCATTCCCGGAAGGAAGCCAGCAGATGAAGGGCCGGATGGTGCTGGGCTGGCTGGGGTCAGGACCACAGGACTCTGAGAAGCGAAGCAGAGGGAGAGGGCCTGTGCTCTCAGGGGCCAGTGCTCTCAGGACTCCCCTTGCTCTGCTTTGCCAGGGGCCACCCAGCCTAGATTTCTGCTGGGCCAGCACCCCGCAGGCTCTGGGACGAGACCGGCAAAGCTAAGGGCACGAGGCCTGTTCCCGAATGGAAGCATCCGTCTGTGCTGCTGCTTGGCTGCTGAAACCCTCCAGCCCTGACCCTCCATCTGGGCTTTGCCTGGGCCTGGATTAGGGGAGATAAAGGGAGGGGGACCCAGGGCAGGACCTGAGTGACAGCAGCAACATGGCTGGTGGTGCCTGGTGTTTAGTGATGAGGATTGGGGGTGCAACGCAGCATCTGTGGGTCCTTATAGACAAGTTCATTCTCCAGATCCATTTCATTTTCTCTACTCATCCGACCTGCTTCAGAGACTTAAATGAGTTGATGGAACATTTAGCATAAGGCCTAATCCTGGGGGAAGGTGTCATGTTCCCCATCAGGATGAACCCACACCTGAGAAATCAAGTAGAGGGGAGGGAGTGGAGGCAGCTGAGAAGGAGGGTCCAGGTGAGAGAGGTGAGTCCCTGCAGGAAGGCAGGGCAGGGGGTGCAGAGAGGAGCTGGGCAGAGATGGAGAGATGGCAGGTGGGGTCCAGAGCAGCTCCCCTCGGCTTCCTCCAGGTTCCAGTGGAGACCGAATGGCTGAAAAGCCCCAGATACTGAGTCTCTGATCCTTTACCACAGAGCTTCTCACCTGGGTGACTTTGCCTCCCTCGGCTCCCCGGGGACATATGGTGATGTCTGGAGATGTGGTTGTCACCACTCAGGGAAGAGGGTTCAACCAGCATGGAGTGGGTAGAGCCTGGGGATGCCGCTGCACTTCCCACGGTGCCCAGGACAGCCCACAGCAAAGGTGGGTCCGGCCCCACATGTCAGCAGTGCCTGGGCAGAGAAACCATTTTCCAGACAAAGTTTGCTGTTTCACCTAGAGAACTGATTGACTGGTTTTAGAAGAAGTAGGAATTTCAGATGAGGGATTTCTGGGCACTGCCACTTGCTAGGTGGGGAAGAAGAGGCCAGGCATGCAGGGCTTGAGGGGCTGCAGCCATCCAGACCCCGAGCTGTGGCCATCCTGAGCCCTTGGGGGCAGTTGTGGGTGGTGCTGAGGAGGCAGGGTAGAGACAAGGTTTGGGCATCAGCAGAGATGCCCCTAGCCATTCCCAGGGTGGACTCAGGACCCCGAGGAGAATGTGCCAGCAAGGAGACTGGCAGAGCAGGGATGGACACTGGAGAGGTTGGATGTCAAGGGCAGGCAGGGGAGGAGACCCTCTGAAGGAGGCCAAGAAGGACCAGCATGGGGTGGAGGATACCCTTCAAGTTGACCCCCACCCCTCGGGGAACGGGGAGAGCCACAGCTGGGTGGCTTGGAGGTTTCAGAGCTGTCAGAAAAGCTCCCCTGGAACTTGGCCATCCATGTGGCCTTCCTCTGCAGCCTGGGTGGGAGCAGTGTCATGAGCCATCAGGTGGGATCTGGTGCCTGGGGAGGTGTGGTACAGCTTGAGGGGCTGCTGCAGGATGTGTATAAGCTGAAAGAAAGGAAGCCTGTTTGCCAGTCTCGCCTCCCAGCTCAGCTAGCCCGAAGCCCTGGGCTGGAACAGCCGCTTGGTGAAAGGGAGGCCCCTTGATGCAGCTGGGGCTGTATGGTCACTTGGATGCAGCTGGGTCTGTGTAGTCACCTGGCACGAGCTCTGGGCTGCAGCCTTCCTGCAGGGCACCAGGAGGGCTGGAGAGAAAACGCCAGGAAGAGCCAGCCGAGACCTGCTCAGGAACCATGGTGATAAAAAGCAGGGGGCGGAGAAAGCTGGAGGTGCTGCGTCTTGTACTGCTTCTTCTTGTGGGGGGTTATCTTCTCCTGATCTCTTTCTGGTGCCCTCTGCGTAGGATAATGCTCCTTAGGTACTTTCTGGTAGGAGACAAGAAAGAGGCTTCTCCAAGCTACCCGTGGTTCTCCCAGTGTCCTCTGGCTCTGGATCACTCTTGGTACCCTTTCCAAGCACCGCTCCCTACGTCACTGTAAAAACTCCAAGGTAAACAAGTTATGAATTATCAAAGGGCCACCGGCCTCTGGTGAACTCATTCTCCCGCTAGGAATCCCGTTGGGTAGGTTTCGTTCCACTTTATCTCCACCTGGTACAGGCTTGTAGCAGAGGCCCCACTGAAAAACAGGCTGATTCGCACACTTTGCTCATTTATGCTTTGCTTTATAAAAGAAAGCAATGGGAGCAGCCGCCTGCCGCCTGCCTGTTTTTGTCTGGCGGTCCTGTTAGCTCTACCACACCAGCACAACACTGGGGGCTCCAACTGGTGTACAGGGGCTGGGCTGACAGCACCCAAGGGGCAGGTGGAGGGACAGCTTGTGTTCTCTGGGATTGTCTAGAAATCAGCTGATTTGCATAAGAATGTTTCCCCATAGCTGAGAGCTGAATGTTCATCACTGACCCATTGGTGAGTTTGTTTAAATAGAAATGGTTCCAGGTAGAATACACTTGCCTCCTTAACAACTGAAGGACTATTACTTGGGCTGAACAGGCTCCTGGAGTGTTGTCTGCGCCCTCATGCTTCCCAGCTCCTCTCTGAGCTCTGCAGATGGCGTCTGGCCTGCAGTGTCTGTCTGTCTGCTCTGGGCCACTCTGCAAAGGCAGTTGGCCCCTCCACTTCCAAGGAACAAAACTCAAGAGCTCACTCCAGTATGGTGGGATGACTGAAAGGACCAAAGTGTCACAGAATGAGCCAGAGATAAGAGGATCTTAAAGGAGAGTTTGGGAGAGGGACTGTGGTGTGCCTGGGACCCTGGAGGACGGAGCTCCTGGGTCATTGCGTCCAAGCGTGCTCTGGGGATTCAGCTCCTTCCGTTGGGCTCCGTTACTTCTCGGCTTCTCTGTCGTCTCTCTTCCGTCTCCTTGGCCTTGCTCTGTGTGTCTTTGCTCTTTGCTAGCTGACCCGCCTATGATGGTAACTGTTCTCTGGGGTCCTGCCCTTGACCCCTGCCTCATTCCCATATCCTTGATCTCATCCTCTCTATGCGGATCTCTCCCCAAATATCTCTTCCAGATCTAATGAAGACTCACCTCTCGCTGCCAGAGCTTGTGTCTGCTCCTCCTATGGGTACCCCATGTCCAGGAGAAAAGGCCCCACCTTCCTTTTTCTCCATGCTGCCCACAGTCAGCCTATTTTGGGGATCCCAGCTAATAGCATCCTTGTTTGTGGATTTTGCTTGCTGCCTCCATGTCACCCCCAGGCCCTGCCTCTTGCTCCTGGGAAAGTGTGTTAGTCTCACCTCTCCTCAAACCCTCCCTGCCCTGGTGGAGATGCTCAGTCACCTCCCTCTGGTGAGTGCTCAAGCTTCCTGGAGAGTCTTTTTTCAGGGTTACCTCCTGCATATCTACCCTTCATCCCATCCCTGGGATCCCCCCAAGCTACTTAGGGCATTCATCCCCTCCTTAACAGGCTGCCTTGCAGATTAGAGACCCCTCCCCATGGTGCACAGAGCCTCTGTGGCCCACGCCCCAGGCTTTCTCTCCAAACCTTGAGCCAGTACACCTTCGGGCACCCGGAGACAATGGGTGTTTCTGTGAGCCCCCTTTGCTCCTGGGCCCACTCCACTTCATCTCCACTTGCCTGTCTGCGTCCTGCGGCGCTGACCTCCCGTGCTGGGCCCAGCCTGCTTCAAGGGGAGGCGCTCAGGGCAAGGACTGCTCCGCCAGCTGCGTGGTGGATGGAAACCCTGGACAAGGGTCTGGGCTTCTCTCCACCTTGGTTTCCTCATTTGTGCAATGGAGGTCATAATCCTTATCTGTCTCACAGGGTACCTGTGATACACAAATGAATTCACACATCGAAAGCACTTAGAATGGTGCCCGACACACCTAGCAACCAACCAATGTTGATGGGCACACCAGTTCCCTAGGGCTGCTGGAACAAAGTGCCAAGGACTGTGTGCCTTAAAGCAGAAACACATTCTCGCACAGTCTGGAGGCTGGAGGCTGGAAAGCAAGATGTTGGCAGGACCATGTCTCTCCAGAGACTCTAGGAGAACCCCTCCTCCCTCTGCTAGAACTCTTCCTCCCTCTCCTAGGAGAACCCCTCCTCCCTCTCCTAGGAGAACCCCTCCTCCCTCTCCTGGGAGAACCCCTCCTCCCTCTCCTAGGAGAACCCCTCCTCCCTCTCCTAGGAGAACCCCTCCTCCCTCACGTAGGAGAACCCCTCCTCCCTCTCCTGGGAGAACCCCTCCTCCCTCTCCTAGGAGAACCCCTACTCCCTCACGTAGGACAACCCCTCCTCCCTCTCCTGGGAGAACCCCTCCTCCCTCACGTAGGACAACCCCTCCTCCCTCTCCTAGGAGAACCCCTCCTCCCTCACGTAGGACAACCCCTCCTCCCTCTCCTAGGAGAACCCCTCCTCCCTCACATAGGAGAACCCCTCCTCCCTCTCCTGGGAGAACCCCTCCTCCCTCTCCTAGGAGAACCCCTCCTCCCTCACGTAGGACAACCCCTCCTCCCTCTCCTGGGAGAACCCCTCCTCCCTCACGTAGGACAACCCCTCCTCCCTCTCCTGGGAGAACCCCTCCTCCCTCTCCTAGGAGAACCCCTCCTCCCTCACGTAGGACAACCCCTCCTCCCTCTCCTAGGAGAACCCCTCCTCCTTCACGTAGGAGAACTCCTCTTCTCTCTCCTGGGAGAACCCCTCCTCCCTCTCCTGGGAGAACCCCTCCTCCTTCATGTGGGAGAACTCTTCCTCCCTCTCCTGGGAGAAGCCCTCCTCCCTCTCCTGGGAGAACCCCTCCTCCATCTCCTAGGAGAACCCCTCCTCCCTCACGTAGGACAACCCCTCCTCCCTCTCCTGGGAGAACCCCTCCTCCTTCACGTAGAAGAACTCCTCCTCCCTCTCCTGGGAGAAGCCCTCCTCCCTCTCCTAGGAGAACCCCTCCTCCCTCACGTAGGACAACCCCTCCTCCCTCTCCTGGGAGAACCCCTCCTCCCTCTCCTAGGAGAACCCCTCCTCCCTCACGTAGGACAACCCCTCCTCCCTCTCCTAGGAGAACCCCTCCTCCTTCACGTAGGAGAACTCCTCTTCTCTCTCCTGGGAGAACCCCTCCTCCCTCTCCTGGGAGAACTCCTCCTCCCTCTCCTAGGAGAACCCCTCCTCCACGTAGGAGAACTCTTCCTCCCTCTCCTGGGAGAACCCTCCCTCCCTCTCCTGGCTTCTGGCAGTTGTTAGCAGTCTTCATTGGCTTAAAGCTGTGTCACTGCAAAAATGTCTGCCTCCATCATTATGTGGCCCTCTTCTGTCTGTGTCTCTGTACTGGATTTAAATTTCCGTATTATAAGGACACCAGTGATTAGAGTTAGAGCCCATCCTAATTCAGTATGACCTCATCTTTACTTGATCGCATCTGCAAAGACTCTATTCCCAAATGCTGTAAAATGTACAGGTACCAGGAGTTAGGACTTGAACAAATCTTTTGGGGTGGCTCAGTTCCGCCATAACAGTGGCTCTCATTGTCTTCCTTGGATCATAGACTCTATTACAGCTCACGCCGAGAACAGCAACAGTCTTGCTTTTCTTTGTATTCCTGGCGAAGGCTCAGTACCTGTGTATTCAGTGAATGTCCTTCCTCCGGTTTTGTGTCCTACCTAAAGAAGACACACCCTGTGTCTGAGTGGGGACTAACCAGCTGCAGCAAGGGAGGTCTCTTCTTTTTACCGCCAGTGATGACCTGTGTGCCTGCAGGCCTGGCCTGACCCCAACCTCGCTCACAGTTCCCCTCTTCCGCCTGCCCGGCTGGCTGGGCTGTGGTGCCTGCAGGTTGCACTGGCCTTGCACCAGCCCATGGCCCTCGCTGTCACCCAGCTTGCTTCTCACAGTGCATTACACACATCTAACCCCAAAACACGTTTCCATCTCGCGCGTGCTATCGCCCCAGCTTGGTCCCTGCTTGTAGTTCAAGGAGCTGGAAGAAGGAGACATAAATGAAATGAATTTTTAATATTTTACTGAGGATCAGGTGAGAAAGCGAAGGACCACACCCAGAAGACTGCACAGGCCTCTGGGAGCAGGGCTGACTTTCTGCGCCTCAGCTGTGGGGCTGGAGGCCGGACGCGGATGTGTACACTCTAAATGCAGATGGTGACACAGCTTTTCTCCCAGGCTGCGGAAACTTCAGCACACTTACAGTAAAAAGAAATGTTTCCAAAACAGCCTTTCGTTCTCTGGTCTTTTCCCAGAATTACTGTCTCTTGAATCAACAGGGGTGAGATTCAGTTGTGAGAGAAAAAACACGTTAAGACCCTAAATGCCGATTCGCAGGGCACATCTGGCCAGTGTGGGAAGAGAGGAGGTCTTCAGGCCTCCTCTGTCTGAGTGGCCTTTTCCCTGGCCTGGGCAGTTTGCTGCCAGCCCTTCCTTCCTCCTGTGCAGAAGGTCCGGCCCATCTTCCCCACGATCACACAGGAACCGTGTGTATGGAGCTGTTTCCCTTCTCCAGTTGTCCCCGTGTCTCTGGGCAGTCCATGCGCTTCTCGGCCCTCCTGCAGCTGCAGCCTGCTCTCCCGCCCTTGGGTGATTTTCACTCAGCTCCTACCAGCTGCTGGAAATTTCTCCTTGGAGTTTGAGCTTAGGGCTGTGACTGTGGATGGCCATTCATTTGCATTAGTAATTATGTTGCTAGTTGATGCATATACTGCAGCAGACCAGTTGGCTCCCACCGGGAGGAACTCGATTTTCTGGGGAGGTCAGTGCCGCTTCACGAGCTCCCGAGGTAATTGCTGGGTTGAGGACGAGGAGCTCCCTGGTTTTGCCCACAATCACTTACGGGGGCTCCGTTCTGCTCTGTCCTTTTATTCCCAAGACCTTCCCCCCATTTTCTAATGATTTGAGCATATTCCTAATTAATCGCAATGTTCAGGTAACTCCAGTATCTTAGTGAAAGTTAGTGTGAAAGCCCCAGTGATTTGGTTGCCATTAACAAATGTCTTTGCATGGCTCTCAAGGCGATGTAGCAGGATTTTGTAAATTGCACTGTGGATACACAGGTGTAATTACCCGTTGCCTGCCGACATCAGCCTCATCTTTCAGGAATGTTTGCTGAGCAGGATCCAGTGACGCTGGATAGTTGAGTGTCTTAGGAAGGTACACTCCACGAGCACCTGGTCCCTCTGTTTGGGAGCTCTCCCTCTGTGTACTCCTGGAGGCCCCATTGTGTTAGTTGTGAGAGGCACTCGGGAAGCAGCACCCACACGGCGTTGAGGAGAATGAGTTCTGAGGACAGGGATCTGTGTCCAAGCCTTCATGGTTTTAGTCTTTAGGGAAGCGTTTGTTTCCTGTGGCTGCCATAACAAAGCACCACCAATCGGGTGTCTTTCCATGGAAGTCTGTTCTCAGTTCATCAGACATCAGCCCGACGTCCACAATCAAGCGTCAGCAGAGCTGGGTCCTCCTGAGGCTGTGAGGAAGAATCTGTCCCCTTCTCCGCTCCTGGCTTCCGCTCCTCGGCGTCCCTTCTTGGCTTGTGGTTGGTCACCTTCTCACCGGGTCTTCACATCACCTTTCCTTGTGTGCTTCTCTCTGCGTCCACATTTCCTCTTCGTATAAATGAGGATGCCAGTCCTATTGGATTAGGGCCCTCCAGTCACTTCATCTTAACTTGATCATCTACAAAGACCTTCTTGCCAAACACAGTCGTGTTTACAGCTATTGGGGATGAGGACTTCAGCATCTTAAAACAATGTGAACACAGTGACTTCTCAGTATCATCTTCTCCCTGGCCTGGTGGCATTTTGGTTTTAGCCAAAAGGTGCTTGTTCACAAGCATTTCTGTGTTATCCGTTAACCCCTTGTTTGGGCCTTAAGTAGCTCAAACAAATGCAAAAAAGATGCAGTAAATATCGCTAAACCTTCACTACGTGCAGCCCGTAGTTCTCACAGCTGTCAGCGGAGGTGAAATACCGGAGCTGATCAGTAGTTAATAAAGACATCATGCTACTCAATTTAACGAAGTACCTGTTAACCCAATCTGGTTTAATTCTTTGCATTCTAGACCTCAGTGGTACACTTGGGAAGCAGCAAGCCTGAGTAAACAAGACTTTGAGCTCTTGTTGAGGAAAAATGTAGGGCCTGGGTGTGAGCTGGGTCACGATGAACGGCTCAACTTCTAACCTCTGCAGAGGATGTCCTGGGCCCATGCTGTATTATCTCATGTGGGAGACTTCACTGCTCTTGTCCCTCCCTCTGACAGATGGGGACAGTGAGGCAAAGAGGTCAGCAACTTCCCCAGATCACATGGCTGATAACCACAGTGCTTAGATATGACTGCAGGGCTCTGTGAGGAATGCAAGGATGGTTTGAGTCCAGTGTTAGCCTGAAGGACTGGCAGTGAGACGGTGTCAGTGACCGTGGCAGGCACAGCCCACTCTGGTGAGCCAGTGTATCCCAGGCAGGTAGAGGAAGGTTGGGAAGAAAGAGCCTGTGGGCAGGTTCTTGAGGACCTGAGTGGTGGGGGTGGGGGCAGAGGATGGGGCTGGCTGAGAACAGATAAAGATGTGAACCATCAGGGAGGCTGGTTGTTTAATGTGGTGCCCAGCCTGTCTCAGGAGTAACGTGTAACCCAGGGCAGCTCTCCCTCAGGTGCCCTCCTGTATGGTGTTGCCAGAAAGAGACCGCAGCTACAGGCACCTTGCTAGTTAATCCTAAGAGTGGCTGAGCTGGGTCAGGATAAGAAACGTGCAAACAAGGGGCCTCCTGGGGTCTCCTGTGCTCATCAGTATCAGTCACATGGGGGATACATTGCAGAGATTTGGGGGACACACATTTGGCTGGGATTGAAGCTCAGATTACAGCGATAGTTCTGGGAGAGTTGCTCCCCAATCCGGGGCTATTCAGTAAAGTCTGGAGACATTTTTAGATGTCACAGGGTTGGGGGCAGGGGGGAAGAGAGGGAGAGGGGTAGACAAGGTGTAGACCACTGCACTGGGCCCAGGGGAACTTGCTGTGACAGACGTAACCACATGGACAGAGGCTTGGGCCAGAAACACGGGGCACGTCTGAGGAATGACAATAAGACGTTCCTTGTTTTCTGCTGCTTCTGTGTAAGAAGAGATTTGGAAGGCCAGGCAAATGTCCTGTAGGTCACCTGAGCATGCAGTGCACTGGTGTACTGCTGTGTTGTACTTGGAAAGGGACCACTTTTCTCTGTGATTGGAAGTGTCTGGTGATGCTGGATGCTAAGCCGGGCCTGGGGAGCTGACCGCCCTCAGCACCACCATCTGTTCACTCGTCCTTTCTTTTTTTTTTTTTTTTTTTGAGACAGGGTCTCGCTCTATCACCAGGCTGGAGTGCAGTGATGCGATCTACCCTCACTGCAACCTCAACCTCCTGGATTCAGGTGATTCTCCTGCCTCAGCCTCCCTAGTAGCTGGGACTGCAGGCTCACACCACCACGCCCAGCTAATTTTTTTGTATTTTTGGTAGAGACAGGTTTTCACCATGTTGGCCAGGATGAGCCAACAAGATCATGAGGTCAAGATCAAGATCTCTTGACCTCGTGATCCGCCTGCCTTGGCCTCCTGAAGTGCTAGGATTATAGGCGTGAGCCCCCATGACTCATCCTTTCATCCATCCTTCTGTCTGTTCGTCTGTTCATCCATCCATCCATCCATCTACCCACTCATCCATCCACCACCCATCTATCCATCCATCCACCCAGTCATCCACCCATCCATCCATCCACCCATCCACTCACTCATCCACCCATCCACCTACCCATCCATCCATCCATCCACCCATCCACCCATCCACCCATCCACCTCCCCATCCATCCACCCATCCACCCATCCATCCATCTATCCCTTCCTTCCAAGCTAATGCAGAGATGCAAGTTTCTGTCTATGGGGGATGGGGATGCCACCTGACACTTCCCCCAAGAGCAGAACATGTTGACTTCAGAAGATTCAGGGAACACAGAAACAGTTACAAGCAACAACATAAATCATCCAGATCTCACTTCCCACAGCGAGTTTCTGTTTTTTTTTTTTTTTGTATATATCCTTGTGTACTCAAAGAAAATTGAAGCCATGCTGTAATATTATTTGGTAAAATACTTTTAAGACTTAAAATATTCACATTTCTTATATTTTAAAATCCTCTCCTGGCTGGGTGCAGTGGCTCATGCCTGTAATCTTGAACTCCTGATCAGGAGGTAAGGAGTTCAAGACCAGCCTGGGCAAGACAGTGAAACCCTGTCTCTACTAAAAATACAAAAATGAGCTGGGTGTGGTGGTGAGTGCCTGTAATCCCAGCTACTATTAAGGCTGAGGCAGAGAATTGCTTAAACCCGGAATGGGGAGGTTGCAGTGAGCCAAGATCATGCCACTGCACTCCAGCCTAGGTGACAGAGCAAGACTCCATCTCAAAAAAACCCCTCTCCTAGGGCATATTAATGGCTGCTTGGCATTCTGTCATTCATAGATCAGACTTTATAAATCAGTTTCACCCTCATCTGTGGGGTTATCTTAAGCTTTTGTGTCTGGCTTTCCATCCGTCTTCTCAGGATGAATGGCTGGGCATAAGTTGCTTTATCGACACGGGTGGGAATTGATATTTCTGCACACGTGCTTGTCTCCACCCTGCCCTCCAGGGGCCCAGTGTCATTCACTCTCTGCGGGCAAAGGTGGGGTGCCATGTGTCAGGCCCCCTTCCCTGCCTTTTCATATGGGTGAAGTGTTATCAGCATTAAAATCCCTCTCAGGAAATTAGAGGCAGTGTCACATTAAATCTGTAATGAGTTATTTTAGAACATTGGTTTTAGGTTGAACCACATCAAATGGCTGATATTCAACCAGTTTTTTGGTTCTTCCTGAGACACAGCAGGGCTCTTGGTGGGGCCACTTCAGCAGAAAGCACTGCAGGTACCTCATATATTGCGTCCTATCCACACCACCTACATAGACATCCTGTGCAGAATTGAGACACGGGCCCTAATTCCGTGGCCCAGGCAGATCTCCATGGCCCAGGGACAGTGGAGGCAGACGAGAGCTTACAGGGTCTTGGATTACCTGTGTTCAAGGGCCTAAGTGGCTTATGGGCTAGCCAAACCCTCGGTGTGGGGCGGGGAGATTGTAAGAGGAGGAAGCTGGATGAGGTGATTATTTCTGTGTAACTCATGTCAGACCATGGCCCTGAGTTCATTCGACAGAGTCTGGGTGCTTGGTAGGAGTAAGATGCAGTTCTAGAAGCCAGGGGATTGGGGAGGGGGCCTGGTAGAGCAATAAATTGAACAAAACAGCCGTCCCTGCACCCGTTTTAGTCTCATGGGGAACAGGTGCAGGCTGTCCCCCCCAGGCTGGTGTGCAGTGGCCAGATTCAAGCCTCTGGGCAGGTGAGTAAGAAAAGCTGCCACTTCCCTCTTAACTAACCAATGTTAGTTACCATAGCATCGAGCACGATTCTGGCATAAGCCTGCCCTCAGGGAGGCTTTATTGAATAGGTAAATCATTCTTCCATCCCTCCATGATCTTTGCAAACAAACATTCCTGAAAGTTTTGAGCAAAAAAGATATGTATTATTATGAGTAATTTAGGTGACTTTTAATCCTTTCCACCGTGAAGTGCTTCTGGGAGAATGGGAGGCAGGACTGGGGGGCTCTGGGGGGCCCCTTGGGTGTGCGATGCTGCCTTTAGGTTCCATTTGCTTTTCTTAGCCCATTTTTCCGAGTGAAAAAGTCATACCTGGCACTGTTCTGGGAGTCGGGACACATCTGGAAACAGGGAGTTTGTTCGTGGAGCTTACCTTCCAGAGGGAGCCAGGAAATAGATAAGACCTCAAGGCGAAATTGATTGAGGGAAGTCATGTGCCCTCAAGAAAGCAGCAAAACCCAGTGAACAAGGCTGCAGTGGTGAGTGTTCAGAGGGACCTTTCCGGAGCAATGACACTGGCCTGAGATCCGGGTGGCAAAAGTTACCCGTCAGGTGAAATCCTGGAGCAGGGCTTGCCTGTCAGAGGAAGCAGCCAGTGCAAGGTCCTGGGGCAGGAAGAGTTCAGTTGTGCACCAGGGATCAAGCAGGGCCTCGGGGCCTCATCAAGAGCTGAAATTTTGTTCTGAATGCAGCGACATGCCCTGGAGAGACTTGATTTGTTGAAAGAGCCCTGGGTTCCCTGAGGAGAATGGTTTCATTGGTGGGTGGGTGGAGGGAGTGGAACCAGGGGGCCCAGGCGGGAGGGCGCTGCAGGGCGTCCAGGTGAGTGATGGAGCAGGCAGCCGGGAGCAGGTAATAGAGAGATGAGGTGAGTCTGGAATACACTGGCGATAACACTGACTGGGCACAGTGGGCTGGACTGGAGGTAGAAGAAAGGCAGAGATGCAGGGAAAGCCGCTTCTGTGAGGATGATGGGCTTGAAGGCAGGAGGGGTGAATTCTCTTGTCAGCACTGTTTCTGCTGCTGCTACCTGCTGCTACCATCTCAATCTAGAAGCAGGTCCATTCCACTCCTCCTTTTCCAGATGAGAGATCTGAGGCCAGAGTTCTCAGACTATACTCTAAAGATTCTTAAAAAAAAAAAAATGTAGAATTTTTAAGAGAAAGAAAAGCAAGTTACGTGTTCTATCTGGAAATATTCTTGTAAATGATATTTTAATTGATTATTGACCAGATTGTGAGAAAGAGGTCAAGCTGCAGCTTGTGCCCCCCGAGGGAGAGCCACCGAATCTAGAAGGACTCTTCTTTGTGATGTAAGAGAAGGAATGGGGAAGACAGTACAACAGACCCCACTGAGCTGGGCAGACTCTGACTTGCCCTGAAGCAGGTTTGTAGGAATGGGTGTCTTTAAAACAAGATTTTAGTTACTGGATTGAAAATGCCTAGATAGAGAAGTAAGTGACTTCTTGACCAGGTGCAATAGCTCATACCTGTAATCCCAGCACTTTGGGAGGCCAAGGTGGCAGGTCACTTGAGGTCAGGAGTTCAAGACCAGCCTGGCCATCATGGTGAAACCTTGTCTCTGCCAAAAATACAAAAATTAGCCAGGCATGGTGGCCTGTAATCCCAGCTACTCAGGAGACGGAGACAGGAGAATTGCTTGAACCTGGGAGGCAGAGGTTGCAGTGAGCCGAGATTGCACCACTGCACTCCAGCCTGGGTGACAGAGCGAGATCCTATCTAAAAAAAAGAAAAAAAAAGAAATAAGTGACTTCTCTTTTCTAGCAATAATCCTCTGAAAATATAACCGAAAACAGAGACGGCATTCACAGCAATGACAACATCCAGAACCAAATTTAAAATGTCTTAACGTATTAGAAATGTTTTCTGCAAAGGAAACACTGTGCGTCCTCTTCCTGCGACTGCTGTTACTGCTACAGTAGTTGGTGGTGGTAGCGCTGCTGTTATGTTATCGTTAGTGCTTTGGGTTAACATCAGCCCTAGAAGAAGTGCTTTTCGTGTACCTATTACCTCATTGCATTTTCATTGTTTCCATTTTGCAGTTCAGGAGTCCTTTTAAGGTCAAGCGATTTTTGCCCTAAGCCACTCAGCTGAAACAGCTGGAAATTGGTGGTGCCAAGGCCCCACATCCATCAGCCAGACTCTGGGCAGAGTGTCCTACGCTCATAATCTCAGCACCAGGGAGGGGCAAACTGTGGTCTGCCTCCTGTTTTTTATAAATGCGTTTCTGTTGGAACATGGTCCTACCCATTTATTTTTATCATCTATGGCTTCTTTTGGACCACAAGGGCAGAGCTGAGTCTTTGTGACAGAGAATACATGCTCCCCCACCCAAAGCTTACTTTACTCTCTGTCCCTTTACAGGAAAAGTTTGGCAGTCTCTGCCCTACACTGCTCTGGGACTCATATCTAAATCAATGGGGATCCAACGACGTTTGTGGAGGAAAAGATGGAATAGTATAAAGCTATCAGTTCTCGCAGGGCTGCATCCGGAAATCCCAGTGGGAATACGTTTTTGCAGAAATTAGATGGTGGGAGATATTTTATTAAATTATTATTAAGTTTATTTGGAGGAGGGCAGGGTGCAGTGGCTCACGTGAACCTGTAATCCTAGTACTTTGGGAAGCCAAGGCGTGTGGATCACTTGAGGTCAGGGGTTCGAGACCAGCCTGGCCAGCATGGTGAAACCCTGTCTCTACTAAAAAAAAAAAATTAGCCAGGCATGGTGGCGCATCCCTGTAATCCCAGTTGCTTGAGAGGCTGAGGCAGGAGAAACCCTTGAACTTGGGAGGCAGAGGTTGCAGTGAGCCAAGATCGTGCCACTGTGCTCTAGCCTAGATGAAAGAGTGAGACTTTGTCTCAGAAAAAAAATAATAATAAAGTTTATTTGGAAGAAAAAAAGGTAAAAATAACTGATAGGACTTTGAAATAGAATAGTGCATAGAAACTGGACCTTCCATGTGGCCTAACATGGCAAACTTTAATGGTTAAATAAAGGTTGTTATTGTGATACTAATAGAGGCAGACTAATGACACAGAACAACCCAATTCAGACCCTAGTGTCTGTACACATTTGAAAAGTGCATTAAGATGACATCACATGAGTCAGAAGGGGACAGATTGTTCAGAAACTCAGGCAGGAGTAATTGCTCGTCTGTTTGCTAATTAATTTTGTAACGTTCCTCCCCGAGAAGCAAAATAAATTCTTTGTACATTAATGTCAATCCACAAACCATTTTTTTAAGTAAAGGAAAATAGATGTGAATGTTTATTGAATTTGTCATCAAGGGAGGCCTTTCTGTGCATCAAGGGGAAATCACAAAGGAAAGATTGATGTGATTACATAATTGAGACTTCATCAAGTTACCAAATGGATTACTGCAAGCCAGCGAAGAGTTGGGGAGATATCTGCAGCTGACCTGATGAGATTTTAGGATGTAATTGAGCAGAGGGTACAAAATGGTAATCCACAAAGCAGGAAATAAGAAGCAGTTGCTACTTGGCCGGGCGCAGTGGCTCACACCTGTGATCCCATCACTTTGGGAGGCTGAGGTGGGTGGATCACTTGAAGTCAGGGGTTTGAGACCAGCCTGGCCAACATGGTGAAACCCCATCTCCACTAAAAATATAAAAAATTAGCCAGGTGTGGTGGCACACTCCTGTGGTCCCATCTACTCCAGAGGTGGAGGCTGCAGTGAGCAGAGATCCTGCCACTGTGTTCCAGCCTGGGTGACAGAGCAAAACTCTGTCTCAAAAAAAGAAGGAAGTAGTTGATATTTGAACTATTTCTGACTAATGGTCAAAGGACATTGAAGGATGGTGAATGGCAGCGTTGACGGCCCATCCCCTCATTGTCAGATGAGCAAGGCTTTTCTTGACCTTAAGGAGTGAGAACTGGACATCCGCTGCCGTCGAGAGGATAAATTGCCACAGCCTTCCAGGACTGCTTTTGGCAACACTTCATACTCTACTAGAAAGCAGTCCTGAGAAAATAACCCAAAATGCTGAGGATGAGTAAATATAAAGATGATCGCTGCTGTGCCGCTTACAGTAGCAAGAATGTGGCAGCCTTGCTGGGAGGACTGGGGCCAGGGTGGTGCTCGCTCTGCAGAGTTGCAGCTGAGGCCCAGTAGGTCTGGTTGGGCCCTGCTCCTTGACCTTGTCCCTCCTCACTTCTCCTTTGTAGCCAGTAACCCATGTCTCCTACTTAGTGGAGTAATAACGCCAGGAGAAATAGGTGTACCTTTTATTTTCATGTAGCGGCAAAATGACTCTCCCCAAATCATAGAGCTGGAACTGGACATCCTGGCATTAGGTCCACCAGGATTAGTACATGAGAGCTGGCATCCTTTTTACTTGATCATAACATGGCCTTACAAAGTTGCAAAGACCTGCCGGAATCAAGGCCTCATGTTTCGGAATAAGAATGGGATTCCAGGCTGGGCGCAGTGGCTCACACCTGTACTCTCAGCACTTTGGGAGTCCAAGGCGGGTGGATCACTTGAGGTGAGGAGTTCAAGACCAGCCCGGCCGACATGGTGTAACCCTGTCTCTTCTAAAAATACAAAAAATTAACCAGCAGGTGCCTGTAATCTCAGCTACTCAGGAGGCTGAGGCAGGAAAATTGCATGAACCCGGGTGGTGGAGGTCGCCGTTAGCTGAGATTGTATGACTGCACCCTGGCCTGGGTAACAGAGCAAGACTCCATCTCAGGGGGAAAAAAAAAAGAATGGGAATTCATTTTATAAAAAGCATTTTTTATTATAGAAAAATCTTAGGAAAATTAAGAAAATTTTAAAGAGGAAAAGAATTCTCCGTACACGCTTGCTACCTAGACATAATGTCAGCATTGAGTGTGGAATTTACTTTTCTTTTTCTGTAAAATGTATTTTTTTGAAAACAAAGATTTTATTATACAATCTGTGGATTTAATTCTTTAAATATTATGTCGTATGGATTTTCCATTCTATTAAATAGCTGGGAAGAATTTTAATGGCTGCATGGCTGTTTATGGAGGTACGGTGTCTCAAGCTCTGTGTGGGATAGCTAGGTTGCTTCCGCTTCCTTCCTGTAAACACTTTATCTACGTCTTCAGTTTCCTAAGGACAGGCATACCGAGGGACAGTGGGAGGGGAGGAGGGACAGGAATTCCGTCCCCTCTCATGTTCTTAATAAATATTGGTTCAAGGATGGATCTTTCATTGCTTTTTCACTCTAGGTACCTCAATTAGTAATTCACGGATATGGCAGCTCTTCAGTAAGGACATTGATTCATTCATTCATTCATTCACAAATTGTACTAATTGCTTAGAGGACAGATTCTTGTTAAATAGGTGGATAAAATTGCAGTTGCTCCCATTCTTAGGGAAGGGTCTGGCTGAGAGGCAGAGGCTAAAACAATAAACTCAGGAATGACACCTTGCAAAGTCATGTCTCCTAAGCGACGCCCTGGGGGCCCACCCACAGTTTGCATGGGGTTGATATGCCAGGCATCCTGGGGTGTGTTTGTGCTTTTTCAGCAGATCCTTTGGGTGGGCTTGGCTTGGCTTTCTGCTTGTGGCCTTTTGCAAGGACTGTGGCACATCCACATGGCTGCTTTGGCTTCAGGGCTCCACTCATGTCCTCACGGTATGAAGTTCCTTGAGCCTCAGACATGGCATGCGTGTGTCACTAGTGAGAACTGTGGGTAGAATCAGGAGCACCTTTAAGCCCTAGAAGCCGCCTTCCTCTCTCTAGCCTGTTCAGATCCAGCATTTTAATCAGGGAAAGCCCCTTCCAATAACAAATAGGCCTCGGTTTTCTCATCTGTAAAATGCGTGGGGTTTGGCTCGCTCTGCGTGTTTCGGAATGGCACTTAAGATGCACTCTAAACAATTCCAAGTTAATGTGTACTAGAAAAGATCTATCAAGTCTATTTAAAAGTATGATCAAAAGCTTCCTTTAAAATAACCAAGTTGTAAAAAGTGGATTGATTCATAGAGCAGTATTAATAACAATTGATTTTTTTAAAGAAGATGGTGAGTCAGTGACTGGTGTTTGGAGGACGCAAACCCTTCCAGTGCCGATGCTTTGCAGTCTTAAGTGGCAGGTGGGAGCCTGGAGTCTTGAGTGCAGCCCGCTGGCCAGCCCCAGTCAAATGAATGGGGCTTTCTGCTTGCTGTTCTTAAAACATCTTCAGAGACAGTTACACTTTTTCTTTCTGGTCACTGGCTGAGGACCAGAGCTGGGGAGTATTTCTGGTCTGGGCTGATCACGGGATGCTACTTCACAGCCTGTCTGCTGTCAGCCGTCTGACACGGGCAGGCCGGCCTTCCCATGTGACTCAAGGGAACTGACAGCAGCCCATTGTAACGAATGTCTGCCTAAACCCCGGGCCTGATGAGCGCTTGACAGGTACACACTGGTGTGTCTGTAAGCGTTTTGTGATTCTTAGCAGCAGGGTGAGGGCAGGGAAGGAAGCTGTCGGTGAAGAGCTTCAACCTGGGAGCGTGTGAGGGAAGCGAACCAAGGTGTCTGTGGGCTTCTGGTCCCATGCACGCCCTGAAGACATGGTGGGGGGCCCCACCCCTCTCCTGTGGTGTTGGCTTCATGTGTGTGTCTTTCCAGCTTAATGATAAGCAGTACAGGTAAGGTCTGGGTCCTGCTTTCCCTTGCGTATTTGCTGGTCCCGAACGCACGTGATGCTAAATTAATGTCTGAGCGAAACTGTCATCTGTGCCGCAGATGGCACCAAGCACCAAGCTTCAGAGGCCCCCACAGTCTGTGGGAGACAATCCAAGCTTGGGCTGGGCACTGCGCTCAATGCTGGAGAATTATGAAGATAGAGCAGCCAAGTCACCAGCTTTCAAGGAAACAAGTATGGTTAGGGAACTAAGAAAAAATAACAAGCGTGTTTCACAGTGTGATGCTTGGGATAAAAGCAGTAAATGCCTGGAGACAGTGTCGACGCGTCCAGGAGAGTGAGGAGAAGAGCTGGATTCCATTTGCAAAGGCAAAGGCACTGTTTCAGGGGGTCATTCTCAAATCGATAGGTTTTGATGTTGTAGAAATGGGGAGCCCTGTTGGGTCTTCAAGAAAGTGGGTGGGAAGAAAGGCACAAGGTCTGGAGATGTTTTGGAAGAAACAGTAGCTGTGTTTGGTGAACGCATGGGATGTACGGAGGAAGGTGTGAAGAATCTGGAGAGCTTGGATCGTCTCCCACAGACTGTGGGGCCTCTGAGGAGTCTGCAGTGGTTGCTTTGAACGCAAGGAAATTCTGGGATCAGTGCAGTGCTCTGAGAACATCCCCATAGCTGGGCAACACATCAAGGGGAGGGGGTGAGGGGGTGGGAGGGAGGTCTGGAAGGAGGGGGCCGGGAAAGGAAGAAGCAGGGGAGAGGGGGGAGGCAGGAGTGGGAGGAGGCCAGGTGAGAAGCAGCTCAGGCCTTGGAGAGGGATTTGTACTCCCTCCTCTCTTCCTGGCCTGCCTGGGAGATTCCCCAGGCTCAGATGTTCTCATTCTGGCCGGTGAAAACATCCGGAGTCGTGGTTCCAGCCACTCTAGCCGTCTCGCTTTTTACGATAAAAACGGAGCAAGCAAAGAGTGCCTAGTGGCGACTTGTGGCCCTTGTTTTCCATGCATCGCTGGTGTCTGAGTCACCAGCTTTGCACCCACATTAAGCCTCGAATGTGAGCAAGTTACAGCCCAGCGTCTGGCGCGCGGAACCTTAGCTCTGCTCCCACCCCGTCTCCTCCGTTCTTTTGTTGGTTTGCCTCCAGTACAGCTTCCTTCAAAACCAACTCTCCTCCATCTACCGCTGTCCCCAGTTTTGAGCACAGAGCCTCATTGCTAGAGCTGGCACTCAGTAGATGTTCACTCAGGTGCCCTCTGTGTGGTCCCAGGTAGGTGTGGCACCCAGGAGATGCCCACCTTTCTCATCCTCAGACTGGAACTCGTGGTCTTGCCCTCGTTCCTCATTCTTTCACCCTGTGGTGTGGTCGTGGCTCTGAATCACCGCTGCCACCTCCGAAACTGAACTCAGTTCTTTAGGAAAATACACCCCAGAGGGGCGGGCACTGTGAGTGAGTCTGATCTGCCGGCACGCCTGTTGGTGGCTGCCCATGCCCTCCGATGGGCCATGCTCTTTCCTCCCCCAGGAAAAGGCAGCCCCCCCGAGCCCCGGGCAGCAAGTTCTTCATGTGCTCTGGGTGCATTAGGCGAGATCGGGCGTGTTCAGGGTGATGTGGCCGTAGTTAGCGCTCTGGGTGCATGAAGAAAGGTTCTGCTCATCAGTCTTCTGTAAGAGGGAGGGGCCGTCTGCCCAGGTGGCAGGAAAGGTTTGGATCTCACTGCGCCTAGGCTGGTCCGCCCTGAGGGGGAGCTTTGCCTTCCCTGCCAAGCCACGCCCAGAAGCATCCAGGCAGGGACACCAGTCACGTGTCGACTCCACTTGGTCGGTTGCCCAGACCAGTCAGGTCAGGACTAGGAGGCAGATTTACGTGATTTTGCCTTTGGAGTGAGAGAGGGAGCTGGGGTGTTAACCCCGTGGTCTCCTTATGATCCCAGCAAGTGACTCTGTGAAAGCCAGGTGTCCCTCCCACACACCCCAGGCCCCGAAGGCTTTTCCACTGCAGCAGTGGGGTCCGAAGTGCGGGGTGCTGGTGTCAGGCCGTCACTAACAGGAGGACCGACCCTCTGGGGAGGAACGTCTGTGGGTTTTAGGGTCCTCTGGAATGCGCTGTTGCTCAGGGAGGGAGGTGGGCAGATGTGATGAGTTTCCATCAACAGAGGCTGGTGACAGAAATTACAGAGAGCAGGTCGAAACTCACGCCTTTTTTTTTTCTAACCCAGAGGAAATGTGATGAAATCAACATGATACCCCAGAAATTATCCTCAAACACAGAGAGTGAGTCATCCTACACAAGGCACTCAGGGAATTGGCAAGGGAGGAGCAAGAGCAGTATTTATGCCTTTAGCCCCTCCAGGCCAGTTGCTCTCCTTCTTGAGGGTTCAGGTTCGTGGCCACAGGAGAACTTGGAACAGTCTGTGCACTCAGCCTGAGGCTCCCGTAAGGCCTTCTCCACCCAAGACGTGCTCTCGTTAGGTTGGTTTTTCTGGATTGGTTTTTTTGTCTAATGGTTCCTTGGGGCAGATGGTTGGCAGAGGCCACAGCGAGAATATTCTGTGATCTGGAGTCTGCGTGTGGCACGACGGCAGCCGTAGCGGAATGGGTACGTGCGGGTTCTTGAGTTTGCCGCCAGAATCTGTTGGTGATGGCTTCTGTATGCAGTGATATTGTCTGTTCAGAGGCTGCCCTCTTGGTTCCTGGGGAGGAGCCAAGAACAACCTCTTTTGTCTCTAGATGAATCAGCCTTTACACAGAAAAAGGAAAAGTGTATCAGTTATGAGCTCGAATGTGCCTTCCTGTCTGCCTAGACCTGACCCCCGCCTGGGAGGAGAAGAGGGGAGATGGAGCCTGCTCTTCTAGGGGGTCTTAAGGTCCAGTGGTGGCTGCCCTGCCCAGGGTGGGCCCTGCAGCTGCAGGCCGTCCTGGAGAAGTGGCTGCTGGGACCTGCTGAGCAGAGGGTGGCCAAGCTTGTACAGCTGTCCGGGTAGACCCAAGGCGCCCACCAAGGGAACCCGTCGGTGTTTTGAGAATGTGTGGCTTAGGTTTCAGGAATAGAGTAGAATTCCTAAATTCAGCCTCCTGAGTATAATCCTATCACATTAGCTATTTAGCTCCTTAAAGATTATCCCAGAGATACCTACCAAGATACCTCTGAAATGACCATGTTTGTTTAAATCAAATTTATTCATTCATTCATTCGGGTTTGAGAGGTGACCATGCACAGGTCCATCTCAACATGACAGGAACAGAAAAAGACAAACAGATGGTCCCATGTCCTGGGAAAGCTCAGATTCTTGTGGAAAAATTGGGCCAGGGACAAGTCAGGGTGCGGTATGTCTAGTGGTGATAAAGAAGGGCAGAGAAAGAGGATGGGATGAGGGCTGTTCTTGTTGCATTGACATTTGAGCAGAGACCTGAATGAAGTGAGGGAATGAGAGCATCTTGTTTCTGGCTGAGGACTTCCATACTGAGGGCCTTCCGTACTTTGCATGTGCAAAGGCCCTGTGGTGGGTGAGGCTTGGTATCTGGGGAACTGCATGGAGACCAGGAGAGTCAAGCAGAGGGAGGCAGAGAACAGCAGGAAATGGGACAGGTGCGGATGGTGTTGGGCTTCTGGGGCACTGGATGCTGCTGATAAGAGCCCAGGAGCCTTTGGAGGGTTTCACATGGAGTCCTGAAGGTGTCTGACTGACTTTTCAAAACGTTCTGTCTGCTAATTGAGGGGTGGACTCCAGGCCGCAGGCGGGCCTGCTGGAGAGGAGCTGATGACTGTAATTGTGCTGAGAGATGGCGGTGGTGTGGAGGTGCTGGGGAGAGGTCAGCCAGAGGTTGCGTTCTGAAGGTGGAGCTACCGGGAGTGCATGAGAGAGGGATGGGGCAGGGAGGACAGGGAGGGATGTGGGCTTTTTGGCTGGTTGGAGGGCGCTACCGTGCATGGCTGAGATGGGAGAGGCCAGGGGCAGGGTTTGGGGCAAGCTCTGGAGTTGGCTTTGGATCCAGGCCATTCAAGATGCACCTTAGGTACTGAAGGGAGCCCTTGGTGGGCAGGGGCGTATCTGAGTCTGAGGTTCAGGGGCCACTTGTCAACAGAATGGGAGCACAGCCATGTCCACCTGTGCTTTGAGGGGGCTCAGGCTGCCTGGGCATTGCAGTTGGTGGCTCCTTAGCAGTTTTCCTGGCCAAAGGGATAGCCACACCCACAAACACACATTCTCTCTCCTGGCACGTGCCTGGGAAGGTAGGTAACGTATGTTTCCTAATGTTTTCTAAATTTTAAAAATGTTTTATTGTGCACATTTTCACACATGTACATAATTTTAGGGAAGATGGCGTAATGAACCTCTGGGAGCTCATTATAAAGTCAGTCACAGCATCGTGCCCGTGACAGCACTACTCTACTAATAAAGCAAGGAGCCGTTCACGGGCGTGGCGCTCGGGCTGGGCGAGGCGGAGCTGAGGCTCCGGGCCACGGGCTCTGCATGCCGTGCACTGGTGAGTCACTGTAGGACCTCGCAGGGCAGGAGAGCAGTGGAGCTAAAAGACGGGGCGAGAGAAGATGAGCTTCCTGGAAGCTTGGGTGAGTCCTGGCTGCTCCGCGCAGCAGCTGAAGAAACAACTCAGAGGTGGACAGTGCCGGGCGGGCTGGACACACAGCAAGCTTCAGCTACTGTGGCAGGCGATTGATTTAAGGGTTGAGATCGGCGATTCATAACCCTGGAGGTACAGGTGGAGACTGAGTAGTGGGGGGCTTTGTATCCCAGGTCAGGGGAGATCGGACTGACTTGTTAAAGGCAGTGAGCACTGCCTGGAGGTGTTCGAGCAGGGCGGCAGCGTGACTTTGAGGGAATCAAGGGCTCACCAGGGCTGAGGGCGAGGGCTTGAGGAGCTCAGGGGCCCAGCAGCCACTGCCAGCAAAGGCCCGGGGAGCCCTGGGCGTGGGAAGAAACAGTTAGCAAGGCTGAGAGCGGAGTGTTTTGTCAGGCTCACATCTTGGCTGCATTACCTTGGGCAAGTAAGTTGCTTTAGTGATCTCTTGAAGCCCATTTTCGTGGAATCTGCACAATTGTAGCCAAGCCTCGTCCCTGCTGCCCTCTTTCTGTCCCTCGAGGACACACACAGTGGGATGGTGCCTGGTGGAGCTTGGAGCGTAGCCTGTGCTGTAAGGGGAGGGCACCTGACTGTCAGCCTCTACGTCTGTTCAGTGTAGGAGATGCTGTTGGGCTCCATGGGGGAAGTGGGTGATCCAGGGGAGATGGACAGGTCATCACCCAGCGGTGGCCAGTGAGGGCGGCCACACCAGGCTGAGCGGGGAGGAGGAGGAGGGGTGGGAGGGGAGAGGACTGCCCTGTAGGAAGGAGGACAGAGCTGACCTCCCAGCGAGGAGCACACAGGGCAGCCCTGGGGTGCCGGCTGCATCCTCCATCCTGGGCCTGCTCCCTGTGGATGTGGCACTGTCTGGAGGAGCAGAGCTTCCCTTTTAGCCCTCGCTCCGGCTCCGCCTGCTCAGGAAGGTTTCGGGAGCGGGGAGCCCTCCATGCTCGCTCCACACCAGGGCTGGCCGCCCTCTTTCTGTACTGTAAAAACGGCCCCAAAGGTTCGGACAGTGGGCCCCTCTGTTACTCAGCCCTGAGTGTCTGGATGGGTGTTACTCCATCCCAGGATGGCCTCCATCTTGCCCTGGGGAAGAAGCTGTCATTCTGGGGATTTACAGAGCATTGAAGGCCACAGGACAAATGTCTCCCCTCTGCTGTGCGGAGGGGAGGGCTGCCTGTGAGTGAGAGCAGTAGTGCCCGTGGGAACACGAGGCTTCTGGGCCGTGGGAGTAGGAGTTCCCTGCGTGGCTTCTCTCGGGCTGAAACGGGTGAGGGTGGCCGAGTCCGCAGCTGCTGCCTCGTCCTCCTTGAACGTCTTCCGCTGTGGGGATAGGACTGTGGGTCTCTTTCTAGAACTGCACACACTTTAGCATTTTGTCTCCTCACTGGTTCAGGGGAGTGGCCATATCCCGCCATCAATAACACAGACACCACGTGGTGCATCTCCGGAAAGCACGTGCGGGTTCTGCGACCTCCTTCCTCTGCCCCGGGGGCCGAAGGCCTTATGTCCATGGTTTTCAAAGAAAACGACGTTGCTGCCTTCAGTTTTCCCCTCTCTCAGCTGGAGTTTTCTTCCTCAGTCGGAAAGCTGCAGTGGTTTCCCGGAGTCTCCTGGGCATGACCTTCACCCCCGTGTGTTCTGCCCGCTTACCTGGCCTCCTGCCTTCACTGTGGGCCCCCCCAACCCAGCCCCTCCATCCCTCTAGCTCCCAACTTCACCATGTGCACCTGTCCTTAGGCCTCCCGCTGGCCTCTGGGCCTCCTCCTCCTCCTCACTGATAACTCACTGGCGTCTCACATTCCATAGGCAGCTCTCTGGGCCCCACCACGTGGCCAGTCGTGCTCTCCCGACCCCGTTCCTGCTACCGCCCTAGGCCCCACCAGGCCTGGTGATGCCCTGAGCAGCCTGCGTGGAGCTCCAGGTGCCTGACCCCAGCCTCTGCTGACAGCTGTGCAGAGCCAGGACGTGCCCGCAAGCTTTTGAGAATGCCTCCCTCTTGTGCCCAGATGGACTTTTTATTTACCCTCCGTGAAATAACGCCTCCTGGTGTGAATGGGAAACCAGGCAATGCCACAGTCATGAGGGGGCGGGGTGGCCAAAGGGGCCGAGGCAGCCCTTGCCCTTCCGCAGGAGAGATGTCGGTGATTACCAGGAGGCTTTGTTCAGCCACTGTGACCCGGAGTCTCACCCAGCGCAGTCCTCAGAGCAGCTCTGGCCTGGGTGGGGGTGGGGGCACCCCAGTCCCTTACAGGATGGGCAGGTGGGCCCAGTTGCCCTCACAGCTGACACCCTCTGATTTCTCCTCCTCCTCAGATACAGTCAGACGGAGACCCTCAGGCGGGAACTGTCACCGTCACACGTGAAAGGCCACGTGGCAAGCTCTGGTTGTGGGCTGAGATTGTCCTGAAGCTCCTCCCCTCACCCACTCACGGGTCTCCTCTTTTCCTCCCTGCATTTCCCTCTCTTCAGTAAATGATCCCGCGTTTTTGTATGGGAAGGATTTTTACTCCTTGCTCAGAATATCGAAGTCAGGCTGCTCCGGAGAGGGCTGTTGCTGGGGTCTCCGCAGTGGCCTCCAAGCAGCCTGGGGCTTGTACACGCGGCCCTTGCATTTGGGGGCTGTTGGGCTACCGTCTGCCTGGCTGTGGTA
Source organism: Aotus nancymaae (assembly GCF_030222135.1). Taxonomy (NCBI): domain Eukaryota; kingdom Metazoa; phylum Chordata; class Mammalia; order Primates; family Aotidae; genus Aotus; species Aotus nancymaae. The sequence continues at coordinate 348,183 of NW_026988444.1, forward strand.
GGGTGATTTCTGGAGTGGTGGCAAGACCCCTTTCTCCAGTTCTGCATGCAGGCTGTGATGACAGAACCACTTGGTCTTTGCTTCTGGTGGGGGGCGAGGGTGCTGTGTCCCCAGGGCTTGTCAGTGCTGAGCTTCAGTGTCCCAGACCCCAGCAGGACGGTGGAGTGTGGGGTGGGAGGAGGCCTCCTCCTGGGTCCAAGGCGGGGTCCGGTGGTCTCCCCCACGCATAGTTCTCTGGGGCTGGAAAAGGGAGTATGCTCACAGACCTGACTATCCTAACTTCATAGGGAAAGATAGAAACATCTGTGGCCACCCAGTTCAGGGGGAGCTGCTTCATTCCTTCCTGTGAATAACTGGCCTGTGTGAGTGCCGGCCTCCGCTCCGCCCCTCCCTACTGTGCTGGGCAGGAGAGACAGCGGTGCTGGGCTCAGGTAGGTGTTTTTTTAAGGGAAGGGCCCCCAGAAGGGCAGCTCTGTCCCTCCCCAGAGAGGTGGCCGCTGTGCCCTTTTCTCCTGCTGCCTACTGCATTCAAGCACCACAGCCCCGGTGGCTCCAGCCAGGGAGGCTCATCTTTCACAGTTCCAGGGGCTGCAAGTCCAAAGTCAAAGCGCTGGCCGACTCTGCTCCTGGTGAGGGCCCTCTTCCTGGCTTCATGTGTCCTCACGTGGCAGAGGGAGAGAATGGAAGCTCTCTGGTGTCTCAAGTAAAGGCACTGATCTGATCATGAGGACCCCACCTTCATAACCGCTTCTAACTCTAGCTACTCCCCACTGCCCCACCGCCCAGTGCCATCCCATTAGGGGACAGGGCTTCAGCATGCCTTAGGGGAACACAGTTCAGTCTGTAATGCATGCCTTCTCTCCAGACAGCATTCAAGTGCAGAAGCAGCCTTCTGAGGCCTTGAGATGGAAAGGATGCCTCCCTCGAGCCGGTCACATGGAGCTGGGACTGCAGCTTCTGATGCAGTGGTGACAGTGGCTGAGACTTGGCAGGGTTAAATACTGAACACAAGATTGTCCCTAGAGCAGCATGTGACCACACGCCTGGCTCTGCTCACTGCACAGGGGCCCTCCGAGCCATAGTCACTACACATGGAGCCTGGGGGAAGAGTGGGGATGGTCAGGGCTCTGTCCTGGCTGCTGCAGAAATGCTGCAAAGGGTGGTGTCAGGGCTTCCGGGTCTCCACATGGTAAAGGCAGCACACTGGGTCAGAAGCTACCTTCTCAGCTGTCTCTGGATAGAGCAGTTGAGGAATAAGGGACCTCAAACCATTGTATATGTGCCTGGTTATGGTAGGCGTGAGATTTGCCTGCTCAGAGCTCTAAGTACTGTGGCCAGCTATGACGGTGTCTGCCAGTTTTTCTTGGAGAGCATGTGAAATTCACCTCTTTGATATGGGCTCTCCACTGTTCTGTCTTCTCTCCCTGGTGAAGGGCCTGCTCAAAGCCAGTCACCTCATTCATATCCAGAACCCCCTACATGTGTCAGTCCTGTCTGTGTGCCCTTCCAGAAGAAAAGCAGAGGCCTTAGGGGTGATTCTTGCGGTCTCTTCCACAGAAAGATCTTTCTTGCCTAGTAACAATGGTTCAGTAAATATGCCCCAGTTTCTTCTGCCCCAGAATACCTCCTGGCCGCTCTGTGTTGTATTTAAATTGTTTATTTGGGGTGCAAGGGGGATTTCAGGAGCACATGGGTAGGGAGCATCACCTTCGGGGCCTCTGCTGGGCTGTGCTCACTGATAGCTGTTTCCCGGGCCGAGTCACCATGATGACTGTTCCTGCACTGGGCCCAGCCACTCTGAACAAGCAGAGGCAGATTTTTCCTTTTCCAAGCCCTGTGGCTACCAGCACGGACTGTACAGTCCTGCTCTGTCCTCCTCTTCGACTGTAATGAATGGGCTCACATTTCACAGACCCCCTTATACCCTCAGGAAGAGCAGGTGCAAACAGCTGGCCAGAAAACACTGCTTGGGCTGTGTGTGCCCAGCAGTGTTTTCTGTGCCAATGAGACAAGCACAAAGTGGGCACAGAGGCCAGGGAGTGAGCACTGATCTGCCCTGATGGACGAGGAAAGATGAAATGGGTCTGTCCTCATTGGAACAGCCTGGAAGAAGGAGGATTCCCACTTTCAATAAATTGACCATTGGATCTGTGTTTCGCTTGCTCAAGGGACTCTTTTTTCCTCCCCTACTTGCAGGAAGAAGCATATTGCCAAGTGGACGCCGCCGTGCAGCGGCACAGAAGCGTTTGCTTGACACAGAAGCGTCAGCGTCTGCTCGGATAACGGGAGGAAGAAAGATGAGGCCTTAGCAGCTCTGCCCAGGAAGCGAGTGTCAAGATGGCGGCTCAGAGGATCCGCGCTGCCAACTCCAGTGGCCTCCCTCGCTGCAAGTCCGAGGGGACCCTGATTGACCTGAGCGAGGGCTTTTCAGAGACGAGCTTTAATGATGTCAAAGGTGAGCTTCTGGGGAACAGGACTGTGGCTCAGGGGGAACATCTGGGATTTGCAAGCTGGAACCTGAGGACATTTCTGCTTTGAAGATTGCCGGTTTAGCATTCAGATAATTAGAATTTAGTTCTTTAAACTTCATCGTGCTATAGACTTAGCCCTGGAATAATAGTCACTTGTCTTATTTTTTGGTGTGTTTCGAGGAGGGTTTGAATGTTCCCCTCATCAGTGAAACCCCTTCTTGATACAGGATATGTTTCTTTGTTTCTTGATAAAATTCGGTGACAGTGTGGTGGGGAGCTTGGTGGTCCCGAAACCCAGGGGAACAGACAGTGTGGCAGACAGGTGAAATACTGAGAACCACGAGCGAAGATTAAAGGTGGTTTAGGGCAGGGGTCAGCAAACCTTTTCTCTAAAGGGTCGGATAGGAAACGCGTTAAGCTTTGCAGGCCATACACAGTCTCTGTCACAACTGTTCACTGCTGCCTTGTCGCATGAAGGCAGCCACGGAAGTCAGTGAGTCAACAGCCATACTCATGCTCCATGACAGCTGTTTTTGCAGTCAGCCCCATTTGGCCCCAGGGCTGTGCTTTACCGACCCCTGGTCTAGAAGGTGGTCCTAAGGTTTGATAACCCTGGATCTCTGGGATTCTCCAGTGGCCTCATAAGATTGAGTTGATGAGAAAACTTTTTTTCTTTTTTTTTGAGACGGAGTTTCGCTCTTATTACCCAGGCTGGAGTGCAATGGCGCGATCTCGGCTCACCGCAACCTCCGCCTCCTGGGTTCAGGCAATTCTCCTGCCTCAGCCTCCTGAGTAGCTGGGATTACAGGCACGAGCCACCGTGCCCAGCTAATGTTTTGTATTTTTAGTAGAGACGGGGTTTAACCATGTTGACCGGGATGGTCTCGATCTCTTGACCTCTTGATTCACCCGCCTCAGCCTCCCAAAGTGCTGGGATTACAGGCGTGAGCCACCGTGCCTGGTGATGAGAAAACCTATCTTTTGGACACCAAGGTGGATACCAGCAGGTCATTTTCTTCCTGGATATCTTCCACAACCTAGGCCACGTTCAGTCTCTCTCACATGCTCCGCCGGGGCTTGGCAGCTTCAGTGAGAGCACCAACATAATCAATAGCATCTTCCCTTGCCTTTCTCTTAGCTGTTGAAATTGTCTTGCCTGGAGCACAGCTTCAAAGTAGGAACTTTACTTTGACCTTTGTATCCTCAGCCCCAACCTAAAGTCAGTGCTAAGTAAATGTTTCTTGAACTAAACCGCTATCCCCCAGATAAAGCTGTAATCCTCTACCATGGTCTACTAGAAATTACACGCACCGTGTTTATGTCTGTCTGATTCATATCACCTCATTCATATCCAGAGTAGCTTCTCCTTCTCCTTTATCCCAAACGTCTTCTACCTGCCCCTGACTGATGCTGGCATCCCTGAGCACTGCTGTAAATGTTCTTTAAAAGGAAAGACTAGCCAATATGAGATTTTATTAATAAGAGAGCAACAGTGATTGGGTGTTGCTGTAAATAACTGAAGCATTTATTTTTCAGGTTCTGTTCACAGACATCGTTTTTGTACTTTATAGCCCAATTCATCAGAGTTAAAGCTAGAACTTGTGAGCATAAATTGTGTGATTTGGGCAGAGTGTTAAAGTGAGGACAGCAGAGTCTTATAAAGTGAGATGAATTTTTAAAAATAATGGTAGTGCTCTGGAAGAAATACTGACTGTTACCCCTAAAAGAATCCCAAATTTGGAGGAGGAAGACAAACTAGACAGTCTCGAACGTGAGGAGGAGGACAGCCTCGAGCGTGAAGGGGAGGGTGTTTTGAGAATCTGAGGCGGACAGGACCATGGGATCTCCAGCCTCGCCCAGAGATCCTGGGGGCTCTGCCTCTGAGGAGCCACATGTCACCCAGGCAGCGTGCCAGCCAGCAGCTTCACACACATCCCGGTGGTAGACAGACTTTAAGGTGGGAATTTTTTCCAGCCAAAATATCTGCGTGGAATCTTCTGCTGTGATGAGTGTTTTGCTGCGTAAGAACACAGGCAGAGGGATAGGAACTGTTTCATTCAGTACATTGAACTTCCAACACCCAGGGAAAATTTTGTGTTAAAATCAAGGTGGCTGTGAATCTGGGTAACACTCCTCAGAATTCATTTAGATGGCATTTGATAGGGATCCTCTGGCATTTGATGGGATGGAAGCCCTTCTCCAGTGTCCCCAGCTGCTTGGTGGCAATTGACTGATGGACGGCCTCATCCAGAAGGGGGTTCATACCACAGTCCATCTCCCTGGGGTTCTGGAAAGGAAGAGTGGGGTGGTTTCCCTTGGGTAAGCCTGATCCCTTGAGTGAAATCTGTGACCACTTCCCTTCCAAGGAGAGTACTGGGAATTTTAAATGAAACCATTATTATTCTTCAGTTGGATAAAACTGAGTGATAATTCTCATCGATACATTTTAGGCTATGCACAAAGCATGCTTAATTGCTTTGGTTTCTTAATTTTGAAACTACTATGAGGGAATTATTCTGGGGGAGCATAATAAGGACATAACTTTTGAGGGATTCTAGCAAGATTGTAATGGCCAGCAAGCTTTATTTAATTTTCATTTGGTTTGCATCTTTATATGCCATTTCCAGTAGATGTGTCAAGGAGACAGAATGGTTTATATTCTGGAGATCATGACCAGCAAGTAGGCGTGGAGGAGAAGAGCATATGTATCCTCCGGCCTCAGCCTGACCCACGTCGCTTCTTCCCATCTCTCCATCAAAGCCATTTTCCTTCACGGGGTTTGGTTCACTCCCATCTCATATTAAATAATTTGTCGGTTTTATGATTTTTATTAGAGCACAAGGGCACAGCCAGGGGCAATTCGGACATTGCTTTGACCAACACCAGGATCCGATTATGGCTTCCCTGTGTCATTTAAGCATGTGTGAAAGTCATTCATTCCACAAATACTCATTGAGCCCCTGCTACGCTCAGGTGTTGTACGAGGCCCACGGATACAACAGCAAACAAAACAGGCTCCAGTGGTGCTGCTACCCTAATGGGGAGATGGAGGCTCTCCCCCTCCCCCACGCAAAAAAAGCTATACATATATATGCATATATTTTCCTTTATATATGTATGTAAAGCATGTAGACAAGGAAAAATTCTGAGTTCTTGACTTGGACCCCTATGAAATAGACATTAATAAGAGAAAAGCATGCAAACTTACTTAATATATGTTTTATGTATATTACAGATATGTATATATTTCTTCTTAAGGAAATGAAGACTTAAACAAGTAGTTAAACCCGAGAAGTCTGATGAGGTGTGGAGAGTCCTGGAAAAACGTGATGAGACAAAAAAAGGCCTGAGCAAGTGTCATGAGCTGGAGGCCAGCAAGGCCTGGGCATTGCAGACTCCCTGTGTCCTTGGAGATAGGATGCTCTGTCCCTGACATATACAGAGGGCCCCTCCCTCTTGACGGTCTATGACCTGCCTCAGCGGGCGGGCAGGGAGTCCTTCCTGCACCTGCTGTTTCTTAACTTCCTCCAGCTTAAAATATTCATGGTGCTATATTTTGGGGTAGCATGTTCCGAACCCCATCAGGTACATGATCTAGTGGCTGGTGATAAGAACTGTAGAAGAAGATAACATCGGGGCCAGGAGATCGCTATTTCACGTGACATCCTGTGCGTCCTCAAGTTGGGTCAAGCATTATTATGATAAGTGCCTTATCTATATCTTCGCATTTTGTCCTCTCCAAAGTCCATGGAGGAAACATACTTTTTCTCCACCATGAGTGGCGTCTTAGGCTCTGGAGATCAAGATCCATTCAAGTCCAGGTCTAGTGATCCCAAAGCCAGGGGTAGGTAGGGTTTCAAGTGCCAGGGATGCTCCCAGCCAAGCTCATCTCTGTAACCCAGTTAACGTAAATGAATAGAAATTGTCTACCTGATTTGCTAACACTTTACCAAGGAAGTGTAATTATTTCCTTTCAAAGGAAAAGGAAACTGGCAGGTGATTTTCGGGGACGGGGGAGCAGTTGAATAGAATATGATGACATGATGACTTCGGACTTAATCCCATTAGAAAAGCTGTAGGTTTAGTTCAACTAAAAATGTATTCCTTTCTTTGCTCATTTGCTTTGGCAACTTAAAAAGAAAAGAAAAAGAAGCTTCCTTTCTTTCTTTCAATTGTTTATTGAAGGAAACCAGAATGTCAGCAGACTCTGTAAGGGAGGCAGTTTGGGAGGTGGGGGAGGGGAGTCCTGGGGAGCAGTATCTGTGCTTATTTTCTTGGGGGAGAATGTTCTTCATCTTCTGAGTATGCCTTCTCATGTATGAGAGGGAGAGAAAACACTTAGATATTTAGTCATATCCATTATCTTTCAAAACACACCACTCGTTTAGTTTATTTTTGCTATTTCCATTGCCGTCTACATTGGTACATTGAGTTCAATGGCAGGAGCCATAAATTAACTTGATTCACTTTTTAAAGGGTTAGAATTTTTCAGAATGCGTCAACCCTTGCTCAATGATAGTATGAGCTATGACTAAGCATAATCTCTCATTTTCAAAATATGTGGGCAGTCTATTTTCGTGTTGTGATTTTGAATGATCATTTAAAATAGGTTGGGCTGGGCACGGTGGCTAACGCCTGTGATCCCAGCACTTTGGGAGGCTGAGGTAGGAGGATCACTTGAGGTTAGGAGTTCGAGGCCAGCCTGGCCAACATGGTGAAACCCCATTTCTACTAAAAATACAAAAATTAGCTGGGCATGGTGGCACTCACCTGTAATCCTAGCTACTTGGGAGGCTGAGGCAGAAAAATGACTTGAACCCGAGCTGTTGAGGTTGCAGTGAGCTGAGACTGTGCCACTGCACTCCAGCCTGGGTGATGGAATGAAATACTATCTCAAAAATAAATAAATAAATAAATAAAAGTAAAAATAAAAGAGGTTGGAAGGATCTGACTTCAGCATTCATACTTTATCTGAAGAAGCAGTTTGGTGAGGAACAGGTTGAGCTTGGAAATTTAAGAACCAGGTCGAGGGAACCTTTCCATCCACAGGCAGAGCTTGGAATCAGCTCATGCGTGTTGCTGCGGGAGTTTTGGGAGAATGTTCATTTCCAGTCCCCAATTACATGCGGTGTTCACCTAACTCATCAGGTCACCGTGTTTTCTGAGTAAATCACATTCAGTTTCTCTTTGTATCTAGTAGTAGTTCTGTTAAGAAGTTAAAGTTGCCCAAAATGAGATGTCTAAGGCATAGGGCGTGTTAAATACTCCATTCGCCTCTCTGTGAGTGATGGAGAGGCTTCCTCTGTGGTCTTTCTGCCTGTCATAGGCTGTCGATTTGGAAAGTGACGGAGTAACAGTGGTGCTCTCACGAGCCAGTCCTTGGCCAGGTAAATTAGGTACCAGATTTCACTTTGGTTTGTTTCTGTTGGTGACTTGCCTGGGTTATTGCCCACCTGTCCGTTTTGCCACCTTCCTCCCTCCCTTCTCTCGGAAGCACTCTGGGCGCCCTGCTGGCCTTGCCCTCACTCCCTCCCTTCTCTCGGAAGCACTCTGGGCGCCCTGCCGGCCTTGCCCTCACCGTCTGTTTTCTTTGTGTTTTACACAGTGCCTTCTCCCAGTGCCTTGCTAGTAGACAACCCCACACCTTTCGGAAACGCAAAGGAGGTGATTGCAATCAAGGACTATTGCCCCACCAACTTCACCACACTCAAGTTCTCCAAAGGAGACCATCTCTATGTCTTGGACACATCCGGCGGTGAGTGGTGGTACGCGCACAACACCACAGAAATAGGCTACATCCCCTCCTCCTACGTGCAGCCCTTGAACTACCGGAACTCCACACTGAGTGACAGCGGTATGATTGACAATCTTCCAGACAGCCCAGATGAGGTAGCCAAGGAGCTGGATCTGCTCGGGGGATGGACAGATGACAAAAGAGTACCAGCCAGAAGGTACAGTAACAACCCTTTCTGGAATGGGGCCCAGAGCAACCCGTTTCTGAACGGGAATGCGCCTGTCATGCCCAGCTTGGATGAGCTGAATCCCAAAAGTACTGTGGATTTGCTCCTTTTTGACACGGGCACGTCCTCCTTCACTGAATCCAGCTCAGCCACTACGAACAGCACTGGCAACATCTTCGATGAGCTTCCAGTCACAAACGGACTCCACACAGAGCCGCCGGTCAAGCGGGACAACCCCTTCTTCAGGAGCAAGCGCTCCTACAGTCTCTCAGAACTCTCCGTCCTCCAAGCCAAGTCTGACGCGCCTACGTCGTCGAGTTTCTTCAGCGGCTTGAAATCACCTGCCCCCGAGCAATTCCAGAGCCGGGAGGATTTTCGAACTGCCTGGCTAAACCACCGGAAGCTGGCCCGCTCTTGCCATGACCTGGACTTGCTCGGCCAAAGCCCTGGTTGGGGCCAGACCCAAGCCGTGGAGACAAACATTGTGTGCAAGCTGGACAGCTCAGGGGGGACCGTGCAGCTCCCCGACACCGGCATCAGCATCCACGTCCCCGAGGGCCACGTCACCCCTGGCGAGATGCAGCAGATCTCCCTGAAAGCCCTGCTGGACCCCCCTCTAGAGCTCAACAGTGACAGGTCTTGCAGCATCAGCCCCGTGTTGGAGGTCAAGCTGAGCAACCTGGAAGCGAAAACCTCCATCATCTTGGAGATGAAAGTGTCGGCCGAGATAAAAAATGATCTTTTTAGCAAAAGCACAGTGGGCCTCCAGTGCCTGAGGAGCGACTCAAAGGAAGGGCCGTATGTCTCGGTCCCGCTGAGCTACAGCTGTGGGGACACAGTCCAGGCACAGCTGCACCACCTGGAGCCCTGTATGTATGTGGCTATCGTTGCCCACGGCCCGAGCATCCTCTACCCTTCCACCGTGTGGGACTTCATCCATAAAAAAGTTACAGTGGGGCTCTACGGCCCCAAACACATCCATCCATCCTTCAAGACGGTAGTGACCATTTTTGGGCACGACTGTGCCCCAAAGACACTCCTGGTCAGCGAGGTCACCCGCCAGGCACCCAGCCCTGCCCCGGTGGCCTTGCAGCTATGGGGTAAGCACCAGTTCATTTTGCCCCGGCCCCAGGATCTCAAGGTCTGTATGTTTTCCAACATGATGAATTACGAGGTCAGAGCCAGTGAGCAGGCCAAAGTGGTGCGAGGTTTCCAGCTGAAGCTGGGCAAGGTGAGCCGCCTGATCTTCCCCATCGCCTCCCAGAACGCCAACGAGCTCTCTGACTTCACGCTGCGGGTCCAGGTGAAAGACGACCAGGAGGCCATCCTCACCCAGTTTTGCGTCCAGACTCCTCAGCCACCCCCCAAAAGTGCCATCAAGCCTTCCGGGCAAAGGAGGTTTCTCAAGAAGAACGAAGTCGGGAAGATCATCCTATCCCCGTTTGCCACCACCACCAAGTACCCGACTTTCCAGGACCGCCCGGTGTCCAGCCTCAAGTTCGGCAAGTTGCTCAAGACCGTGGTGCGGCAGAACAAGAACCACTACCTGCTGGAGTACAAGAAGGGCGACGGCATCGCCCTGCTCAGCGAGGAGCGGGTCAGGATCCGGGGGCAGCTGTGGACCAAGGAGTGGTACATCGGCTACTACCAGGGCAGGGTGGGCCTCGTGCACGCCAAGAACGTGCTGGTGGTGGGCAGGGCGCGGCCCAGCCTGTGCTCGGGGCCTGAGCTCAGCACCTCGGTGCTGCTGGAGCAGATCCTGCGGCCCTGCAAGTTCCTCACCTACATCTACGCCTCCGTGAGGACCCTGCTCATGGAGAACATCAGCAGCTGGCGCTCCTTCGCCGACGCCCTGGGCTACGTGAACCTGCCGCTGACCTTTTTCTGCCGGGCGGAGCTGGATAGTGAGCCCGAGCGGGTGGCGTGCGTCCTGGAAAAGCTGAAGGAGGACTGCAACAACATGGAGAGCAAAGAACGGAAGTCCTTCCAGAAGGAGCTCGTGATGGTGAGTGCTCGGGGCGCGGCTCAGCACGGCCTTTCCGCCTTCCCAGTGCACGTGGGTGTGGGCTGTGGTGTCGTAAGTCACCGGGACAGTGTCTGTGGCTGATGTCCCACGGCCTGAGATAAATGAGGGTCAGCGCAGCCTTCCCAGTGCACGTGGGTGTGGGCTGTGGTGTCGTAAGTCACCGGGACGGTGTCTGTGGCTGATGTCCCTCTGTCTGGGATACACGTGTGGGGCTTGAAGTGTGCATCTGGAGATAGGGGTTTATGGGGGATCCTGGGGGCCCCAGACAACCCAAGAATTCTGCAAAGAAGAGCATTCCAGTCACTTACCCACTGAAACTGTGAGCTCCTCAAGGGTCCCAGAACGGACCCGGTCGGGGTCGGGGCAGAAGGAGGCGTGTGTTCTCGCCCCTTCTATTTAGGTCTCGGGAGCAGATCTGTGGTTCCTCAGATTCCCAACAGGGTCTGTGTCTCCAGAGTCTTAAGAACCGCTGCCCCCAAGCCTGAGTTCATTGTGAGTTTTTCTCACCTTCGCTTCCTTGAAGCTTCTAGCATCTCTGTATTGTTTCCACTTCCCGCTCTGTGTTGGTTTGAGTTGGGGCGAGGATAGCATTTATTTTGCCAGCACAACCCTGAGCTGGAATCCAAAGAAATAAAAGGGGGAAGTAAGAGTCAGACTGTGGGATACGCCCCTGCCTACCAGCCAACTGGGGAGCATTTGCTCAAGGCTTTCTCAGCCCCGCCCCCCACAGGTAGCCCCACCGTCAGCAGAGCTGGGTCCCAGAGGTTGCCTTGGCTAGGCATAGCCACATCATGTCCTGGCATCCCCAGGGGTGTTTGTGGTGGAGAGTCCCCGTGGACTTCTCCCTGTGACAGAGCAGAGTCCACCCCCATCCTCCAGAGAGGGATGCATCACTGGTGTTCATTCCTGCGGAAAACCCCGTGGCCTTGGGCTGTGCCGCTCTTCCTCATTCCTCTGAGCCCGCAGGCTTTCTTGTGTCCTAGCTTTTGAGAGGTGCAGTTCTGGTGCCCTGGCCTTTCTGCCACCTCCATGGCTCCCCTGGATTGAGCCCTGTGTGTCTGGGAGAGCCTGAAGTGTCCCGTAGACACAGGTGTGCAGGTAAGGGTTGCACATGGCACATACCCGGCCTGGCTGCCCATGTTGAGCCAGGAGACAGAAGGGAGGCAGCCCAGCAGAAGTGGGGCAGGAGCAAGACCCTTTCTCGGGGGTCTGCAATTGTGTTCAGTGCCAGAGGCATGGAGCCATGAGATTGCCCGGGGGAGGGAGATGGAACCGGAAGCAGCCATCAGAGGGGCCACCATGGCGACCAGGAAGTCACTGCTCTTGGTTGGGGAGGAAGCAGACAAATGCAGCAAGGGAGCTTCCTGGGCCCCACATGGGGTCACCTGCAGGGAGGGGATGGCCTGTGTCCCTCCCATCAGCCATCACCCGTTGTGGTTCAGAGCATTTGTCCTGGCTCTCCAGTAAAATGACTTTCCAGAAGCTGGTTCCTGGCTGTGGCCTGGTCTCCTCACGGGTGCACCCAGCACAGTGACAGACAAGGTGCCTCCATCCTGTGAGAGCCTCCGTGCGGAGAGCCTCGAGACCACGGCCGTGGCCATGCATGCTGTCGGCGTTGGTGAGCCCAGGACGCTCAGCTTGACACCACACCAGAGGTGGAAAATAACAACGAAGGAGGTGGCTTTATGCTCATTTCCTTCTTTTTTATCTTTTTCCAAAAGACTTAGATGATGGAACTCTTTTAATTTGATTGCCAAGTGTCTGGGAGGGGATTTTTCCCAAGCTCTGGGTGGGCTTCCCCATCTGCTCCTGGGAGGGGTGTGTCCTCTGTGCCTGAGTCCTTCCTCCACCCAGAGAGGAGGAAGTGAAACTTGCCCCTGGCCAGGTCAGCTCCCTGAGGCAAGGTTAGATTTTGTGGTGATAAAGTGAAACTGGTTTTGCAGTGTCCTCATCCCAATCTCCCCAACCTGTGTCAGTCATCATCTTGGCCAAACTTCTAGAAACCGCAGAGGGATTTATCCCAGGGTGGTTTATTAGGAGACTCTGAAAACTGGGTGTTCTATTCTGCTTGTCATTGTGGGGCTGCCAGGATTTCTGCAGCCTCCCACCACTGCTTTACCTGCTCCTCCGGGAGAATCACAGCCACTGCCCCCCGGCCCACACACACACACTCATTTGTAGCATAGCTGTCTGTGTTGTTCTGATGCCTTGGGTCGGAAACAGTGTTTAAATGATGGGGAAAGTGTGAGGGTTTGAGACAGTCAGTGTGCAGGGTGATGAGAAGGAAAAAGGAACCAAATGAGACCTGGGTTGTTTCTCTCTCCACCACCATCAGAAGGGGGTCAGCCCCTGCCCCCGCCCCAGAAAGTCCTATAAGATCTGGCCCTACCCATCCCACCCCTGGGGCCCACTGTGCTCCGTGCACCCCAGCCCGGAACACACGCAGCTCGCCTGGCCTCCAGCCCTTGCAGATGCTATGCGGTTCCTCTTCCTGGAACTCCCTTAGCCAGACCGCCTCATCTCTTTCAGCTGCCCGCTCAAATGCCGTCTCTCAAGGACGTCCTTCCCTGCAGCCCCATGCACCTCATCATCATCCCCTGTCTCCATGGTGTTTCTTGAATCGGAAGCAGTTTATTTTGGCCAGACATGGAGGTTCACACCTGTAATATCATCACTTTGGGAGGCTGAGGCAGGAGAATCACTTAAGCCCAGGAGTTCAAGACCAGCCTGGGTAACATAGTAAGACTTCATCTCTACAATTTTTTTTTTTAATTGGCCAGGTGTGGTGGTGCGCACCTGTAGTCCCAGCTACTCAGGAGGCTGAGGTGGGAGGATTACTTGAGCCCAGGAGGCTGAAGCTTCAGTGAGCTATGCCGCAGCACTGCACTGCAGCCTGGACAGCAGAGTGAAACCCTGTCTCGAAAATAAAGAAAGGAAGAAAAGAAGCAAGTTTGTTTATGTTCTCGTGTACTTGCTTCTCGTTGTCACTCTAACTGGACATAGGTCCCATGAGAGGAAGGGCCCTGGCACGTAAGAAACACTGAGGTACTCGATGGATGAGTGAGGAATGAATGAATGGATGATGAATGCAGGCCTTGGGCTACACTAAGAATCCAAGCAGGAGGCATTCTCACGTGGCCATACCATGCTTCTGATCTGTGGTTCCGTTTCCACTTTCCATTCTTTTCATGCCTGTTTTTGATAGCAGAGCCCCCGCGTGGGGCATCCCGGTGCCTCTGCTGCCCCTTCCCAGCAGCATGGCTGTGGCTGCACTCCTCCGTCCTGGCCACCTCTCTCCTACCAGAGCCTCTGTCCATGGTGGCATCAGCTGAAGATTGATAAGGTCCATGCATTTGGAAAGGAGAGCCTCATTCCTCATAAAGGGTGCAGCCTGCAAGTGGCCATTCCGACAGGCTAGTAAGCAGAGCCTCCGGCCAGAAGCCAAAACAAACACTTCAAGGGAGGGGCGGAGGCAATAAGCATTTATGGATTTCAGTGGCCAAATATACGTATGCAATAAGCCATAGGAGGGGGCATAAATATTTATGAAAGGAGAACCGTGCACATTCCCATTTAAGCCTGTACTCCTTCGTGGGTCTCATGTACAAAAAATGGTGGCAGTGGCATGATTCGAGGGTAGAGTTTGCTTTCAGCCCCCTGAGGTGTCAGAAGGGAAGCAGGGGACAGGAAACCCTCACTGTGCATGCTCTGTAGACTGGCCGGAAGCATGGCATGGCCCATGGGCTCCTGTCAGGCAGCATCAGGCCGTGGTGGAGGCTTTGAAAGGGAACTCAGCTTTTTAAGAATCAGAAATACTTACATTCAACAGCATATTTCCATGCCAAGGAGACTGGGCCCGCCGTCCAGGTGCTGCCTGGAACAGGCTTCCCTTCCGGCGTCTGGACGTCTTGGGAAGGAAGCAGGATGTAATAAACAAGCAGCAAAAAAGCCTAAATTGTATTTCTTTGTACTTTCATAAGAATATCCCCCCGCCCCCGCCCCTGCCTTTTCTTCAAGACGAGGTCTCGCTGCTCTGTCCCCTAGGCTGGAGCGCAGTGGTGTGATCACAGCTCACTGCAGCCTCAAACTCCTGGACTCAGGCAGTCCTCCCACCTCAGCCTCCTTCGTAGCTGGGACTACAGGCATACGCCACCAACCCCAGCTAATTTTTCTTTTTTTTTTGTCTGTGTTAGAGACAAGGTTTCACTATGTTGCCCGGCTGGTCTGGAACTCACTGAACTCAAGCAATCCTTCCACCTCAGCCTCCCAAAATGCTGGTATTTCAGGGGAGAGCCACCATGCCTGGCCAAGAATATCTCTTGAAATCAGTTGCCAAACTCTGGCACCCAGGCCCACCATTCCTGTCAGTGGCGTTTTGTTGAAACCCAGCCACGCCCATTGTTGAAACTCAGCCACGCCCATTCCCATATGCATTGTCTGAGGCTTTCAGGCCACCATGAGAGATACAGTGGGCCACACAAAGCCAAAAATACTGCCTGTCCCTTTATAGATAGAGTTCAGTGTCCCTGACTTAAATCAGGGTGGACTGACTCACTTTAACAAAATTCCAGCTGAAATCAGGATTGTGCATCACTTCACTGATGTGCCCCAAAAAACAGGAAGCTACAGGGATCAGGTTCATAGAGCTAGAGCCTCCCGCCGTGAAACTTTTCCATTGCTAACAATTGGTGGGGACCCAAAATTTACCCTTTAAAAATCGGCATAAATTATGTCTTGTTGATGGTGTGGGTGGTTTATAACAAACTAAACCAGTGCTGGGCTCAGTAAAAGTTGTGTACGTGGAGCCAAAGTGAGCGAGTGAAAGATGTTTCATTCCTGGTGTCGGAAGCGCCGACCTCTCCATTCACCCAGGATCCGTGTAAACGGGGCCTTGGCTGCCCCTGGATGGAGTCCAGGCAGCCTCCTTCCCAGGGACTAGAGAGCACCTGTGTTTCCCAGGACCTTGGTGACCTGTGCCCAGTGCCCCTGGGGAGAGAGCAGTTTTGATCACTTGTATCAGGACTGAGTTGAGTCAGAAGCAGGTGACTTTGACGTGTTCTGTTACCTAGAAAATGATGCCGCTTTGGGACCAGGCAGCTGCGCACACAGCCATATGGGCTTGCTGTATGCTGAGTAGCCACAAGAGAGTCGATGGGGACGTGAGCGTCTTCGTGTCAAACCTGTGGTGGTCCAGCACACCTTCCCAGGACCACAGACGAGGCTCCCGCCACAGCAAGACAGTTAGAATCTGACAGGCTACCAGTTTACTTAAGCCCTCCACATGTGAATACATACCTGTATGCTCTTCGATCTTCTGAAACAAATCTAGTAAACATTTAATTTTTTAAAAGAATTTATTTTGAGTATATCTAAATTCAAACTGAAACAGACTTTCTTCTGAAATATATAAATAGTTCATAGGAAGCACAATCTAGACCAGTGTATATTCGGTTCCCTTCCCAGTGCCACGTGGCGCTCACAGAGTTGGGAAGGCTGCTGGCCGAGCGCCAAGAAGTCTGCATTTGCTTCCATGCCTGTCACTTCCAGCTGTGGGACCCGGGACAAGCCTGGCGTCTGCCGACTTCTTGTGCTTATCTGTAGAACAGATGCCTTGTGGCCCACACAGCAGGGAGGAATGGGGGGGGCAGGCGCCTGGAGGCAGCTCTGGCTCTGACAGTTGTAGGTGTGAAACCCACTTCACCTCTCAGCTTCTTCTGTAAAGTGGGTTGAACTCAGCCTCTGCTTCATGGGGTGGCTCTGGGTACTAGAGGAGCCGTGTCTGGCTTGCAGCAAGCCCTGGGTTTCTAGTAGCTTCTACAAAAACAGAAACAGCCACCAGGTCCTCAAACCCCCTTCCAGCCAGCCCCATTGGTAGCCAGCTGCCAGCCTCTCAAATCTAGGAAGGCATCAGAATGATCTGTCACTCAATGGGCTTTTTTGTTTGTTTGTTTGTTTTGAGATGGAGTCTTGCTCTATCGCCAGGCTGGAGTGCAGTGGCATGATCTTGGCTCACTGCAACCTCTGCCTCCCGGGTTCAAGCGATTCTCCTGCCTCAGCTTCCCGAGTAGCTCAGACTACAGGCATGCGGCACCACGCCCAGCTAATTTTTTGTATTTCAGTATAGACAAGGTTTCACCATGTTGACAAGGATGGTCTTGATTTCCTGACCTCGTCATCCACCCACCCACCTCGGCCTCCCAAAGTGCTGGAATTACAGATGTGAGCCACTGTGCCCGGCCTCATGGTTCTTTTTAAATTGCATGGATTGAGTTGCTGGGGGCTCACCTAGAAGGCTTGTGAGTCACCAACTCTGGCTGATGCATGCTGCACATCACCAAAAAAGTCACCTTCTTTTTTTTTTTTTTTTTTTTTTTAAAGAGACGGGGTTTCGCATGTTGGCCAGGCTGGTCTCAAACTCCTGACCTCAGGTGAGCCGCCCACCTCAGCCTCCCAAAGTGCTGGGATTAGAGGCATGAGCCACCGTGCCTGACCAAAAGTCACCTTTTTGTATTATTAGACTCCTCCCAAGTGAACACAAAGTGTACGTTAGAATGCTCAGCCTAAAACGACGGGGCTAGCTTTGAAGTAAGCAGCCCAGCCGACTGCATGAGCACTAGCGAGACGACCCAGTTGTCCACACAAAACAGTCCATCTAAGAGCGCTGGCACCAGTGGCGTGGTTGGCCGGGGTAGGGGGTTGATTTTTAGCACGCTTTGGAGTCCTAAAATGACAACCTCAGGTGCTGAAGCAGAGCGTAAAGAGACAGAAAGAGCACCAGGCCTGGTGACTTTCCTCTCCTCTTAGCAACTCATCCGTCCAGGGGCCCACAGGAGCCTCAGAAACCGCCTCTGGGCTGCCTCGGCCCCCTTTCTCCTGGAAGCCAAGACTTTCCCATTGTTGGATGAGAGAACACTTTAAGGTAGGGGTGAGCTGTGCCTCCTATGGCATAGGAGACTCAGACAAGAATCAGACCCGGCACGCGGCTCTCCTGCCTTCCTGGTGACATCATCCTGACTGGCTCAGAGCCACACGCTAACCATGTGTGGGCTCATTTATAATTAGGACGGCGCCAGAGTCGCTCGCATGACACCCAGTGGCAGACATGTGACCTAGGACTGCAGGAGATGCACACCGCACAGTGTGCCCCGCAGGCCTGCTGGCTGGTGCTAGCCAATTCCATCTGTTTCTTTAAGCCAGAAATGTGAGTTTGACCCCAGCCTGGGGTCCCTCACGTACATTAGGCTGTTGAGCCATATGTTCCATGCCTGTCCCATCCAACCCCCACCTTTAGGTGGGAACTGAGTCCCAGCGTGGCCACGTGGTGGTTGTGGCTTCAGCTGGGACTTCCACTGTCCCAGCAGGGCTCTCTGTCCTGTTTCCTCCCCTCTGACTTCCCCTGTGGTTAGTAATCCCTGTCCTAAAGACACAGTAGAAAGTTCTTGCAGCTTTGACGTGGGAGCAGCCCCACCGACTGTGGAAACTTTTCTCGTGTTGCACCGTCCTGCGGGAGGTCTGTGGCTCTTCTGATCCGATCACCGTGGTTCTTGGTGGGACACCCTCCATCTCCGCCTCAGGCCTCGAATGTTCTCTTTCTTTCTTCTCCCTGGGTGGTTGCCGTCTGAGTCCACAGGCTTGGTCTCTTCTGCTTGCGGTGCTCTCTAACTGGCCAGTGCCAGCACCGCACACTCAGCGCACCTGTCCCTCTCAGCCTCAGGCTGTGGTGTCTGTTTGGTGACATGCATTCGTTTCTCTCTGGTGTCCCCAGTGGGAGTGGGAATGGTGACAACTCTAATCCATATTCACCCTGCCTTATTCACCATTTGTCTTGGGGCTCCCAAGACAAATGACCACAAACCGAGGGGCTTCAAACAGCAGACGCTTGTCCTCTCACTGTTCAGGAGACCACAGGTCTCAGTCAGGGGGTCACAGGGCTGGTTCATCTGGAAGCGGTGGGGGAGAATGTGTGCAGGCCTCTCCTAGGCCCTGCTGGCTCAGCCGTCCTTCTATTCTTTGGCTTGTGGCCGCATCCGTCCTGTCTCTGCCTCTGTCCACGCAGCCTTCTTCCCTCTGCCTATGTGTCTGCTTTCTCTTATGAAGACACCAGTTGTTGGTGACTTCCCCCAATCCAGAACGACCTCATCTTAATCCTGTCTGTAAAGAACCCATTTCCAAGTAAGGTCACATTCTGAGGTTCCAGGCGGATGTGGGCTTTGGAGGGAGACCCTGGTGAGCCCAGCATGCTTGCACGTCATCCCTTCTCTCCTGTGAGTCCTGGCAGTGATAGATTTCAGAGGACATTGGTAGGCCAGAGAACATAGAGAGTAGAGAGCCCATGGCCATTCCTGCACCGTCTGCTGGAATTCTGCAGGGAGCAGAGCCTGCCCCGCTCCTTACACCACCTCACTCTGTGCCTCTTCCCCCGCAGGCCTTACTGAAGATGGACTGCCAGGGCCTGGTGGTCAGACTGATCCAAGACTTTGTGCTCCTGACCACGGCCGTGGAGGTGGCCCACCGCTGGCGGGAGCTGGCTGAGAAACTGGCCAAGGTCTCCAAGCAGCAGATGGACGCCTACGAGTCTCCCCACCGGGACAGGAATGGGGTTGTGGACAGCGAGGTGAGCAGCGGCTGAGCTTCAAGCTCACTGAGCCCCTCTGTCCCTGGGCCCCTCAGACCCGTGTAGTGCAGCCGTAAAACGGTCTGCCTCGCAGCATTTCTGGGAGGATGCGACGGGTAGAAATGCGCCTGCCCATGCCCAGCACTGGGCGCCTCACTGAGCGGGAGCCGCCCTCTGGATTGGTTGTCGCGAGTCTTGGCTTTAGGGTGTCAAGGCTGTTCCACACGACATGAGCAGGACAGACAGAACTGCCTGTCCCTTGCTCATTTTGATCTTAAATTACCATCAGTAGGATTGAACAATGCCGTAACGCACACACAGAGGCCTTTGCGAGCCGCTCTGGGCTGGGGCGATACCTGGTATGTTACATAACTTGGGCCAAAGCTCTTGGTGCGGCCGGGCTCTTGCTCAGAGGTCCTTTGTTCTTGCTTGTGTGTGGAGGGCACCCTAGTGAGCTTCCTGGAAGACGATTCGGGCTTGCAAGATCTAGGAAGCAGGTAGTCCCAAGCATAAGGGTGTCTTTTATGAACAGAACGAATTTCCAAACGGCACAGAGAGAAGGTGCCGTGATGATTGTAAGGAAAGAGAAATGCTTCTGTTTATTCATTTGTTGCCCACCTACTCTTGCACAAAGCCCTGCTCTTCCCTCTGGAATATGCTGACGCTGGCCCTGAGATGGTTCCACTGTTCTTCTGTGGGCTTGTAGCACTCTTGAAAGAGTGTCCCAAATAGTAACTACAGGAGCCGCACCAAGTAATAAGAACAAATCTCGTTCTGTCTCCTCATCTTTCTTCCTCTCTCCCTCCTTTTGTTTTTTTTTTTACTGCACCTCCCAGGCCATGTGGAAGCCTGCATATGACTTCCTACTCACCTGGAGCCATCAGATCGGGGACAGCTACCGGGATGTCATCCAGGAGCTGCACCTGGGCCTGGACAAGATGAAAAACCCCATCACCAAGCGCTGGAAGCACCTCACTGGGACTCTGATCTTGGTGAACTCCCTGGACATTCTGAGAGCAGCCGCCTTCAGCCCCGTGGACCAGGACGACTTCGTGATTTGAATGGGTCCACTCCCTCCTGCTGCCCTGGAGTGCAAGCCCTCGTCCGCCCTGGGTGCCCTGCCGTGACCGCAGAGCTGAAGAGGGAGGAAGGGGCGGCTGCCTGAACAGATTTAGGATCTGCCAGCTGGACCTACACCCACAATGCGCCACCCTTCTCCATCAAGAGAGAGGCCTGAAGGGCTTCCGACCGCAGGTCATTGCCAGTCGCATAGATTTCTATTTGTTAAGTATAAATTTAAATTGGAAATCATTTTTTTAAAGAATGGGGGAAGGGATCGATGAGAAAGTTGGTATCTAATTTTTTTATGGACCATAAAGGTTTAAAAGAAAATAGGGGCACAGGCTGTTGAGGTTTTTATGTTGTTACAGTCCTTTTTAAATTATGTTAGGGATGTACATAGGTATTTAAAGGTCACTGGGGGCATTTCTGATTCCCGGCCACACTTTGCATTTCAACACTCAGCCCGGAAAGACACTTGTTCGGTTGTTGGACCTCTTTCACTCCCTACACGTAAGAAGGCGAGTCGCGTGGGGAAAAGTGGCTTTTCAGTAAACGGGTACAGCTCACACCCATTCTTTCTGAGAAGGCCCGAGGTCCTGCTCCCTCCTCGGATTTGACTGTCCTCGGTGCTTTGCCTCATGCATAGTAAATGGCCATCCACAGAACGTGTGACTCTTTGGTGAGCTTTAGTGGGCAGACTGAAGTCCTGCTAACATATTAGCATTTAGGTGCCGTGAGCTGTTTCTGCCAGTAGATTAGAAAGCAGCCAGGGTTGACAGTCTTTAGGGCCCTTGCCGGTGTGCAATTAGTCCTTCACAAGAGCAGTGCCATCTGAGAGTGAGGTGGTCCCTGCTGCTATCAGGCTACTGTCCTGTTTCTTCTTGGGGCCAAAGCAGTGCTTCCCAGCAAGTTTGCCACCTCTTCTGTGAACAGGAAGAAAACTTCACTATGGAACCAGAGCCTTGGTGGCCACCGACTCTCGTGTTTGTTGCAGATGCTGTGGTTGGCCTCACAGGCAACGCCTTATGCCGACGTGGGGAGGTGCCAACTGCCGTTTGCCAAACTCCGCATTTCATTTCATCTAAGGCTTAACCCCTCTTCCCTCCCGGTGTACCTGTGTCTTCTCGGAAAGAAGTAATCGTTTAGATGAAACTGTCTTTTGTACAATGTAAAGATCATCTGAGCAAGTTGACCGTTTTGTAAAAATGAAAACGTGTCTCACATAAAATCAGGAACTTGGCAAAGTGTGGCATTGATAACTGGGGTGCAGACATGCTGTGTGAATTTCATAACACGTGGTAGATATCGCATCTTAGAAGGGAGCAGCAGGCGGGACTGATTCCTGGCAAATCAGTAGAGTGCGGTGAGCCCCAGCAACATGTCAGGCCACACCCAGTGTGTCTGCTATTGTCAGGGGCCATTTGGGATCCCAAATCTCATTCTCTAAAACTGCTTTCTTGAAACATGTTACTTCCTTAGTATAATCAACGTATACTCCCTTATTGGTCTGAAACGTTGTATAGCTACTTATTCAGATACTGAAGACCAACTGACTGAAAAAAAGCACCAACACTAGCTATTGTATGCTGCAAGAACCAGGACACACAATTCCCCAGTCATCCCATGATACAACTTCCATTGTGCTTCTCAACTCGACCCCATAATTTCTCCCAGAGATCATCTATCATCTTTTCCCCAAAGAAGAAACAAAACCAGTTGCACCTTAAACCATGGATATTTTTCCTCAGGGGCTTTAAAGAGTTTCCTATGCAACGTGTCTTGTAGCACAAATAAAATTCTACAAAAGTTGCAGTAAATTTTATTTGGATATTTTAACCTGTTAAGTGTGTGTGTATTTTCTGTACCCAACCAAACTTTCAATAAAACAAAAATAAAACCTAATGTTAAGTATTTATACATAGACCAGTGGCTGCCTCCCCAAAATAGTCACCCCTAGATGACAGGATAACAGCTGCAGTGGCAGGTGTCTGTTTTCTTGGTATTCATTTAATTTGCTCTTGAAACGCGAGTAACTCAATCATCACTAACCAGGCACCCAAAGGGAAGCACATTGATGGCTTGCTCTTCTCTGGGTCCTGTGAATTGGCAGCCCCAATCTCACAAGACAAAGTTTAGGATGGAGTTACTTCTGTGTGTTTCAGGAAGATGGTGTTGTCGGGGAGAACTCAGTGCAGGAGCTCCAATAGAGACCAGCTTCACTTGGAGGTAGGGTGAGGACTGGGGCTTGTGGAAATCTTTTTTGAGAACCTGACTTTGATGCAAGGCTTGAAGGCTGAATGGGAGCCAGCTAGACCAGCAACAGGCTAGAGCTGGGGACCAGTGTGCTGGCAGCGTTGACGACACAGGGTGTGTGGGGCAAGGAGAGGCTGAGCCCTCTACGTGCCTGGGACTCGTGGAGTGAGCATGAGCCCTCGTTAGCTGGACTCTTTCCACCCCTTGTGCCTGTGTTAATTCCACCAGCAGCACCTACCAGCTGGGTCCTCACATCCATACTGCAGTTGAGGACAGGGCTCAGTGTGTCCCATAATTTACACAGCTAATAAGAGAGGCAGGGACTTCAACTCGGGACTGCCATAACCAGGTGCCCTGCATGGCTTAGAACAACAGGTATGTGTTCTGTCACAGTTTTGGGGGCCAGATGTTCGAAATCAAGGTATCACATGGTTACTTGTTCTCTGCGTCTATGACTAAATCTCTCTTTCCTTAGAAAGACCCCAGTCGTAGGATTTAGAGCCCACCCTAATCCATCAAGACCTCATCTTAACTTGATGACACCTAGGATAACCCTGTTTCTAAGTAGGGTCACATTCACAACAGGGTTTAGGACTTCAACGTGTCTTTTTTTTTTGAGACAGTCTCGCTCCGTTGCCAGGCTGGAGTGCAGTGGCGCGATCTCGGCTCACTGCAACATCCGCCTCCCGGGTTCAAGCAATACTCCTGCCTCAGCCTCCTGAGTAGCTGGGACTACAGGCACACACCCAGCTAATTTTTGTATTTTTAGTAGAGATGGGGTTTCACTATGTTGGCCAGGATGGTCTCGATCTCTTGACCTCGTGATCCGCCTGCCTCAGCCTCCCAAAGTGCTGGGATTGCAGACATGAGCCACCGCGCCTGGCCGGACGTGTCTTAGGGGGCACAGTTCACCCGCCGCCCTGCCCATGTCTGGCCCTTTGGGCGTGGCCTGCTTGGGAAGAATGGTGCAGGAATCAGGTTTGATCTATCTTGGCGCCCTCCGCCCAACACAAAGCCGGGGTGGAGGAAGGCACTTCTTAAAGGAAGAAAGCTCTTCTGACGACTGGCTGCTGTGTTCGCCCAAGACCCATCCTCTCCCTGAGCAAGCGACTGGGCTGTCTTTCCCCATCTCCCTTGCGGTCAGGTGCGGTCCAGCTGGGGGATAGGAACCCAGATGCTACAGGTTGCCAGCTGTAGAGTCCAGCTTGCAGGAACCTTCCAGGAATCCTCTACTGTTCCAGCTAATCAGGAAGAACGTCAAGGCCCTAAAGGTGAGGCAGGGGCAGACAGAAGGACCACAGGTCCCTGAGGGACTCCTGGTAAGCTCTGTCCAGCAAAGTGTCTCACGCAGCATCTAGACAGAGAAAACTATGATTGGCCAAGAAGGTGAGAGTTTCTTATTACAGTGGCTGGCATTACTTTCCCTCATCCCGGGTACACTATACTCAGATGGTCACTGTCACCCACAAGCTGGCAGGGAATGCAGTTTGTTCTTAACAGGGAAACATCCCTACCACAGTCGGACTATTTCAGGCAACAGGAATAACCCCTTCATGCTACTTTTTCTTGGCCTATACATGTTCAGAATTGGTCGGTACCAGTCTGAATATGAATGAAGATTTTTCTCCCTAATACTCCTTAGGCCAAGCCAAGCAGCTCAATGAAACCTCCGGTTTTTCATTGATGTTGATTTTGACATTGACATCCTTGAGAATGATAATTAACATAACGTTATGGTATTTGTAGATGTTCTTTAGGACCTCATATTCAGAAGAAAAGATTTAATTAGGAAAAAAATAGGCTCTGACTTGTCTAGAAAAGGACAGTTTTGTCCCTGATTAATTCTTGCCTCGATCTGCACCTGGCCATCTTTCTGTCAAGCCACTTGGGGCATGTGCCAAGTCAGTTATTTTGTAATCCTCCAGCCCCCAGCCCCTTTGAGCATCCATCACCCCACAGGGGTGCCCGAGCTCAGACTCTGTCCTGGAACTCCTCCCATCAGTGGTCACCAGATTTCATCAACTCACAGGTCTCACAACCATGCCTACTGCCATGATCAGAACGAAGACCTTTTTTTCTTCCCTTGCTCATCCTCTCTCTATTCGGGCAAGCTGCTCCATCACCCACCCCACTCCCCGGTCCTCCCTGCAATTCTGTCCTGTATCTGGAGGACACAGGACTCTCCACAGGAGCCCTTCCCGGTTCCTGCTGTGTGGTCAGCTCTGGGCTCACCCCCTTTGCTGTGTCCTCGTGCAAACCGACTTCCTACAGCATGCCCTTGACCATCTTTTTGTAAACCTCCCTATGTTGGTCTAAGCTGTGCCCAGGCTGTGGCACCTTTCCTTCCCCAACCAACAGAGCCACACACAGCTCCTTGAGGACACGACCTTGTCCTGGCTCATCTCTGAATCCCAAGAACCTAGCACAATCAATATTGGTTGCTTGCAGGAATCGGTCCTATCTCTGCCGTAGAAATACATCTCCAAATAAGATGGCTTTGGCTATTGGAGTGAGTAGAATGGGCTTCATGCTGTATTTAAAACCAATGTAAGAAACAAGTGAAAAGTTGTACACCAATGAATGCATCAAAGCCAGCTTGGATTTTAAGAAGTCAAAGAGCAAACTTGCAGGGATGGAGTTTAATGAAGTGTATACCAGGAACTACTATATTCCTTAACGAATCATTTTCTGGCGTGAGGGAAACATTGTCAGTTTGGTCCATGATTTATGCTGCAATAAAATTTGGTTTTATGTAAAATAGATTGTAATGAACAACTTAGCTCTTTCTGTGCCATGGATCAACCCCTTTGGCAGTTTGATAAAGGCTATAAACTCAGTATTATGGAAATGCACATAATCCCTGGGATCACAGATGAAAGCAATTATGTTTACATACAATTACCAACAATTTTTAGAAGTTATGGTGTAATATATCTACCCCTTTATGCATTAAATAACACAATCTAGTAGTTCATCTTATGTCCCCCAGAAACTCAAAATAGTGATGAGCATTTAGACATCTGCAAAAGCATTGGTGGAAATACAAGTATCAGAGATTTCTATGTTTAGCACATCACAGGAACGCCTATTAGAGAGGTTCCTTGCCTACACGCATTCTTGAAAGAAACGCCAGTGTTCAGTTGCAGGTTACTGAAAATAAAGATGTAATGTTTTCCCCTTATTAAAGAAAAAAGAGCTCATCCCAAGGAAACTGAAGTCACCCAGATTTGCTATACACATTTTTTAAGTGCTTGTATTAGTGTTTTCTGCTCCAGGCTAGCAAGAATTGTATCTGAAAAGCTTTGCTTCTCTGATAGAATTTTCTGTTTAATGAGGGAGAAGGAAAATTTGAAGAAATTAATTTGTTACGCCTGTGACTTTTTAAGTATCTAAAGTCATCTTTCTTAATTTTCCATTTCAATTGGCCAATTGGCCTTTTAAGAAAATCTGTATGCTTATATCACATGTATATTACAGCTTTCAATGTAATTTTCATTTTGGGAGGGTGCAGCATACAACTTAGTGAGCTGCGGGCAGCTTGGTGGAGGGCTGACTTGCTGCTCATCAGAGACAGGTCGGCCTGTGTCAGTCCTGGGCATGCAGAGAGTCCAAGGGACAGCAAGGGAGAAAAAAGATGGTTCCTGGGCCTCTAGAAGTTTGTATCCAATAAGGAAGACCAAGACACAGGAGCGGCCGGGCGCGGTGGCTCACACTTGTAATACCAGCACTTTGGGAGGCCGAGGTGGGTGGATCACAAGGTCGAGAGATCAAGACCAGCCTGGCTAACATGGTGAAATCCTGTCTCTACTAAAAACACAAAAATTAGCTGGGTGTGGTGGCATGCGCCTGTAGTCCCAGCTACGCAGGAGGCTGAGGCAGGAGAATTGCTTGAACCCAGGAGGCAAAGGTTGCATTGAGCCGAGATCATGCCACTGCACTCCAGCCTGGCACCTGGTGACAGAGCAAGACTCTGTCTCAAAAAAAAAAAAAAAAAAAGACACAGGAGCAGGCCAGGAGCAGTGGTTCATGCCTGTAATCCCAGCACTTTGGGAGGCCAAGGCAGGCAGATCACTTGAGGTCAGGAGTTCAAGACCAGCCTAGCCAACATGGCAAAACCCCATCTCTACTAAAAATACAAAAACTAGCCAGGCATGGTGGCAGGTGTCTGTAGTCCCAGCTACTCAGGAGGTTGAGGAGCAAAAATCAGTTGAACCACGGAGGTGGAGGTTGCTGTGAGCTGAGATTGTGCCACTGCACTCCAGCCTGGGCCAGAAGATAAATTAAAAATTGGATTTAGGCCGGCCACAGTGGCTTACACCTGTAATCCCAGCACTTTGGGAGGCCGAGGTGGGTGGATCACTTGAGGTCAGGAGTTCAAGACCAACCTGGCCAATACGGTGAAACCCTATTTCTACCAAAAGCACAAAAAATTAGCTGGGCATGGTAGTACATTCCTATAATCTCAGCTACTAGTAGGGAGGCCAAAGTGAGAGGATCGTTTGAACCCAGGAGGCAGAGGCTACAGGGATTTGAGATTGTACCACTGTACTCCAGCCTGGACAACAGAGTGAGACTCCATCTCAAAAAAAGAAAAAAGAAAAAAGAGGATTCATCCCCCTCTCATGCTTAGCCTCTGCCATCAGCAGTCCCCTGGTTTAAGCAGATGAATGGAGGCTCCCAAACTCCAGCTTGGAGGTCATTGTGGACCCCGATGAAGCTTCCAGTGGTACACGAAAAATGAGAGAAGGAAAGACAGCGCATGGAGGATTTACATGAAGCCACATTGGTGCAAATCAAATAACTCTCTCTGATCCTGAGATTTAGCCCTTCACTTCTTTCTGGTGTTAAAATGTCCTATATCCTGGTGACTGAAGGTGACAGTGAATTGTAGTGGCGGGAGTTGTTTCGGTGTTTCAACACCTCAAGCTTGGCAGGGTGAAAGGCTGGCCGATAACACATCACGCATCGTTCCAGACTTGTCCTGTTGAGCACAGGGAGGGAGAGACGGGATGCCACTGCCTGCAGCATTTCCATAGCTGTCTGCCCTGTGGCTGTTTCTGCCCTCACTGGGAGGGTGGCCTTTGTCATATCTTCTGGGTGCTCAGCATCTTGGAAACTCTCGTGCTATATTTGAGACCCTTAAAACACAAACTCACAGCTCCGCTAGCAGCTAAATATAAGCGTGTGACCAGAATCCACCATGCAGAGCTTGGACTCTGAGGCTCCGATTCATGCAGAAGGCAGGGAGGAAACTGGCGTGAGTGTCAGGGAAGCAATAGTCACCAGAGTGAGCTCGTGACCCGGCCAAGAGTCCGTGGGGGACACACAGTCATGGCAGTTTGCCCTAGTGCCAGGAATGTCTGCTACAGTCACACGTTCGTCACCAGGCCAGTTCTGGATGTGGTTCCTGGAAGCTCAGCATTGAGTGTGGGGCTCAGCCCTCCCATCCCTGTTGAGAATTGCCTTGTTAAAGGAGACTTTTTGATGAAGAGCCAACCCTTGGTAATTTCTGTTGCCTTCAAATTAGCACCTTTACTTCCTACTCAGTTTACTCCTTCAGGATTCAGTTCTGAAATCAGGCTCCTAGGAGTCTTCTCAGATGCTTCCTTTGCGAAAAGGTCCTTCCTTTGTTTTCCCATAGCCCTCTGCCCTTACCACGAATATAGCCTGAATCTCTCTGTATCCCAACTGAGTCTTTGTCTGGTGTACCCCACAGAGTGTGAAATGAACAAGGAGGATGTCACAGCGCTGGACTCACATTCAATAAACTCAAACTCACACTCAGTACATTCTTGGATGAATGAAATCGTCAGAGAAATTCCCTCAGGGGCATAGAGGCCAGCTTCGAGTACCTGAATAGCTTTGTGAGTATCTTATGGTACTTCTTTTTTTCTTTTCTTTCTTTTCTCTCTCTCTTTTTTTTTTGAGACTGAGTCTTGCTCTGCCGCTAGCTGGAGTGCAGTGGTACAATCTCAGCTCATTGCAACATTTGCCTCCCAGGTTCAAGCCCTGCTTCAGCCTCTCGAGTAGCTGGGACTACAGGCGTGCGCCAGGACACCCGGCTAATTTTTTGTATTTTAGTAGAGACAGTGTTTCACCATGACCAGGATGGTATCGATCTCCTGACCTTGTAATCTGCCTGCCTTGGCCTCCCAAAGTGCTGGGATTACAGGCAAGAACAACCGCGCCCAGCCTCCTCCTTCTTTCTTAATCAAACAAACACATGTTTTGTGGGGGAAACCAGATTGGATTCTAGAAAGTTTCATCTCTCCTCGATTTTAGTTTGCTGGTCTTCCTGCTATAATGTTACATATGTTTAACTCAGCTGAAGCTCACACTTTGGAATAACAAGTGCTTGCTTTATTTTTCACACACCCACATATTTTTCCTCACTCCAAGTGCAAAATCAGTTCACACCCAGGGTGCAGATGATCCCACTTCGGCGAGAATAGCAAGTGTGGGTACACTTGGTGGACATCTGCAGCCTCAGGTAAGCTCTCCGGGTGTCAGAGTTCTCTCTGAACAGCCCCCTGACACCTGAGCCAGCCCAATGCAGGTAGAGGCGGGTAGGGAGGTTGCCTGGCAACTCCAGCAGGCTCAGAGTCATCCTTTCTGTCTGGGAGAGAAAAGATCCAGAGAACTGAGTCACTTACATTTTTTATTCTGAGCTTGGTTAGAACCAACATACACAGAATGAGGAATTTACAGTAAAATTCGCACTGACAGGTTGGCATCACAGCCTGTAACATTGACAAGTACCAACGTAGCTCTGTGCCCATTTATGGTAGTGCAAGATGGGGTGGATTCTTTGAGCAGCCAGTGAATTCATAAGGATATAATTATGCATTAAAAATCTCTTTAGAAAATCGGATTCCAGTTGTCCCAGGCGCTTTGCACAACACCTTTATGTATTTCCTCATTATCACATTTTCCACGTGATAGATGAGCTGAGAAATTAAAGACAGGAAAGGGGCTGTGTGTGAGTTGAGGGACCCAGGGCACTTGACC
This sequence comes from Aotus nancymaae, assembly GCF_030222135.1. Classification (NCBI taxonomy): domain Eukaryota; kingdom Metazoa; phylum Chordata; class Mammalia; order Primates; family Aotidae; genus Aotus; species Aotus nancymaae. The sequence continues at coordinate 377,577 of NW_026988444.1, forward strand.
TACTTAAAAATAATTCACACAGACCGTGGAGATTTATGGAGTTTTCCCAGGTCCTGGGAGATAGCTATCATTTTCCAAATATTAGATCTGTACAAAATATATAGAGGTGTACCAAAGGCTGATGTCGCCATGCCAGGCACAAGAATATCAAAACAAGCATAATATTTTTTGCACTTAGAAATTCATATCCAAGCAAAAGCAATTCCATTTTCTGTTTGTGACATGCATGCAACATATTCCAAAATTCTACTGGAAATATTATTGAAGTCCTTCTCTCCTTCAATGAAAGAGCTTTGTATGGTTACTCACACTTCACTTCAAACAAAGCAGTTTCTTAGTGTCATTATTAGTATCACTATTTTCAGAATGTCTTAAAAATATGTTTTCTAGGCTGGGTGTGGTGGCTCATGCCTGTAATCCCAACATTTTGGGAGGCTGAGATGGGAGCATTGCTTGAAGCCAGGAGTTCGGGACCAGTCTGGGCAACATAATGAGACCCCATCTCTCAAATAGATAAATAAATAAATAAATAAATATTTTTTAAATGTTTTCCTTACATTATTAAAATTTTTTTTGAGGCGGGATCTCTTCCTTGTTGCCCAGGCTGGAGTACAGTGGCGTCATCACGGCTCACTGCAGCCTCAGCCACCTGGGCTCAAGTGATCCTCCCACCTCAGCCTCCCGAGTAGCTGAGACCACAGCTGTGTGCCACCGCCATGCCCGGCTAATGTTTTTTTTTTTTACTTTTAATGAAGATGACGTCTTGCCATGTCGCCTAGGCTGGTCTTGAACTACCGGCCTTAAGCCATCCTCCCACCTTGAACCCCCAAAGTGCTGGGATTGCAAGCATGAGCCACATTATTGAAATTTTTATAAAATTCTCTTATTTGGGTATTTTTCAAGTCAACCAGATCACAACAGAGCTCTGGTTGCAATATAATTATTATCTTGGATTTCCATGTATTTTCTTTCATTCACAGCTGTGGGAGGAGGCTGACTGAGTACCAGCCTTGTAATTGGAGAAAATGAAAGAATTCCGCTATATAATATCATTCTGAAGACACAGTTGCTGTGACTACTCGTCTGTGTCTTTAAGTGTAGCCCATGGAGCTCCTGAAGAAAACTCAGCAGGAGAAAGCCTACTAAAACTCCGGGTTCCAAGGCCTTCCCAGGCCTCCTGAATCTGATGGCTGTGGAGGCCCAGGAATCTGCATTTTAGCAAGCTTTCCATCTCATTCCTTTGTGTCCTGAAGTGCTAGGACAAGCTCTATTTTTAATTTTGTTTGGTAAAATTCTATACCGAAAAGAAACAAATGCCTTCCACGTCTGGATGCGGGGGGTGGGTGCTGTGTTAAGATTTCTAAATATTTCAGCGGCCACAGCTCTGGCCTCTTCCCGCTGCACTTCCTGGCTTCCAATCATTGTCCGACTTGCAGTCACCTCCCGCTGAACTTTAATTAAAATGCAGGCAGTTGTGCTCAGGGAGCCTTCTTGATGCTGACCATGTGACTGGGACCTGTTTGGCTGCCCCCGCTGAGAGGGATAAAGGAGCCAGCCAGGGCTTAGCAACAGACCCCCCTCTCTCTTCCCAGTGTCTGTCTCAGGCTTTCTGTGCATCAGAGAGTGATTTTTATCCCCTTGCTGGAAACTCCAAACCAGGACAGCGTGTACGCCCAGCCGGACTGAGGCTTGGGGCTGACCCGGGCCTATGTGTTCAGGGACTAAGGGCCATGTCTGTTTGGATGGACAGAGGCTCCCTGTCTCTGTGGAGGGCACCACGTGGGCAGATCCACAGTCCTCACACTGGCTGATCCCAGTCTTCAGACAGGACTTCGCTCAAGTCCCTCTTGCACACTGGTACATGTTCCGAAGACCTTTGTGAGTCCTTGGGAGGTGTGCAGATGAGGTATTTGTGTGTGAGTGTGTGTGTGTGAGTGCGTGCACATGTGTGTGTGTGTGTGTCTCCACCAGGGTCAAAGAGGGTTCTGAGACAAGCCCAGGTCCTGGCCTTCCTCACCCTGGGCAACATAGGACTGTAGAAGCAAAAGCGACCTCAGTTTTATTCCTAGGGCACCTGGACTAGTGACAGCCAAGATTCCCTTAGCACTTGGCCCATGCCCATCACAGTCCTGAGAACTTTGGAGATTCTTAGCTCATGCAACTCTGGCAACCTCCTGTAAAGTAGACGGAACTATTATCTTCATTTTTCAGCTAAGAACCTGAGGCACAGAGGGGTGAAGTAACTTTCCCAAGGTCACACAGCTAAGAAGGGAGGAGCTGTGATCTAAACGCAGCTCCAGGGCTCTACAGTGCGTGCCGTCTCCTGCTGCCACCATGCCTAGGTGATGGTTTTCTGAGTCAAAAACTCCAGCAAGAGAAAGAAATAGTGACTTCATTCAAAGTGGTAAATGGCAAACATTACAATTTCTCACTCGTTACATAAATAGGACGGTGAGAAGCAGAGAAAGATTTGCCGTAGATTTGACGCGTTTTGTTTCTAATTTCCTTTGGCCCGGCAGATGTGATTAGTCTGTATTCTCTCTGCACACTCTGATGGCTGGCATGGAGACAGCACACAGACCTCCTGAACCAAGAGTGATTTTACAGTTTGCTGCAGCATAAATGTCTATCAGTAACGGAATAGTTGGATACCTTACACTACATTCATACAATGGCATCCTGGTCCACCATTAAAAGGGAAAAGGCAGCCCTATAATTATTGGTGTGAAAGGCCTTCCAAGATATAGTAAGGGGAAAAAAGAGAGTGGTGCGTATAAAATCTCTCATTCATAGAAAGAATATAGAGCTGTACATGAAGTATTTCTAAAATGACAAGAAACTTAGTCATGGGTTTGCTGAGACTCCACATGTCCCGGGGTTTGTTGATGCCCCAGATGATCATTTGGGGGAAGGACTCAGTTTCCATTGTGTATCCTTTTATGCTATTTAGCATCTTACTCAGTGCCAATGTAATTTTCATAATTCTACAGACTTTTTTGCTACAGATAATTTATGAAATGAGAGCAATTTAGAATTGGCTGTAAGTACCCAAGGCATAGAGCAAATACCCCAATTTGCAAAATTAAAAATCAAACAAGTACCTGATTAACATGTTGTTAATCAACAACGTGGGCGTGTATAGGCAGATAATCAAAGCGGATTGTGGACGCCTACGAGACTTCTGCAACCAGGGTCCATGGATTGGTTTTAGGGGGTGTATTAGTCCATTTTCATGCTGCTGATATAGACATACATGAGACTGGGTAATTTATAAAGAAAAAGAGGTTGGGCCAGGCGTGGTGGCTCACGCCTGTAATCCCAGCACCCTGGGAGGCCGAGGCGGGTGGATCACGAGGTCAAGAGATCAAGACCATCCCGGTCAACATGGTGAAACCCCGTCTCTACTAAAAATACAAAAAATCAGCTGGGCATGGTGGCGCGTGCCTGTAATCCCAGCTACTCAGGAGGCTGAGGCAGGAGAATCGCCTGAACCCGGGAGGCGGAGGTTGCGGTGAGCCGAGATCGCACCATTGCACTCCAGCCTGGGTAACAAGAGCGAAACTCCGACTAAAAAAAAAGAAAAAGAAAAAGAGGTTTAATGGACTCACAGTTTCACATGGCTGGAGAGGCCCCACAACCATGGTAGAAGGTGAAGGGCGCATCTTATGTGGCAGTGGCAAGAGAGAGAAAGAGAGCCAAGAGAAAGGGGCTTCCCCTTATAAAATCGTCAGCTCTCATGAGACTTATTCACTACCAGGAGAACAGTGTGGGGAAATCGCCCCAATGATTCAATTATCTCCCACCAGGTCCCTCCCACAGCACGTGGGAAATATGAGAGCTACAATTCAAGATGAGATCTGGGTGGGGACACAGCCAAACCCTAACAGGGGGTCTATGAAACCCTCAAAATGCTGCACAAGTGTTTTGCTAATTTTGGTCTGTACATCTTTTGAGGAGATTATTCAGAGTTTTTAATAGATGCTCACACAGGTTCATGATCCATAAAGAGTTTTTAATAGATGCTCACACAGGTTCGTGATCCACAAAAATTTAATAACCGTTAGCCTAGAAGTAGGAAAAGGAGGATGCCAGTATCTTATTCAAAGATTAATGAGTATTGGTGAGGGATGCTCCAGCACAAAGCTAAATAAAAAAAAGCTGTGAGGCCATTCGTCTCCAGGGACCAACTCACTGGCTGTGATGCCCAGGCACACCTTGCCCAGGTGCTCTCAGCAAATACGCATCAAGCAAAGCACATCCACAACCTGCGCCTGCACCTCTGCCAGTCACAGGATCGCATTCCACTGGCTGCAGCAAGAACCCAGCCAAGAGAAGATGTGGCGAGGGAAGGGTTGCATTTTCTCACCTAATGTGTGGTCCGGGGTGGGTGAGTGTCCCTTACTGAAAACACACAGCCCCCCTTAGAGTGTAGCTTTGTCCCACAGTCAAGACACTTGCCGCACCTTGGTGTCGGGTCCATTTTCCAGGCAAGAGGAAGGGCAGGGGGTTCTGCCAGCTCAGTCTGTCTCTTTGTGATACGGAAACAAGGACTTTGCAGGTGACTGCACTCAGCGAAATTCTGTTGCATTGCATTAGCAGAGGTGTGCTCCATGGCTGCCCCGGTTATAGGGAGCCTGGCGTGGGGCAGGGAGGATTCAGTTCACTTGTTGGTTGCAACTTAACTGTGAACCACTAGGGGTGCTGCTCATCAGGAAGAATAGAAGTGGAGAGAAATCACGCAGGCCCCAAGTGGAGTCTGTCATGTATGGCTTTGTTTCCCCTGTGAGCTGGCAAACACAGATTCCTGGGTCAATTGGGGCTAAAAACTGGCCTAATACCCCCATTGTGAAAGTGCAACCAGAGGATATGACTCACAACCTGCACTCACTAGTGCCACTGGAATCTAAGATGAAGGTAATGACACAATTTCTGACTACTCAAGTTTTATTCTGATAAAAGTGCATGACACAAGTGGAGCCGAAAATGCGTCTGGTCACCAGGGAAGTGGCTTAATGGAGACAGTGGGAGACCAGTTGACAAGAAATGGTCTTGAACCAAATGACCAAACAAGTCTTTAAGAGTGCACAGAGTGACTGCAGGTGGCTGCACAGAGTGACTGCAGGTGGGGGCACAGAGTGACTGCAGGTGGCTGCACAGAGTGACTGCAGGTGGAGGCACAGAGTGACTGCAGGTGGGTGCACAGAGTGACCGCAGGTGGGGGCACAGAGTGACCGCAGGTGGCTGCACAGAGTGACTGCAGGTGGCTGCACAGAGTGACCGCAGGTGGAGGCACAGAGTGACCGCAGGTGGGTGCACAGAGTGACCGCAGGTGGGTGCACAGAGTGACCGCAGGTGGGGGCACAGAGTGACTGCAGGTGGCTGCACAGAGTGACTGCAGGTGGAGGCACAGAGTGACTGCAGGTGGAGGCACAGAGTGACTGCAGGTGGGTGCACAGAGTGACCGCAGGTGGGGGCACAGAGTGACCGCAGGTGGCTGCACAGAGTGACCGCAGGTGGAGGCACAGAGTGACCGCAGGTGGGGGCACAGAGTGACCGCAGGTGGCTGCACAGAGTGACCGCAGGTGGAGGCACAGAGTGACTGCAGGTGGCTGCACAGAGTGACTGCAGGTGGCTGCACAGAGTGACTGCAGGTGGAGGCACAATTTCATCTACACAGAATTCAAGTCGAATGAAGTAAGATCAACTTTATTCCTGTGAGTTTCCTTGAATTTTAACTGGAAAACTTTTTTGTCAGGATAACTGCATGGATCAACCCCTTTTACAATAGCTAAAAAAAATAAAATACTTAGGAATGTACCTAACCAAGGAAGTGAAAGACCTCTACCAGGAATACTACAAAACACTGCTGAAAGAAACCATAGATGACACAAACAAATGGAAACACATCCCATGCTCATGGATGGGTAGAATCAATATTGTGAAAATGACCATGCTGCCAAAAGCAATTTACAAATTCAACACAATTCCCATCAAAATACCACCATCGTTCTTCACAGAATTAGAAAAAAAAAAATCCTTAAATTCATATGAAACCAAAAAAGAGCCCACATAGCCAAAGTAAGACTAGGCACAAAGAACAAATCTGGAGGCATCACATTACCTGATTTCAAACTATACTATAAGGCCATAGTCACCAAAACAGCATGGTACTGGTATAAAAATAGGCACATAGACCAATCAACAGAATAGAGAATCCAGAAATAAACCCAAATACTTACAGCCAACTGATCTTCAACAAAGCAGACAAAACATAAAGTGGGGAAAGGAAAATGCTGGATCATCCTTTCTAACAAACGGTGCTGCGATAACTGGGAAGCCACATGTGGGAGAATGAAGCTGGATCCTCATCTCTTACTTTATACAAAAATCAACTCCAGATGGATCAAGTACTTAAATCTAAGACCTGAAACTATAAAAATTCCCTAAGATAACATTGGAAAACCCCTTCTAGCCATTGGCTTAGGCAAGGTTTTCGTGATCAAGAACCCAAAAGCAAATGCAATAAAAACAAAGATAAATAGCTGGGACTTAATTAAACTAAAGAGCTTTTGCACAGCAATAGGAACAGTCAGCAGAGTAAACAGCCCACATAGTGGAAGAAAATTTTCACAATCTATGCCTCTGACAAAGGACTAATATCCAGAATCTACAGCAAACTCAAACAAATTAGCAAGTAAAAATAAACAATCCTATCAAAACATGGGCTAAGGACATGAATAGACAATTCTCAAAAGAAGATACACAAATGAACAATAAACATATGAAAAAATTCTCAACTTCACTAATGATCAGGGAAATGCAAATCAAGACCACATGCGATACCATCTCACTCCTGCAAGAGTGGCCATAATAAAAAAATAAAAAAATAATAGATGTTGGCGTGGATGAGGTCATCAGGGAACCCTTCTACACTGCTGATGGGAATGTAAAATAGTACAACCAGTACGGAAAACAGTGTGAGGTTCCTTAAAGAACTAAAAGTAGAACCACCATTTGATCCAGCAATCCCACTACTGGGTATCTACCCAGAGGAAGAGAAGTCACCATACGAAGAAGATCCTCGTGCATACACCTTCTTGGCAGCACAATTCACAGTTGCAGAAACATGGAACCAACCCAAATGCCCATCAATCAACAAGTGGATAAAGAAACTGTGATATAGGATGGAATGCTATTCTAAGAGATTATTATTCTAAGTGAAATAACTCAGGAATGGAAAACCAGACATCGTATGTTCTCACTCAAAAGTAGGAGCTAAGCTATGAGGATGCAAAGGCGTAAGAATAACACAATGGACTCTGGGGACTCGGGGAAAGGGTGGGAAGGGGGTGAGGGATGAAAGACCACAAGCTGGGTGCAGCGTATACTGCTCAGGTGCTGGGTGCACCAGAATCTCACACATCACCACTAAAGAACTTATTCATGTAACCAAACACTACCTCTTCCCTGTGGAAATACAAAAATAACAAAAAATTTTTAAGTTAGCCAGTCATGGTGGCTAGCACTTGTAGTTCCAAGTACTGACGAGGCTGAGGTGTGAAGATCCCCTGAGCCCAGGAGTTCAAGGCTGCAGTGAGCTGTGATTGTGCCACTGCACTTCAGCCTAGATGACAGAGGAAGATCCCATCCCAAAAAATAAAGAAAAACAAGAAAAGAATATTTGCAGTGTGATAGTTCTCCAAAGGTCAATAACTTACTCCTTGATAATAACATTTCACCCGGAACTATTATGAATGTAAACTTACAAGTATTCTCTTCCTTGGAAATTTTCCATGTTCTTTACATTAATTCCAAAATTTCAATTTGAGGCCTTTGTATTTTAAACAGATGCAACTGGAAAGTAAAGTCTTTAAATTTTCTGACTTGTTTATTGAAATATAATGGTTGTCCTGAAGGTGATGGAAATTGCTGGAATCAGAAAATTTGTATGATTTAATACATGAGGAAAAATAATGGAGTGTATCTTTGCAAAAAACTTCAGTCTAAGAAAAAATGAAGCTTTTTGTGTGTTTGTTTTTTGGGGTTTTTTTAGTTTCCAACAGAGAGAATCCAAAATACACAGATACTTGCTCAGCCTTTTATGAGAAATTATTGGAGAATGATTTTGGATCATAGCTTCTCTTTCATTGTTACACAGGATGGTATTTTTAAAGTCATCTGAAGTATCTTTGATTTACGTTTCCTATACACCCAAAGAAATAGCCGTAAGGCAATTCAAAAGCTGTAATTTGGGGAAATATTAATCCTTCCTTAAGGTTCTGAGAATAAATTGAAAGCCATGTTTCTTTAACATATGCTTTGTTTATCACAGCTCTCTCTACAATATTTCTAAACAGGTATATTTCATGTAGTCTGATGCTTTTGAGTATCTTGAGGCATCCTGTGAACAGCTTGTAAATCTTTAAAATATCCTTGTGGGAGCTGTATAAAAAATTAAAGAGCTATCCAATAAAAAATGCAGGGGCTCCCAAGTGCCATTGTTGAAGTCAGCCTACATTTACTGGGTGACTGGCTGGCCCGGTCACTCGGATTAGAGGCAGCCAGAATCTCTTATCTGAATGGACTCCGGAGGACTCAAAATAACATCTTGTCAAGCCGGATGTCACTTCCTTAGCGGAGGCCTCCTCGAAAACAAGATGCACAGAAGGGTCACTTTTCACAGATGAAAAAGCACATCTGGGAGCTGCTCTGGGTTCTCTGGCCGTCTGCGGGGTCCCCTCCCCGAGATAACTCTCTCCTTCACACCCCTTCCTCCCTCTCCCCTGGGTCACTCCCCCTAACACTTCCCTAGGGATGCCCTCTGAACCCCTCAGAGGTTTCTTTGTTAAACTCTCACAGGTCCCATAACCCTGTGCTCTGGACAACTATCCTCGTTTTGTAATTACATCATCTTTTTTTCCTCTTTTTTTGAGACAGTGTCTCGCTCTGTCACCCAAGCTGGAGTGCAATGGCACCATCATAGCTCACTGCCGTCACAATCTCCTGGTCTCCAGAGATCCTCCCATTGCAACCATGCCCAGATAATTTTTAAAATCTTTTGTGGAGACAGGGTCTCACTATGTTGCCCAGGCTGATCTTAAACTTCTTGCCTCAAGCCATCCTCCCCCCCCTTTGGCCTCCTGAAGTGCTGGGATTACAAGCATGAGCCACTACACCCAGCCTACACCATCTTTAACATAACGATTTCCTTGATGCTACCACTCCACGAGATTCTGGGTGGTGTCTCAGCTGGCTGGGCTCACCACTGCATCCCTGGCAGGAGGTATAGAGGTTGGCACACTGAACACCGAGTAGGAATGGAAAAGAAGGCAATGAAGGAGGGAAGGAAGGATCCCATTGCTGGGCCATCCGAATTCTCACACGGACAGTCTGACCTGACAACCCTGCGAAGCTCCAAATTGGAGCTGGACACAGTGTTTACTTTGCTGATTATCTCCAAATGCAAATAGCCAGCCATTGTCAGCTCTAGAGTGAGGGCTTTTCCCCATTTTGAGAAGTCAGACAGCTCTTGGGAGTCATTCACCTTTCTTAATATCACTTTTAAGCAGCACCCTCTATTGGTGCTTAGAATTGCTTAAAGGAACAAAACTACTGTCATATTTTATAAAACAATTTTATACCCAGAGGCCTGGATGTATGGTAGATTCCTGCAAATGCCTTCAGGTGCCTGGTTCTAATATTATTACCTGTCGCTTTATAGCTCAACTTTGTCCAAATGAAAAGCTGCCCTACGCCCCCAGGAGCTCGGCTGAAGTTCCTGTTGGTCTCCTGGGAAAACTCATGGCCTTTAACTGCCCTTGCTACAGTTTGCTCTGCAATAGACACCAACCATTGCTGATATTTCTGCTGCCTGTACATACTCAGAGTTGAATGGAGAGAGACAAAACATTATCTAGCCTTGGAGAAATCAACCTGACCCTCACATAAAGAGACATGATTTGAGTCTTGGTGTTTCAAGTGGAAATCAGCGAGGAGGCAGGCCTGGCATGCTGGGGGTATGGCTGCAATCATGACAGCAACCGGCTACAGCTGGCTGGCATCCTCCCGGCCTAAACTTCGCTTCAAGACATGCCCCCATCCAGCCCGGAAGACTGGATGTGATCTCAGCCAGGCCAAGCCCTCGCCCAGCACCTAGGAAAGCCTGCTTGGCTCTGGACCTGAGGGCCTGAGAGAGAGGGTAGTTTCCTAAAGGAAAAATGTCCAGGGATTTTCCTCCTCCTCCTCTCCATCTCTGTCCACTGCTCTTGAACAGGCTCACTGGTTTTTGCATTTGTGCTCTTAATAAAAGTGGTTTTATGCCAATACCCATTCGCTCAAGTGCTGCTGATGAAAATTCAAAGCCCTCTGGACATGTCACGAGAGGATGCACGTTTTTACAAGGTATCGAATCTAGACGTGATTACAAGTGGGTAACAGACCACGTCCTCTAGACCTACTGTTGGCAGGGGCTGAGGAGGGAAGATGCTTCAGCTTTTCACCAGTGAACCTGCTTAACTAGTGAACTAGTTAACTTTCACTAGTGAACTTGCTTAACTAGTGAACTAGTTAACTATTCATTCTAAGGAATTCATTTTCTTCAAAAGTCTTTCAGGCCTATGGGAGCCTGTTTCCTTTCCTATTCTTGTTTATTGGTTTATGTTTCTTTTTTATTTTTCCATTTGTTTTTCCTGCACAGGTAACTGCTGAAGAAATAAGACCATGTCAGGAGTAATAGTGCCTCTTGCCTTAGATATTCCTCATACTGGCTGAAAACCACTGATCCTATTTTTGTCGACTTCTTTTCTGCCTTGTTCATTTAGTAAAAACTTCTGGACTAGCAAATGATTTTTTTTTTTGAAATATTAAAGTTGGATCCTTGCTTCCAGCCACAGAGAATAATAATTTTATCACTCCTGGAAGGTTCCTCTTGACCCCCTGCAATTACTCTTATTCCCCAACTCCAGCCCCAGGGAACCACTGATCAGTCTCTTGTAATATAGCTAAGTATTATTCTTCTAAAATTTCATGTAAAAGAAATTATTATTTTTGCTCGTAAGGAGGTTTTAAAGTTTTATCCACGTTTCCCACCTGTCACTAGTTTCCTGCTTCGTACTGAGGCGTGACGTCTTTCGGCGTGGATATGCTACAATTGATCTGTTTCCCTGCTGATTACATGTGCCACTTGAAATGTTTCAGTGTTGAGCCTATCAGGAGTAAAGCTGCTGTGCACGTTCACGGACAAGTCTTTGTCTGGAAAGTTGCTTCCATCTTTCTAGGGTAAATACTTAGGAACAGAATTGCTGGGTGACGCAGGTTCTGTTCTCCCCCTTGTCATTCTCACCCTCTTCTCCTGTTCTACATGTGGCTTACGGACAAATACGGTCTTCTTAAAATGTGTCAGTCACACCATTAGCATCTCAGTCTCAATCATGAATCACTTGGTGAGAGGATAGAGGAAAAAACAGACTCCATTTCCCCTGCTCTGTACTCACTGCAGCACAGTCAGCACAGAATACTTCTGTGACCCCTGGTCATCAAAATGTGTGGAGATTTCTCTCCACCAGGAACCAGTTCTGCAGTGGACGCCAGCTGGGTGTCCCGAATGCAATTCAATTCTAACACTCTTGCCCGGGAGGCGGCATCAGACCTCGCAAGTTGAAGTCTCAGTCCCACGAGGCTGCCTGCCCTTCCCACCCCCACTTCAGATGTCAGTTCCAAGCACAGGCTGTGGCTGTGCTTCTTCACCTACGGACTATGAATTGAGGTTCCCATGATTCCTTCCTCCGGTTCAATTAATTTGCTATAGCAGCTCACAGGACTCAGGGAAACACAGGTACTGGTATGCAGTCGTGTTGATTTACAACTGCAATGCATTCCGAGAAATGTGTCATTAGGTAATTTTGTCGTAGTGCAAACATCATAGAGTGTACTCACACAAACAGATCGTATAGCTTACTACACACCTAGGCTATATGGTATGGTCTGTTGCTCCGAGGCCACAAGCCTGTGCAGCATGTTAGCGTACTGAACACTGCAGGCAACTGTAGCACAATGGTAAGTGTGTGTGTATCTAAACACATCAAAACACAGAATTAGAATCTTAGGACACCACTGTTGTACATGTGGTGCATCCTTATGTGGCACATGGCTGTATGATAAGGGATATTACACACATACACACACACACCAGTGAATACCAGTGAAGAGATGCATAGGGCAAGGCATGGGGGAGCGGGTGCCGAGCTTCCAGGCCCTCCGTAGGCTCGTCACATTTTAGGAACCTCCACCTGTTCAGCTGTCAGGAAGCTCAGTCCGTTTGGGTTTTAATGGAGGCTTCCTCGCATAGGTATGATTGCTGAATCATTGGCACTGGTGATCAACTTGACCTTCAGCCTCTCTCCCCTCCCTGGAGGCTGCAGGGAGAGGGCAGGGTGAGGCTGAAAGTCCCAACCCTTCAGTCATACCTTGGTCTTTCCTGTGACCAGCTCCCATCCTGAAGCCACCTAGGTGATGCCAGCCACTGGTCATCTCATTAGCATACAAAAGACACTCTTATCGCTCCAGGGAATCCAAGGATTTTAGGAGCTGTGTGTCAGGAAATGGTGGGGAAGACCAAATATCTATTTCACATCACACTTGGTTTCTAGAAAGAAGCCCAGGCAAACAGATGAGTCAAGAGAGCCTTACAATGTAGACAAAGGTAACTTCTGCAGCCTAAAGGCAAGAAACATGGTCAGGACTCGGGAAAGACTGAACAGGGAACTGGAAAGCTGTCAGGAACAAAGGCAGCTGTGACATCAAGTTGTGTCTGGTCAATTACCTTCACCACCATCTCTTTCATTGTTCCCTGCTATTGACCAGTCCACACATTTGCAGGTGGTCCTGCGTGGCCTTCCTGAAATGGGTGGCCCACCGTCCAAGTCAACAGGATATTCCTGCTCTGACCCTGATAGTATTAGTGTCCACAAATTTAAAGATTCCAGGAAAGAGAATCTGATGGATCAGCTTGTGGCAACTATCATCCCCTAGTTCAGTTAGTTTGTGAGTGTGTTTGTATGTGTGTGAATGTGTGTATGTGTGTATATGGGTGTGTTTATGAGTGTGTGTGAATGTGTATGTGTGTGAGTGTATGTGTGGTGTGTGTATGTGAATGTGTGTGTATAAGTGTATGAGTGTGTGTATTTGTGGTGTATATATGTGAATGTATAAGTGTATGAGTGTATGTGTGTGGTGTATGTGAATGTGTGTGTCTGTGGTATGTGTATGTGAATGTATAAGTGTATGAGTGTATGTGTGTGGTATGTGTGTATGTGAATGTGTGCATGTGTGTGTGAATATGTGAGTGTGTAGTGTATGTGTGATGTGTGTGTATATGTGAGAGTGTGTGCATGTGTGTGTGTGCATGTATGTGCGTGTGTGTGTGAGAATCATGGATTCATGTAGCACGGCAGATTATCCAAATGGGCAGAGAACAAGGCAGTTTCTCTGCGCACACGTGTGGCTGGTGGAACCTGGAACAATGCTGGATGATGGACATTTCTTGTGGATCCTCTTCCGCCTGTAGAACGGCTCCAGCAGCTGGCAGCCTCTGGTAGGCAGCTGACTGCCACCAGGCACATGCCAGCAGTTTGAGTCTTTACTAATGCAGTTGGTTCTGTGCATAATTAATTATCAAAAAAGTGAACAATTCAAATTTAATTCACTAAAAGTGCGTCACAAAGCACGAATATTAAGAAAGACTTCTGTCTCCAAAAACATGGGTACAAATGAAACCTTTATAAGTCTTTGATTGATATTTGAGTCACATTCACTTCAATCCTGAATTTGCATCACTTTCTGAAAGACTCCTAGTTTTATATGGATCATTTTGTATATTTTTAATAGTTTATTGTTCACATGTTGCATAATTCATCCATTAAAAGAATACAATGGAATGATTTTTAGTATATCCACAAATATATGCAACTACCGCTACAATTTTAGAATATTTTCATCACCTCCAGAAGAAACCCCATAAGCTTTAGCTATCGAACTCTACTCTCCCAGCAAACACAAATCTGCTTTCTGCCTCTATAGAAATGTTCTGGACATTTCGTATCAATGGAATCATATAATATGTGGTCTTTTGTGACTAGCGTCTTTCACTTAGCCTAACCTTTGATGTTTTTGAGATTCATGCATGGCATAGTGTGTATTAATGCTTCCTTCCTTTATAAGGGTGAGTAACATTGCTCTGTATGTATTAATAGATTCTGCATTTGTTTATCCACTCATCTGTCAACAGATACTGGGTTATTTCTGCCTTCTGGTTATTGTGAGTAATGCTGCTATGAACTTGGGAGACTCTGCTTTCTTTTCTTTCGAATGTATATCCAGAAATGGAACAGCAGAATCATATGCTAATTCTATCTTTGCTTTACGTGAGACTGCCACGCCGTTTTCCATAGCCCCTGTGCTGTTTTCTATTTCCACCAACAGTGTATATGGGTTGAATTTCTCCACATTTTTGTCAGCGCTTGTTATTATCTCACTTTGGTTCTAGCCATTCTAGTGGGTGTCAAGTGGTGTCTCTTTGTAGTTTTGAAGACTCACAGGCATTTTCAACTAGCTACATCCAAACAGAACTATCATTTTTCTCTTAAAATCTGCTTCTCTCCTAGTGAGCCCCATTTACATCAAAGGCATTGGGATCCACCGACAAACCAGTGTGTGTTTCCAGCACCTTCTTTCTAATCTAGCACCCATGTCCATGCTTGACATTAGCACCCTGAGCCAGCCGTGCTCTCAGCATGCTGGGTGTTCCATTAAATTTTAAAAATCTATACCATGTGTCTTTCATCATTTTTCTTCAATTATAATATACAGTCATTATTGAGAATCTGCAAAAGTATAGAGATGAAAATTTAAAATACTTCCCTCACCTAGGGAAAACAATGGACCAGTGAATTGAGTTCCTAATGTGGTTGTCATGTGTACACACTCCATGAGTATAATTTAAAAATAGACACTCTTTACCCCTGACTGAGGCAACTCTAAAGTGGTGAGCTTCCCTTCGTCTGGAGTTCTCCTGTGGGGTTGAACCAAAGTTTGTATTAGCCCGTTTTCACACTGCTATAAGGATTCTATCTGGGACTGCTTTGATAATTTATTAACCAAAGAGGTTTAATTGACTCATAGTTTTGCATGCCTGGAGAGGCCTCAGGAAACTTACAATCATGGTGGAAAGCGGAGGGGAAGGAAGGACCTTTGTCACATGGTGGTAGGAGACAGAGAGAATGCAAGGGAAATGGACACTTTTAAACCATGAGGATCTCGTGAGCACTCCCCCACCATCATGAAACCAGCATGGGGGAAACCACCCCCATGATCCAATCACCTCCCATCAGATCCCTCCCTCAACATGTGGGGATCACAATTCAAGATGAGATTTGGGTGGGGACACAGCCAAACCATATCCATTACCCTCCAGGGGACTTTGTTGGATAGCGCCCCCACACCCCCATCCCTGGTGCCACTTCCAGTATCTTCTGGGGAGTGTCTCGTTGGACCACATATAACCTGCTTCTCAACACCTGCTGTAGGGGAGCCTGACAGAAAACACATCCTGATATAATCTGGCTCTGTGTCCCCACCCAAATCTCATCTTGAATTCTAGCTCCCACAATTCCCATGTGTTGTGGGAGGGACCTGGTGGGAGATAATTGAATCATAGGGGTGATTTCCCCCATACTGTTTTTATAGTAGTGAATAAGTCTCACAATATCTGACGTTTTTATAAGAGGACACCCCTTTTGCTTGGCTTTCATTCTCTTCTCTTGCCTGCCACCATATGAGATGAGCATTTCATCTTCTGCCATGATTGTGAGGCCTCCCCAGCCATGTGGAACTGTGAGTCCATTCTTGGGTATGTCTTTATCAACAGTGTGAAAACGAACTAATACAGGTCTTTCCACATCTTTGCTAATCCAGGATGGCATTTTAAAACAATTTTTTAATATAAAACAATTTCATAGCCAGACACTTTGGCTCATGCCTGTAATCCCAGCACTTTGGGAGGACGAGATGGGTGGATCACCTAAGGTCAGGAGTTCAAGACCAGCCAGTCCAACATGGGGAAACCCTGTCACTACTAAAAATACAAAAATTAGCCAGGCATGGTGGCATGTACCTATGATCCCAGCTACTTGGTAGGCTGAGGCACAAGAATTGTGAACCCAGGAGGTGGTGGCTGCAGTGAGCCGAGATCACACCACTGCCCTCCAGCCTAGGCAACAGAGAGAGACTCTGTCTAAAAAAAAAAAAAAAAATTCAAGCACACGCAAAAGTACAGATAATAGTATAATGAATCCCTAGTGCCCATCACTTATTCCAATAATTACCCATATTCTGTTCTTCATGTTCTATCTGCCCTCCCAAAACTGTTTTGGCTTTTTTTTCTGGAGCATGTACAACAAATTCCAGATGTTGTATCACTTCATTCAAAAATACTCCAGTGTTTATCTCTAACAAACAAATAATGAATGCTTAGATGCACACACACAATGCCATTCTTATATCCAAAAGATTAATCATTCCTTAATATTATCTAATAACCAATCTATCTTCAATGTTTCCCAATTGTCTCAAAAGTGTCTTTATTAGCTCGATTTATTGCTCTTAGCTGATATGTCTCTTAATTCTCCTGTGATCTTAACAGTTCCAACTCTTCCTCTGGTTTCTCCATACCAGCTATTTGTTGGAAACAATTAACTCATTTTCCAGGTCATTTATCTTACAGAATGTCTCACTTTTGTATTGAGCTGGTTGAATTGCTGAATAATCATTTAAGGCTGTCCTCCAACCATCATATTTCTTGTAAACGGATAGTTAGATCTAGAGGCTCAATTAGGCTCAGGTAGTTCAATTTATGGACAATAATACTTTACAGGTGATGCTAAAAACTTACTGCCAAGAGTCAAGAGGCACAGGATGTCTGGGGTCCCACCTTTGGTGACATTAAGAAAAATGAGAGGAATCAGCCATTGTCAGCCTGATCCATCCATTATAAACTTTCCCATGAACTTTTCACTTCATGGTTTTAGCTCTCCCTTGGGATTGTAACTTCGAAATATCTTTGTGAACTTGATAGCTGAGAAACGAGACTTATATGTGTTAGTTGGTAAACTGGTTGCTCATTTAGCAGCTCTGGGGATTCTTCGTGATTTAGTGTTACCTGACTCCTGGTCAGGCCTCCCCGTCGGGTCTCGATCTGGTCTGGTCCTGGCCTTGCCCTTCCCATCAAGCCGTTTGGACTGTTTGAGGCAGAAGTCATCCCATACACTACTGGGAATTATCCCACATTCCAGGCTACAGGAAGGTGTAAGATCCAAGTGCTACCTGGATTCCAGCTCCATGCTGAAATGTTTGCTGCCACATCAAGATCAATGCCTTCGAAGCCACCAGTGCTGCGAGAGAGCTGCAGAAATCACCACAAAACCTCCATGGAACTGCCTGCAGGGCCTCACGTTCAACAAGCTTTCCCCTCCACAGTCAGCACTGCAGAAGGAGAGTTGAGTGACACAGTGAATCTGTTCATTCTTACTCGCTTTTTTTCACTTGTTTATTTCATAACCCTCTTCCTAAGGCACAGACATGAGTCTGTGTGGGCTGGGCCACAGAGCAGTTTGCCGGGTAGATGCTGCCCAGGATCAGAACGAGCCCTTAATCCTCACCTGGCCCACTCACTAGGGACTCTCATGTGCTCTTCCATCCTCCTTCCCCTTAGGATGAGTTACTTCCCAGGAAGCTCCAAAGTCTCTCAGCAAATGTGTCTTTGGTACAGTCAGCCCATCTGCCATGTAGACAAGACATACAGACCTGTCAGACCCGTCTGAATCATGGTATGAGAACAGGGAACCCCACCCACTGGAGCCCCGCTTCTGCCTAAGCAGCAGCAGAAAGCAGAAAGGTTGGAACCTTCAGAAAGGAATAAACCATGTGCTACCAAAGGGTGTTCTTCCAAAAGACCTTTTACAAATATGAAAATTCATTTTAGCAATCCAAGCATCTCTCTTTGTGGAATATGTCTAGGAATTGGATAGGAAAGAAAGACTGGAACAGCCGCCCGGGGACTGGGAGGACTCTCTAATTAGTTCTGTTTTCCTCCCAGAGAAACTCCCTCGAGTCTCAGGTCTTGATCAAGGATGCATGTAGGACTCTGGTGAATTTTTAACTGCTTCTTATCCTTCACTGATCTGAGGGGAATTCCAACGCTAGTCACTTACTTTCTTGTGATAGTGGCCGGGGACAGGCCCAAGCTAGATACGTGACCACAGCAGCAATGATGTCCAACCATTTAGGAAACGCCCCTGGGGATAATGATGATGTTAGAACACTGTTAAAGTGAAATTTTGCCCCCCACACCAGCATGGGATCCCAGATACCTCTCAGAAAGGTCCCCAAGGGAGAAATATACACACCCTGGAACAAGCAGCCCAAAGACAGTGTTCTCTAAGCATTCACATCATATTTTTATTTTATTTTTCGAGTAGCATTCCTGTTTTTGCACATAGGAGACCACCATTTCTACCCAGCTCCTGAGCCCACGGCTGTACTGGGGCTCTCTGGACACCACTCCTTTCCTCTGACTTCCCCTCTGCCAGCTGCCAATGTGGTTTTCTTCTCTCCAACCAAAGAGCCAGTGAATCTCAAGTATGATTTTATCACCGTTAAAGACTGTCTTCTTTCTCATTAGAATGGATTCTAAGTGAATTCCAATCCGTTTGATCTTAGGGAGGAGTTGCCAAGTCCCAGTGACAGTTGGAGAGGACATTAGAAGAAAATGAACCGTGGACCACTTAGCAATTTTGCATCTCAGTGGTGGGCCCTTCTCCACACATGGCTGAGTTAGAGGTGCCGGATCCAGCTCTCATGCCTCGCAAGAATGTGACTGCCGGCACTAAGTCTTTGAGTCCTCCAGGCCAAATGTGATGCTGTGTGGCTTCCGAAGCCAGGGCTAAAAGGCCATGTGGTTTCTGCCTTGTTCACTAGAGCATTTGCTCTTGAAGTCCCGACTGCCTTGTAAAAAGTCCAATGTCTCTGAACCTGCCATGCTCTGAGGAAGCCCACACCACATTGGAGGCCATGTGGAAACACTCTGATCAGCAGTTCCAGCTGAGCTCAGGCACAGAGATGTGAGTGAAGACACTTCTAGAAGGTTGCAGTCATTCAAGTCTTTTACACTGTGGAACAGAGAGCAGAGACAAGCCAACTCTAGGGTACCCTGCCCAAATTCCCAACCCACAAAATCCATGAGAATAATAAAATGATTGTTGTTTTTCTCCTGTAAGTTTTGGGGAATTTTGTTCCTTAGCAACAAATAGCTGGAACATGGATAGCTCTGCTCCTGGCCTCCATGCAAGGATAGAAAATTTTTATTTTGTATCTTTTCCTTTATGTTTTCCTTCTCTTTCACCTGACATCTATTATTGTGGGGGAAATCCTGAACTCTTCCAATCCCTTCTAGAAAAGCCAAAGAAGCATCTTTCGATTGATAATCAGTGATAATCAATCATTTGCAAATCTATACGAATATGCCGAAGAGGGAACTTTTAGAGGCATGATATGGTTCGGCTCTGCCTCCCAACCCAAATCTCACCTTGAATTATAATCCCTGATCCTTAAATATCAAGGATGAGACCAGGCGGAAGCAATTGAGTCACGGAGGCGTTTCCTCCATGCTGTTCTCGTGATAGTGGGTGAGTCTCATGAGATCCAATGGTTTCACAAGCGTCTGGCATTTCCCCTGCTCACACTCACTCCATCCTGCTGCTCTCTGAAGAAGGTGCCTTGCTTCCCCTTCGCCTTCTGCCCCTGATTGTAAGTTTCCTGAGGCCTCCCCAGGAATGCGGAACTGTGGGTCAATTAAACCTTGTAAATACCCCAGTCTCAGCTATTTCTTCACAGCAGTGTGAGAATGGATGAATATAAGGCATATGCAGTGAAGGTGGCTGGAAGATTTCCATTTGGCCACTGACTTTACTTACGCTGGTTTTCAGTGATCTGCGATGATGTAGGAAGAAAGGAAAAACAAATCTGAAGATGAAGGAAGTCATGCTACCAGGACACTCATAGTGGAATCATTGCATTGGCCATGAGCCCTGCAGTAGGGAGGCCACCAGGTCAGTGGCAACATCTGTATGACGGAGGATGTGACCACTTAACAGTGATGGCAGAAAGCTCAGGAGAGATGGGGGAAACGCTGAGATACACACTGCTCTGGAAAACAGACGTGTGCATTGAAAGCAGTTCCGGATAAAGTAGAGAAACAAACCCAGGAGATAGCGGTCACATACAATCAGAAACATTCACAAGGAGGCTCATTGCAGCCCTGCTGTTTTCAGCAAAAACATGGAAACAACCTCACGCCTCAGTCAAAAGACAAGCGAGCAAATGAACTCTTCATTGGCATAAGTACAAGCGATAAAACTGTATAGAAAGGAAAGCGGGGCCAGGGGCGGTGGCTCACGCCTGTAATCCCAGCACTTTGGGAGGCCGAGGCGGGTGGATCACGAAGTCAGAATGAGACCATCCTGGCTAACATGGTGAAACCCCATTTCTACTTAAAAAAAATACAAAAAATTAGCCAGGCATGGGGGCATGCGAGTGTAGTCCCAGCTACTCGGGAGGCTGAAGCAGGAAAATCGCTTGAACAAGGAGGCGGAGGTTGCTGTGAGCAGAGATTGTGCCACTGCACTCCAGCTTGGGTGACAAGAGTGAGACTCCATCTCAAATAAATAAATAAGAAAGAAAGCAGGCTAGTGAAAGCCAGGACTCGGGCAATGATTAGTCTCGGATGGAGGAATGCTGGAGGGCCTAAGAAGAACCATCTGGATACAGGAAGGTCGTTGTCGAAGTAAGAGCTTTTGTTTTGGGTGGTGAATCTTCTGGTGCTTAAAAATAAAGAAGTAAAAATCTGAATGTGCACCATCCATGGATCAGCATTGAGGGCATGTCAGGAAGCAAGGACTGTGGTTAATCCAGCCCGGTACAGGAGGCCCAGCCGAGCAAAGAAAGGGAGACCATGAGACGGGAGGGGAGCAGGTGCAGGAGCAGGCAGAGGCAGCTCCTCCAAGCAGCTGAGCTGCAGACTGGGAAGAAGGTGAAGGCAGCAGAGTGAACTGGGTCAGGATGCGTGTTTGTGTGTTTGGTTTTAGTGCATTTGCTAATGGAAACTATCCAGGAACTGATGATGCAGGAGCGAGGGAGAATCCCAGAACTGGCATTGCGAGGAAGCAAGAGAGAATCTGAAGTGGGGTCAATGAGTTTCTCTCTGTGGAGCAAAATGTCCTGTCCTCCTTACAGAAGGGGCAGCTGCCTGCTTGCCTGGCAAGGTGCCATCTCAAATAAAAGGAATGTGGGTGTCAGGTATAACCTAAGACATCCACCTTGCACCCACACACTGTGCATGTTACAGACCCACTTACTTTCCCACAGTGACATCTTCTTATTTGCAGAAAGCCATGGACCCAGACAATCCTCCTCCACCTGCCTGCCTTTCCTCAAAATCCTGCCTTCATCTCCATTCTCTGGGAGAAGGAAGATACTTCACATTTTCCAAGAGAGGCACATTTAGCAGCTATCATGCCCCTGCCTGATTTCTGTGCTCCGCTGCCTGGTTTCTGTGCTCCTCTGCCTATCAACAGTGACTGCAGGCTCTTCGAACCGCTCTGGCCCACCCTGTGGCTTCCACCTTCATAGCTTGATCTGCAGACAGCTGAGCATTCCGCTTTCCCCACCATGCTGTCCCTGGAGGGTCTTTCTTCCTTCACATTTGTAAGAAACAGTCGATACGATTTCAGGCGTAGTTTAATGCTGCCTCCCACATGGCACATCCCCATCCCCAGTGGACATGCTCCCCTTCAGACCCCTGCCTCGTGTTATCTAGACATTTCTGATGGGCCCTGCCCACCACCCCCTCCACACCTGCTCTGGGCAGGACCCTCCCCGGGACTCAGCCATGTCCTCGTCATCGTTATGTGCCCTACAGCAGGCAGGCTCCAAAAAGCATCTGTTACCCTCCCAGGCGGTGAGAGTCCTGATGCTGCCCCCAAGTCCCTGTCCCTTCTAAGAGAAGAGTTGGGGAGTCAAGCATTATGCCTGATGCCACATCCAACTCTTTAGGCCAATGGAACTGAGCTATACAGTTTTAGTTTCCTGAAAATCTAGGGGAGTCATGTGAAGAGACTCCTCACCCTGAGCTACATACAGAGTGAGACCTCTGACTCCTGGACCTTCCTCCTGGGCTCATCCCGGGAGCACCCTCCTCTGCACCTGCCCCTCCTCCCCATGGAGCCTCCCGCCAATGTGGGTGGACACTGCAAACTCAGAAGTCCCACCCCTGCCCTGGCCACGTGCCCATTCCTGTATGCACATGTCCAGCTGGGTCTTCACAGAGCTCTCCCCACCTCGCCTCTCCAATTTCCTGTTCCCATCCCCATCTCCGTCCTCATCCTGCCCGTCCCTGGCCTGTGGGGCAGCTTCTCAGTGGTCCCGGCCCCGCCCAGTTCCTAGGGCCCCTGCTGTACCATCTGACCAGATGCTGACCTCAGCAGCTACATTCACTTCTGTTGCCTGGGGACTTGGAGGAGCTGAGCCCTGGCTGGAGGGGAAGGGAGAGACTTTAATTTAGTTCTTTCTTTTGAGGCTTTCCCTCTCCAGACCGGCTTTCATTTCCTCCCTGTGGCATTAGCCCAGATGCTCCTTGTCTCCACCCCAGGCCTTTTCCCACAACCAGGGAGGTGGGCTGGGACCGGAGAGGGTGGCGCCCGGTTTTGCAGGCTTGGTTTCCATTAATTATTGGGATAACAATAAGAAACTGAGAAGAGAGACAGAGACAGAGACAGCGACAGATGCAGACTCGCAGCGCCACGTTGCATCGCAGCTAACACACACTGCATCGCAGCTAGCGCACACTGCATCGCGGCTAGCGCACACTGCATCGCGGCTAGCGCACACTGCATCGTGGCTAACGCACACTGCATCGCAGCTAACACACACTGCATTGCCTGTACATTTTCCAAAAGTTTCCATCTCCAGCTGGGCTGGAGGAGGTCGTGAGTGAGGGCTGGGCCCCCAGGGAGAGATCTGGTAGCCCCCTCATCTTGCGGTGTGAGGGAGCCTAACAGGAGGGCCGGGGACAAAATCCAGTGGGTGGAGGACGGAAGCACCTGAGGATCCTCCCATTTAGGGAGGATCTTGTCTTCAACAATTTTTAGATATGGTTTTGCTCCTGGCATAGGAATCTTCATTCCTTCCACTCCCGGAACCAAAATAAGAGAGACAGGTTTCCTCAGCAACCGAGGAAACATCTCTGGAGAAGGCTTATATTGTTTTGAAGTGTTTTGAAATCTTATCAATGGTTTCCAGGGAAACAAGGATGATGAATAGAGGCCTTTCTAGGTAAATTTAAGAAGAAACACAGGGGAACATATTTGGATTCACAATGTGCAAGTATTCAGCTATTTATCAAGGCAGAAAAGTATAGTTCACTCTCATGTGACATTTTAATTGTAATACTAGTTCAGCTTCACGTAGAGTAACTCCTCAGGGAGGTCAGCATTATTTGAATCCCAATTAAAGAAATTACACAAAGTTTTTAAATCATGAAATTTGTGAATCCCACAGGAATCAAAATTTTAATTAACATGATGCATTACAAGCAGGGAAAATAAAGATTTACAGTAGCAATGAAGCGGCCACACTCTGGCCAGAACAGTTTTCGAATCCAACAGCAGTGGAGTCCCCAGCAGAGACGGTGCAGTGACAAATGAGCTCAGGGAGAAACAGCCAGACCCCCAGCGTTTCATAGCGGGCCATCTTCACTGTGGCGCCGGCTCACCTGTCACTTCTACTCTGTTTGCCAGTCAAAAACGCCTAGCAAGTCTGACTGTCCAATGGATACGGGGTTTTAATCTTTTCTCGTTTTGTTAAGCTACCGAAATCACCAGGTGCCTTTGTGTTCTTTCAGCAGGTAATAGTTTTTCTTGGTTGATCCGTGATTATATCTCAGGGTTCACCTTTGCCCTTATTGATTGTGTGATTATTTTTTTGTTTGTTGGTTTGTTTTTGAAACAGGGTCTTGCTCTGTCGTCCAGGTTGGGGTGCAGTGGCACCATCACGGCTCACTGCAGCAACTTCCCAGGCTCAAGCGACCCTCCCACATCAGCCTCCTGAGTAGCTGGGACCACGGGTGTGTGACCACACCGAGCTAATTTTTAAAAAATATTTTGTAGAGATGGGTCTCACTCTGTTGCCCAAACTGCTGTTGAATTCTTGGGCTCAAGCAATCCACACACCACAGCCTTCCAAAGTCTTGGGATCAGAGGCATAAACTGCCTCACCCGGCCCTGTTTAAGTCTTCCTAGCTCTCTGAAGATTGCTCAAGAAAACAATGAAGGAAGATCAAAGTACCAGCGTCTTCTAAGTCCAGTTAATTTCATATCACTGTACCTCTTGAGAAACATCTTCCCTTTAATTGAAATTGAAATTTGCACTTTAATATCTTGAGTACTATTTTCTATTGTCATGGTGCTCTGTATATGCTTTATATAAGGTGACACTCTTCTATTTTCCTGGCTTTTGTTATTGGAATCAAATAAAATTGATTACAAGCAAAAACAGATGAGCCAACCAGGCACGGTGGCTCATGCCTGTAATCCCAGCACTTTGGGAAGCTTAGGTGGGTGAATCACCTGAGGTCAGAAGTTCAAGACCAGCCTGGTCAACATGGTGAAACTCTGTGTCTACTAAAAAATACAAAAATTAGCTGGGCGTTGTGTCAGACATCTGTCATTTCAGCTACTTGGGAGGCTGAGGCAGGGAGAATTGCTTGAACCCGGGAGGCAGAGGTTGCAGTGAGACAAGATCATGCCATTGCACTCCAGCCTGGGTGACAGAGTGAGACTCCATCTCAAAACAAAAAACAAAACAAAACAAAAAAATAGGAACCTAACTATATAGCGAATTGATATTATAACCACAAAGGAAAATAACAATTAATTCCAATCACTTTTGAAAAGTGTACTCTGACTGTGCACCTTCCAGTGGGATCGATTTTAAAGACAAAAGAGCTTCAAAGAAATGCTGAAATTTACTTAATAGGTTTCCTTTCAGCAGTGACACTGGTGTAGTAACTAAAAACTATTCTGTGGGTTTGTAGGACTGGGCAATGAAGAACTATGCAGGAAAACCCAGGTCCTCACAGTGGGAGAAGGGCGATGATGTATATGAGGTGTGAGGGTGTGAAGAAGAATCTATTGGTGTGGGACTGGAGGTAGGAGGCAAAGGCGTCATCACATGAACTCAGGATTTTAATTTAAAAACCTGTCTTTCATAACTCTGCCCACTGAAAGGAAGACACAGTGACACAATGGCAGCAATGAGCACACTTGGCTCCCAAACTTTGGTTTGTTCGTTCTTTCTTTCTTTCTTTCTTTCTTCCTCTCTCTTTCTGTCTCCTTCCTTCCTTCCTTTCTTTCTCTTTCTTTCTCTTTCTTTCTTTTTCTTTCTGTCTCCTTCCTTCCTTTTTCTTTCTCTTTCTTTCTTTCTTTTTTTCTTCCTTCCCTCTCTCCCTCCCTCCCTCCTCCCTTTCTCCCTCTCCCTCTCTCTCTTTTTCTTTCCCTCCCTCCCTCCCTCCCTCCCTCCCTTCCTTCCTTCCTTTCATCTTTCTGTCTTTTTTTTCAAGAGAGGCTCTCACTCTGCTGGAGTGCAGGGGTGCTATCATGGCTCACTGCAGCTTTGAGGCTTTGAATTCCTGGGCTTAAGTGATCCTTCCACCTCAGCCTCCCAACTACAGACGCACACCACCACCACACCTGGCTAATTTTTAAAAAAATTTTTTTTGTAGAGACAGGGGTCTCGCTGTGTTTCCCAGGCTTGTCTTGAACTCCTGGGCTCAAGATCCTCCTACCTCGGACTCCCAAAGTGTTTGGATCACAGGAGTGAGCCACTGTGCCCAGTCACATTGGCGGAGAATGGTGTTTAGAAACCAGACCTTGGTTTGGTTTCTCAACCCAAGGGGAAAATGGTGATTCCAGGTCTGGAGCGCGGAAAGTATGAGGTCAGCCTGAAATGCCTTCTAGTGTCAGAAAGAAGGGTGTAGCCAAAGACTAGGCAAGGTGTGTGAAATTAGCAGACTTGAAGGGCCTCCAGTGGGCAACATTTGGAATGGCTTCAGTGTTTTCTAAAAATGGACTCTAAACACATTGCATTTTTAAAAAAGTATTCACCAATCCAAAATAATACCAAAAAACTAGTGATGTTGGGGACAGATCTTCATACAACAATTCAGGCAATAAACAGAAAACAGTTACCATTTTGTAGCCAGCAATGTCATACTATATTCAGATAAGAATATATCCAAGGCACGGCTGGAGGAAAGAGGCAGCCGTGTGGGGCGGGAGGCTGGCAGAGTGGATGCCCCTTGTCAAAAGAACCAGCTCCACCTTCCCCGTCCTGAGAGTCTCTGAAAACAAGACCTGGTCCTGACATATCACCCTTCCAGCACTGAACCCTGGCAGGCACGTTGTGGAACAGGTATTTTCCAAAATCTCTTTCTGACACCCATGTTTGACAGCAAGGAAGTTCAGTGACCAGCTTCTGGGTCACTGTTCGTCAATGGCTTTGGGAACACGGTCTCCATCAGCCAGTATTCGGCTAGAAGGTGGCACCGGGGCAGAGGGCAGCCTTCAGCCCACAGCCATCCCAGGAAGGCTCCTGCCCAGCCAGCGGGTCTGCTGAGGGCAGCTCCTCAGTCCAAAATCCTAAAATTTCTCCAGGAGTGAGTAAGAGTGACAGTTTCCACAGAGTCCCCACCAGGCGCCGAGAGCACAAGAAGGTAGAGGCCCCTCTCCTGGAAGCCTTGCAGGCGTCCTCCATGCCCATGTGGAATCCCACCCCATGTTTAGTTTTCTTAGGACTCTGTTAGCAGAAGAGGGCCAAGATCTAAACACATATTTGTTGAAGGCTGTGCAAATTCCACAAGTTCGATAATTTTGCAAAGACTCAGACTTTTTATGCTGTTCACGAGTTCAATGCTCCCTCCTCCTCCCCCTGAGCACCAGGGGGGCTTCACAGACACAGCAAATCCTGTTTGCTCCTATGCCCTTCACATCCAGATCAGGCACACCAAGGGCACGCTGGTCTTGGAGACAGGTCTGGTCCTGGTCTCAGCTCCACAGTGACCTTAGGCAACCTTTTATTTCATCACCGGTGCCTTCATCTCTCACGTGGGACAGATACTGTTATCTGCCCTGTAAGGTGATTATGAACACTAAATGAAATTAGAAGCTTGTGAGAGTTTGGAACTGCTTTCTTCTGAATGGAGTTTCTTACCTGCAGTGCCCCTGAATGCCTGCCCTTGGAAGCAGCGATAGTTAAGCAGATGTGGATTTCCTTGTACTTGAAGCCTTGCAAGAACCCATTGGGATTTGGAGATGATTGCAGGTATTCTTCAACTCATCAGAACCAGAATGATCCAACATACACAAGGAAGCATGCTCTGGGTGACCTGCTGGCTGCTGCCGGAACAGGCGGGCAGGCCCTGCTGTCTCTGCCTGGGTCTCTGCACTGCTCTGCAGCCGTCTACCTCGTCTTGCTGATGAGCAGCTGCTGCAGAATGAGGGATTGGGAGGAATTACTAGAGACCCACCCATGGCAGTATAAAACCAAACCAAACAAAAACAACAACAAACAAACAAAAACCACACACAAAAAAAGTCAAACAAACAAAAACCGCAAAAAAGTACTGTTGTTATTTTTTAGAACAACTTTCTTCCCCCCAAATCTCCATTTTTCATTTTAGAGAGCCTATGCCAGCATCTGTAGAAACCCAGCATGTGCATCGATAACCAGAACCCGGAGCTGCACTGATGTGATTTTCCAAGCACCTGGAGTAGTCCTGGTAAAACCCACAACCTAGACACCATTCACCATCGAGGCAGCAAACTTAGGGGATTTCCCAGAAGAGGAGGATGAAGAGTTAGGGAGCACATCAGATGCCCTGGCAGTGAGGCTGGGGAAGCAAGGCAGAAGCGGATTTTAAATGAATCAACAGAAACCCAATCCACTGAACTGGGCCATGCTGGAGATGGAAGGGTGCTGGGCAGGCATGGAAACCAGGACACAAACATCGGCAGGGACCTTCTAGCTCTCTGGTGCTGAAGGAAGCTTGACGCAGGGGGTTTGTGCAGTCAAGCATCCTTGGCGCACACCCCCTAGGATGAGAGGAACATCCCAAGGTCAACCTTCTTTCAATTCTTTGTGCACCAAGCAGTGTCATCATCCAGCTGCCTTGGCAACCATCCTATAGGAAAAGAAAGTGTTCCCTGAGTCACATCACACCCATGCCATTCTGTCCCATCAACAATCACTTCTCTCCTTATTGATGGATAAATTAGCCTCAGGATTTATACGTCAGTTTTTATGAGTCTAGTTAACTTGTGTCTGTCTTTGAAAGACACCCACTGTTCGTGTAATAACAAAACCAGTTTTCTGGAAACCAGAGCTGGGCTGCAAAGAATTCACCCAGGTTAGGGCCGCCCCTTAGGGGCACCTGCTTGTGCAGCCAGCCCAGCTCTACTTGAGACTGGCTTGCCTTGAGGCTCAGTGTATGCGGTCACATAAGAATCATTGTTAAAGAATGACAGACCACATTTTGACTACTTTGAGTCAACAGCTATGCTTTTATGTCGCTCTCTGTGTCTAGTATCCTTTTTATTGTCACTATAAGCATAAATAAAATGTTCAATGAATGCTGATTTATTTAATAGACTGATTTAATAAATAAAATATTGAGCCTATATTTATTAAACATTTACTATATTTATTAAATATATTTATTTATTTAATATATTTATAAAATTATTTAGTAAATATAGGCTCAATATTTTTGACTGAAAATGAATAAATACCTATGAGAGCAAAAGGCAGCCTGTATGTGAAAGCACTATAAGATAAATATGCTTTATAAATACAAGAGATTGTCAATTGCCCAGGGGGATTCCATTCTAACACAAGCCACCCACAGGACAGGACTTACATCCAAACCATAACCCAAGCCTGCTTTATGGGTTTCATAGTTATAAACAGCTTCTCACACATACTTTCACTTTACCCTCACAGTGCTGTAGGTGGGGTGAGGCGGGAACTAGGATTTGAATGTTGTGTTGTGTTATTTGCATTTGATCCAAGAATGCCTTAACCTTGATCTGCCAATTGCTTCTTTTTTACCTTCTTCCCTCCTCACTCTTTAGCACAGGACTCCTGTGGGAGCAATATACAAAAACAAAACAAAAACAAAAATAGAACCATCAACTGATGGGAATCAATTATTTAAAATTAGCACAGGCCTACTGTCTATGGATATTAAAATCCAACAACAAAAATGAACCTTGACCTAAACCTCACGCCATATACAATTATCTCAAAATGGATCATGGACTTAAACGTAAAACATAGAACTATAAACTTTTGAAAAAACCCAAGAAGAGAATCTTTGAAATCTAGAGCTAGTCAGAGTTCTTAGACTTGACACCAAATCATCATCCATAACAGGGGAAATTGATCAATTGGGCCTCATCATAGTTAAAGACATCCGCTCTCTGAGAGACCACGTTAAGAGATTGAAGAGACAAGCTATGGAACAGGAGAAAATATTTGCAAACCACATGTCTGACAAAAGAGTTGCATCTAGAATACATGAAGAACTCTTACAGCGGTGATATACAGATGGCAAATAAGTACATGAAATGCTGGTCAACGTCATCTGGCAGAAAAATGCAAAATAAAACCAGAATGGGATGGAAGACATACCTGCCAGAGTGGCCAGCATAAAAATAACGACCACACCAAATGTTGACAAGGATGGGAAGCTGGGTCACTCATGCATGACCAGTGGGAGTGTGAAATGGTACAGCCCCTCTGGAAAAGAAGATGAGTCGTTTCTCATAAAACCAAGCGTGAACTCACCATACGACCCAGTAGCTGTACACTTGGACATTTAACCCAGAGAAATATTTTTCTGTTCACACAAAAACTTGTTCATCAGTATTCATTATAGACTCGTTTGTAATAGTCAAAAACCGGGGACAATCAAAAGAATCCACCACAGCGTATGGTTAAAAAACTGTGGTCAGACTGGGTGTGGTGGCTCACACCTGTAATCCTAGCACCTTGGGAGGCCGAGATGGGAAGATCACTTGAAGCCAGGATCACTTGAGCTCAGGAATTTAAGATCAGCCTGGGCAACATGGCAAAACCCTCTATGGAAAATACAGAGATTAGCCAGGTGTGGTGGCACGTGCCTGTGGCGCCAGCTACTCAGGAGGCTGAGGCAGGAGGATGGCTTGAGCTCAGGAGGTTCAGGTTGCAGTGAGCCAAGATTGTCCCATTGCACTTCAGCCTGGGTGACAGAGTGATGTACTGGCTCAAAAACAAACAAAAAACCTGTCATACCTCCATGCCATGGAGTACTACTCAGCAATGACAAAACCTCAAACTATTAATGCATGCAACAAACGACTTGGAAGGATCTCAAGGGAATTATGCTGAGTGGGGAGAGCCAACCCTGAAAGGTCACATGCCGTCTCATTTCATTTATATGGCACTCTTGAAGGGAGGAAATTACAGAGGTGGAGGACAGATTACTGATTGTCAGAGATCGTCTTCCAAGGTAGCACAAGGGATAATCGTAATGAAACTTTTCTGTATTTTCACTATGGTGGTGGTCACATGTATCCACATATGTGATAAATTTACATATAACTAAACACATGCACACACATGCAAACGCATTTCACAAGTGATGAAATCTCGAAAAGGTTAGTATTAGTATCCCAAGGCTACTGTAACAAATTACTCCAAATTGGGTGACTTAAAAGAGCAAAAGTTTATTCGATCGCAGTGTTTGGGGCAAAAGTCTGAAATCAAGGTGTTGACAGGGCCGGCTCCCTCTGAAAGCCCTAGGGAAGAAGAACAGCCTTTTTAAGCTTCTGGAAGCTCCAGGTTCCCTGACTGATGGCAGCATCCCTTCAATCTCTGCCTCTGCCATCACAGGGCTGTCTTCCTGTGTCTCTCTGTGTATCAGCGTAATTTTTCTGGTGGTGTGACATTGCGTTCTGCTATAATTACGCTACCATTGGGGACGTTGGGGGTGAAAGTTATATGAGATCTCTCTGCAGTATTTCTTACAACCACATAGGAATGTGCAAGCATCCAAACTAAAAAGGTGTTTTTCTTTTCTTTTTTTTTTAAGTTGGCATAGGAAGAGGCTGAGCAGGGAGGGATGCCCAGGTCCTGGTGTCTGCTTGACTGTGGGGCAGCAGGAGACATGGAAGGTAGCATCGAAGTTTCATGGCTGGATGATGGGAGACGGGCTGGACCAGGACATCACAGAGGACAGGGAAGGAGGACCACACCAGGGTCAGACCAGGGGACTGGTGGTCAGCATGGTGGCTTCAGGGACTAGAAGTGTGAATTTATTTGGAATGGAAGTAACACCAGCCAGCTTAAGCAGAAATGAGGAGTTTCCTATAAGATTAAAGGGAAGAACCATTGAAGCTAATGGCAGAAATGCAACTGGACCTCAGGAAAGGCCAGTGCTGGGCATGGGAGGTCCGTGGGCACCTAGGGAGAACATGCTCTTGATTTCAGTCCTGTTCCTTGACAGGCCAGACATCTCTATCCCTTAGTCCACCTGCTGTAGAGAAAGTGGCTAGACTCAGCTCAGGTCCCAAGTTTGCACGTTATCATTTCAGCCACCGGGAGAAACTGCCCTCTTGTTATTAGTCCTAGTCTCAAATTCCCAGATAAAAGGTTCTGACTGGCTCTCTTGGGGCCAGGCCATCTCCACTGTGGCCGAAGACAGGATTATTTTACACACTCACGGCCAAGCTCTCCAGAGAGCAACAGTTTAGGGAGGCCATTTTGAGCTGAACAGACATCCCAAAATGTATTCTCTGTCTATGACAGAAGTCTTTAAAGCACCTTATATTCAGTTCCATAAGCTTATTAGAGAAATGGAATTAGCCAGATTTTATTTCAAAAAAGGCATCTCTCTATATTTTTTCAACCATTATATTTTAGACGGATTTTCAACAATAGTAACTGAAATAAACATTTAGATTGGCTTTTATGTAACCATAAATTAAATTAACCAAAGCATCAAATCCCCAAGCATTCTTAGAGTCAGAGTTTTATTTTATTATAAATCCAGTCTATGAAAGCAGAAATCACAGTCAGAGATTGATAATAATTGCTCACTCGCAATCCCTTAAGCTTTCTAAAATCATTTATTACTCTGATAAAAATAATTCATCCAAAGACAAATGTGGTAGAATAACCCCTCAGCGCAAAGCCATTTTCTTTTAATAGAGCAATACAGTTTCTTCTTGGAGGCAAACACAATAGTAAGTGCAAACATAAGCAGATTGTGGTCATTTATAACCTGAGTTAGTGTCTGGGAGGTTTGCTGTAACAAGTGGGTGACCCGCTGGAGGTCAGATAACAGTAACTTGAGCAGAACAAGAGGTTTGAGATTCAGAACGAGGTATGAAGCATGAGAGGAAAGTCTAAAAAAACAGGGACAGGAAAGGAGCCTCTTCTTCCCTTCTTTTGTATAAAAAACCCTCAGAGGAGGATTTTCCTTCTTGTAAGAGCGTTTATGGAGCTGAGTCACAAACGCCACGCAGGTACACGCTGAATAAATAAATAGTTCCTCACAGCGTCTGCTTCCTAGACTTGGGATTTGTTGATTTCATCTCACAGTTGTGCCTCCTGGTGATTTTTCATTAATCGAGAGCTCCAGAAGTGAAAGAACTTCGTATTCTTTTCAAAACATCAAAGTGGACAGAGAGGTTTCTGGAAGCTCTTTGATTTTAAACCCATCTTCCTTCCCTTTCGGGGCATCCACCATTGAAAGAGGTGGACATTCAGCCCAGGGAGGACGAGATTGAAAAGCAAAGAGGAAGAGTCTAGAAGCTGCATGCACAGTGT
Source organism: Aotus nancymaae (assembly GCF_030222135.1). Classification (NCBI taxonomy): domain Eukaryota; kingdom Metazoa; phylum Chordata; class Mammalia; order Primates; family Aotidae; genus Aotus; species Aotus nancymaae. Next base: position 410,607 of record NW_026988444.1, read on the forward strand.
CACCAGCACGTGTGGTGGAAGACGGTTTTTGAAAATGAAAGCTCTGGGCAACCTCAAGAGAGAACTCTGCCAGTGTTTGTCAGTTAGGGATGTGGATGATATGATATAAAATGAAATCACATTCCAGGCATACCATTTCTGGTGGAGAGTAAATACATTCAGTAAAACCAGGTTCAAACAGGAATCTGTGTAATGTCCGAATGAACTATTATGAAGTAGTGGTGAAATATTTAAAGGCCAACTTGTGTGCACACCAAAATTTATGTGCAGAAGTTTTTCTCAGAAATCATGTAAGAAGTGAACTAAAAAGAATGCCAATGAGACGCTGGAATTCCCGTGAAAATGAACGGTGTGGCAGGCAGAATTCTGAGGTGGCCCAGGAGATGTCTGCCCCCAGGCATACATATCGTGTGCAATCCCTGCCTTGCATGTCACCTGGGAATTGAGGACACAAACACTCCTTAAGCTAGATTTTGTTATACGACAAAGGTGATGGGTTAGTCATTCCTGTGATCATGTTATGTCATATAAGACTCCAAGACCAGCCAACTGACCTCAAAGATCAACCAAACAGCTGTGCAGTGAGCTACCATACCCTATGAGGGCCACATGGCTGGGACCTTAGGGGGGTTATAGGAGCTGAGAGTGACCCCCAGTTGACAGCCAGCAAGAAAACAGGGACCTCAGTGCTGCAGCCTCATGGTAATGGATTCTGCCAACAACTACGTGAGCTTGGAGGACCTGGAGGCTTACATAAGAACCACACCCGCTACAGTGACACCTTGAGTTCAGCCTGGTGATGCTTTGGACAGAAAACTCAGTTAACCCGTCTGCAGACTCCTGACTTACAGAAACTGTGTTGTTGTTCTATATTCTCATGTAATTAAAAAAGAAAGAAATTTATGGTGCTTTAAGCCACTGAGTTTGTGCCAGTTTGTTATACAACAGAAAAGTAATACAGATCGTATCAGAATATAAATCAGTATAGTTTACCTCAGTAAGAGTTTTAAAAAGAATTTTATGCATCTGTCATAGAATAAAGGATTGCCGCTGTTGGATTAGAAACTTGAGAACCCTGAATGCATCATTTAAAAGAACTAGCACTGTGCTGGGAGTCAAAGAACACGGCTGTGCCAGGCTAACGGAGTCACTTCATTGCGATGCATGCTAGTTTTACACCCTGTTAAATGAAAAGATGCAGCAAAATTGCTTCTTAAGTTTCTTGTTAGTTTCAAAACGCAATGCCAATTAATTCCCAAGTTTGTCTCTTTCAATTATAAAAGTGATGGATATTAACATTCACTTTCCTGTGTAAAACCTTGCAGTCGTCAGCCTCCCTGGTTGATTTTTTAAAAGTCCAAATTACATGGCCTTGTCAATGTCTCCACCGTGTTTGTTGTTGTTGTTGTTGTTTGTTGTGGGTTTTTTTGGTTTTTGTTTGTTTGTTTTTGAGATGAAGTTTCGCTCTTGTTGCCCAGGCCAGAGTGCAATGGCAGGATCTTGGCTCACCAAACCTCTGCCTCTCGGGTTCAAGCGATTCTCCTGCCTCAGCCTCTCAAGTAACTGGGATTACAGGCATGTGCCACAACACCCAGCTAATTTTGTATTTTTAGTAGAGAAGAGGTTTCTCCATATTGGTCAGGCTGGTCTCGAACTCCTGACCTCAGGTGATCTTCCTGCCTCGGCCTCCCAAAGTGCTGGGATTACAGGCATGAGCCACCACGCCCAGCCTCCACCTTGCCTTTTATCCCTCCATTCTCATTACTTCAGCTAAGCTGACAGCCTTGCAGGGTTCTTTTTCTTATGTAGGTGTGGACACCTTTACACGCCTTTGTATCCACCACAGGGCCCTGGCATATCACAAGTTAGTGGCCGGAGGAAAGTTACCCAACCTCTTTCTGTCTCTCTTTTCTGACTTGAAAAATGGAGGTAATAATCCCGTCTTGTCTTCTGTATAGGATCGTTCATTCCTTCAGCACACATTTTTTAAGGACCTACACTATATCACCTACTCTTTAGGTGCTGGAGATGCGACAATGAATGAACGACACAAGGTCACTTGGCCTGTGGAGCTGATATTCTATAGCAGATGGTCCATGAAGTCCTCTTTGAGAAGATGAAATTTGAGGCAAGATCTGAGTGTAGGAAGGTGGGGGCCACACAGACACCGGGGATGACAACCTCCAGGACAGGGAGCAGCACAGGCTCAGGCCAAGGTGTGCTGTAATCAGTGCATCCCGCTTGCTGTGCAGCTTGGAGAAAGTCACTCTGCCGTTCTGAGCCGCCTTTCTCTCATTTGTATGAGACAGTCAGTGATTTTCACCCAGGAGACTTGGACCTCTAGAGGCCCCATAAAGAAAATAATGCAGGCTGGGTACGGTGGCTCACGCCTGTAATCTGGCATCTGGGGAGGCCAAGATGGGAGGAAGGCTCAAGGTCAGGAATTCAAGACCAGCCTGGTCAACATAGATAGGACAATCCCGTCTCTACAAAAAGAGAAGAAATTAACTAGGTACATTGGCTCACATCAGTTGTCCAGCTACTCAGGAGGCCGAGATGGGAGGATTGCTCGCACCCAGGAGTTCAGGGTTGCAATGAGTTTTGATCATACCACTGCACTGTAGCCTGGACAACAGAGCAAGACCCTGTCTCAAAAAAAGAAAGAAAGAGAGAAAGAGAAGAAGGACGGAAGTGAAAGGGGAGGGAAGGAGGGAGGGAAGGAAGGAAAGAAGGAAGACCAAGAAGGAAGGCTCATTATACAAATAAAGACAGCCCAGTTTCAACATTTTAAATGTGACTTTTTTGTTGTTTTAGGCTGGAATCATACCAACTCTCTGACACCGGTTATCTTACAATGATTTTCAGCTGCGTAGCGTAGCTAAGGAACTAAAAATGGAAGAGTAATTATTACAGAATAAGAATACATTTTAAGCGGAGGCTCTTTTTTTCATTTCTTTTTTTTTAAATTTCTATAGATTTTAGGGGCATAGGTGGTGTTTGGTTGCATGAGTAAGTTCTATAGCGGTGATTTCTGAGACTTTGGTGCACCCATCGCCCACGCAGTGTACACTGTACCCGATTTGTAGCCTTTTATCCCTCACTTCCCCACCCTTTCCCCGAGTCCCCAAAGTCTACGTACCATTCTTACGCCTTTGCATCCTCATAGCTTAGCTCCCACTTATGAGTGAGAACATACATGTTTGGTTTTCAATTCCTGAGTTACTTCACTTAGAATAATAGTCTCCAAATCCAACCAGGTCACTGTGGATGCCATTATTTCATTCCTTTTTATAACTGAGTAGTATTCCATGGTGTGTGTGTGTGTGTGCGTGTATATATATATATACGCACACACACATATACATATATATGTATGTATGTACCACAATTTCTTTATTCATGTGTTGGTTGATGGGCATTTGGGCTGGTAAGTGGAGGCTCTTTTTAAGTGGAGGCTCACATGCACAGTCTCCGTGGGAAAGAGAACTTGGAGACCGTCAGGCCGATGAGGTTTGGAGGCCCCACAGCTCCAGCTAGCTGTCATTCTTCAACCTCAGGAAAAGCTTTTGCTCTTTCACTGCAGGGCACAATCTCCTGAAAACACATCTTTAATGGAGGCCTTCCATCTACAAATGCAATTGATGGGGCCAAAGGTACCACTTTTGTCTGAAGGCGCTTACTTCCCAGTACCAAGAAACACCCGTCTACCCTGAAGAGGAACGCCACCAGAAGACACAGGGCAGGAGCTACCAGCAAGAAGAAGAAACTGCTCTCTGGTTTTGTAAATTCTGATGTCTGCAGCTACTGGAGTCTGGGAAGGAAAAAGGAGGGAAATAGCTGCTAAACCTCCTCCCACTTTGCCTCCCTGCTCTCTCAGTGAGAGAGACTGAGGGTCCAACAAAGAAATACCAGCATCATTCAGGGGAGTTGAAGTTCCTGTTAGCAAGGCAGTCTGCTTGGACGGAGAGCAGTGGGAATTGGGGAAAACACATTCTGTCCTCAGGGATGTTGCTGCCTGAATGCACGTTTTCTGGAGGATGCTGTGGGCTGAATCCTCTAGCCAGGAACAGGATGCTTCATCTGGAAGTTTTCAGGAGCTCTTCCTCTCAATAAAACGTTATTGTGCCAGAGCATTGCCTCAAGCCAGGATTCTCTCTTGAAACTTTTTTCTACTTTTTGTATTTTGTTTTACACTGGACTGGTATGCAGGGAGGCGAAGATCTCATCGAGGCACTTCCAGTGACTTTAAACAGCCACATAATATGGGCCCCCGTTTCAGCCTCTGCGTTGGCCCTTGGCGATGGAAGATAAGGTTTAAGCCAATACAGGCTAAAGTTTGGACTTTGCTGATAAGCGTTTCTATTTAAGGGACGGGGATGCGGATGATGCCAACAGTTTTGGACGGAAAAGTAAGATTATGCACCAGGAAAACTCATTTCCAAGGAAGCAGCCTGTGCGCATGGCTTCCCGGGCTGTGGCTGGGTTCCAGGTGCTGGCAGCAGCTGGCGAGGGCTCCCCACTGACCTGCCAATCCCAGGGACGAATCCGAAGCTCTGGGATTGGCAGGTCAGGAGCAAATCCAAAGCTCCTGTGATCTCTTTACTTGGATTATCAGAATCAAATGTGCTTTCTTTTCTTTCTCACTCTCCTTCTTTCTTAAAATGCTTTTCCAAAGACAATTTTCTTCCATGAACCACACTGCCTGCTATTTCTACCACTGGACTTTTGAGTCTCTTGCTAACTTTTTCTTTCTTTAACTTCCTGTGAATAATGCATGTCCTGGGAGCCCAGTCCTCCCAAACAGTACAGGTTGGTATAAATGAAATGTGAGAGTAACAGCCAAGTACTCATGCGCTCCTGGTTCTGAGACCCTGTACTCTACAGTTAGAGTCCCTTCCCCTGTGCACAGGCAGGTACTTTCCTTTAACTCCAGTATTTCTGCTAAGTCAACCGGCCCCTAGAGATATCAGGACATTAAGACTTTGTCTAGTCCCACAGCTAGTTGGAAATAAGGGGTGAAATCCTCTTCTAAGCAACATTTCTAAAGGGGGGTGCCATAGACCACCTGCATCAGAACTCCCAGGGGTCCTAACGAAGCCTGGGAATTTGCATTTTTAGTAAATTTTCTGGGTGATTTAAAAACCAAGTTTGAGTCCCTATCTGTATTAGTCTGTTCTCGCACTGCTATAAAACCATACCCGACACTGGGTAATTTATAATGAAAAGAGGTTTAATTGGCTCATCGTTCTGCAAGCTGTACAGGCTTCTGCTTCTGGGGAGGCCGCAGGAAACTTCAATCATGGCCGAAGGCTAAGGGGAAGGAAGCACATCTTACATGTGGGGGCAGGAGGAAGAGAAAGAGAAGGGGAAGCTGCTACACACGTTCTTTTTCTTTTTTCTTTCTTTCTTTTTTTTTTTGTTTTTTTGAGATGGAGTCTTGCTCTGTCGCCCAGGCTGGAGTCCAGTGGCGCCATCTTGGCTCACTACAACCTCGGCCTCCCAGGTTCAACCAATTCTCTTGCCTCAGCCTCCCAGGTAGCTGGGACTACAGATGAGTGCCACCATGTCAGGCTAATTTTTTGCATTTTTAGGAGACAGTTTCACCGTGTTGGCCTGATGATCTGGATCTCCTGACCTTGTGATCTGCCCACCTTGGCCTCCCAAAGTGCTGGGATTATAGGCATGAGCCACCACGCCCTGCCAGTGCTACACACGTTCAAACAGCCAGATCTCGTGAGAACTCTAGTGCTAGACAGCACTGGGGGGATGGTGCTAAGCCATTAGAAACCACCCTCATGATCCAGTCACCTCCCCCCAGGCTCCTCCTCCAACACTGGAGATCACGATTCAACATGAGGTTTGGGTGAGGACACAGAGGCAAACCGTGTCAGTGTCCTGATGGCTGTGAAACAGTTACACAACACACACACCTTGACGGCTGTGAGACAGTTACACAGCACACACACCCCGACGGCTGTGAGACAGTTACACAGCACACACACCCCGACGGCTGTGAGACAGTTACACAGCACACACACCCCGACGGCTGTGAGACAGTTACACAGCACACACACCCCGACGGCTGTGAGACAGTTACACAGCACACACACCCCGACGGCTGTGAGACAGTTACACAACACACACACCCCGACGGCTGTGAGACAGTTACACAACACACACCCCGACGGCTGTGAGACAGTTACACAGCACACACACCCCGACGGCTGTGAGACAGTTACACAGCACACACACCCCGACGGCTGTGAGACAGTTACACAACACACACACCCCGACGGCTGTGAGACAGTTACACAGCACACACCCCGACGGCTGTGAGACAGTTACACAGCACACACCCCGACGGCTGTGAGACAGTTACACAGCACACACACCCCGACGGCTGTGAGACAGTTACACAGCACACACACCCCGACGGCTGTGAGACAGTTACACAGCACACACACCCCGACGGCTGTGAGACAGTTACACAGCACACACACCCCGACGGCTGTGAGACAGTTACACAGCACACACACCCCGACGGCTGTGAGACAGTTACACAGCACACACACCCCGACGGCTGTGAGACAGTTACACAGCACACACACCCCGACGGCTGTGAGACAGTTACACAGCACACTCACCCCGACGGCTGTGAGACAGTTACACAGCACACACACCCCGACGGCTGTGAGACAGTTACACAGCACACACACCCCGACGGCTGTGAGACAGTTACACAACACACACACCCCGACGGCTGTGAGACAGTTACACAGCACACACCCCGACGGCTGTGAGACAGTTACACAGCACACACACCCCGACGGCTGTGAGACAGTTACACAGCACACACACCCCGACGGCTGTGAGACAGTTACACAGCACACACACCCCGACGGCTGTGAGACAGTTACACAGCACACACACCCTGATGGCTGTGAGACAGTTACACAACACACACACCCCGACGGCTGTGAGACAGTTACACAACAAACACACCCCGACGGCTGTGAGACAGTTACACAACACACTCACCCCGACGGCTGTGAGACAGTTACACAGCACACACACCCCGACGGCTGTGAGACAGTTACACAGCACACACCCCGACGGCTGTGAGACAGTTACACAACACACACACCCCGACGGCTGTGAGACAGTTACACAGCACACACACCCCGACGGCTGTGAGACAGTTACACAGCACACACACCCCGATGGCTGTGAGACAGTTACACAACACACACACCCCGACGACTGTGAGACAGTTACACAGCACACCCTGATGGCTATGAGACAGTTACACAACACACACACCCCGACGGCTGTGAGACAGTTACACAGCACACACCCCGACGGCTGTGAGACAGTTACACAACACACACCCTGATGGCTGTGAAACAGTTAAACAACACACACCCACCAGAAGCTGTAAGTCCTGTGAACGTGAACAGCTTCCAACTCGAAATGGCAGTCAGAGTGGGTGGGTGGGTAGTCAGTCACCGATATGAGAAATGAATAATTGCCATGCAGTAAAAGGCATTTAAAAAACATTTTTTTAAAAAAACAGGCAAACCATGCCCATGGAATAAGTCCCAGGATACAAAAGAGAAAACAGTGACAAGCAGTCTGCCTGCTCCACTCTCTCCTAGGGACTCTTCCTCCCTCTGCAGAGGCCACCACAGCTGATAGAATCTGTTTAGGAGAAAAGATTTGAAAATTGAGGAAAAGCTTACAGGCCATGTTCAACCTGGAAACGGTATTTTTATCATCGAAAGACAGTGAGGTCCATAAGATCTTCCCCCAACCCACCTGCAGGCAGAATCTCCCCGCTACCCCATCAACAAGATGCCCTTATCCTCACCCTCGTCCCTAGGGCCTGTGAATGGGTTCCAGTCCATGGCAAAAGGGAATGTGAAAAAGAGGTTAAGATTATGGATCCGTGGCCGGGCGCGGTGGCTCATGCTTGTAATCCCAACACTTTGGGAGGCTGAGGTGGGGCGGATCATTTAGAGTCAGGAGTTTGAGACAAGCCTGACCCACATGATGAAACCCTGTCTCTACTAAAATAGAAAAAAACTAGCCAGGCATGGTGGCAGGTGTCTGTAGTCCCAGCTACTTAAGAGGCTGAGGCAGGAGAATCTCTTGCACCGAGATCACACCACCGCACTCCAGCCTGGGAGACAGACCGAGACTCTGTCTCAACAACAAAAAAAATTATAATTTTAAAATAGAGATATCTTCCTTGCTTATAATGGGTGAGCCCAATCTAATCACATGAGCCCTTGTAGGAAATAAAACATAATTTATTTTCTTTCCTTTTCCTTTATCTAGGTTCTTAGTGAGACACTCTCCTGAAAACAAGTCAAATTAACAAAAGAAAAAACAAGCAGAAATGTATTAATACCTGCTGTACCCGTCGCATGGGAGAGGTCTCAGTTCAAACATATTTCTCTCTGAAGGCAGTGGCTTAGGGGTTTGCTTAAACAGTATTCTAATGAAGGGCCATAAACCCTATATAGTGACAAGATGAAGAAGGTGAGAGCAGTTCTTGTCTTTTAAAAGGTGGGAAACTGGAGGAAGATGGTAAAACGTGTTCCCAGGGTCTTCTGCTGCCAGCTGCTGCCTTCCCTGGGCCGATGACAAGCACTGTCTCCGGGAAAAAGGGACCGATGTCCTGCCATCAGGCAAGCAGAGGTGGAGGCAGTGTTCCCCTGCATTTTCAGTGTCTTGAACTTAACAGTCGTCGATATGTATATTTTTAATTTATTTATTTTACTTTAGGTGCATACTTATCTGGCATTTCTCCCCATGTTATCCCTCCCCACCCTCCCTTCCCTCCCCACCCACCGCTGTCTCTCCCCTATCCCCCCAACTGCCCCCAGTGTGTGATGCTCTTCTCCCTGAGTCCGTGTGTTCTCGTTGTTCAACACCCACCTATGAGTGAGAACATGTGGTGTTTGATTTTCTGTTCTTATGTCAGTTTGCTGAGAATGATGGTTTCCAGGTTTATCCCAGTCCCTAAAAAGGACACGAACTCCTCGTTTCTTATGACTGCATAGTATTCCATGGTGTATATGTACCACATTTTCTTTGTCCAGTTTATCATCGATGGGCATTTGGGTTGGTTCCAGGTCTTTGCTATTGTACACAGGGCTGCAATGAACATACATGTGCGTGTGTCTTTATAGTAGAACGATTTATAGTTCTTTGGGTATATACCCAATAGTGGGATTGCTGGGTCAAATGGAATTTCTATTTCTAGGTCCTTGAGGAATCGCCACACTGTCTTCCACAATGGTTGAACTCATTTACACTCCTACCAACAGTCTAAGAGTGTTCCTATTTCTCCACATCCTCTCCAGCATCTGTTGTCTCCTGATTTTTTAATGATTGCCATCCTAACTGGCGTGAGATGGTATCTCAATGTGGTTTTGATTTGCATTTCTCTAATGACCAGTAATGATGAGCATTTTTGCATATGTTTGAACAGTTGTCAATATTTTCAGGAGAAATATTTTGGTTTTCTTTATCCTTAAAAGCAGATAACTTTCTCCAGCTCCAGTCCAAAGCAGTTGCCGTAGAGAGAGTTGTGGGATCTGGAGTGTGGGAGGGACCAAGCTGCTGTGGCTGGAGGAGAAGCCACGTGGAAAGTGGAAGGAATACAGGTCACCTCGAGGAGCAAAGACTGGCTCCCAGTGGAGGCAGTAGGGAAACGAGACCTCCCTCCACAACTGTGGGGAACCTGACATGCCCAGTCATCCCCAGAGCCACGGAAGGCATGCAGCCCAGCTGACTGACTTGCTTTCTGGCTTGTGATTCAACTCAGCAGTCTTCAGTCGTCTGACCTGTAGAAGCACGAGCCAATAAATAGGTGTTAAGTCTCTGCGTTTGTGGTGGTTTGTTGAGGTTGCTGGACACACGTTGTGGGATGCACGGGTGCCGTCATTATGTGCCGAGGTGTGTGTGGTGTTGGCATCTGCATCGGTACACAGGAGAGGGTTCATCTGATTGTGAGTTGTCACCCTGCCAGCCTGTCACTACAGGAGCGGCTGCAGCCCTGCCTGCTGGACACGGGGGACGGCAGAGTTTCTGTGACGTTCCCGGGAAGGAGTGAAAACTGGAGGAGTGGGGATTGGTTGGAATGGTTGGGAGGGTCGCTTGCCTGCAGCTGGGTTTGCTGCAAGTATTGTTTCCAGCTGTTGCTCTTCAGGCTGGAGCTGATTTGGGGGAGAGAAAGCTGCGAGAGAGTGGGCCAGCCTGGTACCCATGCAAACTGCAGACCTGCCTGTCGGTGGCTTCGCTGCTGCTGTTGATATTGTTGTTTTCATGGTTGGCCCCAGGTGTGCTCAGGAGAGCCCTTAACTTGTTGAGAGGATGAGCTTTGGAACTGAGCCCCCGGGCCATTTCACGAAGTCCTTATGCCTCACTGACCTCCCGTGTATAATGGCGTGATAATAATAGGATGCCTTTTATGGGGCTGTGTAAGGACCCAAAGGGACACCTGTTTGTAAAGCTCAGAGCGTGAAGTATGGGAGCCCATGTCCTATAAAACTCATTCCTAACTTGCCCGATGCCTTTATGTTGGTGGGTGGTCCTCAGCGGACCCCCAGAAGCTTTCACATGGTGAGGGCCCCGCTTTTCTGGAGCTTCCTTGGATCATCTGCCCCCAAATAGACACGCTTTTGGTCTGCCATGGAACCAAATCCAACCCTAGCCCTAAAGGCAACCCCATCTCCCCATTAAAATGAAGAGTATTTTTAAAGTTCTGTCATCTGCATCTCTTCTGAGGGACTCCAGGAGACGAACTTCACTGGGCCCTGGGATCACATGGCTCATCTCCAGCCCAACCCCCATCTGTGGGGCGGCATGAAAGTGGCGTCTCTCTTGCAAGATGCTGCTGGACATTTCACTGGGGTGGTGGCCAACCTCTTAATGGTGAAGTCCAGCAGGATTTAAATAAGTCGATAATTTGGATAGCGATGCTCTGCCCCGCTCCACCCTCCCCTGAGAAGCCTGCATCTCCGCGTTTCATTTCTGGATTGGGATGGGAAAGTGACCCAGGACCCGTGGCAATCAGGAACAAAGTCAGAGCCTTTGATTGGAAAGCCAGCGCCACCTGCTGACTCCCAAGCTCACTTCTTTGGTCAGTTTCTCTGCCTGGGACAAGGAGTTTAAGAGCTCCTCACCCTTCTAGTTGCACGTTGATTCTGCCTTTGACATCAGCAAGAGGAACCCCTTCCTGTGGCCCCAAGCATTCAGACAGCATAGCCTGTCCACAGGACATTCAGGCATACTCAATAGTGGTTAAAATCAGACGCCTTTCATATTTTACCAACTTCCTATCATTTAAAACAACAGCTTTACATATATTGCTCAAGAATTTGTCTCTGGCAAAATTGACCCTAAACTCTAAACATCTTCTCTGGTCAATAATTCCGCGCAGGCCCCAGGGAAATGCTTCTCTGTAGGTCTGTGTCTCTACACCAAGGGTGACTCTGTCCAAAGGCTGTGAGGTTTGTAGATTGTACAACTACAGCTATCAGAGCTGGTTACTGAACTGCGACCATTTAGAAAAGAGAAGATATAAACTAAGTGACTTGTCAAATTCTTCGTTGCAGAGAGCATGGATGCAACCGATTCTTGCATAACCAGATTCTTTCCCAGGAGTGCCAAAAATCCATTTTCTGTTAGTAATTCCAGAAATATTCATAGATAAACAGAATACTCACAGCCCTTGCACCTGGTGTCCCAGGACATTTTTCTTTTTCTTTTTTCTTTCTTTCTTTCTTTTTGAGATAAAATCTTGCTCCTTGCTCAGGCTGGAGTGCAGTGGCACGATCTCAGTGCACTACAACCTCTGCCTCCCTGGTTCAAGCGATTCTCCTGCCTCAGCCTCTCGAGTAGCTGGGATTACAGGCACCCACCACCACAACCAGCTAATTTTTGTATTTTTAGAAGAAAAACTACTACTAAATTTTGCCATGTTGGGTCTTGCCTTGTTGGCCAGGCTGGTCTCAAACTCCTGACCTCAGGTCACCCTCCCACCTTGGCCTCCCAAAGTGCTGGGATTGCAGATGTGAGCCATTGCGCCGACCAACATTCTTCAATATTAAACAACTTGTGTCACTCTTACATTTTATATGTGTAGGTCTAGATACAACACGTGTGATGCTAAAGCTGATTCTTTGTGTTTATCTATGAATCTTGATATTGCTTTAAAGGATGGTAAAAGTCATATGAGTGGTAATTATTTAAAGGATAAAATTAAAACATTTTGTGTTTTATGCCACAACAACAATCTCTTTTGTGCAGCCCTATTACAATGTTTAAATAAGGTTTGTAAATTCCGGGTACGTTTCTGCACCAAAGTACTTTCCTAAGATTTTTACTGACAGTTACAATAACTACAGCTTTAGCAGGTTGAAGTTTCTTCAAAATGAAACAAAAAATGATCTGAGAACCTTAATGATTCCAGAAAGTTTGCTTAATTTGTCATTACTATCAATAGAATGCAAATCATATGAAAATATTGATTCTAACAACATAATGTTTTTGCTAAAATTAAGAAAAGACAAACATCTATGGATAATATATAACGTATGAATTATGTATATTGTTATTTACTTATTCAAACAGTGTATCCTATCCACAGGATACTTAGACATACACAATAATTATTAAATTCAGATGTCTTTGATATTTTACCAACTTTCTGTCATTTAAAACAACAGCTGTACATATATTTCTTTATTTTTGTTCTCAGGAAGGTATGCTTTTCAAAGTAGGATGATAAAACGTATTTTTTCCTTAGTTTTATTTGTACCTTTTAAGTATCTGTCTACTATATCTCTACCCATACTTCCTGATACACACACATGCACACTACCTGGGTCTCGCTTTGTACCCTTGCCCTAGACCTCACGAAGACTAGGAGAAACCTGCTGTTAGTGATTTTTCTAAAGTAAAACTTGCCTGGGTTGGCTGTAACATACAACATTCAGGTTTGTAAAAGTATTGGGGTAAGCATCTAGGTTTATTAAAATGTTAGGTTGGGGCACTGTCTCTAAAGGGGATTGACTTGGGGACAAGGAGGCTAAGGAAGGCCAGCAAGACATTTTAAAGCTACCAATGTCAAAATAAAGGGTGCTCTGGCCAGGTGCGGTGGCTTACGCCTTTAATCCCAGCACTTTGGGAGGCAGAGGCAGGTGAATCACCTGAGGTCAGGAGTTTGAGACTAGCCTGGCCAACATGGTGAAACCCTTCTCTACTACAAACACAAAAATTAGCCAGACATGGTGGCACACACCTGTAATTCCCGTTATTTGGAAGACTGAGGCAGGAGAATCACTTGAACCTGGGAGGCGGAGGTTGCAGTGAGCGGAGATTGCACCATTGCATTCTAGCCTGGGCAACAAGAGTGAGACTCCATCTCAAAACAAACAAACAAACAAATAAATAAATAAATAGAGGTGTCCCGGAGAGGCAGTCTTGCCTGGGAAGCTGTGAAGAGGGCACAGGAGCTTTGTTACAGGACCCTTTATTGAGTTCAGGAATTATCAAGTCAGCTTCTGGAAGCTTGCTCCTCTTTTCTGAGCAGTAAAGTGGTAATCATAGTTTATACTGATGTCTGTAGTGCTTCTTACTCCAAGAATACAAAAGAGGGGACTCAATCCTTGCCCCAAAGGACTTCCTTTGCAGAGAAGCATCCCTTCATGAAACAATTTTACTTCAAAATCGCTTGTTTTTAACTAGTATGCTGGTTCCTCAAAAAATTAAAAGCAGAATCACCGTGTGATCCAGCAATTCTACTTCTGGGCAAAAACACAAAAGAATCAAAAGCAGGGTCTTGGACACACATCTGCATACTCGTGTTCCTATAAGCGTTATTCACAAAAGCCAAATGATGGCAGTTGCAACTGAACTGTTCATCAGTGGATGGGTGGATAAACAAAACGTGGTGTATACATACAATGGCATCATACTCAATCCTAAAACGAAGGAAATTCTGACACACACTACAACGTGGATGATTCCTGAGGACATTACGCTGAGTGAAATAAGCCAGTCACTAGAGGACAAATACTATACAGTTTCATTTACATGAGGCACCTCGAGTGACAATTTTCTGTGTTAATTTAATTATTTCAGACTTGCCAGCTCCTTTAATTGTGTGAGTTAATTTTGGCTCCCTCTCCCCGCCCCCTCTCTCTTTGCATGTGTGTGTGTGTGCACGCACGCACGCGTATGTATGTACATTGACTGGGCTAAAGGGTGCCCAGATAGCTGGTGAAACATTATTTGGGATGTGTCTCTGAGAGTGTTTCTGCAAGAGGTTAGCACTAGAATCCGTAGACTAATTAAAGAAGAACTGTGCTCAGAGGTGTGGGTGGCCATCACCCAAACTGTTGAAGGCCCAGAGAGAACAAAAAGGAGGAAGGATGAATCTGTTCCCTCTGCTTGAGCTGAAGCATCCATCTTTTCCTACCCTGGGACATTGGAGCTCCTGGTTCTCAGGTTTCCAGACTCAGGCTAGGACTTATGCAATTGATTCTCCTAGTTCTCAGGGTTTTGGACTCGGGCTGTATCACACCGTAGGCTTTCCTGGTTCCCCAGGTTGCAGACAGCAGATCCTGAGACTTCTTGGCCTCCATAAGCATGTCAGTCAATTCCCATAATAAATTCCTATTATCTATCTATCTTCTATCTATCTATCCTATCTATCTATCTATCTATCTATCTATCTATCTATCTATCTATATCTATCTATCATCTACCCTACCTGTTCTGCTTCTTTGGACACCCTAGCTAATACATCTAGAATAGTCAAATTTATCATAGAGAGAGAAAGAATGGTGGCTGGCAGGGGCTGGGAGGAGGAAGGAATAGGGAGTTGTTCAATGTGTGCAGAGTTTCAGTTTTAAAAGATGGAGAACTCTGGAGATGGATGGTGGTGATAGTTGCCCAACAATGAGGACGTACTTAATGCTACTAAACTCTACGCTTAAAAATGGTTAAAATGAGGCTGGGCTCAGTGGTTCACGCCTGTAATCCCAGCACTTTGGGAAGCCGAGGCTGGCGTTCAAGACCAGCCTGGCCAAGATGGTGAAACGCCGTCTCTACTAAAAATACAAAAATTAGCTGAGCGTGGTGGTGCCTGTAGTCTCAGCTACTCAGGAGGCTGAGGCAGAGAATTGCTTGAACACAGGAGGCAGAGGTTGCAGTGAGCCGAGATTGCACCACTGCACTCCAGCCTGGGCACCAGAGCGAGACTTTGTCTCAGAAAAAAAGAAAAAAGTTAAAATGGTCCATTTTAATCTTATGTGTATTCTACCACAATTTAAAAAAACTACTTGCTACTAATTGACACATTGCTTCACTCTTTCATAAATCAAAATGTGCTTTTTAAGAGGCCTGCAGTGATTTGAGGGGCAGAAGGGCGAACGAGAAGAGCCCCCGTTCTCTGCCCCAGGAGGCTGTGGCCTGATGAAAGAGACAAGCTTAAGCAATAAGGGGCCCGGGTCTGAAGGTTCAGAATGAAATGACTGTTCTCCAGCATCTAGAAGTGACCTTGAGGAAAGCTCATTTCGAGATTTTGGACTGGTATCACTTAAAAATCACTGAATTGTGGAATATGATGCTAAGGGTTTTCAGATCTCGCCAGGACAACAGTCACCTCCTATTGATGAGAACACTGGGACGCAGGGTTTTCTCTGAGCAGCTCAAGGCCCCACGGCCAGGGGATCCTTGCACACAGCCCCACCCAGCAGCTGGCTTTTATATTTGTCCACAGAGCTTTCCTTTTTGCATTGCAGCCAGTATTCATGAGCAAGGTGCTAGTGTCACCCATGACAGTGGAGTGAGGTCCTCAGATTTCCAGGGGAGAAGTCCAACCTGCAGGAGCGAGGCACACATAAAATGATAACTCAGGCCTTGTGGGCCACGTCTTCCTTGGATACAAGGGCCCCAAAGTGAGTCCTCAGAGACTGAAATGCTTTGTGTTGCTCTAGGCAGCCTCACTCCCAGAAGTCATGGTCTCAGCTTCTTTTTTTTTATTGCTTTTTAGGTTTGGGGGTATATGTGAAGAACATGCAAGATTGTTGCATAGGTGCATATGTGGCACTGTGATTTGCTGCCTTCCTCCACTTCACCTATATGTGGCATTTCTCCCCATGCTGTCTCTCCCCTATTTCCCCCCAACAGACCCCAGTGTGTGGTGCTCCCCTCCCTGTGTCCATGTGTTCTCATTGTTCAACACCCGCCTATGAGTGAGAACATGTGGTGTTTGATTTTGTGTTCTTGTGTCAGTTTGCTGAGAATGATGGTTTCCAGGTTCATCCATGTCCCTACAAAGGACGCGAACTCATCATTTTTGATGGCTGCATAATATTCCATGCTGTATATGTGCCACATTTTCCCTGTCCAGTCTATCATCGATGGGCATTTGGGTTGGTTCCAGGTCTTTGCTATTGTAAACTGTGCTGCAATGAACATTCGTGTGCATGTGTCCTTATAGTAGAACGATTTATAATCCTTTGGATATATTCCCAGTAATGGGATTGCTGGGTCAAATGGAATTTCTATTTCTAGGTCCTTGAGGAATTGCCACACTGTCTTCCACAATGGTCGAACTAATTTACACTCCCATCAACAGTGTGAAAGTGTTTCTATTTCTCCACATCCTCTCCAGCATCTGTTGTCTCCAGATTTTTTAATGCTTCTTAACAGAAAGGCATTTCAGGTGAAGCTGGCATTTCAGCCCAGGCAATCAGCATAGGTTTGTGATCTTAATAAAAGCAAGAGTGGCCTTTCATTTCCTGGAGGTGGCAGAGTTTTTATGGTGTGCCGGATAAAAACGCCAATGGATCCTTTACACTCTCTTGAAATAGAAATCTGAGAAACTTATTCAGGAGGCTGCCTCTGGGAACCAGCTTACCTGAAGCACATCAATCCTCCTGGCGCTTTTCAAAATCCTCACTTATTTCCCCCAAAGTTTGAAAACTGTGGAAATTCAGACAGAGGATATAAGATGTATTAAATTGAAAAGTATCAAAAAGGGACTTGCTTTGTGTGATGGTTAATTTTATGTGTCAACTTGGCTGGGCCATGGTACCCCATTCTTTGGTCAAACACCAGTCTCAATGTTGTGGCGAAGGCGATTTTTAGATGTGGTTGACATTTAAATCAGCTGGATTTGAATAAAGCCTAGGACCCTGCATAATGTGGGTGGGCCTTGTCCAATCAATTGAAGGCCATAAGAGACTGACATTTGCTGAAGAGAAGAAATTTTGCCTCCAGACAGCTTTTGGATTCAAGACAACATCAGCTCTTACTGGAATTTCCAGGCTGAAGTCTCTCCTGCAGATTGCAAACTTGCCAGCTCCTTTAATTGTGTGAGTTAATTCTGGCTCACTCTCCCTGCCCGCCTCTCTTTGCGTGTGTGTGTGTGTGTGTGTGTGTGTGTTTACACTGTATACAGTTGGCCTTTAAACAGCACAGATTTGAACTGCATGGGTCCACTTATACATGATTTTCTTCCACCTCTACCACTCCTGAGTCAAAAAGACCAACTCCTCCTCTTCCTCTTCCATCTACTCAACATGAAGACGACCAGGATGAAGATCTTTATGATGATCCACTTCCACTTGATAAATAGTAAACATGTTTTCTCTTCCTTATAATTCTCTTAATGGCATTTTTTTTCTCTAGCTTACTTTATTGTAAGATTACGGTATACGAGACATATAACGTACAAAATATGTTTCATCAACGGTTTATGTTATGGGTAAGATTTCAGATGAACTGTAGGCTATTAGTAGTTAAGTTTTGGGGGAGTCAAAAGTTAGATGCAGATTTTGAACTGCACAGGGAAACGCAACCCTCTTGTTGTTCAAGGTCAAGTGAATGTACATATATCCAGTTTATATTTATATATATATCCATTTACATATATATAAAACATATATTCACTATATATATGACATATATGTTGTGTATATATATCATATATATGTTGTATATATCATGAATATATAGTATATTCACTATATATATGATATAGTGAATATACATATATCCATTTTATATATATATAAATGATATGTATACATATATCCATTATATATCTATATGGATAGATATATAATGGATACATATATTCACTATATATATCATATATATGATATATACATATTGTATGTATATATCATATATATGAATATACACACACAGGGACACATATACATGCTATATACATCATATATGTAGTACGTATACTCATATGAATATACATATATGTATATGAATATACATGCTACATATATGACATATATATATATATGTAGCTTGCATATGTGTCCCTGTGTGTGTATCTTGTATTGGTTCTGTTTTTCTGCAGAACCTTGACTAATATATTTGGAAATTGATCATTGCTATGCATTATGAAACTGTGAATCAAGGTTATAGATGAAAATACTGGATTTTATTTATTGGTTTCTTATTTGTTCTTTGGCATTTTCTTTGAGAAACACACTTAATATAAATGGTAAGTCTGTACTTTCTTCAGACCTATTCCAGGACCCTAGGATTTTCTCTAATCCTTGCTCTGTCCTTGCTTTAATCCCTTCCAGAGCCAGAGCCCTTCCCTCGCTGCAGCCCCATCTGATGTGCCCTCCCTCCTCCTCTTCCCACCTCCTTGTCTGGGCTCCATGCCTTTCCTTGCCTTGCAGCTCAGTCCTTGCTGCTCCCTGTTCTCTGCTTCCCCACAGAAGAAAGCACTCCTCGTGCAGGTGTCCAGGGGTGTCCAGGGCTGTCCTGTGAAGTCAGAGCACGACGGAGCCTGCCTGCGGGATTGTGGCTGCTGAGACTTGACACCAGCAGAGGGTCCTTGCCCTGCCCGGTGTTCACCAGCCACTCAGCGTATTCCCAGCCCCCTTATCTCCAAAACCAGCGCCCCGATTCTGTGTCGGGGGTAGTGATCCAGGTGGTGTGAGGTGTAGACAACTCCACCAGAGGTCAGCCCTTAGTCCTGCGATAGCCTGCGGCAGAGCCAGGAAAACTCCTGCAGGCAGGGAGCTGGTGGAGGGAGGGGCCCAGGATCCTCTGGGGCCTGTGCTGAGGGCAGGGCAGGGAGAGGATGGTGGCAGGACCAGGATCTGCCCCAGCACTCCCAGTTGGGTTGCTCCCTTCCACCCTCAGCAGAGCCTGAACCTTCACCCAGCACCACCTGCTTTGGGTCGTTCTTGGGATCTGATTCCAGACTCCTCTGGGCTTTGTCCAGTACACCTTCACTCACTTCCACCACCTCCTCTATGCTGCAAAACAAACGCCACCTTCAATGTGTTTGAGTTATGTAAACTAAAATAATGTGACATAGGAAAGGTTTGAAAAACCTCACTCCAAATGAGGTGGATCTTCTCCAAACTAAGAAAAAAATCACTGAGAACTGCGTATTATAATTTCAAAGCTTGCAAGCAGAGTGAATTCTAACTTGTCTTTATGCTATTGTCATATGGTAGGGATATTTCCACTGTCAGAAGAATTTCCTACCCATCTTAAAATAATTATATGAAGCTCATGGCTGTTCACTTGCATCTGAACTTCTGTGAGCAACCACTGCAGGGCCATTTAAACATCATTATTTTCTCCTGTGGGAATATCATCTAAACCATTGAGAAGTGGTGGTACCAATGCTGATGTGACCCTATGTCCTTGAAATAGAAGCCAATGGTGACAGGCCGGGCGCAGCGTCTCAGACCTGTAATCCCAGCACTTTGGGAGGCTGAGGCAGGCGGATCGCCTGAGGTCAAGAGTTCAACACCAGCCTGGCCAACATGGTGAAGTCCTATCTCTATTAAAAATACAAAATTAGCCGGACATGGTGGCGGGCACCTGTAATCCCTGCCTCAGCTTCTTGGGAGGCTGAGGCAGAATAGCTTGAACCCAGGAGGCGGAGGGTGCAGTGAGCAGAGATCGCGCCATTACACTCCAGCCTGGGCAACAAGAGTGAAACTCCGTCTCAAAAAAAAAAAAAAAGACATCGGTGATGAGGAGGCCAAAGAAGCACTATTATACTACTTGCTATTTTAGGAGAGGCCACTGAAAGCATCAAGGATGATACTGAGGAAAAAAATAAAAGTAGTTTTGAGGTAGTTAAAGTTTTGTGTTCAAATATTATATAATAAAGCAAGGGTAATAAAAAATAAGTGTGTGTAACATGGTGGTTGACACCCTTTCCTGGTTCAGATTCAAGATCTCATTGGTTGTGGAGAATCTGCTCATGGTTACAGGGGAAAGAAACCTGAAAGAAAGGAAAGGCTAAGCTGACTTAAAGAAGGAGTGGAAAGATGAGGGGGGCGGGGAGAAGCAGCAGAAAAAGCAGATGGGACTTCAGAAAAGTTTAGGGGTTTGTAGAGAGGGAGAAAAAAGAAAACAAGAAAAGGAATTTTGAAAGAGTTGCTGTCCTGTGTGAAATATATGTCCTTTAACTTTCTTTGAGAGACACACTGTGGTTGGCATTAGAGGTACTTTGTATACTCTGGTTGACACCATGGCGAGAGTGGGCCATGTGGGACATTGAGATATATTTGGGTTTCACATGGCAGAGAAAATCAGCTGAATGATAATTAGCGACACGTCTGTTTTTGAGAGTCTATTGTTTTATCTTGAGTTATGTAAATTTGATATAGGAAAGATTAATAAAATCTCACTCCAAATGAGATGGATTCTATCCAAACTAAGGAAAAAAAAAAAAAACACTGAGAATAGCATACTGTAATTTCAAACCTTGCAAGCAGCTTTGAAATTTTAAAATATTCATATAATTTTTTAAAGGATGGGTAGGAATTTCTGTTGACAGTGGAAATATTCTGCCATATGACAATAGCAGAAAGACGAGTAGAATTTACTCTGCTTGCAAGCTTTGAAATTACAGTATGCAATTCTCACTGATTTTTTTTCTTCATTTGGAGAAGATCCATTGCATTTGGAGTGAGATTTTAGTAACCTTTCCTATATCACATTATTTTAATTTACGTAACTCAAACACAGAAGGATACTGTATGGGTGGCGTTGCCTTTGCAGCATAGAGGAGGTGGGAGACGTTCTTTCTCTGACTTGACTAGAGATGTGAGCCTGAGAAAGTATTGGCTGAGCCTGGCTCTCTGATTTGAGACTCAGGACATTAAGCTCAGTCCTCTTCCACCTGCACACCCCCACCTGATGCTACTGTCATTGTGCCTCATCTGGTCACATCTGTCACCCTTGGCTCGTCACTCAAGGCCATCCATAATGAGAAGCCACCTCTCCAGCCATGCCTTATCTCCCACTCTTCCTGAAAGTGAAGCACTGCCTCTCTCACCCTGCGGTCCTTCCTGATGCTCACTCACATCCTGCAGGGCAAGCCATCCTCTCCCCCGTGACTGGCCCCTGCTGCTCTGCTGCCAGCCTCTGCAGTTTCTGTCTTCACTGCAGACTCGAGCCTCCATGAATTTGTTCCAAACACCTTCTTTTCTTCCTTTCATTCCTTTGATCTGCTTAGCACTATCTCAGCTCTAATTGCTGGTGCCTCCTGGGCAGCAACCAGTGCTGTTTATCCCCTCCCCTCATCAACCAGTGCTTGGTAAATTCTAAATTATTTAAAATCAATTTGTAAAACCCACAATTATTATCATTTCACTCTTATTCCAGGTCAATTTTGACAAATTTTAAATAGATTTTCATTGAAAATGACATATATCTTAAAAAGAGTTAATACAAAGATGAAGTTTATATCAATATATGTTTTATTTTTTCAAAATTATAGTATGAAGTTTTTTTCTGGAGAAGGACAAATTTTATTGAATTCCTACACGGGAGTTTCTCTTCTCCTTATCATATGGTACAGGAATTAAGCATGAAAGATTAATTCACATAGTCTTAGAGCTCTTTCTTCCCTATCTTCTTTGAGCAAAACCAGAAGGAATAAAAAGCCTATTTTCAGTCAATAGCTATTTTATTACCCTATTTGTTAAATTATTTAACTTTATTTGCAATACTATACTTCCCCCTTGTGGAAATAAACAGGCTATAACAATTGCAATCTTTCTTTTTCTGAATCCATTGCAGCAGTTTGTGAAAAGACCAGGAAGGAAACAGTAGCTTGTTTATTTCCAGCCTTTTCATCCCAGACTAGGAATTCCCTCTCCATTGGTTCTGTATCTGAAATTCATTTTTATTCCTTATTTTCCTCCCTAATTTATGATATGGTCTTGCAACTTAAATTCTTTTGTAATGTTATTCAAATGAAAATTCATAGGTTTTCAGAAGTACTTTATTTCCTAAACTTTCATCCATCAATTAATAATGCTTTTACCTTTATGAGGCAATTTTAGACATGTAGCCCATCAGTCTGAGCTGATAAGCATATATTGAATAGTGCCTTTGTTTGATGTAATTTCAGAGAAAATTGCTTCAGAGAAATCTAAGAAGCCTGCTGCTTTAGTAATATTTGGAGTAAATATTTTTATTAAGGAAATAAGCAAAAAAGCCTGGTGGAATACTATTTTTTAAACCTTTATACTTGTAGCAAATGAATAGTTTTGCTTAGTTGATTTGTTCCAGAGGTGACAAAACTGAGGACCTTACCTGAGATGACAAAGATAGTTAAGTGGTGGGACTGTGATCAAAATGTATTAACTGACTGAAAGTCAGGAAGCTGTCTGTTGAAAAACGTGCGCTTTGAATCAAGAGACCTTCCAAACAGGCTTTGTGTGAGCAACATGGCTGTTTATTCACCTGGGTGCAGGTGGGCTAAGGCCAAAAATGGTGTTAGCAAAGGGTAGTGGGATAGGAGTTGGTTTTATAGGTTTGGGTAGTTTTTTGGGGCTGGGGTGCTTCAGAGTAAGGTCAGTTACAGTGGTGCGGGTTAGGGGGCAAGGAGTATACATGACCACAAGTTCAGTTACAATGGCAGGGTTGGGTAAGAGGTGTTCACATTATCATAAGAGCAGTTAAGATGGCAGGGTTGGGTGAGGGGCTTGTCCAGGGAGGTGATTAGGGACAATGGCGAATGCAGGCAGTGGGTGGGAGACTTTAGCGGAAGCAAGCAGGACTTCAGACTTTCAGGCTCCAGGCTTGCATGTGGAGACCTGACACTGTCCCCTCACTTGAAACTCAGTAGGCAGCCACTAACAGACTAAGCAATAGATTGTGGCAATCAGTTTTGCATGGGAAAGTGAATCATAGTTTCCTAGAGTAAATGGAAGAACAAAAAAGAAATATCAAAGTTACTGGGAAAAATAAAGCATAAAATCTGACATGTAATAAGTGCGATTTATTATAAGGCTAAGGCTCCCATCTTCTATTAAAACACAAAATCACAATGGGCTGCTGCTTAAGAGGGAAGTTACAATTAAATAACATTAAAGCTTCTTCTATTTGGAAAACATGACAGCAACGGTGAACAAAACGTGTGTTTGGATGGTTTGGCAAAGGCGGTGAGGAGCAAAATGGCAAGGCGGTAACTCTCCCTGCTGTGACTGTCTCTGGAGTTCCTCCATTCCTATTTTTTTCCAGGCTACACAACACTATTGAGAGAAAGAAATTTTATGACAGCAATGGCCAGAAAAAATAGTAGAGACAAAATTGGACATTTAAATTTCTAGAAAGTGCTATCTACAGCTTTAAAAATACATAAAGCAAAAACTGTTTGAAGTACAAGGAGTAATTAACAGAAACATGAATGCAGTAGAAGTGTGTGCATATACAAACACACACGAATATAGATATATATATTCATAACACCAACATTCTATATTCCAATCAGGCATATAAAAAGTTAGGCCGTAAAAGCTTTGTAAAATATATCTAATTGAGACAAATCAGGTGTCCGCTTTCAGATGTAATGGAGTGACTTAAATTGGACTAACTTTTGTGCCAAGAAAAAAAATCAGCTGAGTAAAATGTGCAAAATGACTGTGTGAAGCGTGGGCAGCCACTAATGTAGACAGTACTGAAAGGCAGTTGTGAGAAGGAAAGCACAGACGATAATTTCTGCCTTAACCCTGGTAGTTTTCCCTGAGGGACTTTTTTAAAAACCTTGCATGAGGAATAGAGACCACCTCTAACAAAGCTGGAGATCAAGCCTCGATGAGACCCAAGCTGATTCACTGACACAGTACTGCCTGACAGGAAAAAAACCTTCTTTGAAGAAAAACATCATTATCAGAGCCTCTACAATTTTTACCTACAATGAACAAAATAAAATTTAAAAATTAAAGAACATGGTAAAAAAGATAGGACCAAGAGAAACAAAAGCTAAGAAAAATGTAAACGTTATATGTAGTTTCACAGGTGATTTAGATATTGGTGTTATCAAAGAAGAATTTAAAAAATTTATTAGCCATTCAAGAAAATAAAGGATGGCATGGAAAAACAAGAGTAAATATGGAGAATTCCAACATAATTGAATGTAAAGAACAAAGCAACTGGGCAGTCTAGAGCTGAAAAATACAATATTTGAAATAAAGAATTTATTAAATGCATTTAACAGTACACAGGACATAGCAGAAGATAGAGGGATAAAACTCATTCCAACTGAAGCAAAGAGAGAAAAATAATGGAATGAACAGTACAGAACATTGTATACATATAATTAGTGTCCCCAAAGGAGAGGATGCAAAAGAGCATAAACGATATTTAAAGAGATAATGGCTAAGTATATGTTTAAAAAATAATGGAAGACATCAACCTACAGGTTCAAGAGTCTAAGCAAACCCTAAGTAAGATATCCAGAATAAGCGTATCTTAGTCAAACTACTGAAAATCAAAGACAAAATGAAAATCTTAAAAGCAGGCAGGAGTAGTGGCAATACATTATTTTCAAAGGATCAAGAATAAACCTTGCAGTTGACTTTACAACAGAAATCATGGAAGCAAGTGGAATGTCATCTTTAAAGGACTAGGTATCAGCCAACCTAAAACTTTATACACATTGAAAATATTAATAAAAGTAAAAGCAAAATAAGGAATTTTTGACAAATGAAAGCTGAGAAAATTTGTATCCAGTAGAGTTGCTCTAAAAGAAATACTAAAGATGGAGAATATCTTCATGATTTTGATGTAAGAACAGATTTCTGAAATAGTTTTTTTAAAAGACACTAAACCTAATGAACATAATCAATAAATTGAACATAAATTGATAACTGACATTAAGCATTTCTGTTTACCAACAAATATAAGTGTTTATATTTGTGAACCATGTACTTGATCAAAGGCTTTTGTTCAAGATCAATGAAAAGGAAAATGTGTAAAAAATTTGATCAGGAACTTTCCAAAAGAATCTAAGAAGAACTTCGACTTCATTAGTTACCAGAGAAATACAAATTTAAAATACAGCAAGATACTACTATTTTATTAGCTAGATTCTTAAATACATTCTAGATAAGCTGAAATTAAAAGACTGACTTCATTAAGTGTTGATGAGAATGTGGAGTAATTCATGTGCACTGTTAGTGGAAGTGTATGTAAACTGATAAAAGCACTTTGGAAATCTTTTTAGTATTATCTATTAAAATTGAATATACACATGTTCTATGCCCCATGCATAGATGAACCAAAATACATGTGCAAAAGCATTCATAGCAACATTAGATGTAAAGCTAAAAATGCAAAACAATGCAAATATCCTTGAATTGTAGAATGAATATATAAATTATGGTATTGTCATACAGTGGAACACTATTATTCTGTTAATAAATTTAATCAAGTAAATAAAAGGAACAAATGAAATAAGAGATTTTGGAGGGGGGCCAGGTCCATTCTTAATAAAAATAAAAATATTATGAGCTAAGAACATACTGACACTTTTCTTTTTGGAACTTTGGGTGCAGAGATTTAAATTAGTTATTCTCTTCAGTTCAAGGTACACCATCGCCATGATTTGTGTAAGACTCCCTCTTGGCTTTTGTTTCTACATCCATTTATTCCCTCCTCCACATTCTCTAATTCTTTCCTCCTAACTTCTTTCCTCAGATGGAGCTGCCCTAGAGGGTTTGATATGTGTCCTTGGAAAATAAGTTTGTGAATGTGTGTGTGTTGGTAGGGGGTCAGGGGAGGAGTGATGGTGAAGTTAATTCACATGAAGTATAAATTACAGTTTCTTGCTTTAAATTGAATGGTTTCTTATATTTTCATTATATCTCTTAAGATCTCTCCATGTTACTATTGCAATATCTGGTGTATTGTTACAAAGTCTGGCAGTTATTTATTCAACTGCCTCCACTTCATTTTCTTATCTATTCCCCTAGTGATGAACACCTAGCTTGCCTCCAGCTATCTCCGTGTTACTGCAAAGGACATCCTACTACTCGTCTCCACATGGACCTGTGTGAGAATCACTTTGGGATACGTATTTGCCATGTGATTGTGAAGTAACAGAGCGTGTGTGTGTGTGTGTGTGTGTGTGTGTGTGTGTAATTTGGCAAATCCCAGCAGATTGCTCTTCAGAATGACTGCATCAATCTCTTTCATGAGGAGTCCTCCCATGCTTCTCTTTTTTCTGGCAAATACAGATATTATTGCACTTTGTCATAGTGATGAGATTAAAGTGGTATCTTAATTTCCCTGTGTAGTACAAGCTTGAACATCATTTTCATATGCTTGCTAATGATTAGCATTTCTTCTCTATCCATTAGTTGTTCATATTTGCCTGTTTTTCTATAGGGCTTCTTGTCTTCTTGTTTATTTACAGAAGAAACAAGATTGTAATTTCATGGCATTGATTCATTATTAGTTACAGATGTTGCAATTATCTTTAACCAATCACTCATCTGTCTGCTGTCATTATCTATACGGTACTTTAGTGAATAGAAATCTTTAATTTTGACATAATTAAATCATAATTCCCCGTATAATTGTACTATTTTGATTTTTTTCAAAGAACGCCCTACTTGCCTGGGTACAAAGGGAATCCCTGCCTGTTTCCTTTTTTTAAAAAACATAGGTTTATTGATGTATAATTGATATACAATAAATTACATCTATGTAATATACTATTTGTTGTTTTAAAATTCATATGCACCCAGAAAAAGATCACCACAGTGAAGATAATGAACCTATTTGTCACTCCCAAAAATTTACTCAAGACTCTGTAATCCATCTCTTCCTCTCACTCACTTCCAGTCCCAGAAATTACTGACATGTTTGTCTGTATTCAAATTAGTTTGAATTTTCTGGAATTGTATATAAGTGGAACCACAGGAATGTATTCTTTCTGGTCTGGCTTCTTTTTTTCAGTGTAATTATTTTGAGTTTTATCTATGTTGTGTGTTAACTCATTCTTTTATGTTATTGAGTCGCGTCGCCTTGCATATATAGGCCACAATTTAATCCATTTACTTCTTGTTGTTGGACATTTGGGTTATTTCAAGTTTTGTATTAGTATAAACAATAATAATTTATAATATATTTATAATGTTTAATATATAACATTAGTATAAGTAATAATACTTGTACTTTGTGTATAAGTCTTTGAATGAATGTGTTTTCATTTTTCATGTGTAAAAGCCATGTATGGTAAAAGTTAGTACGGTAAGTGGATATTTAATGTTTAATAAATTGCTATACTGTTTTGAGGTGGTTGAGCAGCTTTACATTCCCATCAATAGTACATGAAAGTTCCAGTTGCTTTGCATCTTTACCACCACTTGGCTTTGTCATTATCTCTATCCATCCATCCATCCATCCATCCATCCATCCATCCATCTATCTCGCTCTCTATCTGTGACATTCTAGTACTTGCCTAGTGGTATCTTGTGGTTTTAATTTTTATTTCGTTAATGATTTATAAGTAATTTTTTGTATGCTAAGTTGCCATCACGTTCATATTCTTGCTATTAGCATTTCCTCTCTATGCATTAGTTATTCATATTTGCCTGTTTTTCTATAGGGCTTCTTGTCTTCTTGTTTATTTACAGAAGAAACAAGATTGTAATTTCATGGCATTGATTCATTATTATTTACAGATGTTGCAAATATCTTTAACCAACCACTCATCTGTCTGTTGTCATTATCTACATGGTACTTTAGTGAACAGAAATCTTTAATTTTGATATAATCAAATCATAATCCCCCCCATAATTGTACTATTTTGACTTTTTCAAAGAACATCTTACTTGCCAAGGTCCAAAGGAATTCCCCATTTCCTTCTTTTTTTTAAAGCAGGTTTATTGAGATATAATTGATATACAATAGATGTACTTTGGTGTAGTGTATGTGCTTTGCATATGCTCTTTGGTGAAGTGTCTGATCAACTTTGTATCATGCTGTTTTCTTTTTCAATTGAATTTTTGAGTCTCTGTATTCTACATACACAAGTCCTTTGTTTATGATTTTGATAACATCTATGATTGGCAGATGTTTTCTTCCAGTGCATGGCTTTGTCTTTTCATTTTTGTAACAACGTCTTTTGAAAAGCAAAGTTTTTCATTTTGATAAGGTCCAGTTGGCTGATTCTTTTCTTTAACAATTAGTAGTTTTTATTTTTAAATCCTACTTTTAAAATCCTTGGGAAACTCAACATTGCTAAGATTTTCTCTTATGCTTGCTTCTGAAAGTCTTTAAGTTTTGACACTTGTATTAAAGTCTATAATCTATTTTTAATTAACTTTTGTGTATTATGTGAGAAAAAGATAATTCTTATGTATATGGCTGTCCAACTGTTCTAGTACCTCTTGTTGAAAATATTGTTACTGCCCCACTAAATTACCTCTGCACCTTTGTCAAAAATCAGCTGACCATGTAATATGGGTCTATCTCTAGACTCTGTTTTCTTCCATTGATTCATATGTCTATGTCTATTCTGGTTTTTTTTTTCTTTTTCTTTTTAGACAGGGTTGCACTCTGCCACCCAGGCTGGAATCCAGTGGCAAAATCACAGCTCACTCAGCCTCCTTGGGCTCAAATCATCCTTGTACCTCAGCCTCACAGGTAGCTGGTACCACAGGGGCATGCCACTATGTCTAGTTAATTTTTGTATTTTTTGTAGAGATGGGGTCTCCCCATATTGCCCAGGCTGGTCTCAAACTTCTGGGCTAAGGAATCCACCCACCTTGGCCTCCTACAGAGCTGGGATTACAGGCATGAGCCACTGTACCTGGTCTATCTTTATTCTAATACCACACAGTTTTGATTACTTTAGTTCATTGTAAGCCTTAAAATCAAGTAGTTTAAATTTTTGAATTTTGTTTTTCTTTTTCAAAATTGTTGTGGCTCTTCTAGTTTCTTTATATTTCCATACAAATTTTAGAAACAGCTTGTCAATCCCACCAACCCAAACTCCAAGAAAAAAAAATCTGAAATTTGTATTTGTCAGGGATTGCACTGAATGTTTAAATCAATTTGGGAAGAATTGACATGCTAACAATATTGAGTCTTCTAGACCATGAACATGGTATAACTGTCTATTTATTTAGGTCTTCATTAACTTTTCTCAGCAATGTTTTGTAGTTTTCAGCATACAAATCTTACACATCTTTTGTCAACTTTACATATAAGTACTTACATTTTTTATGCTATTGTAAACTGCATTAATTATTCAATTTCAATTTCCAACTTTGCCAGTTTATAGAAATATAACTGATGTTTATATAGTGTCCTTATATCCTGCAATTTTGCTAAACACACTTACTAGTTCTAGTAGCTTTTCTGTAGATGCCATGGGATTTCACAATTACGTCATATGGGAATAAAGACTAGTTTACTTCTTCATTTCCAATATGGATGCCTTTTAATTATTTTTATTGCCTTATTGTCCTAGCTAGGACCTCCAAACAACATTTAATAAAAGTGGTGAGGGCAGACATCCTCTCTTTGTTCTGGACATTATAAGAAAGCATTAATCTGTGACCATTATCCATGATACTAGATAGAGTTTTTTCGTAGACGTCATTCAGTAGGCTGAAGATGTTCCCTTCTATGTATAGTTTTCTGGGAGTTTTAATACGAGTGGATATTGTATTTTGCCAAAGGCTTTTACTGCCTCTCTTCAGGTGATCCTGTGGCTTTTCTTCTTTAGTTTGACAGTATGTGATTTACAGTGAGTGATTTTCTGTAATGTTAGACTAGCTTTGCATTCCTGGGATCACCACCATACTTTGGTCATAATGTACTATTCTTCTTAGATAGTGTTGAATGTGATTTGCTAAAACTTGGTTATAAATTTTTGTGTCTATGTTAGATGTTGCTATTTTTCTTCTTATAGTGTCTGTATTTGGTTTTGGCTTTGTTGCCATAGTAGTGCTGGCATCATGGAATGAATTACGAAATATTCCTCCCCTTCTATTTTCTGAAAGAGTTTAGATAGAATTACCATTATTTCTTAATTAAATGTTTGATAAAATTTACCAGGGAAGACATCTAAGACCAGAATTTTCTTTGTGGAAAGGTTTTTAACTACAAATTAAACTTTTTTTGATAAACATATGCCAAATACACATTCATTAGATGATTTGAAGCTATCTCACAGTTCACAGATCTTTTTTTCCTCTGTTTTCTCTGTGTACTTATTTAGGATAGTTTCCTTTGTCTTCAAGTTAACTATTTTTTTCTTCTGTAATGTCTAATACACATTATTCCCATCCATTGTATTTTTTATTTCGGATCTTTTATTTGCTTTTATCTCTAGAAGTTTGATTTGGGTCTTTTGTTGTCCTGTCCCTTCTGAATATGTTCATGCTTTCCTCTCCCTTGAAAATATGAAGCCTATTTATAATAGCTGTTTGAATGTTTTCATATATTCTATTATCTCTGTTATTTCTGGTTTGATTTCTATTAATTTTTCTCCTAATTCAGGTTCATATTTTCTTGTTTCTTTGCTCACTTGGTCATGTTTTATTGGATATTAGACATTATAAATTTTACATTTTGGGGGACTAGATGATTTTGTATTTCTTAGCATTATTTTGGGTTTTGTTCTGGAATGTGGCTAAGTTACTTGAAAACAGGCTAATCCTTTGGAGCTTGCTTTTAGACTTTGTTAGACGGACAAGAGCAACCTCTAGTCATTGGCTAACTTGGGCCACTGCTGAGACAGTGCTCACTTGAGAGCTCTTTCACTGACATGTGCATTGTGAAGTTTTCCCTTGTGATTGTTGGAAATATAAACTGCTACCAGCCCTGGGAATAGTTCCATCTGCTCCTTTCTGGTGGTTCTTGCCCCAGACATGAGTAGTTCACTCACACTCTTTGCTATGGACTGAATGTTTGTGTCTTATAAGAAGAGACATGCAGTATCTTGTCCTTCTCTCTCTGCTCCCCACCATGTGTGGATACAGTCAGGAGACGGTCACCTGTGAGCCAGAAGGCATGTCCTCACTGAGAAGCCATGCTGTCACCCTGATCTTGACCTTTCAGCCTCTAGAACCATGAGAGGTAAACATTTGTTGTTGGAGTCACCCAGTCTGTCATATTTGTTACAGCAGCCGATACGGCTTGGCTCTCTGTCCCCACCCAAATCTCATGTCTAGGAAGAGCCCTGTAATCCCCACATATTGAGGAGAGAGGTGATTGGATCCTGAGGGTGGTTTCCCCCATGCTGTGCTCATGATAGTGAGTGAGTTCTCTCAGGATCTGATGGTTTTATAAGTGTTTGGAAGTTACTCCTTCATTCTTCCCTCTCCTGTCACCTTGCCTTCCATCATGATTGTAAGTTTCCTGAGGCCACCCAGCCATGGGGAACTATGAGCCAATTAAACCTCTTTCCTTTATAAATTGCCCAGTCTCGGGTATTTATAGCAGTATGAAAATGGACTAATACAGCAGCCTAATTAGACTAAGAACCTCACACACTGATCAATACACAGCTACAAACATGAGAAAAAAAAAACCTTCAGGGTCTCAGAAATCTTGCCGCCTGTCCAGCTCTCTCCTTTCTGATACCCTGTCCTGCAAACTCCAACCTCCTTAGCCTGTTGAAATTCTCAACTCCATCTCCTTAACTTGGGAAGACCATTGGGCTTGGCCTGAGTTTCACATTCGTGCATTGTTGGTTGGAAACACTTCCCAGGGAGTGAACCGGGACAATCAGAAGTGTCATCTCGTTTATTTCTTCTTTCTCAGGGATTTCTGTTCACTGTCCAATGTTTGAACCATTGTTTGATGTATTTTGCTCTTTTTTTTTAGTTTCTTAAGGTGGTAGGGGAAATCTTGTTCTCATTACTTCATCTTGGTTGGAATCAGACGTTCTATTGACTTTCTAATTTCTCCTTCTCCATTCAGGTCTTCAATCCATCTAGAGTGTGCATTTACTGAGTCTATGATGTAAGATCCAGTGTTGTTTTCTCTATACAATGAGCCAGCTCTCCCAAGAATATCTACAAAACAGTCTTTCTCCATTGATGCCATCTTTATTATACATCAAGTTCTTAATTTTCAAGGAACTCCAAGATCTGTGCTCTGTTCCATTTGCCACTATCTGACCTTTTACCTGCACCATGCCATTCTGTTGGAATACTTTTGTGTCTGTGTTAATCTAGTAGGTCAAGTCTGTCTTTTGCTCTTCTTTTGTCAAGGTTCACTTACCTATTGGGAATTTTATTCTTCCATACAAATCAATTAGATGATTAAAATTTTCAAAAAAACTGTCTACAAGTTTTAATGTAATTGCTTGAAATTTATAGATGATCTTTTGGGAAAATTGACATCTTTAAATGACAATTCATCTCATCCACAGCATAGTTTTACATTTTTGTTTTTAGTTTTCTAATTTATTCTTTCATTGCACTTTTTCTTTTCATAATGTTCATACATACAAGGAGATTCTTTGATATTTCATAGCTTTGCTACTTCTGTGAATTGCATATTATTTTCATTTATATTGTCTACTTGTATTTTACCTATGTAAAAAATGCTGTTGTGTTTTTATGATTTGATCTGGTATCTAGTCAAATTTTCTAAGCTCTCCCATTGTTTCCAGTCAGTTATGCTTTTAAGTGTAGTATTGGAGAGAAATTTTTCCCCAGAGTTTTGTTTAAAATGGCAACATAGATTTTATTTAGGCTATTAGACTATTGCAGTAGGAAGGAGAGAGTTCAGTAAAGAACTGAGCTGAATTTTGATCTGTGCAGAGACGACTGGATGTTTTAAAGAGAGAATGAGAGAGTAAGAAGGGGAAGTAAACAGGGACTCCAGCAAAGTCAGGAAAGTAGACAATTACAGAACAGGGTTGTGGGTTGATCAATGTTGGGCCATCTGTGTCTGCTAACTGATGTTTATCAAACTTAGGTTCCTACCTTCCCACAGAGATGGGGAGGCAGAGGCCCTATATTTCTTGATGATTTTATGTCAAAAAGGACCTGGCTGGCTCCCAGGTCCTTAAGAAAGACATTTCTGTGTTGTAGAAGATGCATCTCAAAGGAACAGAGACAGGATTTACAATTTCAAGTTTTTAAAGTAAATGCTTTAAAACAGTTTTTTGAGACAGTCTCACTTTGTCACCCAGGCTGGAGCACAGTGGTGCAGTCTCAGCTTACTGCAACCCCAGCCTCCTGAGTTCAAGTGATACTCCTGTCTCAGCCTCCTGAGTAGCTGAGACTATAGACATGCACCACCATGCTGGGCTAATTTTTGTATTTTTAGTAGAGATGGCGTTTCACTGTCTTGGCCAGGTTGGTCTCGAACTCCTGACTTCAGATGATTCGCCTACCTTGGCCTCCCAAAGTGCTGGGATTACAGGCGTGAGCCACTGCTCCTGGCCTACTCATTCTCTGTTTTGCTTATTTGCACTTTCTATCTTTGATTTTTAATTTATCTTGCTAGGCTTTATCTAATTTTCTTTTTATAAAACCAACTTTTTGTATTGTTAATCTTTTCTATTTTTATTCTCAATTTTGTTGATTTCTGGCATTTTTTTTTATTTCACTCCTTTTTTATTAATATTTGAGCAATTGGTCTTTTTACAACTTTCTAGACAAAATATTTAACTTGTGTGTTTGCAATCTTTCCTGTTTCCTGTTAAGTATATTTGTACATTTTTCCATATATACTGACTTTTCTGGTTTTCAAAATGTTGACCCACATCATTTTAATATTATTTAGTTTTAAATATTTTATTATATTAAAGATGTTTACTCCTAAGTTCAATCTTTATTTAGAAATATAATATTTAGTTTTCTGTCATATAAGACTTTTTAGGTTTGGTTTCTTGATTCAAAATTTATTCCATTGTGACATTTATTGTGGCTTCTTTTTGTCTAAAACATGGTCAATGTTTGCATCGATATTTTCATGGTTATTTGAAAATAATGTGTTTTCACTAGAGTTGGGACAGCTTTCAAGCTTAACAATTGTGTTGTTCAGCTCTACTGATTAATTTTGACTAAAGCATTTTATTTGTTCCCAAATCTGTTTTGGTTTATTGCACTTGTTATTATAGTTAAGCAATGCATACATAAAGAAATGAAATATAATAATCAACATAGTTTTTCTATAAAATTGAAGATAAATCCTTTAGAAATACAAACAAAAGTGATTTGCTTAAACACATACATGAAATTCAGTAATAAGCTGTTAGTAAGATAATTTTAAAGGCTGGGGATAAAAGTATAAAATCTGGAAAGATTCTGCAGTTAGATTTATTATGCGTGTCCTTAAAAACTTGCTTCATTTTATAGAACATAAAATAACACATCATAAAAAATGCATTCTGGGTGTGGTTTGCACGGAATTCCAGGCAGAGACAAAACATTGCATTAAAATATTGTCTATTTGGATTTATTATAGGTTTTAAATTAAAATAAAATATTTAGTGTATTTATGTACTTTTTGTGATTGCCTACTTTCAGTTTTGTGATCAACCATCCAAGTAATCATTCTAATTGTTCAGTCAAGAGGGCATCTACTTCATATGTGTGAATATTAGTCCATTTACAAAAAAGATTGATGGAATATATTTCAAAATGCTAGAATGCTTCTAGCTCTAGGAAAGGATTTAAATAGTTATAACATCTTCTTTCAGCTTTTGTCTATTGACACATTTTCATGGTAAATTTGTATTATTCTTGTGATCAGAGGGGTAATTTTTTTTTTTTTTTTTTTGAGACAGGGTTTCACTCCCATCGCCTAGGCTGGAGTGCAGTGGTGTGATCTCGGCTCACTGCAACCTCCGCCTCCTGGGCTCAAGAGATCCTCCCACCTCAGCCTCCTGAGTAGGTGGGACTACAGGCACGCACAGTACTGCACTGGCTAATTTTTGTATATCTTGTAGAGATGGGGTTTCTTTAGGTTGCCCAGGCTGGTCTCAAACTCCCGAACTTAAGTGATCCGTCCACCTAGGCCTCCCAAAGTGTTGAGATTATAGGTGTGAGCCCTGCCAGAGTGGTAAATTTTTTAATAGAAGAAAAAAAGAAATATCAATAGAATTAGAAGTAGGAGAAGGAAGAATTGATAGATAAAAGTAATAATAATATATATAGCACTTAATAGGTCTTAAAGCACTTTTATTTGATCTCCACAAAAGCCTTTAGCATAGGTCAGTCCAGAAAATCATCCTCTCCCTCACTTTAACAGATGCAAAAATAAAATCTGAAAAGTTGAGGAACCAACCCAAGGTCCCTGTTTTAGTTATCCCTTACCCCATAGCAAACCACCTCTAAACTTAGTGGCTTAAAACAACAATTGATTATTACTTCTCAGGGCTCTGTGGGTTGACTGGGTTCATCTGGACCACTCCCACTTGGGTCTCTCATGAGGCTGCAGTCACGTCGTTGGCTGGAGCTGGGCCATCTGCAGGCCCACTGGGCTGGCCTTCAAGGTGGTGCACTCATGAGTCTAATGTTACCAGGGCAGCCCCAGAGAAAGAGCTGAAAAGCTCACTATTTTCATTACCAGTCTTTTTCTAGTCTCTTTATCTATAGGTTCTCCTGCTTAAAGAACTCCAGTGCAGGAACTTCGTAACATTTTGCCAAATACCAGAGGAAGGAAAGACCTGCAAGAAGCCAGTGCGAACCAGAACCGACAACCCCTTATTACCTTCACAACATTAATATATCATGAAGAGGCTAGGATCCCCAACCCTAAAAGGAAATCGCCATCACTTTCTGTTTGTGTGACGTATGAAGGCATGTGTTTATGACCTGTGCCCGTGCAATGGAGTTCCTCCCTGCACGTGTTTGCATATCTCCCTGCCCCACATCAAATGCCTTAAAATTCCCCGGCTTCCTACCGCCCAGACAGAAGGAGCTCTCCGCCATTCCTGTCACTGAATAAAAACTGCTTGCCCTTTTTTCTTTTTTGAGATGGAGTTTTGCTCTTGTTGCCCAGGCTGGAGTGCAGTGATGATCTTGATTCAGCGCAAGCTCCGACTCCCGCATTCAAGCAATTCTTCTGCCTCAGCCTTCTGAGTGGCTGGGATTACAGGAACGCACCACCACGCCGGATAATTCTGTGTTTTTTTTTGGTATTTTTAGTAGAGACAGGGTTTCTTCATGTTGGTCAGGCTGGTCTCGAACTCCTGACCTCAGGTGATCCACCTGCCTCAGCCTCCCAAATTGCTGAGATTACAGGTGTGAGCCACCACACCTAGCCACCTTTTTTTCAATTGGGTGTTCTTTCTTTGCAACCACTACAAATTAGGGAAAAAAATCGGTTTCTTGGTGACACTAGCAGTTGATGCTGGCTGTGTACGGGAGCTCAGCTTGGGCCCCGAGCAGAGTGCTTGCATGAGGTTCTCTCTCGGCATGGAGGCTAGGTTCTTAGGGGGATACTACCAAGACTGAGCCTTCCAAGAGCCATGGGCCAAAGCTATGAGTCTTCTGAACAGTCCTCCAAACTTCCAGAGCATCCTTTCCACCACGTTCTATTGGCCAAGCAGTCACTAAGACCAGCCTGGCTTCAAGGGAAGGGGACTTAGGCCCTCCTTTTGATGGGGCATGACAACATCACAGCACAGAAAAGCCTGTGGAATGAGCTGTTGCTGGGGCCATCTTTGGACAAGAGAATCTGCTGTAGTCACATAGCTAAAGATTGCTGGGAATAGGATGACGCTGGTGTTCCTTTTACTGGAAAAGACCACCTCTTAATGAGATTTACAGATACATATTGTATCACAATGTCTGAAATGATATGGATCTGGTAATAATTTCATTAACAATGAAGAAATGTGAAGGCAGTTGCATTTTCAAAGGTAGCATCAGGACTGGTATTTTAAAAGTTCTAAAGCCAGGCCAGGTGTGGTGGCTCATGCCTGTAATCCCAGCACTTTGGGAAGCTGAGGTGGGTGGATCACCTGAGGTCAGGAGTTCGAGACCAGCCTGGCCAACATAGCGAAATCCCATCTCTAATAAAAACACAAACATTAACCAGGCGTGGTGACTCACCAAGTCCCAGCTACTTGGGAGGCTGAGGCACAAGAATGGTTTGAACCTGGGAGGCGGAGGATGCAGTGAGTTGAGATCCCGCCACTTCACTCCAGCCTACACTACAGAGCAAGACTCTGTCTCAATAATAATAATAAATAATAGTAATAATAAATTTTAAAAAATAAAATAAACGTTCTAAAGCCAGTTGGAGTTTACTAACTGCTTCAAATATGCCTGTTATTTCTTCTCTCCCCATGGAGAGTACAGGGAAGAAAATTTATACCTGTTACTTAACAAGGGCTCAGATGAGACTATTAATTCCAGTTCAGCTCTTTTCTTAGAATGGAAGGTGATATGTTTTGGTTGCTCATTGGTTATTGGTAATAGAGCTATTTTCCTAGGCATAAAAAGAAGACTTAGTAACTACTTTCTTTATTAAAATTGTGAATTGCTCAAAGCAGCTTCCTGTCCTCCAGGAAATCTAAAGCAAAGCACTGAGAAATTTTATAGCCTCCTTCCTTTCCCCCAGAGCCCACAAGAACTATTTTTTTCCCTTCTATCTCTTTTATTTTCCCAGACCATAATTTCTGTGGAGAGAGCCCAGTTCATTGGAAGTTTCTGGAAGGCAGGGATGCCAGAATGTGGCAACATCATTCCAAGGACCATCGCTGGTGCTCAGGAAATCGTGGGCCTCAGGCCACTGGGTACCTTTTACTTTAAAGAGGCATGGTTTCTGGGCACAGTGGCTCACATCTGTAATCTCAGAACTTTTGGAGGCCAAGGCAGGTGAATCACTTGAGCCCAGGTGTATGAGACCAGCCTGGGCATTGTGGCAAAACCTTGCCTCTCCAAAAAAATTCAAAAATTATCCAGATGTGGTGGTATCTCAGCTATTCAGGAGAGCTACTCAGGAGGCTGAGGCAGGAGGATCAAATGAGCCTGGGAGGTCAAGGCTGCAGTGAGCTGTGATCACACCACTGCACTCCAGCCCGGGTGACACAGAGAGTCCTTGTTACACACACACACAAAAGACAAGGTCTATTTGGTTTTGTTCCTTCCAAGTCTTAACACGATGAAAGGCTGTTTTTAGTGAGTAAAACCAGAATCGTTTTATAGATTATGCCAGTAATAAACATCACTAGGAATTGTCATACTTTAAATGATGTTCAATTTGTTTTACTCCTTACTGTTTATGGTGATTACTGGATACTTGCTTTGTTTTTGTTAATTACTTTTATTAATTGTCATTAGAATTAGAATTTCATTGTGGCTTAAATTCAAACCAAGCTTGACAAACAGTTGGGAGACTTCCTTTTCCCCAACTTTGGCTTTGCCAGAGCTGCAGTAATGGTGTCCTCAGCTGGCCTGCCAAGGGCAGCCTCTGTCCTTCCCTCTGACCGGCTCTTTCCCTCTGTGCATCATGAATCCATGGAAAGCTCAGAGATGTGTTGGAATGAGGAGGAAGTGTCAGGAAGCAGGGTGGCCCCAACTGCTAGGAAATGGGGCTTAACAGAAGGAAGAGGTTGATCTGAGCAAGTTTCCTTTTTTGGTGGGGGAGGGAAGGATAAGAAACTGAGATCACAACAGGAGCTGCGGGGAGCCAGAGGGGTCCTAGAGGGAGGGCAGAGACTGTTGCTGGGAAAATGATGATGCTACAGCAGACTGGG
The DNA here is from genome assembly GCF_030222135.1 of Aotus nancymaae. Lineage (NCBI taxonomy): Eukaryota > Metazoa > Chordata > Mammalia > Primates > Aotidae > Aotus > Aotus nancymaae. Next base: position 449,608 of record NW_026988444.1, read on the forward strand.
CTTCCTGGGGCTCCAGGAGTGCAATCCAGCACTGTGCTAGCAGTGTGGGAGGCTCAGCATCAAGCCCAAGCTGTGGTTTTTGGACTCCTTTCAGCAGCTACTCTCTCTTGCTAATGTCCCTGTGTTTTGCAACTGCTTTTCCTGGTTTGCTTTGATTGATTTTTTTAGCGTGTTCCTTCCCTGGTTCTTGTATACCTCTTTTTGGTCTCTTTTCCCTCATGTTATCTCCTTCCTTTCTGATCTCAAAAAACTGCCATCAAAGATGCCTCTCTGCTGGCATTTTTTTGGATGCAGTATATACCTACAGATCAAAAATGATTGCAGTTCTTTTGAAAAAAGCAAGCATGTTTCTTGCTTAAATAGTCCAGTGCCTGGACACACAACAATTTCTCTAAAAGTAGATTGCTAATGACTAAATTGATTAGTTCCTATAAGCAGCTCAGCCCTGTGGTAGATAATGTTACTGGGATCTTATTGCTTTAGAGGGTTGACTTTGTAATTTGTGACTTGTGCTTTGCTGCAGGCTTTGCTGCTGGAATACAAATGAGGCCATGTTGACATTTATGCTCAGGCTCAAAGGACCCCACTGGCTCTTCTGAAATGTATCCAAACTTTTTCTGAATATATTTTTGCTCAGATATTCCCAAATAAGCTTAGAGGTGCTTGTACAAGTTGACGAATCAGTCCAGCATCTGAGCTGTCCCAGAGGTGCCTGTTCCCCTCACTGGTGAAATAGACCATCCCTTTTGTATCTAGACTATGATGGTTTCTCAAGAGAAAGAGGATACAGACTCAGGAGTATCCCACAGAAAAACTGCCTGGGCCCTAAGTGTAACACCTTACAACTCACCCTTGGATAAGCCCCTTCCAATTCACACTTGGGTGAGCCTCTTCCAATTCGCCCTTGGACAAGCCCCTCCCAATTCACACTTGGGTGAGCTCTTCCAATTCACTCTTGGACAGGCCCCTTCCAGTGCACCCTTGCACAAGCCTCCTTTCAATTCACACTTGGACAGCTCCTTTTAGTTCACCCTTGGACAAGCCCTTTCCAAACCACCCTTGTGCAAGCCTCCTTCCAATTCACTCTTGGGGATTGTCTTCCAATTCACCCTTGGACAAGGTCATTCCAATCCACTCCTGAACAAGCCTCCTTCCAATTCACACTTGGGTGAGCATCTTTCAGTTCACCCTTGGACAAGTTTTTGTGAACAAGCCTCCTTCCAGTTCACATTTGAATGAGCCTCTTCCAATTCACCCTTGGACAAGCCTCCTTCAAATTTACCCTTGGACAGGCCCCTTCCAGTTCACCCTTGCACAAGCCTCCTTTCAATTCACACTTGGACAGCTCCTTTTAGTTCACCCTTGGACAAGCCCTTTCCAAACCACCCTTGTGCAAGCCTCCTTCCAATTCACTCTTGGGGATCGTCTTCCAATTCACCCTTGGACAAGGTCATTCCAATCCACTCCTGGACAAGCCTCCTTCCAATTCACACTTGGGTGAGCATCTTTCAATTCACCGTTGGACAAGTCCTTTCCAATTCACATGTGAACAAACCTCCTTCCAGTTCACACTTGAATGAGCCTCTTCCAATTCACCCTTGGACAAGCCTCCTTCAAATTCACACTCAGTGAGCTCTTTCAATTCATCCTTGGACAAGGCCCTTCCAATCCACTCCTGGAGAGCCTCTTCCAATTCACTCTTGGATAAACCTCTTCCAATTCACCCCTGGGCAGGCCTCCTCCAATTCACTCTTGAAGGTATTCTTTCAGTTTACACTTGGGCAGGCCTCTTTCACCAGACATAAATGGTACCAGGGTTGCTGCATCAAAACGGTGTCCCTTACCACCACTCAGCTGACCCAGTGCCAGCTTTTAGACGGTGGTGTAAGCCTTCAGTGCTCATGATTCCAGTATCCCTCATTTCTTGAGGTGGATTTCCTCTCAGGATTCTGGGGTCCTTCCTTTCAGTTCATCCCATTAGAGATACCCCAACCCCTCAGGCATAGTTTAATACTTCTGAGCCTGAAGTAAAGGGAGGTAGGATCTCTGTCCCCTTTCTTTCTGAGGGTAATCCATCCCTTTTTATATAAAAATAATTGAAGCAACCCTGCAGTATCTGAGCCCCAAAACCAGATCGAGGAGGGAGACACAGTGTTGGACTCCATGAGAGAGCAGGAAAACACCACACCTTGAGTCTGTCTGCTCTGTTGCTTGAGAGTATGGACGAGGTGCTGGATGGAGGCCCAGAGCTGTTCATCCCCGCAACCAATGTGCACGCACTCAACAGGGGGTGAAATGGCTCTAACGCCAAATGTCGTGAGTGGTTTCCATGCCACCTTCCAACAGGAGAAATGACATTCCTGGGGACAGAGGAAGATGGAGTGGTCACCTGGTATGCCCAGGAGGTCTGGCCTCCCAGAGCAGCTTATGTTTCAGTACCTCTCTCTATATAAGATAGGATTATTTTTATGGTAATTATAAAATGAAACAAATAATAATAATTGCCAGGAGCCGGGCGCGGTGGCTCACGCCTGTAATCCCAGCACTTTGGGAGGCCGAGGCGGGTGGATCACGAGGTCAAGAGATCAAGACCATCCTGGTCAACATGGTGAAACCCCGTCTCTACTAAAAATACCAAAAATTAGCTGGGCATGGTGGCGCGTGCCTGTAATCCCAGCTACTTGGGAGGCTGAGGCAGGAGAATTGTCTGAACCCAGGAGGCGGAGGTTGTGGTGAGCCGAGATTGCGCCATTGCACTCCAGCCTGGGTAACAAGAGCGAAACTCTGTCTCAAAAAATAATAATAATAATGATAATAATAATAATAATTGCCAGCGAAGAAATACTACCAGTGAAAATTTTTCTTTTGTTGAATGTCATAAATATAATCATATCAGTAAAAAAAAAGAATAAAGATAAAGCAAATACCATAATACAAAAAAGGAAATAAGGCCTGCTTTTTTTCCCAGGAGTCTAAAAATCTACATCATGGTTTCGACTTTGATGGCTTGGTTACAGTTTGGCGTAATATTTTGTGCCCAGTAACCAGTAAGCGGCTGTTTATCACATTGACTCATCTACAGAAGATATGGTTTAGGCAACTACTAAATCATTCCATTTTTGTAAATTTTATTTTCTTGATTTGCTTTTGTTTTAAAACAGTTGACAATGACTACACAATACCTTCATTTTCAAGATACTATTTAAATTCAACCAATAGCTGACATATGAAGTAAACCAAATAAAAATATTACACCTCCAAAGTGGCACTGTCTCACTGCTCTAAATTATAAACCAAAGTTAAAACTCCGGTGAGCAAACAACGCGAGAGAAGTGGTTTTTGTTGTTGTTTTTAAACACAGGGCCTTGCTCTGTCGCTCAGGCTGAAGTGCAGTACATGAACTTAGCTCAGTGCAGCCTCAAGCTCCTGGACTCAAGTGGGCCTTCCACTTCAGCCTCCTGAATAGCTAGGATAACAGATGCATGCCACCATGGCTGGCTAATTTTTAGAAATTTTTTTTTGTAGAGATTGGGGTCTCACTATATTGCTGAGGCTGGTCAGCAACTCCTGGTCTCAAGCAATCCTCCTGTCTTGGCCTCCCAAAGTGCTAGAATTACAGGCATGAGCCACGAGAGTTCTGGTTCTTGGTCTTTGCTTCTCCATGCTGCCAGGACTGATTGTAAATCCCCTGCTACAGGGGTAATGCGCAGACCAGAGTGGGAGATCCAGACTGCACCCCACGGCCTTATCAAACCCCATCCACATAGCTGGGAGTTCTCTGAATTATCTTCCATGCAGAATACGATGTTTAGTAAGGTGAGTAGTAACAACGTACTCCGCTGAAGCTTACATATATATTATTAAAACAGTGACCACAATTGTTTTTGACTGAGACCAAAAAAAATTCTTTTTCACGTGGGAGTATTTTTATTATTGACATTGTTTAGAATTGCTAGCATATGGTGATAATAAAAAGCAGTCGGATTTTAGTTTTCTTTTCTTTCTTTGTTCAATGTACTTCAGACAATGCCCACATCCCCACATATCATCTGCACCCGGGCAGACCCACCCACTGCCTTGAGAATGTGGCTGCCTGCTTTGTAGAAACAAGTAAACAATCAACAACATGAATCCCGCCTGCAGGATCTGGTTATGGAGAAGGCTTCCTTCACGTCCTGCCCCAAGGAGGCCTGTTTTTTCTAAATATTGGGGTCTTTTTTTCCAAATAGTGGGGTCTGAAAATCTCTGAACCTTCCAGGGATAATGCCACAGGACACTAGCCCAAAGTGGTTGCTGTAGCCCCTGAAATCAACCTAGTCATTCCTGTGACAGGTCGTCAGAACAGGCTTCAGGATGGCTAGCCTGTGATCTTTCTGCAGAGTTGCTGAAAGGACTCACGTGACTAAATTGAACTATTCGCCCCTCTCTGTCTCCTCAGGCCAGGTGTCCGCACCTAGCAGAAGCCCAGCTCTCATCCACACCTCCAGGGTCCTTCCAATACCCTGAAATTGTAAACGAAAATCAGCCTAAATACAAGTAATCATTAATGGCGTATTAAATTTCTTTGGGACTGAAGCTAACTATAAACTGGAATACATTGTTCTAATTTGGGAGACAGAAATAAACACTCAATATGGAGCTTTCTTTAGTGAATCAAAGTTACTATTTTTCAAAAAGGGCTCTAGGGTCCTATAGTCAACAGAATTATAGCCCCCACCCCCAAAGACATCCACATCCTAATCCCCAGAACTTGTGAATATGGCACAGTGCCAAGCTGGATTTTGGGGGAAAAGTCCAGCATGAGTAGCTAAGACCCATTAGCAATGGACAGGGATGAGGTGGCCCCGGGAGCAGGGAACCCAGACCCTAGAAACAGCCAGATCCCAAGGGCTTCAACTGTGATTGGTGTCCCCAGGGGCTCTGGGTCCTTCCAAAGTCACAGCACAGTGGGGTGAGCTGGATGGAAGAGTATCACATCTAAGCCACCGTCTTGTCACTGTGTCTGACCAGTGTCCAGGGAGTGGAATCTTCTCATCCGCTGGCAGTCTGCAAAGAACAGCAGCAGCAGGATGGGGAGGAAATTTGATCTACATTAAGTGTGAGTCCAGGGTCGGTTCAGAGACTCATTTTACTTTCCAGGTTTAATATTTTATACTAAGAGATGGACTTGTGTCTGCCACCCATAGCTGCTGTCACAAACTACCACAAACCTAATGGCTTACAAGAGCAGGAAGTTATCTCATCACGATAATGAGGTCAGAAGTCTGATACGGGTCTTACAGGCTGGAATCAAGGTGTCAACAGAGCTGCATTCTTCCCGGGGCTCAAGGGACAATCCAATCCGTTCTTGCCTTTTCTGGCATCTAGAGGCCACCTGCATTCCTTGGCTCGTGGTCCCATTCTCCATTTCAAAGTGTGTCATCGCATCACCTTCTCTGACTCTGACCTGCCTCTCTCTCATAAAATCCGTGTGATGACGTTGGGGTCAGCCAGCTATTCCAGGGTCACCTCCTCTTCTCAAGATCTTTAGCCAAATTAAATCTGCAAAAGGCAAAATGTAAAGTAAGGTGTTCGGAGATTAGGTCTTCGGGATTAGGATGTGACCATTTCGGGGGTGGGCGTGGTTCTTCTGCCTGTCACTGGACTCTCCTGCCATTTTTGAAAAATACTTTAAAAATATTAGATTTGGCTTGCTTGTTTCTCTGTCTTCTACATTAGAACAATTTGTTCCATTTTATGTTTAGCTTAAGTCCCAAAGAAATTCAATATGAAACTCGTAACTGCTGGTTATTAGCCTAATGTATCATTTGGGACTTGGCTGTACTTAACTTCACCAAACTAAAAGGTGGTGGTGAATTCGTTAATAATCTTTACTTAGACTGTGTGTAGGTCTTCAAAAATGATTTGAGGCTGTCTACAAACTTAGAATGAATAAAATTAAGACCCAAAACGACTCCGAGACAAGCAGATTTTACCAGGCGCCTCATACAGACTGGGAACATCACTTCAGGGCGGTTTGTTTGGGTGCTGGGGTCTGGGCTCTAACGCGAACCCATTATGCTTCCTGGTCACCTTGCCGGACAAGACAGAAGTACCCATGGGGTTGGAAGGAAAACCGATGCCCAGGTTTTTGTTTATTTCGAGAGACAGAAGCAAACACTCAAGATGGAGTTTTCTTTAGTGAATCAAAGTTATTATTTTTGATAATAACGACTCAAAGAGACGAGCAGATTTTTTAGTTGGAGGAGGCGTCTGTGTGTGGAGCCCGGGTTGGGGGAGGAGTCTGTGCATGGAGGACAGGGTTGGGGGAGGAGTCTGTGTGAGGAGCCCGGGTTGGGGGAGGAGTCCGTGTGAGGAGCCCGGGTTGGGGGAGGAGTCCGTGTGAGGAGCCCGGGTTGGGGGAGGAGTCCGTGCGAGGAGCCCGGGTTGGGGGAGGAGTCCGTGCATGGAGGCCCGGGTTGGGGGAGGAGTCTGTGCATGGAGACCGGGTTGGGGGAGGAGTAAGTGTGTGGAGCCCGGGTTGGGGGAGGAGTCTGTGTGAGGAGCCCGGGTTGGAGGGAGGAGTCTGTGTGAGGAGCCCGGATTGGGGGAGGAGTCTGTGCGTGGAACCGGGGTTTAGGGAGGAGTCTGTGCGTGGAGACTGGGTTGGGGGAGGAGTGTGTGTGTGTGGAACTCGGGTTGGGGGAGGAGTCTGTGCATGGAGGACAGGGTTGGGGGAGGAGTCTGTGTGAGGAGCCCGGGTTGGGGGAGGAGTCTGTGCATGGAGGCCCGGGTTGGGGGAGGAGTCTGTGCATGGAGACGGGGTTGGGGGAGGAGTAAGTGTGTGGAGCCCGGGTTGGGGGAGGAGTCTATGCGTGGAGCCCGGGTTTCGGGAGGAGTCTGTGTGAGGAGCCCGGGTTGGGGGAGGAGTCTGTGTGAGGAGCCCGGGTTGGGGGAGGAGTCCGTGCGAGGAGCCCGGGTTGGGGGAGGAGTCTGTGCATGGAGGCCCGGGTTGGGGGAGGAGTCTGTGCATGGAGACCGGGTTTCGGGAGGAGTCTGTGTGAGGAGCCCGGGTTGGGGGAGGAGTCTGTGTGAGGAGCCTGGATTGGGGGAGGAGTCTGTGCGTGGAACCGGGGTTTAGGGAGGAGTCTGTGCGTGGAGACTGGGTTGGGGGAGGAGTGTGTGTGTGTGTGTGTGTGTGGAACTCGGGTTGGGGGAGGAGTCTGTGTGTGGAACCGGGGTTTGGGGAGGAGTCTGTGCGTGGAGACTGGGTTGGGGGAGGAGTGTGTGTGTGGAATTCGGGTTGGGGGAGGAGTGTGTGTGTGTGGAACTCGGGTTGGGGGAGGAGTCTGTGTGTGGAGCTCGGGTTGGGGGAGGAGGCTGTGCATGAGGATGCTGAGACCCAGGCTCCCTGCTAACGTGTTCCCGCCTCCTCTCCGGAGCCTGCCTACATGAGGCCAGGCCTATCCGCAGATACCCAACCTTGCCTTGTCTCATCTTTCTCCCACTGCTCCCAACTTGAACCCCTCTCCTCCTCCCAACTCCCGTCTGTGGGCTGTCCCAGGTCTTTCCTGGAACACAGTTTCCCTGGGCTCCCCTGAAACCACTCTTTTCTAATGTGACAAACCAACATGCCATGTGGTCCTGGCCATCTCGCTGGGACTGAATCTCCAAACAGATCCAGGACCTGCCCCTCTCTCTCTGTTGGAGGCTTTTGACCTGCCAGAGCTCCTGTGTGGGGTTGGGCTGGAGATGAGGTACGGGAGATCAGCCTGCTCCTGGCTAAATGCACATTCCAGATTCCTCCCCTTGGAGCCCCATGCTGCCCGCCACCACCCAGCACCCACGGGCAGCTCACGCTGAAGCACACAGTGGGAGCCTCACGCCGCAGGCCCCTATCCTTCCGCCTCGCTCTGCCCATGCTGCTCTGTCCTCCTGGAGCCTGGCGTTGGCCCCAGCCCTGCTCCTGCTCCTCGTCCTGCCAGCCCAGTTCTCACCTTTGGCCCTATTGCAGGGCCTCACAGCCCCACGGCATCCCTGTCTTCAGTCGCCCAGCAACTCACATCGCATTTCCCACACCGATGCTGAGTGGGGCTGCAGGAACTCACCCTAGCACCACAGACCTCGATCCCCAACTCCATATGCGGCTCAGGCCTCTCAGCAGCTTACACACCAGTGTCTGCGCCTCCCCAGGTAGCTCCTGCTGTTGCAAACGTCCCCTTCTCTCCCCATGCGCCAACCCCACGTCCCCTTCCCAGCTCTTCCTGACGATCCCGCATCCAACTTCACAGAGAAAACCAAGATGTCAGAGGATCCTCTCCTTTCATCCTAAGAGGACTTTACATGTGGCCAAAAAGCTCAGCCTTCTCCCTCTTCACAATCAGGAGTTGCCCAGGACATTGCCCATTGCCCAGAGTGGATAGAGAGGCCTGGGGATGCTGGGATGCACAGAGCCAGCTGACCTCGTACACACAGGGGACTTTGAGAGGCCTCCAGGCCTGGAAACTACTCTCAGCAGCGGAAAGCCACGGAGAATTCATTAACACTAGGATCTGGAGGATGAAGAGCCTAAGTCACCCTTTATCGGTTTTGTTCATTTAATTGTTGTATTCTCAACATTTCACCTGCCCAGAGATTGAAAGGGGGAATTGTTCTACAGAGCTCATTCTAGACAATGGTGGTCGTCTTCGAGGCCATTTGCTACTTCCCAAGGCCAGCCAACTTCACCAATGGCTGCAGAGTCTCTTGGTATCTGCCTGCAAGTCTGAGGTCACACCGCATCTCTGGTTGTAGCAACTCTGGTCCTCATCTAGCGACGTCCCCACAGTGCCCAACGACATGGCTCTGTTTTACCCGTTTGACTCCACAATGCACGTGAGCCATGTCCTGCCCTCCACCTCCCGATCAGGTGATATGGTAACGTCAGTGAGATCAGTAGTCACGCTTACATTCATCTAAACTTGTAAATGCAATGCCCAGCTGTGATAGTTTTACGTGTCCATGTGGCTAGGCTCTAGTGCCCACCTATTAATTCAATGCCAACCTGGGGGCTGCTGTGAAGTTGTTTTGTACACACGACTGATGTCCACAGTCATTGACTTCAATCAAAGGAGAGGATCCTCAGTCATGTGGGTGGCCCCATCCAATCCGTTGAAAGACTAAGTACAAAACAGGTTTCCTTGAGGAAGAAGAAATTCTGCCTTCACACGTCAGTGTCAGCTCCTGGCTGAGAGTTTCCAGCCTGCCAGCTGCCCTACGGATTTTGGACTTGCTAACCCCACAATCACATCGGCCCATTCCTTGAAATAAACCTCTTTATGTTATGCATACATACATACACATGTATGCGTGCATGTGTATATGTATATGTGTGTGTGTGTGTATGTGTATAGCTAACATGTCTCACAGGTTTGGTTTCCTTGGAGAGCTCTGATTAATATATCAGTTAAGCCTGGAGTATACAAGCTTTCTACATCCTTCTGTTTTTCTAGGAGTTAATGATGGTTTTGGTTTTTATTTGCCTAGTTTCCAATGTAATTAACAGTGATTTATCTCCAAATGTCACACTCAGTGCTCCTCACACTTAAGTCTATTTCTGGGGTGCTATGGAAGCCTCTTGGCCTTGCAGGAAGGTCTGGGCCCTGGAGGGTTGGCCTCCCAGAACCCTGGAAGATTTGCTGGTTCTCATTATAGGACCACCGCCCCCACATACGCCCTGGATTCTATGCCCTCTCTTGCCTGCTCTATTCCCTCAGCTCAGTGGAGCACATCTTCATTGGTGTTCTGCACAAGACAATTGGAAATGTGTTTCTCTCTCTTCAGACTGAGGGCTATAGAATTCTAGGCTGGAAATCACCTATCCTCAGAGTCTCGAAGACACTGTTCTATTGTCCCAGCATTGCTCTTGCCAAGTTCAAAGTGCACACTGATTCTGGATGGATCCTTTGTCTGAAGCTGTCTCCGTTTTTTCTGAAAGCTGGAAGGTGTTATTTTTGTCCACAGTGTTGGGAAATTCCAAGGCGAAGTGTCCTGGGGAGACTATTTGCATCTATTGTGCTGTGCACTGGCTGGCCCTGCCCTTTGGAAACCCATGTACTTCACTTCTGGACTTTCCTCCTGCCTTCCTCTGTCTTCTCCTTTTGTTTCTTATTCCTGCTTTTTTTAATGGACACGTAATAATTGCACGTATGTATGGGGGTACATGTGATATTTGATACATGCCTATAGTGTGTAATGATCAAATCAAGTTAGCTGGAATATTCATTGCCTCAAACATTTGTCCTTTCTTTGTGCTGGGAGCTTTTCAAATCTTCTTTTCTAGCTACTTTGGAACATACAATGAGATGTTGTTAACTATCGTCACCCTCCTTTGCTGTGGAGTGGGAGAACTTAGTCCTTCTCGCTAACTGTATTTTCATAATTCACCACATTCACCAACCTCTTTTTTGGAACTCCCATTATTTGGATGTTACTCCTGAACTGGTTATAGAATTCTCTTTTCTCTCCTGACTTCCATCTCTTTCCTTTCTTCTTTGATCTGGAAAATTGTTTAAACTTTAGTTTCAAAATATTTATCAAGTGTTACATTTCTACTATCTTCTTCTATTTTTTAAAAAAATTTCAGAAGGCTTGTTCTTATTCCCTCACATTGTTTATTTAAAAGCATTATATTTTGGCTCTTTAGTCCTCGCTGGAATTTTGATAGTTTTTTTATTTCTTATTTTTTTAACTTTTTGTTTCCTGTGTGTTCTAAAAAGCCGGTGGGAAGCTCCTTGTAGGAAGATGGGTCTTGATAAAAGTGCACTTATTCACACCTATAATCCCAGCACTTTGGGAGGCTGAGGTGGGCAGATCACTTAGGAGTTTGAGACCAGCCTGGCCAATATGGTGAAACCCTGTCGCTACTAAAACTACAAAAATTAGCCAGCTGTGGTGGCGGGCACCTGTAATCCCAGCTACTCGGGATGCTGAGGCAGGAGGATCACTTGAACCCAGGAGGCAGAAATTCCAGTGAGCCCAGATAACGCCACTGCACTCCAGCCTGGGTGACAGAGCAAGACTTCATCTCTCAAAAAAAAAAAAAAAGAAAAAAAAAAAAAGAAAAAGTGCACTTTCTCTAGGTGTTCTGCATGAGCTGTTCAATTTGTGGAATTACTTTCTTATGTTGATTCAGATTCCCAGACTCCAGCAAACTGATTCCTAGAAGCTCAAAGGCTGAGGTTCTGGGAGCCCCCTGGCAGAAGCAGGGTGGATGTCCTTTTATTCCCCTGGGCACCCTCAGGACGGTGTTTGTGGCCCGGAGGTGCTGTTTCCCCCGTACCAGAGCCTGTCTGTTCTCCCCTCCAGCGGCTCCTCTAGTCCCCGCCAGGGTGGAGGTGAGGTCATCTGGTTGGTGGGCAAAGTAAGGAGATCTGGGAGCCTCTGTACTTTTCATCGACTTTCAACTCTTCCTCTAGTGTTTAGCCCACCCTCACCTCCTTCCAGGGTGCCAGATGCCACCAATCCCTGAGCTTGCTGGCTCTCTGGGGTTGAAATTTAGTTGCCAAATTAGGATTCCCTGTTCTATTTTTGGATAGTCAGTTGCAACTGGTCCTGCCGCCCTTTGGCTTGCAAATCGTTTTTGCTATTGTCTTGTCTTCTGTCTGTTTGCCCTTGGAGATTTATGACTAAAGAATAAAACAAAAGACACCAGTGAAAACCTTTGCTGTATTTTAGTGGAGTCTCAGGAGGAAACGGGGTGAAGCCATGTGTGAGGTGCTTTGACTTACAGTCAGATTCCCTCGCCTGCCCTCTGTACACTCAGCAGCCACTGTCTCTGAAGCTTACACCTGGAGGGTGGCTTCTGTGAAGACACTCTTCCTGGCAGGAGAAGTCTCCAGATTGGAAGTCATTCCAGACGTGAGGAATTCTCATTCCACCTTTGGATGCTAATAGCTGGTGACAGGGAGTAAGAGCTTCATCACGTGATAAGTAATGATCCTGAGGTTCTGAGTTAGGGCTGGTAGACAGCCCCTCACTGCTTCTGCGAGTGTTTGGTCTCCTGCAATCTTTATAGCTAAGATCCAATGCTTTTGTGCACCCTTCACGAAGAATGTGCCTCTCCAGGAGTCTAATGGGTTCAGTCTCATTCTTCAAAGTGAGGTTCTTCGTATTTGTGAAAATTGAACCCTTTCTGACTTCACAATGCTGGGTGCTGTGAGCATTCAAAGCACAGTAGATTAACTGCTACGTGGCTGTGCTCAGTGGTGATCTCGGCATGGACTGACTGGCTCCATCCCTGCCTCCTGGTCCAGACTGGGGGTGATGGATTTCCCCAGGCACTTGTCTCTGTCCCAGGTGTTGTGTCTACACTGGTCCTGAAGCGTTCCGTTCAGAGAGGGCAAAGGCGGCTCAGGAGATGATCTTGTCCTGTGTCAGCCTGACTTCACTGCAATGCATGGAACTATAGCTTCAAGGGTGCACGTTGTTTCTTGGAAAATCATCTGCTTTCTTTCAAATCATGGACCTGCTGGATCTGGGAGGGCTTCATTTCACTGGCTGGCTTGCTGATGCTACCTCCAACTTGGCTTTTAGCGTTTGCTCTGGTCATTTATGTAGGTGAAGAGAGATGTAAGAATGAACCTAGAAGGAAATGAACTTCCTAATTTTCATTTTAAAAGCTATATAGAGTTTTTAAAAGCTAGGTTATGGAAGTATAATTTATACAGAATAAAATTCACCAATTTTAAAAAATTGTTTTTACAGTTTTATTCAACGAATATTAATTTTCTTATAGAAAACAGTTTCCAGCAAGTAAGCAGTATTATAGTAAGAATAGATGTGTGAAATCACAGATAACCTTGCTAAACAAAGATCTTTGCTTGTAGATTTGAAGTCCTGAGTAGCCCTAAACTGACAATATCTATTGTTCATTTATTGTAGGAGGATTTCCCATTTCATAAACAAACGTGTTATTTATGGGAGACGGTCCAGGGCTTCAGAATGTCTTCAGTGTATATTTCCCGACACCCGAGGGGCAGAATTCCCCTTCTGTCCATAAAGTGACATCTACTTGCAGCTGCAGGCGTTTTGCGGAGACTTCTCCAGAATTAAATACACGAAAAGATAATTCCCTAGTAACCAAATATGGCCCCTGTATTAGCCTCTTCTCACGCTGCTATGAAGAACATACCCAAGACTGTGTAATTTATAAAGAAGAGAGGCTTAGTTGACTCACAGTTCTGCATGGCTGGGGAGGCCTCAGGAAACTTATAATCATGGCGGAAGGGGCAGAAAACATGTCCTTCACATGGCGGCAGCAAGGAGAAGTGCCTAGCAAAGGGGGGACAAGCCCCTTATGAAACCATCAGATCTTGTGAGAATTCATTCACTATCATGAGAACAGCATAAGGGCAACCACCAGCATGATTTGATTACCTCCCACCAGGTCCCTCCCACGACATGTGAGGATTATGGGAACTATAAGATGAGACTGGGTGGGGACACAGCCAAACCAGATCACCCCCCACCCCCGTCTTGTCAAACTATAATTTACTTACTGTTGCTAAATACATATACATATATATAAATACACACACACACACACACACACACACACACACACACACACATATTCTCTTTACTATCTCCACTCCCCTCCTTTTCAGTTGCTCTTCTCTAGAATCCTACACAAGCTTCTATCCAAATACCATTTCAAGGGCCAGCAAAGTCCTATCTCTTCACTAAAGGACAAAGTCTTCCTTTGCTATTCTACTCTACAGTCATCTGGGTCATCTGACCTTCTGTAGCCATTGTCAAGCATCTGGCTCCAATCTTTTGGTTGCCCAATACTGCTAATTACCTTTTCACAAGTTTTTGACATCTTCCAATTAGATGATAGGCTCCTTAAAGGCAGATTCCTGCCAGGTGCGATGGCTCATGCCTGTAATCCCAGCACTTTGGGAGGCCTAAGTGGGCAGATTGCTTGAGTCCAGGAGTTTGAGACCAGCCTGGGTAACAAGGCAAAACCCCATCTCTAAAAAAAAAAAAATTAGCTGGGTGTAGTGGCACACACCTGTACTCCCAGCTTCTTGCGGGGGCTGAGGTGGGAGAATTGCTTGGGCCCAGGATTCAGAGGTTGCGGTGAGCTGAGATCTCACCACTGCACTCTAGCCTGACTGACAGAGAAAGACCTTGTCTCAAAAAAAAAAAAAAAAGGCAAATTCCTTTATTCTATTTTTCCTATTTTCCTCATGCACCTACATAGTAGATGCTCTAATGTCCTGGTTTTGAAAAATAACATAGTTAATCCCCTCATGACTCAATATATACATTTTAGTGTTCTGTAAAGATTTTTCCAGAAGAAATCAATATTATTTATATGAACATGAATGTTCTGCTAGCCTAATAAACTTTTTGAGTGCTTCGCATCAGAACTCGTGAGCTGACTGTGTTCCAGCCACAGGACTGCAGTTGTTCATCCTGTGGGAGTTTGACCTCAATGTCATAAACAAAATTTGAATCATCCTTCTTCTGATTTTTCTCAAAAAGTTAATCCATGATGCGTTTCCTTTTGGCAAACTCCTCGTCATCCAGTGTATTCACATCTTTTTCAGGATCAATGGTTGTTTCCAGTCAAATTTGTTCCACTGTTTCTGCCAAACTCTGCCCCCACAGGTAACCTCATAAAAAACTGGATAGCTTCTCTAGCTGCCTCAGGAATCCTTGTTACAAGTAACTCTTGTGTCGTGGGTTATTCTTTAGCTGTTCAGCCGCTTGGGTGCAATCTGAAAACTTTGAAAACTTTTGAACTGGCAGAATGCACGAGCCAATTCTCCCCCTGATTTCATTCTCGTAGATGAGGATACTAGCTGGAGGCTGGAATCAGATCCCACACTTGGCAGTACACATCATTCCCACACACACTTCAGAGGATATCGGAGGAAATCTGATGAAAATGCGTAAGTTGCATAATGCCTTCCTGCCTTGGGGAAATACAGAAAGGACATCTTCTCCTGCAGGCCACCGTCTATACTGCCGGGAAAGGGTTGTTTCCACCCAACAGCAATGCAAAGAGGAGCACCTAAGTCGACTTGGCTGGGCAGAGTCTGGCCCTGCAGGAGGAGGCAACAGCCACAGTCCTACTGATGTGGCCGGGTTAACTCCCTGGGAGTAGGGGCGGGGCCGGTACAGGGGACCATATGCTGGCTCCCACAATGATATGTAGGGGTTCAGAGTCCTGAGGGGCACTGGTTGAGGTGTTTCCATAGCAACAGCCAGGGCTCACCAAAAGTCACTCTTTCTAAGTGTACAGCTCGATGAGCCTTGTGACGGTAGACAGCATACAGTCATGCAACCACCTCTTCCTATATTCAAGAAATAGAATGCGTCAATTTTTGGAAAAAGTCCCCTCTGCCTCTTGGTGGTCCTCCCTTCCCCTCTGCTCCCAGCATACCGCTCTGTTTTCTGTCTGTAGTTTTGCCTTCCCTAGAGAGGTGAAATCATATGATTAGACACTCCTTCATTTAGCAAATTGTTGCTGTGTATCAGAAGTGTGTTTCTTTTTACCTTTGGGTAATATTTCATTGCATGGCTATATCATCATTTGTTTTTCCGCTCCTCAGCTAATAGACATTTGTGTGGTTTCTTATCTCTGTCTATTAGCTAATAGACATTTGTGTGGTTTCTTATCTCTGTCTATTATGAATAAAGCTGCTACAAACATTTGCATTTGATTCTCTGTGTGTTTGTTTGCCTTAATTTCTCTTGGATAAATACTTAGGAATAGGCTTGCTGGGTCATATGTCAGCGTATGTTAAACTTTATAAGAAAGTGCATAACTGTAAAAGTTATATAGATGACACGTGGCGATTCACATTTAAATTACATAAAATAAAATTTAAAAGTCACTTCCTCAGTTGCAGTTGCCACAGCTCAGGTACTACTCACTAGCCACATGCGAGTACTATGTGAGATAGCACAGCATGGAATATTTCCATCATTCTGGAAACTTCCATTGGACAGCACTGGTACACACAATTTAATACACTGGGTTTCTGAATAGAAACACTTGTACTAATTTGGGCAAAGGATTTTTTAAAAAGCCATGGATAGCTTTTCTCACTATTGTTTATATGAACAATAAGGCCCTTGCCAAGTCTACTTAAAAGAGGAAGCATCCCATCTTGTGTTAGCTTTTCGGAAAAAATTTTAGGAGCAGCCCAAGGACCAAAGCATCTGACAGCCTGAAGAAGTGATTCTTCATCCCGTCACAGCTGGCTGTCCATATGGGGAAGCCACCTACGGGGACCCAATTTCCTCCAGACCTTGGCAAATTCCTGTCAACAACTCCAAGACCCAAGGACTCCATAGAATGGAGAGGGGGCTCTGCTCATGGCTGGGAAAATGCCAGAGGCCCCAGGACAGGTAACATAATGAACTGATTGGAATCATAATCTCAGAAATAAGTTTTCTCCGTTGCTTCTCAGATGGTGTCTTCATTCATCATTGATGAGAGAGGGCATGGAGCCCAGCTGAGAAAGTGCAAGTCACCCATCCACCGTGACACTTTCAAGTCACCCATCCACCGTGACACTTTCAAGGCTTCCAGTTCCACCATCCTTGACTCTCTTTATGGATTAAGACCTTAGGATTGGCCAGGCGCAGTGGCTGATGCCTGTGATCCTAACACTTTGGGAGGCTGAGGCAGGTGGATCACGAGGTCAGGAATTCAAGATCACTCTGGCCAAGATGGTGAAACTCCATCTATACTAAAAATACAAAAATTAACCAGGTGTAGTGGCAGGTGCCTATAATCTCAGCTACTCAGGAGGCTGAGCCAGGAGAATTGCTTGAACCCGGGGGGCAGAGATTGCAGTGAGCCATGATCACACCACTGTACTCCAGCCTGGGTGGCAGAGCAAGACTCCGTCTCAAAATAAAATTTAAAAAAAGACCTTAGGATTTGACAAATAGAATTTCTTTTCTGACCATGGCCCAGATGGATTTGTTTCACCTTGGCTTTTCCACACACAGTTCTGATTTCCTGGCAGCTCCGGCTACTGGTGAGGAATTGGGACCCAGGACAATCAGGGGTATTGACTGTGGGCAGGGCTCAGTTTCTCATGTGTGGTCTCACTGAAAAAGGGAAGGCACATCATTACAGAAGGGTTTTTGTTACCTCTGGCAGTGTTGTGTTTTGTGAAAGAAAGTATTTTAACCACACATTTGAACAAAGCTGGCAAAACAATAGTTCCTCTTGTGGTCTCAGCCGTTAATCTTCTTTTATGCAAGGGGAAAATCAGATGCCTTAATGATGTCATCATTTGGCCTGGAAAAGAACCAATGGAGTTAAAGGACCCCATTGTTTCCCTGACACAGTGGTGGAAGAGGAAGAGGCATTTGCTTTTACTGTTCCAGAGAGAAGAGGGCACATCTGCAGCCCGCCACCCATAAACACGCTAGAATCTGAACCCTGGGAGGATTCGCCACAGGGCTTTGTGGACATAAGTCTTCATTTCCAAAGAGGCTTTCCCATCTGTCATCTGCTTTCTTGTCCCTCCCCACCAAAATAAAAAGGGCTGAAAATTGTTTATGGTAAGTCTAGTGGAAAGCCCCCTCCCATCACGCCTCACTTGTGGTTCCTTTCTCTTTCACCTTTGGTAGAAAAGCGATTTAGGGCAATAAAGCAATAAAGCCATCTTCTGAGAGGTGTCAGCCAGCCAGGGAAAATGTGCGTGTGTTGTAGATACTTTGCAGGAAGAAGCTGAATGGTGTGACAAGCCCATTTTGGGGGAGGAGCATAAGGCTTAAGTGCTGCCCTTCCAGGGCAATTCTGTGAAACGAAAATCTCTGTGGCCTGTCTGAGCAAGGGTTCCTGGGGCAAGGGGTGAGAAAGAGAAGGTATATGTGGCAGAAGAAGAGAGGAACACCAAATCATGTAGAGAGGAGACTCCCAGACACCCATCCAGATTTAACTCTGTGTGCACCAAAAGCTGCCTTGATGGCAAAACGGCAGCTCACAAGTGACCCCATAGTGTGACTGTTCGCCTTCTGTCTCTGTGTGCCCTTGCAGAGATGATGTGACCAACAGGGTTATGTGATTGACTTTCAGTAGATTGATTGCAAAAGTGGCCCCTCTCTTCTGCACTTTCCTCTGCTCATGCCTTTTGCATTGTGACTTTGCACCCCTTCTTTCAAGAGCTGGAGTTCATTTCTGTGTTCTTTGAATCTAACTGGTCTTTTGGCTTGCTTTAGCCAACAGAGTGGGGTGGAGGCGACTGAGTTCTGAGCCTAGGCCTCAAGATGTTTTTAACAATTCTGCTCTCTCACTTGGACCCCTGCCTCCACCATGAAAACAAGCCCAGGCTAAGTGCTTGGAGGGAGAGAGACTCTATGTATGTATGGAACAGAGAGAGCTGAATCTTCCCAGCTGAGATCAGGCTAGGCCAGCTGTCCTCCAGCCAGCTTACAGATGTACCAAGTCAGTGGAACCTGCCCAGGCAAACTCTAGGCTTGTAAGGAATCACGTGTGATTGTTTCTTTAGACCACTAAGTTTTGGGAAGGTTTGTTACACAGCAGCAACTAACTGATAACTCTCTATAAGAGATATTGAGGATAAGGATATTATAGATGAGAAAAAATCATGATAAAAGCCAAATTACAATCAGCACTGGCTTGTGCATAAGCTATGGATACCATGAAGCAGAGCCCTGAGGGGTGTTCTCCCAGGCTTGGGAACCAGCAGATAAGATTTGGAGGCCAGGTGTGGTGGCTCATGCCAGGTTGATGATGGCCCCACCAGGATGGAAAAGAAGAGGGCTTCAGCCCTGGAATCTAACAGGAGCAGGGGGAGGTCAAATTGCAAGGCACTCGAGCTTCTCCATCCGGCTTGGAAAAGAGCACTTTCTTTAGATCCTTGACTGAATCAACTCCCATCTCTAAAGCCAGCGCTCAGACTGCTGTGAAAGTGAGCAGTCTCTGGGTTCCATACATTATGCATCCAATCTGCAAACTGGATCATCGCACTGGACAATTTAAAGTTTACTATAAGAATAATAACCACTTATTGAAACAGATGCAAACTATGAAATCGCACCACTTGGAGAAAAGAGCTGTTAGCATTTTGGTGAGCATCTTCACATATCTCACAGTGTACAAATACACACATGGAGTTTTAATAAATGCAATCCTAAGATTCAAATTTATGCTTATTTTCCTAAAATTGCAAAATTGGGTGGGCCTGGTGGCTCATGCCTGTAATCCCAGCAATTCGAGAGGCTGAGGTGAAAGGATCACTTTAGCCCAGAAGTTGGAGGCCAGACTGGGCAACATAGCAAAACCTGTTCTCTACAAGTAACTTTAAAAGTTAGTCAGGACCTCGTCCCTACAAATAATTTTAAAAATTAGCCAGGAATGGGCTGGGCGCAGTGGCTTACGCCTGCAATACCAGCACTTTGGGAGGCCGAGATGGGTGAATCACAAGGCCAGGAGTTTGAGACCAGCCTGGCCAACATAGTGAAACCCTGTCTCTACCAAAAATACAAAAATTAGCTGGGCATGGTGGTGCGCACCTGTAGTCCCAGCTACTCGGGAGGCTGAGGCAGGAGAACTGCTTGAACCTGGGAGGTAGAGGTTGTGGTAAGCCAACATTGTGCCACTACACTCCAGCCCAGGCAACAGAGCAAGACTCCGTCTTAAAAAAAAAAAAAAAAAAATAGCCAGGAACGGTAGCAGGCGCCTGTAGTCCCAGGTACGTGGGAGGCTGAAACGGGAAGATTGCTTGAACCCAGGAGATTGAGGCTGCAGTGAGCCGTGATTGCACCACTGCACTCCAGCCTAGTGGCATAGGGAGACCCCATCTCAAAAATAATACTAATAAAACTCAATAAAATAAAGTTCCAAAATATCCTATGCTTAATGTAGACAATTCAACCAACAAGAAATGTCTAAAGCTAAATATGAAAGTTCTCCTCTTCTCTGTAACTGTGAATTTCTTTCAGAATATTCATTAAAACACTGTTTCCTTTATAATTTTGCTGTATGTTCTGTGTTCTAAAACATTCGTTTTTCAGCTATATCCATTTAACTACCAGTTAGTCCACCAAGTTCTTGTTTAGGTTGTCATTATTGCTTTATTGTTTTTAATTTCCAAAACCTGTTGACTACTTTTTATTGATCATTTTCATAGCAGTCCGTTCTTCTCTCATGAATGCGGTATTGATTCTAAACATTTTCTACAAATATTAATTAGGCTTATACAAATGTCTCTTTCTTTCTTACATGAACCACGTTTCCTTGAAAACCATTTGCTGTGCTTGCCACTTTAAGCCAGTGGATTTTCTTCAAATGTCTCATGATTCCTGTTGTGGGCTTTTATCTGTCAATGAAGATCTCAATTTAATCAGTATTGGTAATTGTTGTGAGCATCTTTTGAAAATATGAAAGCCACTGCTTTGATTCTCTAGTTAGGTAGATCCCTGGAGGGCAAGGCGTGCCTGTGTGTTTGGGGGTGGGCTTACCCACGGCTGCAAGGAGAAGGTGAATATTTGCCATAGAGACTTCTCCTTGGTTTGTGTGGGTAGAGAAGTGGCTGCTGGACTGGAGATTCTCTTTGGCAAAGGAAGAAAGACAGACGGTATCTTGGGAGCAGAGTAGGTTAGTATGGTTGGGGATCTCTTAGAGGGTGTGTTAACAGGCTGCTCGCTGGTCACCACCTGCTGAGTTACTGATTCAGGGGGTCTGGGGTAGGTCCTGAGGATGTGTCTTTCTGACACATTTCCAGCAGGTGCTGATGCTTCTGGTCCCAGAATGACAATCTGAGAAACACTGATTAGGGGACTTCACTGCTGTGCTGAAAGCTTTTTGCTTTTTCCCCTCTGTGCTGAGGTGGTGACAGGAAGCTGGCCAGGGACAGGGACAGCCTCCTGCATGGCCTTGATGCTCTCATGCAGTCCTCAGACCTGCAGCACAGTCCTAGACCCTTCTAGAATCTGGCTGCCGACTCACAGCCCCAACCTGCTCCCTGCATCTGAGTTTGAGAAGTTTTCGTGGCTGTGTAGGAAAAAGAGATCCACTGACTTTTCCTGCAGCCGCTGACGGCTGTGATTTGTTTCAGCTCTGACTAAATTTCATCACTGCCATCCTTTCTGCTTTCCATCATTAGTAGATTTTGAACAATTTTCTTGAGCACTCGTGGCCTACCCTATCTTCTGGCATTGTGATGGGCTGCTTCTCCTTCTTACCTTTTCATACAATAATTTCTAAACACACAAAAAGTAGAGAAAATAATATAATAACTCCTGGGTACCCGCCGCTAAATTTTAAAGGCTTTTGCTTTTTACATATTTCTTCTGTCATTTAAATAAGATTTGGAGGCCGGGGACAGTGGCTCATGCTTGTAATCCCAGCACTTTGGGAGGCCGAGGTGGGTGGATCACGAGGTCAAGAGATCGAGACCATCCTGGCTAACATGGTGAAACCCTGTCTCTACTAAAAATACAAAAAATTAGCTGGGCATGGTGGCACATGCCTGTAATCCCAGCTACTTGGGAGGCTGAGGCAGGAGAATCACTTGAACCCAGGAGGTGGAGGTCTCCGTAAGCCGAGATCGTGCCACTGCACTCCAGCCTGGGCGACAAGAGGGAGATTCCATCTCAAGAAAATAAATAAATAAGATTTGGAAAGGAAGGCCAGTAAACCACGGGTTCAGTCCGCCAGCTGGACCTGGTATCCCACCCCTTATCATTTCAAATTGTCATCCAAGCCTGTTTATAAATTTCCATTCTCATCATACCCACAATGCAGTTATTCCAGCAATGCTGTGTTTTCTAGAAAGTACTGCCATGTAACATGCAGTTACGTTTCATGAATAGCTACAGATAAGCCCAACATCTATAGCAATGCAGACCACATAGATGTGAGCAAGCAGAGTCTCCACTGTGGACCCCATGAGCCTTTAAGCCTTGAAGACACATGTGAGGCCCATCATGGATATTAGTACCTGCACTGTGGGAGGATAGTTTTTTTTATGGGTTAAACTTTCTCTTGTGTTTAGCCCATGCCTCCAGTTTTCAGATTCTTGCTACTTTTCTCCTAGCTGCACATTCTTCCACCTCTCTCCAAATGACAAATCTCGGCTATACTTGGATAAACTTTTAGGTTATATTCGGATAAATTTTTAGGCACAAGGTTGAGATCAACCATGTTGACTTTCCTGAGAGTTAATGATATGGTTTTGCTATGTCCCCACCCAAATCTCATCTTGAATTGTAGCTCCCATAGTTCCCTCTTGTCATGGGAGGGACCTGGTGGGAGGTACTTGAATCATGGGAACGGGTCTCTCCTGTGCTGTTCTCATGATAGTGAGTAAGTCTCATGAGATATGATGGTTTTATAAAGGGGAGTTCCCCTGCTCATGTCCTCTTGTCTGCCGCCATGTAAGACGTGACTTTGCTCCTCCTCTGCTTTCCGACGTGATTGTGAGGGCTCCCCAGTCATGTGGAATTGTGAGTCTATTAAACCTCTTTCCTTTATACATTACCCAGTCTCAGGTATGTCTTCATTAGCAACATGAGAACAGACTAATACAGTTAATATTCTTCCAGATGTATGAGAAACACACAGCTGGCAATAAACAATGGGAATTTAGAACAAAGGTTTCCCTTCCTGCTACTGTGTGTTCTTGGGCACAGTACTTAACCTCCCTAATTCTTGTTTCTCTCATCTGTTAAGAGAGAAAGTGTCCACCTCGTGTAATTATTGGGAGGATCATTTATGATGACATCATAAAATCTCATGGGATTCGACCTGGTACACAGTGAGAGCTCACTCCTCTTCCCCTGGGCTTCCCACTGTTCAGCCACTGCTTTGCTGTGCTGGGTGGGAGTGGTGGAACCCAGGTATGAATCTGAATTGTTAGGAAATTATTTGTCATGCATTTAACCAAGGAAAAGGAAGACTTTGAAAAGTTTTTCCTGTATATCCTGGTCAGGATTCTTTCAATTATAAATAACAGAGACTCAACTCGAACTGGCTGAAGCCAACAAAAAGAATTGTGGCTCTGGTGCCTGAACTGTCCCAGGGGACGGCTGGGGCCTGGGCTTCCTGGGTATCAGCCTGAGTCTCTTTCTCTCTCCATTTCTCAGCACTGCTCTTCCTCCATTTTCAAGTAGGAGATCACATGGTGTTGGGTTTACTTTTGGGCACAATCGATCTCACTGTCTGTGCTCCCTGAGGACCCCAGATTTCCATCAGAATCACAGCCAGCAATTCCAGTGGAAACCCAGCTGCTTTTCCCAATAGTTACGGCAATACTCTGGAGCTGGATGGCATCACCCAGGCTTGGGTCATGTGCCTGTCTGTGGCGAGGAATGGAAACACTGATTGGTCAGGCCTGAGGCACATAACCCCATCCTGGAACTGACCTGCTTAAGCCACAGAGGCTGAGAGTGAGGGAGCGGGACTTCCCAAATGAAAATTGACATGCTCTGGTCAGCACAAAAGGGAATGGGAATGGAGGTAAGGTAGGCAAAATCAACAGATGAACCCCACACTGAATCAAGAAGTGTGTTTTCCTTTGCATGGATATACCTGGCCCTAATTGAGGGTCATTTAGATGGTAACCATTTCTCACCAGGCAAATATCTGTGTGAGAGTATCTTCAAGGGAAGCCGTCAGGTCAAAGTCCGTCTGACTTTCAGATTAGACAGATATTGCCAAATTACTCCCAACTCCTGCTCCTTCGAGTCTTAGCACTTTAGGTCTCTCCCTTCCTGACTGCATTCTACAGTCACCTTGCCGGCCCAAGCAGGGATCACTCCAAAAGAGTGCCTACCAGTACCTCCACCTGGTGGAGCCTTGCAGGGCTCTGCTCCTCCCTGTTCCCTAAAGGTCAGGATTTGAAGCAGATTCCTATTGATCTCAAAGTCCTGTCCCACTTCATGCCAACGGATTGCTTCTCCCATTGCTTTCTGCTCCATCTGATGTATCTCATTAGCAGCTAAAAGTGGTCCTCACTAAGCATGCGGGCTGGTCTCCAGAGCCCAAGGCCCCGCCTGGAATGCCTTCCCTGGGTGCAGATGGGCAGGGGACACCTGGAATGCCTTCCCTGGGTGCAGACGGACAGGGGACACCTGGAATGCCTTCCCTGGGTGCAGACGGGCAGGGGACACCTGGAATGCTTTCCCTGGGTGCAGATGGGCAGGGGACACCTGCTCCTGCTGTGGCTCACATGTTCCCTCCTTGGCTTCTGTTCCCACTATCCTAGCTCTGCACTGCCTGGTAGAGTGTCTACCAGGCTGTGTATAGAGGGCGCAAATTCAGAGGAGAAAGAATCTTCTGTGATGGCTACTCTGTGGTCCCCTGCACGGGCTGGTTTAGCCAGCAGGGGGCGTCCTGCAGAGAGCTCCCCGTCGAGTGTGAAGATGGTTATGCATCCTGCATGGCATCTGGATCTGGGGGTGCATCGGTCTGAGCAAAGCATCATGGTTCTTGCATAGTCGATGGATAGTGCTTGGATTTTGATTTCATTTTACCTGTTGAGTAATTGCATCCCCTGGCACAAGGGTTATGAGTGTTAATATACAATGATGTGTTTGCACCATCTCCTAAGGAGCAGAGGAGCTGTTTCATGGGGAAGCAATGCCAGGGCAGGCTCCCCTCCCTCCCCACAGTGGGATTTTGCTAAGAACCCCCAGGCTTTAGCACAGGATGAGTTCCCTGGGAAGGCAGGAGGGGATGGATGCAAAGCACTGGTGGAGGATTAGTCTAGAGCAGGTAACGAGCTGGAGAGTGTTTTGTTCTCCAAAACAAAACAAGACGGTTATTTCAGAAGCACTTGGACAGACAGACCACCCTTGAGCAGGGGAGGATCAGCTCTTACAGTGGACCAGGAAGTGTTGACGGCAGTGCCACACTCCCAAGGTGTACTGGCCAAAGATTTGCAACTGGCTCTCCCGAAGACACAAACGCCCTGATTTGTAGTGTCCGCCAATTTCCCTGGTGTAAACACTCCCACCATGACTGATTTCAAACCACCAGTGGACGTTCCCAGAGTGGCAGAGCTGGGAAGACAAGTTCACGACCAGCTCTTCCAAGTGAACTGCACACCACCATCATTAACACTCCTGGAGGGCTGTGCCCAGCCACATGGTCATCAGGGTTTTGGAAACGGTTGGAATGTGAGGGCATCAAAGGCCCAGGTGGAGAGTGCAGGGTGGGCAGCGAGGGGGGTTAGGACAGCCAGATGGGAAAAGGCCCCATGGAGCATTATGTGGACAGCCTTGTAATTCCTCGGTCTTTAGTGGTATCATCAAATTTACAACATGCTGAGGTGACTGCGTTGTCATAGAAAATAGAGGTAACAACAGAGGCACAAGCCTGCAGGCTGGTGTTGAGTCCAAGTTTAAGGGTGGAGGCAACCGTGAGAAGAAAAGAGTGTGACAGAACAAAAGACGTCGTTGAGACACAGCTGAACTGGCTGCACTCACGGGTTTCACAGGCCTCTTGGTAGCATCGTAAGCCCGTTAAATTTTATAAAAACAAGTGACTAAGTTCCTTTCTAAAAAGCCCAGATATAAATAACTAGAATTACATGGATTGGCACTTTGTTTACAGACTGATATTTTCCAATGACTTTAAAATAAAACGTGCCATGGAAATGCTTCAGATTCCTAGAAAGACAGCTTCTCATGCCCTTTGTCACGTGTCCCCCAATTCACCGTCTTCGTTGAGCTACAAACGTTTTCGTGGGATTTATGATTCAAGGTGGGCAGTCATCACTATTGTTTGATATTTGTTGAGCACCTGCTATCTGTCAGGGGCACTGCACATGTTGATCCATTTAATACCACCACCCTTCAAAGTTGCTACCATTCTCGTTTTGAGACCTCAGAGGCTCGGGCAGACCAGCACGTCCTTTCTCTGCTCTGAGCCCCAGGAGGCTGCCTGCACAGCTGCAGCAACCTGGCCCTCGAGCTTAAAGATTTAGCCAATGGGATTGCCCAGCTGAGAGTAGGGGAGGGGAGGATGGGGTCCCATCTCTTTGGTAACCTCCCTGCAGGTCCCCTTAGAAGCTATGGCCCTTTATTGAAGGCTGAAGGAGGGCTCTTCTCACCCTCCTTTACTGGAGGCTGCTGCTCTTCTCACCCTCCTTTACTGAAGGCTGAAGGAGGGCTCTTCTCACCCTCCTTTACTGAAGGCTGAAGGAGGGCTCTTCTCACCCTCCTTTACTGAAGGCTGCTGCTCTTCTCACCCTCCTTTACTGAAGGCTGCTGCTCTTCTCACCCTCCTTTACTGAAGGCTGCTGCTCTTCTCACCCTCCTCATCTGCCTCCTCTTCTTTCAGGTTTTGGTAGTTGCCCCTTCCCTGCATCCCACATTCACCGGCAATGCTGCGAGCAGTCCCAGGGTGCCGCTGTGGGTCTTGTCATTTCCCTACACTCTGTCCAAACCTTTATAAATAGATCCTCCAATGTGCACATTTCCTATTAGGACTACACATTTAGTAGTTTAAAAACAATGTATTATTTTGTAGTTCTGGAGGTCAGAAGTCCAAAATCAGTGTCACTGGGCTACACCCAAGTGACAGGTGTAGGGCTGCTCTCCATCCAGGGCTGCTCTCCCTCCAGAGGCTCTTGGGAAGAATCCATCCCTCACCTCCTCCAGCATCTGGATGCCACCTTGGCTCATGGCCGTATCACTCCAGTCTCCTCCAGGATCATGTCACCTTCTCCTCTTCTGTCTGTGGTCAAATCTCCCACTGCCCTCCTCCTCTAAGGACGATTGTGATTGCATTTAGGACCCCCCAGGATAATCTAGGGTAATCTCCACATCTCAAAAATCCTTCATTACATTGGCAGTCTTTGCCATATAAAGGAACATTTACACGTTCCAGGGACTGAGACCTGATATCTTTGGAGGTCATTATTCAGCCGGCCACATTTATTATTTTAATTTGAGTGTGCAGTTTGCCTCCTGCTGGGACTTGACTGAAACAGCCTGGGTTACTACATATGAAAGAACAGGAAATCAAACCATGTGAATAAGTTAATTTTGAGAACTTGTACTTGGTTTTAAATACCATTTATATGTTAATGACTTCCAAATTTATACCCCTGGTCCATTCTTCTCTCTGAGTTCCAAGATCACATATCTAATTGGCTATTTGATATTCCTTTGGATGTTTCATAGGCACCTCGAGCTTGGGATGGCAAAACCAGCATTTCTGTTTCCTGTATCCCACCCTGCTCCTCAGCTAATTGCACCATCATACTCGTTTGCTCACGCTGGGAACATGGACATGATGAACCCAGTGACCTTCCTGGCTCGGAGGCCTCTCCACCACACCCACGGAGCCACCCAGTGCTGCTTCCCTGTGGGATCTTCCTTCGCTTCATCACTGTGTCCCTGAAGGTCCTCCCTCCACAACAGATGTGGAGTCTCTCTGTTCTCCCCACCTCTGCCGATGCCAGTCTATTCCAATGTCCCACTCACTCACCTGGACTGTAGCAACGGCCTCCTCCGTGTCTGCTTCCACTCCAGTCTCCTCTCTGGCACACTTGGTGCAGTAGCCACAGAGACAAGTACAACCCAGGCTGACTCACATCACCCCCACTTACAACCCTTCAATAATCTTCAACTGCATTCTTACTTTGCGCACTGCACGTTTTGCTAAGTTCCTTCTTGCTTCTGCCCTCTCACTGATGTCTCCTATGCCTGGAATGCTCCTTCCTCCAACTCTTCTCCTATCTGGCTTGGTTAAGATGTATGTATACCATGCTTAGCACAGTTCTGAATGCAACAGAAAGCTACTGACTCTACCTCTTGATGCGATGAGCCACGATGACACTTTGCAAAGGTGAGAATGCCAGGAGGCATGAAGGATTGTGGCCATGGGGAGAATTTACCACGTGGTGCACAATGGTGGAAACCAGGCTGGCTCAGGGAAAGGGGCCCATGATCTTCTCAGTTCGTCCTGAGCTGGCTGCCTATCCAGCCTGGGTCCCCAGGAGAAGTTGTTGATGGTGGAGAGTAGTCTAGGTTCTTGGCATTTTGAACAAAGAATTGGACAAAATACACAAATAAAGCAAAGCAGCACAATCAGAGATTTATTTTAAATGAAAGTACACTCCACAGGCTGGGAGTGGGCTGGAGAAACAGGAGGAGTTGGAAGGGAGTAGCCTCTGATACCGCTCAGCAGGAATAGGCCTTAGGTTCCCTGCCTCCAGACCCTATTCTCCTGTCTCAAAATGATGGGGATGCTCCTTCTGGGATTGGAGGAGCCTGGCCCACCAGGGAAGACTCTATCTGTGTCATATCCCACATGTTTTTAGATGGAATTGCACTCTTGTTGCCCAGGCTGGAGTGCAATGGTGTGATCTCGACTCACTGCAACCTCTGCCTCCCGGATTCAAGTGATTCTCCTGCCTCAGCCTCCCAAGTAGCCGGGATTACAGGCGCCCACCACTACCCCAGGCTAATTTTTGTATTTTTAGTAGAGATGGGGTTTCACCATGTTGGCCAGGCTATTCTCAAACTCCTGACATCAGGTGATCCATCCATCTCGGCCTCCTAAAGTGCTGGGATTACAAGGTGTGAGCCAGCGCCCGGCCTGGCTGAGTATTTTAAAGAAGGGTGATGCCGCCGCCATGTGGTCATGAAATTGTGACTGCTTGTCCCAGCATTCTTAGCTTGATGTTGAGATCCTTGCTTCCCCTCTAGCAGCAGGGATGGACAGCAGGGAGAAGCAGTACAGATTCCCGCTAACGTCAGAAAAAAGTCAGACTTGGAATGAGTCACAAAATAAAGATACATGCTGGACAATGCAAAGGTCACCATCAGGAGCTTAACAAGTGGAGGGGAGCCTTCAAGAATGTGACTGTGATAAGAAGCCACAGCCTGAAACAGTGGCTGTTGAAAGGTACCGCGTGTCAACTTTACACTCACAGGGTCAGGTCCCCGGGCAGGTGTGGGGCTGAGGAAGTACAGCGGGTGCTCATGGCTGGTGGGGCCTGATGCCCTCTGCTGGAGGATATGTCTGCTTTCTTTTGCTTTTGCTTTTCTCTTTTCAATTTTTTTTTTTTTTTTTTTGAGATGGAGTCTCACTCTGTCACCCAGGTTGGGGTATAGTGGCGCCATCCTGACTCACTGCAACCTCCACCTCCCAAGTTCAAGCAATTCTCCTGCCCCAGCCTCCCAAGTAGCTGGGACTACAAGTGCTCACCACCATGCCCAGTTATATTTCCAAAATAAAAAAATACAAAATTTTTGTATTTTTGGTAGACATGGGGTTTCACCATATTGGCAAGGCTGGTCTCAAACTCCTGACCTCAGGTGATCTGCCCTCCTCAGGCTCCCAAAGTGCTGGGATAACAGCTGTGAGCCACTGGGTTTTTTTCCCTGTGGTTGGTCACTAGATGTCACTGCAGGAAAAAATCTGACCAGAAAACAAACGCAAGGGGAGAGATATTAATGTTTTGGATCTCCAGGAAGTGGTTGCCTTGGCAACAGGGAGCACGTGAAAGAACTTCCTTTTCTGTGGACTGCATGTGACTGCTGAGAGATGTTTATGTTGGTGACCAAAGAGAAGATGCCCACAGGAACTGGACAGGAACTGAAGCCAGGGCATCCTGAGACTGAATGAAACAGCAGGAGAGAAGGAGAGAAAGAGGGAGAGAGGATGAGGGAGAGGTGTGTGTGTGTGTGTGTGTGTGTGTGTGTGTGTGTGTGTGTGTGTGTAGAGAGAGAAGCAGAGATACCAAAAGCACTTTGCACTGCATGAGAAACAATCCTGTGTTGCATCTGAGCCCCAAATCCAAAGACACCACTCCAGAATGAGTGGTTTTTCCCCTCCAGATGCCCATTATCCTAATTAAGATGTTCTTTGTTAGTAAATTCAATCATATCTGCACAAATCCTGGAAAAAAGGGAGCATAGGATACCCTGCATTCGCCCAGAAGTGGATTTTCCATGGGCAGGGGAACACTATGAACAAACCCCCAGATCCTGAACCCTTAACAAAGGGAGAAGAAGCCCATACCAGTTGTTCTCACCTGCCTCAATTTCCTTTCTAAATTCTGCTTGCAGCCTGGCCATCAGGACCACACAGTTCAGCGTGCCACTGGAATAGTTTGTTTGTTTGAGACAGAGTCTCACTGTGTCACCCAGGCTGGAGTGCAGTGGTGCGATCTCGACTTACTGGAACCTCTGTCTCCCGAATTCAAGCAATTCTCCCGCCTCACCCTCCTGAGAAGCTGGGATTACAGGCCTGCGCCACCATGCCCAGCTAATTTTTCTATTTTTAGTAGAGATGGGGTTTCACCATGTTGGCCAGGCTGGTCTTGAACTCCTGACCTCAAGTGATCCGCCTAACTCAGCCTCCCAACGTGCTGGGATTACAGGCATGAGACACCACTCCCAGCCTCTGTTCCTGGTTTATCTGTTCTTCAGGATTGCTAATCCAACTGTCTGGACCAGGCTGTCTTTGTAACCTCTGGCAGGTAAGGGAACCCAGCACAGAGAAGGCACTCAGTAGCTTGTTTACTGAGTAAATGATGAGTTAATGGGCCAGGTGCTGCCTGTTTCTGGGTGCTCTTCCACTGGGCCCTGCACTGCCCAATGGAATGATTAACTGATGGATTGATTTTCCTTCAGAGACCGAAAATGCCTTGTCTGTCTCATTTACCCATTTATTCTCCACAAATATATTAAGCATTGATGCTGCGCTGGTTTCTAGGGTTACAAAGATGAATTAAGATAGAAACCACCCCCTTATCATCTTGCAAATCAGTAGGAGAGGGAAGCATGTTGTAAAGAGCCCTGATGCTGGCTCCTTTCTGCTTATGCAAAGATCTCTCCCTTGCCAGGCATCTCTGGGAGTCCACGTGAGGTTCTGACACATCCACTTCCAGGCTAAGGGATGGGGCGGGTGTGTTCCTGCCGTCACTCTGCTGGGCTTGTGTTCCTGGCACCAAGGTCCCTGCTACGGCTTAAGGCCAGTAAGAGCCATTTTGCAGGGCACAGCAGGGGCCATGCCAGCCCCCATGATTAAGCGGCTTTTTCCTGGAGGCTGCTTGAGCCAGGGCTGCCCGCAGGCCTGGAGTGGTATGACACATATCCACCCCATCATGCTACACCGCGTGGGAGCAGTGGTGCTGAATTTTGTTGCCCTAAAATTCGTATGTGGCAGTCCTAGCCCCCAGGACCTCAGAATGTGACCTTATTTGGTTAGAGGGTCATTGCAGTTGCAATCATCTCAGTTAGGAAGAAGTCATCCCAGAGTAGGGTGGGCTTTGATCCAATATGACTGGGATCCTATCCAGAAACTTGGACACAGAGACAGACGGGGATAGAAGAAAGATGATGTCGGCAGCACAAGCTAAGGAAAGCCCTGGAACAGACCCTCCTCCACAGCCTCAGAGGGAGCCAACCCTGGTCACGCCTTGCCGTTGGACTTGAGTCTCCAGAACTGTGAGAGGATGAGTGTCTGTTGCTAAGTCACCCAGTTTGCAGTATCTGCGGCAGCCCTAGCACACTAATGCAATGGCACCTCTGCTTACATCATTTCACCTGTGGTCCTCTTCCCCCAGGACGCTGGTTTAGGAGGAGCCTTTGTGGGCTCAGTTAACTTCCAGGATGCTGTTCGAAGAACTTCTTCCTCCTATTAACAGCCAAAATGCTGTCAGTGGGTCCAGCTCATCCTGCCTGGCTCCTTTCCCCTTAAAGGAAATTCTCTTCCTATAGGCTCTTTGGCCTCCCCTCCACCCACAGGTAGCTATAGGAAGCCCACGCATTTGCCCTATCAGCAGAGGTTAGGCTCATCCCCAGCAGAGGAAATGCGTGACCTTATCCCAGGGTGGCCCTTAGCTGCCCCCCGCAGCTCCCCCTACCTCTGCAGAGACAGCCCCACCCCTTCCCAAGTCTGCTCCCTCATGCCAGGCCCTGGGAAACTGGCAGCTGAGGGTACAGTTCAAGCAAAAGCCAGGCCGCAGCACACAGAGAATAACCACAGTCAGAATGGAAGCATGCTCAGGTGCGGCTGGGCCCTGAGGAGGGCTTGATGGCAAAGCCTTGTGGAGGAAGTGGCAGTCAAGTGAGAAGGGATTTGCAAGGCATTTAGGAGGAGGCAAGAGCTGAGGCATAGTGTGCAGGAAAACAGCCCTTGCAGGGCTTAAGAGCAGCTCAAGGAGCAATAAGAGGCATTCCAGAGGCTTTAAAGAGGGAGCTGGGGAAGACTGGATGGGGCCAGGAAGGCAGCAGGGCCAGATGGGGAAGGGCCACAGGGGCCATGCTAAGCAGAGTAGACTCTGCCTTCTCTGGAAATAGAACATGACAGGGCTTGAAGAAGGTACCACATGACCCAAGAGGACTTCAGAAGGAGCAGCCCAGCAGAAACGGCAGTTATCTGAAAGTGCACAATATCAGCTCATGCTGCCAACCTCTTCCCTTTGCTTGGAATGTGCTTTTCCTCCTCGCACACCTGCGTGAGTATACAGTCCACATGCATGCATACTCTCTCTCTCCTCACTTTCAGCCCGACAAACACTTTCTATTGTGAGGGCAAGAGTCACACCCTGGGAAAACCACTTTGAAGTCCAGATTGACAGGGAAGTAGCTTCGTCTCTGAGTTTTAGCCTTCCCTCCCATCAAATAGCATAATTGTCCCTGCTATCTTGCCTACAGTGTGTTGTAGTGATAAAATCAGATGAGAATATTGGATAATACCTTCTAAACTGCATTGAATATAAAGAGGGTCAGTGAGGATGGTGATAGTGATGGTGGTGAAGATGATGGTGAGTTGGTGGTGATGACGGTGGTGATGGCGATGATGGTGAATAGTGATGATGGTGGTGGTGATGGTGGTGGTGGTGGTGGTGATAGTGATGGTGGTGATGGTGATAGTGATGATAATGTGGATGGTGATGGTGATGATGATGGTGATGATGTGGATGGTGATGGTGATGATAATGGTGATAGTGATGATGGTGTTATGGTGATGACAATGATGATGGTGATGGTGGTGGTGATAGTGATGGTGGTGGTGGTGATGGTGGATAGTGATAGTGATGGTCACAATGGTGAAAGTGATGATGATGGTGATGGTGGTGGTGGTGGTGATAGTGATAGTGATGAAGATGATGATGGTGATGGTGGTGATGGTGATGATGATGATGATGGTGATGATGGCAATGATACTGGTGATGATGTGGATGGTGATGGTGATGATAATGGTGATAGTGATGATGAATGGTGTTTATGGTGATGATCATGATGATGGTGATGATGATGGTGATGGTGGTGATAGTGATAGTGATGGTCATGATGGTGATAGTGATGATGATGGTGATGGTGGGGTTGATGGTGCTGACGGTGTTGATGGTGCTGACGGTGAGGATAATGGTGATGATGTGGATGGTGACAGTGATAATGGTGATAGTGATGATGAATGGTGTTTATGGTGCTGACGATGATGATGGTGATGATGATGGTGGTGGTGGTCATGGTGGTGGTGGAGATAGTGATGGCGGTGGTCATAGTGACGGTGATCATGGTGATGGTGGTGATGGTGATGGTGACAATGGTGAGGTGATGATGCAAAGGAGGGTCTTTTTCTTCCTGCAAGGTGGTTTAGAAACCCTATGGTTTCTACCCTGCTTCATCTCTTGGAGGAGCCACTTAATTTGTCATCCAAAGTGGAACAGTTTGTGAGTGCTATTAACATTTACACCAGGACAATGATGCATGAACAGCCCTCAATTGCGTTTTACACGTCACCAGCCTGGTTTTAAGTCTGGGTTTAAATTACTGAGAAAGGGACTTGGCCGGGGATGTGGGAAGTCAGGGTACCCTACCTTCCAGGCTATTAGAACTTTTGGCTGAACAACTATCATTCGCTGTCATTATACTACAGCCAAGAGGAGACTGTTTGGCAAGCGTGAACAGGGAAGCTCTATTTCCCAGATAGTCATGCCCGTCAGAACACAAGGGCCCACTGCTCACAGACCCTCTCCCTGTCTTTCACTTGGAACTTTTGCCTCACATGTGGAGGAACAGTGGGGGCTTCTGGGTCACCTCCAACCTGCTGGGCCTTTGTATAGCTGAAGGAGGTCCTCTACTCAGTGGAATTGAGGCAGTGAGCAGGACAGGCCTTCTGCTTTGGTGGGTGAGGCCGAATTAAGCTACTGCTTGCAGGCCTGCAAAACCAAGCCATGATACGCTCCCCAGTGACATACTTAGTTTAACCAGCGGAAATGGAAACTCTGTGCTCATTCTTGTGAATTAAAAAGTGATGAGCAGTCTTTGGTCTTGGTCACATCCCTTTACCTCTGTCCTAGAAATCTGAGACTTGTGACAAGGAAAATGCTGTCACTCCATCTGCAAAGGCCACCTAAGACACATTCAAGTTCTGACTCAAGTTCTGACTCAGCAACTTTCTTTTCCCAAGGGCATTGACTCTTTTAAAGGTTATCCCTTATAGCCTGAATATCTTGGGTTTATTGGAACAAAAGTGAACTTCTGGAATATTCCATACAATCTGTTTTCTAAAACAGGGCTCAATCCAAGGAGGAGAATTAAAAACAAATGTCTGATGGCCTGAGGTGAGCCATTAGTTAGCACAAACAAACATCTTGCAAAGATGACAGATGGGAACGGGAGGAGTGTTCCTCCTCTACCCGAGCTGATTCTCCCTGAATGCAGCAGCATATTCAAAGAAATTGATAGGAATCCTATCTTAAGACAAGCCCGCTGGGCTCTGTGTCAGAAATCCCACCAATCACTTCCCAAGCTCTCCACCCCATCACTGAAGCCTGGGCCACAGCATTTACAGTTAAGAATGTTATTAAAATCAAACCAAGCAATTCCTGCCAACCCTCAGGAGGAAAGTTGCAGAGAATGAATAATTCTGCAAAGATCCTGGGCATCTGTGTGCATTAACCACAAAGGCCATTAAAGCTGGAGCAGCAAAGAAAGGGCGTACGAGACTTTGCCCCGTAGAAAATGCTGGCTCTCTCCCCTTCAGCTTGTCTGGGAGGTG
The DNA here is from genome assembly GCF_030222135.1 of Aotus nancymaae. NCBI lineage: Eukaryota > Metazoa > Chordata > Mammalia > Primates > Aotidae > Aotus > Aotus nancymaae. Next base: position 484,598 of record NW_026988444.1, read on the forward strand.
CCACCACAAGGGTCCCCACCCACTGTCTCAGCCTGGGGGACAGCCTTCTCTCTCTTTTGATCACCAGGAAGGAACAAGCAAATTCCTTCTCAGCTATTTCACCAGGACTGCAGCTGTCCTTGCCTCAGGCTATTATAATGTCCCTGCAGCATCCCAGGAGGCTGAGATGAGGCTTGCAGCCAGTGAACAGTGGCAGAGAAGACAGAGCCCTATAGCCTGTGCCAATCTGACCCAGATGCAGATGGAGCCAGGGTATTGATCTGCTTCTGGCCTCAGGTAGGAGCAGAATTTACCAGTGACGCTCAGGGACCTCTTTTCTGCCCTGCCTCTCACTTTGCACCTTCCACCAATGATCAACATTCTGGGTGTTGCCGTCTTCCGGGAGACGGCCCACGCTGACCTTCAGCATCAGTGTATCTTTGTGACATCATGCCTGTTACCTAAGCAACCTGAACCTCAGTTTTCTCATCTGACAAACAGGCAGGATTCTCTTCTGTTGCAAGAATAAACTCACTAAGGTTATGTCACAAGAGGCAAGAAAACCCTTGGAAATAAGGGTGGCATGTCCTTGACATCGGGTCATTTTGCCAAGAGAACAAATTGCATTAGGCTGTAAGCAATGGTCCTAAGAACCCAACAGCTGAACTACCAACCAGGAGGTCTGGAGAATGTCTTCTCTTGAGGGGCTGTCTACTCATTGTTGGAAACGGCTTTATAACGTCGGGGAAAAATCCACACTGAAACAATGGATCACTCAGCAAGGCTAGTTTACTTCCTGCAGGAAGGATGCAACTCGCCGGCAGTCTTGCCAGGAGGGTACACCTGAACAAGGAGACAGGGACATTTATAACTTTCATAACCTGACGCAGTGACGTTACTGCTGTGTCCAGTTTTCATTGGCCGGAACGGGACCTCACATTCTATGCTTGATCCGATTGGCTAAAAACTTGGAAATTTTCTAAAGAAGTAAAGGCAGAGGAGAACAAAAGAAAAGAGGAAGTAACTTGAGGAATGCTTAGAGAAGCTATAACATTTCCACATAAGGAAGGGGAATAAGCTATGACCTAAGACTTGCCTGGGCTTGTCCAGACATGTCAGGGCAAATATCTAGGTGAAAGTGTAAGAACTAAGAACACGGGTACACTTATTTCTTTATTATGACTAACAGCTACTTTAAGATTATTAGCAAAAGCTTTAAAGTAAATTAACCTTTGAATAAACTATTATTTATTCATAATGAACTGAGAGGAAAGCTTTGAAGAGGAACCTTTTATTGATTCTTATTTCCTACATCATCCTGACCCTGTTGTTCCATCATTAACATGACTCAGCTAATTCCTCTGTGTGTGTGTGTGTGTGTGTGTGTGCATGCACGTCTTTCTCCATCTGCTCATAGTTTCAGTTTGCAATCCTGATAAAAGCCACTCTAATTGGGGTGAATAATCAGCACTGCTTCTGTTTGGCAGAGCTCTTCGTGTGAAGCTGCATTACAGGGTGTCGGCCAGCCTATCGGTTATCTGTTCTTGGGCCACATACCTATCCCTGGTCTAATCAGACTGTAAGGGTCAGGGTCACAAACATAATGGAATGATCACCTAGGCACAGGCAGTATTTCCTGCCACTCTCTCAGCAAGGAAGCAGGCATGTGGGCTGTGCTTCCCAAATACGTCCAGTCATGAGAATTACTGGGGGTTCTATGACACAGATGACCAGCTTCTTGCCCTGGCTAGGATTCTGGCTAGGCCTAGGGTGGTCAGAAAAGCCTTAAAGGGCCAGGTGTAGTGGCTCATGCCTGTAATCCCAGCACTTTGGGAGGCCGAGGTGGGCGGATCATGAGGTCAAGAGATCAAGACCATCCTGACCAATATGGTGAAACCCCGTCTCTATTAAACATACAAAAATTAGCAGGATGTCCTGGCATGTGCCTGTATTCTTAGCTACTCAGGAGGCTGAGACAGGAGAATCGCTTAAACCCAGGAGGCGGAGGTTGCAGTGAGCCGAGATTGCACCACTGCACTCCAGCCTGGGCGACAGAGCAAGACTCCATCTCAGAAAAAAAAAAGAAAGAAAAAAAGAAGTCTTAATGTCCAGCAAGTACCTTTCAGAGATTCTTAGGATTCCCCACACAGGGCTGGCTTCATAGATATGTGACCGGTGTCACTGCTCAGGGTCCCCACTCAGAAGAGCCCCTGCTTGCTGTTTACACTCTTGAGATCACTGCCCTAAACTTCTAGGTCATTTTCTCTCTGAGTTTGTGTTTGGGAGTGCAGTTCAGGGTCCTGGGCCTGCTCACCTACGGTGTCACCATTTCCCTGCCGACCAGAGATGGGTTCCTGGCTCCCAGCTCACTGCCCCTTGGTATCCTCGGCCCTGTCCATTCGCACCCCCCTGCTCTGAAGCCCCATATTCCCTTCCCTGGAACAGGAGTGGCATGCCTCTGTTTTGTTCTGTCGTCCCTGTCCATCCCTAGAGGGGGCCTAGGCATGGACATGGCGGGGAACTCGGGGTCATCTCTCTTCCAGACCAGAAGCACCACACTGCAGTAGGAGGGGACTCATGGTCATCATTCTTCCAGACCAGAAGCAGCACATCACAGTAGGAAGGTAACTCGGAGGAGGCCGCTTATCCACCCTGATCCAGGATCCAGGTATCAAGTGCACTTCAGCACACCTATAGAAAATTTTCATCCTGCAAAAATGAAACTCTATATCCACTGAACGACAATTTCCTTTTCTCCTTTCCCCCCACCCCCTGGCAACCACCATTCTACTCTCTGCATCTATATGCTTGACTACCTTATTTGTTCATTTATTTATTGTTGTGGGGGTTTTCTGAGACAGTCTCACTCTGTTGCCCCGACTGGAGTGCAGTGGTGTGATCACAGCTGTCTGCAGCCTCCACTGCCCAGGCTCAAGCGATCCTCCCAGCTCACCTTCCTGAGTAGCTGGGACTACAAGCACGCACCGCCATGCCTGGCTAATATTTTTTTCCCATTTTTTTAGAGACAGGGTCTCACTTTGCTGCTCAGGCTGGTCTCAAACTCCTGGACTCAAGCAATCCTCCTGTCTCAGCCTCCCAAAGTGCTGGGAAAACAGGTAGGGGCCATGCACCCTGCCTTGACTACTTTAGATAGCGCATGGAAGTGGAATCATACAGTATGTGTCTTTTTGTGACTGGCTCATTTCACTCAGTTTAATGTCCTCAAGGTCCATCCGTGTTTCAGCCTGTGATGGGATGTCCCTCCTGTTGAGGCTGCACAGGACTCCACTGTGTGTACTTACCACGTCTTGTTCAGCTATTCACCTGCTGATGGGCACTTGGGATGCTGCTAAATCCTGATTATAAATATATATAAATAACTGTATAAATATAAATTATAAATAATGCTGATGTGAACGTGGGTGCACAGATATCTCTTTAAGACCCTGTTTCCAATGCTTTCAGACATATACCCAGAAGTAGGATTGCTGCGTTTGGTGGATCCGTGCTGAATTTTGTAGGAATGGTCATACTGTTTTCCATGGCAGTGGCACATTTTACAGTTTCACCAAGAGTGCGCAATGTTTCGAATTTCTCCACATCCTCACCAACACTTGTTATTTTCAGTTTGTTTGTTTGTTTGTTTTGATAATAGCCATGCTAATGAGTGGGGAGTATCTCATTGTGGTTTTGATTTGCATTTCTGTGATGATGAGTGACACTGAGCATCTTTTCGTGTGCTTGTTGGCCTTCTGTATAGCCTCTTTGGACTGCCACAGTTTTAAGTGCAGAAACATGGCATAAAAAAGACCAACCCTCACCTTTCCAGGGCACACATGCTACAAGGCAAAAACAAAACAAGACTAAAGCCGCTTTGGGTGTCTGAAGGTGATCAGTACCTCTCAGAACAACAGGATTGGCAGAGATGATTTTATGCCCAAGGCTGAGAAACACTCCCCTTAAGGAGCAGGTGTCCATGGGGAGTCCTGGAGGTGGTGAGAGGGAGCTGTGTGGATTGAGAATTTGGGAGGAGCCATTCAGGCAGAGGCCAGCCTAAGTGCTAAGGCCTTGAAGGAGGAGCTGATCAGCATGTCTGGGAACAGAGGGTGCCAGGGACTGGGGAGGAGGTCAGGAGGCAGAGGGGTAGAAACCATCTCATGGGCACTTAGGTGTAATGGAAAACTTAGGCTCTAATTGAGCCAGATGGGGATATAGACAGTGCTTAGCACAATGCCTCGTGGAAAAAGGTCCTTAATAAATATTAGCAATTGTTATTAATGGTAGCCCATTTAAACTCATTTAAGAGAAATGTCTTGGCTGGTTTAGTTTCACAGACAACTTAAGGAAGGAGTCTGAGAAGAATACATGAAAACCCCCTTTCTGTCTGGGAGCTGGGGTTGAGGGCCCTGGAAGCAGCCCCCTCACTTTTTCAGAGGTGGCTGATCTGGAGTTTGTTTTGCATCTCTGTTATTTGGCTGCCTCCTGGAATTCTTTAAACTCTTCAGGAATTCCAGGGGCCTGGCGACGGTTATGCCAGGACACATTCCGGGCCAGTGACTGAGCCATCGAGCCTTGCCGGTGAGATTTTCTTGGCCACTTCAGCTTCTATTTACGTCCACAGCCCAGATTGGGAAGCTCAGGTTCAGCCTAAGGCTTAAGCAGAAGTCTGGGAATGTTTCTGTGCCTTCAGAATAGTGCAGACAGGTTGATACTCCCCACCGCATGGGAGTTGCCTTGGGATGTCGGAGCCATCCCGTAGAGCAGGTTGGCACCTTTTGGTTGGAGAGAGCATAGTTCTTTCTACAGAGATGAGGCGCTTCACGGAGCAATACCCAGTCAGCCCTGCCAACCTCTGAGGAGCTGTCTCCACTGCAGCCAGTGGCACCAGGCACAAGGGAAGGAAGAGCTAGCGTGGCATTGGAAAGATCCATCATTCACACCAGGGAAGGGAAGGGAAGAGGAAAGACTGTGTACACAGGAGGCAGGGCCTTCTGGAACATTCTCTTCTCACCAGCCCTGCATTGAGGGAGCTCCCTCCTTTCTCTAAGCCCACGTAAGGTCATTAGCATGGCTCCTAGCATCCTCCAGAAAACCTTGCCTGTTGGGAGCCCCTGAAGCCCTGAGATCAGAGGGGAATGCCACCTGCCAGTCCTGCTCTGAGTGGGTGGAAGCCACGGGATACAGGCCAATGAAGGTAGGGCTGTGCTTTGTGTGATCAGCACCATCAACACGGAGCTGGGGTGAAGTGCATGGTAGATTCCACAGGATCGAGAAAGACACAGGGAATGTGGTCTCCCATCAGGAAGGGATAGTCTGTAGCTCGAAGTGGGTTGTGGGCATCAGGAATCAGTTAGCATTACAAAGAGAGCAAACCAAACCTTCTCCCGGCTTCTTCAGGCGAAAAGAAGCACAAGGAAGCCATCAATCCACTGTATAATCAGAACCACTGTAGAAAGTTCTACTTGAAAGATGACTAGAAGTAACACTTCAGCTTAGGAGTGAGTTTATCTTCTCATTTGAAAATTTATATGCTCCAAAATGCTATAATTAAGTTATAGAGCAATAATAATTTTATTTTATTTTATTTATTTATTTACTTATTATTTTTTTTTTTAGATATTTGAAATGTAACTTTATTCTGATTCTAAACGAAAAGGAATGGGAATGACAGTAACAAGATTTCACCACTGAATATTGTGATGTGACTGCGGCAGTCTCGTATCTGAAACTCAAGGAATCAACTGCGTTCCAAACAGCTAAATATGCAGGTGCAAACAATGAAGGTATATTTTAAACTGCCACATTCACTCCGAAGCCCACTCATCTCCTTCAGCATCCCACACATGAAGCACATGTTCCGCTTAGCTAGATAATAATGAGGTGGCACACACGCTGCACCGCTGACCTCACAGGGCAGCTGCCTATCAAACTAGACTTCTGACACTGGGCTCCTGCTTCATTCTCATAGGTCATCATCCTCATCCGGGAGAGCAGTTGTTTGAGCAACCTCAAAGTCGTGCTCATACTGCGCTGCCAAAGCTGGGTCCATGACAACCTCGGGTGGGGCAAGAGCAGGCATGGCAACAAATGCCAAATTAGGGTCTCCAATGAGCTTCCTAGCAAGCCAGAGGAAGGGCTTTTCAAAGTTGTAGCTACTTTTGGCAGAAATGTCATAGTACTGAAGATTCTTCTTTCGGTGGAAGACAGTGGATTTTGCCTTCACTTTCCTGTCCTTAATGTCCACTTTGTTGCCACATAACACGATGGGGATATTCTCACACACTCGCACCAGATCTCTATGCCAGTTAGGCACATTCTTGTAAGTAACTCTGGATGTTACATCAAACATGATCCTGGCACCGTGGGCTTGGATATAATAGCCATCTCTCAGTCCGCCGAATTTCTCCTGGCCGGCCGTGTTCCACACGTTGAACTTAATAGGTCCTCTGTTAGTGTGGAACACTAGGGGATGCACCTCAACACCCAAGGTGGCTACATACTTCTTCTCAAATTCACCAGTCAAATGACGTTTCACAAAGGTCGTTTTTCTGGTACCACCATCACCAACCAATACAAGTTTAAACTGGACCTGGGGCTCTCCCTGCATAGCCATCACGGCGTTCCTTCCAGAAGCGTCTCCACGCCCATCTGACTCGCAATAATAATTTTAAACAAATTTTACCATTAAAATAAGGTGTGCCTATCAGGGAAAATTTAGAACATACAAAAAAAATTTTGAAATCACCCATAACTCTCTATCCGAGACCATCACTGTTAAGATTTTGATCCTTGTCTTTTATTTTGTATATGTAATTACAACATAAAATATAATTAGGCTCAAATTATATAGAGATGTAACATATTTTTCACACAATATTATATTATGCAAATTTTTCATGTCATTAGAAAATGTAAAACCTTGTTTTAAATGACTACATGTTGTTCCATTCTGTGGCTATTTTAACTTTTTTGGCAATTTCTCTACTGTTGGACATTTATGTTTACTCTTACAAGTAATGATTTGATTAATATCCTTGTACAGAAATCTTTGTGCACTTCATTCATTCAAGAAACATTTATTAGCATTTACCAAGCATCTCTCACAGTCTCAGGTACTGATGGTCCATTAGGGAATAGGACAAAATCCACACCTTCATAAAATTTACATTATAGTAGGGGAGATAAGCCATAAACAAATGAACAAATAGTGGGATATCAGAGCATAACTGCTCAAACAAATTAAGCAGAGTAATGGGCAAAGAGTGACCATGGAATAGAAGTTATTTTCGGCGTGGTCTTCAGAGAAGGCCTTTAAGGAACTGATGTTTGTGTACCGACCTGCGTGATCAGAAGGGGTCATTCATGGCATTCCAGACAATTCAGGAAGGATAGAAGCCCTAAGGAGGAAGGTAGCATGACAGATTGACAGAAACTCAAAAAGACCAGTGTGCTACAGTCAAAGGAGCAAGGGAGAGAGATCAAGACAGGAAGGTCAAGAGGTAGGCACTGGAGACTTTGGTCTGCATGGTGCATGCAGTGGGAAGTCACTGGAGGTGGGGTCAGAACATGATTGACGTGATTTACATTTAAATCAATGTATTCTAGATACTGAATTTAAAATCAGCTGTGGGGAGAAAGACTGGAAGAAGATCCCACCTCAATATGATACCCAAACCAGACAAAGATATCACAAGAAGAGAAAACTATAGACCAATGTTTCTTACAAATATAAATGTAAAATCCTTCAAGAAAAGGTTAGCAAACCAAATCCAGCAGCATATAAAAAGCATGATGCACCGTGACCAAGTGTGATGTGTTTCAGGAAGACAAGGTTGATTTAACACTCAAAAATCAACTAAGTGTTCTGGAGTCCTGGACATGTCCACTCTACTTTGTCAAAGAGAATCACAAGAAGCATTGTCCTTGAATGGAAAGACAGAGAGAACGTATGCTTTATTAAGATTTTAGTTTAGTGGTTCATAACCCACTGGGGCCACATGGTAATTAGAATGATGAATCACCTTTAAGTCCTGACTTTCTAGGAAATTCATATGGATGGATGCAAACGGGAGAAAGAATCCAGATCAAATTTTAGGCGCCTTATTCTGCAAGCTATCCACTTCCCCAAAAAATATCAGGGCTAAGTTGTCCAACACTCTGTATCTAAGATGCTCCCAAAAGAATTGCAAGCTACTTTACAGAGATGTTGCTTAAATATTTGACTGATGCTTGGCAGGACAAACTCTCATCAGCTCTCAAAGGAGATCCTATAGTTTTAATAAGTTTAGCAGGTTGTGATCTGTTTTTATCTCAAGGAAAAGGAAGGGATAGAACAAACTTTGGTGTGGGGGGTGCTAAGGTGATCTGGAGCTCTGTGTGGAGGATATGACAGCAGGAGAGATGGTCCAATGGAAAGACTATTTTTACTCCTTTAGTCCAAGATGGCTCTCTAGAGAGCCTGCATCAAAGACTCAGATCTACTGCCCATTAAAGACCTACTGCCCATTGGATAATAGGGGCAAGATGTGTCAGGAAAACCCCACCCAGCTGTGGGTGGTGTATGAGTTGGGTAAAAGTAAGTAGGCCATAAAGAGATAGACTACGTTGTGGTCTTCCTAGAGTCCACTTATGTGCTTGCTTGGATAGGAATAAGCTTCTTTTAAAACACACACAGAACAACAACAACAATGAAGCAAAGCCAAACAAAAACCTCTGCCCCTGTCCACCTCCATCTCTAAGGAGCCAGTACTAGGTGCCTGTCCTGCTTGCAATGAGAAGACTGCTGCTATTGATCTTGAATAAGAAGTCAGAATTGTGAAATAGTCTCTGACATTTGGTCTCAGTACTTGATTTTGAGGCCAACGAGCTGAAAATCGTGGGTTTAAAATGATTTGTTAGTAATAGACTCAGTGCTTCCATTAGTTCACTTTGCCAGTTGAGGTTTCCATTCTGTCAAAGGATTCCAGAATTCTCCAAGGCTTTTTGAGTTGAATCCATGTTGCATGATTTCCTTTGTCCACAAGGCCGTGAAGTCATCACTGACCGGCCTTGCACTATTTTCTTGTCTGTTCTGGCGAAACAAAGACTGTACATCCACATTTCAATGTGAAGGTCCTGGAAAGAAGGAAACTGTCGGAAGACTTCTGCAGGGTTCCCAAGTACCTACAGATTTCTTCCTGAGAATCAATGTCATGTGATCAAATACATTTTCCCATTCTCTCTCAAGAAAAGATAAGCTACCTAAATTTGTATGGTAGGTTAGTTAACTAAGTGCTTTTCCATAGCTCCAGGAAGCGATGTAAGGAGGGAGAAGAGTGCCAAGGAGAAATTCCTGCTGCTCAGGAGGAGGGAGGAAGAAGAGGAGGGAGGAAAGGGGCAAACACACCCTCAAACCAAACCCAGCTTTGTTAGCATATGGATGGATAATGAGAAGACAAGGATACAGGGAGGTGGCTGCCTTTGGCAAGAAGTACATTGGAAAGGCTCATTCAGGCCACATCATTCAAGATCTCTGCTCTGGTTTAAAAGAGCACACCAGCTTGAAAAGCTTAAAATGCTACTGGCAGACACTGTCTGACATGGAAATATCTCTAACCTCAAGATGATTTGCAATTAGCATTCTTTGTAGTGGCACAGTAACTGCCTCACAGGATTGCTGAGGAGATTAAGTAAGGTAGAGCTTGAGAAAGACCTCATTAGACTGTGATGGGCTACACAATTTTAGGTATTGTTATTTTCAGAGTCACCAAATAAAATTCGATTTGCATAAAAATATTTACTGTGGTCCTAGTAACAAGCTGGGGACTTTAAATTTGTGATTTAATTTAATCCTTACAATGACCCTGCAAGGCAGGTCTCTGTCTCATTGATTTTTTTTAAAGTAAAGATAATTTATAGCTTGTCCACAAAAAAATGCACTTCAAAGTGTGGGTGATATTTCCTGTGCATGCAAAGTATCTCTAAATGTAATCTTTGAAGACATAAGAACAATAATGTAGGGTTTGGGTTTAACTAGACTGTGTCACTAAGCCTGGAGTTATTAAACACAAATGCATATAGATCTTTTTGGCAGTCAGGGAGTGGTGGGTTGGCGTTCATTCATTTTCCAGGAAAATATAGAAAGGTAAGAGTGCACTGTGGAAAAGAGAGAAAGGGCACCTTTCTCAGGTTACCTGAGCTGCTAGCTACCACCTGACTAATTGTCATTGATGAGAGGATATTGGCTAGGTTCTCTCACGGTTTTTGTCAATCACTGCCTGGGAGAATGGGAAGAGAGGCTTGCAGTGGAGGGTGGAGGGGCGTGAGAGAAGATAGGTGTAGACAAAAAGTACAAGATGGTCCCAGGCCCTTCAGAGGACCTAAACAGGTGTCCCTTCTCGCATCACATTCCTTAGAATATCCTGGGCTGAAAAGAAGATACAGAGAGAGTAAGAGAGAGACAGCAAAGCTGGAAAGTACGGTCAAATATAATCACAGGGATAAAGAAGAGAAAATGAAGTTTCTGGATTTATTGGTAGCCACGCTTTTCTCAAATAGAGAATTGACTTTCAGCATGGCACTGTGACTCCCAGTGCTGAAGACTTGGGTCAAATCCAAGCAGATTCACTTGTCGGCTGTGTATTGTGGGCCAGCAGTGGTTTGAGGTGCTGAGAAGGGGCAGTGGGCGGAACCCAGCACCTGTCCTCGTGTGGTCCCAGGAGGCAGGGGTAAGACAGGTCAGTGGAGGTTGTGAAACTGAAGGACCATGCTCCGATGAGGAAGACGAAGTCGAGGGCCCGTAGCAGACCAGACTGAGCCCAACACACCGCAGCCTCGGAGCTGGAGAGGGAGCTGGCGACTGCTCCCCCAGGATCCTGTCCAGCTCTTCCTTTTATTTTGTTTTTTTCTTAACTTGTATTTTAGGTTCAGGGGTACTTGTGCAGGATTTCTATATAAGCAAATTGAGTGTTGGTGGGGTAGGGGAGCGGGGGCTGATGTACAAAATATCTTTTCACCCAGGTAATAAGCATAGGACCCGACAGGTAGTTTTGCAGGCCTCTCCTTCTCCCACCCTCCACCCACAAGTAGGCCCCGACGTCTGTTGCTCCCTTCTTTGTGTCCATGTATACTCTATCTTTAGCTTCTACATACAAGTGAGAACATGCAGTATTTGGTTTTCTGTCCCTGCATTCATTTGCTTAGGATAATGACAGCTCTTCATTCTAAAAGCAAGAGAATTCCAAAGAAGACATACAAATGGCTGACAAACATTTGCCAAGACGCTCAACATCATCCATCGTTAGGGAAATGCAAAGCAAAGCCGCACTGAGATGTCACCTCACACCCATTAGGAAGGTTACCATCAATAAAACAGAAAACAGCCAGTGTAGTGAGGATGTTCAAACCTTTGTGCATTGCTGCTGGGAATGTAAAATGGTACAGCCACTATGGGAAACAGTGTGGCAGCTCCTGAAAAAATAAAAAATAGAATTACCCTACCATTTAGTAATTCTATTTCTGAGTACATATTCAAAAGCATTGAAAGCAGGGTCTCGAAGAGGTATTTGTATACCTGTGTTCATGGCAGCATTCTCTACAATAGCCAAAAGGTAGAAGCAACCCAGGTATTCCTCAGCAGGTGAATCAATAAGCAAAATGTGCTCTATAAACTAAAAGGAATATTATTCAGCCTTTAAAAAGGAAGGATGTTTTGTCATATGCTACAGCGTGGATGAACCTTTTGGACATTATGCTAAGTAAAGTGAGCCAGTCACAAAAGGTCAAAACCATATGACTCCACTTCTACCAAGTCCCTGGAGTAATCACATTCCCAGAGACAGAAAGTAGAATGGTGGTGGCCAGGGAATGGAGGGAGAGGGGAATGGGGCGTTAGTATTCAACAGGTACAAAGTTTCCATTTTACAAAATCAAAAGAATTCTGTGGACGGACGATGGGGATGTCTGCATGACAAGAAGAGAGTATTTAGCACCGCTGAACTGTACGCGTAAAGGGGTTAAATGGTGGATTTTATGTTAGGTGTATCTTGCCACAGTAAAAAGGAATCGAGGGACAAAAGCAGATGCTAGAAGCTCAGGAAGTTGGAGATGCAGGAGAAAGGTGTCTTTGCTCCCAAGTGACATGGCTTCCCTTCCCCTCTCTAGGGAGAAGCTCCTCCTCTACTGTGGGTTTCTCATCCTCCTGAAGTCAGGGGACTGCACTCCGGGGATGGCTGTCGAGATTCATATTAATCTATTTTTCATGTGGAAAAAAATATGTTCTCCCAAGAGAGGCAGGACACATGGAATGACTGAGCAGGCCCTGGCACCCTCAGCCCAAAGACATAACAAAGCCAGTTCTACTCTGATCCTTCCTCTAACCCCTGCTGGGATCCTGCAGCCTGGGGTTAGAACGGCACCCTCATGCATGGATCAGGACAAATTCCCAGATGACCTTTATCCTAACCTCCTCCACCCCAGCTCTTTGGGGCTGCTGGAGATCCAGGGCTTTCATTACTCAGAGGGAGAAATGAATCCTGCCATTATTATATTCTAGTAATAACCTGTCAGACTCGTGAAAAGCCCTTGCTAGAGGACTCGGAAAACACTACAATGTTATTATGTGTGAAGAAAGCCCATTTGGTTTCTCCTGTGCTGGAGACAGATGTGTTTGTCAACCTTTGGAGGCCCTTGGCACGGAAATACAAGCATGGCGCCCCTACCCCGCCTGCAGGAGAAATTAAATCATAAAATAGAAAAAAAAAAAAAAAGAACAAGTATAAGGAAATTCACCAATGATCTTATTTCTTCCCACAGTGACTTCTTCGATAAGCTTTTAAAATATTTTTAAATTAATAGACTATCGTTGGAGCAGTTTTAGGTTTACAGAAACATTTAGCAAAAAGTACAGAGTGTCCGTGTATCCCTCAGCACCATTCCCCACCATTTCCTCTATTGCTAACACCTTGCTTTGGGGCTACATTTGCTGCGACTGATGAGACAGTGGTGACACATTATTATTAACTAAAGTCCACAGATGACATTCAGCTTCGCACTGTGCCTGGACATATTGTGTGGGTTTTGATACACACATAAAGACAGGTATCTACCATCATAGTATCATACAGAGTGGTCTAGCTGCCCTAAAAATCCTCTGTGCTCTGCCTATTCATTTCCCGTTTTCTCCTCCCAGCCAAACCCCTGGTAACTACTGATCCTTTTACGATCTCCTTAGTTGTGCCTTTTCCAGGATGGCATAGAGTTGGAACCGTGCAGTCTGTGGCCTTTTCAGGCTTTTTTCACTTAGTTACAAGCATTTAAGCTTCTGTCACGGCTTTTCACGGATTGATAGCTCATTTCTCTTTATCATTGGATGATAGTCCATTGCCTAGATGTGCCCGTTTGTTAATCTGATCACCTACTGAGGGACATCTCGGTTGCTTCCAAGTTTCATCAATTATGAATAAAGCTGCTATAAACATCTGTGTGCAGATGTTTGTGTGAACACACATTTTCAGCTCATGTGGGTAAATGCCAAGGAGTATGACTGCTGGATCAAAGCAAGACTATGTTTACTTTTGTAAGAAAGAGCCAAGTGTCTTCCAAAGTGCCTGTTCCATTTTGCATTCCACCAGCAGTTAACAAGTGTCTGCCGCTCCACATCCTCTTCATATCAAATGTTTTGTTTTTTGAGATGGAACCTCACTCTGTCGCTCAGGCTGGAGTGCAATGGCACCATCTAGGCTCACTGCATCCTCCGCTTCCCTGCTTCAGCCTCCCAAGTAGCTGGGATTACAGGCGCATCTGTCCAACTAATTTTTGTATTTTTAGTAGAGACAGGTTTCGCCATGTTAACCAGGCTGGTCTTGAACTCTTGAACTCTGGTGATCCACTGACCTCAGCCTCCCAAAATGCTGGGATTACAAGCGTGAGCCACTGCACTCCACTGATATCAAATGTTTATATCAAAAACATTTTCATTTGTCTTAGAGTGAGCTAAGCAGGTCATTACCCTGTGTTTTGAGTAACTCTGCACTGATGGGGATACATGTTGTCCTCTGGGAAACTCCTGCTCCATTTTGAGTCATGTTCTGGTCCTTCTGGTTCTTCTGGTTTTAAACACAGGTTGATTCCTTTAGAGACTTGGAGACTTTGGCACCTGCTTCGTTATTAGTAGAAATAAAACAATATTAGTTTCTAAAGTAATTAGAACCTAATTACTTTAGAAACTACTTTACTTCGAATAAAATAAAGTAATATTAGTTTCTAAAATCACTCTGTGACCCAGTATGATTACAGTAACTCATTTCCAGCTGTCCCCAGCCACCCAAAGTCTAGTGGCCAAGGATATTACCATGATGAGCATGTGCTCCTATGCATGGGTGTCCTCCACTGTGCACGTTGAACTGGTGTTCCCTCAGATGAGTTCTCTACAGTGGAGTTTTTAAAAGTGCTGTGAGGTGCTTTAGTGGATGTTGCAGGGAGGAACACTGGGCTCTTGGCAAGGTCTGGCTTTTCAATTACAAAGATGATGCTCTCAGACAGGGTGGTCAGGGGACTCAGAGAGAATGAGGGCTGAGATTCCTCAAGAACATGACAGATTTACTATTATTCATAAAACAATCCAGCTATAGACTTTTCCATCCTCACAGTGAAATTGTGGACCTGAGCTGCTTTGCTGGTGGCACTTACTACCCCCTTGCCTCCCAAATGCCGTCACTGGAGCCCCAGGACCACACCTTCCTCCCTGCCGCTCCACAGAGTGGGTCTGAGATGTAGTCTCAACATGTGGAGGCTGAACAGTGACTCACGAGGGCAAGGAATTCAGATGTGTAGTTTCTGCATTTCCCCCCTGAGCTTCTGAAGTATGCTGGTTCACCTTTCTGATTGGCAAACATTTTCTGTGTTAAGAGGGAAAAAAAGTTCACCATGTAAAACATTGAGTGCTCAAATATGCATTTGGGTTGGTTAACAGAAAACGTATATGTCAACATCCAATCTCGTAAAACCTAAAGGTTAAGACCTTTGCACAAAGATTACTTTTGTACTAGTAGTTTTCAAAATAGTAAATGTAGCTGTTGCCTTAGTCTGTTTGTATTGCTATAAAAGAATACACAGGGCAGGTGATTTATAAAGAAAAGAGTTTTATTTATTTATTTATTTATTTTTGAGATGGAGTCTCTCTCTGTTGTCCAGGCTGGAGTGCAGTGGCACAATCTTGGCTGACTGCAACCTCCACCTCCCAGGTTCAAGCAATTATCCTGCCTCAGCCTCCCGAGTAGCTGGGGCTACAGGCATGTGCCAGCATATCTTGCTAATTTTTGTATTTTTAGTAGAGACGGGGTTTCACCATATTGGCCAGACTGGTCTCAAACTCCTGACCTCGTGATCCACCTGCCTTGGCCTCCGAAAGTGCTGGGATTACAGCCGTGAGCCACCGCACCTGGCCAGAAAAGAGGTTTATTTGGCTCGTAGTTCATCATGTCTAAGAGAAGCATGGCGTCAGCATCTGCTTCTGGTGAGGGCTTCAGAAAGCTTCCATTCATGGTAGAGGGTGAAGGAGGAGCAGGTGTCATCGGGGAGAGAAGAAGGAAGAGAGAGGAGAGGGAAGTGCCAGGTTTTATCCAACAACCAACCCTTGCAAAAACCAATAGAGCAAGAACTCAGTCTTTCCTGTGGGAAGGACACTGAGCCATTCGTGAGGGATTCACCAGCATGAACACAACCTCTCCCATCAGGCCCCACCTCCAACACTGGGGATCACATTTCCACACGAGGTTTGAAAGGGACAAATATTCAAACCGTATCACCCATTATAATTAAAGTGACTTCATTTGTTAATATTTGATCCATACTTGCTTTTTAAGAAGGTGTTAAATAATTACATAGTAACTGCCAAGCAGCACAGAAACACGATCCAAATGTGCATCTTAACATTAACATAAGTGCTAGAATCAGTTTCATTGTGGTAGAATACATACGTGGTAGAATACCACATGAGTGGTAGAATACATGCAACATAAGTGGTAGAATCAGTTTCATTGTCAAGGGCCAATCACTCATCCAGAAATAGCACACTAGGGAGGAGAATCTCCATGGCCTGAATAATGTCCTTGGAGTGAAATTTGTGTCTTTGGGGCACTGGGGCCTGTCCTCTTGATGTGTATATTGCCAGCACCTGTGGCCTAATTCAACTTTGCAAAGGAAGAGACACAGCTGAGAGTCCAGGCTGTGGTCATCAACCCTCCACAAAAGATGGGGTTGCAGAATTACAGAATGATGAAGCTGTTCACGGAATCCAGAAGCCACAGGGTCAGCCCTCTCCCTTCTGGTGAAACTGCACTTAAATGAGACTAGGAGGAGAGTTGGTCTGTTCACTCTTAAGGAGGCTTCAGGAAATAAATTTCCTCAACCTCCCTTGGTAACTAGTCACTCTTAAAATTCTTCTCTGACATGAGTTTCTTTGGATCTCATTTGTTAAAATGTCAGTTCGGGCCGGGCACGGTGGCTCACACCTGTAATCCCAGCACTTTGGGAGGCCAAGGCGGGTGGATCATGAGGTCAAGAGATCGAGACCATCCTGGTCAACATGGTGAAACCCCATCTCTACTAAAAATACAAAAAATTAGCTGGGCACGGTGGTGCGTGCCTGTAATCCCAGCTACTCAGGAGGCTGAGGCAGGAGAATTGCCTGAACCCAGGAGGTGGAGGTTGCGGTGAGCCGAGATCGTGCCATTGCACTCCAGCCTGGGTAATAAGAGTGAAACTCTGTCTCAAAAAAAAAAAAAAAAAAATGTCAGTTCATGGGATCACGGGATCCTCTCATAGAAATGCTAAAAGGGACCTTAAGGGTCAGCTAGTCTTGCCTCAAAAATGACAAGTTAGAGACTCAGACCCAAAGAAGTTGAAGAATGTGCTGAAATCACACAGCAAATGGGGGGCAGAACAGAAAGTCTCACAGGTGCTTCTTCTTTCTTTCTTTTTCTTTCTTTCTTTCTCTTTCTTTCCTTATTTAATTTAATGGAGTTTAATTGAGAAAAAAAGAAATAAATTATTTGTGAACTGGGCAACCTCTAGAATCACAGCAGATTCAGAGCAACTCCAGAGGTGCCTCATGGTCAGAACAAATTTCTAAACAAAAAAAAGGGATGTGATATACAGATACTGGAAACGAGGTACAGAAACAGTGGGATTGATTATAGCTCAGCATTGACTTATTTGGACACAGTTTGAACACTCAGCATTCTACGAGTGGTCGAAGTGTGGCCGCTGGGATTGGCCCACACTCAGTTATTGTTACAGGTGCATACTACTAAGTTAGGTTTTCAATCTTGTTGGCAGAGACACAACAAAAAAAGAAAATTTCATGTCAATATCCCTGATGAACATCGATGTGAAAATCCTCAATAAAATACTGGCAAACCGAATCCAGCAGCACATCAAAAAGCTTATCCACCATGATCAAGTTGCCTGCATCCCTTGGATGCAAGACTGGTTCAACATACGCAAATCAATAAACGTCATCTATCACATAAACAGAACCAATGACAAAAACCACATGATTATCTCAATAGATGCAGAAAACAAGACCTGTGATAAAATTCAACACCCCTTCATGCTAAAAACTCTCAATAAAATAGGCATTGATGGAACGTATCTCAAAATAATAAGAGCTGTTTATGACAAACCCACAGCCAATATCATACTGAATGGGCAAAAGCTGGAAGCATTCCCTTTGAAAACCAGCATAAGATAACGATGCCCTCTCTCTCTCACCACTCCTATTCAACGTAGTATTGGAAGTTCTGGCCAGGGCAATATAAAAGTATTTAAATAGAAAGAGAGGAAGTCAAATTGTCTCTGTTTGTGGATGACATGATTGTATATTTAGAAAACCCCATCGTCTTAGCCCAAAATCTCCTTAAGCTGATAAGCAACTTCAGCAAAGTCTCAAGATACAAAATCAATGTGCAAAAATTACAAGCATTCCTATACACCAATAATAGAGAGCCAAATCATGAGTGAACTCCCATTCACAATTGCTACAAAGGAAATAAATACCCAGGAATACAACTTCCAAGGGATGCGAAGGACCTCTTCAAAGAGAACTAAAAACCACTGCTCAAGGAAATAAGAGAGGACACAAACAAATGGAAAAGCATGGATAGAAAGAATCAATATCATGAAAATGGCCATACTGCCCAAAGTAGTTTATAGATTCAGTGGTATCCCCATCAAGCTACCATTGACAGAATTAGATAAAAACTACTTTAAATTTTATATGGAACCAAAAAAAAAACCCACATAGCCAAGAAAATCCTAAGCAAAAAGAACAAAGCTGTAGGCATCACTCTACCTGAGTTCACACTATACTACAAAGCTACAGTAACCAAAACGGCATGGTATTGGTACCAAAACAGTTATATAGTCCAATGGAACAGAACAGAGGCCTCAGAAATAATGCCACACATCTACAGCCATCTGATCTTTGACAAATCTGACAAAAACAAGTAATGGGGAAAGGATTTTCTATTTAATAAATGGTATTGGGAAAACTGTCTAGCCATATGCAGAAAACCAGGTGCTACTTTCTACCCATTCTTCTCTGTCCCCTTCGGAGTTCCCTGATCTGCTCTTCCATGTGTTTATTTTAAGAAAATACAAGAGAAAGGAAGGGGGTATCAGAAGGACAGTTCATCCCTGCCCTGTATGGGGCCTTGAAACTACTCTGCCTCGGGCATATGCTCTGGTTCTCCTGGGCACAGAGCCAGGTTCATTCCCTCCTGCTATACATCAATGTGGATTTCATACACAACTATGAAAGGCTCCCAGAGTGGCAGCAACACTCTTACCATCATCTGCGCGAATCAACTCAGATGTAGGGGTAGGGTTCCCTACCCCTTGCCTCTAGGTCTGACTCATGTTTAGGATAGGGAGAGCCACAAAAGAAAGTGAATCTCCAACTTCACTTCCTCTTCTTCTCCACCTCCTCTTCTTCCTCCTCCTTCTTCCTCTTCCTCCTCTTCTTCTTCTTTCTCTCCCTCTTACCCTTGTGCCCTGGTTCTTCCCTGTAGCCCTTTGGAGCCAAGCATCTCAGGAACACAGCCACCTCCCTGAAGGCTGCTGGTGTCCAGGGACGGGCATTATGGCTGAGCAGCATCCTCGCTCTCATCACCCCGGCCTGAGGTGAAACATGAGATCATTGCTGTGCATGAATTGGGATGGAGGACATGGCTTTCATGATGCTCTTGCCTAAACCTGTGAATCGAAGCACAGAGGACAGACGGCGATGCAGCTGCATGGCAAACGTTCCCATGGATCATTAAAATATGTCACTGTTTTATGTGCATCTTTAATAAGAAGAGGCTTTTTATCATCTCCTCTATAATAGGCATTGCTAAGCAGGCTCACAAAGGGTTTTGAAAAATATTTCATTGATATTTCAAGTAACCCTTTAAAAAAACCCTTTAAAAGCCAAAATTAATTCATAACTAAAATCTAATCCATACTTAAGGAGCTTACCCATCAGAAGACAATGGTGTTTTATTCTGAAGAATGATGTATGTAAGTAAGGTCCGACAGCCCTGTCCGAGGGTTCCCAGCGTACTGCTTTCTGTGGGGTCAGAGCATCACATGTGGGCCTTGCCGTGGTCCAATATCTTAATTTAACTGAGCTATTCATCTTGGCCCACACACATCCCTACTGAGCACTCACGATGCTCAAAGGATTGTGTGGGGCTTGATTAGAGCAAGCTGCCTCCAGCCAGGATTTCACAGTCAGCAGGGATAAAGCCGGATGCACTCTGTACCTTTGGGCACAAGCTTCCTGCTCTGAGGCATGCCTGCCACCTCCGCCAGGCCCATTTTGACCTTATAGCTGTCCAGGTGGATACATCTGAGTGAATGGTGCTGTGGAAGTGCTGGCCTGTCAGCAGGCACCTGTCACCAGGAAGGTGAGGGGATGCCCAACTGGTAGCTGCCAGGATGCAGGGGCCACAGCACCGGGCGCTGGCCACTTGGGGGAAGCAGGCTTGGAGACTTGGATGTCTTGCAGCCCCCGACTCCTCTGTCCAAAAGCTCAACCCCACCTTGGGAGAACGAATTTGCCTTGGGGAGGCGGCGATGGTCAAAATTGTCACTGAGGAGCAGCAAGGTGTGATTGAACATTTTCAGAGTGAAACATCCTAATTTAGCCTTAAAAAATCCCAAGTTCTGGATTAGCATGAATATTTTACAACAAATTTCTCTTCTTACCATTCCTGGCAGCTGAGACTACAGAGATGGAGCGCTGAGCTCTGGATGCAAATTCATTTGATCAACTAATTGGCCGTCTAAGTCACTGTACATAATTAGACCCAGAAATGAAGACCAAAATAAGGTGCTAACATCCCAAGCAATGAGCTCATCCTTTCTCTCTCTTTCGAGAAAGGATGTGTACACATCCTCACCACCATGACTGTAAGTTTCCTGAAGCCTCCCCAGAAGCAGAAGCTGCTATGCTTTCTGTACAGCCTGCAGAATGTGAGCCAATATAATCTCTTTTCTTTATGAATTACCCAGTCTCAGGTATTTACAGTGGTGCAAGAATCAACTAACACAGATCTGAAGTTAGACCACCGGTGTTTTCTTAAGAAGAGAAGCATAGTAGACAGTGGGAGCCACATTGCTGCCCGAGTGTCACAGGCTTTGCTTCTAGGGTCTGCCACGGACTCACCAGAGGTGGTGGGAGGGTCACCTGCACACACGGAGTTGGTTGTGGCTTCAGTTATAATGTGATACCCCATGAAGAACTCTTCTTTTCTGGGATATTTTTTTATCTCCAAGTCTCTGGAGAGCTCTGAGCATACTGCAGGAAAATGCAGGCTAATGCTGAATCCTTCATACCTGTGAGCTGGGAATTGGAGTGTAAACCCCGCCTTGAGTTCTGCCTGGAAAGACTGGGGGTAAAGTGTGCGTTTGGGGTCAGAGGCAATTCTCTCCTAGACTCCACTCCACAGACTGAGTGATCTATAGTGAGATATAAAGGACAGCAGAAGAGAATCAGGCAGAAAGTCTTAATTCTGAATAAATAAAGTGCAGCTCGATGCTGTATAGGCTGAGTGTCTCTTATCTGAAATACTTGAGACCAGCATGTTTCTGATTTTGAATTCTTTTGGGTTTTGGAATATTTGCATATACGTAATGTGATATCTTGGGGATGGGACTCACGTCTAAAGATGAAATCCACTTATGTTTCATGTAGACCTTAAACACAGCCTAGAGGTAATTTTATAGCACATTTTAATCATTTTGTGCATTTGACTTCATTTTGACTGTGACCTGTCACGGGGTCACGTGTGAAATTTTCTTCTGTGGATTATGTTGGTGCTCACAGTTCTGGATTTTGGACTTTGGATTTTCAGATCAGGCATGCTCATATCTTGTTCCAATTAGAAGCATCTCATCCTATAAGGATAAAGTCAGAGGTCATCGTAAGAAAACTCCACCCTCGTTTGATGGGGAGGTGTGGCTCCCGGTTTCTGCTCATTTTTCCTTTTGCCTTTTCCTCCTTTTTGTCTCATTTTCCTGGAGAATTTGACATCTCTTCTCTTCCCAGCTTCTACTCATTTTTCCTTTTGTCATTTTTCTCTCGTTCTCTCCTCTCCTGGAGAGTTTGACCTCCCTCCCAGCTGCGCCTCTCCCAGTCTCCCCGTTGAGCCCACCTAAGGCAGGAGCCTCTACTGCTGGCTGCAGCCGGTTCTCCACTCAGTCCTAGAGGGGGTTCCCCATGGGCACCACTTTGCTGCACAAATCCAACAATCGCTATTTCCCATCACACGTAGAATAGAACCAAACACCGCCTCTCGGCCCTGGGGACCCCTCCAGACCCAGCCTCTGCCCCCTCCTCACCTCACTCCCCACTGCTTCCTTGCTTTGGCCACTTGGGCCACTCTCTGTCCCAAGCTGGCTCCAAGCTGGCTCCCACATCAGTCTCCTGTACCCTCTCCCTCAGGGAGCACTGCACAGCCCATTCCCTCCTTCCCTCTCTTGTGCTCAAATGTCACCCCCTTCCCGACCACCCTGTGTAAAACAGATTCACACATACACTGAGGTATGTGTGTCTCTATGTACATATCACCACAATTTTCCAAAGTTAGTACTGCAACAATCGAAACCATTGAATGGTATGCTTTAAACAGGTGAATTGTAGGCACATGAATTATATCTCAATAAAGCTGTTTGAAAAACGAAGCAAGAATTCTTACTCCCCTGAGGCTCATGTCAGCTCCATGAGAATGTCTGCATTCTTGGTTAGTCCTTATGGAAAATAGAGAATAGGCGGGCTCCCGGCGCCCCTCTGCTGTGTGGGTGGCGCATCTCCACCCCACCCGGCTCCAGTGCTCTGGCTGGGATGTGTTACAACTCCATCCAGGCAGGGATTGCTGCTGCCCTGCCCAGCCTCCTTGGGAGCTGGATCGTGGGTGGAACCTGGCAGCAGGCACCAACCGACAGACCCTGCATGCTGAGAGGCAAGCAGCCATGCGGGCAAGACTATTGTATAAACATGATCTCTTTTCAGCCTTAATCCAGTGGATTAGACACAGCTGTGTTCATTCTGCTGGTTCTTTCACTTCACAGCTGCTCCATGCACTTTGATTGACAAAAGTCCAGTCTGTTGAGGTACAAGTTGTTCTTCGTAATTAATGATTTGCTCCTCCATTGCAATTTGCTCTAGATTTGCTCACTTTCAAGATGCCACTTGGCCATCTTCTGTATTTCAAGTGATGATGAAAGAGAAGCATGGATTATATAATGTGGTTTCCAGGCACGCGGGACTGTTGACTTCTTCTGACTTGCACCGGTTTGTGCCTTTTCAAAGTTCTCCAGGGAGTTGGTGGAAATGTGCAGAATATGGAAGGGAAGGAGAAATGTGCTCCAAGAACAGGACAATTGATGGCTGCTCACAGGCTGGGCAAGTCCAGCATGGTCCTTTAGGGAAGCAGCATCTTTTAAAGAGAGCAGGGGAGAATCGTCTACAACTCAGCTCATCCTCCCCCGACCCCTTTAAAATGTTACTGAAACCAGCAGAGCCACTTTATACCAAGATATTTGTACTTACTCTAAAACACTCATTCCAGGGACAAGTAGCCATTCCTGGATAACGTTCCACTTTTTTTTTTTTTTTGAGATGGCGTCTTGCTCAGTTGCCCAGGCTAGAGTAAAGTGGCATGATCTTGGCTCACTGCAACCTCCACCTCCCGGGTTCAAGCAATTCTCCTGCCTCTGCCTCCTGAGTAACTGGGATTATAGGCGCCCACCACCACGCCCAGCTAATTTTTGTATTTTTAGTAGAGATAGGGTCTTACCACGTTGGCAAGGCTAGTCTCAAACTCCTGACCTCAGGTGACCCACCTGCCTTGGCCTCGCAAAGTGCTGGGATTACAGGCGTGAGCTACCACACCCGGCTGAACTTTCCATTCTTGATACTTTAATATAATATATCTCCAATACAACATCATGAAGACACATTACACATACCCATGTGCAGGTGTGCAGACACACACAAGCTCTCTTCCAGTTTCTTTTCTTTTTCCAAGATTGTCTCTAATTTCCAAACCAATCAATCACGATGAGACCACTGGAAGCAGAGGAGCCTCTGCACCCAGCTGAATTTCTAATTCAACAAACTATAAGATGTGTGACATGAGCCCATTTGACAGACGGAGACACTGTCAGACTCAAAGAACATGAAGATCTTGCGCAAGGCCACCAGGCCATGGGGAGTGGAGCTTCGCTCAGTGTATTGACCCTACAGCTCACGCTTTTTCCATGAAGCCAAATGCTTTTCTAGTGGCCCAGTGAGGGGTGAGACCCACACAAGACAATGCACCTACCTTCATAGGATGCCAGTAAGACACACAGGGTGCCAATAAGACACAGGCACCCAGTGTCGAGTCCCTCAACTAGAAACTAAAGTTCTATTACTATGTTCCTATGTTTCATCTCATGTGTACAAAGCAAAGACACCCTAGATCATTTGATAATATTAGAAACGCTCTGGCATTGTGTCATTATCATTCTGGACCATTGTTTCATCATGGGAACAGAACCACATGCACAGACACCAGTCATCAGGAACAAAAGCATTGTTGTCTGGGCTCAGGCAATCATCCTTGACAACAGGATATACTCTGTCTGAATATGACATAGGCTACTATAAAGAACAGCATGTGTGTGTGTGCGTGTGTGTGTGTACATGTGTGGGTGTATGCACTGTGTTGCTATTGATTGTAACACTCATATGCTTGCTCCTGCCATTCCTCTGCTGCTGTTTGATTATTGAGGACCTCTGCCAGGAGATAAATCAGTTATTGAAGGTGGAACTCATCTAATTAATACCTGTTTGTATCCACAACATTTAGCATGCCTTCTTTCATAAAGACATCCGCAATATGCGAAATTTACCCTTCTTTATATTGAAATTCTAGTTGAGGAGCTCGGTAAATGTGAATCCAGGTCTCTGAAGTGGTATCTAAAAGTTCTGTGGCTGTGTATTTGGGTGCAGAGTTGAGCACCAGAGACCAGACTGTACCCTGGACCTCAGCAGAGATCACAGGCAGGTTATGAAAACCTCGTCTGGGCAGGACACACATGGTCTGGAAGAGCAGGGCTTTCAGGTGCAGAGCTGGGACCTGAGCCCTGATGAAGTTCTCATCTGAGGTCAAAGTTAGAGCCATGGCTGGAGCAAGACAGGGAAAGCAGAGAAGGAAAGCTGAGATGTTTGATGCTTAGCTCTCTATCAGAAAAGCTTAAAGTTGCATTTAAATTTTTTTCCAATTGTTCTCCCTCTCAGTGAATGCCCCAGTAGATACCTAGGGGTCATCAGTGACCCTTTCCTTTCTCCCTGGAACCATCTGCCTGCCTCTCATCTAGTGCTATCAGTTTTCCACCTTCCCAGTGTCTGTCAAGTTCACCTCCATCCACCACCACTTCAGCAGCCCTTTCCAGCCTTCCATCAAGTCTTGCCTGGACAGTTGCAGTGTTTCACCATCTCCTCCACCTGCACTCCCTCCTGCTTAACTCAAAGGAGTCTCCCCCTGCCATGGGAGGGATGTTTGGGAAATGCAGCTGTCCTCCTGGGAGCTGTCTGCCTGAAGCACTGTACAGCATCCCACCTGCAGGCTAAAGACATGTGCCTTAGACACAGCCTCTGGCCCTGCACGGTTTGATCCACTGGCCTCCCTGGCTCCATCCCACTGCTCTGTTGCACTCTCTCTCTGCCCCCGCCCACTGCTTTCTCACCACCCGGCCTTTATATAGTCTGCTCCTCCTACCCAGACCCCCTTTTCTCCCTCTTTCCTCAGGTGAGTCTTGCTCACCTGCCAAATCTCAGGACAGCTATCACCTCTCAAAGAAAGTTCCCCTACCTCCCTAAATCAAACCCCACCTGTGCTTGCATGTGAATCTGTGCCTGTCCCACGGGTAGTGAACTGTTGCCCATTGTGCGTTACTTACAGCTTAGCAATTACTGTTTGTCTCGCAAAGGACCATGGGCTTCTCCAGGTGGAGGCCACGATTGCTGTGATCATCATATCCCCAGCATTTAGCAAGTGACTAGGACGTGGTAAGCTCTGGTAGATGCTTGGTGACTGAAGGAAGGAATCAATGCTGTGTTTTGATTGCCTTGGTTCTAGGACAATGGTGACCAGTTAGTGCCAGGATCTTTGATGGTCAATCCACCAGTTGTCATTCAGAAGCTTGACTCTGCCTGGTATGAAACAACCACACACCAGTCAGGCAGACCGCTGCCAGCCTCTCTGAAAGGTTTACATTTCCAACCAAGCTGTATATCAATCACAAGACTCTGCATGATAAAAAGAAATTTTTTAAAAAGCCTTTTTCCTCAGCCTCTACCTGCTCTGTGGATGCCCATTCAAATCAGGTGGATGGCAGGGCAGTTGAAGGTACTGCTGTCCATAGCAAGGGGATATAGAACCAATATTTCCATAAGAATTGGCGTGTATTTATTGAAGTGTGTATTAAAAACAGGTATAGCTGGCATGTGTAGCCATCCTGGGACTTTACAGATACTACTGCTTAGAATAAAGCTAAATAAGAAAGAAAAGAAACGGGTAAAATTCATTTACAAAGTCTGTATATAGAAAAAATAAGTTAAATCGGGGGTCGGCGAGCTGTGGCTCAGGCCAAAGCTGACCACAGCCTGTTTTTGTATAGCTCATAAGCTGAGAATTCTTTTTCTTTTTAAAAGAGTGGAAAAGAGATAAATAGATTACAGAGATCAATGTGGTTCATGGTGTCAAATACTTACAACACGGCCCTTTACAGGAAGAGGTGTCTGACCTTGAACTCTAGACTCACAGTAGGCAGACGTGGGCAGGTGTGGCCGCATGGCGGAGGTGGTGTGTGGATGGACATTTGGGAAACACGGTGATAAGAAAGTTAGGTCAGAAGTCAGGCACACCTGATCCAAATCTCTACCACTTTCCTGCTCTGTGAGGCTGGATGAGCTATTTGACCTTCCTGAGGCTTAGCTTTCCAGTCTGTAAAATAGGAAGAATAATACCTGCTTCATACGTTTGAAAATGATTTAAAAGCTGTTGAAACCCCTCAAACACTTTAAGCCTTGAGAGAGATGTGACTATGATCTGAGTCACAGATGGTTCTAACGTCTGTTTTTCAGATTATAGATTCCCTTGCATTTTTATTTTTCTCATTCTGTACAATGACTAGAGAGAGCCGAATAACTTCATTCACGGATGAAAAACTCCTGCCTCCTTAATTAATGAGCCTCGTGGTAGATTAACTTCCCCCTTTGTTTCCCTGCTTTGCTTAGACCAGCCAAAACCCACGACAAACATTTCCTCTGTAAAAAATGTTAAATGTGCCCTTCCCGAAAAGAATCACTGCCTATAACCAATCAAATTGTGGTAACTATTAATATACACCAACTTTGTATGAAAAATGTAATCCTGCTCAAAAAAAGCTCCTCTAACTGCCTGTATAAGTGAAACCTTAACTTTCTTACTTTGACACTTTGATTCCATTTCTTGGAGTTGATGTTTCTAGATGGGCCATCCTCACACTTGGTGTTTTAGGAAACTCTCTTTATCCATTGATTGTGCTTAATGCCCCAGCTGGGTCCTCCGAGAGGCAGATGCTGGAATGGAGTTAGGACTACCAGAGGATTGCTGGGAATTGGCCTCTGTGAAAGATGAGAGGGAGGTGGATTGGACAGGGAGCACCTTCAGATGCAATGCATCTCTGCCAAGGTCTCAGTCAACCACACAGGGAGCAGTTTCCACACTGGGTAGAAACTGCCAGGCTCCAGTGTCTGTGCTCAGTTAGTGTCTGGGGACAGCCTGGAAGGAGTGTGGGGGAAGCTGGAGGTGCACTGGCTGGAGCTCACTGCACCCCTGCAGCTGACCGGCTGGTTCTCTCTTGCAAGGAGATGTTTGCTGTGCTTTCTCCTGGATGCTGCAGCCCATCCCTTGCTCCCTGGGCCTGTGCTTCTCCACACATGTGCTGCAGCTGCACCAGCAGGGCACCAGTGGGCTTCTAAGGAGGGTGCCAGTGGTACTCCTTTTCACCCTCCTCCACTATCTGTTGTAAATTCCCCTCACCCTGCACCATCCACTTGGTAGATATGGGGGCCTTACCTGGTGATGTGACCCAGACCCCATCCCAGGAGGAAGAGTTCTGGTCGCATCCCTTCTCAGGTGGGGGCTGCTGCGTGCCTCCACTCGTCATCACAACGGGTCAAGAGAACGTAAGAAGTTCACACAAGTGCATCACCGGAGCTCCTCGTGGGTCCCTCCTGGCCCTACTGTGTTGAAAGCAGTCTTGACCCTTCTGAAGACCAGAGCTGATGACCTCTGCCAAGATGGTAAGTCCTCTTTTACCCACTGATTCCTGGGTGGAAGGGGCCCCCGGTGCTGTGTGGGAATTCTTGAAGTCTCCCTGTCAGCAAAGCGCACCTTTGAAAACCAGAATGTTGAGACCCGAAGAGCCCTGACTTGCAGGGCAGGGAGGCAACAGCCTCGGGGTCGAGTCTTTGGAAGTTCGGCGTGTTAGCCTGGGTCCACTAGAGGCTGACGCCCAGGCAGTCTGAGACTTTTGGCTGAGATTGGGGGATAAAGGAATGGGAACCAGAAGTAGAGGGAGCACCATAGACCAGTGCAGTGAAGAAGAGAGACGGAAAGAGGAGCAGGTGGAAATTGTCGCAGGCTGTAGCCCAGTCCCGAGAGAGGTCTGGCCAAGCCAAGGGGGAGTTCTCCAACTGGTTACCCACTAGAACTGTCCTGTGGAAGATAAAGAGGGAGGAAACAAGGTTGAATAGGAAGAGCCTTTCCGCTGTCATCCGAGAAAGAAAGGGGCGAAGAGGCAGCACTGGGCAGGGCCAGACCCCTGACCACACGACCGCACGAACACTGCAGATCTGATGAAGACGCAGGGCCCTCCTGAGCAAAGACTGCTGGTGAGGGGGACTTCACATTGGGTGGGTGGGCCCAGGCCCCAGTGCTCGGGTGAGCCTGGCCTGAGCCCAAAAGCTGGGGTTGACCAGAAGTTGCTAAAGGCTGGAAGCTGCCAGCTCACTGCCCCTTGAGCAGGCTCTTTTTTTAAAAAAAAATGAGTGCTCACCGCATCTTTCAAAAAATTGATACATAATATTTGTACATATTTATGGGATCTGCATGTTAATTTGTTGCATGTATATAATGTATTCTTTTTCATATGTGGAAACTAAAACAGTGCATCTCATGGAGGTAGAGAGTAGAGTGATGGTTCCCAGAGACTGGGGGCGGGGGTGGGGCGAGGGGTGGGCGAGGGGAGCGTGGTTAACGCGCACAAACCTACATTGGGATAGAGGAGTAAGTTCTGCGTTCCATGCAGGGCCTTCCTTGAAAGGCGGTTCATGTCACAGCCTCCAGAGCTGCCATCATATCAGAACTCTTTACACTCTGTTACCAATATTAAGTTAAATGACTGCTTATTTGCTCTATAAACAATGAAAGAATGTTGACTATTTTTAACGCCTATTTGTAAGTATTTATTCATATGGCTTAGAAGAGTTTTCTCAATATGAAATGCCAGGGTCAAAAATGGGATGATTTTGAAGGTTCTTGGTACACAGTGCTAACTTCTCCTTACAACATCTGAGCAATTTTGTGTTTCACCCGGCAGCATAGGAGCATGTTTAGCTCTTTGAAAAAGTCCGGCCAGGGGTAGTCTAGTTTAAAGAAAAACAAGCCAGCTAACCTTTCACATGCTATTGATTGCAACTGTAATGGGATCTTTAAATACTACAGGGGTTGAATATTTTTTTTCTTAATGTTGTTAAACCAGTAGTGGTTTGTTAAAAATCTGTGAATCTGTGTCTGCTGAGAGACAGATGCCAAGCTGGGTTCAACCCTGCAAGAGATTCACCAAGCCTCTCCGATGAGGATGCAGGAGGGCGCTGGGAAGACTGGGGGGCTGCCAGAAGGTAATGAAGGTGTGACCCCTGGGAAGGAGGCAGGGAGGGAGAGAAGGAGGAAGGCTGGAAAAACACCTCCCTTGGCTGCAGTGCAGTCTGGTGGGGTCCAGCGAGGCTGTGGGGAAGTCCTGGGGCTAATGTTGTCAATCAGAGGAGTCCCACACCCCCCAGGAATGGCCTGCCTCCAGTGAGACAAAGCAGCAAACGTAAGAAGCCACCTTTGCTCATTTCTGCTTGCCAGCATCACTTCACAAAGCCCCTGACTCTGGGACAACGTGTGGTTTTCTGGAAAGATGCTTTGAAGACAAAACAGGATAGGGCACGCAGCCCCCCCCAGGTCTCTCACCCGGGTCACCTGCTTCCTTAAAAGCTGAATGACCGCAGTCCTGCCTTTTCCTGCACATAAGATAGCGTCTGACGGCATTGTCATTGTGCCTCTGGAGTCTACGACTAAGTGTTCTCTTGCACCCAAACCTTGATGTGATTTTGTACAGACTGAATCTTTACCACCTGTACATCAACTGTGAGCCAAAATGCTGCTTTGGCGGCGGCTTAGAGAACCACTCTGAAAGACGCCGCCCGGGAAAGTGGACTTCCTTCGGCCGCAGTCCTCAGGAAGACTTCTGAGTAAAACGAGCTTTAACTCTTACAGACTCGATTTTTGTTTTAGGAGACACTTAGTATCCCTGCCGCCCTCTGTCTCTGCCTGGGAACAGCCTGCAGCGAGTGTGGCATCACTGCAAACCAGTGATAGACTTGGTGACAGATTTGGTGACCAACTAATTTGGTGACCGAGAGCCCTTGGTCAAGGATTGTCCCCGCGGCTGAAGGTCTGAGAGGCCCATTTCCACGGTCACCGCAAAACTCTTCCTGGCTAGTATGCTGCCAACACACCTACAGGTATTTTAGTTTATTTAATTGATTTATCTGAGACTTTTATGTAATTACTAGTTGTTTGCATGTAAGTAATGTCTAAGATATTTTCTTCAAAGTATAATTTTTTTCTTCTGTTTTTACACAGATTTAATGCAGTCAGACTTGTCTATTTTTCTTTCTTTCTTTACATTGCAATATCAACAAACAAGTTTATTTTGGTTTGGATTTTTATACTTAATTTTTGAATAGTTCTAGAATTTATTTTAACATCAAGTTTAAAATTTGGCATAGATAGTTTTAAAATTCCAAATCACCAGCTAACCTCCCCCCAAAGGCTGAACAATTCCTTCCTTCTTTATTGATTCAAAATGCCATTTTTATGGAATAGCACATCCTTATGTGTAAGTTTCTCTGACACAAGTTGTGTGTCGTGTCTGCTGTTTCCCCAGCATCTCACTTCATACCCGATGGTAGCTCTGCAATCATCTTCCGTGAACTGCCTGCTGGTGTGTGCAGAACACTGCGGAGCGCATGACCTGAGCATCTCAGTTAACTCCTGCAGTCAGCTTACACTGTGAGCTCTTACTGCCTTCATCCTGTAGACGGGGAGTCTGGGACTCAGGGGGGACAGCTGATGGGCAAACCTCTTCAAGCCAGCAAGTGACAGCAGTGCCCCATTGTCCAGCCAAGGACAGCCATGAATCTTCTGTCACACAGTTTGTGGGAAGTAGAAAAGTTCCTCCTCAAACTTTCCTTTCTTGTTTAAGAAAAATTCATAAGTATTAGAAATAATAGTTTGTTTTAAACACTTTCTTCAAAGCCTTCTTGCTTTTTACTAGTAGCTCTCTGTGAAGCCCTATCCTATGTAGCTGTTAGACGTGCTTACAGGCACGTAGTACATTCTATGTCCTTGTACTTTAACCAAGATATCTGTGCTGGACGTGCTCACAGGCATGTCCCAGCTCGCAGCCCATGCCTCTTCTTTATTTGGACTTCCTTTTTGTTCTCCATTGCTTTTACCTATTTTAAAAAGTTTTAAGTTGTTAGCCAATCGGTTTTAGTTTAGATTGTGAGGTCTGGCTCCAACCAATGGAGATCAGACACAGCAGTAAGGAAGACCCCAAATGCATAAGGGATAAATATGTCCACTTTCCTTTGTTTGTTGTACTCTCATGGCAGGATTGCTAACGAGGGTACCCTTTCTGCAGGAAGTCAAAAGAATTGCTTTGCTGAGAGATCATTTGTCCCAGTACTAATTTTTCTTTGTGGCATCAAAAAAACTTACACTTAACACCATTCATGTCTCTACATGCACAAGTATCTGCGGCCTCTCTATTCTGTCTCCCAGAGCAGCATATTTTGCTTTTAGAGACCAGAAGGGCACTTAGGAGTAACTGGTTAGGCAAGTCACATCTTCCCTCCTCCGCCTTCTCCTCTTCCTCCTGCATCTTCTCTTTCTTTCGCAATGTCTTCCTGAGTGGGCATGCACTCGACTCCAGCTAGCAGGGCCGAAAGAACTGAGCTGTTGAGGTGTCTTCATTTCCCAGGGCTGCTGTAACGAAACACCAGAAACCGGATGGTTTAAAACAACACATTGATTGTCCCGCAGATGGAGCTGCCAGGAGCCTGAAATAGAGAGGCTGGCAGGGCCACGCTCCCTCTGGGGGTTCCAGGGAAGAATGTGCTCCACTCTCCTGGCTTCTGGAGCTGCTGGCAGTCCTCGGTGTTCCTTGACTAGGAGATGTATCTGTCACTCCCACCTCTGCCTCCACCACGCGTGGGATTCACCCCGTGCTCCTCTAGTATCTCTCCTCCTCTTGTAAGGGCACCAGTCACATTGGATCAGAGCCCACCCTACTGCAGAATGGCCTCATCTGAACCAATTACTATTTTCAAAGAAAGCTACATTCTGAGGTTCCAGGAAGGACAATAATTTAAGGGTAAAGGCCCTTTTCACACCCCGTATGTGCTTTATGGAAATACTGTATGAAATGTGTATAAACCTGCCTGCCATGGGTTAATTCCTAGTCCTCAAGTTCCCACAGAGGTGAGAGGCCTGCCCCTTTCTCTCTACACAGCAGTCACGCATCTCCCTGCAGGGTGAGATCGAGAGGAGGTCAGGTCGCCCTTCTCCCTCTGCCAGGCAGGGCACCCAGTGCTGATGCAGCCAACAGTCTGAGTTTCTCTGCTCTGCAGACCCCAATCCTCCTCCATGTGAGTCAGTCCAAGGGCTGGCTTGGGAGAGAGGCTGACAAGAAGCCCAGTTGGGGTCATAAATTCAAACTGAACTCTCCAATATAAATTTACCTCTCAGACAACAAACAACAGATTAATAAAATCTCTTGTTGGCTTTAAAACTCAATCTCTATAGCTCCTGTGTCTTATTTCTTAGTAGGTCTTAATTCATAAAAGATTTAAGGCTTACGAATAATTAGCCCCCTAAGAACCCACAAGCCCCTCTTCATTCTTTCTTTTTCCCATTTTTAAATAAAATTTCATTAAAGACAGTTTCATTAAAGTATAACACGCATGCAGAAAGATGCACAAATAATAAGCAAACAGATAAATGGATCTCATAACGTAAACACACTCATGCAACAAACACATAGATCATCAACAGAACATCACTCAGATGAGGAAGCAGCTGGGTATTTATCCAGAGCAAAAGAAATCTGTGTGTCAAAGACATGGCTGCATCACATGTTTACTGCAGCACTATTTACAACAGCAAAGACATGCAATCAACCTAAGTGTCCGTTGACGGACAAAGGGATGAAGGAAATGCAGTGTACATACACAATGGAGTACTTTGCAGCCATAAAAAGGAATGAAATCATGTCGTTTGCAGCAACATGGGTGGAACTGGAGGTTATTATGTTAAGTGAAATAAGCCACACACAGAAAGACAGACCCTTCATGTTCTCACTCATATGCAGAAGCTGAAAAAAAGGCAATTTCATGGAGACAGAGAATAGAATGCTGTATTATCTGGCTCATTACAGACAAAAAGAAAGGGCTGTGGAGAATAGGATGGCAAATATGAGAGGCTGGGAAGAGGGTGAGAGGAAAAGGGGATAAAGAGAGGTTGATTTGTGGGTACAAACATATAGTTAGATAGAAAGAAATAAGTCCCAATACTTGATGGCAGAACAGGGGTGACAATAGTCAGCAACTGTACAGTATATTTCAAAGTAGTTAGAAGAGAGAACTTGAAATGTTACCGACACATAGAAACGATTAATACTCACGGTGATGGATGTCCCAAATACTCCGACTGGATCATTACACATTCTATGCATAAAACAAGCACTCACATGTACACCATAAATATTTTAAAACATTTTGTATCAATTGAAAGAAGAAACAGATCATTGCCAGCAACCCAGAGTTACCCTTCTCATGTCCACTTTGGTTAACTAGCCCCTTCTCCCATTACCCAGACTCTGGACACCACAGATCAGTTTTGCCTGTTTTTGAGCTTAACATAAACAGAATCATACAGTATATATCGTCAGTGTCTAGCTTCTGATGTCTAATGTCGTATCTGCAAGATTCATTTATGTTGTGGTGGTGAATTGTTTTGACCTGTCCACTTCTATGACTGTATGAGATTCTACTGTATTTATCTTTTCTTTTCTTGATGGACTTTTGGATTTGTTCCATGTTGTTACTGATTTGAGTACTGCCACTATGAACATTTTTGTGCGTATGTCTTTGGGTGAACATTCATATGCATTGCTGCTGGATACCTGCCTGAGAGTGGAATTGCGGGGGAAGGATAATATACAAAGGGGTGTGTGGACTGTGGATGCTCAGTGTCCAAAATGGTGGTGCCATTCACACCCCCAGTGGCAGTGTGTGAGAGGTTTAACAGCTCCAGATCCTCATCAACGCTGGGCCTTGCCTGTCGTTCTTGTTTGAGCCATTCTGGAGGGTGGGTTGCGGCATCGCCTGTGGTTTTCTGTGGCATCTCCTTGACAGCCCATCAAGGTGGGCATCTTCTCAGGCATGGGCCATTTGAATATCCCCTCCGTGAAACACTCAGCCGCATCTTTTACCCACTTTTTGCTGGATTTTCTTTTTCTTATTGGTGTGTGAGAGTTCTTTATATTTGCTACATATGAGTTCTGTATCAGGTGTGTATGTTGAAAAGTCTTCTCCTGCTCCATGCTCTGCTATTTCCCTATCATCCTTTATTTTCCTGTTTTAGCTAATAATACCTCAGACAGAGCTAGCTCCTTACTCCCTGGGAAGGAACCATCGTAGGTCTCTGTGCATCCACTATGGTTTGGCATTCTAGTCCTAACTGTAACTCAACACCCTACGGATCGGTTTGCAGCTGGGTGGATCAGCACAGGCATTGCTCCTCCCTCATTAGTGAATGCCCATGGTCCCCGAACACGTATAACTTCTTACATGGGACCCTAGGAGGAAATACACTTTTGCTCGGAGACATCCACAATTCCAATCAACCTGCCATAAACCCAGGTGTCTTCAAAGATGCTTCCACTGAAATGACTCTAATTCTATCATGCCTGTGACTCAATCTGGAACAAGGGTAAGAAGAAAAAAAACTTTTCCTCACAGTGAGATCTGCTTTGAGGGGCCCAACTCACCCATGGGACCTTAAGTCACTCGTACAGCAAAGTCAAAATGGGACAAATTCTGGCCCTACAGGAAAGTGACAATAGGAGGAAATCATTTCTTTCTTGTTAACATGAGCAGGGCGTCACACAGGCTTTCCTACTGCACAGTGGGCACTTGGGCAGGGGACATTTGCAACATTGAAGTGGGACAGGGAGCAATTCTAGTCTGAGACCACTGGTGCCTTTTCCATGAGGGTCCACCCGACCAGAACATTAGTTGGGAAGGTGACAAGTAAGACAGCCACACACAGCATTGTGTAAGGAGAACTGGATGGCCACACTGCCCCTCAGTGGGCATGGCTGGAGGAGGAGAGCACTCGTGGGGGTGTCGCCAGAGACCCCAGTTAAACACGCCCTGGAGCCTCTGCCCCAGCAGTTTCAGAAAATCAGCCTCAGCTCACAAGCTCGGCAAAGCACCCTCGCCATGGCTATTCGAACAAAGCCCACAGCCGTTCCTGAGAATTCCAGTTGAAGGGGAATGCTGAGCAGATGCGATGTCTTGCCTTGGGAATTTCCGAGTCTCTTGTTTCTCTCCCAGGAAGCTCCATCATGCGCTGCCCGAGTCTTGGGTGCATGGTATTCCTCGCAAGACAGGAGGCACGCCACCCCAGCCCAATCAAGGACACAGTGAAAAATGTGGGTGATGAGGCGGGTGCCACCTATACAGCTATCTGCAAAACCATGCTTAGTATTAAAAAACAAAACTGACTGAAAATCCTAAATAGCAATACTCTAAGTCCACATGTGATTTTGATGAGAAGGGTTTGCACCTCCTATAAAGCCCTAGAGTAAATAAACAAACTCATTAAATTGCCAAGTGTGAGAAAATTTCCTTTGAAGAATTCTCAAAGCAAGTCAATAATTTCTGGATGGAAATTGGGCACTCCCCACTGCCTGTACATGCAGCCCTGGGGGAATGTGAGTTTTCTCAGGATGGAAACAGAGTTGAGCTGACAAGTTGCGGGGTTTGGAGCCCCTGGTAACTCTAAGAAAGTGGAAAACTGAAGCCATTCTGGATTTCTGGGCCCCGGGGCCACTGTGGAGATGAAAGGAGAGAGGAGGAAGTCCCCAGAGTACTTAATGGCACTACTGAGAAACACAGTGGGGAGGAGCAGATAAACCTCAAACCTCAGTGGCTGCTGCAGCCGTCCTTGGCCAGTCTGCAGACGGGCACCCACGGTTGCTTGTTAGTATTGTGTCCAACACAGCTTTGACTCGCTCAAGTCAGACCCAGCTGACCATCCCTCCTTCCCTGCATCCCACATGCAGGAACACTGCCTCAAACCCTCACCAGAAATCCTTCTAGAATGAGGTGCTTTTTAAATCCAGATGCAACTGTGAATAAATACTTGGTTTTTAGATCGAATTTCCAAGTCCCCAGTGAAGATTCTGTTGTATTACAAACTGACATTTCCTAGAGTAAGAAAATAAGGAAACCAGATTTCCTTTGCAGATTTTGCAGTCAGTGGGACTTGAGTAGCAGGGAAGAAATCACATTTTTGTGTCACCTAGTAAATGCCCAACCCATCCTCTAGGCTGCCCCAGGGGTAGTCCAGACTCTTTCCCATCACCTGGTCTTTGATGTCTCCTGTCTCCCTGCTCCCCTCTGGGTGGCTTCTGAGAGTCAAGGATGAAAATGGTACTGCAGCTCCAGGAGAAAGGGCAGCCCCAGGCCTAGAGTTGACCCTAGAGTGTACAGTCTGGTGGCCCTGGTCTGGCTCTGGCTCTGTCACTGCTGCCCACGTCTCTGGCTGCCATGATTCATGGTCTGTTCTCAGCTTGGTCACAGCTCAGTAGCTGTCTCTGCCAACTAACCGGTGCCATATTAGCCTCCCTGGTGTGTTACTCCCGAGTCTGACAATGCTGCCCATTGACTTTAGCTTAGGTGTTTGGCCTGTATCTGCCTATGGGGTCCTTCCTCCCAACCACTGCCACTCTTCTGGGAAACTCCCTGGCCAAACTTTCATGACCTCTGAGCACCCCCACAGGAGTGAGCAGGAATTTCTCACTGCCTTCCACACCCGGAGGGAGCCAGTGGCATCCCAGGAGTGTTGGTCTGGGATCTTCTGCAGAATCATGCATTCTCCTCCCCGAGTCCTCAGTGGGGAATGACACAGAAGCCCCTCTACTTTTTTGCTTTACTCTCAATCTTTCTCTTAATGTACATCCTCCATGCCTCTTGGACTCCAGCCTCAATCATGACTCATATCTGACTAATTTTTGTCTCCCTCTTCTGCCATTCTGTGGGGCTATTGAGAGCACAATGAAAGATCCAAGAGGTGTTTGTTAGATTTTTCAGGGATTTTGCAAGCTGGTTATTAAGGCATTATGAAAAAGCAAATCATAAAAATTCACATTTAGATTCATTTTATTAAAAGCAACAGCAATAAACACTTAAATCTTATCACTTCCTAATTATTTTGCTACGTTTTACTATTATCAGTGCTCTTGTGGTTTACATTCATTGTATCTTGATGGTGGACACACCATTTGATGGTGGCCACTGGGAATCTTTTCTCAGGGCTGTGACCAGTCAGGTCACATCAAAAGCTTGTAATTGGCCATGGTGGGAGTACTTACACCATGAGCATTGGCAAATGCTTTGAACCAGGGCTTGACTTATTGTTGATTGCTTAGTCTTAAGCATGATAGAGGAAATGTTAATACTCAGTGCAGATTAAACATGAATGTATGTCATGTCTATAGCCATCATATTGTGAATAGCACAAAAGCTTGAGAATATACTCTTCCATTGTCAGAAAACTCAGCAAGTCAACAAAGAAGTCACTCACATCATGAACAAACTATTGAAGCTTCGTTGTTGTTTCATTTCCTTTTTACTTGTTAACATGAATGAAAATATCAACCCACATTTATATCAGAACTACTCTCATTCAAGAATTGGAACCATAGGTTGACTGCAGATATTGCACAAAAGTTTGGCAAGAAAAAAATCAATAAAGTCATTTCGCGAGAATAAATTGGCTATGAGAAATTTATAATAATGAGTACTATATGATTTAGTATTATTTGTAGGTATGTGCCACGTATTCTTTATAGCAGTAAATGTACAATGAACTTATGTCCACATGCACATATTTCAGACATCTAGTTGTTAATCCTTCACCAGCACACCACACCACTGGCTATAATAGTGGGCTGGGTACAAAGAGAGACAAATCAGCTTACCAGTAAGGAAACAAAAATTGAGAAGTGTTTTTAAAAGGCTATGTCAATTAAAAATCCAGAAGATGCCTTGTAAGAGATGATTTGACTCTAAGATCAGTTAGAACAAAAACAAAAGTAAAAAAGAGAGACTAAATCTGGGAGAAACGGAACATGATTCCATCTCCCTAGCCTACCTTCTTTTACCCCCTCAGACTGGGGAACAGAAATTAGAGAGGAAAGGAAAAGCGTATAGTTATACCACATTGTGGCTTTAGTTTCCACCTTGATGACTAAGGAAGTAAAGTACCTTTTGTATGTTTATTGGACATTTGGATTTCCTCTTTTGTGAAGTGCCTGTTCAAGTCTTTTGATCATTTTCCCGTTGGGTTATCTGTCTTTTGCTGACCAATTTCTCATTTTCTACTCATCTAATGTGGGAAACTTTTTAAAAATTCTGTTGTTTCTATTATCTTTTTTTAAATACTTTTTTTTCCCAAAACTTTAATTTTTTTATTTGGGATATTTCACAGCTTTCTCTGTGGGTCATCAATATGTGTATTTATATCTCTAAGGATGTATTTGTATTGGTTTTAGATGTTTATCCGTAATTCTTTTCAATGACAGCTTTCTCACTCTCAAATATTTATTTTCAACATTTGTAGACTTAAAGACATTTTTAGTAATTATTATAGTAAAGGCCATTTTGTTCTGTCACGCTGCCATATTTTAGTTTTTTGCATTATACACATGACTTTTTTGTTTGTTTGTTTCCTTGTTTACCATCTTTTTCCCACCAACAGTTTTCATCTTGTTCATCTCCAGTGTTTAGAAAATGCTGTATAAAGGAGATGGCTTAAAATCCTTATTGAATTGAAGTAACCTAATTTTTTCTAATACTGGGTTTTCTTTTTCATCTTAAAGTTCAAACATTCTACCAGAATGTTTTGAGAAATCTTTTGTTTTGCCTTGAATATGGTGAGCTGTTTTCATATTTAGTCTTAGTCAATTGCATTATACCTTTGATTACCAATTCTGATCCCATTACAAAGGACAGTATTTCCAGACTCTATTTTCCATTTCTGTTGATTTTTAAAAAATGTTTTTGTGTTACCTTTAATACAATTACACAAATAACGGATTTATTCATGCTTTTCCTTAAAATTCAAAAAACATAAAATTGTAAAAGTGAAATTCTTTCTTCTCCTGCCAGTACTGACATATTTATGATTATTTTCCTTGACTGTGCAGTAGTCATTCTCAAATGCATGTATTATAGTTTATTCAACCACCTCCCAATGGATGGACATTTAAGTGATTACTAATTTTTCACACTTACAGAGTTGCAGTGCATATTTCCATGAATGTATCATTCTGCATGTATTCAAGCATTTCTATGGGATATTTTTCTAGAGGTAGAATTACAAGGCCAAACATTATCTTTAAAATGTTAGCAGATAATGCTAAGTGACTCCTCAGAAATACTGTACCAATTTATAGTCCTCAAACTAGAGGGTTTATTTCTTGTACTCTGGTGGCCAAGACTGACTAGTATCAATTCTGATGAGCAAAAATGTTATCTTTATTCACATTCTTCTTATTTCTTAATAAATTTCAACTTTCTGAGTATTTTCCTCTATTTTTATTTTCTGTACTATTTGCTTAACTTGCCGAAGGGCCATTATTTTATTTTAATTTCTTCCAACAATGATGCTATTCGGTTTATTAAACATTTTATTCTCCTCTTCTACCAACATATTTCTGTTTAAAAAAGGCATACTTTTTGTCTCTTTAAGAATAGAAAACCATCCCTTTATAAGATTTTCCTTTGTTCCATGAAATACATTCATTTCAGGTGAAGATTTTCCTCTTAGACTTTGTAACAATGATCCTTTTACGTTCCAAATACTTCTCAGTCCTTGTTCCTTGTTGTTCTCTGCTTACCTCATTCTTGAAACATAGATGTTTTCTTTTATTGTTGTAACTTAAGCATATCAAAGGCCTGCTTGTTTTATTATGAAAATTACCAAACACCACAAAGGCATCTCTACAATGGCCCCATATGCCCATCACCCAGATCCCAAATATCAAGAAATTGCCTTCATTCATTTATTTGTTTTCTTGTCTTCCTTCCTTCCCTCCCTCTTTCTCCTCTCTTTCCTTCCTTCTTCCTCCCTCCTGAACTTCCATCTTTCTGAAATATTGTAAAGCAAATTATGGATGCCAGATCATTTCATCCTTACCTTCTTCAGTATGCTTTGCTGTTTTAAAAAATGAGCATTTTCTTATATAATTACAATGCTATGAACAGCTGACATAATTAACAATTCTTTGAAATCATCCAGCACCCATTTCAGATCTCACTAATGGCTTCAAAAGTGACTTTTGTAAAGTTGGTTTGAAAAGGTCCACTTTTAAAATGTATTATCACTTGCCTATTAGAATATTGTGGGCTCTGTGCTGTGCTGGTCTAGGACTAGAAATGAAATGGAGGGAGAGTCCCTGTCCCCACTTCCAGCTAATCAGTTGCCCTATCTCTCTGTGTGCTGAGTACATTGCAGAAGAAGAGTAAAATTGGTACTAAGTACTTAGGGACAGTTCTTAGAATGAATATTTGATTTACCAACTTCATTTACTAAGTGGTCTATCTAGCCTTTTCTGTTACAGCTGCCAGGAAGCCCCAGCAGAAGCCCAGCCACGTGGCCTGTCCAGCACTTAAGCTGGTGATGTTAAAGGATCTCTTTTGAAATTTACATCCACTTAAGAAATTTCTGAAGCCTGGAAAGCATCTTCACTGTGCAAAAGGTTAAGAATAACAAATTTAGGCATAGTAGCATTTTTCTAAGGAAAAAACAATTCAGCAGATCAAAGGGCAGATTATGCAAATTACGGTAATGGATTTGTATTTTCCCCTGGTTATCACAGAAGCCTGTCTGCAGAGAAAAGGGACTATACATCTGAAAATATCCAGATTAAGGACTGACAGTGTCCATGCAAGTAGAAAGGTATTATCTCCTAAAACCCACAACCCACCAAGGTCCTTTGAAGATATCACTGCTATCAAAACAGCCTTGCTATGGAGGAGAGCGCTAGCTGGGACTTTCAGCTTTTCAGAAGCATGAGATACGGCCCCAGTTAAGAACTAAAATAGCAGAAACCAACTACAGTGAAGGCACCAATGAAGTCCGATTCTCAGACTAGGGGTTGAGAGCTCAAGACTCATTCTAGGCTCTGCCCCAACCCTCATTTGGTCTCAGACACGTCCTTGGGATTCTTTCCGGGAGTGCATTCCTGGTGACTCTGCTTCCTATATGTGCTTCTAACTGTCATCTAGCAGGTACAATGCCATCATATCTGCAGAATAGAGGAACTATTTACCCATGGCAGTACTTTTATTTACAAAAGTGAGTCTTCCTCTCCATTATTTTCTCCACCTCTGCCTAATTTGAGTACATCTAATGGGACAAAGAACAAGCTTTTCTGAGCAAGTCAGGAGATTTCTCCAAGTTCCAGCTCCCTTTTCTGAACAACAGGAATAGTAGTACCTACCTTACACATTGTTCTGAATCTTAAATGAAACACTGTTGGGTGCTTATCAACAATTCCTGGTTTCCTCATTATTTTGCTCTTTCATTTAACCTGTAGTACTCATAGCTCTTCCTCATTCTAAAAACAATCTCAGAAATCATTTAATTTTCTTACATGCAGGTGCTCTGAAGTTTATTGTCTCTGTGGCCTATAGCAGGAGAAGCTGAACCCCCTCGCTGATGTCATGGAAGGGACTTTGCACTTGTCCCTGATCCCACTTCACCAGCCTTGCAAACCAGGGCCTATTTCAATGTCCACCTCACCTGACTTGGAGGTTTAAAGAACCTCTGCCCCCGAGGCGGTTCTGTGCCTTGCCCAGAAGACATGGGACAGACAATTCCATTGTTACGAACTGTCCCTTCTTGGTTTGCTCCTCCTGGAGGTTTTCGGCTGGGCTGGACCCACAAATTGAGCTTGAGGGTAGCAGGCAGATGTCACTCAAAGGTTGGAGAGGGGTTGATTGCAGTGTCGGTTCACAACTCTTCTGTCCCTCACACCTTGTATGGCCTCCTTTGGGCAAGGTATGTTTTCCTCCCCACTGAACTGAACTGGGCTTGACCACGTGACTTGCTGTGGCCATGAAATGTGGGCGGAGACAACTGTGTGTCCACCCTGAACAGCCGCTTTAGGAGATCTGCATGGTGACATTGGCTCTCTTGTGCCCCTGCAGTCCCCCTGCTGGTTAGTATCCAAAATTCTCACATTGAAAAGAGTTCCCTGCCTCGGTTCAGGTGATAGCTGCCCCTTCCACTATGATCTGACCAAAATTCAGCACCAACCTTCCCTTTATCATGCCCTTTGGCATGGGTAGGCCCCACTATGGCACCTCTGGGGTCACCTGCTGCTTGGAACACAAGCTTGAGGCCACCTGCCAAAGCCCTTTCCCTTCCTGTCTCATCTCTGAGGCCATAAGTGACCTCATGATCTGAGACAAAGCCTTACATACAATTGCTTTTCCGAAGTCCCCTGACATTTCAACATGTATTGCTTTCT
Organism: Aotus nancymaae; assembly: GCF_030222135.1. Lineage (NCBI taxonomy): Eukaryota > Metazoa > Chordata > Mammalia > Primates > Aotidae > Aotus > Aotus nancymaae. The sequence continues at coordinate 527,294 of NW_026988444.1, forward strand.
TGCAATGGGCCACTCCTTCCCTGACCACTGTTAAATGGCAGACCCTCCTTTCAGGGAGCATTCAGTTGTCTGGTGAGGGCCTTTGCCTTCTGAGGCAGGTGCTCTTAAGCAGAAAAGTCTGTTTGTCAAGAGCTGGTCCTGGAAGGTTGGGGCAAGGAGGCAAGGATGACTCAAGACACATGGCCAAGTCTCTGGTCTGCATTGAGCTGGCTCTGAGGAGCTCCAGGAGGGGGTCCCTCTAATTCCTGCTCACTTGGCCAGTCTACCCCGCCTTCCACCCACCAGCTCTGATTTTAACACAGCCCTTTCAAAAGCAGGGAACCAGGTTTCTGACCCTGCTTTTCTAGCACTGAAACAGGAAAGCTGAGTAGGCAACAGAAGGGGCTAATAGCAGCAGTCCCCAACCTTTTTGACACCAGGGACTGATTTCACAGAAGACAATTTTTCCACAGACCGAGGAGGCCGGCGAGTGGATGGTTTCGTGGTTTGGGGGTGATTCAAGCCCGTGACATTTATTGTGCACTTTATTGTTATTATCACATTGCGACACATAATGAAATAATCATACAACTCGCCATAACGTAGAATCAGTGGGAGCCCTGAGCTTATTTTCCTGCAACTAGACAGTCCCATGTGGGGGTGATGGGAGACTGTGATAGATCATCAGGCATTAGATTCTTACAAGGAGCACACAGCTTAGATCCCTCGCATGTGCAGTTCACTATAGTGTTGGCACTTCTATGAGAATCTAATGCCATCTACCGATGATCTGATAGGAGGCTGGGCTCAAGCAGTAATTCAAGCCATGAGGAGCGCTGTAAATACAGTTGAAGCTTTGCTCACTTGCCCACAGCTCACCTCCTGCTGTGTGGTACCAGTCTGTGGCCTGGGCGTTGAGGACCCTTGTGCTACAGCATAGGGCGCCCATGCTGATGCCAAACCACTCAGGTTCAAGGCTACCTCCACCCCTCACTAGGTGGGTGACCTTGGAAAATGCATGTAACTTCTCTCTGCTGTTTTCTCAAGACTTCAGCAGGAATCATCACGATAGGTAAAGTGAGCACATGTTCGGGGTTGCTCAGGACCGTCCTACTTATAAGCCTTTTACACTCTCAAGTATAGCAGGAGCTGTCAGGAGTCTGTTACACAGTAGAGCTGAAGTCCCTGAATCTTTGATTGGCACACAGGATAGGCTTTTTCTTTTTGAGACGGAGTCTTGCTCTGTCACCAGGCTGGAGTTTAGTGGCCTGATCTTGGCTCACTGCAACCTCCGCCTCCCTGGTTCAAGCAATTCCCCTGCCTCAGACTCCCAATTAGCTGGGACTACAGGCGCACACCTCCATGCTCAGATAATTTTTGTATTTTTAGTAGAAATGGGTTTTCACCATGTTGTCCAGAATGGTCTCAATCTCCTGACCTCATGATCTGCCCACCTCAGCCTCCCAAACTGGGATTATAGGTGTGAGCCACTGCGTCTGGCCCAAGGCTATGTTTCTTACTCAATATTTTCGTCATGAAGCTATCAGAGGAGAGGCTGCCCAGGTGAGGTTGCACATCCCTTATGGAGGCTGGGAGGAGCCCCACTGTTTCCCTGGCTGCTATTGTGAGGTGCATCCATTACTTCCTGCATCAATCCAAAGTAAGGGAGTTTTCACTGGGTCTGTGCTTGGAGGTAAGTGGGCAGAAGAGGAACAGATTATTCAAGGCGTGAGAAGACAGGCTAAGGGGCTGGGTTTCAGGGACCTTGAGTGGACAAAGAGGCAGGAAGAGAGACAGGCAGATGAGCAGGCCACGGTGACATGCTTTTATTGGAAATGCTGTTGGCAAGCAAAGGAAAAGTAGATGAAATGAAAGCCACCCCAAGTCAACTGTTACAAAAATTGCCAAAAGAAACTTGTCTCTAAATTGGTGCTTAGTCCCCAGCCATGAGGTAGGACCCATGGAGCATGAAGATAATGTTCTTTATCAGCCCAGCCAAGTTCACCCTGGGGTAGCAGGGAGGTCAAGGGCCATGGGGAGGGTTTCATCCTGATGAGCCAACCTGCGAGGCAGCTGATCGGGCAAGGGCATTAGAGACTCTGGGAAGCATAATCCTATAAATGGTTGATAGTTCAAGGACACAGATGCATATTTGCTCCCCAAAGGGTTGAGAGAGATGCAGCAAATCAGGAAATGAGATTTACATTCTGTTAGGAAGATTAGTCATTGTTCACCTGGGCAACAGGTCATGAAGATGAAAAACATGTGCTCCAGGATTGAAGGAAGGAGTCCTTCAGATTCCTCTTCATCGATTACCAATTAATATTGACAGAACTCTCACTGTGGGGTGGGGGGCAGGTGTAACCAGGGCTTCCTCTAAAATAACACTTTAGCAAGGAAGGGACAGAAGAGTTTGTAGGCATCTCAAAACGATCTGTAGCTAGTAATAATAATAATAATAATATTTTAATCCTGCAAAGGAAAGATAAAATCTGAGTATCATATAAGAATGAAGAATTTGGGTCCACACGTAGGAAAAATGCTGCAAAAATAAGGGAAAACAAAATTTAAAAGTCTGGTTGATCACTGTTCTTTTTCCTCCTGAGATGTTTGTGCTGTTTGCATCACTGTGATAATAGGATAAGAATGTGGCACCTTGAGGTGAACTCAAAGTCATCTTCACTCTCTGCTCAGTAAGGGGAAAGGCATGCACTGGGGAGTCAGATGCTCAGTGGAGAGCCTGGGAGTCGGAGGCTCAGTGGAGAGGCTGGGAGTCGGAGGCTCAGTGGAGAGGCTGGGAGTCAGAGGCTCGGTGGAGAGGCTGGGCGTTGGAGGCTCAGTGGAGAGACTGGGTATTGGAGGCTCAGTGGAGAGGCTGGGCATTGCCCAGAGTTGCATTCTGACACTCAGGTTTCAGGCAAATTACTGGCCTCTGTGAGGCCTAACTTCCTGATCCCTGAGAAAGGCCCATGAAGCCTGTCTTGCAGGGTCTCCTGAAGATGATCTAACAGGAAGCTGGGCCACAGCAGGGCTCATCCCACGCTAGGTCCTTCTTCCCCCTGCCCCATTTTCTGTGTGTGAAGGAAGAGCTATGGGGGAGGGAGCAGTGCAAGATCCAAACTCATGGTCTGTATGATTTTAGGAAAAACCCCCTAAGAATTTCCCAAGGCACACATAGAATTGGAGTTAAAAACACATATGCTCCAAATGTGTCTATTATTGGCTATTTATTTAATAATACAGTTATGATCTAAGTAAAAAAGAAGAAAAATAGCCATATCTTTGATTCTAACTTGTAGTCAACATTTTTCAGTACCCAAGAAAGCCTTTTTGATGTTTATCTTCCAAGAGTTGATGTTTGGTTTTCAACATTCTCCATACTACATAAGGTCATTGGGGAATTATTTAAAAAAAAAAAAAAAAACATACGAGTCATTGCCACATGCAATTTTGTTGTTGTCATTCTTCTGAGAGTTTTCTTTATGAAATTGAAAATTATTTGTGGTCTTGTCCTCACTTGAAACTATTAAAGAAATATATACTATGCACGTGTCTCTCACAGAGCTTTCAAGTTGTACCTGGTAGGAATCATCCCCCACAACTTCAGCCCTGGCAGAAATTCCTGTTGGTACTAAGGGCCCTAGTTCATAGATTTCGTTAGAGTCATTGCTATAGTCAACGTCTTCACGAAACACACAGTGACAGCACAGAAGAACACCACCACTGTAAAAACCTTCTGATCTTCCCTTTGACCTTTCCCATCCCTTCCATTAAACCTTTCTTGGAGCTCATTTGGAAGAGGGAGCCCTGAAAAGCCTTTCAACTTACCCAATAGATGGTGGAAGCGTGCAACACATTTCTGGGAGAAGTTCTACATAGCAAAGTTATTATACCATGTATCTTGCTTAATTCGGGTGTAACTATAGCAACTGCCTGTAACTGGAGATCAGTGAAGAGTAATGTCTCATGAAAATTAGTTTTGCCTTAGGCCACTTTAATTAAAGTATAAATATTTTGAGGAAGGAACAAGTTAGATTTTTTAAGAGGGAGGAGTAGCACGGAGAAATGTGTGTGTGTGTGTGTGTGTGTGTGTGTGTGCGTGCACACACATGTATCTTCTTCTCTACTTTTTTCTGTCATGGGCCAGAAAGCTAAGGAAACTATCAATCTAAAATAAAAATGCTTTTGAAAAAGTAAAGTTTAATAACATCCATTTTTAAACACATAACATTTGTTTTCCTCTATATGCATAAACTCTATTACAACAAGTGATATCTGTTTGGAGAATGAAATAAAACTGCCATTACTACTAAGGATTGGGAGGCAGTGCAGGTTCTTCCGGGGGAGGCCTGATTGGGTAACAGATGCCAGTGGCATTGTGGTTGCCAATGGTGTTCCAATACTGTACCACCAGTAGTTAGCTGCGTAATCTTGAGCAACTTTCCTGGCTCTGAACCTACGTTTCCTCATCTATACAAGGGAAGTAACAGCACCAGCTTCATAGGGTTGTTGGTGGAATTAATGTATGAAAAGGACTTGACGGGGGTACAGTCAACACATGTTGGGGATTAACAGCATCGCTTGCAGTTTCATCAGCGAGGCAGAGCCGATGGGACGCTCAGGATAGGCTGCTTGGAGACTTGGGTCCTGATTCTCACTCTTCCAGGAACCCGACAAGAAGTCTCTTCCCCTCTCTGTGCTCCAGCTCCCTCACTTACAGTCTCAGGAGCTCTGACTAGATCTCATTTAAAATCCGTCCAGTCCCCAATTCTGTACTTCGAATTCAGCCTCCACCAAATACTCCTTGCCATTGTCTCCTTTACTTTTCTGAAGGGCCCAATAACATGGAGATCAGCGAATCTATTTGTCCCAGACAAGGACACGGGTTCACAGAGGGTCTCAGAGCCAGGCCGGGCAGGAGCTGAGCGTTGGCCCCACTGACTCACACTTTTCTGATCCTCCTGAGTTCAGAGTATGTGCAAGGAGATTCAATCAGAGGCACGCCGCATACCTCATCAAACCGAGGCCACGCCCTGAAGTCCAGATTTGTCCCTGAATTCAGACCCCATTGATCGGCTTCTCCCACGGGATCTCCTTTGCCCTGTGTTCACGCAGCAGTCATTCGAGTGTCCTCTTGGCATCTGGCTGTTAATTAGCCTGGAACTGACAGCCTAGACATTGATAAAAGTTATGATTCCCAAACTTCCCCCTGGAGCTCTGAAGGATGACTCTGCGAATACATTTACCAGTATTTGTAGGAAGGAATTCTGATTCATTTCAGATTTTTTTTTTTTTTTTTTTTTGAGACGGAGTTTCGCTCGTTACCCAGGCTGGAGTGCAATGGCGCGATCTCGGCTCACTGCAACCTCCACGTCCTGGGTTCAGGCAATTCTCCTGCCTCAGCCTCCTGAGTAGCTGGGATTACAGGCACACGCCACCATGCCTGGCTAATTTTTTGTACTTTTAGTAGAGACGGGGTTTCACCATGTTGACCAGGATGGTCTCGATCTCTTGACCTCGTGATCCACCCGCCTCGGCGTCCCAAAGTGCTGGGATTACAGGCTCAGATTTTTTTTTAAAGTCAAAATACTGTGTAAAAAGAAAACACATGACCCTTCAACCCCAAACATAATTGAACATTTAAAGGGCCTGGATGGTTTCATTTATTAGAATCACATGGGGGGAATGTATTGAATCTGTTAAATTTATGATTCTCTCAAATGGATAATTCTATTAAAAGAAGGGGAGGAAAATCTTTCTCATGAAACTTCTAATTCAAGTTCAGCAAATCCCTAATATTTAGTGAGAACGTACAGTGCACAGGGAAAATTAAGGCAAATAATTGCCGTAGATTTGACATCATAGATTTGGGGAGTGGGTTGGGTGCCCCATTGCCCATGGCAGTGCCAGCTTTGCCTGTCGCCCAGGCAACCCTGGGAATGGGCAGAGTGACCTGGGGCTTGGAGGGGTGCATAACTGTTCAGGGTCTTGAGGAAGACTAGCAAGGAAAAAAGGTTCTTGAGGAATGAGCAAAGCCTACAGGGTGAAGAGATGAGAGGATGGCCTTTAAGGCAGTGGCAGTGACACAGAAGCCAAGGCTTTTATCCCTCAGGCGGATGGGGCCTGGTAAAGTGAACTGACAAGCTTGCCTGCTGGGTTCTTCAGGAAGCAGGCTTAGACACGGGAACATGGAGATGACATCTAAGAAGGAAAAAGAGAGGGCACAAGCTCCTCTGCCCCTGCAAGGGGCTTTCCACTGATGGAACACACATTGGTAGAGAGGGCTAGGCCCTTTTACTGTGACCCCTGCCCCAATCCCATCCCACACAGTCTGGGACCTCCCTGAGAAGAGTGTAACCTGAATTCAAAAGCCAAGGGTGGGCTCTGAAGGAGCCAACAGGTGGAGGCTCCCGGCGACCACCTCCTGCTGAAGGCAGCGCTGAGCGACACCTCTGTGCCGGCCACCATGAGATGCAGCAGTGACAGAAATGAAGCTTACCCAGGGCACAGTATGTCTTCTGCTGAGCATGTTCCCTTCATTATTTCATTCAACCCTCACGGCAGCCTGGTAAGGCAAGTGCCATTAGCAAGAGTGCCGTTTTCCAGGTAAGGTACATGGCTCGGGAAGGTAGTGTTAACTCAGAAGCACGAGGCTGGCATGCAGCAGGGGCAGTAGCAACCGCCACCCTCCACATGCAGAGCTGGTGGTCTTAACAGGATGCTGGTGCCGGGAGAGGCAGACCTGGCCCAAGCCACCAAGACAGGAGGCCAGGTCAGAGGGCTGTCACAGCACAGCCCAGAGCAGGGGCAGGGTGAGCTAAAGAAGAAAGGATGGCTTTGAAAAAGCTTCCAACAGAGAACTTGCATGGCGCTGTCTCCAAGCAGATGCATTGGGTTAGAAAACTGTACCTGGAGGATGCTGAGATGACTGGCATGCAGAGCGTTGACACCAATGCTGTCACCGGTTTTAGCAGCCTGTATGAAAAGACACCAACCACATCCAGATTCCTCATTTGCTTAAATTCTTTTTCTGTTTGTTTGATTTTTTTGTTTGTTTTGTTTTGTTTTGTTCTGAGACAGTCTCACTCTGTCGCCCAGGCTGGAGCGCAGTGGTACAATCTTGGTTCACTGCAACCTCTGCCTCCTGGGTTCAAGTAATTCCCCTGCCTCAGCCTCCCAAGTACCTGGGATTACAAGTGCCCACCACCACTCCCAGCTAATTTTTGTATTTGTAGTAGAGAAAGGGTCTCACTATATTGGCCAGGTTGGGCTCGAACTCCTGACTTCAGGTGGTCCACCCACCTCGTCCTCCCAAAGTGCTGGATAGAGGCGTGAGCCACTGTGCCTGGCCATAATCTGCTTAAATTCTATTCACAATACTTCTCTTTCATTTATTTAACTTACTGAATAGGTCATACATTCACAAGTTTCAAAGAGCAAAAGTATGAAGGTATATATACAGAAAAAAGTCTCTCCCCTTTCTCTGATTACGTCTAATTAGTTCCTGCTGTACAGTACACCCAAGCATCCATCCAGTGTTATCAAACATTTCTGATGCATTCTTCTAGAGCTTTTAAATGTACATAAAGCAAAGATGAACAACATACCCATCCTTTTGACCACATGTTAAAGGATTCTATATACGTAATTCCAGTTTATATTTGTACATAAAGGCCTATCTCATACTTTTTCACAGCACCATCTTATTCCACAGATTGGATTTAATACATTTGATTTATCTATTGATGAATATTATTTTGTTTGTGTGTTTGTTTACCATTAAGAATACTACCACTACAAAAAACATGTTCTTGGCCAGGCGTAGTGACTCACGTCTATAATCTCAGCACTTTGAGAGGCCAAGGCAGTAGGATCACTTATTAGTTGAGTCTGGAATTTTGAGTCTACCCCGGGCAACATGGCAAAACCCCATATCTACAAAAAATACAAAAATTAGCTGGGCTTGGTTGCCCTTGCCTGTAGTCCCAGTTACTCAGGAGACTGAGGTGGGAGACTCGCCTCAGCCTAGGATGTTGAGGACGCAGCTGTAATCAGGCCAATGCACTCCAGCCTGAGCGATGGGAGTGAGATCTTGTCTCAAAAAAAAAATCTTTATTTTAAAAGTTTTAGTTTGCTGTCTATCTGTGGTGATACCCTTTTCCTAACTCCAAATGTTATATGTTTGAATTTCTTTCTTTTTTTCCCTTGATCACACTTCTCCAAAACAACTCCATTTTGTGAATCTTTTCAAAGAGCTGGATCTTCACTTTATTTATTATTTCTATTCATTTCATTTCTAACTTATTGTGTTCTTCTATCATGATTGATACCTGTTTTGGTTATTTTTGTTTTTATGTAACTTCTTGAGTTGAATATTTCTCGTTAATTCTTAAAAATATTTCTTCTCTAATAGTAAAGGCTTTTAAAGCTTTGAATTTGAATTGACAACCCCATTGGTAGTTTTGATTTGTATGTTTGATTTGTATTTTTCTTGTTGTTATTAATTTCTAACCCATCTGTAAATTTACTTTAACAATAAATTGATTTACTTTTTGACTCAAAACTGTTTTGAAAGAGTGCTTTTAAAATGTCCCACTATATTTATAATTTATTTTTTATTATTTGTTTGCAGCCTATTTTTAGAGTTAATACAAACGGTTAAATAATGAGACGTGTAATTTCTACACTGAGGTAAGTAATCAAGTTTTCCTTTAGCCTACATATAGCCAAATTTTATAAATATTTTCTGGTTATTTGAGGGGGAAAAGCTTCTATTAGTGTCTATCAGTAGGGTACAAAATTCATTGTATCTATTAAAATAAACACGTTAATTGCAATGTTCATATCCTTTTTTCTTTATCTCTTATTTCTGGCAAATTCTGAGTTGGTACATTAATCTCTGGCACTGTTACTGTGCCTCAATAATTTCTCCTAGCAATTCTAACAATTTGCAGTTATACATCTTTTGATGCTATGTTGTTTGTGCATCAAAAGGTTTATGACTTAGCGCGTCTCTATGGAGTGTAAAAATAAGGGCTAAAGAGCTGCGCTTGCTTTTCCTTATTTCTAGAACAGGCCAGGGGACAACCTCCCTGACTCTAATGTAATCTCCTTAACCATCAAATTTGACCAAACCCAGATAGCAATTTGCTCAGTGATTTCACTGATGACTCAGAAACTCAGCCAGTGTCTTTTCCCTGAATGTAATCCAATCATTTTATGGATTTTAAATGACAGGGTCACCATAACAACATACACACAGTCTAATTTGTACCCAGACATGAGTTTCTACTCTTGGCAAGATTTGCCCTTTTTCTTTCAAAAAGAGTTTACTGTAAAGATTAAAAACTCAGCTGCAGTTGGGATAGTTTCAAAATCGGTCAAGTCAAGCTGCAAAATTAATATTTTGCTTTGCTACATGAAGTTTTGTCCAGCACAGTAGGAAAGAAATGTAAACACTTTCAATTTGGAGAGGAAATTAAAGGGATTTTTTTCCCTCTTGACATCACTTTTCCAGCAAAACCTCTTTTAGAGTATCTTTATATATACACTTTCATGCACTTGAGCTGCCACTTTACAACCATAAATTCCTGGAAGTGGAATTCGCCTATCAAAGGATGAGATACTTACATTTTGACATATAATTTTAAATGGCTCTTTGAAACACTTACCTCAATCTACACATTTAGTGTGCAACTGTATCTATATTCCCCTACGATTACTACACCAGGCAGCCTCAATCTTATGTTTCCAATTTGGCAGAAAAAAAATATTTCCTTACTTTAATCACATTGCTTTCATTATTAATAAGTTAAAACATTTTCCTAAATTTAATAGCCATTTGTATTTCTTCTGTTAATTGCTTGTTCATACACATTGTCCATTCTTCTCTTGGGTTTTCTTTCTTATCTTTAAGAGCTATGTGTTGAAATATTAATCTTTTGTCAACTTGATGATATGTGTAAAACATTTTGTATTCCATCCCTGTGCACGTATGACCTTCACTGAGTTTCTTATCAATCATCTCAATATAAAGACACTGCAAAATAGGTTGGCATTGTTCTTCTGCATTACACATGATAAGAACAGAATTCAAAGAAGTGGATGTAAATGGACATAGAAACCAGGATCATGTTCTGAGGTTCCCTTCATCCGTGGTCTTCAGTCCCTCAAGGGCTTGCTGTGCACATTTTTCAGGATGCCTATGGTTGCTGCTACCATGGCTCCATACAGTACAACTAACTTTCATTTGACCCAGAGAAATCTACTGTCCCCCAAAGCCATAACAACCCTTATCCTAATCTAGGACCAACTTGGTTTAAGGTCCTGCCTCCTTAAATTCATGGAGTTTCAGTTTTCAAGAACATCTATGTTCAATCTTAAGGGAAAATCTATTATTTTGTTTTGGTTTGGTTTGTATTCGAGAAACCAGAGAACACTGAGTTCTGTGGATGCAGACGAGGCAGTCCCGTGGCAAGTCAGCCTTCCATTTGATATTTGCCGTGAACGCTGGGGAGCTCTGATCGTAATCACAGAAACTTCACAGCAAATTTCCCTACGGAGAATGAGGTTGACCAGACACACATATCATGTTATTAACAGTCTTTAGCTGATGCCAACCTGCTGAACTGTTTCAGAGAGGAACCAGGAAAAGCTAAAACACCATGGTGTCTTGTTTCACTGCCACAGCACAAAACCAGCATCTCCCTTTCAGAACCACCACATCTCCTTGGTGAGCAGACATTTGTGGACGGGGGGCAAACTGCCTAGTCCGGTCATGAAAGCCACTGCCAATAAGCGAGTATAATTACGTGGTGGCAGAATCGTCTAACACGGCAGCAGGCCTAGGCCAAGGAGGGTATTTGTTCCAGTGCCGCGTCTGTGGCCATCCGTGTCCAGGCTCCGGCTGTAGGTGGGTTTGGACTGTTCACCGCGAGCAAATTCTAGACCACCGAAGCTCTCGCTTACTTTTTGTTCATTTCACTCTGGGCTTTAAGACTCTCGAAAGCAGCCACAGTCTAGCAAAGTCAGCTTTGAGCAACTTAAATTTCTGTACAATGAACGCCTTGAGAGCAGGGAGGAATTGCTCCCTAACACAGTGGGTGCCTGAGAAGTGTTTGTGGCATTCAGCTGACTCTGTGTAAGGTTTCCTTGAGAGATGACAACATCAGTTCAGGAGGTAGAGAGGAGTACGGGGGACAAGGCAGAGGTGGAGGAGTGAAGCGTGCAAATGTACGGTGAGAGTGCCGGCCTGAGATGCCGACTATACTCGTGATGAGATCTTGGGCGAGATGCCTCTGCTTCCCTCTGTATCCCAGTTTCCTCATCGGTAACAGAACCCACCCTGTATGGCACAGTGAGGATTAAACTGGAAAACACATATAGGGCCTTACTGTGCCTAGAAAAATCAAAGAAATCAGTTGCTGTCATCTCTGTCCGTGCAGTGCCCACTCCCTCGCTGGGACACGCCACCAGCTGAGTCAGCCCGGCCGTATCGGGTGCTCCGCCTGTTCTGCCTTCCTGGTCCTCTGCTGGCCCAGGTCCCTTCAGCTCTAGTTTCAGGGGTGATCAGACACCTCTGTGTGTTGCTTGCAATTCAAGGATAAATACTGTTTGTGAATTCAAATTATGCAAATTTGAAATGATATATTATTTTTAAATCAATACAACTTAACTATATGCAAATATTTGGAATAAGACAATGCCTTAAAGCCCAAACATCAAGAATTACCTGATTTCAAAGGTGATTTTAATAATACAATGCCTTAAAGCCCAAACGTCAAAAATCACCTCATTTCCTGGTGAGCTCCAGGACTTTGAAATCGCATCCTTGCCATTGCTGCAAGGTGGTGCTGTGTGAGCTGATGGGCAGCCACTCCTGAATTCCTCTGCCCAGGTCACTCTTGTATCAGGCAGATTTGAATTATTCCACAGCTCAGGAGTGCATCCTTTTCACAAAAGCTTCTTCCCAACATGTGTCACTACAACTACTCCTAGCAATGCTTCTATTCCTGCACCATTTGCTACAGTTCAGTAAACTCACTGAACAACTACTTTGCACCAGGTACTCTTCTACTTGCTAGAGATGCAATAAAAAATAAGACATAGGCCGGGCCCAATGGCTCACACCTGTAATCCCAGAACTTTGGGAGGCTGAGGTGGGCAGATCACGAGGTCAGGAGTTTGAGACCAGCCTGGCCAATATGATGAAACTCCGTCTCTGCTAAAAATACAAAACAACAATAGCAAAACAAAACTAGTGGGCAGGGTGGTGTGTGCCTGTGGTGCCAGATACTCAGGAGGCTGAGGCAGCAGAATCGCTTGAACCCAGAAGGCGGAGGTGGCAATAAGCCAAGATTGTGCCACTGCATTCTAGCCTGAGCAATAGAAGGAGACTCAGTTTCAAAAAACAAAAACAAAAACAGACACATTTCCCTGAGGAGCATATGCTCCAAGGTTAAAAACAGCCCATAAACACATGCCAATGTAATACGACAAGTTATAGCAGGAAGCCTGCAAGTGGGTGTACACAGGCTGGCCCAGGAGGCTGTAAATGCTTCCTGGAGAAAATAACCCAAGCTTTTAAGGACCAAAAGGGATTAGCCAGGTGAAAACAGGGGAGAAGAGGGGGAGGTGAGAAAAGAATTCAAGGCAGGTCTGATGAAAACACAGACTTTTTCCTATTATTCTTAGGCTCAACAGAGAATACTTCCTCTATGGTCACCAAAATGCACTGTGGGGATTTGTCCCATCAGCAACCAATTCTCCAGCAGATACCAGCTGGGTGTCCTCTAATCCATTTCAGTCCTGGCGTGACCTACCTAGCGACAGCATCGGGTCCCACAGGTGGAGGGCTCAGTCTCACAAGACTGCCCCCACTTCAGATGCCAACCACAGGTAGTAGGTTGTCACTTGTGCTTCTGACTGAGGAGCTATAAACTGGGGGTTTCCACAACACCCTCCTCAGGTTCAATTAATCTGCTAGAGGGCTCCACAGATCTCAGGGAAACATCATCCTTATGTTTATGCATTTTGCATAAAGGATATTACAAAGAACACAGAAGAACAGTCAGATGGAAGAGATGAGCATGGCAGCACGTGAGGGAGCGGGCAGGGAGTTTCCAAGGTGCCACCCTCTAGGTGCCTTCCCGTGTTCAGCTAAACAGAAGCTCTCTGAACCCAGTTTTGGGGGCTATATGGAGACTTTGTTACATAGGCGCGATGGGTTAAATCATCAGCTGTTGGCGATCAACTCAACCTCGGTCCCTCACCCCTCCCCCGATGCCAGGGGGTAAAGGTGCAGGTTTGAAAGCTCTAATCCTCTAATTGCATGGTGGTGCCCCTCGCAGGCAGCCCCCCCGTCCTGTCACTACCCAGGAGCCCATCCAGGATACTTCATTAGGACAAAAGATGTTTCTGTCACTCAGGAAATTCCAAGGGATTAGGAGCTCTGTGACAGGAACCAGGGTCAAAGCTAAACAGTAGAACAAAATATTCTCCTGGTGCCCCATCGACAAGGGTTTTAGGAACTCTGTCAGGCAGAGACAAAGTGACAGGTTCTCACTCTGTGGCCCAGGCTGGAGTACAGTGATGCCGTTACAGCTCACTGCAGCCTCAACCTCCCAGGGATCAGGTGATCCTCCCACTTCAGCCTCTCGAGTAGCTGGGACTACAGGCACGTGCCACCACACCTAGCTAATTTTTGTATTTGTTGTAGAAACAGGTTTCACCATATTGCCCAGGCTGGCCATGTCAAGGGCACTTTGTCCTTGGCCAGCTAAAGCTCTTTCCAAAATGAATCTTATGCCAATCTCATTGGCTAAACCAGGCGCCCTCCAGATGCTCTCAGGCCTCTCCTTTTAACCTTGAGCAGCCTCTGTCCTCAGGAGCTCTGGTGGGAGATGCCCTCGACCCCCTGGGCTCCTACCCCAACCCACAAGTTCTTCAGCCATAGCTGGAAAGACTCTGACCTCCTTATCCCCGGGGTTTCCTGTCTCCTGGCTGACAGATCTCAGTGAAGCCTCCTCGCTTCTCGCTGCTTTTGTGAAGAGCATGCTGGGAAGAACCTTCTGTCCCATCTCAGTGACAGTCACTGTTTTCAGCACTGGCAAAGCCCTCCCTCCAAAATCCACGTTGACCTTTGCTGTCCTTTTCCATTTTCTTCTTGCAAACTCAGTAAATCAAGGATATTTTCAGCTCCCACTATATGAGCTGAAATACTGCCTTCCAAAGTTCAAGTTTTTTTGTTTGTTTGTTTTTGTTTGCTTTAAGACGTTCAGCCCTCTATTTCCTCTTTACATGTAGGGTCATCTTAAGAATATATCCTTAAAAGCACAAATCGCTAAGCATTGGTCTTTAGGCAGCTGCTGCGTTCTGTCTCACAGTGTTTCCCCAGTGGGAGTTTCAGCTGCTGGTCCTGGCTACCCAGGACTCACGTGAGCTGTCCCAGAGTCATGCAGCTTTCTTGAGCTTCAGGATCCCTTACTGCAAAATAAAGATGGCAACGCTAAGTCACAGAATTCAATTCAAGATAACATCCATACAGCATGTAGCATAGTGCTTGGCACATAGCATAAGCAATGAGAATCGTGATGATTATAAGTGATAATATTATTTTAGCATCCTTAAAAAAAATGATGCCAGGCACAGTGGTTCATGCCTATAATCCTAGCCCTTTGGGAGACTGAGGCAGGTGATTTCGTTGAGCCCAGGAGTTTGAGACCAGCTTGGGCAACATGGTGAAACCCGATCTCTACAAAAAATATAGAAATTAGCCAGGTGTGAGGGTGCATGCCTGTAGTTCCGGCTCTTCAGGAGGCTGAGGTGGGAGGATCGCGGGAGGCAGGGAGGTCAAGGCTGCAGTGAGCTGTGATTGCACCACTGCACTCCAGCCTAGGCAACAGAGTAAGACCTTGCCTCAAAATAAATAAATAAATAAATATTTTGAAATATTAAATGCTTCTATTTACAACCTCTTCTTTTTTTATGCCTTGCAGACAATTTTTTACAAGGTTCTGAAGAGCCATTAAAAGAGTCACAGTGATGCTGGTCAATACGGAGCTCCCTTTTCTCTCCATGAGAAGTCCGGTTGGACTACCTCAGTTCCCACCCAGCGTTGAGCATTCTTGTTGCAGCCTGTTTGAAATGGAAAGCACTGTACATTATTTTTAGCATTTTTAGGTGTAGGTTGTGCTAGAAGACCCCATAGCATTTCGGGCCCTGAGTCATCACTGGGGACAACCAGCAGATCCCACTGGAACTGCAGGTGACAATCACTTCATTCCTTCGGAAAGTTTATCAGTGCTTTCAGATTAGTAAAGCAAAGCCACTTAGAGTGTTCACATTCACATGTGCCGTTTCCAACGGTCTCTGAAAGAAACAGCACAGGTTTGTTCTCAAGGAAACTAAGGTGAGGAGAGAGAGGTGCGAAGCCATGAAGCCGGGAAGGGAGGATTGGGGTGAGGTGGTTTCTGCTCTCCCACGCTCTAGCAAGGTGTAGTCAGTGTCATGCTGTGGCTGACCGCCAGTGAAGGTGGTCTCTGCCATACCTGACTCGACCCCCCCGCAGTATCTGTGGGTCTCTGGGATTGGACACTGGACCCAACCCAGGCCAGTTTTCACCTAGGGAGTATGAAGTGAAATTCCATCTGGTCAGCCAGCAGGTGGCTGCAGTGTGGCTTGCAGGGCTGAGGGCGAGTGTCTGTGTCCCATCCAGGCGCCCAAGGAAGCAAAGAAAAGCTGTCTGCAAAGGAAAAGCAAATGAGGCCAGTGGCCCAGAGAAGAGCCATGGAGAGTCCTCAAGCCATCCGCGTCCTATATCCGATTCACTCCACTCTTGGCTCCTGGAGACACTCCAGAACTCATATGTCACATAAGCCCACATTTTTAAAAAAAAAAAAAAGATGGAACTTCACCACGATGGCCAGGCTGGTCTTGAACTCCTGACCTCAGTTGATCCACCCACCTGGGCCTCCCAAAGTGCTAGGATTACAGGCGTGAGCCACCGCGCCTGGCCTAAGCCCATTTTATCTCTAATCTATTTGTTTTACTTCTAATCCTAATAACTTAGTGTAAGGTTTGTTCTTGGGTTCTTGCCGAGTTTAAAAAGAAGAAACTGAGGCCAACACAAGAAGATCAAATATGAAAGGAATTTATTCAGCCTCCCAGGTGAGGTTCTGTGGTCCAACAGGAGGGGTCGGAGAAGTCGCACAGACTCCTCTCAGACGTGGGGTTTTATAGGGAGTGAAGGAACTCGATTGGTTGTGGGAGAGCAGGACTACTATTGGGTAAGGTTACAAGCCTTTGTTTGCCTACAGGACTTGGCTGCTATTGGTTAGAATTACTCAGCTGCTATTGGCTAGAAAGACTCGACTGCTATTGGCTAGAAAGACTTGGCTGCTATTGGCTAGAATCACAAGACTCCGCTTGCATACTGGGTTCTTTAAGGGAAAGTCAGGCTGTGTGAGAAAGGGAGAAGGAAACATGCCTGAGCTTGCCCAAGCTTGTCCGAGCTTTCGGGGAAAAAAGGGGGCGGTATACGTCCAAGCTCCCTGCAAGGCAGCCGGCCTTACACTTAGGACCTTCCACTTTTTCCTTAGTCGACCTAACCCTCATTTCTGTTGCTCATAATTTAAGAATCTTAACAAAGACTATGAGTTCCACATGATTTGCATGCCCAGATCTCAAAATATTCTATGAAGACTTTTAATTTTTATTTATTTGTGTGGTAGGGGAGGGAACAGAGTCTCGCTCTGTCACCCAGCCTGGAGTGCAGTGGCGCTATCGCCACTCACTGCAACCTCCACCTCCCAGGTTCAAGCGAGTCTCCTGCCTCAGCCTCCCAAGCAGCTGGGATTACAGGCACCCACCAACATGCCCAGTCAATTTTTTGTGTTTTTTGGCAGAGATGGGGTTTCACCACATCGGCCAGGCTGGTCTCAAACTACTTGACCTCAAGTGATCCTCCTGCCTCAGCCTGACAAAGTGCTGGAATTACAGGCGTGAGCCACTGCATCTAGCCTATGAAGACTTTTCAAATGTCCCTTTGGTGATGAGGAACATTTGAGGATACAACAAACGGGCCTGGCTTAGCTGATTCCATTGCTGCAAAGAATTTTTCACAACGAGAATTCAAAATGAATCATTCCCTTTTCTCTATGGCACAGAAGTGCAGATACCTAACATTTAGTAAGTGATAATTATGAAAGAAAAATGGGCTCTCAGATGGCACTGCCCCGGCACATACAAGGAAACAAACAAAATCAGACTTTGTGAGTGAAGCAAAGTTTCAATTACGACTAAACATACAATACTCGTTTTCTAAAATTATCTGATTTCAGGTCTATAGCAGCGACCTGAAGCTGAGCCTGGTGGGAACATTAACCTTTCTCTGTGAGGGTTCATCAGAGGCAAAGGTGGGAGGAAGGAAGAAACTTAAAAGAAAGAATGGGAAGAGGAGACAGAAGACTAGGATGACAGAAAGGGAACCCAGGAATCAGCAGAGGTACAAACGGAGGAGGGGGCAAGGGGGCACAGAGTATCCCAGGACACCCAAGCCCTGGAACCCTTTTTGAAACCTCGAAAGCAAAGTGTGCTTTCTTTTTGTCTCTTTTCTTCTCTTTCTCTTTTTCTCTCCTTCTTTCTTTCCTTCCTACTTTTTTCCTTCTTCAGAATCTCAAGGAAGAGTTGGTAATTCTTTATCCTAAGGAATTATGATAAGGTTTTGAGCTCTGGGAATGTGCAATGTTTCAGAAGCACAAAGAATTCATTATCTATTCTCCAAACAAAGCAATAATTAGATCACTCCTGATAACTAATATCATGTTTTCAGAAGCCCTGAGTAGATGATAAGCTAATATTTGTACCGTTGACCTTAAAAGTGTGGCAGCTAAGAAGCTCTTGGAGAGATGCCCAGAAAGGCACTCATTAGGAAAGGATTCAGCAATGCAATGTGGAAAGGAACTTTCAGAATTCTTTTAAAAATGTTTTCAGTTTTGTAAATCACTATGCTGGCGTAACTGTGGAATTATTCTTTGACAGTATAATTACATTTTAATTGTATAGCAATCATGTGTTCAATAGTAATCAAGGGGAAATTCAGTAGCCAATCAGCTTTTACCACTGTGAAATGTACAGACTTTGTGGCTCACAGCGTAGAAGACTTCCATTTTCCCTTCGCCATCTGAATCTTTCAGCTGTACTTGAGCGTTTACAAACACGGCAGGGACTCTCTAAAGGCGTGAGAATGCTCAAATACCCCTAAAGAAGTGGCCACTGTCTATTAAAAACCTAACTAGAGGCTATTTTATGAAATGTTCTGATGACAATTTTAGGAAAATATTCTTCGTTATGCAATTAGCTCCCATGGGACAATCAAGTCTTCAGAGAGAAAAAAAAAAAAGAAGCGTTTTGTAGGGGGCTGGGGTGGGTGCAGGAGCCTCAGCCAAGATTCTTTTTGGATGGTCCCACTTAGAACTGTTCCTCCTTTCTTTCTGCTCTAAATGTTAAGTAATTCAGACTAGAAACCACAATCTGGCACTAATGAGCAATAAAATGCTCCTTAATCCCAAAGATCTGTGTATTATTTTCCCCCTATTTTTTACATGTTGTGACTTACGGATCTGCTGTCTGGGCTGTGAGGACTGTAAAAACTATTATACGGTTCTTTTCCATTGTAAAGTGTTTTCCAAAACACTGTCTAAAATACTAAATGTTTTATGTCTGTTATCATTGTTAACCCCTGCACGGCTGCTCATCGTGTCTAATGCATAGCTGTGTATATGGACAAACTGGGAGCTATTTAGAAAACTAGAGTCTGTTTTAAAAATTGATCTGGATAGGTATGATGATACATCAAATACTAACTGATCTATATTCCTAAGGAGGAGACAAGCAAGCCATTTACGGAACTTAAGGGCAGGACCAAGCTAAACTCAGAGAGATTCCAGGGAAGGGGAAGAAATTAGTTGAGGGCGGTCTAAGTGAACTTGACCACTGGGGATGATCTCAGCAGGCCTGGACGAGGGATCTTCCCAGTGTCATGGAAAATGTCTAACAAGCCAGCTGTGGGGAAGGGGAGGGTATGGTGGTTGCCAGTTTCTGCGGTGTAAATGCTCTTGTCTTGGCCATTTCAAAACTACCAACGTGACACCACTGAATGTCAGCAGGAGAGAGATGCACCCGACTTGCTTTCACAATCCTCTCACTTTCTCATTTTGGATTGAGAGTAAAGGGAGACTCTATCCCCCTACATATTTTAGAGCACGCTGATAAATTTTAAGGATAGACATAAAACATTCCTCAGTTTTGTTAGGGAAGTAGATAGCTGTCATTTGTTTTTAGTTTTCCAGAATCTAGAACCCACTTCTGTGTTTTAGGAATTCTCTACCTCATGAAACCCAGTGGAAAGCAGAACCTCAAATGGCAGATCCTCTCCTTCCCAGCTTCCCTTGCAGGTAGGGTGTGGTCATGTGACCAAGCTCCACAAATCAGATGTGTACCTAGGTCCTTCATGCCGGAAGTCAGTGACACTGGAGGTGGTCCGTGGCACCTGACAGGAAGCAGTGCCCCTGGCTGTGCAGCTGGACCCTGGCTGTAGCCAGAGGCACAGCCCAGCAGGGCCAACAGGGTGGGGGCAGCCGGGCTGGGGGCCACACCTCCTGCGTGTGCTGACTGTGGTGGTGGCACTGGCACTGCCTGGCCTCCCTTTTCTACACTGAATTCTTTTTCGTCAACTCTGCTCAGATCAGCCAGAGCAGGTGGTGGGGCTGCCGTGACCCGGAGCAGGAAGGTGATTTTCAGGTTTCTACAGCCAGCTTCTCACCACACAAGGCCATGTGGGGTGGCTGCCGTGGCAACAGCAAAGTCAGGAGGGAGAGGATGCCCTGTTCCCTCAGCAGTGGAACTCGGGCTGGTAGTGTTTCACACCATCTCACAGCTATTTGGAGAGAAACAGTATTTTTGTCCTATAACACAAACTCTGTTTTACAAAGGCCAGTTTTAAGATTTGGCAGTGGAGTCATGGATCCCCAAAAGCCTGCTCATGTTGTCTAGGTGTCTGTGGAGCCTGGGTGAACCCATTCTGCAAGAAGTTAATGAGATTTGGGTGTGCTAACTGCAACCAGACATGTCTGAAATCTCCCCACCATCTGGCCTTCCCCAGGGAGGAGGATAGCATTGGTTGCACGATTGTTAAATGTGCCTGTCATGCAAGGGAAACACTGAGGCACTGAGAGGTTATGTGACTTGCCAATTTTAAGGTACAGAGCCAGAGCGCAGCCTGGATTCTGTGTCTCCCTGGCTTGAAAGTCTGTGCCATTTCGTCTATGGCAGCAGAGGATTAGCTGGACTTTTCCAGACTTGTGTGTTGGGTTGGTGGGGAGTGAGGGACTATAGGGGAAAGAGTGCTTCCTCATCCACAGAGAATGAGATTATAAACTAGGGGATTTTTAATGAAAAGCGATGATAATATGCCACAAGGATCTTGAGATTATTCAAAATCTTTGCCTAATTCTGCTTCCAGGAATCCACCAATGGGACTCAACCAGAGAAACAGTCAAAGCTTTAACTCCAACACCATTTATTTCAGCTTTATTTATAAAAGCAGAAATTGGAAACAACATAGACAGTTTAAAGGGTGAAGATGATTGAAAAATCACAATACATCTCTTTATGCAGCCATCAAAATCCATGTTTTCAACGGCATGAAAAAATCCTCAACAGGTAATATGAAGTGAAAAAAAGGACATACAACTATATTCAGTATACCGATTTTGTGTGAAACAAAAACGTTAAGAATGATTCTTTCTGGCTACAGAATCATTGTGATTTACAGTATTTTCCAAAATCTCTGCAATGAGATTTTGTAGAGAATCGACAAAATTTTCTAATGGACATATTGATGAATTAAAACACAAAGAATGTGGATAGAAATTCGTCTAAATAGTCTGGAGCTCAATACTAAAAACAAAAGATTACATTAAAAGCAAACACACACACACACACACACACACACACACACACACAGAAATCTAACAAGATCCGCAAAAAAATGCTTAAAGATAATGGGAAAAAAAACAGTGGAAAGCAAAAAGGAGGCAGACATCTAATATTAATAGAAGATGAAATTGAAATTATTAAGAAGTTGTACAGTATTGTGAGAAATCTTATTATTTTGTATAGAATTAATCAGGAAATGTCATCTTCAGATGTGTGCTAGGGCATGATGGTGGCAGAGCCTGGAGTTGAGAATTAGGTGTGAATTTGAACTCTTAACAGGGACCTGCCTGTAATCCCAGCACTTTGGGAGGCTGAGACGGACAGATCACCTAAGGTCAGGAGACCAGCCTGGCCAACATGGTGAAATCCCATCTCTACTGAAAATACAAAAGTTAGCCGTGTGTGGTGGTGTGCGCCTGTAGTCCCAGCTATTCAGGAGGCTGAGGCAGGAGAATCACTTGAACCTGGGAGGCGGAGGTTGCAGTGAGCTGAGATCATGCCATTGCCCGGGCGACAAAAACGAGACTCCGTCTCAAAAAAAAAAAAAAAAAAAAAAAAAACCACGGTGACCTGTTATCAGCCAGAGGAGTCTGTGGACACCAGCACCTCTCTGCATCATCTTCTTCATCCCTAACAGCAGAAATACCACTAGTGACCCCACAAGGTCATGGAATTAAATGGATTGTATGTGAAGGCACTCACACAATAATGAATATAAACAGCTGCTCAACAATTTTCTTTTTCCATGCTCTGAGCAACACAGCAACAAAATATGTAAAGAAGAATTTATTAGACATATGAGAGAAATAGACAGAAATATAATCATTACATGAGATTGTGACTCACTGCCGTCTAAATTCAGACAATAGCAACCACTCAAATTGCTGTCTGGGGATCATGAGGGATACAAAAGGGCTTTGTAAACCATGAGGGAGCATGACAGTGGTAGCTGTTTTGCAAGATGCAAGATAATATTTATGGGAAGTGATTATATTTTTTTCCAAGGTCATAAAAAATACTCGATAAATTTTAAAGTAGAAATATTTCAGTCCATATTTATGACCTCAATATGACACATTCTAATATTAGTTGTTTATATTTAAAGTAGAGAAGTTTTGTCTTCTCCAACATTTTCATGTGCTCCCTGAACTAATACTTGCCAAACAAATGAAATAATTTAACAGTAAATTGTTGGGAAAATAAAACACTATATATTAAAATAAAATTTTAATAATAAATCAAGTTATGCCTGAAAAAATGGAATTAACTATTAGAATTCAAATACAAGATTAATTTACGAGCTTTGATGTAATAAAAAAATCACTAAAAAGGTATTCAAAGAATTTAAAATGTTTAAAATACATAAATGAGGACAGGCTAAGATAAATACTACCAGAAAACATGAGTCCATAAAGAACTTACAGAAATTGATTAGAAAAAATTAAACTCAACAGATTTGTAGAAAAAACTATTTCAACCCATAGAACACTAATTTGTTATTAACTAATAGATGCAAAGACAAACAAGAATATTTTCTTTAATAGTGTGAAGTTTCTCAGAATCAAAATGGAGTCACTAATGTTAAAAAACCGGCCGGGCGCGGTGGCTCATGCCTGTAATCCCAGCACTTTGGGAGGCCGAGGCGGGTGGATCACGAGGTCAGGAGATCGAGACCATCCTGGTCAACATCTCTACTAATAGAAAAAATTAGCTGGGCATGGTGGCGCGTGCCTGTAATCCCAGCTACTCAGGAGGCTGAGGCAGGAGAATTGCCTGAACCCAGGAGGCGGAGATTGCGGTGAGCCGAGATCGCGCCATTGCGCTCCAGCCTGGGTATCAAGAGCGAAACTCCGTCTCAAAAAAAAAAAAAAAAAAAAAAAACCCTGACAAATAGAGCCAGGGAAGGCCATGAAGAGAGGCTTCCTACACTTGTATGCCTGATAACATGAAAAGACTACAAAAACCACAACCTTGCTCAAAGATCATCGAAACCTCTCACGAAAAAAATACTTCTGCAAGGATATCTGCCCAGCAACTGCCTGTCCAACCTTGGAATGGTATCACCCTTGTTATGGATCTCTGTAGCCAATGATAATTATTTCAAAATAATTACATAATCCTCTGCATTTTTTTCCTTTGAAAATCTTCATCTCTTTACCTTCCTGAACACACGCTTAGTTTGCTATGGCATTGCATATAGTGATGCTCTGTTCTCAAATAAAACATCTCTTCTTTTAGAGAGCCGCTCTCTGTGTGTTATTTAGGTTGAGGATCTTAATATATTCTCCCATGTGCTGGGGAATGTTCTAAGCACTGATGTGTTCATTCCTTCCACCCTCACAACAACTCTCTAAGGTAGAGAGTGTCCTTGTTCCCATTTTACAGATGGGGAAATTAATCCCAGTGGGGGTGAAATAACTCATCCTCTGTCACAGCCAGGAAGTGGCAAACCTAGGATTCAAAGTCAGGGTCTGTTTTCTCCCGTTCATTTTATTACACAACCATGATTGATGAAGCTGAAGGTGTAACCATAAATATGGAAATGCAGCAAGATTTATAGTGGTTAGAACAATAGAAACTGCCAACAATGTAGAAATGCTGAAATGGATAAGTTGCATTAACTGTAGAACTTTTATACTGTCACTTAATTTATAATTAAGCCAACTTTGAGCAAATTAAAGATACAAAGTTAAGTGAAAAGAACATAACCTGCATGCAACCATGTAAAACGTGCCTGCATAAAGATGAGGATGGGAAAACAGTTGACGTGGTGATAAATTGTACCCATGCAACACCAAGTGATAGTAGCTGGGGAGGAAACGTTAAACAGTGTTAGAGTCTCTTTGCATTTCCCCCAAAACAGCACCCCTTCTTTCATTGCAGAGGCTTCCTGGGGCCCAGAAGCCCCTGCCCATCCACTCCTTTGAGGCTGCCTGGCACCTCCTTTGGAGGCATTTCTCTGACACCCAGCCCACACCTGACCTTGGGCTGTCCTCTGCAGCTTCACAGCAGCCTGCTTGTCCCATTGTGTGAGCCGCACTGCACGGGGCTGGCTCCTTCCTTTGCCTGCAGCATCCAGCAGACCCTTGAGGGTGGGGCCAGGTCTTCTCCATTGTGCAGCCTCCTCTCCTGCCATAGGGCCTGGCCCAGAGTTGGAGCCCATGTGTACCTGTTGAAGAACACAGATATCTGGGTCTAAATTTAAAAATATATAAAGCTAAATAGCTAAATATAAAGCTCTAATAGCATTATAATATTTGTTGGACAATTTTCCTCCCAGAACACTGCAAATTGAACCCAGAATTTTATAAGTTAAGCATCCCAGAGCACCATAAATGGAAAGACTGCTAGGCACTCTTGTCACATTGAAAGAGAAAAACTATCATGCCTGTCAAACCTGAGATGTCACCTGTTTCATGTTGAATCTTAATTCCAAGAGTTCTACATTCATCGTAATAACAAGACTATTAACATCTGCTCATCTTTCTAAATAGTAAATTTCAGTATAAAACATTTTGATGAGAATCTGTTTGACCTTTAAAATGGCCCTGGGAAGTAAGTTTTTATCCCGTCTCACCTACGTGGAGCTGGAGGCTCAGCACGCTGTTGTAGGCGGTGTCACTTGCTTCAGGCTGCTGTAAGAAAGCAGTAACGAAAACCCCTCTTTAGAATATACTGGACAGCCCCTAGGAAGGGCATTTAAAAGGGAATTAAGCAGAACACTGAGATTACTTCCAGCTCCTTGGTGATAGTAACAATATCATGGGTGGTTCACACTAGTGTGGGACTTGGCCGTTTTCAAAGCAGTGTCATGTGTAAGCTGGGTTTCGTTTGCACCTTATAGTTTCAGAGCTGTATTCATCTTATTTAATTTGGGCTCTAATGAAGGCAAGGTTGAGAGAGATGCCCAGTAATGACACAAAGCCTTGCTCCACTTCCAGCACAGAGCCCTCAGCTCTCCTGGGTCCTCTCCTCTCCTCCCACAAGAGCACCTTCAGTGAGTGCACAAGGATGCAGATTTTATAGACGCAGGAAGTGAAGATGGGGGAATTTAGATAATATTCCTGATATTGCACAGTCAGTGAATGGAAAAATCAGGAGTTGAGCATCTGGGTCTGCATCCGTGCCCAGCACACTTTGCACTAAGGCAGGGGTTCTCACAGTGTGACGCCTGCACCAGCAGCATCAGCAGCATTTGGGAACTTAATAGAGGTGCAGATTCTGGGCCTTCCCCACTGACGCTGCTGTATCAGATCTGCTGGAGGTGGAGCTCTGCCTTCTTGCAAGCTCTGGGATGATCCTGATGCTCTCATCTGTATGTTCATACCTATAGCTATCAATGGCTGCTAACTGGTGGATGAGGACTTGAACGCAGGGGTTTTGATCCCTAATTCCATACTCTTTCAATGGACTATTTCAGCTCTTCTCAGTCCCACACGAACATTAAATCATTTGGAGAGTTTAAAAGCAATTCATCAACAACAAAAACAAAAAACACAGAGAAAGAAACAAACATTCTCCAGGTCCCACCCCAGGACAATTAAGTCAAAGTTGCTTGGTGTGGCGCCAGGAGCTGCCTTTGTTTAGAGCGCCCAGATGCCAAGCAGCTGTTTCCCCTGACTGTCTGATAATCCTTGGCAATCGGTCTCCATCTAAGTGCCAGGCCTTGAAAAGCAGACTGCAAGCTCTAAGCTCTGTGTGTGGGTGGAGCTGCTGGCTGTGTGGCCACTGTAAGGATCAGTCTCCACTGCAGGGTGATGGTCCAGGCTACCTCTTTGGGGAAACTCCCATGTTCTACTCTTAATGTTCTCTAAGTGTTTGTATCCTAAGGTGAACATGCTAAGTGTTCATCCCTGACTGACCAGAGTCAGAACCTTCTTCTCTAGAACAAGGTTCTCCTAGTCTCTTTCCTGGAGGAGATATCAAGAGTCTAGTGGGGAAAAGCCTGGGGTCTGCGTGTCTGAACCACCCGCATAAAACCTCGTCGTGGAGTTTGTAGGGGCTGCGGTGCGTATCAGGTTGCTTCTCTGCTTTCCTTGTGTAGGCTCACCTGCTTATACAATTGTATTGCTGTTCTCTCTTCTTTCATTATATCCTTTTGGGTCTATACTTTTAAAAAAAAACTTTTTTGTTGTTTTAGTGGTATTTCAGGAATAAGGGTGACTCAATGGATGTGTTAATCCTGCCACTTCTAACCAGAAATCTGTACAAAATTTCCTACGAGTGCCCTTCTTCATTCTAGCCTTTGTCCAGACACGCTTTCTTTGCTCTCTAGAGAAGCAGCTTCCTTCTGTCCTCATACGCTCGCATCGTTCCTTCTTGCCTCCCTCTCTGCCTGAAATGCTCTTCCTCTTGAGTTCTGCCTGCTTGATTCCTCTCGCCCTTTGGAGTTCAGTCCCAGATCTGTTCCCTTATTGGAGCCTTCCCTGCAGCACCGGGAGCCGTGCTTGGGTCACAAGGTAGTGTGGTCTTACGATGTGATTGATGTCAGTCTTCCCAACTAAAATGGAAGTTCATGAGGCCACGAACCTGGCTGACTGTGTGTGCCACTGTATCTATCTCCTCTACCCAATGCATATTTGAATAAATAAATGAATGAATAGGCAGGTGGGGGCTTGAAGGCCACTTGATTTTGGCAGTAGCATAATGTAATGTGAACTGGCTTTGCAGGCTGGGAAAACTGGCACATCCTGAAACTCTCTCAGCAATACAAGAGCTATTCACAACAAACTTGCCCGACAAAAACTGAAAGCAAATGAAATCAGGACTTTACTGAAAATATCTGTAATCACAGAAATCCATGGGTAATTAACACCTTCCCCTTATATTCTTATTCAATATTTAGATTCTCCTCTTAGCATCCTAGATGAAGCAGAAGCTGGGTCACCTGCACTCTGTCCTTCCGTTTACTTCTTATCAAAACCCTGGCCATCTGGCATGTTAGGATCTCAGTAGAAAAGGAAACAGAATCCGCAGGGTGTTAATGGGTTGATTTTTGTGGCAAACTTTCGGAACTTTCAGTAAAAGCCATAGAACAAATGAAGCTGAAGATATCCTGGATGGAAAATCGTCCCCTCTCGTAGTGATGTGTTTCTGGATGGCTGAACATTATTCTCTGAGTTCAATTCCCATGAATAAGGGAATTCTGTCTAGGAAATAAAAGATGCAAGGTAAAGCCCCATTCTTGGACATGGACTGTTAAGGATTCCTCAGTCTGCTGTCATGTGAAGTGACTATAGGCCCAAGACAGAGTCTCTCCTGCCAGTCTTCCTCTGGCTTGCTCTCCCTGCCTCAGCCCCAGCCCCAGACATTCTGAGTCTGGACCTGGCTCTGACAAAGGCTCCCTATTATCCTACCCAGCAACTACAAGCTGGCAGGACAAGAATCCAAAAACCTGACATTTTACATCAGTAGGCTGTAAGGAGCATGTGTTGGTTATCTCTTGCTGCCTAACAAATCACCCTATAACTTCGTGTTTGAAAACAGCATCCATGCATCTCGTGGTTTCTGTGGATCACAAGTCTTGGCACAGCTGTGCTGGATCCTTGGCTTCATGGTCTCTAACAAGGTGCCAGCGAAGTGTTTCACAGCTCACGCTGGACTGGGGAAGAGCGTGCTTCCCAGCTCGTGTGGTTGTTGGTGTGATATCTGTGTTCTGCCCATCACTCAGTGGTGCCGGTGGCTTGTGCATTCCCTGGCCCACCTCTGAAGTGATGGTCTGGGAATATTTTATAACATATGCCCATGGCTGCTGTCTGGAGGCCACCATCAGCTCCTATGGGGCCTCTACAACAGAGCAATGCGCTCCACCAAGGCATGTGAGCCGAAGAGACAAGAGTCTGCCAGCAGATCAATGTCAAGGTGCTACCCTGTGAGGTGACCAAATCCCATCATCTTCACAATATCCTATTGGCCAGCAGCAGTCACTAGGTTTAGTTCACACTCAAATGGCGGGGGCAGGAATACCACCTTTCTGCATCCTCCTGGAGGTGAAGTCTACCAGGGAGTGCCAGGCCACGCATGGCAACCAACCTAGGCATCGAGAGGCCACTCGTGCTGTCTTGGTTCCCTGGAGCTGCCCTAACAACGTCCCACAAACTAGGTGGCTCAGACAACAGAAATGTATCATCTCACAGTTCTGGAGGTCAGAAGGCCAACATCAGACAGGGTTTGTTCCTGCTGAGGGCTCTATGGGCCTTTCTGTCTTCTCCTTGTGTCTTCACACCCTCTTCCCTCTGTCTATTTCTGTCTGTGTGCCCAAATTTTCCCTGTTAATAAGGCCGACAGTCATATTGGATAGGGCACACCCCGGTGGCCTAATGACCATCTTATCTTGTTCATCTGCAAAGAGCCTAATTCCAGATAAGTTCATATTCACACATTCTAAGGGTAGGAACTCAGTATCTTTCAGGGGGACAAGATTCAACCCGTAACAAGTGCTAACACCGTTTTTTTTCCTGACCTAAACCATACTTACCAGGGTTTTGGCTTTTTCAAATCAGCCCACTGCTTTGAGGGTTCTTTGTTTTTTTTCAAAATATGTAACATTTTTTAAAATTAGAGAGAGCTTCACATGACAAAGTTAGCCATTGAAAAGTGAGCCATTCAGTGACATTTAGCACAGTCACAATGTTGTGCCACCAGCACCTCTGTCTAATCCCAAAACATTTTCATCACCCTGAAAGGAAACTCTGTCCCATTAAGTGGTTGCTCCCCATCCCCCACCCCAGCATCTGGCAACCACCCACCTAGGCCATTGCTATTGAGGGTTTTTAAAGTCCACTGAGCTGACTGTAGCCCTCACTCTGCACCCCATCCACACGGACCCAGACAGAGCTGTTGCCTTCTTCTCAGATGCGAGGAGACTGAGTCAAGGGGACATTAAGTGGCTTGTGTCTGCAAGGCAGAGGTGCTGTTAGAACCTGGCCGTCTGGCTCCCCAGTCCACGCCCTCACACCACCTCAGCAGCCTGCCCGGCTCCAGCCTTGGGTCAACTGTGCAGCGGTGGCTTCAGCTGAGACCAGCGATCCCTCCTCGTGCAAGTGAACAGGGACAGTGTCCCCACTGTCCCTCTGCCCTGGTAGTCGTGGCCACCTCCTCTGTCCTCCTCAGCCTGCTGTGAGGATTTCTTCCAGGCTGCTGGGAGGGAGGGCTCTTGCAGGAACTCCCTCCATGCATCCCATTAGGGGCATCTGCAGACACTGCCTGTCCTCACGGTCACCTCTCACCGCATCTCCCCTCTGCCTTGCCTGTCTGGGTGTCTCTCACTGTTCCCCATGTCCTGCACCTCACCACAGGGTGCCTGCGTCTACCGCTGCACTGATGTCCTAGAATTTTCCACAGCCTTTGCTAAAATAACATGCACTAGCCCTCCAGGCTGGAAAACCCTACTGGAAATTACTGTGGAGGGAGCAAATTGCAAGCCCCATATTCAGATATGTGAGAGAAGTCACTTTTATCTCCTAAAAGTAATGGCACTGAGGCCAAGCAAAGAAGGAGGGGAAGCACCAGGCAGGGTGAGGTCGGGGCAGTCATCAGCCCATCCTTGTCCCAGGCCCGTGGTCTCTTCCCTGCCAGACTCTGGCTAGGCACCCTCAACGCTGGGGTTCCCTAATCACATGCCCTCTGAAGTCAGCCACATTGAGGTCACCAACGAGGAGCCCAGCCAAGACCTCACAGCTGGCAGAGCCCAGAAAACTCATTCCCTCCTCCCCAGTCTATTGGGATTGACTTTGGTCTGGCCAGTTCTCTCTCCATTTTTCCCCAGAAGCACACAGGGTCACTTCATGCCCTTCAATGTCTACATCCAATTTCTATAACCAACTGGGTGTTTGGAAACCTGCATTAGGAAAACCGCTCCGAACCTACTGGGATGCCGGGACACTCCACACTGGTGGCTCTCGGCTTGAACAGGCAGAAGGACTAAGGAAATACAGGGGAGGAAAAGCAGCAATTCACATCTCAGATGTCATTCTGCCACAATGAAGAATGATATTATGGGGCTGGGCATGGTGGCTCATGCCTGTAATCCCAACACTTTGGGAGGCCAAGGCAGGCCGTCTAGTTCAAGACCAGCCTGGGAAACATGGCAAACCCCAGCTGTAAAAAAAAATACAAAAATTAGCTGGGCGTGGTGGTGCACACCTGTAGTCCCAGCTGCTTGGGAGGCTGAGGTGGGAGGATCGTTTGAGCCCAGGAGGTCAAGGCTGCAGTGAGCTGTGATCATGCTACTGTACTTCAGCCTAGGTGACCCTGTCTCAAAAAAAAAAAAAAAATCAAAAAAGAATGATTGTATGGAATTTTCAGGAGTCTTCTCAATGTGGGCTCCAGAGAGAAGGTTTTAGATAGAACACACTGCTCTGACTTAAACTCCACTTCCTAAAGCACCGACGTCATGCTTTGGAAATGACATGAGAAACTGAGAGCATACTTCCTCTGGAGCTCACTGCACCCCTCCATAAATAAAAGCAATGGTGGCAAGAAGGAAATGAAATAAAAAATTGAGAGCTGAAAGGCACCTTGGAGATCACCTAGCCCAAAATTCTTGTCATGGATGAAGTTAACAGCCTGAAAAATGAGACCATTTGTCCAGGCTGCCAGCTAGTTGGAGCTGTCCAGACCCCACACCTGCCCGCTGGGCCTTCAAAGCCCAGGCCTCAGGGAGAAGCTCCCTCAGGCCCCCAGATGTGCTGCCTGCATGCCCACTGGGGAGAAGGAGGCAGCAAAGAAACAAAGCTGCCCACAGAACAGACAGCAGTCTCTCCTGCTGCCTGACAGTCCCCATTGCAGAAGGATATTTCCAGACGTGTATATGAGCATTTCACAACACAGGATGCTTTTCAAAGGCAAATTTTGCAAAGTGCCAGTCCATGAGAAGTTAATACTGGGTTTTCAGAGAAAGAGGAAACCAGAATGGCTAAACATTTCTGCTCTCTTAAAAACCACAGAACCCACAGCAGCAATAAATGTGACAGAAAAAGGCTTTCTGCCAAACAGAGCGGAGGGAGAGACCCTTCCCTTTATAACCAAAACAGAGACCAATCCTCACCGGAAGTGAAAGATGCCTCTCCCAAGAACCGGCTGTTCCCACGGTCACAGAACACGCTCATTTTCCACAAGACAAATGGGGTGACCCATCAGCCCTCGGTTTATGTAATAATGTAGCTCAGTATTTATGAGGCTTTGCAACAAAGAGTAATTTAAAACGGGAGCACAGTTAGGTATGATGTCATCCCAAAAACTACTCACTTAGCTGTGACAATAGACAAGTGACAACAAGAAATGACATCTATTTACTGGAAAGCTAAGCAGAGAGTTTGTTTTGTTTTGTTTTATCAAGCTTTAGATTAAATCCAGCCTTGTAGGACATTGAAAGCATCTCAGGAGCCACAGACTGACTTCAGCCTCCTACTGGGATGGTTTTGGTTGCAGCTGAGCTGTCCCAGCCAGCGTCTCCACTTTGGTTTCAGTGGCTGGAAGAGAGGAGTCCCACATTATGGCCCTCGTGGCTGAGAAGCACCAATATCTTCCTGCCCTACAGCTGATGAGCTCCATTTATGAGCTGATTACAATGGCCAAAGGAGATCCAATAGATATTTTGGGAAACGGCTCATAAAATGCATTCGGATAGACTAGAAATAAACACAAAGGTTCCAGGAATTACATTTTTGGAAGCACTAGCAGGAGGAGGGGAAGCTGAGCTGACATTTTGCACAGGCGCTTCTAATTATATCTCGCATTGTATTTTTCTCTGCACCTCTTTTTCATACCAACAGTAAGTATAATTGCTGAAATGTTCTCAGATAGAATAATACATCTTTTTTTTTTTGAGATAAGGATGCATCTTTTTTTTTTTTTTTTTTTGAGATAAGGTCTTGCTCCGTTGCCCAGGCTGGCGTGCAGTGGTACAATCATGGGTTCACTATAACTTTGAACTCCTGGGCTCAAGCAATCCTCCTGCCTCAGCCTCCCAAAGCTCAGGGATTACAGGCATGAACCACCTTGCTGGCCAATGCAGCTTTTTTTTTTAATGACAAGAGGACTCCAAGAGCATTTTGGAGTCCTCTTGGATTATCTACCTAGAAAACTTGGCTCCACAAAGTATTAGGCTAAAAAGATTGGCCCTCTAATTTCTGATTACTTGATTAACGTTCAAAAACCAATAGCATCCAGGTTGGACTACAAACTAATCTTGAAGAGCAAGATCTCTAACCTTTTTGGCACTAAAGACCAGTTTCGTGGAAGACAAATTTTCCATGGACCTGGTGGGGAGGCGGGGGAGATGGTTCCAGGATGATTCAGGTACATCACAGTTATTGTGCACTTTATTTCTGCTATTCTCACATTGTAATATATAATGAAATAATTATACAACACCATAATGTAGAATCATATAGAATCAGTGGGAGCCCGGAGCTTGTTTTCCTGCAACTACACAGTCCCATCTGGGGGTGATGGGAGACAGTGACAGATCATCAGGCACTAGATTCTCATAAGGAGCTCACAACCTAGATCCCTCACATGTGCTGTTCACAATAGGGTTCATGGTCCTATGAGAATCTAATGCTGCTGCTGATCTGATTGGAAGCGGAGCTCAGGCAGTAATGTGAGCAATGGGGAGCTGCTGTAAATACAGGTGAAGCGTCTCTTTATCGCCAGCTGCTTACTTTCTGCTGCATAGTCTGGTTCCTCACAGGCCTTGACCAGTACAAGTCCATGGCCCAGAAGCTGGGGACCTGTGTTGAAGAGTCCTCTTTTTTTTTTTTTTTTTTTTTTTTTAGGTGGAGTCTCACTCTGTTGCCCAGGCTAGAATGCAGTGGTGCAATCACAGCTCACTGCAACCTCTGCCTCCAGGTTCAAGCAATTCTCCTGCCTCAGCCTCCTGAGTAGATGGGACTACAGGTGTGTGCCACCACACCTGGCTAATGTTTTGTATTTTTAGTAGAGACGAGGTTTCACCGTGTTAGTCAGGATGGTCTCAATCTCCAACCTCATGATCTGCCTGCCTCAGCCTCCCAAAGTGCTGGGATTATAGGCGTGAGCCACCACGCCTGGCCTGAAGAGTCCTCTTCTAAGCACCAGTTTAATGTTGCAAACTTGGAGGTAAACATTAAAAGTTTGGGACAGTTAACAAAATTCTTTTTAAAAATATTTCCTGAAGAAAAATTCTCCCATACTCACCCACTCCATATAGTCATAGAATTAGCTTCTGACAGTAACACTGAGCAATAATAGATCACAGAAGAAAAATGCATGTGATTATCTCAATCGATACAGAAATATGTGGTGATGCTCCATACCTATCAATGAAAAAAAATTCTTAGCAAACTGGGCGGAGAATTGAACTCCCTTAATTTGATCATGCTTTATGCCCAAACACTTGAAGCCAATCTTATTCCCGATGGAGAAACTTGGGAAACACTTTTTGCTAAGATAATAAGACAAGAATGTTAATTTTTACTGGTTCTGCTGAAGACGTTGTCAGAGGCTCTGGCCAACAGTACAAAGAAAGAAAACCAATAAAGAGCATGAGAATGAAAGAAGAAGAGAGAAAACCATCATCGCTGAAAGATTATCTACCTAGAAAACTTGGCTCCACAAAGTATTAGGCTAAAAAGATTGGCCCTCCAATTTCTGATTACTTGATTAACTCCATAAACCCAAAGCATTTTTCTATCTGTTATTCAGCAATAAGAGCAAAAAACATTTTTTAAGAAGTAATAGCCCATTCACAAGAGCAGTACATTCTTAAGTATTTAAAAATTAGCTTAACCAGTAATATACAATGTTTCTGTCATGAAACTTCAAAATTATGGTGAAGGAAACAGAAGAGGATATAAATAAATGGAGAGGTGTTCTACTTTTAGCTGAGATGATGTAATGTTATAAAGATATCCTTTATCACCAAACTATATATAAATTCAATGCAATTCAATCAAAATTTCAGATCTTTTTTAAGAAACTCATTAACTCACTTAAAAATTACATGGAGAAATAAAAGTCCAACATTTAAATCAATCTTACAAAGAAGCAACAGGGGATTTGCCATAACAGATATTAAGACATACTTCAAGATCACAGGAATGTGGCATTTGCTGTAGGATGGACAACTGGATGAGGGAGACAGATAAACAGCTCAGGAAGAAACAATACAATGAGAATTTAGTGCATGTGAATAACACATATCTATGGACATAGGACCAACTCAGCAGACGATCTTGGGAAAACTGGCTCACTATCTGAAGGAAAGTTCCATTGGGTGCCTATATCAAACCACACTTGAGAGTGGACTGTATTTAGATTAAAAACCAAATGGGACAGGTAAAATTATAAAGTTAATAGAAGTAAATGTAGCATGATATTTTTATAATTTATATTGGAAAATTGCTTCTGGAACAAAACTCTAAGAGCACGCATTGTATGGCAAAAATGATCAATTTGAATACGTTAAAATTCAAGGTTGGTATTCAAGGAAGGAAACTGCGGACAAAGTTATTAGATAACAATTACAATGTCAAAAACTGACACGTGATGCACCTGTGTAACATACAAGGGATTCTTACGGACTTTCTAAGAAGATGTTTCAATAAACAACAAAATGGCAAAATATCAACAAGAGGCAAAGAGAAAGTGAAAACTCAAAAAGCTAAAAATGTATGATGATTATTCAAATTCATTAGTTTGTATCAGGAATATGCAAATCCAAACAACTATAAGAAATCACTCTACAACTGAAGATGAGCATAAACAAAAAGCTGAAAATATGGGGTCACAGGGCCCCTGATGTGCTACTGGAGAGGGGACAGAGTATACCAGCTATTTTGAGTGATCTGGCGTTACTGACAAATTAGATAAGAGCACGCCACCTGAGGCAGAAAAATTCTGTGAAGAGGTATACCACAGATGCAATAAGGAGGCATGCATAAAGATATTCATTATGGCAGTATTTATGGGGGTACAGTGTCAGAAGCACCGTGTGTGTGTGTGTGCACGTGTGCATGTGTGTTTCCTGACATATCATGCATCAGTGAAGAGGGACAAAAAGAACTATAAGAATATTTACTAATAGGAGTGAAACTTGCAAATAAACATGGATGCTATTGAAAAATAAGAAACCAAATGAGATGTATATGAAATATATATCATGATATCATTTACATACAGTCAGTGTTCTTTGTCCATGGGTTCCACATCTGTGGATTCAAATGACTGCAGATTGAAATATTCAGTAAAAAAAGGTGACTGCACAGAACACATTCAGTTTTTTTATTGTAATTATTCCCTAAACCATACAATATAACAACTATTTATATACCATTTACACTGTATTAGGTATTATAAGGAATCTAGAGATTATTTAAAGCAGGGGAGTCCAATCTTTTGACTTCCCTGGGCCACACTGGAAGAAGAATTGTCTTGTGCCACACATAAAATACATTAATGATAGCTGATGAGCTAAACAAATAAAAAATCTCAAAACAAACTCAATGTTTTAAGAAAGTTTACAAATTTGTGTTGGGCCTCACTAAAAGCCATCCTGGGCTGCATTCAGCCCATGAGCTGTGAGTTGGACAAGCCTGATTTACAGCATATGGGAGGCTATGTGTAGTTTATATGCAAATACCTCACCATTTTATATCAAGGACTTGAGCATCCTCAGATTTTGGTATGTGTAGGGAGTCCTGGAACCAATCCCCTGAGGATGCTGAGGGACAACTGTATTAAAAATGTATTCAGAGAACTCACTTTCCAACATATTCTGATTAGGTTGTTTCAGGCCCAACATTTCCACTAAGAAAAACTGTAAAAGTTGAAAAGCATACAGACAACATTTGTCTGAAGAAGGATCTAGAAGAAGAATAAAGCCAAGAGAGCTGAGCCCCGCATTTGTGTTGCATTTGTCCTTTTCCAAAAGGAAAGACCGAACGCCCTCCTTTTCAGTGTCCCTGCTGTGTGGGGGTACAAAAACTGGTGTCATGGGCCCAGTCATAGGGAGGGGCCCTTGTGAACACACCGAGCTCTCAAATGGGACCCTGAAGACTGCTCCCTAGCCCGAAAGGTGAAGAAGCAGTAGGCCAGTTCACTAAAGGACTGCCATCTAGCAATCAACCACCTCAACACCTTGACTAGTTGATGTGCTATGCTGCCTTCCAGAAGCAAATAGATAAATACATCTCTTTGTTAGGAGATAATGTTATTTTAATTTTATTTTTATTTTTTTTGAGATGGAGTTTCGCTCTTGTTACCCAGGCTGGAGTGCAATGTCATGATCTCGGCTCACCGCAACCTCCGCCTCCTGAGTTCAGGCAAGTCTCCTGCCTCAGCCTCCTGAGTAGCTGGGATTACAGGCAGGCGCCACCATGCCCAGCTAATTTTTTGTATTTTCAGTAGAGACGGGGTTTCACCATGTTGACCAGGATGGTCTCGATCTCTTGACCTCATGATCCACCCTCCTTGGCCTCCCAAAGTGCTGGGATTACAGGCATGAGCCACCGCGCCCAGCAGGAGATAACATTATTAAAAGCTTAAGGATACCATTTGGCTTTCCCTTAGTGCAGGTCTACTTATGATCTTTTCTCTCCGATTTTGTTAATCTGGAAATATCTTTATTTGTCTTCACTTTTAAATATCACGTTTAAATATCACTTTTAAGGGATATTTATTCTATTTCAAGAGGACCACTTCCACATGACCTTTATACCATATCCCTTCTGTTTCTTAACCTTTTTTTCATATTTTTGATCCTTTAACATCTACGTGCTTATTCTGAATATTTTCTTCTGATGTGTCTTCCAATTTACTAATTCTCTCTTCATAGTATCTAATCTGCCCTTCAGCTGTATGTTCAGAAGTCTAGTTGGCAGTTATTCAGACTTTGAAAGTGTTTCATTGTCTTCTGCCTTTTAACAGGGGAGAACGGACACATTAGAAGCAGTCTTGTTTTCTGTTGGGAAGTTAACACCCTTATTTTTGCTTCTTTGAAGGAAGCTTGTCTTAATATCTGGCTGCCTTCATTCTTAAGGCAGAAAGTAATGCTCTCATACAGAACTCAGAAACACAGGAGGGAATGTAGAGCAATGGAAAAGATGAATAGGTGGGTAAATACAAATGAATATTCACTGTGTAAGAAAAAATAATGTCTTGTGGTTTTGAAATAGATATAGAATAAAATATAGGACAACAATAGCATATAGTGGTGAAAGTAGTAAATAAAGTTAGAGTATTCCATGGTTCTCATGTTGTTTCAGAAGCATTAAGAATATTCATTTATATTAGATGCTAAAAATTTAAGGATGTGTGCAGAAATCTCTAGGGTAACTTTGCAGTACAAGAGTGTATGAGTCACAAACTGATAGAGGAGAGAAAGAAAATTGTAAAAATACTTAAATAATCAAAAAAGAGAAAGAAAAAGTATCATGAAACATGCAGAACAAATGGGAATCCAATAGTAAGAGGTAGAGTTAAAATAAAACACATTAGTAATAGGAATCCAATAGTAAGAGGTAGAGGTAAAATAAAATATATTAGTAATTTACTGCATGCAGTTAAATTTAAAACTACAATTAAAAAATTAAATACTACAAAGATGTTGAAGAGAAAGGGAGAGATGAATAGCAGGGCATGCAGGATTTTTAAGGCATTGAAACTATTCTGTATGATACTATAATAGTGGATACATGTCATTATGCATTTGTCAAAACCCATAGAATATACCATACAAAGAGTGAGCTCCATTGTGGCATATAGATGTTAGTTAATAATAACATATTTATATTAGCTCATTGATTATAACAAATATACTACACGAATGCAAGATGTTAATGAGAGAGGATGAGGACACTGAGGGGGTGCACAGAAACTCTAAGTACTTCATACTCAATTCTCCCACAAAGCTAAGACTTCCCCAAAGAATAAAATCTATTAATTTTTTAAGACAGTATTGTCAAAATGGATAAAATAGCAAATCCCAACTACATGTGTTTTTTACAGAAAACACACACATAAATATATAAATTAAAAGGATAGGGAAGGATATACCATGCAAGCACCAGTCAAAGTAAGCTAAGGCCAAGTGCGGTGGCTCATGCCTATAATCCCAGCACTTTGGGACGCTAAAACAGGAGGATCACTTGAGGTCAGGAGTTTGAGACCAGCCTGGGCAACATAGCAAGACTCTGTCTCTACAAAAAAAATATATTTTCAAAACATTGGCTGGGTGTGGTGGCACGCGCCTGTAATCCCAGCCACTTAGGAGGCTCAGGCACCACTGCATTCTAGCCTTGGTCACAGAGCAAGACTCTGTCTCTTAAAATAAATAAATAAATAAGCTGGCATAGTTACCCAAATGTCAGACAAAGTAAACCATGATACAAGAATCATTACTTGAGAAATGTGGGGATATTTCATAATAAAGGAAGTTTAGTCCACTAAGAAGATGTAACAGTTCTAAATTTGCATTACAAAATAGCATAGATTCAAAACATTAAAAGAAAAAAATTGACAGACTAAAAAGAGATATACACAAGCAGACTGGAATACTGAAACACTTTGCTTGGTATCTAATAGAACAATCAGACGCATCCTTCCTTAATCTATAGATATTGATTTGAACAATATTAGTAACAAACTGTATCTAATTTCTCCCAGCAACTGTAGAATATATATTCTTTTTGAGTTCATATAAAACATTTTCCAAAATTGACAATCAGCTGGTCCATAAAATTCCAATTTTTAAATGAATTAACTCATATAGTATATGAGTTAATGAATTTTTTGTCCATAGTGAATTTAGTCTAGAAAACAGTCATGAAAATAAAACTAAGCTCCTCTAATGTTGTGAAATAAGCAAGAGTTCTAAATAATCCACCAGTCAAAAAAAAAAGAAATTAAAATTTAAATCAGAAAATATTTTACATTGAATGATGGTGAAAATATTACAGATGAAACTTATGGAATACAAATGAAGATGTGCTTAGCAGGAAATTTATAGCCTTAATTGCATGTATTGGAAAATAAGGTTTCACACGGGAACATAAAGGCATAAGAATGATATAATGGACATTGGTGACTCAGGGGGAAGGGGTAGGAGGAGGGTGAGGGATAAAAGACTACATAACGGGTACAGTGTACACCTGGGTGATGGGTGCACCAAAATCTACTGATGGGAACTGGCAAGAAGGTTGTTTACTGAAATTAGGGGCAAAGGGGAGAAGAGAACAAGGAGTTAAAATTTAAAATGGAGAATAAAACAAGAGAGATGAACATACTGACATACTGATTCTTTGAAGAGAAACTTGGAACTCACTGTATTTAACAATATGAAATGTCAAAACAGCAAATTGATCTTTCTATATTGGAGATCAGGATTGCACTTACAATTGCAGGGGTACATGAGGGAGCTGCTGGGGCCAGTAATGTTCTACTTCTTGACCTGGTGCCTGTCACTCCATAAAAATTTATTAAACTACGCTTAAGATTTTATAACAACCGACTAGAGGAAGATACTTGCATTCCACATTAGACGACAGAGTAGTTTCTAGAATATATATTTAAAATAACTCCAACAAATCCATTTGAAAAAATATCAACAACTAAAATGCAAAAAGAAAAAAAGACATTTCACAGGAGAGAAAATGCAATAGAATAAAAGAATATAAAAACATGAAGAGATTCCAACTTTAAAAATGCACTCAAAACAAAATGTACACGTTTTCAAAAATGCATATGAACAAGAAAATAAATGTTAAATTCATTTAAATTGTTATCTATAAAAGGAGATGAATGAGGAATTTAAATGGGGATAAAAGTATAGTAAAAGAGGCACTTTTCATGAATCAGTAACAAAAATAGGCCATGACCAGAGAAGTGTTATTAATTCAGTGCTCCCACCCCGAAGTTGAAAAGAAATGAAATGATAAACCAAAGACCCACCTTATCTGCAGAATCTGAGCATCTAGCTATAATGGATTTTTCAAACGTCAGTAACTCAGTTTTCACCTCTAGCACATCTCATGGTGTTAGAAATAAAGTTTCTGTGCTGCAAAAGAAATAGGATTCAAACACAAATTTTCTCAGCAAAGCAATTTACTTTTATAGAAGGATGTGTCTTGCGGTTGGAGCAATGGTGAGAGCACACTTGAACAAGGGAGGGGAAGGGGTTCTTATCCCCGACACGAGTAGCCCCTACTGCTGTGTCATTCCCCTATTGAGTAGGGTTGAACCACACAGTCTAAGCTAATTCCAATTGGCTATTTTAAAGAGAGCAGGGGTGCAAGCCAGGGTGGTGGGGTGAGCAGTTTCAGTGGGAAAGACAGTTATAGAACAGGTGACTAAAGGTGACTCAGGTCAGAGCAGATGACCACGGGTGACTCAGGTCAGAGCAGGTGACCAGGCTTGACTCAGGATGGAGCAGGTGACCAGGGTACAGATATGAACTACTGATTAGAACTGACAGGAAGGTTGTTTGCTGAAACTCGGGGCAAGGAGATGAAGAGAACAAGGCAGTTAAAGTTTAAAATGGAGAACAAAGAACAAGGAAACTGAACATACTGACACACTGATTCTTTGAAGAGAAACTTAAAACTCACTGTATTTAACAACAGTCACGAATTTTTGTTCTACCAACTCAATTCCCAAAAAGTTACATCTTACTTTAGTGAGTGCAATTCTTCATTTATTTCCAATTCTCCTCTTCCTAAAATGACTTACAAACTGCTGATAATAGAAAGGTAAGCTTACAAACTACTGAGGATACAAAGGTGAGCTGATTTACAAACTGCTCATGATACAAAGGTAAGAATAAGTATTTGAGGAAGTTACAGTGATTGCAAAATACGCACAGGAAGAGAATACAGCTCATTGCCCCAAAATACCACATAGTGAGTTGATGAAGGAGGTCACTAATTTGACTCTGAGGTTTGGGCAAAGAAAAGAGGAAAAGCTGTCACCTCACCTACGATAAAAATCTAACAGTTATTCAAGGCCAGTTCAACCAGGATTTTCAATAGTTAGTTCTAACAGTGAGATGGAAATACGGAATTTTAAACTATATATAGTTGGATCTTCCTTTTCATTCGTTGATGATATCGTGAACAGAATCCAAAACTTTCCAGTTGCTTTGGGTACAAAAATTCAATCCAGTTTAAAACTCATTTCCAGCATCATTTACATCCCTTCTTCTCCCTGGAGCAACTCTTTGAGCTCAGGCTCTGTTTGGATTGGAGGAGAGGATGACAGACCTTCTCTCCTTTCTCGAAAGTGCTGCTGTGGGGAGGAGGAAGAGGCACTCTCCACCCAGCTGCTGGGCTGGCGTCCCGTGGTTGACTGTCTCTGCATCTCTGCTTGTCACTATAACCGTCCATAAATCAAAAGGTATCTGAGACAGGTCTCAATCAATTTAGAAAGTTTATTTTGACAAGGTTAAGGACATGCCCATGGCACAGCCTCAGGAGGTTCTGACCACATGTGCCCAAGGTGGTCAGGGCAGAGCTTGATTTTATACATTTTAGGGATACAAGAGACATCAATCAATATATGTAAGATGTACATTGGCTTGGTCAGGAAAGGCAGGACTACTCAAAGTGGAGAAGGAGCTTCCAGGTCATAGGTAGATAAGAGACAAACTCTTCTGAGTTTCTGATTAGCCTTTCACTGAATATGCCAGTCACTTATGCCTTAATCTGGCTTGGTCAAACAATAGGGCTAAGGAAGCACTTTAGACGTGCCTTTGCCTCCTGTGAGCAGAGAAGTGACTTTGTTTTGTGTTTTGTTTTGTTTTGTTTTGTTTTGTTTGAGACAGAGTCTCACTCTGTTACCAGGCTGGAGTGCAGTGGCGTGATCTCGGCTCATTGCAACCTCCGCCTCCTGGGCTCAAATAATTCTCCTGCCTCATCCTCCTGAGTACCTGAGAATACAGGCACGTGCCACCACACCCAGCTAATTTTTGTATTTTAGTAGAGACCGGGTTTCACCATGTTAGCCAGGATGGTCTTGATCTTGACCTCATGATCTACCAACCTCGGCTTCCCAAAGTACTGGGATTACAGGCGTGAGCTACCATGCCTGGCCAGAGGGATGACTGAGTTCTGTCTGTCCTTTCTCCACAAGGAATTTCCTTGTGAGCAAATTGTGAGGGAGGTTGTAGATTCTTTATCTTTGTAGCTATCTTTCTTAGGAATAGAATGGGAGACAGGTTTGCCTGATGCAGTTACCAGGTTGACTTTTCCCTTTGGCTTAGTGATTTGGGGATCCAGGGATTTATTTTTCTTTTACACTTCCTAGGAGCACTAGGAACATGAGTCCCACTCTCTCAGGGTTCCAAGGCTTCTCTGCACATCAACCCCCCATGCAGGAGAGCTGGCCCCACTCAGCACTTTTCACACTCCCTGCTACCTCCCCACAGCCTCTGCTGGGCTTCCCTCAGCCCATGGGCTGTCCCTTGGGTGGGCAAGAGCACTGAGGTGTTGGTAAACACTTAACAATCAGTCTCCCAAAAATAGTGTGCATATATACATGCATGCATATGGTTATTATAAACTTTACTAACACAAGAAATGTGTAACACAGTTTGCAAATATTAATCAAATATACAGTACTCTTTATTATAAATTCTGTAGTAAAAAGTATTTAAAAAGGCCAATTGACTGACAAGATGCTGTCTCAATTTTTGGTGATCTCTTGTATCCACAGCCAACCTATGGTTCAACTGACAAACAAATACAGTTTTGAGACAAATGTTGGTTGGCTGGGCACAATGGCTCACACCTATAATCCCAGCACTTTGGGAGGCTGAAATGGATGGATCACTTGAGGTTAGGAGTTTGAGACCAGCCTGGCAACCTGATGAGACCCCCATCTCTACTAAAAAAAATACAAAAAATTAAAATTAGCTGGGTGTGGTGGCACATACCTGTAATCTCAGCCATTCAGGAGGCTGAGGCACAAGAATTGCTTGAACCCAGGAGATGGAGGTTGCAGTGAGCCAAATTGCACCACTACACTGCAGCCTGGGTGACAGAGCAAGACTCCATCTCAAAAAAAAAAAATGTTGGTTGGTATTTTCCCTCATGTTAAAGCAACAGACAAAAAGAAAACAATGAAGCTGTGTTTTGAAACCTAATTTGTTTGTCAATGGCCTGAGTACCCTTTCTCCTGAGTCAGATAATACTTTTAAACACTGTAAAAATATTTCCTCAATTGCTTGTGCTACTTATAATATAATGCCTATGGACACACCACACTTTCTAATTTAATCTCCACTAATTTATTAAGTCTAGACCAGCTGCCCCCAACCTTTTTGGTACCAGGGACTGGTTTCATGGAAGACAATTTTTCCACAGCCCAGCGTGGAGGTGGAATTGTTTCAGGATAAAACTGTTCCACCTCAGATCATCAGGCTTTAGATTCTCATAAGGAGCACACAACATAGATCCTTTGCATGTGCAGTTCACAATAGGGTTCCCGGTCCTGTAAAAATCTAATGCTGCCACTGATCTGACAGAAGCCAGAGCTCAAGCAGTAATGCCAGCAATGGGGAGCAGCTGTAACGACAGACGAAGCTTTGCTCACTCTCCCACCACTCACCTCCTGCTGTGCAGCCCAATTTCTAACAGGCTAAAGACCAGTACCGGTCTATGGCCCAGGAATTGGTGACCCCAGGTCTGCATAATCAACAAAACAGTAAATCAAGCCCTGGTTTATAGCATTTGACAATTGCCATGGTGTGAATACTCCCACCATGGCTGGTATCAGAGTAGCAACCTGACATCAGTAAATGTGCAGCTGAGAAGAGAAACATGGTCACACATCATTACGTAGGATTGCTACCATGGGGCTAGGTAATATACATCATTAGGCATTAATAACAATAAAATGTGGTAAAATAATCAGAAAATGAGTTCTGTGCATTTATTACCTCTGCTTTTAATATAATTTGTTTTATTGTAAGTTGACATAATTTAATTTTTAATCCTGGCTATATTTAACAACTGGCTCACAATATTCCTGAAATTTTCACAGCTGGCCCTCATGAGCCAATGCAAACCAGATCCAGCACCACTGGATGAAGGGCCTGAATGAGATGCATGCTGGTATGCAGCCCTCCCCACACTCCTTCTCCAGGCACTGGTCCTGTCCACAGCCCTGCTACCAGCAGGGCCTGAGGGCATACTGGGGCCATGCGATGCTCCATCCAGAGCTGATTGAATCAGGTAGAACACACATGATCTAAGAGGACCTGTCCGTGAACAGACTGAATCAGAGTCTCTGTTCCTCTGGATTAGAACAAAGATGCAGAGAAAGTGGCCAGCAGGTAGGAGAACAGAAAAGAGACACATGGAATGAAACTGAGTTTGTCGATGATGAAATGCCAGCCCTAGAAGGAAGTGTCACAGATGAGCATTGCTGAGGTCTGAAACAGCAAAGATCACCACACCTTAAAGTAAATAGCCACGCCATTCATTTTGACTAACCTGATATTGCCTATACACAATTGTGGACAAGAGCAAGATGCTTCCACCCTCCTTGAGGAACACCCATGGCACGGTCCTGATAGAAATGATGGGCAGTTTGATTGGCATGTGGGTCCTGTGTCTTATTCTAAGGATTACACACAGAGAGTGATTGTACACGCTTAGCAGTGACTAAAATACATGCCGCTCAAGGATAGGATCGGTGAGGAGTCAGCATCGAGCCTATGCCCCTGCAGAGAGCCTTCAATGAAACGCTAGTGAAATATCAGGAAAAGCAGGCCCACAAAGATTCACTCAATTCCTGAAAATGTAAACCAGGTTAATTTCAGTTAGCCCACATGCTTCTTTTGTTCTGTAGCAGAAAGTGTACAGCACATCAATACCAGCCGTGATGGAGAAAGGACATTTGACCTTGGCGTTGATTGAATGAATAAATCTAGAGTCACTTTTGTGCAAACC
Organism: Aotus nancymaae; assembly: GCF_030222135.1. Classification (NCBI taxonomy): domain Eukaryota; kingdom Metazoa; phylum Chordata; class Mammalia; order Primates; family Aotidae; genus Aotus; species Aotus nancymaae. The sequence continues at coordinate 572,197 of NW_026988444.1, forward strand.
AGAAGGAGGTGAATGTTTTTGTGTATTTGCTTCCTGAAACTGCTTTCTTTGTACTAATTTAATGAAAGGGAACTATACCATCCCAGGTCAGAGAAATTATCAGAATACAGAGTAAACATAGGTTGGTGTTGACTTTTATAAGATACATGTCTGTTTTCTTTTCTGTAAAATGAGGATACATCCCAGGGATGTTGTCAGGCTCATATAAGATCATGGGTCCATTCATTCATTCAGTAATTCACTCATTCAACATACTCATGTAGCAAAAACCCCTTGTAAGCTGCTGGGATCCTTTCAAGGGTATGAAAACATTCTGTAAACTATAAAGCATGGCGTTTATACAAGTCACTGTTCCTCCTCATTGCTTTACATGCAGGAAGCTTATGAAGAGCATGATTAGAGAATAAAAGACGGTTTAGAAGTTAATTGTACAAAATTGCATGAATCATGACCCAGGATCTAAGGAAAATACGCCTGGCTGAAAGCAGCTCACTCTGAGGCAGTGCCCTTCCTTGAGCCCCCACACGGAAGGTCTTGAGTCTTAAACCACCAGCATAAGCACTTTCCAAATGCTTGCCATTCTAAGGCTAGTGTAGGAGAAAACCAAGATTTGTTTTGGAAAAACAAGGTTGATTAATTGAAGGAGATACTGATTCCAGATGTAACCTGCAGCTATCTTCAACTGAGGTAGATGTGAAATCTCAGAGAATAAGCCCAACAAAAGCCAAAATGAAGATCCTTTGACAGTCTATGTATAAATGTAAGAAATTACAAATATATCTACTGAACCACTAAATAATGCTAAGGCTACCCAGCACCCTTCAAGATCCAATCAGATATTTAATTTCAGATCCGTTAGTTTTCTACTCATACATATTTTAACCTTTGAGAACTCCTTGAGAAAACAAAGTAAACATGTTCTTTTCAAAATAAAATCTGAACTTTGAAAATAAAAGTAGATGATTTTTTTGGGTAAAGAAGGACAGTCTCTAAGATATTGAAATTTAAACTTTGGAATCATAATTTCCAGGAGCAGAGAATCAAACAAAATATGTGTGAAAGAAAAGTGCTTTGAAATGTAAATTAAATTCCAATATTAATTTGCTGGTATCACTCACTTATTTACTTGTCAGAATAACATTTCCAAGAAGGAGACTTTCATGCTGGATTGTAACTTATGACCACGTCCAGTTTGATGTGTTGGTGGATTCACTATGACAGAATCAGCAAAGGTAAGTCAATGATGTAATCATGCCACAGCTTGCTGGGTAAATCCACTCTCCTATGACATGCATAATTTACAACTGGAAGTTTAATAACCAAAGTTCTCCACATCAAGCACTTTAACAACAATTTCTAACAGTGAGCAATTTCTATGATATTCCTACACAGCCTGAAGTTTACTAACCAGCTGTCTTTTGAAGATAAGTATTTATGCAAACACCAAAATCCTGCAGGAAATTTCCTTGCCCTTTTTGTTCAATAGACTCAGAAACTCTGATGGCAACATAGAGAACACATACATATTTAAATTTTATGGTTTATACTTAATAATATTCTCCCACCCTCTTATTTTCCTAAACCAGGGATGTTGTTAACCAAAGGTTTCACATTCTCTAAAGTGTTTGTGAATGTCATTAGGGGCTTCTCTGTGAGTTGTGTTGAAACTTGTGGCCTAGGTTTATACAACTTCTAACGAAAGCTTAATTATGATATTCAAGACTGATAAGTATTATCCCCTACACAATCTTATGACGCTGGCCTCCAAGCCATTGGGATAGCTAGGTGTGATGAGCCTGGCTTGCCTGAGAGCCACCGAATCTAAACTGTGCCTCACAGACATTCACTTCTCTGCTTGCTCAACTGCCTTTCCCCTTCCTTCCCCTCCGTCTTCTCACTTCTTGCTTTGTTTTGTCTTCCTAATCTCTGCCCCACATTACATATGGCAGAATGCAAAAGCAGTGGACTCCAAAACTCTCAGAGTCCTGGCTTAGTCAATGACCCTCGGGGTGGCCTCGGGGACGTTTTGTATGTGTCTCGTTATTTGCCATAGTTCTGGTCTATAAAGTCATTGCAAACACTGAACTTGTGAATACCAAACCATTGCTCCTAAGGAAAACACAAAGTTAGGTTCCTGTGAGCCTCTGGTTGCAACATTTTTCTCAACCAATCAATACACAACCTTGTTTTAAGTGTGTTTCTGTGTAAAGACACCTTATTTAATACAGACTGTTGATTCATTAATGTTGAACTCACAGCCAACAGCATTATAATGAATGCCTGAGCGGGTTTTTCTAACACGTTTTTTCCCCAAGACACATAACAGCCTTCTTGTGCTATGAACATGGGAAAGCTCTTCACCACTACACTTGGGGGCCATTTTAAAAGGCAAAATCACCAGCCAAAAGAACAAAAATGTTACAAACAGGGCTCTCGATAGACTGAAAAGGACACTTGTTTCCCATAAGAGAGCTGAAATGAGAAGGTAGTGTTGCCTTCTCTGACCTTAGCTGGGAAAATGTGAATGGGAAGATTAAAACTGGTCACTGCCCTGTCCGTGTCTACCAGTGATCACATGCATGCCGGGTGTTTGCTTTAGGGTCACACATACACGTTAGCAAGTAAGGCCAATTCACAAATACGGAATCAGCAAATAATGAGGATCGACAGCTATATTTTGTTTCTCTTCTTTGGCCTGAGACTCCTTATTTGCAAAATCTATTAGAAGAGGAAGGAGCAGGGTCCTTTAACCCGTGCTTCAGGGACCCTGGACATGAGCTGCCAGGAGCTGGGACACCCATGCCTTCCTTTCTTCCGGTGGCAGCCCCTCCTGTTGTAGAGCTGCTTTCGCCCACTTGAGCCTCGTGCCACTGCTGATCATGGATTTGCCGCACACACCACCAGCCAGAGTTGGGCATTTGCTCAGTTGAAGCCAATCTACGAATCTTGTCTCCCTCTCCCACCTTGACACTAGCCCAAGGGGGCAGAAACAGCTGCACGGGGGCCAAGAGGGACCCTGGGAAGGAAAACCACTGTGGTTTTTTCTGGATGGTAGTGCAAGGACACTGTGAGCCTTGCACTGCTGTCTCCTGCCTGGGAATGATGCCATCACGGAAGAAAACAGAGCCAAGAGATGGGACGAGGGAGGAGGAGAGAGGAAGCAATGCAGGCTGATCACAGGATCAGTGAACTCTGCAGTCGGTTCAGTGAATACATTCAAAAGAATATGCTGGGCTGGGCGCGGTGGCTCGCACCTGTAATCCCAGCACTTTGGGAGGCCAAGGTGGGAAGACTGCTTCAGCCCAGGAATTAGAGACCAGTTTGGGCAACATGGCGAAACCCTGTCTCTATAAAAATTCCAAAAATTAGCTGGGCATGTGTGCCAATAGTCCTAGCTACTCAGGAGGCTGGGGTGGGAGGATCCCTTGAGCCTGGGAAGTCAAGAACACAGAGATACATGATTGTGCCACTGCACTCCAGCCTGGACAACAGAGAAATACCCTGTCCCCACACCCCCCTCCAAAAAAAGAATATTCAATTACTTTGAGATGGATTTCTACCACGTGGGGAAAGCAAAATACCTTATTTGCTCACAGAGGCTGGACAAGTTGGAACCCATGTAGATTATGGGTTTTTTAATATATTTTTACATTTTGCCTTTTTTCTCCCCATAGTCTTCCTTCTCTCCTTTACCCACCCATAACGTGGGATTGCAGAAGTTAGTCCATTATTTGTCATGTTTTTGCCACCAAGTTTCAGCTCTATTTTTCTTATTTTGAAAAACAGGGATAAATGTTTTCTTTACCTCTTGTGTTAAAACCACAGGAAGCTGATTTCTCCTTGAGAGCCATGATTGATTTCCCCCCCGCCATAGGCAATTGATTGTCGTTTACTTTTTAAACAGGCACACAGCATCTATTTACCCAAGTGATTAAAAAAGAAAAACAACGCCGTGGCTCTGCAGTGCAGTCAGGGTGGGCTCAGGAAAGGAGCAGGCGCCGCGTCGGGGGACGGCGTGATTCCAGCGCCTCGGCGTGTCTCAAGGAACAGACGACTGTTGTTCGCCCTGGCTCACTTCTGACTCATCCTTCCTGTAACTCTCGCTCTTTTGATTCCAGCGTGGCATCCTCCGGGCTATGTCTTTCTGATACAGAAGCCGCCCAATCTGGCACAGAGTTCAGCAGCTACTGTTCCCATAGACTCCCGGGGAACTGTCATGAGACATGATTTATCGAGTGGAGAGCCGTCCTCTCAAATCACTGCAGCACTTCCAAGCCAAGGACTTTTCCCCATCCACCAGGATGTCTGACATCATCTTTTTGACCTTCTGAATCTGGAAGATCTGTGCTCATTCTCAGAAGATACAAGTACTGGGTCTAACACTCACTTCCCCCTTTTCATTCTCTGACACGCTTCTCACCAGCGTAGAACAGTGGCTAGCATCTGCTGAGCTTTTACTGTGTGTGTGTGACACGTTAGATACGTCAATTCAGTAAATTATCACAAACCACATAAAGTGTAGGTATGTTTTTCACAGTTGATGGACTAAGGCACCCAAACTCAGAGAGGTCAGGTGACTTGCCAAGGGTCACACGGCTAGAGATGACAGAGCTGGAATTGGAACCCAGCCCTGTCTGACTCCAAAGCACACAGGTTATCACTACTCCACAGGTGCCCTCTGCTGTGGACCACAGGGAAAACAATTGCTCCTTTGCTCTGAAGAAAGAGGAAGGAAAATTCTTGTAGGGCTGCAAAGAATGAAGCTACACTTTTTCCCCCTCAAAGAGGGAGATTCCTTAACCCAAATTGTCCTCGTCGTCACCCTGGCTCAGCTGCTTGGTTTCCAGAGTCACCAGAGTTGCGTATGCACATTTTCAAATAGGTCTCTTGTTCTTATTTCGTGCAGCAGGCAGGGAGGGGGGACTCTTGGCAAGAAGCCCTGCTGTTGGGGTAGCCTAGGCAGAGAGAAGATCAAGGAAGGACGCGTGGTTATGGGAGTGGCAGGAACGGAGTCTACACCTGTGCCGCCCAGCACAGCAATCACTCACCCTATGGGGCTGCTGAACACTGGGAAAGGGGCACGTTCAGGCCAAGCTGTGTTGCCAGGGTAACACACACACCAGGTTCCAAAGATTTCATATGAAAAAGAATGTAAAATATCTCCTCGATAAATTCTTTATATTGGTTTTATGTTGAAATAATATGTTGACTATATCAAGCTAAATAAAAATAGCATTAAAATTAATTCCACCTGCACAGCAGGAGGTGAGCGGCAGGTCAGGGTCATTGAGCGTCACCACCTGAGTGCCGCCTCCTGCCAGGTCTGCAGCGGCATTAGATTCTCATAGGAGCACAAACCCTGTTGTGAACAGCACATATGAGGGATCTAGGTTGCGTGCTCCTTAGGCGAATCAAACTAATGCCTGATGATCTGAAGTGGAACAGTTTCATCCCAAAACCATCCTCATCCCCCCACCATCCGTGAAAGAACTGTCTTCCCCGAAACCAGTCCCTGAGGCCAAAAAAGCTGGGACTTCTGGCATAGAGGGTTACAAGCTGTGGGAAGAGAAAACTTCAGAAGAAAGAATCTTCGGGATAGAATAGGGTGCCTTCTATGAAATCTTTAAATGTCCAGATGGGAATTATACTGATAATTTAATCTGATAACTGGGGCTACTGGTGTGCACCACCACATCTGGCTAATTTTTCTATTTTTTGTAGATACAAGGTCTCACTATGTTGTCCAGGCTGATCTTGAACTCCTGGGCTCAAGTAACCCTCCCGCCTCGGCCACCCAGAGTGCTGGGATTACAGGCGTGAGCCATCATTCCTGTGACTCCTTGCCCCTCTTTGGGCACCTGCATCTGTCCTCCCTCTTTAGCCTCCCATGTCCTCTGCATCCTGCACTCCTGCTGAACGAATGGCCCAGGCCTCCACTTCCCATCAGAACGTCCTCTGCAGCACATCCCTTAGCGGCAGGCGTCACTCCCTGAGGTCACCATTTCCCTGCAGCCATGCTACATGGATGCTGCTTAATGTCTCAGAAGCCCCTTCTCTCAGGGTTGAGACCTGGGTTTTGCACCCCCTCTACCGTGACACATCCAGCCCAGTATTCCTTCAGCTCCCTCCTCCTGCTTGCTCATGGCCAGATGAGGATGGGAAGTGGCACCCCTGGGCATTTGATTGAAAGCAGCAAAGACTTGATGACTCCCTTCCCACACTGCTGCCATCAGCTTGGTGGACTTTGACCACAACACCGCCAACAACCCCCGGTCTCCTGGCTTCCTTGAGCCTCTCACCTCTGGTGACCTTCCCCACCTCATCTTCTACTCTCAACAGATGACCTCAACTCCTGCTTCACAGAGAAGGCAGAAACTAGGAACTGGGACCTCCTTTACTCACCTGCTGCAAACCCACAGACCCCCCGCATCTCCCCTCTGCTGCTTCCCCTTCCTTCCTGTCACAGTGGAGGAGGCATCTGTCCTCTGGGATTGACCTTCCCACCAGCCGTCCACCTTCCTGAGCTCACACGCCCAGTCTCCTTTCTCCTGTATCTCCAGCCTTTCTCACTGCACTGTCTCCACGATTGCTTTAACCCGCATATCCTGCTCAAATATCTCTGATCTTGAAACCAGATTGGCCATGGACCCAGTTCCTGCTCCAGCCCCGGCTGTATTTCCTGTGTCTTCCCTTCCGACCTCTCCCGCCACATCTCAGGCCTCTCCCCCACATCAACTCCCACTCATAGTCCCCCATATCCACCAAGTTTTCCAGCTCAAGCCTTTCACATTTGCTCTTCCCTCTGCCTAAAGTGCCCTCCCCACTCCTCGTCTGGCTAGTGCCCTCCTTGACCTGTTCTCCCATGAATGCTGCCTTGGCCTCCTCCCAGTCCAGGCCGGGGTTCCCCTGTGTCTTTCATCAAAACAGCGTGGAGCCTGAATGTTCCGCTCTGCTGGTCCCATGTACCCCAGCCTTCCAGGGCTCATCTGTCTCTTTAATATCCCAAGTGGCTCAAGCCCAGCCCACCCCATAGGAAGCCGTGGAGGGTCAACTGACTGTAGGGTATTGCTGGAGGCCCTCGTGTGTTCTGAGCCCTCCATGCTGCTCTCTGCTATGGTCTCACTGCTGGTCAGCACCTGAGATTCAGATGCTTTCTCCCACCAGCCTGCCTCCAGCCCCCTGAAGCAACACAAGGGTGTTGAAGACAGATGAGAAACTCTTCAAATTGAACACCAGATCCCAGCATTCCAAAATGCCTTCCTCATTCACCAGAGGAAATTCCTCATGCCCATGTCCCGCTCTGTTAGGGGAGGCCTCTTTCCCCGTCCCTCCTCTCCTCCAACCCCTCCTGCCTGCAAACCCCAATCTCCCCATATGCAGGTGATTTTCACCCTTCCTTGTTCAAAGGCAGGTGTCTTCCGAGGTATTGGAGGGTAGCATTTCAACACATGAATTTCAGGGGATGCAATTCAGCCGATGACAGATATCCTGTCTTCTTCAGTGTGGCTTCAAATACCGGTTGTGCCACTTTCTAATTGTTCATCCCTGGGCAAATCTATTGACCTCCCTGAACCTTGAATCTCACATCTTCTAGATGTAGGTAATGACAGCCACCCAACCTGGCATAGGGAAGGATTAAGTGAGGTGATCCAGGTGAAACGCCTCACAGGGTTCATGTAAGTTGCCTTCACTCTGATCCTTTCTTCCCCTCTCTGTCTGCAGACGTGAGCCCCCGCTTTGAGTCTGCACAGGAGCAGTGTTCCTTGTAATGACAATGACAGGTTACCAAGGCGCACACACTCTCCTCCGACCTTTAATCTAGCAAATGACCCCATTGGCTTCCTTGAGGTTTGGGTCTAGAATTGGAGACTCTCACAGGGAAGTTGCTACAGTTTATGATGGCAGGAATTCTGTTTACATTCTGAGTCTACAGAGGAAAATGTAGGCATTCTTTCAACTTCCTGTTACAAAATGTTTCATACCAAAAATTCTTGCCTCCTCTGAAGTCACTGAAGGGTTTCAGATCACTTCTTAGCTGTTTCTCTGCTTTTCCACTTCTCAGCTACTATTTTAAAGGTGACTTTTCCATATTTTCAGTCTGTTTTTCTTCTCCTCTTGGCTAAATATGTATCCATAGTTAACAGATTGTCACTTAGAAGATTTATATTTATCATGATTATTTATGTTTATTCCTCTTCTGCTTTTATAAACTGAGAAATGACATATTTTTCCACTAGTTAAAAACTACTTTAAAACTTTATTTCAACCATAATTTAATTTTTAGAAATGTTTTACTCTATTTTCTCCAAATCTTCTGCTTTGTTTTCAGTTTTCCTTAAATGGACAGAGGACTTTGTGAAAGTCAAAATATCTTTTTACAAATAACAGTTTCTCCTCCACCCATAACAATTAATGGAATAGTACAGTTTGTCTGCTTCTCAGAAGCTAATTACTCTATCTGATGTGTTCAATCTTATTTATTAAATTCATTCTTCACTGACTCATAAAAACATCATTCATTCAATACATTTCTTTTTATCTTTTTGTTGTTGTTTATGATACAGAGTCTCACTCTGTCTCCCAGGCTGAAGTGAGGTGGCATGATCTCAGGTCACTGTATCTCTGCCTCCCAGGCTCAAGTGATTCTCATGCCCCAGCCTCCCAAGTAGCTAGGACTGCAGATGTGCACCAGCGCACCTGGCTAAGTTTTGTATTTTTAGTATAAATGGAGTTCTGCCGGGTTAGCCAGGCTGGTCTCGAACTCCTGGCCTCAAGTGATCCACCTGCCTTGGCCTCCCAAAGTGCTGGGATTACAGGCATGCCACTGCACCCAGCTTACATTTCTTTTTAAACGCCCACCTTAGAAGTGCCATAGTGGTTTTGTCCTTGCGTATATGAATCCAGTTTTGGTTATTACTAAGTGGATATACCTGCTGAATAATTACTTGATCTTTCCAGGGACCAAAGACTCATCTTAAGATCTTGTAAAAGATGCATCCAGTGGAACTTGGTACAAAAAGACAGTGGAAGCTCTTTTCAATCCTAGGGTTCTAGTAGTCTACAAAATGTCTTACTATCCAAAATTAACTAATATTTTTCTTTGCCACAGAGTATGTCAACAATCCATTCATTGTGGTCAAATATTGTTAACTTTTTAAAGTATACCTTAATTTTTCTCCAGAAAGAGTGAGAAAATACTATTCAACTAAAAACAGAAAAACTTAGCTTGGAAATGGAGAAATATCTTCCGAGGCCTGGGTAAATCCAGCAGGGTAAATCAGAGAATTGGGAGTTTTGTCCATGACTTGAGCAATTCTCTGTCTGCCAGAGCGGACATTGGAGGGTGTGGTACCAAGTTTGTGTGTGGTTGCTCTCAGCATCATGGGAGCGAGTATGCCTTCGCAACAGCCGACAGGGGGAGTCTTCGCGGCTCCAAGTTCAGCAACTTGGAATCTAGTTTTGACATTCAGAAGATAGGAAGTGAATGAATGATTGAATGAATAAGTCTGGTAGAAAAACGCTTGCATGTCTCTATGCACGTGGGCCTTGAGCTCTATTACAGAGTCCTAGAGTCTGTATTTTCTCCCTCTGTGGGAGACAAAGAAACTGAGACTGCAACAGTTCTACAACTTGCTGGTGTCACACATGGACAAGGTTCTATTTTCTGACCCTTGGGATTTTTTTTTTCAACAACTCTATTCCATTTCTGAATCAAAGGGAGGGCAGACCAGAACATGGATTCCAGTTCTCTCGTTGGAGCAGAGGCTCTTATTCCACCCGCACCAACTTTTTCTTCATCTGCGTGATAGGATAAGAGTGCCTGCTATTGCCCCTACCTAACTAAAGAGGGAGGAAGGGGGTTCTCTGATAAGACAGCGGGGAGAATTTGGAAAAGTAGACCAGTTTTCAAAGGGAAAGTCTCCAGTTTTTGTCCATTCTTGGTGATTCCTCAAGGATCTAGAAATAGAAATACCATTTGACCCAGCAATTCCATTACTGGGTATACACCCAAAGGATTATAAATCGATCTGTTATAAAGACACACGCACACATATGTTCATTGCAGCACTGTTTACAATAGCAAAGAGTTGGAACCAACCCAAATGCCCATCAAAGATAGACTGGATAAAGAAAATGTGGCACATATATACCATGGAATACTATGCAGCCATAAAAAAGGATGAGTCCATGTCCTTTGCAGGGCCATGGGTGAATCTGGAAACCATCATTCTCAGCAAATTGACACAAGAACAGAAAACCAAACACCACATGTTCTCACTCATAAGTAGGTGTTGAACAATGAGAACACATGAACACAGGGAGGGAACATCATACACTGGGGTCTATTGCGGGGTGGGGAGCTAGGGGAGGGATAGCAGGGGTTGGGGAGATTGTGGAGGGATAACATTAGGAGAAATACCTAATATAGGTGATGAGGGGATGGAGGCAGCAAACCACCACTGAGTGTGTATACCTATGTAACAATCCTGCAAGATCTGCACATGTACTCCAGAACTTAAAGGAAAATTTTAAAAAAAAGAAAAGAAAAAGTAAGCCAACATTTAATGCCAGCTGCTGCTGTTATTTTACTAGCAGCTTCTCCTTTTTGTGCCAACTTAAAGCTACTTGAGGTGATATTTCCTTCCTACTTTTGCTACAACTGGATCTTTATTAGGAACACTTCCTGAATTCTTTGTTTCGCTTTTAAAAAACCTGGGCAATGGAAAGAATGTAGCTTGACCAGTTAGGATAAACTTCTAGAGGTGCTGTGCCATAACCTGGAATGCCAGAGAAATTGCAAAACCAAAGCTGTGGGTGTCCGTGACACTGCCACAGCCTCAGCGGCCAGCCGCAGAGAGAGAAAGAGTCTTGGAGGAAGTTAGATTTTGGTTACAGGTAACCACAAAGAACTAGTTATCACACATTGCCACATGGCTGCAGTACATCTATTAAGAAGCAGATTTTCTTTGGGGTTTGCGAGTCACTGTTCAGAATCTTAGTTCTGCTTGAGAACGTGTGAACTAAAATGACCTATTTCTGTATTATTCTTTTTTTCTCTTTTCTATCTGCATTTATTTTTTAAATGTATTTTGTTTGTAGTATTCTTAAAACTCTGTAAGAATGGAGTCCAGGAGAGGAACTTTCTTTACTTCATTCCTAAGCCTTCAGATTCCTTTGTCTTAACTCATTGCTGACAACTTAGTTTGGAAAGCCTGAGACCTTCCATGGGAATTGTATGGCCCCTGAACCCATTCCTCACCCATCAGATTGGCAAAGATTTACAAGCTTCACAATACACTCTGTTGACAAAGTTGTGGGGAAACAAACATTCCTACCGTGCATTGCTAGTGGGAAGGCAACTATAACTATTCACCATATTCAAAGAGATCCCTGCAGAAATGCCCCAAATAATGTTTGATCAAGTATCTGGGCACCCTGTGTGGTCCAACCAAGTTGACACAGAAAATTAATTATCACAGCTATGGTAATTAATCATAGCTGATTAATGATTGTTGGGACCCTTATGAAAAAGAATTTGGCAATATCCAAATTCTGTGTGCGATCCCTATGACAAAAATTTGGTGATATCCAAAAGATCTACCTAATGCATCTAGGCTTTAACTCAGTAACTCCTAGGAATTTACCCCAGGATATACCTCCAACAATATGAAAATACAGATGCACAAGGTTATTCATTAAAACATTGTTTCTAATAGCAAGACACTGGAAACTACCAGAATGTCCAAGCAAAAAAATCCATTGAACCAAGGAAATTGGTTCAGTGAACTCTGGCAGGTACATACAATGGCATAATAAGCAGCTGTACAAAGAATGAGGTATGTGCATGTATTTCCTTGTTCCTTCAGCTGAGAGAGCCTAGAAACAATCGCACTCCAGTAACAATGAGCACTCCCTACTGCCAGACCTTAGTTTCCAATCCTACTATTCAATAAAAGGAACCAGGGATCCTTGGAGAACCGGCTGATTTTAGGACTAGGGCAGGAAATAAAGAAGACAAGCCTGGAACTTCTTATAGTACCAGAAGGTAAGGAAACTCAAAAACAAACAACACATATGTGCATACACACACACACATGCACATGCACATGCATTCACACACACACACTACAACAACAGAACACATCAAGGGGACACAGGAGCCAACAGAAAGAGCTCCCAATGACCCAAGCGGGGATAATTTGAGAAGAAAATACAGTGATATTGGACTATAACCCAAGTATAAAATAAATGTCAATGAATTCATCAAGGTACAAATAAATGACTGAATGGATAAATAAAGTGCTGGGCATGGTGGCTCACGCCTGTAATTCCAGCACTTTGGGAGGCTGAGGCGGGTGGGTCACTTGAGGTCAGGAGTCAGACCAGCCTGGCCAACATGGTGAACCTCTGTCTCTGCTAAAAATGCAAAATTACCTGGGCATGGTAGTGCACACCCGAATCTCAGTTACTTGGGAGGCTGGGGCAGGAAAATCACTTGAACCCAGGAGGCGGAGGTTGCAGTGAGCTGGGATCGCACCATTGCACTCCAGCCTGGGCAATAAGAGGGAAACTCCATCTCAAAAAACAAACAAACAAACAAACAAACAAACAGGAGAGTATAAACAAATCTCCTGAGGTGAATTCCAAATAATTTGTATAAATATTCTGCCCTCAAGTGGGAGAAGCATAACTCCCCACTTCTTAAGTATGGGCCACACCTGGTGATTTCCTTCTAAAGAGCACAGTATGAAAACAAGAGGTAGGGAGTAACTTGACAGTGGAGAAACCTGGCAAATACTACCTCAAGCCAAGTGATCAAGGTTAGCATAATCAATGATAAGTTATGTTGATCTGGTGTACCCTCGATTTGATGTGAAGAGAATACCACTTATCTGTGTAGTGTCCTCCTGGAAACTCATAACCCCAGTCTAATCATGAGAAAAACATCAGGATAATGCCAATTGAGGCTGGGTGGGTTGGCTCATGCCTGTAATCACAGCACTTTAAGAGGCCGGGGCACGTGGATCACTTGAAGTCAGGAGTTTGAAACCAGCCTGGCCCACATGGTGAGACCCTGTCACAACTGAAAATACAAAAATTAGGCATGGTGGCACATGCCTGTAATCCCAGCTTGGGAGGCTGAGGCAGAAGAATTGCTTGAACCAAGAGGCAGAGATTGCAGTGAGCTAAGATCATGCCGCTGCGCTCTACTGGGTGATAGAAGGAGAGTCTGTCTTGAAGAAGAAGAAGGAGGAGGAGAAGAGGAGGAGGAGGAGAAGAGGAGGAGGAAGAGGGAGAAGAGGAAGGAGGAGGAGGAGGGGGAGGGGGAGGGGGAAGAGACCAATTATGCATCAAAACAGTCGAAGTCACAGCCAAGATGGCTATACAAAAACCTGATGAGTAAATGTAATATGATATCCTAGATGAGATCCCAGAGGAGAAAAAGGACCTTGAGCAAAAACTAAAGAGACATAACTAAGGTGTGTACCTTAGTAAATAACAAAGTATTGATATTGGTTCATTCATTGTGACAAATGTACCATCTTAATGGAAGATGTTAATAATAGTTGGGATGATTAATTTTCTGTGTCAACTCGGCTGGGCCACACAGGGTGTCCAGATACTTGGCCAAACATTATTTGGGGCACCTTTGCAAGGATCTCTTTGAATAAGATGAATATTTAAATCAGTAGGTATTGAGTAGAGCAGACTGCTCTCCATAATGCAGATGGGCCTCACTTAATCAATGGAAAGTCTGAATAAAATAAAAAACAATGCTCCCCTGAGCAAGAGAAGCCTTCTCCAGGAGAGGTCACTGGACTCAAACTAGGACATTGGTTTCTCCTGCCTTTGGGCTCAAACTAAAACTTTAACTCTTCCTGGGTCTTGAGCCCGCTGGCCTTTGGAATAGAATTACACCATTGGTTCTCCTGAGTCTCCAGCTTCCTCCTGTCCTACCCTGCAGATTTGGGGACTTTCCAGCCTTGTAAATGTGAGCCAATTCCTTATAATAAATATTTTTCTAGGTATGTACATACTATCAGTTCTGTTTCTCTGGAGAACCCCGAGTATTATAATAGGGAAAACTGGATGTAGGTATATAGGAACTCGCTGTATTATCTTTGTAATTTTTCTATAAATTGAAGTCATTCTAAAATAAAAAGATTATTTTTAAAGCCAAGAAAAAATAAAAAAACAAAGAATTAGGAAGATCTCTATAAATTAATTTGGAAGTAATTCTAGAAGACATTATTAAATGGAAAAGGAAAAGAGCATTTGGGGGAAATTTATAGCACAATGCCAATATTAGAAAAGGAGAAAGGTTTCAAATCAATGACCTCAGTTTTCACCTCAAGAAACTAGAAAAAAATAACAAATTCAACCCAAAAAATAAAGGTCAGAGAGGAATCAAATAAATTTTTTAAAGTTTTAAATAAAAATAAAGAAAATACAGCCAAAGTTGCTTCTTCAAGAATATCGATAACATTGTCAAACCTCTGGGCAGAGTACTCAGGAAAAAAAAGAGAGAGAAGCCATAATCTCCTGACATTAGTAATAAACAAGGTGATACCACTACAGTTCTACAGAAATAAAGAGGATAATCATGGAATATCATTAACAACTCTATACCTATGATATTGACAACTTAAACAGTGGACAAATTCCTTGAAACATACAGGCTATCAAAGTTCACTCAAAAAGAAAGAAATAACCTGAAAAACCCTATCTCAATCTTTAAAAATGAATTTGTAGTTTAAAATCCCCCCTCAGAAAAAAAGATCCCCAGACCTGATAGCTTTACTGGTGGAGTCTACCAAATATTTAAGAAAGAAATAATACTAATTCCAAACAAACTCTCCCAGAAAATTGAAAAGGAAAGAATGCTTCTGAACTCATTATATGAAGCAAGCATTGCCCTGGTACCAAAATTAGTCAAAGACATTACAAGAGAAGAAAACTGTATGTCAGTATCTCTCATGAACATAAATGCAAAAATTCAAAACAAATTTTAGCAAACAGAATCCAACAACACAAAAAAGCATAAAACTTTATAACCAGTGCATTTCCTGGGAAACAAGGTTAGTTTAACATTTGAAAATCTATCAATGTATTCACCATATTAACAGATTTAAAAAGACAAATCCATATTATCATCTCAACAGACATAAAAAATTCAGCTCTCAGCAAAGCAGCACTAGAGGGTAATTTCCTCAATCTGATAAAGAACATTTGTGAAAAATCCACAGTTAACACCATACTAAGTAGGAAAAGACTGAATGTTTTCTCCCTAAGATCAGGAAAAAGAATAAGAGATGTCTATTCATATCACCTCTATATCTGAAGATTCTAGTCAGTGCAGTAGGACAATAAAAAGTAATAAAAGTAGGACAATATTCATAGTGGAATATTTTCTTTATTCCACTATGATATGCTTATCTGTATATAAAAGCAAATGGAATCTACAGAAAATCTACTGAAACTAATATGTAATTTGGTCAAATTTGAGATGTACACAAAAAATCAGTTATATGTCTAGGACCAAATAATCTGAAATTCCAAATCTACCAATTTCAATAGCATCAGAAGTGTAAAATACTTTGGGATAAATTAGTCAAAAGATGTGCAAGACCTGTATATACTAAATTATATGAACATTGCTAAAATGATTAAAGAAAACCCAAATAAATAGAGAGCTATACCTCGCTTATGGGTTAAAAGGCTTGCTATTGTGTGATGACAATTTTCCCCTATTCTATAGAATCAATGCAATCCCAAACCAAATCCTAGCAGGACTTATAGTAGAAACTGTCAAGCTAATTCTAAAATTTTGATGTAAATGAAAAGAAAAGGACCTAGAGTATCCAAAACAACTTTAGAAAGAAGCAAAATTGGAGGGCTAACACTTGCTGGTTTCAAGACTCATTATAGATCTACAGAAATCAAGACAGTGTGGTCTTAGCAAAAGATAAAAAATAGATCAGTGGGAAGGAATAGGAAGTACAGAAATAGATCCACATGTATATGTGGGCATGTGATTTTTGTAAAATGAGCAAAGGCAATTCAGCAGAAAAGAAATAGTCTTTTCATTCATGAAGCTGGAATGATTGGATATCCATATGCTTAAGAAGTGAACAAAAACCTCACAAAAAGATATACAGATGGCAAAGACGCCCATGAAAATATACTCAAAATCTTTTTTGAGTATGTCATTAGAGAATTTCAAAATATGTCATTAGAGAATTTCAAATTAAAACAATAATGAGACACCACTATGCACCTATTAGAATGCCTAAAGTTCAAAATACCAACAATACCAAATGCTGGTGAGAATGGGGAGCAATAGGAATTCTCATTCACAGCTCACGAATTGCAAAATGGTACAGCCGCTTTGGAAGACAGCACGGCAGTTTCTAACAAAGCTAAACATAGTCATATCATGTCATCCAGCAATCACGTTCCTAAGTATTTACACAATGAAGTTGATAACTTATGTCCCCACAACAACCTGCATACAAACATTCATAGCAGCGTTGATCATGATCTTCAAAAACTAGAAGCAACATAAATGTCCTTTAATAAGCAAAGAGCTAAACAAACTGCAATACATTCATACAATGGAATATCACTCAGCCATAAAAAGAAAATGTGCTAACGAGTCACAGAAAGAGATGAAGGAAACTTAAATACATATTGCTAAGTAAAAGAAGCCAGTCTGAAAAGGCTACATACTGTATGATACCAACTAAATGGCATTCTGGAAAAGGCAAAACTATAGAGACACCAAAGAGATCAGCAGTTGCTAGAGGCTGGGCAGTGGAGGAATAAATAGACAAAGTGCAGGGTGTTTTTAGGATGGCAGAGCTATCTGCATTGGTGGACACCTGACATTATGCATTTGTCAAAACCCATAAAACTGTACAACACAAAGAGTGAAACTTAATGTAAACTATGAACACTAATTAATAATAATGCAACAATATTGAGTCATTAATTTCAACAGATGTACTACACTAATGCACGATGTTAATAATATGGGAAACTGTGTGAGAGGGAGAAGGGATATATGGCAATTCTCCTGCCTCAGCCTCCTAAGTAGCTGGGATTACAGGTGCACACCACCACGCCCGGCTAATTTTTTTATTTTTAGTAGAAACGGGGTTTCACCATGTGGGTCAGGCTGATCTCGAACTCCTGACCTTGTGATCTGCCCAAAGTGCTGAAATTACAGGCAACTTCTCTTATTTTTAATTCCTTCTAAGAATGAGAACTCTTGAGATGAGAGGTCTGATGTTGAAATCGAGTTATTTTTAGGAACAGTTTACAGATTTAAAAAAAAAAAAAAAACAGGATCTTGCTCTGTCACCCAGGCTGGAGTGCAGTGGTGCAATTTCGGCTCACTGCAATCCCCACCTCCTTCAAGTGATTCTTGTGTCTCAGCCTCCCGAGTAGCTGGGATAATAGGTGTGCACCACCAAACCTGGCTAATTTTAGTATTTTTTAGTAGACACGGAGTTTCTCCATGTTGGCCAGGCTGGTCTCTAACTCCTAGGCTCAAGTGATCTGCCTGCCTCAGCCTCCCAAAGTGCTGGGATTACAGGTATGACCCACTGCACCCAGCCTGGGTTACAAATTTCTTAAAATTTGGGATGTTTCATGAACATTGTAGTGCTTTAAACTCTAGAACATATTTGGGAAGCCACTCTTTTCTGAGAGTTGCATACATTTCAGAAAAAGGATTAACCATTTTCTAGACAAAGGTACACTTGGGATAAAACCATGGCAAAACATTGCCTAGACACGTGTGAGTCACTTTCCCTTGCTCAGAGATCTTAAGGAGGCTGGCCCGTTTTGTTTCCTCAGCTTTGCTGGTAAAACTCAATTTGGCTGTGTCTCTGTACACTCACCTTGTGGAGTAGGCTTTCTTTCCTAGTTGAACTTGTGCCAAGCATGACTAATTAACAAAGAGTCTTAGCAGGATTTATTGCTGATCATATTTCACATTTTCTCATGGAATTCCAGTGGGATAACAAGGATATTTGCTTTGCATACTAATTCGTATAGCCAATGATTAACTCTATGTTATATACAAACGTGTTTGTTAGAATCAGGGCTGGGTCTCATGCTTTTAAAGTGGGAAGGACTTGATCACCTTCCTTCAACATACCCAGGGAATTCAGGGTTTGGATGGTATTGCTCAAAGGCTGAGCAAGCTCCTCAATTTGTTATCCATGGCTTTGTAATAAATTATCACAAATTTAGTAGCTTAAAGCAACATACACTTATCTCAGTTTCTGTGGGTCAGGAGTCTGGGCAATAGTCCTGGGATGGCTTAGCTGGGTCCTCTGCTCAAGGATTTACAAGGCTGCAATCAAAGAATCAGCCAGGGCTGAGGTCTCATCTGCAAGCTCAATGGGGACCTGACATATTACTGGCAGGAATCAATTTCTTACAGGTTGTTGGACTGAGGGCCTCAGTTTCTTGCTGGCTGTTGGCTGGAAGCTGCTCTCACAACCTCACCACATGGTCTCTCCAGGTGGCTCTTCATCAAAGCCAGCAAAAAAGAGTTTAAATAGAGCAAAAGTGCTAGCAAGACCAAAATTACCACCTCTCATAACCTAGTCACAGAAGTGGCATCCTCTCATTTTAGCTATATCTATTGGTTAGAAGCAAGTTCACAAGGTCCAGCCCACAGTCAAGAGAAGGGGATTACAGCAGGGTGTGATGATCAAGAGGTGAGGATCATTATGGACCATCTTCGAGTCTGTCTGCCACACCCTCCAAAGTCATATCTATTTGCAGTTTCTTTACAAAGTACCTGCAAAGTTCCAAGTTCTTAAAATTTGCCTATGGACCAGGATGGCTCTCTCCAGGGTCAGGATGCAAAGTAGACCATATCAAAGTAGAATACATATATATATGTATATATATATGCACAACCATGTGGACATTTTGGCTCATATATCTTTGCCCATCATTGCTGGCAACATCGTTGGGCTTTTGGTGGGTCTCTTATAAATAGAATAGAGCTGAATTTTAATTTTTTTAACCCAGTGTGAAATTCTATTTTCCAACAAGGCAATTTATCCAACCTGCATTTACTATGGATGTATTTTGTGTGTGCTTCCTATTTTCTGGGTTTTGAAAAATTTCCTTTCTTTCCTTTTTTGACTTTTGATGAATTGCTAAAGTTTTTTGCTATGGAACATGACTTGTCTTATCTACAGTTTTATGAAAGCGCTAGGTCCTCTATTTTCATGACTTAATTTTTTTTTTTTTACAAATATATAAACAAAGTCCATCTTTCTCTTTTGATATCAAGAATTAAATAGCAATAACCTCCTCTTTTTTCAAGACAAGGTCTTTACCATGCTTTCACTTTCTCATTTTCTCCACCTACCATACTCCTTGCCTGCCAGGGAATTTCTCCTCTTACTCTTACAGCGCCTACCCTGCCCTACACTTGCTCTATTGAGACTTTATCCTGCTTGTTCTAGGTCCTTTTCATGGGTGTGTTTTGGTGACCAGGAAGCTTGCACACATCATTCATCGCTGTTTTCTCACTTGCCTCAGTGGGTGACTGAACCAATTGATCCCTATAGGCACCAATTTAGACTTCATCTGCCCAGGTTCCATGGAAATGATCCGATTTTCCCTTCAAGGCTGGCTTTTCTTTATCCAGAACCCTTCCTTAAAAACCGCATTAAGTGTTATCACAACATTATCAAAAGTTACTTATTTTTCTATTAGATGAGTTTTCTTGTTTATCCTGTTTGTTTTATATTCCATCTCTCCTTTTGTTAGATTTTCATTCTGATTTATTTTTCATTCTGCTTTACTTCCTCCTTGAACAATCTTTTCATAATGAGAATAACCATGGAATGTTTTCTGAGCTCTTAAATACTTGAAAATAACTGGGCCTTCCATGTAAACAATAATTAGATTGGGATAAAATTCCAAGGTCACCATTTTTTCTTTAGAACCTTGTAAAAAAATCACTGGCCTTTCATTTTGTGTTGCAACCGAGAAGCTTAACGAAAATTTGATTTCTTTCCTTCTAAACTATCTCTTTTCTACTAACTGAAATCAAGTAGGATCATCTCTCTACACTGGAAATGCAGAATATGGCCAGGTGGGATAATTCTTTCAATAATTCTCACTGGAGTCTTCTTCTCAAGGACATTGCAGCTCCTGGGTCTCTCCCTTATATTATTACAATCTTTTCTTTAATAAATTTTTGTGTCCTTTTACCTTTCATATTTTATGCTGTGAGATAGTTTCTCCATTATTCTTCTACATGCTTACTTTGGTTCTGAACAGTGCCTACCCTGCCCTGTACTCACTCTGCTGCGACTTTTTCCTGCTTGTTCTAGGTCCCTTTCATGGGCGTGTTTGGGTGACCAGGAAGATTGCACACATGATTCATCCCTGTTTTCTCACTTGCCTCAGTGGGCGACTGAACCGATGCCTATAGGCACCAATATAGACTTCATCTGCAGTTTTGTAGATCAAGGGGCAGTCTTGCCTGGCAGTGAGACAGGTGGCTACAGGGTTCATCCGTGAGCCCACCCTCCACTCAGTGTGAACTTCTATACTGAAAGTGGGGAGTTGGGAGAGATAGACCAGGAGAAAACTTGCCTTTCTGGATGTCTAGGTAGGGTGGGAAGAGGATGTCAGGTTCTTTCGCTAGGGAAGAATAATAGATGTGTTCAGGGCAGTTATGTAATCAAGGTCCCTAGATGCACCTGGTTTGCTACCTATTGTAAGTTAAGAAAGTAGATGGGGTAAATGTTTTCACCTGCAGTTTTTGTGTAGGTGTTTCATAGAACTCTGGAGGCTTTTTTTCTATTGCTGGCCAACCACAATCATCCCAGCAATTCCTCCAGCTTCCAATGAAGAGGTTTAGGTGCCTGGGACCACCTGGAGCTGGAATCACAGGAGGACAGTGTGAGGACGTTGCACTAGGGCTGTGCTGTACTGTCCTATTGCTCTTCCATGTATTTGCTCACTGAAACCTTGGTTAGGGGAAGCAACTTCCCTTCTTTTCCTTCTGATCCCCTTAACAAATCCTGTCAATAGAACCTTATAACAAAGCCCCACCTCCCCTTCCTTTACTTAGCAAAAACTCTGGACAACACTGACATCAAGATTGTTGGTCTCTAGTATGGGACATGGAGACTGTTCTCAAACTGAACCTCTCCCTCTCCTCCTCTGCCCCCTCCACTGCCCCAACCTTTGTAAAAGCTTGGTTCTCCTGGACTAGAGGTCGTCTAGGGGGCTAAGCTCTTATCTCTTAGGCACCTCTTTTATTCATTTATTTTACATCATCCATTTCTTCATTGGGCAACTGATGGACACATTCCATCAAACAACAAATGGCCAGGGCGCATGCTGCAGTGCTCCAGTGCTATACCCATGGCAGACATCACTAATTGATCACAGTTTACTTGCTCTGAGTCTAAATGCAGCCTTGGCTGTATCGGTTTTCTATTACTGCGATACCTACCACAAACCTAGCTTAAACTGCATAAATGCATTAGCTTACAGCTCTGTGGGTCTGAAGTCTAACATGGGTCTCATCTGGCTAAAATCTAGGTGTTGACAGGGCTGTGCTCTCATCTAGAGACTCCAGGGGAATTCTCTTGCTTACTCTGGCTGTTGACAGAATTGAGTTCCATGCTGTTGTAAGACTGAAGTCACCATTTCCTAGCTGGCTCTTAGCTGGTGGCTGCCTTTCTCACCCGGAGGTTTCTCTCAGGTCCCTGCACATAACTCCCTACAGCTCACCATCAGAGCGTCGAGTCTGTCTCATGCTGCCATCTCTCTGACCTCCTATTTTGCCTCCTTACCCCCTTTTAAGGACTCGTGTGATTACATTGGCCTACCTGGATAATCCAGGAAAAATCTCCCTATCTCAAAGTCCTTATCCTTAAGAACATCTGCAAACCCCTTTTTGCTATGTCAGAAAATGTAGTCACAAGTTTCAGGGGACTAGTGTGTGAACAGCTTTGGGAGTCATTATCCTGCCTACCATACACCAACTGCAGATCCTTTTCAATGTGCACTCCGGGGGTCACTGCAAATTGAATGATGCTGGAACTTGAAATGAAATCCACCAGACATATTTGCAATATATAAATGAGTATGTGTAACTCATCGGTACCCTCCACTCAGTGTGAACTTCTAGATGGAGATTGTTCTTAGAGTAAATCATAAGATTGCCACTTCCAGGAAAGAAGACAGTAATTAGCTGGCCCTTGTCGTCACTGCACAGTATCTTTCTGGGTTACATCTCAGCCTCCTTGACTGTTGCCACCCCAACTGGGAGCATCGGACTCCCACAGCGCCAGCTGCAGCTGCCAAGCTCCATTGACACGGCTCGACTTCCAGCCACTCAGGGATTCTGAGGCCACAGCTACCTGACATCAAAATAACCCACACCCTTCAAAAAATAATAAGCAAAACAATTATAAACAAAGCAGCCATTTGAGCAAGTGTGGTTTTTTATCCTCTAACTGGTTGTTTTGTCAATTGACAGCCTAGAAAAAGCCTTCGCCAATGAAGGATGTGAGTTATTTAAATAATGGATTTTGTGTGTGCTGAGAATGACTTCGTGGATAAGGGTGATTGACGCCTCCATGGGTCTTAGATAGGCAAGGATGTAATTAAGAAGCCAGCTGATGGGGCTGACAAATCCCCCTCTCACTTTGGAACACTGGCTCATGGAATAAATTGTATTCTTAACCAGCTTTCAAATTAACCATTTCCTTCACTTCCCCTCTTTGTCAGCATGGGTGCATTTTTAGAGGTTACTCCCAGCAGTGCGTTCACTTGGGCCTTAATGAGTTATCTATGAAGAGATAATTTATGATCATTATTAATCTGCACATAAATTTATGACTTTAACTGATTTATTGTTCAACAAAATAAAACCTACACATTGGTTTAAACAAATCAAAAGCTTCTGCAAGAGTTTTAATATTTTCAATTCCTGCTTCATTCCTTTCTCTTTAACTCTTGCTCCAGAGGCAGCACTGTTTAATTTTCTCTCCTTGATCATTATCCTGTGTGTCTAAATATTATGCATAGACCACTCAGCTCTGATTTATCAACTTTGCATTTGCTTGTGGCTTTCTGCTATGATGTATCTCAGAATATCATTGCCATCCACCCCACTTTTTCCAATAGTGTCAAATTATTATTTTTGGTCCCTTTCACAAGCATGAACTCCCCCCTCCCCACCCGCCAGAAATAATCTCTTCTACTCCTAATTCAATCTCCTAATTCTGTCTCAGCTTCTGCTTCTCAGCTAGCACACTGCCACCAGGAGGGTCTGAGGAAGCAGGTGGCAAGATGAGCTTTGCATAAGATCATTCAAAGCAAAAAGATCTCCATTCTCCCACAAGTTAAATTGGTAAATTTAACAAATTTTCAATTAAAATATCAACAGGTGGTTTTATGAAGCTACAAAAGTTGATATTGAAGTTCATATGGCCAATTAAATATAAGAATAGCTAGGGAAACAGAGCTTTTCACACAAACTGTAAAAGCAATCACAGTAAAGATTGTTATGTTTGACTCCATAAATGTAAAAAAAATCATTTGCATAGCAAAATCATCAGGAATAAAGTCAAAAGATAAATGACAATCAGGAGGAAATATTCATAACATATATCAGGACAAAGTGTGATACACCTAATATAAATAATTCTTTAAAATTAAGAGGAAAATGACCAAAAGCCTAATAGATAAATGAGCAAAGGACACAAACAATTTACAAAAAGATACAAAAGTGCCCCACAAAAATGAGAATGTTTTCATTCTCATAAAAGAGAAATGCAAATTAAAACTACACTGAGACAGTATCGTAGGTGTATGCATATGTCCAAACTTATCAAAATGTATACATTAAATATGTGCATTTTTATGTCAAACATACCTCAATAGGGCTTTAAAAAGAAAGCAAAATTTTTCTCAAAAATAAAAAATAAGTAGAACTCCTTAATTAGAAAAATAATCAAAGTCATGCATTGGAAGCTCAACATAGAAACATTCTTAATGACCTCCAAATTCAGCCATAAAATATCAAAACTATACCAGAAAGACATTTACGAATACCTTAAAAAAAAAAAGGAGCGTTGCCATATTTAAAGATTTGAAGATTTTATACTATAAACATGCCCGCCATCCCTCTGCTGATCTGCAGATTCAACGCAATTATAAGTGAAATGCAGCAATAAAAACATAGCATGAATTGATACTGGGCCCTGTGGGATGATTTTCTGATAAATTTAGAGATTGTTAAAGCTGTCTAAAGGGGCTGAAAAAGGAGAAATCAGATATTTTGGTAAAACAGCAATAGTCATACAGTGAGAAGCAAGGTTAAATTAGAAAGACATAGGTAGCCAATTAGAGAATTAGAAGTGATGTCCCATAATCCTAAATGCATCGCTAGAACGAATAGTTGGCTGGGGCAGGGGTGGGAACCATTTGTTTATTTGGGAGCAAAACAGATTGATTACCTATGCAAAGGCTAAAAAGAAAACTGCCAAATCACTTTCGTCAAACCACATGGCTAACACCCTGCAGCTCATCAATTAGAAAGGTGGAAATCTCGTAAGACATAAAGAGGAAGAGATAAATGCTTAGTAAGAAGTTTAACAAAACGTGGAAAGTCTCTACACTTCAAACTACAAAATTTTGCCGTAAGAAATTGAAGATCTAAATAAATGAAGATATATACAACCCACAAAATAAAAATAAATAAGACTACACTGATATTTCCATTCCTCACACATCAGAGTGGCAAAAAAGGTTATAAGCATGACAACCCATATTATTGGCAAAACCGCGAGGAAGCTGCCTTCTCTGATATTGGTAATCAGAATGATAATTGGTACAAACCTTTACGGAAGGGAGGTTGGCAATATCTAACTAAACTACAAATGTGTTTACCTTCTGAACTATAAATCTAAGCCAAGATGATTCTTTACAGCACTGCTTGTAATAGCCAAATATTACTGCCTAGATGCCCACATCTACGACTGTGAATGAATCAGCTGTGGTACATTCACATAACAGAGTACTATGAGACCCTACAAAAGAATCGAAGATTTCCATAGAAAGAGCTGGAGGGACTTCCAGAAGACATTATTAAGTTTAAAGAAAAAAAGGTGAAGTTTAAAAGAGTTCAAAAGAAAGGGGGGAATAAAATACATATGTATCAGCTCATTTGTGCAAAGAAACACAGGAAGGAACCAGAAATGATTGGCATTGGTTACCTCCAGAGAATGGGTTGAACAGGATAGGAAAGGGAGTGGGCCTTCCTGCATTTAGTTCTGACTATTAAAACCATATTAATGTTTCATATGCTTAAAATCATTAGGAATGAGAAAAAGCTACCAATAAAATACAAACAGAAACAAATCGACTTCATTATTATGTGATTTCAAATGAACAGCACCACCACACTGGAGGATGAGGAAGAAAGACACACCCAAGTACCATGTGAACACAGTACTTTCACTGTCCCTAGGCTAGAGACAGAAGGATGAGTAAGCGAACTCTGAACTCCAGCTAGAAGGTCAGTTTTTCTCAGTGGTATGGGTTAGCACTTTGGACACTACGCTCTATACATTAGCACTGAGGAAATGAGTAAACATCTTGTGCGTTGTGGCAGCCATGTTTCTCAATACCCGAGAAGGAAATTATAAATATGGAGATTGGGAAAGTTCAGAGTGAACCCTGAAGTCTTGTATTGGGGGTATCAGGTAACATGAAATTTAAAATAGATAAAGAAGGGCCGGGCGCAGTGGCTCACGCCTGTAATTCCAGCACTTTGGGAGGCCGAGGCGGGTGGATCACGAGGTTAAGAGATCGAGACCATCCTGGTCAACATGGTGAAACCCCGTCTCTACTAAAAATACAAAAAATTAGCTGGGCATGGTGGCGCGTGCCTGTAATCCCAGCTACTCAGGAGGCTGAGGCAGGAGAATTGCCTGAACCCAGGAGGCGGAGGTTGCGGTGAGCCGAGATCGCACCATTGCACTCCAGCCTGGATAACAAGAGCGAAACTCCGTCTCAAAAAAAAAAAAAAAAAAAAAAAAAAAAAAAAAAAAAAAAAAAAAAGATAAAGAAATAGGTAGAAAGATGGTTGAATAGATAGATACAGACAGACAGACAGTCATAGACATTGATATAAATGCTTATTTTGTTCTGTCTTC
Source organism: Aotus nancymaae (assembly GCF_030222135.1). Taxonomy (NCBI): domain Eukaryota; kingdom Metazoa; phylum Chordata; class Mammalia; order Primates; family Aotidae; genus Aotus; species Aotus nancymaae. The sequence goes on from NW_026988444.1 coordinate 598,419, forward strand.
TGCTGAGGGCCTAGGAACAATGATACCAAGTGGTAAGGAGCAAGCCTTCCACCAAGATCTTGGTTTCTAAACACTAAAACAAAGAAAAAGAAATAGAGGAGGAAGGAAAAAGAGGAGAAGAGCAGAGGGGAGGGGAGGGGAGGGGAGAAGAGGGGAAGAAAGGAGAAAACAGGGCTTCTTGGAGAAATGGCTGGTTTCAGGTCTGAAGGTGGAAAGCTTCAACACAGTCTGGCACATCCTGCTGTGCCTGGAGGTAAGAATGTGCACTAAAAACGGTGAAAATATGTCGAAAGGACATGAGACCATCTTGTCTGTTCCAAAAGGCAAATCTGGAACAATTTAAGCATCACAACAAATAGTAAGAAAATGCTGATACAAACAAAGGGAAAAAGAAAAAAAACCTCATTCTTACAGTAGAATGCCAACGAATACGGGTACATGGAATCGTGAAATCAGAAAGCCACCATTTGGCAACCACCATGATACATTCTGATTCAGGACATGAGCAGTGAATGAATAACCACGTATCCCTGCAGCGATGGTAAAGAAACACTGCCTAACCTAATGAGAGAGAAGATAACTTACAGAACAGCTAGGAGAACTAGAACGCTCTTCCATTGGGAAAACCCAATTGCAAGAGAGCTGAGAGCTGATCGGGGAAAAGATTTATTTCTTTGTTCCCTGTCCTCTTTGGTTTCCCTTGAGCCCCGTCACTGTCAGGCACATCGAATAAGATGCCCAGCACAGGTCTGACAGAGCTGGGGGAGGGTATATACCCATGAGCTACCAGACTAGAATTGTTCTGTTGTTTTCAAGGACAGCCTAGGAAGCAAGTTGGTACAGAGTAGTCAGGATTCTTCTGAAAGCCAGTGGGTCTGTGGTGCGGAAGCAGTCTGCAGATGATTCTCCTCCTTGGAAATCGTTGGAGGGATTCGTTAGCACCACCACCAAGGCGGCCTCTTCAAATGCACGCGATCATAATCCCAAATCACAGGCTTCGAGTCCCTGCGTGCACAGTCGCCTGTGACTTGCAGCATTTTTCTTACATTGGCTGTTCCTTTAAATGAAACGTATCAAGACAGTCGTGGGGTGTGCACCGCATGGTTAGCCTCCCTGTCTCTGGCAGCCCTCCTGAATGACACTAAGGAGCATAATGACATTCTTCCAGACCTGGCTCAATCATTTTAATCACATAAAGCATAAGCACCCCTGTTGCTAATCCCAGCTCAGGGCTTCCCGGTTCCTGAAGTCAGCCTAGTAGGGAATTCAATTAATGATCCACCCTGGCAGAATAATTTACTCAGTTGTTACAACTGGGAAAAGAGATTCACAGAAATGGGGACTGCAGGTTACCACGCAACCCCTTTGCATCTCATACCCAGCGGCGCTGCCTCTTAGAGGAAGGATGGCGGTTTTGTTTTGGGTCATTTGTCGAATCGAAATTTCCATTTTCTTGTCTAGTCACCAGTTTCCATCTGTTTAGCAAAAGGACTCTGAAAACACTACTCCTATGTTTAGTTTCTTGGAATGTTGTGTGTCTACTTAAAGAGTTTCCCTTCTTATTTTTTTTTAGAGAAGTAAAATTATATTCAGTGTGCATGACAGCAGCACTTTCTTTCTAGACTGTAGAAAGAGAAGTCATTCAGGCCAAGCACCGTGGCTCACCCCTGTAATCCCAGCACTTTAGGAGGCTGAGGCAGGTGGATCATCTGAGGTCAGGAGTTTGAGACCAGCCTGGCCAACATGGCAAAATCCCATTTCTACTAAAAATACAAAAATCAGCTGGGCATGGTGGTGCACACCTGTAGTCCCAGCTGCTCAGGAGGCTGAGGCAGGAGAATTGCTTGAACCCAGGAGGAGGAGGTTGCAGTGAGCCAAGATCACACCACTGCACTTCGGCCTGGGCAAAAGAACAAGACTCCATCTCACCAAAAAAAAGAAAGAAAGAAAGAAAGAAAGAAAGAAAGAAAGAAAGAAAGAAAGAAAGAAAGAAAGAAAGAAAAGTAATTCAAAACTTAAAATTTTTGTTTTAATTTCACATGAATATAGTTTAGACGTAGTATCCAAATAGATTTTTTATTTGGTGTTCTGAAGTCCTTTCTCTCAATACCTCTTTAAACTGCCAGTTTTACAAGTTATATTTATTTCAGAAAAATTAAAAATGTTATTTTTTCCTCCTTTTTCTAAATGAACATATAAATGTCTTGGAAGAGTTGAGTAACCATATTGCAGAAAACATGGAAAATAGAAAATATTCTTCACAGCCCTAGTGTCAGAAAACAAATGTTTGGTGTTTGTTAGAAGTACTTTGGCCCCGTCTGTTGTTTGCCTTTTGATTTTTGTACTTTTTATATTCACAATTTTTTTATTTTATTTATTTAGCTATCATTTTTAAGCTTAGAAAGTGTTTCAGAAAAATCTGAGGCCTCATAAAATTTTAAGGAAAAGAGAATCAATTCCTGAATTGGAGAACACCAGACTGAAAAATGTTCAGTGTTCCAGTGGCAAATTGCCAAATTACCTGGGGCAAGTATTTATGCGGTAAATATGGAAGCAAAATAAAGAAATTATTTGGTTGGTTTGCAATTACAAAATTGCCTTTTTTTAAGTACTATGATGGAAAGTCACAAAATCATATGTCAGTTGGATGTTTATCGTATGTTAGTTGGCTGGGTTATGTTTTAGTTGTAACATAAGCATTTATCAAAAATGACCCAAGTTTTGTTTTGCTTATGTTTACAATGTAAGCAAAATTGAAGATATTTGTAAGACGTACCTGATTTTGTTTGCTCAGAAATTTTTCAGGCCTGAGTCTTCATTTTAATTTTTTTCTTTTAACATTTTGCCGCCTTTATTCATTCCTTCAGCAAAACACTGAGCAAATGGCATAGCGTTCCTCTGGCTTAGCACTATTGATGCAGTTGTGGGGACAGTCAGGAAGATATTACCATTATCAAAAAAAGATGCTGGGGTTCAAAGTCATATCACTGCCAGGAATTACATAGTCGGTGTTGGATTCCTCAAGTTGTCTGAGCCAGATGGCAATCATTTAAAACCCTTGGGACTGTACGATACACCAGGGGTAAACCTAATAACCATAGGAGAATAATAGCCAAGGACCGAAAAACTTCCTCTGAGCAAAGATTTCCAGGAGTCAAGATTTAACCAACTGAATAAACAAATGGAAGGGGCAGTGCTTTTCTGATTAAGGGGAAAAAATAATATTTTTTCTTTAAGATCTTTTAGGTATAGGGCAACAATTTCTAATTTATTAACATAGTAACAACTTTTTTATCACAGCACAAGTTGTCGCTTATCAAGTTGTTGAGGTATCAAGAGTTTCTATTTTGGAGTACTATTGAGGCTCAATTGTTCATTTCAGATTGCATTGCTTGATCAGAATTCAAAGTATTTTTCTATGAAAACAAAAGAAAAACAAAGGTTAATATTTGAAGCAAACTATAGTCTTTCTTATCTGTCAAAAGGCAGCCAGTCAAGATTTTAGATTTTAGATTGAAGCATCTTTAGATGATGGAACGGAGATGGCAGTAGAATGTTTCCCATGTTGATGAAAAGAGTCAAACTGTAAAGTAATTGAAATTCTGAGCCAAATACGAGTGACCAATGGCCCATGATGTAGCCCTCAGAAAATCCCGAGAACGTGTGCCCAAGGTGGTCAGGGTACAGCTTGGTTTTATACATTTTAGGGAGATGTGAGACATCAATCAAATGCTTGTAAGATTTACACTGGTTCCATCTGGAAAGGCAGTTAGGTTGGCAATTGGTTGAAAGAGTTATTATCTAAAGAACTGGAATCGATAGAACAGGGGTTATGATGATAAGGGGTTGTGGAGACCAAAGTTTCATCATGCACATGAAGCCTCCAGGTAGCAGGCTTCAGAGAGAATAGACTGTGAATGTTCCTTATCAGACTTAAGGTCGTGATGTTAATGCTGGTCAACTTTTCCCGAATTCCAACAGAGAGGAGGGTATAATGAGGCATATTGGATACCCCATTCCTGTCGTGGCCTGAACCAACTTTGGAATGCCCTTGGCCTCGAGGAGGGGTCCACTCAGATGATTGGGGGGGCCTTAAAATTTTATTTTAGTTTATGCTAGATTTAGTTAAATTCACAGAGATAAAACCTCAAAGAAGATGAACAAGACTACACTTTGATCATGGGTGCACTATATTTTTCTATTGAAATACAATGTTTTTTAGAGTTACTCCCATTTTTACTAAAAATAATCAGTTGATTCTCTGTGGTGCTGGTGCCCCTCCACCCACACGTTCCCGATGGCCTTCATGAACAGCATGTCCCCAGGCCTTCCTATGGAACAGGGAACATCACATTCTACTGAAGTCTTCTGGCCCCTGCCAACCCAAGGGGAGCACTGAAGAGAAGACTGCCCCTTAGAAGAGTCCTATATTGGGCAGAAACTGATCAGTCATGGTATCCCCACCATGCTCAATCATTGGCTGAGGGCCATCTAAGAAGACTATGGCTTCTTCTCCAAAGCAAGGCAGGTCCTGAAGACATTGACAGCTGCAGTCCATCTGCTAACTGCACTTCAATGTCAGGGAAGACTAAAGCAACACACCTCCAGAGTTGCTACATCTCTGGTGTGATGAGAGGTGTTCTCATAATTATCTATATTCTTGTTGTTGTTTTTATGTCTTCTCAACGGATGTGTATGAATTGTATATTCAGAAAACCTATACATATATTTTATAAAAATTAACTGATCGGTTTGGCACATTTCCCACAATCCTTTGCAGTGTTGGTGGTCTTAGAGAAGATAGAGTTGCAAGAATTGAGGGAAGACTACAGGAAATAAGGGAGTTGCTAGGTATCCATTCCCTGATTGGCAACATGACTATACATTACTTCCTCATAGAGTTTTTATTCTGACCACATGAGACATCTGTGTTCTCTTCCGGTGCCATGACTGACACATGGTAGGTTTGCAGTGTGGGGTCACAGCACTCAGGCATCCAAAGAGGAGGGGGTGGGACACTGGGGAGGAGTATTAGATCTTTCTCACACTGCTACAAAGAAACACCTGAGACTGGGTAATTTATGAAGAAAAGAGGTTCAATTGGCCCACAGTTCTGCAGGCTATACAGGAAGCATGATGCTGGCATCTGCTTGGCTTCTGGGGAGGCCTCAGGAAACTTACCATCATGGCAGAAGGTGAAGGGGGAGCGGGCACATCACATGGCCAGAGTAGGAGCAAGAGAGAGGAGGAAGATGCCACACACTTTAAAACAGCCAGATCTTGTGAGAACTCTCTCACTATCATGAGGACAGTACCAAGAGGATGGTGCTAAACCATTCAGGAGAAATCCACTCCCAAAATCCAATCACCTCTCGCGAGGCCCCACCTCCAGCACTGGGGATTACAATTCAGCATGAGATTTAGACAGGGCATATATCCAAACCATGTCAGGAGAAGTCATTTACCACAATAAGAGGAGGAGCTGAAAGGGCAGTTTATGAGAAACTGAGATGAGATGAGGGCTGATCTCTGCAGATGTCTCTGGGAAGATGGAAAGAAGCTACTGAAAATAATTCTCATGACCCTGGAACCAAATTTCCCTACTTTCCTTCATTCTCGGGAGGGCTCGCCTGCGTGGTATCATACTGGTAAAGCCTCTTCTATCTAATTACTGTGCTTCCTGCCCTCCCTGAGAAGGGGCATCACCCATTTCTACCTTCATCCTATGACCAGGGAAACCAAGGGAGAAGTGCCAAGTTATGAGCCTAAGAACACACGTTAAAGAAGCTCCTCTGTTTCTTCTATGGCCGCATGGACAGCATGCTGGTTTTTCTTGGGTACGTAAATGGAAAATGAAAGCTGTGGGTTTTGCTTTTGTTTTTGTTTTTCTTTAGCGAGTAGGGATCTTCATGCCAAGTTCAGCATCTCAGATTCTTTTTCTCCTGTTAGATATATTTTTAAATTTGTTTTTAGGTATCTTGCTTTACATGATGAGTTTTAACACTTAAGACGTCTTAAAGCTAACGGAAGTGGAAGTGTAATTCTTGAGCTAAAAAAAAATCTGTCTTATGGAACAAATATGAAGATTAATGAGTTAATATTTACACAAAACTTGGAGAACATTGGCAAGTCGTAGTTTTAAATACAAAGTCATAACCAGAAATATTCTAATGTCCTCTTCCATTCTGGAAGCTGGGGAGCCCTTGTTTACTCATTAACTCCCAGTTAAGAAAAGCATGGTTTACAGCTGTCACACTTCTCTAAGTTCCCAAATTAAGCTTCCTTGGGAACCTTCCAGTGGGTTCTTCAAAAAACATAATAATAAGGGAAACAGCAATCCAGGACTTAGTGTTCCTTTTCCAGGCCTGGCTGTCGCCTGCCCACAGAACCTTCACCCACTCTTCTCTCATCGGGCCTCCGTCTTTTCATCCCCTTTGAGTGGCTTGGAGAGTGGATTTTAGCCAATTGAAGGTGACAAGTCCTGGGACTACCTGATGAAAGCCACAGACTTTTCCCCCGGTAATGTGGCACACAACATTGTTGTGGGTAGCGATTGTCTGAGGCCAGTATCATGTGGGCAGTAAAAATTTACCACGACAGTTGTAGGTTAAGAACAGCAGACTTGAGGTCGAGGCTGGTGGATCATTTGAGGCCAGGAGTTCAAGACCAGCCTGACCAATATGGCAAAACCCCGTCTCTACTAAAACTACAAAAATTAGTCAGGCCTGGTGGTGCATGCCTATAGTCCCAACTACGCAGGAGGCTGAGGCATGAGAATTGTTTGAACCCTGAACCCGGAAGGTGGAGATTGCAGTGAGCCGAGATCACACCACTGCACTCCAGCCTGGGTGACAGAGCAAGACTCTGTCTCAAAAAAAAAAGGCAGATTTATTAGGAAAAGTATAAAAATACACTGCAAGGGTACAAGGGACAAATTAGTAAGAGAGGAGCAGACTGCAAAGAGACAAAGCTTGCTGGAAATATTACAGGCTGGTGCTTGTGCTCCGTGCTGGGGAGGGCTTTGTCCAGTATTGGTAACGTCAGGGTTGCAGTGAGCTAACCTGGCTTTTGAGGCGGAGTCACACTCTGTCACCTGGGTTGGAGTGCAGTGGTGCAATCTCCACTCACTGCAACCTCTGACTCCTGGATTCAAGCGATTCTCCTGCCTCAGCCTCCCAAGTAGCTGGGATTACAGGCGTGTGCCACGATACCTGGTTAATTTTTTGTATTTTTAGTAGAGACGGGGTTTTGGCATGTTGGCCAGGCTGGTCTCAAACTTCTGGCCTCATAACTTGCATTTTTCTATTTCAGCCAAGGATCTGGTGATAGTTTGGGTGCAGGAAACAACTGGGTTATTTGTGCAGGAGAGCTACGTGTTCCAGACCAGGAAGAAGGGCAGATTTATAGCTTACCTGCTTTCTCTTTTTGCTTTCCCTTGGTCCTGCCAGCCTGACTCCTTTTCCCTTATTAGAGCTCCACAGACATTTCATGTACAATGTCAGGAACCTGTGGAAGAGGAAAGCCCACTCCTGATGACCCCAGATGACCCCCAGGTCTCTGCCAACTCTTAAATGTAGTAATCCCAAGATGAAGGCGCCTCTTTGGAGCAGGAAACCAAATGTAGATGGATCAAGCTGCCAGCTGCCCTTAGAGAGCAGCCTGCCATTCTCACACCTCTCCTGGGTCTCACTGAAATGAGACTTGTGGGGAAGAGGGCACAATGCCGGGAAAGGCTGTGGAGCATGACCAGCTGCTGGTTCTTCTCTGAGACCACAAATATTCCCATGTTTTGAAATTGTTGTTCCCTTTTCCTGGTATAAGCTTGAATTTTTCTCCTCTAAATTATGTCTACCCAGCACTATATTCACTTTGATTTTGTAGCTAAGGCTTTCTGGTAGTCACTATCCCTGGTTCTATTCTTGAGTCTTTAACTAACTCCATGAATCCAAATTAGCAAGATCATCCTCTCACTCATCAGAGGTAAGTCTTAGCTGATCATTTTATACCCATTCTTCCTGTAAAGCAATTCCTTTAATGCAGCTCACACAGGGACACTTTGACTCGCAGAGGGACTGTATCTAATTAGACAAAGCAGAAACACTAGCGTCTCAGGGCTGTGTTCCGGGTTGAAGCCTCTGGAGATGAGTTCTCCTGACCTCCTTTTTAGGGAAGATGCCTGACCCATCCTGGCCTTTGGCACCTCCAGTTTTCTTGTCCCACCCTCAATGGTTCAGAGACCTCACAGATCCACCCCATGCTGCCTCTGCTTTTGGGGGCCCAGATGGGCAGTGCTCCTCTCCATGGGGTCTTGCCCTGGGCAGACCTGACTCTGAATCAGTTGAAGATGCAGCAGTGCAAATTCTTTGGGTTGCAAATCACAAAAGCCTGACTCAAAGAAGTATAAGCAAAAAGGGGGATGTATTTAAAGAGTCATGACGTGTGTGAATAACTCAACAGTAAGAATCCATCTAGGCATCAGACATAAATGAATCAGGAAAGTGGGAGGCAGGTGCTCTCAGGAGCCTCTCTCCCCTCTCACCTCCCTACCAAACTCCCTTCCCTTCTTTAGCCCACATGGCAGAAACGACAGTTTTGCTTTAAAACTTCAGGCACCTAAAGGAGGCTGACTTTCTCAATTCCAAGTTCAAAAGCCCCGCAGAGCACTCTTGCCCACTTTGGGTCCTGTGATTCAGGTGAACTGATGATCCAGCCCACAGCAAATGCAGTGGGGTCATGGGGCCATCTCACAGCAGCTGCCCTGGGGAGCCAGGAAGGACACAGAGGACAGTGAGTGAAGTTCCCAAACATGAGTGGAAAGGTGCTGGCTGTGAAGACCTCCTCCTCTTCTTCTTCCTCCTTCCTCTTCCTCCCTCCTCCTACCCCCTTCTCCTCCTCCTCCTCTTCCTTTCTCCCTCCTCCTCCTCCTTCCTCCCCCCTCCTCCTTCTCCCTTCTCCTTCCTCCTTCCTCCACTTTCCTCCTCTCTCTCCTCCCCCTCCCCCTCCTCCTTCTTCCTCCCCCTCCTCCTTCTCCCTTCTCCTTCCTCCTTCCTCCCCTTTCCTCCTCCCTCTCCTCCCCCTCCCCCTCCTCCTCCTTCCTCCCCCGTCCTCCTTCTCACTTCTCCTTCCTCCTTCCTCTCCTTTCCTCCTCTCTCTCCTCCTCCTTCCTCCCCCTCCTCCTCCTCCCTTCTCTTTCCTCCTCCCTTCTCCTCCTCCTTTCTCCTCCTCCTCCCTCTCCTCCCTCCACTTCCATTTTTTCCTCCTCCCCTCTCCTCCCCCTCCACTCTCCTCCTCCTCTTCCCCCTCCTCCCTCCTCCTCCTCTCCCTCCTCATCTCCCCTCTTCTCCCTCCCTTCTCCCTTCTCTTCTCCCTTTTCCCACCTCCTCCTTTTTCTCCCTCCTCCCCCTCTTCCATCCTTCCCCCTGCTCCCTCCTTGTACTCCTCCCTCCTCCTCCTTCTCTCTCTTCATCCTTCTCCCTCTTTCTTTTCCTCGTCCTCCTTCCTCCTCATTTCTCCTCCTCCTTTCTCCTCCTCCTCCCTCCTCCTCCTTTCTCCTCCTCCTTCTCCCTTCTCCTCCTTCCTCCTCCTCCCTCCTCCTCCCCCTTCTCCCACTACTTCCTTCTCCTCCCTCCTTGTTCTTTTCCCCCTCCTCCTACCTCTTCATACTTCTCCCTCCTCCTCCTTCCTCCTCCTTCCTCCTCCCTCTTTCTCCTCCTCCCTCCTCCTCTTTCCCCTTCCTCCTCCTCCCTCCTCTTCTTCCCCCCTCCTCCTCTCCCCTTCTCCTTCCCCCTCCTCCTCCTTCCTCCTCATCTTCTCTCCTCCTCCCTCCTCCTCTCTCTTCCTCCTCCCTTCTCCTCCACCAAGGCCCATTCCTGTTCCCCCAGCTCCCTGCCCTCCCCCGGAAGCAGAAGTCGGGCAAAGATCAACATCAGAATGAAGGAATCCACCAAGTCTATGAAGGAAACAACCTCGAAGGACACACACTGAGACATCGTGATCAGTAGAGCCTTCCTGGAACTTCCCACACCAAGCAGGTCACACAGCTCTGACTGTCCCAGTTACCACCCTGTGCACACTGGTGAAAGTCTCTCCTGCACCTCTGACTATCTCTGTGAGTAGTCAAAGGGCCCTCCCCTAAAAATAGGGAAATGTGTTTTCTACCACTCTGGCTTCTGCTCTAGAAAATGAAGTTCTTTTGACCTTAAGGCAGTTTACAATTTCTCTGAGAAAAAGAGGTTTCCGTACACAGTCCTTCTCCAGTCTTGCTGGAAAAGACCGTCAGGGGTGGTGGTGGTTCTGCACGTGGCCGGTGCCCGGGGGAACCACAGTACTGCTGCTGTTACATTTAGAAACGCGTGTGCATTTCTCTAGGAAGTTCTTAGCTTCTGTAAGATTCTCAAAATTATCCTCGTGAGGTGCCACAGACATGGGTTGGACAGGGCAGCCACTGCCCAGCCCCGGCCAAACGTCAACTCTAATGTGAGAGAAAAACTAAGCAGGTGAACAGGCGCACACCGGGGATCAGACAAAGGGTGCAAAGAGTTTTTAATGAAACAAGGGCTGAGATGGGGGACTCTAGGCAGCACCCACTTCTCTGGAAGACTCTGGAAAGGAACAACATTTAAATTGAGATGTGAAGGAGAGAAGCAGCCACACATTCCACAGGAAATGGCACAAAAAAAGTCTTGGAGATGGGACGGAATAGCGCATTTAAGGGACAGAAAAGGCACGAGACTACAGGGGCCTGGCTCTGAACTGAAGGTGGCGGGTCGGAGGGGACGTCAGACAGGGCTTCCTCTAGGTGCAGTGGGAACGCTCTGAGGGCAGCACTTGGGCAGATTTCAGTGCTTGGCTCCCTCTGGGGCTGGGCGAAAACTGATTGGAACAGCTAACAGCGGCCACAGGGAGACAAGTTACAGGCTGGTGAATGGCCCTGGGCCACATCTGGGGGAAGGCTGGTCTAGACCCAGGAAGGCGAGGCAGGAAACCTGGCTGCCCACCCTCCCTGGCTCCTCTGACACGGCAACACTCCTCCTTCAAAAGGTGTCACCTTCTCCCAGGATTACAGCTGCCAGCCTGCTCCAGACGCACAAAAGAAAAAGAGAACATTTTGGGGAGCAGAATCCAATTTCAAAGAAATCAGTTCCACAAGACCAGGCTTCCCCGCACCCACTGCTGCCCGCATCCCACCGCACACCACTGCCAGGCTCCTTGTCCACAAAAAGCAAACCCTACTGGCATTTTTCTTTCCCAAACCTTCAGTGACTCAGTCTCTCTCTCACTCTCTTTCTGTTTCTCTCCACAGTCTTTCTGTCGCTCTCAGTAGTCTCTCAATATACATATACTTGAGGATGCATCAGAGAATGTGGACGAGAAGATTTTAATTATCTTTCATCATCGATGGCCAGTTTTATTCGTTAGCAATAATGCAAAAATTGATCAGGCAGAATCCACACGCAAGAAGGACTGTGTTTTTAATTAAAGATGTTTTATGCATTGAAAATCAATGTTTAAATAGATCAATTTAAGTATGATCCCTTTTGGCTACATTTACACATCACATATTTATCTATGTGTCATTTGCTATCAACAGCATAACTGTCATCTCCAGGAATTTTGTAGGATAAGTGGAGAGAATTTCTTTCCCTCTTTTATTGCATATTGTTTTGTTCCAGTCTGTAAGCACTGAAATACCATATCACAGATGAAATATGAACAGTGAGGAGGTCTGCTAATAAAATAACAAGCTTTTACTTCAATAGTGAAACATACCAGGGAAAGTGGCTTTATTAGCCAAGGTGCTCTTTCCTCAGCCAGGAACAATGAAGCTTTAAACGATTTTATATCTGATATTAATAAGTCCTTTCAGCATTCGAAAGAAACACATAATACTCTGATTTAGGCCGGGTGTGGTGGCTCATGCCTGTAATCCCAGCACTTTGGAGGCTGAGGCAGGTGGATCACTCGAGGTCAGGAGTTCAAGACCAGCCTGGCCAACATGGTGAAACCCCATCTCTACTAAAAATACAAAAATTAGCCAGGTGTAGTGGTGGGTGCCTGTAATCCCAGCTACTTGGGAGGCTGAGGCAGGAGAGTCGCTTGAACTCAGAGGCAGAGGTTGCAGTGAGCTGGGATCGCTCCATTGCACTCCAGCCTGTGCACAGAGCAAAACTCCATCTAAAAAAAAAAAAAAAAAACCTCTTATCTGTTGATGGAAAACATTGTCTTGTGATGCAAATATGTTGGTCACATCGAAAACTTAGGCTGAAATAAAGAACATTGCTCTCTAATTATAAAATGTTTCTAGTGACTCTCCGAAATGAAATTCTCAAATTATCCTAAATGTCTCTCTCTTAACTCAGTTTTTTCCCTTCCATCTATATTTTCCTGGAATTCCAGTGAAACGCCAATTTAGAAAAATAGCTAACTTAAATATCACCAACTAATTTAATTCAGTTGAACGTGAAGTTTTCTGGAGTTTGGACTTCTGTCTTCTTGAGCACAAGGGACCACTCTCACTTGCCAAGGGGCATTTCTCTTTAGCTCCATTACCCATCCCACCAGACACGGGCTCAGTTCAGCACCCAGAAGTCAATTTGGCCTCTATTAAAGAAAATGAAAAGTGATTCTTGAGGAGTAAGTGTATAACAAACAAACTCAGGTGAAGTTATCAGTTAGGTGAGGTTCAGTGACCTCCCATGTGTGTGCTGATCAAGACAAGGAGCAGTGAGACTCCAAACTCCAGCCGCTTACGCTGAACGATCTGCAACCTGCCTTTCAGCCTGAGGAGCTGTCCGCAGAGCTGAAACTTCTGCATTCTCTGCTCGTCCACATCAAGCCTCTTTCCAGGCCTCATCTGTCATGCCAGCTTGGTTTTCAGAACCAGGGAGTATCTATAAATAGCCTGTGCAGGGTTGGAATGGGCTGCTGATCTCCTCAGCTCAGGGATCTGGACCAGCACTGCCTCCCTGCAGTCCCTTCAGGGCTGGGATGGTTCCTGCTGTGGATGCCCTGAGCAGGATTTGCAGAGACTGGGCTCTGAACCACAGGGATCCAGGAGAGGTATGGCATGCTAGGTCCAGCTTGTAACAGCTCATGAGAGCCAATTAGTACATTTTCAGAAATTCTGCAAGCCAGGTGGCAAACGAATGGTAGCTTGAAATCAGCCACAGTGGAGTCATTTATACTACCGAAATCAGCAAATGCTGAAACTGGGGCTTTGGGTTTTGGTTTTTGTTTTTTTCCATAAAGCCCACTGTTGAACTATTGTTAAACAGTTACCAGCATACCACTGCAGCTGGGTCACATCTCGTCTACCAGGAGAACCTCACACAGCCTTCCTAATTGCTTTCATGGGCTACTGGAGAGCCCAGAAAGATGGTACTGAAGGAGATGAGATTTCCCAGAAGGAAGTATGATTGAAGTCAGAGGTTATAGCAGAAATATTCTTCCATTTGGAACCTGGAAACATGAGCCACTTCTGCTGCCTTTCACAGAGTAAGATGGCATAAGAGATGTCTGTGACAGCTTGAAAGGCTGCATCTTTATTTTCTTTTGTTTTTAATATTGCTTCTCTGAGATTCTACAGGATGGCTATATTAGTCCTTTTTCACACTGCTGATAAAAACATACCCAAGACTGGGAAGAAAAAGAGATTTAATTGGACTGACAGTTCCACATGGCTGGGGAAGCCTCAGAATCATGGCAGGAGGCAAAAGGCACTTCTTACATGGCAGTGGCAAAAGGAAAAATGAGGAAGATGCAAAAGCAGAAACCCCTGATAAAACCACCAGATCTCATGACACTTATTCACTATCAGGAGAACAGTATAGGGGATCCACTCCCATTATTCAAATGATCTCCCACCAGGTCCCTCCCACAACACATAGGAATTATGGGAGTGCAAGTCAAGATGACATTTGTGTGGGGACACAGCCAAACCATATCAATGGCCTTAGAAGAAAAGATGCAATTGAAGTAAAAGCTAGTAAGGTCACTCTCTATTCCATTTTCTGGGAAAGAAGTAAATTTCTATGTGAATGCTTAAGTGACACCCAAGGTTAATTGTAGGACAGGATGATGGTGAAAATACATTAAAGACAGATATCCTGTGTGGTGCATACTCTCACTGTAGCAATGCACCCTGGCCCCATATGGCCGTGGGCCTTACATTGCAATGAATGCCCACCCTACTTCCAACCCAGCAGCTGCATCTCTTTGCCTGAGGGCTTGCCACTAGAAAATATAAGCCCCCAGGGAGCAACCCTCCATCAAAAACCGGCAGGATTTAGTGTGTAAACGTCCCAGCACCTATGTTAGGATATCTCTGAGGCATATGCACACTGTCGTGGAAAGTTCCCCAGCTCGCTAAAGAGCCAGTGCCCCACTCTGTCATTGGCTTGACAACGCACTCTGTATTGGATTTCCTTCCTCTCTTCCCTGTTTCACTTCCCCACTCTTTACTACTGTTTTCCTTTTTTTTTTTTTTTTTTTTTTTTTTGAGGTGGAGTCTTGCTCTGTTGCCAGGCTAAAGTGCAGTGGCACGATCTCAGCTCACTGCAACCTCCACCTCCTGGGTTCAAGCAATTCTTCTGCCTCAGCCTCCAGAGTAGCTGGGATTACAGGTGCCCGCCACCACGCCCAGCTAATTTTTGCATTTTTAGTAGAGATGTGGTTTCAACATGTTGGCCAGGATGGTCTTGATCTCTTGACCTTGTGATCCACCCAAAGTGCTGAGATTAAAGGCATGAGCCACCGCACCTTGCCTTTACTACTGTTTTCTAGGATTACCTCCCAAGCAAACTACTGGGGCTGCCCCAGCCCTTCCCCACCCAAAGCCTGCATCCGGGGAAGATAGATTAAGACTATCTACTCTTTCACTGAAACTTTGCTCATCCAGGGCCTGATCATTTGTGCACCCCTGTCTCATGAAGGGCCTGCACTGAGACACAATGACTGTATATGCCAGCCAGAGTTCCTCCTGCATGGGAACTTAGAGCAGGGCATTGGTTACATAATTTAATGAGAAATCATATACAACTGAGGCCCCATTTAATTCTTTTTTTTTTTTTTTCTGGTGGCATAAAAACAAGCTTTATTGAGCCCCTCAGCACTAGTTCTCTTTCTCCTGCACAGTCTTGGTTGGCCCCATTTAATTCTAAAGCCCTTATTCAATTATCTGTAGGGGCCTGAGGACTGAGCGGAGAATGTGTGTCTGATGGGTTTTTTTAAGTACTATTATATAAATTTTCAAGCATAGACAAAATTAGAGTACATTAGAGTATAATGAACTCTTAGGTTCTCATCACCCAGCTTTAATAGTTATCTACATATTAATAGTCCCTCACTTCCTTTTGCAGGATTATTTTAAAGTCAATTTAAGATATCATATTATTTAATTTGTAAATACTTCAACAGAAATCTCCAAAAAATAAGGTCTCCTGAAAATAACAATATAAGAGCATTTATTAGAACACACTACTAATCATACTTAATGGTGAAAGACTGAAAAATTTCCTAAAATCAAAAACAAGACAGTGATGTCTGCTCTTGTCACTTCTATTCAACATTGTGTTGGAGGTTGTAGCCAGGTCAATCAGGCAAGAAAAAAAGACAAAATCATCCAGATTGGGAAAGAAGTAAAATTATCTCTATTTGTATACAGTATGACCTCGTATATAGAAAATTCTAAGAAATTTACCCAAAAAAATGAATGAAATTAATAAATGAATTCAACAAGGTTTCAGGATACAAGATCAATATTAAAACATCAATTATATTTCTCTACATTGAACAATGAATAATCTCAACATGAAATTTTGGAAGAAAATTCCATTTACAATAGCATAAAAATAATAAAATGTTCAGGAATAAATTTAACAAAAGAAGAGAAAGACTTGAACACCAAAAACTATAAAATATTGCAAAAAATTTAAAGAAGACCAACATAAATGGAAAAATAACTCCATTTCTAACTCTCCAAAACAATCTATAAATCCAATGCAAATCTTATCAAGATCTCAGCTTCCTTTTTAACGGAAATAGAAAAACTGACCCTAAAATTCATGTAGAAATGCAAGTGCCAAGAATAGCAAAAATCATCTTTCAAAATAAGAACAAGAATAATCTATATGTCTGTCAGACATATAGATCAGTGAAATAGAATTGAGTGTCTGGAGATAACCCCGCATATATATGGTCCATTGATTTTTGACAAGGATGCCAAGATAGTCAATGGGGAAAGACTTGTCTTTTCAACAAATGGTGCAGGAATAACTGGCTATCTATGCAAAAAAGAATGAAGTTGGACCTCTATCATCTTACATCATATACAAAAATTTATGAGGAATAAATTTAAGAAAGAAGAGAAAGACTTGAACACCAAAAACTATAAAATATTGCAAACATTTAAAGAAGACCTAAATAAATGGAAAAATAATTCCATTTCCAATCCATGTTAATGAATCATAGACTTAAATGCAAGTGTTAAAATTATAAAACTCCTAGAAAATAAATAAATCTTTATGACCTTCAATTAGGCAAACATTCTTAGATCAGACACCAAAAGCAGAAGCAACCAAAGAAAAGCTAGATAATTTTTTTTTTTTTGAGATGGAGACTCGCTCTGTCACCCAAACTGGAGTGCAGTGGCACAATCTCTGCTCACTGCAACCTCTGCCTCCCGGGTTCAGATGATTCTCATGCCTTAGCCTGCCAGGTAGCTGGCACGTGCTACTATGCCTAGCTAATTTTTGTATTTTTAGTAGAGACAGGGTTTCACTATAATGACCAGGCTGGTCTTGAACTCCTGGCCTTCAATGATTCACCTGCCTCAGCCTCCCAAACTGCTGGCATTATAGGCATGAGCCACCGCACCTGGCCAAAAAGCTAGATAAACTGAATTTCATAAACATGAAAAACTTTTGTCTTTTAAAAGACACTATCAAAAAAGAGAAAAGACAATGGAATGGGAGAAACTATTTGCAAATCAAGTATCTGATTAGAGTCTAGTATTCAGAATATATAAAGCACTTTTACAACTCCACAATAAAAAGAAAACCAACCCAATTTTAAAATGGACCAAATATTTGAATATACAATTCTTTTAAAAAGAGGTACAAATGACCAGGAGCACATGAAAAAGTGTTCAATATTGTTAGTCATTGAGGAAATGCATATCAAATATGAGATACACCGTATCCCCACTGGACAGTTAGAAAGATAGTAACAACCCTTGGTGGAGACGTGGAGAATTGAAGCCCTCATACTGTTGGAGGGACTCTAAAGTGGTGCAGCTGCTATGGAAAACAGCTTGAAAGTTTCGTACATGGTTAAACATAGAGTATTTGACTCAGAAATTCCTCCTGAGAACATACCTAAGAGAAGCACAAACATAACGTCCACACAAAAACTAATGTATGGACACTCAGAGCAGCATTACTCATCATAGTCAAGAGGTGAAATAATCCAAATGTCCACAACCTATGATCGGATTAAGAAAAGGTGATATACCCATTCAGTGAAATATTATTTGGCAATAAAGAATAAAGCGCTGGCCGGGCACGGCGGCTTGTGTCTGTAGTCCCAGCACTTTGGGAGACTGAGTTGGATGGATCACTAGGTCAGGAGTTTGAGACAAGCCCAGCCAACATGGTGAAATCCCAGCCTTACTAAAAATACCAAAAGAAAATTAGCCCGGTGTGGTGGGGCATGCCTGTAATCCCAGCTACTCAGGAGGCTGAGGCAGGAGAATCACTTGAACCTGGGAGGTGGAGATTGCAGTCAGCTGAGATTGCGCCACTGCACTCCAGCCTGGGTGACAGAGCAAGACTTTGTCTTTAAAAAAAAAAAAAAAAAAAAGAATGAAGTACTGACACACTACCACGTGGATGAACCTTGAAAACATTATGGTAAATGAAAGAAGCAAGTCACAAGAGACCACATCTTACATAATTCCATTTATTGAAATGTCCATAATAAGCAAATCTATAGAGAGAGAAAGCAGATGGGTGGCCTAGGGTTGGAGACTGGGAGAAATGAACTGACAAAGGGATATGGGGCTTCTTTTACGGGTGATAAAAATGTTCCAAAATTTTGTAGTGATGGTTACACAATTGTGTGAATATACTAAAAATCATTAAATGCTACGCTTTACATCAAGCTTATCCAACCCACAGCCCACAGGTCACATGCAGCCCAGCATGGTTTTGAATGCAGCTCAACACTCATAAACTTTCTTAAAACATTATGAGATGTTTTTGTGATTTTTTTTAAGCTCATCAGCTATCATTAGTGTATTTTATATGTGGCCCAAAACAATTCTTCTTCCTCCTCTGTGACCCAGAGAAGCCAAAAGATTGGACACCCCGGCTTTAAATGGAAGAATCATATGGTATGTAAATTATGTATCAATAAAGCTGTTATTAAAAGTGGAGGGGGACTGGGCATGGTGGCTCAAACCCGTAATCTCAGCATTTTGGGAGGCTGATTGCTTGAGGCCAGGAGTTTGAGACCAACCTGGGCAACATAGCAAGACCCCATCTCTACAAAAAACTAAAAGCTTAGCCAGGCATCATGGCATGCGTCGGTAGTTCCAGCTACTTGGGAGGCTGAGGCAATAGAACTGCTTGAGCCCAGAAGGCCGAAGCTAAAGTGAGCCACGATTGTGCCACTGTGCTCCAGCCTGGGCAACAGAGTGAGACCCCATCTCTAAAATACATGAATAAATAAAATGAAAGTGAAGGCACCTGGCTTTTGTCGGGGAAAGAGGTTCAAAGCATGAGAGGGGTTTGTTGCTGGCTTTGAAGATAGGGGAGCCACGTGGGAAGGAATGGGGCAGCCTCTAGCAGCAGAAGGCAGACTGCAAGGAAACAGGAACCTCAGTTGACAGGTCCGGTGAACAGTCAGCAGAAGGCAGACCGCAAGGAAACAGGAGCCTCAGTTGACAGGTCCGGCGAACAGTCAGCAACCTCCATGGCCCTGGAAGCGTATTCTTCCCCCGAGCCTCCAGAGAGGAACACAGCCCAAACGGTGCTTGATGTCAGCCTCGCCAGACCCTGAGCAGAGAACCCAGTCATGCCCCACCCAGACCTTTGCCCTGCAGCACTGTGTGTTAAGAAATGAGTGCCGTTGTAAGCTGCTAAGTGCACGGTAAGCTATTAGGCCACAGGAGAAACTAATACAACTTCCTGTTTTAGGGAAGGAGGTTGTATTTTTTTCTCTTTTCTGTTTTCCTTCGACATATACCTGCAAACCTGTAGACAAAGAAGCACTGCAGAGATGAAGCTGATCAGCTCAGAAAAATGCAACTTTAGGGATTATCTACAACATTTGCCACTTTGAAAAACTGTGGAAGGACACTACAGAGAAACAACGTAAGAATTAATATAAATAAATAAATAAATAAATAAAGGTGTAAAAAAAGAAAAAAGGTCGGGCATGGCGGCTCATGTCTATAATCCTAGCATTTTGGGAGGCCAAGGTGAGAGAATTGCTTGAAACCAGGAGTTCAGGAGTTCAAGACCAGCCTGGGCAACATAGTGAGACCCCCCGCCATCTCTACAAAAAATACAAAAATTAGCCAGGTGTGGTGCATGTCTGTGGTCCCAGCTACTCAAGAGGCTGAGGCAGAAGGATCACTAGAGCCCAGGAAACAGAGGTCGCAGTGGCTGAGATCGCGCCACTGTATTCCAGCCTGGGACACAGCCTTGTCTCAAAACAAAGAAAAGAAGTTTTATAGTTCAGTGGTAAAAGACAAGGTAGCAAAATGAAATTTAAATCTTTTACCAGCCAATATAAGAATAATAAATCATGATATGATGAAAATCAACTAGAAAATATTCTAAGGAGTAATATAACAAACTAAAAGATAATTTTTAAAACTTAAAAGGCATAAAAATTGATATTTAAAAATGACAAGAGAAAACATAAAATAAGTGATAAGAGGTTTACAGTAGAATCCTTCTCTTTAAAATAGGGAAGAACAAGAGCTCAAGTTTCCTAGTTCAAAAATAATCAGAAGTCAGGTGAAATAAGCAATACCATATCATGAAAATCATTAAACATCAGGAAAACAGTGCAGACATCCCAGAGTCAACCCAAGACTAAGGTCATGGAAACCTCAGATTCCAAGAAGGTACAGGAAACGGATGCAGCTTTGAGGCAGGAGAGGGGACTGCAGGCAGCCCCGGCCCTCAGCCTTGGGGACTTACCCAAGTGAGGGCCAGAAGGACCCTGTCCCCCAGATGCCTGTCCCTTCCCTTTCTGACAGATTCCTGCCTGCTAGTGCTGGATCATGTCCAGGAGAACAAGGAAGCGTAGCTTTTGTCTGCAGCCACCCTGGTCCCAGCAAGGCCCTCACCCTAGCCTCCACCCACAGCCCAGGGGTCTGATTCTACAGTCGGGGAGCCCCACAGAACCAGGCAATCTGCACACATGTGCCCTGTACTGAGGCGTAGACTCTCAGCCCTGGGAAAGACCGTGGCTCCAGCCAGCATTCTGTGGCTGCCCTCACCCAGACTTCATCTCTGCTGAAGCATCAATCAAGTGCAGTCTTTCCTACACACAGCCCGCCCTGGCATCAAAACTCTCCTGTAGGACTAGGACTCCAGTGGACACAAAATTCCTATTATTGATCACAGTCTAACCTAGACCCCGGGGAGACTCAGACCATGCCCTCCACAATCACAGTAGAGGAGACCCGGAGACTTAATGTGACCCACAAGCCCCGAGTGTCCATAGTGTAAGACAGGACAATGCAAACCCACAACTCTTAGTTCACTGTCATTGTCACTGGAGCAGTCATTCTAACAGAGCCTAAATCACACAAACCCCACATGGAAGTGAGCATGCGCGCTCATTCCCTCCCCGTCCAGATGCCTGTGTCCAAAGCCTTGCTCTGTGTTATCTGTGCGCTTATGGCGCCTGCCCACCGCCAAGCGGTGCCAGCAGCGGCCCCTCCTTCCAGCTCTTGTGCAATTGTCTGCAGTATCATCATAGGCAGCAGCCTTCCCAGGGGATATGGAGGAGCCATTCTACAAGGTTTCTGAGGTCAAAGTCAAAGAGGGTCTCAGCTTCTCCTGCAAACATGCTTGGCTTCTTGCCCAGAGTTCATTAAACACCATGATGGACTATTCAGAGCACAGGCATTGCCCAGCTTTGCAGGTCTCCAATTCTATTGCTCAGCACCATACTGACTCGATCCCACAAGCCCTGAGCCAAAGGAAGATAAAACTGTACCCCGGGGCAAAGTTGGGATAAAAGGCCCAGTCTTCTCTTAACTGCGGATTAGACTACCAGTAGACAGCCACACAGGGAGGGCTCGGCTGCTGTCAGAGGTGAGGCGTGTACAGTCCAAGCCTTTGAGTGAGGCATTACCAAGGAAAGGGGAGAAGTTGGAAAAGAACAAAAGAACATAAATATGGGAAATATCTACATTAAGGGATACACATTTTTAAAAAAAATAGCCAGCCACAGTGGCTCACGCATGTAATCCCAACATTTTGGGTGGCTGAGATGGGACAATCTCTTGAGCCCAGGAGTTAGAGACCAACCTGGACAACATAGTGAAATCTTGTCTTTACGAAAAATAAACAAAATTAGCCAGGCGTGATGGCTCACACCTGTGGTCCCAGCTATTCAGGAGGCCGAGGTGGAGGGATCACTTAAGCCCAGGAAGTCGAAGCTGCGGTTGAGCCAAGATTGTGCCACTGCACTCCAGACTGGGCGACAGAGCAGGACCATGTCTTAAAAAACAAATTTATACATATAATTTAAAAACAACAAATGAAGGCATCCTTAGCTCAGCATCTAGCTGCCAACCTTCAAAGTCAAATCACTTCTGTCTTCAGCTCCATCTCTGCAGTTCTTCCTAAGCACAGGAGTCTGGGTCAAGGCCTCTCGGTGGATGGATGACGCTATATCACTATAATGCACAGAGACAGAGGCCACTTTGTTGGGTGATGGGCCTACATGAGCCAAGTGTAGCAGAGACACAGGATAGAGAGGAAAGACAATTCAGTGCATTAAATGAGGTTACCGTGCCCTCCACTTAATGAAACCATGGTGACTGTATCAGTCAGAATCCTGGCAGGACACAGAGTCCCACTCAGATGGTTTAAGAGCAAAATTAATGACATTCCTGTTTACAGAGCTGTGGGTAGAGTAAGCAGACACATCAAAGGACGCTGAGGTGCCCGGAGCCCAGCCACAGTGGGAGCCACTGCCACACACCTGGGTCAAAGCGACAGGAGAGGAAATAGCCTAGGGGTTGCCATGGCCAAACAAGAACCCAGCAAGAGTGGCAGCTGTGGAGGAGGGGCTGCCAGGAGGAACTGCAGACACGCAGGGAAACAGCCATCACCAAAATAAGGCTGCCTGGAAAGAAACATTCAGATCTCTCTCCCTGCTTCCATAACCAATCATTAGTGCTTCCCAAATGTCCAAGCCAACAGGAAGCCAGCAGGCAGGGAGACATGCTGCAGGTCTGGGAGGGATCTCAGAGCGGAGGAGTGAGGAGGATGGCTGGGGGCAGGGAGGAGGCAGAGAATACCACCCGCAATGACAACTAATAATTAAGAATGTGCTGCCCAGGTGTTCTTAATGCCTGTAATCCCAGCACTTTGGGAGGCCAAAGCAGGAGGATTGCCTAAGGCCAGGAGCAAAAAACAAAAAATAAAAAAATAGCCAGGCATGGTGGCAAACAACTGTAGTCCCAGCTACTATGGAGGCTGAGGAAAGAGGATCACTTGAGCCCAGGAGGTCCAGGCTGCAGTGAGCTGTGATTTCGCCATTGCACTCCCGCCTGGGTGGCAAAGTGACACGGTGCCTCAAAGCAAAGAAAGAGAAAGGAATAAAGCGGGGAAAGCGGGAAGGGGGAAGGAGGAAAGGAAGAAGGGGGAAGAAGGGAAGGGAGGGGATGGGAGGAGAGGAGAGGGGAAGGAAGGAAAGAAGGAAGGAA
Organism: Aotus nancymaae; assembly: GCF_030222135.1. Taxonomy (NCBI): domain Eukaryota; kingdom Metazoa; phylum Chordata; class Mammalia; order Primates; family Aotidae; genus Aotus; species Aotus nancymaae. The sequence goes on from NW_026988444.1 coordinate 621,373, forward strand.
GGGAGGGAGGGAGGGAAGTTTCCTCACCTGCAGCACTCTGAACATTTGGGACCAGATAATTCTCTGTTGTGGGATCCTCCTGGGCATCATAGGATGTCTGGTAGCATTCTATAGTCTAGATGACAGTTGCGGTCCCCTGGCCCTGACACTAAAACTGTCCCCAGACATTGCTGATTGAACCCTGGGGGCAAAATCATCCCAAGCCAAGAATCACTGCTGTAGGGTTAGAGTAATAGACTGCAATAAGATAAGGTCAAGGCTTCTGATGCTACAACACCACAATGAGAGAAAAAGACACTGTGAAGACCCACGCCCCACCTCCCTCAGTTACCACTCTGAAGACCCACGCCCCGCCTCCATCAGTTACCACTCTGAAGACCCACGCCCCGCCTCCCTCAGTTACCGCTGTGAAGACCCACGCCCCGCCTCCCTCAGTTACCGCTCTGAAGACCCACGCCCCGCCTTCCTCAGTTACCGCTGTGAAGACCCACGCCCCGCCTCCCTCAGTTACCGCTGTGAAGACCCACGCCCCGCCTCCCTCAGTTACCGCTGTGAAGACCCACGCCCCGCCTCCCTCAGTTACCGCTGTGAAGACCCACGCCCCGCCTCCCTCAGTTACCGCTGTGAAGACCCACGCCCCGCCTCCCTCAGTTACCGCTGTGAAGAAAGACCCACGCCCCGCCTCCCTCAGTTACCGCTCTGAAGACCCACGCCCCGCCTTCCTCAGTTACCACTGTGAAGACCCACGCCCCGCCTCCCTCCGTTACCGCTGTGAAGACCCACACCCCACCTTCCTCAGTTATCACATCTGAGAGAGAGGATGGTGGAATGTAAACTAAAGGTACTTCTCTTTCTCACAAGATCTTTGACAAAACAAATGTGAAAATTCTTCCACTAAAAATGCAGGAAAAAATAGAACTAAAATGAAAAGCAAAAATGCCTTGTTAAGTCAGGAACGATAGTGCTGGGTAAGGAACGGGTTGTGGTGGGTGGGGGTGTGGAGACAAACCCAGCAGCAGAAGACAAGCTTGGGTGAGTCTGTGCAGGAGGTGAAATGGAAGAGTGGAGATCCATGCTTTGCCAGGGCTTTTAACGTGGGGCTAGAAAAAAATGTGCTGACCAGCCCAAGAAAAGAAGCAGGAAGCCTGTGACTTGCTGGAATCTGGGACAGGAGAAACATCTCCCTTCAAAAATGAAACACCACCTTTGTCTCCTGCCAGTTTGGAGTTTGATTTCAGGTCACAGGAAACTCCAAGCTGTGAAGTTAATGGTTAAGAATAATAATAATATAGGAGCAGAGACACACCCGAGGCACAAAAAATCTCATGGATGCCTAAGGTTGGGAGGGGGGAAAATGGGAGGATATTGGCCAATTGGTCTATTTCAGTTAGATTAATAAATTCTGAGCCAGGAGTGGTGGCTCACACTTGTAATCCCAGTACTTTGGGAGTTCAAAGCAGGTGGATCACCTGGTCAGGAGCTTGAGACCAGCCTGGCCAACATGGTGAAACCCTGTTTCTACTAAAAATGCAAAAAAATTAGCCCAGCATGGTAGCGCATGCCTGTAGTCCTGGCTACTCAGGAGGCTGAGGCAGGAGAATTGCTTGAACCTAGGAGGTGGAGGTTACAACAAGCCAAGACCATGCCATTGCACTCCAGCCTGGGCAACAAGAGCAAAATTCTTTCTCAAAAAATAACTAACTTAATAAATAAATTCTGGGGATCTAATTACAGCATGGTGTATTCACCCATTCTCACACTGCTATAAAGACATACCAGAGACTAGGTAATTTATAAAGGAAAGAGATTTAATTGACTCACAGTTCCACATGGCTGTAGAGGCCTCAGGAAACTTACAATCATGGCAGAAGGTGAAGGGAAAGCAAGGCACCTTCTTCACAAGGCGGCAGGAGACAGAAATGTGTCGCAGGGGAAATGCCAGATGCGTATAAAACCATCAGATCTCTGAGAACTCACTCACTATCACAAGAACAGCCTGGGGGAAACCGCTCCCATGAGCCAATCACCTCCCACCAGGTCCCTCTCTTGATATGTGGGAATTATGGGGATTACAATTCAAGATGAAATTTGGGTGGGGACACGACCACACCATATCAAAGGGTGACTATAGTTAATGTACATTATTGAAATTTGCTAAAAGAGTAGATCTTTTAGCAAGATCACACACGCACACACAAACACACACACTCAAATGTAACTATGTGCGATGATGGATGTGTTAACTAATTTGATTGTGGTCATTATTTCATAGTGTATACATATATCAAATTGCCACATAGCACACCTTAAATATATACAATTTTATTTGTCAGTTATATTTCAGTAAAGCAGGAGGAAGAAAAACAGAAACATCATTAATTCCACAGGAAACAACAACACTTAGAATGAGTTTGGAATCCGAAAGCCGTAAAGCAATCTGCCATAACAGACACTCAGCAAGTGAGCACTTCAAAATCCCACATCAAACCACAGACACGATAAATAGTAAGAGGAGTCGAAATTACAAGAAAAGAACTAGACTCTGAAATAAACAAAGATAGGTCTGAAGCAAGAAATTAGCTGCTAGAACGTAATAACATTGTGAGTGAAAATTAGAACTACACAGAAGAGCTAAAAAGTAAATTAGAGGCCAGGCACAGTGGCTCATGCCTGTAATCCCAGCACTTTGGGAGGCTGAGGTGGGCAAATCACCTGAGTCAGGAGTTCGAGACCAGCCTGGCCAACATGGTGAAACCCCGTCTCTACTAAAAATACAAAAAAAAATTAGCCAGGTGTGGTGGCGCATGCCTGTAATCCCAGCTACTCAAAAGGCTGAGGCTGAGGCTGAGAATCACTTGAACCTGGGAGGCGGATGTTGCAGTGATCTGAGATCTCGTCACTGCACTCCAGGCTGGGCCATAAGAGCAAAACTCTGTCTCAAAAGAAAAAAAAAAAGTAAATTAGATCCTGCAGCAGAATTTCACTTTGGAGCCAATTGTGAGGAGTCAAAATTCAGTGGTAACTGACTTTATCCTATAAATAATATTAGAGAAGGAAGATCTGTTCTCAGGAGATCAAGGACAGCTATGCTAGAAATTAATCTAGCATCAAATTGGGTGAACTGTGAATTGCATGGTGTAAGGCTTTCTTTATAGGTCTGTGGATCAGTTAATCCGTGTAAGAGTAACTAATTGCATACAGTGGTATTTGATGTCCCAGTGAGGATTCCTCTCCTGGATTGTTTCCTTACATTCCTGCCTTACTCTTTTCTGAAAACTGTCATGCCTTTATAAGGGTCAGACAGGTGGTAAGAGCTCCATTTCCTTTAAATCCGGGTCACCTGGCAGCTTCTGAGAAACTCGCTCACCACACTTATTCACTGTATTAATTTTTTTTTTTTTTTAACTTTTTTTAAATTGTATTTTAGGTTTTGGGGTACATGTGGAGAACATGCAAAATTGTTGCATAGGTACACACATGGCAGTGTGATTTGCTGCCTTCCTCCCCTTCACCTATATCTGGCATTTCTCCCCATGCTATCTCTCCCCATGCTATCTCTCCCCACCTCTCCAACCCCCTCTATCCCTCCCCTATTTCCCCCCAGGAGACCCCAGTGTGTAGTGCTCCCCTTCCTGTGTCCATGTGTTCTCACTGTTCAACACCCGCCTATGAGTGAGAACATGCGGTGTTTGATTTTGTGTTCTTGTGTCAGTTTGCTGAGAATGATGGTTTCCAGGTTCATCCATATCCCTACAAAGGACACGAACTCATTGTTTTTGATGGCTGCATAATATTCCACATATGTGCCACATCTTCCCTGTCCAGTCTATCATCGATGGGCATTTGGGTTGGTTCCAGGTCTTTGCTATTGTAAACTGTGCTGCAATGAACAACTGTATTAATATTTACTGAGCACCCACCATCCACTCTTCTGGGTGCTTTGGATTATCCATGGGGGAGTGGATAACCTAGCCTTGAGCAGCCTGCATTTATAATAAGGTAATAATAACAAATAAGTAAACCATACTGTACATTGAAAGGAGAAAGTGTCGTGGAGAAAATAAATCCACACCCCTCAGCCTGTGGAATTTGCAGCAAAGGCAACAACCGCCTACTCTTTCTTATTGTAAATTTCCCTGAAACAAGCGTACATTTTTCTTCTTTTCTTTCTGGGCTTCATGTCCTCAAAGCTATCGGTGATATTCTTTGTCATCTGTGATGTAAATAATCTAGGCATACAGTGATCTTTCTTGTTGCTGTTCAAATGACACCTATAGTGAGGACCGTAAGTGGGCATGGCAGCCTCGCACAGCCTCCTAGGCAGGGCTATGGGGAAGAAGGCACTCTGTCGGCCTGGCCAGGCAATCCTGCTGCTCAGCCCTCCCCATCAATCCCAGGCAGCCTCTAGGGATCAGCATAGCCTGAGAATGGATTAACTGCCCATTTCTTGCTGCACGGTGAGTGGGCCCCTCGGTCACCCACCAGAAAGCAAAACCCAAAACTAGCTGGCTTCCCAGGAAAACACAGGTGGCATCATGGGAAGCCAGGGAATTACATAGAGTTAGCCCAGGAAGTGACAGAGACTTGACAGAGATCACCAATATTTCTGAGCAAAACCCCAGCCCCTCTCCTCTCTCTACCCCAGGAAAAACCTGATCAGGAGGAAAGGTAAGAAAGGAAGGAGACAGAGGTGAGAAAGCTGGAAAAGGCTAGGACACAGACTCCATCCTCCGCAGGAACCACCCCCATTCGTAAGACCTATTTGCAGACCTCTGACTCAGCACTGAAAAGTGACAAATTTGTGCTGGTTAAGCTAAGTTTACTGTAATTTCTTATAAAGCAACATTATCTTTTTATTTCTTTTCTTTTCTTTTTTCTTTCTTTCCGTTTTTTTTTTTGGAGACAGGATCTCACTCTGTCACCCAGGTGAATACAGTGGCAAAATCACTGCTCACTGCAGCCTCCACCTCCTGGGCTCAAGCAATTTCCCACCTCAGCCTCCTGAGCAGCTGGGACTTCAAGGGGCATACCACCACACCTCTCTAGTTTTTGTATGTTTTTATAGATACAGGGTCTGGCCATGTTTCCAGGCTGGTCTTGAATTCCTGGGCTCAAGCAATCCTTCTGCCTCAGCCTCCCAAAGTGCTGGGATTACAGATATGAGTCATTTTTGCATTGCTCCACCGCACAGCTACAGGCTTGCACACCTGTATTCGCTCTACAAATATTTGTTGCCTGGGACACAGCCCTGGGAAAGACAGACGAGCTCCCTGCTGTCGCTGAGCTTGCAGCCCACTGGAGAGGACCCGCCTAAAACAAAATGGTTTCAGACGATTTCCTACATATCCTTTATATAAGAAGAATAACCTCGCAGGGATTATGGAAGGGCTGCTCTTAGAGGGCAGTCAGGGAGGGCTTCTCTGAGGAGGTGGCATTTGAGCTGAACCTGGAAGGATGAGAAGGAGCCACATATGAAATGACAGAACAAACAGCAGGAGGGAGACAGGATCTCCAGCTACAGAGGGGACTTTACGGCTGGATGAAGGGCGAGTGCTGCTGCTTCAGGGTGGAGGCGGGCTCAGGAGCCAGTCACACTGGCTGCTCCACCAGTGGAGAGGGGAGGTACCTGACATCTCAAATACACGGAATCCACGAGAAGCGGCAAGGACTGATTCTGTGAAGAGCCTATGCTCCCTTTTACACTTTGTATTGAATTACAACTCAAATCTGATTTTAAAATGCTAACATTGGGTTTGGTTGATTCGTGGACTAATTAGCCGGAACTGCAATGCAGGCCTGAGTTGTGGATAAATGGAATAAAGAGACACTTGGGAAAGGGATGAAAAGCAAACTCTTCTAAGGAGAAGGAAGCCAGGAGGCCTGATGGCTCCCTGCTGGCCAGCGCCGTGGGGGTGCAGCCTCCCCCGAAGGCAGGGGCATTTGCCTCCGCGTCCAGCCACAAAGTCCCCCTTCTGTACCTGGTCCTGCCTCCCTTCTACTGTTTCCTTTACCTGGAAACTTTTCCCCTTGCCATTTCAGACCTGGCTCCTTCTCATCCCTCCCGGTGGGGCAGAGGATGAAATCACAAAAGCCTTGAGAAGCCTGGGGAAAGGAGTCCTGCTAAGTAGTGTGTTAGGAGTGTCAGAGGCGTGTGAACCAGAGCAACTCCATCTTGAATTGGGGCTGGGTAAAAGGAGGCTGAGACCTACTGGGCTGCATTCCCAGATGGTTCAGACATTCTAAGTCACAGGATGAGATAGGAGGTTGACACAAGATACAACTCATAAAGACCTTGCTGATAAAACTGGTTGCAGTAAAGAAGCCAGCTAAAACCCACCAAAACCAAGACAGTGACCAGAGTGGCCTCTGGTTGTCCTCACTGCTGCACTATCACCAGCGCCATGACAGTTTACATACGCCATAGCAATGACAGGAAGTTACCCTGTATGGTCTAAAAAGGAAAGGCTGTGGCTCACACCTGTAATTCCAGCACTTTGGGAGGCCAAGGCAGGTAGATCACGAGGTCAGGAGATCGAGACTATACTGCTAACATGGTGAAACCCCATGTCTACTATACAAAAAAATTAGCCAGGCGTGGTGGCAGGTGCCTGTAGGCCCAGCTACTCAGGAGGCTGAGGCAGGAGAATCACTTGAACCCGGGAGACGGAGGTTGCAGTGAGCCGAGATCGTGCCACTGCACTCCAGCCTGGCGAGAGAGTGAGACTCTGTCTCAAAAAAAAGGCAGGGGGTGGGAGGAGGCAGGGAGTTATGAATAATCCAGGAAGTTACCCTATGTGGTCTAAAAAGGGGAGGCATGAATAATCTACCCCTTGTTTAGCAGATAGTCGATAAATAATCACACAAATGGGCAGCCAGCAGCCCTGGAGGCTGCTCTGCCTATGGAGTAGCCATTCTTTTATTCCTCTGCTTTCTTAGTAAACTTGCTTTCACTTTACTCTATGGACTCGCCCTGAATTCTTTCTTGTGTGAGATCCAAGAACCCTCTCTTGGGGTCTGGATCAGGACCCCTGTCCTGTAACATGAGGGCCAGAGAGATACAGCAGTGCCCAGTGGGGTCCAGACCGCCACCGGCCATGCGGGCCTGAAATCCAAAATTTACTGCCTGGGACCTAGAAGAAGAGACTGCATGGTAGAGGGGCTGGAGAGAGAGCCCAGATGTGATCCAGTGGCAAACACCTGGCTCTACCAAGTCACCCCTTCTCCAGCGAGTTATCTGTGCACTCGCTGTCTGAGGACAGGGGGCTATCCCAAGCATCACATGCAGTTCTGTTTGGTTGACGACGATGAGTGTATTTTCTTATGTACATCAAAGTTGCAAGCCTATGTAACAAATAGTTGCCCACTTGACTATTTTGAACTTTATCTAGACTGCATTATAAGTAAAAATTATGCTCCAAAAATTCCACTTCCATAGTTCACTATGTATAGAGAAACAAAATTTAAAAATTCTACTTCTAGGAATTTTATCTAAGTGGTATGCACTAAGATATTATATTGGCTGGGCACAGTGGTTCATGCCTGTAATCCCAAAACTTAGGGAGGCCAAGTGGGCAGATCACCTTAGGTTAGGAGTTCGAGACCAGCCTGGCCAACATGGTGAAAACCTGTCTACTAAAAATACAAAAAATAGCCAGGTACGCTGGTGCATGCCTGTAGTCCCAGCTACTCAGGAGGCTAAGGCACAAGAATTGCTTGAACCCAGAAGGTAGAGTTTTCAATGAGCCAAGATGGTGCCACTGCACTTCAGCCTGGGAAACAGAGAAGACTCTGTCTTAGGAAAAAAAAAAAAAAAGATATTCATTATATCATTTTTATATTGGCAAAGAAATAGAAACACAAAATTCACAGATGGTAAAGTAATTCATAGAATATCCATATGGTGGACTATTAAGTAGCCATTAAAATTTACGTTAAAAGAAAAATAATAATAGCTGGAATTTACTGGGCACTGCTTTGCAAACTGAAAGCATTTAGTTTCAGCTTCCCACAACAACCCTGTGAGGTATATGTTAGCATTATTTTTTTTCTTTTCAGATGACAGAATAAGGCACAGAGATGTCGAATAACTCACCTAAGGACACATTGCTAGTAATTCTGAGAACTAGAATTCAAACCCAGTTGATTTGACTTACCAGCTCATCTTCTTCGCCTTTGTACTATACAGCAAATAAAAAATTTTTTAGTCTTAGCTACTTGGGAGGCTGAGGCAGGAGGACTGCTTGAGCTCAGAACTTCAAAGCCACGGTGGCGATGATTGCACCACTAGGTGATAAAAGCCCCTCATCTCTTAAAAAAAATTGTAATGACATGGGGCAATGTTCATAATTTGTAGTTTAGTGAGAAAAGTAGGTAATAAACAGTGTACTCTGCATAATCTCAATTAAGTTTTTTATATATATATATGATCTACGGTACCATGGCTAAAACATTTGGGGAAAGGTGATGATTTGGGAGCGGCAGCAGCAGGATTTTATTTTTTATCCTGATGTAATTTTTTTTAACAATTTTTACACATTTGCTGCATAAATAAGTCCATAAGTCCACACTCCACATCTTTCTTCTCTTTTCTTTTTTTTTTTTTTTTTTTTGAGATGGAGTCTCACACTGTCACCCAGGCTGGAGTGCAGTAGCACGGTCTCGGCTCATTGCAACCTCTGCCTTCCAGGTTCAAATGATTCTCCTGCCTCAGCCTCCCAAGTAGCTGGGACTCCAGGCATGCACCACCACATTGGCTAATTTTCATAATTTTTAGTAGAGACTGGGTTTCACCATATTGATCAGGCTGGTCTTGAACTCCTGACCTCAGGTGACCCACGGGCCTCGGCCTCCCAAAGTGCTAGGATTACAGGCGTGAGCCACCTCACCCAGGAGTCCAGGCCTTATATTGTACAATTTCGGACACTCCTGAGAGTCCCATTTCTAACAGGCACAGTATTCCCAGCGCTGGAGCAGGGGCTTGCTCTTCCCATAATCTGCACTTCCTTCATAATCTGCACTTCTTTTCTGGAAAGCAGTCTGAAAGGACAGACATCAGCATTTTAAAGGAGGCTGGGAGGACCACAGTTCACTTTAATGTCCTCCTTATGTTGTCTTTATTCTTTACTGGCTTCATTTGTTAAAAACCATGAACGTAAATTATATGTATTCAGAAAATGTGATGATGTTTCAAAAAGACAAGAGTGCGCCATCAATCACCCACAAGTCCAAGCTCCCTCCCCAGCTCAGACCCTGAGGTCCGAAGTGGGGTCTGGCTGCAACTTGAAATGCTTCCCAAGTGATTCTGAGGTTCACCTTGATGGAGAACCCCTATCTGTCACCAGGAGGGACGCCCCTTCGATTGGAGCCCTCAGTCTTCCAGAACAATCCCTGTACATCTCATATGGCACAGAGAAAGCAATCCACTTTGCCTGCTGTATTTATGCAGAACCACAGACTGCAGGGTTTTAATCTTCCTAGGATTATGGAACCGCTCCCTCAATTACCTTTTCAGGGCTGACGGAAGGTGGCTTCACTGCCCCGAGTTCTTTGGGGCTGTCAGTGTCAGCATGGGTGTGAAAAGACGGAAAAGACGGAGGATTCCCCATTTCCACAAATGAATTGAAACAGATGTCAGACAGAGGTCCGGTGAACGGCTATGACATCACCAAGATCCACACTGACAGCCAGAAATCCCAGTTCCAGGCTGAATGAGCCCTCGCAGGCCCTGGCACAGGGCTGGAGGTACATGGACAGCTCCCCAGTTGCGGGAGGCAGGCAGAGCCCCTGACCCCCAGCAGTCAGGCGGGGAGAAAGCTCCGGTGGGTCCAGCCCAGGGATCAAAGGCAGGCGGGCCATCATTTCTGCAAAGAAGAGAGACGGGGCTGGGGGAGGGCAGACCATGGAGGTTCCCACGGTGCCTGCTAGATAAATGGGTGCTTCCTGCCTTTCCCTTCCCTGAAGCTGTGGGAGGCCGCTTCTTTCTCAGCAGTTTAAACTAATTGATAAAATGGGGTAAATTAGGACCAGTAATGAGATTGATAAAGATGCCTTTTTCGGGGCAGTAGCTGTGCTTGGAAGCACGCCAGGTGTGAAGAGTGTTCTGCTACATTACCTGCTGTTCTTTTATTTTTAACAACGATGGATTGAAACTGCCCATTTGAAATTGAACAACTTTTTTGTATGTGGACTTTAGGTTCAGAATGATGAGTTGTTGTGTTGTTGAGAAAATTCACATCTTTGTGATCAGATATTTGTTTGGGCTGCTTTTGAAATGCCATCGTGGTGTGACACTGAGTGAATGCAAAGTTTTGAGTATGTTTTGTTGTTTTTTTGTTTGTTTGTTTGTTTTTTTGAGACGGAGTTTCACTCTTGTTACCCAGGCTGGAGTGCAATGGCGCAATCTCGGCTCACCGCAACCTCCGCCTCCTGGGTTCAGGCAATTCTCCTGCCTCAGCCTCCTGAGTAGCTGGGATTACAGGCACGCGCCACCATGCCCAACCATTTTTTTTTTTTTTTGTATTTTTAGTAGAGACGGGGTTTCACCATGTTGACCAGGATGGTCTCGATCTCTTGACCTCGTGTTCCACCCACCTCAGCCTCCCAAAGTGCTGGGATTACAGGCGTGAGCCACCGCGCCCAGCAGTTTTGAGTATGTTAATCGCCCTCTCCCCAGCCTCCCCCAGCCCGGAGGAAACTGTGGCGGGATCTGGTCTCTGTTTGGGGCGTTTGTCCGTGCAAGGACCCCTCTACTCAGTGGGAGGTTGAGGAGCAGACCGAGCTCTTGCAGCCTCCGTGGAGGAAGGGAGTCTTGTTCAGTGAACTCCACAGGTACAGCATCATCTAAGTCACCTGTGCATGCCTCCACCTGCCTGTTTCTGCCCAGCTGCCCCTGGAGGTACAGAGTGCCATCGGTAGCAGGAGCCCGTGGGGACCTGGAGAGGGTGGTCTTGGTCTCCACTTATGGAAAAGGGCTCAAGACCCAGAGAAGCCCAATCCAGCCTGGCAGTCGAGGACATCCACCACCTGTTCCCAGCTGGTCTTACAGCCTCATTTTCTAAGGTTCCCTGTTTCCCCACCATTGCCCCACCCCCCGTCCCCCACATCCCAGCGCAAGCAGGCACTCTGAGCTGGGGCACCGTGCATGCTCTGATTTCTTTGAGGACTCTTTCTCCTTCTCCTTCCTGTCTCATTCAAATGCTCCCCATGTCCCTGGAATCCACGTTGCTTGGGTTCCCCAAAAACCTTTCCTGCTTCCACGTGGTCTCTTTTCTGCTCTTCCATAGCACTTGCATTAGGGTACGTGGAGTGGGTTGACTGTTGTCCCCCAAAGTTCATGTCCACCTGGATACTCAGAATGTGACCTTATTTGGAAATAGAGTCTTTGCAGTTGTGATTAGTTAAGAAATCAGTGATAATGAAGTCATACTGCTTTAGGGTGGGGTCAAAACCCAATGACTAAGGTAAGAGAAGAGGACTCAGAGACACACCCAGGTAATGAGGCCACAGGAAGACAGAGGCAGACAACATCATTAATGATCAGGGAAATGCAAATCAAAACCACAATGCGGCATCACCTCACTCCTGCACAAAAGGCCATCATCAAAAAGTCAAAAAATAATAGACATTGCCGTGGATGTGATGACACGGCTGGTGGGAATGTAAACTAGTACAACCACTATGGAAAACAGCGTGGAGATTCCTTAAAGAACTAAATGTATAATAGAACTACCATTTGGTCCAACTATCCCACTACTGGGTATCTGTCCACAGGAAAAGAGGTCATTACATGAAAAAGATACTTGCACACGCATGTTTATAGCAGCACAATTGCAAAAATATGGAACCAGTCCAAATGTCTAGCAGTCAATGAGTGAATAAAGAAATTGTGATATACACACACACACACACACAGACACAAACACACACCATGGAATACTACTCAGCCATAAAAAGGAATGAAATAATGGCATTTGTAGCAACCTGGATGGAATTGGAGATCATTATTCTAAGTGAAGCAACTCAGGAATGTAAAACCAAACATCAGATATTCTCACTCATACGTGGGAGCCAAGCTATAAGGATGCAAAGGCATAAGAATGATACAATGGACTCTGGGGATTTGGGGAAAGGATGGAAGGTGGGGTGAGTCTTTTATCTACACATTGGTTAGAGTGTGCACTGCTTGGGTGATGGGTGCACCAACATCTCAGAAATCACCACTGAAGACTTTATTTATGTAACCGAATGGCACCTGTTTCACAAAAACCTATTGAAATAAAACATAAACAAATAAATAAATATCAACAACAACAAGACAGAGGCAGAGACTGGAGTGGTGCATCTGCAAGCCCAATCAGAAGCTGGAAAAGCATGAAACGGATTCTCCCTGAAAGCCTTCAGAAGGAACCAACCCTGCCAACACCTCGATTTGAGACTCCTGGCCTCCAGAACTGAAAGAAAATAAACATCCAATGTCTTAAGCCACCCAATGCGTTGTACTTCACTGCAGCCCTAGGAAATTAACACAGCACTGATTACCTAAGTTCCCTCTGTAAACTGCCCACAGTGCCTGATCTGTGGAGCAAAGCAGTGGGCCATCTATGAACATTTGTGAAATGATTGAGAGAAAGAATTCATCAAACTGTGGCCTGTTCCAGAAACCCACAGCAATTAGTGAATGCAAAGGGCAGACTTGGTTTTCTTTACTAAAGTCGTCTCTGAACTGGTATTCTGAGCCTCCCCAGGCCTCCACCAGGACCCCACACTGTCCCTGTCATTGTTCTGTGCTGTGGGAGGCTCCAGGGAACCAAAAAACAGTGTAAAAGCAGCATGGATTTCTAGAAGGGCTCCAGGGTCTTGCTCCATGACAACAGAATATGGGTCAAGGTCAGGAAGCAGCTGTTTTTCCTCTGCCCTGACCTGACAAGGAGGTCCTGACCCCACTCAGGACCTGAGGGCTTCTCTCAAGGACCCCTAGATAAGGGAGACAGCTTCAGGAAAGGGCTTTTACCACCCTGGAAAAGGAAGTAAGAAAGCAAGAGAAATTAATTAGCCATTTCCCAAAAGTGTCCAACATCTAACAATTTGCCATAGCCAAAAGCACTGAAAAACCCATCGTTGCTTTTTATTTCAGCATTGTTTTTAGAGAGGAGAAGGAAGTGCCATGAGGCACAGAGGCTGACTCCGTCACTCAGGGAACAGGTGGGTGTTAGCATCTGCGTGACATATACGGCACCTCCCTGAGGTATTACAGTCCCCAAGACTGGTGGTGTACAACTTACAGCACTATTCCTGGCACCAGAGTCCAGAGGGGCAGCTCTAGAAAAAAAGGGCTTCGTAATGTGAAAGTGGAATGTGTGATTATTAGTGGAGACCTCAAATTCTTTTCCTCCGAGAAGCCTGCAACCTTCTGAGGTTTAACTGAATCACTGTGACTTCCTCCCTGGTCTGTTTGTTGACGTTCCCCTCTAAGAATGGCAGCACTAGAAAAAGGTCTTAGATGGCACCTGGTCCAGCCCACACATCTTGCAGAGATTCTGGAACAGCACTTTTCTTCCATGGGGGACTTTTCTTTCCCTGGAAAGAGAGATGCTTCAGAGTCACTGTATCAGTCAAGATTCTCTAGAGGGACAGAACAAATAGGATAGATACATATATAATGGGGAGTTTATTAAATATTAACTCACATGATCACAAGGTCCCACAATAGGCCATCTGCAAGCTGAGGAGCAAGACAGCCAGTCTGAGTCCCAAAACTGAAGAACTTGGAGTCTGATGTTCAAGGGGGCAGGAAGCATCCAGCACGAGAGAAAGATGTAGGCTGGGAGGATAGGCCAGTCTAGTCTTTTCACATTTTTCTGCCTGCTTTATATTCTAGCCATGCTAGCAACTGATTAGATGGTGCCTACCCAGATTAAGGGTGGGTCTTCCTTTCCCAACCCACTCAAATGTTAATCTCCTTGGCAACACCCTCACTGATATACCCAGGATCAATACTCTGCATCCTTCAATTCAATCAAGTGGACACTCAGTATTAACCATCACACTCAGCAAATCACACCTGTCAGTTACTGTCATCTGTAGTGATAAAACACAAAATTCTCCTCATTTCTATGTCTGAGGCAGATTAAAGATGACCACAAATTCTTTGACTCTTCCCACTGAGAAGGGGATGGAGGAGGGGCTCTATGTTCGCTCCCTCAGTCCCAGGTGGGTTCCATGACTGCTTGATCAGGAGACTGTGACAGAAGTAGCATTGTCTCATTTCCAGGCTCAGGCAGCTGCCATTTCCTGCCTCTTACCACACTTGCCACTGGATTCCATCCACTTAGCTATGAGAAGCCCAAGCCACATGGAGAGGCCATTTACAGACAGCTCCTGACTTACAGTGGTTCAACCTAACAATATTTCAACTTAGCAATAGTGTGAAAGCCATGTCCATTCAATAGAAACCTTACATTGAATTTTGATCTCTTCCCAGGATGGCAATCTGTAGCATGATTCTCTTGTATTGAGCCATAGCTCCCAGTCAACCATAGATTATCAGGGTAAACAACCAATTCTCTACAGCGCACTGTGTTGCTGGATGATTTTTGCCTAGCTGTAAGCTAATGTAAATGTTCCAAGCACATTTAGGGTAGACTAGGCTCAGCTATGATGTTTGGTAGGTTATGTGTAATAAATGCATTTTCCACTTACGTTTTCCACTTACAATGGGTTTGTTGGGATGTCGCCCCATTGTAAGTTCAGGAGTTTCTGTAAAGATGCTCATGATCCCAGCTGACAACCAGTATCAACTGCTAGCCAAATGAGTGCACCATCTTGGATGTCCAGTATAGCTGAGCCTTTAAACCAGGGGTCTCCAACAGCCAGGCCACAGACGAGTAGCAGTGTGTGCTCTGTTAGGAACCAGGCTGCACAGCAGAAGGTGATCCGTAGCCAGGTTAGTGAAGCTTTATCTGTATTTACAGCCGCTGCCCATCACTTGCATTACCACTTGAGCTCCAACTCCTGTCAGATCAGCAGTAGCCTTAGATTCTCATAGGAGCTCGAACCCTGTTATGAACTGTGCACTCGAGGGATGTAGGTTGCATGCGCCTCATGAGAATCTAATGCCTGATGATCTATCACTGTCTCTCATCACCCCCAGATGAGACCAGCTAGTTGCAGGAAAACAAGCTCAGGTCTCCCGTTGAGTCTACATTATAGTAGAGTTGTATAATTATTTCTTTATATATTACAATATAACAATAGAAATAAAGTGTGCAATAAATGTAATGCACTTAAATCATCCCAAAACCATCCCCCCGACCCTGGTCTGTAGAAAAATTGTCTTTCATGAAACCGATCCCCGGTGCCAAATGGTTGGGACCTGCTGCTTTAGATGATTCCAGCTCCAGCCACGCAGACCCTGACTGCATGAGAGATCCCAAGTGAGAACTGCCCAGCTGAGCACAGTCTACCCACAGAACCACAGCGAATAATTGCAAGCTGGTATTTGAAGCCACTAAGCATTAGAGTGATTTGTTACGCAGCACTAGATAACCAGAACAAGGGCCACCTCCCACGTCCTCCATCCTAGAATCTCAGAACTCAAAGTCTTAGGATTTATTTCTTCATTCAACAAATATCTGCTGAGCACTTGCTAAGACCCGAGAAATGTTCCAGGGAGTAAAAATTCTGCACTGAACACAACAAACAAGATCCCTGTTCTCATGAAATTTATAGTTCAGTATGGAGTAGAGGGGGAGAGAAAGTATCAGTGATAAGTTTCATGCAGAGAATTAAAATAGGAACGTAATGAAACCTAAAATTATATCAGTTTTTCTTTTCTTTTCTTTTCTTTTTTTTTGAGACAGGATCTGACTCTATCTCCCAGGCTGGAGTCCAGTGGTACAATCATAAAGTTTTTCTTTTATTAGTATTGCTACTTTCTAGCTACAAACTGCTAGTTTCCATTTTGTTAATATTTATCTGGTGTGTCTTTTTCTACCTCATTAATTGTAAACATTTTGGATCAGCTCAATGTTTTATCTCATGAACAACAAAAGATGCATATTTGGACTATGCATCTTTTAATAGCTGCATTCACACATTTACGTTTGCTGTAATTAGATACATTTTGAACTTATTTCTTCCATATTGTTCTCTATTTTTTAACCATTTTTTCTTTTATTCTCAATAACTGAATCTCTTCTACATCATCTTCGAGTTTCTTTCCAAGCCTAGTTTCTGCTTAAATATATACAATTCAAGGGCACCGACCTTAGATAGCTCATAGATGTTATGTAGGCAAATAATCAACTGCCCTTCAATTTCCACCCAGGGATCTTCGTGCTATATCCCCATAGAATGAGTCCCACCTATCATCTGCCTGACAACACTGCAGACACTTGACTTGTCCAGCATCTTCCTCCTCTCCTAGGTCCTCTCTCCATAACACCTTTCATTCCCTCATCCCTCTTCCTCCAGGATGGAGTTTCCAGAACTATTACTTCACTTTGCCCTCACCCCTTTAAAGTGTGGTGCCCCCATCTGAAGAATTAGCCCCACAGTAATCTGATCTGTCCCAAGAGAAAATGAGATTGTTTTCTCCCTTGTTTTAGACAAAATCTCATCATTTCCGGGGCTAAGCTGGCATTGACTCCTGGGAGCCAAAGCACACGGTGACTCAGCAAACTCACAGGCAACCGAAGCCTTCACATCTTCTTCCTGCTGTGAGGCTGCATCTCCTCCATCTCACGTTTCATAGTCAAATCATCTTAACGCAAATACCCAACTGTACAATTATCCCCAGTCAGATGTCATCTTCTTAGAGTCAGTCCACTGCTCCAAGCTTTCAAGGTATTTTTGGATTTTTCCCAACATTGTGTCATCCACTGAAGTAGATGTTTTCTTTGTTCAGATTTTCTCTCTGCAATGTCCATGGCCTCAGTCCAATAATTCTTTATATTCCATTTCTTATTTACAAGAACTGTAGTCCTATCTGTTGGCAATTTGTGGAGAAGATGAAAGGGTGAGGTAGGAAGTTGCCCCCAGGCTGGGCACAGTGGCTCACACCTGTAATCTCGGCAATTTGGGAGGCCAAGGCGGGTGGATCACCTGAGGTCAGGAGTTTGAGACTAGCCTGGCCAATATGGTGAAACCCCACCTCTAGTAAAAATATAAAAATTAGCTGGGCATGGTGGCACATACCTGTAGTCCCAGCTGTGGGAAGTAGAAAAGTTCCTTTTTAAAATTTCCTTTCTTGTTAAAGAATAAGTGTGTTAATAACTTTGTTAAGCCCTATCCTACATAGTTGTTAAACACACCATGCTTACAGGCATGTAGTATAGTCTATGCCCTTGTACTTTAACCAAGATATCTGTGCTGGACATGCTCCAGCTCTCCATTGCTTTTACCTGTTTAAAAAAAAGTTCTAAATGTTAGCCAATTGGGTTTTAGTTTAGATTGTGAGGTCTGGCTCCAGTCAACAGAGATCAGGCACAGCAGTAAGGATGACCCGAAAAGCATAAGAGATAAAGTTGTGTGTTTTCCTTTATTCATTGTACTCTCATGGCAAGATGGCTAGTGAGAGTACCCTTCCTGCAGTCCAGGAAGTAAAAATTGTATTGCTGAAAGGTCCTTTGTCTCAGTGCTAATTTTCCTTTGCTGCACTGAGCATGTATTTCCAATATCTATTTCCAACACTGCTACTTGGGAGGCTGAGGCATGAGAATCACTTGAACCTGGGAGGCGGACATTGCAGTGAGCTGAGATTTCACCACTACACTCCATCCACCTTGGGCCACAGTGTGAGACCCTATCTAAAAAAAAAAAAAGATGCCCCCAAAGAACTCACAAGTGACCCCTCTCTGAGCTCAGTAAAGCCATCACACGGTGCATGTGAAAAGCCAACCACAGGAACAAATCAAGAGGCTGCTAATGTGTGACAGAAAAGCCTGGGGACACTCAGAGACCAACTGAGAAAAATCTAGGAAGGTAGGATTGCATTGTGATTGGCGTGTAATAAGCAGAAATCTATGCATTTGTGTCACAGCATGTTTAGATAAAGAAAGAGTTGGTCAGCAATAGCAGTATGGCAAGAAATGGAGGTTCTTATATCCTGGAAACACTCGGAGTAGATATAGACAATTGCCAGTAAGATGGGCTGCTGAGAGTCGTACGTGTTTCATCTATTTTTGAGTTAACAAATTTAGAGTTTCATGGCAGTGAGATTCTGATGGTATTTGGGGCAATCTTCCACTGGAAACAACTATACAAAGATTCATGTGGGTTCCCAGGCACGATGTATATCGAGAGCCTGAGCACATGTGTATCTTCCATGCTTTGGGAAATGACCATTTTCCTTGTGCAGAAATAAAACAACTTCCCTCAGAAAAAAAAAAAAAAAAGAAGAAGAAATGGAGGTTCTTAGAACAAAGGTTGTTGGTATCTTAGATTCAATCATGGCATGAGCTGAATTGTACCCCCCCATTTATACGCTAAAGTCCTAACCCCCAAAATGTGACTATATTTGGAGATAGGGTTTTTAAAGAGGTAATTAAAGTTAAATGAAGCAATTGGGGTGGGTCTTAATGCACAATGACTGGTGTCCTTACAGGAAGGGAAGATTAGGACGCAGACACCCACACGGGGGAGACCATGTGAAGACACAGGGGAATACGTCATCTGGAAGCCAAGGAGAGAGGCCCCAGGAGAAACCAGCCCTGCCAGCACCTTGACCTTGGACTTCCAACCTCCAGAATTGTGAGAAAATTAATGTCTGTTGCGCTTACACCACTCTGCCCATGGGTCTTTGTTACGACCACCCAAGAAAACTCATACAGACCCTACCAACGTGTGTGGTAACCCTCCCCTGAGGCCACGTTCCTGAGACCAACAGCTTCCCTCGTGCTGACTCTATGCTCCCAGGAAACCATCTGCCTGTGAACCAGGCACAGGAAGGGGGACACACTGTTGGGCTGCTCCAAGCATTTATTATGCAGGCACGTTTCACCCAACTCTTAACAAACCAGCATAAGGTTTAACATAGGTGCATATGCGTGCAGATATAGCGGGCACACCTATGTGTGTCTGCATCCCACAGCGTTCTCTACAGGTAGAGACATGCACCAGCCTTGGAGAGACAAGCAGATCCGCCTCTAAGGAAACTTCACCCCCCAGGTGCATTGGCAAACTTGAGTCTCTGAAGAAGCCAAGTTGAGGATAAGCCCTGGACATTAGTGAACAAGCCAAGATTCATTTGCCGTTTTGTTACTGACCACTGATTCTTGGGCTCTCAATGCAACAGAAATTGACATGAGGCTAAAGAGTTTTCCCAGACAGGATTTCACTGGAGTCTATTCCTGGACATAATGAGGGCAACACAAGAGGGTGAGAGAATTCCCTGACCAACTCTCCAGAAAGAGCCAGTAGGGCTTTTTTATGAGGCAACACTCAGGAATTGACATCAGGAATAGGGCACACAGGCTGGGCTGGGCGAAGCATGCGAGGGGTAGGGGGCGCACATCAGCATTATCTGGCTGCCATGGTTCTCTTGAGTAATGGGCCACCTGGTCGTCTGGCCTGCAGCAATGAGACTATACATTGATTGTTTAGCATTCCTTCCCAGGTCAGGACTCTCAGACCTTGGTTATCTCCTAAAGCCAGTTCCTGGAATTCTTTAAGTAAAAGGCACGGTTAAACACTATGATATCAGTGAGGTATTGGCGTGGGTTTTGTGAGCAATGGGAATGCTCTAGTGGAGGTGAGCTGAAGCCAAGCCCCGTCTCTATCTCAATTTTATGGGACCATCTAGGTGGCCAGAAGACAATGCACCAGCAATATCCTTCATCTCATCACCTGTGAACTTGGAATTGGAACAGCACTAATACAACCTAGAGGCTTGGTTTGTTTTTCAAAAGCAGAAAGGTGTCACAATTTAAGTATTTCAGATGAGCCTAAAGGAAAAAAGGAAGGGCTCCTGATCTGTGGACTGTGGCTCAGTGTCTGGGTCTAGACAGTCTTGCCTGCAAACTGCATGTGATTGGTGCAGCATGAGAATCTCCTAGTCCCAAGGGTTCTGTGTGAAAGAAGGGTCTTACACATTTGGTACTTCCTTGTTTTACACAGTGAGTTAGTGGCATAATTGAGATCAGAACCCAGGTACAATACTTTCTCCGCTGGTTTATCTTGACGTGTGGGTGCTAGCAAGGAAAATCATGTGACTCGAAAGGTCACAACAGGGAGGTTATGTGGTCAGCTCAGGGCCTGATCTAGGGGCCTTCAAGGAACATAAGGTATGCTCCACCTATTAAAACCTTGCGGTCCCTTCCTGGGCTCCTCCCTCCCTCTGGTCCTTCCTGCAGTGATGCTTCAGGAAATGTGGCAAAATGCAAGAATAATACTAGCAATCTCATTGCCCACCATCCCTGTTTAGACACACCCCAGACCCTCCAAGCTTCTCCATGGTGTGTAGGGCCCTACATGATCTAGCCCATAGGCAGACACCCTCACCTCACAGTCCCAGGCACGAGGTTCTCCACTCCCCATGACCCCCACCACACAGCCCTGCAGGAATGAGGGTCTCCACTCCCCATGACCCCCCACCACACAGCCCTGCAGGTGTCTGCTCGCCTTCAGCCCAGCCTCCTCCTCAAGGCAGTTCCTCCTGCCCGCTGCCTGCCACCTGCCCACAGAAGCCTTCCAGGCATGCTCAGATTTCTCAGTGCCCTGCTCAGGGAGAAGCAGCTCCTTTCTAGAGCCTGCTCCTGAGTCTGTATTTAAGATGCATCCATGACACAGGTAAGTGACAGTCTCCTCCACTAGACAGTGAGACCCAGGACAGATGCACAGAGCAGGCCCTGCGCAAGGTCATCCTTGATCCTGACTCAACGAGACAATTGCCACAACAGCCCGCACAGTGGGCCCTGGAATAAACAAAGCAGAAGCAGCCCTTTACCCCTGACTGTAGACATGGTTTCCTCAGGATGATTTTCTTTTTTTCTTAAACAGCTCTGCTTAGAAGCATTGTATCAGCCCTCTAACGGGAGGTAGGACATTCAGAGGCAGGCGTGAGTGACAACAGCATCAATGCTAATAGCCTGATGGTAAGTAAAACAATATTAAAACAGGCAAAAAAAAAAAAAAGGGGGGGCAAAATGATTATCTTGGTGGCTTAAGATTGTCATTGAAAGCAGCATACAATCATGTCCTCAGGACCCCTGCCAATGTGAAGATGTTTGTCCCTATACTGAATAACCAGCCATAAATCAAAGTATTATTCATGTATTCTCAGCTTAAAAACAAAGACAACATAGTGCATTCTGGAAATATTTCCACCTGAAATCATGACAATGCTTTGCTGCTTCCATGATCTGGAACAGGAATTGGCAAGCTTTTTCTCTGTGGGCTAAGTGAAAGCCGCCATAAACAACACTATGTAAATAGGCGTGGCCGTGTTCCAATAAAACTTTACTTACAAAAATCAGGAAGTGGGGTCCAGATCTGGTCCCTGGTAATTTTCCGACCCACATCTAGGCCATTCATACTGACAATGTCAGATGAATGAGCAACAGGACATCTTAGTCTCAGGAACAGACATCATCTCAAGCCCTTTGGGTGGTAAGTAGCCACAGGTGTCATCTCATCAAGTTT
Organism: Aotus nancymaae; assembly: GCF_030222135.1. NCBI lineage: Eukaryota > Metazoa > Chordata > Mammalia > Primates > Aotidae > Aotus > Aotus nancymaae. Next base: position 643,009 of record NW_026988444.1, read on the forward strand.
TTCTTGGGCTAGCCCTTTTCCTCTGTACTCTTCAGGAGCTGGGGGTGAGGTTTGCAGACACCCCTCTCTACCCTGAACCATGTCCTCCAGCACTGTCAGACCATGTAGGGTCCTCATGAGTCATCTGGATGAGATTGTACATGCTGCAAAGTCTATCCCCTCCCAGAGGAACCCATAGACCGATGAATAGTGTTATTAATGAGTCTCACTGCCTAATAAAGAGCACTGCTCAGCTCTTAATAATACTGCTGATTGAAGCCAAGACCCTTAGTCAAACAAAAGAAGCTTGTTTTGCCACTTTAACTATGGGCATTAGTTTAAACGAAGGTTCCTTGCACAGAGTGGTGCTATAAAATACTCCTGTGCAAACAAATTTTTCATATTTACCTTTCTGAGTTCTCCAGCTATGTTTTTGTCATCTGCCTGGATAAACCCTCCTCCTTCTCCATTTCTCCCCTTCTCTTTAAACGTCAAGCATCATTGCCAAGCCTAACAGGTGGCTAACACCAGAATTAATCAACCATAAATTAATTGCCATTCTAAATAGTTCCGGAAATGACTCCAGGGCCATTAAATTTGGACTCAAGCAAGGCTCATCGAGGCTATGTTTTATGAGAAGATCAGAGGTTCTGAGACTGCCATCAGCACATGAGCACGGCTAGGCAATGTTCCCCTCTTGAACTCCCTGCTTGAAGATACAGTGAAGTCGTCTGTGCTTTAGTGACAGAGAATACATTGCACCCAGACAGAATTGCAAAGAGAAGCATTTTTCTCTTAAAGAACACAAACCACAGCTTTGGAATTCCAGAATGGCTATGTCAGTGAGGCCTCATTGGATTCTGATTTCCAGGTAGTTAATTTTGGTCTAGGTTTCCCAGAATATCTGTAGTTCTAAGAGGACATATTTAGAAAATAAAAGTAGGACCATTTTGCAAGATATGGGGACTGGCATGAAGGAGAACAATTTCAGATATTTGTTCATCAGATCTTGTCACAGTGAGGCAATAAAATAAGTCAAGCCAATCGATAGGGTTTAAAAGAAATTAAGGATTATCCTAAGTCCTTTTATTACTAGATTCAATTTGCTGTAAGTTTTGAAAAATTCAACCCAACCATGAGGACCTTTCTCTCTTCAGCACAGAGAATCAGAGGGCCTGCACACCTGAAGCTGTTTTGCCATCTCCATTGGCCCTAGCATTGCAAATCAAAACTGCTTCCCCTGAATTAGAAATCAAACTTGGGAAGAAATCACGATTATTTTCAGAAATATTTACAGGAAAATCCCAAAGAAAGACAAAAATTGAATAGAGAAAAAAATAAGTTGGTCTGCTTCCACCTGGGCTATAGAAAGCTGGAAAAGAGCATCACCCCTACCCTAATGATGAAAGTCAGACAAATTACAAAATCATAGCTTTGCTGGACCTATCAGAGATCTGAGGATATGGGCAACCAAATATCCTGAAACCCAAAGAAATGAGAGTTGCTCCAATGCAGGACACAAACACCTGCCTGCCTGTGGCACACAAGAGGAGAAAGTGCTGAGCATCACAGAGGAAGGTAAGAAGAACTCAGCAGCAATACTAAAAAGTTGCAAACGTTTGAATGTAGGCTTGCATGAGAATATAGAACGTTAGCAGACACAGGGGAGTCTGCACCCAGGCTCTTTTCCACAGAGCTCCAGCAAATATTTACAAGAAAGGTCAGGGGTTGGGGAGGAGATGAGAATGATGTCACAGACCTTGAGAAAAGGAACAGATGTAGGAAAGACATGAGCCACACCTGGACCTTACTCCATTAGGAAAAAACAGTCTTAAGCCTCTGGAGGAGGCACGGCAAGGGCTATCTTCCGTAGAGCACTGAGAGAGGACCCACAGGGGCTAGGAGAAGAGTAAAACTAAAAAGCCTCAACTCCTGGGGTAGGGAAGGGGGTCATGATCCTATACCAGTACTACTGAAGGCCTATCCCACAAAAGTCCCACCAAAGACTCAAGTGTTTGGCCACCATGGGCAGGAAGGACACCCTCACTTTGAAAGTCACAGATTAACGACACTGGCACACAGGCCCGCCCAAGGCTGAGGCTTGGCCAGGACAACAGAGAACCCAATCACTCCAATCACCAGGCTACCAAGAACCGAGTAACAAGAAACTAGAGTTTATTCCTGCCAGAGGGCCATGAACATAGAGAAAGACCCTTGTCTGCAATAGAGGCACACAGTCTATAGCTGAATATGGAGCAGAAACATTGAGAAAAACCCTCCAGCACCCCAGACTCCTCCATAAGTAGAAGGTAGGACTAGAATAATTCAGTGAGGATGGAGGTGCACTGAACATAACCAGACCAACAGAAAGACCCAAACACAGCTGCATTTCTGATCAGAGTGACTCAACCCCATACTAACAGCATAGGAGGAAAGGTTTGCCCACTCTAGGCATAATACTTTTGCCTTAATCTCTACTGTTTTACACATGATGTCCAGCATTAACACAAAAATTCTGAGACATAAAAAAAGAGCAAAAAGAAGCAATCACCTTCTAAGAAACAAGTAAATCAACAAAACCAGATGCAGAGATGACCCAGATATTATCAGATAGGAAATGTAAAATACATATGATTAATAAGTCAAAAACCTTCATATATGAACAGATGGACATTTTCAATAGAAAGTTGAAAACCATAAGAGCCCAAAGAAAATCCAACAATTTTTTTTGAACCCATGGTAACATAAATGAAGAGTGCCTTTGCCCGACCTATCAGTAGACTGGATATGGCTAAGGAAAGAATCACTGACTTTGAAGATAGATCAAAAGAAGCTACTCAATTGTCACACAAGGAGAAAAAAAAAGGTGAGAAAATAAAAAGAGCAGGACACTGAAGAACCATGGGACAATACCAAGTGGATTTACACACAAATAACTGTAATCCTAGAAGGAGATACAAGAGAGAAAAGAGGGCAAAAGAGATATTTGAAATGAAAATAGCTGAAAATTTTCCACAAATAATGAAAGACTTTAAACCACAGATCCAGGAATATGAGAGAACTCCAAGACGTTTCACTTCCCTCTCTCATTAACTACTTGGTCACGTCAATGGAGTAATGTGGAAAGGTTATGTTAATGCTCAGACTGCTCAGCGTATTGACAGAAGATGAGGCTCCAAAGCATGTATTCTGAAGGTCCACAACCACACCAGAAATGCCTGAATGATAAAAAGCCTTTCGATGAGATGTGTGGAAAGAACATGAAGGAAAATTCACGTGTAAAAGACATTATGCTTCAAACCAGTAAGAGTTGGGTCAAAACTCTAGAAAAAGTTCACAATTGTATAAAATGAAATGTTCTTTCATTCAACAAGTGTTTCATATCTTTTCTGTGTCAAATTTGATGAGTTGTCTTTCTCAATGATTTATCCGTTTTATCTATCCTGTCAAATTCATTATTTATAAAAATCTATACATAGCATCATTATAGTTTATTATCCATTAAATGTAAGAATCTGTACTGATTTTCTCCTTTCTCATTCCTAATCATGACTATGCTTCCTCTCTTTCTTTTCATGCTCAATCTTGCTAGAAGTATATCCATGTCTGAATATTGCTAAAAAGTTCAGCATTGGACTTCATTGTTTTCTCAACTGTAAGTCTATCTTCCATTTCATCGATTTCTGACTTTACCTTTATTATTTCCTTCATTCTTTTCTTTATTTTGCTTTCAGGTTCTCTTTTATGTTTTTTTGAGAGAAAGCTTAAAATGGATTTTAAACTCTCTTTTTTATTTATATTTAAAGCCAGAAATATAAAGTAGAAATTTTTGAGATGAAAGTTTAAAAATTTGATTTTTAAACTTTCTTATTTACTTAATTTAAGGCTAGAAATTTCTCTAAACCCTTCTCTAGTATTTCTCTCTCCTCTCTCTTTCTCCCCCACACCCCTCGCCACCATCCCTCAGTTTTCTGTACCACCATGCACTGAGCAATCCCAGGAGAACAAAGGAGTAAACAAGGACCTATAGCTGCTCTTGAGTCTGCTCCTGACTTCTGTTCATATGACCAGCACACATGGCCTTTAACGTGCCTGTGGTTCCTGCTTACTCTCAGAAGTTGTCTCCGTCTGATTTCCTCAGACTTACCAATTGCCCTCAGCGAGGAAAATGCTTGCTGATCTCAGTTCCTGTAGGAATCATTTGTCTTTCTCTGAAAATTTACTCCTTTAGACTTCTTTGCAGTCTCTTAGATGAATTTTTTAAATACACTCTTTTTTCACTTTTGTATGTTTTTCTTTCTAGTTTTTTTTTGACTTGTGATCTTCTGCATCCTAATCTAAGGAAGAAACTCTCATTACACAAACATATCTTGGTCAATTATTATGGAGCAGACCCTGTTGTGTAGAATACAGTGATGAATACCAGACATGATCAAAACTCTATACCAGAACCTCAAGATACACAGAACTGCTTCCAGAAGAGTCAGAAACCATGATTAATCTTTTTTTTTTTTTTTTTTTTTTTGAGATGGAGTTTCACTCTTGTTGCCCAGGCTGGAGTGCAATGGCACGATCTCAGCTCACCACAACCTCCACCTCCCAGGTTCAAGCAATTTTCCTGCCTCAGCCTCCCAAGTAGCTGGGATTACAGGTATGCACCACCACATCTGGCTGGCTAATTTTTTGTATGTTTAGTAGAGATGGAGTTTCTCCATGTTGGTCAGGCTGGTCTCAAACTCCCGAACTCAGGTGATCTACCCACCTCAACCTCCCAAAATGCTGGGATTACAGGCGTGAGCCACTGCACCCAGCTAAAGTAAGGCCAGGGATGGTGACTCACACCTGTAATCCCACCACTTTGGGAGGCCAAGGCAGGAGGATCACTTGAAGCCAGAAGTTCAAGACCAGCCTGGGCAACATAGCAAGATTCTTTCTCTCAAAAAAAAAATAATAATAAGTAAGTAAATTTAAATAAATATAAAAACTGTGATTAAGAAGAATTGCTACTTCCCAGAGCAAGTTTTGATGAATCTAATGAACCTGATTTGTGTTACAAGTGGGTAGTTTTTATACATACATTCAATGCCATTTTTATTGTTTCTTTCCTAATCCTTTTTTTTTTCTTTCTTTTTTTTTGAGACAGAGTCTCACTTACTCTGTTGCCCCAGCTGGAGTGCAATGGCATGATCTTAGCTCACTGCAACCTCTGCCTCCCAAGTTCAAGTGATTCTCCTGCCTCAGCCTCTTGAGTAGCTAGAATTACAGGTGCACACCACCACACCCAGCTAACTGTTGTATTTTCGGTAGAGACGGGGTTTCACCATGTTGGCCAGGTTGGTCTCGAATTCCTGACCTCAAGTGATCTGACTGCCTCAGCCTCCCAAAGCTGGGATTACAGGTGTGAGCTACCACACCCAGCCTGTTTCCTAATCCCCTATTTTTTTGTAATCTTAACTTTACCAGCAATGCAAGTTGGCAAAACTTCACACATTTGTTCTTTTTATTTTCCCTTATATCCTCTTTGCCCTTAAAAACCACAATTAAAACCAACCCAACTATCTCACTCTTCATAAAATACAGATAGCTGTCGAAAAGAACAAATATTAAATATGTTAAAATATTAACGATAAACCATATTTCTAGATAATTTTGCCTCTCTAAACCTATTATTCATTTGGATTTGCATTTTTTCACTCTCAAATAAAATAAAACAGATCAGCCGACAGTTAATATTTACATCACCACCACTAAGTAATTGGTAAGACTGAACAAATGCCAGGTGGCGACATGTTAAATAAAAATCATCAAAGCGGCACCTAGGAGATGCCAAGTGGCCTTGTTGGACATACCTGTGCAAACGCTTCAAATGCCTCTGTAGAATCAGTTGCATGTTCTGTCATGATCAATTACCCAGGAAAGCTTCCCAGGGCAGTGTGACTCAACAGCACCTTCATGGCTCCCACTGAGCGGGCAGGAACAGAGTGCTGGATTTGGAACTGCAAATCTAGTGTTCATCAAGGTCTGCCATGAATGAGCCATATGTCCTGTGCAAGCTACTTCCCCCCATTCAGACTCTAATCTCTAACTCCTCATCTGTAAAATGAGGAGGTGGGACTAGTTAAACATCTCAGCACCTGCCATCTGCCACAGCCTACATTTTTGGTAATTGGCTGTCAGTTGTTTTGGAAATATGCTCGCTGATTCTGGGTTAGCTCAAAAGCGAAACCAGGAGAGCTTGCCTTTGGCTTCCCCGGCCTCCCCGTCTGGGCTTCAGGAATTCCCCCCAGCCTCCACCTCAGAACCTGTTTTGTTTTTCTCTTTCCCATCATAACCACTTTTGAAAAAGAAAGAGTGGGAACCGTTGAGTAGTATTAGGAGCTGAGCTTGGAAATCAGAAGTGTTGAGTCTCATCTGCTTCTTCCAGCTTGTAACTCAGGCAAGTCCCATAAACACTGCACCACTTCATAGGATTTTTAGGAGGATTAAATGAGAAAATGTAACTAGAGTCCACAGAACTTGTTTGACATTAATAAGGATTCGGCAAATGTTAAATATTGTTATTGTGATTCTCCCTTAGCAGGGAATAATCAAAATGTTAAGATGGTAGAACTAAGTTCTTCGATAATTTGAATTATTGTTCAGAAAACGTTCACTCTTCTCCCTTCAAGGGGTGGGTGAAGTGTGCTGCCCTGCCCCACTGAGACTGAGCTTGGCCATGTGCCTTTCTTTGGTCAATGGGATGTTCACGGGCATGATGTATGCAGAGGCTTTCCACATGCTCTCATGGTGCGGCTGGTCCTGGAGGCCTCTGATCTCTGCCAGGAGAAGAATACATCCCAGGTACCCACTACCCTTTCAGTCTGGGAGCTAGAATGAGGATGAATTTGAGCTCAGACTACAAACTAAAGGCAAAAGTCCAGGTTGGCCCAGACGAGTTGCAGTCAACCCATGAGTGTAAGAGTAAATGAGTGTTGCTCTGAGCTGTTGAGTTCTGGGGTAGCTTATTACACAGCATTATTGTGACAATCACTGACTGATACACGTCACAGTGATGTTATTGTGGGTAAAAGCCTGAAAGTAAGGGAAGCCTTTCAGGTGTCAATAATGTTTTTGGTCCTTGACTGATGTCCAAGCAGCTACTTCCTTTCTGGTCCTCTGTGATTGGGTTCTCCCCATCCCCCCACCACTTAATCTCTGGAAAAATATTAATTGATACTCCTCTGCCAGGCCCTGGGAATATATAAATTAACAGGAAATAATTCAATAAGTTAAGGACTATTAAAGAAAAATGCCAGAATGCTGTAGCACCAAACAGAAGGGACACTTGAGATGGGCTCTGAGGTCAGCCAAGGCAGCAAAGTATAAACAGAAACCTAACCCATGAGTGAGAGTCACAAAGTCTCACCCCAGAAGTCATGTAACATGGCACAAGCCTTAAAAAGCACTTTTTAAAAGACGAATTCCTGCCCCAGATCCTTTCTTTCCTTCCCTAGTGAGCCAGGTTGAACTCAAAGAAACCTCAAGATACATTCATGCTTGCCTCCCTCTCCGTGGGGGAGCTACTCGGAAATACCCACACTGGGACCCACTTCCAAAGTGATGAGTTTGCACATCGTGGAAATGACTCGGGTCATCTGCTTCTGAAATAAGCTCATGCTCACCCCGTCTGGGAACCACTGAGGAGCTGCCCTCTGCTTCCTTCCCGTCTCCCAGGTGCCACCCTCTCCTGGGAGCCTGGAGGCTGAGGGAGGCTCCCCAGGAATATCAGTCACCCCAGGGAAGCTCCTGAAAAGAGGCAGGAAGAGGTCAGGGACCCAGGGCACTCTCTGCCCTTTCCCCCAGTACAAAGCCTTCCTCCCCTGCAAACCAGAGATCCCGCTGGGGGCCTCAGGGAGGTGGGAGTGGCCCTCTGCTCTTTCCACGGAGAATCGCAGCAGGGGAGGCAGAAGTTTCAGCAGCTGCCGAGATGCCCACATCCACAAGGACCATTTGTACCCAGTGCCCACGCAGAGAGCCTAAAAACAGAGTCTGGATGGGAAGACGAACTGGGGTGAGGGTGTGGGAAGAGCCTAAATCCAGAAGCTTGATACATGCTGCTTCTGGGCCTTTAAGCCCAGATTTTCAAGGAGAGCATGAATTGCAGCATTTACTCAAGACATATTCGTGGAAACCGACAAGTTCCACTAAATCACTCATGAAGCTGACTCTCCTCAGCTCTGTTCCCACACACAGGGTTACCGTCTCTCCCCTCCCTTCACCCACCCACACGCTCACACACACACACACACACACACACACGCTCTCACACAGGCACATTCACACACCCACATACAAAGGAACACACACACCTGCACAACCTCAGACACATCTACACACTCTCACACAGGCACACTCACACATATACAGCCCCGCACATGCTTACACAGGCACAGACACACCTACACACTCACACAGGCACACCCAAACCCACACACACACACAGAGGCACACACACACCTACACGCTTTCACACAGGCACACACACACATGCACACACACACTCAGGCACACACACACCTGCACACCCTCAAAGAGGCACACAGACACATCTACACTCACACAGGCACATGCACATACACACCCCTACACACGCTCACACAGGCACAAACACGCCTACAAACTCACACAGGCACATACACCTGCACAACCTCAGGCACACATCACACACTCACAGGCATGCTCACACGCTCCTGCACACTCACACAGGCACGCTCACACACCCCCACACACAGGCATGCTCACACACACACCCCTGCACACTCTCACAGGCACACACACAGGCACATTCACACTCATACACACAGGCACGCTCACACACACTCCTGCACACACACAGGCACACACCACACAGGCACACCTACACATCTCACACAGGCACACACACTCACATAGGCACACACAGGCACACTCACACACGGGCACACACAGACACCTCCACACACAGGCACACACACAGGCACATTCACACTCATACACACAGGCACGTTCACACACACCCCTGCACACTCACACAGGCACACACCTACACACTCACAGACACACACACATTCTCACAGTCTCACACACACAGGCTCACACACCCCTGCACACCCACACAGGCACACCTACACACTCTCACACACACTCATACACAGGCACACACACACCTGCACAATCTCACAGACAGGCTCACACACACACACACCTGCACAGGCACACACACACCAGCACACTTGCACAGGCATGCTCACACACATACAGTCACACGTATTCAGTTTTATACACACACACTGCATACACTCATAGTCAAATGCATTCAGTTATGTACTCACACATACACAGCCATGCTCACACACTGTGCTACAGTCACATACGTTCACTTGTACACAGTCACACACACAAAGGCACACTCACACACATATTCATAGTCACATGCATTCACTAGCACACAGTCACACTCACACACACAGAGCACCATGCTTGCACACTGTCATACACAGTCACATGCATTCACTCACACATGCACACACAAGGCCATAGAATTCTGAGGAAGCTGGCCCTGAGCTTCCTCAAGGGCCTCAAGCTGGCCCTGAGCTTCCGTAAATACAAAGTCCACTCACACCTCTGTGCTGTCAACATGGATCCTCCAGGAAGGGTTGCCCGGGGCCAGCTGTGAGTCCACCACCCATGGCAGCTTGTCTGCAGTAATCTGTGCTCTCGTAGAGAAAGATGGCTCCACTCCACATCAAACTCTAACTCCTGTCAAAGTAGCCTGACTTAAGGGAGAAGTGGAGATGGGGCAGGAAGTGGCTGTTGTGTTCATGTGATGTGAGTGTGACTGTGTGTGTTTGATATATATCTATGTGGCATGATACGTGTGTGTGGTATGCCGTGCATGCATGTGGCTGTTGTGGTGTGTGATTGTATGTGTATGGTGATATGTATATGGTTGTGTGTATGTGTATGGTTGTATATGATTGTGTACATGTGTAATTGTGTATTTGATATATGTATGTGGCATGACATATGTGTGGTATGTTGTGTGTGTGCATGCATGTGGTTGTGTTGTCTGTTGTGGTGCGTGATTGCATGTGTATGGTGATATGTGGGTTATGTAGTGGTTGCATGTACATGTGTGATTGTATGTGATTGTGTATATGTGTGATTGTGTGTTTGATATATATGTATGTGGCATGATGTATGTGCATGTGGCATGGTGTGTGTGGTGTGGTGTTTTGTGTATGTGTGTGCATGTGTTTCTGTATGCATGGCTGTGTTGTATGTTGTAATGTGTGACTGTGCCTATTATGATGTGTGTGATATTGTGTGTGGAGTTGTGTGTGTCTGTGTGTGGTTGTGTTTTATATGTATGTGGCGTGATGTGTGCATGTGGTATGGTGTGTATGTGCATATGGCTGTGTTGTCTGTTGTCTCTATATGTATGATTGTGTGTGTTTGATATATACGTACGCAGTATGATGTGTATGCATGTGGTATAGTGTGTGTGGTGTGGTGCGTGTGTGCATGTGGTTGTGTATGTATGGTTATGTTGTGTGTTGTAATGTGTGGTTGTGCATTTTATAGTGTATGTGATTATGTGTATATGATTGTGTATAGGGTTGTATTTGTGTGTTTGTATGTGTATGATTATATGTATTTAATACATATGCATGTGGTATGATCTGTGTGCATGTGGTATGCTGTCTGTGGTATGGTGCTGTGTGTGCATACATGTGGTTGTGTTGTCTATTGTGGTGTGTGTGACTGTGTGTTGTAGTGTGTGTGGTTATGTGCATGGCTATGTATGTGGTTGTGCATATATGTGTGATTGTGTTTGGCGTATATTTATGTGGTATGATGTGTGTGCATGGGGTATGGATGTATGGTGTGGGGCTTTGTGTGTGTGTGTTGTGTGTGGGTGCACGCACATGATTTTGTGTCTGGTTGCATGTGTGTGTACACATGAAAACAACGACATGCAGAACAACAGTGCTATGACTGAGAAGGAAATTTCTCTCTGAAGCCCTATTTTCAGGTTTTCTTATTTTTTCAAACTTTCTTTCTGGCTGTCATTTTCCCAGCTTGGCCTTAACTCAAAGGTGAACTTTTCTCCTGGAAATAGAAATTATCTAATCAATACACTTCTGAGCAGCATCAGCAAATGAAATTTAAGGGCAGATTAAAGTTCACAATTTCTCATCCATTTCTATGAACACATTAGATATTGAAATGTCAGAATAGCTCACTTCCCAACAAGAAGCTCCCTTCCTTTGCTGGAGAGAAACTTTACAGCTGGGCCACATGAGGCATGCTGGGAACATCGGACACTCCCCTCCTACAGACCTTCCTTCATGTCAAATAGTGCCAATCCAGCATGGTGAAGTCACACCAGCTGGTGGGCTCCCTTTTCTGCTGACCAAAGATCTGAGCTTATGCCTTACCTTAGTGCCTCAGTCTGTTCAGGCTGCAATAACAAAATATCACAAACTGGACGGCCTATGAACAACAGAAATTTATTTCTCACAGTTCTGGAGGCTGGGAAGTCCAAGATCATGGCACTGGCAGATTTGATGTCTGGTGAGGGCCGGTTCCCCACAGACGGTGCCTTCTCACTGTGTCCTTGCTGTGTGCAAGGGCCTAATTAGCCCTCGTTGGTCTCTAATAATAAGAGCACTAATCGCAGTCATGAGGCTCCACAGTCATATTCTGATACCATCACCTTGGGGGCTAGAATTTTAATGTAAGAATGTGGGGACACAAATATGCAGCAGAGACGTAGCAGCACCAGACTAGCACTAGCCCCAGGGGGTGCACTGACCCTGGCCCCGTCCCTGCATCCTTCTCACACCTTTGTAAATCGCCCCTCATTAAACTCTCCTCCAATAACCTGAGTGTCCTATCTGTGCCTTGCCAGGCCCCCCGCCATGCATCCAGATTGTACAAACACCTTCTCTCTCATTCTCTCCATCTTTAAATTTCCATTTGGTCTAAGCTTCAGGAAAAAAAATGCTATTGAACCAATTCCTAGGAGCACAGCCACCCCATACCCACTCAGAATTTGCAAGGTGGCTGTCCTGCCACGGGTCTCACCCTTGCCACCCCCATGCCAACCTCTCCAGACCACTCCTCCCTCTCTGTTCTGTCATGGGTCTCCCAACATTCCTCTCCTTCGAGACCTTTCTGCTCTGCCTCTGGAACTTTGTTCCGTTGAAAACATACATCCCAACATCACCATGCCCCACAGAATGGTCCTACAGCCTCCTGGCTTCGGTGAAACCTGGCTCCCCGTCAAGGACATCGTTGTACTTGGAACCCTCTCCAGGGCATGGCCTCAGCCCCCAGAGCCCATGGGCCAACTCCCGGGTCTCCACTGTAGCTTCCCTTCCAATGAGTTTCCACCACCATACAGAGCTCTTCACAGGTACCTCCGGCCCCAAACCACACACCGACAACCAAAGCCTAGATGCCCTCACTTGTTAAGCCAATACCCGATCTCCCAGAAATCTCACTAATCCTAGACTTTATTACCAAGCTTTGTTTTGACAAATTCTCATTTTTCTTTTTGTTTTACAGAAAACCCAATCAAGTAGTGTTCTCAAGGGTGATGAGTCACCACGACCTCAAACATTACCAGATTCTGTGACTCACAGCCCAGCCAGGGAGCTCCAAGACAATCATCATTAGGCATCAAAAGGACCAGCTAAGGCACTATTTAACCATAAAATCAGAAGAAAATACTTCATCAGCGAACTCCATACAAAATCAAAGGCTTGCTTCATAACAGGAAATGAGACACACATTAGACTGAGAGAGAGATGGACCATTTCAGCTAAGAGCATTTTACCAATTCTTGGCAGTCATTATGAATTTGATGGGAAGTAAATGCCTTCCTTCTATTAGGAATGGTGCTGCATTTAAGAATATCTAAAGAGAAAAGAAAAGAACAACAGTTTCTGGTTTTGTTGCTGGGACTCGAGCCTGCTATGATTTATTGAAACATTATTGATAAAGCAATGCTTTGCCTTAGGAAAGCAATTTTTTTCCTCTTGCATAGAAGGGTGACACCTAGGAAGATAAGGTTGTACGGTAGATAAATAAAGAAGAGAAAGAAGTCTCCAGAGCTAGCCTTGGCTCCTGGCAATTTGGAGCAGGTCAGCACGCACAAATCATGGTGAGCACAGAGCCGTGGGTCGTGTCGCATGTGTTCGGCAGCTCCCGCCTGGAGGGTTCTCAGAGAGCTCAGAATGGGGAATGAGTTGGTCTCCCTGCTGCACCCCCTAGAGGCATCCTTTTCTGTGCCTAGCCTGACACTGATTTAAAGTACTCAATTTCAGATACTCCTGAAGGGCTCCAAATGTCAAAGACATGAATAATTGGTCATTTGGGAAAGGACTGGGTGTCCTGAAAAGCATGTGCAGAGAGACCACTTGCTAATAAGAAAACCTGGAGCCTCTCAGCTCGCCTTGCACCCTGCTGTTACTGGGCTCAGGTCGGAAGGGTCACTTGCCTTTTATGGGTTTGGTTTGGGATGGAAGTAAAAGATAGTAATATTAATAATTACACGGACTAAGCACTTACTACCTGCCAAACTCTGCTGAGGGCCTTGCATGCTTCATCTCACAAAAGCTCTACGAGGGAGCTGTTATGTTTAAGAATCTATGACTCAGAGGGGTTAAGTAACTCCTTCAAGAGCACACAGCTAGCACCTAAACCTGAGTCTGTCTGGCTGTAAAACTCGTATTCATCAGACGGCCCATAAGCACTCAAAGGTCTAGATACGGTGTGGACCTCTGTTCCCACCCAAATCGCATGTTGAATTGTAATCCCCCATGTTGGAGGTGGGCCCCACCAGGAGGTGATTGGATCGCAGAGGCCGTTTTTCATGGTTTAACACCATCCCTCTTGGTGCCGCGATGGCAAGAGTGAGTTATTGCAAGATCTGGTTGTTTAAAAGTGTGTAGCACCTTCCCCTTCTCTTTCACCCTCCCGCTCCAGCCAGGTAAGATGTACCTGCTTCCCCTTCGCCTCCCACCATTGTTGTAAGTTTCCTCCCCAGCCATGCTTCCTGTGCAGCCTGAAGAAGCATGAGCCAATTAAACCTCTTTTCTTTATAAAGTACCCAGTCTCACAGGTCGTGCTTTATAGCAATACAAGAATAGACTAACACAGGTCTCAAAACACAATCACCTTGGGAGGCCGAGGCGGGTGGATCACCAGGTCAAGAGATCGAGACCATCCTGGTCAACATGGTGAAACCCCGTCTCTACTAAAAATACAAAAAATTAGCTGGGAACGGTGGCATGTGCCTGTAATCCCAGCTACTCAGGAGGCTGAGGCAGGAGAATTGCCTGAACCTAGGAGGCGGAGGTTGCGGTGAGCCGAGATCGTGCCATTGCACTCCAGCCTGGGTAACAAGAGCGAAACTCCGTCTCAAAAAAAAAAAAACAAAAACACAATTACCACAATGTCAAGAGTGCCCTATAGTCATTATTTGACATTCATTCACTCAGCAAAGATATCTGAGGCCTATACTATGGAATGCACTATGCCCCCAACACAGTGAGTTAGGAAGCAGTCTTTAGGGTGAAAAGGCACATGCATGGATACCCAAGGAACAAAGATAATTCACAAGAGTGTGTAGGTTAAGAAGCCTGAGGTGAATGGAGCGGCAGCCAAGGACTCTGCAGCTAGGTGATCAGGAATAGAAGGAGGAGAGGTGGATGAAACATGCATGGTTAGGGGGTCAGGCAGCCCAGAAGGATGGGAGACAGAGCAATGGTGGAGAAGCCCAACGCACACACACAGGAGCCACCACACCCAGCGTGGCGGGAGGCTGGGGGACACGGAGCAGAGCACTCCGAGCGGACGTGGAGGAGGCAAACTCACCAGATGCCTGCCAAGCTAAGAAGTGTGAATTTCATGTTACTGGCAAGAGATTTTTGGGCAAGTGAAACAACATGATCTGACCTTGGTCTGGGAAAGTCAAACTGAAGCCTTGCTGCATAAGTTCCAATAGAGTGAAGCCAGAGCGGGGGCAGGAGTTAAAACAAGACAGAACCTCCCAGGGGAGACGTGGCAAGGGTCTAATCCACAGCCACAGCAGGGAAGTGGAAAAAGAGAAAATAACTCCTGTGCCGCCAGAAAGGCTTTGAGAGGACACAGGAATGGGAAGGGGGATAAGCTGAGCTCATGGACAGTGGAGGAGCATCATCGAAATTTGGTTTTAAATGTTTGAGTGGAGGACCCAACAGGCAGGGAAGTTGTCAAATAAGAAGATAGAGAAACCATTCCACTCAGACAAGGATGGGGCCTCCGGAGATGGCTAACACCGTAAAGGTAAATTGAGGTCCCTGGGTGGGAACAGAGAGAGGAGAACATAGGAGAATGGGAATGGGAGGATAGAGACGCCTGCTCTTGGGAAACATGAGACGTTGGAAAGCGACCGGGATTGCACATGGTCACAGGGCCAGAAGGAGGGGCTGGGAAACATGGGTCACAGGGCCAGAAGAAGGGGCAGGATCTGGCTCTGGAAGGCACAGCGGGGAACACAGGAGCAGAACACGGGCCGAAGGCCTCTGAGAGATGCATTTTCTGTGCCCAACCAGATCACGGTTTCCTTGGGTGTAGGGACCATGTTTGTTCTTCTAGGTACCCTGCAATGTACAACCCACAACTATTATTATTGGGTAATTATCATTAACTACCCACAACTTACATAAGGTAGTTAATAATTAAAATACAGTGTAGGAGCAGAAAGGCATCCTAAGCCCACCTATTCATCTCTATTCTCCCAGCCACTCAGCGCCACAGAAGAAATACTAACATACTATTGGAAATGAGAAGGGCTGTCTTACTTTTTTGAAACATCAATGATGTCATGCAACCAACAGTCGGCCTAAAAGAGGAATGGGGAGGGGCGAGGGGAACACTCTCCTACCTCTGTACAAAATGTGGGGTGGAGCAGTCTTCAGGAAGAACACATGGGACCCTTCCCACCTCCCCACACTTATCCTGGAAAACCACGCCAATCATGGGGACCTGAGTAAGGAGGGGGTGACAATGATGAAGTATAGTTGAGGGTGAAAAGATGGCAGTGTGGTCTCTGGTCCAGCCTCAGTGCTAACCTGAGAGTTTGGATAATACCTTAAAGCTTGATCCTTGAGGCTGCAAGAGACAGAGAAGATCCTTGGAAGAAAGCAGAGACATGCGGGCATTGCTGCGGGAGGCGCCAACCTCCACTGGCTGGGAGGGCAGGTTCCTGGCACTGGGCTACCTCTCTCTCCTACAGCTCTGCCCTTCTTTAGAAAGCAGGATCAGCTGTTCAAACAGTCAAGGAGAACTGTGATCAGTCTAAACATTTCCGTTCCCTCCTGACAGTGATCGAAAGATGAGAACAGTGACCTCAACAGTTTTTGATAGAGCCCATCTCAGCCACTAATCCCAAACAAGTGTCTACAGAGAGAAAACGACTACTGAGCATATTAAAAAACTTTGCCAGTTCCAAAGGAAAGATCAAGTCAATCAAGTTTAAGCCTAGGAAAAGAGTTACTGCAAGTACAAGAACAGATTTTTTTTAACTCTGCTATATTCTCAATATGATTTGAAAGGACTTTACATCCTTAAAGTCATAGCCAGTCATCTTGAAATAAGAGCCACCTCAAATCAAAAAGAAAGACATGAAAAATATGACAATGGAAAATTTTCACTTCATAGTGGCAGCCAAGGATTGTATATTGCAGAAAACAAACAGCAACCTAAAAGAACAGATGGAAAAATGTTTCCAGAGCTAAAAGAAAAAGAAAAGATGGCAGTGGAGAGAGAAGAACTGAGAGGTTTGTTCTTTCGTGCACATTCAGGTAACACACACTTGAGCATCTGCTGTGTACCAGACTCTGTGCTCGGTGCTTTGATGCATGAATGAGCAAAAAAGACAAAGATCTCTGCCTTGAGTGTCTCACATTCTAGCTGGAGCAGACAGACCCCTAAAGAGAGGCTACTGTCTTGTTATTATAGAAGACTTTGGGGCCAGGATCAGTGGTTCATGCATATAATCCTTTAATTATATTATAATCCTATAATAAGAAGTTTTTGGGAGGCCAAGGCAGGCAGATCAATTGAAGTCAGGAGTTCGAGACCAGCCTGGTCAACATGATGAAACGCCATCTCTACTAAAAATACAAAATTGAGTCTGTCATGATGGTGCATGCTTGTAATCCCAGCTACTCGGGAAGCTGAGGCACGAGAATAGAAGCCAGGAGGTGGAGGTTGCAGTGAACCGAGATCACACTGCTGCACTGCACTCCAGCCTGGGCAACAGAGTGAAACTGTGCTAAAAAATATAAAAAAGGCTTTGAATGTTACTGAAAGGGCAGGCAAAGGGATTGAGGGTCCCAGGGGCAAGGAATGCAGGTTGAAGTTATAAACACGATGGCCAGAGTGGGCCAAATTGAGAAGAGGCTCTCTGAGCAAAGGCTGGAATGCGTGTGGGTATATTTGGCAAGAATATTCCAGGCAGAAGGAACAGCAAATGCAGTGACCAGGCACAGGAGGCCCACAGGGTCAGGGAGCATCAGGGCAGCCAGAGTGGTGGTGATGAGGGGAGAGTGGTAGCTGATAAGGCTTGGAGGGGGTCACGGCTGGGAGATCCGTGTTGACCTTGGAGGGAATTGTGAGAGTTTTGTCTTCTCATCTAATGAAAAACTACCCTATCAGATCATTTCTGAGTAGAGGACTGGTCTGATCATATTTAATTTTAGAGGATCACTCTGTCAACTGTGTTGAGAAAAGAGTGGGGGAGGGGAGCAGCGAGGGGGTCGGGGATGAGAGCAGGACCAGTCCAATGATAAAGGAGAAAGGTGGTAAACGCATAAACAAGGCGGTAGCTACAGAGCCGTGAGAAGTAGTCAGCTTCTGCATCTATTCTGAAGCCAGTCAAGTGTCAGGAAGGTTCCTGATGGTCTTGATGGCAGGGGGAAGACGGGAAAACAGAAGTGAAGGAAGTTGCCAAGTTTTCTGGCAGAAGTCTCTGGAATTCTGTAGTTGCCATCCACTGGGAAGGGGAGTCCATTTTAGACAGGACCAGGTTGGAATGTCTGTTGGTTGACCAAGTGGGAATGTCAAGTTGAAGTTTGGAATTCAGGAAAAGGAATGAGGTTGGAGATATAAATTTTAAGGTCTCAGTCTCTAGACAGACCTCAACAAACACCCACCTGGCTTACGTTGATAATGTTGCACCCTATGCTGTGTTATATGAATATGCTCTATTTAATCACAACATGGTTTACACAACCCACAATTCACATCACGTTGTGCTTTGAGAATTTCGTTTGCAGTCTCCTCTGAATTAGACATTGCTACATACTCACAAAAACCAATTATGTGCCATGTAAGATGTTTTAAATGCCCATGGCATCACCTCGCTGTGTGAGTGGTGGCTGCAATCTACCCATCTAAAGTTGCATCTCCAATTGATCCCCAGAGTCCTGGTAGCAAAGGGAAAAGTCCCCTGTCAGTATTCAGCACTGTCCTGGTAACAAATGAATTCTTCATTTTAGCAGCCGGCCAGGTGTGGTGGCTCACACCTGTATTAGCAGCAATTTGGGAGGCTGAGGCAGGTGGATTGCTTGAGCCCAGGAGTTCAAGACCAGCCTGGGCACATGGTAAAATCCCATCTCTACTAAAAACACAAATTAGCTGGGTGGTTATCTATAGTGGGCACCTATAATAGTTATTATAGTGGGCACCTATAATCGCAGCTACTCCGGAGGTGGAGGCACGAGAATCGCTTCAACCTGGGAGGCGGAGGTTGCAGTAAGCTGAGATGGTACCACTGCACTCCAGCCTAGGCAACAGAGTGACACTCAGTCTCAAAAAAAAAAAATGTATCTGTCAGTTAGTGATTAATAATAAAAAGAACAGCAAAATGTGAGTAAGTGGGAAAGAAGGTGATAAAAATGGAACATTTCTATCAGGTTATACAAAAAGACATAACACGTGCTGGGTGGTTTTTGCCCATGACTTTGTAAGACTCTGAGCCCCTTCTGTTTGTGAGTGTAGGAGGGAGATCATTCCTTCCAGGTAATACAGTACTCTGGATGGAAGTACACATGTTCTACACAGGCTCAGGAGACAGACCAGTGTCTGAGCACCCACCATGTGCCAGAAATTGTGTGGGGTGCTTCAGGCATGAACATAAAACACAGTCACTCTCTCTCCTTGCCCAGCCCTGCCTCCCACCCCTGGCTTCACATAGACCCTTTAGCCCAAGAGACAGAGCAGCTTCTCCAAGGCGAGTCACACAGCTCCCATATCCCCCTAAAAATGGGGGAGGAGAGAATGACATACACCCTCTCTCTCTCCTCTGTCCTTTCTCTGCCCACCTATCTCATCTAAATTCTGCAAAAATGAAAGCAATAGATTGGCCCTATTGACCTTAAACCTACTCTTCCTCAAGGGGAAAGGAAGGGAGGGTGTCCTCCGAAAGCAACACAGTCACTGTGGTCCAAAGAGTGGTTCTGAACACAACACCCTCTGCCCGCAGGACACTTGGCAACGTTTGGAGACCTCTTTGGTTATCCCCGCCGGGGGAAGTGGGTGCGTCCAGTGGGTAGAGACCAGGGATGCTGCTAGACATCCTCCAATGGACAGGACAGCCCCCCCAACCAGGCTCAAAATGTCTTCATGTTGAGGTTGAGGAACCTTGGCCCAAAGATTAAGCCAGCTAATGTGGAGAGGTCAAGACAAACCCACACTATCCTGGGGAAAAAATCAAACCGATGCTAATTTACAAATACCGTATTTACTAATTGACTAATTCAAACGGTACAATATCTACATTACTCAGGTTTCCACCATAGTCGGCAGCATTGTGTATTTGATTTCCTTCCACCTGGGTGATGGGACATTGGAAAAGCAGAGGTTAGAGCGAGGGGGGAAATGAGAGGCTGGCAAAACTTAGATTTTTTTTCTAACCTAGCAGCACGACTTCACTAAGTTTTTACACGGACATTCTGCCTCATCAGCTTCCATCTCATCTCATTTCATGCTGGATCTAGAACTGATTCTGCTACCAGAACACACACACTGCTTGAGCGTACTACCTTGAGGGCATTAAAAGGAAACATGGCCAGGTACGGTGGTTCATACCTGTAATCCTAGCACTTTGGGAGGCCAAGGCAGGTGGATCACCTGATGTTAGGAGTTGAAACCCCATCTCTACTAAAAATACAAAAATTAACCAGGTGTGGTGGTGCTCGCTAGTAGTCCCAGCTACTTGGGAGGCTGAGGCAGGAGGACAGGAGATCACCTGAACTTGGGAGGCAGAAGTTGCAGTGAGTCGAGATTGTGCCACTGCAATCCAGCCAGTCTTGTTCTGTCATCCACTTGTTCTGGGTGACAGAACAAGACTCCATCTCAAAAAAAAAAAAGAAAGGAAACAGATAATGAAGACTGGCCAATGAAATATTTTAAAGGATTAGTACAAAAACAGAGGCTTGTGTTTTATACAGAATAATGAGTAAAGAAATTGGACATTTGAATCAGATGTCATGCTTGATTCTTTTGAGTATTTTACTGCTTCCACAATAAATGGAAATCTAAATTAAAATAAAGTCAGAGATGACTTTTATATTAAACTGTCTTTTATGTTCAAAACGTAGCTCTTTGTGAAGGTCCCTGCCTCCCCACACTATAAATAATGTATAAAATATTAAGAGAGGCTTTGATTGTAAAAATTATTTTGCCTCTGTGCATCTGCCTTTATGGCAGCCAGATCATACTTCTTAGATCCTAAGGGTGATGCCACACTTCTGGTGGTTTGAGGATTTTTTTTCTTTTAGATTGATGGGTTGTATGAGCTTGGTTTTGTCTTTGGGTTTTGCCAGCCACTTGAATAGAAACAGAAAAGGAAATTCTCTCCCCTGGCATTGTTGTTATGAGTGGCACGTGTCCCGGAAGCTTTATTTAATGAACCCATTTTCCATGGCCTTGGCTTTGCCAAAGGGTGGGGTCTCCCTTACAGAGAAGCTGTAGGGACCAGGAGACCAGGAGTCTTCCCTAACATCATTCAGGTCTAGATGACACCAACGCAGATGCAGAGTGGAAAAGCATTTGCTGACAAGAGACATCCCAGTGAGCTCAAGCCGTCAGCTGCCAGCAGCTTCCTGCCTCTTCATTCAGGCTGTGTCTCTGAGTCACTGAGTAACTGACACCTTTCCACTTCACCTTGAACCAGGTGGGCGCGATGCTGGCAAGGAAATCAGCAAGACACCCAGACAGGAAGAAGATTGGAGATGACCCACTCCATGGTCACAGGTGACACGGACAGAGGCTTAGAGGACTCTGATTTTCCTGATAAGAATCCTAATTTTCAAATGCACAAGACAAATTTATGTTAAAATTTTTCAATGACAGCTATTGTGTCTATGATGTGCAGACCCTGTAGAAGGTGCCTCACGGGGCCGGGTGTGGCGGCTCACACTTGTAATCAAAGCACTTTGGGAGGCAGAGGCGGGTGGATCATGACGTCAGGAGTTCAAAACCAGGCTAGGCAAGATAGTGAGACCCCATCTCTACTAAAAATACAAAAATTAGCCAAGCACGGTGACAGGCACCTGTAATCCCAGCTACTTGAGAGGCTGAGGCAGGAGAATCTTTTGAACCCAGGAGGCGGAAGTTGCAGTGAGCTGGGATCAGGCCCCTACACTGCAGCTGGGGTGACAGAGCAAAACTCTGTCTCAAAAAGAAGAGAAAAAGAAAACTTAAGGTTGAAAAACACAAACAATTGGAAAAGGACATTTCATTGGTGTAATGCTTCCTGAAATGCAGCAGGACACTCACTTATTGAGGACCTGCTTAGTGGCGGTGACCTCCCAACATAGAGACACAACACTGGGCCTGGGAGGGGCCAAGCTGAGGACACTTGGACAAGTGGCTTAAACATGCCGAGTTTCCATTTCCTCAAACCTGCAGAGATTAAATACAATTCTGTTTGAAAAGCGTCTCCTGTGATATACCAGGTCATACCATGTGATGGCCGATTTCATGTGTTAACTTGGCTGGGCCACAGGCACCCTGATAGGTGGTTAGACATTATTCTGGGGCTCTCTATGAGACTGTTTTCGATGAGACTGACATTGAAATCAATGGACTTTGAGGAAAGCAGGATGCCCTCCCTAATGCGGGTGGGCCTCATCCAATTTGTTGAAGGCCTGAATAGAACAAAGAGAGTGACCCCCTGCAAGCAAGAAGAGATTCTGCCGCAGACGACACTCAGCCTTAAGCTGCAGCCTCGGCTCTCTCCTGGGTCTCCATCCTGACAGCCCTTCCTGCGGATTCTGTATTCCCAAACCAGCTCCATCATCATGTGAGCAAATTCCTTAAAATAAGTATTTCTCTCTACACAAACCCACACGTCCTATTAGTTCTCCTATTAGAGAATAGAAACACAGGGCAGCCTCCAATATTGCAGGCTCAGCTTAGCTGGGAATGACTGTCTCATTAGCAGGCTTACAAAAGACAGAGAACCTCACACCTAAAAGCATTTGGCTTACTGTTGGACTGAAGCACCCTCCCTTACTGTTCTTTGAAAACATCATGTTGCCAGCAAGCCTTTTAAAAATAATTCTAGGCTGGGTGCTGTGGCTCATGCCTGTAATCCCGGCAGCCTGGGAGGCTAAGGCAGGTGGCTCACCTGAGGTCAGGAGTTTGAGACCAGCCTGGCCAACATGGTGAAACCCCATCTCTACTGAAAATACAAAAATTAGCTGGGCATGGTAGCAGGTCTATGTAATCCCAGCTGCTCGAGGGGCTGAGGCACAAAAATCGCTTGAACTTGGGAGATGGAGGTTGCAGTGAGCCAAGATCGCACCACTGCACTCCACCCTGGGCAACAAAGGGAGACTTTGTTTCAAATAATAATAATTATTATAATAATTCTAAACAGACAGTAGTCAAGAGAAAAACAGGCTGCCCCTGGCTGACTCATCTTTGGCACCCCATGTAGGACCTTGGTGAACATCACACTAGACAGGTCACCATAGGAAAAGTCCGATTTCTTCCTTCCAAAACTTAAAGATCTTGCTCTTAAAGTCTGCACATCTGAAAAGAGAGGATCGTTTAGAGATGGAAAGAGCATGTCAATCATTTATGACTTCCTTCCACACCTGGATTCCATCCACCTTCCTGTTCCCAAATCATCCTAGACAGCGACTTTCAGCCTCAGCCGCACACACCCTCAGTTAACCCTTCTTTCCCTTTAGTTCCCCCATAAATGCAAAAAACAAAAAATAAAGAACAGAAAACAAAATGAGACTTCTTTTAAGCTTTGTAGAGAGAGCTTCTTCCCGTGACCTTCCCACTCTTGCCACCCTGAACTTGCTTTCTTCATCGCCAGGATCCAGGTGCCCAGTGACGCGGGTGCGGTGTAAACCTCTGCCACGCGTGCCTCCACCATCAATAGACCAACAACACGGGGGCTCTGCCCGCTCGGCTCTGACACACCTTTTCAGTTTATAGCAGTCCCCTGGCACAAGCACAGCTAAAATGTCAACCAAACGAAAACTTCCCCAACTCTGCCTTTCACACTCTCATCTTCCTCCCTGCGTATAAGGGCTGATACGAATAACTGAAAGGAAGGCTCAGGCTACCCCCAAGTTGCCTTGTTTGTATGTAGGTACCAAAGGCATTAATTCTAAAGAGATAGGACCGATTTGCATAGCAGTAGCTCGATATTTGCATCTATGTAAATTTATAGAGAGATGGGTGGAATTGACGGAGTGTTTGTCACTTGAGTCAGCAGTGAGAAAACTGGGTTGCTTTCCTTCCTGTCCCCATCAATGAAACGCTGAAAATGCCCTTTACCTCAATTCTCATTCGAACTTCTGTCGTATTTGTTGTTTTGGTATCTGTTTGGTTTGAATTCCTTTTATTTCAAGTTGTATAAAAGTACAATGATGCAAAACAAATGGCGAGGGACATAAAATGAAAAGTTCAAGTTTCCTCCCCACTGACGTGTTTCCTAGGGAGTAAGCAACTCCCCGGCATTTTTCTGGCCTGTGGCACAAGCCACTCCTCTCCTGGCAATGATTTCTGCTATTTCTAAAATTCCTCCAAGCCCTGAGCTGTAGGACAGCAGTTCTGATGCTCCAGCGTGCATCCAGCTCAAGTACAGCAACCCACCTGAGTGATTTTAAATCATCTAGCAGCCACAATTTTTAACAAGTACAAAGAGGCAGGTGGCAGGAAAAGTTAATCATGTGATATATTCTAATACATAATAAAATATTACAATGAATTTGACCTGGTCTTTGTTCTTTTTTGAGACACGGTCTTGCTTCGTTGCCCAGGCTGGAGGCGCGGGGGTGCGGTCGTGGCTCCCACCGCAACCTCTGCCTCCTGGGCTCAGGCGATCCTCCCACCTCGGCCTCCCAATGTGTTGGAATTACAGGCGTGAGCCATTACACTGAGCCTGTTATTATTATTATTTTTTTAATGTAGCTACTGGAAAGCTCAAATTACAAACGTGGGCTTGCATTTGTACTCAGGCTACGTTGCTACTGGACATTGAGAAGACTCAATATTCCTTTTATGGCAGCTTTTCCCAAAATATCTTCCTGAGAACATGAGTGCCGTGGGTGTTCTCCACCACAAGGCTTCCTTAAGTAATTTGAGAAGTGCCATGGTGTATTTCCTCCCTCTTTGGAGGGTACACACATGTTTGTACACAGATAAGAACCTTGAGTCATCCTGTGCTGAGAAGGCCTGCTTGACCCAGCATGTCCCAAATCACTGTATTTTTCCATCTGTCCATGACTATTCCCCAGAGCTAAAGTTCCATGGCACGTAGTGTTCTTTTTTTTCTTTTGAGACAGACTTTCACTCTGTTGCCCAGGCTGGAGTGCAGTGGCATGATCTCAGCTCACTACAACCTCCACTTCCTGGGTTCAAACGATTCTCCTGCCTCAGCCTCCTGAGTAGCTGGGCTTACAGGTGTGCACCACCATGCCCAGCTGCTTTTGTATTTTTAATAGAGTCGGGGTTTCACCATGTTGGCCAGGCTGGTCTTGAACTCCTGATCCACCTGCCTTGACCTTCCAACGTGCTGGGATTACAGGCATGAGACACCACTCCCGGCCTCCACAGCATCCTTTGAGAAATGCTCAACCCACACTCCACGGGAACAAGATCCCTCAGCAGTGAAGGTCTTGGTGCAGGATTTATGAGGCTCCGTGGGAAAGGCAGCAGAGGAGAAGGCAATTTCCCTGTTCCGGGTCAGTAGCGGCCAAGATCAGAATTAACGTCTGTGGAAGGAGTGACGGAAGCAGGGCGGGCGCTCAGTCTCATCGGTCATTGACTAAGCCATCTTCATATCTTAATCACAGCCTGTTTTTCACAGCAAGAAAATTACCTCTGGAGAGAGTGAGCGTAGCAAGCAGGGAATACTCTGCCAGCAGCATCACCTGTGTGGTTACAGGGCTTAAAATTGTGAATATGTCCACTAATTCAGCAAAATGTTAACTGCCTTCGGAGGCCATCGGCTGCTCTTTTGCAGGGTAAAGGGCTGAGATTTAAGTGGTTTGCAAAGCCCTTGTCTCTGACAAATTGTCAACTGACTGTAGGGAAGTTAACGATATTCTACTCTCTGCTGTCTTTTTTTAGCAGGGGCAAGGTTAGGGGAGAGGACTCTGAAATGTTCAGCAAGAGGACTGCTGTTAACACTGCAGCTTATTCTCTGACCTGGTGGACAGCAGCCACCTCTGTCACCCCGGACTGACTTCACAGGCCCTGGGAAGAGTCACTCGAGAGGCCTCTCCAATGCCATGGAAGGAGCGCCATCAACTAGCCATGGCCTTGGGGACAGGGGTGGCGGAACCCTCTGGATGGTTCCACCAAGGCTGGGGGAAAGGTCCTGAGACCTGAGCCTCTTCTCCCTGACACACTGAAACAGTCACAGTCACAGCATCTGCCCACAAGGCACCGTCTCCTCTCAGGGGCCCCCATCACATTAGTGCAGGGAAACAGACATTTCTGGACACCATGGACAGAAGCCAGGGGGTTTGTGTGTCCTCCATTCCCTAGCAAACAAGACTTCATGCCCTCTGCAGAAGCTGTCAGCCCACCCTTGACTCCTGCCTGTAGACACTGGGGGTGGCCTGAGCCCTGGGGAGTGTCTTTGAGAGTTAGAGGTTGCCACTCAGTGACTGAGAAGGGATGACCCCCCTGTGTGCCCTGCAGGGACCACAGGGCTCCCTTCCACTGAACAGGTGGGGACATTCTGAAACTCTCTCCATACCTTAGAACAAAGTTGCAGGGCCGGCGTAAAACTCCACGGTTAACTTTCTTTATTCCTCTTTGGGATGCAAAGGTGAGGTCTTCCTAACCTGTCCATGGAGGCATCCACATGAAAGAAAGCGAGGGAGGGAGGGAGGGCGGGAGGGAAGGACAGAAGCAAGATGTTTAAACAAATTTCCCTGTCTGGTATCTGGGCTGCACCTCTCTTTCCTTGGTTGGGATCCACCGCAAACAGCCTGAGAAAGCTTGCAAGCCTGGCCTTGCTTACTGAAGAAGACTGTCCCCATCTATTAGGCTCATCTGTCCCAGTGAGAGGGTGCAATTGTACACTCAAGGATCTCCTAAGGATTCCCCTTAGCGCCCCTCCTGAGACTCCCCAGGAGGAAAAGTCTCCAGGGAGCTGAGGAGGGAGCTGCTGTAGGAAGATGGTCTGAGCCAGAAGGCCCATCTTGCAAGGGAGGAGCTGTCTTCGGGGCAAGCACTAATGCGGGAAGATGCCCCCACTCCAGCCACTAGGGCAGAACAAAGGAGTCGGAAATAAAGAGAGCTGGAAACTCACAAGCCCAGGAATGGGCTCCACCAAAGAGGGCAGGGCAGGGACACCGATGGGCACCCCTGCAGCAGAGCCAGGCACATCATGCAAAGCCGGGCTGCTTCCTCCAGCCACGCAGGGAGGCGGGAGCACTGGCAGCAGAGCCAGGGGCTGTGCAGGGCGGACATCCTCCATCCTCCCTCCCCCAGAAGCGTTTAGAAGCTGACTGCTCAGCCAAGAAAGCCCCGAGTCTCTTGGACAACACGAGGCGGTCTCTTTTCATTTGTAATATGAGAATTTCTCAACTTTATCTTCAAGGCACATAAGACTTTAATGACTTGCTGTTATTTATGTACCGACCCAGATTCTACTAGCAATGCTTTGAAGCTCTCTTTTAATCAGGGGAAAGTCCCCGTGTCCACTTTACACTCCAAATGTCCCCTTCTCTTGCTGTCCATCAGCCGCTGATTGACCCAATGAGAGGAGCCAGCTCCCAGCTGAACAGGAGCAGCAGCATTTTCCCCTTGACTGCAATTCAGTAGCCTGAGCTGCAGGGAAGGGCAGAAATTCTGAGAGGGATTTGGTCCAGGGAATTGACCTGGCCACCCTGGTGCCATAGTCTGCCTGCATGGGAGCTGGCTGCACTTTGCCCTTCGCAGCCCTGACTCTGGGGAAGCCGCTCTTGTTTTTAGAACAAGATGGAAGAGCAAATGAATACATGAATTTTTTAAAACAGAAATGGGCCAGGTGCAGTGGCTCACACCTGTAATCCCAGTACTTTGGGAGGCCAAGGTGGGAGGATCACGAGGTCAAGAGATTAAGACCATCCTAGCCAACATGGTGAAACTCGTCTCTACTAAAAATACAAAAATTACCTGAGCGTGGTAGTGTGCATCTGTAATCCCAGCTACTCAGGAGGCTGAGGCAGCAGAATCCCTTGGAACAGGGAGGTTGCAGTGAGATGAGTTCATGCCACTGTACTCCAGCCTGGGGGCAGAGCAAGACTCCATCTCAAAAAAAAAAAAAAACAGCAATGAAGCTCACCCTTTGATCTTATTAGAATGTGATGGCTTGGGTGAGAATGGGGAAGGACTGGGGAGGGGCTGGAAGACAGCAAGGCACGCTCACACCCGAGCTTCCAGCTGAAGCCAATGCAGCTCCACCTGGCCCCCTCACTGAACAGGTCTTTCTGAAATTCTTCACGGCTGCAACCCATGCCCCGGGCTCTAGCTCCTGCTACTCTCTGCTCCCAGGGTTTTCAGCACATTCTTTCTCCCCCAAGGAAGGACAGCTTCCTGACCACCCAGCCAGAAGCTGAACAGAGACAGGACCATTCATTCCATGGCTCAAGGAGCCATCAGCAAGTTAGGAAAAGAGGGTGTGGACCTTGAACCCAGTGCAGATCTGGGACATCCTGGGCGGGTCACCCAAGGTCTCCGCACTTCCTTACCTCGGTGCTTGCCTCACTGAGGGAGGAGCTACATAAATCAAGTTGCTAAGGGGCAGGAATGAGCTAATTAGCTGGCAAAGTGCTGGGCAAGAGTTCCACAGTGTTGTTATTTTTAGGCAGGGGGTTGTGAATCGTGAAGCGTGGCTTCATTACAGCAGGCTGTGTCAGCTTTAACGAGGTGCTTCATTGAAGTCCAACTACGCACATCACCTCCTGTCCTAGGGCAGGTTCCATGGGCATGAGCCATTATGAGTCGCTGCGGGGAACAAGCAGCCAGCAGGCAGGGCCGGGAGCTCAGGTGGGGAAATCGTCCAGATATGCTTGATGGTCTGTGGACCCCACTTCCAACCCTGCCGCATTCCCCTGCTCTTTATGACAAAGCTCTTGAAAAGGGCTGTCCAGGCTGGGTGGTGGCTCACATCTGTAATCGAAGCATTTCAGGAGGCCAAGGTGGGTGGATCACTTGAGATCAGGAGTTCGAGACCAGCCTGGCCAACATGGTGAAACCCTGTCTACAGTAAAAATACAAAAATTAGTCAGGTGCAGCAGTGGGTACCTGTAATCACAGCTACTCAGGAGACTGAGACAAGAGAATCGCTTGTACCTGGAAGGCAGAGGTTGCAGTGAGCCAAAGGTTGCAGTGAGCTGAGATGGTGCCACTGCACTCCAGCCTGGGAGACAGAATGAGACTCCATCTCAAAAATTAAAAAAAATTTAAAAAGCTGTCCATGCGTGCACTTCCACCTCCTCACCCTCCCCTCACTCCTCATTCCAACAAGGTCTTCTCCTCATCACTCCACTGAATCCAACCTGGTTAACGTCACCAAGAACTCCGCATCACCAGATCCAAAGGTCCTGCCCCCATCCGTTCCCCGGGCTTCCTCACCCTCCCATCCAATGTTCTACGCCTCACTACTCCTTGGATGCCACATCAGCATCTCAGACGTTCCCCCTCCAAAACAGAACTCTTATTTTAATTCTTCTCACCCATTTCTCCACCAGCACAGTCCCTATCAGGAAGGGGCAAGTTCATTTACCGACGTGATCAGGCCAAAACAATGACCCCCCTCTTAACCCTTCTCTTTTCTCTCACTCCCTGCATCCAATCCATCAGCCGACTCCACCTGCAAATCCAGGATCTGACCAATTCTCCCCCTCACCACAGTCACACTAGTCCAAAGGACCTTCACCTCTCCCAGACTAGCAAGGTTTTCTACCTGGGCTCTCTCTTTCTGCTCTGTCCCCTCCAATCTACTTTCAACTTAAGTTAGACCATGTTACTTTCATGCTCAAAATCATTGATTTTCATTTCCTCCTCTATAAAAGGCCTTTGGTCTATGTCAGCTCTCAAAATGTGGAAGCATCACGCCCCATGCCTGTACCCTGCCCCGGCAAAAATACTGGGTAGAAGGAGGCAGCAGAAGAGGTCACACAAGGACCTAACGTTTTCGGTCTCAGTGTGACAAGCCGGTGACAAGACCATGATAAGCACATTGACACATAGGTACCCCTCTGTTACAAAAGCTACCGGCGTGTCTCAGCAAGGAAGCAGTAGTAAAGGAGATGAATTGGCCCACGAGGAAAACCGTTCTCCTCTCTGTCCAGCCACTAGACCACGAGGCCCGCCACGAGAGTCGCCACGTTGATGGTGGCCAAGGATTGTTCTTCATTTGCAACTAATAAAGTGACTTGGGATAAGAAAAGGAATATGCGCCTTATTAGATGTCATGGAAAACACCTTGGGAAAATCTAGGCAACACGCAAGGAAAAACATCTGTCAATTTCCACGGCTAAATCAGAAAACACAGTTTCAGGCCTGGCGTGGTGGCTCACACCTATGATCCCAGCACTCTGGGAGGCCGAGGCGAGTGGATCCCTTGAGGTCAGGAGTTCGTGACCAGCCTGACCAGCATGGTGAAACCCAGGCTCTACTAAAAACACAAAAAGTAGCCGGGTATGGTGGCGGGCACCTGTATTCCCAGCTACTTGGGAGGCTGACGCATGAGAATTGCTTGAACCCGGGAGGCAGAGGTTGTAGTGAGTGGAGATCTCACCACTGCATTTCAGCCTGGGCAACAAAAGTGAAACTCTGTCTCAAAAAAAAATAAAGAAAAGAAAATACTGTTTCAGTTTGGGGGGGCTCTGTAATAGACGCATTTTTTTCAAAACCCTTCTTGAGTTGTAGGTTTTCGTTTTCACCAAGAAAAGGAGCAGCAAACTAAATCTGTAAAAATTTGCACTTTAAGCAAGAGAAAACGAATGTGACTAACTTAGGCACTTGCTCATTTCTCAAAAAGGAAGAAAGTGTTATCGTGAAGAGCTCCAAAATCACGGTTTAAACACATCCCCAAGCTCTAACGTGAGCTCAAAGCAAAGTTAATTCTCACATTTTCTTTCAAGAGTCATCACCAAGGGGAAGTAGAGGAATGCTGAAATTAGCATGAATAATTTAGAGTAGAGGGAACTTGCCTGTCTACTCAAAAGTTTGTAAATGAAAAAGAAAATCTGTTGGTACCTTACACACATAGGCGGTGCTCAGAGGTGAGGGTAGGCAGACCAGGTCCGTGACGGCCAGGCTCACCCAAACCCACCCTGTCATCCTCCTCACCTTCCTACGCTGCCCACCTTACCCACAGTAGCTCCTTTCCATCGGGCCTCAACTGTGTCCCAGGCAGTGTGCACCGGCCACCATAAAAGTGGCACCAATCCCAAAGAAGCTTGAAGCAGTGTCTCCACCGTGGGAGAGCTCACCACGGTCCAGGAGTGAAGGCAGGGACGACCCTACTTCTCCTGGCAGGATGGGGGAAGAGATTAAAGAGGGACAGGCAGACTATGGAGGAAGAGAAGGGAGGAAGAGAAGGGTTCATTCCGTGACGGGGATGCAGGAAGATGGCTCAAAGTGGTGGCCTTGGACTGAACCTTGGGGCTAGGAATGTTAGTGGTAAGAAGGGGCTCTGGAGGACAGGCCCCAGCACTCACAAAGAAAACAGGTGGAAAAGCGCATTTAGTGAACAGCGGTCGTCTAGCCTGGCTGCTGGGTAGTGTGAGAAGCTGAGCAGGAGAGGAAAGGAGGAGGAGCAGCAGAGGAAGGGCCGGGCCAGCGCACAGAAGGCTGGCATGATAGATGCCATAGAAGCTGGCCTCAATTCAGAGTCAAAAGGCTTTTAGAGACTACTGTCTAGGCATCCCAGAGCTGTACTTCCCAGGAGGAGCCCCAGAGACTAAGGATCTTCCTGCTCTGGCTTGGGTGCGATTACCCTGACCCCAGCTCATGAAGCTGCTTCTTTGGCAGCTCCTAAACTAGGCAGAAATCAACCTTTCTCCTCCAAATACTATAAACGTATTGGCATTAAGAGTTCCCCAGACCTTTGTACTTTTGGGGGTCTAAGTGTCAGACTCTAATGAAAGCTGTAAGTCCTTCCTCTCTGCAGCCACTCACATCCACACTAAATTGTGGACCCCCAGCCTGTGGGCATCCCACACCCCTCCTAGTTTCCCAAGACTAGACTGTGGTAACACCCCCGGGAATGGGAACAGAGATTGTAGTGAGTGATTTATCTCCATGACAGCAAATGGTTAAACTACTCAACTAACCTGTGATACTGGACCAGAGTAATCAGAGAGATTAAAAATAATTGCTCAGAGATTGTGCTGCAATTGCAGTGAGTATTGCAATTCTACTCTTATTGTTGTCACCTAAATGAGGCCCAAAGGCAAGAGGCCGCCCTAGAACATTTCATGGGCACCAGCGTCACCCCGGAGGCATCAGGGGTGATCTGACCCCACTGGCCCATTCTCCCCAGCTGCTCACCGCACTAGTTCTCCAGACTCTGGGTCCTCTCACTTCCAGACTTTTCAGCAGACCAGTTTGCTCTCATCTTATGATTCTCCACTAGGATGGATAGATCCCCATCAACTTCTTGGCTCCAACTCAAATCCTTCCTGGAAACCCTCAACTTAGAGTCTCAGGGCACACAATTAGGGCTGAATCAAGGAACCCTAGCTCAAAAGTTACCAGCTGCTCATCTGCACCATCCTGCAGACTCTGAATAGCTGCCCATGCCCCGCCCACATACCTGTCTACATACCTGTCCACACACCTGCTCACATACCTGTCCACACACCTGCCCACATACCTACCCAACACAGGCCCACACAGTTGACCATGCACCTGTCTACATACCTGCCCCACACCTGCCCACATACCTGTCCACACACCTGCTCATGCACCTGCCCACATACCTGCGCACACTTCCTGTGGGCTCCTCCATTTCTACCCAGCTTGATGCAGCACCTGCTCAGCCCAGAGCTTCCTCGGGGGCAGCTCTTGAACCTGAACTGATTCGAACTGGTTTGGCTGCATCATTCTCAACTTCAAATAAATTTTAAAATACAGACAAGTCCCTAACTTAATGCTGGCTTGAATTATAATTTTTGACCTTATAATGGGTTTATCAAAATATTAAATTTATTTTTTACTTATGAGAGGTTTACTGGGATGAAACTCTAAGTCAAGGAGCATCGGTACAGAGTTTTAGACCCATAAGTATGAGCTGGAGCCTGGGAATCATTTATCTCAAAAGCACCCCAGCTGATTCTGAGCTGCAGAGTGTGTGAGTGCTACCCAGCCTGTGAATCCTAGCTCCCGGGTCCTGTGCTTCTAGCATTGCTAAAGAACTGCATTGCCTCCTCCATCTTCATTTCTTCAACACACTTGGACCAAGTACTTCCATGGGCCCAGCACAGTGCTAGGGACAGAGAGGTGGGGGAGGTGGGGGAGAGAGAGCTTATGAGAAATTAGTAAGATATGATCCCCACAATGAAAAAGCTCATTAGCCAGGATTGGTGGCAGGCGCCTGTAAATCCCAGCTACTCAGGAGGCTGAGGCAGGAGAATTGCTTGAACCCAGGAAGCGGAGGTTGCAGCGAGCCAAGATTGTGCCACTGCACTCCAGCCTGGGCGACAAGAATGAAACTCTGCCTCAAAAAAAAAAATACATATATACATATATATGAATAAATCATTAGTGTACACAATGAACAGGTCTCCACTAACATGAGTTCCATTAGCACTCAGCAAAGCAGAAGCTGCCTAAAAGTCAAAGGTGGCTGCCCAGAGCTGCACCTGGAAGGACAAGCTAACCCAACAGATAAAGAGAGGGGCCACCCCCTCCTGCCAACCCATTTTCCTCTATGCCATCATTTTTCAGGGCTGTAAGGGAGGCCACCTCCAGGCTGGTTCACAATTTTGATAATCAATTTTCTATTATTGCATATTTAGGTTGACTCTGGTTGATTTTTTTTCCTATTCTAAACCTATTGCAAACTTTCAGAATTAAAAATAATATTTCCAAAAAATTCCCTACACAACTACCACGTCTGAATACTCTACAGGGTTTTAACACTTTTCTTCATCTGTGTCCATTTGAAAGGTGAAAATTTGAATATTACTTTAACTTAAATCCCCAAGAATATTAATTGCAATTTTAAAAACCTTTATTGGCAATTTTTATTTCTTCATCTGAGAATTTTTCTAGTCTGTTGGTCATTTGCCCATTGCAGTGTTTGTGTGTTTTTCTTGCTAATTTCAAAGAGTTGGTCTTAATCGTATAAAGATATTGACCTTTTATTGCATGTATCTAATACATATTTTTAAATGTTTTAACATTTGTACACTGTGTGTTTATTTTTATTTTTATATACAACATGTTTGGGATACTAAGACTTTCTTGTATGTAGTAAAATCTGCCCATATTTTGCTTTATGGTTTTTCCTTTGGTTGGCAGTACCTCATTGCTTAATTACATTTTTAAACTGCTGTACACTTAATAGCTTCTGCTACGTTTTCCTATATCACATGTCCTATCTATATATATTATAATTAAATGTGGATTGAATCCATTCTTAATGGTCCGTTTTAGTGGATCAAAATTTTTGTGACTGTGTAAGAAACATTAGTTGCTCAAGGGAATCAATTATCCTACAAACATGAAAAACTTGTCCTACCTTACAAGATGGGTTTAAGTAAAATGTCCTTTCTAATTGCTACAACAATTATCATTAGGGAATTAGGCTTAAGCCCATCAGTCTAGTAGAAATCTTTTTCTCCTTCTGTAATTGTGTCTTACAGAAGTGTAGTCACTATTCACTTCAAAGAAGCAAGCAATCAAGATAATGAATCAGAGACAGTTCTTGTTTAATATCTAACCTCATGCCCCCTTGGTCTTCAGAGCAGCCGCTCCTTCACTTGCCAATCAAGAACCAGCTTCTTCTCACTCTCAAACCACCAAAATAGCTTTCCAATGACTAAATTCGGCAAGCACACCTCTGATCCATCTGCCAGAGTATTTCACTCTGCTGCCCTATCCCATTGCCCTGTGACGCTCCCTCCTTTGGCTTCTGTGACCTACTCCTTCTGGTTTACGCCCTGCCCCTTCTATCCCACCCCCACTCCCCACCCCTCATCCAAGGCCCTCTTCATCCATTTCCCTTTGTCTACAGATTCCAAGCTCAGCTTCCTTTGCTCTACCCTAGCTGTTCTCAAAGTTTGGTCCCTGGACCAGAAGCATCAATTGGAAACATGTGAGAAATGCAGATACTCAGGCCTTGATCCCCACCCACTGAATCAGAAATTCTGGGGTTAGTGCCCAAGCATTGCTCCACATAATCTTATCAAAATTTCTAGGCCGTTTTCTCCAAGCCAAACATCTTTCGTGGGCTTTAGACGCACAAATAAATTCTCCAAAGGACGTCTCCTTTTCTGATGTCTAAAGGGCACCTCAACTCCTCTGGGTGAAAAGCCATCATTTTATCCAGCCTGCCCTCCCCCGCCCCACCTACCTCCATCATTCCATCATGATCTCTCCGGATGGACAGCACCTCCCAATATCTCACCTCCTGCCAGTTTGCTCACATCTCACCTTCTCATGAGTCCTGCCCCATCACTGGTTGTTTTTGTTGTTGTTGTTTGTTTGTTTGTTTTTGAGACGGAGTTTTGTTCTTGTTGCCTAGGCTGGAGTGCAATGGCACAGTCTCGGCTCGCTGCAACCTCTGCCTCCTAGGCTCAAGCGATTCCCCTGCCTCAGCCTCCCGAGTAGCTAGGATTACAGGCATGCAGGCACACACCACCACGACCAGCTATTTTTTGTATTTAGTAGAGTCAGGGTTTCACCATATTGGCCAGGTTGGTCTTGAACTTTTGACCTCAGGTGACTCTCCTCTCTCGGTCTCCCAAAGTGCTGAGATTACAGGTGTGAGCCTCCACGCCCGGCCCCCTCACTGTTTTTAAGACTGCAACCTGTCACCACGTACCTCTGTCCCCCAGGCCCCCCTTATCCTGACCACTCGTTCTCCCCCGTAGCACCCACCACCCCTCTATGTATTTACCTCTTCATAAGCTGACTGTTGATTATGTGTCTAGAATGGAAGCCCTGTCAGGAAGGGATCTTTGTTTTGTTCACCCAAACATCCAGAATAATGCCAGACATGGAAGCACGCGTCACATATTTAAATGAGGGAATGAAGCCGTCTGATTCACCGAGTTTTTCTTGCATTAAGTCAGACTTAGAAAGTTGACTAAGACATGACTTCAAGAGTTTCACACTATATTGCTGAATGGAAAAAGTAGATTATAGAATATTCTTCCAGTGTGATGCATTCATTTGCAATGTACGCAAATAGAGGCCACATGTGCACAAGAGAGAAACATCTAGGAAGAGAGTCACCAAAACAGTGTATTTAGTAGTTATCTCTGGTGATCTCATTCACACCTCCACCTCAAGCATGGGGGTTCCAAACCCTACCGTGCCATTGGTCACGAATGAACTCACCACCAGTTTCCAGACAAAACGTTCAGTCATTAATTATTTCCAGAATCTCAGCTGCTTGGTTTCATCGGCTCCTTTTAGAAAACCCCTACACCCTTGTTTCCTGCAGCATTGCTCTTCCCTGGGTCTCCCCCTTCCTCTCCGCTGTTTTTCATCCTCTGCCTCCATCTCCTCTTCTCCCTCCCCTCCCTCGCCACTGGCCCACCCACTACACCCTCTTTCTACGCTGGTCTTTCCTAGAGCCTTCCGCACTCTACAATCCTTCTGGAAAAGCCCAGCAACTCCAGGGGAAGCCCAGGCCCTCCTGGTTTCACTCCACCCACCTGGGTCCTTAAGGACTGCTGGGCTGCAGCTTCACACGTCTAATTCCTGGCTGAACGCTTTCACCTGGACACTCAAATCCATGGGCACTTAAGAAAAACATCACTACAACTAAAATCAGCAGCAGTAGTGTTTTCCTGACTATGCTTGCTTGTTTGTTCTTCCCAGTGAACTTTATAATCAATTGATGTAACTCTAGAAACAAAACTTGTGGATAAAAGCCATCAGTAGGGCCAGGGTTGGAGTAATTCTGCCACACCTGCAGGATGAAATGTGACAATCATACAACTGTTAAGGGAAATGAGGGTAAGAGACAGTGACATCAGGAGCTTCCTGATGTGAGGCTCTGAGATCGCAGCATCACTTATGCAGCACTCCTGCCAAACGTGAATCACCTGACTCTAGCAATGAGGAAACATTCAGATGAACCCGGACTGAGGGACATTCTACAAAACTGGCCTGTGTGCCTTAAAAGATCTCAGCGTCATAAACTTGGAGAGAGGATGAGCAACAGCTCCAGATTAAAGACACTGAAGATACAGGACAAGCAAAGGCAACGAGTGCCCCCGGATTGGATCCCAAATCAGAAGAATACATGGTGATTAAGGACACTGCTGGGAGGACAGTTCAACTGTTCAAAGAGATGCGTTAGATCCACACATGGCTGTATGCAGACTCAAAAGCCAAAGACTGAGTGAGGAAGACAAGATACAGAATGTTAAGAAAAAGCTCGTGCCATGTGTGTGCAAAGTTTTTGAAGACACAAAAACAATACTAGACACTGTTTACATGCGGATATATGTATTTAAATTATTTTCAAGTGGAATAGAGGGATATGTGCCGAGCTTAGGAGAGTAGGTGGCTTTGAGGAAGATGAGAAGGGTGTGGAGGTGGTAGATCTGATAAGTACAAGGACATAAGTTATGTCTGCAATGTTTTAATTTTTAATTAAAAATAGGAAGCAAATATGTCAAAATACTAGTAGTGATTAATTCTAGATGGTGCAAGAAACGACTGCATTTTTTTAAAATTTCCAATTTTTTCAAAATAAATATGAAGATTTAAAGATATGCTAAATAAGCATTTTCACAATATTATTACACCACCCAGAGAGGTTCCTGACAACATAGAATAAAGCTCCTGCACCCCAACAAAAATGTAGATCAATATCTTGACAGAAACTTCATTCTAAGGCACAAAATGTGGCTGGAATATTGAAGCGTCTAGACAGAGCAGCACACAGGCATGCAAGCGGGTCAAATCCAGCCAGTGACACAGACCACATGTGGGATGGATTCATCCTGTAATTTTACACCTGCCAACGTGTTTTGGGGAGAAATCCATGGCAGCCTCGTAGACCCATGACTTTTGGTCCCAACTGACTAATGAACGGGGGGAGGAGTGACCAAGTCTTTTCTTTGTCATGTAAAAGTAAATCTGCTTGCTGGGCGTGGTGGCTTATGCCTGTAATCCTATCACTTTGGGATGCCCAAGAGGGCGGGTCACGAGATCAGGAGTTAGAGACTAGCCTGGCCAGCATGGTGAAACCCCATCTTTACTAAGAATACAAAAATTAGCTGGGCATGGTGGTGGGCACCTGTATCCCAGCTACTCGAGAGGCTAAGGCAAGAGAATCACTTGAACCCAGGAGGCGCAGGTTACAGTGAGCTGAGATCGCACCGCTGCACTCCAGCCTGGGGGACAGAGTGAGACTCCATTTCAAAAAAAAAAAAAGTGAATCTACCTATTTCAAAATGGGAAGCTCAAAATAAGAAAAATCTTCTAATCCCTGCAGCACATCAAAGCTCCAGGTATACTCAACACACACTAAACAGTCCTCAAATTGCATTCATTAGAATCACCTGGGGAAAACCTATTAAAAATGCAAATTCCTGAGCACCACAGTCAGCAGTTCTGATTCAGGAAAAATGACATGGGGCTTAGCGTTCTGTGTCTTTAGCAAACTTCCCCCAAATGATTCAGCTTTATGTAATCTGTGCAAGGTGATCTGAAAAAGAATAAAACAGATTATTAATTAGACAATCACCACTCAACCACACTTCCCACTCAACAACAGCTTTGGTTGTATGCAACTAAATGCTGTTTGTGTGTGGGGTGTTGATTTGTTGATTGGTGGTGGGGATGAGTGGGTTGGTTGGTTAATTGGTTGGTTGGTGGATGGGTTGGTTGGTTAGTTGGTTGGTGGATGGTGGATTGGTTAGTGAGTAGGGGGGAGTGGGTTGGCTGGTTAGTTGGTTGGTGGGTGGGTGGGTTGGATGGTTAATTGGTTGGTAGGTGGATGGGTTGGTTGGTTAGCTGGTTGGTGAGTGGGTGGGTTGGTTGGTTAGTTGGTGGGTGGGTGGGTTGATTGGTTAGTTGGTTGGTGGGTGGGTGGGTTGGTTAGTTGGTGGGTTGGTTGGTTAGTTGGTTGGTGGGTGGATGGGTTGGTTGGTTAGTTGGTTGGTGGGTGGGTGGGTTGGTTGCTTAGTTGGTGGGTTGGTGGGTGGGTGGGTTTGTTGGTTAGTTGGTTGGTGGGTAGGTGGGTGGGTTGGTTGGTTAGTTGGTGGGTGGGTGGGTTGGTTGGTTATTGGTTGGTGGGTGGGTGGGTTGGTTGGTTGGTGGATGGGTGGGTTTGTTGGTTAGTTGGTTGGTGGGTAGGTGGGTGGGTTGGTTGGTTAGTTGGTGGGTGGGTGGGTTGGTTGGTTATTGGTTGGTGGGTGGGTGGGTTGGTTGGTTGGTAGGTGGGTGGGTTGGTTGGTTAGTTGGTTGGTGGGTGGGTGGGTGGGTTGGTTGGTGGGTGAGTGGGTGGGTTGGTGGGTTAGTTGGTTGGTGGATGGGTGGATGGGTGGATGGGTTGGTGGGTGGATGGGTTGGTTGGTTAATTGGTTGGTGGGTGGATGGGTTGGTTAGTTGGTTGGTGGGTGGGTGGATTGGTTAGTGAGTAGTAGGGAGTGTGTTGGCTGGTTAGTTGGTTGGTGGGAGGGCGGATAGGTTGATTGGTTGGTTGGTTGGTGTGTTGTCTAGTTGCCTAGAACGGTTGTCTTCTCAAAACTCTAACCAGAATTTCTGTCCATTCTCTCCCACTTGGCTTCTGCCTCTCCATATTAGAAATATGGAATCTTCATTGGACATCTTCCCATTTCATCCTTGTCTTTCACATCAGAATAAGGATGTGAATCTTGGATGCTTAACACATGAAGGAGGAGCCCCCTGCAGTCAGCTCTTTTCCTCAAATCTAGCTGTTCTAGCAACCTGTTCTGAGTTATTTTAGGACCAAATGCTAAGCCTAGTGTCTGGCTTTTGGTTGATTTTCCTCATAACTTGCCAGAGGGAGAATGAGTGTAATTCTGGTAGAAAGAACACTTCTTAGACAAAGTTAGTGTGGTGGTTAATTTTATGTATCAAATTCATTGGCTACAGAGTGCCCAGACATCTGGTCAGACATTATTCCGGGTGTGTCTTTGAGGATGTTTCTGGATGAGATCAGCATTTGAATCAGTACAGTGGGTGAAGTAGATGGCCCGCCCTAATGCAGGTGGGCCTTGTCCAATCAGTCGATGGCCAGAATAGAACAAAAAGGCTGACTCTCCCTCTAGTAAGCAGAGACTTCCACCTGCCTGACGGCCTTTGAGCTGGGGCATTGTTTGTTTGATTTTTTTTCTGCTGTTGGACTCCAACTAAAACATCATCTCCTTTTGGGTCTTGAGCCTGCTAGTTTTTGGACTGAAACTACACTCTTGGCTCTCCCAGGTCTCAAGCTTGCCAACTACAGATCTAGGAACTTGCCAGCCTCCATAACCACATAAGCCAATTACTTTAAAAAATTACATATATACACACACAAATACACACACACACACACACACACACAAATCCCATTGTTCTGTTCCTCTGAACAACCTTGATTTATACAAGCAGCAATAGGAAACAAACACACTCATTTCACAGAGGACAGACCCGCAGTCTACAGAAGCAAAGGGAACTTGGCAGAGCTCACATAGTTTGTGTCAAGACAGAATTCAAGACCAGATTTCCTCCTATAGAGCCTGGATTCCTGCCTCAAACCTCTTCACCACGTCATGCTGCTCCCACTTCCTCACCTGCCATGGCTAATGACCAATGTAAGATGATCATTGAAGATGATTGACTAGAGACGACAGCAGACCCAGTAAGAGAATGTAAATTTATTTCATGGCAAAGCGTACCCCACACCTGGAGATACCTGATGTGCTCCAGATGCTGAGCAGCTCCTGACACCTGGTAGATACCTCACTCTTGGCTGGAGAGGTCAGCTACCTGCAGGCTCAGTGTGTGCAGCTCTGAGCTTCTAGAAAACACATGCTGGGCCATCTCTTGCCTTAGGTAGACACCTGGTTCCCATGCCCTCATCTATTGAGTGTCTGTGATGTTCTTCTGTCAGTCAATCACTGTTCCAGTGACCATCATACCCTCAACTGTTTAGTTAGAAAAGAAAAGGGCCCGAGGTCTTGAAAATGAAGGGCTGGAATTTCTTCTACCATATGGATCTCTGCAGGACCAGTCATTTGAAGACCACAAGAAAGGCTAGCAGTCCAGGGCCACTGTACTGAGACCCTCATCCTGCGCAGTGCCAAGGGTAGCCACTGAGAATTAAACTCTAAGAAGCCCCCAGCATTGGAGGAAATGCTAGCATTTGTCTTTTGAAGCTGCCAGCTGCATGAGCACACAGCTGCTGGTTGAATTCCGTAGCTAAGGATGGATGCCTGCCTGACCTGGTCTGTCCAGTGCTGGGTGTACGGCAGAGGAGACAGTCTCCAGTCAGGCCATCCGAAGAGTGGTGGCCAATCTCAAAGAGGGGCCACAGCTGGGAAGAAAGGTCTCTGTCTGCCCTGGGTAGAGGGAGAAGAAATAGGTCAGGCCAGATGGCGTAGGGGCTGCCCATGGACAGTGATCTGAAAATTAATCACTTCTCTGTTGGGCAGAGGCTAGGTCAAGTTTTCCAGAAGGGACAAAATTCCCAGTTGAGTAAACTACTGGGACACAGAGAAGACACATTGTTGGCACAGGGAAGAATCACTGAGCTTGGAGATAAAAGATCTGCCAATCCCTGTGCCTTGTGTGTGACCCTTACCTGAACTATCTGAGTTTCAATGTCTTCAACTAAAAAATGGGCCAATGAGATGAAATAAGAAAATTTGTTTTGCAAGCTAATATTCGATTGTATCCATTGATATTAATAAGGGCTAATTGTCTGGCCATGGTAGAGTTTTGAGGAAGTGTCTATTGAAGGATTCCTAACTTACATCTTGCAAGGGCTATTATGCGCTTGGTGAAATTTAATCCCATAGCCATCCCATGAGTGGCCATTGGGAGCTCCTTTTAAGTTACGAAGACAGTCTCCGAGAGCTTCCAGAACTCGTTCAGGTAAATTCCAGCCCCTGCCAGGGGACAGTCAGCGTGTGATGGAGTGCTGGGCTTGAGCTCATCTGACCCCGGCTCCCTGGATCCTCCTTTGCCTGCTGTTCACCATCTCAGCCTCTTCCTCAGGGAGGAGTGAAAGGAAACCAGTCCCTGCCCGGCTGATCCACATTCACAGGGGCCGTTTTTGTGGCCAGCCCGGGCTCGACGTGACCAGTGTGGCAATGTGGATCTCTCTCCACTGGTGCTGCTCATGTCCAGGCCCCCACGAAAGCCTCCTCTACTTCCCTGGCATTGTCCGAAGGCTGGCGGAAGAGAGGCTTCCCCGTGCTTCCCGCGGCCTGGGAATGTACAATGAAGTCACCAGCTTGCAAAAGAAAAGGCCTCTGTCTCCCGGGTGACGGGGCTCTGTTCCGGGATGCACATTATGCAGCCCTGGTTCTCACAAAGAAAGTCGCGACTGTTCGGGCACATCATCTGGCCTGGCAGCTCTGAGAGGGGACATTTCATTTCCGCTCTACATGTTCCCTCCTGCCCCCTGAATGGCTCTGGGCTGTGTGGCCACACAGTGACCCACTGCCTTTCTGCCAGGATGGTGTGAGCCACCCAGAGAGAAAAGTCCTGATTAGCACTTTCCCACGCGTGCCTCAGCCTGGCCAGGCATCCGCTGCAGGCAGAGGCGTTCCGGTGGCTTTGGGGTCTGCAGTGGTGCTCAGTCCAGGCCCAGACAACAAGCTGTTACAGGCAGTAGGAGATATTGCCCTGTCTTGGCTCTTGGGGATGAGGCCACGGGAGCTGTGAGCCCGGAGCAGGGGTCTGGTTGCAATGAAAGCCAGCAAGGCAGATAGATGGTCAGGGCCAATGCCACGTCCACCAAGCAAAGCCAGAATGGGGACTAGGCTAGCTGCTGGGTTAGTGCAGAGGAGCCAGCAGATCCCAGTGGGGTGAGACTGCACAGTCCAGACCAAGGCCAAGCCCAGCAGCAGTAAGCAAAGGCTGGACGTGTCCAAACCAAGGAGGAGTCAAAGTCTGTCTTGATCAGCTTCTCAAATGGACTAAGGGCCACCTGTGTCAGAATCACAAAGTGAGACTGTTAAAAATACACAATTCAGTTTCCTACCCCAGATCAGAAAAAAAGAAGCTGCCAAGCTCTGGCCTGAGGATGAGCATGGTAAACAAGAAAAGAGCTCTAGATGGGCCATTTGAGCTCATTAAAACACATGCATGCCTAGTGTTCCACTACTGAAATGCTGAGGATGTGGGAGTTATTTATATCCTACTGCTCAAGGTCATTGCCAAGGTCTGATTGCAAAAATCTCAAAAAAAAAATAGCAGCCTCAGGCATAAAAGGGTTAAACTAGAAAGGTGTGTGAGAACTCACATCTTTCTAGATTTTTCTGGACAGTTGCTTTTTCTAGACAGTGGGAAGACCAGAATCTTATAAAGTATTTTTTAATCTCCCTTCTTTTGTTTTATTATTTATTTTGCCCCTTTTCACTCCTATTCTAACCACCCCATCCTAGGCAACCAGGCCAAAGAATAATATGTATCTTGTTATTTAGATGTGACCTTAGAAAGTGCATATTTCTTGGTGCGTACCCGTATGACTTCCACAGAAACGGTTGCCTTGCATAGTTGCTTCTTAATTTTTTCTTTCTTATTTATTTATTTATTTTTGAGACAGAGTTTCACTCTTATTGCCTAGGCTGGAGTGCAGTGGCACAACCTCAGCTCACTGCAATCTCTGCCTCCCAGGTTCAAGTAATTCTCCTGCCTCAGCCTCCCAAGTAGCTGGGATTACAGGCGCACACCACCATGCCAGGCTAATTTTTGTGTTTTTAGTAGA
Organism: Aotus nancymaae; assembly: GCF_030222135.1. Taxonomy (NCBI): domain Eukaryota; kingdom Metazoa; phylum Chordata; class Mammalia; order Primates; family Aotidae; genus Aotus; species Aotus nancymaae. The sequence continues at coordinate 686,666 of NW_026988444.1, forward strand.
GACGGGGTTTCACCATGTTGGTCGGGCTGGTCTTGAACTGCTAACCTCCGGCAATCTGCCCTCCTCAGCCTCCCAAAGTGCTGGGATTACTCGCATGAGCCACCGCACCCGGCCTGCTGCTTAATTTTTTCATACTGCGCGAAGATCCTAAGACACATTCGCGTGACTAAGTGTGCCCCTCCTCCATCGTTTTGAAGGACTACACAGATCCCTGTGGTGCCTACCACATTCTAACTCTGCGCCCCCCAAGTGACGGGCGCCCAGTTGTGTTCATACTCTACCACACACACACAAACACAGTGGATTATGCCCTCAACAACACAGAGGACATTGTTGGTGCTATGTGTGTGTGCATATAAATTCCACAGAATCCCACGGAATTCCAAGAGCCTGCTTAAGTGAACTCTTCCACATTGATCTCCAAAGGAACGTGCCAGTCTACACTCCTAACACCAGAGCACGGGAGTCCCCATATCCCACAGCCCTGCCAGTGTTAGCACTAGCTAGCTGCTATTTTTCCAACTTTTGCCAGTCTAATAAAGTGAGGTCTCATTATGGTTTTAATTTGCATTTCTTTTTATAAGGGTGTTGGAGTATCTCTTCACTTGATTGCTATTCTTTGAGTTTTTTTCTTCTGTAAATTGCCTGTTCCTATCCTTGTCTTGTTGGTTTGCAATATTTCCTTACATATTCTAAGTATTATTTCCTTTTCAATTATAGACAAATGCCTTCTCCCACTTTGACATATTTTTATTAATTTTATGGTATACTTTTTAACAACTCGAGAAATAAATCACACATTGTACAATTCACCCAATTAAAGTGTACAATTCAGTGATTTTTAGTATATTCACAGAGTTGTGCAACCATCACCACAATCAGTTTTAATAACATTTGCCTCATCTCCCAGATAAGCCACATACCCATTAACAGTCACTTTTCCCAGCACCCTGTCCTATAAAATAACTAATCTACTTTCTGCCTCAATAGATTTGCCCATTCTGGACATTTCGTATAAATGTAATTATATAACATATGGTCTTCTGAGACTGGCTTCTTCCATTTAGCATGTTTTCAAGATTCATTTGTGGTAGCATTCATTAGTACTTCATATACATATATTTTTATTTATTTATTTATTTATTTTGACACAGGGTCTCACTCCGTCACCCAGGTTGGAGTGCAGTGGCTCGATCTCCGTTCTCTGCAGCCTCAACCTCCTAGGCTCAGATGACCCGCCCATTCAGCCTCACAGGTAGCTGGGACCACAGGTGTGCACCACCATGCCAGGATGTTTTTTTTTCCACTGTGTTGTCCAGGCTGGTCTCTAACTCCTAGGTTCAAGAGATCCACCTACCTCAGCCCCCCAAAATACTTCATTCCTAATTGCCAAATAACATTTCATTGGTTGAATATACCACATTTTGTTAATCCATTCATCAGTTGATCGACTTTTGGGTTATTTTCACTTCTTGGTTATTATGCATAATACTGCTATGAATATTCATGTATACAAATTATTGTATGGAAATATGTTTTTATTTCTCTCTAATGTATACCTAACAATGGTATTATATAGAAACTCTGTGTTCAACATTTTCTGGAGCTGCCAAACTGTTTTCCACAGTGGCTGCACCATTTTACATTCCCACTAAGAATGCATGAGGGTTCCAATTTCTCTGCTTTCTCACCAATCCTTGTTATATCTGTCTTTTTTATCAAGTCATCCTGGTGGGTGTGAAGTGGCATCTCACTGTGTTTTGATTTGCATTTTCCTAATGGCTATGATGATGGGCATCTTTCATCTGCTTATCATCCATTTATATTTCTTCCTTGGAGAAATGTCAATTCAGATCCTTTGTTCATTATTAAATTGGTGGTTTTTTTCAAGTATTGAGTAGTAAGAGTTTGGTGTACATTTTGAACAACAAAAGATAAAATGATCAATTTGATATAATCACATCAGTTTATGTTTTGGTTTGGTTTTACCTGATAGTTTATGATACTGAAGTTTTGTTTAAGAAGTCCTTTTCCTTCCTAGGTCAAAAGAACACACACACAATTAATTTTACAGTTTACCCTTCACGTTCAGATCCAACTGGATTCCACCTTTGCGTGTGATGCTGGACAGTAATCTAGTTTCACTTTTCTCCATATAGATGGCTAGTTCTCCAAACACTATTTTCAAAACAGCCTGTCTTTTCCCATTGATGTGTGATGCCACCTTTATCACGTGTTAGATTTCCATATGCACTTATGTCTGTCTCTGAGCTCTTTATTGCGTTTCTTCAGTCTATTCTCTTCCTTTGGTGTGTGTTTGTTCTCAGGCAAATTCCACACTCCTGTAAGCCGCCAGCCCTCTTTTGAAGGCCTCAGGGGTCCATCCCCATGGAAGCCTCTCTAGTCTTGAAGGTGCAACCCTCTAGTCCTGGCAATGCTTCTCCTTTTCTCCAGCTGTGCCTCTATAATTATTTGCCTTGGAGTTTCTGCAGCACTTTGGTCATCTTAGTGCCCTCTAATCTTTCTGGGTAACCCATAATACGGCCAGGGACAGACTGCTGTGAGTTTATGGTTAATGCTGTCGCAGTAAGGGATCTCGGACTGAGCCTGTCACTTTAATAAGTCAAATCTGCATTCAAATAGCCCATTTCCTAAGCACATTTTAAGAGCTTCTGTAAAGCACAATCTTAATGACTAATGCTTTGGATGGCCCTCTGCTTTCATTATCACTAATGTTCACGCTCCACTCCCACGGAACTGACATGATGCTGGATGCCGGGCTCCTGGGTGGGTCCAGGTGCTGTGGACGGGAGGAGCAGTGCCCCGTACATGGAGTCTGGATGGTGATGGGCCCTGGCAAGTGATCTAGCATCATCTGTCTGTTTGTAGATGAGGACTCCACACCCTGGGAAGTACCTGACTGGGCAGGTAACACATCACCTCTCAAACCTCAAGCTTGGCTGCTGCAGTGACTCACACCTGTAATCCCAGCACTTTAGGAAGCCAAGGTGGGTGGATCCCCTGAGCCCAGGAGTTCAAGATGAGCCTGGGCAACATGGTGAAACCCTGTCTCTACCAAAAAACAAAAACAAAAAATATTAGCTGGGCATGGTGGTATATACCTGTATCCCAGCTACTTGGGAGCATGAGGCGGGAGGGTGGCTTGAGCCCTGGAGTTCAAGGCAGCAGTGAGCCATGATCATGCCACTGCACTCTAGCCTGGGCAACAGAGTGAGAACCTGTCAAGCAAAAAAAACCTTGTGTTTATAAAAATATTTCCCTTTATAATTGTACAATTTTAAAAGAGCATTTCCTCGTTATTGCATTAGACCTTTAGTACCTTCTGATGAAGTAGTCAAGGGCCTATATTTTTACTTTCATTTTCAAGGTAGAGAAACAACTGAATGCAGAGGTGACATGTGACGGCCCCTCATCCCATAGCCCAGGCAGGAGTGATGGGCAGACCCGGGAAAGACCTCAGCATTTCTGACCTACTCTATATGACTACACTAGTCATCCAGGATGTCCATAACAAAATGCCACAGGCTGGGCAGCTTAAACAACAGAAACTTATTTCTCACAGGTCTGGAGGCTGGAAGGCCCACACCAAGGCACAGCAGGGTTGGTTTCTGCTGAGGAACCTTCCCAGCTTTCAGATGGTCACTCTGTCCTCACATGGCTTTCCCTCTAAGTGTGCACAGGATGAGGACAAGCTGTCTGGTGTCTGTTTTCATCAGGACACTAGTCCTATCAGACCTTTATGACCTCATTTTACCTCCTTACGACCTGATGACTTCATCTCCAAATGCAGTCACATCAGGGGTTAGAGCTTCAACCTACCAACTGAGGAGAAGACCCAATTCATAGCATTGCTGTGACAAATTACTACAAACTTGGTGGCTTAAAACAACATAAATTTATTCTCCTAGTTCTGGAGGACTGCTGTCTAAAATCGTGGTTTCCACAGGGCTGAGCTCCTGCATACCCATCAGGGTAGAATCCATTTCCTTGCCTTCTCCAGTTCCAGGAGCCGCCTGCATCTCTGGCTCATGGCTCCTTCCTTGCAGCACCACAACCTCTTGTTCCATCATCTCAGCTTCTACTACTCAGTCCAGCCTCCTGCCTCTTATAAAGACCCTTGTGCTTACATTGAGCCTCCCAGATAACCCAGGATATAATCTCCCATCTCCAGATCTTCAACTTAACCCCCTCTGCAGTCACCTTTGCTGCATCGGGGACATACTCACAGGTGCCAGGGACGAAGGTGTGGACCTTTAGGGATCATCATTCAGTTTCCCACATTCACTTTACCTACCTAGACCACACACCTCTCTCCTGTATGATGACGAAGTAGAATGAGAAGGTCTCTAAGACCCTGGCAGATTTCTTTCTGTCGTGGTTTATGGTTCTCCATGCTCAACAGGGCAATGTCTGATTTGCTTTCATAGGCATGTCATCGGCCAGCTGTGCTGCTCTAGCTGGGAGCGTGAATGAGGTCACGCCTCTGTTAGGCCACAGTCTTTTTCCTTGTACCATCCTTGCACCTTCTCCAAACATCTCTGTATCAATAGTTTTACTTCTCAACATTATTTTCCAACTCTAGAAAAACTTCAAAACGGATACATGTTGCTCAACTATTCCCTGCTTGGGCATTTCTCTTCTTTCCTGCAGGCACTCATGTATTCATTCTACAAGTGTTTGCCAAAGGCTTGCTACCCCTACGCCCCGTGCAGTCTGAACAGGCTGATTGCGGATGCAGCCACAGGTCAGCACAGGGGAGTGAGAAGTGCCTTGAGGACACCAGGCACATCTGTCAGGGACCAAACAGAAAATCATTCAAAGGAAGAGGTGCTGGAGGAAGGATTCTTTAAGGAGGTATGGGCAGGGCTGGGGAACCACACAGGAGGTGGCAGGGAGCCCCCAAGACTGCTCACAGTGGACAGTGCTCCCTTCCCTAAGACCAAAGGGACACGGAAAGGCAGGTGCGAGCTGGAATCTAGAGGAGAAAGCTGTTGGCATGAAGGGTCAGAGCTGCTGTCAGAGGTGGGATGTCAGAGCAGGGGGTGGTGGGCAGAAACACCCCAGCCTCCCTCTCTACCTCCCCTCCACCTTACTCCAGTGCCCCTCGTTGGCCAAACCCAACCAGAAGCCAAGGGGAAAGGGAGCGCAGGAGATGCAACTCTAGGAGTTAGTCTTTGGAGGCACCGAGGGGGCAGAGAGAAGCAGGGAATGGGTCTTGTTGGGGTGAAGCAGGAACCAGGTATAACCAGCCCCCCTTCTTTCTAGCCTGACTCCATCACCAACTATAATGGCTTTGCCTCCTCGGGCAAGTCACTTACTCTCTGTAGGTTTTCATTTTCCTCACCTAAAAGTGAAGCATGGAATGGAAATCTACTCGTTACAGGATGACCTCTACCATCTATTTCGACTTTAATAATCTGCAGTTTTAGATACCCACAGAAAGGTAGAAATATGCAGCTATAGATATAAAATATATTCCACACACTGCTGAGCCATATGTTTGTTTTCTGTAAATATATGAAATACTGTGAAGACGTGGCTTTCTAGGCATCCTCATGTATAAATACACCGATTGGGCTTCCCCTGGACGCACCATTTAAAGCTGACTTCCACAGAGTAAGGAGTAAAATCAGCAAACCACTGCGTTTTCTAGCATTTGGTGGGGCTGGATTTCTCTGGGTGTAGAGGGAGTGACGCTCAAGATTTCTCAGGATTTTAATCTTTACATGGACAGCTGTCATAGAAAAATAACGAAGCTCGTGAAACAAACTGCTCCCTAACATGACAGTCTTCTCCTCTGGCAAGCTATACATTTCCTAGCAAGGAAGGCAGACAAGTAGAAACATCCACAGTTTTTGCAGAGTGAGGGCCACAGCAGTGGCCAGGCACCACGCTGCCTTCCAGGGGAGAGGGAATGAAATGAGGCCTCTCAGCACGCGTCCTGGATGGGGCAGGGGCATGTGACGTCACCAGCACAATGCTATTTCCATCTGTGTGACAGTAACAGACAGCCGTCAGCCACGTAAGTTACCACACTGTGCTGGAGGGTGTGCCGGAAGCCAGCTCTTCCTTGCCATTGGGTGATCCTCTCCGTTGTTGACCCAGCGGCCCTGGAGCTCGGGGCTGCACCTTGCTGGAGGTGCCTCGTGGCCTCCTGCCACGTGGGCTTTACTTTGCTTCCTTACCTCTGCAGCCAACAGTGTGCCTCTAAGAAATGAAGACCTCCATCTGTATGAGGCCAAGTCCTCAGCCAACCAGGAATCTACCCCAGGAAGAGAGGCTAAGTCCCCCAGACAAGCCTATGGCTGGAGGAAATGAACCCTTAACACTTTGAACCGCAGTATTGTGGTTTGACCATCAGCAGCAATGTCAGCTGTGACCATTGTGATGAGAGAAGGTAACAGATTCAGAGACAAGATCGACCCGAAAGGAGAAGAATGGGATTCTCGAGAAGGTGCCTGGCAAGGATGGTCTGCCAAAGGCTCTTCTTGTTTTAGAGAACATGGCATTCATCATGGGTACTGCAGCCTGGTGTCAAGACAGAGTTACCAGATGAGAATAGTGACAACTGATGGAATGGGACTGGTTGTTAGTTCAAAAATAAATACAAGCATGGACATTTCTGGAAGGATACATGAGCAACAGTCTATCCACTGGAAAATGATGGGAGTTCCCCGGGGGGGAAAAATGAGGTCCTGAGGTAGGAGGAAGAATTTATTTATTTATTTATTTATTTTTGAGATGGAGTCTCACTCTGTTGCCAGGGCTGGAGTGCAGTGGCATCATCTCAGCTCATTGCAACCTCCGCCTCCCAGGTTCAAGTGATTCTCCTGCCTCACTCTCCCAAGTAGCTGGGACTACAGGGGTATGCCACCACACCTAGCTAATGTTTGTATTTTTAGTAGAGATGAGGTTTCACCATATTGGCCAGGCTGGTCTTGAACTCCTGACCTTGTGAGCCACCTACCTTGGCCTCCCAAAGGGCTGAGATTACAGGTGTCAGCCACTGTGCCCAGCAGGAGGAAGACTTTTCTCTTCATTTGATATCTCTCCATTGTCTAAATTGTTGGCATGTGCATTATGACGTGTTTTTATTAGAAAACACTCTTATAAGGCACTCAACCATGCCACAGGCCCTGGCCCTCAGGTTTTCAGCGAGAAGGGCATCACCGCAGAATAGTTTTCAGAGACTGCGATGTCTTCACGTTTCACTCAACCCCAGGGAAGGTGTGATGACTGAGTTCACTTAGAAGTTATAGAATCCAAATAAATCAAATCAAAAGGCAATCAAACACCAAAAGAAAGGCCTCTCTCCATGTGCTGACATGCTCAGTTTGTAATGGCAAGCAATGACATCCAAAGAGGGCAGAAGATCCTGCGATGGGTCAGCTGAGCAGGAGAATGAATTTTCTCTCGCAGGAGAGGATGTTATTGTGGGCAGTGCAGCCCCTGCCAGCCCGTCCTGTTCATATGATCTTTCCCCTGGTAGGTCCCTTTGGGTTTCAAAGCGTTCCATCAGCCCCTGACAGTCTTCCAAAGAGTGGAAAGACAGCAGAGGAGACCCCTGGGAGCCCGCACTGTTGGCTCCGTGTCCTCACCCAAACCTCATGTTGAACTGTGATCCTGAGTGTTGGAGGTCAGGCCTGGTGGGAGGTAATTGGATCATGAGGGTGGTTTCTAATGGTTTAGCGCCATCCCTCTAGTGCTGTCTCGTGATAGAGTTCTCACAAGATCTGGCTGTTTGAAAGTGTCTCCCCATTCTCTCTGTCTGTCCGCTGCTCCACCATGGTGAGACATGCCTGCTTCCCCTTCACCTTCTGCCATGATTGTAAGTTTCCTGAGGCCTCCCCAGAAGAAGCCTGTACAGCCCGCAGAGCTGTGAGCCAATTAAACCTGTCTTTAAAATAAATTGTCCCACCTCAGGTATGTTTGTATAACAGTGCGAGGAAAGGTTAATGCATGTACTGACCTTGGATTTGAGTATTGCCAGGCATTCTCTCCACTATCTTACCATTTTGCTCATAAGGGTGGAACTTAAGGCTTACAAAAGCCTTGACGTAGAAATACTCCACTTTGACCATTTGACCTTTGTACTTCAGTCCAGATGACTTGTGCCCTGAGATTGTTCTTGACCTTTAGTTTCAGGTTCAAATCGACCACTTTCCAACGTCTGGACTCCATCCTCTTTTCCAGGCTCACAGACCATAGCTCCTAACCTAACGGGGGAACTTAGTCACATCTTCTCCCAGGGTTCAGGTGCTACAACTTCTTGAACCAAAAGTTCTAGGTCACCTGCCTTTCCCCCAGCTCCAGCTAATCTTGGCCAAGAAACTTCACTGGATGTGAATTAGAAATTTCAAGTAATTCAAATGAGAAAAAAAAAAAACTCTGGAATAAAAACTGACAAGAAAACTTGCAAATGATTGCAAAACCATGCAACCATTGGTGCATTAAATTACTAATACTCAAAATATTATAGATGTTCGTTATGGACAAAACTATTGTCCTAACCAATTTGCTTTCCATTGACCAATTTGCTTTTTCCCAAATGGCTTTCTGGCAAATTGTTTTCAGCTGTGTCATTTGCCACCCTGTCCCTGTCCCAGCCCAATCTTCACACAACTTTGTCATGTATTCTTTTGCCCAGAACACTGCCTCCCCCACCGCTACCCCAGATGTGCACTCCTATATCTTCCCAGTTACAAAGCATCCATCTATACCTGCCCTGCCTCAAGCTGGGTTAAGGTACCTGAATGCATTTCATCCTGTGACCTATCCCTCCTGCATCTCTCTTCCAGCCCTGTCATAAAAACTCTGGTTATGTCTCCTCTAATCTTCCTACAGCCAATGCCATTCTAACACTCCTCTGTTCAATGAATTATTTAATTTATCTCATTTTAGGGACTATAAATTAACTCTCTCTTCTCCAGCTTTACAATTCTGAAGATGAACACTGAGGCATCACAACACATGAGAGATACCCTCAGGTGCAGGAACCCACATGCAATATCCTTCATCCTGTGAAAGCTTTCCCAATTTGGGAGGCGGATCCTAGATTCAAGACTTTCTGAAACTACATTGAGGACAGCCCTGTAGGTCATCACCATCTAACAGAGTTTTCTTCCCGTCTTGTCTGTGATTTTTATTTAGCTTTGGATCTCTCTCCATGAATTGAAAGCTGGAGAGTGAAAGTTATAGAGAAAGGGAGGTATTAAACTAGAGCGCTGTAGTATCCTAGTCATAGAATTTCAGACTCATCAATGACCTGAAACATCATCATCCGAATGCACAAATTATCTTTCTATCAGCTTCTACTTGAAGATCTGTGAAGGAACTCATTTTCCCATTTTAACTTGTATGCTTTGATTCCTCATGTCTCATTCTTCCCTTTTTCACACTTAAAATGTCTTGTTTTTTGTTGTTGTTGCAGGTTTTTCCTCCTCCTTGTAACAGACACGTTTTAAAAAAATCTAGGTTCCTTTTACACCTTGTGTCTTTATTTCTACAATAAGTAGTATTAGTGAAGATTATTGTACCTGTTACCACAAAAACCTACTAGCTTAGACCAAAGGGAGAAGTTACGGGAAGAACACTGTAACAGTTGATGCAGTGGAAGGAGAGGTTAATGAACTCCAGCACAGGAAGGTCAGGATGCAATGGATATAATGCAGCTGAAACTACCAGAGCTGGGACTCCAAGGGTGCATATCTTTCTCACTCTTCTCCCTTCTCAGCCTCATCTCTGCTTTTCAGCCTCATTCCCTCTCAGCCTGAGCTGGCTTTCCCCATGTGGCTGGAAGTATGGTGACTAGCACCTGCCACGTGTGACATCTTGGGTCTCCCACCATCAGAGACAGACTGCACCTTTACAGCTGCAGTGTGAAAAGTCCCGGTACTTTTAGATGTGCTGAGCAGCCTGGCTTGGGTCAGGTTCTCATACCAGATCCATCAACGTCAACCTGAATCAATGAGTGTTAGCTCCTGGCCATGAGTCCTCTAACCATAGGAACTCAAGCCCACCCACACACTGGAAGGAAAGTGCTCTCACCAGGAGAGAGATGAACAGACAAAATAATACTTCCCTATGTAAGTACATGTTCTATATAATAATAGAAATGACCATAGCAGAAAATATTGGCCGGTTGAGTTAGGCCAGATTCCTGGTGTAGATAATATTGCCTGCCATTTGATTGTTTGCACCTAGAATTATATTTGTATAGGATGATAGGCAGACAGTAACCCTCCCAAAAAGATGTTCATGTCCTAATCCCCAAAACCTGGAAATAGGTCACATTACATGGCAAGGGGAAATTACGCTTACTCATGAGCTGACACTAAAATGGAGAGATTGTCCTGATAGTAGCCCCTGAGTGGGTCTAATGTAATCACCAGCGTTCTTTAATGTGAAAGAAAGTGGCCAAAGAGTCAGGGTCAAGATGATGTGATGTGAGAAACATAAATTTGGATGATTGTAGCTTTGGAGATGAAAGAGGACCACAAGGTAAGAAATGACAGTGACTTCTAGGAGTATGAAAAGGGCAAGAAAACAGATAAACTGATTCTCCCCTAGAGGCTTCAGATGAAAAGCAGCCCTCCCAACACCTGATCTTAGCCAGTGAGACCCATTTTGGAATCTTTCTGTATAAATTCTATAATAAATGTGTGGCTGGGTGTGATGGCTCACGCCTGCAGTCCCAGCACTTTGGGAGGTCAAGGAGGGAAGGTTGCTTGAGGCCAGGAGTTCAAGACCAGCCTGGGCAACACAAAGAGACCCCATCTCTACCAAAAAAAAAATTGTAATTGGCCAGGCGTGGTGGTGCACGCCTGCAGTCTCATCTATTTGGGACATTGAAATGGGAAGATCTCTTGGGCCTGGGAGGTCAAGGCTGCAGTGACCTTTGATTGCACTCCAGCCTAGGCAATGGAGCAAGATTCTGTCTTAAAAAAAAAAAAGCAAAATAAAATAACAAATAAATAAATATGTATTGTTTTAAGCCTCTGAGTTTGTGATAATTTATTACAACAGCAATGGGAAACTAATACAAGCCATTCTCCAATGCCTACATGTTTCCTACAAAAAATTATGCTCTACTCCATAAGTATACACAATTTTTGTCAATTAAAAATATGGAAAATACCAAAAAAAGAAACTAATGCTCTACCCCATAAATATACACAATTTTTGTCAATTAAAAATATACAAAAATACCAAAAAAAGAAACTAATGTGCATAGTAGGGAGGTTATAAAGGGAAGATTTTTATTTGGGGAGAAGGGTCTTCATAGCAGATAAATGAGGAGGAGTAGCAATTCCTTTCTGCAGCCCCTGGCCAATGAACTAGGTTTGGGGCCCTTGGTGTAGAGGGTTTGGGCTGAAAGCTAAAAGAACTGCTTTCATGAAAGAACCCTGTGAGCCTCTGAGCAGAACAGAGCATTGAGGGGCTACATGACAAAGCATATACAAAGCATGAATGGGGGAAAGGCCCTTCTCTCTACCTCTCTTCTGAACCAGTTCCACTTTTGACTCACGAAAAGCCATCAGCTTTAGAGACACCTGGAGTCAGCACCCTTGGCATGTGCATGTCCCAAACATGATGAAAACTACCAGCCAAGGGAGCTGTGAGGTCTTGCAGGCAGCACTAGCCCACAGGTAAGAGCCAGAGCAGAAAAGAAAAAAAATGAGGTGGATGCATGTACACAAAATACTACAGACAATTACAGGAGCTGCCCATGGAGTCCTTCCATGAAGCCAGTCCAAAACCTCAGATTAAGAACCACTGGGTCTATCCTTCCTTGAATTTTCCCATTAAACTCGCTCGGTTCAAGAGGACATGCACATAAGCAAAATAAGTAAAGCTGTGGGTGTGCTATGACCATCACAGCACTCACTCTGACTTTCTTAGCTTGTTATGACCTTGATCTCATGCTCAGCTCCTGTACTTTTAATATTTCTTTGTTTTTCTTTATTTGTTTTAGAAACAGGGTCTCACTCTGTCACCCAAGCTGGAATGCAGTGATGCAATCATGGTTCACTGCAGCCTCAAACTCCTGGGCTCATGCAATCCTCCCACCACAGCCTCCCAAGCAGCTAGGTGATATGCTTTGGATTTGGGTCTCCACCCGAATCTCATGTACAATTGTAATCCCCAGTGTTGAAAGTAGAGTCTAGCAGGAGGTGATTGGATCACAGGGGCAGTTTCTGATGGTTTAGCATCATCTCCTTTGTGCTTTCTTCATGATAGAACTCTCACAAGATCTGGTTGTTTGTAAGTGTGTACCACCTCCCACTCCTCTCTTCCTCCTGCTTCTGAACATGTAAGACGTGCTTGCTTCCTCTTTGTCTTTTGCCATGATTGTAAGTTTCCTGAGGCCTCCATAGCCATGTTTCCTGTACAACCCATGGACATGTGAGTCAATTAAGCCTCTTTTCTGTACAAATTACCCAGTCTCTTTATAGCAATGTGAGAATGAACTAATACAGATAATTGGTATCAGGGGTGAGGCATTGCTATAAAGAACCTGAAAATGTGAACGTGACTGTGGAACTGGATAACAGGTAGAGGTTGGAAAAGTATGGAGGGCTCAGAAGAAGACAGAAAAATAAGGAAAAGTTTGGAAAATAAGAGACTTGTTAAATTGTTGTGACCAAATGCTGATAGTGATATGGACAATGAAGTCCAAGCTGAGGCGGTCTCAGGCGAAGATGAGGAGCTTATTTGGAACTGGAGCAAAGGTCACCTTTGTTATGAGTTAGCAAAGAGGTTGGAGGCATTATGCCCCTGCCCTAGAGATCTGTGGAATTTTGAACTTGAGAGAGATGATTTAGTGTATCTGGTGGAAGAAAGTTTTAAGTAGCAAAGTGTTCAAGACCTGGCTGCTTCCAACAGCATATGCTTATATGCATGAGCAGAGATGACCTGAAACTGGAACTTAAGTTTAAAAGTGAAGAAGAATGTAAAATATTGGAATATTTGCAGCCTGGCCATGTGGTAGAAAATAGAAATTCATTTTCTGAGGAGGAATTCAAGCTAGCTGCAGAAATTTGAAAAGTGAAAATGACCCAAATGTTAATAGCCAAGTCAATAGGGAAAATGCTTGGAAGGTATTTCAGAGATCTTCACGGCAGCCCCTCCCATCACAGACCCAGAAGAGCACTAGGAGTGAAGAATGGTTCTGTGGGCCCAGGACCCTGCTGCCCTGTGCAATCTCAGGATACTGCTCCATGTGTTCCAGCCACTCCAGCTCCAGGCATGGCTAAAAGGCCCCCAGATATGTCTCAGGCAGCTGCTCCAGAGGATGCAAGCTGTAACCTTCAGTGGCTTCCAAGTGGTATTAATCCTGCATGTGTGTAGAGGACAAGGGATGCTTGGGAGCCTCTGCCTAGATTTCAGAGGATGTATAAAAACACCTGGATTCCAGGCAGAAGTCTGCTGCAGGGGTGGAGCCCTCACAAAGAACCTCTACTAGGGCAGTGTGGGTGGAAAATGTGAGGCTGTAACCTTACCCAGAGTCCCCACTGGGGCACTGCCTAGTGGAGCTGTGTGGAGAGGGCCACCGTCCTCCAGACCCCAGAATGGTAGATCCTCCTACAGCTTGTACTGTGTGCCTGGAAAAGCTGCAGACACTCAATGCCAGTCCGTGAAAACTGCACTGAGCTGTACCCTGCAGAGACACAGGAGCAGAGCTGCCCAAGGCCTTGGAGCCCACCCCTTATATCAGTGTGGGCTGGATATGAGACATGGAGTTGAAGGAGATTATTTTGGAGCTTTGAAATTTAATGACTGCCCTGCTGGGTTTCAGACTTGCATGGGACCGGTAGTCCTTTTTTTGGCCAATTATTCTCTTTTGGAATGGGAGTATTTACCCAGTGCTTTTATGCTCTTTGTTTTTTTTACTGGCTCATAGGCAGAGGGACTTGCCTTGTCTCAGATGAGACTTTGGACTGTGAACTTTTGAGTTAATGCTGAAATGAGTTAAGACTTTGGGAGACTGTTTAGAAGGGATGATTATATTTTGGAATGTGAGAAGGACATGAGATTTGGGAGGGGCCAGGGTGGAATAATACGCCATGCGTTAGAATTGACTCTCTGTCCCCACCCAAATGTCATGTTGAATTGTAATTCCCAGTGTTGGAGGTGGGGCCTGGTGGGAGATGATTGGGTTAAGGGAGTGGTTTCTCACGGTTTAGCATCATCCCCCTAGTGCTGTCTCGAAATAGAATTCTCACAAGTTCTGGTTGTTTGAAAGTGGGTAGCACCTCCCCTCTTGCTCTCTTCCTTCTGCTCCCACCATGTAAGACGTGCTTGCTCCCCTTTCATCTTCTGCCGTGATTGGAAGTTTCCTGAGGCCTTCCCAGCCATGCTTCCCACACCACCTGTGGAACTGTGAGTCAATTAAACCTCTTTTCTTTACAAGTTACCCAGTCTCAGGTAGTTCTTTACAGCAATGCAAAAATGGACTAATACACTAGGACTACAGGTGTGTGCCACCGCACCTGGCTAATTTTTTTATTTTTAATTTTTTTATAGAGACAGAGTCTCACTATATTCCCTAAATATATTTCAAACTCCCGGCCTCAAGCGATCCTCCTGCCTCAGCCTCTCAAAGTGTTGGTATTACAGGTATGAGTCACCACACCTCAATTTGACATTTCAGTACAGTCGTTCAACATCTATGCATAGAGTTTAAACAAATCATCCCACCATTTGAATCTTGGCTTTTTCTGGTGTTGCCTTTACAGAGAATTTCTCCTCTCTCCAATACAATTCCCTGTCCTCAGACTCTTGCTTGGTGTCCTAGTCAGGCAAGCTAAGCCTTTGCAGAAAATGGGGATTGAAGTAAAGAGTAGACTTTGACCCAGATCCTTCTCACTAATCCATTAGAAGGAATGGGAAAAAATTCACCCACATTCAAAACAATCTAAACTTTCTCCTTCTCCAGCAGTGACTGAAATTATTTAAATGTCTAATTTTAATTTGATACATTTATCAGTATTTCTTAACTCTCATGAACCTATTCCAATCCTATTATGCAGAGATGTAGATTCAAATACATCTCAGTAATTTGCAACAGTTAATCCTTTCCTGAATCCTATGCTCCAAGGCTAAACCTGGCTTTGTGATGTCAGAACCGATTAATGACAAAAAGGTAACACTCGCTGAGTGTGAATATTTCAGTTCATTTCTGCAACAGCTCTCCTTGGCCATCTTTATCAGAAGTCATTCCCCAGTGATTCTCCATTTCTCTCAGACAAGGACTAGCAGAGTGGAAAAAAAAAAAAAAAACAACATAATCTTTGGTACCAGACAGACTTGGGTTTCAGTCCCAGATCTGTAATTAATAGCTATAGAATCTGTACAGATTATTTCTGAGCTTCTTTATCTGCTGAAGGAGTCATGATTGTTTAACTTTCAGGATAGTGGTGAGACTTAGAAATTTGTGATATGGGCTGGGAGCAGTGGCTCACACCTGTAATCCCAACACTTTGGGAGGCGGAGGCAGGCAGATCACAAGGTCAGGAGTTGGAGACCATCCTGGTCAATATGGTGAAATCCCATCTCTATTAAAAATACAAAAATTAGCCAGGCGCGGTGGTGCACATCTGTAGTCCCAGTTACTCAGAAGGCTAAGGCAGGAGAATCAGTTGAACCTGGGAGACGGAGAGTTGCAGTGAGCTGAGATCATGCCACTGCATTCCAGCCTGGGTGACAAAGAAAGACTGTCAAAGAAAAGAAAAAGTAAGAAAGAGAAAGACAGAGAGAGAGAGGGAAGGAAGGAAGGAGGGAAGGAAGGAAGGAAGGGAGGGAGGGAAGAAAAGAAGAAAAGAAGGAAAGAAAGAAAGGAAGGAAGGAAGGAAGGAAGGAAGGAAGGAAGGAAGGAAGGAAGGAAGGATGGAAGGATGGTTGTGATGTGTCTGTGTCATGCCAAACTCCATGCTTCAGGTCTTCCATGGGGTATCTGGTCTATTTCTCACCTCCGTTGGCCCTAATCCTCCTTTCTGGCTTTCCAAAAGCAAAAGTAGTCTCCTTGTATGGTAACCCTGAACTTTGCCTGGATCCCTTTCAATCAAAAGGAAAGAATGTTCTCCTTCCCATTAAAGGACTGTGACATTCTTCCAGCCATCGATCACTACTCAGTGGATTCTATTAGGAACTTAATGTTCCTTAGCAACCCCCTAGCAACAGAAACTTACCTGAAATTGCATAAGGCTTTCCAGAAATTGTTTTCTAAAAGCACACTTATTCCTTCCCAACATTTTTACCCTCAAGGAAATAATTTCTCTTTATTGCTTTTTCTGATCACAAAAGTAACACAAACTTGCTTTAGAAAATTCAAGCAATATCCAGGTAAAGAAAATAAAACTTCCCGGCTGATACTACTCTGTTCCCACCCTCACACCCTGCTCCTAGGAAAATCTCCCAACAGATACTATTAAACAAGATTGGGGAGGTGGTGTCTTTGTTGTTTTGGGGGGTTTTTTAAAATGGAATTTAAGTTACTTTCACTGGCAATGTGTGACAAAACATTTTTTTTTTTTTTTTTTTTTTTTTTGAAACGGAGTTTCACTCGTTACCCAGGCTGGAATGCAATGGCGCGATCTCGGCTCACCGCAACCTCCGCCTCCTGGGTTCAGGCAATTCTCCTGCCTCAGCCTCCTGAGTAGCTGGGAGACAAAACAATTTTTAGGTGTCAAAAATAGAAAACAATTTCCCTTTCCCTTTAAGGAAGTGACTACCAGAATGCCTTCATTCTGGGTTGTTTTGTTATTCTTGTGTTTTCCTTTCTTTCCTAGATTATAAATACTTCCTTTATTCTGAATTTCAATTATCTACCCACCAGAAATTTTATTTAATGAGAATAGGACAGAAGGAGACAAAGGTACAGACTGTGGAAAGACGGTGAATAAGTTTGCCCAACCCAAAAAGCTGTGTTGGAGTATGTGGTATAAAGACCAAAACGAGCTAACATAAAGGTCAAGATGACATGGTGACTCAGTAGCAATCATGATAATAAGATGAGCTGGAATCCTCTGCACCTGAAAGTAACAAAGCTGCTTTTTAAACCTTAATGAGAGTCTAAATGGATGCAATTAAAGCTAAAAGGAAAAATAGGTTCTCTTGACCTCACACACATCTTTAAAACAGTCTAGAACTGTTGCTATCTTTCCATTGCAGTTAGAACTGAGCTAGTGGAATTTCGTATCATCCAGCACTGAGAAAACCTGTGTAACAGACGGGGGTCTGGCCCCTGACTTCGGAAAAGCTGAGCACCTTAACTCCAAGTCTTCCTGTCTAAAAGTCAATGTCAAGGTCATTTATCCTACATGGATAAGACAAGACTTAAATCCTGCTTAAATGACTGTAGACTTCTCCAAAGAAAGAAAAAGTCTGCATTTGTATAATCACCCACTCATTCAACAAATATTATTAAGAATAAATTCTTAATAATAAATTCTTAATAATAATTCTAAATAATAAATTCTTAATAATATTTCTTAATCAGACCCTTTGCTAGGCTCTAAAGATCTCAAGATTAATTAAAAGAGGCCAGTTGACAACACTGCAGGTACCATGAAAGGTTAATTTTTGCATTTTTAGCAGAGATGGAGTTTCACCATGTTGGCCAGGCTGGTCTCCAACTCCTGATCTCAGGTGATGCACCCACCTCAGCCTCCCAAAGTACTGGGATTATAGGCGTGAGCCACTGCGCTCTGCCCAATTAAACATTTTTCTAAATAATAATTTTGAGAAAATAAAATAGTCATATGAAGTCCAGACATCAAGTAAAAGGTGACGGCACAATTATTTTACAAGAGGAAGGCAAGCTACCACCAGCTGGTCCTATTTAATAAAGAAGAAAGGCCGGGCGCGGTGGCTCAAGCCTGTAATCCCGGCACTTTGGGAGGCCGAGGCGGGTGGATCACGAGGTCAAGAGATCGAGACCATCCTGGTCAACATGGTGAAACCCCGTCTCTACTAATACAAAAAATTAGCTGGGCATGGTGGCGCGTGCCTGTAATCCCAGCTACTCAGGAGGCTGAGGCAGGAGAATTGCCTGAACCCAGGAGGCGGAGGTTGCGGTGAGCCGAGATCGTGCCATTGCACTCCAGCCTGGGTAACAAGAGCGAAACTCCGTCTCAAAAATAAATAAATAAATAAATAAAGAAGGAAATTAGAAATGAAGGACTCCATTGTGCCTAGTGATAAAGGAGAGAGGAAATAAATATTAACCAAGGCAAAAGAAGAAGAAAAACAAGCCACAGAGAGTATTTTTGTCAGCTTCTGAAAGGCCTAAGAATGGTGTTCCAGCTGATCGTTCCCACAAATGGCCTAAGTTGATGCCTCCGGAGTAGATCGTTACCAACTGCTCTGTGGTCTCACGGTCTCTCGGTCTCTCATACTTTTTCTTACTACGTATATCAAAATACACAAAATGGTGTCAACTTCTCTCCACTACACTGTAACCTAATGAGGGCAAAGTTCAAGTCTGTTGCCCTCACCCCTCACCATGCTATCCACAGAGTACCTGACACATAACAGAGGATCCAGTGAAGATTGATTGGTTGGTTGATTGGATGATTGATTGAATCCATGCATGAATAAACACATAAAAGCCCTTCTTGGAAAGCAGTGGTTGCATTGGTGTACCCTTCTTGAAATGGGATTGTAAGTTGGGATTGTATTTTTGGAGATCAATTTGGCAAAATCTCTCAGCATTTCTAAAGCACATACCCTTTGACCCAGAAACTCCCCTTCCAGAAATTTTTCCTGCAGATAAACTTCCACAAATTTGCAAAGATGTAAACATGAGCTTTTTTTTTTAGACATAGTCTCACTCTATTGCCCAGGCTGGAGTGCAGTGGCGTGACCTCTGCTCACTGTAACCTGTGCTTCCCGGGCTCAAGTGATCCTCTCGCCTCAGCATCCTGAGTAGTGGGACTACAGGTGCATGCCACCATACTCAGCTAATGTTTTGTAATTTTTTTGTAGAGATGGGGTTTTGCCATGTTGTCCAGGCTGGTTTGGGACTCCTGGCCTCAAGCAATCCATCCCCTTTGGCCTCCCAAAGTGTTGGGATTAAAGATGTGAACCACTATGCCCGGCCAACATGTACACTTATTGCAGCATTATTTGCAATTGAAAAATCCTGAAAAACATAAAATTATTTAAATAAATTATGATATATTTGCATGATGAAATACTATGTTGTCATTTTAAAATAGGTCTTCATGGAAAGATATTTATAACCTATATTCAAAGCTAACAGGAAAATTATTGAAGAATATATTTAAGGTAATCCTAGTTGTGCTTCTTTTATCCCAGTGTTTATAACTGAAGAAAAGAACTACAAGAAATACTATCTCAGGAACAGGACTGTGTTTAAGAGGGGGAGAGTAATTTCTACTTTTCAGACTGTACTTTCCTACACTATAAAATTTTTTTTTACCATAAGCATGTATTAATTTCATAATATAGGCCAGGCATGGTGGCTCACGCCCATAATCCCAGCACTTTGGGAGGTCAAGGTGAGTGGATCACTTGAGGTCAGGGATTAAAGAGCAGCCTGGCCAACACAGTGAAACCCCGTCTCTACTAAAAATACAAAAATTAACCGGGCGCGGTGGCTCACGCCTATAATCCCAGCACTTTGGGAGGCCAAGGCGGGTGGATCACGAGGTCAAGAGATTGAGACCATCCTGGTCAACAAAGTGAAACCCCGTCTCTACTAAAAAATACAAAAATTAGCTGGGCATGGTGGCACACGCTTGTAGTCCCAGCTACTCGGGAGGCTGAGGCAGGAGAATTGCTTGAACCCAGGAGGCGGAGGTTGCGGTGAGCCGAGATCGCGCCATTGCACTCCAGCCTGGGTAACAAGAGCGAAACTCCGTCTCAAAAAAAAAAAAAATACAAAAATTAGCTGAGTGTGGTGGCGGGAGCCTGTAATCCTAGCTACTCTGGAGGCTGGGGCAGGAGAATTGCTTGGACCCAGGAGGCCAAGTTTGCAGAGAGCCAAGGTTGTGCCACTGCACTCCAGCCTAGGTGACAGAGCAAGACTCCATCTAAAAATATATATATTTTTTATAATATAAAGACTAGTGTGAAACAATTCTCAAACCTAGAACACTAAATTGTAGAAAACATACCAACTGAACATTAGTAGGCTGTACATTTCCTGTATGTTTCACACTTCCCCAATTGGATCTCTGTAAACAGGAAGCAGCTTTGACGTCACGTTGAGCATGTAGGTTTTGTTTGTTTGTTTGTTTGTGTGTTTGTTTTTTGGATAACCCTTGAGGAATTTCAAAGGACCCGAATTAGTCAGAATAAACTCTGCTATGCTGGGAAAAAAACCCAGTAGAGGTTGATTTATCTGAATGCAGTTGGGGCAGCCCCTTACTTCCCTGGCTTCCAAGGTGGTTATGGTAGAAGAAGGGGGAGAACTGGGGAATCTGGAGGATATTCTTAAAGTCAGGATTGGAGGTGGCTCACATAACTTCTGCCCATGTCACATGAGCTGGAACCTAATCCCAACCTAACTTTAAGAGACACTGAGAAATTAGAGGGCAGAAGAATATTCAGCATTCACTAGTAGTCACAACCGGGCACCCTCATGTGCATCAGAACATTTGTACTTACAAATATCCCTGTGATGTCAGAAGGGAAGCTGTTGCTATCCCTTTTTACAAGGCAAGGAGACAGATGTTTTGTTCAACATTCAAAGAAGCCAAGGGGGCTGGATGTGGTGGCTCACATCTGCAATCCCAGCACTTTGGGAGGGTAAGGCGGGCAGATCCCTTGATCCCGAGAGTCCCAGACCAGCCTGGGCAACATGGCAGTAACTTGTCTCTACAAAAAATACAAAAAAATTAACCAGGAGTGATGGCACGTGCCTGTAGTCCCAACTACTCGGGAGACTGAGGTGGGAGAATCACCTGAACCAGGCAGGTTGAGGCTGCAGTGAGCCAAGATCATGCCACTGTACTCCAGCCTGGGCAACCGGAGTGAAACTCTACAGAAGAAGAAAAAGGAGAAGGAGAAAGAGAAGGAGAAGGAGGAGAGAAAGAGAAGGGGAAGGGGAAAGGAAAAGGGAAGAGAAAGGAAAGAGGAAGAGGAAGGAGAAGCTGAGGGCATGGCATTGACACCCATTAAGCTTCCCTTGTGCCAAATGATCTGTGCAAGATGCTTAAAGTCTGACCTTATTTAAGTCTCACTGGGAGTTGCTTTTCTTCCCATTTTACAGCTGAGGAAGCTGCTCACAGAGATGGGAAATGCTGTGAGATCTATGACTAACAGGGAGAGAGCTCTCATGAGAACCCAGGTCTTCAGACCCCTGGACCTGGGCATTCTCCATCACTCCAAGTGGCCACCCCTACATTCCTGAGTCACCTTGTGACATAATCTCATGTCAACATGTAGTCCCCAGTGCTGCAGGTGAAGCCTGGTGGGAGGTGATTAGATTAAGGGAGTGGATTTCTCATGAACAATTTAGTTCTGTCCTCTTGGTACTGTCCCCGTGATAGCATCCTCCTCCTCTCTCTTCCTCCTACTCTGGCCATGTGATGAGTCTGCTACCCCTTTACCTTCCGCCATGATTATAAGTTTCCTGAGGCCTCCCAGAAGTCAATATCATGCTTCCTGGATGGCCTGCAGAACTGTGGGCCAAGAAAATCTCTTTTCTTTGTAAATTACCCAGTCTCAAGTATTTCTTTACAGCAATGTAAGAATGGACTAATAACACACCTTGCAACTGCCATCTCAGCCCCTTCCAGTCCTGGAAGGGAAGAAGATATTAGCACCTTCAGCCCTAGTAGTGGGTGGGGACCATCCCAAGTTACCTCTCCATTGCTGCCTTCAGCCTGGTGACTAAGCAGCAGCTTATCTTGCCTTCCTGCTGCCTCCAGAACCTGCCTCTGAATCTCATCCAGGCTCAGGGCCTAGAAGCCTATGAAAATCTGCCAGCCCACGACCTCTCTCCACACTCCCCCCATAACTGCCATCTCTGGACAAGTTGATGGCCAAAGCCTTTGGACTCCCCGGCCCAGCAGTCTCCCAGTCTCTATCTCTGGGTACCAAAGCCCCACCTTGCTTAGACTCAGCTGGGCAGAAGAGCAGGGGTTGTCATCTTTCACAGATGTGATCTATACCCCATAGCCACCCAAGCCTAGACACCGATGGAAGTCCAGTGAACCAGCCGTAGACACCTATGAAAGCAGTCAAATGTCCCCCTCCTTCTTCTCCCCTCTTGTTGACTAGACCTCCAACCTGACTTCTGATTCCAACAGCAGTCCACGGTGGAAAATGCAGGCCAACTACGGATAGTGACTGGCGGTCGGAGATCTTAACACCCCTTCCTCATTCCCTCAACCCCACCCACAGTATCGCATCACTATCTAGCCCTGCACCTTCAGAGGGTCTCCATGGAACCTCAACTTTTCCAAGTGTTACCTATAAAATAATCCATATTAGCTGGGAGTCGTGGCATGTGCCTGTGGTACCAGCTACTTGGGAGGCTGAGGCAGGAGGACTGATTGAGCCTAGTTCAAGTCCTGTCTGGGCAACACAGTAAGATACCATCTCAAAAAATAATAATAATCCATACTGCAACATAGGCATTTATAAATTGCTAGGGAAGAAAGCATCTTTTTTAAGGAAATGGAATGAAAAAAAAATTTAGAAAAATATGGTCAGAATAATCAATGATTATTTACTATTATTGAGCTGCATGGAAAAGAGTTTAGGGGAATTCCAATGTTATTGTGGGGACCTGATGTCAAAGTTGCAGAGAAGGAGCCAAGAGCTCTGTCCCTGTATGGAAGGCACGATTATTTTATCTGCCCAGCAGTCCCTTCCTCCTGCTGGCACTGAGCCTGCTTTGTTCATCCATGTGGCCCTCAGGGAACATACAGGTTCAAATATCACAATCCTGGGCACCTGACCCAAGCCAGACCAAAGAGCTATTTGTGTGTGAGGAGAAGTTCCATATGTGTACTTAATTCCTGGCATGGAAGAGGATGTTTTTAATCTGAAGTTTACCAAGATTAATTTTAAATGTATACGTAATTTGGAAATGAGACTGTTTCCATGGAAGCTTGACTCTTGTCTTGAATGGAGCCAACATGAACGTGGGAGCTGTTGGGGTGCCATTTTGAAATGTGTTGGCTGGGATGCAGAGATGGCCTTTCTCCAGCAAAGCAAAGGCTCACACAAAGACTGAGGGCAGCAGAAACTGGAGTCCCTGGTAATGTTCTTCCTGAGTCCCATTGAATTCCAAGGCCTGATTCCGTTCTACCCTGAAGCTCGGTAGCATCCCAGGCCTTAGGCTCACAAAGGCCCCATGCCCTTAAAATGGATTTCTCTTCTTGGTTAGACAGTTCATAGGATATTCTGTGCTTTGCAACCAAAATTCCTAAGAAGTAATACAAGCTGTAATTGAGTCAGACCACCATTGATCAATTTGCAATCAGAATTTTCCATTGATACTCTCAAAAACGTTTATGGAATGTATCTAAACTGAACAAAATTATTTGGCATTTAGGCAGCGAATATGTGTTTTCCATAAAATTATGTGTCTTTCATGAATAATTTCATGAAATTATTTACTATTTTGACCAAGTTTTCTCAGAATTGACAAACACATTATTAAATTAAATCAATTTTACTTATTCTGTAGGAGGAAAAATACGTTGGTAGCACAAGGTAAATTGCTGTTTTCAAGGTAATTGCCTTTGACTTTTTTGGCATTCTGAATTTCTAGCAGAACCTGTCAGTCTTTCTCAGCACTGGTTAGTAGAATCTCCAGTTTCCTGAATTGGATTACAAACCTGGGAATTTTTTTTTTTTTTTAATTACAATGGCAAGACACATACCTGATCGTTTGCCCTAAATTTGACAAGAAAGAGGAAATTGGCTAAAAAGAAATGCAGTGAATTCTACCTTGGCTTTCCTCAGGGGTCAGCGGGGAAGGATGCGTGTATGGAAGGCTTTTGTGTGGGTGTCTGCAGTTCCACTCACATGCATTTACCTCACCTTTGCTGTCTGCCAGGTCTTGTGCCAGCTGCTACGTGCTCAAAAATAACTGCAATTGTGTCCTGACCCTCCACGAGCCTTCAGAGTCATCAGGAAGATGGACAGGTGGCCAGGAACCATGGCACCATGTGACAAGCCCAAAAGAGCTCAGTCTTTGGGCACACAGATGAGAGAGCAGGGCAACCTGCCAGGTCGTTCTGTGGAAACCACAGAGAAGAGTGGGCATGAAGGGAGCTGGGCCAAGCAGACAGAAGTGGGAAGAGGATGAACGAAATGAACCAAAGCGTGGTGTCAAGAAGGTGCATGGGGACTTGAGAAACTGCTAGTGGACCAGTTTCCTGAATGACCTAGACCCCTGGGCTCTACCAGGACAGGCAGTAGGGGTGCCTGCTTTCTTCTTTCTTTCTTTTGCCTTCCTTCCTTTCTTTAACTGTTTTTTAAAATAACAGCATTATTGAGATACAATTCACATAACATAAAATTCATCCATTCCACTGTGCAATTCAATAGTTTTTAGTACATTCACAATATTGAATGTACTAATATGATACTAACCATCGCGCTATCTAACTTTAAAATATTCCATCATCCCAAAAAGAAAATCCATACCCATTTGTATTAGTCAAGTTTCCCTAGAGGGACAGAATTAACAGGATATATGTGAGTGTGTGTGTGTGTGTGTGTGTGTGTGTGTGTGGTATATGTAATAGGATATATATGGATATATATAACAGGATATATATGGGATATATGTGAGATATATAGATACATAAAATAGGACATATATGGATATATATATGGACATATGTGTATATATATGTAAAGGGGAGTTTATTAAGTGTTAACTTACACAATCACAAGGTCCCACAATAGGCTGTCTGCAAGCTGAGGAGCAAGGAGAGCCAGTCCGAATCTCAAAACTGAAGAACTTGGAGTCTGATGTTTGAGGGCAGGAAGCATCCAGCACAGGACAAGGGTGTAGGCTGGGAGGCTAGGTCAGTCTCGCCTTTTCACGTGTTCCTGCCTGCTTTATATTAGCTGGTAGCTGATTAGATAGTGCCCACTAGATTAAGGGTGGGTCTGCCTTTCCCAGCCCACTGACTCAAATGTTAATCTCCTCTGGCGACACCTTCCCAGACACACCCAGGAACAATACTTTGCATCCTTCAATCCAATCAAGTTGACACTCAGTATTAACCATCACACCAACAGAGAGTGAGAATCACTCCCTCTTTTCCCCAGCCCCTGGAAACCACGAATCTATTTCCCATCTCTATAATTTGCCTATTTTGGACATTTCATTTAAATGGAATCAAGGAATGTATGGTCGTTTGTGACTGGGTTCTTTGACTTAACACACAGCTTTCAATGTTCATTCATACTGTTGCACTTCAATCCTTTGATTATCAAATAATATTCCATTGTTTGGATATACCACTTTTTGTTTTTCCATTGATACGTTGATGGACATTTAGCTTGTTTCCCCTTATTGGCTATTTTGAATAATTCTGTTATAAACATTCATGTGCAAGTTGTTATGTGGACATATATTTTTCTTTCTCTTGGGTAGATACCTAGGAGTGGAATTGCTATTTCAGATGATAACTCTATGTGTCACATTTTTAGGAATTGCCAGACTATTTCTCAAAGTGGGTGTACCACTTTACATCCCCCACAGCATGAGGCTCATGCTGAACGAGGCTCCGATTTCTCCACACATTTATCAACATTTAACGTCTTATTATTATAGACATCCTAACGGTGTGACTTGTATCTCGTCATAGTTTTGGTTTGTATTTCCCTGATGACTAATAATAGTCCACTTTTTTCACATGTTCTTTCTTAAGTCCCTCCTTAAAGGTCAATAAATGCCTGACTTCTTGATGTAAGAAAAAACAAAAAAGCACTGAAGGTCATCATTTTAGATTGGACAGATAAGGACTGCCTAACCCAGAAATGACATGAACACTGTACACAGGTATCGAGGTGAGTGAAGCCACAGTGTAAGCGGGAAGCTCTGAGGACCCATTCATGTTCTTAACTCTTGACATTAAGGAGGATGTTTTAAATCTGAAATTTACCATGATTAAATACACTTGTATACCTATGAAGTGTCGGAAGGTTCTTTAATATATGCAAAAAGCATAGACTTAGAAATCAAATGAATCTAAATTTTATTCCTGTTCTGCCATTTGCTAATTAGGTGGCTTTGGGCAAGTCAATCTCTATAAGGCTCAGTTCCTCATCAGTTAAACAGGGAAACAAATACCTAATTCACAAGTCTGTTGTGAAAATTAAATTAAATTATATATTAGATAGAACTTGTCACTTGGTGATCACCCCAATAAGCTGTGGTCCCTTTCTCGTTCTCCAAATACTTGCTTGAGGAGAGTTTCACTGTAGCACATTGTCATGACTTTCATAATTGCTACATGTTTTATAGTAAAAACAAGATATTCTCTTGGTCTAGGAAAGGAATTTCCTGTCGTATTTACTCAGTGTTTGTCAAGGGCTGATAATTTGGGGCCTGAGCCAATCAGCACACACTCCAGAGCCTTCTCCTAGCCTGGTTCTCAGCAGTTGAGCTAGTTCAAAGAAAGATCTACTTACATTTTCCCCCGACCTTTAGGACCTCAGAATCTTCGTGTCGACAACACAAGGAGTTGGTGAGATGGCTCAAATGGTACAGAGAATATGTGCTGTGTGCTCAGGGGTGAGATCCCTGGAAACCCGGGTTTTCTGGGAAGGTCATGGAGAAGCTGGTCCCTTAGCCAAGGGCGGGAAGAGGAGAAAGAACTGCAAAGTCAGAGGGGAGGGGTATCATTTCTCTCAAAGAGAAATTGCCATGTCAACAGGGCCTGGGCTTAGGAAGTATCTGAGGTTTCAGGAAGTGAGTTAAAATTTGGTTGGGCAGAATGTAGGTACAACAGAATGGAAGATCTGGTACTGAGAAGTAGCCACCCAGAATCCCTGCTTTTCCACTGTGTGTGGCTTTGTTTGATGAAATGTGACTGCCAGAGGTCTCCTGGATGGCTGCTGTTGGTGTCCCAGGGACGGTCACATGGTTTGTGCTATTTTTCTTTTTTTTTTTTTTTTGAGACAGAGTCTTGCTCTATCACTCAGGCTAGAGTGCAGTGGTGCAATCTCGGCTCACTGCAACCTCTGCGTCCCAGGTTCAAGTGATACTCCTGCTTCAGCCTCCTGAGTAGCTGGGACTATAGGCGCCTGCCACCACACCCGGCTAATTTTTCTATTTTTAGTAGAGATGGGGTTTCACTATGTTGGCCAAGCTGGTCTCGAACTCCTGACCTTGAGATCCACCTGCCTCAGCCTCCCAAAGTGCTGGGATTACAGGCATGATCCACTGCACCTGGCTCAGTTTGTGCTTTTTTTCTTGTGGATAATCAACTCATGAACGGATGGAAAAAGCACTGTCTTAACAAAGCCTTCCCCCACCAAATGTGCTAAGCAGGTCTGGGGGATAAGGCAGGGGCCCCACAAAGCTGGCCCTGCAGTCAGTGCCATCCAACATCCATCACCACGCCAGGACAAAAGGGCTGTGTCCCTTCTCCACTCACCTCCTCTTGGCAGCCCCTTCACACAGGCTGGATGCTCCTGGCTTTCCTGCCTGCTGGCTTTCAAGGCAACAGTCTAAAAGATGAATAGCTTTTGAGCAAACACATGTACGAAGTACATGTTATAGACTGAATGTCTGTGTCCACCCAAAATACATATATTGAAATCCTAACCTCCAATGAATGGTATTTAGAGATCAGGGCTTTGGGAGAGGAACGGGATTAGATGAAGGTGGGGTCCTTATGATGGAATTAACATCCTTGCAGAAGAAATGCCAAAGAGCTAGCTTTCTCTCTGCCTTCATGCCCATGGAGAGGCCATGTGAGCACACAGCTTTGATGCCAGCTGCCCACAGCAAAAGAGGCCTTAGCGAAACCTACCACCAGCACCTTGATCTTGGACTTCCCAGCCTCTAGTGCTATTAGAAATAAATTTCTGTTGTTGAAGCCATCCAGTATGGTATTTTGTTATGGCAGCCTGAGACAATATATATACCAGAATATTAACTTCTTGGCAAAATTATTGAAGTGTCCCATTGTAGGTTGCAAAATAAAACAACCCACAATGTTCTTTTTATAACTAGTTCATCAACTTTTAAAGTAATAGTTAATTTTTAAAATTGCTTTTCAGGAAGCACGTACACCCTATGATAAATGACCTCTTCCAAGACTGCAGCATCGAATGAGTTAACTTCATACATTATCATTTTAGCTCTTTGTTTCTAGGGCCCTCACTCATGCCTTATGACAACATTCCCCTGAGCTCTTATTCTGTGTGAAGGTCGGCGTTTGTACTTATCTACCCATAAGAATACTTCAGGCCAGGTGCGGTGGCTTACACCTGTAATCCCAGAACTTTGGGAGGCTGAGGTGGGAGGATTGCTTGAGCTCAGAAGTTTGAGACCAGCCTGGGCTACATGGTGAGACTTTGTCTCTACTAGAAATACATTTTAAAAATCAGCTGGCATGGTGGTGCATGCCTGTAGTCCCAGCTACTCAGGAGTCTGAGTTGGGAGGATGGACCAAGCCTAGGATTTCAAGGCTGCAGTAAGCTATGATTGTGCCACTACTCTGTAGGCTGGGTGACAGAGTGAGACTCTGTCTCAAAAAAAAAAAAAAAAAAAAATACTTCTACATTTGATATTTTTCATTTTGCTGTTTTTCAACTTGTATGAGATAGGAAACCCGTTTCTTTCAAAGAATCAGTATGTCAGTATGTTCAGCTCTCTTATTGTTTAATTCTCTATTTTAAAGTTTAACTTTTTTGTAGTTCCAGTAAACAACCTTCTCCAGCAGTTCTAATCAGTAGTTCACATCTGTTCTCCTGGCCCCTGGCTGTGTCCTAACTCATCCTAGTCACCTGCTTCAGTCACCTGCTACAGTCACCTTCTTTGACCTAGGTTACCCCTGGCTACCTGCTCGGACCGACCCATAACCGTCCTTCCCACCAAACCACCCACCCTGCCACTCCAGCTCGGACCCCTGCTCTCTTTAAAATAGCCAATCGGGATTAGTCTAGCTTGTGCAGTCTGACCCTAGCCAATAGGGGAATGACACAGCAGTAGGAGCAACCCCCGTCAGGCATAAGTACCCCTTTCCTCCCTCGTCCAAACGTGCAGTCACCATTGCTCCGTCTGTGAGCCACGCTCTTCTATAAAAGTAAACTGTCTTGCTGAGAGGATTTATCTTCAAGTGCTATTTCTTTTGCAACATCGAAATTTTACTTATAACAAACCGTAAACTAACACACAAAATGCTATATTAATTTTATAATCTGAGACATCCATTTTCCAAATTGCATAAAACTGTGAGTCTCTTTAAAAAAAAAAAAAAAAATTTCCTGGGTGAGTCTGTTTGCTTCCCAGCAGTTCCAGGAAATGTTGAGCTGGAGACCTCCTTAGCTCACCCCTTGTGGAGAAAATTTGATCAGATGGGAACAGAGGGTGGTGGAACTAAACATCCCTTTCTGAAGCTATTTATGCAAAAAGTCATTTCCCCACTGGCTCCACATATTATTAGACTGTGAATGATATTATTTGCCTACATCCAGCACATCTTATTTGGCTCTATTTTGACAGCAAGCCACTTTATCAGACCACGTGCAGTTTACAGCTTACTTTACCAAGGCACAATTGTTTTTAGGAGACGCACTTGTTATAAGTAAAATTTCAATGCCAC
Source organism: Aotus nancymaae (assembly GCF_030222135.1). Lineage (NCBI taxonomy): Eukaryota > Metazoa > Chordata > Mammalia > Primates > Aotidae > Aotus > Aotus nancymaae. The sequence goes on from NW_026988444.1 coordinate 716,464, forward strand.
TAAAGAAATAGCACTCGAAGAAAAATCCTCTCAGCAAGGCAATTTACTTCTATAGAAGGGTGCAGCTCATGGATGGAGCAATGGTGACTGCACATTTGGACAAGTTTGGAAAAGGGATACTTATGCCTCATGGGGGTCACCCCTACTGCTTTGTCATTTTCCCATTGGCTAGGGTCAGAGCACACAAACTAGACTAATCCCGACTGGCTATTTTTAAAAAAGTAGGGGTCTGAGCTGGAGTGGCAGGGTGGGTGGCTTGGCAGAAAGGATGGTTACGAGCAGGTCAGAGCAGGTAGCCAGGGGTGACCCAGGTCAAAGGAAGGTGACCAGAGCAGGTGACTGAAGCAGGTGACTGAAGCAGGTGACCGTAGCAGGTGACTGGGATGAGTCAGGACAGAGCCAGGGGCCAGGGGAACAGATGTGAACTACTCATTAGAACCGGTGGAGAAGGTTGTTTACTGGAACTACAAGGAAGTTAAACTTTAAAATGAAGGACAAATGACTAAACATAATGACATACTGATTCTCATTGTATCCAATACACTTATATGTGAAGATATGCAACACTAGACTTCAGCATAAACGTCTTTGGCCAATTGCTTGCATATCTTGCATATAAAGAGATTTTCCTAAATGTCCTCGATAGCTGTGAAAAACTAGAAAACTCATGTCAAAAACTGGAAAAATCGTATCACTAACCACCCCGATGTCTTCAGAGTTGCAGACGGGTCAGCCCTTCATTTGTGGACCACACTGTGGCGAAGCTGTTCTGCCAGTGACTGCCTGACTGAGCCACGTCTGGGCCCCCCAGCCATGCCACAGCTTCAGAGTCTGTGTCTTGATCCCTCACTGTCCTGCCCTCTCAGGCATAGAATGTGAAAGCCGAAAGGAAATTTCAGACTTAAAGTGTCTATGATGAAAAGGACCTCAGGGGTCATCTGTCCAGTGCTTTCATGGATGAGGACACTGAATTGCAGCAGTGTGAACTAGCCTGCCCAGACCATTCAGCGAGATAAAGGCTGAACCCAGGCTCCATCCTGGGTGTCCTGATGTCCGATCTATGGCCCTGTCCCCCACTCTCAGTGGCCTCGTGGTGACTTGTGTTTTCCCATTCATGGCGGGACACAGGGAGAGTAACGGCGGTGAGCATTCCAACACTCAAGCTCCTGTTGCTTCCACGCAGCCAACCCCGGGTGGGGCATCCTCTCCGTGAAGTCCCATTTAGCTAATAACTGTGTTACTCAGTTAATTAAGTGGGAAAACACAGGCGCCGTCCTTGCCCTTCAATAGTTTCAATGCAACCTGTTCCCATGGTGTTTTAACACCTCCTCCCTCCCCCAACTCCACCCAACACCCACCTCTCCAGCAAGGAGTTGATGCACACGTTGGAACTGTCTTCTCAGTAAGAAGGCAAGGTTTCGAATGGGAGGGGCAGCTTTTTAAAAACGCTTTTGCTGCATCAAAAGAGGCAGAGCTAACATAGATACTCATGAGTCACGTAGGCGATCACAGTGCGGCTCTTGAATGAGATTTTAAAACAAAAGGAAGAATCCATTGTGAGAATTGAACGCAGTTCACTTTGGCTTTTCAGTTCAATTCAACAAATACTTAATTAGTCCCCACTGTATACACGTCTCTGGCCATGCTGGGAAAATGAAAGGTGAAGACATGTTATCTCTGGCTTCAAATGAGCATATAGTTTTGAATAGGAAGAAAGCATGTGTTCAAATAAAGCTAATTTATACCATGCTAATTATTCATGTCAGTCAGGAAGTATCTTCAAGTGAGCCCAGCAGCAGAAACCTTTTATCTTCAGGATGGAGATCCATTTCTGCAAAGAGCAGAATGAGGTCCTTGAACTTCTGGAGCACAAGAAATCCACAGGACAGAGCCAAGCCTGTGTGCAAGGTCCCCTGACCAAGTGCTCAGTCACCATTTCTGTGTTACTAGAGCACTGTTTTTGTTTTTTTGGTGTTTTTTAGACAGAGTCTCACTCTGTTGCCCAGGTTGGAGTGTGTTGGTGTGATCTTGGCTCACTGCAACCTCCGCCTCCTGAGTTCAAGCCATTCTCCTGCATCAACCTCCCGAGTAGCTGGGATTACAGGCACACACCACCACACCCAGCTAATTTTTTATTTTTAGTAGAGATGGTGTTTCACCATGTTGGCCAGGCTGATCTTGAACTCCTGACTTCAGGTGATTCACCCACCTTGGCCTCCCAAAGTGCTAGGATTACAGGCAAGAGCCACTGCACCCGTCCAAGAGCACCATTTTCTTCTATTTCCATTTTGACATAAGCAGCCCAAAATTCCAGCAGGAGGTCCTTTGAGAAGGATTTGGAGCTCAGATTAGCTCACCTGCACCTAGGCCGAGATGCTCCAGTTTTTGACAACAGGAGGAGATGGGCACCTCACAGCAAGCCCTGGGTAGGACACTTGGAGAAAGAGGGGACTCACTCTGAGAGGAGGAAAAGGTAGAGAATCAGGTTCCTGAGGCAGGAGCCCAGAGGCACCTGGTGGCCTGCCAGCTTATCTGGTGTACCTAGCTCTTTCAAACATCCAATCTCTCCCCACCCACTGTGTTCAGTGCCACATTAAAATGGGCCTCTGATGCCCTCCTCCCACTCACAGATTCCATCCTTATCCCTCCCAAGCTGATTCGCACAACATATCTAATTCCCTCCAAGTCCTCCCAGTCTCAGCTTTGTGATTCATTTCCTCATTGTTCCCTCCCTCCTTCCTCCCCCTAATCTGACTCCTGGTGCCTTCCCTCATCAATCAGGATGCCATTGCCCACAGAAGTACTACCTGGGCCACCCCTGTGTATTTTTCACCCAGTCTGGTCCAGGTCCCAGGGTCCCGCCTCTAAAAACACCCATCTGGATGCTGAAGATTTCACATCCTAGCCTGGAGCCAGGCAGAACCAGCAGCAGCCCAGGGTGGCCAGCTGGAGGGGGATAAGAGAAATGGCAGCTGCTGCCAACCAGGTGCAGAGATCACAGTCTTGGTGGAACAGAAGTGGCTGCATCTTTGGGGGAGGGCAATGAAGGGTCCGGATGGCAGCAGCCATAGCAAGGGGTGTTGGGATCTGGACCAAAGAGGGGTTTGGCAGGGCTGCAAGGGACTGGACCAGCCAGAGAAGGACAGGTGCCAACCCCAGCTCCTGTCCTGAGAGTGAAGGAGGAAAAGCTAGAACATCCTCAAGGTAGATCTGGATGGCACCTGGGGACACTCCTGGGTTAGCTAAAGACACATCCATATCTGGGCATGGTGGCTCATGCCTGTAATCTCAGCACTTTGGGAGGCGGAGGCGGATCCCCTAAGCCTGGGAATTCAAGACCTACCTGCTCAATAGGGCAAAACCCCATCTCTACAAAAGAACGCAAAAAAATTAGCCTGGTGTGGTAATGCATGCCTGTAGTCCCAGTTACTCAGGAGGCTGAGGTGGGAGGTTAACCTGAGCCCCAAGGTTGAGGTAGCAGTGAGCTGAGATCATACCACTGTACTCCAGCCTGGACGATAGAGTGAGACTCTGACTCAAAAAACAAAAGACAACAACAACAACAAAGACACATCCACAACACATTTGCAGCCAGAGGTGCCTGCTGCACATAGAGGAAGAGAGAGATTCCGGGGATCTTCCAGACCAGTGTTTCCCAAACCTTGCTTTTGTGCATGACCCGCAATAAAAAGGCATTTTACAAGGTGGCCCATTATACACACACATAAACACACCTTCACACACACAAGCACACGCACAGATGAAACAAAACTTTATAAAATATTAGTTACTCCCACTGAGTATAATACACTCTAATATTTTCTCTCTTTCTTTTTTTTTTCTTCTTAGATTGAGTCTCACTCTATTGCCCAGGCTGTAGTGCAGTATTGCCATCTCAGATAACCACAGCCTCCACCTCCCAGGTTCAAGGGATTCTCATGCCTCAGCCTTCCAAGTAGCTGGGATTACAGGCATGCACTACCACGCTGGGCTAATTTTTGTACTTTTAGTAGAGATGGGGTTTCACCATGTTGGCCAGTCTGGTCTCGAATTCCTGACCTCAAATGATCCACTCACCTCAGCCTCCCAAATTGCTAGGAATTTCATTTTTTGTAATGCAGATCAGAAACCTCTACATTGTTTCATGGACTCCTAGAGGTCATGACTCATAATATGAAAACACACAGCTCTAGGTCTCAGTACCTTCAGAGGTAGGAGAACACATGACTGGAGGCGCAGGTCCAGGGGAAGGTGGGGGCTTTTGGCCTGATGGGGGCTCAGGCCAAACCCAGCTCTCATGGTGTGCAAGCTCTTGATGGCTCAGAAAGAGAGCAGCCCTGAAAGTAAGAGTGACAGCTATTCCTCCTGCTTTTCCACCTATAGAGAAAGCAAAAGAGAGAGGAAAGTGAATCACTAATATTAACAAATGCGGAGTGAGCCAAGATCGCACCACTGCACAGAGCGAGACCCTGTCTCAAAAAAAAAAAGCAAGAAGAGTTGCATAGGCATAGTTTGCCTTATTGCCTTTACAGATACTGCATTTTTTTACAAATTGAAGATTTGTGGCAATTGAACAAGTATATCAGTGTCATTTTTCCAACAGCATGCGTTCACTTTCTGTCTCTGTGTCACATTTTGGTGAAATATCATTGCAATATTTCAGACTTTTTTGTCATTTGATTATTATATCTGTGATGGTGATCTGCGATGTTACTATTGTAAATGTTTCAGGGGCTCCATGAACAATGCCCATATAAAACAGCAAACTTAATCTTTAAATATCATATGTGGTGTGACTGCTACACTAACTTGTCATTCCCAGTATCTCTCTTCCTCTCCCCTGGCCTCCCTGGGGTACATAATATTGTAAGTAGGCCAATTCACCTTGTAAGGCCCTCTAAATGTTCAAGTGAAAGAAAGAGTCACACACCTCTCACTTCAAATCAAAGGCTGGAAATGATTAAGCTTAGTGAGGAGGGCATAGCAAAAGCCGAAGTCAGCCAAAAGCTAGGCCTCTTCCACCAAACAGATACCCAAGTTGTGAAAAGTTTTGGGAAGAAATTGTTGGAAATAGTTGTTCAGCGCCACAAAGAAAAATTAGCACCAAGACAAAGGATCTTTCAGGAACTCTATTTTTACTTCCCGGACTGCAGGAAGGGTTTTCTCACTAGCCATCTTGCCACAAGAGTACAATGAATAAAGGAAAATGCACGCATTTATCCCTTATGCATTTGGGGTCGTCCTTACTGCTGTGTCTGATCTCCATTGGCTGGAGCCAGACCTCACAATCCAAACAAAAACCCAATTGGCTAATAACTTAAAACATTTCTAAACAAGTAAAAGCAATGGAAAGCTGGGACATGCCTGTAAGCACGTCCAACACAGATATCTTGGTTAAAGTACAAGGACATAGAATGTACTATGTGCTTGTAATCATGGCACGTTTAAGAGCTACACAGGATGGGGCTTAACAAAGCTAATAGCACACTTACTCTTCAACAAGAAAAGAAACTTTAAAAAGGAACTTTTACTTCCCACAGAAATTAAGAGCGACTCCAGTGAGCACAAAAATAATAAGAAAGTGAAACAGCCTTATTACTGATATGAAGAAAGTGTTAGTGACTTAAGTAGAAGAAAAAAACCCAGCCATAACATTCCCTTAAGCCAAAACCTAATTCATAACAAGGCCCTAACTATCTTTAATTCTACTGAAGGCTGAGAGAGGTGAGGAAGCTGCAGAAGAAAAGTCTGAAGCTAGCAGAGGTTGGTTCATGAGGTTTAAGGAAAGAAGCCATTTCTGTAACATAAAAGCACAGGGTGAAGCGGCTAGTGCTGATGTAGAAGCTGCAGCAAGTTACCCAGAAGCTTTAGCTAAGATCATTGATGAAGGTGGCTGCACTAAACAACAGATTTTCAATGTAGAGCAAACAGCCTTCTATTGGAAGAAGATGCCATCTAGGACTTTCATAGCTAGAGAGGAGAAATCAACACCTGGTTTCAAAGCTTCAAAGGACAGGCTAACTCTCTTGTTAGAGGCTAATGCAGCTGGTGAAATTAGCTGCATTTACCATTCTGAAAATCCTAAGACCCTTAAGAATTATGTGAAATTGATTCTGCCTTTGCTGTACAATGGAAGAGCAAAGCCTGGATGACAGCACAGCATGGTTGACTGAATATTTTAAGCCCACGGTTGAGACCTACTGCTTAGGAAAAAAGATTTCTTTCAAAATATTACTGCTCATTGAGAGTGAACCTGGTCACCCAGGAGCTCTGATGGAAATGTACAAGGAAATTAATGTTGTTTTCATGCCTGCTAACACAACATCCATTCTGCAGCCCATGGATCAAGGAGTAATTTTGACTTTCAAGTCTTAGTATTTAAGAAATATATTTCATAAGCCCATAGCTGCCATATATAGTTATTCCTGTAATAGATCTGGGCAAGGTAAATGGAAAACTTTTTGGAAAGGATTCGCCATTCTAGAGGTCATTAAGAACTTTGTGATTTGTGGGAGGAGCTCAAAATATAAACATTAACGGAAGTTTGGAAGAAGTTTATTCCAATCTTCATGGATGACTTTGAGGGGGTCAAGACTTCAGTGGACGAAGTAACTGAAGATGTGGTGGAAATAGCAAGATAACTAGAATTAGAAGTGGAGCCTGAAGGTGTGACTGAATTGCTGCAAACTCTTGATAAACCTGAATGAATGAGGAGTTACTTCTTATGGATGAGCAAAGAAAATGGTTTTGTGAGAGGGGATCTACTCCTGGTGAAGATGCTGTGAACCTTGTTGAAATGACAACAAAAAATTTTTTATTTTATTTTATTTTTAACTTGGCCTGGTAATTTACATTGAGGGGATTTAGAATATTACATAAACTTAGTTGATTACACAACAGCAAAGTTTGAGATTAACTTCAATTTTGAAAGAAGTTCTACTACGGGTAAAAGGTAATCAAATAGCATCATATGCTATAGAGAAATCTTTCATAAAAGGAAGAGACCATCAAAGCAGTAAACTTTTTTGTCTTATTTTAAAATTTGTTACAGCCACCCCAGTCTTCCGCAACCACCATCATGATCAGTCAGCAGCATGAACAATGAGGCAAGACCCTCCACCAGCAGGAAGATTACAACTCATTAAAGACTCAGATAGATTGTGAGCATTTTTTTAGCAATAAAGTATTTTTTAATTAAGGCATATATATTGTTGTTTTAGACATAATGCTGTTGCATACTTAACAGACTATATATAGTATAAACATAACATTTTTTTTAGACGGGTCTTGCTCTGTCACCCAGGCTGGAATGCAGTGGAGCAATCTCGGCTCACTGCAACCTCCACCTCCCAGATTCAAGTGATTCTCCTGCCTCAACCTCCCATGTAGCTGGGATTACAGGCATAAGCCACCATGCCTGGCTAATTTTTGTATTTTCAGTAGAGACAGGGTTCCACCCTGTTGCCCAGACTGGCCTCAAACTACTGGCCTCAAGTGATCCACCTGCCTTGGCTTCCCAAAGTGCTGAGATTACAGGCGTGAGTCACCGTTCCCATCCTAAACATAACTTTTATATGCACTGAGAAATGAAAAAATATGTGTGACTCGCTTTATTGTGATATTCACTTTATTGTAGCAGTCTGAAACCAAACCCACAATATCTCCAAGGTATCCCCGTAATTGCAATGAAAAAGAATAAACTTCTGATAATCACAATAACATGAATGAATATCACTGATATTATGCTAAGCAAAAGAAGTCAGATACACAAGAACATGTACTGTATGGTTCCATTTATATGAAGTCTAGAATAGCCTGAACTAACCAATGGTGATAGAAACCAGAACGGTGGTTCCCTGATGGTGGAGTCTGACCGCAAAGGAGGGCCCATGGGAACTTTCTGGAGTGATGGAAATGTTCTACATCTCGATTGAGATAGTAATTAGATAGATGATACACTTACCAAAATTTATCAACTTATACATTAAAATGGATGCATTTTATTGTATATAAATTAGACCTCAATAAACTGACTTCTTAAAAATAGCTAAAATTAGTAACTATGTTCAATTGAAGATGGCACGGATGATGTACTGATAAAGACAAGAAACCTACCCCGAAATAAGAATCTTGAGAATTCCCATTCAACACGGGCTTGGTAGAAACTTCTAGGCTGGTCACGGTGTCTCACACCTGTAATCCCAGAACTTTGGGAAGCTGACGCTGGAGGATTGCTTGAGCCCAGGAGTTGGAGGCCAGCCTGGGCAACATGGTGAAATCCCATCTGAACAAAAAATACAAAACAATTACCCAGGTGTGATGGCACATACCTGTGATATAGCTACTTGGGAGGTTAAGGTGGGAGGCTCACTTGAGCCCGGGAGGCAGAGGTGCAGCAAGCCAAGGTTGCACTGCACTGGGTGACAGAGTAAGACCCTGTCTCAAAAAAAGAAAGAAAGAAAAATGTCTGGCTCTTCATGGCAGCCAGTTTTGCTAGCAGCCAACCAAGTTAACTGCAGCGCATGCTAGTGGCATGTTAGCTGTAGCTTATGAATGCTCCTTTTTAGAAGCTGTTGATATCTCGTGCAGAGGAGCCCTTGATCATAAATGAAATGCAAGTCCTTGGACTGTGCACTCAGCCCTTAGATATAATACATGACTTGCCTCTGGGGATCTGCCTGAGGCCACCATGTGGAGCTTCTCCACACCACGCTTCGAGAATCACGGCAGTATCCATGCTGTCTTCCATACCAAGAACACTAGACATTCGGCCAGTCTCCAGGGTGTAAGACAAACCTCAACAACGCCCCTGCCTCCCCTGCCTCCCCTGCCTCCCCTGCTTCCCCTGCCTCCAGGGTGCTTTGTGTCCTATGACCCCGCAACGTGAGCAAAGGGTTTGCTATGAGGAGTCTTCGTGCATCTCCAGTCCATGCCTGGGTTGTGGTCATCAAATACCCATTTCCTGGCTTATGACCTACCCTTACGCAGCCTGGTGGGCACTCACTTTCTGTCTCACCTGAAGGCTGACTGGCTCTGCCCCGCACAGGCCGGGGGCAAGGAGGCCAGATCTCCCGAGGCATGTCTTCTCCTGGGCAAGTGCCACTCCATGGAGAGTACAGCCTGGGTCCATCAGACGACCATGAGGCAGCCCCTCTTCGCCCTTTTTCTGTCTCTGGATGGAACAACCCTGGCTCACAAGGAAGGCTGGAGCAGGTGTCCCAAATCTATGCAGAATCAAAGAAGCAAACTCACTTGAGCCTGGGAGGTGGAGGTTGCAGTGAGCCAAGGCTCCCCCTTACCATGTGTGGATGCAGACATACAAATGGAGGACATGAACCTCTGGTCCAAACACTTATGAGTCGCACGTGAAGCTGCATGTATAGGCCAGGCTGCACTCTAGGCCCTGCCACCTGGAAACATCAGCTTGCTCCCTCAGAATCAGCCTCCCGGCCAGAAGCTACACAGGCCCTAAGCCACAGCATACATCAGCCGGGCCCAGCTCCAGGCTCCTGGGTGGTGACTGACCTGCTCCAGCACAGGAGGGGCAGACCAGTCAGCTTCCCAGGACCCAGACAGGCAGGTGCTGTCCTCTACCATCTCTACATGTCCTGGCACCTCCAAGAGATTCCTGAGCAAAGACATTGGGAATGGGGCCATCGTGGTTGTCTGGGGAACCTGGCCTGCCTAGACACCCACTTTAGCTGGTTCGAGGACGGGGCCGACTTGGGACTACAGCAGCCCCATCGTCTGTTAGCTGTCAGGGGCAGGATCAGCAGGGTGGGTGGCGGCCCTCGTGGAGGATCATCAGTCAGTGCACTCAGAGGAGCACCATGGGATGATGCGGATGGTCTCAGGGGCCCGCTGAGGTGGCTCCACAGGAACTTGGAGAGCTTTCGAGTGACTCTCCTCCTGCTGGGTGCAGTCTCCAGAAGCAGGACAATGAAGAAGCCAGGTGCGAGTGTCCTTGAGGTTGGAGTCGGCCACCAGCAGCATTCCCACCGGTGCCTGGCTCACACCCCAACTAAGGAAGCATCCTCCTGTCCCGCCATTGACTCTGTGTGCTCCCAGAGGAAAGGGGCCACTTCCTACCCTTCTTGATCAATCCCAGACTAATCTTCACAAGGACATAAATAAAACAATGGTTTCGAAGGCTTTGGGGGTTTGGTTTTGTTAAGTGTGTTGTATCTGTTACTTTAAATAAATATTTATATAAGCTAGTTATCTCTCTCTTTTTTTTCCCAAGATGGAGTCTCGCTCTGTTGCCCAGTCTAGAGTGTAATGGCATGATCTCAGCTCACTGCAACCTCTGCCTCCCAGGTTCAAGTGATTCTCCTGCCTCAGCCTCCCGAGTAGCTGGGACTACAGGTGTCTGCCACCACACCCAACTAATTTTTGTATTTTTAGTAGAGATAGGGTTTCGCCATGTTGACCACGCTGGTCTCAAACTCCTGACCTCGTGATCCACTCGCCTCAGCCTACCAAAGTGGTGGGATTACAGGCGTGAGCCACCGCGCTCAGCCCTGTATAAACTAGTTCTTTTAAAAAGAACAAAGACTTAGCTCTGAAAGACTTGAATGGAAATCATGATTTTTGTGCACTCAAAAGCTATGCATCGTAAAACAATGAAAGTTGTCAGTGAAGGCAGAGTGGCCGACCATTCAGGCATTGCTCTCGGCTGCAGGGACCCCATTTGTCCCTGGTAAGAAAGGAGATCCTGGGCCTGAGGGGGAAGCCGGACTGGCCAAGCGCCCAGTTGGACCTCACTGGAGTGGCCACTGCAGCACCAAAGAAGAAGCTGGCAGGCAGCCAGCCGTGGACAGAGAGATGATTGCTGCGCAGGACAAACACGATTCTGAGAGCGTGCCTGAAGGACACCCGGTAAGAAGCTTCAAGGATGGGGCTCCAGCAGGAGGAGACACTGCTGGCGGTCTCAGGTGTGAATCGTCAAAGCACAGGAGTGCCTGGTGCTGTAGCCTCTTCCACACTCTTGTAATCCAGTGGGACAGAGTAGGAAGGGACATTTGCATGATTCTGAAATCTAAAAGCGTTCACCTGCTAGTTCAAAATGGTGCCTGGACAACAATCCCCAGTCTACGTGAATACGTAGAAGATAGAAATTCAGAAGGACTCCCGTTTAATAAATAACAATCTAAGTTATTGCCAGGATGGGGAGAGGAATTGACACTAGTTATCAGGCAAACAGCAGTAAGTTAGGAAACGTATCCCCAGGCTTCTGCTGAAGGCAGGCCCACCTTTGTTTCATAAAATAAAGTCTCACCCTAGTTTCCACTCCCAAGTTCAGATTTAGGCATCCCAACCAGAGAACCAGCCAGTTCCCTCATTACCCTGCAAGTGCCGTGCCCTGCAAAGGGCAAGAAATGATCTCACCATGCCATACCCCAAAGCAAATCACCAATAAATATGTGAAAATCCCTTGAAAGCAAATCACTAATACATAAAAATGTGCTCAACTCCCATAGGAATTGCAAAAAATCAAATTAAATAAATCAGCCTGGGTGCAGTGGCTCACACCTGTAATCCCAGCACTTTGGGAGGCCAAGATGGGTGGATCACCTGAGGTCAGGAGTTTGAGACCAGCCTGGCCAACAGGGCAAAAATCTGTCTCTACTAAAAATACAAAAATTAGCTGGGCGTGGTGGCAGGTACTTGTAATCCCAGCTACTTGGGAGGCAGAGACAAGAAAATGGCTTGAACCCAGGAGCTAGAGGTTGCAGTGAGCTGCGATCACGCCATTGCACTCCAGCCTGGGCAACAGAGTGAGACTCCATCTCAAAACAAACAAAAAATTAAATGAATCATAGGGTCATATTTTGTCTATTAAACTTGTAAAGTCTTTAAAATGATAATACTTATTTTGGGGAAGGGTGTCATAAAGGAATAGACACTCATGGCTATTTCTGAGATGAAAATTGGTTCACTATTCTGGAATCAGCATGTATCACAAAATAAAAAGCATGGACATTTCCTTATTTGTCCAGCATGTCCCCTTCTGGGAAACCACTGTTCTCCTTTTCTGACGGGATTTCACAACACTTCAAATTGAGAGCCATTTCTCCCCATTCCCAAGGGTAGACATGAGACTCGAGCTGATACAGGGCAGGCGAGCCCCAAAATGGTGGCTTAGTCCAGGAGGGTTTTGGGCTTCACCCAGGAAAGAATCCAGGGTGGGCCTGTGGCATTAGACAGCTTTTACTGAAGCAACCTTGCACAGCAGTAGCAGAGGTATGGATCCTTGCAAGCTGGGCTACCCCACAGGCAGTGTGCCAAGAGTCACTGCTCAAAGGAAGCCTGCCATTCATATCTATACCCACTTTTAATTACATGCAAATGAAGGGGCACATTATGCAGAAATTTCTAGGAAAGGGGTGGTAACTTCTGGGTCATCGGGTTATTGCCATGGAAAGGGGTAGTAATTTCCAGTTTGTTGCCATGGCAGTGGTAAACTGACATGGCACACTGGTGGACGTGTCTCATGGAAAGCTACTTCCGCCATGGACCTGTTTTACCTAATTTCAATTTGGTCCAGTGTCCAAGCCCCACCTCTGGAGTCAAGTCGTACCTCCTACCTGAAGGCCACTACACGAAGCCTTTCTCAGGACTTTTCCTAGAGATACCAGGAAAGACAATTGCAACCTCTATAAACTTTATGGGACAAAACTGGCCAACGTTGCTTTTTGACACCACATAGAGACTTTTTGCTTGAAAATCAAGCCCGTCAACAGCTGTGGGAAGACAGCGCCAATGCCCTAATTACATTATTTGAACTCCTGGATCCAGCTGTTTCTGAAACTGACATCATGCCTTCAATTGCTCGGTTAAGTGAGCCAATAAATTTCCTTTATTACATTACGCTGTTTGAGCTGAATTTCTTTTCTTTGTCACCAAAAAGATCTAATAAATACTTACCATCCCAGCAATATCATTTCTAAATAATGTATTCTACAGAAGTAGCAAATTTAAAAGAAGTCTGTTCCATGGGGGTGAGAAATGACTTCTTACATAAGATTCTGAAGGATCAAACTATAAAGGAGGAGATGTATGGTTTGAGACCAACTGAAAGGCAAAGATTTCAATTCAGAGATAAAATTAGTAGTCAGATAACTGACTGAAGGACGACCTCAGCATATATGACAAAGAAAATTAAAGCCTAGAATGTATAATAAAAAAATAGAAGATAGTAAAAGACTATGAAAAGTTTATTCACAGATGGAAAAAAAAAACGAATAGCTAAAAACACATAATGAAATGTCCCCATTAGTAATCATAAATTAAGTCAGTAAAAATGGTCACTTTGTACCTCTCAGATTGGTCTAAAATTTTAAATGAGATCCTATTAGGGGTTGGGGGGAATGCATGAATTTTCATGCACCATTAGTAGGAGTATAAACCAGCAAAGCTAATTAATGGAAATTACTCTGCACATGTAATGCTACCTAGAAATTCCACTCCAGGGTAAATGCCTCCAATAAACTTGCATATTGGGCCACTAAAAAACATATATGAGGATGTTCCTCATGGCATCGCTTATAACAGCATAAAGTTAGGAATGATCTAAAAGTCCAGCACCAGGATGGAAAGACACACGACATTGAGTTCCTGCATGTGATTGAATACACCCCAGAAATGAAAAGGGAGGAAGGAAGCTACACAAATCAACATGAGAAATGCTCAGTATGTAATGCTGAAGGAAAACTGAGGAGTTCACATTTTAAAACACATAAAGCAATATGTATCTTCCACAAGATTACACCTGGATGTAAAGAAAGGTCTAGGAAATGGAAGACAGATCAGAAGGACACACATAAATTGCACAAAAGTAGGATCTAAGGGGAGAAATGGAGTAAGACTTGGAATATGGGTGAAGAAGAAAAAAATAATATGCAATGTTTTTTCAAATGGATGAACAAAGATAGAGAGCCCCAGGCGGGAGATAATGCCCGATCCAATCCTGTGTCCCCGAAACACAAAACAAAAATGTTACAAACATTCATGACTATCGTTAGAAAAAATGTTGTGAAAGATTAGAAGCTATTTAATCAGCCAAGAATTAAGGGATCAATTAAGTAAATTATGGCACAACTATATGATGAAATAACATGTAGACCTTAAAAGTTATACTGCAGAAATCAATCAATATAGAAAGTTATTCATAATGTATCGAGTAAATAAGCAGATTATAGCTGGGCGCCATGGCTCACGCCTGTAATCTCTGCACTTTGGGAGGCCGAGGGGGGTAGATCACTTGAGGTCAGGAGTTCGGGACCAGCCTAGCCAACATGGTGATACCTCTATATCTACTAAAAATACAAAAAAAAATAAATAGCCAGATGTGGTGGTGGGCACCTGTAACCCCAGTTACTCAGGAGGCTGAGGCAGAATTGCTTGAACCCAGGAGGCAGAGGTTGTGGTGAGCTGAGATCATGCCACTGCACTCCAGCGTGGGCAACAGAGTGAGACTCTGTCTTAAAAAAAAAGCAGATTATAAATAGCACGTGATTGATTTGCACATAACGTGGGTGATACTCTGAAAGGACATTCAGAAGTCCTTAAATGCTACCTCTGATTACAGGTGTTTTCCCCATGTTTTCTCCTGATGTATCTGAATCTTCTGGTATTTCAGCAATGATCGTATATTACTTGTATAATAAAGCAATGCTAAGTTTCCAAAATGAGCTTTTATTTAGTAAGATGCTCTGACTTTTGTGCCAACTGTCAAGAGTAACTCCTCTGCTCTTTTTTAACATACTTTAGTGGTTTCAAGTGTTGGACTATTTTTGTGTCATTCTAGCCTACCAACCCCTAGATACGTTGATTTCTAGACTAAAAAATCAGCACCTTGAGGTATTAGTAACCTGCAGGTGCTTCCCTAGATGAAGGAAAAGTCTAAATATAGAAAATTTGACGGTGAGAATGACCTCACGCAGGTCTGTGATGTGAACGTAAGCAGGTTTTTTTCCTGTGCTCTATGTGTGGAGTGGGGCGTGTGGGCAGATGTGAGGCTACAAGGCAGCTGTCCCCTCTGTGCTCACTTTGCTGTCTCTGCTTTGGGGCCATTTGGCACTGTCTGCCCACACCATCCTCTTGGATGGAGCCCAAGGGAGAGATCACAGTGGCTAAGGGCACAAAAGCTAGTCCGTGCCAAGACCCTGCACAGCACTCGGATTGCACAGGATGTGACTTGACCCAAGCAGACAGGCTCTCTCCCATAGGAGAACACAGCTGAGAAAAGAGCCTCACCCAGGACCCACTGAGACGTTCCCCAGACTTACAAAAATAACCTCCCAGAGCTAGAAGGGATGCCACTTCACATGGGTGTCCTCCTCCCAACCAAAGATTGAATCATAGCCCAGGACATGGTCTCCACCGTGACCTTGAAGTGCTTTGTTACCCAGTCGTGTCTTTTTTGAAGGTTTAAATGGCTATAGGGGAAGTATTTTTGTAATTTCCGTTAAAGGGTTTAAGCTCAGTAGTATAATCCAGCCTCAAATATTTCACCACTATTTAAATAAAAAGAATTCTCCCATTCTACACCAAAGGAGGGAGGGGTTCTAAGCGTGCCTTGATGTTCTCAGCTAAGTTAGGCAGAATTTTGAGCTTGTAAATGTGTCTATGGAGAAAGAAGAGAAACTCATTTGGGGAGTGGAGGAAGGAAGGGAGAAGAAGGCTGGTTCCAGGAAAGGAAAACAGCTCTGTTGGGAGAAAGTGTGGCCTTTCAGAGGAGGCATGTGATTCCAACCTACACCGAAATCACCACACAACCTACATCCTAAACCACAAATCCATCACAAAAACAAAGTGTGGTTTGAAATATACGGAGGAGTTGGGTGTCCACCAGATGTCTCATTTGGCTAAAAGAAAAGCCTCTAGAAACATCTTAGCTAGTTTTAATAACAAGTCCACGCTAAGATGGCCAAGGATAGGAGAGGAGCTGCCGCTGCTGATACAAGGCTGAGCAACGCAGGGGAGCCAATGAGCGAGGCGGAAATGACAGAGCAACACAGGAGAGCTAATGAGTGAAGCGGAAACGACGGAGCAACACAGGAGAGCCAACGAGCAAGGCGGAAATGACGGAGCAACACAGGAGAGCTAATGAGTGAAGCGGAAACGACGGAACAACACAGGAGAGCCAATGAGCGAGGCGGAAATGACGGAGCAACACAGGAGAGCCAATGAGCGAGGCGGAAATGACGGAGCAACACAGGAGAGCCAATGAGCGAGGCGGAAATGACGGAACAACACAGGAGAGCCAATGAGCGAGGCGGAAATGACGGAGCAACACAGGAGAGCCAATGAGCGAGGCGGAAATGACGGAACAACACAGGAGAGCCAATGAGCGAGGCGGAAATGATGGAGCAACACAGGAGAGCCAATGAGCGAGGCGGAAATGATGGAACAACACAGGGGAGCCAACGAGCGAGGCGGAAGAGAGGGAACTTCGAAGACAGCCACCTCGGCATCCATCGTAGCCAGAAAGGGCCAGTGTCACAGCTGACCTAAGCTGAGGAACTGTGACTTGAACAAACATCACCAAAGAGGAATAGACCCTACCGAGTAAGGGGGCTTCAGATTTTTTAAATGTTCACCAGGACTAAGTAAAGCACTATAGAAAACTTTCCTTTTTTTTTTTTTTTTTTTTTTGAGGCAGGGTCTCGCTCTGTCACCCAGACTAGAGTGCAGTGGCACGATCACGGCTCACTGCAACCTCCTCTCCTGGCCTCCAGCGATCCTCCCAGCTCAGCCTCCCAAGTAGCTAGAACCACAGGCATGTGCCACCACATCTGGTTAATTTTATATTTTTGGGAGAGACAAGGTTTCACCATGTTCCCCAGGCTGGTCTCAAACTCCTAAGCTCAAGCAATCCACCCGCCTTGGCCTGCTAAGAGGCTGGGATTGCAGGCATGAGCCACTGCACATGGCCGGAATCCATCCTTTATGTTGACATTGGTCAGTTAATCAACGTTCTGTGGGTGGAATTTTGCCACAGCTGTTCATGATCGCATGAACTATCATCCAGGTCAGATTATAAACTCTTCACCCTAACAATATCATGAAGATGTGGGGACCCTCCCGAGGATGTTCCCCAGATCCGGTGTTCTGATCATCTGCTCCTCCAATCTCCCTATCAAGCTGGATGTGGTAGCGCACACCTGTAGTCCCAGCTACTCTGGAGGCTGAGGCAGAAGAATCGTTTGAACCTGAGAGACGAACATTGCAGTGAGCCAAGATTGTGCCACTGCACTCCAGCTTGGGCAGCAGAGCGAGACTCCGTCTCCAAAAAAAAAACAAACAACAACAACAACAAAACAGAAGACTGATCATGTAGACAGGATGCCCTGTTGGAGGGGGACACTTGCTGGTTCCTAATGACTGCCTTACAAACAACTCTTTAATAATAATAAGATCTTAAATTTTTCAGAAAGCATGCGAAATTTTCTATATCCATTCCCTTTCCATTTCAGCCATGTTTATTTTGTACCTTCTTTCACCTTTGTGTTCTCCGTCTCCTTCAGTATTGGACAGAATGGTCCCCTTTGCCGGGTACTTCACTATTCTGCAATGCAGCACAACTTCGTCCTGTTTAATTCACTTCCACAGACTTTTTTTTTTTTTTTGCGTGTTATGTGTCTGGTGTTGAGCTAGAATCTGAACATACAGAAACGTATAAGGCGGGGGTCCCTGTTCTCAATAAACTTATAGGACAGAGAAACTTTCCATGTGCTCAGGTGGGCTGTTGTCAGAGAGATGGGTTTCTGAACATCAAATGCAATTTGGCCTCCTTGAAAAATGTCCCGTTGTGGAAAGACTCTGAGACAGCCCCCATGATCTCCACCTCCTGGTGTTGGCACTTCCTGTGGTCCCCTCTCCTTGGGTGTGGGCAGGATCTGTCACTTGCTTCCGACTAACAGAATATGGCAAAGGTGATGGGATGTCACGCTGCGACTATGCAACATTATGTAAGACTCTCTCAGCAGACCAGATCCCCAGCAAGTACACTGCCACTTTCCTTTGCCAGAAATGCTCTTCACCGGGGAAGTAAGCAACTCCACATGCAGAGGTCAGATGTCGCCTCTCAGTGAACCCGGTTCCGACCACCCTGACCTCACACTCTCCCACTCCGGCACTCCCTGTCCTGTTCCCTACTTTCAACACATGTCACCAGCTGATGTACCGATGTTAGACGTATGTGTTTAGCGTCTGCCTCTCCTAAACAGAGTGCTAATCCCGTGAGGCAGGGACTTGGACTTGTTGACTGACATTTCCCCAGAACCTGCATTTTTTCATTGAGTGCATTCAATAACTATTTACTGAATTACTAGGCTAATTAATTGATGAATTCATATTATTGCTATTATCTTGCCCTTCAATGGAGCCAGCAGTCATCTTCGTCTCTAGACTATAGCTTCTTGAGGGCAAAGACTCTATGAGAAAAATTTCAGATTCCCTAAATACTTAGCATATGGATGAATAAATGAATGAGCAAATGAACAAACGAATCATCTAGGAACCAAAGGCAGATAGCATGTTAGAAGTGTGGGCCTGTGAGAATGATTTTGACTGGAGTCTCAGAATTTACTCTTATTGCAGCCACTCAGGCTTATATTTCAACTGCTTATAAAAGGAGTAGGCCCAGTTATTTAATTTTTTTAATGCAATGCAATTCAGAGTTTTTCAAAATGGCAATTCTTTTTTTGTAGAAATTCAAAAGTCAATTCTAAATTTAATTTGGAAAGGAAAAGGACCTAGAAGAGCCAAAATCATTTTGAAAAAGAAGAATAAAATGAGACAGAATATTTACATTATCTGATTTCAAGGTTTACTATAAAGCTACAGTTATCAAGATAGTGTGCTATTGACAAAAATATAGAGCTATAGATCAATACAGCAAAAGAAAATTGAACCACTCATATGTTTAATTAATTTGGAGGGGTACATGTGATAATTTAATATATTCATATAGTTTGCAAAAATCAAACCAATGTAGTTGGAATGTCCATCACCTCAAATATTTGTCTCTTCTTTGTGTTAGAACCATTTGAATTCTCTTCAAGCTATTTTGAAGCGCACGACAGATCAGCTGAGCATGCAGCCTAGATCCCTCACATGCAGTTCTCCTGTGAGAATCTAACGTGTCCCGCTGATCTGACAGGAGGCAGAGCTCAGGCAGTAATGCTCGCTCACCGACTGCTCACCTTCTGCTGTGCAGCCCTGTTCCTAACAGGCCATGGACTGACACCAGTCTCCAGCCCAGGGGTTGAGGACCCCTGCTATAGATTATTGTAAACTACAGTCACCTTACTGACCTAACGGTAGGTCCTATTTCTTCTATAAAACTGTGTATTTGTACCAATTAATCAATTTCTTTTCATTCCCTTCTCCCCCCTACCCTTCCACCATGTGCTCTCTATCTTCATGAGAGCCACTTTTTTAGCTCCTATGTATGAGTAAGAACATTTAATATGTGTCTTTTTGTGCCTGGCTTACTTAATGTAATGACCTCTAGCTCTGTCCATGTTGCTGCAAATGACAGGACTTCATTCTTTTTCATTGCTAAATAATATTCCATTGTGTATGTACACCACATTTTCTTTATTGCATGGCAATTTTTTTTTTTTTTTTTTTTTGAGACAGGGTCTCACTCAGTCACCCAGGCTGGATTGCAATGGCTTGATCATAGCTCACCGTAGCCTTGAACTCCCGGGCTCAGGTTATCCTCCTACCTCGGCCTTCTGAGTAGCTGGAATTACAGGCACATGCCACTCTGCTTGGCTTTTTTATTTTTTATTTTTTGTAGCAACAGAGTCTTGCTATGTTGTTAGGATTGGTCTGGAACTCCTGGGCTCAAGTGATTCTTTCACCTTGGCTTCCCAAAGTGCTGGGGTTACAGAAGTGAGCCACCATACCTGGGTTTGGCAAGTCTTAAAGAAAAATTTTCCTGGTGTCAAGTAAGCTTGGGGAGTTCTAGCTTAACATGTTTCATAAACCTTATTGGCAAAACTTACAGAAGCCTTTAAAATGCTAATATATTCATTGTAAATGAATCATCAATATTCACAATTGCTTTTTTTTCTTTCCTGTTTTTTAAAACCACAGAGTGTTGTGCCCATGAAATAGCCATAGACATTCTGCGGTAACAGTGTTCCATAGAATAGTGTTTGGGAAAAGTCATTCCAACTTAAAGGTGAGAAATTAGCGGTAACACCTCTTTTCCTCATGGCCCATGGCCTTGTAAATTGAAAAACTATGTTAACTTTCTGGTTGCAAAAGAACTGCAGTGTAAACGTTAAAAAAAAAAAAAAAGGACAATAAGACCTAGATATGGGCCTGGCCTGTGAATGTATTATGTGGTCAGGAAGAATCCAATATTATTTTTAAATAATAATAATAATCTTTTCAAAAGTCTGTAGGTTTCAAGGTAAGGAAAAAAATGAAGAAAGTAGAAAAATTCCAACCTCCAGGTACAAATACACAGAAAGGAGAAAAGTCTCACTCTCCTTTGAGAGTAAAGCATGTCTGATATGTTAGGGAATCTCAATCTCTCTCTCTCTCTCCCCCTCCCTCTCTCTCTCCCCCTCCCTCCCTACCCCCCCGTCTTATTTTTTCTCAGGCTCAAGTGACTGCTAAGGTGGAGAACAAGCTTCAAGCCCAGTAGACAGAAGACTGTGCTTCAAACCTGTTTCTGCCCGTCCTCAGAGCCCTCAAAGTCATCCCCAATACCACATGCCCACCCCCACCCTGCCAAGGCACAGGTTGCCAAGCCCTGAGTTAGAAAATAATGGCAGGAAAACAATAAATGAAGGAAAGCCTGGCAAAAAGTATTTTCCCTTCCAACTTGTCATTAAACACACACACACACACACACACACACACACGTGCACAACCAAGGTTCAATGTCACTGGACATCGTTTCTGCTTTCTGTGAGGAGTGCTTGTTTGCAGAGCTGTTTCACTTCCGGCACGTGGCATGGTGCTGGCACTGCCACCCCGCTTCTTCCTGGAGGGGTTTGAAATATCAACGTCTGCCACCTCTGTTGCTGCGAGAAAGGGAGGCTTGGCTGAGTTGTTCCGTCAACAGCTTTAATCAAAATAGCATAGTCCAGTTACATAACTATATACATGCAGAGAGAGTTTGGGGAAAATGTAAACCTAAATACCCGTCGTGTTTTGGTGCTTTTAAATCTAAAGCCCTTTGGCAGTAAAGGCTCATGATAAGCAAAGATGCACAGGAGAGGCACACAGTGGCAGCCCCCGCGGCTGCAGAGGAAATGGGAAATGCAGGCTGAATCCAAGTCATGAGACATTAGCCGTCAGGATAAGAAGTTTGGTTCTGGAATTTTTCTATCTCCTCTACGTACCCTTTCCACATTTTTGGCAATATTTATTGTTTTTGTGTTTAGGGAGAAAGGAAAATAAGGTTTTACAAAAATCGGGCAGCTCAAACACCTCTTTTCTACAACCGCAAAATGATATTTTAAGAATACTGTTGTATATTCTGTTAGATTATTTGCATTATCAGTTGCGTAGTAAGCTATGGAAAACGGACCTAATGATGGAAGGCAAAATAAATGTAGTTATTCCTAGTGTGTAATGGGTTTCCCTTATGCAGCCTTGCCTTGGCATCTGGGCTCATTTGTGGGGATTCACTAAAGTGGATCTGCTCGTCTGTCATGTTTTCAGTGGCATAGAAAAGGTGTAAACCCCCAGCCCATGTGCATGTAACCTCTACCAAAGAATGGAACTTTCCCTGAAAAGCAGGTCACAGGAGGAGCCCCGAGAGTGTCCCACAGAGATTGGGGGATGCCTGAAGAAAGGAAGACTGCTCATCCCCGCTTTGGGCGGCGGCTGGACTAGCAGACATGCTGGTTCCCCGTCTGTCTGAGCAGGAGAAAAGGACAGTCGTTGCCACATGACAGGCCAGAGAGAGGCCCGCTAGCAGCAGCAGTTCTCCCCAGTGTATTGCAGCAGGGACACCTGAGCTTCCTGGGAATCGGGGACCATCCAGCACCTTGGGCCCTCGCCGCGGGAGGCTGGGAGGTAGATGGCATGGGCAACCCCCGAGTGGATAGAGGGCAAGTGGGAGTCTGAGGACTGGGTAGCGAGGGGCCGCAGCCAAACCCGAGGGTTTGGACATACACAGCGCACCCACACAGCTGCCAAGCCTAGGCAGGCACAAACAGCAGCACCAGGTAAGCAGAGACCTGAGCTCTTCCTCCATCCCTTCTCCCAGACACCAAAATGCTGGAAGGAAAGGGAGACCCCGGAGATGGGGAGGAGGCAAGAAGGGGACGTTCCCGTTGCAGGCCCCTTAGGACGATGCCTGGTGGGTGCTGGGGCTGACGGGGAAGACAGGAGCTGGAAATGAGACTGCAGGGTCAAACGGGACTGCACTGAGCTTCTCCATATCTGAAAGGCTGGGACGCGGCAGGATCCTCCCAAGAAGCTGTTGACGGACAAGAAAGGGTGAATCAATGTGAAATACAGGGGCCAAAAAGCAAATCAAATCACAATTTACCCTCAAATAATATCAAACATCTTCATGTATAGAGTAGATAACAACAGTAGAACCGTAATTCCTCTCTCCCATGCTTCAGGCTGTCACTCATTTACCTTTCCACGTGCTGTAAACACACAGTTACATTGATGCTACTTTATTTATTTATTTATTAAGACAGAGTCTCACTCTGTCGCCCAAGCTGGAGCGCAGCAGCGCAATCTCAGCTCACTGTAACCTCCACCTCCCAGTTTCAAGCAGTTCTCCCTACCTCAGCCTCTTGAGTAGCTGGGATTGCAGGCACTTGCCACCACACCTGGCTAATTTTTGTATTTTTGGTAGAGACGGGGTTTCATCATGTTGTCCAGGCTGGTCTCGAACTCCTGACCTCCGGTGATCCACCTGCCTCGGCCTCCCAAAGTGCTGGGATTACAGGCATGAGCCACCGTGCCGGTCCATCGCTACTACTTTTGCTGTAAACAATCAATTATCTTCTAGTGATTAAAAATAAGAAAAAAATGTGCATTTTCTTTTTACTTTCATTCTTACAATTTTTATTTCCTGTGTCAATCCATAAGCTCTTCCTAATCCTTCTGCCTGAAGAATTTCCTTTACCATTTCTTTTGGTACAGGTCTGCTTGTAATGAATTCTCTCAGGTCTTGTTTTTCTGGGGGAAAAAAAAATGCTCTATCTTCTTCATTTCTGAAAGCCATTTCCGTAGGTACAGAGCTCAGAGTTGACAGGCTTAGGGTTTTTTCTTTCACTTTAACAATATCACTTCAGGCTGGGCAAGGTAGTTCACATCTGTAATCCCAGCAGTTTGGGAGGCTGAGGCGGGTGGATCACTTGAGCTCAGGAGTTCAAGACCAGCTTGGCCAACATGGTGAAACTCCATCTCTACTAGAAATACAAAAATTAGCCAGGTGTGGTGGTGGGTGCCTGCAATCCCAGCTACATGGGAGGCTGATGCAGGAGAAGCAATTGAACCCAAGAGGCAAAAGTCACAGTGAGCCAAGATCATATCACTGTACTCTGGCCTGGGCAACAGAGCCAGACTGTCTCAAAAAAAAAAAAAAAAAAAAATCACTTTGTTATCTTCTAGCTTTCTTTTGTTTCTGAGACAGAGTCTCACTCTGTCACCAGGCTGGAGTGCAGTGTCGCAATCTTGGGTCACTCAACCTCCGCCTCCCAGCTTAAGTGATTCCCCTGCCTCAGCCTCCTGAGTAGCTGGGACTACAGGTGCACACCACCCTGTCTGGCTGATTTTTTTTGTATTTTAGTAGAGATAGGGTTTCACCATGTTGACCAGGGTCATCTCGATCTCCTGATCTCATGATCTGCCCTCCTTGGCCTCCCAAAGTGCTGGGATTTCAGGTGTGACCCACCGTGCCCGACCTATCTTTTAGCTTTCGTATCTTCTGGAGAGAAGTCTGCCATAGTTCTTTTTTTTTTTTTTTTTTTTGAAATATACTCCCCTCTCCTACCATGGGCCTTCACTATTGGTTTTCTTTTTAATTCCTTGGTTTTCAGCAGTTTAAATATGGTGAGTGTAGGTGTGGGTTTTTTGTTCTGTTTGTCATTTATCTTGCTTGGTGTTCTCTGAGCTTCTTTACCATGTAGATTAAGGTCTTCGATGCTTTCTAGAAAGTCCTCCTTTGTTATCTCTTTAAATATTTCTTCTATCTGTTCTCTCCTCTCTTCTCTTTCTGGGATTTCAATTGCACAGATGTTAGTTCACATGATATTACCATCCTGCAGCTCTTGGTTAGTCTCTTCTCTTTTTTTTATTTTTTTATTTATTTTATTTTTTGAAATGGAGTTTTGCTCTTGTTGCCCAGACTAGAGTGCAATGGTGCCATCTCGGCTCACTGCAACTTCCACCTCGTGGGTTCAAGCCATTCTCCTGTCTCAGTCTCCCAAGTAGCTGGAGTTACAGGCACCTGCCACCACACCCGGCTAATTTTTGTATTTTTAGTAGAGACAGGGTTCACCGTGTTGGTCAGGCTGGTCTCAAACTCCTGACCTCAGGTGATCCTCCTGCCTCAGCCTCCCAAAGTGCTGGGATTACAGGCATGAGCCGCTGCACCCAGCTTGACTGTTCTCTTCTGTTTGATTTTTTTCTCTGTGTTTCAGTTTGGGTGAATTTTTATTAACCTATCTTCAGGTTTAAGGGGTTTTTTTTTCTCAGCTATGTGAAGCTGTCTGATGAACCTGTCAATGGCATTTCTCATCTCTGTTGCCATGGGGTTTTTTTCCTAAAATTTCCCTTTGATTCTCTCTAATAGTTTCCATCTCTGTACTGAAATGCCACATCTATTCACCTACATTATACAGTTTCCATTTGAACTTTCATGTATTAATCGTGGTTCTTTTAAATTTCCTCTCTGATAGCTCTAGCTCCAACTTCTGGGGTCATCTCTAAATCTGGCTTTACTGATTGCTTAGCCTCTTAACAGTAAGCTGATTTTTCTCAACTTTGTTATGTGTTTTGTGGTTTGGGGTTGAAAACTGATCTTCCTACGCAGGCCAGCAAAGGCTGAGGTTCATCTTATTGTATTGTGCCTTGAGACAGACATGCCTTTGTTAGATATAGTGAACCCCAAGTTTCCCTTCAAAGAATCAGCATGTCAGTATGTTCAGCTCTCTTATTCTTTAATTCTCTATTTTAAAGTTTAACTTCCTTGTAGTTCCAGTAAACAACTTTCTCCACCGGTTCTAATCAGTGGTTCACATCTGTTGCCCTGGGCCCAGGCTCCGTCCTGACTCATCCCGGTCACCTGCCTCAGTCACCTGCTCCAATCACCTTCTTTGACCTAGGTCACCCCTGGCTACCTGCTCTGACCTGCCCATAATCATCCTTCCCTCCAAACCACCCACCCCGCCACTCCAGCTCAGACCCCTGCTCTCTTTAAAATAGCCAATCGGGATTAGTCTAGCTTGTGCGGTCTGACCATAGCCAATAGGGGAACAACACAGTAGTAGGGGCGACCCCCATCAGGCATAAATACACCTTCCCCTCCTTGTCCAGGCTTGCACTTGCCATTGTTCCATCTGTGAGTCCCACCCTTCTATAGAAGGAAATTGCCTTGCTGAGGAAATTTATATTCGAGTGCTAATTTATATTCTTTTGTGGCATCGAAAATTCTACTTGTAGCACCTTTTTCTTGCAGACCTTTGGCTTGAGATGCAGGGTCAGTCAGTCTAGGCAGGAGTTGAACTGGGTTTGAGTCTTGTTGCTGTGATTATCCTCAATGCACCATCAGCTCCAAATTCCTCTGGAATTACCTCCTGCTAGGGCATAGGTTGGGTGGCCAGAGAGTTTTTCTCAAGGTCAGTGATGCATCTCAGTGTTCGACTTTTACTGAGCTACTTGCCTCAGATGATGCCTCTCCCCTCCTTCTTGTCCCTCTCCCAGTGGAAATGTCAGAGGTATTGGAACCAGAGAAATCTATCTTGAATAGGCGCTGGGTACAATGAGGCTGAGACCTACTGGGCTGCATTCCCAGGAGGTTAAATCACAGGATGAGATAGGAGGTCAGCACAAGATACAGGTCATAAAGACCTTGCTGATAAACAGATTGCAGTCAAGAAACTAGCAAAAACCCATGTAAACCAAGATGGCAACAAGAGTGACCTCTAGTCATCCTCACTGCTGCACTCCTACCAACCAACGCCATGACAGTTTACAAATGCCATGGCAACAACAGGAAGTTACCTTATAAGGTCTAAAAAGGGGAAGCATGAATAACCCACCCCTTGTTTAGCATATAATCAAGAAATAACCATAAAAATGGGCAACCAGCAGCCCTCCAAGTAGCCATTCTTTCATTTCTTTATTTTCCTAGTACATTTGCTTTCACTTTAGGGACTTGCCCTGAATTCTTTCTTGTCTGAGATCCAAGAACCCTCTCTTGGGGTCTGGATGGTGACCCCTGTCCTGCAACAGAGATGCTGTTATTTCTAACCCTGAGTGTCAGCCTGGGGATCTGAAAGGTTGCTCTCTGTTGCCTTGGTTCGTCCTCAGTCTTAGGCAGACCCTGTGCCCCTGGGTCCAGGTCAGGAGGTGGGGGTCTCTGTGTTCCTGCCCTTGCCCCCACCTCCTGCCTAAGAAGACCTCCTGTGTTCTGGGCCCAGTATGGTTCCCTGTCCCTCCCCCAGGGATAGAAGGCTTTTTTTCCTGTCTCTTTCCTGCAGACAACATTGGTCTTCATCAGCTTTAAACCTCAGTTTCTATTAATTAAAATAATAGGGACAGGAGGGTTTGCTCCTCCACCTCCCCCCCAACCCCCCCCCCAACCTCCAGCAGCTTAAGGCTCTGTTTCCCTTATGAGAAGGTCCCTGGGGGCCTCTGGCCTTTCCTTTAGTGGCAGCTGTACCTCCCACCCCATCCTCATTTTTCTTGTGTGCAATTGGTGAGGTCCACAGAGAAGAGCCAGAGTGGGTGCAGAGTCCCCTTGTGGCTACAGCTCCCTGGGAGCTCATGCTCTCAAGGAGAACCCTCACTAGGCCTTCCACAATCAGTTAAAAGTCCTGGCTGGAATCTTCTCATCTGCTGTGTGTGCCTCCCCCAACCCCACCCCACCCCTCCACCCCACCCCCCCAACCACTGCTTGTTTTTTCCCATGCTCTGATTAAGACAAGCAGGCGTTCAGGGCCCAAATCATGCCTCTTTCCAGCCCCAGCTTTCAGGCTGATTGGCCATTGACCTCAGTGCTGTGATGGGGTCGGAAAAGCCACGGTTTTGTAGATGTGCTTGTTGCTGGGGTGTGAGCACTGCTCTTTCCACCTTTCTACATCCTATGTGGAACCTGGAAGTTCTCCCATCTTTTTCTGAAAGAAAAAGAATGGAAAGTTGATTAAAAGGATTTAATGTCATCCATTCCCGTGAGCAGCCTGAGTTTATTTTATTTATTTATTTATTTATTGAGGCAGAGTCTCACTTTGTTGCCCAGGCTGGAATGCAGTGGTACCATCTCAGCTCACTGCAACCTCTGCCTCCCGGGTTCAAGCAGTTCTCCTGCTTTAGCCTCCCAAGTAGCTGGGACTACAGGCACATGCCACCGCACCCAGCTAATTTTTTATTTTTAGTAGAGATGGGGTTTCGCAGGGTTGGCCAGGCTGGTCTCAAACGCCTGACCTCAAGTAATCAACCCACCTCGGTCTCCCAAAGTGCTGGGATTATAGGCGTGAGCCACTGTGCCTGACCCTATATGGGTTTCTTATATGTTCTTCCAGATAATGTCTACCCACACAAAATCAGACCCATACATAAACACATGTATAATATATTTAAGTGGGCTGATACTGTTTTTCACTTATTTTTTCACCAAATAGTGTATCTTGGACATCTTTCCTTACCATAGTAATAAGCATCTGTGTTAGTCTTCCAAGTAGCTGTCCAGCATTCCAGTGAATGACTATTCTAAGCTGTATTTAGCCAGCTCTCTAATTGGCAGCTATATAAGTTATTTCTGGATGTTGCAATTATATACAGTACTGTGATACATTTGCCTTGTGACTTACAGGCAGGATATTGCTCTCTCTGTCTCAGTATTCTCATCTGTATAATGGGAATAGATGAAGTACCTCCCAATAGGTTGTTGTCTGAGTGAAATGAGATAATAACATAAAGTGCTTAGAACAGCATCTGGCATATTGTAAACAGTAAGTGCCGATTATTATCATCCTCATAAACCTTTGTGTTTCTTTGCCAGAATAAATGATACATTTCTGTAAATAAAATTCATGTGTAAGTACAGACATTTAGTTCTGATACATGTAGTCAAAAGTTGTCTTCCTAAACATTGAATCTAAAGATATTCAACCTCTCCCGTAAGTGAATGCAAATCAAAACAACAATACAATACCAATTCCTACCTGCCTAATTGTCAAAGATTAAGTCATTGAAAGATGGAGGCATTGGCAAAATTTGGGAGAAGGCGTTCTCATACTAAGCGGCATCTTGTTTAAGATGCTGCTTTGCTAATCTAGTCAGGCTGGACTTGGCATATCTACATGTTAGGTTTTTTAAAGTAATCATGCAAAGTCTAGTTTGGCCTTCAATGCTCCAGCAGCTGAGGAGGTCATGGGCTTTGTCCCTTCCATGAAAGAGCCTTTCCCAGATGCCACGAGTCCATTCCTGGAGCCAGACGGTTTCTCACGAGAGGCTCTCAGTTGGTTTCCTCTCCTTTAAAGCATGAATTTCCCATCCCAGTAGGTCCATGTGCAGCAACGCCAAGTGATAGAGTGAGTGACAGAGGAAGGAAGAGGGGACCCTGCCTTCATGTAGAGGCCCCAAGGCCGAAGGTTAAGAGCGGGCATGCAGCTTCCTCTGCAAGCTACTCCTAGGTGAGCCTGAACGAGTTACCCGTTCTCAACCTTTTTTCTCCTCTTTGAAACGAAGACAGTCTCAGTTCCCATCTCCAGAGCTGGCATTCAGGCTATTGACACTAGGAGGGCCATGAAATGTAGAAATGTTTCTATACCAATTGGCAAATAGCCTCCAACCTCATCTCTTGGCCTGAACCCTCTCCGTGACAACTCCCCCCTCCCCAGGGCTGTCCCACCATTTTCGCGCAATGTGGCGACTAGAAGGCTTATGCTCAGTTCACCGTGGGCCTCCAGGGCCCTGATCCGTCGCTATAACCAAGTCCATTTCCAATTGATCATTGCTTATGCCCTACCAAAGCTGCAGACGTTGAACTTCACTCTCGTTTTTGTCGTGGAGTCATCGGGAATATTCCAAGGAGCGACGTGCAGAGCTCACCTGGCAGCTGGAGCAAGTTAACCACCAGGACGGGTGATTCGGGAACCTAAGCTCTCAGTGTAGAACAGAGACAAGCAATGCCAGTGCAGGGTGCTGCGCAGTCTGCCCTCTCTCTGGCTTCCCGGCTGGAGTCATTCTTGCTTGCAGTGTCTTGAAGGGAAAAGCCAAGAAAGCCAGAGCCAGAGGTGTCTCACAAAGGGGGACAGGAAAAGAAGGGATGGGAAACAGAGACAGAAAAGGCTCCCGGGCCCGTGTTAGGAAGGGACCTGTGTGGGGATTAGAGGTTGAAGGTGAGAGAGAGCCATCATCTCACAAAAGGTCAGTTTTTACTCAAGAGGAATAAGCCAGGGGCTGATGGCGTGAAGCCAGTGATGTCTACGTGTCACGGCTCTTGGCTTGCAGGGGCCTTTCCCAAGACCCCAGGAGGGGCCAGGTAGAATGTTGATATGGTCATACATGTTTGTGAAAATGTTGCAAAAGTCAGGTTTTTTTGTTTTTGCTTTTTTGAGACAGGATCTCACGCTGTTGCCCAGGTTAGAGTGAAGCCACACAATCACACCTCACTGCAGCCTCCCCAGCCTCCCCAGCAGCTGGGACTACAGGTGCACACCACCACACCTGGCTATTTTTTTTTTAAGTTTTGAAGAGACAGGGTCTTGATATGTTGCCCAGGCTGGTCTCAAACTCCTGGGCTCAAGCAGTCCTCCTTCCATAGCCTCCCGAAGTGTTGGGATTACAGGTGTGAGCCACTGTGCTCGGCCAAAATTAAGATGTTTCAACAGCAGCTAGTTACAACCTCTCTCTCTCCCTCCCTCCCTCCCTCCCTCTCTCTCTCTCTCTCTCTCTCTTTCATCCTTCCTTCTGTCCACCTCTCCTTATGCTGGTGGCATTAGGGATCTGACTGAGAGAAAATTGCCTTGATATATTCAGTTGGAGTTTGATGGGTTATTTATGAATATCTAGCTTGTGGTGACCTTTTGTACATGGTTATGGTACTTCTAGCCATCTGTGTGTGGGAATAGCTACCAGGAATAACCCTGTCGCCCACTCTGTGGCTCACCTGATGTACCTGGTGTACTGACTGGGCCATCATTTACTGACTTGTGGGTTTCCAGCACGCTTCGGGTTCCAGCATTCAGAACATGTGGGTGGAAGAGTAAACACAGGTTTAAAGTCAGAGGCTGTAGCTGTCTGTGGGCAACTCTCCCAGCTGCTACGTGTGTAAAATCATAAGCTGAGGCCTCAGCGCTCACGGCGGCTACCTCCAGGGGCCGTCCTCTCCCACCAGGAGCCTGCCCCTTAATGCTGCACGTGCAGCTGTAAATGGACAAAGTTTTCCTTTAGCCATGGGAGTTGTGTGAATAGAACTTACCAGAATTTCTGTGTAAGGGCACACGGACCTGAAGCAGTGACACAAACAGCAGGCACACCTGTGGACAAAGATACATGGTGCACACTAACCTTTATATCGTGTTTTCACATATCGGACACATCTTGTCCTTACAAAGCCTTTTACTCTAGGTGACACAGCATGCAAATTGCTACCCACACAGCAAAATGGACTACATGAACAAGGTTTCATTGAAAGCGTATTTTTTTTGGAGATGGAATTTCACTCTTTTTTTGTTTGTTTGTTTGTTTGTTTGAGAGGGAGTCTCGCTCTGTCATCCAGGCTGGAGTGCAGTGGCGCAATCTCAGCTCACTGCAACATCTGCCCCACGGGTTCAAGTGATTCTCCTGCCTCAGCCTCCTGAATAGCTGGGGCTACAGGTGCGTACTACCGTGCCCAGCTAATTTTTGTGTTTTTAGTAGAGACATCCTTCACCATGTTAGCCAGGATGGTCTGGATCTCTTGACTTCGTGGTCCACCCACCTCAGCCTCCCAAAGTGCTGGGATTACAGAGTTTCACTCTTATTGCCCAGGCTGGAGGACAGTGGCGCTATCTCAGCTCACTGCCACCTCCACCTCCTGGGTTCAAACAATTCTCCTGCCTCAGCCTCCCAAGTAGCTGAGACTACAGGTGCCTGCCACCACATCTGGATAATTTTTGTATTTTTAGTAGAGATGGAGTTTCACCATGTTGGCCAGGCAGGTCTCGAACTCCTGACTTCAAGTGATCTCCGTACCTTGGCCTTCCAAAGTGGTGGAATTATAGGTGTACACCAACATGTCCAGCCAAAATCATAATATTTTTCTATAAGTCAGTGTGTGTGGTCTGAGAGCAATTCAATTTCAAAATTGTGTATAATCAAAAATCTCTTGTACTTTCTTTACTTTTTAAATTAATATTCATTTTGGTGCCGAATTTTCATAATTTTTGTACCTAATATTCATAATTTTGCATCCTTCTCAATGAGACTCTCCAAAATTATGCTTCAGGCTTCACAAAATCTGGACCTGTCCCTGCATGAAGTCATGAGGAGAGAAAATGATTTCCTTTAAACTTTGTATTTTGAAATAATTTTAGACATAAAAAAAAGGTATACAGGTAGTATACTGTGCTTCCAACTAATGCTGACACAACTGTAGTTTAATCAAGAACAGGAAATTAATACTGCTTGGTATTATTAACCAAACTACAGTCCTTATTAGAATCTCACCAATTTTTCCGTGAACGTGTTTTTCTGCCCCAAGATCTCCTCGAGGAGCCCATGTTGCATTCCATTAGTTCTTCCCAATCTCCTCCAGTGGGTCACAGGTCCTGAGTCTTTCCCCATCTTTCCCAACCTTGACATTTTTGGAGAATATTGATCAGTTACTCTCCAGAATGTTCTTCAGTTTAGGTTTGGCCAATGTTTCCTCATGATTGGTGCAAGGTTGTTTTTAGCAATAATGTTTTATTTTTTGTTTTTAGCAATAATGTGGCAAAAAAATGACATTACACCCTTTCGGTGCATCTTATCAAGGAGTTCCTGATGCCAAAATGTGCACGTTTACCTTGATCGTGTGGTTAAGCTGGTGTCTGCCAGCCTTCTCCATTCTAAGTTACTATCTTTCTCTTCTTGGTAGTTGATTAGTATCTTCCGGGAGATACTTGGAGACTACACAAACTCTGTTTCTCCTGTAACTTTCTAATTTTAATTTAAAACTACTTAGTTTTAGTTAAACTACTCAGTAGTTTCTAGGTTTAGTTTAGTAGTTTCTAAAAACTTCTAATTTTAGCATCAGTGGGGCTCTTATGTGCAGCAATTATTACTGAGGTGTTTGCTTAATGCTCTCCTCTACTTCCTTTTATTTCTCTTTGATAATTGAAATGCTATTGTCCCCCATTTATTCACCTATTTATGTAATTGTTCATTTATGCCATTACAAACTCATGATGGTATTTATTTATTTAGAGAAGTTTTACTCTTGTTGCCCAGGCTGGAGTGCAATGGCGCGACCTCGGCTCACTGCAACCTCCACCTCCTGGGTTCCAGTGATTCTCCTGCCTCAGCCTTCTGAGTAGCTGGGATTACAGGCATGTGCCACCATGCCCGGTTAATTTTGTATTTTTAATAGAGACGGGTTTCTCCATGTTGGTCAGGGTGGTCTCGAACTCCCAACCTCAGGTGATCCACCTGCCTCAGCCTCCCAAAGTGCGGGGTTGCAGGCATGCGCCACTGCACCCAGCCCTATTTTATTCTTTATATTAAAATTCAGAACTATCGTTATTTATTTTGTTGCTCAAATGTTTCAGCTTGAACCACGAACAGGTCTTTTGGGCTGACTCCTGCAATTTTTTGACAAACTCCATCTTTTCTTGGCATCACAAGATGTTGTTCTAGGCTCATCTTGTATTTTCCCTGCCCTGGCACCACTTCCGTTGCAGCCTTTTATTGGGGATGGTGTTTAAAGACCAAGATATGGGCACTAGGTTTACTCATTGTTATGGGATGTCACTGCTTCTAGACTCTCTCAGCAGACAGAGCTGGGAAGTACATGTATGTACTAACAACCCATGTGCACACACACAACTACACCATCTATCATCTGTCGTGCTTGCTCTATAACATGATGAGTTTACGCTGATACCTCTGATTCCAATCCAACACCACAGGGTTCATTTATCCTGCTGTAGGTAAGTATGTTAGGGAGGCTACCGGAGCCATGCAAATGGCAGCAAAACCAATCCTCCAGAAACCCCCAGTCCATTTTGTGGCCCAAGAGGACTCATGAACACCCCCCAGGGATACCCTTCACTGAGCTCCTCCTGTAGCGATGTGGCTTAAAACAGGTGTAGCGGCACAGCCTCAACTGGAAACAAACACACAACCTTTTCCCTCTGTTTCCATCATAGAGCCAAGGACACAAAATAGACTGAAAATGATCCTGTTATAACTGCCAATTCTCTAAACATTATAACTGGCAAAGAGTCAAATACATTAAGATACTTATATCACACTGAATTTTATTTCCAAAATTACATTTTCTATGGACATTGGAGCTCTACCAATCCACAGCAACTCACGGCATTTCGGGTGAAAGAGTTGTGTATAATATGAGTTAACACTTCAATAAGGGACATTGGAAACCCCAGAGTTTAGATGCTCATGTGAAGCTTACCATTCACAAGCTAACACAAGACATGTCAATGACAACCTCAAAATAGCTCTAAATGTCTAAAAGGCATTCAGCTCCCCCTTAATAGTGAGAACTGCATTTCCATTGCTTCTCCATTGCTACACTGGTTTCCATGAGAGAAACTTTCCCTAAATAACTCCAATTCCTTGGCCTACCTCTTGCATTTCCCAAGAAGGCTGGGGTCAGTGACCTGATTGAGAAGTCAGGGAAAGAGATGGAGCATGCATAGCTCAGGCCCATCCCCTCTCCTGCCAGCAAAGAGCTGACTTTCCATCTACAGCCCCCAGCGCCAAGCTTTCCAGGCTGTCATCCCATGTCTTTACTTATGGTGAGCAGATAGGTTACTTCTAAGCCTGGTGCTGCCATACGTCTAAACCATGATCTGGTATAGGAGTCCTTTTTGGATTGCAAAAGACACAGGTCAATCGAGCCTTCAGCGAGAACAGGCCTTACAGATTTTGGATATTGATGGTTTCTAGTAACTTCTAGTAGCTTCTGGACAAGCAGATTTAAAACAATCCAAATGAGATTTGACCTTGGTGAGTTGTTGCAGGTTTGGGTAGTTTTGTTTCTAAACAGGAAAGGCAGTAGTCCCTGACGTTGACCGAGTATGGTTACCCACACCTCAGCAAATGCTCCCAGTCTAGGACAGCCTAAGCAAACTGGAACAGGTGGTACAAGCTGCAGGGAAGCTGCACACACCCGGGGCCTCAGCAAAGGCATGTACCACAGGGACCAAGCAGGTGTATTAGCCAGACACGTGTTGCGTGGGCAGCCTTGATGTGCCGGCTGCTGTGGCTTGACCTTGAGCCGGACTGTGCAGACACATCGGAATGTGCATGCTGGTGTTGCAGGTGAGGCTGAGGCTAAAGGAGACCTCCTCTGACAGAATATGTTCTGCTTTGAAACTGTGAGGCAGCTGGTTCCACATTCACTGCAGCTTTAGCATGAGGGTGCTCAGCTTGGTTACCCAGTTCTGTTCTTCATGCACAGCCAAGGAGAAAGCTGGAGGGACTCGGCTGAATCGTGGGGTTCCCCGCCAGGGTCTCAAGTCAGCTCTGTATCCGTCCATTGCAAAATTCTGATCTTGGCTTTCAACTTCAGAGACCGAAACTGACTAATTCTCAGGAGGTGGTGGATTTCTGGCAATAAACAAATTAAAAAAAACACGGGTCTCTGTTATAAAATAATATATATTTATGCTACCATCACATATATATGCAGGGGGGTGTGTGTGTATGTTTGTGAGTGTGTGTGTGTGTGTGTGTGTGTGTGCATAAGCTTGCCATTTTGGATTAAGATAGAGAAACAAGTCAGTAAATTATTACCAACCCAAAGGCCTGTGCCCGTTACATGTTGTCTTTAGAAATCATATTTGCTCAAAGATCAAGAAGAAATCAGAGTGACATTTAAGAAAGAAAGCTTAAGGCTTAAAGTCAGAACAGTAGCCTTGGAAAAACAAAAATAAGGCCAACCAAAGGTTTCCACTGGAGAAAGAAATTTCCTTGTAAGATAGGAGACAGAGTGGAATTTTAACAGACAGCCACAACAGTGCTGAAGGGGAAAAATGAGCCCTATGAAAAACAAATATCAACAGAAAAGGGTACGCCTAACTGCTCTTACCGGGGAAAGGGGGAGGATGCTGGTAGTGACATGATCTTCATAGTCAACAAATCAGAAGCAGCAATGGTGTCTGTGCAATCTGGCAGCTCTGCACTCTCAGGGGCTCTGTCGGAAGGACCGCCTTTCCAGGGGAACCACTTAGAGCGTCAGAGTCTAGGGTAAGTGTAGCTGGAAAAACACCATTAATGGTTGAACAGCTATTCTAAATGGGTACAGAAAATCTGAACAGATTTGAGAGAAGGCCACCAAGAGGAGAGCAAAACACCGAATGTGGCATCCTTAGGTGGATTTCAAGGTTATCACAGTCAGCGTGGCGTGAGTACTTCCTGTGCCCTATGAGAACAAGCTCTGGGAATCGGAACTCCAAGAGGAGATTCAGCCAAGAAGTCCTGAGCTAAGGAGGGCAGTAATAAATCAAGTCCGAGCCCAGCCTAAATACTCATCTTATGGGAGAATATCACCCAGGTAGAACTGTCCCACTCAGGAAGGGAGTTAGTCGTCAGCAGAAGAGAACTTTCTGAACAATGGGTGTAACAGACCTAGAACAGTTTGATTTCATTTTTCTCACCATGGCAGCCTCACAAGGCAGAGTATGGAGGAGTCAGAAAAACCAAAGCCACAAGGAAGTAGGAAGCAAGGCACTCAGAACAGGCAAACAGGGCTCACCCTATGTGCTTAATTAGAAAGAAATCAAGAAAAAAATTCAGAACAATTAAGAAGAAATATAAAATTAAGAAAAATTACGTGCTCAATTTAAGAAGTAACTTAAACTACTAGAAATTCAAGGGTCCCCTGTCACACAAAGACAGCAGCGGGAAACCCACACCAGCCAAACGCCCCAGGGCCAGGCCCCATAAAGCCCAGTGGAGCAGCCCAGAGCTTGGGCTGAAAAGGAAAAGGCGAAATCAGAGGTCTCCTTATGCAGAATGGGGAAAAGCATTATCTCAAGTAAGATGTGGGAATGGGGTGCGCACCCATTGCAAATGTGTAAGCTTTGCCAGAAGGCAGCAAAGTCTCCGATGAGCAGATGGATTCTTCCCCATATGAAGCAAACACAGCATCATCACCACGCCTTGATTCAGGTTCTTCCACTTGTGTTCAATTCAGAAGTCAAGGAGACCCACCAGTCCAAGGCAGTTGTGAAAGCAAGGAGGTGAAAGCAAGGCTCTCCCCACCTCCACCCTCATTAGGACCCCACCCCCGGGTGGCTGCAAGTCTAACACGAGCCTGCTTCCTTAAGGCAGAGGGTGTGACCAGGACATCCTGTGGTTCCCATCCTTGTCACTCTTGACCTCTTTAAAAGAGGCATATGCAAGAGACCCACTCAACTTCCTGAGGCCTAAATCAGCTTCTCAGACATGGCTGCACATTGGAATCACCCAAGGAGACTTGAAAAGGTCCTGTTGTCGGGGCCTCACCCTAGAGATTCTGAATCAACAGGGGTGGGGCATGGCCTGGGTGCTAGGAGTCACTGACTCTCCCCAAGTGTAGTGGCACAAAAATGTGTGTCCACCCGGATGCTCAAAATGTGGCCTTCTTTAGAAATAGGGTATATTTGCTGGTGGAAATAATTAAGGATCAAAGTGAAAGTCATACGGTTTGTCTGTGTCCCCACCCAAATCACCTCTTGAATTGTAGCTCCAATAATTACCATGTGTTGTGAGAGGGACCCAGTGGGAGATAATTGAGTCATGGAGGTGGGTTCTCCCATCCTGTTCTCATGGTAGTGAATACGGTTTTGAGGGGAAACCCCTTTCACTTGGCTCTCATTGTGTCTTTGCCTGCAGCCGTGTAAGCCTTGCCTTGATTCTTCCCTCACCTTCCACCAGGAGTGTGAGGCCTCCCCAGCCATGTGGAACTGTGAGTGCATTAAAACTCTTTTTCTTTGCAAATCACTGGTTTCGGGTATGTCTTTATCAGCGGCAAGAGAACAGACTAATACAGCGAGCACATGGAATTTGGTTGGACCCTAAATCCTATGAGTGTCCTTATAAGAGACAGAGAAAGGACACACAGAGTCACAGAGAAGGTGACATGAGACAGAGGCAGAGTGGAGTGAAGGGTCCTCAAGCCAAGGCACACCAAGGATTGCCAGCAACCCCAGTCGCTGGAGAGAGGCATGGGACCATTTCCTTCTCAGAGCCTCTGGAAGGAACCCTTCCTGATGACATGGATTTTGAGCTTGTAGCCTCCAGTGTTACGAGAGAATAAATTTATGTTGTCTTTTGTTGGTTTGTGTTTTGCTTTGCTTTGTTTTAACAGGGTCTCACTCTGTTGCCCAGACCGGAGTGCAGTGTTGCAATCATAACCCACTGCAGCCTCGAACTCCTGGGCTCATGCGATCCTCCTGCCTCAGCCTCCCAAGTAGCTGGGACTACAGATGTGCACCACCACACTCGGCTAATTTTTTCTATTTTTTTATAGAGATGGGGTCACACTATGTTGCCCCGGCTAATTTTAGTCATTTTAAGCCATCCAATTTATATTCTCTTGTTATGGAAGTCCTAGACAACTAAGACACCAGGCGACTGTCCTCTGTGGCCAAAGCTGGAAACCCGGTCGTCTCCAAGAGAGGGGAACCCAACTGCAGGAAGAGCCCCGGGGCTAACGCACATCTGTCAAGAACGTCTATGGCTGAGCTCCAGACAGATTAGAAACTGGGGAGCTTGATCTTCGGTCTTTAATTTCTTTGACTTTCAACTTACAAGGCCAAAAAAAATTTTAATTCCAACTTTCATTCCCTTGGACTTTCACTTCTTTGAACTTAACTTTGCAAGGAAACTTAATCTTCTGGTTTTAATTTATCCCCAGGAAGCTCTTAATGAAGAGAGGGCTTATATCCAAATAGGAGACAACTTCTTAGTGGCTCTGAATTCCTGGAGTATCTTCAGGATGTCATTAGATCACACTGCAGAACCTCTGATAAACCATGTCAAACGACATGCTTAGATGTAATTTGAGAAGAGAAATGACAGAGTGTTTGGCCTTGGGGAGAAATGGCCTTGAGTTGATTTAGCTCATGTGGTATTCTGACTGATTTCAGAGCTCTTTGGGAGCAATCTCTGTACTGCTCTGAGCTCCTAAGAGAATCCCTGAGAGCCCAGTGCCTGATGTTGGATCGCATCACATGAAGTTGGCCACAGTCCTGCTCAGACAAACTGCTGCTTTGCTTGCTCTGAGAGGTGAGGCTGGCCCTTGGTTGACCAGTGTCTTGAACGGGAAGCCCAGGGGACAAAGAGGACAGAAAGCTGGGATTAGAGAAGCCATCCCTCTGCTTTTTCTTGAAGAAGGATTTTCAAGAAAAACCAGGCCTCCTGCCCACCCGCACCTTCACAGAAGCAGAGCGAGCTCTCTTTGGGCAACAGCATCAGCCCTCACTGCTCTGCTGCAAGAAACTAACCTATCGACAGTCTAAGCCCCAAGAGTCTGTCTTTCCCCTTCTCTCTCTATGCAGACCAGCCCAAGGGAGGGATGGGGTACAGTGTCTCAGCTGGGTACAGACTCAAACCTCCCTCCAAGACCTCTGCCAATTCTACACTACAAGCAGGGAGCTAGCAGGCTGCTCCTTGAATCTGGCCTCGACCTTGTCAGTAATAAAGGTGACATTGAGGTCTCTGTCCATGGATTATTTTGGTTTAGTTTAGCATTGTTCAGAAGTCAGGTGGGGATCAGGTGCGGTGGCTCACACCTATAATCCAGCACTTTGGGAGACTGAGGCAGGAGGATCGTTTGGGCCCAGGAGTTCAAGACTGGCCTGGGCATAGTGAGATTCCCATCTCTACCAAAAAAAAAAAAATTTTTTTAATTAGCCAGGCTTGGTGCTGGGCACCTCTGGTCTCAGCTGCTCAGGAGGCTGAGGTAGGAGAATTGCTTGAGCCCAGGATGTCAAGGCTACACTGAGCAGTGATCGCGCCACTACATTCCAGCCTGGGTGACAGAGCGAGATCCTGTCTTAAAAAAAAGGAAGTCAGGTGGGAAGGAGAATACCATTTCCCAACCCTGAAGGCCAGCATTTCAGAAACTTCCTGAGGGCTGGCTCTGTGCCAGGCTCAGTGCCAGGGACATTACAGGCATTGCTGTACTGAATCATCACGACTGCGTGAAAGGCAGGCAATCTATCACGGCCATTTCACAGAGGAGCACACTGACACTCAGAGAGGCTAAATGATATCACACCAACTGTGAGTGGAAGAGCTGAGATTTGAACCCCAGGAGCCAGACCCCAAGCACTAAAGTTAATGAAAGAAAAGTACATCTGGATAGCACCAAAATCATTTTTAACAACATTACCATATATATCTAGAATGTATTACATATATGACATGAATATGTATATGCTCATAAATCTTCTGATACACATGTAATATATAGTAAATATTGTGTGTGTTTGTGTTTCCAGCAATTTCTCTTTCAATAATTTATTCTAAGAAACAGAGCTATAGAAACAAATATGTCCAAGGCTGTTCAATGCGGCCTCACTGCAATACAACAAAAATGGAAACAATTTAAACACTCAGAACAATAGTTGATTAACTAAATGTTTTGCAATAGAGCCATACAACAGCAAAAGTGCTGTTTTAAGACACATAAATGAGAAAAATAGAAGAATAAGCAACAGCCACAGGACTTGGAAGTTGGAAAGTCGTCCAGTGAGTGAGAAAGACCCAGCAGAGCTTGGACACTTGATGCGGGCTATGAGAAGGCTAAGACCCAAGGTGCAGAATCACTGAAAGGTGTAGCTACCTCTAGAAGCAGGTGAGTCGGGGCAGCGGGTATAGAGCTGAACCAAGGAGAATGGGATGAGAGTTCACTTAAGCAACACTCGGCTGAGAAGATGCCTCTTCCCATCAGCAAAGCCTGGGACTGGACCCTCTGGAAAGAGAAGAGCAAACTCCCTCCGGACTGGGCACACTCACTGGAGCCGAAGACAGGCTCTCCGCTGACCTCCTAAAGATGGCGGGGGTTAGTGAATGTTCACTTTCTGGATGCTGAGACCCCGCCCCTTCCTCCCACAGCTCCTGAGCACGGGCTGCAGGACCTCAACTCTAGGCGGGGCCAGGCACTGTGGCTCATGCTTGTAATCTCAGCACTTTGGGAGGTCAAGGCAGACAGATTGTTGGAGCCTCAGAGTTGGAGAACAGCATGGGCAACATACCGAGATTCTGTCTCTACAAAAAATAAAAATAAAAAAATTAGGTGGATGTGATGGTGTGTGCTTGTAGTTCCAGCTACTCATGGGGCTGAGATGGGAGGGTCACTTGAGCTCAGGAGTCCAAGGCTGCAGTGAACTATGATAGAGTCACTGCACTCCAGCCTGGGCAACAGAGTGAGACCGTATCTTAAAACAAAAACAAAAACAAAACAAAACAAAACACCAGGCAGAATGCTAGAGGTTTCTCCTTTGCAAACAGCCTAAGGATGTCAAATTCAGGATAACTGCACAGCCCAGCTGTTGGGAGTTGATGTCAACTAAACAGCTCAGCTATTGGGAGAGCTGAGTGGAAGACATTGACAGTCAGAGGATTGGGATGGAGTTATGCAAAAGGGAAGATGTGAGCCTGGAGCGGGAGGGGCTGTTTGCCTGTGGGTGGTTCTTGGGTCACACTTGCCCTGTCCACCAACATTGGCAGTCTGAAGTTCTCAAACTGAACATGATGAGAGTCGATGGAGGAGATGGGCTAGATGGAATGTTCCATCAACACTGGTGGAAATTGCATGCTATCTAGGGACACAGCTCAGAGTCATGCTGCCAGGCGGTGAAGTTAAGAGCAAAGCTGTTGGTCTATTAGCACAGGAAACAGGACAGGTGTCAGTGACAAAAGACCAGAATTAAAGGGATCAGAATTGAGAAGAAAGGCAACAAGTGTGTGCTTCCACGAGGCGATTCATTTGAGATCTCAGAAGGAAGGAAGTAGAGCAAGGGAACAATTATCAAAATTCAGTTAGATCAAAGGCTAGTGGTTAAAAGAATCTGAGATTTGTGGAGAAGAGATTTTTCAAAGACTAATCTTGCTCAATTACTTGTGACCCACTACATTTACTTTTTGTGTATCAGTTTGGGTTTTGTGTGACCAAATGAAGAACACCAATTGCAATAATTGGTCTGCCCTCAGGAGCCCAGGGCTGCTCTTCAAGGCACCGGGGAAGAGGGAGTGTGGGCTTGCTAGATAGCACCAGGACTCCAAAGCTCTTCCTCGTGACTCACAGTAAATATTCAGACAGCAGAAGCCAGCATTGAAAGGTGTTGAATTGTGTCCACCTAAATGATAGGTTGAAGCCCTAATCCTGTGACTACAACATGAATTGGAAATAGGTCTTTGTGGGTGTCATCAAGATGTGAAGTTAAGACTGGGAGCAGTGGCTCACACCTGAAATCCCAGCACTTCAGGACGCTGAGGCAGGTGGATCATAAGGTCAGGAGATGGAGACCATCCTGGCTAACATGGTAAAACCCCATCTCTACTAAAAAGAGAAAATATTAGCCAGCATGGTGGCACGCGCCCGTAGTCCCAGCTACTTGGGAGGCTGAGGCAGGAGAATGGCTTGAACCTGGGAGGCAGAGGTTGCAGTGAGCCAAGATCACGCCACTGCACTCCAGCCTAGAGGACAGAGCGAGGCTATCTAAAAAAAAAGATGTGAAGTTAAGGTGAGGTGCCAATGGTGTAGGTTGGACCCTTAATGCAACATGGCTGGTGTCCTTATAAAAAGAAAGGACACTGAGACAGATACACGGAGAAAGTTGTGCTCTATAGTGGCAGAGACTGGAGCAATGCGTCCATGAACCAAGGGATGCCAAAGACTGCCAGCAAAGCCAGGAGAGAAGCAGGGGACAGATTCAACCTCCAGGCCCCCAGGAAAGAACCATCCCTGCTGCCTCTTTTGCTGTTGGACGTCTGACCTCTACGGTTGCAAGAGAGTGACTCTCTGTTGCTTTAAGCCACCCAGCTTGCAGGGCTTTATGAGAGCAACCCAAGGAGACTCACGCAGAAAGGTTCAGAGTTGGACCCAGCACCAGGATTAGAACCCACATCCCTGACTCTTCCCTCCCCTGCCTCTACTCATTGAGGAGCTGATTATCAATACTGCTCAATGGATGTGGGTCAAACAGAGCAATGGCTCTCCTTGAGAGAAAATGCGGAAGCTGTGGACTTAGGGAAGTGGATACAGACAGACCCCTGCTCACGTGTTCGGCATTGACAGGGTGTTCAGGACAGCTCCAGCTACCAATTCATATTTCTAGGGCTTAAATGCAAAACCAAAAGGCCGTCAGTAGGATTTTCTTTTGTTGGTGTTTTGTTTTTGTTTTGTTTTTTTGAGACAGGGTCTCGCTGTTGCCTGGGCTGGAATGCGGTGATGCAATCAAGGCTCCCTGCAGCCTCAACCCTCTGGGCTGAAGCAATCCTCTCACCTCAGCCTCCCGAGTAACTGAGCCGGTAGCCAAATGCCACCATGCCATGCCCAGCTAATTAAAAAAAAAAAAAATTGTTGTAGTGATGAGATCTCACCATGTTGCCCAGGCTGGTCTCAAATTCCTAGGCTCAAGCAATCCTCCCATCTTGGCCTCCCAAAGTGCTGGGATTACAGGCACGAGCCAACACATCCAGCCTGATTTTCAAAATTCAGTATCAGCAGAGGAAAGTTACCCCTTGTGTTTTATTTGTGAGGAAAATGTCTCAGTTCACAAGCAATTGAAAATGAATGTGGAGCTAACTGGCTGATATCTATTCCCCAAAGCCCCATTTCTGACTCTCAGCTGTGCTCAGCTATAAAGGACAATTAGGCCCATTGTGGCCGTGAGTTTCCCTGAATCCACGGGTCTGTGGCATTTGTATAAGGAGACTACTCACTGTGGGTCTTCTTTACATTTCTTATTGATCAGATACCTCTTACCTAAACGCAGCACAATTTCTACCTGTCTTCATGTGGAGACCTTATAGCTGTGCCAAGCACTGTGGGGCTGTCTCTGCTGCCCATGCCTGGATTCCACAGACTGGCTCTGTCCAGCTACAGCTGCAGCCGCAGCCAGGTAGGATTCCTGTCATGTGCTTGCTGCACACAGGGAGCTGGAATGGATAATGGGAAGCCTACTTTTGCCAAAGAAGGAAACATCTTCCCAGTAGCAGTGCAAATGCAAAGAAAGAACTTGAAAATGAATCTGAATTCCTGCCAACTTAAAAAATGTTCTCTTTTTATTTTGCTAACTGTTGTTGTAGTATTTTGTTCTGAAATAACTTCAGGTTCTAAAGCCAAGCTTCAAGATGCATCCTGCCTGGGTGCAGTGGCTCATGTCTGTAATCCTTGGGAGGATGAGGCAGGTAGATCATCTTAGGTCAAGAGTTGGAGGCCAGCCTGACCAACATGGTAAAACCCAGTCTCTGCTAAAAACATAAAATTATTTGGGCGTGATGGTGCATGCCCGTAATGCCAGCTACTTGGGAGACTGAGGCAGAAGAATCACTTGAACCCGGGAGATGGAGGTTGGAGTGAGCCGAGATCCTGTCACTGCACTCCAGCCTGGGCAACAAGAACAGAACTCTGAAGAAGGAAGGAAGATGGAAGGAAGGAAGGAAGGAAGGAAGGAAGGAAGGAAGGAGAGGGAGGGAGGAAGAAAGGGAGAGGGAGAAAGAA
Organism: Aotus nancymaae; assembly: GCF_030222135.1. Taxonomy (NCBI): domain Eukaryota; kingdom Metazoa; phylum Chordata; class Mammalia; order Primates; family Aotidae; genus Aotus; species Aotus nancymaae. The sequence goes on from NW_026988444.1 coordinate 760,556, forward strand.
AACAATGAAAGAATAAAAGAAAGAAAGAGAGAGAGAGAGAGAAAGACACATCCCCATGGAATTTATCCTGAGCTGACCAGGTAGGTTCTTCAGTTCTCAAACACACTCCCATCAGCACACTATCTTGAGAAAGACTTGAGTTTGCAGGAGATCGCTGGTAGGAATTGAGGAAGGAACAGAGAAGAGTCCAACTGTGGTGGGGGAGGGTGCTGAAATGTCTTCCCATTACTCCTACCTCCAACCCCAGATGCCTCCAAGAGAAGCTTCTGTAGAGGCTGCTGGTGCCTGTGCCTCACTCAACCTGAACGGTGTCTGAGCTGCAGAAGTGAGGGCCATTCTGATGCACTGGGATGGAGCATAGGTGAGGGGGCTTGGGAGACCTGGAGCCTGCTCCCCATTGGAGGGCTCTGACAGTGGGGAGCTGGCTGGGGCCCCTGTGACAGATGGCAGGACTGGGGTTTGGGCAGCTATACAGTTGCACAGACCCCCAGCATTGGGTCTGGTAGGAATGCATGAGTTTTCTTTATTTTTGGAGAGGAGTGGCAAGAGGATGCTGAGAAGATAGACTGACCAGAGTTGACATTATGGGAACCCACCAGCAAAGGCAGCCTTCGAGGGCATAGGGTCCTCAGCTATAAGAGGCTGTGGGCTGGACCCTGGGGCAGGAGCTGAGCAGAGCTGCAATCAGTTAGAGCGCAGGCCCTCCTAAGAGCTAATACCTTGAGTGTGACAAAAGAGCCAGCACTTGGACGCCTGCCATGGCCAAGGGCTTTGACGGCCGAGAGAGAACTACAAAGAACACCCTCGAAGTCAACGGACTTTTGCTCCTTTCTGCTAAGCCCTTCTCTACCTACGCTGACCCCCGAAGGTGAAGACAGGAGAGGATGGGAGGAGGAAGAGCAGAGGTACACTTTCTCCCAGGGTGGCGTTCGGCTGGCAGAACTAGGCACATCCCAGTTATAAAGTTGAAGTCTGGGTATTAGGCTGGCCTCAATTATTTCATCTTGGGAAGGGAATCGGCATCACCTAAATGAGGCTGTGACAGCTGAGATGCCCGAAAGCTGTGGCTCTGCCCCAGGAGTTATCTACGACAGGGAAGGGAGAAGCAATGGAGCAGGATTGGAAAAATCAAGAAGGAAGATAGCAGGGAGTCAGGACTGTTCCTGATGGCTCCCCCTTAGCGTTCACCCACTTGACAAATCTTTTCTTACTTGCTTGTCACCCAGGCTGGAGCGCAGCGGCACGATCTCAGCTCACTGCAACCTCTGCCTCCTGGACTCAAGGGATTCTCCTGCCTCAGACCTCCCGAGTAGCTGATTACAGGCACATGCCACCATACCTGGCTAATTTTTGTATTTTTACTACAGACGGGGTTTTGCCATGTTGGCCAGGCTGGTCGCAAACTCCTGACCTCAGGTGATTCGCCCACCTTGGCCTCCCAAAGTGCTGGGATTACAGGTGTGAGCCACCATGCCCAGCTAACAAATCTTACAAATCTAAGAAATCAAGTTTCTTAACAGACAAGACGGTAACTTAACACCCCCCAAATATTAGTCTCTTCTCAATGGTTGTACCAGAAGTTCCCCAGCAATTTGTCATTATTATTCTTATAAAGCCAGGGATCTTCTCCCCTTTGAAATGCTCATCCCTCTGGGAAGAACCCCTTGGGCTTTCCTGTGAGACGGCGTTAGCTGGGTCCTTTCCTGAGTGAGGAGGGAAGGGCAGGTGTGGGAGGCTTAGGATGAGGGAGGAATAACTGCTGTTTGGGATGGGAGGACCCAGGGATGCGTACACGAAGGTGCGGAAGCTGACCTCGCCCCCAGACCCATTTACTTGGAGCTGGCTGCCCATGAAAACTTTGAAAAAAATCTCTGTATGTGTGTGTGTGTGTGTGTGTGTGTGTGTGTGTGTGTGTTTAGTTCTTTAAAAATCCCATATGTCAACCTTTCAGCTGTTTTTCTAAGTTCTTTGTCATCATTGTTAGTTTAGGTTAAATATTATGGTCAAAAAACAGAATGGGAAATGACGAAGAATAAATTGCCATCTTTTATGCTAAGGTTAGCCAATAGATGCTTCTGTTAAGCAATCCCAAGGCTCTAAGATACTGTAACTAGAGAAACTCTCTGAAAGCTCTCATAAAGATATAAAGTTTCCCTAAAATCAATGAAACTGAGCAGAGTATCCAGAAATAGACTCAAATGTACACGGGAATTTAGCATGTGGCAACGGGGACACTTCATATCTAGGACAAAAGCAAGGTTCAGTGCATGACATTGGGACAACTGGTGTCAGTGGGAGGGGGTGGGGAAGTGATCCATACTGCAAGTTTTGTGGGTGTTTTTTTTTCTGAAACAGAGTCACTCTGTCACCCAGGCTGGAGCATAGTGGCTCCATCTCGGTTCACTGCAATTTCCGCCTCCCGGGTTCAAGCAATTCTCCTGCCTCAGCTTCCCAAGTAGCTGGGATTACAAGCATGCACCACCATGCCCGGCTAATTTTTGTATTTTTAGTAGAGACCAGGTTTTACCATGTTGGCCAGGCTGGTCGCAAACTCCTGACCTCAAGAGATCGAAACACCTCAGCCTCCCGAAGTGCTGGGATTATAGGCGTGAGCCACCGTGCCCAGCCCCTACTGCAACTTTTTTATATTTATTTTTTAATTTGTTTAGTTTTTGAGATAGGGTCTCTGTTGCCCTGGCTGGAGTGCAGTAGTTAGATCTCAGCTCACTGCAACCTCCGCTTCCTGGGTTCAAGCAATTCTCCCATCTCAGTCGCCTAGGTAGCTGGGATTGCAGGTGCACACCACTATGCCCAGCTCATTTTGTATTTTTTGTAGAAACAGAGTTTCACCATGTTGCCCAAACTGGTCTCAAATATACATGTCTTAAACTCCTGAGCTCAAGGGATCCACCCACCTCAGCCTCCCAAAGTGCTGGGATTACCAGCATGAGCCACCATGCCTGGCTCTTACTGCAATCTTAACGCCCGAATAAACTCTAGATGTGCAGGTTGCAATAATGTAGCCACCGGTCGCCTGAAACTCTTTAAAGTTAAATTAATTCAAATTAAATAATGATAAAAACTCATATTTAGTTGCATTAGCCACAATTCAAGTGCTGAAGAGCCACATGAGGCTGGTGGCTGCCATATTGGACAACACAGAACATTTCCATCAACACAGAAGTTTCCACTGAATGAGGCGGCTCTGGACAGTTCAAAGGTTTAAATGTAAAAATGTACCTTATTAAAGCACTAGAAGAAAACATGGATTTTTAAATCTTGAAATGGAGATGTGTCTAAGAATCGATGCAAGAACCTAAAAACCAGATAAAAATTGTTCAAATTGCTAAATGAAAATTTAAAATGTCCTCTGCGTGAAAAACAATAAACAGCTTTCAAATGGTAAAAAAACAAGACATGTATAAACTATACGCAGATAAAGAGCTGATTTCCTTAATAAAATGATAATAGAAGGACAAAAACCCAAGAGAAAAAAAAAGTGTCAAGAACAGGGCATTTCATTGAACCAAAATTACATAAATGGCCAACAAATATATTAAAAGATACTTCACCTCAGAATTTTAAAAACGCAAATTAAATAATGATGGTATCATTATTAAACAATGGAAGAGGCCACTTTTCAACTATCATTGGGAAAATTAAACAATTTGCATGCATCATTTGCTGGAACGTGGAAAATCTGTTAGGTTCACACATCAATGGTAGAAAAATAAACTACAGCAACCTCTCTGGAAGCAGTCTGCCAGCAGAAATCAACATTTTAAATGCATGTTACCAGGCCGGGCGCGGTGGCTCAAGCCTGTAATCCCAGCACTTTGGGAGGCCGAGGCGGGTGGATCACGAGGTCAAGAGATCGAGACCATCTGGTCAACATGGTGAAACCCCGTCTCTACTAATACAAAAAATTAGCTGGGCACGGTGGCGCGTGTCTGTAATCCCAGCTACTCAGGAGGCTGAGGCAGGAGAATTGCCTGAACCCAGGAGGCGGAGGTTGCGGTGAGCCGAGATCGCGCCATTGCACTCCAGCCTGGGTATCAAGAGCGAAACTCCGTCTCAAAAAAAAAAAAAAAAAAAAAAATGCATGTTACCTTTGACCCAGTATTTCCGTATTTAAGAATTTACCAGGTCGGGTGCAGCGGCTCACACAGGTCATCCCAGCACTTTGGGAGGCTGAGGCAGGTCTCTCATTATGTCCTCCAGGCTGGTCTCGAACTCTTGGCCTCAACTCCACCAGGCAACACAGTGAGACCCTGTCTCTACAAAAAATATAAAAATAAGCCAGGCTTTGTGGTACATGCCTGTAGTCCCAGCTACTCAAGAAGCTAAGGTAGAAGAATCGCTTAAGCCCAGGATGTGGAGGCTGCAGTGAACTATGGTTACGCCACCACACTCCAGTGTGCGTGACAGAGCCAGACCCTGTCTCAAAAAATAATGATAATTTATCCTACAAATATACTTCCAAATGTGCACAATGTTGTGTGCACAAAATGCTTACTTGCAGCTGCATTTGTTATTTTAAAAAAAGAAAAATCCCTGAAATATCTATTAAAGGGTCTATTTAAATAAATTTTGCTACAGTTAGAAGTAAGATACTATGCACCATTAAAAATATACGTGTTGGCCAGACGCGGTGGCTCACGCCTGTAATCCCAGCACTTTGGGAGGCCAAGGCAGGCAGATCACGAGGTCAAGATATCAAAACCATCTTGGCCAACATAGTGAAACCCCATCTCTACTAAAAATACAAAAATTAGTTGGGCATTGTGGTGCATGCCTGTAATTCCAGCTACTCAGGAGGCCGAGGCAGGAGAATCCCTTGAACCAGGGAGTCAGAGGTTGCCATGAGCTGAGATCACACCACTACATTCCAGCCTGGCAACAGAGTGAGACTCTTTCTCAAAAAAAGTGTGTGTGTGAGTGTGTGTGTGTGTGTGTGTGTGTTGCAATGAGGTGAGTATAGTCAATAATAGCTTAGTTGTATATTTTAGAATAAGAGTATAATTGGATTGTTTATGACACAAAGGGTAAATGCTTGAGGGATAGACACCCCATTTTCCACAATGTCATTATTACACGTTACATGCCTGTATCTAAACATCCCGTGTACCCCATAAGTATTTGCACCTACCATGTACCCACAAAAATAAAAAATTAAAAATCTATATGTGCTGATAAGATCCCCAAGATACATAACTAAGTGAAAAACGTAAGGCTAGAGCAGAGCACAGAACGATCCCAACTTGGTCCTGTTTTGCTTTTAAGGTATACAGAATATTCATATAGATTCTGCATATATGCAAACACAATAGACCTGAGGAGACACAGGAATTTCTAATAATTACTCCCAATGAGTAGACCTGGTGGGTGGGGACATAGTTTTGCTTTTCTCTTTAGACCCTTTTGTGTTTTGGGTTTTTTGGGTTTTGTTTGTTTGTTTGTTTGTTTGTTTTTGACCATATGTTCATTTGTTTACATTGAAAAAAAAGATTCAAAAGTTGAATAAAGGTGCTGTATAAATGGAGAATATTCATCACTTCCTGTGTAAATTTAATTCCAAAAGGACAGTGTGCACCTGAGTCATGTAGATAAGAGGCTCTGTGAGTCTAGAGGCTGTGAGATGGACACCCTGGCACCCACTGAAGCAGGAGACGCTCCTGCCGGTCACCGGGAAGGGACTCGAAGGCAGTTCCATTCCTGATGCCTCAATCAAAAATGGCCAGGCCAGGTGTCACCTCACTCCTGCTACCCGATACTCAGTTCCACTTGAGGACTCAGCTCTGACTCGGAGAAGGATTTGGTTCCAGAGAATTTTGTCATGAGAAGCAAATCATGTGACACTCCAGTATGAGAAACGGCTGGCCAGTGTTAAGCTGCGGAAAATTGAAGTTAGCCTTGGCTCTGGGCTTTATGGAGGTTTTTCTATTAACCAGAGATAAGCTCAGGTTCGAGCTTAATGGAGAGGTGCGGAGAAGGCTGTCGGGGCACCACGGTCACAGTTGCCACTGCTGTGTAGAACACAGTTCCTGTGACAAGTGGCTGTTCTCTCCTATGATAAAATAGAGCCCCACGGGACTGTGGCATCAAAGGCCTCTTGTGGGTCTGGAAACTCTTAGCCGGAGGAGAAAAACAGGCCCTGCTGAGGATGCAGGCTGACAAGCATAAGCCTTGTTTTGTTCTCTGTAGAAACAATGAAACTTCAAGGGTAAGGAAAAATTGTTTAAATTCCCTGACATCCCACCACCCTCAGTTAATTAATTAGCATATTTTCTTCCTATCTTCCTATGCATGGGTACATGTTTTTGTATCTCTAATTAAAATACTCACAAGTTGTGGCATTTTGCCTTTTTAAACTATATACTATAAAATATATTTTCCCCCAGCACTTTGGGAGGCCAAGGCGGGTGGATCACGAGGTCAAGAGATCGAGACCATCCCGGTCAACACAGTGAAACCCCATCTCTACTAAAAATACAAAAAATTAGCTGGGCACGGTGGCGCGTGCCTGTAATCCCAGCTACTCAGGAGGCTGAGGCAGGAGAATTGCCTGAACCCAGGAGGCGGAGGTTGCGGTGAGCCGAGATCACGCCATTGCACTCCAGCCTGGGTAACAAGAGCGAAACTCCGTCTCAAAAAAATAATAATAATAAATAAATAAATAAATATATATATATATATATTTTCCACATCTCTGTATAATCCGACTTGTGGTCTTACTATACCACATTTTACCAAGTTGACACACCATTCCCTGTTGTTGGATGGTTCTATGTTGTTAAATACTTCTGATTTGATGACCTGAAAGATATTATTCCAGGGAGCATCTTCAATGTACACAGTTTTTCCCTCCTGTTAAATTGCTTCCTAAAAATACTCAGGACTGCAACAACGAGACCAAAGGCACAAACATTTTTGCAACATGGTGCCACATTGCTTTCCAGCCGGGTTATGATGGTGTTCTGTGCCTGAATTGCTGGGAGGAGTTGCTCAGAGGAGAATAGAGCCAGGAAGACAGTAGATATTTCGGTCAACTGGGGCTGCTATAACAAAATACTATAGACTTAAGAAACTGAAATTGATGCCTCACAATTCTGGAGGCTGGAAGTCCAAGATCAGGGTGCCAGCATGATTGGGTTCTGGTGAGGGCTCTATTCTTGGTTTGCAGATAACAACTTTCTTGCTGTGTCTTCATATGACATTTTCTTGGTGTGTTCCCTCAGAAAGAGAGACAGAACAAGATCTTTTATAAGGCCACCAACCCTATCAGATTAGGACCATGTTCTTATGCCCTCATTTAACCTTAAGTCCTTCCTGAAAGCCCTGTCTCCAGATATAATCAGACTGGGGATTAGCGCTTCAACATAGGCATTGGAGTGGGGAACACAATTCAGTCCACAGCAGTAGCTCTGCCCACCAGGGAAGCTCCTGAACCATCTGAGCCCAGTTTGTCCATGGACACACGATGTGAGAAGAGGGAACATGAGCTCTGCACCTTTTACAGAGTTTGGGAGAAAGTCATTAAAACAGGGAGGTGGGCAAAGTTGATTTCCATGTTGAGACCAGGAGACTGATTCCAACATGGTTTGTTTGTAATGAACAGTCATTGGACGTGAGCTCAGTGGAAGCACACTGAGAACACGGCAGTGGCATTCTGCATGAAATCTGCCACTTAATCACCTGTCAGTGATTCCTCCACCTCCGGTCAGCTCGGGTCCTTAGGGTGACCTGACACCACCACGAGGACCTTGCCAGCTTCTCCAGGATCCTGAGGCAGCATAATGAAGACGGGCTTGTTTGCTTTAGGGAATCTCTAAGAGTATCATTGGCCTCCTGACATCACCAGCACCTTGGAGACAGGTGACGCAATAGCTGAGGCTGAGGCAGAGGAGCAAAGTTTGACTCCCATTGCATCAGCTGTTCCAAACTGCCCTTAGGTCAGTCCTCACCCTCTCCTATCGCCATGACCAAACAGTCCAGGACTGGCCAGGGGTCTTTGTTTTGAGGCAAGATGTAAAAAAGGTGGTCTGCCTGCCAATATGCCCCTCGCCCACGTCTTGTGCTCTGCAGCACTGGACAGTTCCCAGGGCATCTACACTTTGGACATAGGGGATTCCTCCAGGCAGCAAAAGTGGTACCCATGAGACCAGAACTGGTGGGTGAGGCTGCTCGAGCAGGCAGGGCAAGACTAGGAACCCGGCTCAAACCCAATGCGCACACTTGGACCCTGGGAGGCTGGAGCCTGGGAGCATTGCCGCTCACTCCCCAACCCAGCCTCAGCTCCTCTCATCCAAACTAAAAGGTCCACATCCAGGTCCAATGCATGTGCAAGTAATGTAGATTTTATGGATTTTCTGTAGAAAGAAAAGAATGCCATGTAGTGGTTTAAAAAAGATCACATGCTGTATAGTAGAATTGAACGAAGCTTCCCATCAGTCATATTGTTTCTGCCTCTAGGTTTTAGACCTGACTACCCATTACTGGGTATCCTCTCCTCCTCCCATTTCTTCCCAGAGAACCTTGAAACTCTACCTCTAATCAGCTAAGATTTTTAACTTTATTCATCTGCAAACGTTTATTCCCTCTCTTCAAGACAAACAAGGCTGGGTGCAGTGGCTCATGCCTGTAATCCCAGCCCTTTTGGAGGCCAAGGAGGGAAGTTTGCTTGAGGTCAGGAGTTTGAGACCAGCCTGGGCAACATAGTGACACTCCCCCATCTCCACAAAATTTCCTTCTTTAAAATTAGCAGGGCATGGCATTGTACATCTGTAGTCCTAGCCACTCAGGAGGCTGAGCTGGGAGGATCATTTGAGCCCAGGAATTCAAAGTGGCAGTGAGCCATGCTTTAAGGATAAAAAGCTTTCCTATCCTTTGTTCGGTGTGCTTTCATGGTGAGCAAGTTTGTGAGCGGCACTTTTCTGCAGAAGTAAAAAATTCTTCCCTGAGAATGTCTTTGTTTGAGTGTTCATTTTCTTCATGACTCCGAACTTTTACTTCTAACACCCTGCAACTCCAGTTCATCATGGCCATGAAGGTCAGAGTCAAAGGGAAGTTCAGGCACCACAGGGTAATAAATGCATGAATCTGAGAGAAAGGAACATGGAAATCTGGTTTCAGACCCTCGGGGTGCAGACACTGAAGCCAACGTCAAGTGTGACTTACCTCAAGCGCACTGGAGCGCACCCTTGAAGTTAGTTAATTAGTGATGAGAAAGTATTCACTTACTCTCTGTCCGCCCCGACAGCTCTGAGAAGGAAGTGACTTTCTGTTTCCTTTACCATGGTGCCCTGAATCTCTAGCATCATGCTCCCCCAATACAAACCTGTCTCCCCAAATGCCACCTGACATAGAGCAGGACTCAACAAACATGTATTGATTGGTTGACTGGCCCCAGTTTTATGCCAACTCCAACCCAGCCTATGAATGCATAGATCTTGAAAAAGAAGATTGCGGGGGGTAAATTTAAATTCTGTTAGATGTGCTTCGAGTTCAAAAGCAAGTAAAAGGTCATTAAACTTTGTAATTGCATGTGTGTACATTAAAGTTATTAATGCCGCCAATAAGAGTGCAGATGGGGCAAATTCCTAGAAACATCATCATAATTCTGTAGGCAGGAGATGCTTTAGTGGCTCCATTCTACAGATGGGGAAACCAAGGCCTGACGAAGAGAATGAATTCACCCCAAATCACAGAGCTAACCATGGCAGAGCCAGAATTTCAATCAAATGGACCGGTGTATGCAACTTTCTCTTTGTGTTAGGTTTAGGGGTTCTCTGCGGAGGGCAATAGAGCAGACATCTTACCTTGCCATTGACCTTGCTATGGACCTTGGGGTGATTTCAGGCTAGCTGTGAGCCTCTGTTTCCTCACCCATAAAAAAGAGCCATCAGGAAGTGCTGCACACAGGTCTGGCCATGCAGGACCTCATCAAAATCATCAAGCATAAGGCTGATTGTGCCTAACATCACTTCCAGGAAACGCAAGCCCAGGCTGCTGGCAAGGCAGAAGGCAGGTGAGCATCCAGCAGTCACGGACTGTGAGGCTCTACTCCAGGTCTGGGGAAAGATAACAGGCGAGATGCCCACCGCACCCGAGTGAGGACATTTTACTCTATAAACCTGGGAATGACTTTCTGCTTCTAACAACCAGGTAGGCAGTGTGGCAAAATGTATAGTCAGGGCCTTTGGATTCCAGAGGGAAGGAAGCAAGGATTGTGTTCATTTCTAAGAAATTTCTGGGAGCTACTTTGGTGTTCACAAATACAGGAGGCTTCCTTGAATAGGGCTATGGTCTAAAATAGTTCAGAGAGAAATTTAATAGCAACAATTAGAACACAAAAAAAAAACCTTTCCAGTGACAGCTGTGTAAGTTACAAGAGCCCATTCCCGCATCGTCCTGCCTGATGAGAGATTTTGGCGGGCTGGTGCCTCCAGAGTGGCTTCTCCACGCAAGAGCAATGGACCTGTTCCTGGAAGCTGTTGGAAGTGCAGAATCTCCTTACAGATTCTGAACGTTGGTCTTTTGTCAGATGCACAGTTTGCGGATATTTTCTCCCATTCTGTGGGTTGTTTACTTACTCTGTCAATAGTTTTTGTTTTTTTTTTGTTTTTTGCTATGCTGAAGCTCTCCAGCTTAATTAGAACCCAATTGTCAATTATTGTTCTTGTTTTAATTGCTTTTGAGGACTCAGTCAAAAAGTATTTGCCAAGACTGATGTTGAGAAAGGTATTTCCTAGGTAGGTTTTCTTTTCTTTTCTTTCTTTCTTTCTTTTTTTTTTTTTTTTGAGTTGGAGTTTCCCTCTTATTGCCCAGGCTGGAGTGAAATGGTGCGGTCTCAGCTCACTGCAACCTCCACCTCCTGGGTTCAAGTGATTCTCCTGCCTCAGCCTCCCAAGTAGACGGGATTACACATGTCTGACACCATGCCTGGCTAATTTTTGTATTTTTAGTAAAGATGAGGTTTCACATGTTGGCCAAGCTGATCATGAACTCCTGACCTCAAGTGATCCACCCACTTCCCAAAGTGCCGGAATTATAGGCATGAGCCACCGCATCCGGCTTTCCTAAGTCTTCTTCTAGGATTTTTATAGTTTGAGATTTTACATTTAAATCTTTAATCCATTTTGAGTTAACTTTTGTATATGGTGAAAGATAAAGGTCTAGTTTCATTCTTCTGCGTAAGGCTAGCCAGCTATCCCAACACTATTTATTGAATAGGAATTCCTTTCCCCATTGCTTGCTTTGCTCACCTTTGTCCAAGATAAGATGGTTGTAGGTATGAAGTTCTATTTCTGAGTTTTCCATTCTGTTCTCTTGGTCTGTGTGTCTATTTTGTACCAGTACCATGCTGTCTGGGTTACTGTAGCCACATAGTATAAAGTTGGATAATGTGATGCTTCCAGTTTTGTCCTTTTTACTTAGGATTGCTTTGGCTATTCGAGGTCTCTTTTGGTTCTATAAGAATTTCAGAATAGTTTTTTTCAAATTCCATGAAAAATGACATTGGTAGTTTGATAAGAGTAACATTAAATCTACGAATTGCTTTGGGCAGTATGGGCATTTTAACAATATTGATTCTTCCAATCCCTGAGCATAGAATGTTTTTCCATTTATTTGTATCATCTCTGATTTCCTTCAGCAGCAGTGTTTTGTAGTCCTCCTTGTAGAAGTATTTCACCTCCTTGGCTAGCTATATTCGTGGATATTTCATTTTCTTCGTGGCTGTTGTAAATGGGATTGTGTTCTTGATTTTACCCTCAGCCTGGATGTTATTGGTGTATAGAAATGCACTGATTTTTGTGTATTGATTTTACATCCTTTTGAGGAGGCTTTGGCAGAGTCTTTAGAGTTTTCTCTATGTAGAATCATGTAATCAGTGAAGACAGATAATCTGCCTTCCTCTTCCTCTATTTGGATGCCTTTTATTTCTTTCTCTTGCCTGATCGCTTTGGCTAGGACTTCCAGTCCTATGCTGAATAGGAATGGGGAGAGTGGGACTTTAAACAGATCAACAAGCAGAAAACAGATAGCTCCATTAAAAAATGAGCAAAGGGCATGAACAGACACTTCTCAAAAGAAGACATACAAGCAGCCAACCAAACATGAAAAAAATGCTCATCATCACTATCATCAGAGAAATGCAAATCAAAACCACAATGAGATGCCATCTCACACCAGTCAGAATAGCTATTATTTAAAAGTCAAGAAATGACAGATACTGGCAAGGCTGAGGAGAAAAGAAAATATTTATCACTGTTGGTGGGAATGTACATTAGTTCAGCCGCTATGGAAAGCAGTTTAGAGATTTCTCAGAGAACTTGAACCAGAACTACCACTCCACCCAGCAATCCCATTACTGGGTATATACCCAGAGGAAAGTAACTGATTCTGCCAGAATGGCACATGCATTCACACGTTCATTGTTGTGTTATTCACGGTAGCAAAGGCATGGAGTTAACCTTGATGCCCATAAATGGTGTACTGGATGAAGGAAACGTGGTACATATATACCATGGAATAATGTACAGCCATTAAGAAAACACAAAATCATGTCCTTCACAGGAACGTAGATGTAGCTGGAGGCCATAATTTTAAGTGAAATAATACAGGAATAGAAAACCAAATACTGCATGTTCTCACTTATAAGTGGGTGCTAAACACTGAGCACACATGCAGATAAACATCAGTGAGCTGAGATCACGCCATTGTACTCTAGCCTTGGTGACAATGAGACTCCATCTCAAAAAAAAAAAAAAGCATTGAGAGGATGAGGAAGCAAAATGGGCAATAAAAATGTTCTCCAATTATGGGAAGTCATGTGGTCACCATGCACATTGATAGACACATATTTTATAATGAGGCTTGTCTTCTAAATCACAGAAAATGTCCCTGTGATCACACTGACGAAATATCCCATTGTGTTTTTAAAATTAGGCAAGACACTGTGATTATAATGGCAAACTTGTGTACTTGCACGCGGAAAACTGAGCCTTGGCCAAGTCACTGCTTCCTCAACCTTCAGGGTTTCATCTTTGGATGGTTTTGGCTACCTTGCAAGGTCTTAGAAGGTTAAATTAGATCATGTTAAAGATGCCTAGCGTGTACATAGTGGCAGTTCAATAAATATTTAAACTGAATCTATTTTTGGACACCAGGTGAAAATTGAAGAACAGAAAAGCAGTCCCTTTGTGGTGGTTGTTTTGTGTATACTCTGCTCAGAGGCTGCATTAAAAGGAACAGTTTATCAAATGTATTAAATCCTAAAGTTTAACGATAACGCCAAAGACTGTAGCAGGATATATACAAAACAAATGAGCAAACAACAGCTAAAGTGCAAAGATGCTTACAAAAATATGCAATAAATGCGATGAGAAGAATGAAGTTGGTAAACATTACAGACGCCCTCCTTTCAGCTGCCTCAACAGATCTATTCTCAATCAGTTTCTTGGTGTTCACATGATCTGGGAAATGATTATATAATTTCAAAAGTGTCTGTAAACTACTCATTTGCATCTGATTTCTCAATGTCTAATTTGTGCATCAGTCAAAGCTATGTGTATAAAACCAGCTTTTTAATCAGCCTGTGGAATGTGTATAAGCAAATTAATCTTCCATTTTATGAGAAAAGAATTCATACACTCAGAATTATCATGTGTTTTGCACTTGATGCTCGGAGAAAATGATTTGCACAATTGTGTTAGCATGTGTCTCTATAAACATCCACTCGAAACAGTGCTGCAAAGCCAAGTGGGTGTGCAAATTACAGATGGATTGTGAGTTCCCCCTACCCCCATCCCCATAGCTGTTGTCAACATGGACTAGTGTTTCCGTGGCACATACAGAAGGTGGCTTGAGGAGGCTGTTTGAAAAATAAGGCCTCTTTGCACATTACCTTCATTTGAAAAGGGAAAAAGCAGCAGCTGCCACCTCCGTGGAAACCTGGTAGGGAAGCAGTCCTTGTGTGACTGTGTTCCCATCATAGAAGGAGCAGAGGCATTTCCAACCAGCAGTGGAATTTCCTCATTGCCCCTGACTCTTCCTCATCCCAGGGAGCAGCACCACCCTCTGCTCTGTTACCTGACACCACAAGTCTTGGGGTCTGCAGCTGGTTCTGGTCCACCCCATGCTGCTTCTGCACTCGGTAGCTTCAGGGGCTCAGGTCTGCTCCTGGGTCTGTTTCTAAGGAGCAGTGTGAGGTTGGGTAAGTCACCTCACCTGTGGAGCCTCAGTTTTCTCATCGATGTGGAAAGTAGCTTCAAGGTCCCTTTCAGAGTGTCGATTCTGTGACACACTTAAACAGAAGGCATCCTTCTTCTTCCCGTGGACACAAAGCTTAGGAGCTGTAACCCTGGCCTGAATGTGCAGTGACTCCACTAAGCTGAGCTTCACTGTCATGTGCCATTAAAAGGACCTGCCTGGCTGGGTGCAGTAGTTCCCACCTGTAATCCCAGCATTTTGGAAGGCTGAGACTGGCAGATCACCTGAGATCAGGAGTTCGAGACCAGCCTGCCCAACATGGTGAAACCCCATCTCTACTAAAAATACAAAAATTAGCCAAGTGTGGTGGCACGTGCCTATAATCTCACATACTGGGGAGGATGAGGCAGGAGAATCACTTGAACCCAGGAGGTGGAGGTTGCAGTGAGCCGAGATCGAGCCACTGCATTCCAGCCCGGGCGACGAGAGTGAAACTCAGTCTCAAAAAAAGAAAGGACCTACCTTATTCAGCAGTGCTGCTTCAGGACATGTACCCAGAAGAATCAGAAGCAGCTTATGGAAGAGATGTCGGTACCCCGTGTTCATAGCAGCATTATTTGCCACAGCCAAAAGCTGGAAGCAACCCAAGCGTCCATCAGCAGATGAATGGATGAAGAACATGTGGCATTGACATACAATAAAACATGATGCAGGAAGGAAGCTCTGCACAGGCTAGACTGTGGGTGAATCTTGAGGGCATTATGGTAAATGAAATCAACCCGTCACAAAAGGGCAAACACTGCATGGGGTACCTAACAGAGATTCACAGAAACAGAAAGTAGAATGGTGATCGCCAGGGGCCTAGGGGAGCAAGAAATGGTAGTTGTTTTCTTCAAGCACATGGAGTTTCAGTTTTGCAAGGTGAGAAGAGAGATGGAGATGCCACATCGCACCGTGAATATACTCAACACTTCGCAGTGCTGACGTGCGCAGCTGGAAAGGACCAAGGTGGTAAATGCTGTGCTAGGGGCATCGTACAATTTAAAGGAAAGGACTTGCCTTGGAAGACCCTAACTCTCTCTGTCTTGGCCCCAGGGGAAGCTGTGTATGAACTTGAATAAGGAAACACTTACATTTCTTTTTTTTTTTTTTTTTTTTTTTGAGACGGAGTCTCGCTCTTGTTACCCAGGCTGGAGTGCAATGGCGCGATCTCGGCTCACCGCAACCTCCGCCTCCTGGGTTCAGGCAATTCTCCTGCCTCAGCCTCCTGAGTAGCTGGGATTACAGGCACGCGCCACCGTGCCCAGCTAATTTTTTTGTATTAATAGAGACGGGGTTTCACAATGTTGACCAGGATGGTCTCGATCTCTCGACCTCGTGATCCACCCGCCTCGGCCTCCCAAAGTGCTGGGATTACAGGCTTGAGCCACCGCGCCCGGCCAACACTTACATTTCTAATTCCACTTAACTCGAATTGAAATGTAGGATTTTCTTTCATCATGAATGTAGACAGCAAATTACAGAAGTAGCAAGATCTGTAACTTTGTCACCAAAAGGAATTAGACATTATCCTATTACATTCAAATATTACAAATATATTTAAATATTACTTAAGTTAATCAATAATCCAGAGTTATGGTAGTTAGACCAGCGGCTACACCTTGTTAATTACTTTGTTAAAAAAGAAGCACATATATCCCTATATCACAAATGGTTAAATATCTTGATAACTGCATTTTAATATGACTAGTTCTCTTTGTGCTCTATGTATTATATTGAATACATTTTAGAACATTAAATTAGGCCAAGTGTGGTGGACTCAGACCTGTAATCCCAGTACTTTGGGAGGCCAAGGCGGGCTAATTGCTTGAACCCAGGAGTTCAAGATAAGTCTTGGCAAAATGGTGAAACCCTATCTCTACAAAGAATTTAAAAAGTAGCCAGGTATGGTGGCACATACCTGTAGTCCCAGCTACCCAGGAGGCTGAAGTGGGAGGATCAACTGAGTCTGAGAGGTCAAGGCCGCAGCGAGCCATGATCACACCACTCCACTCCAGCCTGGGCAACAAAGCAAGACTCTAGTCTCAAAAAAAAAAATTTTTTTTAATTAATCCCTGCTTTAAATGAAAATGAAGAAAGCAACAGTGCTTAAATTTTGCACAAAGGGGCTGGTTGTGTGTGTGTGTGTTAAAGTATTTTTTGGTGTGGATACATCTAAGGAGCATCCCATGATGTAGCTCAGTGAAATGTGCAAAGCCTGTGTCTATCTCCGTTGCATTCTCAGCATGAGAAAGTCTCCCCGAAAATGCCCACATCCCCAATCATAGAACCTGTGAAAATGCACCTTATATGGCAAAAGGAACTCTGCATGTGTGATCAAATTAGGGACCTTAAGAAGCGGGGACTTATCCTGGGTTATCCGAGTGAGTTTATTGCAATCACAGGGGTCCTTAAAGCAAAAGAAGGAAGCAGGAGGGCCAGAGATTTGAAGCTGCTACAATGCTTTAAAGACGGAGTAAGGGGACAAGAGACCAAGGAATGTGGGCAGCCTCTAAAAGTCAGAAAAGACAGGGAAACAGACCCTCTCCTAGAACCTGCAGAAAGGAATGCAGCCCTGCCCAACACCTTGATTTTAGCTCAGCAAAACCATTTTCTGACTTTCAGATCTGTAAGACAGATCATTCCAGACCATTACGGTTCTTCCAAATCTGTAAGACAATAAATAGGTATTGTTTTAAGCCACAAAGTTATGGTAATTTCTTACAGCAGCCACTGGAAACCAATACAACATGGGAACTCTGGAATAGTGAATGCTCAGCAGAGACACGAAGGTGGAAGGCAGGGTGCAGGTTTTGCTTACGTGCTTGTCCTCTGGGAAGTAGTACTTCTTCTCTGTCTTCAGTTACAAAAGTTTCACACAACAATTGTTACCCTTGGATAGCACCTGTGGATAAACCCTTATTATCTGTGGTGCACTGCTGTCTTAGTCGAGCCTGGCCTAGGGATTGATAGAACTGATTTCTCAAACTATTAAAGAATCCTGACCTATAGAGGTCATCCCTGAGTAACACTGTAATTTAGGAAAATGTGTGAGTATCATAAAACATTGTGGCTTAGAGAAATTTCCTTCTTGGCAATTCAAGAGGGTGGCCTTTGTGAGGAAAGGAGCAACTGCCCCCGAAAAAGGGAGGGGACAGGTCAGAGGGTAAAAGTTGGGTCCTCAAGGGCAAAGGTGAGGAAAGATGGCCAGGATCGGCTGGTCGCGACTAAGGAACTTTCAGGAAAAGAGGTATCCAGTGTTGAATTTTCATCAGCCCCTGTCCCACCTTTCATTACCCTAAAACTTTGTAAGAGCCTTTAAGAAACACACCCTTGGCTGTGTGTAGTGGCTCACGCCTATAATCCCAGCATGTTGGGAGGCCGAGGCAGGTGGTTCACTTGACCTCAGGAGTTCGAGACTAGCCGGGGCAACATGGTGAAACCCCATCATTACAAAAAATACAAAAAAAAAAAAAAAAAACCTTAAAAAAAAAGAATATTTTTCCTGATGTGCAAAGTAAACAAAATGTGCAGCGGTGCCATTTGCTTAAACTTACTTTTAAACAGATTTTCACATTTATTGGATATCGTTGAAATTAATTTAATGGACTAGGCATGGTGGTTCATGCCTGTAGTCCCAGCTGCTTGTTGTGGGGGGTGGGGGGCTGAAGCAGGAGAATTGGAGGATCGCTGGAGCCCAAGAGGTGGAGGTTGCATTTTGAACAAGATTCTGAAAATTGTGATAAGAGCTATATAGTCTATTAAATTAATTTCAAGGATATCCAATAAATGTGAAAATCTTTTTAAAAGTGACTTTAAGCAAACAGCACTACTGTACATTTTGTTTACTTTACATATCAGGAAAAATATTCTTTTTTTTTTTAAAGACAGGGTCTTGCTCTGTCGCCCAGGCTGGACAGACTGGAGCTCAGTGGTACAATCATAGCTCACTGAAACCTCTAACTCAGGAGCGTCCAATCTTTTGGCTTCCCTGGGTCACACTGGAAGAAGAAGAATTGTCTTGGGCCACACATAAAACACATTAGTACTAACAATAGTTGTTGATGAGCTAAAAAACAAAATCGCAAAAAAAAAAAAAAATCTCATAATGTTTTAAGAAAGTTTACTGATTTGTGTTGGGTCACATTCAAAGCTGTCCAGGGCCTCACGGGGCCCACAGGCTGCGGGTTAGACAAGCTTGCTCTAACTCCTGGGCTCAAGCGATCTTCCCACCTCGGCTTACTGAGTAGCGGGGACTACAGGCAGGTGCTACCATGCCCAGCTAATTTTTTTGTTTTGTTTTGTTTTTAATACAGATGAGGTGTCACTGTGTCACCTAGACTGGTCTTGAACTTCTGGGCTCAAGTGATCCTCCCCGCTTGGCCTCCCGAAGTACTGGGATTATAGTCATGAGTCACCGCACCCCACCAGGAAGATAGATATTCTTTTAAGCCTAGAAATAGGCACAGACTAACCTAAAAAGTATGTATGGTATGTGTGTGAGAGAGTTTACAAATGCATGACATCTTTATTCCTTGAGCCATCATTTACCAAGTATTGCATGTTGTAAGGGACGCATGTTTACCTTGAATGAGGGACCCCTTGAGAGCAAGTTCAGTTCCCACGCTGGCTCTGCTTGTCCTCTCCAGGCAGCCCTTATCTGATGGCCACGACTCATCTTCTAAAATATTATGAGTTTTCTGTTACTGCTGCTCACTGAGTGGCTTACACACACAGGCATTATCCTGTAGTTCTGTAGATCAGAATTCTGATGCAGAGCTCACCACGCTAAAACCAAGAGTGTTCTTCTAGTTAGATGTAAATGTGGATTGAAATACAACAACTGGCTGGATGTGATGGCTCATCCCTATAATCCCAACACTTTAGGAGGCCGAAACACGAGGATCACTTGAACCCAGGAGTTCAAAGACCAGCCTGGGGAAGATACTGAGACCTTATCTCTACAAAAAAACACAAAAAAAGCCAGGCATGGTGGCACACCTGCAGTTGCAGCTACTCGGGAGGCTGAGGCGAGAGGATCCATTGAGTCCAGGAGTTGGAGGCTGCAGTGAGCCATGATCGTGCCACTGTACTCCAGCTTGGGCAACAAAGTGATACACCATTGTTAAAAATCAAAAACAAAAGGCAATTACTGTTACACCTGACAACCCCAAATAGTCGACAGGAAATGCATGTTGGATAGCGGTAAGATTTTATTAATGTGTCACAGGCAGAACAGTGTTCAGAACGGCATTCCCCATCCAAGATGTCCACGTCCTCACATCTAGAACCTACAGGTGTGTGACCTTACATAGCAAAGGGGAATTCAGGTTGCAGATGACCCTGAGATGGGCAGATCACTCTGGATTATTTAGGTGGGCTCTGTATCATCATAGGGGTCCTGAAAAGTGGGAAAGGGAGGCAAAGGAGGAGCTCAGAGTGATGTGATGTGAAAAAGACTCAGCTCACCTTTCCTGGCTTTGAAATAGAGGGAGGAGGGGGCCAGCACCACGGAGTGCAGGTGGCCTTTAGAAGCGGGGCAAGGCAGGGAAACAGATCCTCCTAGAGCCCACAGAAACGAGAGCAGCCCTGCCAGTGCCTTGGGTTTAGCCTGGTGGGCTCTGCATCAGAGTTCTGACCTATAGAACTACAGGATAATGCCTGAGTGTGTAAGCCATCTGGTGAGCAGCAGCAATAGAAAACTCCTAATATTTCAGAAGATGAGTCATGGCCATCAGATAAGGGCTGCCTGGAGAGGACAAGCAGAGCCAGCGTGGGAACTGGACTCGCTCTCAAGGGGTCCCTCATTCAAGGTAAATATGTGTTCCTCACAACATGCAATACTTGGTAAATGATGACTCAAGGGATAAAGAAGTCATGCATTTGTAAGCTCTCTCACACACATACCAGAATTCTTACAGAATCTCACAGAGTTCCAGGAGTGTTATGAGTATCTATAACTGTAGAATGAATTACTCCAACATTTAGTGGCTTAAAACAATGATAATCATTTATTACTTCTCAGAGTTTCCGTGGGTCAGGAATTCTGACAAGGCTTGGAGTGGGCAGCTTGTTTCATTCTACCATATCTAGGGTGTCAGCTGGGAGACCTGAAGCATGAGAGCTGGAATCATCTGAAGGATCTTTTATTTAACTACAGCCTCTCCATGTGGCTTGGGCTTCCTCACAACATGGTGGCCAAGGGCAAGTGGGTGGGGGTAAGGGAGAAGAAATAAGTGGAAACTGTGGTGCTTTCTGTGAGCCAGTCTCAGAAATCCTGCATCACTGCTTTTGCTGCATTCTGTGGTCGGAGAAGTTACATGTTCAGAAAATATGGACCTTTCTATTGCTTCTCATAAAAAAAAAAAAAAAAAAAACAGACAAAAAAACGGAGTAAAACTGATCTACATTCAAATCCTAGCTCAGTCGTCATTTCTTTGCTATGTGAATTAGGAAAGTTGACTAGAACTCTTTGAGCAGTAATAATAGAATGTTTTAGGTATAATAATTTATCTTTTACACATAACAAAACAGACACTTAAAGAGCTCCTTGGCTCTACTGCTGGAATACCAGCTCCAGTTGACAAAGCATAGCATGTGTATCTCATTGATGTTCTCCGCCACCCTGTGAGACACCATGGCTGTCTTCAGTGAACCGAAGAACTGAATGAGGCACTCAATTTCAGCCTAATGACTTACATGGCCAAAGATGGTGTAACAGACTGAACTAGTAGCTGGCTCTGCACTACCTCCCAGAAATGGGATTATACACCTACACCTTTGCCACATAACTTTGCAAGGCCCTCTGCTGTGGTGGGGTGTGTGTCCCTTCCTGACTCAGGGCTCAGTCTTGTGACTTGCCTTGTCTAAGGGGTTATCAGTGGTCTTAAAGTATGCAGCCGCTTGGAATGCACTTGAACACTTGCACACTGGGGCTTATTTTCTTGCACTTCTGCCATCACTAAGATACCAGGTCTAGCCTGGTGGTACCAGGAGGAGAATGAGAGCTCCATCGGGTAGAGCTGAACAGCCCAGCAGAGCCTGCCCTAGATTGGCTGACTCACAGCTGGCCCTAAAAGGATGAGCAAAGTGAATTCTTAAAGTTGTATGCTGCTGAGATTTTGTGAGTGTTTGTTATGCAGCATTTTTGTGAGCAAAGCTAGCTGATACAGATGGCTGGTGAGACCAATACATAGTCAAATGCCCAAACCATTATCTGCAAATACAGTCTATCTGGTCTTCACTGCAGAGTTGTTTCACAAAAAAACAAGGAAAGGAAATTTGATCTGTGGCACTTCTGGATTATTTCTCCTTGCTCCTGCCCTCCTCTCCACCCCCATAGACTCCTCCTGCACTCACCAGGAGCCCAAAGCCTTTATGAGACACTGATTAACCAAAGCTCCCACTGCTGCCTTCACCAAGACCTGCTGGTGACCCCATGCTATATGAATCAAGCTCTGTCATATTACACTCCACACACGTCATATAAAAATCTCGTGAAGCTCTTTATCCAAGTGTGGGAAGGATACCAATGAAATTGGTTCAAGTTCAGGCAAATGGATAAGACACACAAAAGTCTAGAGACACATAATGCTTCGTACATTTCCTAAAACACTTCTTAGAGCTAGTTGAGGTGGAAGAGCTGCGTAGCTGTGTGTAGGATCTGTAGCCATGGAGGGATGAGGAGCATTTTGATGTTTAAAGAGACAGCTGCGTCCAGGTGCGGTACCTCACGCCTGTAGTCCCAGCGCTTCTGGAGGCTGAGATGGGCAGATTGTTTGAGCCCAGGAATTCAAGACCAGCTTGGGCAACATGGCAAAATCCCATCTCTACAAAAAATATGAAAAATACTGTATGGTGGCGTGGTGGCATGTGCCTGTAGTCTCAGTTACTCAGGGGGCTGAGGCAGGAGGGTTGATTAAACTCAGGAAGTTGAGACTGCAGTGAGCTGTGTTCATGCCACTGCACTCCAGCCCAGGCAACAGAGTGAAGCCCTGTCAAATAAATAAATAAATAAATAAATACATAAAGCAATTGCTGTAAAGTTGTTCCTATGAAGCTCACAACTCACACTGCTGTGCATCAGGAGTACAGGACTATCTATGGTTGGTCACTAGCAGAATTGTTAATTCACACTTTTATTTAGGCGTTACCGGAATTATTCATCCAGCTCTTGCTCAGCCACTGAATGTTCATGTGTGTGAGCTCTGTGTTCATGTGTATGAATCATCATGGCTGCCTTTATCCACAGATATTCTGGCTTTTTTTTTCTTTTCAGAGTCTCACTCTGTCACCCAGGATGGAGTGCAGCGGTGTGATCTTGGCTCACTGTAACCTCCACCTCCTGGGTTCAAGTGATTCTCCTGCCTCAGCTCCTCAGCTTCCCGAGTAGCGGGGGCTACAGGCGTGCACCACCATGCCCAGCTAATTTTTGCATTTTTACTAGAGACAGGGTTTCACCATGTTGGCCAGGCTGGTCTTGAACTCTTGACCTCAGGCGATCCACACCCCTCCCCGCCGGCCTCCCAAAGTGCTGGGATTACATGTGTGAGGCACCGCTCCTGGCCTCTCAATTATTCTTTGTTTACAGTCTCAGATTGGATTCAGAAATTGAACACTAGAAGCAATGTTTCTTCAAGAGATAGTCCCCTGGAACGCAAACTCACTAAAGGCAAGCTTCATCTTTCACTTCTGTATTCTTAGAACATAGCACCCTGCCTAGGATACAGTAGACGATCAATAAAGATTTGTTGAATGAATAAATAAGTGACTGAATGAATGAATGAATGAATGGGCTGATCATTCAAACCATCTTTGATATTTCTGGGACAGAAGACATTCATTCCTTTAAGACTCGGCTTGCTCTCACAGTGGAGTTTTCACTCAGAACTTAAAAGTGCCTGGAAGGACTATCACACACACACACACACAGACACACACACACACAGTCACACACAAAGGCTAGAATTCCTGGTTGTATTCACAGAAGATAAATCTGCAGTACATTCCTGGTAAATATCACTGGGTCCTATGTTGCTAGAAAAACTTCCATTTTAGTTCAGCAGATCTTTATTAGGTACCTACTAAGTGCCTGGCATGATGAGAGAACATCTTACAGTAGGAGAGATATCGTTGATTAATTAATTTATTGAATGTTTGTTGCATTACAGTGCTCCAAGCCCTGTGCAAGAGAAATATAGTCTTTGTCTTCATGACAATTACAATTTAATGGGGAAGTCATTTGTTTAGCAAACATTTATTGGGTAGCTACTATGTGTCAGCTGCTGTTATAGGCACTGGGAATAGAATGGGGAGCAAAACAGACAAAAAATAACCCTGGCCCTCGTGGAGCTTATGTGCTAGCGGGGGTCACAAACCGTACCAAAATAAATAAATGTTGGAAACAGATCCTCAGTGCCGCAAAGAACAATCAGCACTGAGACACAAGGATCTCTCAGCAATGCAATTTTTACTTCCTGGACTGCAGGAAGGGTACCCTTGCTAGCCATCTTGCCATGAGAATGCAATGACAAAGGAAAGCAGGCATACTTATTCTTTTTAAAAAAATGTATTTATTATACTTTAAGTTCTGGGGTGCAGATTGAGCAGATTCGTTACATAGGTATACACGTGCCATGGTGGTGGTTTGCTGCATCCATCACCCCGTCATCTACTTTAGGTATTTCTCCTAATGCTATCCCTCCTCAGTCCCCCCACCCACTGCTATTCCTCCCCTAGCTCCCACCCCCTAGGCCCCAGTGTGTGATGTTCCCCTCCCTGTGTTCGTGTGTTCTCATTGTTCAACATCCACTTATGAGCGAGAACATGCGGTGTTTGGTTTTCTCTTCTTGTGTCAGTTAGACATACGTATTCTTTACGCATTTGGGGTTGTCCTTACTCCTGTGTCTGATCTCCTTTGGCTGGAGCCAGACCCCACAATCTAAACTAAAATCTGATTGGCTAACAACTTAAAAGTTTTCTAAACAGATAAAAGCAATGGAGAGCTGGGACATGACTGTGAGCACGTCCAGCACAGATATCTTGGTTAAAGTACAAGGACATAGAATGCACTACGTGCGTGTAAGCACGGCATGTCTCACAGCTACATAGGATAGGGCTTCACAAAGAGTTATTAGCGCACTTATGATTTACTCTTTAACAAGAAAGGAGACTTTAAAGAGGAACTTTTCTACTTCCCTCAGTAAATAAGTAAAGTATCTGGTGAGTTAGACAGCAGTCAGTGCTAAGAAAAACATAAAGCAAGTACGTTCATTTCCCATTGCTGCTATAACGAATTAGCACAGGTTTAGTGACTTAAATGACAAAAATTTATTTTTTTATACTTCCATATAGTTTCTTATATTTTCCAGGTTGTAGAGGCCACCTGCATTCCCTGGCTGGTGGCCCCCTCCTCCATCTTCAAAGCCAGACCAGTGGCATCTTCTAATCTCTCTCTCTCCCTTGTCTTCCTCTCCTCTCTCTCTCCCTTATACCTGTCATCACATCTCCTCTCTTTCCGACCCTTCTGCCTTCCTCGTATAAGGCCTCCTGTGATTAGACTGGGCCCACTCAGGTAATCTGGGATAATGTATCCGTCTCAAGGTCCTTAATTTAATCACATCTGTAAAGTCCTTCGCCACTTAGACTAATATATCTACTGGTTTCAGGGATTAGGATGTGGGCATCTTACGGGACCATCGTTCTTTCTACCTCAGCAAAGAAGGGGGACATGAAGTGTTGGGGAACAGGGCTGACATTTTAGAGAAGATGTCAGGGAAAGTCGCATTGAGAAGGTGGCTTTGGAGCAAATACATAAGGAAGCAATCGTCCTGGTGAAGGAGACAGGGAAGAGCATTCCTGACAGAGAAACAGGTGACAAGAGTCGGGGGTGTGATGGGTGTATTTAGCGGGCAGCAAGGAGGCCAGTGTGGCTGAAGAGGAGAGAATGAGAAGCAAAAAAGAACAGCACCAAATTTTTAGCCTAAGCAAATGGTGGCCTGGAGTTGTCCATGACTGGGATGGAGAAGATTTTTAGGAGATGTAGCGGGCTGGAAGCGGACATGCTGTGGTGAGAGAGACAGTTATGGGCTGGAATATGTCTCCGAAATTCATATGTTAAAGTCCTAACCCCCAGTACCCCAGAATATGACTATATTCAGAGACTGGACCTTGAAAGAGGTGACTAAGCTAAAATGATGTCATTAGGAAGGGGTCTAATCCAATGTAATGGAGTCCTTCTAAGAAGGGGAGATCGGGACATAGACACGGGGAAAGACCACCTGAGGACGCAGTGAGGAGGCAGCATCCACAGGACAAGGAGAAATCAACCCTGCAACAGCTTGAGCTTGGCTCCTTCAGCCTCCAGCATTGTGAGAAAATGTATTTCTGTTAAAGCCATGCAGTTTGTTTTGTTGTTGTTGTTGTTTTGTTTTGTTGGGGTTTTTTTGTTTTTCTTTGTTTTGTTTTGAGACGGTCTCGCTCAGTCCTCCTGGCTAGATTGCAGTGGTATGATCACAGCTTACTGCAACCTTGACCTCCTGGGCTCAAGCCATCCTCCCACCTCAGACTCCTGAGTAGCTGGGACTAGAGGCTTACACCACCATGCCTGGCTAATTGTTGTATTTTTTGTAGAGATGGGGTTTCACCATGTTGCCCAGGCTGGTCTTGAACTCCTGGGCTCAAGCAACCCTCCCAAAGTGTTACATTACAGGCATGAGACATCATGCCCAGCCTGTGGAAGGTTTTTATGGCAGCCCTTGCTGGGTAACACAGGTACATGGGCAGAGGCAGAGACATCAGCTGCCTTTGCTGTGAACTATCTTCTCAAGGATGCTTGCAGAGCAAATAGCCTTGGAAGACAGAGATAATGTTTTCTGCCACAGTCAAGGGTAGTAGACATGCTTACTGTCCATGATTTAAAAAAAGTGTCTCCCTCTGGAGTGAGGGGCAGATACACTTATTGCCCATATGAAAGATCTGGGCTCTCTAAGCTCAGGGTTAAAAACTTATAAAACTTATAAAACTCCTATAGGGCAGCTGACTCCAAGTACAGGCTTCGCCTGGGCTTCATGTTGCCCATGGGAATTGGGGCTTGGTGAACTGGTCCATGAAAATGCTGATATTCTGGCCAATGCCATTATTATGAATAACAAAGTCCTTTGCTTCTGATCTGGGAGTCTCATGTCTTCTGCCAGCATCCATGAATTGTGGCAGGCTAACTCGTTAGCTTACAAGTAGGGGAATAATAGTTCAGCCCCTGAGCAGCTCTTGATAAGAGCTCATGCCTGTAAGGGAGGCCAGATGAGATGGCAGTTATTGGAGGTTTTTGATCAATGGCATGACACACCTTGGCATAGGTTTTATAAATTTCACCAGGTCTGCCGAATTGAGAACACGCTGTAAGGGAACAGGTAGGAAGCAGGGAGCTATTGCAATTGTTAGATCTAGCAATGACCCAGCTAGATCCTGACTTCAGCTGAGTGGTGAGCAGTCGTGGGATTCTGGATCTTTTGAAGGTGGAGCTAGTACCATTTGGGATATGAGAGAATGAGAGGCAAAAAAGAACAGCACCAAATTTTTAGCCTAAGCAAATGGTGGCCTGGAGTTGCCCATGACTGGGATGGAGAAGATTTTTAGGAGATGTAACGGGAGGGGATGGCAGGGTTCAGCTGGCGACTGGACTGCATTTTCCAGCTGGGCATCCAGAGATGTTGAGGATGCAGGTGGATGCGAATTTGTTATTCTGGAATGAAGTCAGGGCTGGAGATACACATAAGGTTTATTAACCTGTGTATAATATTCAAAGTCGTAAGACAGGCGATAACAGCAAATAGCAATGAAAAGAGGCCTAACCATAAGCCCTGGGGCTCTCCATATTTAGAGGTTAGGGGAGTAGAAGAAACCACAAAAGGGATGGGGAAGCCAGAAACATAGCAGGAAGCCCTGGTGAGCACCGGGAGAAGGGGTTTCCTGGAGCACGAGTGATCAGTTGCTGCTGATAGGTCAGGTAGCCTCTTGGTTATTAGAGTTACTTATGCGAGGAAAGCCCGAGGCATGGAGTGATGGCCTCTGACTGTGTCAAGGAGGAGAGGAGCGCAGGCCTGGAATGGTAAAAATACCAGCACATCCCTGGGAAGTGGTGGGACCCAGCCAGTAAGCCAACACTGCTGGATACCGAGGTGCTTAGGCCATAGCAACCTGCTATGTGGGTCGGTGAAGGCACAGCAGGCTTTAAACTGGGGATGCCGGCCGGCCGGTTGTGTTTCAAAAAGACCACTCCGATGGCCGGGGGCAGGGACTCAGCCACTGTCCTCAGTCCAGGACCTGTGGGACCGCCTAGCAGCCCGGGCTTCCGCGAATCTGAAGCGTCCCATTTGCCTCCAGGCTGCGGGACGAGCCTTCTGCGCGCCGCTGCAGTGCGGACCCAGCTCCGCGAGGTCCCCATGGCTGAGCTCAACCGGGGACTGTGGTGGGACGGGCGGGCCAGGGGATAGGGACCCCCGTGGAGGTTGCCGGGCAGGCAGCGGCGCGCAGGAGGCAGCAGCTTGAGATCCACGGCTCAAGTTTTAAAAATTCTGAGGGAGAAGGATGCCTCGAAAGCCTTCATGCTATTCTGTCGCATCTCGCGCCCCTGTCTAAACTTCAGTCCACTCGTGGAGTGTGGCCCCCACGCCGCATGGGCTCAGGAGGCGCGTCGCCTTGGGAAAGAAATCGCATGTATAAAGAGGAAGCACGTGTGCTACTTTGAGAAAAGGAGGCAGAAAGTTACCAAACGCAGGAGGGGGAGGCCCGCAAACCAAGCGAGGCCGTGGGACGCCGGCGAGTCGCAGAGGCTCCTGGAGCCAGCCGCTGGGAAACAAACAAAAACGCAGGCGGGCGGACTCCCGGGCAGCCTCCCCCGTGCCGGGGCGCGGGGGCCGCCGCGAGAACCCGGGCAGGAGCGGGGCGGCGCGGGGCCCAGCCGGCGGGAGGGGTCCCGCACCCCGTCCCCGTGAGAACGCCCGGCGCACCCCTCTGCCCCGGCCCGCCGGGGGCGCGGACTACAAGTCCCAGGAAGCCCAGAGGCAAGCGCAGGGCGGGGCCTGGCGCAATTCCCCGGGATCCGGCGCGCTGGGAAGCGCCGAGGAGGACGCAGCGGCGGCTGCCGGAGGGCGGCGAGCGCGGGCGGGCGGAGCGCGGGCGCGGGCGCAGGCGGAGGCGGAGGCGGGGCTGACGTGGGCCGGAGCCCTGCGTGCCAGGGAGGGGGCCGGCCGGGCAGGCGGCAGGCGGCGCTCGGAGCGGGCTCCGCGGCTTGCACGGCGCCTGCGGCTCGATCCCGGCTCCGCGGGCGGTGCACGGCGGGCTCGCGCGGGGGCCCCCGGCGTGCCGGGCGGCGCAGTACGCAGCGCGCGGACCCACGCCGCCGCCAGGCGCCCGGAGCGGGGCGGCCACACTGCCCGGGGGTCGGCCCTCGGCCCCGGCGCTCGGAGCTCGGCGGCTGCCTGGGCTTTAATGGCTGCTCCGCGGAGCAGCAGCGCCTAAGGCTGGAAGGCGGCTGCGGCGCAGGAAGGCGCCCGAGCAAGCCTCCTCCGGGGCCGGCCGCGCCTGCCGCGGCGCGCTCCATGGGGGCGCGCTCCCCCTGGGCGGCCCGCTGACCCGGGACGCCGGGGCCCGCTCGCTCGCCGGCCGCGCGTCCCAGCCATGAACTGAGCCCGCGGGCCGGCCCCGCGCCTGCTCCGCCCGCGCCTTTCTTCTTGCGCCTCCTCCGCCCGCCGCCGGCGGGCCCGGCTCCCCGGGGGCTGCGGCGCCCGGCTCTCGGCGACCCGCGGGCCCCGGGGCGCGGGGCGGCGGCGGCGGCGGCGGCGGCGGCGGCGGGGGGCGCGCGGCTCCGGGCGCGGCGCCTGCACCATGAACTACCAGCAGCAGCTGGCCAACTCGGCTGCCATCCGGGCCGAGATCCAGCGCTTCGAGTCGGTCCACCCCAACATCTACTCCATCTACGAGCTGCTGGAGCGCGTGGAGGAGCCGGTGCTGCAGAACCAGATCCGGGAGCACGTCATCGCCATCGAAGGTGAGGGCCGGGCCGCCTCGGGGCCTCGGGAAGGCGCGGGCGCCCGCGGCGCGGCGGGGGTGTGCGCTGTGTGCGTGCGGGTGTCCACTCGCGCCGGCCGGGGCGCGCGGCTGCCCCTCCGAGGGAGCACTGCGGCGCCGCTTTTCTCGTTTGCAAGGCCGGGCGATGGTCGCCTGCGCACCGCGCGCCAAGAGCTCCGCGGGAAGATGAATCGCCAGTGTTAATTTGATAATGGACAATAGAGTCTCTCCTACGAGAAAGTGGCTCGGTGCCGCGGCGTCCTGGGCCACCCGAGCGTCCCGGCCCAGCCGACGCCTAGGGGCAGCTAGCTGGAGAAGTTGGCGCCGCCCGACCCGTGACAGGTTACCAGGCCCGGCCTAGGCGTCTTGCTGGACGTTGAAGACGTGTTCTGAGAAGTGCTGCCGCTGGGGGCCAGGCCCAGGCCGGTGTGTTTGGGCGGTGCAGGACTGCCCTCCCGAGTGTCTTTGCTCAATTCAGGGATGCAGTGAACTTAGTGGATGCCCAGAGCCAGCCCCAGCCTCGGGAGCATCGTGTCCAGGCGCAGGTCCCTTTGCCCCTGTGCAGACGCTGACCCCCGAAGTGTGCTTTGTACCAACCAGAAGTCCTACCGGGAGGGGAGGGCGTTCTCCAGCGGAAGGGTCTCGCTTTCATATGTCTGCACTCGGAGGCCACTGAAGCGGTGGGTTCTGTTGCTTGTAAGGGGGGCAGGATATTTGGGTAGAACACCCCTCTTCTCCCACCTCGCATGTCAGGCCATGGCCTTCCAGGACAGCTACAACAGCAGTCTGCCTTCCTGGGCTGTGCCCTCTGCATTTTTGGTGGCTCTCATTTCTCTGCTTCCAGGCTGCTGAAATATTTCCTTGCCTTGTCCCTTTGGTCCTGCCAAGACTCACCTGGGGCACCAGGTGGCATGTGCGTGGGCAGTGTGGAATCATATCCTGGCCACAGTTAAGCAGCACTTTCTCCCCTCTCAGCGCTATGGGCCAGTGATGGTAAAAGGCCTGCAGAGTGACTTGTCCATGATACAGATTGGCCGGTAAGACCTCTATTGAGGAATATTGATAATGGCCCGAGGCCACCAGGAATGTGCCTGAAAGCCTGGTGCTGGCGTTGCCCAGCTTCCTCCCTCTGTGCAGGAGAGGGTATCAGCCCACAGAGAGACTTTGCCTTGGCACTGTGCAGTCTAAACTACTAACCCCAAAGTGCTTTGGTTTGAAACTTGGCCAGTTAGGTGGAGAAGGTGGATGTTGTGTTACTGAGCCCTTGGCATTTGGCAGTCCTGTAGACTTGAACCATGTCCCAGCCAGGCTGGCTGACTGGCAGACTATCCCCATGAGGGACTTGCTAATTCCAGGGGAGGATCCAGATGGAGCTCTAGGCTTATGGGGTCCTGGCCCTTTGTGTGTGTGCGTGTCTCCCATGAGGACACCTGGCTGCTTTGTTGGTGACTTAAGATGTTCCTAGATTCCTCAAGAGACTGGCTCTGTCTGCCTCTGCATGACTTGTGGCGGGAGGCAGTGGGACCTGCACCCATTTGCTGCTGATCGGGTGTTGTTGCAGGAAGGTTCCTCCAGAGCTCCAGCTCTGCGTCTGTTAATGGTAGCTGTGAAGGCTGCACTGTGCTCGTTTCAGGTGGCCCTTCCTGCCTCTTTGGCTGCATCCACAGAAGTCTGATGAAACACTGTGAAAGGGGGCCCCAGGTATTGAAGGCACCTGGCTGAGAGCCTCTCTTGCTGTGTGGAGACCTCTGGCAGAGTGGGGTTCACAACACCTCATTTTAATTTCCCATTCTAGAAGCCGAGCTCTGGGGCCTGAAGCACTTCCAGCAAAGCAGTTTGACTTTCTAGCAAGAGGATGTGGTTGCATTTTTCTTTCTTCCTAAAAAAAAAAAAAAAAAAAAAAAAAAAAAAAGTGCTTGGTTCCTAGATGATGTGGTTTTTTTCTTGACAGCTTGATGCCTACCTTTACGATTTGAGATTCTAGGCCCCTTCTTGGCCAAAATCCTTGTCATTTTTAATAAGGCTTAAAATCAGTGGGTGAGTCTTCTTGGGACTGGGGTGATGCTGTGATTTTTCTCTTAGAAATAGGGATGTCTAGATTGTGTGGGGCTGTAGTTAATTTAGTGAAGCTTAAGAACTGCTCACACATGCCACTGTTCTTTGCATGTTCTTCTGTTATCAACAATGATACCACCTTTCATTTCTGTAGAACTTGAACAGAAATATTCTTGCATCCATAATCTCATCGTGTGGCTTCGCCAACCCTGTGAGGAAAGGCAGGGAGCTTCGTTATCCTCATTTTATGGAGGAGTGGGTGGACGTTCAGGGAGGGATAATGACCTCCTGAACATTTGTCTGAGGTGGTTTAAAGTCTGATCTAAACCAAGAGATCATTTGAATGGAGTTTCTGTCTCCAGTTTGCATGTGGATTTCAGGAACCAGTGCTGGCAACTGAGCCTGCGTCGTAACAGCACAGTAACTGAAGAGGGCTCGCCCCGAGGAGCTGCCCCTGCCTGTGTGTGCACCTTGGAGGTTTTAAAGTCTAACCATTTCCAATCAGGACAGCATGTGCACATCATAACAAACGGCTTAAAAAATCACTTATCCTACCAAATAGAAAACTGGCTTCATTTTAGATTTCCAGCTAGGGTTTTTTTTTTTTTTCCTTCCTCCCTATGTACATACACAAGATTGGGGTCTGACTTTCTTTCAAAGCTTCTTGACTACCATGATGTGGGCACTTTTTAATGTTATGAAAAGCTTTTGAAGATAGGGTTTCTCTTATTGGCACAATATTCCTGCATTTGGCTGCACCCTACTTAAAATTTCCCTGTTTTCTGTAGTCTTCAGGAACTTCTGCTTGTTGGAGTGAGATATGGCCTTGTCCAAGGAAGGGAAGGAGGTTTTGACAAATGCTCATTTCAGAGCGGGTTGAATTGGGTCTAGGTTGGAGCATCTCTTTAACGATGGACTAAATATATTTAAGTTGAAAGAGCCCACCATGGCTCCCAAATAACAGATCTGGACTCCTGTTTGTAGGCATGGGATATGTTTGATTCTGCCCTCAGTCTTGTTTTAAAACATTAGCTTGTCAAGAGAACTTTTTTTCAATACTTATTTTGTACTTTGAGAGGTTTATTCCCCCCCACCCCCCCACCAAATTGCTAGAGTTTAAGGAAGCATTGCTGACAGTTCCAGATTTATCTGATCAGAATTCTGGGGTGTCCCATGGGGCACGGTGTGCTGTGAAACATGGCTGCACCGCTGTATCGTCTCTGGAGTCCTCATGCCCAGAAATGAGCCAGAGACCCACCTCGCCTCCAGTTTCAACAGCATGTGTTAGTTTCCCCCTCTGGTTCTCCCTAGAAAGGTCTGTCTGGGTTTGATGGCATTGAGGTAGATGAGTCAACTGCCTTTATTGTTAAATGAAGCTTGTTCTTTCAAGGGTAAAGCCTCTCTTAGCAGTCGCACATCATAATTCAGCTTGCCGGCAGCAGGACCATGATGCAAGTGATAACCCAGCCAGCTCATTCAGCTGGGCAGCGAGATTCCCAGGTTCCCAGGCATGGCTGGGAATGTTGGCCTTCCTCTGAGGTTGAGCCAGCCCTGAGCCAGCACTCACCCCTCCACACCCCCCCCACCCCCATCCTCACCAGGTGGCCAAACACAGGAAACTCAAGCTCTCCACTGGCCTGGCCTGGTACTTGGCAGGAGAACCCTGCCCTGCACTTTTTAAGGCCATTTTCAAAGGGAGATTCCAGGACTTCTTAGGAGTGTCTGAGCCCCGGTGTTTGGGGGACCTGGGAAGACGGGGCAGGGTTCCCCACTTTGTCCCGTGATACAGCTGCTTTGTTGAGCATTTGTGACCCGCAGAGCTCAGAGTGTCTAATGTGCATCATCTCAGTTCATCCTGTGGCGATCCTGTACACAGATGCCCTGCTGAGGCCCAGAAAGTGTGAGACACTTGTGCAGGAGCAGTGAGCTGGGCCCGTCCGACTCACCTCTGTCGCCATAGGAGATAGAAGTGGAGCCCCTGTTATTCATACTTCCCACAGGCAGTGTGTGCAAAGCATCCCAAGCTTGCTTCCTCCGTCCAAGGCAAGAGGGTATGAGAAGGCCCCAAATAACCGAAAGTATTCTGTTCTCTGTACAGCTGCTGACTGTGACAAAACTTACAGAAGAGTTTGTTTTCATGTGGAAGTGTATTCAGTCTGCTTGATGCAGGTGTGCCTGTTTAGGGAAACAAACATTTTTTATTTCCTGCCACGGATAAGTGTCATGTTTCTTTGTCACCATTGGCCATGTTCATAATCCTTCAAGTTGAATAAAGGGTGGCAGGTTTGCAGGCTCCTCCTTAAAAATAACGCTCAGTTGGCGTTTAGTTGCTTCCAGGTGAGCTCCGGTACCTTACCGGCACCCAGGGCCTCCACAGTGCGGGCGTTCCTTGTCAGTCCAGCTTATTCGTGCCTCTTAGCTGTGGCGCATGTGCTCTTCGAGATGCCACCTTCCGTGCCTGCTGCCCTGTGAGGCCTGGTCTGTGTTGGTGTCATCCATGACCAGCCTTG
The DNA here is from genome assembly GCF_030222135.1 of Aotus nancymaae. NCBI lineage: Eukaryota > Metazoa > Chordata > Mammalia > Primates > Aotidae > Aotus > Aotus nancymaae. Next base: position 794,440 of record NW_026988444.1, read on the forward strand.
CCTCATGAGAATTAAGGCCCTCCTGCTCTCTGCCCACCCCATTTGGCTTGCCTACTTAACCCCACTCCAGCTGGGAGGACTGGAAGCTGGTTGAGGGCAGAAATCAGGTCGTGTTCATTTTCGTATCCTCAGTGGTTTGAGAGATCATGCCTGGCCCTTGAAGGATGCCCAGGGATTGTTTGCTGGGTGGCTGACTTGCCAGAGGGTCCTTTCGAAAGCTCCTTCTTGGTAGGATAAACAGTGTTTATACGCTGCAGAAGTGAGGGCACTTTGAAACGTCCCCAGAGCACAGGAGTTAGGGTTTAGATATACCTTTTGGATTTGGTGGGTTAGCTTGGTGGGAACTCAGTGTCATGTGGTGTTTGGGATGGAGGTGAAATTTTCTTTACTGTATGTAGGAGAAGCAAAAGATTTGCCTGCTAAATCTTGGCAGCTTTTTTAGATCAGCTGTCTACAACAGGTTGGTGTTTATGTTGGGTGTAAGTGAATTTCAGACATAGAATCAATATTGAGAGGACAAACAGGTGACAGCCTGCGTCACTGCCATGATGTAGTACCTTCGGTGTCACACTGAGAGCAGTGGGTCTCACACATGTGTGTCAGGTTGCATTGAGGGCTGGTGGAAACAGATCGCCGGCCCCTCCGATACCCTCTGAGTTTCTAGTTCTGTAGGTTTGGAGCAGGAGCCAAGGATGTGCCTCTCTAACAAGTGTCCTGAGGATGCGATGCCCTGGTCCAGGGACCACCCTTGGGTAAGCATTGATGTGGCATCTTCTCTGGGCCATTACTTCTTCTTCCAAGCTGCACTTGTAGCCAGTGAAAAGGGTTTCCTATCAGCCCACTGCGGGTTGCAGGTGAAGACACCAAAGGCCAGCGGCTCAGGGAGTTACCTGTGGTCACACAGGCTAAGTGTGGGGGAGGAGGGGTTTAAACCAGGTCCGAATGGTTTCATGCTGGTGTTCATGTGGTCTCCATGATGCTATCTGAAAAGGAGCTGAATGCCAGGTGAGGGGACCTGTCAGGCCAGACCCCCTTAAATTGTATTAGGGATGTCACCAGATTCAAGAGACTGGAGAAGAGACCTAGAGCCAGCAAACAAAAGACAGAGGGCTTCTCAGGGGAATTTACCTACAGAGTTGTAGCTGGAGGCGTGCTGGGCGGGAGAAGCACTGCTGCCTGCTTTCAGAAAGCGTGCACTTGAGACAGCATTTTCACTCAACACCCTCCCCTCTGGCAGCCACCACCCAGCGACCTTCTTTTAACCCAATCAGAGAGTCTCAGTACTCTGTATGGCCTGCGTTCCACGGGACAGGCTAGGGGCTTAGATGTTCCTCAGAGGTAAGGAATGAGTCTGCTTTGGCCACTCCCAGATTCCTCAGCTCAGAATCCCGAACACACGTTCAGGTGCACCTGCCGTGCAGGGCCATTCTCAGGGTCTGCTTCAGTCTCTGCTGTTAGGTGCATCTGCCCCCGACCAGGCTGCGTTTCTGTGACACGGTGGCATGGCGGATGGACATTGCCAAGAGAATCTGGTCGGAGAGTGGAGGCAGCTGGTGTCCATTTCCTTCTAGTCTCATTCTGTCGTTTTGCAGATTTACCTTCTTGCCTTTTGGAGATTGTTGCTTTTTAATGTAGTCTCATGTATATTGAGATGGGATTCTTCAATATTCACTTGTATAATATGGCAGATGACACACTTTGTTACGAATATTTCCAAGCTGAAAGGGCATTTCTGTGAAAGAGAGGAGCTAGATGTTACTAGAGCTTAAAAGAGCTGTTGCGGGGGCCTGAAGGCAGTGACTCAGAAGGGAGAGAAGCGGTGAGGGCAGCTGCAGGAACCTTCAGAACAAAACCTGCAGCCCTCTTGCTACTACCTCTTGTTTTTTGCCTAAATCAGGCGTTTTATTTTGTTAAGATGAAAATCCCTTATTTTGCATCCTTTTTTTCGTATGCCCTGCAGGTGTTTATAGTTTGTGAGTCTCACTCTGGCTTGTTTTAACCACGGATTTCGTTTTGTCTCGTGCTTCTCTGCACTCTAGCAAACCTGTGTCCCCCTCCCTGCCCCCTTCCCAGTCCTCCAGACCCTTCCAGTCCTTAGCTTAAGTGATTGAGTCTGGCAAAGCGGATGAGGCTTAGCTATTTTTAAAATCCAGGGTTTGAGGTTCTGATCTGGTGCTTAGCTACATAATTCCTTCCCTTTGTTAAGTACCTTTCTCTGAGAAACAAAATGCACTCTACAGATGTTAATCTCTAATCTTTGCAGCATCTGTTATTTTTGTTCAGGGGTACGAGTGCTTTGTGTGTGCTGCAGAGAGCCCTGGCCTGGAAGCTCTGTGCTTCTCAGGGGCTGAGAGGGATTTTGGGGTCCCATTTCATAGTGTGAGCTTATGTCTTTCCCAAGATGCAGTGACCACCCATCGGGAGGCAGGGCTGGCATTGTCTGTTGGGTCCAGTCCCTCTATCTTCCAGGGCCTTTCTCACCACAAAGGACCAGAAAGGCCCTGGAAGATACAGGGACTGGACCCATCAGACAGTGCGTATCGTGCTTGTGTCTGGGACCTGGGGAGGGAAGGAAAACAAATGCCACCCCCTGCAGAAGAGATCGTTTGAATAACCAACCAGATAGCTTGTTTGTGTGCGAGCTTGGGACATTTTCCATAAAGAACAGACTAAATATAGGCTCGAGGGTGGGGGCCGGGGCCGGGGAGGGGGCTGTCACCGCTCTCTCCAGTGTTGTTTCTTCTGTTGGTAACCAGAACTTGCCACCAGCCCGAACAGGTGGCCACCCTGCGCTCTCTGGGAACAGATTGGTGTTTTTGTTTAACCAGGGGCTCATTTGCAAATTTCACACTTCTCCCGCTGTTTGATGGGGATTGTCTTTTTTTGGGCTACAGTGTTGGAGTATTTGTACAGTGTTTCTACACAAGCAACTGTCTAATCTTTAGAAACTGCTCATGCCGTCTGGTTGTCATTAGCATCATGGTTAGAAGCTTTTATTTCCTTTTTTTTTTTTTTTTTTAAAGGGTGGGAAAACACTTTTCATGGTTCTGGGAGAAGAATTTCAAATAATTACTGGCCGTGTTCACAAATGATTTATGTTTGGTCTTAGAATGTCAACATTCAACAGGCTCTAGCAAATACAGCCATGTTGATTCCCAGCTCAGGACCCATTCTCACTCAGATAATAGTCCTAAAGGCAGAACGGTGTCTTTAGAAAGTAAATTTAGCTTCAATTCAGTAAGTTTTAGTTTTAGCCAGTATGGACTTAAGAGTATTGAGGATACTTGAAAGAAGTTAAAAAATTAAATACAAAATATGAATGCCTGCAACACATATCCACAAGACCTACCCTTTTTTCAGGAAAGAGTTCTCGCTTCTTAAATGTCACCTTGGGGGCATGCCCTCCATGTGACGGTGCCCTGCAGCAGGATTGGTATTGTTGGAAGTGCTGGCTAGCTTATGTAATGAAAAAGAAATTGATTTGGAAAGAGCTGATTGCCCTGAACTTCCATCCTGTTTGTGTGTCGAGCTGCCCTTTTCAGTGGGGGAGAATCCAGCCTCTTTTCCAGGGAGGGCGCTTCCGGAAGCCTCTGCCCACCCTTTGTTGTTGTTTTGGAAGGGCTCTCTGGGGTGTTGCCGTGAGCCGGATCGAGTGTCTGCTTCTGTTCTGACACTGCTCCTACTGGAAGTTCAGGCTGGTGAACCTGATTTGGGAGGGGATGGTGTAGTTAGCGGGGAACAGCATTGTGTTAATTTTAGCTTCAACAATCAAGCCTGGGTCTTGGAGTGTTCATGTAGTACCTGAAGTTGGGTTTGGAATTGGTGGGACTGAGACCACTTCAAACTCTCTTTATTTCTTGGAACTTTTTAGTACTTATTTTTGAGACAGAGTCTCACTCTGTTGCTCAGGCTGGAGTGCAGTGGCACTTTTGGGGCTCACCATAGCCTCAACCTCCAGACTCAAGTGATCCTCCCACCTCAGCCCCTCACATAGCTGGGACTACAGGTGTGTGCCACGTCTGGCTAATTCTTTGTATTTTTAGTAGAGACAGGGTTTTGCCATGTTGCCCAGGCTGGTCTTCAACTTCTAGACTCAAGCAATCTGCCTGCCTCAGCCTCCCAGGTGCTGGGATTACAGGCATGAGCCACCACGACTGGCCTAATTTTTAATTTTTGAGACAGTCTCTCTCCGTCAATCAGGCTGAAGTACAGTGGCACGATCATGGCTCACTGAAGCCTTGCCCTCCTGAAGCGATCCTCCTGCCTCAGCCTTCCAAGTAGCTGGGACCACAGGCACATACCACCATGCCCGATTAACATATATTTTTTAAATTTTTTATAGAGATGGGGTTTTGCTATGTTGCCTTGGCCTCCCGAAGTCTTAGAATTACAGGCTTGAGCCACCTCGCCCAGCCTCGTGCTCCCTTTTTCTGACACATCACGTAAAGATGCCCGAGTGATGGAGAAAGTTTTCACAAGGATGTGTGACCAGCATCCTGTTCAGTGGCCAGCACAGACTCACCTGTCTTGAGGGTCGTTAGAAATTGTAGTGCCCATTTATTGATCTCTTCTGCTGGTGGCGTGCGTTTGAGGGGTTGCCCGTTTGGGGCGATTGTGAATAGCACCACTGTGCAGATTCTTGCGTGCCTTTTGGTGCCCAGATGGCCTCATTTCCGCCTGGCATGTGCTGGGCTGTGTCTGTTTCTCTCTGCTGTTTGGACGTAGCTGCTCTGAAGCCGTTCCTCCAGCCCTGCAGCCCCTACCTGGGGAAACCTTCCAGTGCTTTCCAGGCTCATTTGATGACACTCAGGATGGCCTTTGTCTCCCTCTGCTGATTTTCATTCTTTTAGTTGTTTGTTCATAAACAAATATTTGCATGGCTAATACATTTCCAGCGCTGTCTTGGAGATGAGGTTTTTAAACTTTCGGATTGTCTGCAGGCTGTTAATTCCTTGTTAGTTGAATAATGACGGCTCTGTGAATGGAGCTGCATGAGCGAAATCTCTCACCAGGAAGAGGGTGCAGTTCCCCTGGGGATGGAACAGGCCCTTTGGCTCTCCTTGGCTCTAGGCAGAGCTCAATCATCAGCTGGGGGCCTCTTTCTGGCTGAACCCCAAGCAGCCCCAGTCCATCTCTGTGCTGGGAGTTAGATAACCCACCGGAACTGTGTCGGTATTTGAAAGGAAATTCATTTTGTATGCTTGGGCTCAACTGTGTTATGGCTTTAATAGTTACGTATTAGCATTATTCAGTTTTTGTTGTTTGTAGCAATTATGCTGAAGACAACAAAAGAAAAAAAAAGCTAAGTGTTGCCAACTCATGGGGTAATTTTCTTTGTCCCGGCTGCTGTGTCCTGGGAGCTGCCCATCCCCCTCCACAAAGGCCAGGGCTAAACAAGGCCAGAGCCAGGAAGGACATGGGGGCCATGGGTTGAGGGCAGTGTGTGCGTGTGTGGATTTCTCTGGTGGCTTTCCAATGGCAAATATTTATTTTGAGGGATGGTATTGGGAGGACCAAGTTTATACTCACTTTGTTTAGTAGGGGAAGTGGCTAATGTGAGAATCAATAGACAAGATTTTATCAAGCCCCTGTCCTGGGCAGAGCCCCGTGTTTGAAGCTGGGAGGACAGGCAGATGTATGGGACATTCAGGGGCCTTCAGACCTCACCCAGGAGGCCACTGATACACGCAGAAACCACAGCCACACAAGGCTGTGTGGGAGGGGCCTGGGGGATGGGGCGGAGTCCAGGAAGGGATCCTGAAAGCCAGGTAGGAGTCAGGAGGGCTTTCCAGGACAGCGGGTACTAGGACTGGAGCATCCAGAACAGAGTCTCTTCAGCCTGGGAGAGCGGGGTGGGTGACCAAATGATGGGTGATCCTTGACAGCCCCGAGAGCAGGCTGGGAGCCCTTTTATTGGACAGCAGGAACTACTGGTTATGGATCCTGCTTGGAGAGGGAGTGGTTTTTTTTTTTTTTTTTTTTTTAAGATGGAGTCTTGTTCTGTCACCCAGACTGGAGTGCAGTGGCTCGATCTCAGCTCACTGCAACCTTTGCCTCCAGGTTCAGGTGATTCTCCTGCCTCAGCCTCCCGAGTAGCAGGACTGCAGACATGTACCACCACACCTGGCTAATTTTTGTATTTTTAGTAGAGATGAGGTTTCACCATGTTGGTTAAGCTGGTCTAGAGCTCCTGACCTCAGGTGATCTGCCTGCCTTGGTCTCCCAAAGTGCTGGGATTACAGATGTGAGCCACTGCGCCCGGCCTGGAGTGCTTTGATATTCAGCTGTTACCATGTGGGATGGAGATGCTGGTGGCCAGGGGTCTGGGCTTTGAACAGCATGAGGGCTCTTGTAAGAGAGGGGGCTCATTGCAGGCTGTGTTTCCAGAAATGTGTGTTTAGAAGATCCGTTTTCCATGGTTACTGTTACCTTGGCTCTTGTTACATAACTTTTGTTAGATCCAGATACTAATTTTTTTTTTTTTTAGTTTTCTTTTTTTTTTTTTCTTTTGAGACGAAGTCTTGCTCTGTCACCCAGGCTAGAATGCAGTGGCATGATCTCAGCTAACTGCAATCTTTGCCTCCTGGGTTCAAGTGATTCTCCTGGCTCAGCCTCCTGAATAGCTGGGATCATGCCAGGTGCCCACCACCACACCCAGCTAATTTTTGTATTTTTAGTAGAGATGAGGTTTTACCATGTTGGCCAGTCTGGTCTCGAACGCCTGACCTCAGGTGATCCGCCTGCCTTGGCCTCCCAAAGTGTTGGGATTACAGGTGTGAGGCACCACATCCAGCCCTATTTTTCTTTATTTTTTATTTTCTAAGCTTGGGTTTCAATATCATAAAAAATTTGAGGCAGGAAGTGGTGGCTGATGCCTGCAATCTCAGCACTTTGGGAGGCCGAGGTGGGAGGATTGCTTGAGGCCAGGAGTTTGAGACCAGCCTAGGCACAGTGGCGAGTGCCTTTTGTACGAGCTACTTGGGTGGCTGAGGCAGGAGGATCGCTTGAGCCAAGGAGTAGCAGGCTGCAGTGAGCTATGATTGCGGCATTGCACTCCAGCCTGGGTGATGGTGAGATCTTGTCTCAAAATAAAAAAAAAAAAAAAATTGAACCATGATGACTATGATATTGTCTTTTGGGGGCTTTCTGGACATAAAATTAGGAATTTTATTTAGAAACTTCAATTTTTTTGTCCAAGAGTTTCTCCCTTATTTTGAAAATACGATACCACCTGGCACATTCTTGGATAGGAGCTGCCAGAAGCCGGGTCTGTGTGGGCAGGGCCAGTGAGACTCAAAGCCACACGTGAAAGCGCAGCGTGCACTTTTGCTTTCCTCAGCCCACGTCCAGGCTCATCATCTTTCCCGTGTGGACGGTTTGCAAAGTGGGAGGGAATGAGGGCTGGGGCCTCGGGAAGTGAACGGCAGAGCAGGTGGCGTGGAGACCTCAGCCGTCTGCCCACATGGTATGGCAAAGTTTGTTTTGATGCTTTTTTCTTCCAGTCTTGTGTACATTATCATCTCTTACAGGACTTGAGCTTGGAGGGAGTGGCCACTTGCTGAGTCTTGACTCCATGGAGCAGCCGTTCACGCTTGTGCTGGGGCGACCCAGCCTTGGGTCTTCCTGCTGTTTCTCTAGGTGACTGCTCTGCAGTCATGAGTCGTCTCTTTAATGCCGAGCGTCAGTACCTGCACAGCCCTGAATGAAGCAGCTGCTCAGAATCTGTCTTGTCATCGATAGATGGACAGTTGCCAAGTGTTCCGTGTGCTGCACCCATTGGTGCCAACCGACTAAGGAGTTTTTGTCCCCGTCACCCTGTCCCCATGGTTCTATTCAGACATTAGTTATGAATCCGTGTTTAGGACGAGAAGAGGTTAACAGTGAGGAGGATGAGTGAGAAGCTAGCAGGAGTATGGGTGGTAATGGGTGATGGCAGGGGAGCACTGGCGGAGGAGTCGGGGGCACCCCTCTGGACTGGGGCATAGCTCTGCTCTAGCAGTCGGGTGCGGTTTTGCCTTGTAAGTGACACCATTGCCTGCAGGCATCTCTGACAGCTGCTCCTGCTCCAGATTCCAGAAATTTCTGCGGAACATTTCCTGAACCATTCTCCTGGTTTCTTCCCTTCCCCTCATTGAATAAAATCCGTAATAGCACCTGCCGCTTGACTGTTTGTCTCTGCAGGATGCCGTGATCAGGGCTGGATGCACTTTGTGTCATTTGATTATCCTGGTCACTGCCAGACAGGTGTAGAACCCTCATTTGGCAGGACAGGAGCCTGAAGCCTGGAGCGTTTAAAGTCTTGCCCAAATCCATCTGCTCCTGAAGGTGGCAGAGTCGGGATTTGAACTCAGGACCCATGGACACCAGCCGCCCCTGGGTTTTTATTTTCATTTAAAAAACTTTCAGTTTCAGGGGTACACATGCAGGTGTGTTATCTAGGTAAGTTATGTGTCGTGGGGGTCTGGTGTACAGATTTTTTCATCACTCTCTTAGTAAGCATAGCACCTGGTAGCTAGTTTTCCAGTCCTTTCCCTCCTCCCATCCTCCACCCTCAAGTAGGCCTCAGCGTCTGTTGTTCCTTTCTTTGTGTCAATGTTTAGCTCAAGTGAGAACATGGAATATTTGGTTTTCTGTTCCTGAGTTGGTTTGCTTATGATACTGGCCTCCAGCTCCATCCGTATTGTTGCACGGGACATGATCTCATTCTTTTTTATGGCTGTATAGTATTCCATGATGTATGTGTACCACATTTTCTTTATCCAGCCCACCATTGATGGGCATTTTGGTTGATTCCATGTCTTTGCTATTGTGGATAGTGCCACACCACAGTGAACACACACCTGCATGTGTCTTTATGGTAGAACAATGTATATTCCTTCAGATATGTACCAGGTAAAGCCACTTACGGTTTTGATGTTTTAATAAAGCAGAAAAGGAAACTTCAAAAATCTGCCCATACTTCTGCGAAGTACTTGGGGAATTCTCTCCGAAGTTTGCAGCTCTCCTGCAGATTTCGATTTGTGATTTGAAACTCACATTCACACTCAGTTTTTTACTCACCAAGGTTATAAAGAAAATAGCAGCTGTTGGTTCACTTTTATTCCCTTGCTGAGAGCTGGTGGCGGCTGGGATGCTGACTGACGGTTTTGATTACATGAGGAGGAGGCACGGAGGCAAGCTGCCTGCCTGCGATTACAGGTTCTGCAGTCTAGGAGGAGGGCGGATTTTCAAACAGCATGCCTTCGAAAATTTACCCGAGTTTAGGAAATCTGTAACACCTTTAATCCTAGCTAGTGAAAATACAGCTGAAATTTAAGACACGCCAGTTCTATGACATTTTAATAATGGAGATGTTAGTGAACAGTTCACTTTTTACACATGTAGATAGAAGTTACTTTCCCCTGTGCTGTAATTAGCAAAAGAGGGAGAAAGGGGTGCCCTGGGCATCAAAGCGGTTTGCCTGGGGTCACACAGGACGGTGGCAGAGCCGGAAATGGCAGAATGCAGTGCACGGGCCTGATGCTGAGTGTGTCACCAAACTCTTCACTGCTTTAGTCGGGGGAGTGGTGGTGGCTGCGCTCGCTGCTTCCCACTCACTGGCGTCCTCGCAGCGTGGGGCGTGTGCGGCACTGCCTGAGAGCGCTCACCTGCCTGAACCAGACTTACCTAGAGGGTGGTGTGAACTCATGTGATGGGAATGATTACTGGCAGTTACTGTGAAAATTATTGGTGGGTTTTATAGTTGCAGTGCTTTTTCTGCACTCATTTGATTTTTGTCTACTACTTTATACAGTTATAGAGGTGTGATTTTTATATATTTTTTTTTGATGGAGTCTGGCTCTGTCACCCAGGCCGTAGTGCAGTGGTGCGATCTTGGCTCACAGTAATCTCTGCCTCCCGGGTTCCTGGGTTCAAGCAATTCTCCTGCCTCAGCCTCCTGAGTAGCTGGGATTACAGGCATCCGCACCATGCCCAGTTCATTTTTGTGTTTTTAGCAGAGACAGGGTTTCACCATGTTGACCTGGCTGGTCTTGAACTCCTGATCTCAAGTGATCCGACCTCTTTGGCCTCTCAAAATGCTGGGATTATAGACGTGAGCCACCGCGCCTGGCCAGAGGTGTGATTTACAAACTCCAACTCTTGAAAGTTTACCATTTGATGAGTTTGGGCCTCTGAGGTGTGGAAGGTGACCATTCCCCGCACCCCTAACACTTCCTCGTGCCCCTTTGCAACCTGCACCACCCCTGCCGTCTGCTTGCACCCATCTGCTCTCTGTCACTGTGGATTAGCTTGCATTTTTCAGAATTACGTAGAAATAAAATCATGGAGTAAAAAGGGAGTTTCTAGCCCCTGGGCCATGGACCGGTATGGCCCCATTAGGAACCAGGCCACACAGCAGGAGGTAAATGGAGGGCCAGCAAGTGAGGCTTCATCTGTATTTACAGCCACTCCCTGTGGCTCGAGTTACTCCTTGAGCTCTACCTCCTGTCAGATCAGTGGTGGCATGAGATTCTCATAAGAGTACAAACCCTACTATGAAGAGTACAAACCCTACTATGAACTGCACATCTGAGGGATCTAGATTTGGCACTCCTTATGAGAATCTAGTGCCTCATGATCTGTCACTGTCTCCCGTCCCCCCCAGATGGGACCGTCTAGTTGCAGGAAAACAAGCTCAAGGCTCCCACTGATCCTATGTTATGGTGAGTTGTAGAATTACTTCATTATATATTACAATGCAGTAGTAATAGAACTAAAGTGCACAATAAATGTAATGCACTTGAATCATCATGAAACCACCCCCCTGCCTCCCGTCAGTGGAAAAATTGTCTTCCATGAAACTAGTCCCTGGTGCCAAAAAGGTTAGGGACTGCTGCGGTAAAGGACCCCTTCTTTGACTGGCTTCATTCAGTCAACGTGATGATTTTTAGGGTCATTCAAGTTGTCGTGTATGTCAGTAGCTTTTTCTTTTTCATTGCTGAGTAATGTTCCATTGTATGGACTTACCACAGTGTGTTTATCCTGCGGATGGATATTGATGGAGTTGTTTCCAGTTCTTGGCTTTTACACATAAAGCTGCTGCGAGCATTCACACACAAGTCTTCATATGGGCACATACCTAGGAGTGGAGTGGCTGGGAGATGTGACAGGTGTATATTTAACTTTTACATAAACTGCATGCTTTCCAAATCAGATGGTTTTACCCTCCTGCCAGCGGTGTGAGAGTGTCCACTTTGGGCTTAAGTTCAGCAGGCTTCTGTCAGTGATGGGATAGAGCGTCTGCCCTCTGTGTCTCATGGGCTGTGAAGTATCTTGTACTGATGGGGGCAGTGGGAGGCTGTAGGGGTGAGGCTGAGGAGGGAAAGGAGAAGCCTGAGAAACAGGCGTAGACTGAAGACCACCTTAGAAGGTTGCAGAGCCTGAGGGAGCGGAGCTAATGTGCCTCTCCTTGTGACCTGTGGCCTCAGTTTCCCTGTCTGTAAATTCAGATGTTTGGCCAAGATTAGTGGTTTTCAACATGGTGCTGGGTTGGGTGGGTATGGCACGCAAGCATTGTAGCCCCCAAGAGGACATTTGGCAATGTCTAGGGCAGTTTTTGGTTTGTCACAACTGTGGTGTGGCGTGGTTGTTACTGGCACATGGCAGGTGGAGGTGAGGGACGCTGCCCAAGATCCCGCAATGCCCAGGCAGCCCTGAGTCTCTGTCATGCTGAGACTGAGAGTCCCCAGGTCACATGAGCTCCGTGACCCCCTCAGCCTCTGATCACACCCACCAAGGGTCACTGTGGCACACACTTCTGTTTCAGGTGGGAACTGGTGGAATTATCTAGAGGTGTGTCTACCTGTTTAGAGACGGTCCCATCTGGGGGGGACAGGAGACAGTGACAGATCATGAGGCAAGGATGCCTGGTTCCCTGGGGTCTGATCCAGGCCCTAAGGGAGGGGGCAGCCAGGCCCTAAGGGAGGGGGCTCAGCCTGCTCCTGGCCCACAGGTGTTCCGCGAAACTGGCTTCAGTGGGAATGTGACTTTCCCTCACTTCTCCCATTGCCTGAGTCGGCAAATTCCATCTAGCTCTTTATGACTAACTGCCTGGCAGCCTGAACTCAGGGCAGTTCCTAACGAACTTCTTTGATTATTAACCTATGCTGGGCTCAGGGAAATTACTCACTTGTTTTGTGGCCAAGAGAAAATCTCCTGGAAACTTGTATGTATAAATCTTTTTGACGACTCCACATTCAAGGGAGTTCCCCTGGCAGTTCCTCTACTTGTAGCGTGGGGAGAAAAACCCATGTAATTACCCCAGACTGTGGATTTTGTTCCTAACAAAGCTTTTCATAGAAAAGCTTATGAGATTCAGTGTGTGTGTGTGTGAGAGGGTGTGTGTGAATATGTGTGTGTTTGAATGTGAGTGATTGTGGTGATGGTCATTGTCCACATCAGTGGCCATGTCAGTCACTTCTTGATCTGTTGCTGCATCAGCAAAATTCTGTTTCAAGTGGGAACTGGTGGAATTATCTAGAGGCGTGTCTACCTGCGTGCCCAGAGGGGCCCGCCTTCTCGGTGAGCAAGGATACCTGGTTCCCTGGGGTCTGATCCAGGCCCCCAAGAGGGGGCAGCCAGGAGCCACAGGCGGTTCAGCCAGCTCCGGCCCACAGGTGTTCTCATTAGGGAGTTTGGGTATCTGTTTTTTAACTTTTAGGGGAGAATACCAAGGTTGGGAAACACTGGTTTTGTTGACACAAGAGTAAGAAGACTGGTCAGGCACATTGGCTCACACCTGTGATCCCAACACTTTGGGAGGCTGAGGTAGAAGGATTGCCTGAAGCTAGGCGTTCAAGACCAGCCTGAGTAACATAGGGAGACCCCCATTTCTACCCTCTTGCCCCCCAAAAAAGCCAGGTGTGTTGGTGCTGCCTGTGATTCCAGCCGCTCAGGAGGCTGAGGTGGGAGAATTGCTTGAGCCCAGAAGGTTGAGGCTACAGTGAGCCATGAGTGTACCACCACCCTCCAACCTGGGCACAGAGTGAGACCCTATCACCAAAAAATAAATACATATGTACATACACGCGTACATACAAACCATGCGTGTCCTCCCCCATTTTTGCCTTGATTTCACTGTTAGGATTCACCATAGTGTGGGCATCTGGGTAGAGGCATCTGAACTGGAGGTAGATGACAAGCTCCCTGGGCCTCCCACCCTGCACGCCTCTGCTCAGTGGCTCCTGGGTCCCTCCTGACCATGTAACCTTTGTGCCAGCCAGAGAACCTGCCCTTTGCTTCTTCTTCAGGAAGCTGTTGAGATACATGAGTGAAAATAATATTAAGTGCTTTGGACGTTATAAAAATGAACATGCAGGGCTCCCGGCTGGCCTGGCCCCTCTGCACTTGGGAGATTCCTCCAGCAGCATCTGTTTAGAGCTGGGCACTCCTGGTTCTGGTCAGGTTTATCCTGACCCGTTCATTTTGTGGCAGTTCTGGTCATTTTTGAGAAAATTTAGTTTGCCTTTTCAGGGGGCCCATTTGTGCTTTTCTGGTTCAGATGTGGCTTCTGTAGTGATGCTAAATGGTCTTAAAGGTTTGAAATCAGTGGTTCTCAAACTCTGGCCTGCATTAGGGTCGCCTCAGGTCACCTGTATTTTAACTTAGAGTGGGTTAAAACGCACATCACTGTGCCGGTTGCAGTGAACTGAGATCATGCCACTGCACTCCAGCTTGGGTGACAGAGCGAGACTCACTCTCAAAAAAAAAAACAACAAAATGCAGGTCACTGGGCCCCACCCCCAGAAGTTCTGATTCAGTGGGTGGGGGGTGAGGCCTGAGAACTTGCCTTCCTGACGAGTCCTCTGGCGAGTCTGCTGCTGCCTATTGGGTGCCACACTTTGGGTACTGTGGCTCTGGGCACTCCCAATCCAGGTGCTGTGGCATAGGGAGCGGTGGGTGAACTGAATCCTGGAACCTGGACTGTTTCAGTGGGCACATTTCTGGCTGAGGACCACCCAGCTGTGCTTGATGGGGTCTAGAAGCATCGAAACTGGTTTGTCGTTATGACGTCCATGAGGTTGGACGCCTTTCTTAGTTAAAAAACCCAAAGACCCAACCACACACAGCACCCCACACTCACCCCTCCTGTGAGTGATTGAGCTCTTCCAAATAAAGGGCAATTTTGTAGCTATTCAATTTTTTTTTTTTTTTTTAGCTATTCAATTTTTAACAGTTCAGTAACTCCTAGGCTTCTGTTGAGATGTTTTATGATGAGGTTGTGCGCTCTCCTATATCTTTCATGTGGGTGTTTCATAAACACGTATCTGTGTTCATGTAACTGAGCAGAGGTGATTTCCCCGAGTCTTACCTTGGTGTGTGCCAGTGTGATCCGCATGCATGTGCGTGCGCGCGCGTGCGCGCGCACACACACACACACACACACACACACCTCCTCTCAGAGAATGTTGATGTGGCAATTCATGTTTGACAGCTTGGCTAACCCATAAATAGATCCCAAAATATAAATCTACCCAGACCTCAACCTGCTTAAGTCTTTAAATGGCTCACTGAGGCTTTTAGAATGAAGAGGAAATTCTTGGCCTCACCCGTAAGCCTTTTCAGGAGTCATGGACTAAGTAAAGAAATGCAAACGGAGTTGCCTCGCTGGCCTCCCGGGCCCTTTGCCATGGCCCTGCCTGCTCTCCAGTCTGGTCTTGCCCCGCCTGTGGCACCTTCGCTGCAGAAGGCACCGGGAGCCAGGCTCACAGTTCCTGGCAGGCTGCTTCATCTGCCTGGGGCCCCACCTGGGGCTTTGGATCTTCTAAGGCCTGCCCCTTGGCAAGCCTCTTTTCTTAATCCACCTGACGCCTTCATGACCCAGCTCAGCAGTTCTGCTTCTCCAACGCCTTCCGACGGCTCCTGCTGGCGAGGCCAGGGCCTGCCACCTGGTGGCCTGTGCACTTGGCGGTGATAAGGGCTGCACATCTCTCCCCAGCATGGGCTTGTGGTGCTCAGGGACCAAACCCCAGTGTCTCGTCCAGGAATGGACACATGGTGAGCTCTCCATGGAGCTTAACTGCATGAGAGAGGTGGGATGGACTCTGGCCTGCGGGATGAAGTCTGTGTAGCAACAAGGAACACACCTCGTGTTTAGTACGGATGTTCAAAGACTCGTGCCCCAGGGAAGGGGCCTGCAGCCATGTTGATCAGTTCGGGAGCTTGTGTACTCAGGCCATTGAGGTTGCCATGGCCACCATCTTGGGAATCTTTTCTTTGGGAGTTGCCATCAGAATTTAGGGCATTAAAAAAAGTGCTTCCATTTAGGTAATCTTTGCGTTAAGCAGATGGTCTTTGGCTTTTAGAACTGTCAGGACTTGTTTACCCTTCAAGTTGGGGACTGTGGTAAGTTGACTGTTTGGGTCCTTGGTTGAAAACATGAGAACCCATGCTGGCTGACTCAAGCAGATGTGGATTTTATCGGAAGGATGTAGGGGCGGCTTTGAGCATGGCGGCATTGGGATGGATGAACCAGGGGCCCAGGGGACAGGCACAGGCTGCCTGTGTCTTTAGGGCCCTGCTTGGGTTGCCTGGACAGTGCTTGATTGGCACAGTGTTTCCTGCCGCCCCTTGGCCAGGTGAGACCTTTCATGGACAGCCTCATCAGAGTGGCAGCAGAGAGAAGAGGGGGGCAGGTCCTCAAAGGAAAACGGAAAAGGTTCTCTGAGAGACAGGGGCACAGATCGAGAGCCGGCAATAACAGCTCTGATCCACTGGGCGGGGAAGGGCCACGAGCCGTTCTGACAACACGATGTCGGTCGTCAGGTTGTCATGAGTATCATTTTGTGCATCTGCCCTTTTTCAGTGTTTCTTTGTAATTTTGCAGTTAAAAGTCTGCTTAGTGTTGAGCCAGACATTGTGCAGCCTTTAACAGAGAATGGAAATCGAGGGAGAGATTGTGATGTTTTCCTTGGTGACTTTTGACACGGATGCTGATCCGTAAGATGTGCAGTTGTATCATGTGCAAACTATTAAGATGCTGTCAACATTTTGAATGACCTCTTGCAAACAGGAAGGAAATTAAACAGAGAGCCGGGCGAATGCTAGAGGATGGTGTTGCCTTCTGCATCTTGGTGGAAAAGAGATATTTAAGAGGGGGACAGGGGGAGGTCAACATCAGTGACTTAAGGGCCTGCTAGGAGCAGGGAGAAGTTGGGGTGTGCGGCTTCTGTAACGCAGTCCTCTGAGGATCGCGACAGGTGGCTGGGTGCCTCGGTGCTCACGTGTGAGCTCCTGCTTCTGTCCCATGGGTTCCGCTGTTGCTCCTGGCCCGGCGGCTCCCTTGGGCTCTCCTCACCCGTGCTTCCTTCTGCTCCCAGACTTCATGGTTTGGAACACGGTGTCTTCCTATCCCTCTGGGCACGCGGCGCCCCTTTTACATGCATGCCTGGTGCATAGCACATCCGCAATAAAGGCTTACAGAATGAATGTCTTTCCCGAGTGTTCTGCTCTGCTCCCCAGTCCCCAGAAACGAAACAGGAATGCTGCATTCCTTCCCTCTCTCAGACCCAGGAGCATTCTTTTTTGAATCTCTTGTGGCACTTTTCTACTTTCTCCTCCACAGTACAGCTGCTTGTCGAAAGGCAGTGTATGTCTGTGTGTACGAAGAGTGCTCAGATGAAGGCTGGTGCAGCTTCTTTCTAGCTGTGTGCTTTTGGGAAAGCCATTTGAATTTGGAGCCTCAGTTTCCTCCTGCTTTATTCCAAAGGAAATGGGTGTGCGTGCTTGGCACTTGCGGCCCAGGCGCCATTCATGCCCCCTCTATTCCGGGCCGGCCTCCCTCCTCCAGGACCCAGCAGGACTGTGTCTGTCGCCTCTGGCCCCATGCACCCTGGCTTCCCATCACGTCTGGAGACCCTGGGACAAATACTTGTGGAGTGGATTGGTGAGTGGATGCAGGTCCACGCAGGTCCCTTGCAGGCTGCAGGACTTCCCTGGATCCTGGAGGTGAGTGGGGTCGCTGTCCAGGTTAAGAGAGTGCCACGTGGGACTCTGTTCCAGCAGCTGGGTTGCTGCGGTAGGACTGAACTTTCTTCCCCTGCAAGCAGCCATGGGACGTTACTAATGGGCAGTTGCAAGTAGAAGTGTTTTGGGTCCTACCAGGTAGAAAAGATCTACCAGCATGGCAGGCAGATCAGCCACGGGCACCGCGTGGTTTTGGAGGGGCTTGGCGCCTGTATCAGTCACTTCAAGCTGCCTCGACAAAGTTCCAGAGGTTGGGAGCCCCAAACAACAGAACCCTATTTTCCCACAGTTCTGGAGGCCGAGAGTCCACCATCGAGGCACTGACGGGTCTGGTTTCTTTCCATTCTGTGTCCTCAGCTGGTCTCTTTCGTGTGTGTGCGTCTTTGCTGTTTTTCTGTTCTCAGGAGGATGTGAGTCTTGTTGGACTAGGGCCCCACCCTTATGTCCCCATGTACCATGATTGCCTCCTTAAAGACCTCATCTCCAGTGACAGTCACCATGGGGTATGAGCCTCGGCATAGGAATTTGGGAGATACCTCTCGGTCCATACAGCGTCCCAACCTCCCTGGCTTCTGCATGTCACCCGTGGGTGGTCTCCAAGGATTTGTCACGGATGTAGAGTTACAGATGTTTTGTCACCCAGAACTGGCCTTTGACGACACAGCTGTGCCCAGCGTAGATCTTTATGATAATTTTATTTTGATTCAGGTTGCAGGGACTAATTTATTGGAAGCAAGTAGGAGCCATGAGGCAGGAGATCCTTTTTACTTTGTAAAAAATGTAAAATAGCTTGTTTAGATCAAAGTCATGTTTTTAAAATAGAAACTAGATTATGAAAAAGATTAAAACTTGATTTAAAAAGAAGTCTGGGCCAGGTGCGGTGGCTCACACCTGTAATCCCAATACTCTGGGAAGCTGAAGCGGGCGGATCAGAGGTCAGGAGTTCGAGACCAGCCTGTCCAACATGGCAAAACCCCATCTCTACTAAAAATACAAAAATTACCTGGGCATGGTGGTGTGCCCATGTAATCCCAGCTATGCGGCAGGCTGAGGCAGGAGAATCGCTTGGACCCGGGAGGCGGAGGTTTTAGTGAGCTGACATCGCGCCACTGCACTCCAGCCTGGGTGACAGAGCAAGACTCCATTTCAAAAAAAAAGGTAGAAGTCATAGTTGCCATTGAGGCTGAGTCCCAGCTTGCCTCACTTGGGGTTCTTCCACCCTCCGACCACCTGCATAGTTTGCAGGTTGAGTTGGGGGTGGGGGTGGGTGGGTGGAAGCTCAGGCAGGCCCAGCCTGCAAAGGTGCAGCACAGGGACCCTAACCCGAGAGCTGGAAGTACTGTCTTAGAGAAAGTGCTGAAGGGCTGTGGCCATCTCCCCGTTGCCCGAAGACCACCGTTCTGCTGCATTGGTTCACTGTAGGGTTGCTGCAACTCTGGTGTTTAATTCACCTGAAGACAGTGGGGCTGTTTACACCGTTTGATTGATTGGGTGCTTATCAGGAATCTCAAAACCCAGCTTTGGGCAACCAGATGCTTTGACTTCTCTTTCTCCCACTGACAGTAATCTCTGAATGCTTTTTATAAAGGTTTTCATAAAGAATTTAAAAAGTGACAGAAATAAAATTGGCAATCAACCAAATCTGTTACCTCCAAATTGCCTCTTCTAAGACTTTTTGTGATGATGTGTGTGCCCTGCCCTGCAATTGGTTTCATAGAAATTACTTGGATTTCCTCTTTATCTGACTAGGAGCCAGGGCGGAAGCTTCAGGTCACCAGGTGCCAGCTGTTTCCCACCGTCAGCCTCAGGAGGGGCGCGGAGCTTTGCAAATGTCTCTTCAGCTGGTGTTTTCTGCCATAGGACAGAGAGAAAGGAGAGTGACATGTGGCATTTTGAATGTTTTGATAAGAAAACAGCCTCTACCTGCACACAAACAAGAAAAAAATTTAATGCTTGGATATCACTTTTTAAATCCTTAGAGTAATAACTTTTTCCATCATAAGCCAGAGGGATAGTGGCATAGCTAACAGCAGCTGCACGTCCTCAGGTTAAAGCTTGCATCCTGGCTGGCAGGCTGGCTTTTCGGGTGCACTTCGTGAATGCCCGCTGCTCCTGCAGTGGAAGATCTCCCGTCCTTGGGCCTCAGAGGCAGGAGCAGCCACAGGAGGCTGTCTGGGAACAGCAGAATGGTCAGAGCAAACCTCAGCATGTCTGAAACTAGTACTGTTGACAATAGCAATTTGCAGGTTATGTGGCAAGAATCGTATCACTTAGTGCATATATTTGTGTTTACTTATGAGACAGGGCCTCACTGTGTTGCCCAGGCTGGAGTGCAGTGCCACAGTCATAGCTCACCATAACCTCAGACTCCTGGGCTCAAGCCATCCTCCCACCTCAGCCTCCCAGCTAGCTAGGACTCTAGGTGCGCACCACCACGTCTGGCTAATTCTTTCTTGTTTTTGTAGAGATAGGCAGGGTCTCGCTCTGTTGCCCAGGCTGGCCTTGAATGCCTCAGGTGATCCTCCCACTGTGGCCTCCCCAGTTGTTGGGTTACAGGCGTGAGCCACCACGCATAGCCCTAGTTTATTAGTTGGTTTATCCTCCCAGCAATTTAGAGGTATAATTCCTGATATATAGGTGTCAGAATTTGAGACTAAGACTATTGGGTGATAATTCATTGCTCACCTCTCTGGAAGAAGGAGTAATGAGAAGCATAGAAAATACAGAATTTTCTGCAAATCAACAGGAAGTTGGGCAACACAAAATAAAGGAAAAAGAAAGAAAATACAGAATTTTTTATATACATTGATATAACACATATGTTCTTGTGTGTATATGTATATGTGCTGTGTGTGCATAGTGAACAAAGTCAAAAGAAACATTTAGTCTTGATTTTTTTGAGCTAAGTATTATTTTCTAGAGCTTACCAAAAAATTCAAACATACATAAGTATGTAGAATAAGCGTAGTGATCTCCCATATGCACTCAGCCAGCGTCAGTAATTAACCCATCCTGTATACACCCTGCCACCTACCAATATTATTTATTTATTTATTTGAGATGGAGTCTTGCTCTTGTTGCCCAGCCTGGAGTGCAGTGGTGTGATCTTGGCTCACTGCAACCTCTATCTCCTGGGTTCAAGCGATTCTCCTGCCTCAGCCTCCCAAGTAGCTGAGATTACAGACACTCACCACCATACTCAGCTAATTTTTTTTGTATTTTTAGTAGAGATGGTGTTTCACCATGTTGGCCAGGCTGGTCTCAAACTCCTGATCTCAGGTGATCTGTCTGCCTTGACCACCCAAAGTGCTGGGATTACAGGCGTGAGCCACTGTGCCCGGCCTCATTATTTTGAAGTGAATTCCAGACACCCTGCCATTTCATCCATAAATGTTTCAGTATCTATCTCTAAAAGATGAGAACTTTAAAAAGCACACATGACCACATTACCACACTTTAAAAATGAACAGTTCCTTAATATGGTCAAATATCCAATCTGTGCCCAAATTTCCAGTTGTCTCATGATTACCGTAACTTTTTCCTTCAGTTTGCCTGTTTGAATCAGGATCAAATACCGTCTGCACTTTGCAGTTGATGGAGACGTCTTCCGAGCCTCCTGGAGTGGGTGGGTTCCACGGCCGTCTTTCTCTCCTTCCCGGGGTGTGTGTGTGTTAAGCCTGGGTTTTTAAGCCTGCATTGCTGGTCTGGAATTTTTTAGTGCCTCCCTTTAGAGTTAGTTAACATGTTCCTTTGTCTCCTGTAGCTTCCTGTAAATTAGTGGGTGTTTGGAGGCTTGTTGAGGTTTCTGGTGTGGTTTGGCTGGACTCCTTCCTGGGCGGGTCTGTGTGGTTCATTAGGAGGATCCCACCTTGTGTTTGTCATTTTGTCCACGTTAGCAATCTGGGCTAGTCAGCTCGTCGGAGGTTGCAGAATGATGATTTTATAATTCTGTCATTATTATTATTATTATTTTTTGCTGTTCTTGTTTAAGATGAAATAAGTCCATGAAGAGTACCTTTCAGGTCATGTAAGAAAGGCAAGATGACCCTCTTTATGTACTAATTGTAAAAATAACAAGTTCTGGCTTAGTAGACTCCTATTAAATCACTGTGAACTCGCCGGATTAAATGTACGTGGTGCGTTCCAATGGCAGCTGTTACCCTGTGGATGCTCCAGGGATCCCATCTTCCGCACTTGGAAGCGTCCCTGGAAACCTCCTGTGTTCTCTTGACGTGACATCAACCGTTTCCTTGCTTTCTGATGCCACAGGACATCAGGTGGAAAGATGCTCCAGGCTCATGTGGTGCCCTGGTCATCTCTCTAGCACTCAGGGTTTTCAGGGACACACACATAATTCCTCATGTGCTTTGGCCCTCCCCATACAACATCCCAGAACGACAGCTCCAGCACAGCTGCCAGCAGTGTCACCACCAGAACGAGCTGAACGTGCTGCACATTTCTTTTCATCTTTAGGGTGTATCTCACTTTCGATTATAAACTCCTGCTATTGTGTTTTAAGTCGTGTGGAATTGGTCTTCTCTGTGACTCTGCTGTCCTGGTGGAGGTGTACTTAGATGCATTGCTTTATTTTCAATTTTTAGGGAAATAGTTATATAACTAGTTAAAATATTTATTTGGAACCAGTGTCAGTCACATCATCAAAAGAAATTCTGAGAATCTTGGCTTTGATTCTTAAAGATAAATTCAAAGAATCTACCCTTGTCACTTTTTCTCCCTGTTTTCTTCTCTTCACCTATAAATATTTTTAATACGCATTGTTTATACGTGTTTCTTTTAAATACAAGCAAATACATGTGTAAGGATACTTACATAACCTCCTGCTTAGACACATGTAGCTTCCCATGGACTGTTTTTCATTTGCCTTTTTAAGTCAGGAACATGTTCTAGAAACCACTCCATAGTGCGGGCTCCAGGACATGCCTCATTGTGAAACTATTCTCGATTTATTAATAGGTCCCCTATTGATAGATGTTGAGATCAATCCAGTTTCTTGTTTTTGTTTGTTTGTGTGTGTGTGTGGGGGGAGGTTTTCCCATTTAAAAATAGTGTTGTATAGTCTACATCTGTCTTATTTCTTGTCGTGTATTTTTGGAATAGATGCCTAGAGAGGATGATTGGTAAGTCAAAAGGGTAACGTACGTGCAGTTTTGCTAAAGGTTGCCAAATTCCCATCCGCAGTAAGTGTGCCGCCAGCGATACACGTGAGTGCCTCTTTCCCAACAGGGTGTTGTCAAACTTTTGGATCTTTGCCAGAGAGGCGCAGCTTGGTTTTTGAATGCATCGGATTTAATCAGGATATGCAGTCTTTTTGGTACCTAGAGGTTGACTGGGCTCTGAGAAGCCTAGAACATTTCCTCAAGCGACTTGGAGTCTGTTTAGGGGTTAGGAGCTTTCCTGGCAGTTCCCTGTACTTCAGTAAACATTGTTCGTATGCCCGCCCTGGGCCAAGCTCTGTTAGGAGCTGGTGCTGTGTCCAGGGAGCCCAGATGGAGTGGTGAGAATGTCACGTCAGTTGAGGATTTGAAGAGGCCACTGGTTTTGGTAAAAAGGTGTTAACTTGTAAGTTGCCCTGATGAAGGCAGGCTCAGTGGCTTTTGGAGGCCGACAGCAGCAGGGTACGTGGTGTATGCTCGTATAGCGTTGAGGAGTAGGCGCACTGGACTTAGACCTCCCGGGCCTCTGTCTGGGCCAGTTCCAAGGTACCTCTCCTTCGTAAGACGCTCAGCCTCTGTGTGCCCGTGGGGTCTTGATAATAGCAATCTCATGGCTCATAGGAGGCGTGGTGGAGGGTTGGTAAGTGAGGAAGGGGAGGATGCAAGAGAGTGGGAGACACCCTGGAGAAGCCAAGCTGGGGAGGGAAGGAAGATGGCTCATGAGGAAGGCCAGGTTTTTGGATGGGAGAGACTTGAGCATGATGGGTGTTTGGAGGATACTGGCCCTGATGAGGGAGAGATCACAGAGACGGGTGATGCCGATGAAGAGGCTGGCCGCAAGGCAGAGGGGAGGCTGAGGGGTGTGTGAAGATGGCCCAGTGGGAGAGATAAGCAAGATGGGAGGAAGGGAGGACATCTTGGCCTTCATGCCCGAGCCTGTTTTCTCTGCAAGACTGAAAAGTTGAAACTCATTGTGGTATCTGGTACTGCTACAGCCATTTGTCCTGCATCTCTGGGCAACCCGCAGCAGAAGAGAAGAAGGATAGATCTTTCTGATACCTCCTCGGATGGGCAGTTGGCATGGTGGATGTCATGTGGGTGACATGCCATCAGGATGTCTTAGCTGAGGCTACTGTAACAAAACACCTAAGACTGAGTGGCTTAAACAACAGACATTTATTTCTCTAAGTTCTGGAGGCTGGGAGTCTGGATGAGGGAGCCAGCGAGGGCAGGCTCCGGTGAGGGCTGTCTTCCTGGCTTACAGATGGCTGCCTTCTCGCTCTGGCCTCTCATGGTAGAGAGAGAGAGAGAGAGAGAGAGAGAGAGGAAGGCTGGTCTCTTCCTCTTCCTGTAAGGACACTGATCCCATCATGCTCCCCACCACCATAACCTCATCTAAACCTGATCACCTCCCAGAGGCCCCACCTCCTTGTGCCATCACACTGGGGTTTAGGACTTCAGCATACAGATTTGGGGGGACACACGCGTTCAGCCCATAGCAGGGTGAGGGTGCGGTTCTTCAGCCGGAGCCCCAGGAGGCTTTTGGGGAGAAAACGTTTCCTTCCCTGTGGAGATCTAGGCTTTGCTCACCTGTGCTGGATGGTGATTGTTGTGCATTTTGAGAGGGACCACTTCCTACCAGTGCCTGAGTCCAGGCCTAGGACTTGATGAACGGTACCTGGCAGGGTTGGATGATTGGGGCAGGTTCCTGCCCCCACATCGGGGTGCATGCTGTCTGCTGAGCTCCCTCCTAGCCCTTAGTGATCCTTACTGTGAAAAGCTGATTTTGAGAAAGACTTTGTCCTACCCAAGGATGAAACGGCAGGTGTTACCAGTCAGTCAGTGGCATGGGAATGGACGTCTGCAGGGGAGGCTGCGTGGACGTGGCAGAGGCGGTGGTCAGTGGTCAGGTGGCCTTGGGTTGAATGGCCCACTGAGCAACGTGTGACCTGGCCAGGGTGTGGAATTGTGCCCTTCTCCCCGTCCTTCCAGTGGGGATGATGACGGGCATTTGCTGAGTTCCATGGGACTGTGGAAAGGGCTATGTCACTGTAGATGCTCCATCGGAAATGCTGATGCGTATCCTTACCACCGGCATCCACGGGCCACCATTGTCTCCTGGCCTCTGGCTGCCCTTGGAACCCAGCGACACCCAGGGACTTGGACTGTAATCAGAAGTCCTGCCTAAAGTGAGGGGGGTCACGCCCAAGTGAGGTTGGGGACAGCATGGTTCAGTGTGGCCCAGATGTAACTTTTAGTCCTGCCTCCTTATCCAGTTTGGCAGGAGCAGGACAGGGTGATTAGCAGGCCACAGTGTAGTGGGAGTGAAAGCGTACAGTCCTATGCAACATTTCTGCACAGCCTGATGGTGGGGGCGAGTGTAGAGCCTTTGAACTGAGAATCCGGAGAGAGCAGTGGATGCAGGTGGGCAGTTGCTCATCCTGGGGCTGCCCCTAACCCCCATGGGTGAGTATAACCCCCATCCTACTGCTGTCCGCCCACCATGCCTTCCCCACGTGGACGAGTTGCTCCCTCCCGTAAAGTGGGAAAACGTGCTTAGCCCTGGAGAGAATGGCTAACCACAGCTCCTGCTGCCCAGTGAGGAAGGGACCCTGTGTCCAAGAGAAAACCTGATGGCAGGTAACACATCACCCCTCTCTTTTAGGGACCTCACTCCTTTCTTTTAGGGACCTCATTGGCTTGTCTTGGACCCAAACATAATTAGCGGGGATAGGGTGAGGAGACAAACTCTTGAGGGAACAGGTGTCCTCTTGGGCCAATTGTAGGATATTGCTTGCCAGCTAGGTATTAAATTCTAGAAAAATGAATTCTTTGTATAAATTCTAGGTAAAATGTCTCTGTTGCAAAATAGGATTTTTCAGTGAAAAAAGGCTTTAGAATGTCTCATGTGTTCCTCCTTAGTCTGCAGAATCTGAATGTCACCTTAAAATGTCAGGGTTCAATTTCTTACGGTTAGTAGATGAGGCAGGAGTGGAATTCAGCACAGAAAATTGAGATTGATTACTTTCATTTACTTTCTCTTTTTGGGGCGGTAACTGTGTACTGTTAAGTTTGCATTGTATGCCAGTGCCTCTTTTGAAATTGGAGGTACTGATGTGATCTTAAGCAAATGTCTCCATTAGCAGAGACGGAGGACTGGTGTATATAGTGGCGGAATGAGAGGCAGTTACATCTGGATGGCTGTTTTTCAAAGTCAAGCCTGTCAGCCAGATGAATCCAGAGGCATATCTGGGTTCTCTTGATTGACAGGAACCTGCAGACCAGCTGTGTGCTCTTGGTCCTGTGGCCTTCCGTGGGGGAGGGTGTGGGGAGGGCTTTGGGGCGCCACGGATGTCTTGACCTGTCTCTTCCGATGACTTCCCTTTGCTTATAATTCATATCTGTTTACTTGGAGATTGCAAATTAGATTTTTATTTTTGCAGCAGGAAAATCATTTGAAATTGTAGACTATCCCTCTATAAATCTCGTTACATAAAAAGATTTAACGGGCCTCTTGTGAGTGAGTTAGGGTGACAAGGAATGAATTATTTGGAGAAGTAAACCGTAAAAATTTTAAAAAGTTCTTGTAAGTAATAAGAACTTAAAAAAATTACTGTGTATGCATTAATATCAAAGGGAGATAGTGATGAGGACTTGAACAACATGGGTGATGTGTAAAAGGTCATTGCCACCCTGAGGTTGGAAATTTGAGGTGCTCGTTACTTCTTTGGGTTCAGAATAGTTATGCTTATGATAACAGTTTTCTCTCAAATCGTATGTGGGTGGGTTGTTTCCAGAAACAAATAGGAAAACTTCCACAGATGGAATGAAATAGTGGAACAGATATATGGTGGTTTTGTTTTGGAAAGGATTTGTCTCCAGACCTTTGAGATAGAGGTGTTCTAGTCTTGTTTTTCTTCTGAGCTGGAAACACTGGCAAACTTGGAGTCTTCCCCAAAACTCTGTCAAGCAAAAGTGAAACAGTAGTTACGTGTTCTGTGTCAAGTTAGTATTTTGTCCATGACATACAGCAATCAGTAGAAATAGATAAGGGATGGGATATTGGAAAATCCCCTGGAAATGGGAAATGGTGGGTGACGTGTGATGAGAGGAGGAGGATTCAGGGAGCAGAATTAAGACATTGGCCAGGCAAGCGTCTCGGTATGGAGGCGGGGCTGCTTAGACATTTATTTGAACTAAATCAAGCAGTTATTAATAAGTGGGGAAAACACGGGAAAAACCGCACTCCATTTCTGTGCCTGTCAGGGATACTCTATTATTTTGAAACAGACTTTACTTACTTGATGGATTGAGACGCAGTCTTACTCTGTTGCCTAGGCTAGAGTGCAGTGGCACAATCATAGCTCACTGCATCTCAACCTCCTGGGCTCAGGTGATTCTCCCACGGCAGCCTCCCATGTAGCTGGGACCGTGGGTGTGCACCAGCATGCCCGGCTGTTTTTATTTTTGTTGTTGTTGTTGTTGCATTTTTTGTAGAGATGAGGTTTCGCTGCGTTGCCCAGGCTGGTCTCACACTGTTTTGCTCAAGCCATCTGCCCACTTTGGCCTCCCAAAGTGCTGGGATTACTGGAGTGAGCCACTGCTCCTGGCCTACTTTAAACATCTATGATTTGTGTTCATTGTAGGATTATTCAAAGTAGAAACAGGGTGAAAAAAAAAATGCCCACAGCTTAGCATTTCAAGACAGTGTTTTAGCTCTTATGTTTGTCATTACAGATGTTCTTTACTTGCTCCCATTGACATCTTAGAACAGAGAGGCTCCTTTCCATAAAGGTATTCATTAAGGCTTATGCCCTGTGTTTCACAAGCAACTGATAAGTAGAGCATCTTTACCAAAGTCTTTCTGTATCATCGTCTTGAGTAAACAGATGTTTCATAACTGGCCACACTTCTTTGGACATGTAAGTCACTTCCCAGTTTCCACTGTTCTCAACAATGCAGCGAGGATATTTTCATGACAATGTGAGGATATTTCATGATAACCTCACTAGGCTCTTTGTGACGTTGTCCTAGTGGATCTGTCACAAATGTGTTTTTAACAATCATAGCATATTGTTGCATTGGCTCCTGAAAGTTTGTACCAATTTACTATCCAAGGAGAGTGGACCTCCTTCCCCATCCCCCTACACTCAGGACCTTGCATCCTAGGGGGAACCTGGCCGCGTGGTTGGCATTCCTGAGCCATGCCAGGCTGCTGGAGTGCATGAATTCTTTCACCCCAGCAAGCCCGGCTCGATCTGCCATCTGTGCACTCAGGCCCCTCCCCCCCACCCCCACCTCCACTCCCACCCCCGTCCTCCCACCGGTGATTTTATTTTTATCTCTTCCGCTTTATAAGGATATTGATTATGGACTTTTGGCTGACTTCGGATCTAGAATTACAGAGTGAGATGGAAAAACGACAGAAACGTAGGGAAAAGTTGAAGCACAGTGTGTGGGAGTTGCACATGGCGAGATGCCCTAGAGACTGTCATTTTCCTTCAGTCAGTGAAAGATTGGCTTCTCCACAAATGATGTTTGCTCAGTTTATTTCGTATAGTAGCTCTTGGAGACCATACCTCTCCAGCCTTCTCTTGTGTGTGTTTGTATGTGGGGTTAATTTTTTGTTTGTTTTGAAATGGAGTTGTGCTCTGTCGCCCACGCTGGAGTGCGGTGGCATGATCTTGGCTCACTGCAACCTCCACCTCCGGGGTTGCAGGTGATTCTCGTGCCTCAGCCTCCCTAGTAGCTGGGATTACAGTCCTGCACCACCATGCCTGGCTAATCTTGTATTTTTAATAGAGACAGGATTTCACTGTGTTGTTCAGGCTGGTCTCAAACTCCTGACCTCAGGTGAGCCACCTGGCCAGTGGGGTTAATTTTATGTAATCATTGTCTGGCAATTGGTTATTACTTGATTCTCCTGCTGTATATCTTTTCTCTTTCCTTCTCTGTGGTGCCAGTTGTTTCTGAGAGCCACAAAACACAGGTCCTCTTGCCTGAGACTCTAACTCCGTGGCACCTAGGCCATGCCTCTGCTGCCTGGTAACTTTTATAGCTGCACGGGGACAAAGCCCCTGTGGCCATGCAGGTATGACCTTGGCACTGGTCCTTTCCTATGGTGGAAAGTTGATCTGGTGCTTCCAGGGAACTAGTCTTACGGTGTATGCTGGAGGCTGCTGTGTGCTGGTGGTTGTAATTGCTACAATTTAGTGGATATCCACTGTTGCCAAGTATCTTATGTACATTGGTGACCTCCTATAATAATCTACAAAATCCATACTGTCATTGTCACTGTAAGGATCAAAATGGCAAATGGTGAATCCAGGTTTGGTGCCGGGGGTTCCTGATCTTAGAGCCTGTGGGTGGCGATCGGACTGGCAGGAGCTGCAGATCTCTCAAGCATGTGGAGTGTCTGTGGAACCGGGGACAGCTGTACAGTCAGCATCAGGCTCCAGTTAATACAGAATGCTTGAGAGCTCAGGCTCCCCACATCACAAAATCCAGGACCTGGAAGGGAGCAGTGAGCACCCACATTGAGGTTATTTCATTACTGTATTAACCTGATCCCCCACTGGATGACTGCCCGTGTGAGGTGCACACATTTGTCTGCATGTGAACCCTCAGCTCTGCACTGTTGGGAATGTTGGAAGTAGTGGCTGGACAGCCGAGGAGAGAAGTGAAGCTGGGTGGGCAGAAATCCAGGCCCCAGGCCTGTCAGCCTGAGTGGGAGGAGGGCTCGGAGCTGGGGTTGTGTGAGAATTGGGGTTGGCAAAGGCAGTGTTCAACTTATTGGGTGTGAGGATGGGATTCAGCAGCTACCTGTCCTTTGGAGATTGAAAGGTTAAAATAAGGCTTGTTGGATCCCTTGTTCTTTGAAGCTTCTGTCTGGTTTTGGGGTCAAAGTAGGGTTGGAGAGGCAAAAATGAGCCCCCAGGCACTAACAAGAGAAGGTTCAGGGCAGGCCGCCATCTATCCCCTGCTGTCCCAAAACCGACAAGTCTTGTACTCATGACAGTAAAACCCCCCATGGGACTACAAGACACAGAGGCCTCAGAGAAGCAGTTAGCCTCAAATGCAGGTTCACGAACTGACCAGAGCCAGCTGCTGTGGAGGCTGAGCTCATTCCCAGTCTTGGTGTATCTGAACTCATGATTGAAAGACTTTGATGTACTGTTGACTTGCCATATGCCCAATGTGATATCCCATTAGACTGTGCTTTCACTTTCGATAGCTGGTAGTTACGAGGGCTTTCACGGGAGCCCTTGTGATCCTGGTCCCTGTATCCGTTTCCTATTGCAGTTGTGCAGGGTTACCCCAGACACAGTGGCTTCATTTATTCTGTTACAGTTCTGGAGGTCACATCCTAAAATCAAGGTATTGACGGGGCTGTGTTCCTTCTGCATGCTCTAGGGGAGAATTTGTTTCCTTGCCTTTTCCAGCTTGTATAGGCTGCCCACATTCCTTGGCTCCTGGGCCCTTCGTCTGTCTTCAAAACCAGCTGCGTAGCATCTTCCAGTCTTTTCTTCAGCGCTGCACTCCATCCTCACGTCTTTCTCCAGCTCCTCCGCTTTCCTTTCTTTTGATAAGGACCCTTGTGATTACATTGGGCCCATCTGGATAATCTTGAATAATTTCCCGTCTTCAAATCCTTGACTTAATCACAGCGACAATGCGTCTTTATCATGTAAAGTTCCTGGGATTAGGACTCCCAGCAACAGTCACACATTCCTGGGGTTAGGGCATCTTTGGGGAGGGTGGTTTCTGCCCACCTCAGTCTCCTTCCTCTGTGTTTTTCCTGCAGGGTGACTCTTCCCTCACTGTGGGAGACCCTGCACACCTGCCGTCACTGGGGCTGAGCCAGTCAACACCGGGTAAGGGTAGGGGGACAATGGCCAACCTAAGGGCTCTTTGCGGTCTCCACAGACTTCCACTTCACTTTATTTAGCACAGATCTGCTAATGCACATGTCTGCAAATCTAGACTCAGCACAAGGAGGCTGACTTTGGGATCACAGCTGATTCTCCTAGTCCAGTGATACCTCCGGTCTCTTCCTCACTGGCTAGAGCTCCCCTTTTTCCCGAGAGGCAGTGCTTCCATCTTGAAATTCATGAGATGACTGGTGCTTTGGCAGCCAGCCTCGCACTACCACTCACGTGCACAGAAGACGTCTCACTCCTTCCCGTGGCTTTTCTAGCTGGGCAGACTCTGGCTCCTGTATTCTCCCCCTTACCCACGGGGTCGAGTGTTCATTCCCCTATTTTCCACCCTGCTCCGTGGCTGCCTGTCCTCATCTCTGCATCGGTTTTCTCTTTTCATGTCCTGTAGCTCATGAGTTACGTGCTCCCATGTCACCTGCCACTTTGGCCTCGAAATTTGGTAATGATTCCCGCATGTGGCCTTGTTTGTGCCGCATCCAGTGGGACAAGGGAATTGGGACACCTTTGGTTCTCTCCTAGCTTTGTCTTTTTTTTATTTGAGACAGAGTCTTGCTCTGTCACCTAGGCTGGAGTGCAGTGGCATGATCTCGGCACACTGCAACCTCCGCCTCCTGGGTTCAAGCGATTCTCTCGTCTCAGCCTCTGGAATAGCTGGGATTACAGGTGCCCGCCACCATGCCTGGCTAAATTTTTGTATTTTTAGTAAAGACTGGGTTTCAACATGTTGGTCGGGCTGGTCTCGAACTCCTGACCTCAGATAATCCTCCTGCCTCGGCCTCCCACCCAGCCTAGCTTTGCTTTTAAATTGCAAGAGAAGACCCCAGCCCTGTGAAGTGGCTGCCTCTGTTAGATCAAACACCTGGCAGACACTTAATTTATATAATTTTAAAAAGGAAAATGCAGGAGAAAAGGTACAGTTGATCACAGAAGGTAGATTTTGCAGGAAATGAGTTTAACTTTTTAAAAAATTATTAATATGTTATATGCTGATATGGAAAACTGTAAAGAAGAAGAAAAGAAGAAAACAGTCACCTGTAATTCTTCCATTTGGAGGCACCTGCTGTTACTCTTGGGGAAGTTTTTTTTTTGTTTTTCTACCTTGGTAGTTTTTGGTTTTTTTTTCTTGCCCAGGCTGTAGTGCAGCAGTGTGATCATGGCTCTCTGCAACCTCTGCCTCCTGGCTCAAGTGATCTCTCACCCCGACCTCCCGAGTACCTGGGACTACAGGCACACACCGTCACACGTGGCTAAATTTGTATTTTTGTAGAGATGGAGTTTCACCCAGGCTGGTGTCGGACTTGGGCTCAAGCGACCCTCCTGCCTTGGCCTCCCAAAATGCTAGGATTACAGGCATGAGCCACTGCGCCTGGCCTACCTTTGTGTTTCATGAGGGTTGATTATGTGTCACTTATGCAGTGGTTTGTCCAGATTTTCTCCTCCTGCTACAGTGACATTTTTCTGTGTCCTCGCCTTTTCATAAACTGTCTTTTTAAAATATTTGCTTGATATTGAATCATGGGTGTATTGAGATTGACTCATTTTCAAACTGTATTAAAAACACTCTTCGGATGCTTTAAGTAAAAAAACTGGCAAAAGTTAAAGTTGTAAAAGAAATGAAAAGAAAACCAAGAGCTCCTGCCTGCCTCAGCTTACCCTTTGGTACGTGGGTGCAGCGTGACTGTGGGGGCAGTGGCAGTGGGCCGTGCGTTCCCTCCTGGCGGCTTGTGCGTGGCTGGCCGTGGTCCTTAGCAGTGACTGTGAACAGCTGTGGGCTCCTTTGTTACCCACCCGGTGCTGCTTTCGTATGTTGGCAAATATGGCTTCTGCTTTCCTTGGTTTGATTCTGTCATTGATGCTTCAGACTAGTCATACTTTTGTTTGGAGGGAAAAAAAAGTCAATCAATATGAATAAATTGCTATAGATTTTTATAAAGAAAAAACCCCACAGCTATGTATGGTGGGGATTGGGTTGATGAGAACTGAGTCATGACCGTGTTACTTTAGGAGCACTGCAGATGTATAGAGTTAAGCTCTGCTGGGGATGTTTTTGTTTTAAGAAAACATCTTTTCAAAATCCAGCAATAGTTCATTAAAAACCAGAAATGGTCAAGCTCGCTAAAAACCATCATCAGCCACATTCTGATGAAAGAGGTTTTGACTTTCTTCTTTTTAAAAAAATTAATGAAGATGCATCCAAATGTTTGTGGCAGGCAGCAAGTCAAGCGGATTTTAATAGGAAATTATGTAAGAAAGCTTAATGACTAATTCTTCTGGATCAGACAAGTGGAGAACAGTCTTAGGGAAATGTGTACATCCATTACTCATTAGTTTGCTGTATTATAATTACCATTGTATAGAAAGAAGCATGTCAGATAATTAGGTACTGGGTGGCATTTTGTGCTAAGGATCAAAACAAAGATTTTGCTTGGAATGTTGAGCAAAATTACACTCTGGCGGAGATTAAACATATGGCAAGCATCCTACTCCAGTATTTAAAATCTTCAGCCGGGCTTTATTATATTTTTTGGGTTTTTATTCTTTCGTGTTTTGCTCTAATGAAAAGGAATGCTTAGAAAGCGGCATTGGGAGGCCAGCGAGAAGACAGAGTCGGGATTTTTCTCGTGTGTGCAGAGCTGTTACAGCTCCTGTCCCCTGATTTCACTCCTCGGCTCTGCTCCCAGGAGCTGGACCCCTCCCCACCGGCCCCTCTGGGCCGCAAGTATCCTTTTTGGGCTTGGGGTTAATGGGCAAGAGAGTTGATGGTTTGGGCTATGGGCTGGACAAGCGCTTGCTGCTGAAACCGTGTTGATAGTGGCTTAACTGCTGAACCAAACCTTTACTCCATGCAAAGAGCTTCTCCAGGGAGGGAGTGGGCCTCAGGGGAGCCACATGGGAAGCCCCCTCACCAACATTTCTGTAGCACTTGATTGGAGCCCCTCCAAACACCACAGCCGTCCTCTGGGCTGCAGAAGGAGTCCTTACTGTGTGTTCTCCGTGCCCTTCTGTCTCTGAGAAGCAGCGTGGCGTGTTCGGATGGTGCCCTCCTGCTGACCCCTGGTGGCTCAGGCAAAGGGCTTGCCAGATGGTCGGTGTTCTTTGCCAAATGGGACCGATAGTGTGCGTGTTGTGGAGGTGAGGGGAGGACTGGAGAAGTAAATATACTGCCTGCTGCCACGTCACCCGCACACAGTCAGCGTTTAGTAAGAGGTAGCTGCTGTGATGTGATGATAGAGGGTCGGCGAGACATTTCCACTGCTTCAAAAGCAGTGTCCATCTGAGGCCTCATTGGATTAAATGTATACCTAAAAAAATACTGTGGCACCCGCATGCAGGGCCTGAGGGTGGGGGTGCTGTTTTATCAGACCCACTGTTTTTTGAAGATGCGTGTTTGGTAGTTCATTGTTGGGTTGGTATTTTTTTCTCCTTGACCTGTACCAGCCTCAAGGTCATTTACATTTGATCAGTGCTTGAAGCTTAGTTAGAGGTTTGTTTATATACACATTCATCTATAAATTACTCAGTTTGATCATAACATATGCCCGGTGTAAATCACTTAATTAAAGCCTCAGGGGTACGTGGTGCCTCCGTTTCCTCATTCAGGGACACAGGGGTGGTGATAGTGCATCTTCAGGACGGCATGGGGAAATTCAAAGGCAGCCATGCGTGGAAGAGCCAACGGCAGCCCGTGCAGGCATCCGCACCTGGGGAATAGGAGCAGTCTGTATCTTCAGTCGTCAGGGTGTCTTGTTTTAGCCTCATCCTGCCCTCTTTAGGGGTCCTTGGATGAGTTATCAGTTGTAGTATTGACATTTTCTGCAAATAGTGTCACTCAAGCGAGTGACAGTGGGAAGCAGACACCAGCCCTTAGGGAGCAACCCAGGACGCTTTTTTCCCTCGAATGCCTGTCGCCCATTTCCTCCCCATCCTCGCTGGAGTTGGAGCTCATGTGTCTGCAGATAGAAAAACACCTGCCCCCCAGGTAAATGGATTTTTGCCAGGGCCACTGCTTTTCCGCAGGGGTGTGTGCCAGGCAGCCCGGGTCAGCCTCCCACCCCCGGGCCCCCCACACCAGGTTGCTTCCCATCCTTTGCAGGAGCGGAAGACCCAATGGTGCGGGTTTCACAGCGCCCTCGCCGCTGCTTCCCGTTTCATCTGCACGTCTCTTTCAGTGCGGGCGTGCGAACTTCCAGGTAGAGCCAAGTTCAAGAAAATGAAGTACTGCGTGCACTGAGCAAGTTTATTGAAGAGGGTGTGAGGTCGCAGCGCCTGACCCTCATTATGTCAGTTACTACTAAATGAAATTAGAACTTCACTGCCCTTCTTTTTCCCCCCATCGAGGTGCAGGAGGAATTGATCTTAGGGTAGTATTTTGGATTTAAAAAAACACATGAAATGAAATCCCTGTCCTCTTTATCCTCCCCTCTCTCTGTTCTGCGCGGCAGGTAGCAAGGAACGGTGGCGGGGCCAAAGGTTTCCTCAAAGACCCTGGGGGCCGGGCGGGGCTGTGCCAGGCACCCGCGTTGCGCTCCAGCTCCAGCCCTTTAATGCTCTTTGCCATTCAAGCCACTCACTTTCATTTTCTATAGAAAAGCCTTTCTGCCGCCTTTCACAAAACTTGTATTTTCATGCCTAATAAGTGAGCGTGTGACATGCAGTGGGCTCAGTCTCTGCAGAGCCCGGCAGGCAGTGGCTCTGCTTTCCAGAATCTTCTGGGAGTGGCAGACACGCATTGGGAGCCCACGCGTAGGTAGCGTGGCCTTCGGAGCTGGCCACGGTGGCTTTTCCTGCCCTCTTTGTCTGGTGGACGTAAGGGCCCTCGCCCCATCTGCTTCCTGCCCCTCTGGAGTCGGCCTCGCCTTTGAGACCTCAGGCTTCCAAGCTGCCTTTCAGCTCCCCTGGTGGTGGACTGCCTTCTCTGTGGCTTTCTCACGATTTCCTCGCAGTACACACAGCAGGACCCCGGGATTTGTGTGTGGCCTCCTTCACACACACACACACACACACTCACACCCCACACCCCACACCTCTTGTTTATGTCCTCCACACACACACACACACACACACACACACACACACTCAAACCTTTATGTCCTCCTTCACACACACACACACCCTCATTTATGTCCTCCTTCATACACACACACACACACACACCCTTGTTTATGTCCTCCTTCACACACACACACACCCCCTTGTTTATGTCCTCCTTCATACACACACACAAACACACACACACACCCTTGTTTATGTCCTCCTTAACACACACACACCCCTTGTTTATGTCCTCCTTCACACACACACACACACTTGTTTATGTCCTCCACACACACACCCTTGTTTATGTCCTCCTTCATACACACACACACACACCCTTGTTTATGTCCTCCTTCACACACACACACCCTTGTTTATGTCCTCCTTCATACACACACACACACACCCTTGTTTATGTCCTCCACACACACACACACCCTTGTTTATGTCCTCCTTCATACACACACACACACACCCTTGTTTATGTCCTCCTTCACACACACACACCCTTGTTTATGTCCTCCTTCATACACACACACACACACCCTTGTTTATGTCCTCCACACACACACACCCCCTTGTTTATGTCCTCCTTCACACACACACACACCCTTGTTTATGTCCTTAACACACACACCCCCCTTGTTTATGTCCTCCTTCACACACACACACACAAACCTTTATGTCCTCCTTCACACACACACACACACCCTTGTTTATGTCCTCCACACACACACACCCTTACACCCTTGTTTATATCCTCCTTCACACACACACACCCTTGTTTATGTCCTCCACACACACACACCCTTGTTTATGTCCCCCTTCACACACACACACACACACCCTTGTTTATGTCCTCCTTCACACACACAGACATAAACCCTTGTTTATGTCCTCCTTCACACACACACACACACACACCCTTGTTTATGTCCTTAACACACACCCCTCCCTTGTTTATGTCCTCCTTCACACACACAGACATACACCCTTGTTTATGTCCTCCTTCACACACACACACACACCCTTGTTTATGTCCTCCTTAACACACACACCCCCCTTGTTTATGTCCTCCTTCACACACACACACACACACAAACCTTTATGTCCTCCTTCACACACACAGACATACACCCTTGTTTATGTCCTCCTTCACACACACACACACCCTTGTTTATGTCCTCCTTAACACACACACCCCCCTTGTTTATGTCCTCCTTCACACACACACACACACACACAAACCTTTATGTCCTCCTTCACACACACACACACCCTTGTTTATGTCCTCCTTCACACACACACACACCCTTGTTTATGTCCTTAACACACACCCCCCCTTGTTTATGTCCTCCTTCACACACACACACACCCTTGTTTATGTCCTCCTTCGCGCACACACACCCCCTTGTTTATGTCCTCCTTCACACACACACACACCCCTTGTTTATGTCCTCCTTCACACACACACACACCCTTGTTTATGTCCTTAACACACACACCCCCCCTTGTTTATGTCCTCCACACACACACACACAAACCTTTATGTCCTCCTTCACACACACACACACCCTTGTTTATGTCCTCCTTCACACACACACACACACCCTTGTTTATGTCCTTAACACACACACCCCCCTTGTTTATGTCCTCCTTCACACACACACACACAAACCTTTATGTCCTCCTTCACACACACACACACCCTTGTTTATGTCCTCCTTCACACACACACACACAAACCTTTATGTCCTCCTTCACACACACACACACACACACCCTTGTTTATGTCCTTAACACACACACCCCCCTTGTTTATGTCCTCCTTCACACACACACACACAAACCTTTATGTCCTCCTTCACACACACACACACCCTTGTTTATGTCCTCCTTCACACACACACACACCCCTTGTTTATGTCCTCCTTCACACACACACACAAACTTTTATGTCCTCCTTCACACACACACACACACACACCCTTGTTTATGTCCTTAACACACACCCCCCCTTGTTTATGTCCTCCTTCACACACACAGACACACACACAAACCTTTATGTCCTCCTTCACACACACACACACACACACCCTTGTTTATGTCCTCCTTCAAACACACACACACACACACCCTTGTTTATGTCCTCCTTCACACACACACACCCCCTTGTTTATGTCCTCCTTCACACACACACACACACACACCCTTGTTTATGTCCTTAACACACACACCCCCCTTGTTTATGTACTCCTTCACACACACACACACACACACACACACCCTTGTTTATGTCCTCCTTCACACACACACACACCCTTGTTTATGTCCTCCTTCACACACACACACACACACACAAACCTTTATGTCCTCCTTCACACACACACACACCCTTGTTTATGTCCTCCTTCACACACACACACACCCCTTGTTTATGTCCTCCTTCACACACACACACAAACCTTTATGTCCTCCTTCACACACACACACACACACACCCTTGTTTATGTCCTTAACACACACCCCCCCCTTGTTTATGTCCTCCTTCACACACACAGACACACACACAAACCTTTATGTCCTCCTTCACACACACACACACACACACACCCTTGTTTATGTCCTCCTTCAAACACACACACACACACACCCTTGTTTATGTCCTCCTTCACACACACACACACCCCCTTGTTTATGTCCTCCTTCACACACACACACACACACACCCTTGTTTATGTCCTTAACACACACACCCCCCTTGTTTATGTACTCCTTCACACACACACACACACACACACACACACCCTTGTTTATGTCCTCCTTCACACACACACACACCCTTGTTTATGTCCTCCTTCACACACACACACACACACACAAACCTTTATGTCCTCCTTCACACACACACACACCCTTGTTTATGTCCTCCTTCACACACACACACCCCCTTGTTTATGTCCTCCTTCACACACACACACACCCCTTGTTTATGTCCTCCTTCACACACACACACAAACCTTTATGTCCTCCTTCACACACACACACACACACCCTTGTTTATGTCCTCCACACACACACACACACCCTTGTTTATGTCCTCCTTAACACACACACCCCCCTTGTTTATGTCCTCCTTCACACACACACACACACACACAAACCTTTATGTCCTCCTTCACACACACACACACACACACCCTTGTTTATGTCCTCCTTCACACACACACCCCCCTTGTTTATGTCCTCCTTCACACACACACACACACAAACCTTTATGTCCTCCTTCACACACACACACACACACACCCTTGTTTATGTCCTCCTTCACACACACACCCCCCTTGTTTATGTCCTCCTTCACACACACAAACCTTTATGTCCTCCTTCACACACACACACACACACACCCTTGTTTATGTCCTCCTTCACACACACCCACCTTTGTTTATGTTGTCCTTCACACACACACCCCTTATGTCCCCCCTACCCACACCCTTGTTTATGTCCTCCACCTGTCCCCAAAAACATGAGATCTGCGAAGATGGCGTTGAGTCTGTTTGGCTTCCCCAAATGCAGCGATGAACTGAACAGAGAGAGGGCATTCACTTGAATCTCACACATCAGTGTTTTTAATCTCTGTGGCTGGGGACAGTGTGTCACCTTTCCTTAGCTTCCAGGGACTGCTTTCCTCTTGCACTGCGGCCTCCTTCCCCCTCCCCTCCCTCTGCAGTTGGACTGGCCATAGCTCCCCAACTCTCTGCTGTGGGCAGGTACAGGAGGTTGACCAGCTCCCCTGTGAGTCTGTCTGTCCATGCGTGTGTTTATTCATTCCTCCCTAGTGAGGCAGGTCCCTGATGAGCGGCTCCTCGACGCCTGCTAGGTCCAGCGTTGGGGATACAGAGGTGAACAAAACAGACTCAAACGCATCTTCACAGAGCTCACGTTTTGGGGGACGAGCGGAGGATATAAACAGTAAACACAATTCAGTAAAACATACGTTACCACAGCTAGCAAAACGTGGCAAGGGGAAAAGCGACAGTGGGCATGGTGTAAATGTGTGTGTGGGTGCAAGGGCACCTTGAGAGCCTGGTCGGGAAGGTGGCACCTGCTGCAGACCCAGGATGGGAGAGGTGGGGCGTGCTTCCAGGCCCAAGGAAGAGAAAGGCAGAGGTCTGGAGGAAGCACAGAGCTGGAGGGAAAGGGCTGGTGTCAGCTCAGGGAAGGAAGCAGGGAGGCCAGGCGGTGTGGGGCCTCGTGGAGGCTGGGGGTGATGAGGATGAGGGAGGACGGGGGCGCTCTGGCCACTCAGCCAGTGGGGAGAGGACAGGACCACAGTAATGCACATTGGGCTCATGTCTTGGCTGCCCCTTTGCTGGGCACGTGTAAAATAAGAGAAATCTGAAAGCTTGCAGCTCTCCGTGTGAAAATGAGCTATTGTTTCTTCTTATTACTATCAATATTAATATTGATCCTGTAGTGCTTTCATGTTCAAATTGTTGAATTCCAAATCCTGTCCAGCAATTATCTTAGCAGTTGGGATAGCACTGGCTGTGGGTCAGAGGTTTTCAGGCCAAAGTCACCTAGTGATCTGAGGGACTCACTGCTGGCAGTCCCTTGTGTGTCGGTGTTTTTTTTCTCTCTCTCTCTCGCCCTCCATTTTTCTGCATGGCCTTAAGTCAGCCACATTTTAGGCTGTATGCTTCTGTCATCAGAATAACTGGCATGCTTTCCCTTAAATAGTAGGCTTGACATCTTTTCCTCATGTTTTGTACCAGCCGCGCTAAGAGGCTGCATGTTAGTTGTTAATTCATATTTTCTGAGGCTGCTAATATGCGTAATAGAGCCATTACTGTTGCACAGTCAAGATAAAAGGCAAATCTCAGCTTACGCCTTGTTCTCTCGGGATAAATTCAGAGAATCGCTATGAAGCCTATCCATGGTGTGATGTTCCTAAAAAGAAAAGAGGGTTATAGGCTTATTTCAAGACTTTCACTGTGCCTTTCGCTGTTTATGATTGTATGCGTTGTTGGGTGTGACTGGCTTAAAATGTAAACTCTGAATTTCCAAGGCAGGGACAAGGTTAGTTTTTGGCTGAGGCATATTGTGTCAGTGGGGCTGTTGAAGGAAAAAGGGCATCTTATTTGTACGTGATTAGCATTATTCGATCACAGAGTGCATTGGGTTATACTCAGACTGTCGGAGAATATGCTTGC
This sequence comes from Aotus nancymaae, assembly GCF_030222135.1. Taxonomy (NCBI): domain Eukaryota; kingdom Metazoa; phylum Chordata; class Mammalia; order Primates; family Aotidae; genus Aotus; species Aotus nancymaae. The sequence goes on from NW_026988444.1 coordinate 834,808, forward strand.
TCCCCTCCCAGGCTCTGGAGGAAGACCCTCAGCCACCGTGTGGGTGTGTGTGTGCATGCTTGTACACCTGTGCACAGACGGTGGGGAGGAGGCTTGCACCTGAGTCCTGCGGTCCTGTTCTCCGCACAGGCTTCCACATGCTCTGCTGCCTCCTCCTTGTTGCAGGGATGTAGCAAATTATCACCTGGTGGTATCTTCAGTCTCCGCTGCGGAGACTGCCTTCCCTCTGCGGCTTTGGTTCAGGCCGAACCATCTTCACTCATCTCATAGCGCGCCCGTTCCCATCTCCATATCAGAGTTTCCCACTTTCCTTAAGCTTTCCTTTTTGGGGACATTTTGGAAGTATGTTGTCCAAGATAGGATTTAGTCTCCTGGAGCCAGGCTTGGAATTCCAGTGCAGGAAAGCTTACTTACTATTACTTTATTACGGCATTTCAAAAGTTTCTTCAAGTAAGTGGAAAAATGCTTTTTGAACCTGTTATTACTTTCTTAGAGCGTTTTAAAGCCATTTTCTTTTTTTCCTAGTGGGAGGCAGAAAGAAAAAGTTGGTCATGTTTCACTCACTGCTTGCTTGTTCACCGCCAAGTGGCAGCTGTGTTTCTGATTGCAAGCTTGCGGGGTGAGAAAGAGAACCCATGCCTATGCCTGCCTTTTCCTGATTTAAGACGGTGACCTGCGTTGGTCTGGAAGACCTCGTGCAGCCTTGCAGAGATTGCTACTCACACATCCGATTGCATCTAATCATGACTTTTTCTGCAACCCCCTCGAGGAAAATGTGAACTGAGCAGGTTGCCTTCTGCAGCTGAACTTTGATGAGGCACTGGACTGTTATGGCCTTGGGATGTCATTAGGGCAGGGATCGGCAGCAGTGCTTAGCAGGCTTCGTGCATACCAGGTAGCGGATGTCTCTGGGAGCTTTCGGATTGAACCCCACACCCATTTTGAGGGATGGGGATGGGTTGTGGATCTCACCCCTGCCCAGTGCTGCCTTATGAGGGGTGCTGGCCTGTCGCCTCCAATTCTTGCTCCTTTTCAGGAAGCCGTGCCGCCTCCTTCATGGTGTGCCATTATTTTTTGGGTTGTGTCTATTTTGGTATATTTTTTTTTTCTCTCCTACCTCCTCTCCCATATTTCCCCTCTAGGATGGGAGGGAGGAGGCCCAGGCGTGAGCTGGTACAGGTGGCTGCAGTGTCCTCAGAGGTGCCGAGCTGTGGGGCAGAGGTAGCTGGAATCCGGATCAGCTCACCTGTCTTAGCCATTTGTTCTGAGAAGAGAGGCTTCGAGGAGAGACACTTCAATAAGTGCTTGCTGTGGGGCCTGGGGTCAGGGCCGTTAGTTCTGGGTGCCAGCTGGGGACACGTGGGACGGAAAGGATAGGAATGAAAATGAAGAGCAACTAAGGGAAATGAAGATTTCCTTTCCATTCGTTTTGGAAATAGGAAAGCAAGCCCTTTTAGTCTGGGACAAGGAAGTGTCTAGTGTCTCCACCTGGCCGTCCACCTCGGTCCTCCTGGTCTCCGTTCAGGCCCACAGGGCTCTGAACTGCCTGCCCCATCCCTTCCAGGGAACTGCCCTGTGTCCTGCTCAGGAAGGTGGTGGGGGAGGGGTAGGGAAGATGGCCAGTGGCAGGTGGGGACACTTCCATCTCATTTTGTTCCTCTCAATTCATTAGTGTTTCCTCCCCTCCCCTTCCCTCCCCTCTCTTTTTTTTTGAGACAGTCTTACTCTGTGCAAATCTCAGCTCACTGCAACCTCCGCCTCCTGAGTTCAAGCAATTCTCATGCCTCAACTTTCTGAGTAGCTGGGAGTACAGGTGCACACCACCACACCTGGCTAATTTTTGTATTTTTAGTCGAGACAGCGTTTTGCCATGTTGGCCAGGCTGGTCTCGATCTCCTGACCTCAGATGATCTGCTCACCTTGGCCTCCCAAAATGCTGGGATTATAGGCATGAGCCGTTGTACCCATCCTCAATCTGTTTCTTTATCCTAATGAGGAGAGAATTTGAAAATAAATCAGTAGAATAAAAAAAGAGAGACCGAGTGAGGTGGCTCATGCCTGTAATCCCAGCACCTTGGGAGGCCGAGGCGGGCACATCATCTGAGGTCAGCAGTTTGAGACCAGCCTGGCCAACAGGGTGAAACCCCCCTTTACTAAAAATACAAAAAATAGCTGGGTGTGGTGGTGGGCGCCTATAATCCCAGCTACACAGGAGGCTGAGACAAAAGAATCTCTTAAACCCAGGAGGTGGAGGTTGCAGTGAGCTGAGATTGTGCCACTGCACTCCAGCCTGGGCAACAAAGAGCAGAACTCCATCTTAAAGAAAAAAAAAAGAGAGAGAAGGGCCTGGGTATCAGAAATGCAGAAGAAATGGTGTTTTTAGAGATGCTGGAAAGCTGTGCTCCTGTCTTGGGTGCTTTCTCTTTGGAGGGGAATGCTGGAGAGAATCTTGACAAAGTCTTTCTCTCACAGTGCATGGGAGAGAGTGATGGTGAGCAAATCCTTGTTGAATTAAAATGGGATAACCCCTTATGAAGGGAGAAAGCACGTGAAGATGGTGGGGACGGGGCGGGACCCGCAGCCCTTCACTCTCCATGCCGGGCAGTGTAAAACGTGAGAAGGAGACAGTTCAGGGTCGGTTCGTAAACTCCATGTTGGAGAAATGTGTGACTTCTAGTATTTTGGGGGTGTGGAGTCAAAAAGTTGCAGCTTCGGAAGGATGTTTGCAGCCACTTTCTACCCATTGTGGCTGTGTGGTCATTCCATTGCTTAAACAAAGTCTACGTAGACTTAGATTTAAAAAAAAAAAAATACGTGAAGTATTTGCTTATGCTTTTAAAAAAGGGAGTATAAGCATCAAAAGTAACTCTAGCGAATGACATTGGAATATTCCAGAAATTTTCTATCCTTATGTAATAAGCTTGTATCTCCTCCTCTAAAACAGTTAAACGCAGTGGATCTGTGTGATAATCACTGGTGGGCATGTGGACTTTCATTAGTACACATAGATTTGCTTCACTCAAACAAGAATGAACTTGAATGTACAGATTAAAGGATAATAAAAATGCCAGCCTGGGCCAGCATGGTGGCTCACCCCTGTAATCCCAGCTGAGATTTTTTTTGGGAGGCTGAGTCAGATTGATCATGAAGTCAAGAGATCCAGACTATCCCGGCTAACATAGTGAAACCCTGTCTCTACTAAAATACAAAAATTAGCTGGGCGTGGTATTGCACGCCTGTAGTGCCAGCTACTGGGGAGGCTGAGGCAGGAGAATTGCTTGAACTGGGGAGGTGGAGGTTGCAGTAAGCTGAGATCGCACCATGCACTGCAGCCTGGCACCTGGCGACAGAGCGAGACTCTGTCTCAAAAAAAAAAAAAGCCAGCCTGGCCGCCATCTGGCTGAGGAGACGTTTTACAGGATCCTTCGAAGCATCCTACTGGCCTCTTCTCCATTTACTTTGCTCCTACCCCCAGCCCCCTTCCTAAATCTTCTGTTCGTTATTTCCTTTTTCTGTTCTTAGTTTTATCACTTAACATACCTGTATCTATATCTGTATCTCTATCTCATTATGTGTATGATGTCTCTAAAGCATATAGTGCTCAATTTACCCGTTTCTGTAACGTTTACATAGATGTAACTTAGCTGTTTGTGGTTCTATGACTTGCCTTTTTCAGCTAGACATGATTTTTGGTAATGAGTCATGAGAATGCACGTAGCTGCACTTCATCCGTTTTCACTGCTGTATAGTGTTCTGTTTAATGAATTACACAGTATGACCTCCATTGGTTCTTATTCTTCCTAACAGCTGCATTATTTATTTTTTCTGCCCATACTGGATATTATCTTGACATATTAAATGGATAAGGACCTAAGTTGTGAATGATCAGTTTGTTCCAGGATGGAAGTGGTTATCCTTTGTGGAAGCAGGGTTATTGCTCTCAAGGCTAGTAGAACTGTTTGTGTGCTTTGTATCTTTCACTTTCATTTATTGCAACCAGACTTCAGAGCGGGACCTAGGAAGCAAAGTGCAGTTCAGACAGTGGGTCCCTTGTGGGGGTGGGCAGGCAGTTGTCAGAGAGCCCGGAGTTAGGTGTTTGAAGCCTGTGAGCAGAGACCCATCCTAAGCACAGGGGCCAGGGCCGGGGCCGGGGTCTTGGCCTTGGCCTTCAGGGAGCCTGCCCTTGTGTGGATGAGCGGAATTGAATCCTCCGATGAAAAGGAAGCAATCAATGGAATTCGTTTCCTCCTGCAGCTTCAGACAGCGGCATCTCTACCCGATCAAAAGAGCTCATCAACTCCCAGCCTCCGTCACTGAAAAAGAAAGTCTCATCTCTGTCCATTAATGCCTATTCACTGTTAAAGGAAAAATCCCAAACCTGTATATCTTCCTGAGCCATGTGATACTAATACACACCTTTGAGGTGTCCATTCAGATGAAAAATTCTTAATAAAGTGATACATATTTTACATGTACAATCATTTCAAGAAATAGACTGTTCTGAGAATTTTTTTTTCAAATATGATCTTAAAAAGTTGATTTTCTTGGAGACTTGAAGCAACTCGTTTGTTGTATTTGCTTTACCTGTCTCTATGGATGTAAACATATATGTATTTTTTTTACCAAGCCATTTGAGACGCCCTGCAGGCACCGTGGTGCTTCAGCCTCCAGCACTGCTCCCCTTGTCTCTTGGGACAGAGGTCTCTCCAGTAAAAGACTCTGAATCTTGCTTTCACCTTGTGAATTGCACCACCCAAGCGGAGGGGTCCGGTTGCATTGGGCTTTTGTCCTTCATTTTCCTGACCTGGGGACGATCTCACAGAAGCCTGATTTCCTGTTTGCTGAGGGTGGACTTTTCTTCGGGACCTGTTTGGCGAGTTGAGCCAGGAGCCACAGTCATTCCCTCCCTGGGTATTGTATGAGACTGCCTCCCTCCCTTGGGTGTTGAGTGACCTAGGGCTGCTCCTTCCCGGCTGGGATGCAGGCAGTAGTCAGGTCATCAGGGTCATCAACAGCCAAGGTGACTCAGTGTTACCCACAAGTTCTGAGTCGGGTCTTGACTGAGCCAGGCAACTGCGTGCAGAAGCATGAGTAAGAAATGCCTAGTTGGAGGCTGGGCGCGGTGGTTCATGCCTGTAATCCCAGCGCTTTCGGAGACAGAGGTGGGCGGATCACGAGATCAGGAGTTTGAGACCAGTCTGGCCAACATAGTGAAACCCCATCTCTACTAAAAATACAAAAAATTAGCCTGATGTGGTGGGGTGCACGCCTGTAATCCAGCTACTTGGGAGGCTGAGGCAGGACAATCATGTGAACCCGGGAGGTGGAGGTTGGTTGCAGTGAGCTGAGATTGTGCCATTGCACTCCAGCTAGGGTGACAGAGCAAGACTCTGTCTTTAAAAAAAAAAAAATGCCTAGTTGGAACATCCACATTCTTCAGGGTAAAGTTAGCAGCTTCCCTGACAGTTTCCACTCCTGTGGGGCATGCTTTCCAGGAGAGAGTTGAATCAGAGCCTGGAATTATGGCTGATGGGTTATGTTCCTACGGGGAGAACTGCTAGTTTCAGTCTCAACCAGGGGACAAAGGACATGGCAGAGCATCCAGAGGAGAAGCTGGGGCTCAGCCTGGTCTACGGGAGGAAGAACCGTGCTGGATTGAGCTCTGCAGCAAGGGTTGTGGCTATCTGGGGTGTTTCCTGGGCTTCTCCCCAGCTTGGAGCTGTGGTGCAGGTGCCTGATGACAGTGCCTGGGAGAGCAGTGAGGGCAGGTTGAGGGGGTTGACCTCAGTCTCCAGGGATCTGTGTCTCCTGGAGCCCTTCCTTGCAGGCCTGGGAGGCTGGGCTGAAGCCACCTCCTGCCTGTGCGTATGTAGGAACAGCATGAGAGCTCCTTGCAATGGTGGTGTCGGGGCGGTAGCTGTCTGAGCTCACACTGGCCCTAGAGGCTGTACTTGGGGTATCCGGGGCAGCACATGCCCTCTAAAAGCATAGTCTTGTGGGGAAATCACAGGATGGTTCCAAGGTGTTACCTGGCCAAGGGCTTACTGCAGATAGGAAGAGCTGTCTCTCTGCTGTGTGTGCCCAGGCCATTCCTATGGCCTAGATCAGGTTGGCTCTAGCTGTGCCCCATTCCTCGTGTGCTGGCTGTTGAGTCACCTCTGCCCCCAACTTTTAACAAGGAAGCATGTTTGAATGCAGAACGATTCGGAGTGACATTGTCATAAGGCTAACCTTGAATATGCTCACATGTTTAAAAGGCATTTCATTTATGAATGGCGGCATGTCTATGAGGAGTGACAGATTACTCAGATGTGACTTTCTCTGGTTTTCAGGAGGGGGTCTTCACCTGTCCAGTGGCCCAGGGAGGGTCAGGCGGTGTGGCAAGAATGGAGCCAGCAGACTCCCTTTTGTTAAAATTGTGCAAGAACCACACCGCGTGGGTTTGTGCCTCCCGGCATTGCTTACAAGGTTCTGAGTTCCGAAGGGACTGGTTTTCTTTCTCTAGGAGTTTCCCACCATGTACGTTTTAGAAGGAAAGGATACTCTCTGGGGCTTCAGCGGTCCCCTTGGGCTGAACATGTGAACCTTCCTCTGGTCAGTGTGGCTGGAAGGAGGCTTCTGCCGCTGGAAATCCATTTCTCAAAGCAAGGAGCCAGCCAGGCTGACCACCGAGCCCCTTCCTCTATTAGTTATGCACCAAGTCACCCAGGCGCGTTCCCATCATTGGTCCACCAAGGTGGGACAGTGCATCCCGGGCCTGGTGGAGGTGGGGAGGCTGCTGGGTACCCCTGCTGGATGATAGATGGCTCCCAAAACCAATGCTGCCTTTCTCAGGAAGCCCTTCGCCTGAGGCCCTCCCACACTGTCACTGTCAAACTTGAATTTCCAGTTGACTGAACGGGGAAAATCTGTCTTCCTACTGGAATGTTGACTTGAGGGAATCTTGCGTCTCAGATTTCACACTTGCTTTGTTTCTGTTGGTCACATTGCTGTCCTCTCAACAGTCGAGTATGCTTGGTGTGGTGGGGGAGTTTTGAAGTGAAGTTTTGGATGCTTTTAAAATCTGGGTTTGAGTTAAGCAGTATTCTAATAGGGCGGGGGGTCATTTGACATGCTGATAAATCTTTTACACTCTGTGTGGTGGAATTAGACAGTTTTCTGAACCTTCCGTCCCAGCCATCTATCCCTTACCCTGGTTCTTGGTACTTTTGTGGTTTAAATCACAGTCTGTTAGGGAAATATGACTCCATGCGCTCCATGATACAGGCACCTTACAAGTTGTTCTAAATAACAGCACTTAGCTTCAAAAGACTTGTTAATAATAGTGCCATTGGATAAAATCATTTTGGCCACCACCTCCTTCTCATGTTGAAAATGTGTTAAGTATTCAGTGAATGTGACGGGTGAAACAGCTTAATTCAGCTATACAACCAGGTGTGAGTATTTAGCCCTGGGAAGGGAGGGACGATTCTTGCAGGGTTAGGAGTTTCAGGAGGACGGCGCCTCCTTCCCAGTCACAGTTCTGCAGCGCCGGCGTGTGTGCCCTTACTTAGAGGCTTACTTATAGGAAGTTTGAGACTGAGCCAGAACCTTTCTGGGTCTCTCGCACCTGCAGGGGAAATAGTAGCATCTGGGGTTTTCTGCCTCTAGCACATTGTTAGTTTTACTCAGACTCCGTTGCTGTTTCCCACAGTCATTTGCTCTTTCTGAAGACGCTGGGCTGTGGGCGTCACTGCCCTTAGTGGATTTCCTTCCTGGCAGCTCTCCCTGCAGATTCTGCCTCTGGAAATCAACACGTATTGCCCCCATGCTCCCCCGGATTACTTGGCTGGAGTCCCCTTTCCCTCCTCTCTCCTGCAGTGACATTCTTCTTCCAGCCTATGGGATGTTGCTTTATGCTGGACAGGGCTGGATTCGGTCTTGGCTCTGCTGGTGCTGAAAGGGCCCGAGGCCCAGGACATCATCCACACACCTCCGATATGTGGCGGAGCACCGGACAGCCTTGGCATTGCTGAGCACTTGGACAGTTGACTCCTGAGCACCAGGCAGGGAAGGTCCCCTCTGTCTGAATGCCACCCCGCCCTTCGCCCTGAGGCACCTTGGCCAGACCCTCCTCATTCTTCAAGAGTCTGCAACCCTTGCCTGCTGTGAGGAGTGAGTTAGGTTCCATCTGTGCCCAGCTGTGCTGTGTGCTTTACAAATGAACTAGAACCGACTATCTGTGAGGGGAGGGCAGAAATTCAGGGACGGGGGACAGCTGTCATTAAAGCAGTCTACACCAGTCTGGGCTGTTCGCTGGAATTCAGTTGATGTCTTACTTTGTGTGACTGTCGTTCATCTGAGCCCAGGGTGGAGCTGCAGGAACCCCATGTCTGAGCGTCCAGCAGGCCCTCAGTTGCCACCTGATGGGGCCATCCTGCTTCTTCAGGTCCTTGATTATATCCCACGAAGAGAAATAGATGGCTTAGAAGTCTTTTTTCGAGGCAGAAGGGACAAGAAAAGTAGAAGTGTAGTCTGGAAGTAGCCAGGTTTTAAATGGACCAGGTTGCACTCCTGGTGGTTCCTGGCGTCCTATCAAGAGAAGGAATCATGGCCCCAGAGCCAGGCATGGGATCCACATGTCTGCCGCAGATCTCTCCTGGGAAGCCAGGCTGGGGCCCTTCCAAGGTGACTGGTGGCTGCCATCCAGGATTCAGGTTTCTTAGCAGCTAGTGGTGATGGCGAGGGTATGGGTGTGGGGAGATGGCTGGGGGTGTTGATGGGGGTGGGGGTGGGGTCCTTGGGAGTGACGGTGATGGTTTCTCTTCTCACCAGAAGTTTTTGAGTCCAGAACCACATGAGTGACCTCAGGGTAGGTCAGAACGAGGAGCCGTCAGTCTGAGACCTCTCAGTGTGCTCTTTCTTGGCCAGCAAGTTACTTTACCTCAGTGGTCATCAGTTTCTTCTCTGACAAAATGAAAACATTTTTATCTAGATGCTGCTTTGCATCTTGAAGCAGGTTAAGAGAAGGTTAAAGAAAACCAAGTAGTTTGTGGAAGCCGACTGAGCAGGCAACTCACTTGCGGTATTCAGCTCTCAATCCATGGGGACCTGCCGTGCCAGCCATAAAGCTGTGCCGAGGTGAATTGCTTCAGCAGAAAGATGCTTCCCCACAGAGATCTAGGAGCCTTTGACTGTTTAACAGGGAAAAAAACCCATGCTTTTAGGATTGCAGTGTAAGACCCCACTGTGAAGAAGTGCTCTCTACCCTCCAGCGCAGACCAGGGAGGTGACAGGCACTGGCTTTGGGACACCATCAGCCCCAAGGAGATGGCATAGCCACTTGAGGCCCACGTCCAGAGTTACACTCTTTCTTTTTCTGATTCTTGAAGGCTTTAAGACATCTCTTTAGCAAGTCTTTACTTCTTTTTAAATTATTATTTTTTCTCTCAACACCTGAACAAAACTCCAGGCAGTAATATGCTACTTACATTGACCTTTTTTTTTTTTTTCAAAGGCAGAGTCTTGCTCTCTCACCCAGGCTGGAGTGCAGTGGTGCTATCTCGGGTCACTGCAACCTCCGCCTCCCGGGTTCCAGTGATTCTCTCGTCTCAATCTCCTCAGTAGCTGGGATTACAGGTGCCTGCCACTGCACCCGGCTAATTTTTGTAATTTTAGTAGAAACAGGGTTTTGCCATGCTGGCCACTCTGGTCTTGAACTCCTGACCCCAGGTAATTCACCCGCCTCTGCCTCCCAAAGTGCTGGGCTTACAGGCACCTGCCACCATGCCTGGCTAATTTTTGTAATTTTAGTAGAGATGGAGTCGCCCAGTGATACTCAGGTTGGTCTCTAACTCTTGGGCTCAAGGGATACACCCACCTTGGTCTTCCAAAGTGCTGGGATTACAGGCATGAACTACCATTGCCAGCCTGAGCTGGATACATTCTAAGGACTCTTTGTGGGACTAATTAAAACATTTTTCTTTCCAAGGCACATGGCAGGTAGTGCTGCTTCTTTCCTGCAGGATGTTTGCTGAGCATTTGTGAGGGGAGCATCTTTAGGGAAAGCAGGACAAGCCCTAAAAGGCTTTCTCTGAATATTACCTTTGCTCTTCACTTTGGTAGGTCCTGAAGGCGTAGAAAGGGGTCCTCTGGAGAACACAGTCTGAGCATTGCTGGGCCTCAGGAGCTTCCAGCGATGCTGGAGGCAGCCACTGCTGTCCTTCTGCTGTGAGGAGCAAGGAGGGGGATCCCAGCTTTCTCCTGGTTGATTTTGCCGTCTTTTAAAAAACAGGAAGTTTGCAAGATTTCTTGAAAGGACTCTAGTTGGAGTTGTAAAACTAATGTTTTTTCCTCTGGTCCCTGCCACCCACTGGAAGGGGACTGCAGAGAAGTGTCATCTGCATGGCTGTTCCACGCCGTGTGACTCTGCTTGTGTTACTCTGGACAAGGTTTCTGAGAACCACCTGCAGCTCTGCTTATTGCTGGTGTTGAGATACAGTTTCTGCAGGAAGGAGAGACACTGGTGCCAAGAAATTCTATCAGAGGATGTTTAAGAACTGGAAAGAGCTTAGGAAGCCAGGTTTGGAGAGCCAGATGCCTTGGTGTCCTTATAATGCAAGTGGGATTGCATTATGTGTCAAAGCTTGGCATTGTCGGAGGTCAGGAAGAAGAACTGAATCAAACAGAGCCATTGGCTGCTTGAGTACGGTGCAGAGCACTGGGGAATGGATTCCTGGGAAGTGTGGAATTTTTTCTGCTACTCCTTCATTCGCACCTGGATTCAATTGCAGTCATGAACTCACCTGCAATGTGTGTAGGGGATGCTGCTCCCATTGGCTAGGCACTGGGTATGGAGGGGGGAGGTGGGCAGATGCACACACACCTGGCAGAGGTTTGGAGCTGGGTTGTGGGGGAGGGATGCAGAGAGGCTTAACCCTGAGAATGGAGGAAAAGGAGACCAGGAGAGTTCAGAGAGGTGGTGGGAAGAGTGAGGAGAGAGCAGCAGCCGAATTCGAGAGAGTTGAGTTTCAGAAAGCCTGTCCAGAATGCACTGCCCGACAGGGAGTGTGATGGGCCCTGTCCCTCTCTGCTGAGCCAGGTTCTGACTCTGCAGAGCATTGGAGGCCTTGCTGTAGGCTCAGGGAGTGTGCAGAGAGGCAGCGCCTGCCTTGGTCCTAACTTCTCACCTGCATACACCCGCACACGTATCTGATTGTGTGTGACACAGTGAAGGGTATGGGGACAGCCACATCTGGGTTTCAGTTTTCAGTTACTGCCCTAACTGGGTGGTTCCTCTGAGCCTCTGTTTTATTCCATCTGCAATTAGCATTAATAGTGTAACCAAATCCAGGATCAGCTGCCCACCACTCAAAAGTCGAGAGACAAGGGTTGGTGGGAGGAAAAGCAGGTTTATTTGAAAACCAAGAAGATGGTGAACTAACACTCTCAAGTACTGTCTTAAGTCAGTACAGATTTTAGGCTTTTTATGTTAAGGGCTAGGGGAAGAGGTGGGGGTTTAGATCAAGAGGTGACTGATGACTGCAAACATCTAGTGGGGGAGGGGGCAGGTCAGAGGAGGGTGGGACTTTTTGTCATGGTCAGGGCATGATGCTCCTGTGAATTTTTAACAAAACATAGTTGTTTACATATTTCTCCTTTAATCCCAGAGTTAGTTTTAAAAGCTACATGATTGTGTTGCTAGGATTAGTTAAGAACTGATTCAAGGACACTAGCACATGGTGAATAGTAAGTAAATAATTGCTCCTGCTAGAATCATCATTGTCAGTATTAAGGTGAGTCCACGCATCTCTCTGGCCTGTTGGCTCACATTCACGGTTTCACCATGTTGGCCAGGTTGGTCTCGAACTCCTGACCTAGGCTGTTTGTGCCTATTATCTCAGTGCCCTAAATTTATCCTAGCCTAGTGCAGGAATGGGTCAACTAAAATGGAGTTAGTTATGTTAGTTCTTTTGCTGTTTCACTGTTACAATACCTGTCTGGCAGTGTTGCTAGGATTAGTTGAGAACTGATTCTAGGTCACTAGCACATGGTGAAGAGTTAGTAAATAATTGCTCCTGCTAGAATCATCATTGTTAATGTTAAGAAGGCGAGTCCACGCATCTCTCTGGCCTGTTGGCTCACATTTGGGGGTGTGGCATCTGTGTGTGAAGTGGAGCTGGTCCCTGGTGACCCGGGTACAGTTTATGTCTGGAGCTACCATTTGCCCAGTTGCCTCCACGGCCCTGGATTTGGAAGGAGCCAAGTGCCCGCATCTCAAGCAGGTGAGCGTGGGGTGCAGGAGAGGAGCCTTCAGGGCACCTGTGAGCACATGTGACACTGGTAAGTGGCACTCCTCATGCTGAGCAACTGAAGTCATATTTCCACCTGACAGTGGCCTGGTCCACTTGATGCGTGAAAGGAACTTCCACGTAAGGGCACCAGAGTGCGGTTACCTCCGCCTTCCACCCCACCCCATGGTGGGGCCTGTGCAAGATCAGCCCTCTGAGGTCAGCCCTCCAGGTCCCCTTACTGAGAGGACAAAGGCTTTTCTCTGGCTCACTTCTGGCCAGAAATGTAGGGAAGCTTATTTGTAACTAATACCACCCAGTCACTGCAGGAGACCTGCAGAAGGACTCTGGGGAAAGTGATCTTCAAAAATAGAAAGGTTGAGTGAATGTAGGGCTTTTGGGAGAAGGGGAAGGAGCCTATAGGCAGCACACTAATTTGGCAAGTAATTAGGAACTCTGATTTTGAGCATCTCATTTTAATTAGCGTGGTCCAGCCTGCCTTGCGGTGCTCATGCTGAAGCAGAGAGTGGCCTGCTTAGCTGCTCTGCAACATTTATTTAGGTTTCTTATTTGGGAAGTTTGCATGTGATCGGGCCAAGTAACATTTGTTTTGAGGACCCTCTCAGGGCCCAGGGGTGTGCTCTTGACCACCCCAGGGTGGAGGTGGGGTACCCCTGCCCGGGCATCAATTTCCTGGGAAGGAAAGAAAACACCAGGCCAGGCTGCCATGTTACAGCCCTTTAATCAGAAGCCCCCTCTGCACCTGGGCCTGCTGTTCTCAGTGCCTTTCAGGAAACCGCCAGAAAGGCTCCAGCCTTAGGAAGAATGGTCCATTTACGCTCCTGTGGTTGGAGGTTCCAAGTGCCTTGAAAAATGCCTTGATGGCATTTGAAGCTGTTTCTTCCTTCTGTTTCCTTTCCATTTTAAAATCATGGAACCATTTCTTTTTTTCTTTCTTTCTTTCTTTCTTTGTCTTTTTTTTTTTTTTTTTTTGACAGAGTTTCACTCTTATTTTCCAGGCTGGAGTGTGGTGGTGCATTGATTTTTGTGTTTTTAGTAGAGATGGGGTTTCGCCATGTTGGCCAGGTTGGTCTCGAACTCCAGAACTTTGGTGATTCACCCGCCTCAGTCTCCCAAATTGCTAGGATTACAGGTGTGAGCCACCATGCCTGGCCGGAACTGTTTCTTGAGTTTTTCAAACAATGCCTTCTCTCCAGCCAGTTCAGTTGGAGAGGGTCCTGGAAAGGTGGTGGAGTTGACTTCTCAGCATTGTGGGGTGGGGCTGGGGTGAGGACAGTGTGGCCGCCATGGTCAGCTTGCATGCTCCTAGGCAGAGCCACAGGGGTTGCTGATTCTTGTTTCCAGATGGATGTTTCTAAAGTCTTTTTTTTTTTTTTTTGAGATGGAGTCTTGCTCTGTCACCCAGGTTGGGGTGCAGTGTTGCAATCTCAGCTCACTGCAACCTCCGCCTCCTGGATTTAAGGGATTCTCTTGCCTCAGCCACCTGAGTAGCTGGGATTACAGGCACCCACCACCATGCTGCCTGGCTAATTTTTGTATTTTTAGTAGACACAGGGTTTTGCCACATTGGCCAGGCTTATTTGGAACTCCTGACATCAGGTGATCTGCCTGCCTTGGCCTCCCAAAGTGCAGTGATTATAGGTATGAGCCACCGTGTTCAGCCTCCAAAGTTTTTCTTAAAGGAGCCAGAGGCTTGCCTGCTCTGCAGTGCCATCCTTCTTGCGGTCCCTGCCTGCTTCTGTGATGCACAGAACCTGCTGCCCTGCCCCGTCTGTGTTGATTAGTCTCTATTTCTAGTGTCTGAGTAAAGGCGGTCTCCAGTCCCATCTCCAAAGCCTGCTGCGTGCACAGGAAGATGCTCAGAGATGCCTGGTCCCTGCCAGGGACACACATGGACCTGGAGCAGGTGGGCAGGTGGAGCTCAGGGAACAGGCCTGTGGGGCAGGCTCTCCGGGCACATCCAGGGCCGGACTGAGGCCAACATGGGGGTCGCTGGCTGCATGCGAAGGCAGCTTATGTCGTGTTCCCTCCGCCAGCGCCAGCTGTCCTGCAGCAGGAAGAAGTAGTCATGTTTGGAGGCTGGGCTGTGCATGAGCTATTCAGGCCTTGGGGTCTTTTTGTCAGATTCCTTTCAGCAGAATATAAGGACGTTAACCCAAACCACATTTTGGAACTTCCCCTTTGGTCTCGTCAGTCTCCCTCTGTGATTGAGACCATCGTGAAGCCCGGGTTGGCTTGAGGTGCTCAGGAGAGGAGACTTGGGGGTCATCACTCATTTTTGAGTTACGGAAGTTAAATGGCAACTTGATTCGGGGCACACCGTGTGTGTGAGGCCCGAGTTTGCAGGTTTGTGCAGGGCATTGATTGGTTAGTTAGTTGATTGGCTGAGGAATATTTGGGGCACCTGCTCTGGGCCATGTACACAGTGAGGCAAAGCAACACAGACCTCAAAAACAAAGCGATGCAGACCTGGCTGCTGTGTCCTTGTGTTTCTGCCTGTGGGCTCCGTGGGAGCTGTGAGGGAGAAACGGCGTCCTGCAGGAGAGGGATGGCTCCAACTTGGCTTCTGGAAGCCTCCAGAAGGATGGACTTGGGGACTGAGACCTGAAGAAGGGTTGTGCCTGTGGGAGGGAGCCCGCCTGGCGGGACCCAGCCTGCACGCCTGCAGCAGTTCCTCAGAGCTGCCTCCTCAGGCCTCGGCCACTCACAGAGCACCCCTTCTGTCCAGGCCACTCATCAGTTCCCAGGTCCGGGTCCAACAGCAAGCCTGTGACCCCTGGGTCCCCTTTATCCGTGGCCTACACCTGCCTTCTGCATTCTAGGGCCCACCCTTTGCTACAGTGGCTACAGAAGAGAGAGGAGGGACACTGACCCCAAGGCCTAGGCCAGTCTCTTCCAGGCTGCCCACACCTAGGTCTTCAGAATGGAACAAGGTAGCCCCAGGCCCCTTCTACAGATGAGCCTTGGGGGACTCTGGGGTGACAAACCAGAGACGGGCTTCAGTAGAGTGCTACGAGTGCCTAACCTTTTACCTGTTTTCTGCTCTGACCAGGCACCTTGGAGTAGGGAAGGCATCTGGAGCCTTCTGCTGAGTTCAGTGGGAGGTGGTCTTTGTTGCCAATACTCTGGTTCCCTTTCTCCCCTATCTGCATGTAAATAATATGCTACTGTATGTAAATTAACACAAACGAATGTAAGATAGTTATATGTGTCTACCTACTGCCTTAGAAAGTCCGGTAAGATGAATATTGAACTTTTCAGACCGTAGTAAGGTCATGAATCTAAAAGCCATGGCTTATTGGATATTTGAGAAGTGGAGTGGATGTGTTACTGAAAGTGTCTTTTGGCTAAATTCCTGACCTAAGCTTGTGTGGTCTTTTGCTCTTCATTGGCAATGTAGAAGTCAGGTTTGAACTGAGGGCTGTCTGACTTTCCATCCAGGTTTGATCATTTTCTGAGGATGCAGCATTTAGTGGGCACCTCTGTTGCACGCCAGAGGGCTTTCTGGAGGCTGGGGTCAGATCCCCAAGGCAGGCTTGGTCTTCCCAGCTGGCTCAGGACTGGGGATTTATGGGACTGGGTCCTGGGGTGAGCTCTGGAGCCCGTGGGTCTGGTTGTCTTGCTGACCAGGTCTGCCTCCTGCTGCTTCTATAGCAGAGCCTGTGGGACGTGAGGTGAAGCCCTGAGAATATCTCCCACTTGGAATGAGAGGGGAAGGCTGGAACCGAGTGGGGCTAGCCATGGGGATGCCCAGACTCTGGACTCTTTTGGGGATCACAGTTGTTGTTCCTCTTGGGAAGCTGTTGCTCACTGCGTGTTGATTTTATTGAAGACTGGAAAGGCTTGCTCATGTACTGCCGTTGGGAGGGGAAATCACTCTGAAGACGGTGATGCTGGGTACAGGCTCTGGAGTCATCTTGATTTAGTAAAAGGCATGAAGTATTTTCATTCCAAAGATTCTGGCTTTTGAGAACTTAGAAAAAAAAAATGGAAAATGAGAAATGATGATGTCAGTTAACATTTATTGGCCTTTTTTTCCTGTGCCAATAACTCTCAGTGCTTAACCTGAAAAAGCCCACTTAATCCTTCCAGCATCCTGTCCTAGAACTTTCCCTACTGTCTAGATAAGGAAACGGAGGCACAGAGGTTGAGGAACTTGCTGTGGTCCACCCAGACAGCCTGACCCCAGAGCGGGCACTTCATCTCCTGCCTCATGGCCATGTGCACCTTCATGGTACGTGCTGGGGTCATGCCTTATGAAAATGGCGCTTGTCTGCATCTCAGTGAGGAGAAGTAAGACACTTTAGATTCAGTTAACTGTTGATGCCTAAATGACATTTAAGCTACCTGTTGGTGCTTCCTTGAGCCCTGCCCCATGTGAGTGAGGTTTTGTGGTCCTGGGCAGGTTAGCTCCCCTCAGGAGGCCTCCTGTTTGTAAAATGATGGGTTTGGACCAACAACGTGGTCTTTAGAGACAGATATGCCTGGGGCAGAGTCCATCTGTCAGTGGGAAGAGGACCTGGCATGGGCTGCAGTGAAGGGGGTGGCAAGTAGGAGGCTGGGGCCTTCCCTGTGTGGAAGGGGCCTTGCTCTGTGCCTGGCCCTGCAGGGCATACAGTATACGTGCATGTTTATGGGGATTATTCTGTTCCGCACAGGCTGTGTGTAGACGGGGGTGTGGTGCTCAGTGGTGATGGACCAGGCTGTCCTCTTCGAGTACTGTCACCTCTTCCTTCTTTTCTGTCACCTCCTTCTCATCACCTCTGTTGTCTGTCCCTGACAGGCTTCTGTGCTTCGGAGACCTCTGTGTGTCTTTCTCGGTTCTGGTTTCCCTGTCTCCCAGCGTCTCTGGGAGGGACGTGTATGATTGATTCCAAGAATAAAGTGTGACCAGGAAAACCCTATGTTTTGAAATCTGACCTCTCAAGCCCTGGAAAGTGCTCAGAGCATTTCCAGAATGTTCTCATGTCTCTATCCACTTCCTTTCCCTTTCTGCTTTAACCCCGCTACCCTCTAGTCTTAGTCTTCAGGAGAAATAAAAGGACCCCAGAGAGGCCAGCCCACTTTTACCCACACTAAGTTCCAGGAAGCTCAGTCTGGTTTTCCCATAGGAACGATGTTACGATGGGATGGGGACTGCATTCCTCACTAAGGCCTTGGCCTCGAAATGTGTGATTAGAGAGATGCAACCGCTTTCAGCCACTGCAACTTACAAGAGTGCAGTTATGCCCTCGGCCGTAAATCTGTGCAAATTGATTTCCCGAGGAGCCCCAAGGTACTGTGGGTAGAAGGAGAGCCTATACGAATGTGAGTGCTGTGAAATCATTACCATAGCCTCAAACATGTCTGTTGTTCATTACACTTCATTGAGTTGGTTTTTTATATATATAGGGTCTCGGTCTGTGTCCTAGGCTAGAGTACGGTGGTGTGATGTTGGCTCACTGCAGCCTTCGCCTCCCAGGCTCAAGAAGTCCGCCCACCTCAGCCTCCTAGGTAGCTGTGACTATAGGCATGTGCCACTGCACCTGGCTGATATTTTGTATTTGTGTGTGTGTGTGTGTGTGTGTGTGTGTGTGTGTGTGTGTGTAGACATGGTCTTGTCATGTTGCCCAGGCTGGTCTTGAACTCCTGGGCTTAAGTGAGCCTCCTGCCTCAGCTTCCCAAATCCTGAGCCACCACGATGACTGACCTGAAGATATTTTAAAAACTTGCCAGCTTAGACTTTATAAAAATACGATGAAGGGGTGATTTGGGTGTCCCAGGAGTGTTGGGACGGTGGTTCTGAGAAGCAAGGGCTGATGTTCCGTACTTGATTGGCTCTTCGGCAAGCCAGAGGCCCCTGTGATGAGCATGCCTGCAGACGCTGGTGGGTGCTTGCCGTGTGCCAGGGGTTGGTGGCATTAGTGTCTGTACCTCTCATTGTGAACATTCTTGTCTAAGATTTGAAATCAGTTTTTCATTATGAGAGTAATATGTACTCAGTGTAAAAAAAGTTAGCGCATGAAGTGTAAAGCTAAAGGATAATGCCTCATGATCCCCAGACGTGACCACTGTAATATGGTTCTATGTTATGTTACAGCCTCCCAGAAATTTTCTGTACTGCTGAAATTGAACATCTGGGTATATGGGTATGATGTGGTATCTCACTGTGGTTTTCATTTGCATTTCGCTGGTGACTAATGGTGTTGAACTTTTTTTTTTATATATACTTATCAGCCATTTGTGTATCTTAGGAGAAATGCCTGTTCAAATCTTTTGACGACCGTTTTTAAATTGAGTCTTTTTACTGTTGAGTGGTGGGAGTTCTTTATGGATTCTGATACTAGATGCTTACACTTAGAGTATGCTTTGGAAATATATTCTTTTATTCTGTGGTTTGTCCATTAATGTTCTTGTTACTGTTCTTTGAGGTACTAAAGTTTTTAATTTTAATGAAATCGAATTTACCTGTTTTTGTCTTTGGTTATTTGGACTTTTGGTGTCGTATTTAAGAAATCACTGCCTAATCCAGGGTCATGAGGATATGCTCCTTAGGTTTTCTTCTAAGAGTTTTCTGACTGTTTCTCTCACATTTACGTCTTTGATTGCTTTTGAGTTACTTTTTGTATATGGTGTAAGATAGGGTAATTATCAATTTTTTAAAAGGAAATTGAAATTCTATTGTTGTATGGGTTGGTTTTACCCTCCATAGCGTGTTTGGCTGTCTTTAGTAGCGTGCTTAGACTGATTGACTGACTGATTGATTTCTCTCTTTCTGTCTCCCCTTCCTCCTCCCCTCCCTCCCCTTCCCCGTTCCCTCTTCCCCTCCTCTCCCTCCCCTTCCCCCTCCCTCTCTCCTCTCCCTTCCTCCTCCCTTTCCCCTCACCCTCCCCTCCCTTTTTCCCTCCCCCTTACTCCCTCTCCCATCCTGTCTCCTCCCTTCCCCTCCCCTCCCCTCTGCCTTTCAATTTTATGGCTGTGCCATTATTTCTTCAACCAGGCTCCTGTTCAGAGCTATTTGGTCTGTTTCCCCCTTTTCTCAGTTATAAGTGGTATTGCCAGGATTGCCTTGAGTGTATGTCTAGAGGCATTTTTAAGTTTGAGTTAGCCCGCTTTCTCCCTCCTACCGTGGTAGACGGGAAAATGGCCCTGAGATGCTCGTACCATAATCCTCAGAACTGTTAGCCCACATGGCAAAAGGGACTTTATGGATGTGATTAAGAACTTTGAGATGGATGATTTTGTGGGCTCCACGTAATTATGAAAGTTCTTAATAGTAGAAGAGGGAAGTGAAAGAGGAGAGTCAGGGAGGGAGACACGATTGTGGAAAGAGGGTGAGAGAGTTGCAGTGCCGTTGGCTTTGATGATGGAGGGAGGCTACCAGCCAAAGAATGTGAAGTTTTGGAAAAGATGAGGACACAGATGTTCCCTTGGAGCCTCTTGAAGGGCCCACAGCCCTGCTCTCACCTGAGCAAGCCTGGTGAGACCCACATTGGATTTGTGACCCCCAGAACTGTCAGACATTGAAATCACGTCGTTCTAAGCCACTCAGCCGAGTGGTCATGGCAGCAGAAGGAGATGATTACACCTCACTTTTCCAGTCTTCGAAACTTTGCTAGGCCAAGCGATGCTTCAGGAAACCTCAGGTCACTGACGGCCAGATGCTCCACCCTCCATCAGCTTCTCATGTGTCCTTGAAAAGTCATAGCAAATGTTAACCAGAATATCAACTCAGACAGGAGACATGGGAGTGTTCCTTTGGAGTGCCCCTGCCTGGTTGTTTGGGCCGTGCACAGAAGGTTTGTGGCAGGAGATGGTGTCTCCTGCAGGGGAGAGAGGGTGACCAGGTCTCCCAGGACCGGTGCTGGGTGCAGCCCTGCCTAGGGTCTCTGTTTAGCCTTCTGTGTTGTGTCGGCTTCCATAGTCTCACTGCTTCCTCACCTGCGCTCTTTATGTGAACACAGTATTTCTGCTTCATTGCCGGAGGGGGAGGCTTCAGTGAGCTGTCCAGGAACCTAGTCGCTGTTTCCAATGTTATTTCCTTTGGGAAGAGTATCCTCAATTTTAAACTGCCAACACATAAATGACCTTTAGGAAACCCTATAGGTCAGGGGCTGTTGGGGTCTGTGGGGGAGGAGCAGGAGGGCTTCCTAAGCTCTGCCACTGATTTAGGGGGTGAGGTTGGGAGGGATTTCCTGACATGGTAGAATTTTTCTTAATTCCTAGTCGTTCAATCAGGTGTGTACCTGTTCATAGTTACACCCTTTATCTCTGGCTTCCTCTGGCTGCTGACCTGGAGGGATGCTGGGAGAAGGGGAGGGCTGGAGGGTTGGGGATGGGCGTGCCTGGCTTCCTTCTCAGGCTTAGGGCTAACGGTGGACAGTCACAGCCCCAGGCAGGTATTCTTGAGGCTCGTTGCTGTCTGCCTAGCTGGGGAGGATGTTGGGAGGATTACAGCGCTAATTCAGTATTTGGAAAAAGTATCTGTAAACTTAAATAGAGATCCATTACATACCTTTTGTGGATTAGAACTGTAATTGACTTAGTGTTTAAGGCAGAAACTAAGGCCTTTGATTTAAAAACTGTTGACAGACCAGAGCCTAAGCCGCTTCTGTTTGCAGAGGAAAGCCGTGACTTCCAGTCAAGTTGAAACATAGCTTGCTTTCTACCCTTCCCAGTTTGGCTTTTGTCATATTTCACAAGATTCAAGGTTTTTAATTTAACTTAGATTTATGACTCTTCCATGGACTGTCTTGAGGTTTTCCTCCAAAGAAAACGAGCTCATGTCTTGACATTGTCAAAATAGCAAAAACACACATCTTACCAAATGATGGCAAAATATTTAGGCTGAGAGATTGGGGTATGTGTGGTATTAGAGTTTTGCATGTAAAAGATTATGTCAAGCAGTCTTCTAAAGGAAATCAGGTTTTAGTTAACGTTTAAGGCTGTTCACCATGATTTAAAGCGATTCCTTTATTCCTCTGTTGTAATACGTATGATTGAAACTGTACCTTTATTTTCTCATGCCTTGATAAGCAGTGCAGTCAAATCACAGCATATGATGACTGCAATCAGGAGATGATAGCGTGTAATTATACTTTTTGCCTCTGTGGCGTGAGGAGTGGAAGGGGCATCTCTTTTTTTGCACCACTTGGCACTCACCGTGGGGAAGGATGGTTCCCCGAAGCCCCCTCCCTCTTGTGTGTTTTGGGGCAGAGCACCCTGTTCCTGAACAGCATGGATTGCACGTGCTTCTGAGCGCGGTGTGTGAGAGACTGCTTTCCCTTCCTGCAGTCAACTCGCCAAGGTGCCTCCCCAGCCCCAGCAGTCCGGCTTCTCTCCTTCCTGCTGCCCGGTGCTTTCTGGTGGCCTGGCAGACTTGGCACTGTCTTTGAGTCCTTCTCAAAACCCTCCTCTGCATGCCTTCTTTTGTGAAAACCCTCGGTCCGAGCAGGGCGTCTGGAGCCAGACTGCTCTGGTTCAGCCCCGGCTCCGGTCCTTTGCAGCTGGGCAACTTAACATGGGGATGCTGGCTGGTGTCGTGGCTCATGCCTGTAATCTCAGAACTTTGGGAGTCTGAGGTGGGAGGATCGATTGAGCCCAGGAGGTCAACACCAGCCTGGACAACATAAGGAGACCTCTGACTCTGTAAAAAAAATACAAAAAACTAGCCTGGCATGGTGACTGTAGTCCCAGCTACTCCGGAGGCTGAGGCGGGAGAATCCTTTGAGCCCAGGAAGTCAAGGTTTCTGTGAGCTGCGAGCGTGCCAGTGCATACCAGCCTGGGGAACAGAACAAGGTCCTATTTCAAAAAATAAAGTAAAGTAAGTACAGTCACTTTCTTTACTTTTACTTTTTCCACTTTAACCCCATTCACATATAGTTGAGGCCTTGCCTGCCTTGAGCCTGACACAGGGCCAGGTGTGAGCCTGGACCACACCCCATGGCCAGGTGTGAGCCTGAACCAGCGCCCAGGGCCAGGTGTGAGTCAGGATCATCCTCCCAGGGCCAGGTGTGAGTCAGGATCATCCTCCCAGGGCCAGGTGTGAGTCAGGATCATCCTCCCAGGGCCAGGTGTGAGTCAGGGTCATCCTCCCAGGGCCAGGTGTGAGCCAGGATCATCCTCCCAGGGCCAGGTGTGAGCCTGGATCGTCTTCCCAGGGCCAGGTGTGAGCCAGGATCATTCTCTCAGGACCAGTGTGAGCCTGGATCACCACCCCTGGTGGCTGCTGTGTGGAGTCTGCAAACAGGGCCTGCCTCGCTCTCAATGCAGTGGCTCTGAAGTACTTGGGAGGTGTGCAGCCCCAGCTTCTCCCCATGCCTCGCACCATCTGAGCTGCTTGGCCTTGGCCGTGCCCCCCAGCCCTGGCCCACCGTTGTCCCCAGCACATCACTTCTTTCCATCCTGCCTGCCTTTGCTGTGTGTGCTTCTCTTATCACCGCTCTGGTGTCTGCCCCTGTACCCTCCTCTTCTGTCTGCAGCTTGAGTTCACATTGCTGTGCCTCTTGCCCAGGTGACCCCCTAAGAAGCTTCCCGAGCTCCACTAATCAGTCCCACTTTTCTCTGTCCAGCCAGAAACGAAGATGCCTCTGCTCCTTCCATGGAGGAAAGTAATGTGTTAGTTGGATGCAGGCTCCTCAGCACACCCTGGGCTATTCTTACAGTTGGACAGGAAGTTGTTGTTTTATAACTTTCTCTTGTATAAATTAGAGCAGAGGGGAGGGAGGGACTTGGATTGCTAAGAAAGTGATCATCCTGTTCTTGGATAGGGTGATTTTGGTTGTCTAGGTAAGTTCGGGGAATTTGCTCTATTCTCTTGATTCTAATGATCTTTGCTATGGCTTGGGAAGGGGCCTCTGCGTGGAGAGAGAGAAGGAAGCTAGTGTTTGTTGAGGGTCTGGTATGTGCTAGGCACTGTAGTGGCTGCTGAATTGCACTGTTTGATTTAATCCTTGTCACAACCTCCGTGAAGTGGGTCTTGTTACCCTCTTTTACAGATGAGGACACTGAGGCTCTGGCAGGTAAAGAAGCTTGCTCCAGCCACATGGCTATCACTGGGAAGCCGGGTGGTGGTGGGTATGGGCAGGTCTGTGCTTCCCAAGCCCATCCTGAGATGCCCCCCAGAGCCTCTTCGTGGGACAGTGTGTGTTGAGAATATGTGGCTCTTCATTTGGAGGGAGTATCTCCGGACCCGTCAGTAGGTCTCCTTTTGTCATATACATTTTTTCTTTAGCTCACACAACCTTTTAAAAACCAATGATCATGACCCTGGCCTGTATCCATCGAGTCCTAAAGTAGTCTGGCCACTAATGACCAAGTGTGACAGCCGGGATGCTTTCCTTGGACCGAGAAGCCTAGCTTAAATGACAGCCTCGAGCCTGCTTTGGAGCAGTCTGACTCTCCGGGGATGCTGTTACTATTGCTGAGCATTCTTTGCTGCAGAAATTGATTCCGTCTGGCATACAGTAGGCCAGGGAGGCCTCCAGGTGCTTTAGGTTGGGGAAGGATTTTAGTTGTCCAGGCCAAGTACCCAAGACTAGCTCCCTGCAAATTCCATGGAGCTGCCTGTACTTCTGAGTATACCTTCAAGTGCTATTCCTAAATTTAAAGTTCTTCCACTTTTCAAACTGTTCACATGTAGTTGAGGGCTTGCATGCCTTGAGCCTGACATGGGGCCAGGTGTGAGCCTGGACCAGCACCCATAGCCAAGGTGTGAGCTTGGACCACCACCCAGGGCCAGGTGTGAGCCTCAGGGCCAGGTGTGAGCCAGGATCATCCTCACAGGGCCAGGTGTGAGCCAGGATCATCCTCGCAGGGCCAGGTGTGACCCGGGATCATCCTCTCAGGGCCAGGTGTGAGCCAGGATCATCCTCGCAGGGCCAGGTGTGAGCCGGGATCATCCTCGCAGGGCCAGGTGTGAGCCAGGTGTGAGCCGGGATCATCCTCGAGGGGCCAGGTGTGAGCCGGGATCATCCTCGCGGGGCCAGGTGTGAGCCGGGATCATCCTCGCGGGGCCAGGTGTGAGCCGGGATCATCCTCTCGGGGCCAGGTGTGAGCCGGGTTCATCCTCTCGGGGCCAGGTGTGAGCCGGGATCATCCTCTCGGGGCCAGGTGTGAGCCGGGATCATCCTCTCGGGGCCAGGTGTGAGCCGGGATCATCCTCTCGGGGCCAGGTGTGAGCCGGGAGCATCCTCTCGGGGCCAGGTGTGAGCCGGGAGCATCCTCGCGGGGCCAGGTGTGAGCCGGGATCATCCTCGCGGGGCCAGGTGTGAGCCGGGATCATCCTCTCGGGGCCAGGTGTGAGCCGAGAGCATCCTCTCGGGGCCAGGTGTGAGCCGGGATCATCCTCTCAGGGCCAGGTGTGAGCCGGGATCATCCTCAGGGCCTCAAACTAGGTGGCTTAAGATCACAGAATGTCCTTCCTTCACAGCTCTGAGGCTGGAATCCCAAGATCAAGGTGTGCCTAGAGCTGTGCTCCCTCCAGCGGTGAAGGCAGGAGTTTTTGGAGCTTCTTCCAGCTTCTGGGGCCCCTAGTAAATCCTAGGTGTCCCTTCTAGCTGCATCACGCCAATCTCTGCTTCTGTTATCACAAGCTCTCTTCCTGGTGTGTATCTTCTGGGTGGGTGTGAATTTGGGGAGGACAGTATTCACCCCAGGACAGGCCTGAGCCTGGTTGCCAGGGCTGTGTGGACCTCTCTTATGGGTCTGTCCCTCTAAACAGACCACATTGCTAGGGGGCCAGTGGGCAGCCCTTGGCAGAGGGTGTGCACAGAGCTTGGATGTGTGGGCTGCACGTCTTTGCCTCTCTTCTTTCCTGTCTGGCTTTCAGCTGGAAGGATGTTCAGACGTGAGAATGGGAAGAGGCGGAGCAGTGATCGTTCATGGGAGAGGACTGCCCTGCCCTCAGCTGGCCCATGGCTTCCCTTCCAGAGCGCCAGTGTGCCCTGCCCTCAGCTGGGAGATGGGCCCTGGGCGTCATTTAGCTCAAGCACCTACCTGGTCATCCTCTCCAGCCTCAGTCACTGTCCCTGGGAGAGGTCCCACAGCTCCCCCCACACACCTGTGCCCTCGCTTCTCCCTGTGTCTGTTCTCGCGCTGTCTATCTGTACGGGAGCTGTGTTTTCATGGGTCTCAGGTCTGTGGCAGTTTGCACCCGGGGAGTTCTGAACCCCATGTTTTCAACCTGCTTCCCAGCCCATCGCATATTGTGGGACTGGTAGACTATCTAGAGGTCCGGGGAGCGGTGGGGAGAAGCGACTGCAGAGAGGAGCATCTGATGGTGGTGGCCAGGAGGAAGGTGGCCCTGGGGGGTGGGGAGGGTGGGAACTGTTGACTGTGGGGGGTGGCTGAGGAAGCCAAGGGGTCTGGGCCTATAGGGAAAGTGGGGGAGGAGAGAGGAAAGGACAGGGATGAGGCTGAAGGGGGAAAGGTGACAGTGACCTCTCAGTACGAAAGGGGCTTGAGACAGGATGGCTGTGCACATCCTGTGTTATTCTAGAGGACACACTGGGGCAGAACTGAGGCATTTCCGGAAGGTGGCTTTAGAGCCAGCATCCTTGCTGGTATTTAAGAAATACCGGGTGTATGCCCTCTGGGAGATTGTGGTGCGGGCTGGGTGACACTGCCAGGGCCCTTCAGTCTCTGGGGCTCTGAGTCACTGGGGATTTCCACACTGACTTTGTGATGTCTCTGGTGGCATCAGGGCCCCTGGACGGCATCCTGAGCTTCGGCTTGTGTGAAAGGGGTCCCCTGAAGGTGGCAGGTTGTCAGACAAGGCCCACGTGGAAGTCATTCCTTACTGGGCTTGGTGATGCTCTGCCAGCTAACTTGAGGGCAAACGGGTGCTTGCAGGTTGATGAGCAATGCTGTGGGATCCGAGCTACTGCTGTTCGTGGGCTGCCTGCCGTGGGCCGGGCGCTCTCCTGAGCGTGGATGCCTGTTCTCTTACTCAGTTGATACAACAACCTGTTGAACCAGAGTTTGTCTCTGTTTCACGGAGAAAGAAACTGAAGCTCCTTGATGAAGTGAAGCCATGTCCTAAAGCCGTTAGCACTTAGCATGTGGCGGGCACCTGGCAAGCATGCGTGGGATGAACACGGACTCAGAGTGGCAGAACCGAGACCCAGATGGCAGGAAGGAGAAGCCGCCTGTATGCCGGGGGAGGACGTGGGTTGCTGCCAGTTGTAAGAGGAAGCGATTGCAGATGTTTCTTATGGCTGCAGTAACAGATTACAACATACTTAGTGGTGAAAACAGCACACGTCATTCTCTTTGAGGTCACAAGTTCTTAAATGTATCCACAAAGCTGTGTTCTTTCTAGGGTGCAGGGAGAATCCATTTCCTTCCCTTTTCTAGCATCTAGAAGCCACCTGCAGCCCTTGGCTTGTGGGCCCATCCTTCATCCTGAAAGGCAGCAGCAGATGGAGCATCTGCTGACCTCTGTCCCTCTGATCCATCATCACATTGTCCCCCGTCTAACTTTACTGCTTCCTCTCAGAAGGATGCCTATGATTACATTGAACACACCTGGATAGTCCCAAGACACACTCACCTCAAAGCCATTAATTTAATCACACCGGCAAAGATCCTTTTGCCATATGAGGATATGGCAGCATATTCATAGGTCCTGGGTGTTGGGACATGGACATTTTAGGGAAGCCATGATTCAGTTTCCCTCTCACTGTTAGAAAGGATCTCAGAGGAAGTGCATGACCCCGAGTGGATGCCTCTGCTGACCAAGTGTCCCCTTGTGTATGTTATCCTTGAATCTTCCTAGCAACCTTCCAAATTAGGCTTTATGATTCAGTTTTACAGATAGGGAAACTGAGGCACAGAGAGACTTTTGGTGCCTCCATAGTAAAGGGCAAAATAGAAAGTGAACCTGGCCTCTTGTGCCTCTGAGCCCCGAATTCTGCCTTCTGCCCACGTGAACACCGTCTGTGAGCAAACCTTCCTGTGGACAGGTTTGGGGGATTTGAAGGGACGGGCATCCCTGGAGGGGCTATGCCCAGGTAGGGTGTGTTTATTGTGCCCCTGTGCGAGGGTTTGCAGCCTTACACCTTTGCTAAACCCTTTCTGGTTTTGCCCCTCACAAGGAGATCCAGGTCTTTCTGTGGAGCCTGTAAGTTCTGAGACAGAGCCTTGGGTGGTTTTTATTTCCTAGGCTCTCTGAAGTTCTCCCGAATCCCCACTGCTAATCAGTAGCTGAAAGTGGATGCTATTGTTTTTTCAATTGGTGGTCTCTTTACTTGCTTAGTGAAAACAGCAAAAATTTAGAATGTTTATAGAATTGAACATTAAAACCAGAATTGTATATCTAAGGAAAACATGGTGTGACTGGGCCGTGATTAAAAAATACTTGCAGTGCCTGTCATCTTTGTCGTCCTTGTTAACTCCCTCAGTTCTCTTTTTCTTTTCTTCCTTCTGTTTCTTTCAGTTTTGTTTTTCTTTTTGAAGAGGAAATCAATGGGAAATTATTTTCATTTTGTCCACAAATTCCCAGGCTTCCCCCTGGCCTTTGCTCTACTTGCTGTGCTGAGTTCCATGAGAAGGAGTTGTTATGTTTCTTCTTCCTAAAGCAGTGATCTGTGCTTCTGCTCTGGTGGAGAAGGCTTGGGCACCTCCAGCCAGCCGCTGCCACCTACAAGCCTCCGCCCCCATCGGGAAGACATTTATTTATGGGGCCTGGGTGGGGTCAGGAGGTTCCTTTCAAGAAAACAACAGATTCCTTAATGCTGGTCTCCCTCTAGCTGGCTGAAAGGAATGTTAAAGCCAGATAATTATCTTACAGTTGTAATGTATGAGAGAGTTCTGCTCAAAAAGAGGACAAAGACACACAAATATGCTTTTTTTGTGTATGACAAAGACACATAAATATGCTTGGGTCCTTTTTAATGTGGAAAGCACATTCCATGTAAACGCAGCCTCCCGTTCCTGTCTGTCTTTGCAGAGACTTTGAGAAGACGCAGGGCACTCATCGAGCATTCTCTTGATCACTTGCTGGATGTGTTTGGTGGTTGTTTTAATGCTGATCTTCGGCCTCTGCATTGGAGACTAGTTTTTTAAAATTAAGTTTCTTTGGGTGTCCCAAGATTCTTTTACATCCAAGGACCATTTAGATTCCACCGTCATTGAGTCTCAGTTTCTTCCTCTGTGAAGTGGAGATAATGGCAGGCATGTGAAAACGTTTTATCAGCATTCAGTGTGACGGTGCATGTAGGTGATTAGGCCAGTGCCTGGCAAGCACCGCTGCTCGGGGAATCTTAGGTGTCTGTATTCATCTGTTCTCACACTGCTATGAAGGAACACCTGAGACTGAGTAATTGCTGAGAAAAGAGGTTTAATTGGCTCACAGTTCTGCAGGCTGCACAGGAAGCATGGCAGCATTTGCTCAGCTTCTGGTGGACTCAGGGAACTTACAGTTGTGGTGGAAGGTGAAGGGGGAGCCCATGTGTCATACGGCTGGAGTTGGGAGTAAGAGAGGGGTTGCAGAGGAAGGTACCACACACTTTTAAACAACCAAATCTCGTGAGACCTCAGTACCACGAGAACAGCACCAAGGGGATGGGGCTAAACCATTCATGCAGGATCCGCCCCCACTATCCAGTCACCTCCCACCAGGCCCCACCTCCAGCACTGGGGATTACAATTTGACGTGAGTTTGGGATGGGGACAAGGAATCAAACCCTATCAGTACCTTACGCATAGTAAAACATTTTATATATGATCCGCCTCCAGAGGCTTTAGCTCTGTATCCTCCAGTGTGGTAGCCACAGGCCACATGTGGCTAAATTTAAATGAAATGAAAGATTCACTTCCTTGGGCGCTCTAGCCACGTTTTCCAGGCCTGGTAGCCGTGTGCTGCTGATGGCTGCCTTACTGGACAGCACAGATAATGAAACGTTTCTGTCACGGCTGAGAGTTCTGTTGGCCAGTGCTTGTTCAGCTAAGATTAGAATATTAACCACCTACACTTCTTTTGTATCTAAACCCATTTCCTTGGTTCTTTTCCAACACTTACTGGTTGGGTAGCTCTTTGTGTTACAGGGAAATTGTGAATTTTCATTTTAAAGGCGATTCACCTGGGAGATGGCTTGCTAAAAGGGAAGAGGCAGACACTGTAGTATACAGTCAGTGCTCAATGAAGGGAAAGGGGCTTCACTTCCCTGGCAACGTGGCCTTCCAAAAGGCTCTCACTTTGTTGCCCAGACTGGTTTCAAACTCCTGAGCTCAAATGATCCTCCAGTCTTGTCCTCCCAAAGTGTTGGGACTACAGGCATTTGTCACCACATCCAGCGGCCGCTCCATCTTTAGAGTTGTCTTGCCCACACTTACTTATATGGGGGTGTGTGTGTGTATGTGTACTTTTTATTTTTTAAGCAACTCATCTTTATTGAAACTTCTCAAAACATCCAACTTGATTTTCAAAGCTCACAGCTCTGCTGCTGGCTTTGGTGGGGCTTAGCCTTTATTTTGGTCCGAACTTTATTGAGCTTCGCTTGGCAAATGCAATGAAGGAAGCGTTACCAGGTGGTGTTACCGAGAGCCCTTGAGGGTGAGGGGAGATTGTGTGTGTGAGCTGACTCTTCCTGACAGCCCTTTGCACCCCAGCATGGCTGTGTGACTTTGGACTCTCCAGATGCACATAATTTTGGGAATGGCACTCTGGTGCATTTGGCCTCCCCTGCAGGGTACCCAGCATGGGGTGGCTGAGCCCTGTCAGTGGCACCTCCCTGTTCCCGTGCACTGAGGGGTGGGGTAGTTCTCCAGGCAATGGAGGTGATATCCGTCAGCCTGGTTCCACCACGGGGCACCACTGCCTTTCTCCCGTGGGTGCCCCTCTGTCCTCTAGATGTCCTGCCTTCCTCTGCCTTTGCACCACCCCCTACAGGTCCTGTCACCCTTGCCCATCATCTCCCTTGCAATTTTCATCTTGGAAGTCCCTCCCACAGGGGCTTCCTGCCACTTCTCTGCACCTAGGCTTTTGTCCCAGCTAAAAATGTCACCTCTCCAGAAAATAGTGGCCAACTTCCCCATTCCTCTGCTTGGCCAGAAGTCACCCCTCAACCTTTGGAATGCCACAGCAGCTGCCCCTAGAGTCTTCCTGCTCTGACAGGCCATTGTAACGTGCATCACACTGACCTGAGCCCCATGAAGGAGGACCCACTGTGTGCCGAGCGCGTGCTCAGCCCCGAGCGAGACTGCACACATGAACAGGACCAACTCGGCTGCAGGAGCTCCTGGCATTGGGGCAGGCAAGCAGACATCCTGCCTGAGACTCCTTTTAGAACGTAAAGATTACATGTAAGTAAATGAGAAACAGCACGAGAGCTGCTGTCAGACTCCCCCCACTGCTCCATCTTTTCTTTTCTTTTAAGACAGTCTTGCTCTGTTACCCAGGCTGCAGTGCAGTGGCACAAACAGCTCACTGCAGCCTGGATCTGCTGAGCTCAGGTGATCCTAGAGTAGCTGGGACCACAGGTGTGTTCCACCATATCTGGTTAGCATTTTTATTCTTTGTAGAGACAGGGTCTCACTTTGTTGCCTAGGCTGGTCTCAAACTTCTGGGCTACATTGATCCTCTAACCCTGGCCTCCCAGAGTGCTGGGATTCCAGGCGTGTGCCACTGCACTCGGCTGCTCCTCCAGCTTTAAAGTTGTCTTGCCCACACTTAATTACTTTTGTTTTTTTTTTAAGCAGCTTGTCTTCATTGAGACTTATCAGAGCATTCAATTAATTTTCACAGGAAAAAATCCTCTTATTTAAATTCTT
Source organism: Aotus nancymaae (assembly GCF_030222135.1). Classification (NCBI taxonomy): domain Eukaryota; kingdom Metazoa; phylum Chordata; class Mammalia; order Primates; family Aotidae; genus Aotus; species Aotus nancymaae. The sequence continues at coordinate 865,849 of NW_026988444.1, forward strand.
ATTTAGTCAGTGTGTGTAATGTTTAATCAAATGACGTCATTGCGGTTGCTGTTATTAAAACTCCCATTTAACTGATTCGTGTGATATTTAGTTCAGTGATGTCATTAGAGTTAGAAGGAAGCGTATGGAAGAAAATGTGGCAGCAATACTGCTGGCACTAGAGGACTGAGTTCTGGCCTCTGCAAACGTGCACCGTGTCACCAGTAGGTGGGCTTGGCAGGTGTGCCCGGCTCATCTGGAGAGTCAGGTCAGGGGTAGCTGGCCAGGATAGCTGTTACCACATGGAATATGCATTCCTAGTCCAAATGCTTGCCTCGCTCCAGTGCTGAGCCTGATTAGGAGACCCTGTGCCCTCATGGCTGAAGCTGGCTCCTGGCAGGGCCTCCCAGTGGGTTGGCATTCTGCTCAGCTTTCCCCTGCTGTCCGCACAACCTTTTCACTGACCCATCCCTTCCTGTGTTGGCCAGGAGCCCGCTGGCTTCCTCAGTCCCTATTAGCTTGTGAGGGAGGCAGAGCCTGGGTGCCTTGGGGCCTGTCCTGTCTGAGGTCCCCAGCCTGCAGGGACAGCACCTAAAAGCTGTCATCAGCTTCATTAGCAGCACTCAGGCTAAGCTGGGCATTCTGCTGTGAATGCATTCTGAAACCTGAAGCATCTGGGCCTGGATGGACTCTTTCAAGTTGTTTATCGTTTGGATAATTATCCTAAAAACATCTCTGAGATCCACCCCCACTCCTGCCATGAGGCATTAAAGTCTTCTGAACAGAAAAGCTGAAAATGTTTCCTTACCGTAAGGGAAAGGCCTCAATGGATTGATTTAATCGTATGTGGGAAGGATTTTTTTTTCTTTGCCACATGCATAAACTGTTTAACAGAATGTAATTAGTGAAGGTGCCTTATCTGGTAAAGTAAATCTCAGCCACTGGTAAGAGCCCTTTTTGGCAGTGTAGTTTCTCTTTTAACAGCTGTGATGAGATTATACCTTTAAATCTCTTTAAACGCTTCCCACCACTGAAGTCTTTGGTTTCTTTAATTTGGTAGTTTTTACCGGGTTCTTCAGAAAGTCAAGCAACATTCTTTTAGGGCCTTTTAGGTTCTGTGTGACAGTTACTGAGTGGCCCTAAAAGGAAGTCCTTTTGCTTTCTAAATAGACTGTATGAAGAGGAATCATGGACTAAGTACACCAGGAGGGAATAAATGAGAAAAAGAAAGAAAATCACACAAGACCAGATAACTAATTTTGAATATTTTCTGAGACCTTTGGTTTAGAATCTAAACTTCAGATAAGTGCTGTTGAGGCTGGGTGCGGTGGATCGCATGAGTAGTCCTGGTACTTAGGGAGGCTGAGGCGAGCGGATCACTTGAGCTCAGGAGTTCGAGACCAGCCTAGGCAACATGGCAAAACCCTGACTCTCCCAAAAATACAAGAATCAGCCGGGTGTGGTGGCACACACCTGTGGTCACAGCTACAAGGGAGGCTGAGGTGAGATGATCGTTGGAGCTTGGGAAGTTGAGGCTGCAGTGAGCCATGATCGCACCACTGCACTCCAACCCGGGTGACAGAGTGAGACCCTGTTTCAACAAACAAAAATAACAAACCAAAAAAAGAGGTGACAGTGAGAATAAAGAGATGGTTGGATTTGTGGCTATTTTTTCCAACTGCTCAATAGTTGTACAAAATGTAGCTTGGTGTAATGAGTGTTTTCCCCATTCCTAAATTATGAGTGGTGATCGTTGATTATTTGTTTATGTTTTAATGTGTATTAAAAAGACATTAAAGGTGTGAGTTCATAAATGTTGATACTTAGGATAAACTTAAGATTTAAGAGAATTTAAAGTTGATTTGAGGAGAGATCAAGGAGGTGTCAGTTTAGGTGGTATTTCAGAGTGGCAGAAGTCACAGAGGTGGTTCATGAAGTGTGGGAAGCTGAACCAAACTTTAAGGCTTTCTCCTTGAAGGACCAGTGCGGTTCTAGGCTGTTGATGAAGACGGTATCGCCAGATCTCCATCTTGTCCTGTTGCTCTGCCTCCCCTGTGAGCCACGCTTGCTGGTGGCCAGGTGCTTGATACTCGTGTCCAGAGGCAAACCCAGACACGCGCCCTCGGACCGATCCCTGGAACCTGGGAGAAAGGGCTGCCGTAGGGGAAGGTGGATGCACAGGTTTGCATGCCTAAAATTATGGCCCTTTTTAATTGCAGAGGTTCTTTTCAGCTTTTTTCTTTTCAAATAAATGTAGATTTGTCATTCTTCTGTTTTTGGTGTCCCTTTTCTTTCTGTGAAATAACTCGCTCTTTCCTGAGATTGGGGAGGGAAGTCTTTCTCCTTTGAATTATCTCCTGTCAACATCAAATAAGACATTCCCTTCTGTTCTGTTTTCAGAAGATGATGTGGAGAAAAAAAAAGTGGCATTATTACAAGACATGTCGTACCCTCACATAACTGCTTGGATACCTTTCCCTTGTCCTGGGGACCTAAGTGTCTCTGGGCGTCGCTGTGCATGCACAGCCTGTGATAAGCCGCTGTGTGGCAGGACCCACTGTGGGTGATTTGCCACTCCCCAGAGCCCGGCTGCAGCAGAGGAGCCCCAGGCTGGGCGGGTACCAGGCTGGAGGCCGGGTCTGTACCTGGCACAACCCTGGGTCTCAGTTTCCCCAGTGGCAAAGGCGGGATGGGGGCCTTGGTCGCCTCTGTGCTGTGAGTCTTCGTCCAGTTTGTCAGTCGCTGTATTTGTTTTACTCTCCGGTCTTTTCTGTTGAAGCGTCTGGGGGCCAGGAGGTGTTAACTTGGTTCACTAGCAGCTGATGCGTTGGTTATTTTTGTGTGTGTTGTACTCAGCACGTGCTTCTCAGTGTGCTGTGTCCTCACTGGCTGTTTACCCTGAAGTCTGGCGAGTATGTTACATTCTGGTCACGAGGCGGGTGGTGCTTGGGGACTGTGTACTCTCCGTGTGCTGGAAGCATTGCCTGATTTTAATACTGACGTATTGCATCCGATTTTAAGAACTTTGTTGCAGGTATTGGTTGACTGCAGTGTTCCCAAGTGGTCATCTGTGGCCTAAAGGCTGCTAGAACCTCTGAGGCCGTTGAGGGTAGGTTCAAGTCCTGCAGGTGACAAGGTGGAACTCTAGAAAGGAGAGGGATGCCTCTGAGGGAGGATTGTCACCCGTGCTGCTGGGAGCATCATTAGCTGCAACCCCCTCATGGAGAGATGTGCCAGCTCAAGAGCACATCCTATCAGGCCCTCTTCCCGTGACTGTTCTTCCAGGGTGTGAAGGGCATAAGGGTGGGTCCATCTGCACCCATCACGGGACAATTATGGTGTCCTCTCTAGAGCTCCCTGTGGAGTTGGTGAGGTGGCCTCAGGCTTGCCTGGCAGTTTGGCTTTCTCTGTGGCCAGTCCTGCTTCCTCCCCGCCTTCCCCAGGTATCCGTCTTCCTTCCACACCCTGAATGCCAGCTCCACCTCCGCATCTTCACCAAGGACAGCATTTCTGTTGTACTGAAATCTCAGGCTTTCTTGTACCTCTGTGCAGTGGAAGCAGAAGCCAGCCACAGAGGTCATTTAACATTTTCTACTAGCTACGTTAGAAAAAGCAAAAAGACACAAACGAAATTAATTTTAATAAACTCTGTTTAATCCAACATATCCAAAATACTATCCTTTCATTTCAATTATCTGGAATTTGTGGACGAGGTATGTTATAATCCTGTTTGGTACTGGTGCTTTGGATGGTGCCGTGTCATGTACGTTCAGAGCACATTTCAGTTCAGCCACGTTAGTCCTCAGTAGCTCCTGTGGCTGGAACTACCGTATTGGACAGCGTGGCTTTAGGGTTTTGATTTAAACCCATTTCTCTTGACTTTCTGCCCAGAGCCTTTGCTAGACAAGATGCCACTAAATGCCTGCTTGGAGCAGAATCCTGTGTTTGTTTGGAAATCTTTTGAAGCTCCTATGTCCCTGGTCTCTTGCTGGAGTCAGTGGTGGCCAAGCGTCCCTTGCAGGCCAGAGTATGGCCGTGTGGCTGCGTGGCTGCATGGCTCTTCCCCCGGTTATTTTTGAGCAGTTAACTCTGAGCATTCAGAACATTCGCCGAGTGGAACGTGTGTGTCGTCATCCTCTAGAAGGCTGGGCTGATTGAGCCAGTAAACAAAAAGTGCATTCAACACAGGCTTGTCTGCTGCCCTCCCCCGGGAGAGAGAGTAGGTTTGCTATTCCTGAAATGTAATCCCTCCTTCAGCGCTGCACAAAAGCCCCATGTCTGCTGGCTGGGACCTGATAGATCGCCTTTGTATGGATGAAAAAACCAAACACTGAGCCTGGTCTGAGCGGGGCTGTTTGTTGAGGCTCCTGTGGCAGAGAAGGGAGCAGTGTCTGCACGGGGGGCCTGCATCGCACCTGACCCCATCCAGGTGCTGCTGGTGCTGGCCCCGCCGTCAGGGCTGCCCCTCATGAGGAGCAGGGTACCACTGTTATCCCGCCTGGTGGTCTGCGGGTCCGAGCATGATTGGGAGCAGAAACAAGAGTTCCAGGGGGAGCCTCAGTTCTGGGACCGCCGTTGGTCAGTAGAGTAAAGGACCTGGCCACCACTGTTGGAGCTGAGCCCCCAGGTCATGATACTGCCACCATCAGAGCCGGCCTGAGCTCCATGGTGCCCATCTCCCACCTTCACTGTGCCCCATGCTTTTGTGGACAGTGATCAGACCTCTCCTTCCCGACCCACAACGCAAGAACCACAATGCCTGTTCCCCTTACCTGCCCCCAGGTGTTCTGGGAGAAGTCATTGACGTGATTAAGAATTTAAAAATTATAGCAAGCATATGACAGTGTGACTGTGCCACTGAGCTGCACACTTAAAAGTGGTTAGAATAGTGCATTTTGTGTGTATTTTGCAACAGTTTAAAAAATAGGCTGGGCGTATTTTTTAAACTGTTGCAAAATACACATAAATAGGTGGCTCATGCCTGTGATCCTAGCACTTTGGGAGGCCAAGGCGGGCAGATCACTTGAGGTTAGGAGTTTGAGACCAGCCTGGCCAACATGGTGAAACCTCATCTCTACTAAAAATACAAAAATTAGTCGGGCGTGGTGGTGCATGTCTTTTATCCCAGCTACTTGGAAGGCTGAGGCACGAGAATGGTTTGAACCTGGGAGGCAGAGATTGCATTGCAATGAGTTGAGATTGTGCCACTGCATTCCAGCCTGGGCGATAGAGCAAGACTCAGTCTCAAAAAAAAAAACACAAATTACAATAAGCTATTTACATAAATATTTAATAGTCTTTCACTGTTGAGGGTCAAAATTTTACCTTTGCCTACCTGTCTACCTCTCCCTCTAGCTATCAGCCACACAGATGGATGTAGATATGTAATTTGAATTACTTGTTTCTCTCTCTTGATAGTCTAAGTCTTAGAAGAATTAAGGGTTTTCTTATTACTGGCTGAAGTTAAAAGCTTCCCGGTTTAATAATCTTGGAAAGAAAACCAGGAAACCAAATTATCATCATGAAACAGCTTTTCCAGCGTGTGTCACAGTGGAGCGCTCATTTTTGTGGCTTGTTTACTGTCATAAGACTTTCATGGAAGGGCGCGCTGTGTCAGCCTCTGCCCACTGAGGGTCTCGGAAATGAAAGGCACTTCTATTTACGCCCAGCTGGCTTCTGCAGAGCCGGGCTCCGTTTTTCTCTGCACGGGAAGCACCTTGGAAGCCTCTGAAGGTCTCACTCAGATGCCGCACAAGGGACATCTGGGGGCGGCTGGGCCACTTTCTGAAGCAGCTCTTGTCAATACTTGACAGTTTACGGTGGGGGGAGCGGAGGGGGACGCTTTTGCTTTCTGCTTAGTCCTTCCTGGTGTGACATGACCTTGCACTGTCCTTCCCATGCCCTGAGGTCTCCAGCCTTTTTGTTAAAAAACAAAACAAACCTTATTTGGGCCTGATCAATCCAGCTATGGGTTGCAATCCCAGGGGATCATGTGGCCCTTTTGTTGATGTCATTAAAAAATATTGAAGCAAGATTTACATAACATAAAGTTAACTATTTAAAAGTGAACACCTATCTGGCATTTAGCGCCACGCGCCATGTGATGTAACCACCCACCCATGTCTGGCTCCAGAACAATCTCATCACCCCCGAGGGGGAAGCCCAAACCCTTCAGCAGTCATTGCCCATTTCCCACCTTGCTGGCCCCTGACGACCGCCTGTCTTCTCTCTGTTTCTGTGGGTTTGCCCATTCTGGACATTTCATATAAATAACCATACAACATGTGGCCTTTTGTGACTGGCTTCTTTCCTTCCCTTAGTGTAATGTTTTTGAGATTCATCAAGGGTTGTAGCATCCATCAGGTGCTTCATTCCTTTTTATTTTTTTTTGAGATGGAAGTTTCACTCTTGTTGCCCAGGCTGGAGTCCAGTGTTCAACCTCCGCCTTCTGGGTTCAAGCCATTCTCCTGCCTCAGCCTCCTGAGTACTTGGGATTATAGGCATGCGCCACCGCACTCAGCTAATTTTGTGTTTTTAGTAGAGATGGGGTTTGTTCCCCATGTTGCTCAGGCTGGTCTCAAACTCCCAACTTCAGGTGATCCACCCATGTCAGCCTCCCAAAGTGCTGGGATTCCAGGCATGAGCCACCGCACCTGCCTCATTCCTTTTTATAGCAGAATGATATTCCGCTGTATGGAAGGACCACATTTTGTTTATTCATTCATCTGTTGATGGGCGTTTGGGCTGTGTCCATCTTTTGGCTACAGGGAACCATGCAGTTATGAACGTGCGTGTACACGGATTTGCCTGCGTTGCCATTTTCACTTCTTTGTAGTATATCCTTAGGAGCTGAATGGTTGGTTTGAATGATAATTGTATTTGGCTTTGTGAAGAACCGCCATACTGTTCTCCACATCATTAATGGTGAGAATGAAGACATGCTGGCCACTTATGTTTTGTCGGGTTGATTCTTTCATTTTCTTGTGCCTCCTTCACAGCGGCAGCGGTCGCTTTTCCCTTGGTGCCTGTTGGAGGCGTTGATTGCGGAGGGCACATGTTCCACTCCAGCGTTCTAGTGTCTTCTGGAGGTAGAATCTGAGGTGCTTCCCTCTTAGAATAAATGACACTAGCATATGAAAAAACAGGTACTTGTGCTTGTCTGTGGGCATTTTCATGTGCAGGAAGGAGTTCTAGATGCCGAGTTCATCATGGAGAATGGTTTTGTTACCTGATTATAGCTATCTTTTTGTGTTTATTTCTTTTTGACTTCTTTGGCCTCTAATATTTTGACAATGGCACTTAGATGACAGTCAGCAATTGCAACAGTGAATGAAATCACACAGCTTAACTTAAGGTGGAAAGAGAAGAATCCAGAAGAGGACCTTAGGGTCTGACGTGGTGTGAGAGGTGAGCAGTGGGTTCTTGCTCTGGACCCCAGGGTGGGCGTAATGTGGCTCTGCTGCTTGTATGGTGAATAACTGGTGACTGCTGTGTTTACCACATGGCTGCATAGTTTACAGAGCACGTTTGTGTATACTATTGCATCCTCTCATCCTTACCATAATCCTGTCCGGAGTGAAGTGGAGGCTTTTTAAGAAACAGAGGCTGCTTTGGGAGGCCTAAGTGGGTGGATCACCTGAGATCAGGAGTTCAAGACCATCCTGGCCAACATGGAGAAACCCTGTCTCTAGCAAACACACACACACACACACACACACACACACACACACACACACACACCCCACCCAGCCGGGCATGTTGGTGGGCATCTGTAATCCCAGCTGCTCGGGAGGCTGAGGCAGGAGAATTGCTTGAACCTGGGAGTCAGAGGTTGCAGTAAGCTGAGATCGTGCCATTGTATTCCAGCCTGGGTGACAAGAGCGAAACTCTTATCTCAGAAAAGAAAAAAAAAAAGAGACAGAGGCTGAAAGAGATGGAGACTTTGAGGTTGCACACTTGTGAGTGGAGGTGCAGGATCTCAGGCACTCGGGCTTTGTTCCCAGCTTTTTAAGAATTTGCTCAAGAAGAAGACTGTTTATACTTTTTTTTTTTTTTTTTTAATGGATTGAGTGTGAAACTGGTGTAAATGTATTCCAGGAGGCCATTTCAAAAGAAAGAACATAGGCTGGGCACAGTGGCTCATGGCTGTAATCCCAGCACTTTGGGAGGCCAAGGTGGGCGGATTGGCTGAATTTAGGAGTTCCAGACCAGCCTGGGCAACATGGTGAAACCCTGTCTCTACTAAAATACAAAACTTAGCCGAGTGTGGCAGCATGCCTCTGTAGTCCCAGCTACTAAGGAGGCTGAGGCAGGAGAATTTCTTTTTTTTTTTTTTTGAGACGGAGTTTCGCTCTCGTTACCCAGGCTTGAGTGCAATGGCGCGATCTCGGCTCACCGCAACCTCCGCCTCCCGGGTTCAGGCAATTCTCCTGCCTCAGCCTCCTGAGTAGCTGGGATTACAGGCACGCGCCACCATGCCCAGCTAATTTTTTGTATTAATAGAGACGGGGTTTCACCATGTTGACCAGGATGGTCTCGATCTCTTGACCTAGTGATCCACCCGCCTCGGCCTCCCAAAGTGCTGGGATTACAGGCTTGAGCCACCGCGCCCGGCCGAGAATTTCTTGAACCCTGGAGGTGGAGGTTGCAGTGAGCTGAGATTGCGCCGCTGCACTCCAGCCTCGGCAACGGAGCAAGACTCCGTCTCCCAAAAGAAAAAATGAGGTTACCATGGATATTCCGCAGTCTTGTGAACATTCTCAAAACCACAATGATTGGTGTCAAAATTTGAAACCTGGAAGAAGAAATCTGGACTGTGGTTGTTTAATTAGCACCCGGGGAGGTTTTATTGTTCTGTGTTCACCCCAGGAAACCCTCAAGGCCTGAGTGTTGATGTCCCTCAGCAACCCCACATACTGACGCAGTCTTTAGGAGTCATGAAATGTTCCTTCGAGCCAGAGAAGACGTGATTGCAGCAGGCAGGAGTTGATGGTGATGCTATGGGGCTGTCTGCCCTGAACGAGGAGCAGAGGCCCCTGGATCCTAGCGGTGGCCCCTGGTCACCAGACGTGAGCCCCGGAGCGCATGATGGTGTTTTCTTGACTCATTCTTGTCCCAGCTTGAGCGAGGAGTGTGCTGAACCTTTCTACCTGTCTGCGTGATGCCTCCTGTCGAGGTGGAGTGGCTCTGTGTGCTGCCAGTTAGGTTGTCACCAAAGCCCAAGACCGGGATTGCTCAGCCTTCGCAATATGCTGGACAGGAATCACACGGTGTAGAAGAGACTCGCCCTAAACTAACTTGGTGATTCCTCATTGAGAAGCATGGGTGTCCTCTTAGACATCATGGGGGCTCATTGGATTGATGAAGCCCTCTTGAGTCGGATTGTGGGGTTGGCCGGTCATGTGTATAATTATGTGGTCAGGTATGGTGCCTTGAAAGTAAAGGGATGCCACAGTTTGAACTTCTCAGACAGAAAAGGATTCTTTTGGGGAGAACCTACAGCTATTTCTTAAAAGTGTTTTACAACAAAAGCACAAGTGCACTTCAGAAGGAAGGATTTAGCTGCAGGAGTGATGGCTGCAGGAGCCCAGGAGAGGTCAGAGAGAGGCGGCTCGTGGTCCTTGTTGGGCTCTCATTGCTGATAGCAGGAGTTGGCTCTTGGGCCCCACCTCCTAGCCTCCCAGGATCACAGCCTTCCGTTGCATTTCCTAAAGAGCTTTCTAGCACCAGTGGACTCCAGGAGGCAGCGCTGGCGTGGGTTTCGATGAGTCTTTGATGGAGTATGTTCTGGAATCGGGAGGAAGCTTATAAGCCTGCTTTCCACTCATTTCACGTTGTTGGGGATTTGGCTCTGAACCTGCCAAGGACCCCTACCTGCAAACGTTGAAATGGTTCCCTAGTAAATGGGCCACTTTCAGACCAGCTGCATTTTCTAGAATAATTCTCATTTGTCCTTGACTCATACAGGGAAAGGCGGGAAGCCAGGGGCTCCGGGGCAGCTCCAGGTGGGCTAGGGTCAGGTGTGGGCCCCTACTTGGATTAGTCTCATTGCCCTAGAACCCTGCTCATGATTTTACCGGAGAAACACATTTGAACCTACATGACTGCTTCAGGCCGTGGTCATTGGCCTGATGGGAAGAGAGCAGGGCAGAGTCGTGCCAACCTCAGCCTGTGAAAGGAGGGAGGTGGCATTAGCTGTCCCCTGTCCCCTGCATGGTGGGCACTGAGAGGACTTGAGGATTTGTCCTCAGTTTTCACTAGCCCCTCAGCACCTGTGTTTTCATTTCAGTAAACCTCGTGTTGGGTTTTAATGTAAGGACCTGTTCTGCTGGGTTTTGCTTTTAGACCAGGTCTCACTCTGTTACCCAGGCTGGAGTGCAGCAGTGTAAACATGGCTCACTGCAGCCTTGAACTCTTGGTCTAAAGTGATCCTCCTGTCTCTTACTCAGCCTCTTGTGTAACTGGGACCCCACTATGCACCCCCACACCTGGCTTTTTTTTTTTTTTTGCATAAAGATGGTGTCTCAGAGGCTTGGTGTGGTGGCTCATGCTTGTAATCTCAGCACTTTGGGATGCTGAGGTAAGTGGATCCCTTGAGGCCAGGAGTTCAAGACCAGCCTGGCTAACATGGTGAAACCCCATCTCTACTAAAAATACAAAAATTAGCCACGTGTGGTGATATGCACCTGTAATCTCAGCTGCTCGGGAGGCTAAGGCAGAATCGCTTGAACCCAGGAAGTGGAGGTTACAGTGAGCCAAAATTGTACCACTGCACTCCAGCTTGGGCAACAAAATGAGATCATGTCTTAAAAAAAAAAAAGAGGGAGTCTTACTTTGCTGGCCAGACTAGTCTTTGAACTCCCGGACTTAAGTGATCCTCCTGCCTCAGCCTCCCAGAGTGCTGGGATTAGGGGCATGAGCCACCACACCTGGCCAGGGCCTGTTTTTAATTGTCGAATTGCCCACATTGCATTATCAGGATTGAAAACACAGTAGTGGCAGAGCCTCCTGGAGAGTGTAGACATACCTCATGATACACTTGGGATTTCTGCAAACCATGAAATCAGGTCGTCTTCCAGCCTTGCCTCACTAATACCTTGCAGCATGACCCTCAATAAGCCGCTTTTTCTTGCATGGAAATCTGTGAAGAAAGAAGGCCTTGGAAAAGCCTGTGTCATAAGAATTACATTAATAAGCGAGTGATTTAAGTTCTGCACTCTGTTCTTATAGGAACAGGGTTGAGGAAAGACTGTTGGGGGTTGAAATGTGTCCCCCAGAATAGCATGTTCAAGTCCTAACCCTTGGTAGCCGTGTGTGTGGCCTTACATGGAGACAGGGTCTTTGGCAGATGTCGTTAGTTAAGATGAGGTCATGGTAGATTGGAGTGGGTCTTGATCCAGTGTTTGGTGTTCATCTGAGAAGAGGGAGGTTGGGACAGGGACACACAGGAAGGGCCGTGTCATGATGGAGGCAGAGGTTGGAGCAAAACGTTCTGGGAAGAGGCAAGGAGAGTCCCCCTCCCACAGCCTTCGTAAGGAGCACAGCCCTGCAGACACCTTGGTTTTGAACGTCTGGCTTCCAGACCTGCTTGGGAATGAATTTCTGCTGTTTGAGCCACCTGGTTTGTGGTACTTGCTTACTGATTTGTGGTACCTAACTCTCCCAGCAGTTACCCACAACCTCTGAGTACGTGTTTGCCGCTCGCTCCTCTCTCTCCCATTGCTACGTGGTTTCTGCTTTTATTATTTTTTCTCACTGGAAACTTGGAGGTCATTGGCTATTGTGTGGTTATGCAGTGTATCATAGCTAAGCCATTACCTTTTTTTAAAAAAAAAAAACCCTCGGCTGGGCACAGAGGCTCACGCCTATAATCCCAGCACTTTGGGAGGCCAGGGCAGTTGGATCACGAGGTCAAGAGATCGAGACTATCCTGGCCAACATGGTGAAACCCCCGTCTCTACTAAAAATACAAAAATTAGCTGGGCGTGGTGGTGGACGCCTGTAGTCCCAGCTACTCGGGAGGCTGAGGCAGGAGAATCACTTGAACCGGGGAGGCAGAGATTGCAGTGAGCCAAGATTGTGCCAGTGCACTCCAGCCTGGTGACAGAGCAACACTCCATCTTAAAAAAAAAAACACCAAAAAACTCCTTTTAGGCTTCTCCCTCTGCCCCACCCTCTGAAGTCCAGTGCTGCTGCTGCCCCAGCTTCCTGAAACCCTTCTGACCCTCTGGTAGACACTCTTGTGGATTTCTTGTAGCTCTGGCCTTCTTCTTTAGCCCTGGCATTTCCCTCTTTTGACTGTGGATTCGTTTCTTATCACTGTTGTAACAAATTAGCACACACTAAGTGGCTTAAAACAGCACAGATTTATTCAAATTCTGAAGCTCCGAAGCCCCAGATAGGTCAGTCTTACAGGCTAAAATCAAAGCCTGCACTCCTTTTGGAAGCTCTGAGGTAGAATTGATCTCCTTGCTTTTCTCCAGCCTCCATGGCTGCTGCATTCCTGGCCTTAGCTCTGTATCATTCTGCCCTCTGCCCCGGTAGCCGCGTGGCCTCCTCTTACCCTGACTTTCTGGAAGGACCCTGATTACATTGGACCCACCTGTCTAATCCAGAGTCATCACAAAACCCCCGTATCAAAACCTTTCACCTAATCACACACACACAGTGGCTTTGCCATGCGGAATGAGTCTGTGGGCATCTCTGGAGGCCATCATGCAGCCCGTTTGCATTCTGAGGCTTAGTATTTTGTCTCTTTGAGGTCTACATTCATTTTGATCCTTATATCGTCATCGGCAGGGAATAGGTGATTTTCAGTCTAGGGTGGGGAAGAGGAACTTAAAAAGCTCCACAGAAATTTGAGTCCATTTTTACTTGAATGTACTTTTACCTTTAGAAAAACTTGTAGATGAAAACCGACAGGTGCATTCAAACCGATCACACGCCCGCTTTTGCCGTCCACCACTGTCTTACCTTCTGCTGCTGGGTTGGCTCATTATTTTGTGCAGACTCGTTAATTGGAGTGCCTGGAGAGCACAGGTGAGTTGTTAAAAAGCCAGCGATTGCTGCATGGATTTGCAAACCAAACTAAATGGAGAAATCAGTTAAATTCTCAGGTTTCAGGATTGCAGCTGTCACGGAGAAGCGTATTTAGACAGGGTCTGGCAACAGATTTGGTGCTGCTCTTGAGTGGGAAGGTGATGTAGGAGCTTCATGAGCAAGTCAATTGCTGGTTGGGAAAGTGGCTGAAAAGAATCCCTCCTGGAAAAAGTAGTAAATGTAAGGATTTTGGTGGGCCTTTGGCTGAGAGTGAGTCAACACATTGTGTGTGTGTGTGTGTGTGCATGGATACACATGAACAGGGTGAGCCTCAGCCCGCCATACGGGCCAGAAGAGAGGAGAAAGAAGCCCGCTGTACTCTCCACCAACCAGGCCACCCACTTTGCCCTCTGCAGACTCACTCCACGAAGGATGTAGGCGGGCACTGCTACAACCCGCTGGGTGTGTATGGAGCTGGGAAAGAGGCTGTGACCTCCCCAAATACTTGGGCTCCCCTGTGGAAGGCAGGGTGGAGACAGATTTTATGTGGTGTCAGGGCTGCCGCGAGTGAGTGGCCTGTGTGCTTCTGTGTCCATGAAGAGGCTGATGCCAGAGGATGATGTGCACAGGCCATGTGACCCGAAGGCCCTTGCAGGCTGAGGTCTCTTGGTGATAATCCACACACTGTCCCAGGCCTTGGTTTTGCAGGATTTCCAACTTGTGTTGTGAGAGAGACGCTGTGCAGGACCCTCCCTGTACAGTATGGTTTCTATATGGAAACAGCACAGATCACTAACAGATGTGACAAAGCTGTTCCATCAGAGTAACCATAGCTTGGGGGACAAATCCTCCCATTCCTGATAGGACAGGAGGGAGTGGTTGGCTGGGGAAGACCTGAGCGAAGGAGTTTTCTAGAGGATGGCTTTTGTTGGAGTGTAATTCACATACCATGCACAGCCCATCGACATACAGCTTGAATGAACTCAGGTGTGTAACTAGCAACCAGATCAAGAGGCAGGAAATTAAGAGGGTGGCAGTTTTGAGTCCCATGAAAACAAACACATTTACTCTGTTTAGCTCCATCTCTAGTTAATTCTAGTGCAGTTTAATGTGGAAATGCTCACGAAATCCTTACTTGAATGGATGAGTCAGTGGTTTGAATAATTTTTGAACCATTTGTAGGGAGAAGGTATTACCCAAATAGAAACAGGGTGGTAATAACAGGATCACATTGATTTCACTTGTTAACTGAGCAAATACCTCTTGTCTTCTCATTCCGTGCAGAGCATTGTGGGTGGGAAAGTAGGGCAGCGTTCCTGAGGGAAGGATGGTGGAGTCCTGTCCTTTAAGGCAGATGGAGCTGCAGACAGCCAGAGAGTGATGGAGAATGAGAGGCAGCAGCCCTCTTTTCAGTTCCGCGTCTTTCTTGTAATAATCATGGGTGGGAGGTTGGGATTCCGAGCTCAGGGCAGTGGGACACTCATCATGTGCTGGGCACTCTTTGAAGGACTGGAGATGCATCATTTTGGTTAAGTCTGTCAACAGGCCAGGTGCGGTGGCTCATGCCTGTAATCTCAGCACTGTGGGAGGCCAAGGTGGGAGGATCACATGAGGTCAGGAGTTTGAAACCACCCTGGCCAACATGATAAAATCCTGTCTCTACTAAAAATATTGAAAAAAATTAGCTGATGGTGGTGGCGGGCACCTGTAATCCCAGCTACTTGGGAGGCTGAGGCAGGAGAATTGCTTGAACACAGGAGGATGGAGGTTGCGTAAGCCGAGATTGCGCCATTGCACTCCAGCCTGGGCAACAAGAGTGAAATGCCACCTTAAAAAAAAAGTCTCACAACAACCCGTTTCACTTAAGTATAGGCTTAGCAGGCCAGTGTGAGGGTTGGAAGCCAACGCTCAGCCCCAGAGGGTTCTCCAGGTCCTGCTGCTCCTTACACCGCTGCCTGGTCCCTGCAGCTTCCCAGAATAGAAGGGAAGTCATCTGCTGGTGCCTTAGAAATGCTCATTTGTGTCTGGGTGTGGTGGCTCATGCCTGTAATCCCAGCACTTTGGGAGGCTGAGGTGGGTGGATCATTTGAGGTTAGGAGTTTGAGACCAGCCTGACCTTGAGACCAGCCTGACCAATATAGTGAAACCCTGTCTCTACTAAAAATACAAAAAGTAGCCGTGCGTGATGGTACATGTCTGTAGTCCCAGCTACTCAGGAGGCTGAGGCAGGTGAATTGCTTGAACCTGGGAGGTGGAGGTTGCAGTGAGCCAAGATTGCGCCACTGTACTCAGCCTGTGTGACACGCACCACTGTACTCAGCCTGGGTGACAGAGCGAGACTCCATCTCAAAAAAAAAAAAGAAAAGAAAAAGAAAAGAAATGCTCGTTTGCATCAGTGATTTCATTCTGCCGCTGTTAAATGAAAATCGTTACAGGGAAGTTCGTTCTCAGGATTCATTGTGGATGAAATACCAGAACAAAGGGAAGACTAGGGTTTCTTCTCCTACTGCTTCTCTACACTCAGCCACCCTTTCCTTTTCTTATTTAATGCCAGCGCCAGTCCCACCCCTGCACCGTCACCTTCCCCACCCTTGAGGCTGAGATGTTGGAGCCCCGTTAGAACCCAGGACTCCTGCTCATGCCTGGCCTCTCACACTGAACCCCTCCAAATAGTAAAATCTGGGTAAAAAATAATTGGGTTCTCAAAGAGCTAGTAACAGTCTTCTCTAGCTGAACTAGTAAGAAATTTTACCACATTCATTTTGGATTCCTAATTCCTTTTTGGAAAAATTTCTGAATTTTGTTAAATTCACAGAGTAACACAAATGGTTATCTTCCTGTTCCTTTCAAATCCATCTTTGATTTGGAAATTACTAAGGTAAATGATAGATGAAGAATATCATACATGTCATTATTCACTAAAATTTCTAGTCAGCTCTGCAGACACTGTTCTGCCTCCTTCACATAGCACGCTGGGGATTGTGCTTACTGACGAGACCTTTAAAGAATCTTCCGGCTGGGAAGGGTCCCGAGTGGCCTGCTTTCCTAGCTTATTTGATAATTTTGTCTGGCCCCTAGGTTTATCAGCAGTCTGTATTTCCCATTGTTTGTTGTGCTTGTGCTGAATTGTTTTCCTATTGAAATACAACTGTGTTTTCTTTTCTTTTCTTTCTTTTTTTTTTTTTGAGATGGAGTTTCGCTCTTGTTGCCCAGGCTGGAGTGCAATGGCGCCATCTCGGCTCGCTGCAACCTCTGCCTCCCGGGTTCAAGTGATTCTCCTGCCTCAGCCTCCCTATTAGCTGGGATTACCGGCAGCATGCACCACCATGCCCAGCTAATTTTGTATTTTTAGTATAGACGGGGTTTCACCATTTTGACCAGGTCTCAAACTCCTGACTTCAAGTGATCTGCCCGCCTCGGCCTCCCAAAGTGTTGGGATTACAGGTGTGAGCCACCACACCCAGCCCTTTCTTTTCTCTCACTGTTAGGATCTCCCTCAGTTTTTACTCGGTGATAACTTTTAAAGGCTCCAGCTTCAAAAACTAGTTTTTAGTCTTTCTTAAAATATAGACATTAGCACCCATAAGCTCTCTGCCCAAAGATTAATATTATTAACCTTTAGGTGCCATCTTTTTATTCTGGATGCTGAGTTGACCAGGGTCTGCACAGATTCCCGGTGTCTGTACCTCCCAGGGATATGGAAGGAGGCCTGAGCTCCACAAGGTTGGGTGTTGAAGCTGGTGATGAACAGGTGTGGGCAGGAAGGGACGGGAGACTGGAGACCGTGACCACGCCCACAGACAGGGCTTCTGGGGGTCACCAGCAGCGCCCTTCACTGCACTGTCCACCACAACCTGCTTTTTGAGTTTAAAGATAACAGAACCTGCCAGGATTGGCCACTTGGTTTTGTTTTTGTTTCTGATATATATATATATCAGATATATATATATATATAATATATATATATGGTTGTTTCTTTTTTGGGACAGAGTCTCTCTCTATCACCCAGGCTGGAGTGCAGTGGGGCGATCTTGGTTCCCTGCAGCCTCTGCCTCCCGGCCTCCTAAGTAGCTGGGATTACAGACACCCATCACTACACCCAGCTAATTTTTGTGTTGTTTAGTACTGATGGGGTTTTGCCATGTTGGCCAGGCTGGTCTTGAACTCCTGGACTCAGGTGATCTGCCCGCCTTGGCCTCTCAAAGTGCTGAGATTACAGACATGAGCTGCTGTGCCCAGCTCTGCTTTTTTTTTTTTTTTTTTTTTTTTTAAGACAGAGTTTCGCTCTTGTTGCCCAGGCTGGAGTGCAGTGGCACGATCTCGGCTCACCTCAACCTCCATCTCCCGGGTTCAAGCAATTCTCCTGCCTCAGCCTCCCGAATAGCTGGGATTACAGGCATGCACCACCACACCTGGTGAGTTTTTGTGTTTTTAGTAGAGACAGGGTTTCTCCTATTCGTTAGGCTGGTCTTGAACTCCCGACCTCAGGTGATCCGCCTGGCCCAGCCTCCCAAAATGCTGGGATTACAGGTGTGAGCCACCGTGCCTGGCCCCTGCTTTTTAAATTCTATAAACAGCAACAAGAATGAATTGACTGAACGAGGGGGAGTGGAGTGGGAAACAATGTGCCGCCCTGGTCTTGGGTCTGAAACCCAGTGGCCCTAGGCAGAATGTGCAACAAAGGTGCATTGGTTTGGGTTTAGAGACTGAATCCCTCCTCGTGGTGTGATGTGACTCCACAGAGGCAAATGTGCCCCAGGCTGCGTCAGCTGTTTGACCTGAGTCTGGGATGGGCGGACGGCTTCTTCAGCCTGATGTCACTGATGTGGTTTGGATGATTTTCCCCTCCAAAGCTCACCTCGAAATGTGATCCCCAGTGTTGGAGGTGGGGCCTGGAGGGAGTTGCTTGGAGCATGGGGGTGAATCCGTCATGAATGTCTTAGCGCCACCCCTTTGGTGATGAGTGAATTCTTGTTCTGATAGTTCATGAGAGATCTGTTTTGTTTTGTTTTGTTTT
The DNA here is from genome assembly GCF_030222135.1 of Aotus nancymaae. Classification (NCBI taxonomy): domain Eukaryota; kingdom Metazoa; phylum Chordata; class Mammalia; order Primates; family Aotidae; genus Aotus; species Aotus nancymaae. Next base: position 883,883 of record NW_026988444.1, read on the forward strand.
TAATTTTCGTTTACAAAACAGCATAGAGGATTAGGTGCCAAGAGAACTGGTTGTTTGAGAGTCTGGGACCTCCCCCTTTTCTATCTCTTGCTCCTATCTTGCCATGTGACATGCCTGCTCTCCCTCGCCTTCCGGCATGATTGGAAGCTCTGGGAGGCCCTCAGCAAGAGCAGATGCTGGCACCAGCTTCCTGTACAGCCTTCAGGACCATGAGCCAAAATAAACTTCTTTTCTTTATAAATTACCCAGCCTCGGGCATTCCTTTATAGCAATGCAAGAACAGACTCACACAGTCATACATTGAAGTGGTGCTGGTTCCCAGGGGCCCAGGTTTGGCAGAACAGCGCCCTGTGGCCGGGAAGACCTGGGGAGGGAGGGTGTCCGGAGGCCAGGAGCTGTGTGCGGTATCCCTGCTCTGCAGCCAAGGAGGCTTCTCCTCCACTGCCCTGGCCACTTGGATGCTGCGTTGAATTCTGGGCACCACACTCTGGAGGGAGGAGTAGATGAGCCGTGTTCTGGGGGGCAATGAGCAGGATGGTGAAGGAGCCTTGAACCACAAGGAGAAGACCCTGCCTTGCCACGGTTTCGGAGGGCCGCGTTCCAGGAGAGCCTCTTTAGGGCTGACTAGGGGCTTGTGGCTGGTGGCATGGACTCTCAGAGGTTCTCCATAAGGGATCAGCCATTCAGGCCCTCCTTTCTTGTGGGTTTGAGCAGATTCCAAGCTGGCTTCACGGGAGGGGTATTGAACAGGAGTAACCATATCACAGTCAAGGCAGGGAGGTGAGACCTCAGTACCCCTCGCTGTTGCACGCGGAATATGGTCACATTTTAGTTAGGGTGTCAGTCCCAAAGCCTGTATATGGCCAAGGTTGTTTGTGGACGTGATGGCTAAAGCTGTGCCCTTGCAGGGTGAGGGTGCCGGGTGGCTGCTTATCTGGAGAAGAGAGCACCCCTTGGGAAATGGAAGATGGGGTGACCGTAGGCTTCTGCACACTTTCCAGGAACACTGGCATCTAAGGGGACACCTGTCATCTCAAAATAGGAAGAGGCTGTCTATACAGCTTCAGTTAAGGATGATCAGGCAGCTAGGAGGGTGGCCTTGAGGGCTGCCGAGCTTCTGAAATGAGCCTTAGGTGACGCTGACCTGCTGAAGGCCCCTGTTCACTGGACCAGGTGAGAGATGGCTTGGAGGTGAGGGGTGTGGGCCTGTAATCCTGATTGAAATCAGCCACTCTCAACCTGATATGTAAATCAGAATGACCCGTGGCTCCCAAGCTGGCGTTCAAACGGGCAGCTTTTCCTGAGCTCTCCAGAAGATTCTGTCATGCAGCTCGTGGGTAACGACTGGATTGGGTAAATGGGCTCTTACCTGGGTGGATGGTGGTGCTCCAGTGACCCAAGACTGAACTTAGTAAACAAAAGTGGAACAGAACAGCCTCCTGATTTCAAAAGTGAAGGCTTAAAATTTATTTCAGAATGAGTCACGGTGATATTAGTAACTTTTTTTGGGTGGGTGGAGGGGGGACAGAATCTGGTTTTAATAGTTTTAGATTACAGTACTTTTTCCTCCTTGATTTACGTGTTAAATGTTTCTGATGAACTGTTAAAGTCTTCAAGGCTTTTGCTTCATTTAAGCAAATGATGCCTGCCAACTCTGCAACATAAATGTTTTCTGTGTATATAGATGTATGCTTAAATATATCTCCTGTGTGTTTTGGCTTTTAAAAAATGTGTATTCAAATTGTGTAGCACTATAGCTAATTAAGTAAAAAGGACCAGGCTCAGTGGCTCATTCCTGTAATCCCAGCATTTTGGGAGGCCAAGGTGGGAGGATTGCGTGAGGCCAGGAGTTCAAGACCAGCCCAGGCAACATAGTGAGCCTCACCCCCCATCTCTAAAAAAAGTACAGAAATTAGCTGGGCACGATGGTGAGCATCTGTATTCCCAGCTACTTGGGAGGCTGAGGTAGGAGGATCACTTGAGCCCAGGAGTTCAAGGCTACAGTGAGCCATGGTGGGGCCACTGAACTCCAGCCTTGGGGACAGAGTAAGACCCCGTCTCAAAAAATAAAAGAAGGAACAAAAATGAACCAAATTCCAAGGTGAATTTAAGAATATACATAAGTTTAATGAAAATTTTTATTTAGTAATAATCACAGGTGCACAGGTAGTGAGGATATTTTTCAAGTGGTATTAAGGAAGTAGAGATTGAGATGTTTAAATAGAATCTGATAGGCTTTTGCTTTTCAAGTAGACTTTTATTCTAGAGACAGAATAAACAGTTCTTACATGGCCTTTAAGTTGCTGCCCCCTTCTGGTGACTAGGAAGATTCTAATATCTGTAGCAAATAGGCATTCCTGGGTTTCCCCCCCAATATTTAAATATTATTTTTATTATTGAGCCTGAAAAACAAAATGAGGATCAGAGGTAGCCTCTCCTGCTCTGTGCTCGCCTCTCTTCCTTGAGAGGAGGAATAGCCTTCTGTCTCTTGCTGTTCTTTGTAAATGATAGTTTCCTTTTGGCTTCCTTTCTTCCCTCCTTCCTTCCTCTGATGGGTAGAGCATCTCTGTGAGCAGGCACTGTGTTCAGCATTTCATGAGATTTATCAGTTTTAAAGAGGAATCGACAATATGATGTAGAGTTTTGCAGATTGCTTTGCTGTTTTTGTTTGTTTTTTGTTTTTTAGAGGGAGTCTCGCTCTTTTGCCCAGGCTGGTGTGGCGCGATCTCGGTTCACTGCAACCTCCGCCTCCCAGGTTTAAGTAATTCTCCTGCCTTAGCCTCCCAAGTAGCGGGGATTACAGGTGTGCACCACCACACCGAGCTAATTTTTTTGTATTTTTAGTAGAGACGGGGTTTCACCATGTTGACCAGGCTGGTCTAGAACTACTGACCTCACGCCTTGGCCCTTCAGAGTGCTGGGATTACAGGCATGAGCCGCTGTGGCTGGCCCAGATTGCTAGGTTTTTGTTTTTTTTAATAATATAAATAAGAGCATCAAGATATTTTTTGAGGAAAATTTCCCTTGGTGCTATCTAGAGGAGGTAGCTGGAGCCAGAACACCAGGTTGGCACTGTCAAGGAGGAGAGGGATGCCTCCCGGGACAGGGATGGAATGGCCCAGGTGAGGCAGGTGTGCAGCCAGAGGGGCCTGTTGCAGATCTGAAGAACTCCAGTGGTTTTTCCAGAAAGAGGGTTTCACAGAATAAGGGGCAGCCTTGAATCAGGGGACTCAGGAGAGGAGTAAGTGCAGCCCAGCCTCGGGGGGGGATGGGGAGGAAAACTGAGGGTGTTTGTAAGGGATCTGGCCAGCATGGTCTTGATGCCTGGAAACAGCTGCTGGGCTTATCACCAGTATTGGGAGCTGACGCTTAGGAAGGCAGGCTTCCTGGAGAGCACACCCCCGAGCGGCCAGAAACTGTGAAATTGACCCGAAGCTCCCAGGTCTGGTAGACACTGAAATACGTTCTCAGGAAGTAGGTGTGGCTGAAGTCCAGAACTCACCTCGCTCTCACACCTGGGCCTGCTGCCACCTTAATGTGCCTGTGCATGTGTTTTTGATTCTGATAAACACGTGTAGCGCTTTCAGTTATGCTGTTACGTACAGCTGAGTAAAGCAGTACTAGGTCGGTGTGTTGTGCCACTTAATACAACTGAAGCCTGGATTTTTGGGGGACTCATTTCCAGCAGCCGCCAGCAGGTGGAGGGAGTGAGATGCGTAAACAAACTGTCCCTCGCTCTTGCTTGGTGTTTGTGCAGATGGGTAATAAATCCCCTGCTGATACGGCACAAATATTTATAGCTGACGATTGATGTGAAATTAACAAAAACTAGCAGTTGACAGCGATTAGAGGTGGCAAAGGCTACTTGAGAACATTTCAGTTGTCTGAAAATTCAGAAAAATGTATCCATTTACTTGCCTTGCTAAGAACTATTTAAGAATAAATCCACATAAATTAGGACAGCTTCTTAAACTATGACGGAGACGCACAAGGTCAGAATGTTTCGTCTCAGAACGAACCAGTAACGTATCACTTTGTGTACTGCATATGGTGGCCTGCAGATGTTTCTCGTCTTAGGAAGCTATATGTTTAGAAGTGGTTGTGAAAATTGTAGACCTATGAAATTGTGCCCTGAGAGCCCGTTGTGCTCCTAAGAATGAGGCCATCTTCCATGGGAACCACCCATAAGCACAGCCTTGACTCTAACTTCACACCAAGTGTAAGTGGCACAGCTATCCATGAACACTGTAAACATTCCCAACTCCGTCTAAGGTGATTAAGATTAAACGGGGAGTCAGAGTCCAGCCGTGGATGTTTACTCACCCTTATTTAACAGATGCTCAAACTAGACAGCTGGGACAGGCCAGATTTCCGGGGCGCACTCCAGAGTCTAGAAACAGCATCTCAGACTAGAGCCCCAAGGACTCTGAGGACAGGATTCTCCCTGGGGAGGAATATCCCAGAGACTCACTCCAGCTCCTTAAACTTCAGTGAGCCTGGAGTCACCATGGGACCTTGTTACCTGCAGATGTGGATTCGGCACGTCAGGGTGGGCCTGAGAGCCTGTGTTTCTGGTGAGCGGCAGGTAGCACCCCGACTGCAGGTCCCTGGTCCGGGGCGAGGCAGGCGGAGTTGGAGAGGACCCCTCCCAGGTTCCTGATTTCAGGTGCTGTGTCATCGTATGGCTGTCTTTGATGGGATCGTATAAGAAGATATTGTTAAATTTACTTTTTAGGACAATAGACTTTCAGATAGAAAAGAATCCTCGGAGGTCAATCAGCTTTCACTCTTCCTCTGTCTCTTATGCCCCAGTCCTAGAGCTGAGAAAACCAATGATGTTTCCTGAGGCCAGGGCTATGGACTAAATTGTGTCCCACCCACATTTGTCTGTTGAAGCCTCACCCTGCAGAGTGACTCAGTGTGACGGTGTTAGGAGGTGGGGTCTGTGGGAGGTGTTAGGTCATGGGGGTGGAGCCCTCGTGTTGGCAAGAATGCCCCTCTGGGGAGTGCTTGCCCTGTATCCTATGAGGACATAATGAGGAGATATGGCTTCTGCAGGAAGAGGCCTCACCAGGAACCAAATTGACTAGTACCTTGAACTTGGACTTCCAGCCGCCAGAACTGTGAGAGGTAAATTGTGCTGTTTAAGTGCCTCTGCTGGTGGTCTTTGTGATAGCAGCCCCAGCTGACTTATCACAGCCAGATTAAGGGGATGGAGATGAAAGGAGTCAGGGTTCCATACTCCAGATCCTGAGTTCTTCTATTTGGAAAGATGACCCTTCAACCACCAAGACAGGGCTGCCCTGTGGTTCAGCGTTGTCACCCTTATTGCCAGCCTCCAGGGCAGAGCTGGGGGCACCGGAGGTACTCAGGACATGTGGAGCAGAATTGGGAGTGAGTGTTGTGTGCTCAGGACCACCTCCCCTCTGCAAGCACAGCTCCCAGAGATGAGGATGGGGCTCGCTTTTCGTGCAGGGACACACACCCTGGCCACCCAGCAGGCACCCCTTGCTTGGCCAGTCTTTCAGTCACTTCCTTTCCTTTTTCTGTCTCCTGAGCCTCAGACTAGTTGACCCAGAGTAGTGTTTCCAGCTCTAAATAACCGTCCAGACTCCTTGTAAAGGAAAACATTGCAACCACCTCACCGCACAATTGATAATATTATGGTTTTAGGGTTACCTAAAAATGTACAGCATGTCCTCCAAGAACATTGTTTTGTTATCTAATGTCGACGATGAAGAAAATGGATTCCCGCTGGGGCCCCGTCTTTGGAGTGTGCTTGGTCTCCCGTGTTTCCTTTGGATCTTCTGGTTTCCATCCACGTCCCAAAGCTGTGCACGTTTGGTGAATGGTGTGTCTACAGCATCCCAGTCTGAGTGAGTGTGGGCATGTGTGAGTGGCCTCGCGATGGAACAGCGCCCTGACAAGCGCTGGCTCCCACCTGCCCACCCTGAGCTGCTGAGACAGGCTCCAGCGCCCCCGCCAGCCTGAACGGGAATTATTGTGTTACTTATTTTTACTCATCTTTCTTACATGTGTGTATAGCTCAGATTTATCGCAGTGTTTAATAGTAGAACTACTTTGGTCTTTATTTAGAAGTTTGGTGTTGTTTTTGTGACCAGAAATAAGCCATAGGAGCTTCACTCCTGTTTATATTAATTGGCCTGTGCGAAACTTGGTTGCATTGTATGTCATTTCATTTAAAGTTGCTGTTTCCAGGATGTGAAGTGAGGACTCGGCTGGATGACATGAAACTAATTTTAACTTTCTTTTATTCATTGCTCTGGGATTATTCAAGTATGAACTTAGAATTACCAAATTAAACGCAAAGATACGTACAGTTGAATGTTTTTGCTGTAAATGGGCGCTGACTATGCCACTCAGTGCGGTGGCCCAGGGCTGTGTGTTTGGTGCACAGTGAACGTCTTAGTCCCACTACCTCCATTGGACTCATGGCAAAGTCTTTATATTTTAGGATAATTTATTTTTAGATTTTAATAAGATGAAAATCCATTTAAAAACATACATCACCCCCGAAGATTGTTGAGACCAGGTCTGCTGACCACCTTTTCGGGAAACCCTCTTCAATACACCCCTGCTGTATTAGTCAGGGTTCTCTAGAGAGACAGAACTAATAGGCGCTCGCTCTCTCTCTCTCTCTCTCTCTCTCTCTCTCTCTCTCTCTCTGTCTCCATCTCTCCATCATCTCACTCTATCTCTATCTCTCTATCTAAATGGGAGTTTATTAAATAGTACTAACCCATGCCATCACAAGGTCTCACAATAGGTGCTTCCCAGGGGATGTTGATCAGTTCTCACGTTCCATGTATCATCCATTAAGAACAAAGCACCACATTTAAAAAATAAAGTTCGCCAGGCACGGTGGCTCACGCCTGTAATCCCAGCACTTTGGGAGGCCAAGGTGGGTGGATCACCTGAGGTCAGGAGTTCGAGACCAGCCTGGCCAACATGGCGAAACCCCGTCTCTACTAAAAGTACAAAAATTAGCCGGATGTGGTGGTGAGCACCTGTAATCTCAGCTACTCGGTAGGCTGAGGCAGCAGAATTGCTTGAACCCGGGAGGCAGAGGTTGCAGTGAGCTGAGATTGTGCCATTGCACTCCAGCTTGGGCGACAGGATGAGACTCGTCTCAAAAAAAAAAAAAAAAAAAAAATTCTAAGAAACCTTGATTTATCAACGACCCCTTGCACTTGAACAGAAAGAACCTTGGGAATGTGGAGCCCTTGGCCAAAGATGTGAGTGAAGTGCTCCTGGTAAATCAAATTCAGAGCCCAGGCAGGTGATGGGGCTTCACGGGTGGGGTTGGGAGGTTGGGAGGCAGGTGTCACTACATGCAGATGGGACTCTGCTGATCCGGAGGAGGGTCTCAGTGCAAGTTGAGGAGTGGGGGCTTTATCCTGGGAGAAGTCAGGGTCCATTTCCTAACATCCGGGAGCTGAGACCTCTGGAATTGTGTGTCGCTTCTTCAGGCAGGTGAGTGTAGTGGTCCAGGTCGCGTGGGAGGGGTGCACGGGAGAGCCCTCATTGTCCCTAGAGAGCTGCTCTCCCTTGGTGAGCCCAAGCTCCCCCAGGCAGAGAGAGGCGGTGGGTTGCTTCTCACTGATGGTCAGAGAGAGGAGCCAGGACTGCATTCCCTTCGTGCTTGCTGTGTGTACTCGAGCAGTGGCTTTATTTAAAAAGCGCATGAGAAACGAATTCTTTATTCGCTGATCTAAATATTTAGGGCTGTGGATGGGTTCAGCTGCTTTAAAGATTTGGCTGGGCAAATGAGTGGGAGCCTGTCTTCCTCTTGTTGACATTTCCCTGTGTGGTGGTTTACACAGATGAGCTCACTACTGTCCTCGGAGCAGGTAGGAATGCATTTATTTACTCGAATGCCTTCAGATGCTTGCAGTAAGTCCATTTGAGATGCTGCTGCTGTTTTTCCTTGTGGAGAACTTACTTGATGCCAACGAGGAAATTTCTAGCAGCTTGTAGAAGGCATCCCAGGTTATGCAACCATTCCCTTCCACGAATGCTGTGAGAACCCACACAGCTGTCCATTTCAGTGGCCGAGGGCCTGTGGGCTGGAGTAAGTTATACTGTGTTTGGCGGGGATTGGCAGTGTGCTTTCTTTCTGCCCTGATTTTGCCCAGGAGGAGGCCGGTGATGGAGAAGTTGTGGCAGGAAGCTAGGAAAGTGGGTACTGCAGGGTGAGCTCTGGAGGACCCAGGAGTAAGTATTTGCATGAATTAGCCACACGCAGAGAGCAGTCATGTGTGATGTGGGAAATGACTGCAAAGTTATCTTACTCTTTATTCCATGGCCACAGAAATAAGTTTATAAAAAGCCCCACCAAGTCAGGATTTGTCCAGGAAGGTGACTTTGCTTTGGAGAACTACACAGAACTGCGGGTCCCCTGCCATGGCTCACGTGCCTCCAGAACCCCCCGGGAGTGGCTTGTAGAGCCTGTTCTCATCCTTAAGAGGGACTCCTGCCTGTCACTTGCCACGTCACTTCCGCCAGTGCCGTATCTGAGCCCCACGGGATTCCACCCAATCACTGGCTCTCTAGGCAGATTCATCTCAGAATGACCGAGGGCTTTTCCCCTCCAGGTTCCGAGAGCACGCCTGCCCAGGGCTGGGAAGATGAGCAGGGATCCTGGGACGCGGTGGCGCAGTCAGTCACCCCTGGCAGAGGCAGGGCTGGTACCCACCACCTGGAGCCCTGAAGGATGAGGAAAATAGTTTCTGAGAAACTGACTCAGAGAAGTTCCTGTGTTCAGGGCAGAGGTTCCACTGTGATTACAAAACGGGATTCTTCCAGACAACTTTAAGGATGAGTAGCTTCAAACTGCAGCCACAGTAAACTTCAGGGTGTTCACGTCGGGGGAATATAAACAGCCTCCAGGGAGCCCCTCTCCCCATCCCAGCCTTTCTTCCTCTCTTGTAGCTGTTATTTACTCAGTAATTATAGGTTCAAGTCCCTTGTCCAAAATCTGAAAAGCCAGCGTTGGAAATTTTCTGTAGCTCATTTGGCAGCAGGGCCAGAGCTGATGATCTAATTCAGATGATTTATGGCCTCTGTTTACCCCACAAACGGTCAATGTGCCTGCTTCCGGGGGCTGCTCCTAAGGGAGGTGCTGGCGCTACCTTTTCAGCCTGCATGGACTGTGCTGGAAACGCTGAGTAGCAACTCAAGCTCAGGGAGCCTTTATCTAAAGCCCTCCTCTTACCCACCCCTGCCCTGCAAACCCCCTCTAGATACCCCCCTCATTACACTCCCCCACCACCTCCACTGTATTAGGATTCTGTAATAGGACAAGTGTAAGAGAGAGAGAGAGAGAGAGTGTGTGTGTGTGTGTGTGTGTGTGTGTGTGTGTGTATGTAGGCTGGAAGGCTAAGCCAGTCTAGCCTATTCATGTTTTTCTGCCTGCATTATATTTGTTGGCAGCTGATAAGATGGTGCCCACCCAGATTGAGGGTGGGTCTGCCTTCCCCAGCCCACTGACTCAAATATTAATCTCCTTTGGCAACACCCTCATCAACACACTCAGGATCAATACTTTGCATCCTTTAGTCCAGTCAGGTTGACACTCAGTATTAACCAGCACACCCACCATTGTTTGACCTGCAGCCTCCCCCATCTCAGCTGGTGCTCACTTGATTTTTACACCTAGTTGTTCTGGCCCCAGACCTCAGAGTCCTGGTAATGCCTCTCCTCTTCTCACTGCCTTCTGTATCTAGCCAAGCTGAGAAACGCCACTGCCCCAGTACCCGCAGGGTCTGGCCAGCTCCCCACCTCTGCTGGATGCCACTGTCTTAGTCAGCTTGGGCTGCCACGACAGAGACCACAGAGTGAGTGGTTTAACAGAAGTGTATTTGCTCATAGTTGTAGAAGTTGAGAAGTCCAAGATCAAGGTGGTGTTTCTGGTGGGGCCTCTCTTTCTGGCTTGCAGATGGTTCCTCTTCCCTGTGTCCTCTCTGCGCTTGCTGGAGGGGAGAGAGGCGAGGAGGGAAGGAGAAGGAGATGGAGACAGGTTAGCCGTCTCTTCCTCTTGTTATAAGAACACTAGTTGTATTAGTCTCTTGTCATGCTGCTAATAAAGACCCACCTGAGACTGGGTAATTTATAAAGGATAGAGGTTTAATTGACTCACAGTTCCACGTGGCTAGGAGGCCTCGTGGTCATGGTGGAAGGGGAATGAAGAGCAAAGTCATATCTTACATGGCAGCAGGCAAGAGCGCTTGTGCAGGGGAACTCCCATTTATAAAACCATCAGATCTTGTGAGACTTATTTACTACCATAGAACAGTATGGGGGAAGCCACCCCCATGATTCAATAACCTCCCACTGGGTCCCTCCCATGACACATGGGAATTATGGGAGCTATAATTCAAGATGAGATTTGGGTGGGGACACAGCCAAACCATGTCACCAGTCCATGGAGCCAGGTTGTGCTGGCTCACACTTGTGATCCCAGTGCTGAGGCAGGAGGATCACTGGAGGCCAAGAGTTTAAGACCAGCCTGGGCAACCTCATTTAAAGTTAATTACTTCCCAGCAGGCCCTGATTCTGGTACAGTCACACTAGAGGTTCAGCACAATTCAGCCATCACATGTCACCCAGATCACTGCAGTAACCTCTTAGCTGGTCTCCCTGCTGTCACCTCCATGCCCCACCCCAAAAGGTTCATTCTCAGAGGAGACTCCAGGGTGACTCCTAAAACCCAAGTTCAATCACATTGCTTCTGGGCTTCGCTCCTGCAGTGGCTCTCCAGAATACTCAGGATCAGCACCGACGTCCTTACCATGGCCTACAGGGCCCCAGAGCAGGCACCAGCAAACTGCTGCCGCCAGCTGCTGTGTGGCTTTCTAGCTCAGCACAGTTTCTGTGGTTTTCAGTAGCTGGGGAAAAAATCAAAAGAATAATTTGTGGTGCTTGACATTGATATGAAATTCATATTTCTGCGAGCACAAATAAAGCCGTTTTGGGTCATAGCCATGCCTGTTTGCTCACGTGTTATCTGTGGCTGCTTTCACGTGACATCGGCAGAGTTCGGTAGTTGTGACAGAGATCTACACAATTCCCTTGATTTTGTCTCTTGGCCCACAGAACCTACACTGTCTACTCTCTGGCCCGTGATAGTGGAACTTGGTTAACTCCTGCTTCGCTTCCTACTTCTTTGCCCACCAGGCTCACCCTCACTCTCTCCACTCCAGCCACACTCAGTCCCTGCTGTTCCTCCAGCACACCAGCCCCAGGGCTTTTGTACCAGCCGTGCCTGCTGCCTGAGTGCCCTTCCCCCTCCTGCATTTTGCAGTTCCTTCAAGCCTTTGCTCAGACTTCAGCTTCTCAGCGCGGCCATCCTGTTCAGCATAATGGTGCGTGTTTCCTCCACTTCCACCTCCACAGTTCCTCTTGTCCTGTTTCTGTTTTCCATAGCAGTTATTGGCATCAGATACATCTTTTTTTTTTTTTTTTTTTTTCCTGAGACAGAATCTCACTCTGTTACCCAGGCTGGAGTACAATGGTGAGATCTTGGCTCACTGCAGCCTCCACCTCCTGGGCTCAACCGATTCTCATGTCAGCCTCCTGAGCAGCTGGGATTACAAGCACCCACCACCATGCCTGGCTAATTTTTGTATTTTTAGTAAAGATGGGGTTTTGCCATATTGATCAGGCTGATCTCAAACTCCTGATCTCAGGTGATCCACCTGCCTTGGCCTCCCAAAGTGCTGGGATTGCAGGTGTGAGCCACCATGCTCAGCCAATCAGATGTATTTCCTATTGATAGGGTTTCGTTGTGTCCCCACCCAAATCTCATCTTGAATTATAGCTCCCATAATTCCCACGTGTTGTGGGAGGGACCCATTGGGGGATAATTGAATCGTGGGAGTGGTTTCCCCCATACTGTTCTCATGGTAGCGAGTAAGTTTCACAGATCTGGTGGTTTTACAGGGGAAACCCCTTTTGCTTGGCTCTGATTTCTCTCTTGTCTGCCACCATGTAAGATGTACCTTTCACCTTCCACCATGATTGTGAGGCCTTCCCAGCCACTTGGAACTGTGAATCCATTAAACCTCTTTTTCTTTATAAATTACCCAGTCTCAGTTTATCAGCAGCATGAAAACGGACTAAGGCTTTTCTGAGCACCACTGCGGGACTGTAAGCTCCCAGAGCGCACAGATGTGTGCTGGACACCAGGATCAGAATGGGTGCTTCCTCGTGCTCAATGCATTATTTATTGAAAATAATGTAGAATGAATAGCTACGCAATTCAGGTGCTAGGAGGCAATATGAAAGTCATCGAGCAAATGCTTTAAGAAGCTGTAGGATATCCCAGGAAATGCGGTTCTTGTTAGATACCTTCTCTTTTGGGTATAAAAATTATGTTTTGTGTTGTAAATAGGCAACTTTCAGTGATTTGTTTCTCAAAGAAGTGGCTTTTTATCTTTTCCTCTTCACGGTGAGTGTCTCTCCATGTACAAAGTATTTTCTCCTCTCACATCTGTGAAGTCCTGCTTGTAAATGTTTTGTCTGTGAAATGTTTTATGGGGAATTTGAGCACTGGAATTCTTGATCATTAGTTAGATGGGTCTTACCACATTTGTCAGAAAGTAATGCATCAATTGAGTCAGCCTCAGCACAGGCACCGGCCAGAATGACACACTGGTGACTCTCGTTTCTTCCAGCATCCCCGAGATGAAGGTGCAATTTCAGCGTGCATTTCCATGTTTATTTTTCTGTTGCTTTTGGAAAGCTGTCTATTAATAGATCCTACTCTAAGGATTTAGCTGAAAAAACTGTTGAATAGCAGGTGAATCTTGCTAGAAGCTCTCTAGCCATGCGACTAGTTCATTTGCTCATTTTTTTTTCTTTCAAGGTAAATATATCAGAATTGAGGCAGGTTCCAGAACCTGGCATCAGGAATGGAATTTTAAAAAAAGTTAGTTCAGATGTATCATTGCTCTGACTGATATATATAAAAAGAATAGTGGCTCTTGCCTGTAATCCCAGCACTTTGGGAAGCCAAGGTGGGAGGATTGCTTTACTTCAGGAATTTGAGACCAGCCTGGGCAACATAGTGAGATCCCATCTTTAAAAAAAAGATTTTTTAATGAGCTGAGCATGGTAGTGTGTACCTATAATCTCAGCTACCCAGGAGGCTGAGGCAGGACGATTGTTTGAGCCCAGGAGGTTTAGGCTGCAGTGAGCTATGATTGTGCCACTGCACTCCAGCCTGGGCAACAGGGTGAGACCCTGTCTCAAAATAAGAAACCAAATGCTTGTTACTGTCCTCTTTATGCCAGTTCCTTTAGGTTGCACATTCATGTTTCTTTTTTATTTTTGTTTTTATTTTTTTTGAGACTGAGTCTTGCTCTGTCCCCAGGCTGGAGTGCAGTGGTGCGATCTCTGCTCAGTGCAACCTCCATCTCCCGGGTCTGTGTGATTCTCGTGCCTCAGCCTCCCAAGTAGCTGGCCACAGGCATGCCCTACCATGCATGGCTAATTTTTGTATTTTTAGTAGAGATGGGCTTTCACCATATTGGCCAGGCTGGTCTCGAACTCATGACCTCAAGCGATCCGCCCACCTCGGCCTCCCAAAGTGCTGGGATTACAGGCTTGAGCCACTGCACCCGGTCTCATGTTTCTTTTGATAAATAACATTTAATAGTAATAAATAGGTGGTAGTAAGTAAAAATAAATAAATAATAATTGAGTGCTTTCTGCGTTCCAGGTGCTGTGCTGTTTTGCGCTTCACACCCCTCATCTTCATTTATATCGTGATTGTTAGTATCCCCAGTTTACAGATGAGGAAAGCCAGGCTCAGGGAGTTTGTAACCACCCCGAAGCTGCACAGCTAACACCCAGAGAGCTGAATATCGCCATATGTGAAGATTCTAGCTAATCCTAAAATCTGTTCTTCACCAGACGATGCCCTTCCGGCTGGTCATTCAGCATGACATTATCTGGTGCCCACCATTTGTATCCCTGCATCATTTATCTTCTTCCTACCTTATTGCCAAGGGAAGTGTGGGTGCCTAACGGGTAGAAGCACCAATTATTCAAGACACCCTAAGGGAGACCCGAAGGAAAGCGACATTTCAGAAACGCGCACACACATACAAAAATTTAAGCATTTTAGATCTCATTCTCCATCAGAAACAGGGCGGTCTTTGAAGAGGCTGCTTTTGTAAAAATTGCCAGCTGTACCCGGTCAGCACATTTTTGTTGTCTAACATTTGTTCTCAACCGGCAATTAGTCAATGACTCTAGAATTTCAGCGCAGATCCGATGAGTATAGAGGAGGCGGTGTACGCCCTGTGCTGCCATAGCAACGCAGGCACGCACATCCTCCTCCCTGGGCTGCAGGGTGGTGGTGAGCAGCACTCCGGTTGCTTAAACACTGTCTGCAGATACAAAGATGTGTTTGCCTGGTGAAATTACAGTGCTTTTCTTTTCTACTTTTTAAGAGTTTTCTGGCCCTTCTCCAATAAGTATGTATTTTATTAGGAAAACAAGCAAACGTGTCATCTGCAGAGGAGTTGTTGTGAACAGTATTGAATATGGTTCCCAACATTAGCCATTTCCCCAGCCTTTCACAGGTGAGAAATGAGGCTTCTGCTCTGGTTGGTGGCTTGCGTGCCATTGACCACCCTTGGCATTGCTGTCAGATGTGTTTGCATGTGATGTAGGAGGCAGAAAAAGGGCTTCTGTTCTCCGCAACAGCAGACAGCTGAGAGCTGATCATGGGTCTGTTTTTAAGGAAAGCAAAACCTGTTTGCCGGAGGTGAACATCCTTTACCCTGTAGCCAGCCTCTGGTAGATTTGGGGGTTTGGGGATGGCAGGAATGAGTTACTCAATTCAGAGACCAAGAACTACTTCTGTTAAACCATCATCTGGGCTTATGTTTGGAATGTCTAGTATCACATCCATAATGAGCCTTTTTTTAAAAAAAAAGTGATTGGGCATCAGGATGAATCTGGCATTTCACCAAATCGAAAGCCAGTCCTCAGTTGTAGAAGCATTGATTGATGCCAGAACTTCAAAGAAAGGAGCACTGCTTACCTTAAATTACAACTGTTTACAAACCTGTTTTGCACACATTATCTCATCTGGCTCATGAGACTGGCAGGTGAAGAAAATGGGTATTATATTTTGTTTACATCCCACTGACAGAGAAACAGAGTCAGCTGGGTGAGGGACATTTCCCAGATTTGTTAAGGGGCAGAGGTAGGACCACAGTGAGTTCCTTTGTTTCCAAATCCAGAGCCCCTCCTCCGTGCCCTGACCCAGGGCTGCCCCTAGACCATGCAGGGGAATCCTAGGTAGGAAAGGGAACATTTAATTGAAGACCAGTGCATGATGTAGTCCACCAGTACTTGGGTTCTAGTATTCCATTGTGTGCTAAAACCAGTATGCTTGGATCAGACTTCACCTTATATTCATACAGCCTCGCAGTTATGTGGAAATCTAGCTACTAAACAGAATCCTGTTAGTCTCCCTTTAGGACTCCCCACAGCAATAAGCAAACTCACAGAGCCCAGGGCAGGAAGAGAGCTGTTCTGGTGTTAGGCGGCCTGGCCAGGAGCCCGCTGGCCTGGCTGTCCACTGTCAGGGGATGGTGATTGATTTGGGGTACTCAGTCTTTGCCTTGTCTGTCACCTGAAGGAGCTGAACCCCGAGCCCTGTAAGGCCCCGCCCCCTTCCGCTGGCACACACAAGAGGACAGCTGTGAGTCTCCACCAGGGACTCTGCATCCCACTTTACGTGCGGGCTTGGGTGTGGGAAGCTGCAGGCCAGCCTCAAGGGCGGCCTCCTGGAGGTGGAAGGGCAGTGGGGTGGGAGACTGCTGCCCTGGTGGGAGGTGTGGATTCCCAGGCCCCAAGTCACTGTCGGGGAACATTCTTTGAGGTTTAGTAGTATTTTAGGATATTTTAAAGGATAGATAATATCTAGATATTGTGTTCTACCAAAACAAATACTGTTCTTTTGAAAATACATTAGACCAAAAAAATGCATCTAGATCTTCGCGCTTTGACTTGGAAGCGCATCGAGTGAGTGAGTGCCCGCTGGGTCCCAGGTGGCTGCTGCAGGTCTTACCCCTGACCTTCACAGCCTGCCTGTCTCAGCGTGGGCGGGTTGGCATCGTCTGCACGTTGACCGGGTCGTTTTTAGCTTTGCTCACTTTTCATTCTTGGCTTCACAGAGCGATGCCTCTGGAATGTCCCCTTGCGGGGCCTCAGCGTCCTTTCTCTGCTTGGTCCATGTCTTGCAGCCCTTCTTCATCTCGCAGGGAAAGCGTGTTGGCAAACATGCTGGAGACGGTTGGAATCAGCGCAGGCTGGATCCATGGCCGAACTCTATAAAATTCCATTGCGTCTTTTTCTCCCTCTTGTAATCTGGCTCTGGGAGGAAACCCGCTGATTATAGACAAGCTGAGAGGGCTTGGCAGGGATTCTGTGGGGTGGGGCCTTCAGGAGGTGGAGCTGCCCCAGGCCATGGAGACCTGGAGATGCTCAGGGAGGGGGGCGGTCAGGCCCTGGGTCCCATGGAGGTGGCCTCCCTGGCCCAGCGTTGGGCTGGGACCCTCGGCCTCTCCCAGTGAGACCAACCCTGCTCTCTGGACAGATGAGAGGACATTGGGGAGCCAATGATGCCCAGAGAGGCTGCGAGTCTGGGGGATGCATCCAGGGTCCCAGGCCCAGAAAACAGTGGAGCCAGGAAAGGAAGGAGGTCTCCAGATTCCTGAGGCCCTGCTGCTACTTGGCCTCTAACCAAAAAATTGTTCTTTTCCTTTTTTAGTAGGGGAGAGAGCAATTTTCTATGAAATATATCTGATGGCAGGCCTTGAGGTCAGTCTGTTGGAGACCCAGGAGATCAGGGGACAAGGGTGAAACTGGAATAGATTGTCCAAAGATTTGATTCTTCATGACCCACCTTCAGTGATAAAATCTTTCAGCTTGTTCTTTTTTTTTTGAGACGGAGTCTTGCTCTGTCCTCTAGGCTGGAGTGCAGTGGCCCAATATTGGCTCACTGCAACCTCCGCCTCCCAGGTTCAAGCTATTCTCCTGCCTCAGCCTCCCAAGTAGCTGGGATTACAGGCACATGCCACCACGCCCGGCTAATTTTTGTATTTTTAGTAGAGATGGGGTTTTACCTTGTTGATCAGGCTGGTCTCAAACCTGACCTCGTGATCCACCTGCCTCAGCCTCCCAAAGTGCTGGGATTAGAGGTGTGAGCCACTGTGCTCAGGCTTCAGCTTGTCCTTGACTCCCCCGCCTCCGCCGGCCATCTCTAGTACCCCCAACTATACAAATGTCAGTACTAGGATAATAGTAGTAGAAGTAGTAATAATAATTACAGAAGAACAAATTTAAGAGAGACAAGGAAGGAGGCAGTGGTTAAGTTCGGCATAGAAATGATTTTTGCACAGAGCTTTGTCATTGGGAAGGATGCTTATCGCGGGGGGTTGGTGAATTTGTTCCATTCTTGCCTCCTTTTTGGCAATTTTCTTCCTTGATGGCCGAGAGAGTTTGTGACCAGCTCCTAATGAGGCAGCTTTCTGACTATTTTTTCTTGATTGCTGATGATGATCATCAAACAAGCTGTGGGAACATAGGGAAAGAGAAGCAGGAGCGGCCACTGGTGCTTGGAAGGGAACACAATGAAATTGGGTCCCTAGGGGGAGACCTCCCTGTTGAGCCAGGGGAGTCAGGACTTGGGGTGGGGAGAGCTTCAGAGTCAGCAGGAAGCCATCTCAACTGGTGGAGAAAAGAGGAAGAGCAAGGGCTGCCGGGCAGGATCACTCGAGATTCTGAGATGTAAGAACTAGGGGCTGGGCTGCGGAAGGAGCATGAGAAGGTGTGAGGGCGGCAGGCTGCACGCGCTGTGGTCATAGGCAGCCCACATGTCTGAATTTTAGGTAGCGAAGGCCTGCTTCTCGCTCTGACCCCAGACGCGCTGAGGACGGTAGAGGGGTTCCTTCCAGTCTCAGTGCCCTGGGGTCCCGCCCTGAGGGGGCATCCTTATTGTAAACGTCCCTGGTTCTGTACTGGAGGGACAGGAGCTCTGGAGGTCTTCTGTTTGCCATTGCATGCGCTGGCTCAAAAGTTACAGGGCCACTTTCACTCCCAACTCACAGGCCAGGAAGTGTGTCCGGAGGCTATGGACATATTTGGTGCTCAGCAGGATTGAAGGTGCAACTCTTGGCTTCGTATTTCCAAGGTGGATAAAGGGAGACTTGCTCACCGGGTGCATGAGGTGAAGTCACTGGGCTGGGGGCAGGAAGTGACTGGCCAGTCACCTTAGAATAACCTGACGTCTCCTTCTTCAGGGACAGTTTGGCACTGGGTGACAGCTCCGTTTAGCTAGGGTAGGATAATTCTAACAGTGTCAGCAGCAGTGCCTTTCCTGGATTTGCCCTGACTCCATGCACTGCCAGCACTTGGAGCTCCTCATCACAGATATAGTGACAGGCTTGTCTCTACCCTTGGAGTAAGCTCCACCCGACTCCTGGCTTCTGATCTGTTTTGACACTGTTACCCAATGGGGCCACAGTCATCCTGTGTGCCTGCTTGAGTCTACACTGAACACAGCTCTGACTTCTTAGCTGGCCAGGCAGGATCTGCTGTGCCCTGATACCTGGTCATCTTAGAGTCCACCGTACACTAGTCAGCTTGGCCGCCATAACAAAATACCGCTGGGCGTCTTAAACCGCGGAAATTCATCTTCTCACAGTTCTAGAGGCTGGAAGTCCAAGATTAAGGGCTGGCATGGTTGAGCTCTGTGAGGACTCCTGTCCTGGCTTCTTGATGTCCACCTTCTTGCTGTCCTCACGTGGTGCAGAGCATGCCAGCTCTCTGCTATCTCTTCTTAGTAAGGTGCTAATCCCTTATAAGAGGGCCGCATCCTCATGACCTCGTCTAACCCTAATTACCTTCCGAAGGCCACCTCAGATGCTATTGCATTGGGAGTTAGGGCTTTAATATATGAATTTCAGGAGGGCCCAATACAGCCCATAGTACAGCACCTCCGCAAACATCCACATTGCAGATCTGCCGTCCTCAAACAAACTGTGCTCCCTTGAGCTCCCTGCCCTGGAGCTGAGACCCGGGGCTGGGGAGGAGGTGTGCCAAGACTGGGCCACAGGTGTGCTCTGGTTCAGAAAATTCCTGCAGGCCCTACCTCCTGCCTTGACACCACCCCCGGCCCCCAACCTTCTCATTCTTGTCCTGTAGCCCAGTTTGTTTCAGCTGTCTCCTGCCTGTGATCCTCTTCAGCCCCTCTGAAGAGCCACCCAGTAGGATGGTTGACTGACAGGAGTTTGGATTTCTTCCCAAGGCACCGTCTTCTGCATTGAAACTGTGCAATATGACCTATCACAGCCAGCCAGCCACCTGCCTGTGGTCTGTAGCTGCGTCAGCCCCCTGGATGGGCCGCCTGCCCGTGGTCCGTAGCCGCGTCAGCCCCCTGGATGGGCCGCCTGCCTGTGGTCCGTGGCCACGTCAGCCCCCTGAATGTCGTGTTGCCTCTGGGCTAGTGTGTTGCCTTCCAGTGTCCTGAGGGGAGGACTCTGCCCTTCTGGGTCCTTCAGCTCTCACTTCATTTTGCCATTTGAAATGTTCCCCCGCCCAGTGTAGGGACTGCCACTTCCATGCTGTCTTGCCAGAGCACCTTCTCAGGCAGCTGCAAAGGTAGTCTTGGTTTGGCTCCCTGGTGGCCCACATAGCACTTCCCTTAGAGATGAAGAGTCTCCCTTTCAGATTGCAAGCCCGTTGAGGTCAGGAAGCTGCAATGAATATAATAAAAAATGATGTGAATATTTCCAGGTCCTGGTCGTCCTCAATGTAGCCTTCAAGGATTTTCATAATGAATAGTTATTAAGGAGCTGATTTTGGGAGGAGTGGTTTGTCTGCAGTTACACACACCTGTGATAACATGGGGTGAGGGGTTCTGATTCCCATTTTGAGGTGGTGATTTATGATGCCCATGTACTTACCTGTGGTACCCAGGCCTGCAGATTACAGATGTGGGTGTAATTAGAAAATCCCTCTCCATATGTGTGCTCTGAACAGGGAGGCTGGGATCTTTTGATCAATAAGCAGGATATTAAACCAGTTGTGAGGAATGTCTGTATATACCTTACTGTTAGAGAAAAAACAACAACCTTGAGTTTCTGCTAAAATCTGGATTTGGCATAACTGTCTTCGTTTCTTTAAAGAGCATTCGTCAATTCTATTAATGATTTTCACTTCATACCTTTGTAGGAGTTTTCATATAAATAGATTTACTTAGGAGACAAAGAAATCCTTCTCTCGCTGTGCCAGTTGTGGAACATATGGTCACTGCCCTGTGGCCGGGAGCATTGCTGTTTTGCGTGTTTGTGGGCACGCTCTAAGGGCTGAGACCACATCCGAGACCACGGTCACAAACCCGGCCCGGCGGCCTCCCTGCTAGGCAGTCCTCCATCAATATTGATGTTAATAATTATGTAAAATTATTCCGGTCCGCAGCCTGCAGTCTCACTGGCGAACAATCATACGTGCTTTATTTTCTACTTGTAATCGTAATCGGAGTGCAGTTTCAGGACTTTGTTTTCCAAACGGCTTATTGTTTCACACGTTTTCTTTTCTCAGTGAAGCCCAGGTAACCTGCCACGTGGGTGTACACTGGGCGGGTTTGCCGTGCTGGAAGCGAGGGTGTGCAGATTTTACACCAGCACCTCTCATCTCCCGGGTGCTTGGGAATTGATTGTACCTCTCCTGTGGCGTGGAGGCGGTGCCTGGTTAAAGTGGGGCTCAGATGCCCCTTGGCTGCATTTAATGTGTGTGCATAATCAGAGGGCAAGGACTGCAGTAAATAATTCATGTCAGCTGGGGCCCTTGGCCCTGGTAATGAGATCTCAGGGGCAACGCCTAGAGTGCTGGACCCTTCCAGATGATCTATGAATTGGTCTTTGCCTTTGTACTTATTCAAACTGACAAATACATACTTAATAGCTAATTGTATTCAGGTGCTAAGGGAAAAGAACAGGACTGTGTGGGGGTCTCCCTGGCTCCTTAGAACCTGCAAATGCATGAAACTCGTAAGAACTGTTGTGGTTTACATGGACTGAACTTGGGAATTCCTGACCAGCACATCCAGGGTCACTTGGGGCGTAGTGGTCCTTTTGCATGGGGCGGCCAGCGAGCCAGGTGTGCTGCGTCCCACCTGGGCTTACATGCTGGATGCCTACCTGGCTCCTGCTTCCAGGTTGGTCTGCCAACCGATGGTGCAATCTCGTGGAGGGAATGGATTCTGGCTTCTGCCTCCACCTGAGACTCAGCCCAGGTTACGTTTGTGGCCTTTAGTCTCTCAAATGAGAGGCTTCTCTGATTATGCCTGAGGATACCCTTCTGATTTGGAGTTAACCTCCCCTTCCCAGGTGAGGTTAGCAAATAAATACAGATTGTAATGAGAGGATTTTGCATTTAATTTTTTTTTTTTTTTGAGATGGAGCTTGCCCTGTCACCCAGGCTGGAGTGCAGTGGTGCGATCTTGGCTCACTGCAACCTCTGCCTCCCGTTCAAGCAATTCTGGTGCCTCAGCCTCCCGAGTAGCTGGGACTACAGGCGCACACCACCACACCCAGCTAATTTTTTGCGTTTTTAGTAGAGACTGGGTTTCACCATGTTGGCCAGGCTCATGACCTCACCCACCTTGGCCTCCCAAAGTGCTGGAATTACAGGCCTGTGCCCCTGTACTTGGCCATGTTGAATATTCTTAACCTGAGATTTTTGAGGCCAGCAGACCTGGGGATATAAGCACCTTTTAATTTAGCAATTTATTTGATAAGAAAATGGGTCCTATCTTAAAATCCAAAGTTGTTTACCCTTAATGCATATTTTGAGAGCTATTACCCAAACCATTTTGCTTCCTTCAACGAGAAGCCATGCATCTTTTTGAGTAGAAACTGTGGATTCAGAAACCAACAGAACACTTCGTTCTCCTTAAGGAGGCAGAGGCCAGGGAAAGCGTTTTTAGGGAAATATTAAAGCCTTCTTGCCTCTCTTCCTTTATCTCCCCGTTCTCCCTAAAAACTACAAGAAATTATAAGGAAGAGAATAAAAGACGACAATAAATCACAGGTAACTAGAACCACTTCACTGCTATTATCGCAGGTGATCTACTGATGAATTAAAAGAAGGATTAATATAAACTGGTAATTACTTTAAAATATTCCTTTGTGAATGTGCCTAATTGGCGCGGCCCTCCCTGTAGAATGAGGCTCTTCCTGCCATTGAGGAGAAGCTGTAATTAACAGTGAATTAGCATATAGCAGTGCTGTGCGGGCCCGCAGGGTGGCCTTGTCCATCTACTCTGTAGGGGCCTTGGTGACACCTGGCTAGCGGTGGCCTGCAACAACCCTTTGTTAATGGGAATGTTGTGGATGAGTCAGAATTCAGAATCTTCGGTATTTCTTTTTTCCTTGTGTGTATTTTGGCCAAATACTTATAAAAGCACTAAGTTTGCTTGCTTGGTGTCTGTTCGTTTATTAATTCACCAGATATTGATTGATTGAACATCTGTGAGTGTGCTGGACACTCTACTGGTGCTGGTGAGCAAAAGCAGGCAAGGTCTTTGGCCTCGGGGTCCTTGGAGTCTAGAAGGGTTGGTGACAATGGCCAGAGTCACCCCATAACCCAATAGCTGGCAATGTAGTCAGTGTCACTGAAAGCGGGGTGGTGGCTGGTGCGGGAAAGTGTGTAACAAAAATGGGATCTGGAAAGGGCTGTTGGCAAGTGGGGGTGTTATCAAGGGAGCCGCTGCTCTTGCTTCAGATCTCAGATGGCGTAGGAGCGCGTGTCATCCCAGAGGAGCAGCAGCAAAGGGCCTGTGATGGGCTGGATGTATTTGGGGAAGGAAGAAGGCAATTGTTAGCTAAAGGGAGAGAGAAGTCGAGAAGCAGCATGGCAAGGGGTGGGGTCTTTGCTCTTTAGCCCGTGACCTGTGAAAAGTCACTGAAGACTGTCTGGTGTAAAAACTGTTACAGCTTCACTTCCACCCGCAGCACCCAGCCTGCAGGAGTGTGGGCTGGCTCTCTACCCACAATGCAGATTGGCTTATGGTTTGGGGTGTGCCAGGCTCAGGGGCAGGCCTCGTTGTCCACATGGTGAGGGGAGATGCTAGACTGGCTAACTCAATATTCACCATGAATTCTTTTGTGCGAAATAGAACAAAATGTTGGGTACCAAGAGGGTGCTGTCTTTTCCCATTTTCTTGGCCTCTTCGGGAATCAGTTTGATTCTGTGGCTGTTAAATTAATGGTTTAGCTGAGATGTTTTCTCTTCTCAGAGCCCAATGCTGCATGTGATATTTTACAACAAATTTGGTTCACCGGGGGCCGGCTTGAAAATAGTCCAAGTAAACTTCTGCCTGTGTGTGGTGCGCTCAAATAAAGGAGGCTATTCGAGGTGAGTGGTTTTCCTGGTGGTGGTGGTTTTTAAAATTTCTACTACTGAAATGCAAATGACTACAGCCTCTTCCATGAAGAGCGAAAGTATGCCTGGCTCCTCTGCGCGGAAAACGAGCAGCCTCTGCTCCTTCATTTGACTGCTATGACGACCCACAGAGGCGGGTGTTGTCCCTTCCACTGCCAACCCGCTTGCACCATCCAGGGACATCCCCCTCTTCGGTTGGGTTGTCCAAGGTCACATGGTTGGGAGTCAGAACCAGACTTCAAAGGGCATCCATCCTCTCCACTGTGCCTCGCACCGCCTTTTAATGGGCCCCACTGAGGAGCCTGCCAGTATTGTTAAAATTGGAGTGATCTAATATGACCAAAAGTTGGAATGATCCCATTCTTTACTCACAGTCTGAGCTATTTTTTTCAAAGCATTATCTCCCTACTGTTTCTAGGCAGAGGATTTATTAAATGTTGCCTAAATTCGTTCGTAAGCATGGATCAGATGCACGTTTGGCATGACTCTCATCTCTGAGCCACTGCAACCGATTTCCCAATGCCAAGAGAAAGTATTTTAAGGAAGTGTGGGGTCAGCCTTCCTTTGCTCCCCTGACTTCACAGGATCGCTATGCGTTTTGCCTCTTGGGGAGCTGGGCTGTTGTGAAACTAGGTCAAATTATTGTTTTTCTCTTTGTGCTCATAGCCATTCCGAAGACAGAATCCTTTCCTCAAAAAAAATGAATCTTTTTGAATGTTCATATATTCTTGGGATGGACTTTCAGGGCAGAAAATAAAAAAGAAAGGGGATTGCTTTGACAGCATCAGAACAGCTGGACACCTTCTGAATAGCACAAATGCTTGTAGCAAAATTAAAAGACCAACAAAAATATTTATTACATATAGAGCATTGTCTTCTATATGTAAAGAGTTCTTAAAAAACAATAAGAAAAGTATTTCCTAACTGAAGGGAATGGGCACAACATTCATAAAAGAAGAAACAAGCAATTAAGATGTAAATATATTTGACTTTGTTGATTAGAGAAGAACAGTTAAAATGATAGGTGACTTCCTTCTTTTCACCTGGTCAAGTTCAGTGTTAAAAACAAAGGCCCTGTGTTGGCAAAGGTGATGGAAAATAGTTTCCCTTTTATGTTTTAGTGGGAAAAATGTAAATGGAGATAACTCTCTGGAGAGAAATTTTTCAAACTGTAATAAAAACCCTAACATTTGGCCTCTGACCTAGCAATTTAATTTTTCCCGATCTTCTCTTAAGCTTAGATTAATTAAAGTCATTAAATAAAACACATTTGTGGGTATAGAAAACTTCATAGGTTTCTGACTTCCTGCCCCTTCTGCGGTTTCATTCACCCAGTTGTGTTCATCTTGAAAACACTTGGTGCCTAGCATAGAGTAGACTCTTAGTAAATGTTTCTGTCCTGAACAGATTTAAGAAAATTTCAAGGGTATAATTTTAAAAATCATTTGGTAGCTTAACTAATGCTTGGGAAACATATACTTTTTTGTTGCATGGCTAAGTTGAGGAGGGGTGTATTGTGTAATATTTAAATGCCATTATTAACTTCCCTAGGGATGCTTGTAAAATGAACAAATGTGAATCTTTAATTTTTTTTACACTTCCAATGAATTGAAAAGTAAAAGTCACATCAGCTCTCTAGGGATTGGGCTGGGCTCACATTTTATGAATTTGCAGTGAAGAAGGGAAACATTTGCTTTCATTTTTGGCATGCTGAATTGGCCTTACCAAGGGATTGTGACTTTAATTTTAAGAATTAATTGTAATGTAGGGGGGTAAAGGTTCTTAAAACACAGAACAAGTACATGTGAATAGATGAGGAACAGCAGCTAAAATAATAATAACTTTCAAAAACTAAGTTAGAATGTCCAGAGAATTAGATTTTGTTAATGTTCAAAGCACAGCAAGTCACTCTTTCTACAAACATTTTAAAAAACATTTTTGATTTTTAAGAGGAAAGTTAGAATAGTGGTTGAAATCATTAAGCCCCAGATCAGCAGCATGCTTGCTGCTAATTTTGCTGTTGTTGTAAAGAACATTTGTTTTTGCCCAGGTGCTGTGGCTTATACCTGTAATCCGGGCACTTTAGGAGGCAGAGGTGAGTGGATCACCTGAGGTCAGGGGTTTGAGACCAGCCTGGGTGGTGAAACCCTGTCTCTACTAAAAGTACAAAAATTAGGAGGGCATGGTGGCGGGTGCCTGTAATCCCAGCTACTCTGAAGGCTGAGGCAGGAGAGGGATTGCTTGAACCTGGGAGGCAGAGGTTGCAGTGAGCTTAGATTGCACCACTGCACTCCAGCCTGGGCAACAGACTGAGGCTCCATCTCAAACAAACAAACAAAAGAACATTTGTTTTTGAATTATCTCTATTTCTTAATAAATGTTGCTAATAGTTTGGATAGAAACATGTCTTACATACACGAGTTTTTTTTTTTTTTTTAAACACTCGGAATTCAGATTTATTAAGTAAGTGAATGCAGTGCATAGTTTTGGGATATGCATGCATGCACTTTCGAATTTAAACACATACTCAGGTGGCCACTGGGGGACCTGAGTCTCCTTTGTGGAGGGGTGGGTTGGTAGGGGACAGCGAGTTAAGTGAAGTGAGTTAAGTGGCTCACATTTCATGGAGCATCAATCAAAGGTATGCAGCTTGTCTAATTGTGAGAAGCTCAGACCTGGAAGGTCTGCATCTGTATGTGATCGCGCACGTTTTGGAGGATGGGCTGTGTTTGGTCTTGGGCATGTGCAGTTTTTGCTCCCTTTTACCATTACTGCAGTGATGATGTGTAACCCATGATATCCATGAGTTACTGTGATTTTTCTTCTGGACTCAGAGCTCCAAATACATGGGATGCTAGTAATTTCTGTGTTATCATTACTAAACCACAAGAGCTGGAAAATTCCAGGAGGTTTTTGTAGGTAATTTTGGGAGCAGTTGGTTTTCCTTGGCCTTCATACTTCCTCTGCAGAGTGTGAATGTGACCTGTTGTCATGGGACACCTGGTCTGTTCTTGCAATCTGAAGCCCGTCTGTCCAGTTGAGTCGGCCTTTTGCAGATCTTGTCTTTTCTTAGTTTTTTTCTAACCTTTACTTTCTGGTAGACCCATTTCACGTTAGTGCAAAAATTTTCAGTCTCAGTTCAAGCATAAAGCTTCAAGTTAAGGATTTATAGATGAAAAAGGCTTTAGTTATTTTATCTTTTTATTAAGATCCATTATTAAGCTTATATGAAATAATGTACCAAAGAGCTTAAAATTAGAAGACTTTAAATTTTAATCGTGGCTGTTCATAATTATTGTTACTGAGCTGTTATGTGGTATGTATAATCTTATCTAACCCTCAAAACAAAAGCAGAAACCAAAACCTAGGTGGGTAGATGTGGTAGAAATAATAATGGTCCCCAAAGATGTCCCGAGTCTAATCCCCGAAACCTGTGAATGTGTGACCTTATGTTGGCAAAAGGGATTAATTTAAGGACCCTGGGGGTGGGAGATTTTTCTGGGTTATCTGGGTGGGGCCATCATAATCACAGGGGTCTCTGTAAGGAGGAGGCAGTAAGAATTATCTTTTGGGTCAGAGTCACAGAAGGATAAGTGAAGATGAAAGTAGAGATTGCAGTGATGGAGCCATGAGCCAAGGAATGGGGGAGGCTTCTAGGAGCTGGAAAAGGCAAGATCCCCAGAACCTCCGGGATCACAGCCCTAAGTCACCTTGATTTTAGACTTTGAATGTAAGAAATTTGTGTTGTGTCAAGCAAGCCACCAAGTTTGTGGTTTGTTAGACTGGTGATAGGGAACTCAGGCAGTAGGGACAGGGCTATCCCCCCTTTACCATGAAGGAAACCAACACTCAGAGAAGTTGAATAATCTGCCCTAGTTCACATCATTAGGTAGGGGAGCTGGGATTCAAACCTGGGGCTCTTGGACCCCAGGATCTAGAGGGCAGTCTCCAGCCTGGAGGAGAGAAACTGCTCCATGAGATGCAGCCCTCTTCCCCACGTCCACCCCTTTAATTTCATGGGTATCCTGGGTTGGCTGCACTGGAAGGGGACAAGACCTCCCACAAGGGGAACAAGACTCCCGAGAGGCAGCCAGCTGCTGGAGATCAGCAATACCAGCTTCGGTGACTGAGTCGCTGAACACTGTCCCAGCGGCTCAGGTGTCCCCCTCTGAGAGCACAGGCGTGTGGGCGGTTCTGTGTTGCAGCAAGGGCCCCTTTTCTACTTTCTTTTGCAAGGTTCGTTCAGAGTGCGAGGCCAGAGTCTAAGCTGGGCTTGGTTTTCCTGAGCCTTGGCAGCTGCTGGCCCCCCGATCCTGGGCCAGTTCTTGGTGGCATGGGTGTCCCAAGGAGACCCGTCTCTTTGTCTCCGTAGCTGCCTGTGCCCCCAGGTGTGCTGCTGCCTTCCTGGGCCTCTGCAGCACCTGCCCTTAGCCCCCAGGGACCTTCTTTGTCACAGCCGAAGCCCTCCCATGCTGGAGACTTGCCATTCTTCTCCTGCGGGGCACAGATGCTAGCAATAGAATCACCTTCCAGAAATCAGCAAATGTGGGGCTGTGCCTTCAGAGTATATCCAGGATGCAGCGGCTTCCTGCCACCTCAGCCGTTAGCACCTTGGCCCTGGGCAGCAGTGTTGCTTGGTGGAACACTGCTCTCATCTTCAAGCCGATGCTGTTGCTCTCCTGGACAGTCTGCTTGCCCAGCAGCCAGGGGCACCCTTCAGAACCCAGGTCAGGGCATGATGCTCTCTGCCACATCCTCCTGGTCCTGGCCTTCTGCCACTCTCCCCTTGCTCATGGCCCTGCTGATCCTTCAACCAAATGCATGCCCCTGCCCCTTACATGTCTGCACTGCTTCCTTTTTCCGGGAAACCTTCCCTTGTGCCCTTGCAGCTCGGCCCTCGCTTCCCTCAGCCTCCCCTCCAGTGTCATCGCGGTGCCTCCGTGGCACCTGGCCCTGCTCCCAGCCACAGCCCTTCTCCACCTGCTTCCTATTTCCCCAGAAAACCCAGCTCCCTGATGTGTCTGGTATCTCTCTCTCCCCACGGGATGGAATGTAAGGGTTGTCTTTGCTGTGTCCCCAGCACCTAGATAGGACCAGCCCACGGTAGGCCCTTTATGGATGTTCATTAGGCATGCGGGTGAACGAATGAATGAGTGACTTTGAATTTGCTTTGGTTTCCTTTTAGTTGTGGCAAGTCATTCCTGAACTGCAGCCCTGCAGCTTTTATTGGTGACAAGTTCTCGATTTCCCACCACCTCTGATGGAGTGGGCTGGGGTTCGTTGTGAGCTCAGGAGCCAGGGAGCTGCATCTGCATCTCGGCTCTGCTGCTGAAGTGGCCTTGGAGATCTATTTAACTTCTTCTTCTTTTTTTTTTTTTTGGAAATCCAGTTTCGCTCTTATCGCCCAGGCTGGAGTGCAATGGCATGATCTCAGCTCACTGCAACCTCCGCCTCCTAGGTTCAAGGGATTCTCCTGCCTCCGCCTCCTTCGGAGCTGGGACTCAAGGCACCCGCCACCACACTTAGCTAATTTTTGTATTCTTAGTAGAGATGGGGCTTTACCATGTTGGCCAGGTTGATCTTGAACTCCTGATCTCCTGATCCACCCGCCTCAGGCTCCCAAAGTGTTGGGATTACAGGCATGAGCCACCGTGCCTGGCCAATCTATATGATTTGATTGCATCTTGCTTTCTTCACATGTTTCTATAAAATGAGTATGTTAACAGTCCCTACCTCCCAGAGCGGTTGGGAGGGTTCTGTGAAGTCAGCTTTTGAACAGCATCAGGTGCATAGACAAGGCCGAATGAGCCAGAGCCTCTGCTGCTGTCACTGGCGTCATCATCATTCTTAACGTCCTATACTATGAGGCTGTTACGAGAATGTTTGTGTCAAGGGCCCTGTCGTGTCTCTGATCTGGCTTCTCTGGCCACTGGCTGGGCTGACCTCAGTGGCTCCCAACCATCATACATTTGGGAGCTTCTCTGACTCCGGATATCAGTGACCCTTCTGGTCTCTCCAACACAAGGATGGTCATTCCCTGTGCCCATTGTTCATGCGTTGGAAGTTGGCATACCTGCTCTCTGCCCTGAGTTCATGTCCTAAGGATCTGAAGGTAGAAGAGGCACAGCTGTCACTTGGGAGGTGTTCCCAGTCTAATAGGAGAGGGCACGTGGCAGTCACCCCCCGGGAACTGCTGCTGCTATCTCTGCTCTCTGCATTTGGGTAGGAGTGGAGGAGGGGTGCAGTCTGAAGGGAGTGCCGCCCAGACCCCCACCCACTCAGAACAGCGGCCACTGTGTGGATGTGTTTTGAATACATTGCCTGCAGACATCCAAAATAAACTTCTTTTTCGCTGTGCAAAATTAGATTTAGCTAAAGTAGCTTAGGTTAAAAGCTGATGTTCTTCATGCTCTTCCCAATTTTGAAAAGAGAACATGTCATCTTTGCTTCTTAAGAATGGCCTTTGTCACAGCAGCCCTCCTGCTAGCTTTATAGAGTGTTCACACTGGGATGAGTCTCTGGACAGCCAGTGGTCTGTAGCATCCTCATCCTTCAGAGGCCCCTGAGCTTGACGGCCTCACCCACTCCTCATGCCTGTCTGCCCATGTCACTGGGGTGATGAATGGGTCTAGACCTGGTGCCTGGACTCAGAGACAGGTGTGTGGGATCTGAAGACAGCAGCTGGGGAGGACAGTGTTGGCTCTTGCTGTGCTTCCTTTAACCTAACCCCAGTGGCCCAGTTGCTCCTCTTGGTGGACTCACTTAGTCAACTTTGACAACTTCAGCCAACGTCAGTTTTGAGAAGTTGACCTGTGAAATTGGGAGGCCTGGCTGGATTGGAAGCACACGGTTCCGTGGACACTCACAGAGGTGCCGTGGATCACGTGGACCACAGTAGCTAATGTTTGTAGCGCACTCACACGTGCCAGACTCTTCTTAGCCCTAAGCCATTTACCCAGGCCCTGTTACACAGTGAGATTTCAGGGGATGCACTCATATCACTTCCTGCACACACACACTGACAGTCATTGTAGAAAGTAAATTGTGATGTTAATTGTCTCTTCTCAGAATCAGCATTGCTTCAAGGCATAAGGTCTTATTGGCATGGGAGCTGTGTCCTCAGCTCTTCTCACCTGCACTCTAGAGGGAAGCAGGAGGGGAACAAAGTCAACAGCAGCGACCGTCACTGAATCTAAGTTTGTTCTGGGGTTGAGAAAAGTGGAAGAGGTTAAAGGCTAACTTGGACATTGTTTTGGGGGGAACAGATGTCTCTCTCACAGCTCATTTTCCTGTGGATTGCCTGATGTTGTCCAGGCTGCTGCAGCGAAGATATTTTTAAATCAATGGGCCTTTCCTTTCAATTCGAACTTTCAGTACAGCTGCGGAAACAATACATCTGAACGGATGGACTGTTTTGGAGATTTATGCATGTTCTGCAGGCTGACCTCTGCTTGTTGATTGTATTATAGCATGTTGGGCATATCAAATGAATCCGTGGGTGTTAGCTTACAAATCAAGATTTGCTTTGCCTCGTGGTGTAAATATCAGCAAAACATGTTTTGGGGATGGAAAATTAGTTAATTTGGAGATGGTGGGTTATTAGACTTCACTTGCTCTGCATGTGTTGGCTTTGAGATTTGCTGCTTCAAAGTTTCGGGATGACACGAGCCATCAGGTTGGGTGTGTTTGTTTCAGCCCCTCTTGCTCGGCACTTCTCTGTTCCTGTTCCTGGTGCTCCCAGGTCCTCACAGCGCGGTGCTCCCAGGTCCTCACAGCGCGGTGCTCCCAGGTCCTCACAGCGCGGTGCTCCCAGGTCCTCACAGCGCGGTGCTCCCAGGTCCTCACAGCGCGGTGCTCCCAGGTCCTCACAGCGTGGTGCTCCCAGATCCTCAGAGTGTGGTGCTCCCAAGCCAGTGGCTGGAGCTGGGGGCCTCTGAGCAGGCTGGAGATGAATGGTAGGTTAGGGCGCTGTGTTGCAGGTCTGTGAAGCAGTTTTCATATATTTCTTTACTTTTGGGTCTTCCCTCCTCCCCTCACTTTGGGTGTTTTCTCAGAATGAATGATACATCTCTGCTTTCGCCACCCTCGGCCATTAATTTACATGTCAGATATTTTTGAGTATGATAGTGTTTTTCAGTATTTATAGAACGGTTAGTATTTTTAACGCAACAGAAGGTCAGAATTAATAAGTGCCCAAGAGGAATATTTTATTTCCATTTCAAGGTGATTACAATTGGAGCTGTCTCTTGGATAAGTTGGATCCATTTGTGTTTGTGAGTGTGCTCGTAAGCAGTCTTGGGGATCTATCACTGCTGACTACGAACAGAAGAACAGCAAAATAAGGCCAGCCTGTTTCCGGGCTGAATCCAGGGGAAGCCAGTGGCCGAATATCAGCTCTGCAGCCACCTTTGCAAGTGAGACTTTGTGAAAGGAAACTCCTTACCATTAAATGTACCTTTTATCTTAATTGTTGAATTACAGGATGGTTCAAATACTAAAAACTGGAGGGAAAACCATGATGGGTATCATTTCTCCCTGATGGGACGTTTTACTGTATTTTCTTTCTCCGTGTGTCGTGTGTGTTGATGTTTACGGAAGAAAACCTTACAGGTACAGTGGAAGTCTCATTGCTGCCGCCTCTGTTCTGTTGAAGCTGGTCTGTCTTTCCCATCCAGGTCTCTTTCATCCGTGCCATCCATGTCCTTCGACAGTCGATGGTACTCTGTGTGCATGAGGGGAAGCAGCTACAGCGGTCGCAGGCTGAAGATGTCCTTGTGCAGTTTGAATGGAAAAAAAAAATTGTTCTGCTATAAGTTGCTCTGGTTCTTTCATTTTACCTGCTCTAGAATATTCCATTTAGAACTTAAAATATTTCATCACTTAAATATTGCTTTTTCTGCTCTGTGTGCCCTGAAGTGTATGTGTGCTATAAAGTGTGTTGACGTTGTAATGTTTGTGCATGTGTGTTGTGGGAAGGGTGGAGGAGATTCTCATTTTGCCAGGGGACTCAGCGACAGCCCCTCGGGTCATAGCAGGTGATAGGGTTTGGATGTTTGTCCCCTTCAAATGTCTTGTTGAAATGTGATTCCCAGTGTCGGAGGTGGGACCTGTTGGAAGTGATTGGATCGTGGGGGCAGATCCCTCATGAACGCCTTAGCAGCCTCCCCTTGGTGAAGTGTGAGTTCTTGCTCAGTTAGTTCATGCAAGATACAGTTCAAGAGTGTGGCCCTTCCCCTCTCCCCGACCCCTCTACTTCTGCTCTTGCGGTGTGATGTTCTGCTCCTCCTCCACCTTCTGCCATGATTGGAAGCTTCCTGAGGCCTCATCAAACCAGATGCTGATGTCATGCTTTCTGTACACTCTGCAGAACCATGAGCCAATTAAACTTCTTTTACTAATTATCCAGCCTGGGGTATTCCTTTAGAGTAATACAGGAACAGACTAACACGGCAGGTGTGATCCTTGGATGAGGGGGGCTCTCAGTATTACCCCTGGTGCCTACTCTAGACTCTTGGTGTTGCTTTTCTTTCCTCCATGACCTTGAACTCTCTGACTCTAGCAGTCCCCTCTGCACATGCCTGAACTGCTTACAGGTCACTCAGGCCTCCAACTCTAGGGTGATGCCTTCAGCAGCAGTGAGTATAAGGTGACCTGGAGGAGGTGTGGAGACCTGCACGCTGTGGACAGTTTGGAAGTCTGGCTGAGGCAGCTGGAAGACATTCACGGGAGTCCTGCGTTGCTGAGGTCAGGGGAGCTTCTGTAAATCTGAGAGAAAGGAGCCTTTCCTTTGGAGGGATGGTGGGTTTCAATGATTTGAAAGAGAAAACCGTGCTTTGCATGTGTCTTGTTACTATTTGCAAGTACAAGTCATCAGATTTTAGTTCTTTATAAACTTAAGCTTAAAAGGTGGGGTTAGAAGGGAGCTACATAAATGAGGGCAGGTGTGTGTTTTGGAGATCTTTATGCAACTTTTCTAAATACGGAGTTAGCTGTGACATACTCAGCTGGAGGTAAGATATATAGTCATCTGAAACACATCACGGTTTGTTTTTAGCTTCAGCCAGGACTTTTCATTGTAATCATGGCTTAACGGCGTTTCTAACAGAAGAGTAAAATAATTTAGGAGGCTGTCTTACACTATTGGGAGGTGTAGATGTTGCTGCTCCATCTGGAAAGCATTGTGACAACATGTGACTGAGCATTAAAAATGTTCTCACATTCAATCTAGAAATTCCACACAGAGAAAGGTGTGACGGGGAAGTAGAAGATTAGCAGAGCTATTTGTAAAAATTATGCACAGGCATTTGCTGCTGCATCCTATGAGTGAAAAATTGAGAAGTGTGATATCTATGTCTGCCTCCATACTGTGCAGAAATCACTGAATATAGGCCAGCGCGGTGGTGGCTCACGCCTATAATCCTAGCATTTCGGGAGGCTGAGGCAGGTGGATCACTTAAGGTCAGGACTTCGAGACCAGCCTGGCCAACATGACGAAACTCTGTCTCTACTAAAAATACAAAAAAGTTAGCTAGGCGTAATGGTGCATACCTGTAATCCCAGCTACTTGGGAGGCTGAGGCAGGAGAATCACTTGAACCTGAGAGGTGGAGGTTGCAGTGAGCCGAGATCCCGCCACTGCACTCCAGCCTGGGTGACAGAGTGAGACTGTCTAAAATAAAGAAAGAACTGAATATGGCTGGCACTCTATTCCTCGTAAGCTCGCTTGGTGCATTAATGGGAGACCCATGTAAGGCCTGTGTGCAGTGCATGGCACATGGCAAGTGTGTGACAGTTAGTGGTGGTGTTTCTTAGAAGTATATACATCCATAGCAGTCTGGAAAGGCATACCCCAGAATGTTTGTGGCAGTGACAGTGGATGTTATAAGTGATTTTTTTCCCTTTACATTTTTTCTTAAATATGTATTTCTCTTTTCCTCAATGAACACATTAATTATGTGAATAGTTATTTAAGAAGAAGTAACCTGAGTAATACTAAAAATATATTTTCTGAGCGGCAGAAGTATAGTTGAAGTAAAATGTGGTAATCCTCTTTCCAGAATGGGCCCAGATGGTGAATATTTTAGGCTTTGTGGCTGATACCATCTCTGGCAACTCCTCAACTGTGTTGTAGGGAGAGGTACAGACACAAATTGGCATGGATGCATTTCAGTACAGCTTTATTTACAAAAACACATGCTGGGCTGCTGGCCCACGGGCCACGGCCCGATCTGTGTTCTAATATGTCCCGTTACGGACTCTGATTTTTGAAATCCACTGGCACTGGGTCATATTAGTGCATAGGTATGTTGGGTTTATTTTCACTGTTTACATAACGTAAGTTTGAAACCAAACTGTCTTTAAGTTGAAGAGTGAGAAATAACGTGGATATTGTTTTGCTATTTAATGTGACACTGTGGAATCCTTTTAAGAAAACAATTCAGTCTGTCTTGTAAAGGGGAGTGGCATTGTCTCCTGCTTTTCCTTTGCTGGCCCCGGGCTGTTTTGCTTGATCTTGGCTCACTGCAGCCTCCCCCTCCTGGGTTCAAGTGATTCTCCTGCCTCAGCCTCCCAAGTAGCTGAGATCACAGGTGTGTGCCACCACACCCAGCTAATTTTTTGTATTTTTAGTAGAGACAGGGTTTCACTGTGTTGGCCAGGCTAGTCTCGAACTCCTGACCTCAGGTACTGCGCCCACCTCGGCCTCCCAAAGTGCTGGGATGACAGGCATGAGCACTGTGCCCGGCTGTTTTGAGATTTTCCTGTTGGGCATGCGGCGTGCTGATCCCCAGCCTCAGCATCTGATCATCTTGGTACCAGCTCCAGTGCTCTTGGGCTTATTTTGTGGTGTGAGGTGAAGCAGCAGCATCTGTTGATTTTGGGATTTGTGTCGCCCAGATTTCCCAGGATAGTAACAGCAAAATGCCTTGTCCCCAGCTCAGCCCTTATTCTCCCATTGCCATACTCCTGTTTGAGATTATTCACAATCGGAGCTCACGTTTATTGCTGAGAAAGGGAAATGGTTTTTCTTAGTAATTTTTCTCAGTGGTTTGCATGTTATTTTTGAGTTCTGGCCAAACAGAGATGGGACAAGGTCAGAAGTAGAAAAATATGTCCTGGAATCTTCTCGATTGGAGGGAGGAAAAGGTTCCCTTAGGAGCATGAAGCTAGAAAAGGAAGCGGTATGTTTGGTGGAAAAGAAGGGGGGCGTAGGCTGAGCAGGCACAGCGCCCTGGACTGACACAGAGAGAGGGTCCAGTAGGCTGAGCGGGCACAGCGCCCTGGACTGACACAGAGAGGGGGTCCAGTAGGCTGAGCGGGCACAGCGCCCTGGACTGACACAGAGAGAGGGTACAGTAGGCTGAGCGGGCACAGCGCCCTGGACTGACACAGAGAGAGGGTCCAAGCCCCCCATGCACCTACTGGGCAGGTTTTTCACCCGAAGCAAGGTGGGCCTGCGTCTGGTGGGAGGAGACGGAGCGCTAGACCCTGCCATGAGGCCATTCATTGACTGCTCTGGGATAGTTCAATGGTGAGCAGATGGGGTGAGGGCAGGGCCAGCCCCCAGCACACATCCGGCACCGTCCTGGGCACCCATGCATTGCCACCTACAGTCCTTTCAGAGACTCGGTAACTCAGCAAGAGCCCGTCACTTGCCTGTGGTGGAGCAGCTGTTGGGGCAGAGGATGCTGAGCCTGACCACCGCCCTGTGCTTGTGCCTGTCCTGGTGGAGGAGCCCCAGACATATCCAGGGGCACCAAGCAGGGAGCCGGGGGCCCGGGCAGGGCCAGAAAGAGGGTGTTCTTTGCATGGATTTCTGGGAATGTGCTTGGCAGAAGGAAGTCTGGAAGTGAGCTCCAGGCAGGAGAACAAGCACGTGGAAGTGCCTCGGTTCTGGAAGAGCCCAGGGTATCTTTGGGAGAAGATAGAGACAAGATTGGGTAGGGCCTCGAATGCTCTGGAAAGAACGGGGAGCCATTGCCCATCTCTTTTTTTTTTCATACGCTATTGGGGTACAGGTGGTGTTTGGTTACATGAATAAGTTTTTTAGTGGTGATTTGTGAGATTTTGGTGCACCCGTCACCCAAGCAGTATACACTGCACCCTATCTGTAGTCTTTTTATCCCTTTCCCCCCCAACCCTTCCCCCCAATTCACCAAAGTCCATTGTATCATTCTTTTTTTTTTTTTTTTGAGATGGAGTCTCGCTCTGTCACTCAGGCTGGAATGTAGTGGTGAGATCTCAGCTCACTGCAATCTCTGCTTCCCAGGTTCAAGCAACTTTTCTGCCTCAGCCTCCCGAGTAGCTGGGACTACAGGCGTGTGCCACTATGCCTGGCTAATTTTTGTATTTTCAATAGGGACGGAGTTTCACCACGTTGGCCAGGCTGATCTCGAACTCTGACCTCGTGATCCGCTTGCCTGGGCCTCCCAAATTTCTGGGATTACAGGCGTGAGCCACTATGCCCGGCCTGATATATCATTCTTAGGCCTTTGTGTCTTCATAGCTTAGCTCCCACCTGTCAGTGAGAACATAACGGTGTTTGGTTTTCCATTCTTAGTTACTTCACTTAGAATAATAGTCTCCAGGCTGGGCTCGGTGGCTCACGCCTGTAATCCCATCACTTTGGGAGGCCGAGGCAGGTGGATCACCTGAGGTTGGGAGTTCAATACCAGCCTGTCCAACATAGAGAAACCTCATCTCTACTAAAAGTACAAAATTAGCTGGGTGGCGCATGCCTGTATTCTCAGCTATTTGGGAGGCTGAAGCAGGAGAATTGTTGAACCCAGGAAGCTGAGGTTGCGGTGAGCCGAGACGGCACCATTGCACTCCAGCCTGAGCAACAAGAGTGAAACCGTATCTAAAAAAAAAAAGTCTCCAACCTCATCTAGGTCGCTGCAGTGCCGTCGATTCATCCTTCGTATGTCTGAGTAGTATTCCATCACATGGTATCTATCAGTTTCTTTGTCACATGTATCCATCACAGTTTCTCTATCCACTTGTTGATTGATGCCACTGCCCATCTCTTGAGATGCAACAGGATGAGACTTGTTGAGGAGCAAGTAGGAAAGTGGGTGGTGGGATTCTCTGGTCCTAGCCAGACACTGTTGACTGAGAAAAGGAGAACAGGACAGAGACACGAAAATCGGCAGGTGAGTATTGAGTGTCCAGCACGGGGATCGAGTGTCCAGCATGAGGACTGCAGGAGGATTTTTAAGAGTAAGAAGTCATTGAAGGGCCAGGCGCAGTGGCTCATGCCTGTAATCCCAGCACTTTGGGAGGCCAAGGCAGGAGGATTGCTTGAGCCCAAGAGTTTAAGACCAGCCCTGGCAACATAGGAAGACCTTGTCTCTACAATAAATGTAAAATAAAATGTTTTAGCTGGGTTAGGTGGTGTGCACTTGTAGTCCCAGCCCCTCTAGAGGGAGGATCACTTGAGCCAGGAGGTCAAGGCCACAGTGAGCCATAATCACATCACTGCACTCTAACCTGGGTGACTGAGCAAGACCCTGTCTCAAAAAAAAAAAAGCACCATTGATAATGTGACATGAATAGACTTCATGAAACACATGAAATTAGCATTACTCCAGAGATTTTTATGATGCTTTATTAATTAATCATCTTCAGAGCAGGTATTAACCACTTCATCACTGTATACAAAATGTCCGATTACATTTAATCTTTTTTCCAGCAAGATGGAAATGCATGAACGTGAAACTTTAAATATAGAGGACTGTAAAAAGATTCTGTGCCAAATTAAACATATACTGAAAAAAATTATTTTTATGAAAACCCAGGGAGTTATCACACATTACTGTTAATATTTTAGCGGAATTCCTCCTAAACATCTTTCTATACATTTTTGTTTTGAGACTAAGTCTTGCTCTGTTGTCCAGGCTGGAGTGCAATGTTGCAATCTCAGCTCACTGCAACCTCCGCTTCCCGGGTTCATGCAGTTCTCCTGCCTCAACCTCCTAAGTAGCTGGGATTGCAGGCGTCCACCACCACACCCAGCTAATTTTTGTATTTTTAGTAGAGCCTGGGTTTCAGCATGTGGTCAGGCTGGTCTCGAACTCCAACCTCAGGTGATTCACCTGCCTCGGGCTCCCAAAATGCTGGGATTACAGGCGTGAACCACCACACCCGGCCCCCATACATTGTTTTTTGAAAAGATGTTTTAGATAGCGTTTGTAGCCTTGCCACATTAGCATTTTTCCATGTCACGTTGTCAGATTGCACATCCATGTCGTTGGTAAACCATATTTGAGAAAGAATTAGGGGGTTGGTTTGCAGGAGCAGCGGCTGACAGGTGCCTGAGTTCTCAAGTGAATTGATCCTGCTCCTTCTCTACCCTGGCGCACCCCTTGGCTTGCCACCGGCTTAGGAGCAGGTACATTCGTCCTTCATCGGAACAGGGCCACCCTCCCTTGCTGCCGTCATGGCAACGCTCAGCGCCGCCACCTCCGTTTGTCATTTCTCCTCCTAATGATTTGAACTGAGGTCTGTGCACTGGCCCAGCCCCTTGCGGGTCTGCATAATGTATGAACACGAGTGACAGCCAGCCGCAGCCCGATCAAAACAAAGAGCCGCAGCACAAGAAGGGCAGATTGTGGAAGCATATTGTGAACACATTCTCTGGTAACTGTGAATCGTGTCGTAAAACGCGTCTTTGGCCTGTCAAAAATATTTTGACAGGGCCCACAGTCTTGCTCCTTCGTATGCAAATGCAGCAGTAATGCCTGGATACCAGGGTTACACACTCAGGGAAAATCCACAGGATGGGGGGCTGACGTTAGCAGGGTTCATTACTTCTGCAAGTAAACATGTTGAAAAGGCTCCTTCCAGTGGGTAAAGGGCAGACTCAGTGACTGCAGTGCTGTCAGATCCTGGGGTATAGCAAAAAGGTGTCCCCTAAAGGCTTGGAGAGATTGAGTTAGGAGAGTTTGACTTAAAAGTCAAGCATGATGCAAGGAAGGACGATGGATTGGCCACCATGAGCGGCCAGGCTCATGAGATAGCCAAGGAGAGGCCAGGTGCAGGTAGGGCCAAGGAGGATAGCCTCTGGGTGGGCCGTCACTGCAGGTGGAGAGGGTTCCTGGGTCCGAGGACCGGACTGTGTGGTCCTGGTTATGCCTGCCAGGTGGGTGACCTGCTGGCCAAAGGTCAGTCTGCCGAGACCCCTCTTTGAGAAGATGGACACTCGGAGCACACTTTCTAGAGGACCTGTTTTTCTCTTGGGGCCTTCTGCTTTTTGCTTCTTCCCTGGGCTTGCTTTCCATGTGATCCCAGGCAAGTCGGTTAACTTCTCTGTGCTCAGGTGACCTAGGATGGCACGGGGAGTAGCAGTGTCAGCTTCACATGGTCGGAGTGAAAATTCAGTGAGGCGATGCACAGAGCTGTAGAGTTGACTGTGGCAGGTGGCGGTGCTAATGAAGTTCCGGCTGTTGTGATGGTCTCCTTGGCTGGGTGGCCTTTCCTGCTGTCAGGTGTGGCCACTCTCGTGAGATGCAACTGGAGGTGTTTTGTGGCCGTTTCTTCCCCAAGACATGTCATAGAAACCAAAAGCCCTTTTCTGCAAAGCCAGCCATAAGCCTAAAAATACACCTCTTACCTTCCCCCACCTAAACCCAGCCTCCAAGGACAGCACACCTGGAAATTTTGTTAAGTGGTGAGAGAAATATTCTTCTGTCTTGTATAAGTCACCGTCATTTGGGGTTTCCAGACATATGTGGCTGAGTGATTCTAATTAACACAAAGGTGAGAATATGTTACCTGCAAGATCCAGAGCTTAGCCACCCTGGCAGTTCAGTGACTTAAGGGGAATTAATGAACTGGCTTTCTGACTTCATCTCCTGCCACCAGAGCAGTGTTCCCGCCAACTGCCCAGCCAGCTGTCCCCGGGAACTGAAGATGTCAGTTTCTGAGCTTCAGAGCCTCTGGTATCCTCGGGGTGCCTCAGAGTTGTGGGGGCAGCGTCTGGGGACTGGGACCTCTCAGCCTCCCCTCTGCCTGTATTCCTCCACGGAGCCCCTGTTTCACCACATCTGCAGTAGTCAGCAGCTGCCTAGTGAGCTTTGCACGCCTGATGGGCTTTGGTGAGCTGGCAAGTCTGAGACACACCTGGGGTCATCCGTGACCATCTGCTGATGGCCAAGATTGATAGGGTTTATTTTTATTTTCTTTGCTGAAATCGGGCTGGGGTCTTGGCAGCAACTGGGAAACTTCGATTGCTTCAGTTGCTTCAGTTTTTCTAGCTCCACCTGGCCTCCCTCTGGGGACCACGGCTCTGTCGCCTCTCCTGCTGTTTAGGTGGCCGTGTTTCCCATGCTAAACAGTGCCTGCTGATTTAATCAAGAGACTTGCTAGCCAGCCATTGCACGTTCATCGGCCTGGTTTTCCTCTTGTGGTGCCTGGTGGCGTGCTGGTGTGTGGTTTATAAAACATGCTCTGCCGCTTTGGTTTCCCTGCTTAGATTTACATAATTGTTTTAGAAGAAGGTACAGGTGCTTTGCTAGCAGAAGGGAGATGACATCTTGCAATGTGGGGTTGGCCCCAGCCTTGCAGAAAAGGGTCTCGGCTTCCTTCCAAACCAGAAGCCCATGGTGCAGCCTCTGAACCCCCGATTCTGGGAGAGCCTGGTGGGCTTTTGAGTTCTGCTTTTGCTTAAACCTGTATCGGCAGAAAGGGGGTGATCCCTTTCTTCTCCATCATAAGGGTCACGGCCCACAGCCCTGTAACAAAAGACAGGTTAACAAGAGAAGAGCGTTACACATGTATTTGACCCTGGTTTTATGTCACACAGGAGCCTGCAGA
This sequence comes from Aotus nancymaae, assembly GCF_030222135.1. Taxonomy (NCBI): domain Eukaryota; kingdom Metazoa; phylum Chordata; class Mammalia; order Primates; family Aotidae; genus Aotus; species Aotus nancymaae. The sequence goes on from NW_026988444.1 coordinate 925,180, forward strand.
AGGGAGACCCGAAGATTCAGGGGCAGCCGTCTGTGTGCCTTGGTTCGATAACTTGGGGGCAGCCAAGCAGAAGTGGAACTGGACAAAAAGGGCATGACTGGGCCGGGCGTGGTGGCTCACACCTGTAGTCCCAGCACTTTGGGAGGCCAAGGCGGGTGGATCATCTGAGTCAGGAGTTTGAGACCAGTCTGGCCAACATAGTGAAACCCCATCTCTACTAAAAATACAAAAATTAGCCAGGCATGGTGGAGGACTCCTGTCATCTCAGCTACTCGGGAGGCTGAGGCAGGAGACTTCCTTGAACCTGGGAGGCCAGGGTTGCAGTGAACGAAGATCACACCATTGCACTCCAGCTTGGGCAACAAGAGCAAGACTCCATCTTACAAAAAAAAAAAGAGGGGGGACATGAATGAATTTTCATAGGCGGAGTGGGGAGACTCAGCAAGGCCTGTCTGTTCAGATTCTTCTCGGCCTCAGTGTAACATTCCTTCCTCCCGGGTATGGGGTGGGACCCTCTGGAATGAGGGTCTTAAATACCTTATGACAGCTTTACCTAAAAAGGTGGGGGAAGGTAAGAGGCATATTTTCAGGCTTATGGCTGGCTTTGGGGAAAAGGGGTTTTGGTTTCTATGACGTGTCTTGGGGAAGAAGAATTCTAGTTTCTGTGGCTCAGGGGAGAATGAGGGGCGAGAGGAGACAGGAGAGCAGGAGAAGCTCAGAGAGAAACTTGGTTGCTTCTGAGCGAGGCCTGTACCTTGGGATGTCATTTCTCTGAGCCCCAGCAAGCCCCTCCCTGAAAGCTGAAGCCTGGTGGAGCCCTGATTTTCCCAAGGTCTTGGGTGGGTGGGCCCACGGGCATGGGGAAAGCGGTCGCTGAGGCTTCATGAGAAGTTGTGGGGCTTTTCACTTGATTTTCCCACAGTTAATCATGTCTGTCTCCTGAATTTCTTCTTCGTGTCCTGCATGTGTTGCATGTATTCCAGAATGCGTGTTTGAGTTTGCGTTGGTGCATTGCTAGAGGAAAGCACCCAGTTCACTGTGTATCTCTGTATATCTGTATATTTCGTCTACACATCCTTTGGAGTCTTAAACACAGCATTAGCACTCTCATTGTAATAATCATGTGCCCTGTGTAGGGTACTGTTGAAACAACAAAGAGCTGAGACTTCGGAAGGTTCCCAAGGGCATTCCTGAGATGGGACTCTGTCCTGCCACAAGCAGCTGTGGGAGCTGGAGCTTGAAACTGTCCGTCAAAGCCAGGCACGGTGGCGCATGCCTGTAATCCTAGCACTTAGGGCGGCTGAGGCGGGCAGATCATGAGGTCAGGAGGTGGAGACCAGTCTGGCCAACATAGTGAAACCCTGTCTCTACTAAAAATACAAAAAATTAGCCTGGCATGTAATCCCAGCTACTTGGGAGGCTGAGGCAGGAGAATCGTGTGAACTTGGAGGTGGAGGTTGCAGTGAGCCAAGATCGTGCCATTGTACTCCCACCCAGGTGACAGTGTGAGACTCCATCTCAAAATACAAAAAAAGACTGTCCATCAAAAAAACAAGTTTTTGAGTTATGGAGTCTCTCAGGCTGTCAAGCAAACCCATCTCTAATCACTTCAGCCACCTGTATTACAGACTAATTGTGACCAAGACACTGCGAATCACCAGGGAAAGCTGAGACTTTTGGGGAGTTTGGTGACAGCCACAAATTTTTCCTCTGCGTTCCCTTTTAGAGAGCGTTGATTTACATATTTTTGTGGCTTTTTCCTTACCAGATTTCTCTGTGTTCTTGCTTTAGTTCGAAACTGAGAACACTAATTTTTTTTTTTTAATCAAAATAAAACCATCTTTTCAAAATGTCAAAATGTTTAATTTTCAGAGAGAATTGAATTTACGTACCACGAAGGAGGCTTTGTTCTGCTCTGGAACACATTTTGGCTGGTTATCAGTGTCAGGATGTATTTGTTGAATGAACGAGCGGATGGAGCAGACAGTCCCAGGGCCTCAACCTGCCCCCCACCGTAGGCAGTGGCCAACCATGTGTCCTCAGATCTGCATGGAATTTACTGTGGCACTTTCTCAATTCTGGGACCAGTTTTGCCTCTGAAGCATGAATGTTTCTTCTTCAATTGGGAATCTCCTGCCCCAGGACCTGGTGGTCTAGAGGCACTGTGGTATAAGCAGAAAGAGTAGCTGGACTCAGAGACAGGCGTCATGTGTGTGGATGGCGGCCTTCCCCTGACCCTGTGTGTGGCTGGACTTAGAGACAGGCGTCATGAGTGTGGATGGCGGCCTTCCCCTGACCATGTGTGGCTGGACTCAGAGACAGGCGTCGTGAGTGTGGATGGCGGCCTTCCCCTGACCCTGTGTGTGGCTGGACTTAGAGACAGGCGTCATGAGTGTGGATGGCGGCCTTCCCCTGACCATGTGTGGCTGGACTCAGAGACAGGCGTCGTGAGTGTGGATGGCGGCCTTCCCCTGACCCTGTGTGTGGCTGGACTTAGAGACAGGCGTCATGAGTGTGGATGGCGGCCTTCCCCTGACCATGTGTGGCTGGACTCAGAGACAGGCGTCGTGAGTGTGGATGGCGGCCTTCCCCTGACCCTGTGTGTGGCTGGACTTAGAGACAGGCGTCATGAGTATGGATGGCGGCCTTCCCCTGACCATGTGTGGCTGGACTCAGAGACAGGCGTCATGAGTGTGGATGGCGGCCTTCCCCTGACCCTGTGTGTGGCTGGACTTAGAGACAGGCGTCATGAGTGTGGATGGCGGCCTTCCCCTGACCATGTGTGGCTGGACTCAGAGACAGGCGTCATGAGTGTGGATGGCGGCCTTCCCCTGACCCTGTGTGTGGCTGGACTTAGAGACAGGCGTCATGAGTGTGGATGGCAGCCTTCCCCTGACCCTGTGTGTGGCTGGACTCAGAGACAGGCGTCATGAGTGTGGATGGCGGCCTTCCCCTGCCGCTGTGTGTGGCTGGACTTAGAGACAGGCGTCATGAGTGTGGATGGTGGCCTTCCTCTGACCCCGTGTGTGGCTGGACTTAGAGACAGGCGTCATGAGTGTGGATGGCGGCCTTCCCCTGACCCTGTGTGTGGCTGGACTTAGAGACAGGCATCGTGAATGTGGATGGCGGCCTTCCCCTGACCCTGTGTGTGGCTGGACTCAGAGATAGGCGTCATGAGTGTGGATGGCGGCCTTCCCCTGACCCCGTGTGTGGCTGGACTCAGAGACAGGCGTCGTGAGTGTGGATGGCGGCCTTCCCCTGACCCCGTGTGTGGCTGGACTCAGAGACAGGCGTCGTGAATGTGGATGGCGGCCTTCCCCTGACCCTGTGTGTGGCTGGACTCAGAGACAGGCGTCATGAGTGTGGATGGCGACCTTCCCCTGACCCCGTGTGTGGCTGGACTCAGAGACAGGCGTCATGAGTGTGGATGGCGGCCTTCCCCTGACCCCGTGTGTGGCTGGACTCAGAGACAGGCGTCGTGAATGTGGATGGCGGCCTTCCTCTGACCCCGTGTGTGGCTGGACTTAGAGACAGGCGTCATGAGTGTGGATGGCGGCCTTCCCCTGACCCTGTGTGTGGCTGGACTTAGAGACAGGAGTCATGAGTGTGGATGGCGGCCTTCCCCTGACCCCGTGTGTGGCTGGACTCAGAGACAGGCATCGTGAGTGTGGATGGTGGCCTTCCCCTGACCCTGTGTGTGGCTGGACTTAGAGACAGGAGTCGTGAGTGTGGATGGCGGCCTTCCCCTGACCCCCTGTGTGGCTGGACTCAGAGACAGGCGTCGTGAATGTGGATTGCGGCCTTCCCCTGACCCTGTGTGTGGCTGGACTCAGAGACAGGTGTCGTGAGTGTGGATGGCGGCCTTCCTCTGACACCGTGTGTGGCTGGACCTAGAGACAGGCATCGTGAGTGTGGATGGTGGCCTTCCTCTGACCCCGTGTGTGGCTGGACTCAGACAGGCGTCGTGAGTGTGGATGGCGGCCTTCCCCTGCCGCTGTGTGTGGCTGGACTTAGAGACAGGCGTCATGAGTGTGGATGGCGGCCTTCCCCTGCCACTGTGTGCGGCAGCAGTAGGCCAGTCAGACCTTTCTAGGCCTCTGCGTCCTCATCTGTAAATGGGAATGAGGATGCCCACCCAAGGTAACTTAGCAAAGAAGTGAAACACACCCGTGAGTGAGCTGTGCACAGGCAGTCTCCTCATAAATGCAGGACATTTCTTCCTTTTCTCCTTTTCACTCCCCATAGGATCGACTTTCTTTTTTTTTTTAATTTAATTTAATTTAATTTTATTTTATTTTATTTGAGAAGGTGTCTCACCCTGTTGCCCAGGCTGGAGTGCAGTGGCACAATCTCAGCTCACTACAACCTCTGCCTCCCAGGTTCAAGCAATTCTCTGCCTCATCCTCCCAAGTAGCTGAGATTACAGGCTCCCGCTATCACGCCTGCTATTTTTTTTTTTTTTTTTTTGTATTTTTAATAGAGACAGCGTTTCACCGTCTTGGCTGGGTTGGTCTTGAACTACTTTTGAACTACTGACCTCGTGATCCACCCACCTCGGCCTCCCAAAGTGTTGGGATTGCAAGCGGGAACCACCGTGCCCGGCCAGAATTGACTTTCATCTTGCTAGGTAATAGGCCTTCCTAGAAAACATGTTACTCTGAAAATTTGTCATTTAGGTGTGGTGAATTCGTTCTTTTATTCATCATCCAAAAAGTTCCATTGTCTGAGATGATTTAACATGATGTGAAAACCATGGGGTTAGTCTCTGAGGAACAAGAAGACAGAAGAAAGAACGCACTTTGGTTTTATTTTGGAAACCTAGGGCAACCGACTAGATCAATGACTTTTCTAGGGTGGGCGTCAGAGTTATCCATGGGCCTCTTCCAGAGCTGTCTCCCTCCTGCACTGAAGCCACGCTCTGGGGAGCCACGTTGCCCGGAAGTCTGATGTGTGAGGCGCGGAGGTTAAATGTGTTGGTTTTGGAGGTTTACCGACAGGTTGTTCCAGGTAGGAAAAATGTTCTCCTTTCAGTGCTTTAAAAGTCTCATCAGGGCCGGGCGCAGTGGCTCACGCCTGTAATCCCAGCACTTTGGGAGGCCGAGGCGGGTGGATCACAAGGTCAAGAGATGGAGACCGTCCTGGTCAACATGGTGAAACCCCGTCTCTACCAAAGATACAAAAAATTAGCTGGGCATGGTGGCGCGTGCCTGTAATCCCAGCTACTCAGGAGGCTGAGGCAGGAGAATTGCCTGAACCCAGGAGGCGGAGGTTGCGGTGAGCTGAGATCGCGCCATTGCACTCCAGCCTGGGTAACAAGAGTGAAACTCCGTCTCAAAAAAAAAAAAAAAAAAAAAGCCTCATCTTCTGGAGCCAAAGATTCTGAAGAAAAAGGCTGGCCCTGAATTTCATCCACCTCAGTTCTGGTTTCTTCTCCTTTCTTCAGGGAATGCATGGTCTTTTTGCCTTGGGGCACCTTTCCGGGACTTCATGTGGCTGTGTGCAGACAGACAGGGAAATGTCCCCTACCCTGAATTTTTGGGGTGACCACTAAAAAATGAACACACCCACTCAGCATTTGTGGGATCACTGAAGTCAAATAATTCACACCCAGGAGGAAGCCCTTTGATGTGGAAGTGGTTGTGACTTTGGAAAGGGAAGTTGACTGGTCTGGAGCTCTCTGAGTCAGTGTCAGGGATGGCAGAGGACTCATCCAGAAACCCAGAGATGATGTGAAGCCTCCCCTTCCAGAGGCCTCGCAGCACCCACTCCCCCAGGCATCCGTCACCTCTGGGACTTTCCTCATTAGCGTCCTGTGACTTCGGGCTGGACGCACCTTTCCAGGACTCCGCTGTCTCAGAGGTGAGTTGGCCTGACCAGGTCTCGTGTCTTCACTTGTTAGGGGTTGCAGTCCTACCGGCTGGTGCCTACAGATGTGATTGACTCTCAGAATGGAAATAAGGTCGTCGCAGATGTCGTTGTTTAGGATGAGGTCATACCAGAGCGAAGTGGGCCTCTCATCTAACATGGTTGGTGTCCTTCTGAGAAGGGAAATTTGGACGCAGATACACAGAGGGAGAATGTCATGGGAAGGTTGCGGCGATGCTTCTGCTAGCCAAAGAATGCCAAGGATAACCAGGTTGCCATCAGAAGCCGGGACAGAGGCCTGCAGCAGATCCCCCCTCACCGCCCCAATAGGAACCCGCCCTGCCGACGCCTTGATCTTGGACTTCTGTGTGTGAGTGTGTGTTTGAAGCCACTCAGATTGTGGCACTTTGTTCCAGCAGCCCCGGGAAGCTAAAATGCCACCTAACTCACTGTGGGATTCAGTATCTGGTACGTGGCCGTTGCCAATGATCTCAATTTCTTTGTCTATAAAATGAGGATAATAAGACTTGCTTTCTGGGGCAGTAGTGACAGTTTGCCCAATACCTCCTAGGAACTCAAAATGTGACTTTATTTTTTCAAAGACAGAGTCTTTCTCTGTCACCCAGGCCAGGCTGGAGTACAGTGGCGTGGTCATAGCTCACTGCAGCCTCGACCTCCTGGGTTCAAGTGATCCTCCCACCTCAGCCCCGCAAGTGGCTGGGACCACAGTTGCATGCCTCCATGCCTGGCTAATTGTAAAAAAAAAAAAATTTTTTTTTTTTTTTTTTTTGTAGAGGGTCTCACTATGTTGCTAGGCTGGTCTTGAACTTGTTGACTGAAGCTGTCCTCCTGCCTCAGCCTCCTCAGTGTCTGGGATTACAGGTGTGAGCCACTGCGCTTGGCCCTAATTATTATTTTTAGGGCAAAAGTGAAGGTGGAAAGTTTGGACCAAAGGGCTGTATGTTGCAGACCTTCACAAGTAGGGAGAGGAAGTATTTATTATGTATGGAAGAAAGTGAGTGTTGCATTATTCAGCGTTCTCAGAGAACCAGAACCAGTAGGATATATGGGTATGTAAGGGGAGTTTTGTTACGGGAATTGGCTCATGAGATTATGGAGACCTGGAAGCCTCATGATCTGCTGTCTCCAAAGTGGAGAACTTGGAAGGCTGGTGGCATCGTTCAGCCTGAGAACTAGGGGCTCTGATGTCCAAGCCCAGGAAGAGACAGATGTCCCAGCTTCAGCAGAGAGAGCAACTTTGCCCTTCCTCCACTTCTCTGCCCTCTTTGGGTCTTCAGTGGATTGGATGATCGCCCCCCTGCAAGAGTGAGGGAAATCATCTTTACTTGGTCTACTGATTGAATTGTTATCTCTTCCAGAAACACCCTCATAGACACACCCACAAATAATGTCATACCAGCTGTTGGGGTATTCCTTAGCCCAGTGAGATGCCCAATCAGGTTGACACATAACATTAACCATCACAGGTGTGGGTAGACAGGAGAGCAAGAGTCTAGTTGGTTCTGTCACATAGCAGAGCTGTGTGGTCTGGCATATTCTTCCCATCTCCCTGGGCTGTTGCATCCTGGACTGTAAGGCAGGAGGTTTGACCAGGTGACCCCAAGATGTGCTGTGAGAGGTGAGTGTGGCCCTGTCACAGCTGCAGCTCTTGGAACGGGAGCCTGGAGATTCCAGGCCTTCATCTTGGGAGGTGCGCTGCACAGGGTGGGTGCTCCATAAACTTTGACCACAATAGTGGGGAAACCTGGAGTGTGCTCCAAGAACAAGCTGTGAATAGAGACTAGTTAAAATAAACATCACAATGCTGATGGAAAATGTTATTTCACTTTATTAAGTTAAAACAAGTTATAAAAGAGTAGGTCACATATAAGCTCAAGTTTTGTATTAAAAAAAACCCTCAAGACTGTATATATGCCCAGAAAAAAGACAGAAAGAAAGATACCACAGTATGAATGGTGACCCCCAATTAGTAGGAGAATTGGAGCCATCATTGCCTTTACTTTACAGAGGAGGAGACCATGGTACCCTGAAGTCAAATGACTGCTCTGGCTTCCCAGGGAGACCAGGCCGAGGCCGGCGGAGGAAGGCGCAGGCGGGAAGCTGGCTGTAACCCAGGCGAGGGCTGGCGTGGGCCTCAGGGGTCTTCAGCTTCAGCACTTTTGACATTTTGTGCCGTATAGTGCTTTGTCCTGTGCATGGCAGGATGGCTAGGAGCATCTCTGGCCTTTACCCACTAGATGCCAGTAGCATCTCTTCCAGTTGCGGTGACCAAAAATGTCTTCAGAGAATCCAGATCCAATGTCCACTGGGGGGCAGAATCGCTGGCAGGGACTCACTGGTTAAGATAATGTCAGTAGGGGTGGAGAAAAGGGGACAAAAGAGTCTTAGAGCCATTCGAGAGGGAGCTTCTGGGCCGGGCGCAGTGGCTCACACCTGTAATCCCAGCACTTTGGGAGGCTGAGGTCGGTGAATCACCTGAGGTCGAGAGTTCGAGACCAGCCTGACCCACATGGAGAAACCCTGTATCTACTAAAAATAGAAAATTAGCCAGGCGTGGTGGTGCATGCCTGTAATCCCAGCTACTTGGGAGACTGAGGCAGGAGAATTGCTTGAACCTGGGAGGCAGAGGTTGCAGTGAGCTGAGATCACACCATTGCACTCCAGCCTGGGCAACAAGAGCAAAACTCCATTTCCAAAAAAAGTGGGGGAGGGAGTTTCCAGAGGACTTGATTGATGGAATTTGGTCAAGGGAGAAATGAGGGTGGATGTGGGGCTTGGGGAATTGGGCAGACGATAGCGGTCCACAGGGAGGGATGGGTTCAGCTTTGGCCGAGCTGTTGTGAGTGGTTTCCATGGAACTGTTGAATAGGCTGTTGAGTGAGTGGCTCTCAAGCTCAGAGCTGAGCTGGGGGCGTCCATTTGAAGGTTATCGGAAGATGGAAAGCACGCCCTGGGGGTGGGTGAGCTCACCCGGGACCATGGTGTGGCCTGAGAAGTCGGCCTGCGATAGAACCCGGGGAATCCCAGCCTTTCCAGGGTGGGCAGAGGAGGAGGAAGGGAATTTGTTTCTCTGGCCAGAGCAGTTGCTCAGCGACTGTTGGCTGGTGAGGATGAGGCTCCTGAACAGATGTGGAAACATGGTGGGATGATCTCATGGTGGGTGGGACTTGTCCCCATCGTCCACTCACTACTCCCGGCCTTTATTGGTCAAGCTGCCTGCTGTGTTTCTGGTGCCCAAATGTTCTGGGTGCACTTTTGTTTGAGGAAGAATCTCAGGGACTCTCCTTCGCTCTTCTAAAGTGGCGGCGCTTGCCTTTCTGTACCTCATGTTCTCAAGCCGAAATCAGCACGTTCCATCTCGCATTCTAGATCATCTATTTTTGCTTCTCAGGCTCTGAAAAACACTTTAAGAGCAGGTTATGCTGTTCTAGGACTTCCTTTTTGGATTATTTGGAAGGTCTTGAGGGGTCCAAGGATCGATAGAGTTGGCAGGGATGGACAGTTTCCCCTTTGGGAGATCAACGCCTTTACAGTTGCCAGTGATGGGGGTCAGAGACCCACAGTTGCTCAAACGCAGTTTTTGTTTTCCTTGATAATGGGGTTCTTCGCTGGGTTTGGGTTCTCTCTTAGTTAGGGCAACCTGATTGCATTTCTTTGTTTACAAGCACGTGACTTCATCCCTCTCAGCTGCACACAGCACTGTCACTAACTGTTGATTCTTGTGTGAGGTGGACAGTTGCAATTAGTCAGAAGCTCACTTTGCTGTTTTCCACTAGATTCCCAGATAGAGCGGGACGGTTGTTTTCGGCAAGCTTAAGACCCTGTAACATTTCCTGTCCTGTTTGATTCCAGCTCCCCATCTCCCTAGCTCTGGCTGGTTCTACCCTGCAGTTAAAAAGGAAAAATGATCTCTACTGGCCATATGGCCTCAAGCCAGGAGAAAAGGTGCTGTTCTTTCCAGCAGAAATTCAAGGGTCCAGGGAGTTTGGCCCAACCCACGTCAGAAGGATAATCTCAGAAAAAGGAGGAAGCATGCATTACCCATCTGAGAACTCAGGAACAAGAAAATCCTAAAACTCCAAAGGACCATTTTTCCTCACCGAGGGGCCCAGCTTAATTAGAGACCAGCTAGGGGTTGCATTTCCTGGTTGTTTACTGGCTGTTCTCGTAGGTAAACAGCTTCAGTCTGTAATTAAGTTGTCTAATTGGGAATGACTGCAGGAAAAACCATGAATGGGGCTGGCCTCCCTCTTGCTCACCACTGTGTCTGCTCTCAGTTGCCCGCCACCATTTTTATTCCCCTGTCTTCTTTTAAAAATGTCTTGGGGGCAAATTCTAAAGAATAGTCTAGGCAGGCAAACCCTTTGAACTTCACTTTGCAAACCTGCCTGAGAGTAAGTCTGGGAGGCAGATTCTTCTTCTTTCCACTTGAACAAGTGTCAGAAGTTTGGTGGATTGGACAAGACTGGAGAGAAGAGTCAGGGAGTCCTGATTGCTTTCACTCATTTAGGCGGCTGTCGGGCAGCTCTGGCCACCCCCACCTGCTCCCCTGCCTCATAACAGCGGCTTTTCTAATGTCTCTTAACTCTGCCTGTTTGTAATGACCGGCCTGATACCTTTGCCTACAACAGTCCTTTTTTCCTCTGGGAATTTAATCCAGGTTATGATTAGAGAGTATTTCCCATAAATCATGCGAAGCGTATGTCCTGCCCACCAGCCAATTACAGAAATGCAGTTGGTCAGACCTACACATTATCTGAAACAATGCGTAATGAGAGTTTCGAACTAAAAAAAAATTACTCTCCAATGTTGCAAATAGAATTCAGGCAAATAAAACTGCAGCTGTATGAGTTGGTCCCCGGTATTGGGATTCTTTTTTTGTTGTTATTGTTGTTTTTAAGTGTCCTGGTTGTGCTAGGGAAATTTGTGATTTGAAAAGAAATACCTCTCCCCTCCCTGACCTGTTTTTGGTGGTTTTTTTTTTCTTTTTCCCTTTGGGTAGGATACCTCCCTTTGCATTCCAGGGCAGCACTTCAAGCAGCACTTTGGTAAATGTCAAAAAGTTGGAGAGGCTGAGTGGGTTGCGTGGCCCGTCTGTGCCTGCGGGCTCCTCTCCCGCCCACGTGGCTGTGCCTCCGTGCTCAGAACCCTGCTTTTCTTGTCTGTGCCCCAAGGCTTTACTCCCCTCCCCCTCTTCCATATACGTTCAGTGACATGATCTGTTAAATTTTTTAAAATGCATATTTATTTCACAAACGTTACTGGCATAACGTTAGCACACTATAGGATATGATGGTTAATCAGATGTAATGGTTGAAGAATGATTTCTCATAATCGAATTTCAACAACTTACCTGGATGCATTATTCCGTGTCCTCTTCCAGCCTTGCTTTTCCCTGTGCACAGATAGGACCTGATTCCGGTACTTTTGAAACATTATCATTAGCGTTTTCTGCATTGCTCCTTGGCCTTCACAGTTACCATTTTAACAGCGGCACAAGATTCTCTGAAACTGCTCCTCTCTCTTCATTCCCTTTTTGTGAGCATTTAGGCCTATTGATTGTCCATTTCTTCAGGTACCTTCTTATACCTTCTTGCTTCTTTACTCAGCATAAAACCCCAGAATAGATTCCTGGGTCCCAGGCATGCACAAACCTGTGTTTTTATGTTACTTCCCGGGGGCCCTCCAGAGGGTGCCCATCCTTGGAGTGGGGTGCCTGCTCAACTTGGCCTTCTGGCACTGGGGATTCCTAAGTCTCGCTAGCTCGTGCCATATGCAATGGGATCTCTTTCCTGAGTGTGTATTTCTTTTCTCACTGACATTTGGGTGCATTCAGTGGGGGAGGATTTATAAAGAAACTTGAGGTGGGGGGCCGTCTGCACCCACCCTCCTGGGGCTTGGGGCTGCAGCCACTGGCATTGAGTGGAAGAGAGCTTGTGACCAAGGAGAGCCTGGCTTAGGGATTTATCTGCAGGGACTGTCCGCAGTAGATAGGAGAACCCGTGACAGCGGGAGCCCTCAGGGTGGGGATTTGGGTCTCAGTTTGCCAGGACTCTCAGTGGACAGTCATGCCTGGACTTGTCTTCTCCACCTTCCACTTGTCCTAACAGCTGTCAGGAACATCCTCCGCCAGGGGCCAGCTGTCCAGAGGCAGACCCACCCTGGAAGGCAGGCCAGCCTCTGGCCTCCACACCAGCCTGTGGGTGAATCAGCGGGCACTCTGACCACCGCTTTCCCAAGGTCACTTTGTTTTAGGAAGTTACAGCAGCGGTGGATGACTTATGAGAGCTGTGCAGACATAATTCCTGCTTTTAGAAGGAGGGGGGAAATCAGAGAAATAGTTATCTCATTATCTTGAAATGAAATTATTTTGCTTTGCAAAGATCAGGCGAATCACAGGTTGCTGAGTCTTGGCAGATCTCTTGTGGCCTTGACTGTGGTATTTGGGGCTGTTTGTCTGTGACGTGCTGCCATGACGAGGCATGGTGGTGGTGGTGGTGGGACCTGGCGAGGTGCCAAATGTCAGAGGTGACTGGAATTAGCCCCAGCTTCTCAGCAGGTTATCTCAGGAGTAGAAAAGACACAGTTGGGAAGGACTCCAGGGACCAGCTTCTTCCCCCTTCCTTCTATTGCAGAGGGGGAAACTGAGGCTGGGGGCGGGAAATGGCTGTGCATACATGGATTCTTTGAAAGTTTAAAGGATGGCTGGATGCAGTTGCTCATCCCTGTAATCCTAACATCTTGGTAGGCCAAGGCAGGCGGATCATTTGAGGTCAGGAGTTCGAGACCTGCCTGGCCAACATGGTGAAACCCGCTCCCCACTAAAAATACAAAAATTAGCTGGGTGTGGTGGCGGGTGCCTGTAGTCCCAGCTCCTCGGGAGGCTGAGGCAGGAGAATTGCTTGAACCTAGGAGGCAGAGGTTGCAGTGAGCCAAGATCGTGCCATTGCACTCCTACGTGGATGACAAGAGTGAGAATGAGTCTCAAGAAAAAAAGAAAGAAAAGAAAGTTTAAGGATGTTAAATTTTTTCCCTGCATTATCTTTTAATGTGTTTGTCAAGGAGCAGTGATCATCATGGCACTGGGGAAATGGAAAAATCTGCAAAACTTCTGTGGTTTGACAGAAAGGGATAGATCTAACTGTTTAGTGTTGCCAAGTGAGCCCCCAAACATCTCCACTGGGAAAGTCATTAGGAATTTACCATCACCATCTGCAGGGGCCAGTGAGATAACCGTATCTTGTATATCCATCTGAGCAAAACCCCGTTTCTCTTCCCTTGAATAGGAAGCCAGAAACTGCTGCTGCACACTGTTGAAACATAGCTTAGAAATAGATAGTGTGGGGGGAAAACAACCTACTTATCTTTCCCATTATGCTGTCTCTTAATAGGGCCCCGGTATCTGAGCCAGCACACACATTCGGTTCTTCCATGTCCTGTGATCTTCCTCTGAGTGAAAACTGATTATCTACTCAAAGGAAGCACATGACAGAGCCCCTGTGATGTGTGCTGCCCTTGTTCTGTGCCTCTGTAGTAAGGGAGGTCTGGAATGAGCAGAAAGATGGCTCCCCTGGCCACAAAGGGGGGTCACTCTATCGCAAAGCAGCCTTCGCGTTCTGGGAGCAGGGAGCTGTTGGAGCCCGGGAAGGTCAGCTTCGCAGACTTGCAGATGTCATAGGATTATTTGAGCTGTTTCCGCTGCAGGTGGTTGGGAAGTACTGGATGGAATCCTTGGAGGCAAGATGAGAGGATGGGAGAAGAAAGTCTGGAAGAACAGTTAGATTTCTTCCTGATTAGATAATACCAAGCGAGAGTGGGAAGAACAGAGCGGAGCCTGTTGCCAGCTCGGTCTCTGTCCTGTTCGCTGTCATGCGGCCTCTTCACGGATGTGTGCATGTCTGCCGGGACTCCTGAGAGTTCTTGTTGATGTTTAGCCCTTGGACATGCTGGTGCTTACACATGCGTTTCCAAGGAGTTCGTACCCAAAGCCACAGAGGAGTGCTCCTGTTTGTCAGAGAGTAGCTCATCAGCATTCTTTGCTTGGTGTAAACAGCGCACTGCAGAATCTTCATTCCCCAGAACTGGAGAGCAACCATTTTCTCTGCACTTGGAGGGAATCATTCAAACATCCCTGTTGGGTTAGCATGAGGAAAAGCCAGGCCAGGCGCTTGGCCACCAGAGGAACTTGGCAAGAAGGACTGTGGGATGTGACAGTTAGAACTGATACTCCGCACGCAGCACAGGGCACCTTGGTGCCGGCCTTCTGAGTCGGGGGGGTGGGGGGCGGTGGTGCGTCCACTGGTCCAACACGATCCATGGATTGAGAACCACTGTAACTGATGTGTTGATGCTATACAAATATTATTGAGTGTGTATCAGCTTTGCTGTCTTTCAAACATGACTTGTGTAGAATGCATTTAAGCGTAATGGAGCAATGGCAATCAAGGTATAAGACTTTTTTTTTTTTTTGGAGACAGAGTTTCACTCTTGTTATCCAGGCTGGAGTGCGATGGTGTGATCTCGGCTCATGCAACGTCTGCCTCCCAGGTTCAAGCAATTCTCCTGCCTCAGCTGCTGAGTAGTTGGGATTACAGGTGCCTGCCACCATGCCCAGCTAATGTTTTTGTATTTTTAGTAGAGACAGAGTTTTGCCATGTTGGCCAGGCTGCTCTCGAATTTCTGAACTCAGGTGATCCACCCGCTTTGGCCTCCCAAAGTGCTGGGATTATAGTTGTGAGCCATCACGTCCAGCCAAGGTGTAAGACTTCTCATCTTAGGCCTACATCCTGCCATATGGCAAATAAACTAGAATTAAAGTTGAAAATTAATTAACTCTACAGAAAACAAAAATTAAGATAGGCTCACATGACTGTTTCAAAGTTGCTCTAGAAGATGGATGTAGCCCATGTAAAGGAGCCTAAGGGATAGAATTCACGAGAAGTGAGGTCTCCGGCTTTGTATTTATTAGGGCACTGTTAGATGGCAACAGATAAATCCCAAATTCTCAGTGACTTAACCAAAGGGAGGTTTATTGCTCTTTCACAGTAAGTTGGAAGGAGACTTTTCTACTCAGTAACGCTCCTTCCATGACTGGGCTTATCCATCCAGGGCCACTGGGAAAGGAGAAGTGTTCAGAGGATGGGGCATTGCAGGGGTTTATGCCCTAGGCCTGGCAGGGGCACACAGCACTGCACATCCCCCTTCCACGGGTCAGCACTCAGTCAAATGACCATCCCTTCCTGCAAAGGGAGGTGGGGAGACAAGGTTGGCTTGAGTGGCCAGGGGAAAGAAAAAACCGGCACAGAAGCAACTAGCCAGTCTCTGCTACCTATTTCTTTTGTTACATCAGAATTTATAGGAAAGTGATTTTTTTTTTTTTTTTTTTTTGAGATGGAGTCTCACTCTTTCACCAAGCTGGAGTGCAGTGATGCGGTCTTGGCTTACTGCAACTTCTGCCTCCTGAGTTCAAGCTATTCTCCTGCCTCAGCCTCCTGAGTAACTAGGACTACAGGCGTGTGCCACCACGCCCAGCTAATTTTTGTATTTTTAGTAGAGATGGGGTTTCACCATGTTGACCAGGATGGTCTTGATCTCTTGACCTTGTGATCCGCTCGCCTCAGCCTCCCAAAGTTCTGGGATTACAGGCATGAGCCACCGCGCCCGGCCACGGAAGGTGATTTTTAACCAGCTTAGAGAGTTTTTCTGATTTTTGAGCAAGGGTCTTGTCTGAAAATTACAGCTTCGGAAAAGGACTTTAGACTCTAACAATTCTTCACTCTATTGCTACAATTTCCCCACCCCAGGTGTGGTGAAACCCAAGGCTATCAAGCTTCTTGGTTGACATCAAGGAGGTTGTTCTGTTTGGTAAACAGAAAGGGAGCCATCAGAAGATAATGCATCTCTTATTCAGCAGTTGTAAATAGAAGCTCTCAAGGTCCAAAATGAATCTTTTGAAAGAACTCGAGATTTTTGCCTATACCAACCTTATTAGCAAGACTTGAAATGTAGGTGATTGAAATGCAGCAGATTCTAAGATGTGCCTCGGGAATAATTTCATTGACTGAACCCAGACGTCCACCTGCAGCCCTGTGATGTCTTCTCTCCGTGTGGGAGCGGTGTGCATTTTGGTTAGCTGGCTTAGGCTTTGCTGAATTTGAACATGACACACTTGCTTTTCCTGTGCTGCTGTGCTGCTTCTCTCTCTTGTGCCTCCTGCCTCTAACTTTGCCACCTGCTCTCTGACTTCTCCATCCTTCCAACCCCTGACCACAACTGGAGATAAGTTCAAGGTCAGTGCTGGAACTGACCTGTGGGTGCTTGGGCCACCCTTAGGCCCTGAGAGGCATAGGCTGATGCCTTCTGTACAACCTCCTGGCCAGTGTGGAGTGCCCGGCCCCAAGCAAGTTCATCCTCATCACAGAAAGTCAAGAGTCCTCACAATGAATGTTGCCAGTAATTCAAGGTCTTTTTTTTTTTTTTTTTTTTTTTTTTTTATTGAGGCAGAGTCTCACTCTGTTGCCCAGGCTGGAGTGCAGTGGTGTGATCTTGGCTCACTGCAACTTCCGCTTCCCATGTTCAAGCTATTCTCCTGGTGGGACCACTGGCGGGTGCCACCACAACTGGCTAACTTTTGTATTTTTAGTAGAGACGGGGTTTTTCCATATTGGCCAGGCTGGTCTCGAACTCCTGACCTTGTGATCTGCCCACCTTGGCCTCCCAAAGTGCTAGGATTACAGGCATGAGCCACTGCTCCCGGCTAAGATCAGCTTTTTGTTTACTTTTTAAGGTACCAGTCTGGTCACAACTGAATGCAGATGACTTTGTAATTATCATCTTAACAATTTGATCACAGTCTGTCCTGCGATTCAAGTATTTACTCGAGGGTACCCATGTAGCATGACTGTCTGAGATCGGATTGAAGCCTTTGAACTTGCTTTATAGAGGCTTTCAGTTGAGCTGTCAAATTTCCTTTTCCTTTTCTGAGACAACATCTTGCTCTGTCACCTGAGCTGGAGTGCAGTGGTGCAGTCCCAGCTCACAGCGGCCTCAGACTCCCAGACTCAAGTGATCCTCTCACCTCAGCCTCCCAAGTAGCTGGGACTACAGGTGCACACCACGACACCCAGCTAATTTTCGTACTTTTTGTAGAGATGGGATCGTGCTGTGTTGCCCGGGCTGGTCTTAAACTCCTGAGTTCAAATGATCCTCCCGTTTTGCCCTTCCAAAACGCTGAGATTACAAGCATGAGCCGCCACACCAGCTGAGGAATCACATTTTAATAGCCTCACAAAGAAATCCTAGCGTTGACAATATAGGTGTTTAGGTCTGAAATGAACTTCCATTCTAGTCTGATTTCATCATTATTCTATTGTCCAGGCTCTTGGCTGACCAGTCTGTGGGGACCCTGGTGACAACATGGGGATCCCCTCCAGGTCTCTTCCTCGTCCTTACTGTAGAGCACCACACTGCCACTCATTTCTCTTGTCTGTCTGGGTGACGGCAGATTGTCACCATTTCAGAGAAATTTGAATGAATCAGAAAGGTAGCTCAGGAGTACCAGGGTGATTGAGATGAGCACATGTGGCTTCTTATCTTGAGGACCCTCTGCCCCTACAAGTTATTCTTGGAAAGCTGGGGCCGGGCGTGGTGGCTCACGCCTGTAATTCCAGCACTTTGGGAGGCCGAGGTGGGCGGATTACAAGGTCAGGAGTTCAAGACCAGTCTGGCCAATATGGTGAAGCCCTATTTCCACTAAAAATACAAAAAGACAAACAAACAAAAAATTAGCCAGGCATGGTGGCACACGTCTGTAATCCCAGCTACTCTGGAGGCTGAGGCAGGAGAACTGCTTAAACCCGGGAGATGGAGGTTGCAGTGAGCAGGGATTGTGCTACTGCACTCCAGTCCAACCTGGATGACAGAGCAAGACTCCATCTCAAAAAAAAAGCCAGGAGCAGTGGCTCACGCCTGTAATCCTAACACTTTGGGAGGCCGAGGTGGGCAGATCATGAGGTCAGGAGTTCAAGACCATTCTGGCCAACATAGTGAAACCCCACCTCTACTAAATATACAAAAAATTAACCGGGTGTGGTGGCAGGTGCCTGCAATCCCAGCTAGTTGGAGGCTGAGGCAGGATAATTGCTTGAATTCAGGAGGCAGAGGTTGCAGTGAGCCGAGATTGCGCCATTGCACTCCAACCCAGGCGACAGTGCAAGACTCTGTCTAAAAAAAAAAAAAAAATGCTGCACACAAACCAGGCAGCTGTAGTCTGGCTTTGGCTAATTACAGTGTGGGAGAGGCTGGTTGACGGGTGTCCATCCCATGTATGCCATGCTGCATCCATCTCTTTCTCCCTTTCTTCTGACAACTTCTGCTTGCCCCCAGACCCCCCTCCTCCATCTCCTCTGCCCTTGGGATGGGCAGTTTGGATTTCTTCCCCTTTCCTTTTGTCTGCTCTCATTTAGGATTGTGAAACGCCAACAGTGCACTCTGTCCATGCACCAGGCTCTGCAGTGGGCCAGCTCCAGGATTGCATTCTCCCTCATCAATGGAGAAATGCACTCTAGGAACCATGGAGATTCTGCAGATGACAGTTCTACACTCACGAACATTGAAGCACCTTAATTCAGAGGTTTCACCACACTAAGGTGAGGTTACCTCTCCCTCTGTCATTCTTCCTGTGGAAAGAGGGTTTTCTATTCACATGGAACATGCAGCCACAGCTGGAATCCCCATCCTCCTCTTCCAGTTAAGACAGTCATGTAATCGTGACTTCAGTTCCAAGGACTTCGGAAGCAGGGAACCCTCCCTTTGTACCCGCACCAAACCCACCATGGTGGCTCCTCCTAATTGGTTCTTGGGGTCTCAGAACAAAGTTTAGCCCGAGAATGTGACTTGTGAGAACCCCAAATTAGAGTAGTTAGACTTTTCTGGAAGGCTTATTTAAAACCCCAGAACATGACTTGGATTGGAATTGAGTTGCATTGCTCTTTGGGGACAGGCAGTGGGCTCTTGGAAGAGATAAGTGAAGTCACTGAGTGGGACCCTCCTGGGGGCAGGATTTTGTGGGGCAGTGGAATGTCAGTCTTTCCTAGGCTCAGGAGTGAGTCTAGAGGACATATTTATTTTGTTTTTATTTTTTCGAGACGGAGTTTTCTCTTGTTGCCCAGACTGGAGTGCAGTGATGCAATTTCGGCTCACTGCAACCTCTGCCTCCTGGGTTCAAGCGATTCTCCTGCCTCAGCCTCCCAAGTAGCTGGGACTACAGGTACCCACCATCATGCCTGACTTATTGTTGTGTTTTTAGTAGAGACAGGGTTTCACCATGTTGGCCAGGCTGGTCTTGAACTCCTGACCTCTGGTTATCCACCTGCCGCGACCTGCCAAAGTGCTGGGCTTACAGGCATGAGCCACTGCGCCCGGCCCATTTATTTTATATTACAGATTAAGTCCAAGTAACATTTCAGGTGCAATCTTGCCTCTACCTCTAGAGGATTTTAATTTTTCCATTATTCCATCATTGACTTTGTCATACTGTGAATGCCTCTTAGACTTCTACATTTCTTTAAAAAAAATGTTACTTTAATGATCCTTTGAATGACAGACTATTCTTCCAAACTTTGGGGGGGGGAATGAACAAGTGTAGAGGAAAAGAGAACTTTTGGCTTTTTATTAAATCAGGCATTTTAAGACATTGGAGTGTTTAACTAAAATGTATCTTTTACACCTGTAATGTCAGGAGATAAATCACAGCACTGTGCATACATATGCAGAGATGCATAGGAAGCATCTGGAAGCTTATTAACACAGATTCCTGGGCCCAGCCCAAGAGATTCCAATTCCATGGGCCCAGGTAGGCCTGGAGACTCTGCATTTTTAATTTATGGTTTTACTTTTTTTTTTTTTAAAGATAGAGTCTCACTGTTTCTCAGGCTGAAGTGCAGTGGCGTGATTGTAGCTCACTGCGACGTCAACATCAGGAGATCAAGACCATCCTGGCCAACATGGTGAAACCATGTATCTACTAAAAAATACAAAAAATTAGCCGAGCATGGTGGTGAGTGCCTGTAGTCCCAGCTCCTTAGGAGGCTGAGGCAGGAGAATCGCTTGAACCCGAGAGACAGAGGTTGCAGTGAGCTGAGATCGCACCACTGCACTCCAGCCTAGCTATAGAGCAAGACTCCCTCTGAAAAAAAAAAAAAAAAATTGTCTTCTACAAACTCTGATCCTCATTTTGACAACTTTAAGGGAAACATATTTGCAGTGAATGTTGCAGACAAATGGTTATTCCTGGTGTTTAAACAGCCCGTACAAATAGATTACAAAAACATGAAGATTCTCATAGGCAAATAGACAAAAACCGATTAATCGGAAATGCTGTTACTGAACAAATAAGCAAGGATGAAAAACAGTGATGATGACGACATAGACCGATTCAGCCCTCTAGCCACGTTGTTGTTGTGAGGCAGATTAAGCCTGTGCTGGTGGCGGGCTGGGAGTGAGCAACATTGAGCCCCCCAAAATAGTGCTGGTGGGAATGGAAACCTTTTTAAAAATTCGTTTGGAAATGTGAACGTTTGAAATGTTTGCTTTCTTTGACTCAGGAATTGTGCTTCTAGGAATCTAAGCTAAAGAGATTTTCATAATAATTGACAGGTTGATTTATAGTTATACTCTTATCTTGTTCAGAAAGAATAAAGCAGCCCATGGGGAGGGACAGGCATGTAAAGGCAGCGTGCCATCCAGAAGATATCTTCTCTCGCTGAGAAGTAGCCCTGTGTTCCAGGAAGTGTCTTTTAGTATGATAGTCTTGGCTGGTGTGGTGGTTCACACCTGTAATCCCTACACTTTGGGAGGCCGAGATGACCAGCCTGACCAACACGGAGAAACCCCCTCTCTACTAAAAAAAACACAAAAAATTAGCTGGGTGTGGTGGCGCATGCCTGTAATCCCGGCTACTTGGGAGGCTGAGGCAGGAGAATCGCTTGAACCTGGGAGCCACGTAAGCCAAGATCGTGCCATTGCACTCCAGCCTGGGCAAAAAGAGTGAAACTCTGTCTTAAAAAAAGAAAAGAAAGAAATTGTTAGGGTTTGGGGCATCCCTTTTGTTTTTTGAACTTTCTACTTTTTTTTTAATGGTTATAATTGAGAAATACAGGATGTTGCAAACTCTAGGTCATACTGAAGGGGGCCAGCTTAATTTCACTTGAAAGACACCTGGACTGCGCCGGGGACCAGCTGATCAGCTTTCTAGGTGGCATAGGCAGCTTTTATAGTGACTTCCCTGATTGGCCTACTGGAAGCTTGATTGAATATCCCATGTCCCTCTGGGAGCAGCCCACCTGGCCCTTCTGTGGCCCTGCGACAGGGCCCTGGCTTCCGTACTTATCAGGGGATGGCCATCTTAGTTATCTGGCTACTTTCCAGCCTTCTGCCCACACATCCCTGAGGTCCCCTCAGGCCACTGTGCCCCTGGAGACCCCTGTCCGCTGCATGCTTCCTGCCCCTTAGAGGCCTGTCAGCCTCCAGGAACCACCCTAAGCAAGTCACGGGTCACCTACCTGTGGGATGACAGCTTTGACTCCATGTTAAGAGAACAAATAGCCTGTATCGGGCTGTAGGAGGAGAGTCCCTGTGATTCAGAAGATGCCACATCATTATTTCAGAGCCATCACTGAACATCAGGGAAAAGAACTCAAGGGTAGAGTTGAACAGAAACATAAATGATACCAGGCCGGGCACGGTGGCTCACGCCTGTAATCCCAGCACTTTGGGAGGCTCAGGCGGGCGGATCACTTGAGGTCATTAGTTCAAAACCAGCCCAACTACTATGGTGAAACCCCATCTCCACTATAAAACACAAACATTAGCCAGGTATGGTGGCTTACACCTGTAATTCCAGCTACTTGGGAGGCTGAGGCATGAAAATTGCTTGAAGCTCGGGGGCAGAGGTTGTAGTGAGCTGAGTTCGTGCCACTGCACACTCCAGCCTGGAGGACAGAGCCAGACTCCGTCTCAAAAACAAAAAACGATACCAGTAGGCGTTCTTTTTGACCCGTCAACAGGTGTGAGGAGGCCGCACTGCACAGAAAAGGGTGAGAGGGTGGGCTTTGCTCTCTGGTGTTGGGCAAGACACTTGACCTCTCACAGCCTGTTTGCTCCATTGCAAAGAAGAAGTCATACCCCACTGCTGTGGAGCAGCGAACCCCGCTCTTGCCTTGCCACGCCACTTAAGTGCAGACTCCCTGGCCATCACCCTGATCTTTTCTACCTGATGGAATAAGTAGTAAAGGGGGAGCTTTCCCAGACAGATTTAAAAGTGGTCAGTTTGAGTAAACCAAGAGATAGATGCAAAGACAGGTTTAAAAAACCAAGTATGTTTTGCTCAGAGCATAAACAAAATTGGTGAAAAGCCAGCCTATGTGCAAGTTTAAAAATTAAAAATGGCCATTCTTATTAAAAACAATCCAGGCAGGGCTCGGTGGCTCATGCCTGTAATCCCAACCCTTTGGGAGGCTGAGGCGGGTGGATCATTTGAGGTCACGAGTTTGAGACCAGCCTGGCCAACATGGTGAAATGTCATCTCTACTAAAAATACAAAAATTAGCCAGGCATGGTGGCCGGCGCCTGTAATCCCAGCTGCTTGGGAGGCTGAGGCAGGAGAATCGCTTGAACCCGGGAGGCGGAGATTACAGTGAGCTGAGATCACGCCACTGCACTCCAGCCTTGGTGACAGAGTGAGAGTTCATCTCAAAAACAGAAACAGTCCATGTTAATTTTAGAAAGTACAGATACAGAAATGGAAGGAGAATGTGACAGTTATCTAGAGGAGATTTTAATCAGTGTCCTTTAGGTTCATTCATTGCTTATTTCAATCTGGATTGGGACAGGACAACAATGGCCCGTGAAGGGATTTTATGTGTAACTGTGTGCTTAGTGCAGTGTGGGCTTTTGCGTTTTATCTCCTGGCCTCTCTGTGGCACGTGAAATCTTTGACAGGAACCCCAATTGATTCTTCCATGCTCAGTAATGTGTTCACTGCCATGGTATTTCCTGCACAGCTGGGGTTGCTTAACTGTGTAACTACAATAGCAAGATAAAGGAAACAGATTTTCCAATTGGATATTTTAATAAATGATAGCTTGAGAAGGGGCACCATATTTTACACCACTGATTGAATGATGACAAGAAATATTTTAATAGGTGCATGGCTGTTGCAGTGTAGAGAGCAAAAGTGAAGAATGGCTCACCAAGTCGAAGGTCATCCTCAGATGTCCCTGTGTGTCTGTTAGTGGAGATAAAGTGATCTCAAGATGGTGACACATCTAAAGTGACATGAACTAGGTTGTTAGTAGTCAGTAGTCCCCCCTGGCCACTTCTAAAGATGACATGCTTTTAATCATACCCACAGGACTTTTAAGATCCTTTTTTGTTCTCTTATCAAATGACAGTGCTTGATGATAATGTCATCAGAAAGATCTCCATCACTAGTCTCTGCTTTATTTTCACGTAGGCAAATGGTCTCAAGAAAATTAGAATAAAAACACTCAAAATACTCAATTAGAATCTCCGAATTATTTCTCTCAGCTATGTCTGGACCAAGATTAAACAATTAGAAGGCGTAAGCAGTATGTCTTCAGTCCCTTTTGTTACCATGATTTGCATTCATATCGGGAGGCCAGCAAACTTGGAAAGAAAATCACTTTCTGATTGAATCATATCATTTCAAACGAAGCTCTTCCACGAATAAAGAATATTAATTACTATATCCAGAATGATCCTTTTTTTTTTTTTCAGTTGTGTGTTAACAGAAACATTTGTGCATTTGGTACAAGGTCAGCACAGATTTAACAGGAGACATAAGCTTTGAAAATTTATTCATGCTGGAATTGAACATGGAATTAATTAAGTGTACAGAAGCTGGAAAGTAGACGGGTCATTGTCTCCATTTTCGTTCTTTAAAGCACTTTATTCCATTGGGAGATCAGAGTTTCGTAGCCTGGTATATGCACTCCTCGTGGTGTGTATTAATAAATTGAGTAGGTGAAAAAGATAATAGAAGGGAAGCTGGAGATTGATGTGTCCTGAATTTCTTTCTAGGTAATTTTGACATCGGTAATGCCCAGGGATCTCTTTAAGTGTTGCAGAATCATACCTAGACAACCCAGGTGTCCAGCCCTTAATTGCACCATGGGCTTTCTAGTCTTACTTTTGATCCCTTTTCCTGTATTTCACCAGTATCACAGTCCCCACCCTTAGATGGGAATATCACACCTGTGTTGAGTAGCTGTATCTGGTGAGTTAGTAGCAGTGAAAACGTTTCTCTGACAAGGCTGCCTGTGAGCAGGATCCCAGGCTGAGCAGTTCGCCACATTCCAGCAAAGCAGGTGCTGCATGCGTTGCTCTGCAAGTCCACGTGGAGCAGGATCCCTTATTTTGTGAAGACGTCATCTGTAGTGCCGTGCATGTATTTTTAACACATTCCCAAAAGTATGACTTATTCAGACTTAAGTTTATTCAGTAGAGATTTCCAAGGTCTTTTTTAGAGCGAGGCACCATCCTGGATGCCGTGGAAGAATCTGTGTTGGAATAGGATCCTGGGTTTTGCTCTGGAGATGTATGGAAAAGGGAGGGGCAGTGCAGGATGCGGCAAGGCAGTGGTTGGAGCTCCGAGACTTCCAATAAGTAACTAGCAGGGCTGCACACACTCCACCAGGAAAGCCAAAGCAATGCAGAGTCCAGGGAAGGCAGTCCATCGCACGTCCCCGCCTTCCCTGCAAGGGCACAGCAGTTCTCCTTCACCAGGAAGACTGCAGCCCCTGTTCTGATTGGCCTCAGGGGGCTGCTCCTGCTGATGATGGCTAATGAGGACAAGCAGTAGAGAATATTGCTTTCATTTATCTTGGTGATTTGTACCGTGGTGGAGACAGATATTCGGCTTTCAGGAAGACAACTTTTTTTGCAGGGCAGACATTGTATGCTTGTTTTAAGGCTACATTCAGAAGCACGAGAACAAACAACAGTTTCAAACCTAAGACTTGGACTTAAATGAAGCTAATGCTGCAGTCCTTTAACGTAACAGAAAGGAGGAGAGGCATTCTATTCAGTTTTGTGCTAGGGGTCCCTGTTGAAATTGCTGACCACAGTCACATGGATTATGATTTAATATTTGAGCAAGATATGCACGCTTTTAAATGAATCCAAATAATATTCCATTGAAAAGTGGAAACCAGAGTCCAGATAAGCTGACCCAGCTCTCACACATGTACTGATAACGTTCCTACTTTCCCCAAGAATATCACAGTGAAATTGAGCCATGAGGGACTCTGCTTCTTCCAGTTGGAAGCCTCTGGACTGCATCCTCAGAGATGGGAGATCCTGTCTCTCTCTCTGTCCTGAGTTTTCTCTCCAATTTATAACTGTTACTTCAGTTGCAGGGCCCTGGGTAGCCCTGGAGTTGAGTTGTGCAATGCAGGGCCTTGTTCATGTTGCTATTTCTTTGGGTTTTTACTGAGAAGAAGGCCTGTGAATCCAGCTGTGACTATTACACACTGAATGTCCCCATGACTTTAAGTGCTGCTGGTGGTGTTATTAATACTATTTTTAAGATGGAGTCTTGCTCTTGTGTCCCTGACTGGAGCGTAATGGGGCAACCTCAGCTCACTGCAGCCTCCGCCTCTGGGTTCAAACGAGTCTCCTGCCTCAGCCTCTGGAGGAGTGGGATTAGAGGCGTCTGCCACCACACCTGGCTAACTTTTTATATTTTCAGTAGAGACGGTGTTTCGCCATGTTGGCCAGGCTGGTCTCAAACTCCTGACCTCGGGTGATCCGCCCACCTTGGCCTCCCAAAGTGCTGGGATTGCAGGCATGAGCCACCATGCCCAGCCGGTGGTGGTATTATTACTCCCTAACCATGGTGGTGATCGCTGTGGGCTAATCTGTGCCTCCCAGAATGTGTGTGTTTTAAGTCCTAACCCCCAGTACCTCGTAATGCGATTCTGTTTGGAGATAGGTTCTTTAAAGAGGTGACTGAGTCAAAATGAGGTCAGTAGAGTAGGCTCTAATCCAAAAAGACTGTGTCCTTCTCGGAAGAGGAGATTAGGACGTAGACACAGAGACGAGCGTGTGAGGACGCAGGGAGAGATGGGATGTCCAAGCCGAGAGACCTCAGGAGACCAGCCCTGTCCACACTGTGCTCTTCTCGGCCTTCTAGGCCCCAGAACTAGGAGAAAATGAATGTATGGTGTTTAAGCCACACAGTTCGTGGTATTTTGTTAGGTCAACTCTGGCAAACTCGTACAGTGATGTATTCAAATGTTATGAACGTTAAAATATTTCTATTGGTAGTGAAGGTCATTAAAACCTTGGTGGCCAATTAAGTTTTTATGGAAATTTTTCCTTTACACTTTTGCAAAGCATTTTTCCTTGTGTGTACCTTCTGTTAGCAAACGTCTTCTGTTACCAGCTTTAGAAATAATGGTGCTATTTCCCTGGGAGGGTCTGGGTTGACAGACCTGCCAAAGGTCTAGATGTGTTTGGTGAAATAGCGACTTTTCAAAGGCCCAGGCCTTTCTTTGTACTGCTCTAATTATATCTGGAATGCTTTGGATATGAAGAATTTATGGCTTTATAAGTGAGTGTTTCCGCTTCAGCAAAGAGACATCTACAATTGAAAGACTTCCCTGCAGCCTCCCGGGGTTGAGGTCAGGAGTCTGGGAGGAGGTGTGGAGTGGAGTGCCCGGGCCAGAGGGTGCTGGGGGCACGTGCCAGGCAGGGATGGAGGGGTGGACAGGCCAAAAGAGAGACCTGGGTAGTGGACACAATGACATAGCCAGTGGTCACAGGTGGGCTTCCCTGTAGCTGTGGGGGGAGGCAGAGCCAGCTCAAGGAACACCTGCCCAGCCTTTCCAGGAACGCTGAAAGGAAACGGGGAACTGCGTTTTGAGGGTGAGATGTGGGAGCTAATCCTAATCTCTGGGCTGGTCTTTTGTCCTTTGACATTCAAATGAAATGGGAGCCAGTTTTACCCACTCAGCCTTGAGTTTTCAGCACCCTCCCCTCGGAATGCCGGTGAGGGACCTTCTGTTTTGTTGGTGTTTTCCCTTTTGACCACCAGTTCTGGGTACATTCTCTGAAAGCTCTTTGAGCACGTTGCTTTCTCTCTGCCCTCCCTCCTCTTCCTGCTTCCTGCTCTCGCTCCGCAGCAGCCCAGCAGAATGCACAGCTCTTGCTTCCCTTTGCAGAGGCCCTCCAGTGTTCTCCCGCCCGCCACCTTCCACGCCAGCCTCCTTTTGCAAATCCACCTGCTGTTCTGGGCTTGCCCCCCGGGGAAGGCCCTGGAGCTGGACTCCCACAGCCCCGATTGTGCCTTTCTGTGAATCTGATGAGTGGGTTGTGCCTTTCTGTGAGTCCGATGACTTCAGTCCAGCCCCACCCTTTACAGTGAGATCCAGGGACCCTCTTCACCTGTGACTGACTTTCTATGCCTGTAAAATCGGGATGATAATAGTACCTACCTCTCTGGGGCACTTTGAGGGTAGAATGGATGAACTGAATTCACGCCTGACGTGCCACAGCGCCCTCCTTAAGCTTTGGCCTTGGTGCACTGGGGAGGGGCCTCAGCTGGGCGGGCTGAGCCTGTGTCACCGTTTTCAAAATTTCCTACAACTGTGGCATCTTGGGAAATCCTTTGACAATCAGGGTGATGTCTGAGCACAGGTGTTTGTGGGTCACTTCTCAGACGTTATGCCCTGCTCGAGGTCCCTTTGCAGCTCCCCTGAACGTGTCATTTGAAGCATGGCGAGCATTACTTTGAGAACCTGTGCAGGTCCAGGTGCGGAGGGCTGTCGGATCCTTGCCTCAACTCTGGGGACGGGTTCAATGGTTATCCTCTCTGTAAACAGTTCTCGGTTATTCCAAGTATTCTGTTTCTTAATGGATCTTCTGAGCCCTGGATCAATAGTGTATATATTTTTGTTTCTCAGTTGAAGCCCTGGCCTCTGCAGACAAGCCCTTAATCGCCAAATACGGGGAACCAGCCAGCCACCTCTGGTCCTGGGAGGGTCAGGGACTCATGAATCAACATCTGGCTCCTTGTGCACAGTGGGCCTGGCATGGGCCCAGGCTGGTGGGGTGGCAGGGAAGGGACAGGCCTATAGGCACCCCCCAAGGGGTCTTCAGGACTGTACACCTCTCCATCTCACCAGCATCCCATTCCCTGAAATGAAGCTGCTGCCACCAGGCTGGCTCTTCCCAGGCAGTCACACTCTGGGATGTCCCCCACCCCCTCAGCACACACAGTGAGTGTGTTTTCATGTTTTCCACCGAGGGAGGGAGGGAGGGAGGAACAGGCTTTCTCAGTGGAGCGGCCACCCAGGATCAGCTGCGGCTGAGGGTTTTTGTGGCCAGGGGAAGAAGTGAGTCACCCTCTTCTCTGTCTTTCCCTAACCACTGGAGGCTTCATAGATAAACTTGCGGGGTGCTGCTGGGGACAGCACTGTGTGGAAGGGCAAAGAGGCTTCCTGGGGGCTTGGCGCAAGTTGACCAGCCTTGTTGTTTGTAACATGACTTGAGGCATCACCTGGATTGATTAAGTCAGCATCAAGCAGCATTTATGAAGCAGAGCGTTCATTGATAAGGGCTTGAAGGTTAGAGACAAGTTGGCTTTGACAGGGGGAGGGAGGAGGTTCTATAAATGGAAGTGTCAGAGCAGGGTGACAGATGCCAAGTGCCCAGGTGTGCACAGGTGTGCCCAGGTGTGAGGGAAGAACAAGAGGTCAAGGCCAGCAGGGAAAAGATCTTGAGGACTCCTGAGTCTAGCCCCAGTGATGGGGAGAGTTGAGCTCCATCCTGCTGGTCCCAGCAGGGGATAGTGGCCAGACTGGGTACAGTGTGGCTGGGAACAAGAAAGGACACTGGTTTGTCTGGATGGGGAATCTTGGGCTGCAGCAGAAACAGCCGCTGTTGGTTTTAAGCATTGGAGCAAATGCTTCCCATACATGGTTACATCTTATTGTCACAGCTACCGGATTGTTATTGTCTCATTTTTGCAGAAATGAGAACCTGATGCAGAGCCTCAAGGTCACTCTTCCGAGGTCACATATGGTTTGCATCATTCTGGCCGTGGAGCCCAGCCTCTTAGCCACTCAGTGCACCTGGGGAGACTGGAAGGTGTGAGGGTCTTTGGATACCAGTTAAGGAAATGGATGCTTTATTCTGCAGGTGACAGGTACTCACTGAGGGCTCTGAGCAGAATTGTACCCTCAGACTCTGACTGCAGGAGTCAGGATGGTTTCCTGAGCATAGGCTGTGTCTTGGGGTGGGGCAGCAAGGTTGCGTGTGCTGTGGGAATCCCGGGACGGATGAAGAGGCTGTGAAACAGTAGAGGGAGAGCGGGCTCTCCGGGTACTTCAGACAATACACAGGTGGGAGGAGATTGGCAGGTGGAGGAGGGGCTTTTGTGGCGGGCTGGAGGGAGGAGAGGCAGGCTGTTTCTGTTTTCTGTTAAGTGGGATATATCCAGTGTTTTCCTCTGCAGATTGAAGGAAAGGTGATTGTGATTGATGGTGCAGGGTCCATTTGCCAACTCTGAGCAGGAGAGGTGGGTGTGGGCGGGAGGCGGGACATTGAGGGAGCTCTGAAGTCCTGGCTGGAGGCTATCCTGCTGAGGGGAGGGGGCAATGAGAGTTTCCAGGAATCCTAGGAATGGGAAAGGGGGGCTGGCCCGGGCTGTAGGGGGAAGGGGGAGCCTGTGGGATGCTGGAAGCAGCCCTAGCAAGTGTGCATCTGCAGTGGGGCTTGGTGATGTGGACTTGGGGCGTCTACTACTGGTATTCACCTGAATCTCTCGGAGATGTGGAGCATCTCAGGGTGGGGTCAGGTTCCTGGGTGAAGCCCCTGCTGCTGATCTGTGGACTGTGCTTGGAGAACACTGGTCCAGTGCGCTGGAGTTCGGACAGAACCACCTTTGGGGCATGCCCAGGTGGGTCTTAGAGGAGCCAGGGACAGGTGACGTTGTGTCTGGAGCACACAGTGATACAGCCATGTCCCTTGGCCTTTGCTGGACAGAGAAGGTGGCACCAGGAGGCAGCTGTGAGTTGGGATGGAAAGGATGCCTGACAGTCAGCTACAGCCTGAGGGGAAATTCCAGAAAGGATGGCCAACCTGGGAGTTGTGGGCAGAGAATGAGCTTTCGGAGGCCAAGACTGTAGGGCGGAGTTATCTTGGGTGAGTTGGAGCCTGGCCATGGGCGGAGGCCCCAGGAACTCAGGGAAGGAAAAGACTATGGCACTGAGGAGGCCACATGGCCTGGCCCTCTCCACCTTCAAGCTGACCACCCTGCTCAGCTCCTTTAGGGTGGAGTGGCTGTGAGGCAGTGACCAGGAAAAAAGGGGACCCAGGTGGGGCACAAGAATCCCAGCCTGGTGTATCCACTCAGTGCCAAGCCAGGTAGTCACATGTTAACTTGCGGCATGGCTTTAGAGAGATTCTGTGCGAGCTGCCTCTGATCCTGCAGTCAGGGTGCAGAGCGGGGTGGATGAGGAGTTAACCTCCTTTTCCAGATTTGGTAAGTCTTGATAAGTAACCAACCAGGTCACACCTTCAACCACACCCCTAAGGACAGAGTACGTCCTTGGAGGGGAGGATTCATAGCTGTTTTGAAGTACTGTAAATTGTGTGACCATCACAATTTAGTTTAATCATTCCCCCACTTGATCTGTCTGCCTTCATGGAAGTTGGTGATTTTTTTTTTCCTGTGTTGCCCAGGCTGGATTGCAGTGGTGCCATCTCGGCTCACTGCAGCCTTCGCTTCCTGGGTTCAAGCGTTTCTCCTGCCTCTGCCTCCCGAGTAGCTGGGATTACAGGCGCCCACCACCACGCCCAGCTGAAATTGGTGATGTTGAACGGAGGAAAGATAGCACAGTGTCATAACCCGGTGAAGGTGCTCAGCAGCTGCGGGAGTTGGGGTTGTCTGGGCTCACACCCAGCCTCTGTGTCCCTCATCCCCTGCCCCACTGCAGGAACCACTCACCCTGCTTAGTGCTGCTGGTCACTGCTGACTGGTGCATCGTGAGCAGAGGTTTTATTCCATGTTACTGGGTCAGACGTGATCCTGGGGAGCCAGATCTTTCCTAAGAGCTCCCATGCACTAACAAGCTGCCCCGGGAGCCCCTGAAGTGTTTTCCTCTGAGCCTGGGGAACACCAGGCTGGGGACATGCTGGCTAATAGAGGAAGGGGAGCCATCACATGCCTCCCTCTGCCAAGATGAGGGAGCAGCTTGGGGTTGGGCTTTGAACTAGCATCGTGGGCATTTTGCTTTCTGTATTTACAGGAAAAAGATATATCAAATATTCCAGTCCCCTGGGCACAGATAAAAGATTTTTCAGATATCTCTGCAGCTGAATCCCAAACGGGATGCAGAAGTGAGAACTATGTAAAATCATGCTCTTCCAGAAGCTGGGCTTTGTAATGGGGCTGGTAAAAATTCCCAGGGCATTGTTTGTGGCCTCGATTTGATCTTCATGTAAGTCATGGGTTTTCTAAATACTCGAGGTCAGTGGATCTAAAGAAAAGCTTGGTAAACATCCACATGTTGTCACACGTATTTAGGTCACTGTTCTCTGACAGTTCGTGGCATTCGTTCCTACTCCAGGAGGCTCCTAGGAGAATCCAAATCAGACGCTTCCCTGTGCTTTGAGAAGGAATGTCTGCATGAAGAGCATCGTACAGATGGTGATATTAGAAGAGTTCCTGCCTGTGAATCCCGTAGAGGAAAATGTTACCAAATAGGCCTGTTCCTCTGTGCACCCAGTACTAGGAAGATGAGAGAATTTGTAGGGATTTCTTAGTTTTTCTGCACACAAGCTCCAGAGCTGCTTTGTGGCTGGCTCAGGGACAGCTGCAGTGTTGTGTGTTACCCTTGACTGCACCCCTCTGTCCGTGAGTGTGAAGGCTGGATGGTTGAGGGGAGCGCCTCTGGGGACTCTCTAGCTGTGGCCAGTGCCCGGCAGCCAGCGAGTGGCCAGAACTGGGAGCTGCTGTGTTTGTGATATGGATGCTTAGTGTTCTTTGTGTTGGTTCTGCAGAACAATGCTTCATAGATCTGATGTTTTTTTCTTTTCTTTTCTTTTCTTTTTTTTTTTTTTGAGATGGAGTCTCACTCTGTCGCCCAGGCTGGAGTACAGTAGCACGAACTTGGCTTACTGCAACCTCCGCCTTCTGGGTTCAAGTGATTCTCCTGCCTCAGTCTCCCGAGTAGCTGGGACTACAGGCACCTGCCACCATGCCTGGCTAATTTTTTGTATTTTTAGTAGAGACAGAGTTTCACTGTGTTAGCCAGGATGGTCTTGATCTCCTAATCTCGTGATCCGCCCCCTTCAGCCCCGAAAAGTACTGGGATTATAGGCGTGAACCACCATGCCTGGCCTGATTTTAATATCTTGTCACCTTTTCCTGTTACTTAGCAAGAAAAACTACCAAGAAATATCCTGTTTTCCTTTTGTTTGGGAATAAGAATCTACTCATAGTGGACACTTACTGGTTTATTTTAACACCAAGCTTGCTTCTCCCTGGCCTAAGTGGATATGACTCGCTATGGGGTCCACTGCTTCCTATTGGCTGCATGGAGGGAAGGAGTCTGGGCCTGAATCTCTCTCGTGTTCCTCATACATGGGTTGAACTAAAGTCTGTTCTGTAATGTGTCAGTTCCAGAGGCATTCTCAGAGAATAAAGCATGTATGAGTGATGCTACCTCAACCCTTAGCCAGGTGCAGGCATAACAAGGGAGACCTGCCTGGGCAATATAGTGAGAATCCCATCTCTATAAGAATTGACAAAAAAAATTAGCCAAGTGCGGTGGCTCACACCTGTAATCCTAGTGATTTTAAGAGGCCAAAGTGGAAGGATCACTTGAGACCAGGAGTTCAAGACCAGACTGGGCAACATGGCAAGACCACCCCCACACACACAAAAAAAATTAAAAATTAGTCAGGGATGGTGACATGTGCCTGTGGTCCCAGCTATTCAGGAGGCAGAGGCAGGAGGATCACTTGAGCCCAGTAGTTCAAGGCTGTAGTAAGCTATGATCTTGCACTGCACTCCAGCCTGTCTGGGTGGCAGTGTGTTCATACACAGTAGACATCGCCAGCGTTCTGTTGGCAGGGATTGCTATCTTTGGTCCTTAAGGATAAACCCAGGAAGGATGCAGGTGCTCAGAGGAACTTCGGGGGTCTTTTTTCCTGCTGGGTCAGTGTTCCTGCCCTTAGAGACAGACCATACTTGTCTTTCCTCGACTGGCAGATAAGGGTCAAGTCCTCATGTCTTTTATAATTCCACATTTAACCTTCAGCTTTTAAAATGAGAAAAATGGGGTCCCTGGTGAGCTCAACTGGAATGTTCCAGGCAAAGGGATGGGTGTAGAATTTTTAGTTCCTAGAAGCTGAGCGTCATGGCAAATCTTAGCTTAGAAGCCATCCTACCCTGACATTCTCAGATGAGAATTTGAGTCTCATGTTAATACAAAAGTATTAATAAGACATAACCATCTTTCTTCTTGCTTCTTCTTACATTTATCTGTCAGTCAATTGGCTATCAGAAAATAGCCTTTGAAGTGCCCATGGAGGGGCTCTTGGTTGGCTGCCGGGGTGGGCATGCTCAGGCCAGGGCAGGACCAGTGATTGGCTGGTTTCTACCATCGGCAGACGCGGTTCTGCTAAGATAACCGCAAATGTGATTACTGGCTGTCAGGTTCTGTTATTTGGAAAGCCAGCCTGTGTAGCAGATGGCTCTGCTGACTGGCTACCAGAAGTTTCCTTTAAATAAGGCTTATCAGCTCTAGCAACACTTTCGAAATACTATTCTCAAGGAAGATGTTTGATTTATAGGTAGCTAGAAATGACCCAGGACAGACGAGTCGTGGGAGGGTGGCCAAAGCATCTCATAAACTTGGAACTAAGGAGCGAAGCCAGCTGCTGAGGGTGATGAATGGGGGTTAGCTGGGGCTGGCAGCCTTCCCAAACCCTCCTCTGCAGTCCTCCTCTCTCGGGCGGCATTAGTCCCCGCAGCACGGAGGCATTACCTGGCTGCTGTGTGGTTTTGAGGTAGCAGTGATATCAACTACATGCTTTAAAAAAAAAAAATGGTGATAATGCTCCATAGCATGGAAAAATTCAAGAAATGACAGCCTAGTGGAGTGAGTTTAAAAAGCCACAGGAAAATAAAGCATAATGCCACCTGAACATATATAGTATTATGATTTTTTTTTTTCTCTGTCTTTAAAAAAGGCTGGTCTGGCTTTGTAGAAGGGTATTTAGATTTTGGAGTGACAGGTCGGCAGCATGTGTCTTCTTTGCATTGGGAGAGCCCATCTCTCCAGGGCAGTAGGGAAAGGCAATTCTCTGTGACGGGCTCTTTCACACCCACAATCGGACTTAACCTGGCCTCATTATGACTCGTGTGGAAAATAAGCGCTTCCTTCTGAGGCGGAAATGCTGAAAGATTGCAAACACACTGGCTATGGCTGAAAGAGGTTCCCTGGAAGAGTCAGTGTCATCTAAGGTGGATGGAATGGATTCTTCTACTCTGCAGCCTGCGTCTCATATGGCAAAGTACAAAACCTGGGATGGATTTTAGACAAAGCTACGGTAATTGGGAGACAAATGTCCAGTATTTTAGCCCTGAAGGAACACTTTTTTTTTTTTTTTTACTTTGGGCTCTGTGAATGCTTCAGATAACAAGTGAGATAGATTTACATATCTTAATTATGGACAAACTACTTTCACATTAAAGTTCATCTCAGTATCTGAACATTACCATGGTCTCAAATAGAATTGACCTCGGCTTCCCACACCTGGCTAAGTTAGGAGACCAGGGTTCTGGTCCCACCCTTGACCACAGCAGAGATCTTTCTCTCTTTCCTTGGTGCTCAGTTTGCTTCTCAGCTTACAGACCTGGGTGACCTTTCAGTCTATACAGCTGCAGTAATAAAATTGGAGACTTCTGCCAAATTTTAGTGGTGTTCATCATTAAAGAGACAGTATACAGGGCACTGTAGCTACCTCTGGGACTATCACGAAGCTTTCATCTCCCTCACTGTCTGTTTGTGGTAAAATTACGTCGCCTTAGCATTTTTCGGGAGTTTGTCAATTCTTTGGGGGCAGAACCCCTGCCTTGTCACTATGTAGCATTGCAGTGAGTACTCAGTATATATTCAGCGAGTAAATGAACCAACAGAAAAATGAGTAACTCGGTGAAAGTTTGCTAAAAATGCTACCTGCAAATGTCAAGGTAACATTTACATTTGATTTGTGTGGAGTTCAGTAATCACACATTTACTTTGTTCTTTGTTATCAACAAAGCAGAATGGTGGTGCTTACTAAGAGAAAAAAAAAAGGGCACAGGCAGTGTGACCCCCACACTCCAGGTTTCACCCTTGCAGAGAAGCTGTGTAGCCCTGGGGGAAGTGCCCCTTGTCTCCCAGCCTCTGCATCTCCCTAACTGCACGGGGGCTAGGATGTCATTCTGACAGATGAATCCCGCCTGGCTCCCACTCTAGAGGCTGGGGGTTCTTGGTTCTTATCAAAGAGGGCTTCTTTATTGAAACTCAAAAGGTAAAATGATTCTGTCCTGAGGACCCCTCCTTACAGTGAGGACATACCAGAGGTAGCACTTTCAAAGCCCTTAAAGTTTGAGTAGCCGGTAGACTGAGGTGTGACCCTGTGATGGTGAAAATCCTGTTAGGGTAGAGGCCACAGAGGGTGGGCAGGTGTGTTTTAAAGTATCCCTTCAAAAAAAATTCACTCTGATTTATTTCATTAAATCTGAATATTAAATTTTAAGCTGTCATAAAGTCCAGATTTCCTAGGCTGTAACTTCTATAACTTCCTTCAAAAGAGAGCTTGCCCAGTTCATTTTTATGCCACTTCCAGTGCCATGAACACAATAGGTACCCCCAAAATAAGATTAAAGTACAGAAAGCTGGCACCTGACAGTCTCTGCCTGCAAATAGCAAATCCCAAAGTAATGCTTCCACCTGGCCTGGCCACCGGCACCTTGTCCAGCAACAGCCTGGAGCAAGCCGTGGCATTTCTAGGCCTAGAGAAGGTCATGGAAGCATATGCTGTGATTAGGGGACATTGTAGTTTCCCTTCTGAAACTTTTCATCAAGGAAACTCTGGAACAATACATCTGTGTTTAAGACAGCATGAGGAACTGATAAATTGATCAGCGGTGTCTAAATATTGTGTGGCCTCAGATAGCATCTAAGACTGGTATCTGTCAGCCCACCAGGTAGGAAGTGGGGGATTTGATGGAAGTTCAGTTTTCAGTATTAATGGTGAATGTTTAGCATGTACACAGAATGCCTGGCACATAGGATTTTAACCAATTTAGTCTTCACAGGAATGCTGAAAGTTTGGGAGCTTTCATCAGCACCCCTGTTTTACAGGTGGACAAGCAGGTGATTTGTCAGTGGACAGTCCTGGCTTGGGCAGGCAGTGTTCTTGCCCTTAACAGCAGTATTCTCCTGTCTGCTGTCAAGGGGAGCAAGTGCTTACCTCTAAGGAATCTTTCCCCACACATTGGTAAAATAACCCTACAAGATTATTTTAGAAGCTTTGCACAGAGGCAGTATTGTAACCATGGAGGTTCATCTGGGGTGAGATTATTGCTAATTTAAAATGAAAACAATAAAGACAGAATTATTTTAGGAGACAGGCCACACAAGACTGTGGCCGTTCGCCGGGAGGGCATCGGTGTGAACCGCACCCACCCCTTGCAGTCACATCTCTTTGTTCTTGTCTTCCTGGAAGCCCACTTGTTCCTAGGTGAGGTCAGGGGTAACAGGTACCAAAGATACTTTGTTTTCAAGTCCCTTGAATTGCATCTTCGAGGCTGCATGGTGAGGAAAGATGCCTCACATAAACACGCAACAGGTGAGAGATGCCCCTCGTTTTGTTTTTGTAGGCCAAGTCCTGGAGTGTGGTGGGTTTATAGTGCAGGCTGGTGCTGGGCTAGGCCCCCGGAGGCTCCGGTCCGCGCTGCGCCGATCCATTCCGGCGCTTGGGCCTGCCCGCCGCCGCGCTCGCCACCGCCGCCGCGCTCCCGGGACTCGACCAGCCCGGCTGGGCGCGCGGCCCGAGGTCCCTGCACGTCGGCCCCCGCCGCCCGCCCCGCCCCGGCGCGCGTTTCCATTTTAAACCTCCGCCCGCCGCCCGCCACCCCTCGGCCGCAGCCGGCGCAGCTGCCCGCGCGTCCCGGGGCCCAGGGAGTGGCGGAGGCTGCGGAACCGCCAAGCCGTGCAGCCGGGGCGGGAGGATGCGCACGGGCCCCGCGCCGTAGACAATGAAGCCGCGGGCGCCGCCGCCCGCCCTGGGTCCTGCGCACCGCGGCCGCACCTGCCGGCGAGAGCGCCCTCGCGCCTGACCAGCCGCCCCGCCTGGCACCCGCCGGCCCATGGCTCGGCGCCCCGGGCCCGGACCCCGGCACTCGGGCGGCGCGGCGCACGGGCCGGCGGGTGCCAGAGGCGCCGTCCCCGCAGCCTGAGCGCGGCCCTCTCGGCGACCGGGGGGGCGTGGGCCACACTCCTGGCCCGCCCGCCCTCCCCGCCTGGTCCCGCGCCCCGGCCCGCGGCCTCGCTGGATGCGGCGGGGCCCCAGCGCGCGAGCGACATGTACTTGTTGGACGGCAGCGGCGAGCCCGCGTCGCCCCCTGCGGACGCGATGCCGCGCGGGACGCCTCCCAGAAAGACGGTCTACCGCATCTCCGTCACCATGGTCAGGAAGGAGCAGCTGGCCGCGCCTGGCCCTGGTGGCCCCGACCCGCGCCCGGCTCGGCGGACTCGGCCCGCGCGCTCCCCGGACCCGCCCGGGCGGCTGGAGGAGGAGGCCGAGGATGCAGAGGGAGCCGAGGATCCGGAGGGGGCCGAGGACCCGGAGGGCCGCCGGCTGCGCGCCTGGGACTTCCGCACCTTCCGCACCCGCAGCACCGGGCAGCTGGAGCTGGGGCGACTCCGGCCGTGCGCACGCGGCCTGGAGCCCGCGGACCTGGCCGGCAGCGCCCCGGCAGAGGAGGAGGGACGCGGCTCGCCAGCGCTCGGCAGTCCGAACATGGAGGGGGCACGGGCCGCGCCCCTGCGGCGGAGCCTGAGCTTCAGGCACTGGAGCGGGCCCGACGCGCCGCGGGGCCGGGCGCTGGGCGGCGAGAGGCGCCACAGCAGCTCCGGGAGCCTGGCCTGGGCGCCTGACGACGAGGCCGCGGCCGGCGCCACCCTGGAGCCCGCGGCTGCCGCGCAGCCCACCTCGGAGAAGCGTAACACCCTGGACGTGGGCGAGGTGCTTAGCAAGAACGATGCGCTCTCGGACCTGGAGCGCTGGGAGCGCAGCAAGAGCAAGAATCGCACGCTGGACAACAGCGACCTGCAGCGGCTTGAGCGCGCGCGGGCGGCGGCCGGGCACGGCGCGGCCTCGGAGCACCGGCTGCTGCGCTTCTTCAGCGGCATTTTCGCACGCAGGGACGGTGGCCCGAGCGGCGGGCCCTCCCCACGGAGCGGAGCCTCGCGGCCGCGCGGCTACTTCAGCCTGCGGCGGCCCCCGGCCGAGACGCACTCGTCCAGCGCCGAGAGCATCGACGGCTCCCCGCGCAGAGGTGGGCAGCGTGGCCGCGGGTACCAGGGCGGGAAGGGGCGCGTGGTGGAGACTGGCCGGCTCCACCGCGGCTACGGGACCCTCCTTCACGGGTCGGGAGCCAGCACGTGGCCTTGAAGGATGCGAATTCGCGTACTGCGGTTTTCCCCAGTAGGTCGCAGCGGTCCTGGGTTTTCCAGCTGCTTCTGCACCTGGCTGTGCGTGCTGGTGCCGCTCGGGGTCCACCACCTCCATCAAGGCGAGCTTGACCGGAGAGAGGTCGCCCTGCCATGCGGTGCCAGCCTCCTTCTCGTGCTGGCTTGGCCTTCTGCGGGAGCGGGTCCTGAGCTGGCTGCCCGCGACACCTGTGGGGCCGCCCCAGGGAGCCGAGGCGCGCCAGCTTCCGCCGCACAGGTGTAGCTGCCTGGGTAGAAGCCGGCATTCATCCTGGCGCCCCTCCCTGCCTCGAGTCTCCCTGTTGGTGCTACCATCTGTGAATACTGTGGTGTGGCCTCAGCTGACTCCCTGGCCCTCGGTATTGATCTGGCTTTAAAGACACTTCGCTACAGTGGGGGGCCCGTGGCGGGACAGAGGCCTCTCTTGCTATGGCTTCCCTGCCAGGTGGCTTCTAAATGGGGAGAGTGAGTCTGAGACCGGATTCTGTTTCCTAATAATGCAGGCTAGAAAAGGGGCAGGACAATCGCAGCCCTGTGGCCTTTCCTGAAACCTCACGTCTCTGTTCCCTTCAGAGGACCTTGCAGGGAGGGTTCCCCAGCCAGATCTGTTATTCCACTGCAGGAATCGGTTAACCTTTTGGTAGCATTTGGGGGTCAGAGCCTCCAGAAACCTCGAAACATAGACTCCATCAACTGCGCGTCACCCAGAGGGGAGGTCGGGGCAGAAGGTGGGGCTAGATTGCTACACCCTATTCTCGTGGGAGGGAGATGTATGCCTGAAGCTATTGTGGTCACGGACATGTGGCCATGCATTTACCACCAAAAAAGTTACTCATCCTATCTCTTACCTGAATTACTTAACTTGGCTGGTACAGATAAAGGTAGTTGGAGAGTGGGCTTTTGATTAGCAGCTCAGACTGCTGTGTAACTTAACCTCTGGAGAGAGTATTCATCCCAAGTGGACTTAACAGGTCGGCTGACTGCCCCTAGAGTCTATATTAAAACCAACCAATGCAAAGAAGTGACTGTCCTTATTGAAGTATCTTTAAGGTAAAGTGAAGATAAAATGGTCATGCTTTAATATGCTTCTGATGATCCTCCAAATGTGATAGAGGATGGTTGAAACCAAGCAGTTGCGTGTGCAGTGATGTTAAAATCTGACCTGTTTCACTAGGAAGAATACACGGTTGCCCGTTGCCACACTTAGTGTTTAGCTTGCCATGGCACATCTTGTTTTAACTTCCCTTGGAGCACTTATGTTAGAAGGCACTGTATTTTACTCCAACCATTATCTCACCCCTTCATGCATTCTCTTAAAATATTAAGAAGTGTTGCATGTTATTTTGTTAAAAGAATGGTTTGCACGGGCCAGGCGTGGTAGCTCACACCTGTAATCCCAGCACTTTGGGAGGCCGAGGCAGGCGGTTCACGAGGTCACAAGATGGAGATCATCCTGGCTAACACGGTGAAACCCCGTCTCTAATAAAATAAAAATAAAATAAAAAAATTAGCCGGGTGTGGTGGCGTGCATCTGTAGCTCCAGCTACTTGGGAGACTGAGGCAGGAGAACCACTTGAGCCTGGGAGGCAGAGGTTGCAATGAGCAGAGATCCTGCCACCACTCCAGCCTGGGCCACAGAGCAAGGCAACATCTGAAAAAAAATAAATAATTGATTTGCACGAAGTTGCTCCTGTCATCATCATTGGCATTCAGAGGAAGTTCAGGTCTGAAGGTCCCAGTTCTCTAATAGCAGGCTTGCATCTTTGTTCTGTGGACTTTGAAGAAAACAGTAATTAGCTGCCTGGGTTCCAGACAAGTTTGTATCACAGAGGGAGAAAGAGAAACGCACAGACATGCTTTAGAGAGAACGCATTTCATCGTGGTCTCTCTTGATACAAGTTAAAAGCATTTGGGGTTTGGGTATTTCCTCTCTGGTCAAATGGGTTGATAGTAGATTTGGAGTAGTAAGAGTGTGAAGTGTGTTGGAATGTTTAGAGTAATGCTCAGTTTGTCCTTGTGGTCAGTCCTTCTCTGGGTGGAATTACTTTGGTCTGAGACCTAACATTACTAAGCATTGTGGGTTGTATAGAAAAATGGAAATTTAATGAACTGCATTCCAGTGCACATAGTCAGAACTCTGGGCCTCACTTTATTCTGAACTTCTAGGTAATCACATGCTCAGAGAAGTTACATCTTTCACCTGTATAAATTCTTTGCCTTTGACTAAAATGTCTGAAATGTCAGTATTCTCAGGATCTTAGTGATGCCAGTGTCTGTTACAGGTAAAAGGTGCAGCCCCCCACAGGTATCACAACTTCTCATTTTATCATACTTCCCCAGTCTTTACACATTTGCTACCTATGACATAAATTCAGAATTCAGATGCTATTTAAATAAGATTTTGAATTTAGGTTAGAGTCTCTGTGGTAACAGTCAGTTACAATAGAGCCCAAGCTCAGTTTCCCTGTAAATGTCCATAGGGGGTAGGTCCCCAAATCACTGGGTCCAGGTGGGACTCAGAAATTTTGGATTTCAGGAAGGTAAAATGGTGTGTGTTATAGAACACTACCTGTGAGGTTGGGTGGCACCCTGTAATCACACACTAGTATTTTGCAGCAAAGCCTGAGATATCCACACTCCGTGAAATAGTGATTAAAAATAGCCTCATGACAGTCAGACTCTGGTTTTGCCACCAAAATAATTTGGCAACCATGTATGAAAATAAGTTCTATTCTGAGACCTTTTTAGATTTCAGATTGAGAAACTATGGTAGATCTGTAACATGCTAAGCATCATGAGAAGCACCAGTGGCTTTTTCTAAATCTGGGCCATAATGTTTTAAAATTTGGAGTCCTTGAAAATACAAAGGAAATTAGGGGTGACATCAGTTGGTGCAGGTTTTCCTTCTGTTAGAATCTTTTCATCACCTTTAAAACAGCTATTAAATGTTTGAATTGGCTACAGGAAACTGAAGACTAAGTAATCATTACATTAAGGTAGTCTATGTGGCTTCTTGGAGTTAAATGCTTAGGCTCTGGCAAGGTATTTCCATTAACACAGGGAAGCAAGATGGCTAGAGTCTTATTTTAAAGCACACACAGGCTCCTACATACGTGTGCCTTTCATCTGCTTGTATTCTTCACTCAAGACATTAAGGATGAAAGGATTGGAACCACCTACCTTTGTAGGATGATTCCCTGTACTCTCTGATCCTTGTTGGAACTTATCTATTTAGGCTCTTCCCGGTTCTTCCTCCTAACGCAGAACAGTTGCTTCCCCAAGTTCCGGGCTGCTCCCTCTCTGTAAGGCTGGCAACTGATAGCAGCGAGCCAGCAGACATTCCAGAAAGACCCTGTGTCAGATCAAGGGCAGTTTCGTGTTACCTGATACATATGTATTAGGACAGAGTCCATTGACACAGGTATAATTTAATACAAGAAAAGATCAAATAATAAATGATTAATGACGTTGTAAAGTGTCCCCTTGCAGCGCATGCTCTCTGCATCCCACTGGATGCTGTCTGGGCCGGCCTTGGAACCAGCGGCTGGGTGAGTGAAGCCCACACTAGCTATGCCCATCCAGAGCATTCGGTGTCTTTATGCTCTCGTGCTGTCTGGGAGGATTGATTACAGTAATAAAGTGATTCATTGATACCTCTTACTGAGGTTAGCTTTTTAAATTAGTAATTTACAACTGATTTTTGACAGCACATTTTATGAGTGGCTTTGTTCTTTAATTTCTTATTCCATTGATTTATATCACTCAATTACTGTAGGGTGATAGACTGTTTTGTTTGTTTTTCTTTTTGAGATGGAGTCTTGCTCTGTCGCCAGGCTGGAGGGCAGTGGCACAATCTCGGCTCACTGCAACCCGCCTCCTGGGTTTAAGAGATTCTCCTGTCTGAGCCTCCCGAGTAGCTGGGACTACAGGCACGAACCACCATGCCCAACTAATTTTTGTATTTTTAGTTGTGACGGGGTTTCACTATGTTGGCCAGGCTGGTCTCGATCTCTTGACCTCAGGTTCTGCCCGCCTTGGCCTCCCAAAGTGTTGGGATTCCAGGCATGAGCCACCACGCCCAGCCTGCTTTTTAAATTAACCACCTTGAGTGGAGAAAGTGACACAGCAATTAAAACTACTGAAACAACTTGATACATTTTGATTTTTAAGTTTATTAATGAAAAGGACATTTACTTGAAAAGCAACTATGTAATTTAGTGTTTCTCATTTGAAACATTTTGAACAGATTACAGTCTTCTGTTATTAGACTTGATTATCTACAGTCTTTTGTTGTTATAATTGAACATTCCTAGATAGAGTTTGCTTGCTTTTTGTAAATGACTCCAGAGAGCAATTTAGGAAACTCCTCATTATTTTTTGCTTAGGGCTAACATTGTTCTCCTGGATACAGAGCAGTTGTACTTGGGGAACAAGGAAGAGCTGCTCTGAAGGTCAGCCAGGAACCTTCTAAGCCACCACTGTGGGCTGTGTCTTACTGTGTTGATTTCCTTAGCTTGGAGGCTGAGTTTCAGCACAGGTCACCTGTAAACATTTTTCTCTTTGATGACCTGGGCTGGAACATCCTGCCACCTGGGCAGTGCTCAAAAGTACATCTGCTCCAGAGGTCTTAGAGTTGTAACAGTCACATTGCGGCAGATTGTTGGGTTATATGATGAACAATTACCTTTTGTTTGGAGCAGTAAGACCCAATTATATAGCACCAGTAGTGGTGTTTTTGTTGTTGTGTTGTTTTGTTTTTGAGATGGAGTTTCGCTCTTATTGCCCAGGCTGGAGTACAGTAGTGTGATCTAGGCTCACTGCAACCTCTGCCTCCCGGGTTCAAACGATTCTCCTGCCTCAGCTTCCTGAGTAGCTGTGATTACAGGCACCCACTACCACCCCTGGCTAATTTTTGTATTTTTGGTAGAGATGGTGTTTTACCATGTTGGCCAGGCTGGTCTCTAACTGCTGACCTCATGGTCCTCCTGCCTTGGCCTCCCAAAGTGCTAGAATTACAGGCGTGAGCCACTGGGCCTGGCCTTTTTAAAGTAATCTTATATCATTCTAATGCATTAATAAACATTGCGTTTCTACGGTGTGTTCTGCATTTACTAGGCAGCGGGAGCTGGGGCTAACTAGAGCACAGCTCCTGTCTTCTGAGGTCAGTAGCATATTGGAGGAGATGGAAAAGATTGAATCACAGCCTCATGGGATACTGGAGGGAAGATATGACTGTACTTCTCTGCACAGCCTATCTCCATTGGAGCACTAGTCCCAGAGTGTAAATGCCTGCCACTTTTTTTTTTCTTTTGGCTGTTATAACAAAATACATGCCTGCCACTTCTAACGAGTGAGTCCTTCCTGGGCATGAAGCATGTATCATTTCTCTGTATACTGCAGAGTTATAGGCGCTGTGCTTGGCACATAGATTTTAGTAAACATTTGCCTGGGACTACAGACGTGCATCACCATGCCCAGCTAATTTTTGTGGGAGGAACTAATGAGGGAACTAGGAGAGAGAGTGAATTGAATGTCCTTGAGTTAAGGGATGGAGTTAATGAAGGCCTCACAGAGGTGTAAATGAGCTGGATCTTGCAGAGTTTGTAGGAGTTTCCTAGCAGGGAAGACTTCACCAGCAAGGTGGTTGGGATTTTTGTAGTTAATTGCTAAGGACTTATTCCTGTTCCCCAGATCGTTATAACTAATGCTCACATTAGGCATAAAACAGGATGTTACTATTTCTATCATGAGCTTTGTTTGTTTTTGTTACTA
The DNA here is from genome assembly GCF_030222135.1 of Aotus nancymaae. Classification (NCBI taxonomy): domain Eukaryota; kingdom Metazoa; phylum Chordata; class Mammalia; order Primates; family Aotidae; genus Aotus; species Aotus nancymaae. The sequence goes on from NW_026988444.1 coordinate 969,633, forward strand.
TTTCTATAATGAGCGTTGTTTGGTTTTTTTGAAAAATATTTTTGGTATGTGGTTTTTGTTTCTGATAGGAATTCTCCTTCAGGCTATTGTCAATTTGTTTTCCTATAATGATTTGAAACAATTATATTAACTTAAAATGATGTCACAGTGAGTAAAATAATGAAAGAAGTTTTATTTATTGAGGGTCGTCTGGTGATGAGATAAGTGCGTACCGCTACACTCACGTTGCCGGGTGATTAAGAACAGAATTGGTATTAAGGTCAACAGATTAGCAAAAAGGGGGGAGATTATTGTCTTTTCATTGTTTTGAAAGAAGTACCATCTGCCCATGATCGTTTTGATTTAGGTTTTGTTCAGCCCAAATTAGAATCCGCTGGGGTGTCGATGTTTCCTTGTTTGTTGGTGATAGCTGGAGAACTGTTTCTCATTGTGGATACATGCATTCACCTTTGCTAGTTCTCTTTTCTCCTGTTAAGACATTATTGTAGCTGCTCCTATAATTTCCTTTAGCTAGTTTTAATTCAAAGATGGATCTTGGCCCTTTGTTTTCTTGTAATCTTTGGTTGTTTTCGTTTTCCTAATTGATTTTTAATCGTCACTAACAGCGCTGAAGACTCAGAAAGCTCGCCAGACAGTACGCTTCCCTGGGTCAGAAGATGGGAGTGCTCTGCTCTCTCATTCAGTACCAGGGCGTACCAGTGAGAGGCTTGTGAAGGGATTGTTTCGGCCTCTCCTTATCCCACAAATGAAGATAATTTTTATGAGGTGCATTTTGGTCTTTGAGAGGGGAGGGTAAAATGATGGTTGCTTTCCTATACTGTCTTTTGTTGGAAATGGTTAAAATGTTTTGAATCTGTTTCTGGTGTGATTGTGAGGTCCAAGCTTTCACATGACATCGTGTGCTGGCTGTTTTGGTCAACACACAGGAACGCTCCTTTATTCTCTGTGCGGCCTTCGGGGGCATCGTTTGAGTGGATGGTCATTTGTTTGAGATGATTGTCAAGGGAATCTTGTGTTCCCTCTGATTCTCTGTGCCTGTCATTGCAAGGGCTTCTTTGAGCTGGTCTGCTGACTGTCAGGCACTTGAGATTGACTCAGTGAACAATGCTGCCAGCCTTTCTGACGCAGCCCCTGCCCTCTCTGACTCTTACGCAGGATCAGAATCACTCCGGTATGAACTCTCTTGGTGGGGGTGAGGGAGAGAGGAATATTTATCCAGTTTCTGCCTTTCTGCCCCCTTACCTCTGTACAAAAAAAAAAAAAAAAAAGCCAAACCAGTTGTTCTGTGAAATACATGAAGCAGGATGCGTATTTGTGACTTGCTTCCCTGTACTGTCAGCGCGGCAGCGTTACGAGTGGGCGCTGGTGGGCCTGCGTGGTGCCGGCTTTTTCTCCTCTGGTGCCAATGAGGCCCGTTGACAGATCCAGGATACTTGGATATCTCACTCTGCCGGTTATTTCAGTTGCCAAACTAGAATCCCAACCTTCTGAGAGTCTGTTCTCTTTTGGATTTGTTCGAAGATGTCTGCTCTGCTCTCCTGATCTGGTTCATAGAACGCTCAGGAAGCCAAATTCATTGAAGACACTGTGGATGTGTAATTTGGAAGAGGAGACTGGAGCATGGAGGCTTCGCTCCTAGCACTAGAGAAACAGACATAGAAAAGACAGTATGTAGCACTGGTTAATGAAACTTAAAGGAAAATGGATTTGGGCTCAGAATTAGGGAGTCATTTCTCACAAGCATAGCCATTCCACTTTGGAAGAAGCTGGCTGCTTCTACCACTGGAGGCGTCCAGACTCAGGCTGGCCAGGGAATGTCAGGACGGGCGCTGTGTGTGTTGTCTGGGGTGGAAGGGGTGGTCTTCAAGTCCCATCCTAGTTTTCAAGCTCTAGAGTTCTTTCAGGATCTAAGATTTGATTTTTGTACCTGGTCTTCTCTCGGGGTAGTTTTCTACCAGATTTAAAGGAAGGTATTTGTCTGGAGTTTCTTTGGACTGTCGTGCCTGCCTGCCTGCCTCCCGCCTCCACCTTGGGATCCTGGTGTATTCTGCTGGCCGACCTGAGATGCAGTAAGAGTTCTGCCTGCCAGCTGCAAGGTGCTGGGTGGAAAGTCCCTGCCCCCACTCTCCCTCTCCCGCCTGCCAGCCCCGCAGTAGTGCTGCCTGGGCTCCTGTTTGGCCTTAAAGCTCCTCTGGGTACCAATGCCATTTGTCTTCTGGGTATCCGGGTGCTGAGTGGTGGCTGGGCATGATCTTAATCGGATTCTCCCTGTACACAGCCTTGACTCAAAAACTGATTTCAGGTGTGTAGATAATACAATGATGGTGGCAAGGAAGAAAGAATGTTTTTCTGTTTCTTGTTGGAACACATTTAAGTGGCCACCTGGAGAAAGCAGAGTGTCTTGATTCCGTGGGGTGGGTTTAGTTTTGACAGCAATACTTTGGTTAGTGAGGTGATTCTGACTAGTCATCTCCATCCCTGAGCCCTGCCTACCTCGTGCCAGCCAACAGATGTGTCACCGTGCAGCTCAGCACCATATGTTTCTTTGCTTTACTCCATTTACCTATAATACGGGGTTTGCAAAAGGCCTAAAAATAGGAACATCGTGTATGTCGCTGTATTTGCATTTATAATTACGATATGAGCTATACATTTGCCCAGGTGGGTTTCTTTTATCCCGGAGCTACAAGTATAAGCTAACCTTGTATTTTGTTTTCACTGCTTTTTCCTGTATTTTCTCATGATCTTTAGTTTAACTACTTCTTTTAAAATTATTGATCACTGTTACCTTAAAATTATAAATGGGGAGAATAGAGTTCTCTTTTTTCCTTTGGCTTAATCCCCCTCCCACCCCTTTTATTCATAGAACTGGAGGAGTAACGATTATTGGTAGCATATGGATTCGTCTCATTCCTGGTACTAGCCAAATATGTGTTTATTTTGGAAAGCTAGTCTGAGTGCTGCGTCCCGACGTTACCTTTCATAATCCCTTTTGTGCCTTCTCCCTGAGGGTTGGCACCAGAGAGCATTGCCTGGAAAGCAGAGTCATATGTGCTCTTGAGATTTTAGAGAATAATGATAGATAGTCGTTGTTGGGCACGGCTTTCAGTCTTCAGAGTAAGAAAGCGCTGACACAATATATTTATCAGGTTTGTTCAGTGGAGTGTACTAAAGGTCATTTGTTGAATTCCATATTTTCCAATATTTAGGTTTCTAATATAATGATGCAAATGGTGTTACTTGGATCTGTGTAGTACTGAAGCTGACATTTTGACTGTCATTTGTAAGTAACGTATGACTACTGTGGATAAAAAACACCCTGGCTTAATCATTGAAGATAATGTTATAAACTCAGATAATGTCACAAACTGTAGTGCCAGCAAGCAACTGTAGTAAGAGGAAATTCAGCTTTATATGGAAGAGATCGGGGCACAGGGAGCCAGCCCCATGACTGTCCTTCCTCGCAGCTACCCATGTCTTGCGACTGAACAGTGGTAATTAAATATATATTCATAGAAGATTGATAAGATCTGCTTTGTCCATGGAAATAAGCTAAATTATTAAGAATTCAAGGATGTTTGGCCAGGATTTGGGCTTTGGTTTGGCTGCGGGAGAAGTGTTGGGCCTGAGTCCATGTGGGGTGGGACAGGGCAGGACTTGAGTGTGAATGCTGGTGTCCACAGGGGTCGGGGCCCCTGCAGCCCCTTCTGGAAGCTGGGACTTGGGAAGTGCCCTTGTGATCATTTGGGCCAGTCTCAGGTGACTTGATGTGTGATCCTCCCATCTCTGTTCTGTGGCTCTTTGTGGGCCTGGGGAAGGGGTCCCAGGCAGCTTCTTGAAGCCATGTAGGGAGGCACTGAGGGCAGAAGGCTGGCTTCTCCTGGCATCTTGTCCTTAGAGGGGAGCAGGTGACATCCATTTTGGCTGGTGCCGACAGTGGTGAGGGTACCTGCATACGTGTGTGCAGCTGGCTGTACCTGCCAGGAGCTTCCGGGCGTGGGTCTCCTGCCCAAGCTTCTCCTTGTTGGGAATGATGTCCTTATACAGATCCTTACCTTCAGGCCTCACCAGAAGCACCTGGCCTGGAGGGCGGAGAGTGGCTGCCAGCCCTCAGAGGCTCAGCTGAGTCCCACTCCACACTTCCTGGGCCAGCTTACCCCTCTGAACACCTGAGCTGACACTGGGACCGTGAACCCAGACAGGATGACCGAGCTCACAGCTGCAGTTCAGGATGCAGCCAGCTGTGTTTTTCCTACTTCCTCTCAGCTGGGCAGTTCACTGGGCTCTGAGAATTTTAGCCCTTTTGTCACTGCCTTCCTACGTGGCTCCCAAGGAGGAAGCAGGTGCTGGAGCGGAAGAGGGATTCCTGCAAACCTAGTGCTCTGTCCTGCCACCTTGACTCCAGCTGGTGAACCACCGGCTCTCCTCCCTTCCCCCAACATAGCCGACACGTGGACAGCCAGACACATGCAGAGCCATTATTTTTTTCAAAGACCTGTTAAAGTTTAAAGGCTTTGGGCCAGGTGAGATGGCTTACCCCTGTAATTCCAGCACTTTCTGAAGCCAAGGCAGGTGGATCACGAGGTCAGGAGTTCAAGACCAGCCTGACCAACGTGGTGAAACCCCGTCTCTACTAAAAATACAAAAATTAGCCAGCCGTGGTGGTGCGTGCCTGTAATCCCAGCTACTTGGGAGGTTGAGGCAGGAGAATCACTTGAACCCAGAATGCCGAGGTTGCAGTGAGCTGAGATCGCACCATTGCACTCCAGCCTGGGCAACAGAGTGAGACTCCATCTCAAAAAAACAAAAAACGTTTAAAGGCTTTGTTCACTCATTCTTGAGACTTAGATTTCAAGTTCACAAATAAATGTGGAGTACAGTATGCACCTGAAAATATAATATAGTTTTAATTTTCATATGCACAGTTAGCATTGACCAGTACTTACTAAATAACATGCACTTAGGACTCTAATTGACTTATAAAAGTAGATTAATAGATCAGTAGGTGGGAATTACAGTATTGGGGCAATTTGTTGTTTTCCATGTGTGCATACCTTCAGTCCTGTAAAGGGTCTAATTTACTTTGCCTATTTTATAACGTGTTATAAAACGCTATGGTACTGTTTTACTGTTTTTTTGTTGGTTTGTTTTAATATAGAAATAACAATGCATACATTGTGGACTCCTCCTTTCAAGCTGGGTATTTCTTTTTTGTTGTTGTTTGAGACAGAGTCTCGCTCCGTCGCCAGGCACCAGGCTGGAGTGCAGTGGTGCAATCTCAGCACTGCAACCTCCACCTCCTGGGTTCAAGCAATTCTTCTGCCTCAGCCTCCCGAGTAGCTGGGACTACAGGCGCTCACCACCATGCCCAGCTAATTTTTGTATTTTTAGTAGAGATGGGGTTTCACCATGCTGGCTAGGATGGTCTCGATCTCTTGACCTCGTGATTCTCCCAAAGTGCTGGGATTACAGGCATGAGCCACCGCACCCGGCCTCAAGCTGGGTATTTCATTATTACCCTGAACTAGCTTGCTGTCCAAGAATAAGGCATCTGGAGCCAGGACTCTGTTTTCGGGGATTTTGTTTTGTATTGTTTCGTTCGAGAAGGAATCTCGCTCTGTTGACCAGGCTGGAGTACGGTGGTGCAGTCTCAGCTCACTGCAACCTCTGCCCCTGGGTTCAAGAGATTCTGCTGCCTCAGCCTCCTGAGTAGCTGGGATTACAGGGGCGTGCCACCGTGCCTGGCTAATGTTTTTATATTTTTAGTAGAGATGTTGGAAGAGAAGGTGGGGAGGGGGCTTCCAATTTTTTTTTAAATTTCTGATTAGCCTTTCCAAAGGAGGCAATCAGATACGCATTTATCTCAGTGAGCAGAGGGATGACTTTGAGTAGAGTGGGAGGCAGGCTTGTACTAAGCAGTTTCCAGCTTGAATTTTCCCTTTAGCTTAGTGATTTGGGGGCCTAAGATTCTTTTTTTTCCACAGGTCTTTTTAGGAGTTTTAAAGATATATTTCATCTGGTAAAGCTGAAGTCCCGCCAAGTAGTAGCTGATGTAGACTAAGCCTCCTGCTTTACAGGGTACCCGCTGGGAGGGAGGAGGTGCTGGACAGGGTGAATATATGGGCAGATTTGTTCAGGAGTTTACCTTTGTTCTGGGTGTGGGAAGGCATAGCTTCTATATTGGAATTCTTTGTCTCCCACAATAAAAATTCTAACGTTACTTATACTGTACTGTGAGGATTAAAATCATACAATTGTAGTCAAACCCAGGTATGAGTGATGAGTGTGAGCTTGGACACTGCTGACAGATTAAAATTTGACATCCAAATTCTGGTTCCAAGGAAGGATTGTTGTGTTTTGTTTTTTTTTTTTTTTTTGAGCTAGGGTCTGTCTCTGAAGTCCAGGTCAGAGTGCAGTGGCATGATCATGACTCACAACAGCCATGACCTCCTGGGCTTAAGCAGTCTTCCCACCTCAGCCACTCAACAAGTTGAGACCACAGACACGTGCTGTCAGGCCCAGCTAATTAAAATTATTGATTGATCCAGATGAGGTCCTACTGTGTTGCCTAGGCTGGTCTCAGACCCTTGAGCTTAAGTGAACCTCCTGCCTCTGCCTACCAAAGTGCTGGGATTACAGACCTGAGCAAGCCACTATGCCTGGCCTATGAAGATTTTTTTTTTTTTTTGAGATGGACTTTCACTCTTGTTGCTCAGCTCAGGCTAGAGTGCAATGGCACGACACGATCTCACCTCTGTAGGAAGGCTTTTTGAATAATCATATTCCTCATTCTCTTTCCACTCAACCCTGATGAACCTTGCTGGACTTGATTATATGTGAGATTGCTCACTTGACATGCAGGTTGCAGATCGGGGGTAGGCAGGGACTGATAACAGTCCCACTTGGCCTCAGTTTTCTCGTGTGTCCAGTGAAGGGATGTACCCTGGCTCTAAAAGTAAACATTCTCAGGAGAAGAATCTGGGCATTTGCTATCAAACGGATTCCCCTTCTTAAGGCAGTTAATTTTCCACACCACAGAAGATGTTTGTGACATTTCCCATTTCTTTAAAGTCGAAGATAGATATTGATCCCTTGGAAGGAGATTAAGTTCTCTGGTTCCATCTGGTGTAATGATTTCAGTTTTATTGTTCAGGTGGCGAGTGCTAACCCAAACCTTTCACATACAGGAATGTCATCCCATGTAGACCTTTGAGTCCAAATTTCATTTGTAGTTGACCTTTGGAGGTGACAGTCCAATTTGTGTAAATTGTAATAGCCCTTCATCTTAGAGACCAGTTTAAAGTTCATTTTAAGTGAGTTTCCAAACAGATACATTGGATGTATATCAGTTTAATTTGATAATCATGCAGATAAAAATGTATTACATGAGGACCAGTGTTTGAAAGATCATTTACATGACCTGATGAATTTTCATTTTGTCCGTTTCCAAAATACACAGGAATGCCACCTTCATTCAGATCAGACTTACCTTCCTTTGCAGGATGTGCCCAGAGATTTATTTACGACATTAGCTTCAATGAGGAAGGTCAGATAATTTAAGTCATTAGGCATCTCTTAAGGGCAAAGTACATGTTACTGAGGAATCTGGGTGCTCTGGTAGAAGGATGTGTTCCTGGATTTTTCTTTTTTATGTTTTTGGATTTTTCTTCTCAATCTCTGCCCTTTGAACTTTTTTTTTTTTTCCGTTGAGACAGAGTCTCACTCTCTCACGCAGGCTGGAGTGCAGTGGCGCGATCTCCTGCTCACTGCAGCCTCTGCCTCTCGGGTTCAAGCGGTTCTCCTGCCTCAGCCTCCAGAGTAGCTGGGATTACAGGCATGCACCACCATGCCCAGCTAATTTTTGTATTTTTAGTAGAGACGGGGTTTCACCATGTTGGCCAGGCTTGTCTCAAACTTCTGACCTTAAGTGATCTGCCCACCTCGGCCTCTCAAAGTGCTGGGATTACAGGTGTAAGCCACCGCGCCTGGCCTTCCCCTCTGATCATGAACCTCTTTTCTACTCTTGCCGGGCTGTAGATGGGTGGGGGTGTCAGTATTTTAGGTGTGTGACCTCTTCTTTTGCTCACTGGTGTTTGGGGTCTGTGGTGTCTGTCTGGGGAGCAGGTGTGTGCAGGAACGAGTCTGCACTCTTCACTCTTCCTTTCCCGGCATTTTTTTTTTTCGTTCTCTCTGGAAGGTCATGAGGGTCCCCTCCACTCCCTCACCTCCCACATTTCCAGCCCCTCTACTTCAGACAGACTGCCAGAACTTTCTGCCTCTCTTGGGGTACTTAGGATACCCTGCAGATGTAAGCTGCTTTCAGAAAAAGCCAGGTCCCACCACATAAAACCGCAGGCCCTGCTAGAATCTGTTGTATGCCACATCTCCAGTTTTAGGTGGGTGGGAAGTGGGAATTGGCATTTTGTTTTTTTGTTTAGATTTTCGTCATAACCACGTGTGCGTACCCGTTAAGACTAGACAAGGGAGTCGCCGCTGCTGAAAGAAAAGTCATTGTTTATTCATTTTGCATTGGAGGAAGTGAGCATTGGGGGCTTCCGTGACAGCTTGGGGGAGCAGGAGAGTAAATAGCAGGGCTAGGTGTGCGTCCCCTCCTCCTGCCCCTCATTCACCAGCCAGTGCTATTTGAGGGCTAGAACCAACTGTGCTGTGTCTCGACTGGGTTTGTTGCTGTGTCACGATAATGCAATTGCAGCAGCCACGCCTTCGTAACGTTTGCCAAGCTGGGTACTGTTGGGAGCACTTTGCGTGCATTTGTGCAGTGATTCCAGCAACAGCCCTGTGCGGTAGATTATTGTCCTGTAGATCTATAGGATTGATTGGTTATCTGTAGGAGACATCTACATGGATATACATACTTATAGAGCAATGAAGAAATGAGCCCAAGATTACCCCATCACTTAGGGGCTTCAGCGCTCCTGCGCTTAGCCAGCCCCTGTCCTGCCTTTGGTGGATAGCCCCGAAGGACACCCTTCATTCGCTGGTTCAGGGCACTTGGAAGCTAGAGCAAGAGTGATGGAGGGAGTGAGATTGCTGTGTCCGCAGGTCACTGCACAGCTCACTCTGCGGGCCTGGCGCGAACCTGCTGCCGTTCATCAGCCTGTAGGACTCCAGCACGGTACCAGGTTAGTGAGGGAGCAGAAAAATAGTGCACTGATTTTGTTTCCATTAAACCATAGAACATAACAAATTTGACTGCAGAGAGGCAGGCGGAATAGCTTGTCCAGGAAAATAATAGTACGTTTTTAAACCAGAGAACGACAGTACTGTGTGGCGGGGAATTCTGAAGGTCTTAATGTTTCTTGACTTCCCCTATTGCTTTCATTGTTTCAGGCAAATAATTTCTGATGGACCCCAAACTGGCAGGTCTCTGTAGGGACCACCCCTAACCTCAAATCTGTGTAATGAAGCACGTGCAACATTTCCACTCAATTGAGAGTTCCACTCTTCAGAACGGTCACAGAGCTGTGGTGTTGGTAGACCGTCCTGCAGGTGTGTGCGTGCACACATGTGTGACGTGTCAGCTTGTGCCTGCAGAGCCTCGGCCAGCAGGGCTGAGGCTACTACCAGGAGAGTGGCTGGGCCGTGAGTGGGCTGGTGTCCTACACCTCCCTCCCAGGAGTTTCTGTGCTGCACGGAGCTCTTCAGAACCTATAGTGACATTTATGGTAATTTTTTTAAAATCCTGCTTTTGTTTATTTTTTGTAGTCTTAATTTTTTTGGATAGTAAATGGATCGCATTGTTTCATGTATTTGATGCATATCACTGCAAATGCAAGGGTGACTGGGAGTTCTAAGCCCCTGGGTGTCTCTCCTGTGGGTTTTCTTGCAGTATTCACACTCCCTGCTCCCCAGGAGCTGGGTCCCCACCCTGTACGCCTACCTGGGGTGCTGAGGGATCTCACTTTCTACCCCTTGCTTGGAGCCAATCCAGTGGCTCCACTTTTAATGCTCAGAGGACTTGAGTACACAGTCTTAAACAACCCTAGAATGTTGAGCTAGAAGGGACTTTGACCCTTCCGCCGCACCCCTCCCTTTAAAGGTGAAAGCAACAGGTGGGGCTGACTCCTGGGGCTGAGGCGGCCATGCCCCCAGGGGCAGGTGCAGGAAGGAGCCTGGCTCTTCAGGTTAAGTTTTGTTTCAGAAGCAGAGCTTACATTGGAGCACTTGATACTGTGCATTTGAAACATTGAGACACAGCTTCAAGTTTAAAGGTGAAAACCAGGGAGGAAAGCATGGTTTATTCCTAGCTTCCGGTAGAGGAGGCTCCACATCAGAACCAGTGCGAGGCAGGATGGACATTCCTAAGGCTGAGATCTACAGCAGAGAATCTCCCTGAGGAGTTCTCACAGGCTGGGCAGCCAGCGCTCCTGACCCTGAATGCATTTGAATGAGCTCTTCTGGGAGAGGCTCAGGCTTCTGGCTATTGGTAGATACCTGTCTGCTTGGGGCAGGTGCATTGACTTTCTGTTGCTTTTACAGTATCTTTGGGTGAAGTCATTGTGTTTCTTCTTGATGTATTTATTTATTTTTCTCCAGTCTAGTCATAGTATTGGTTTCGAGAAATCAAAGTCAATGGTTTTATTTTCGGAGTTCTAAATCCAGGCATATAAATACTTCGGCTGGCCTGAGGATTTGGCAGGGATTTGTGGCTGCTATTTTAGATATGCCAGGAGTCTTCTTGGGAGTTGCTCACCACCCGGTTTTCTCCAATTAGGCTGTGAGCCTGGATCTCAGATTAGCGTGCCTTGAGTGCTGGAATGGGGTTTGCAGACCAGATCCTACCCCCTCCTCCAGACTCTGCTCACCAGGCCTAGGCAGAGCAGCGAGGAGTCTGCTCCAGGCGATTCTGAGGCCTCCTTTGCTTCTGAGAGACCCCAGCTCCGGGATGCGCCAGGCTGCTGGATGCTGGTGCCTTCCTCCCTACCATCAATCAAACACATGCAGGTCGGGGTGTGCACCCAGCCCCGGGACTGTCATATCTAGGGAAAGGCCACTCTCTGGCAGTGGATGCCACCGCTGTTGGTGACAAGTGAGAAAGGCACACCTGTGTAACGGCCAGTGGTTCCCAATGCCTTACTTTTGGAGGCAGGAATTGTTACACATCTCTGTTGCAGGAAGCGAAAGTAGATTTAACACATCTTTAAAATCTGCTGAAGACTCTTAAGGTAAAGATACCCACTTGAGATGTGCCAACATTTAGTTGGGACACCGAGGATTCTGTGACTGGTGGTGAGTCCCTCTCCCTTTACACAGCAGCAACAGCGGTCCTAAAACAATTCGATAGCCGCGGTCATTTGTGGATGTGACCACAGCCAGGTCCCATGTTGATAAATGCTGGACAGTGGACACCAGTGGGAGACTCAGTGCAAGTCACGTTGCTCTGGGCTCATTCACACCTGCAGAAGGCTCCAAGCCGGGGAGCCGGAGGCCTCCTGCTCTGGGGACCGTGTCCTCCTCCCCGTCCTTCCCTGTCCTGAGTGTGGCCTCCATCATGTTGACCCCTGCACCCCTGCCTGTCCCCCATTCACCTAATAGGGATGAGCTTGGGGACAATGGCCAGTGACATCCAGGAGAGGGAACTTAGAGGCAAAGCAGGGATGTAAAATAGGCGTTCCCAGTAGAAACAAACACGCAGCATATTGTGAAACTTTTCGAAGAAATCAACAGCATTGCGGGGGCCTAGATGGTGACACTGCGCCGGCTGCCTCGCACCTGCTCTTCTGGCCTTGTGCCCATAGCAGAACGTGGCCCCTGCCTTCCATCTTCTCCAGGGTGCCAGTGGGCACCTGGCCTTCTCCAGCACCAGGCCGTCCTTGTTCTCCTTTGTGCCTGCACTGCCAGGCGCACATCCAGCCTTCTCTGGCTTAGATAGCAGGAGGGCAGCAGCTAGAAAATGTGACTCATGTTGCCTTCCAGCCCCTAAAAGCCACCAGGTGACTTCCACTGTCGTTAGAATGAAATCCAAATTCTGCTGTCCATTCCCAGCATCAAACCACACTTCGCCCTGGTGCCCCTGTGCCCCCTTGTCTTCCTGGGCCATCCTTTTCTGACTCGGCCTCAGTGCCTAACCAGTGGGCTACCCTTGCTAACCCACAGCCCCCAGGCCCAGCACCTCAGAGAAGCCCCTGACTAACGTGCACCCGCCAGCCTCCCCTGCTTATCCTTTCCTGCTGCCTCGTGTGTCCTGCATGGTATTTATTACAACCCGCAGTCACAGGTCTGGCGATGGACTTGCTGGTTGCCTGCTCTGGACTGCTGCTTCTCGAAGGTGGCGTCAAGGTGAGCTTGGCATGCATATCTCCCTCGGTGTGGCACTGCCTGGCTCTGGAGATAGCGAGGGAGGGAGGGAGGCAGGAGCAGGACCCGCTGCTGTGGGTGGTGGCATCAGCGGAGTTGGCAGGTACCGTGCATGGGAGTGGCTGAGGCCCAGTGTGGACTGAAGAGTTGTCAGATTCCACTCGCCAGCCTAGGAGCCTTCCTGGTATGGACTGTGGCAGTCACCGCTGGGGAAGGCCATGCCGAGGCAGGCTCCTTGGGAAGGAGGCTCCGGAGGGAGAGAGGTGCAGGATGTCTCGTGTAGAATGTTTCCTGAGCGCCTCTCAAGCTCCCACTTGCAGATTCCCTCAGCCGGCAGGCCTGGAGGAGGGGGCTTTGGAGTTGCAATGCAGTCTTTGCAGAGGGTTCAGGGGCCTTGGAGGTGGTGGCAATGTGGGCTCAGGAGCTGGAATAGCTCTCAAAGCTGTCCCTGATTAGGCAAGGGGGCTGGGCCTTTATGCCTGTTACCAATCTGTGATTGGACGTGTTCTGCCCTCCGGGGGTCGTATCCTTGGGCCACACCACTCAGTTCTCAGCACAAGTGCAGTCACTGGCATGGGGACTCCGCCTAGAGTGGTCAGCCCCCTGCACTCCCGGCGGCCAGATACTGAAGGCTTTACCCCTGAACGGAGGGACAGGCTGGTGCCCACCACAGTCATGTGAAGGCATTGTGGAAAGCTCTCATTAAAGAGCATTAAGCCAGGTGTGGTGGCTCATGGCTGCAGTCCTAGCTGCTCGGGAAGCTGCGGCGGCAGGATCGCTTGAGCTCAGGACCTTATCTCCAAAAAACCCACAAAACGTTAGAAGTGGGAGTACTTGCCATTCCAGTAGGAGGATGTAGAAATTAGATAAGAGTTACTGAGAATGGATTTGAATTCACTTTTATTCCCACTGAAAAATCAGAAATAAACTTGATTTCCTCTGACATAGTGTGGGTCCTGGGGGTTGGTCCCCAGCACTTACTTGGGGGTTAATGGCATTCCCATTTGAAAAACATGGCAATTTCAATGTCCGCTAATGCTGCAATGCATACCAGGAACATTTCATAAAAGGTGACAGAAACTACCACGAGATTCTGGAAGCTGCATAGTTAACTGTCCATTTATCTTGAAGTCTATTGGTGTAAAGAATAAGGAATAAAATCAGGAAGCTGGCTGGGCATGGTGGCTCACACTTGTAATCTCAGCACTTTGGGAGACTGAGGTGAGTGGATCATCTGAGGTCACGAGTTCGAGACCAGCCTGGCCAACATGGTGAAATCCCGTCTCTACTAAAAATACAAAAATTAGTTGGGCATGGTGGCGGGCGCCTGTAACCCCAGCTACCTGGGAGGCTGAGGTGGGAGAATTGCTTTAATCTGGGAGGTAGAGGTTGCAGTGAGCCAAGATTGCGCCACTGTGCTCCAGCCTAGGCGACATAGTGAGACTCCCGCTCAGGAGGAAAAAATATAAGGAAGCTGCTACCTTGCCAAGGACACTCGCTCTGCCTCATCTTGCTCAGGCATCTCCTAGGCACCTTTCAGGGCAAGTCCTGCTGTCACTGCACAGCTCACCTTGTATGCATGGGCTGCTCCTCTTCCCTCCTGAGGAGTTATGGGTGATCAGGAAGCAGACGCATCTCAGACTTGGAGATCAAATGAAGAGAGGTTGTATAAGCACCAGGATGTAGGAGGGGGCTCTGGCTTCTTAGCAGTTTCACCTGGTTTAACCCGAAGGCAGCAGCAAGGATGCCTCAGGTCAGTGGGAGGTGGTGAGCAGGACTCTGAGGTTGGGGAATGTAAGTATTTAAAAAATCTTGTGTCAGTAATTTTCTATTAAATAGACTGTATAATCTTGAAACAGGTAAGGATCTTTGACATGCTGGCCGGGTGCAGTGGCTCACACTTGTAATCCCAACACTTTGGGAAGCCGAGGCGGGTGGATCACCTGAGATCGGGAGTTCAAGACCAGCCTGACCAACATGGAGGAAACCCTGTCTCTACTAAAAAAAAAAAAAATACAAAGTTATGACCCTTACTCTGAGCATCAGTGACGGGGGAACCAAGAGTCATGTGAGGTTACAGGGTGCATGGTGGACATTTTATTGTGAAGGGCCGGGTCGCCTGGATTGTTGTATCTTGGATGCGAGGCCACAGTCCAAGCTTACAGGGAAGAGAGATGGTCTTTGTGGATCAGCTGGCTTAACAGACCTTCTCCCAAGAGGCTGATGAGATTTGCTGGGCGTTACAACCTGATGGGCCAGGATTTGTTTTAATATAACACAGCCACAAAATTAATAGTGCTACCGTGAAATTGCTGCCCATTTCCTGTGCATGTGCTGCAGACTTACTTGTGAGGGAAAAATTATTCGTGCTGCCTCTCAAAATGAGCCTCGTTCCCACCTTATAAAGAGAAATATCCTAACTTTTTTTAGGGGGGTGTGGGGTTCGATTTGCTTATATTGACATTAAGTAAGGGTTATTTTAGCTGAACCTTCCCGTTTGTTCAGTGCCAGCTCGTTAACCTGAGAAGCTGGGATAGCCCCGGGCACCAGCCAGCCTTAGGTCTGCATGGAAAGGGTGTTCTTACTAAGAGTAGATTCTGGGGGGCGAGAGCTGAAAGCACCAGATACAGCCCTCCCATTTCACAGATGAAGAGACTGAAGCCTCAAGAGGCAAAGTGACTTGCAGGAAGGTTGCCCAGGCGTCTCGTGCAGAGCCTGGATTTGAACAGCGTTGCCACATCGGGATGGGGAGGTTAGCTGTATTGGATGTTCATGTTGTTCGTCTTCATGTGAGGTTGTTAGAAGTAGTTTATCACATTCGTGCACACTGTCCCACACCCCACTGCAATCCCAGGTGAAGTGATGCTTCTCTGTGAGTGACACATGGCAGTGGGGGCGGATACCTAGTGGACTCTCTGTGCCTGTCACCCCTGTGCCTGGGAGGGATGACCCTTGGCTTTACAGAGTGTGCTACCTTCACCTTGCCCCACAGACCCTGCCCCTACCAATTTCTTAGTCTGCTGTTTTGGCCAAAATTCAGCAATAGTAAGGAACAAGTTAATTCTGATTGCTCTTTCTGTAGAAATCTTCTGGATTTATTTTTGTCTATCATTGAGCCATCCCTTATTATAAGCATTAATTTCACCATGAATTAAACAGTCTGACTGACTGAGTTTATAATTCTTTCTGGAATGAAAACTGTCAGGGCCAATTACATCCAGCCCAGGAGTGACAGAAACTCAGCATTTGAATTGTAAATATCTTCTCTCCTATGTTCTTTATTTTAACCAGGGAAAATGTTCTGTGTCTGTCGACTTCTTCTTAACTTCAACAAACATGGTGGCTGTTGTATACCACCGGTATCCAAGCCGCAGAGTCGAAATTACCTTTTAATACAGTGGTCTCCAACCTTTTTTGGCACTGGTGACTGGTTTTGTGGAAGACAGTTTTTCCAGGGACCCAGGGATTGGGGGAGGGTTTGTATGAAACTGTCCCACCTCAGATCATCAGGCATTAGATTCTCATAAAGAGCACACATCCTAGATCCCTCACATGTGTGGTTCACAATGGAGTTCACACCGCTCCGAGACTCTCATGTGGCCAGTGATGTGAGTGGAGCTCAGGAGGTAATGCAAGCCACGGAGAGCAGCTGTAAACACAAATGAAGCTCCACTTTGCTCACTCACCTGCCACTCACCTCCAGCTGCGTGACCCTGTTTCTAACAGGGCACGGATGGGTACCAGTCCATGTCCCCAGGGTTGGGGACCGATATTTTAATAGATATCTCTACCCAAACTGCAGTAAGACAAATAGCTGTCTCCTCTTAGGTCTCGGAAAAAAAAATGGCTGTGAATTTAACCTGGGATTTTGTTTTCTCTTGCCTTTTCTGACTCATACCTTTTCATAAAATATCCCTGCATCAACATTTTTACTTTCATGGACTCCACAGTTTCATTTTAGGTGCTAAAATATTTTAAAGCATTCTTGAGATCTGTTTACAATTCTGTGTCTTACGTGAAATGCAGGATTCTGGCTTTGGACTAAGGTGACAGTGTTCTCCCGCTTCTTAGGGGTGCCAGGAACCCCTGGCGGAAGGCCGTCTCCCACAGTGTGACAGCTGGCGTCCTGGTGGTGGCACTCAGTGTGTTCCTACAGTCATTTCTCAGACTCTTGCTATTCTAGCAGCTTGATGGTGGCATAATTGTTCATCACACCTATCACAATTTTGAAATTTTTATTGTTCTTCCCACTTTAGATAGAAGCTCAGTTACTGAGGCTCAGGAATAAATTGAACATCTACTCAGCGTGTGAAAACCCTGGGGTGGATTTTTAGCAAGCTCCTGAAGGCAGGTGTCTGGAGATTAGAGAGGAAAGGAGCACAGGGGAGGCCCGTCCCTGTGGCTGATCGGTGGTGCAGGCAGGAGGTGGCGGTGGCCTGGACTGCCATGGGCATCAGACTTGCCCCCACCCCAGGCTTGCACAGGAGGGACCGAAAGGAAAGAACAGGTTGAGCAGAAAGTCCCCACTCGGCCCCATGTCCTCCCTTCCCCTTCTGGTTTTCCCTTACTTTGGTGGGGGGAGTCAGGTGTGGGAACAGTGGATGAGCTGGGTAAGGGTGATGGGGGCCCCTGAGCCTGTAGATGGAGACAGTGTCTTTGGTTGGGTTATGTTGGTATAGAGAGCCTCATGTGTTTGCCAACTTTTCAAGACATTGGAACTCACTATATAGCGGAAGTTGAATTGTACTTTTTTTCTCCTGGAGTTCTGTGACTCCCGTAAATGGGATCCTGGATACTCCCTCCTTCTTTGTAACGCCCATGGAGCATTTTGTAGCCGAAATTTACTTCTTAGGGCCATGAAATGCCCTTCAAAAAGTGAAGGACCACATCCAGGTTGCATTCCATGCCCAAAGTGGTTATCATCACTCGGAGATGCCAACTCAAAAGAGCTTTTGGTTTTGAGAGCCACAGTGCTTCAGGCATGGGGTGGGCACGCCATTCCTTCTCCACCAACCGCGTCAGCAGTCAGGCTCCGTGAGAGCCAGCCGTCGCGGTGGGGGTGTCTGCACTCTCCACCAAGCCGGCAAGATTCAGGAATTAAAGAGGGAAGTGAGACCCCTGTGCAACAAACTGTGAGGTGTGGGGCTTTGCCAGAGGTGCCAAGGAGGCCACAAAATCTATTTTGGAGGCGAACTGAGGCTGGTTCTTTTGGGGACTTCAGTGTTGGGGAAACGGCCTGTTTCTGGAGCTTGAGCTGCATCTGTGAACAAGCTTGTCCTCAGCCTCTAGGTTAACAAGCTGGGCCAGAAGGCCGTACTGCACGTGGACCCAAAACCTGTCCTAGGAAGATGCTTGCAACAAAACCCATTATCACCTTGGTTTATCACAGCGAGATGGAAACTGGGTGGCACTGGGGCACAGATTTTGGGGCTGTCAGGTTATTATTTATGTGTTAAATATTCCGAAGCAACCTCAGCTAATGAAACACAGTTCTTCTGAAGGAAATGCAGAAGATAAAAATACCAGCAGCGCAGGAGAGCCTAGTAGGCTGTGCTCCGCCCCTCGGGGCTGTTCCTGGGCCTCTTTTCACACTTAAGAAGGAAAGGGGAATTTTCTTCCTTGCCATTTCACTTTCAAATCCTCACGCCCTCTGCTTTGCTTCTCTCAAACATGAATTCTTTAAGTAGTGCTTTACACTCCCACAAGGGCATTCTCGGGGAACTCCGTGATTCTGAAGCCAAGGGTATTATGAGACACTCAGGAATGCTTTTGAGGAAACTGTAGTGAAAATAAGGCCGGGTGTGGTGGCTCACACCTGTACCCAGCACTTTGGGAGGCCAAGGTGGGTGGATCATTTGAAGTCAGGAGTTCCAGACCAGCCTGGGCAACATGGTGAAACCCTGTCTGTACTGAAAATACAAAACTTAGCCAGGCATGGTAGTGCATGCCTGTAGTCCTAGCTACTGGAGAAGCTGAGACAGGAGAATCCCATGAACTCGGGAGGCAGAGGTTGCAGTGAGCCAAGATTGTGCCACTGCACTCCAGCCTGGGCGACAGAGTGATAATCTGTCTCAAAAAAATAAATAAAACAAACAAAACACATAGTGAAAATATATATACATGTATAGTGAAAATGAATCCCATCCTCTAAGAAGTGAAAAACGTGCAAATCTTCTGGAGCCCATTTGGGCTGGCAAAAAGAGGACCCAGTTAAATACCGTAACCCTAACCCTTGTGACAGATTCTGGGTCACCTCAGGGCTCAGGGGACTGAACCTTGGAATTGCAGGCGATGGCGTGGATGTGCCTGCAGAGCATCTTGGTGGCCGGGTGTTCATCACCCTGCCCTGGGAGGAGCTGGCGAATGGCGAGGGCAGGGGATGCTTTCGGGACATGTCAGGGTAGGAAACTGTCTTGTTTGTGGATCCCTGAGGCTGCTGAAAAGGATCTTTGAGCCTGAACTTCCAGGGAAGCCTGAAACCAATCTGGTATCCCCAGGGTTTATGTTTTATTTCATTTATTATAGGGATTCAAGGAGTTTCAAATAAGAAATTAAATCATACCGTTGAAACTGTGCTGGTGAACTTCTGCTAAGTCCTCCGTTTGAAAGTCATCAGCGGATTATGTCTGATCAGGTTTGCAGCGGGCTCTTCTCCGGCCGCATTAAAGTGGATTCTTTATTCTATTAAGGACTCCACTTCCTTCCTCGGCACAGGACTGACACCAGGAGTGACACGGCCGCGGCAGCCACAGCCGCCTCCGACGCTCCTCTCCTCTCTCTGGATGTGCTTTCTTCCATTGTTGTTTTGTTTTATATTTGGGGACTTGACAGCTGCTTTAAACTAAAAATAAATGTTCCTTCCTTTTCTGTTGCTAAAAAGAATAGCTTTAAAAAAATCCTTGTGAAATTTAAGGTTTTCAAAGAAATGTCCCAATCTCTGAGATAATAGGTTGTTTTTAAAATCTCACCTGCAATTTCAGGTTCCTGGTTTTTTCTACCCTTGTGTATAATTTCATGAGTTTTTTCTGGAATGTGTATTTGTGGTTCCTGGAGCCAAACAGGACTGGGGGCTGGGCTGGGGGTGAACGGGATACAGGAAACCATCATGTCATTCTAATATTGGCTGCATGCTGTGCTTCTAGTTGATAACTGGAAGGAGGAAATTGGAGTCCATATCTCTGATGGGGAATAAGCCCACCTGCCAGACGATGGCTATCTTTTTTGTTTTTGGAGACGGAGTCTCACTCTGTCACCCAGGCTGGAATGCAATGGCACAGTCTCGGCTCACTACAACTTCGACCTCCTGGGTTCAAGCGATTCTTGCTGCCTCAGCCTCCCAAGTAGTTGGCCCTACAGGCATGCACCACCACACCTGGCTAATTTTGTATTTTTTGTAGAGATGGGGTTTCTCCATGTTGGTCAGGCTGGTCTCAAACTCCTGACCTCAGGTGATCCGCCCGCCTTGGCCTCCCAAAGTGCTGGGATTACAGGTGTGAGCCACCACACCCGGCCTGATGGCTGTCTTAATGAAGATGAGGTTCTGGGTCCCTTGTCTAATGATGAATGTCGGGGAGCCTTTATCAAAAGGCTCTGAAGTCCTGAGGAAGGACACAGTGGAGGCCGGACTGGACAGGAGCTGGCCTTCCCGCTGGGCTCCTGCAGCCCGGGAAGGTGGGGCTCCCACATCTCAGGTCCAGTGTCCTCTGAAAGTTCTCCTCCTTTACCGTAGTCCCCTGGCCCTGTTCCGTTGATGCTGTTGTTTGCTGAGGAAGAATGCTAAGATAGGCCAACTAGAGGCCTTGCCAGGCTTATTTCCAACTGTGGAATTTCTGGTATATGTTGGAAGTCGTATCACATGGATGGTGACTTTTTTCATGTGTGTCTACGTGCTGTAGGTTGAACCCCCTGTGAAATTGCCATGGTTCAACCATATTTGACCTTCAGAACACTAATTTCATGTGGTTTATGTAGTATCAATTGACCTGGGGTGAAAACTAACTCCAGTAATGCCTTTTAGTATTTTTTTACTCCATGTAGAGTTAATGGTCACTGTGAGCCACGATTGTCTTGGTGGTTTTTATTTTTTTGAGACAGAGTCTCGCTCTGTCGCTCAGGCTGGAGTGCAGTGGCGCGATCTCAGCTCACTGCTACCTCCACCTCCCGGATTCAAGCAGTTCTCCTGCCTCAGCCTCTGGAGTAGCTGGGATTACAGGCTCACACCACCTTGCCTGGCTAGTTTTTATATTTTTAATAGAGACGGGGTTTCATCATGTTGTCCAGGCTGGTTTCGAACTCCTGGCTTCAAGTGATCTGCCTGCCTCAGCCTCCCCAAGTGCTGGGATTACAGGTGTGAACCACCACGCCTGGCCTGAGCCACAGTTTTCATTCACTGTGGTGTGGTTGCTTCATCAGGACTTGGCAGGCCGTGTGCTGCTCCTTTTGTGCCTCCAGCGCAGCAGGGAGTTCAGGTAACGTGTGTGTGTGCCCCTCTCCCAGCAGGAGCATCTTCCTCCAGCTCTGGCACCTGGGCAATGGGGCATCAAGCCCTGATTTTTTTTTGTATTTTTTTTTTAGTTGAGACAGGGTTTCACCATATTAGCCAGGATGGTCTTGATCTTATGACCTCGTGATACGCCCACCTCGGCCTCTTAAAGTGCCAGGATTACAGGTGTGAGCCAGCGCGCTCAGCCAAGCCCTGCTCTTTCATCCCACCTCCAAAGTTAATAGCAGGGCTTCCTCTGTGGGTAGTTGGGTCTTTTCCTAGGCATCCGGCTACCTCGTCTCCTTGGAACCTTACAGAACCCTTAGGAGATAATTGCTTTTATTTTTTTCTTTTTTGGGAGGCAGGGGAGACAGAGTCTCACTCTTTCCAGGAGTTGGGTGCAGTGGTGCGATCTCAGCTCTCCACAACCTCCGCCTCCTGGGTTCAGTCCCGCCTCAGCCTCCAGATAGCTGAGATTACAGGCGCCCACCACCAGCCTGGCTAATTTTTGTATTTTTAGTAGAGACGGAGTTTCATCATGTTGGCTAGACTAGTCTCGAACTCCAGACTTCAGGCACTCTGCCTGCAGGCTAGTCTTGAACTCCTGTCCTCAGGTGATCCACCCGCTTCAATCTCTCAAAGTGCTGGGATTACAGGCGTGAACCACAGCGCCTGGCCAGAAATGCTTCTATTTTATGGTGAGGAAATTGAGACACCAGAAAGTTACCTGAGGTCACCATCAAACCCATGACTCCTGGCTCCCTGACCCCTCACACCGACTTCCCTTTGCTTCCTCTTGTTCTCCCATGGACACTAGGCTGGGCAGGGCCAGGTGGGAGAAGCAGGGCTCACTTCTGAGGGCTGCGTTACGGGGTGGGAGCCTGTAGCCTCAGTAACGGCAGCACTCTCTGCCCATTACAACCTATGCTCTGTCTTCACACTTCTCAGAAATTCCCACTCTTGGAGTTTTGCACTTGTAACATCCGCTTAGCGAATTTTGAAAAATTGAAGATGGAAAGTAATAAAGTGTGGGCAAAACTCTGCAAGGGAGCTTGTTAGAAATGCTGATTTGAGGCCAGGTGTGGTGGCTCATGCCTGTAATCCCAGCACTTTGGGAGGCCAAGATGGGCGAATCACGAGGTCGGGAGATTTAGACCATCCTGGCCAACATGTTGAAACCCCATCTCTACTAAAAATACAAAAATTAGCCAGGCGTGTTGGTGCAAGCCTATAGTCCCAGCCACTCGGGAGGCTGAGGCAGAAGAATTGCTTCAACCCTGAGGGGTGGAGGTTGCAGTGAGCCGAGATCACGCCACTGCATTCCAGCCTGGAGACTCCTGCTAAAAAAAAAAAAAAGAAACGCCGATTTGAAGGCTGTGATTTCCAGAGTCCTGGCTGATGCTCACCTGTTGGCTGGCTTTGCTAAGCGTCCCAGGTGAGTCTGGGGCAAGCAGGCTCTGAGGGACACAGCAGGTAATGAGGGAGGGATTTAGAATCTGGCACTGCAGGGGAGACTTTCCTAAATGTCCCACTCTGTCCAGGGCCAGCAGCAGGGAGAACCTGTCCTGAAGGGCTGCAGTGGTCAGTGAGCCCAGCACCTGGTGAGCTCTTGGGAAGGACATTACTGTCACCAACTACAATCATAAAACACTAAGGAGACTTTTTTTTTGGAGACAGAGTCTCACTATTGCCCAGGCTGAAGTGGAATGATAGGATCTTGGCTTGCTGCAGCCTCTGCCTCCCAGGTTTGAGCAATTCTCCTGCCTCAGCCTCCCAAGCAGCTGGGATTACAATCAGGTGCCTCCATGCCTCGCTAATTTTTGTATCTTTAGTAGAGACAAGATTTCACCGTGTTGGCCAGGCTGGTCTCGAACGCCCACCTTGGCCTCCCAAAGTGCTGGGATTACAGGCATGAGCCACTGTGCCAGGCCAAGACACTTCTGAGAACGAGCTACGTCCTCTGTGTCACTGCATTCTGGCTGGTCCAGAAACACAGGTGTGCACATGTCCAGATGTGCATCCACATACTCAGTGCGCACGTGCCTGGGTGTGTTTCCCTGAAGAATGTTTATCCTTCCAGTGTTCCTGTGCCTCTGACCTTGGAAGGGGTGTGTTTCCCTGAAGCATGTTTATCCTTCCAGTGTTCCTGTACCTCTGACCTTGGAAGGAGGCGGAGCAGCTGTCCTGGACCCTGCCCCGCCCCTCCTCAACCCCACCTGCTGCGTGATGAACAATTCCATGCCAGCAGTGTCCAGCCCACAGATAGGTTGCCCTAGTGGAGTGGGAGAAAGGACTATTTTGTATGTATGGCTTTCACAGAATCTTTTGTTAATTTTCATTTAGCCTTGTGTGAGGCAACATTTCATTTTGACTGGGCAGTGAGGGAGGTGAAGAAAATTTTTTAAATAAATGTTTTTTAATGGAAGATGAAGATTTTTGGCAATTGAGTCAAGCATCTGTTTTTTTACTCTTGTTGCCACAGACACATTCCCAAGTGAGGATGTATTTGCAAGTAAAAAGATGCCTCACATTGTTCCAGTGTTTATATAATTATGCATCCTTGTTTAATGGAGCACTGCTTAATTTATAATGGATATTTTATATTTATTGTTAGAAACTTCATCTTATGGTGGTTTGTATTGAAAAATCAGCAGTGCATTGATGAATAGAGCTCCTTTTAATTCACACTTCACCGTCTTTGTTTTACTATTGCAGATCATTTTAAAACTTCACGATTTAATGTCTTACATGCCAAATGGAATAAAATTTAAAAGGTGCCAGCACAATGAAAGGAAGATCATCTCATCACCCTTGACTTCAGCCATCTAGTTCCTAACCCTAAATCAGTGCCTGTTACGTTTGAAATTTTAACTTGACAAGCATATGCATATTTTGCACCTCTGACCGCCCCCCTCCATACACTTTTTAGAAATGCATCGGTGAGGATCCTAGCCGTCTCTGTATCACACCTGTCTGTCATCACTTGGTAATAGCCTGGGGACCTTGGGGGTCTCCACTGCAGAATGTTGAGCCTCAATTATTGGCTTAAGTATTCCATTATGTGGATATAGCCACAGTTACTTACCCAGGCTGTGTTATAGTAATAGTGCTTTGTTACAGTGCAGCCACAGGGTGACGTTCTGAGGAGCTGGACACTATGGGTGCATGCATTTGGAGTCATCATCTGTGGACCACTGGGGTCACCCTGCAGATCCTGTGAGGCCACATTCCCATTTTTCTGCGAGAGCCGTTGATAACAGAAATAAGTGTTTTGGAACTTAACTGGCAATGCTGCTCACTGATGATGTGAAGGCAGAATTAGTTACCATTGATTGAGCACCTGTTGGGTGTCAGGCCCATGCTAATGCGTTCTTCGCATCAGCTCTTCACGGGTAATGTTCGTCTGCAGCGTATTGGGGTGAGGTTTGGCTGGCCAAAGAATGGGTGTTTGGGTGTACAATTATGCACAATCACAATTTGCACCCCTGATGTTTAGCCCCCAGTGTGCCCGTTTCAGTGGGAGGAGAGTAGAGGGGCAGTGACTGGAAGTCTTTGAGGCAGTGCAGGGAGGAGTCTGCCTCCCAGGCATTTTCTTCCTCAGGCCTCCTGAGCTTTCCTCCTGAGCTCCTGCAGATGGGCTCTGCCTGCCCGCTCTGCCAGCCCGCTCTGCCAGCTGGACAGGCATTTCATGCCCCAAAAGTCTCTGCTGTTCAACACCAGTCTATTCAGGCTTTCACCTGCCCTCTGGAGATCACTCAGATCTCCTCCTGATCTACCTGACCATCCTTTCCTGAAGCAGGGAGTGTTCCTCTGATGGGACGTCTCACTCGGCATCTGGAGACCCTTAACGCTGTCATTATAGGGCCTGTGGCATCTGGTTTGCTGCACAGTTTGCGCCCCCCATCCCATCGTGTGACCTTGTGGGTTATGCTCCTCAGCGTGTCCCAGTGGGGTGTGCTCCCCAGCATGTGACCTGATGGGTTGTGCTCCCTACTGTGTGACCTGGTGGGACACGCCTCCCATCTGTGACCTGGTGGAATGTGCTCCATAGTGTGTGACCTGGTGGGATGCACTCCCTAGTGTGTGACCCAGTAGGACATGCTTCTCCAGCAGGTGACCTGGTGGAATGTACTCCTCCAGTGTGTGACCTGGTGGGATGTGCTCCCCAGCGTTGTGACCTGGTGGGTTGTGCTCCCCCAGCACGTGACCTGGTGGGATGTGCTCCCCAGCGTTGTGACCTGGTGGAATGTGCTCCTCCAGCGTGTGACCTGGTGGGACGTGCTCCCCAGCATGTGACCCAGTAGGACATGCTTCTCCAGCGTTGTGACCTGGTGGAATGTGCTCCCCAGCGTTGTGACCTGGTGGGTTGTGCTCCCCAACATATGACCTGGTGGTTGTGCTCCCCATCATGTGATCTGGTGGGACGTGCTCCCCAGCGTTGTGACCTGGTGAGATGTGCTCCTCCAGCATGTGACCTGGTGGGACATGCTCCCCAGCATGTGACCCAGTAGGACATGCTTCTCCAGCATGTGACCTGGTGGAATGTGCTCCTCCAGTGTGTGACCTGGTGGGATGTGCTCCCCAGCGTTGTGACCTGGTGGGTTGTGCTCCCCCAGCACGTGACCTGGTGGGATGTGCTCCCCAGCATGTGACCCAGTAGGACATGCTTCTCCAGCGTGTGACCTGGTGGGACGTGCTCCCCAGCGTTGTGACCTGGTGAGTTGTGCTCCCCAGCATATGACCTGGTGGTTGTGCTCCCCAGGGCTTGCCCGCCTCCTTCAGATGCCAGTCTTGCCTTCCTTTGTCACCCTTGGTGGAGCATCCACAGGGTCAGGCTCTTGTCTTCCAGCCCTGCATCCATGTGGTCCTCACAACACACAGCTCTTTGAAAGGGATGGTTTTTCTTGACTTTTTGGCATCTTATGAATCACGTCACTTCTTACACATAATAAGTTTCAACATTGGAGGAAAATAAATTGGAAGTGAATCGAAAGAGCTGTTTCACTATCAGTGGGATGCGCTGCCTCCCTCTGGTCCAGCCCACTCCACTTATGTTGACCGAGCTGCCGTGAGGCCATCAGGACAGATCATGACTACTGTTGTGGGGTCTCAATTATGATAAGAAATGGCCTGTGTGGGGAAGTGGAAAATCGGCTTGCAGGTAAAGCCAGGTTGTTTGGGTTGTCTGTATCGGGTGGGTGCACCATGTATGGCCAGGCGGGGGAGGTGGGGGCAAGCACCCCTGCACAGGGCTGGGCTCTGTACACAGCGCCATGGAGCGTGGGAGCCCCCTGTCTTTCTGACATAGTCTAAACCATCCTGGCTGGGTCTTCAGTGTTTAATGTCTTTGTGAGGATCAAAATTCTAGCACCAGATCTTTCTTCTGAGCTCTGACCCGTTACTTATAAACACTAAAATGTTAACTTATGTTGTGACTGTTTAGATCTTCAAAATTCAGTCGTCATGCTTTTTTCTATGTGTATGGGATTTCAAGAAAGTGACTATTACAGCAGACAACCAAAAGCTGACCGACTGCCTTTAACAGAATCACTTCCCAGAAAGCTAGGCGTGTCCTCTTGTATCTCCACACTTGCGAACCGGCACAGTCAGGAGGGTCTGAAGATACACGCTCCACCATAGGAAGGCCTGTGGCTTAAGCAGGGGGAAAACAGGAAGTTAGATTTTCAGTAACTTTCAAAGTCACTGGACAGAGCGTGTGTTACCAACCACAGGCTTGGAGCTGAAACACCCAACTGGCCTCTAGCTGAGTGTCGCAAAGCGGGACAAACTGCCATCTTTCTGGGGTGCGAGTGACTCAGGGAGGCTGGTCCACACCGTCTTCGTGACCTTTGGATGTGAAAATGGCCCGTTGGAGGGATTTTGACTTGGCCCTTACGCGAGTCGTGGTGTCTGACTGCGTGCCCTCCTGTTTTTCAGATGCCTTTGTGAACAGCCAGGAATGGACGCTGAGTCGATCTGTCCCGGAGCTCAAAGTGGTGAGTGGTTCCTTCTGGCCCTGGCAGCTGTCATTTGTCACCTGTGGGAAGGGAGGGGCTCTACAAGAGGCAGATGTGACTGTGCACACCTGAGCTGAGCCTGCATTTGAATCCAGGCAACTGGTCATCTCTTGGGGCCCAGAGTAGCATTGTGACTCTGGGTGTGTTCCTGGGAAGGGCCAGGTGTAGTTGATAGCTGGGAACTAGAGCCCTGAGTGAATCTGAAACAGCCATGACAGCCACCCAGCCAGGGCGGCATCTCCTTTGCAGGGCAGAGGCCACCATCATATCCCGTCTTTTACATCGTGTGTGTGTGTGTGTGTGTCCATCCATCCATCCTGGTGGGCTGATGGGACACACCTGGTCACCCAGTGTGACCAGGTATGTGAACTGGTTGTGTGTGTGTGTGTGTGTGTGTGTGACCTGGTGTCGTTCAGTTTCTCTCCCACACACACACACACACCCCCCTGTGGGTTTATTTGTCCTTTGCAGGGTGTCATAGAAGGTTTCTATAATGAGTCACCACGCTTTGGTATTCATCATTTTTTAAATGTGACTTATCTACCCTGTGAGCAAGTATTGGCATGAAATTAACAGTTTTGTCTTCTGTTACGAACTTTGCCCTTTCGGTGAAATTATCTAAAGCTTAAAATTGGCTTATGTAAAAAGTGGTCCATTGCAGCCGCCCTTTCCAGCTGCTCCCCTCTCGGAACCACCCACCATAGGATGGAAGGAAGGGGCAAGTCTAACTTTGAAACAATCATGTTCTTTGTCGTGATATATGTGGCATTTGTGTGTATGTGTGTATGTGTATGTTTATGTATGTATGTATGTGTATATATGTCTAATTTCCATATGCGTGTGTGTATGTTCTAATTTGACTCTGACCGTGAAAGGAAGGCAGGTAAACTCCTGCTGTTCTGCAGACTGCAGCCTGGGCCTGCCTAGTGTCTCTGTTCTCTGCATTTCTATGGATGGCACCATACCCCCTGTGGCCCGTGGACTCCTCCCCACTGACCCAAACTCACTGGGTGCTTGGAGGACAGGACAAGGGCCAGGGGACAGGACCCTTTCAGTCTCTCGTGAGCGACGAAGACCTTCTAGGGCTTTGAAGAGAGCATATGTGACCTTTGTCACCAGGAAGAATCTGCGTTTTTAAACTTAGGGAATGAAGTACACGCTTGGGAGGTGCCCTGAGATGGGAAGGCCCTGTGGTCACTGTGCCCTCTCTCTCTCGTTGGCGTCTGACACACCCGTCCCCACTGTGACCGCAGGGTGTCATCGACTGGGCCATCTCCTTCCCGGTGTCTGTCCCCCTCCCCGTTCCTCCCTGAAGGTGTCTGGGCTGTCTCTGCAGTGCCTGCCCAGGGGAGACAAAGCGTCTCAGCCCCAGCGCCTGTCTCGGAAGCCTGGGTTCGCGGTACCAGCCAGGAAACAGCTGCCTTTTGTGTGCTTTGTCACTGCGGCACCAGCGGGGTGTCTTAAGCCGAGAGAAGCCATCCAGGAAATAGGCGTTGCATGAATGGCACAGGCTTGGCAATGCTTACCAGGAGATTTTCAGAACAATCCCCCCGTTTCAGTGACTCCCCATTAAGACAGTCGCTGCCATTCGGGTTCTGTGATGGGCACGGAGCAGCAGGCATGGTGCTTTACTGGCGGTGATGGTGTGAATACAGCGCTGGCTCTGCGTGGGTCGTGTTCTAAGCGCTTTACAAAATTACTTAATCCTGACAACTGCCCCATGGGGAGGGGTAGGTATGGTTATCCCCATTTCACAGATGAGGAAACTGAGGCTCAGAGATGTGAATAACCTGCCCAAGGAGCTGCAGTGAGTAAGTGGTGGAGCTGAGGTTTGAACCTGGAGTTGGTGCTTCCACCACCTCACTGCCTGATAGAACTTTCTCGACAGTAAAAACCTGTGTCTGCACTGCTCAGTGCGGTCGCAGCTGGCCCCGTGTGGTTGTTGAGTGATTGAAATGTGACCAGTGCCATCAAGGAGCTGCATTTAAGTCTGATTCTAGTTCATTTAAATTGAAATAGCCACACAGGGCCAGCGGCCACCCTAGTGCCAGCAGTACAGACGAACCGACCGTCAAGTATGGAACTACCTGACTTGGCAGTTCAAGGTGTTGCAGGATCAGAGAGGGCCCACGTGCTCATACCAGCCCACCACCAAGGATGCTTACTACCAAAAACTTATGCTCTGCTGGTATTTTGAAAGCATGTGATTTTCTTGAATATCTGCCCGGAGGTGGAGGAGACAGTTGCACTTGAGACCGTGCATTTAGTGTCGTTCTGAAATGGACTTGCTTCAGTTTGCTGATGCAGTGGACTTCCATGCTGTTGATTCTACAGTTCTCA
Organism: Aotus nancymaae; assembly: GCF_030222135.1. NCBI lineage: Eukaryota > Metazoa > Chordata > Mammalia > Primates > Aotidae > Aotus > Aotus nancymaae. The sequence continues at coordinate 998,790 of NW_026988444.1, forward strand.
GAAAGGTCCCGGCCCTGGCCCGAGTGTGGATGGACGAGACCCTGGCAGGCCCTCCAGCTCTGCTCTAGCCCAAGTGCCCTCCTGTGGTGGCATCAGCAGAGCCGGTCCTCATCGGCACCCGCAAGACTCCCTGTGTGCTGAGGGGTGCTCAGGGTCTGAAGAAAGCGCTGCTCTGTTCCCCAAGGCAGCCTTCAAGTACCCACAGGGCTTCCATTGTTCTCCTCCTAGTGCAGCTCCCCCCAGGACAGGTGGCCCTTTAGGTCAGCGCCTCAGGAACCCAGCCCCTGCCTCGCAAACGCGGCAGTGACATGATGTCATGGCAAGCCTCCAATAGGTTCTTTATGTAACATTTTGCTATAAATCTTTTGGAATCTGTCAGAGAAAAAAATTCAATGTTCACTTTCTTCTCAAGAGTGGTAGTACCATGCCTTGCCTTCTCTTCTCTCTTCTCTCTTCTCTCTTCATTTGTGACAGTGTCTCACTCTATTACCCAGGCTGGAGTGCAAAGGCACCATGTTGGCTCACTGCGACCCCTGCCTCCCAGGTTCAAGTGGTTCTCGTGTGTCAGCCTCCCGAATAGCTGGGATGCCAGGCGCCCGCCACCACATCTGGCTAATTTTTGTATTTTTAGTAGAGACGAGATTTTACCATGTTGGCCAGGCTGGTCTCAAACCCCTGACTTCGAGTCATCTGCCTGCCTTGGGCTCCCAAAGTGCTGGGATGACAGGTGTGAGCCACCGCGCCCAGGCTTATGTTTTCTGAAGTTGTGCTGTGGTCAGATCATCCATGACTGGTTGCTTTTGGTGCTGCAGAGGATCCAACCGCTGCTGGCTACAGATATGTGCCCAGCAGCAAAGGCTTGATGCTTCTGTCGGTGGGGAGGAAGGCAGATATGCCCTGGACATCTTGTGTGTGCAGGGGGACCTCAGTCCCCAGCCCCTCACATCCTATTAGTGTGTGTTCATTGAACAGCAACTGGGATTTTTACTAAAAGCCTCGATTTCCTTTTCAGCAAATCTCAGGGTTGGCAGGTAAGTGGTGAAGTGCAGAATGCTGGAGAATCAGTTTAGAAAGACACATGTTCCCTTTGGCCTTGTAATATGAAGGACCGAGCACGGGGCTCCGACACACTTCATGGCCCTGCACAGACCCTGCAGGGTTGACAGCAGCGACCTCTTCCTGCCTTAAGTACGTAATTCTGTAATTTTCAAGACGCCGGATTCCTCCACACGTGGCTTTTTGGCTCGCTCTGGATTGATTTCCTCCATCTTGGTTTACTTCGAGCAGCCGCTCCAAAAGCTTCACGGGTGGCGTGCGGCACTGGTGGGAAAGGGCATTTTTACCCCTTTTTTTATTTTCCTTTCACCATCAGCTGTTCATTTCAACCAGTGTTTCAAATTAAGATAATGCCATCATGTGTGAATATAAGGCAGTCTGTGAGATGGCTGCTCCAGCCAAACAAAACTCCTTCCCACTCCACCCCGAGATTGATTGCCTTTGTTCCCCTAAGGGGTGAGCTTAATCTTCGCCCATCTTGTTAGGTGGAAGAAGGCAGGAACGTTGCTATGCAGAGGAGGCACATACAATGTTTGGTTTTCGAGCATTTTCTTCCTCGGGAAGGAGAAACTCTGATTTTAATTAAAAATTTAATTCTGTGGCATACTGTTTTGGATTTTCTCAGCATGAAGCTGATGAACAGCAGGTGCCCTTGAGCAAAAGAATAATTAGTAGGTAGAAATTCTCAGATTATAGAGACCCAGGGTAAAAAAGATGTACGCCGAATTAGGAGGGGAAACAGCTTTATTTAGAATCTGTCCACGCAGCCTGGCTCTGAGCCTTGGTAACAAGCATCTCATTCATACTCACCAGCGTTGGAGTTACTCAGTCACTCATTCATTCTTTTACTCGCCCAGGCTGTTGAGTGTCCGCCTCGGGCTCTGTGTATCGCAGGGATTCGGAGAACAAGACAGGACAAGACAGGGTGCCTGCCCTTGAGGAGTTGTCAGCATTGGAAGGAGCCAGATCAACATACTGATGTTTGCAAAATAATGTGTTCCCATTGAAAGAGATCCTTGGGGCAGAGGCCTAAGGGAGCTTTGAGGAGAGGCACCCAGTTGAGGCTGTGGCATTAGGAAGGTGTCTTCATCTCTTCGGGCTGCTGTAACAAAATACCATAAACTGAGCAGCTTATAAACAACAGGAACGTATTGCTCACAGTTCTGGAGGCTGGGAAGTCCAAGTTCAAGGCACCTGCAGATTTGATGTGTTGAGGACCTGCTTGCTGTTTTGTAGGTGGCATCTTCTTGCTGTCCCCATGTGGAGGAAGAGGTGAGAGGTCTTTCCCAGGCCTCTTCTATAAGGGCGATAATCTGCACCTGTGACTGCCTCACCTCGTAATACAATCACCTTGGGGGTTAGGTTTCTATTTTTAAAAGTTTTATTTATTTTGTTTTTATTTTTTGAGACAGTCTTGCTCTGTCACCCAGGCTGGAGTACAGTGGTGTGATCACAGCTCATTGTAACCTCTGCCTCCCAGATTTAAGTGATTCTCCTGTCTCAGCCTCCCGAGTAGCTGGGATTACAGGCATGTGCCACCATGACCGGCTAATTTTTGTTGTTTTTTTTTTTTATAGTAAAGACGGGGTTTCACTGTGTTTGCTAGGCTGGTCTCAAACTCCTGACCTCAGGTGATTCACCTGCCACGGCCTCCCAAAGTGCAGGGATTACAGGCGTGAGCCACTGTGCCCAGCTAGGGGTTAGATTTTAACATAAGAGTTTGGCTGGGAGGGTGAGGGTAGGAGGGGGAAGCACGAACATTCTACCACAGCTGAAGGCTTCTCAGAGGAGGTGCCATCTGAACTGATAGTGAGAGTAGATTTCGGGGAATGATTGATGTGGAAAGCTTTAGTTGCCTGGAGACAGCAAGGCCTGTTGGGATGTGGCTTGGTAGCTGATTGACTAGAAGGCTGAGCAGGGAGAGGGAAGGTGAGAGGCAGGAGGGCTGTTGCTGGGGTGTGAGAGGACAGGATCGGGGATGGTTTTTTTGTTTTTCCTTTTTTGTGGGGGAGGGGGTGCGATCTTGGAGGTTTTTCTTTTTTTGGGGTACAGTGGTGCGATCTTGGAGTGCAGTGGTGTGATCTTGGCTCACTGCAACCTCTGCCTCCCGGGTTCAAGCGATTCTTCTACCTCAGCCTCCTGAGTAGCTGGTATTACAGGCACTCCCCACCATGCCCAGCTAATTTTTTGTATTTTAGTAGAGACGGGGTTTCACCATGTTGGTCAGGCTGGTCTCGAACTCCTGACCTCGTGATCCGCCCATCTTGGCCTCCCAAAGTGCTGGGATTACAGGTGTGAGCCACTGTGCCCAGCCCCGGGTATGGGTTTTTTAGAAAGGCCACTCTGGCTAATGAATGGAGAGTGGAAGTAGCAAGGACTGGGTGAAGGAGAACATTTGGATCCATGAGCCATCACTCAGACAGCAGACCACTACCTGGCCTGTAAATCACTGAGAACTTCCCTTCCACACTCTACGCCAAATTTGCTCTCTTCTGTGTTTGTTCTTAATAGCTGTTGGCCTCATCATTTACTTTACCAGTGTTCCTTCCTCCTTCCTGTCTCTCCTCCCTTCTTCTCTCCTCTTTCTTTCCACCTCTCCTTCCTTCTTCCCATTCTTTTTTCTTGCCATCCATCTATCCACCCACCCATCCTTTGTTTACCAGGCCTCTGCTGGGGCCAGGAATTGTGACAAGTGTACAGATTGGGAACTGGTGTCTTTGCCTGTATCTGGAAACTGAGATCTTGGCCTTCAGGGTCCTAAGTATAGTGGGTGGTGGAGCCCAGGGCATCACCAGCCACCTTCAAGGCCCTATGGGGGTTGGGGAGGGGAAGTAGGGAAGCCTTCCCAAGTGAAAGTGAAGCGCTTGTGAGGTGAGAGAGGGGGTGCTCAGGTAACAGGAGCAGGGAAGTGTTCTTGTGGCACGTTCACAGACCTGCTGTGCCCATTGGCTGACAGCAAAGTTGTGTGTGAGGATTTGGAGGGAGATAGTTTGTTCCCAAAATGTTTGGAGTGTGGCCTCCAGGCAGCAGGCATCTCCCAGGACTTGTGAAATAAAGGAGTACCATTTTCTCGTGGTCAGTTTCCAAGAATCTCTCAAGTGTTTTCGGGGTGAAAGCAGGTGCTCACAGGCAGGGCGAGGCCCTGGAGGCTGCCTCCTCAATCCGTGCACACCGAAGAGTCCACACTGAGGTGGTAGTCAGGTGCTAGGAGGGACGGACTCCCTGACTTCTGGCCATTGGGAGCCAGAGGTGGCCTCCAGCTCTCTGGTTTGAGAGGCAGGGTATGATGTGGCCTCAGAAGCTGATGAGCAGCCTGGGAGGGAGAGGCGAGGTGTGGACCTGTCAAGGCGCAAGTACTGCGTAGGTGGTGTACGGATATATACATAAAGCCCTGGCCTAGTTCCGATAGGGGCTGAGTAGGGGTGCCTGGAGCTGGGCTGGACAGTGGCCAGGGAATGTGGTTTTGGAATAGGCAGCTTTTTTTCCCCCACATCCAACCTTCCATCAGTGAGCTACGATTCCAGAGTCTACAGGGTGTCTCCTGTTAAATGGAGTCACAACTCACTCAGAGAAGGTTGGATGTGAACAGGCACACGTGGGGACATATAGAGTTGGAGGATCAGCTGGAGGTGTGGGGTGGAGCCCTGGAGAGCCTCAGTGTGTCCCGGAGGATGGAGGCAGAGCCCACAGAGCTGGGAGGGAGGTAGAGGTGGAAGCCGGCATTAGAGTTGGAAGAGAGTGTCTTAGCAGCAGCTGCCTGTGATGAGTGAGAAAGACTAGTGGCTTTGAAATGGAAGTTCTGGGTGACCTACTGGCCAGAGCCTCAGATAATTTGAGTGGAGGCAGGAGGGAGGTCAGGAAGGGGAACCGGCCAGGTGCAGTGGCTCACGCCTGTAATCCCAGCACTTTGGGAGGCTGAGACCAGCCTGACCAACATGGAGAAACCCCATCTCTACTAAAAATACAAAATTAGCTGGGTGGGGTGGTGGCTGCCGGTAATCCCAGCTACTTGGGAGGCTAAGGCAGGAGAATCGCTTGAACTCAGGAGGCAGAGGTTGCAGTGAGCTGAGATTGCCCCACTGCACTCCAGCCTGGGCGACAAGAGCGAAACTCCATCTCAAAAACCAACAAGTGGAACCAAGAGCAGGCGGGGCTGAGTCCCAGCTCGGGTAATGGCAGGTGGCCTTAATGGGCACCTGTGCCCAGGGGTGGGTCCCTTGTGATGTTTTGGGCCTTTTAAGGAATCAGTTTGATCATGCTTAAATTTGATCACTAGCGATGTTCTAGTGGGGGAGGAAAAGATGGAAATGCAGGAGATTTTTGATGAGCAGCTTCCTAGAGAAGGCTGTTGGGAGGAGGTATGCAGCTCCCAAGCACAGGGAAGGGGAGGCTTCCTGCGGGACTGGCCTGCTTGGAGGCTTGGAGGCCAGGTGTGTCCACTGCTTGGAGGCTTCCTCTGAAGAAGCCCCTGGAGGGTCAGCCTTGCCACCAGGATACCGCTAGGACAGAGGCCCTCATGTCAGCCTCACTCCTGAGGGTCGCCTTCTAATCCAGCACAAGCAAGCACCTTTGCTCTCTCTCCCAGCAGTCCCAGCAGCGTCCCCTTTTTCTCGGAGATGCCGTGGTGGGTCTTATGTCTGGGAGGCAGGTGTGTGCCCTCCTCGCCTGTGTGGCCAGCCACTGCCTTGATCCTCCACCCCCGGGTCTCCCCGAGACTGCTCTTTTCTGCTCCTGCTGTCCTGCCCCCAGGTCTACCCTGGACTCATCCCTAGAGACGCTGCCGTGCACTGGTCTTCCCACTCTCCCCACGTCACTCAGCACTGCCCTTGGATGCCACCTGACTGCCACTGTTCCCAGTCTCCGGAGGGTGCACGGTAGATGCCAGCGGGCTAACTCAAGGAACACAGCCCTGATGTAAACCATGTGCTTGTTTTCTGGAAGAATGCCAAACCAGTGTTTCTGCCAGCACTGCTGATGCCATGGCAGCTGCTGAGGCAGATGGGAACGTGAGATGTTAATTAAGGGCGCTGGACTCCCTTTTATTCCACAGGAGTACTGAACGAGCTCGGTTTTGGCCCTCCAGCCAGTGCTTGGTTATGTTTGTGTATAGGCCTCCTGTCTATTTTAGCCTCTTTGTGTTTGCAAAATGCCAAATAGAGCGATTGGATTCTGCTTAACGGACGTCTGTTTCTGTTTCAGGGAATTGTGGGTAACTTGGCCAGTGGCAAGTCGGCCCTGGTGCACCGGTACCTGACGGGCACGTATGTCCAGGAGGAGTCTCCGGAAGGTATGCTGCTTGGCAGGCAGTTGCAGGCTTAAGAATGTAGTTTTTAAAAAACTTTTCTTTAGCATATTTCAAACGTGACTTTGATGTATCACAGGTCAAGAAAGCAATAAAACATACCAAGCAGTAAAAATCCTTAAGTATGTGGTATCTTCAGTAGTATTTTTAGCAGAGCCATTGTATTCACTTCGGTATTTGGAATGGCACAGTAGAACCATGAAATGCCGTTGAATTTATTACCTAATTGTTCTGTCCTTTCAAATGTCCTTTTAATCCAGTGTCCTTTTTATCCATTGTTACTCCTTTAAATATTGACTGGACATTTCTGTGATCTGGATATTGAATTTATACATAATTTGTATGTAATGTTCCTTAGTCATAGATAGAGCCTTTCTGGATGAGATGTTCAGATTACCACCACCATATGTTTATGTTTCTCCCTTATATTGTATTATAAACATTTAATAATCATTTTGCATGAGAGTAAGATTTTTTTTTTGCCATTAGGCATTTACTTCTTCAGTTAACATGTCCATATTTTATTTTTTGCCTTAAATACGATGATGGTAATGGTAGGAAAGCATTTAGCCCCCGTGTCCCTTAATGAAGGTGTAGTTGACAAGCAGTTTTCTAAATTAAATTTTCTCTCCGTGTAACCTTGTTAAATCCAACTCTGAGACACTGAATTTCTGGTTCCTTCTTTTTCTTACTGGCTGTTCCATTCTTTGCAGATATGGATGCAGGTAACTATTCATTTTCTTCATGGCAGCGCTTGTCTTGTTTTGGAGAGAGAGGAAAGGCACCACTCTGTACCGTAGCGTTCCCTTCCCTCCTTGTTCTGTGTTCCATCCTATTTTGTTTCATTTGATCTTTTTTTTCAGTTGAACATTCCACCCTGTTTTGTCCCTTAGTTGTCTTCTTAGCAGTAGTCCCAAGTAGCTTCACCTGTTTCCTGTAACACCTGTCCTGGCGTTTAACTCTTGTCCTGAATACTGTGGTACTGTTCAGAAAAGTATGGAAGTGGCCTGGGGCTCTGCCAGTGTTCTGCAGAATTTTGCAACCGGTCATAAACACCTCGTGCATCAGGAAGAGACCTTTCATACTGAAATGATGATGTAGGAAGGTGAGAGGTGAAAATAAATGAAGGCTCGTATGTGGGGGATCAATAAGAGAAAGCTTCCCTGTCCACTGAGAAATACATACAGATGCTAGAAAATGGCATGATTTGGAGAAACGAGAACAGGTAGCATTTTGCCCCCTGTCTTTCCAGCTCCTTTCCTGGGCACTGTCCCTGGCTTGTGATGACTTTTATTTGCTCCTTTGTGTCCGAGTGTGAATTTTAGCCACAGCCAGCTGATGACACCTAGGGAATCTTCTAGAGGAGTTCCCTTGGGTTTTCCACTTACCTCTCGGGGCTAGCTATTGTAGAGGTTATACAGAGGTTAACTCACCTGCAAGTGAAATAATCACCTTTTCCAAGTAAAGCTGCCTTCAGGCCCCTGCAACTCTGTGGATTTCAACCTGGGATCACAGGAAGTTACGTGGGTCGGGCCCTGGTTTTGTTGCTGTTGCTCTGGCTGTCTCTGGCCCTGGGGTCTGGGTGTCTGGCGGGGCGGTGCTGGAGGCCCCGGGTCTCTGCAGTAAGAACAAGGACCACGACTCACTTATGGTGGCCTTTCTGTTATATTGCTTTTTGGTCATTTTTGCGGCTTTTTGCTGTTTTCCTTTTGGGTGTTTACAGTGTGTTCCATCATATTTGGGCCCAACTGTGACATCTTTGCAATGCATAATTGACCCTTATATTTTCACTAACAGCAAGGCATTTCTCTTGAATGTTTATACATAAAAGGAAGGATTGCCCCCGTGGGATGACCTAAACTGATCACTAACACCCCTGCTTCTTTGATTTTTCAAGTAATACATTTTACTCCACTGAAATTTCATAGTATTGTATATGGTTTTTAAAAATACATTTTTTTTTAAGGGTAGGAGCATGGGTGAGTACATCCCATTCTTCATCTGCAAAGTGGAAATAGCTTATCGCCTGCGTGGGGCCCCATGCCCAAGACTTCCTGGGTCAGGGGAAAGATCATGACCCCTGATGTTTACTCATGCCCTACTGCAGCTCTCCCGAGGCGTCTGGCCTCTCACCTTTTGACTCGAGGTCCCAGGGATTGTTCTGTGGGAGTGTGAGGAGCTGACAGCAGCAGACACCCAGGTGCACTCCAGTGGGTGTGCGTCTAGGGCCCCTGGTGCTGAAGGAATTATGAATACAGGCGCTGCCTTACGCCTGGAAGCCTCTTAGCCCTGCTGAATTCACATTTCTCATGGCTGGGCCACCTTTCCCATGTAGAATCAAGCAGGTGACCACTGTCTTTGCCTCTTTTAAATGAGACCAGGGAACGGACTTTCACTTCCTGTTCACGTGACCTGTGTGCCTCCTGACAGTGGCAGGGGGTGGGGGGAGCCATAACTTGTGCTGTAACTTGTGATGAAGGGAGCCATACTTGCTGTTTGGGAAAGAAAATGAATGAGAAGCCATGATTTCTTTCATACCACGGTCTTGCCATCCTGAAATTCCTTCTCATGCTCAGGGAGCCTGTTCCTGGAAAGTGATTTCAGTTTTTGTCCAGCGAGTTCGTGTTGATCAGTTACCCGTGCTTGCTTAATTGAGAAGCTTTAGGTATAGAGTGTAGTGGGTTTGGGATATAATTTACTGTGCTGTCGCCTGGGTGTGTGGAGAATAGCAAAGGACTGTGTCGTCCTCAGGGAGGGCTGGAGGTTGACAAGCTGATGATAGCTCAGCCTCACCTGTGGTTAGTTCATAACCACACAAAGGCGAGGGCACAGCCGATGGGAATGGTTGGCTGAGGGTTTGGATTTTGAACGAGCTCTGCGTCCTTCCCGTTTCTTGGTGTTACTGTTACCTTCTCGTCGGCCCACCTTTCCTCTTACAACTGCTGGAAGGATCAGCTGGGTAGCTGCTTTGAATGAAAGGCAGTTTGCTGTGGATCTGCCCGTCCAGATAGCTCTTTGGATTCTCCCTGTGCTGCTTAGTGTCTGTACCCTGTTGTTCTTCTGATTAAACTAGTGCGTGAATATCCTTTATCCTGACTGACCCGTGGCTGGGATATGGAGATTGCTGGGAGGGGTGAGGTGGTGAGGGGGGAGGGTGAGATGGTGAGGGCCTTCCTGTCTTCAGGGGAGAGCTCTCTTGGTAGAAACATTTCTGGTGCAGAGCCATCTCCAGATCTGAGCCTGCTTTTCAGCAGCTATATCAGATGCATTTTAGCTCCATCCCAGAGGGTAACATCTGCTGTCTTTTAATTGTGTGATGCATTTGGTTGATATTTTATTATTGTAGTAAAGAGAGCCAGCTCACAAGATTTAGATTTTTTTTTTTTTTTTTGCCACAGCTCTGTCATCCAGGCTGTAGAGTGCAGTGGCGCAATCTCAGCTCACTGCAACCTTCACCTCCTAGGTTTAAGTGATTTTCGTGCCCCAGCCTCCTGAGTAGGTTGGACTACAGGTGACCGCCACCACTCCCGGCTGATTTTTGTGTTTTTAGTAGAGACGGGGTTTTACCACGTTGGCCAGGCGGGTCTGAAACTCCTGACCTCATGTGATCCTACTGCGTCAGCCTCCCAAAGTGCTGGGATTACAGACATGAGCCACCACACCTAGCCAAGATTTAGATGATATTAAAGATACAGTTCAAATGGGGGAAGAATATAAACATTCTGTTTTTCAGTTAGTGAATTAACAGTGCAAAAGTGGGTAACTCCATAGGGAGCTTGTGGTTGATTTCATGAAAGCAGTCAGAGTAAACCTCTTGTACAGATAGATTCCTTGATTGTGTGTGTGCGTGCATGCACGTGTGTGTGCACACCTAGATGTATAATAGACATATGTGTGCCTCAGTCCTAGGTCCGTGGTAACAAAGTACCACAAACAGTGTGGCTTAAAACAGAAATGTGTTCTCACACTTCTCAGAGGTCTGAAATCAAGGTGTTGGCTTTGCGCGCTTTGAGGCTGAACCTGTTCCGTGTCGTGCAGTTGCTCTTCTGATTAAACTAGTGTGTGAATATCCTTTATCCTGATCCTGACCCGTGGCTGGGATATGGAGATTGCTGGGAGGGGTGAGGTGGTGAGGGCCTTCCTGTCTTCAGGGGAGAGCTCTCTTGGTAGAAACATTTCTGGTGCAGAGCCATCTCCAGATCTGAGCCTGCTTTTCAGCAGCTACATCAGATGCATTTTAGCTCCATCCCAGAGGGAAACATCTGCTGTCTTTTAACTGTATGATGCATTTTGGTTGATACTTTATTTTTGTAGGGAAGAGAGCCAACTCACAAGGTGTAGTAAAGATGCAGTTCAAATGAGGGTAGGATGTAAATATGGTTTTTTTCAATTAGTGAATTAACAATGCAAAAGTGGGTAACTGTCGGGAGCAGTCGGAATAAACCTCTTGTATGGACAGGTTCCTTAATGGTGTGTGTGTGCACACCTAGGGGTGTAATATATATATGTGTACCTCAGTCCTAGGGGTGTGGTATAAAGTACCACAAACTGTGGCTTAAAGCCGAAGCGTATCCTCACAGTTCTCGGGTCCGAGATCTAGGTGTTGACGGGGTTGGCTCTTTCTGCAGGCTTTCAGGTTGAGTCTGCTGCATGTCCGTGCACAGCTGTTCTGATTTAATTTGTGCCTGAATGGCCTTTGTCCCGATCCTCACCTGTGGCTGGCATGTGTAGATTGCTGGGAGCGGTGAGGTGGTGAGGGTCTTCCTGTCTTTAGGGGAGAGCATCTGGTGGTTGCCAGTGATCCCTGGCGTTTCTTGGCTCGTAGACTCCTAACTCCAATCTCTGCCTCTGTCGTCACAGCGTTTTCCCGGTTATCTGCGACTGTGTCCAAACTTTTCTTAGAAGGACACCAGGCATTGGCTTTAGGGCCCACCCTCCTCCAGCATGATGTCATCTTTACTTGATCCCATCTGCAAAGACCCTCTGTCCACGTGGGGTCACATCACAGGTCCTAGGGGGACACAGCTCAACCTGCAGCAGTGTGTGTGTGTTATATCCCTTCGATGTTCTCCAGAGGTGTTCAATCTTTCGTATGCCCTGGGCTACCTTGGAAGAAGAAGAATTGTCTTGGCCCACACATAAAATACACTAACATTAATGATAGCTGATGAGCTTAAAAAAATCACACACACACACACACACGCTCTTAGTGTATTAAGAAAGCTTATGAATTTGTGTTGGGTGACATTCAAAGCTGTCCTGGGTGGTGGGTTAGAGAGGCTTGGTTTAGACAGACACTGCACGCAGAACTGTTGGAGTCGCCCTGTCACTTGGTACTGGTCACAGTTCCTGCCAGCGATGCCTTGGCAAGCTCTGCTGGTGTTCTAGAACCTCACAAGGACTCATTGGCTGGCAGTAAGTAACCTTCACACCTCTGAGGACAATTTCACAGCTGCCATTCACTGCCTGTAAAGAGAATCAGATGAAAATTACTCATTTGTCATTTGAGCTCTATTAATGGCCGCTAATTAGAATCATGAGTGACGCTTTGAGTGTGTAACGTGACTTCCCCCGTAGCGTGTTTATGTGCTTAATATTCAGTGTGCACCTGCCTCCCCCAACACAGACCCACATGATGCCACTCAGCTTTTAACTCTCCTTTCGAAAAAGAATAAGGAAACAAAGCTAGACGCCCAGTATTATGTGGGAGTTGGATAGGAAATGTGGGCCTGCCCTGAGACACTTCGCCCCCTGCAGGTGGGGAGAGTGTGGCATCCTCCTGCGATCTGTCCAGGTCGCATTAACTGAGTCGTTGCTCTGAGACCCATTTCCTGGATGTCTCTCTGTGCCATCCCTGGCATCCTGGGCACCCTGGGCCACAGGCCCTCCTGAGCTGTGCAGGGCAGCCCGTGTGCCAGAAAGACCTGAGGACCAGAAAAGCTGAAAACCAGCACCATGTTGAGATTGTGGCACCCCTGGGTAGGGCAGAAAGGTGGCCCCACAAGCATCCCAAGATGAGACTAAGCTGTATTTGGATTGAGTGGGGGCTTTTATGGTTGTTTGGTAGAGACACACTTAATGTTCATAGACCAACTCCAGGCTGTTAGATGGCACTGAAAGTATGCAGAGGAAGGTGTGCTGTCTGAAAGCCGGCTTTCAACCCAGATCTGGAAGGAACCCACATCCAAGTGTGAAGGTTGTAAAAGGAGGGCTGGGGCCTGCTTCCTTCCAAGGCCTAGCCGCCGCCCGTGAGGGTCAGTGGTGTCCTAGCCTGCTGCTGCCACACAGGAGGGTGTGCAGGGAAGGGCCTTAGCCAGGCATGACGTGGGAGCACTGACCCCGTCCTTCCTGGGTCTTTGTGGGTTTAATTCAGCAGGTGCTCCTTCCTTCACTGATGGAATCTGGAGTTTTTGATGGATTCTTAACCAACCCAAAATTTTAGGCAGAAACATAGCTCTAAGGCTGAGGCAGCCCTGAATATGCCTAGGCTAACAGCCAGCAGACTCCTCCTGGCCAGGAGCCTGGTAATGGGGATGCCAGGTGAAGGCGGTGCCGGCCCTGCCTCCCTCCCAGAGGGGTGACCCTCCAGCCCCATCTCCAGGCTCTTCCATCTTCCCAGCTCGGGCTACACATGGGCGGCAGCTACCCCCACGCGCTCTCCCAAAGACGTAACGCACTGGTCACTAGGAGATTTGCCTCCCTTGTTCATTTTGCAGATAGAATTTGGTAGCCAAGGTAGCTGGAAAAGTAGGGTCAAGGAGCTCAAGGCAGCTCTTTCACTCGGGAGCCTGCCAGTGTAAGGCGGGGGAAGCCAGTGTCCTCCCAAATGGAAAAGGTACCGGAGGGTGAAGGGTTCTCTATGTACAGAAGTGTCCCAAACAGGTAGGGGAGACTGAGGAAGCCTGAACCTGCAGTGCTCATTAGGAAAAGCTTTAAGAGAAAATGCCAGGGGCTAAGAGCAATTCATAACTACCAGGTAAGGACAGGTGAGAAACAGTGGGTGAGATGACAAGCTGGACAGTTACGTAACTCGGGAAAGTAGAGTTTTTGAGCAGAAGTCATAAGAAATTCTCAAACATACTTTTGCTTTATGCCTGGGAAGCAGGAAATCAGGCCACACCCATCTCATTTCCCACATCCCTCCAAGAGAAGCCTTTCGCTTGTCTGTTTGGTTTATTTGGTTCACATCAGGGTTTGATAAAGGCCTGGAGGGTCTGTAGGAAGGAATGAGCTGCTTCACCTCCTAGAGAAAGGACCTCTAATGACCGTGCACAGAAACTCCTTGGGGAACGGCGGAATGGTTTCAGAAGCAGGTCATTGCAAAAGGGTGGTGCACTGAGAAGGTCCCAGAGTCCTGGGCTGTCCTGAGTTTCCACAGACTTTTCCCTGCTTCACAGTTGTTGTAAGGACTTAAAGGAATGTCTGTAAAAGACTGGGCTAATGATAGACGCTGGGGCCCATGCCAGGGTGGAGACGGGGAGGAGGGAGAGCATCAGGAGAAATAACTAATGGTAGCTTAATACCTGGGTGACGAAATAATCTGTACAGCAAACCCCACCACACACGTTTACCTCTACCACAAACCTGCATGTTTACCCCTAAACTTAAATAAGAGAGTATTTCTTAAAAAACCTCGGCTTTAGCGTCTGGCGTAAGGGCGCAGTAACACCTTCCAACATAGTGCTCCACCCCGGGTCCCTGCAGCGTAAGAGGCATCCTCTTCCACGTGTGGGCCACCAACAGGGATGCCGCCGGGAGGCCCTGCCCCTGTACGCCCCTGAGTCTTCTTCGCCCCCACCTCCTGTACTATTCATCTCCATCTCGCCCCTCTTATCACACCCTAGGTGTCTGTTCCTGCATCTCTAAGGGTAGAAAAACCAAGGCATAGGCGGTCATCTCCCCTCCTCCATGTGTTCGTTCCAGCTGCCCAGCTGAAGCCGAGAGTGGAGCCCCTAGGCATCCCTGAGACTGCTCATATAGCTTCAAAACTAGAGACAAGAACAGAACTGGCAGGGCACTGTGGCTCACGCCTGTAATCCCAACACTTTGGGAGGCCGAGGTGGGTGGATCACAAGGTCAGGAGATTGAGACCATCCTGGCCAATATGGTGAAACCCTGTCTCTACTGAAATATAAAAAATTAGCCGGGCGTGGTGGTGACTGCCTGTAGTCCCAGCTACTCATGAGGCTGAGGCCCGGGAGATCACTTGAACCTGGGACACAGAGATTGCAGAGATTGTGCCAGCCTGGCAAAAAAACAAAAAACAGACTAGGAATGGGCTGACCACCCCTCTCGTAGGTGTCCTAGACTAGGGTGGGGTCTCATACCTTCGGGGCAGGGAATGTGGTCAGGAGCTGTTCTGGTTGGAAAGGCATCTGGTGCAGGATCGCTGGGCCTTCCCCTCTTGTTTCCAGCATCTCAGGGGTCAGGCTTTGTTGCGCCGAGGCTGAGGGGCTCTGCGGTTTTCCACTGTGCGTTTGGTTTCTGTTGCTCGTTCCCAGCTGCTGGTGCGGCATGCTGGAGGAGAGTTCTAGTGGCCAGTTGCTTCTGGCCTCCAGGACCAGCTGGCTGTCAGCCGCCTGCGAGTCCGTGTCCCCGCGTGAGCCTTGCCACCCTCCTCCAGGACTGCCTAGAACTGTTTCCTGTCATCAGGGTAGTAAATGTCTTCTCAGGAGCACATGTATCTTAAATATGTTTTAAGGAATGTTTACTTAGTTTCTTAGAAACAAAACATGTGGGAAACACCCAGTCTGATTTTCTGGGACACGTGAAGTGCGTTTAAGCTGTCAGCTCCAAAAACCCTTTCCAAGTCAAATAACTTTAAAAAAAAATGTTGTCAGCTACCACTGCATCCCAGATGTGAGGGCTTATTTCTGAAGCTGTTCCTGGGCGCTGTTTAATGTTGCAGTGGAAAAAAAACCGGTAACACTCCAATAAAATGTGACTAGTCATGAAATCCAGCCTTTTAGATTTTTCAACCTGAATTTGACCATTTGTTGCAACCAGGTGATTATAAACACATGATATTTTTTTAATGAGCATCTGTAAACATTGAGATTATGAGCCTGCTGGTATGTTGGTTTAGTAAGAAGTTAGTTCAGCCATCTTCACTAACGATTTTCGGGATTAACCTGATGGCTCACCATGGAAATACCATTCCCCTGGTCTTCTGTGTGTGACAGTCACTAACTTTACCCCTGGCATGGAAGCCATAGTGAGGATCAGGTGATACTGTCTAAAAATAGGTAAAGCATGCTAAAATTATTACTAGATGTTCAACAAAATAATAAAAAGCATGTTCTATTTCATTTTGAGCAAGAAAAGCTGTAGGCTGGGCATGGTGGCTCATGTCTGTAATCTCAGCATTTTGGGAGGCCAAGACAGGTGTATTGCCTGAGCTCAGGAGTTTGCGACCAACCTGGGCAACATGATGAAGCCTCATCTCTACTAAAATTCAAAAAATTAGCTGGGAATGGTGGCGTTCGCCTGTGGTTCCAGCTACTTGTGAGACTGAGGCAGGAGAGTTGCTTGAACCTGGGAGGCAGAGGTTGCAGTGAGCTGAGATGACACCACTGCACTCCAGCACGGGCAACTAGAGAGAGACTCCATCTCAAATAAAAAAAGCTGTAAAATCAGAATAAGGAGATTGTCATGTCTTTGGCACTGACGAAATTGGCAGGACAAAGTGTGTTTTTGAGTTGGCCGTACGGAACTCAGAACGTATTGTCCCATATTGTTATAATTAATTTGACAAGAAATCCAGGGCTTACTGAAAGCCATACGGGGCCTTCAGTGGAGCCTGCATTCTGGAGAAGACATTTCTGATTAAGTAACGGTGACTCAGGGCTGGGACCTACACCTGGCCTGGGAGCACCCTGAAGAGGACAGGCCCGCTGGCTTCTGTCGATGTCCCAGCCTCCTCAGGGCGGCGCACAGAGGCCCCTGCGTGTCCCTCAACTCAGAGAGCCCAGAAACAGCACAGCCCATGCTGTTGACACACTGTTACTTTCCCAAGAAACCTCATGTTTTAAAAAAATAAGTTCTTTAACAGGAAAAAGGAGACTAGAGCCTAGAAAGTCTCACATATGTAATTAAAAATCATTTTTCCTAAGGAAATTTGACCCCAAAGGTGCTCTGAGGCTGTGTGTGCACTTACCTGTTTATTGCAGATGGGCAGAGCCATTGGCACCATCACAGTGGGACCACCATCACGTACTTTCACCTGGGTTCATTGCTGTCATCTGCCCACGTCTGTGGCCTCGATCATGTCATCTCTCTGGAAGCCCAGCTCCAGGTCCAGGAAGCCAAATAGCAGCAGACCAGTCTGCCCCTGACCAGGCACTGCCTGTTCTGGTCTGGAAGCCCCGGGGCCATACTCACTGTATTAGTCTATGCTCTTTTGGTTACAAGAGATAGTTGACCAACTTAGATTAGCTAAACAGAAAGGTAGACAGAGGGCCGGCGGTGAATTCTTAACCTTTTTTTTTTTTTTTTTTTTTTGAGATGGAGTCTCACTCTTGTCTCCCAGGTTAGAGTGCAGTGGCATGATCTTAGCTCACTGCAACCTTTGCCTCCCGGGTTCAAGTGATTCTTCTGCCTCAGCCTCCCGAGTAGCTGGAACTATAGGCACCATCACAACTGGCTAATTTTTATATTTTTAGTAGAGACGGGTTTTCACCATATTGGTCAGGCTGGTCTTGAACTCCTGACCTCGTGATCTGCCCTTGGCTTCCCAAAGTGCTGGGATTATAGGCCTGAGCCACCGCACCTGGCCAGGTTTGTCCCTTTTAAACATTGTAGCCAGTGTGAGGGTCTGGGGGTTGCTGTGCCATTCGGTTCTCTTTCCTAATTCATAGGTCAGATTGCACCCAGCTTGCATTGTTTAAACTTGGGTGCTGAGGGAGAAGCGCCTGGGGTATGTTTGCATTCACCCCAAAGCTGCCTCTGGTAAATGTCTCCCTGTGACTTTTACAATCTCACTTAGGCTGTGGACCTCTAACATTTTCAGGCAAGTTTTTCCTTCTTAATGTCCAAGGCCGACAGCTTAGTCTTTGGAATGTTATACATTGTTTGCATCTTAAAAATAACAGCTCACAAAATAAATTTTTTTTACATCCTCCCTCCAGCATCATCAACCACATTAACTCACCACCACTCCTCCTCTCCCCTGCTCCCCCAGCCTGTTTTATTGGTGTCAGGAAACGGGAGAGATGAGTACCTCGGAAGTTACCTCTATTGACCATAATACAGCCTTTCTTAGACTTAGGCCGTCCAGCCATCAGGGTGGAATGGTTTCCTGTGGAAGGCAGCATGGAAAGGAAGGAATACCGAAGAAAGCGAACTGCAGAGGGAAGACAGGGTGGGTTTGTGGCATGTCTAGTTTGGGGACAGTGGGGTGACTGAGCTGCATGGCTGTGGGTTGAGATGGAGAGACTGATGCTTCAGAGGAGGGCAGGAATTAAAGTGAATGCACGGAGCACATATTCCACTCACTGCCGGTTAGAGGTGGGGTTGCCTCTCTCAGTTCCCCCAAGAAAATGCTGCGTCCTGTAAGATCGTGCCTGTCCAGTGGGGGCCTGGACACTCAGTGCCACTTCTCTGCTCATGGCAAACTCCAAGGGCCAGGTCAGTGGAGGCAAGGGAAGTAGAAGTTGAAAGAAAGTCCCAACAGCAAATCAGGTTCAGTGCCAGAAAGAATTACTAAGTCAGGAGAATCTGAGATACGGTAAAAGTGCCCCTAAGCTCTTGGCTCTGTTTCATGTACTCCAGCAAAAGTCAGCCAGCTAGCCTGAGAGTAGAGGCCTCCATGGCTGCTGGCTGTGAGATCTGAGAAGGGCTGGGCCAGAGAGAGAGACAGACACAGAGAGAGAGAGTTTTCTCTTAAATCAATGTAAATTAGGCTATATGCAGCTGCCAATGATCTGTAAAAGATGACAGTTTCATAGGTTCCAATGGCTTAACCTAATAAATTCATTATTGATTGGCCCAGACCAGAAGTGGAAATCTGATTCAGCTCACAGTGTAGGCCTTTATCCATGGTTGGTGGCTTCCAGAACGCATGTGTTCAGGAAGATTCTGAGGCAGGGTCTGGGTGCTGGCGGAGCGCCAGTGTGACAGCCGCTGGTGCCTGCCCTGGGTCGAGAAGCTGGTGGTGGTGTGTGTTCTTGTTGCGTGACAGCGGCCCATATGGCCAGCATTTGTTTTCTGAGCTCCATTTATTAACATTGTATATATTTTTTTAAAAAAAATTAGCACCACCACAATTAAGGAAAAAAATCAGCACTTGCTCTTGGAAGACCAAATAGGTAGACATGAAAGGGTGCCTGGTCGAGCAAGAGTGGGGGTGGGCAGGAAGGGAAGCCAGCCTGCACCCTCTCCCCCTGGACACTAAGAAGGGAATAGGTTTAGGTTGGATGAAGAAGGGAGGATTGGAGCCTGGACAAGAGCAGGGACTGTGGAGGAATGGTCAAAACTCAGGCATGATGCGGCCGCACCATCTGGTAGGGGGCCGGGCTAGCAGAGGTGTGGGTCTTCATGTCCCAGGGACGGAGGGAGGAGAAGTGGGGTTGGCCGGGTAGAGGCATGATGGCATCAGAGCGGCTGGGCTCCAGCCAGGTTATTAGCAGGAGCACTGGTTTTGGAGAGGGACTTAAGAGGACATAGAGGGGAATCCCCAGGCCACCGCTGGACCTTGACACTGGCTAATGGGATGAGCTGCTGGAACCCATCACCGTGAAGCCCCCTGCACTGACTAAGGCACATGCCCTTTCAGGAGCTGCATCCGCTTATTAGGTCTAAGGAAAACTGGTTCCCAGGTGTGTGTGGGCTGTCCAGGACCATGTGACCTGGCACCCACTCTAACTTGTGCGGCATCTTGGCTGGGAGCCTCAGGGAGCCTGGCAGTGCCTCAGTGGCAGATGCAGCTGGTTCCAGGATGTTCCAGATGCAAGAGGTTCCTGGAAGAACCACTGGGCCTTGCAGGGTCAGCTCAGCCTGAGAGCCCATGGCCCCCTCTCCCACGAGGATGTCACGGGGCCGGTCTCGCCTCTGCCAGGTATGGATGGGAGGCTGGACCGGGTCTTGGTGCCTTCCAGCTCAGGGCGTTGGTCCACTTGAGTATTCTTGGGCACCAAAATCCTACCTTAGGATGGGGACAGAGGCCTGGAGACAACCTGCTTGCCTCCTTCCATTAAAGCCATTACAGTGTCACCACAGGATTGTAGCGATTACAAATGCGTTTTCCGGAGTCCCCAGAGAAAAAGGAACATGGCATTTAGCAGAGTAAAGTGCATCTGTCAACAAAAGAATACCAAAGATGAGACGGCAGCAGCGGCCTGTCACCTCTGTGTTGTTCCTGCCTGAGAATAAAGGGTTTTAGTTTTTTTAAAGGGTCTTTTTCTTTTTCTTTCTTTTTTTTTTTTTTGACACGGAGTTTTGCTCTTGTTACCCAGGCTCTGGAGTATAATGGCATGATCTCGGTGAGCCGCAACCTCCGTCTCCTGGGTTCAAGCAATTCTCCTGCCTCAGCCTCCCGAGTAGTTGGGACTACAGGCGTGCACCACCATGCCCAGCTAATTTTTGTATTTTTAGTAGAGACGGGATTTCACCATGTTGACCAGGATGGTCTCGGCCTCCCAAAGTGCTGGGATTATAGGCATGAGCCACCACGCCTGGCGTTTTAAAGGGTCTTAAACATAAAAACAAAGAAGGATACAACCTGCAAGACTTAAAATATTTGCTTTCTGGCCTTTACACAGACAGTTTGCCAGCCTCCTGCTCTACAGTATGTGAAAACGACGTAGAATAGTCAAATCACATAGGATTTCTGGGTGCCTTCATGCAGGCTAATCGCATAGCGACCACCCTGTCTTAGTTTCCTGAAACAAGCAGCTTATTTACATGCAGAGAATTAGATGCAGACAAACAGCTTATAAGCCCTGTGCCTTCACATTCTCACTTCCTGAATTGCGTGTTGAAAAGAAAGTTCATGTAAAGCAGATTATTTTTTAATGTAAAGTTCACATGGGAAGCACTAGTGTAGAGCAGTAGGGTCTGAGGGAGGAGGAGCCCATGTGCCCATGGGGGCAGCTGAGTAACCGCTGACGGCCCCCGCGTGGTGCTCTGCTGTCCCCGTCACCTTCTGTCCTCTCTGGATTTAACGCTTGTGCCATTGCTCATGCACCTCAGAGCACGGTGCTGTTACTTGTCGAGAAAGCCTTATTTAAATACCCTAGATGAGTTAGGCACTTTCTCCAGTTCTGCAATGCTCTGTTCTTTTTACTTTTTTTTTTTTTTTTTTTAATGAGACAGGGTCTCACTCTCACCCAGGCTGGAGCTCCTGGGCTCAAGCAATCTTCGTGACTTGGCCTCCCAAAGTGCTGGTATAAGAGGTGTGAGCCACCCTGCCTGTTTTACCTTTTTTATGCTTAAAATAAATGTACAAAATATTAAAAATCATTTTCCTCCTAAGAACCAAACGTGTATGACTAAATATGTTAAGTTGACTACACAGCCTATTTCAGAGACAGCGGGAGATGCTGAAATAGGCAGGCACCACTGCGTTGGTGGATATTGGAAGATTTTCAGTCAACAGTTTACTTATTTGGTTATAAATTAGGTTTTACTGGGTGGGGCCCATCATTGTATGATTTTTTTTTTTCATCAGAGTGGTGATTGAAAAGCAGTCCCCTGCTTTCTCTGAGAGGTGCAGGCTGAGCCTGCCTGTAGCTCACCCCCAGCCCCCAGCAGCTAGGTCACCCCTAGCCCCCAGCAACTAGCTCACCCCCAGCCCCCAGCAGCTAGCTCGCCCCCAGCAGCTAGGTCACCCCTAGCCCCCAGCAGCAGCTAGCTCACCCCCAGCCCCCAGCAGCTAGCTCACCCCCCAGCCCCCAGCAGCTAGCTCACCCCCAGCCCCCAGCAGCTAGCTCACCCCCAGCCCCTAGCAGCTAGCTCACCCCCAGCCCCCAGCAGCTAGCTCACCCCTAGCCCCCAGCAACTAGCTCACCCCCAGCCCCCAGCAGCTAGCTCACCCCCAGCCCCCAGCAGCTAGCTCGCCCCCAGCCCCCAGCAGCTAGCTCACCCCCAGCCCCCAGCCCCCAGGCCAGCTCTCCTTGTCTTGTGGGAGTCAGTTTCCTCCTGCTGCTTCTCTGGACGATCAATTCCATCAGGACAGAGATCTTGTCTTGTTCACCCTATTCTGGCACCAAGGCTGAGTCTGGCGTGTACTGGGGCTGGTATTTGTTTGGTGGTGGTTGAGATGCCCAGGATGTTCTTGACCTTGTGGGATGGTGATGGAGAAACAGCCACAGGCCCTTGTGGTGTAGTTGCAGAAAAGGAGCTCACACTAATAGGAGCCAGATGGTGTCACTGCCTGAGTATACAGCAGATGCATTCCCCTTCGTTATTTTATCACTTGCTTACCTGGAAGCTCTGGTCTGACCTTAGGAACGTGCCACACACTTGGATAAACGTGGACTCGTTGACTGGAGATTTATGGAATCTTTTCCCAGGAGCCATTTGAGAGGCATTTGTCCAAGACTTGCTATTTTATAGGCTGTTTTGATGTGAGGGAAAAGACATATCCTGGATCTTCCAGAAAGCAGGGAATTATGACTGTGTTAGGAAAAGGCCTGGCTTTCCCTTCGGAATTTGCACATAAGTCAGGCATCTCATTATCTGGTTGTTGTAGTCTTGCTTCTTCTGTTCATTGAATTGGCATTTCAGAAGTCTCTGTCCATGTGTGAGTTTCCATTTGGAAATGATACAGTTATTATTATAATGTAGCACTCATTCGTTAATTTGTTTCAGGAAGCTGACAGCTGACATGGATTAGCTCATTTATACCTAGGGAAACAGAGGCACCAGAGGCCACAAGAGCTATTCATGGTCACACAGCCTAGAGGTATAGGCCTGAGGTTGGGTCTTAGATGGTGGCTCTGAGCCCATTCCCCTCCATTACTGCCCAGAGGACTGCCACTCATTTCATGGGTCAGCAGATGTGCTGAAGAGGTTCAGAAGGACTTCTCCTTGCCCAGTGGACTGGAGCTGAGCCCACACGTTTGGCCAGGTGAGACCCCAGAACAGCTGCTGAGCTATTGAAAGAAGTGTGAGTTCCGTGAAGCAGCAGTCTGTGAGCTCTTCGGGAGTCTGGAGTTGCCTTCCAACAGTGGATTTGCAGAAAGTTCCGAGTGTGTGGATGTGGGCCAGGGGCTCCCAGCCACCCGAGACCTTGGCTTCTCCTCCCAGGAGGCCAGGCCGAGGCAGGACCCCATGGCTGGTGACAGGCCTGGGCTGGCAGCCCAAGGAGCTAAGGAACTGTTTGCAGGCTGACTTCTTTTTCCAAAAGGTATTTGCCTTGTTTTCAGGCCTTTATCTCGAAGTGAAGTCCCTAGAACTTCACAAGAAAAAAAAAAAAAATGCCTTGGGCCTTATGGCTTGCTGCCTTTTAATTTGATGATGTTGTAGGGCATATTCGATTCTTTTCGGTACAGTCATGTGTCAATTAATGATGAGGATTTATTCTGAGAAATGTGTGTTCACATTTGTCAGAATGAGTGTGAGATTTCATTATGCAAACATCAAAGAGTGTACTTACACCTATGTGGTGTAGCCTACCATAGTACACCCCCAGGCCATGTGGTAGGGCCTGTGGCTACAATCTGGACAGCATGTGACTGTACTGAATATCGTAGGCAATTGTCACTCAGTGGCAAGCGTTTGTATATGATCTAAACACACGTAAACGTAGACAAGGTACAGTAGAAATGTGTGATTGCGGTCTCATGGGGCCGCTGTCATGTATGTGCTCTGTTGATGACTGAAGTGTGGCTACAGTGCAGGTGACTGTATCTGAGATTCTGCAGCTGTTAAAGAACACTTTGTTGAGATAATGCTATTTTGCAGTAGTTTTAGATAGTTTTTTTCTTTTGTTTTTCTTTTTTTTTTTTTTTTTTTGAGACGGAGTTTCACTCTTGTTACCCAGGCTGGAGTGCAATGGCGCGATCTCGGCTCACCGCAACCTCCGTCTCCTGGGTTCAAGCAATTCTCCTGCCTCAGCCTCCCTAGTAGCTGGGACTACAGGCGCACACCACCATGCCCAGCTAATTTTTGTATTTTTAGTAGAGACGGGGTTTCACCATGTTGACCAGGATGGTCTCGATCTCTTGACCTCGTGATCCACCCGTCTCGGCCTCCCAAAGTGCTGGGATTATAGGCGTGAGCCACCGCGCCGGGCCTGTTTTTCATTTTTATCCCACCTCCCAGGTTCTCCTGCCTCAGCCTCCTGAGTAGCTGGGATTACAGGTGTGCACCACCATGCCCGGGTAATTTTTGTGTTTTTAGTAGAGACGAGGTCTCACCATGTTGGCCAGGCTGGTCTCAAACTCCGGACCTCAGGTGATTGGCACACCTTGGCCTCCCAAAGTGCTGGGATTACAGGTGTGAGGCACCATGCCCGGCCTATGTTTATTATAGTGTTTAAAGGATGTTATTTGGAAGAGAGAGCTCTCGATAGGTTTTATGCGTTAAGCTTCCCAAGTTGTGTTTCCCTCAAAGCTCTTGGAGTCAAGATGTAAGGAAGTTACACTTTAACTATTGGGCAAGAAACTGTTTCTTCAAACACTAGTTTTTCAGCTTCTTTTTGAGCAGCAATATCATTTTTTCAAAAATATTTTTTAACTTATACTAGTTCAAGTCTGCACATTTCTGACTCACTGTTACTGAAGACAGCAATGAAATTATTTTTGTGAACACAAAGTAGGACCTTAGGGTCTCCAAGTTTCAGTTTTACATCTGGTTTTTCATCCAATTAAGTTTTGTTATGTTTACTTTGTATCAGTAACACCTGAGCTGCTGAGGTAAGTCCCCTCTTTTTTTTTTTTTTTGGTAGGGGTTGGAGAGACGGAGTCTGGCTCTGCTGCCCAGGCTGGAGGACAGTGGTGTGATCTTGGCTCATTGCAGCCTCTGCCTCCTGTGTTCAAGCCATCCTCCGCTTTTGTGCATTCAGAGATGCGCGGAAGGGACTCAGGAGGACTTCTCCCCACCCTTTCTTTAACATACCCAACCTACTTGTAATTTCAAGCGCTCTTCAATTAAATTGATCCAAAGTCTTTAAGTATGAGTTTTTAAAAATTCCCAGTTGGTTCAGTAAAAGCAAGTGCTCTCATTCCTCAGAAGTTGTCAGAGAGAAGCCTTCTAAGTCATGGTAAACATTAAATCCACCCTAACATACTTTGAAGAGTCAGCTAGTTAACCGTCCTTACCGCTTACCTGATACGTCACTCATGAGAAGGTGAGATGCCTCCCGTAGCTGTGTGCTTGTCTGCATAATTTTCAGGTGCAAACAATGCAGGGCAAGGTTGTCGAAAGGCCAGCGTGAAGCTGCAGCCTTCCAGCCTAAGCCACGGCAGGTGGGTTCTGCTTTGCACAGGACTTTACCCGCCACGGCCTCGGTTCCATGTTCTTGGTCTCTCTTTTATTCAGTAGCACACTTGTGAGTGCAGGTTTGTTGTTACTGTGATACAGCTTAAAAACCAGGTATTTATATGTATTTTAAAATATCTAAAGCAGCCTTTTTTTTTCTTCTTTTTAATTTTGGAGACAGGGTCTCACTCTGTTGCCCAGGCTGGAGGTGGGACTTAGTAACTGGGACTATAGGCCCATGCCACCATGCCCTGCTAAATTAAATTTTTTTTTTTTTGGATATGGAGTCTCACTCTGTTGCCCAGGCTGGAGTGCAGTAGAGCAATCTTGGCTTACTGCAACCTCTGCCTCCCAGGTTCAAGTGATTCTCCTGACTCAGCCTCCCGAGTAGCTGGGACTACAGGCGCACGCTGCCATGCCCAACTAATTTATTGTATTTTAGTAGAGATGGGGTTTCACCATGTTGCCCAGTCTGGTCTTGAACTCGTGAACTCAGGCAGTCTGCCCGCCTCGGCCTCCCAAAGTGTTAGGATTACAGGCATGAGCCACTGTGCCTGGCCTAAATTTAAAATTTTTTATAGAGACAGGGTCGCATTATGCTGCCAGGGCTGGTTTTAAATTCCTGAGTTCAAGTGGTTCTCTTACCTTGGCCTCCTAAAGTCCTGGGATTACAGGTGTGAGCCACCATGCCCAGCCATGTAGCCAGTTTTGAACTCCCTGATGCCTCCTTGGAGAAGTTCTCCTTGGAATGCACTTCGAAACCCTGCTGCTCTGAGGCCTTGCAGCCGGTGAGAAACCCCACCAGGGCCGGCGTGTCCCCTTTTCCCCCACGCCTCAGTTTTCTCATCTTGAAAGTTGCGAATCTGTGTCATGCTTTCCTGGTGTATTGCATGCACTTTTGATCTGCGGATTCAGGTCTTTCTGCGTCTCAGGAACATTCCTTTGTCTTTTATTGGTCTTTGAGTTCTTTTGTTGGGGATGTGTTGTCAGAGATACCATTTATCCTTTCGTTTAGGTCCGTTTGTCAATGAACTTCTCTCTTAAATACTTTACCGTTGTCTTTTTAATCTCATTGACTCTGTCTGTTTCAAGCCATTTCTCTGCGTCAGAAACTCCGCTTCCACCCTTGTCTCATCTGCTCCTTACTTTTTCTAATTTTATTCATCAATTCCCCAGATGCTGTTTTGATCCTCAGATCTGGGCATTTCCATCTTATCTCATGTTGTTTCAGATTCTCCTCCTCGAGTCTCATCTCATGGAATGCCTGTTCTTTGTGAAGTGAGTTGGAGTGAGAAGCGGTTGTTAGGGGCTTCCTTCTGCTTTGGAGTTTTGTTGTCTTCATTGTTACTTTGTTTCTCTTCTGTTCCCTTCCAGCCTTCCTCTCCCCAAGCTGCTCCCACCTTCCCTGCTGGGGAGCCTTTGCGTAATGTCCTCAGCCCTGCTCTTCAGCTTCCTCGGCTTGGACGTCTCTTCCCAGACATGGTCTTTGCTGAGACTGACGCTGACCACTGGGAAGGTTTCTCCCTCATTCTGAGTCAGATCTAGGCTGTTGGAATGCCTCGATTGTCCTACTTCCTGTGGTGGGAGAAGATGAGGGAGAGGAGATGCTGTCATCCTGAGTGCCCTGGACCAAATGGGCAGGACCATTCTACCCACATTCACATTTGCTAGACCTCAGTCACCTCCCCCAGCCAGCTGCAGGGCACGCAGGGACATCTGTGGAGTCTCATTGCCTGTGCCTGGCCCTGAGGCTGGATGCGCTTCTCCCAGAGATCCCGGGATTTACTGAGCGTCCCATGCCCTGCCATCCCTCTGTAGTCGGAGGGAGCTGCCTCCTGTGAAAGGAGACTGCCCTTCATTAGGTTCCAGGCCTCTGCTCTTCCTGGGAATTTACCACACGTCCCCTTCCAGGTTTCCTTCACCCATCCTGGGGGGTGGGAGGAATGTGTCATTGTTCTCCATGAGGTCCCCCACTGTGTGGGTCACTCCTCCCGCTCACCAGGCAACTTGGGCATCTTCTTTGCCTCCAGAAGGCTTTTGCCAGGCTGTTCATTTTTAAGTCTTTGTAATTTCCATTCCTCAGTCAGGAGACCGCAAAAGATGAGGCCACGGTTGCCCTTTCTGTTTCTTCCCTGCACACTTTGGGGTGAAGTGATCGGGGTGTCATTGGCTCAGGTGGCAGGAGAGATGAGGGCCTCTGCCCAGCTCAAATCTTCCTTTTCATTCCTTAGAGCCTGTGTTTTTGAGGTTTATTATGTAAAGCTGTGCCCTTTTTCCTATTGGATGGTGAAGTTCCTTCTGGTTTTCCTGTTTCCCCCTTTTTTAATTAGGAAAGGAGGAAAGAAAATTCAGTTATAGTGAAGTTCTAATCTGTCATCTTAATCTAGAATTTGACTTTTTCCTTTTTCTGTGTTCCTTTTCTACCTTACATAGATCTGGGTTAAATGAAATCATGAGAGATTCTGGCCTGCCCAAGGAAACTGTGTGCTAAGCGCTCACTTGACTGCGGCTCAGAACCCCGGAGTGTTCCACTCACAGAAATAGTCAGCAGTTCCCACGGGTGGGGTCCTCACTCACTATGGTACATTTGTATAGTAGTTACTTTTTATTTTACAATGTAAGTTTTTTAAAAAGTTGGGAGAGGAGGTAAAATCTGATTTGGCTAAGTTTTGTAAGCTAAGATGTTACCAATAAAACCTTTTTCCCAGTGTAAAAATAATATGTGGTCCAAAATTCCTCTTAAATGTCACAATACAAAACTTTTCCAACACCCCAACATTAGTAAGTGACTGACTTCAGTATTTTTATCAAAGTTAAACGAGCCAAATTAAGTTTTTTGACAAATTTTTGGTGCATTCATGATTAAAATTTTGAATATTCTCTTAGGGAGAAACGAGGGCTGATTGTCCTTTTCAAGGTAGCCATCTCATCCCAGTTGTTAAAAATAATTAGGAAACAATACAGTTTGCAGATTTCCTCCCAGTTTCATCATGGTACTCAGGAACAAAGAATAATATTGTAGATGAATTTTGAAAATGTTTTCATGGAAGAGAATCCCAAACGCATGGCCCAAGGAGACCCAGGAGCACCCTGCCAGCTGTGCTCTGCCTGTGTTTCTCTCTTACAGTCTGAGCCCCGCAGCGCTGGGTGGTTGACGAGGCGTGGCCAGCTTGCGCCTGCTGGAAGAATCCGCATGGCTCTGCTGCATCTTTGATCAGAAACTGCCGTGAGGTCCCTTCCTCCTCTAATGGAAAAGGGAGGCAGTGGGCTCTACAGATGTAGCTTTGAAGTCAAGAATCATTTTCATCCTTTGCTCGGCATAAAAAGAAAAATAATAAAAATTCAAAAATAATTTTGAAAAGATAAAAATCAGCAGTAAAAAATGAAAGTTACAGACAGGTGTCTGTTTTTTTAGTTTCCTAAGCGCAGTGGTGATTATCAGAGCTAAAGGGCAGAGTGCACCCTTCCCAAGCGTGAGCGGAGTGAGGAAATGATAGTCCCGCTTCTCTGCGTGTTTGCTGTTGGCCCAATGAGTGCTTCAGAACCCAGGAAACATGGAGGCTGCTGGTTTTGTTTCTGTAGGACTTGTCTTAGCAGAAATTTACATGGAGAACTGTTAATGATACGTTGTTGGCTTTCAGTTCAATTCACCAAAATGCTAGAAACGCTGCACATCTGTTGCAAAAAAGAGCCCCTTTTATTGGAATGCGAAGATTCAGTTTTCTCTTCTTTTTTTCTTAAAGCAGAAATGACCGCATAGATGGTCCACCTCTCCCAGGTCTCCCGTGTAGGCTGCACTTGTACCGAAGAGACTGTTGTAGCTCCGCCTCGCACGAGTGCAGAAACTTGAAGGAACCCAGTTGTCTTACTTCCTCCAGCACCCCAGATTTACAACTGGTTCTCACAGTGTGAGACCAGGATTCAGAATAGTAATCATGAAAGGCTATGAGGGCTTATAAAAAGCTGTTCAGAAAACAGAAGGGCGCAGCCATATCCTTTTCCTCCTGGTGTGCTGTTCATTCACGGTGAACTCATCCACTTCAGCGTCCTGGTGGGAATACTCAGTTCCACCTCCCATACGATTTTCGGTGTGCGGTGTGGGCTTTAGGGAGAAGTGAAGACCTTGACTTGCTTAAGAATGCAAGCTCAAGGGCAAACCGAGGCACCCAGCGCAGTTTCCGCGTTTTCTGGGAACCCCGAACACTTGCCTTGGGGTGAACCAGAAACCTAATACATCACACTTGAAGTTGAGTTCAGACAAGAGGACGGTTCCGCTGTATGCCCGGTAGCTGAGACGGGGTGAGAGCACTCCAGCCACTGTCAACTCAGTGCAGAAAGCCAAGCCCAAAAAGATGCTGTTCTCACCTCCCTCTGCTCTAGACTGAGTGTTCCGTGTGGTGCTGCTTACCTCCGGGGACACCCTCACGTCCTGGGGAAGCACAGATTCCAGTGAGACTGGGACTGTTTTCCCTTCTCACTGAGATGCTGTCACAGCTGCCCAGCGACCTGGCTCCACCTTAGGGTCGGGCAGCTGCAGCCAGGCTGTCTAGTTCCTCAGCCTGGGGGTGCCGGCCGTTGGGAGGGGCTCCAGGTCCAGTGTGAGCGCTTGCCTCTGCCTGAGGAGCTCACCGAGCACCTGTTCACAGGTGTGCCTGGGCCAGATACGTGTCTGACAGGGACGTCAGGTTTGGGGAGACTGAAAACCCTTTTTGAGAATGAAGTTATCCTGATGTCATTGAACGTTGTGTAATCATAATTGGCAGCAGAGAAGGTTGCACGTCACTCACGGTGGCTCCGTGGCGTGGGCCATGGGCCTAGCTGCACGCCAGGTGCGGGGGGGACACAGGTGGGCAAAACAGACCTGCAGGAAAATATGTGGAAATGGGGACAAAATAGGCATTTAGAGATCTACATTCAACTTGAAACTGGATGTAGAGTTGGGTGGTATCCTCTAACATTTTGGTGGAAGAAAAGATCTCCCTTTGGGAGGCTGAGGCAGGAGGACCGCTTGAGCACAGGAGTTCGAGACCAGCCTGGGCAACATAATGAGGCCCCCATCTCATTTAGCCAGGTGTGGTGACACGGGTCCATGGTCCCAGCTACTCAGGAGGCTGAGGCGGGAGGATCTCTCACTAGGCAGTCGAGGCTGCAGTGAGCCTTGTCAGTGCCACCACATTCAGCCTAGGCAACAGAGTGAGACTTTGTCTCAAAAAAAAACAAAACAAAAACTCAGTTTCCTCACCTGTGAAATGGGGGTAAACAGAGACTTCCTTAATGAGTTAATGAGTGAAAAGCACTTAGAACCCTGCTTGGGACAGAGAGGAGCTCAGTCAGCAGGGATCCTCATCACCCCTGCCCCTCTCACCTCACCCCCAAGTGTTCTTAGTCTCGCTCTGCTCTCCTTCCCTAGCCCTTCACTTGCACTGAAATCCTCTTCGCTGCTTTGCTGGGTTTCTGCACTACAACAAAATCTAGTGACTGGGATGAGATCTAATGAAATGATGGGGTTGAATTTAAAATAACATGAGTGGTGGTAGTACCTGCTGAACACCAGCTTGTTGCCAGCCGTGCTGCTCTCCTGAGGCTTTCCTTCTGCGTTTAAAGTGGTTAAAGTGTAGAAAATGAACTTTAAAGTGTGATCTACCTGCCAGCCCAGGCTTCTCAAGGCCCAGTGGTCCCGTTGAGCTGCGCCTGCTCCCACCAGTAGTGCCCTGCAGGACCTTTTGAAAATGTCCCTGGCAAATACCCTCTTGCTTTCTTACAACCTGGCTGCTTGAGCACCTGACTGAATTTTATCTAAGTATTCGCCTGTGAGTTCATGGCAAATACTTAGGAGTATTTTAATTTTTGCTTTCTAAGTATAATACCAGAAAAATCGTGCAAACCAATTACCAGTATCTCGTGTTTGAAATTGTAAAATGGTGAAAAGCAATATTCATTACACTCTGTATCTGGGTGGGGAGTGTAAACCGACTTTAGGATTCGAAGGGACCTTGCTGTTGAGAGAAGGAATCACAGCTCCTTTTAGAGGCAATGAAAGTGGGGCCTGGAGTCCTTTGCTGGAGGTCACAAAGCCAGAGTTTAGGAGAGCAGAGCGAGAAGCCTCAGTGCCCTCCTAGGGAACCTTTTGTGACTTGAATATTCTGATTTGACCACCCAGAAGCTTCCCTTGTGAACGTGCCTCTGCAGAAACACGTTAGAGGAAGCAAAGGAGAGGATGGAGGTGAAATCCACCCTGCACATGCTCGCGTGACGTGCACGGGGAGGGTCACCTGACGAGGCATCATGATGTTTCCATGAGAGCTGGGCGGTAACGCTCCCCAAGTTCCTCCTCCCAGACAGGTAGGCAGCGGCCTAGGGACACTGGCATTGCAGGACCCCAGGGACAGGCTCCACTCCTCCCTTCTTGCTATGGAGGTGACACAGTCCAGTGATTGAGGAATGGGATCTGGGGCTGGCATTCCCTGGCAAGACAGTGAAGCCTCCCTGAAGTTGAATCCCAAGATTCATCAAGCAGGGAGGGCTTCCACGTGCCCTTGTATCTGGGGCAGCCGTTGGAGGGCAGGGCTGGAGCTGGGGCCCTGAAGGAGACTCAGCATTGGAGGGCGCATGTGGGGCTCAGGACCACAGGGTCAGGATGGTGTCTCGGCGAGGTCCTTCTGTGTGTGATACGAGGTCCTTCTGCATGTGATATATGTCGGGGAAGGAGGGACGGAGGTGGGGGTGGGCGCCGGCAGGTGGGAAACTTGTGCAGAAACCTAGCAGAGAAGCTCAGACGATTTCAGTGAATGTGAGGGAGTAGGGAAGAAGAGAGGAGGGAGATAAACAACACGTGGGGGTGAGGTGGGAGGGGCGGGGGTGATGAGGATCCCTGCTCTCTGAGCTCCTCTCTGTCCCAAGCAGGGTTCTAAGTGCTTTTCACACTAAACTCATTAAAGAAGGCTGTTAACCCCCATTTCACAGGTGAGGACATTGAGGCTCTGAGCAGTTGAGTTACTTGCCGGAGGTCACCCAGCTAGTGAGGGCTTGGCAGGGATTTGAACCTGGTGGGCTGATGCCTGGGCTCCTGCACAGAACGGGTATGAAGGAGAAGATTTTTCTCCAAATAAAGAGTCATAGATGTCCTCTTCAAATATTTGTTTTCCCCTCCCCTCCCGTTTTCTTTTTTGTCACCCAGACTAGAGTGCAGCGGCATGATCTCAGCTCACTGTAACCTCTGCCTCCCAGGTTCCAGCATTTCTCCTGTCTCGGTCTCCCAAGTAGCTGGGATTACAGGCACCCGGAACCACTCCCAGCTTTTTTTATATTTTTAGTAGAGATGGGTTTTACCACGTTGATCAGGCTGGTCTCGAACTCCTGATCTCAGGTCATTTACTGCCTCAGCCTCCCAAAGTGCTGGGATTACAGGTGTTAGCCACTGCGCCCAGCCTCAAACGTTATTTTTCTTAAAAGGGTCAAATTCAGTTCATGTCACCAAACTACAGCAGGTTCCCAGCATCTCTTTTTAAAAAGATTTTTTTAAAGGGAAATAATATTACCATCACTGTTGCAGATTGTTCTCTGGTAAGCAGGCTTAGTCACTGTTAAATAGGACTTTTATAAAAGCAGGTTAAAATAACCTTAGCAGAAATTTCGAGTAAGACCGTGCCGGCTACTGTTCAGGGTTCTTTGTGTCAACTTACTACTCCTTGCCTGTTAGGACAACACCCCCTTTGCATGCGGGGACACTGAGGTGGAGCGAGGCCACATAGCTGTGTGTGGCAGAGCCAGGATTCAGGCAGAGCTAGGCCGGTATCGGGGTCTGGGTCAACCGTCTGCAGCGGCGTCACACACGTGGGGGCGTCCACCTTGTGTCAGGGGTTTCCCAGCTTGTTTCACAATCACAGTAGCTCTGCTAGAAAAGCGATTTCTGTTGGCCTATGAGGACTCTCGATTCAGGGACTGTAAGTCTTCTGGACCCTCGTGCAGCTGCTGGGGCTCACCCGGTCTGGACCAAGTGTCCTGACTGGCCTGGCTGTGTCCCCTGCTGACTGACCTCAGCCTGACCATTTCCAATGGACCCTACCCTCTTGTTTCAGTGATGAGGGGACAGCAGAATGAGAGTTAATCTGCTTCATTTTAACATTCAAAGGTCATCTTCATTGTTTTGTTATCAAGTGAGCTGAACAGCAGATTTGTTTGCTTTAGCAAATGTGGCTGCCTGCGACGTCAGTGTAGGTGTTGAGTGTGAGCACATGAGTGCGGTAGGAGCTCCGGGAACGGGCCAGCGCCCCGGGCAGCCCTCTGTGGCCTCTGAGGGTAGTGGCCCCTCTGGAGGGCCTTGGACACTTCCAGGCTGGGATGGGGACTCTGATTTTTTGTTTCGTGGGCACTGATGTGGTTCAGACCCTGGATTCGAGGAGGGAAGGTTCCCTTCGCAGGGGACGGAGTCAGAGGTGGCTTTGGGCAGCAGAGGAGCTGCAGGCAGCATCTGGGCTCCAGCAGCGTTGTCCTCTGGGTCCAGCTATTTGGAGTTTAGACAGGGTTTCTAGAAGGCATCTGCACAGAGGAGCGGAAGACGGGAGCTAGGAAGCAATGCGTGCCTTCCCCTGTCCAAAACGAGTTCCAGATGCCCTTGAAGGTTCTCTAGCGTGGACTCAGAGCCCAGGATCTGGAGGGGGGCGTCTGTTGTTGGAGAAGGCAGAGGAGCCAGGGTGGAATCCTTCCCACTGCCGAGCAGGAGCAGGGCTGGCCTGGTGGGCCAGGCCGGGCACTGCAGCCACCTTGTACCACCCCCTCCTGAGAGTGTCAGGGGCCGGGACGTCCAGGGCGGCACCGGGCCCCTCATGCCCGCACACTCTCTGGTTGTCGCCTCTGTTCCGGCAGGGTCCCGGTGGTCTCTCTCTAACCCCGCGTGGTCTCTAACGCCTCCTCGTCAGCCGCTGCTCTGCTGTCTCCACCTGTGCGGAGCTCCCATCCAGTAGTTTCTGTCTAACCCTTGTGTAGTAGTGAAATGTTCCTCCCCTAATTGTGACCTGTGACCCTGGAAACACCATTCTCATGATGTTCTATGTCTCCCTTTCAAGAACTGGGTTTCTCTTGAGGAGAATACAGGTTCTCGGCCCTGTAATTTACCAAGAGGTTGCAGATCAGGCACCTGTTAAGCATGAAAAATTTGTTTCACTTTTGTGAACCCAACAAGAGAATGACAATTGCGATGTTCTCTGTTTCCCAGTGAGTGAGAATTCCTGAATTTACATAGAAAGCCCACATGAAAAGTCCACACTTCTCGGCCACCAGTGTCTGGCATCGCAAAGGAGGCTGTGCTTTCTAAGTAGAAAGGCACACGGGTTCTTAAAGATGAACGTTTAAATCTGAGCTCAGCTCTGTTAAAATTCAGTGGTTGCTGGAGACATCCTAAATACTCAGTTGTCTCCAGGGCGACAGCCTAGGGTGTATTTTTCCACAAGCGAAGCCCACGTCTGTTTGCCCCTCACTCTCTCTTGTTCTTGTGTAACCAGATCTTTTGTGTATATGGCAGGTGGCAGGTTCAAGAAAGAGATTGTTGTTGACGGACAGAGCTATCTGCTGCTGATTAGAGACGAAGGGGGCCCCCCGGAGGCGCAGGTGAGTCTACGTGCACGCCCCAAGCCTGCCTTTTTCCCCTTTGTTTTCTGAGGTTGGATTCAACACCTGCTTTCCAAAAAAGTGGAAACCCGTAAAAATGTTTCCTATCACTGCGTTTTTTTCTCATCTCTCAGAAGCTAATGCTCCCTGTTCTTTTTGGTTTTTTTCAGGCTAAATCCTGCAGAGAAGTTGGGTCTATATGGTGGCTTTTCACTCTCTGTGTTTTTAAAAAGGCAGAAAACGCACGCTCTGCCCTGGTTGGGGAACCCGGTTGAAATGACATCTGGGAATTTGTGTAGTTCAGTTTGCTTGGTTTTGGTCTTTTCCTTCGAGTGGTTTGATCTCTAGAGCAACGAGATTTAGAGGGTTAGCTGGGTGGAATTTGGAGTCCGGTCTTCTTTCTGTCTCTGGTAACTGCAGGCGTTGGCCCCTGCGTGCCTCCTTGGCCTTGCCCCAAGCAAGACAGCCTCCACTGAAAACTGGTTATGAAGCGTATTATGATTTCTTGGGAAGCTCCTGGAAAGATGGGCATTCTAGAAATAACAAAACCTGAGTGTGGACGATCTCTTTCTTTGGCTTATTTAACCCACTTTGTTGTTTTACTTGCGGCATAATTTACTAGTTAAGCACTTTAAAGGAGCCAAGAGCTGGTAATGGCCAGTGACTGTTCATGCAAATTGAATGTCAAACGTTTTCTTGGCACTATTTCCTGGACTTTTTGTGAACGTGCAGCATAGGATTGTAAGATGGTGGAAGTGAAAGATACTGAATACAGGACTTCTGGGTCGAGTGCTCCACACATTGGAGGGCCGTGTGGTTATACAGAAGATATCACAGATTTGCCGTGTTCCCTTGACTCTGAAACACCAGTGACTGTAAGGTGTACCAATATTCAAAAGAAGAATGCTGCCGATTAAACTGTGACACATCGGCAATATTTAGGTGCGTTCTGATTTCAGAGATGCTAAAGTGTGAAGAATTCTGTTTCTTAGCATTGATGATACCATATACTTGATCGTAAGAAGGAAAGACCTTAAAGACATGTTAGAAATGAAAACTTAGTTACAGAGCAGGTTGAGCCCATGTTCAGTGACCATCTGTTAGTTTATACTAAGGCAGGGCAAGTTAGAGATGGGACCGATAGGTCCTAGGTTTGCGAAGCTGATAAAAGTCAGCTCTTTCTTAGTCGGCTGAGCGTATAGGACAGTGTTTTGCTGAACCACGGACCTCCTGGATGCAGGGTCCTTCCTGTGGCGGTGATGGGAGGAAGAAGTAGGAATCACCTGGGTTTATTTTCTGTCTTCCCCAGCACATAAATGTTTTGAGTGACGGGAAGCAGCTTTTTCCTCTACATTTACAGAGCAGATTAGCAATACATGAAGCACAAAATTGAATATGAAGCACAAAATCTACAAAAAATACATATATGTAGAAAAATCTACAGAAAAGGCCGAGCACAGCGACTCACGCCTGTAATCCAAGCACTTTGGGAGGCTGAGGTGGGAGGATCACCTGAGGTCAGGAGTTCAAGACCAGCCCAGCCAACAGAGTGAAACCCCATTTCTACTAAAAATACAAAAATTAGCTGGGTTTGGCGGCGTGTGCCTCTAGTTCCAGCTACATGGGAGGCTGAGGCAGGAGAATCACTTGAACCCAGAAGGAGGTGGTTACAGTGAGCTGAGATCTCACCACTGCACTCCAGCCTGGGCGACAGAACGAAACTTTGTCTCAAAAAACAAAAACCCCAAAACAGTTTCAGTTTTCTGATGGTGACCATGTTAGAGTAGGAGGCTGTGTATTGGGTGCCTCACACAAGGAGCTGGGGAAACCAGAATGCACGCTTAGAGGACTAGAGCCACGGTTCACGTTTCCTCTGGGTGGAGGTTTGGATGGGCTTCAGCTCCCGTCTTGGGAACTGAAGTCTGTTCCGGGTCAGCCAGCACTCTTCATGGGTGCGGGGGCAGTCTGCCCCTCCCACTTTCTTGGAAGAGACAGGAAGAGGGTTCCTCAAGGCAGATAAGAAGAAAAGGAGGCCGGGCGCGATGGCTCAAGCCTGTAATCCCAGCACTTTGGGAGGCTGAGGCGGGTGGATCATGAGGTCAAGAGATCGAGACCATCATGGTCAACATGGTGAAACCCTGTCTCTAGTAAAAATACAAAAAAAAAAAACTAGCTGGGCGTGGTGACACGTGCCTGTAGTCCCAGGTACTTGGGAGGCTGAGGCAGGAGGATTGCTTGAACCCAGGAGGCGGAGGTTGCAGTGAGCCGAGATTGTGCCACTGCACTCCAGCCTGGCGCCTGGCAACAGGGTGAGACTCCGTCAAAAAAAAAAAAGAAAAAGAAAAGGAGAAGCCTCCATCACTCTTGGTCCTGGCATGCTGTGTGGGAGCTGCCATCTTTCCAGGTCTCCCAGCCTTCTTTGTTTTCAAGTCCTCATTCTCATTTAATTTTGTACTTACCATTAGAACTTTGGGTTAAGTTTTATCATGTAAATGTTTTACTTATAACTGAATGCACTTTTCACTTTTCCCTAAAAATAAGTAGTCATTTCCTTGCATCGGTGCTGCAGGAGGTCAGCCAAGGCTGAGCCTGTGTTCAATCTTTACCCTTCACAGAGGAGGCCGGCCCTGCGGAGGCGTGGGAAGGACTGTGGGGTGGGTGGGGGGTTCTGAGCAGGCTGTGGGAGCCTGGAGGGAGACCCACCTCTCGGCCTGAGGGGTCCAGCAGGGCTTCCTGGAGGGTCTGAAGAGGAGGCGGAGAGGACAGTGGAAAGCCTCGGGGTTTGAGAGGCTCTGGAGAGAGATGGGGCTGGCCTTCTGTCTGCACTCAGCGCAGCGGGTGGGCGGGCCGGGAGCATGAGGGCGGCGGGGAGACTGTGTGGCTGTGTCCGCTGAAGACAGAGTGGCTTGGTGGGAACAGGATGAAGGGCCCGTTTCTGAGGAGAACGCCAGGCATGGCGTGCTCAGGAGGAGGACTTTGGTACTGTGACCGTGTGTAAGAACAACAGTTAAAAGTCAAGCACCCAGCAGGCAACCAAGGGGATTCCTGCAGCCCCCTGCTGCCTGCCACCTCGGGAGCCACTCGGAAGCCCATCCAGACATCTCTGTTCTTAATGAAGCCTTGTCACTCAGCTCCTGCGCTCCTCCCCTTCTTCTCTCCCTAGTTTGCCATGTGGGTGGACGCTGTGATATTTGTCTTCAGCTTGGAGGATGAAATAAGTTTCCAGACGGTTTACCACTACTACAGTCGAATGGCCAACTATCGGAACACAAGCGAGATTCCTCTGGTTCTGGTGGGAACCCAGGGTGAGTGATGTTCGTATGCAGGTGTGTTTTTAAAGGATTCTAATGGTTTCAGTATGGGGAAGTTTAAACATGCTTTAAGGAAGGAGTAATTGCCTACTGAACGCTCACTTTTTTGTGAAAAAGTAATGAAACTGAAATTAACTATCACATTTCCTGATTTGCTTCTATGGTGAAACCACTCATTTAACCTGAAACCAACATACACACATATCCCAGGTGCTTTAGGAAAAATAAAATCTATTTTCCAGAAAAAAGAAAAAATACATATCTGTATGGTTTTCTGTTATATATGTATTTTTTGTATATGTTTTGTATATGTTTATGTAGTCAAATATATATATTTTCTGTTACATTTTCTCTGTTCTATAAAATGATTTATAAATAATCTATTGAAGCTTATCTTTCAGGGCACCTTGAAATAATACTGATTTCCAGCATACAGCAGTTGTTTTATTAAGTTCTGTTTGTCACTGTCTTATGACCTGTATCTTACTTTTAATCTAGCAGGCCGCTCGGAGAGGGGCATACTGGGCACATCCCCTTGTTTTCTGCCGGGTCACTTCAGATTTAATAGACCACGTCACACATGGACTGAGGCACAACGTCCTCGCTCCTGATCACAGACCTGTGGTTGTGCTGGGGTCTGCCACCAGGGTCTAAGATGTCACATAGGATGTTTTTAAAAGTCAGAAGGAGGTTAACTTTAAAACTGCTTTGGCAGAAATATGGGTAACTTACAAATAATCCTATGCGGAAAATTGTGTATCCCTTCATTTTTGTCGTGGCTGTTGATAGGCTGTTCTGCGAATTCCTGTAGAATTAGCCTATCTGATGTGCCCGTCCCTGCGCTGATGGGGAGGCGTTTCCTTTAGGATGTCAGCTGTAGGTACTGCGCTAGGTATGCTGGAAGTAGGGGGTTGCCAGGCAGGTGATTGGCTGCTTTATCAGGAATCTACAAAAGTCCAAATCACATCGGGGGCACGTGTGCTGAGAGAAATAGTGGTGCCATAAACTAAACGCATTTTCCAGCCAAACGTGGTGGCTCACCCTGTAATCCCAGCACTTTGGGAGGTCCAGGCGGGTGGATCATTTGAAGTCAGGTTGGAGACCAGCCTGGCCAACATGGTGAAACCCATCTCTACTAAAAATACAAAAATTAGCCAGGCATGGTGGTGCACGCCTGTAATCCTGGCTACTCAGAAGGCTGAGGTAGGAGAATCACATGAACTCAAGAGGCAGAGATTGCAGTAAACTGAGATCACGCCACTGCACTCCAGCCTGGGTGACAAGAACAAGCCTCTGTCTCAAAAAAAAAAAAAAAAAAAAAAACCGGTGTGCTGGTGGGTTTGTGCCTGTAATCCCAGGTTCTCTGGAGGCTGAGGCAGGAGAATCTTTTGAACCTGGGAGGCGGAGGTTGCAGTGACCCAAGATCGCGCCACTGTACTCCAGCCTGGGAGACAGAGGGAGACTCCGTCTCAAAAAAAATAAATAAATAACTAAAAGCATTTTCTCAGCATGCTAGGTGGCAGGTGTTAGAGTTGGGCTTCCTGGAGAGCACCTCCTCACCCTTTTTTTAAGCATAAGCGGAGTGTGGAGTGGCCACTGGTCGCTCTCCCTCCTGAAACCGTCAGAGCCGGAGGTAGGTTTATTCTAACACGGAACGGAGGAGGGATTCTTTATGCCTAACGCGCCCTCTAGTGTTCACTGGGAGACAAGGCCGCACCACCAGAAAGTTTTTGGTTCTCATGGGAATGCAGAATTGCCGTATTTGGGGTGGTCTCTCGAAAATTCCTAATCGTGGTTTAAAGTGGGTGCTCACCCAAAGTAGATTCTGCTGAAAGCTGCCTCGAAGTCGAATAGAGAAGTTCCAAATAAGCTCCCCTTCCCGCAGGCCTGACTGGCATTTCTGAGCAGAGTTTTTCGGGGCTGTGTGTGTGTGTAGGCACCGCTCACAGGCTGCTCAAGCTCAGGAGGTTTGATTTTAGGACTCAGGAGGGGCTTTTGCTTAGACTTTCCAGTTCACAGTCTGGAAAGATTCTCCGCGATCAGTCTGTTCTCTGAGTACCAATGGTGTTCTGTCAGTAGGTGGGGAGTGTCTGAGACCCTGGGAGCCGGAACCACACACTTCTGAGTGTGACCAGCTGTAGGCTGGGTGACCTTGACCCCTGGGACTCTGGTGGGGTTAAACACGGATTCCTGGAAGACA
This sequence comes from Aotus nancymaae, assembly GCF_030222135.1. Lineage (NCBI taxonomy): Eukaryota > Metazoa > Chordata > Mammalia > Primates > Aotidae > Aotus > Aotus nancymaae. Next base: position 1,038,685 of record NW_026988444.1, read on the forward strand.
CTCAGTGCATACATGGGTTTATAATAGGCGTCTAATGTTGGCTGCTTTTGTTCCTCATATTTTAATGTGTGATCGGTGTTCCAGAGGCCCTGCCTGAGTCTGCCCACCCCGTCCAGAGGCCCTGCTCTGTCTCTGCCCTGGAGGCAGTGTATTTCTCTGAGTCTCCTGCCTGAGCTGAGTGACACATTGAACTTCCTACTGGGCTGGCTACTTAAGACTCCTGAGAAACCCTCCTGAAGTTGAAGTCCTTGAGTAAAAGTACCCCCTTTTATTCCATGAATTTCACAAACATACATTGATCGGATGTGGAAAGACGGGCTTGAAGTCCACAGGGGAGTGTCTGTATGCATGAAGGTGGCCTCCAGGGAGAGCAGGTCAGCCGGCCCCGCCACCTCCCTGCGTGCAGGATTCTTCACATGTCAGCTCCAAGCCACACCCCAGGTGAACCAGAACGGAAACTTCCAATCAGGGCTGCACTCCTCACCTGCGAGATGCTGTTAGTCTTTACTTAGACTTCAAGGAGCACCCCAGAAGCCCGATGGCAGGAAGCTGGCATGCTGACATGCACGTGGGCTCTAAGAGTCCCTATTCCGACCACACTTGCTTCCTGCGTGCAGACTTGCTCTCCGTGAAGCCTGCTTTTGCACGGACTTGGTTTCCTGGGATGCCAGAGACAAAAGAGGGACCAGGTTGTCCAAGAGGGGGCCTGACATTTCTCTTCCTGCCTGTTTAAGATAGGCAGTTTTAGAGGTCAGAGCATGTGGGATGGGAAAGAACTGAAGAGGAATTAGGTTCATTGCCAAGGCTGCCTGGCCTGGGGTGAGGCCCCCGCCCGCTGAAAGGAGGAGCAGCTGTGCCAGCAGGAGCGTACTCTGGGCACTCGTCAAGGACTGCACAAATGTTCATAATCGGACAAGATGGGACTGAAGGAAGTCATCACTTAATGTTTGTTAAACAGGTTCTGTATTAAAGATGTTCAAATTAAATTGAGGAGAAGCAGGATCTGTAAAAAGCTACAGAGTTAAAAGTAGAATGAAAAACGGACAAGTCTAAAACTGAAATGCAGACTGCGAGTGCAGAAGCCCACAGAGATGTCCATGGTGCACCTGTGAAGCCGAAATTTGACAAACAGAGTGACCGTGCCACTGAGGATGGAGGCCGCGGGTCAGGGTCACATGGAAGTCAGGTGGATGCTCCATGGGCTGTGTTTTCAAAATTGTCCTAGAGCATTGAAACATCATGGATTTCCTTTTTTTACAATTAAAAATAAATGTTTATACTTTAAAAAAAATACTTTTTTCCTTAAATGTTGTGAAATGCAAGTCAAATTTACTAATTATCCAGAGAAGAAGGCAGGACGAGGTGCCCTTTGACCGTATCCCTGGAACGGGGTGTAGCCTGTGGAAGCTGGACTGGTCACTGTCAGGAAAGAGCCCTAACTGCAGAGTTCAGTTGACTTCCGGTAACAAAGAAATGTCAGCCCAAACCTATGTCATAGGGCTAAGAAAATAACATGAGAAAAGAAAAAAATTAACCAAATTCCTCAAGGTGTCTCTCTTTAAATATACTTCAAAAACTGGAGTTGCCATGTGCCCTTCCTCCTCAAAAATAAAATGGTAAAGGTAGTTGCTCTGTCATATTACTTTACTGCTGTTTCTTTGGTAGAGGAATCCTGTCGGTGGGTTTTTGTTTAAACAGTTGTTTATTGTTTTCTTTGGCATAAGAGCCTGCAAGCCCTATGAAAAAGATTCAGGTTAGAAAACTGTCTCTGAAGGCCGGGGACGGTGGTTCATGCTTGTAATCCCAGCACTTTGGGAGGCCCAGGAGGGTGGATCATTTGAGGCCAGGAGTTCGAGACCAGCCTGACCAATGTGGTAAAATACAAAAATTAGCTGGGCATGGTGGGAACCTGTAATCCCAGCTACTTGGGAGACTGAGGCAGGAGAATTAATTGAACCCATGAGGTGGAGGTTGCAGTGAGTCAGATCGTGCCACTGCACTCCAGCCTGGGCAACAGAGCAAGACTCTGTCTCAAAAACAAAAGCAAAACAAAACAGAAAAAACAAGAAAAGAAAACCGTCTCTGAAAAATCCTCTCTTCCCTAAGCCTCGTGGCTGTTCACATTCTAGCTCTTCATTTCTCTGTTCCATGTGCCACTGTAACTCAAAAGTAATGGAATGAATGGGGCCGGGCTGGGGGCGGGGAGTCCTGGCCAGCTGAGCTAAATAAAAAAAAAGGAGGGCTCTGTTTCTTTTTTAGGAAACTGGTGCCGGTGGCATCTCTGTGCAGCTGCTCGAACGCCCCCTGTGCACACATGACTTGGATTGGGGGAATCCAGGTCACCTGTGACCCTGAGGAGGTCTATTAAAACCTCAGGGGACTTGCTGCACTGCTGTGTCCTTTGCTACGGGTTCGCCTCTCTCCGCACCCCTCCCTCCCACCCCTCTGTGCCTCACCCCTGCATCTCCCTGATGTATACCAGGTGCCCTGCCGCCCTCCGCCTCAGGCGCTCTGCCCCAGGAAGTGACTGCTACACCCCACCTGCTATAGATGAGGGTTTCCTGACCACTTGCTGGAAAACCCAGGGTCACCCAAGCCTCCTGACCTCTTCCCTGCATCACTTAGCAGTGTGGCCATCTCACATTCAGAACCATTCATCACATGCATCTTCATTTTCTGCCTTCCTCTCTGGCCAACTAGAATGTCTGTTTGATGAGAGTGCAGATTTTGTCTGTTTTCTTCACTGGGGTATCCCCGTGCACAGAACAGGACCAGACCCCGAGTGGGAGCCCAGTGAGCATTGATTAAATGGGTTAGTTTAAAAAATGGACAAGTGACCACACCTGGAAAAATAATGCCAGTGCAGGGAATATGCTTAGCCACCTGGTGGTGCACAGAAGGGGACCTGTGCATAGTGACTTTGTGTGGGCGTTTCTTCTTCTTTCTAAAGCACGTGTCCTCTATATCCATATTTAGGTCTTATTCCTTCTTTCTGAGCATTTTAAAATTTCAGTTTCAAAAGCTCTCCTATAAAACAAATTTCTACTCGAGAAATTTAAGTTGTAATAAATAACTTTCTCTGATGTTTGAGTCTGTTATTTGGGAGGCAAACTATGCTCTGCAAACTTGAGATTCATAGAATAATTACATTTGCTGAGTAAGGTGCCGGTTTTCTGTGACGTGGGGAGCGTATGTTGTGGGAAGTAGTTACAGCCGTCATTGTCACCATGCCGTTACTTGTTGCTCTTCCGTTCCAGATGCCATAAGTTCCACTAACCCGAGGGTCATCGATGATGCCAGGGCGAGGAAGCTCTCCAATGACTTGAAGCGGTGCACGTACTACGAGACGTGTGCTACGTACGGGCTGAACGTGGAGAGGGTCTTCCAGGACGGTAAATGCGCGTTGCTGGGAATACCATATAGCAGGCACTTCGAGAAGTCGGTCCTGCCTGCCCTTGTGCATGTGGGTGGCGGGAGGATGGCACTGATGGGTGGGCAGTCGTTTTGAGAGCGCTGCATTCCAGAGGTGATCCTCAGGTATGTTTCACAGAAAATGCTGCGTTCAGAAGACACAAGATATGGCTTGAGAACAGCCTGGCATAGGGTCTGCGTGTCACCTAGGTGACCCTTTTTTGTACAGGAGAGAACACTTCTTTTGCTCTGTAAAACTTGTCTGTGAGCCATTTCTTCATTGTAATTGCCCATTCTTAATCCAATCCAGTCCTTTAAAACACTTACACTTTAAATAATTGATAGGAGGCTTTGAGGAGAGAAGAAACTGAAAGGAGAGAGAGTGTCAAGTGTGGACTCCACCACCAAAAAAATAAGATGGCATGATGGCACTCACAGCAGAGAGTGAGGACCAGCCTTTGGGAATTGTTTTTAGGTTATTTTATTCATTGGTGATCACCTACCTTCAGGAACGGCCATAAATCAGAGAAAATTCTCCTGGCAGAGCGTGAGTTTCTGTAAGGGGTGACATAGATGTGGGTGATTGTAGTGCCAGATGCCGGCTCTGAGAGCAGGACCTGGGGAGATGCGTGCAGTGAGCCGAGAGGTAGTGTCACCTTGGGTTAGGAGGGACCGGGGTCCACAAGGACTGAGATTTCTAAATCCAGTCTTTTCTCGTTGGAAGCTTGGGAGAAGCGTGGTTCCAGCAGAGGGTCCCGTTGCTGGTGGGAATCACTTGTAGGGGCCTTTCCCCGTCTGGTTTAAATCCATGGGGGCAGAGCACCTGTCCCCTCTCTGGTGCCTCGGGCATTGTCGGGAGCAGAGCAGGGCAGCCGCGCCGGGCTCTCCGGAGAGTGCCGAGCCGCTCAGAGGTGATGAAGGATGCGCTGTGCTCCGACCCTAAAGACAAGCTGTGAAAGCAGTGACTGCAGGACTGTCCCTGGGACTTCCTCCAAATGGGCAACCTGTGGTTTCCTTTTAAATGTTTGAATTAGTCTTCAGATGAAATTGTAGGGATTCTATACGTTCACTGTTCAACTAACTTTCAAAGATGATATCAGCTCTCACACTTTGCATTTTCTTTCCTGAAGCAGTTGGGTTCCTTCCTAAGCCTGCCGTCTCTTCCTGCGCGTCTCTGCCTCTCAGATACCTACCTGTTTTTCAGCACATCGGTCCTAGTCGGTCCTTCACGGCTTACGTTTCTTCTCACCTTTTCCAGTGCCGGTGCTGACGGAGTGCAGGGTTCCCCTGAGAAGCAGCACACAGTCGCTGGGGTCCCACACGCAGCCCCTTCTTCCTCTACTCACATTTATCCCCGGCCTCCTCGCGCCACTTCTGTCAGGAGAACATCCGTGGGGAGTAAGCCTCATCTCAAGCCGTGCGGGTGAACATTAGTGAAACATTAGTGAGACTTGGAGGAACTGTGCAGGGAGCCCCTCGGAGCTCTTGTGAGAGGTGCACCCTAGCGGAGCAAGGTCAGTGTCGGCCGCTGCGCAGCCGAGGCCCCTGTGAATGTGGAAGTAAAGCATTGTAGACGAAGGGTCCCCTGACTAGGGCCCCCGGGCCCATGCATGAGGCCAGCTGCCTGTTTTCATAAACAGACTTTTCTTCTTCTTCTCCTTCTCCTCCTCCTCCTCCTTCCTTTCTTCTTCCTTCACCTCCTCCTCCTCCTCCTCTTCCTCCTCCTCCTCCTCCTCCTCCTCTTCCTCCTTCTCCTCCTTCTCCTCCTCCCCCCCTCCTCCTCCCCACCCTCCCCCTTCTTTTTTTGAGATAGTCTCGCTCTGTTGCCCAGCCTGTAGTGCAATGGCATGATCGAAGCTCACTGCAACCTCTGCCTCCCAGATTCAGGCAATTCTTGTGCCTCAGCCTCCCCAGTAGCTGGGATTTCAGGCACACACCACCATACCTGGCTAATTTTTTGTATTTTAATAGAGATGAGATTTTCACCATGTCGCCCAAGTTGGTCTCAAACTCCTGAGCTCAGGCCATCTGCCCCCTGTGGCCTCCCAAAGTGCTAGGATTATAGGCATGAGCCACCGGGCCCAGCTGTAAATATGTGACGTAGAGCCACGCTTTGTGTGGATGGACTGCAGCAGGTTTGGGCCACTCTCCAGCTGTTACAGCAGAGGTGAGGGTCTTTGCAGCCTGCGAAGCCTGGAATATCTACTCTCTGGCTCCGTTCAAAGACCTTGCTGGTCCTGATGCTGGATTGGAGCTCAGTTGTCTGGATAAGTTTAGTCTCCACCAGAGTCTCGCTCTGTCACCCAGGCTGGAGTGCAGTGGTGGAATCTCCGCTCATTGCAACCTCCACCTTCCAGGTTCAAGTGATTCCCCTGCCTCAGCCTCCCAAGTAGCTGGGACTGCAGGTGCACACCGCAACACCTGGCTAATTTTTTGTATTTGTTGTAGAGACAGGGTTTCACCGTGTTGGCCAGAATGGTCTCCATCTCCTGACCTCGTGATCCGCCCACCTCGGCCTCCCAAAGTGCTGGGATGACAGGCGTGAGCCACCGCGCCCAGCCCACTCCTTTACTTTTATACTTAACATGTTAACATACACGAGTTTTCCATAAATTGATGAATGCTTCTTATGAAAATGTTATAAATTAATACTGGAGGATGTCAGGATGACATCAGGTGCCTTCCTGCCAAACAGCCTGTCTTTGTCCATTCTGGCTGCTATCACAAGACCCAGTGGCTTCTACAGCAGACTTACTTTTCCCAGTTACGGAGGTGGGGAAGCCCAGCGTCAGGTGCTGGCGTCGGGTCCAGCCGTGTGGTATCTGCCTGAGGCCGTCCTCCTGGTGGCTGTGGGCTTGAGTAGTAAACAGAGGACACAAGCTCTTACCTGTCCCTTCCCGTAAGGGCACTTAACCCACCACAGGTCTCCACCCTTGTGACCCAGTCACCTGGCAGAGGCCCTACCTCTTATCCTACGGGGGTCAGGATTTCAGTTTAAGAATTTGGGTTGAGTTCCATACCACACCCAGCACGTTCAAGGCAGAGGACAGGCAGCCACTTCTGTGTTGGAAGTGTTTCATTTTCTTCAAGTTGGGGGGTTGGCAAGGGGGGGAATAAGGACTGACTTCTAAATATTGTTATTTTGAAGTAGATAAAGCGTTTCCATTGCTATGACCACTCATGTCACACTTCACCAGGTGATGCTGTGTTGAGTGTCTGTTTTTGCAGGCACTGGAGATTTCCATTACAGTTTCATATTTTAGAAATAATACATTCGAATTAAGTACTTGGATTTTGGCCAGGCATCACCATCTCTCGTAATCCCAGCACTTTGAGAGACCGAGGCAGGCGGATCACCTGAGGTCAGGAGATCAAGACCAGCCTGGCCAACATGGCAAAACCTCATCTCTACTAAACTTACAAAAAAAATTAGCTGGGTGTGGTGGTGGGTGCTTGTAATCTGAGCTACTCAGGAGGCTGAGGCAGGAGAATCGCTTGAACTGGAGCAGTTGCAGTGAGCCGAGATCGCACCACTGCCCTTCAGCCTGGCAGACAGAGGGAGACTCTGTCTCAAAAAAAAAAAAAAAAAAACCAAAAAAGGTATTTGCATTTTATAGACTCTCAAAAAGGAAATAACCTGTGATGCTACAACTTGGGACTATTGCAATTTTTTTTGTCCTTAAAATATTTTCATATGAAGATTTTTAAAATAAAATCAGAGTTACTCTGCATATTTTATATAGTAGTTATACGGTATGTGGTTTCTTATTTGCATATGTATTTTCACTTAAACACTCTCATTGTTAGTGATAAAAGTAGCTGCTGAGTAGAGTTTTATTCAGTACTTAGCAATCCTTAACAATGACGACGTGAAAATCCTCAAGGAAAGTTAAAGATTGTAAGGTTTATATAAAGTGGAAGAAATCGAGGCTCAGAGAAATTACATGGCTTGACCCAAAGGCACACAGCCTGGACTGGATCCCCCATCTCACTAAACCACAGCACAGGAACATTTTGTCATTAAAATGGAAGCAAATCAGGTCCCTGGGGCCTCAAGAACACACGGGCCTTGCCCACAGGTCTGAGGAGGGCCTTGAGGGGGATGCACCCAGCCAGCAGGGCCTCTGCCTGACTGGCTTCTTTTTTTCCCCAGGGCTTCTTTGTTTATTTACTTTTTTTTTTTTTTTTTTTGAGATGGAGTCTGTAGCCCAGACTGGAGTGCAGTGGCACAATCTTGGCTCACTGCAGCCTCCACCTCCCGGGTCCCTGTTCAAGCAATTCTCATGCCTCAGCCTTCCAAGTGGCTGGGATTACAGACACGTGCCACCATGCCCAGCTAATTTTTGTATTTTTAATAGAGACAGGATTTCACCATGTTGATCAGGCTCTTCTTGAACTCCGGACCTCAGGAGATCCACCCGCCTCAGCCTTCCAAAGTTCTGGGATTACAGGCATGAGCCACCTTGTCCAGCATTTATTTACTTTTTATGCCTATATGTGGTAGAAAGAGAACATAAAGGAAAAGCATGTAATTTCTACATAATGTTTAGCTTGTAAATAAAATTTAAAAAGCAATCTAGGTGCTTCTCCTCCCCCTGCAGGGTCTGCGCTTCTGATAGGCTCTGTACCAAGCTTTGTTTAAAAGGCCAGGGACCTCACTCTTCGCTTCTTTAACATTTGACTTCTTAGTGTCTTGTAACAATTGTAAAAATGAATGGGGAAACATTGTATTACTTTTCTGTTCACTTTTGTAGTCCTGTTTACTTTTCTTTCAATCATGCAGTTCCCAGATGGCTACTGGCAAGTGGCTTTAGGTATTGGGAAGCAGGCCAGCAGGCGGGTTCGTCCATCCACTCACTCGCTCATCTGAGCACCAGCTTCCCACCCACCGTGTCTGATTGGGGGCTAGAGGCAGATTGGGGAACACAGAAGGGTCCCTTCCTCCATGAAGTTAAGGTCCACTGAAGAGGGTAAACATCAAACATTCACCCAGAAACATGACCTCGTGTCTTGCGCAGGGGTGCAGAAGAAGCGTGGCAGCCTCGGCTGCTTTCTGGGTGTCCTTCCTGGCAGCCCGGGAGCATCCTCGCTTCTCCTCGCAGGCGAGTTTGGGTGGCTCATGGGCAGGGTGAGCTGGCTCCACAGGATGGTTTCTGCTTGACCTGGGCGGCTGAACCGGACTGCATTCTCAGCAGAGCCCTGGGGGAGGGAGACGCTGGGGGCTGGGTGGGCTGGACGTGTGGGCTTGACACCTGGGGTCTGCAGGGGCTGCACAGGACCCTTGTTCCTGGGTCATCCCACAGCCGGCAGCGCTGCGCCTGCCAGACTCTGTGTGGCTTGCAGCATCTGGGAAATGGCCTGTATGCAGGTTTTTCTATTTTTAAAGTTAAAATGTTGATTTCTCTGTTTGGCATTAAATTTTTTGAAAGTCCCTGTCCATTTGTGCTCCTAGGGCCTGGACGAAGGAGAACAAAAACATGAAGTTCATTCCTTGTAGACGTTTTTGAGGTCATGCGCTCCTTGTGAGAATCTAATGAGATCTCTGCTACTGCGATCCTTTCCCCATCCTTCCCTCCCTGCCTTTCTTCTTCCCTCCCTCCCTCCCTCCTCCTCCCCTTCCCCACTTCCTTTTTGAGTCAGGGTTTCTGTCACCCAGGTTGGAGTGCAGTGGCACGATGTAGGCTCACTGTAAGCTCCACCTCTTAGATTCAAGCAGTTCTTCTGCCTCTGCCTCCTGTGTAGCTGGGATTACCGGCGTGCACCACCATGCCCAGCTAATTTTTTGTATATTTAGTAGAGTTGGGTTTTTGCCATGTTGGCTAGACTTGTCTTGAAATCCTGGCCTCAAGTGATCCTCTAGCCTTGGCCTTCCAAAGTGCTGGGATTACAGGCGTGAGCCACCGCGCCCGGCCAGTGCATCCTAACTTTTTTGGGCATAGCGTATGATTGTTAAATTATGTTATCTTTGTGGTAGCTGTATGGCGTGTGGGATTTTAAAGGCCCCTGATAGCTAAAGAAAGAGGGATTTCCCCTTCATAGGGGATCAGGACTGCAGCCTGACAGTGGGATGAAGAACTGTTTCCCTTCTTCTCCAGGCAGCTTTATGCCTTCTCCCTTCACTCCCCCTCTCCTAGAACGAGCCGATAAAGATGTATCTGAGTTGTAGGCAGTGTTGTTTTATGTATGGATTGTTTATTTGCATCCCAGCATGTTTTGTATACAGCAGGGGTCCCGGTCAGGCCGCACAGCAGGAGGTGAGCGGCTGGCATGTGCGGGAGCAAGACCACCTGAGCTCCACTTCCTGTGAGATCAGCCAGGGTTGGATTCTCGTAGGAGCGCCAGCCCTGTTGTGAACTGCGTGCGTGTGGGATCTAGGTCACGCGCTCCCTGTGAGAATCTAATGCCTGACGATCTGAGGGGGAACAGTTTCATCCTGAAACCATCCCCATCTCCCACCTGTCCCCCAACTCCTGGTTCCTGGAGAAACTGTTTCCCGTGAAACCAGTCCTTGATGCCAAAAAGGTTGGGGACTGCTGGTATATAGAATTTAATACTCTTGCATGCATTTTCTGAACATCCTAGTCAGTTGTTAAATCCCAGTTCAGGGCATCACATTATATATATGATATGTACTGGGCTAGGCATGCTCCCCACCAAAACTTCAACAGCTTCTTAAGCTTGTATTCATACGACCATAGGAAAACCTACATGCAGACCTTTGATAATAGCTGTTAGACCAGGTCGAGGTCCATGTCAAAGAGGTAAATTGCAAATGATCATCTCTCTGCTGAACAATTCCAGGGCGAGTTTGGTGACCTCACATAGGAGACATTTGTCCTAGAGCAGACCTGTGTTATTTGTGTAGGGAGGGACAGTGGGTTCTAGGTGTATGGGAAAGGCAGGCAGAGGTGCTGGAAGGGCTCTGTGTGCCAGGTGCTAGCGTGGCCACAGCCTTGTAGCTTCTTAGGGCTTCCTCTGATGACATGCTGTGTACGTTGTCCTGGCCGACGGGTATTTATCTGGCAGAGTAGGTTGTAGTCTAGGCAGATCTGTGTCAGCCCTTTGACATCACTGCCCCTGGCTTTTTATGTTTGTGTTGCAATTAACATTCTGGAAAGCACATTTATGGAAGCCATTCCATTTGTCCCTTCCTGGTAATGGCTCACCTGGGCATACCTAACCCATGCTGAGAGCCCGAGCTGGCAGAGATTGGGTGACTTTACCAAGGTTGTGTGGGAAGTCAGGGAGCCTCAGTGTGCTCTTGATCCTTTGCTTCCAGAGATTGAAGTCCTGGTGTACTGCTGGGCTCGGTGGCTCACACCTGAAATCCCAGCACTTTAGAAGCCCGAGGCGGGCAAATCACGAGGTCAGAAGTTCGAGACCAGCCTGACCAACATGATGAAACCCTGTGTCTACTAAAAATACCTAAATTAGCCAGGCGTGGTGGCACACGCCTGTAATCCCAGCTTCTCAGGAGGCTGAGGCAGGAGACCTGCTTGAACGCTGAAGGTGGAAGTTGCAGTGAGCCAAGATCGTGCCACGGCACTTCAGCCTGGGTGACAGAGTGAGACTCCATCTCAAAAAAAAAAAAAAAAAAAGAAATCCTGATGTACAAAGAACCCATCTCACATTAAATGTCTGCAGCTGCCAGGTGCTAATTACAGGAGCGTCCAGAACAAGGGTAGCTGTGTAATGAGCCTGTTTTGTGACCTGTTGCATGCACTCACACGTCGGTAAATGTAAGCACTCATCTGAGCCTTTTCTCTGGGTTCCTGCATCCTCTTGGACCATTCTGTTTTACTGACACCACAGTCTTTGTGCTGTTAAAAGATACATCAGTTAGGCCTATTCCATTCTTTCCTGAAACCAGATTAATTTTCATTGTCGGGGTGGTCTGTTTTTCTTTTTTTCCTTTATTAGATATTAGATTGGAACTAGTGCGCGTGCGTGTGTGTGAGCGAAGTAATACTTTAAGATTTTTTTACATTTGAAAGCAAGCCATGTATATGTGTACATTAGACACTTAATGTATGTTGAAAAGGTGAATTAATGAGTCATTGTCCATTTTTTAATCACTTGTAGTAATGACTGATAATTATATGACGATGTCATGGCTTGTGAAGCAGGATAGTGGATCTCATCAGGCCTAGTTTGCAGCTGGGATGACATTGTCGGAAATGCTGCCTTCCCAGATGCACATGGAGCAGCTGGCGGCGGCCAGGCCAGCACGTCCGGTTTCTACCGCGGTCTTGGCTGTGCACCTGTACCCATCACTGTCTCCCTCTCTGCACCCCTACCCCCTTGACACATTGAAAGTCGTATTTCTAAGACTTCCTGGGACAGAAGGGTGGTTGATGTGTATTAGGACAGCATGAAAGAGGTTCAGCTGCGTAAATTACACTTCATTAAGGGGTTTCATATTTAACATTTCCTAAGAACAAGGATAATGTGGAAAAGGTGACCTACGTGAGGCTCTGCTAGCGCGTATATGGTAGCAGTGCACATGTGGGTAGGGGGCTGGGCAGAAAGCAGTCTTCATGTTTCCCTCGAGTTAAATGATCAAGTCACGTAAGGCGTCCTGGTTTTGTTTTGTTTTGAGACAGCGTCTCACTCTGTCACACAAGTTGGAGTGCAGTGATGTTATCTCCGTTCACTGCAACCTCTGTCTTCTGGGCTCAAGCCATCCTCCCACCTCAGCCTCCCATGCAGCTGGGATTACAGGCGTGCGCCACCACACCCAGCTAGTTACTGTATTTTTAGTGGAGATGGGGTTTTGCCATGTTGCCCGGGCAGGTCTTAGACTCCTGAGCTCAAAGCGACCCGACCGCCTCAGCCTCCCAAAATGCTGGGATTACAGGCGTGAGCCATGGCACCGGCCCTATAAGGCAGTTTTGATGCTGGTTCTGGTGTCATTAGCCCTAGGGTCGTTGATGTCGTTGCCCGGCAGCCTCTACTGTACGCCATGTGGCACACGTGAGGAGCTGCAGATTGTCCCAGGGCTTCTCATCTCCCACTGGATGGGAGAGGTACCGACCTGCAGTTGACTCTAGGGAGACGTGTGATTCAGCCCGTTGGTGGGTGTGCGTGTGAGGAGGACGCCTTTGTGGGTTTGTGTGGGTCTCTCTCTCAGGCTATATCCCTGTTTTATGTTTGGATGGGAAGATACGTAAATGTTTGATAGTGATCGTTTTTATGAAACATGGTATTGCCAACTCCTTTCTTCATATGCATTTTCAGATTCAGTTCTTAACCAAAGAGGCTTTTTCTGTAACAGAGTTAAATTATAAAATGAAATAGTGACTTAGTTCCAAAACTAAAATAAAGCGTTTTTGTATAGTAAACCATGCTCAGAGGTTTAAAAAATCCAACAAAATGAAAAATGCTTTTGAGTTAGTTAAAAAAATTAGCTTGGGTTGAAAAATTCTTACCCTTTTGAAGCTCTAAAAGCACATGTTTCACTGATGAGCAGTCTCTGGCACATCAGCTGAGACAGAAACCTTCCAGACGCACTCAATAAACACAAGTATATAAGGTGGGCCAGGCACGGAGGCTCACAGCTGTGATCTCAGCACTTTGGGAGGCCAAAGTGGGTGGATCACTTGAGGTCAGAAATTCGAGACCAGCCTGGCCAACAAGCCAAACCCCTGTCTCTACTAGAAATAGAAAAATTAGCCAAGCTTGAACCCAGGGAGTGGAGGTTACAATGAGCCGAGATTGTGCCACTGCACTCCAGTCTGAGCGATGAAGTGAGACTTCATCTCAAAAAATAATAATAATAAAATAAATAAATACAAATATGTAAGAGAATTCGTTACAGAGCTACACTAAACATTTTTCAGCACTAATTTAAGAATGTGCTTGAGGTGATTATCCTTAAATCGTCCAAGTGTTTTTGAATATTATTATCTCATAATTTCATTTTATAAATATGAAATCAGCTCATTTCTTTTTTGAAATTGCCCCTTCTTTTCATTATGATTTCTTAATTGAGAGAGGGTCTCACTCTGTCACCCAGGCTGGAGTGCAGTGGCGTGATCTTAGCTCACTGCAGTTTCAGAGTCTTGGGCTCAAGCCATCCTCCCGCCTCAGCCTCCTGAGTAGCACTACAGGTGCATGCCATCATGCCCAGCTCATTTTTCAAAAATTTTCGTAGGGATAGGGGTCTTGATTTATTGCCCAATCTAGTCTCCAGCTCCTGGTCTCAAGTGATCCTCCCATGTCAGCTGTCCAAAGTGATGGGAAGGTGTTAGCCATCACTCCCAGCAGCCCGACTTTTAAAGGATTCTCTCTCAGTCTGTCAGTTAGATTTTGCTTGACACCAGCCATTCGATATGAAAATGTATAGGTGGGGGAGGGAGTATCTTCCTTATCGCTGTGCTCCATATTCCACAGATTGCACCTGCTGGCCTTACCAGTGTGGAGTCAGGTATGAAACAGGAGAGAATGACATTGAAGGAACCTATAAGGAAAGGAATTTTTATTCTTTCAGAAATAGCAGGAAAAAAGTATCTTAAAATCTTAATCAAGGTTGATAATACTATAAACAACCAGAGACAGTGAATACATTTTTATGTGGTAGTGTCGTAGAATACTGTGTTAATGGAGGCTGTGGTCTCTTCTGGCAATTTCTTATCCTAAGTCTGGGATTTTTCCTGCTGTGCTTCTCTTACTGGAAACGTTCACTGTGCACAGATGCTCATACGTGTGCACAGAAATGCCTGAATTAACTCTCACGCTGCCGACATTAGATCATTAAACACACTATTAGCAAATGTTCTCTATTTTGATTTTCATGTTAAGACTCATCTCTTTTGCTCATAGAATTAATTTTATCAATGACATAGAAAATGGTTATTTTAATACTTTTCTGCACTGCGGCATCATAGCTGCGTTTTGCCCCAGGACTTCTCTCTAATGACTTTAGCCAGCTTGAATTAGCTTGATGTATCATTAATGCATACAAATGGCTTTTATTTTTGTTCATAATCTGTTCATAATGCCACGGCATTCTGCTCTTTCTAATGTTTTAAAATGATTAAGTAGCGAGGTACTTTTTGACCTAGTTAACCCTCCATGGAATCTCTGATCATAAGAATAAGAGAGTATTACTTAACTAGGAGAATCAGAAGTTGTTAGAATCTGTAGCTGATGTTTGCCAGTTATGTTGAAGTCTTCTGTAATATTTTTTTTTCCTTAGAGAATATGGACCTAGCCATATGGTCCTTTTTTCTACATAAACTTCACTCAGGAGCTACCCACACACCACTAGCTTGTCAGCGTGAAAAATAGGGAAAAGTAATCCTTTTTAAGTTGTGGAGTTCTTTAACCTGGGAAGGTGTGGCTTTGATTCGTGGACTTTGATATTTTTTGCATAGTACTTGTAGGATGAGCCTGGCCGGGCCCTGACTCCAAGAGCATGTGAGGAATTCGGGCTCCGAGCAGACTGTGAGTATCCATAAAGGCTGGGCTCTGGAATCCGGGGTTAGTGTCTATGTTGAATGTGGAGCCGCTGGAGGCGTCGTGACGAGCGGAGTGATGCACCGGCAGCCTTACCAGTCTTCCCTGATGGAAGCAGAAGTCAGCTGTGAAGAGTGGATTTCAAATTTGTTTCTCTAAAAGAAAAATAGGCCAGGTGCAGTGGCTCATGCCTGTAATCCCAGCACTTTGGGAGGCTGAAGCAGGTGGGTCACCTGAGGTCAGGAGTTCAAGACCAGCCCGTCCTTGATTTAGTAGAAACCCCATCTCTACTAAAAATACAGAAAAAATTAGCTGGGCATGGTGGTGGGCACATATAATCCCGGCTACTCAGGAGGCTGAGAGGGGGTGAACTTCACGGCGGAAGTGCCATGCTTCTGTAAGCTCTTCCGACTGGTTGGTAGGCGCTTTTATTGGCACGTGGGCACCTTAGAGACAAATAGCTGAAGTATACTTCAAGGGGGCAAAGAGAAAGCAGAGCTCCCAGTCCCTTGAGCATGGCCCCCGCTTAGCTCTACGTTGTTGGTGCTCTGAGCGGCTTGAGAACCCCTCTCTACCCTCCATTTTCACACAGAAACTTGAGTTCAGGGAAGAGCTATGGCCTGCCATGGTTGCTTCAGCTCCCTCCCATTCCCTCCCGTTCCCTCCCCGTTCCCCATGTTTATTCCTTTTCTGCTTCTCCTCATCGTCCATCTGGACTGCGGACCTTGGTCATGTAGGCTAGTGTTTCCCAGGCATCTAAAACACATCCCCTGCTTTGGTGATATAAAAGTCTTTGTTAATCCATGTGTGAAATATCAAGATTTCAGAAATCGGTCACTGACGGGTCACTGCCACAACAGTGAAAGAATTAAAACCCAAACATACCTCCTCATCTCTGCGGCATCCTGGGTCGGGTCGGCTGCCTGCATGTTCCCACACCGGATGGGGGCACATGGGAGCACCTGTAGGATGTGGGTACCTGGAAGCACCCATGGGATGGGGGTACCTGGGAGCACCTATGGGATGGGGGCACCTGGGAGTGCCCATGGGATGGGGGCATCTAGAAGCCTCCATGGGATGGGGGCACCTGGGAGCGTCTGTGGGATGGGGGCACCTGAGAGCATCGTGGGGTGGGGTACCTGAGAGTGCTATTGGGATGGGGGTTACATGAGAACCTCCTTGAGATGGTGGGTACCTGGGAGTGCCCATAGGATGGGGTGTACCTCGGAGCGCCCATGGGATGGGGGTACCTGGGAGTGTCTGTGGGATGGGGTTACCTGGAAACACCCGTGGGATGGAGAGAGGTGCCTGGGAGCACCCGTGGGATGGAGAGAGGTGCCTGGGAGCGCCCGTGGGATGGAGAGAGGTGCCTGGGAGCGCCCGTGGGATGGAGGCATCTGGGCATGCCAGTGGCGGCTGCTTTGCTTTCCCCATGGGTGTTAGTCTCACACTGCCCCCACGGGCCTGGCCCCTCCAGTGGGAACATGTGCCTGTACTTTTTAGTCAGACATAATTAATCAACAGCAGTCCAGCCTAAGAAGAGGAGCTACACAGTGTTCGTTTGGGGGATCATCCAGCTCGCTGCTGCGTGGTCAGTCCTGGTGCCGTGAGTGCAGCCAAAGCGGGGACCGCACCACGTGTTCCTTCTGCCTGGGCTGAGCGATCATTTGCCCCCTAAATGTTCGGCAGCACTTTGCCTCATACGTGTCTGCTTCCGCAGGAGGGGCTGTGACCCGTCCCCAGCCAGCTGTATTCCAAGTGCAGCCATAGTATGGTCTGTGGATTCTGGCGTTTCAGAAAACTCCCTCATTTAATTTTGTGTGTAAACTGTAAGAAAAAATACTGAACTCCGACACAGTCATCTGGATGCTGGGAAATACTCCCATGCCTATACCAAGATTTCATTATTAAATGAAAAATCCAAGGTAACACTGGTGTTTCTGTCCTGACCTATAGATGTGTAGAATTTCAGGACTGGAAAGACTGAGACCCCATCTAGCCCCACCCTTCCCTTCACAGGTGGACAGGACTGATCTTGTCAGAGTGTTTAGTAGCAAGACAGGTGCTAGAAATTACATCTGTGTCTTTTGGCTGCACAGTTTTATTCTTGTTTTATGAATGTTGTACTGAGAAGCCATTGTTTACATTTAAAAACTCTGTAGAGAGCCAAAATGCTCTTTTAAATTATATTTTTAATAAAATTTAAGCCATTTTAACGCTGAGGGTTCTTGGGTTAAATGCAGTATGATAAACAACACATAGATTAATCTTTAATATTTATAAGCTAACTAATAAAAACTCATTCACACAGCATTTTCTGCATGCAGCAGATTATGTGAGTAACAGGACATTGGATCTCTGCCAAGGTCTGAGCTAGACCGACCCTGTGGCCCATGAAGTAAATTGTATGCATTCAAGTACTGTTGTAATTTAATAAGCTGCCAGTAGGGGGCACCAAACGCGCGTCTAAGGATTATTCTCATGCACCTGTTTTTTCTTTTTGCTGTCACCATGGAGAATACAGACATAATAAAACTAACACACTGGTTTAAGAGACCATTTAGACCTGTAATAAGATACACTCCATAAAGCTGTGAAGTTACTGGATCAGCAGCACGAGTGCAGAAGTAAAAAAAAGTTTCATTTACTGGAATGAGGAGGAGAACAAAATTATAAAGATCAACTTTTATATTCTGTGGTTAAAGAATTCTAGATTCTGTGGTTATATATTCTGTGATTTTTGCCCTGCATGTAACTTTACAGAAGAATCAAAGAAAAGTTGGCCAAAGATACAAAGTTTTTTTCTATTTTTTTTTTTTTTTGAGATGGAGTCTGGCCCTGCAGCCCAGGCTGGAGTGCAGTGGTATGATCTCAACTCACTGTAACCTCCACCTGCTGGGATCAAGCGATTCTCATGCCTCAACCTCTCCAGTAGCTTGGATTACATGTGCATGCCACCATGCTAGCTATTTTTTTTTTTTTAAGATGGAGTTTCGCTCTTTCACCCAGGCTGGAGTGCGTTGCCATGATCTTGGCTCACATGTTGGCCAGGCTGGTCTCAAACTCCTCACTTGAGGTGATCTGCCCACCTTGGCCTCTCAAAGTGCTGGGATTACAGGTGTGAGCCACCGTGCCCTGGCCTGCTGCTGCTTTATGGAGTATAATCAAACGACTTACTATTTAGCCCATCATTCTCTTTTCACAGAATGCATCAAGAGTTTCTCTGGCTTGAGTGACTGCCCAGGCACCTCACCTTAGCGTCTGCAGGCTTGAATTGGGAAGCAGGTCGGGTGCAGGCCTCTGGTATGTACCAGCGAGTGCCAGGCCAAGTGCGGAGGCTCTGCAGGCTGTGAGTCCGGCCCACGCCATCAGTCTCTGCCCAATTATTGCTTCTTCCTGTTGACCAAAGCTGTGACTTTATGCAGTCGTGTTTAGAGAGAGATGATGTCTCAAAGTCAGACTGACATTCCTGGGCAGAATGACGGGAGTGGATTATTTTTTGGAAATGTAGATACTGTGTTTATAGATGTAAGCACCATTATCGAGAGTGGTAAGTTTCTGCAGGAAGCAGGGACCTTCCCAGGGGATCAGCAGCCGCTGTGTTCCCTGTGGAGCTGACAGTGGGCTGGGGGCGCAGCACGTGTGGGATTCTAATGTATACCATGTTTATCTTGGTAGAGTCTTCTAGTTCCTTTCTTTCCCTTGCTCTGTTGCCCAGGCTGGAGTGCAGTGGCACAATCTCGACTCACTGCAACCTCCATCACCCAGTTGAAGCAATTCTCCTGCTTTAGCCTCCTGAGTAGCTGGGACTACAGGCACTTGCGCCATCATGCCCAGCTAATTTTTGTATTTTTAGTAGAGATGTGGTTTCACCCTGTTGGCCAGGCTGGTTTCGAACTCCTGTCCTCAAGCATTCCACCTGCCTTAGCCTCCCAAAGTGCTAGGATTACAAATGTGAGCCACCATGCCTGGCCAGAGTCTTTAGTTTCTTGAAGGTTTTTTCTTCTTTCCGTCTTCGTTTTTCTCACCCTAAGATACAGGGCTTCTCCCTGCTAGTGTTCTTTTATTTATTGTCTTCATTCTTTATTTTCTCCCATTACATGAGATTCGTTAGAATTTGAGAAATTGTAGCATCTTAGATTAGAACATCTTCAATTTCTATATTTGTAAAATGGGACTAACTGCTTTTTCAGGACCTCAAATGAGAGATATATCTAATCACAGACTCAGTATTCTTCATTTTCTCTCTCAGAATATGTACAAATTGAGTGTCTAGAATTTATAAAGATTTTGGAGAATTTTACTATTTTCAGTATACAGAATAGTCAAAATTTGACAGAAAATCGTGAGAAAATAAGTGAAAGTGGGCATTTCATCAGAATGGAGAGCCACATTCCCTGTAGGAGAGTAGCTTCTCAAAGTAGTCTTTTAGTGCCAAAGGATAATCTTTCACCAGACTCTGAAAATTAGGGCATTCTTTGGGGAACCGGTGGGTAGAGCTGTGGCCCCAACTTCGGGTGTTTCAGTGGAATCAATAAGCTCCACGGCATTCGGGGATGTGCAGATGCCGGGGGTGCATTCACAGAACCAGCAGGTGGACACGGCTCAGTAGAGAGGGTGGGCACGGCTGCCGTGGGTGGAAGCCTGCTCCCGTGGGCGGTTGGCAGTGTCATGATGAGCCAGGGGTGGGGTAGGGTCAGCCACGTGGCCAGGCCCCAGTTCGGCCACAACTGCAGCTTCCTCCGTCTGATTCACTGAGTTCTTGGATCCGTTTCTTACAGAAGAAATGCCTGCTGATGAAATACAGTTTGTAAAACACTGATCTCAGAAATATGATTTCTGGTGACAGGCCTTAGCAAATAACCCAGTAATCACACCACCTGTACGAAAGATCCCAGTGACTGGAGTCACTCGGAATAAATGAGTGAGCAGTACTCAACTGGATTAGAAATCGCCGGCCTTGGATCCTTTCCCGGATATTTTGTTTTTCTGGGTATTTTCCCTCTTTTGGGTTCTTGGTGCCCGTCCCCCGTAGCTCCATCACACAGTCCTGTCGCTGCTGCCGTGGGGCCCAGGCATGCCTTCTGTCCCTCAGTCCCCGGACGGTGCCTGTCAGGAGCGCTCCTAGGATCAGTGGCAGGTGGCACAGTCCCTCGTCACCTGCACACAGAGTTGGGTCTGTCCCTTCAACCCACGAGAGCCAGGACATGCCTGGGCTGCTGAGCAGGGCGTGGCCAAGTCTTTCTGCTTTGAGTTTTCTTTTTCCTCTAATGGCAAGGTTTGCATGATCTTCACCCAGTTGCAGAAAATCATTAGCATTGCATCACTGGCTTATGCTACTAAACAGTATATTCAAGAATTGGAGTTGTGCTGGGCACAGTGGCTCACGCCTGTAATTCCAGCTACTCAGGAGGCTGAGGCAGGAGAATCACTTCAACCTGGGAGGTGGAGGCTGCAGTGAGCTGAGATCATGCCACTGCACTCCAGCCTGGCGACAGAGCAAGACTCTGTCTCAAAAAAAAAAAAAAAAAAGAACTGGAGTTACGTGAGAGAGAGGGTGATGAGCTGCCCTCCTGCCTTTTGTTCTGTCCTCCTTTACTGGCAGGCTCTTTGCCCAAAGGTTGTTAAAGAAATGCAAACGTTTGTTCCATTGACTCTGCGGCACCAGATAAGTCAGGAGGCTCCTGAAGAAGTTTAATGACATTCAGAGGAAATGCTTCCAACACAGTATATGATTAATTGCTGTAAAATACCACGGCCAAAATGTCGGGGAGGCAGTGACAAAAAATGAAAGCAGTGACTAAAGGGCATCTCCAGGTGGCACCTCTCACCTGGCCCTGGGTCACGGGGGAGGTGAGGCGACGCTGGGAGGCAGCCTGGCTTATGCTTGGCCAAGCTCTGCCCCCGCACAGGGAGGACGTGGCCCCTCGCTGCCAAAGGAGCATCCAGTTTTTCCCACGGACTTTGCTTTTTCAGAGTTACACTTCACATCTGATTGTTAAGATACACACTCGTGTATGTTTCATATGTTAGGAAGTATATCTCATATCCCTGAATATTTATGTACATTTAAACATGTTTTTGTGATTCAAATAACCTGTTTGTAAAAATACAGGAAACTGTAAGAAAGCCAGTAAAAATCACCTATAATCCCACCTCCTAGTAATTATATATATGTGTATATATACATATGTATTTTTTTCTTCTTCTTTTTTGAGACAAGAGTCTCACTTTGTCACCCAGGCTGAAATGCAGTAGTGTGATCTTAACTCACTGCAATCTCAGCCTGCCAGGTTCAAGTGATTCTCCTGCCTCAGCCTCCTGAGTAGCTGGGATTACAGGTGTGCACCACCATGCCTAGCTAATTTTTGTATTTTTAGTAGATACGAGGTTTCATCATATTACCCAGGCTGGTCTTGATCTTCTGACCTCAGGTGATCCACCTCCCTCGGCCTCCCAAAGTGCTGGAATTACAGGCATGAGCCACCGTGTCCGGCCAATAAGTAACATTTTACTGTATGCCCCTCTAGTCCATTTTCAGTACTTTTTAAGTAAAATTGGGACTTTTTTCTATGTTCTTTTAAACAACTTGCTTTAATAAGGCCTGAGACTACTTACCTGTTATATAATTTTCTCTGGAACCCATGTCTTTATGTCGTCATAGCATTTTTTTCCCAGCTGGCGTCTGCTGGCCATGGATGGACAGCCCCAGAGATGTCCACGTGCCGCTCAGTCCTTTGCTAGGTCTGTTTGTGAATGTTTTTTTTGGGTGCCTACTGGGTAGCAAGAGTGCCCGCCTCCTGCTTAGGAACTCTTGTTGAACTTGCAGCAGCTTAGGCTCTGGCCACGTAGCCCCAGCACAGTCAGCTGTGACATTCCTGGGTCTGACCAGAGCACCCTGGTCACGGGGAGATGGAGAGGAGCTGGTACACAGCAGAGCTCCCAGAGGGGTGCCCCTGCTCCCTGCTGTGTGTGTGGGTGGACGTCGGCCTGTCAGGACCCCTTTCCTGCATCCCTGGTCACCAGTGAACCGTGCAATTAAAAGTTGGCTTCCAGGTAGACTTCACCACAAGAAGTTGTCTGTAGCTAGAGGGTGTCAGGAGTCCATCGCTTTGATACGTAGATGTCTCACTGGAAATAATGGAATCGATATCATTATATACAAACATTGGATGCAAATTACCAGGGACTAGATAGGCTCATTGAGTCCCCTTTTGGCTGGCACATTATAAAACTGAGCTGGATTTTCTAAAGATCCATTTCTAAACCCATGATGGGTACCAATCATAAAATGTCCTAAAGTAGATTTAAATAGAAGCTTAAATTGAAGGACACGTCTTAAAACACTCAGAATCATTTCAGACTTTTATTTAAACTATTTAGACAAGCTGGTGGATTTTGAGGGAAAAAAATGACTTTAGTGGATTATCACAGTGAGTGCTAGGATAATTAAGCTCAAAGTGACAGATCCCAGAGCTTCAGGAATATCCGATCCCTGTACCGAGATGGTGTGGTAGATGGCAAGATGGGTTCACTAAAGATACCCATGTTCTAATCCCTGGAACTGATGAATATTACATTTTGTGTCCAAAATATAGAGGGGCTTTGCAGATGTGATTAAGAATTTTGAATATATTTTGTTTGGTCCCTGAAAGCAATTGCATGTATCCTTATAATAGGGAAGGAGAAGGGTCCACATGGAGCAAAGGTATTTGAAGATGCCGCCTGGACAGTGGGACTGACGTGGCTCAGGAGCGCAGCTGCCACAGGCGCTGGGAGGGACCG
Source organism: Aotus nancymaae (assembly GCF_030222135.1). NCBI lineage: Eukaryota > Metazoa > Chordata > Mammalia > Primates > Aotidae > Aotus > Aotus nancymaae. The sequence goes on from NW_026988444.1 coordinate 1,061,338, forward strand.
CAGATAACTGCTTTAGAGCCTGTGGGTCCAGCGTGGCCCCCAGCACTTTGATGTCAGCCAACTGATGGCAGTTTTGGACTCTGGCCTCTCGAACTTTGAGAAAAGTTTCTCTTGGGCCACTGGGTTCATGGGAACTTGTTAGGGCAGTTGCTGGAAGCTAAGGCAGTTGGTCAGAGGCAGGCCGGCTCTGGAGGCTCCTGTGAGAGGGCACGGTCTCCAGGCTGTGCCATAGGCGCAGAAGGTCGAGGTGCACCTGAGGAGCGTCGGGGCTGCTCTGGGGCTCCCACCACACGCCAGCACACCTGGGAGCAGGGCACCACCGGGAACTCACAGACCTGCCACATGGCGCAGCCCTGTGACCTAAGGCATGTGTGGTGTGCAGAGACGGCGGGCGTGGCTTTTCAGCTGGAGACATGCTGGTCTCTGCCCCGTGGAACAGGTGGTCGCGTGTTCATGTGACTTGAGAGCTCTGTTGGGTCTTCCCCAAAGAGTGATCCCCACCTGGAGAGGCGTAGAGCCCAGGAAGCTGAAGCGAGCAGGAGAGGCTGTGCGACTGTGGGCTCCTCTCCGGCCACCATGGTGGGTCCCCATCTGTGTCAGTTACATCTTGTGCAGTCAGGGGCTCCCTCCTTCCTTCTCCCTACTCACTCCTTACCTTCCCCTCTTCCCAGCACTGCTGCTTCTCCCCAGCCTCACCAGGGACCTTCTTCCCTAAATCCACTGGCCGCTGTCCCTCCTTGTGGCTTCACCACTGCAAGTGACCTTGTCCTGTGCCCTTTTCCTGTGGGACACCAGATGCTCTTGTTCTTGGTCTTTTAAACCCAGGGCACCTCCTCTTTCTCCTGCTTCCTTGACTTCTCCTGCTCTGCCTAACCCTCCCATGATGGAGCTTCTTGAGATCTGGTCCTAACCACTAAATCTTCTCCCTCTGCAGTGGGCTCAAACAGATTCCACACTCATTTTGTTGATGAAAAACATACGTTTTATGTGCACGGAACCACGTCGGGTGCCTCTGCCCTGCAGCAGTGAGAAACTGGTCAGACCAGCCCCTTGGTACACGTCTGCCACAGTCCTCCGCTTGGCAGGTGCTTAACTGAGTGTGGTGTGCGTGTGGCAGCATGTTCACTGTGCGACACTCAACACTCGTCTGTAGCCCAGAGGAGGCGATCCAAGGGTTTGAGCCTGGGCGCACCTGGCAGTGGCCACTTAGCATGGGCACTGGGTGTGAATGACACATGCAGCCTGACTGTGCCCAGCAGCTGGGTGTCTGCCCCACCAGCCTCTCCAAAACGCAAAAGAACGTGCTTAAAACAGAGCAGGTCATTTGGGATCTCTAGTGGACCCTCAGAAAAATATTTGACTTTGAGTCTAGGAGTCAACACTTTCTCGTTTTAGCCTTATGATGTTTCATATTTTATCATTCATCCTTTCTACTTGTTTTGAGACCTGTGACAAAACATTCAGTTGGAATTACATAACTTTTCTGTTTAGAAAATAGAAGTAAATGCAATGTTCCAGAGCCCACGTTTCTTTTTTTTTCTTGAGATGGAATCTCACTCTGTTACCCAGGCTGGAGTGCAGTGGCGCAGTCTCGGCTCACTAAGACCTCCGCCTCCCAGGTTCAAGCGATTCTCCTGCCTCAGCCTCCTGGCTGAGATTACGTTAATAGCCACCACACCTGGCTAATTTTTTGTATTTTTAGTAGAGATAGAGTTTCACTATGTTGACCAGGGTGGTCTCAAACTCCTGACCTCAGGTGATCCGCCCACCTCAGCCTCCCAAAGTGCTGGGATTATATGCATGAGCCACTGTGCCCAGCCCCAGATGTTTCTTATAACCCCACTAATGACCAAGACGAGCAGAGCAGATACCGATGACTGACCACATTGAGAAACTCTTGAATTCTCTTGACGAACTTCCCTAAAGACAGCTTTTGACAAATAGCTACTCACCAGCAGGCACATGAATCCCCCGATCCCCGCGAAGGATCTCCATCTTAGCTGTTCCTCAGTCAGCTACCGGCAAGCCAGCACTTGTAGATTATAGCCTTTGGGTGGATAAACGCTGGGCTGGACCACAGAGTCCTCCCATTGATAGTGGTTCAGCATCTCATTCAGTTGACTCAGCTGTGAAATGGATCTGCCTTTTCTTGATTATCTCCTGGGAATGCCTATCACAGCTGAAATGTGACTGTAGCTTGGGCCCAGGAAGGTGGGTGACACTGAACACAAGGCACAGAGTTCATTGTCACAAGACTGAGCATGGCTGAGCAGCTGTGACCAGCCTTCACATAGAACCAGTCGCGAGCAGACCAGCAGAGGCCATCCTGGAGAGGCCACCGGGAGCAGCCTCCCCAGGATGCAAGCTGGTCTCGCTCTGACCTTCGGGAGGTCACTGAGTCCTTGTGGACCCTGCATTCTTCACCTGCCCGATAAAGCTGTTGGAATGGCTCAGTTTGGTTTTTGTCGGGATATAGCATACAAAGCAACAAGCTCTCTGTAGCCACTGTTTCTCCCCTCTGTGTTTTGGAAGCACATCAACTTAACTATTGTTACTGGTGGAGGGTGTCCAGGTTCTTGGCCTTTTGAACAAAGAATTGAGCAAAATACACAAGGAAAGAAAGAAGCAGTGAAAACAGATTTATTGAAAACGAAAGTACACTCCACAGGGTAGGAGCAGCGTGAGCATAGGGGCTCAAGAACCCAGTGACAGAATTTTCTAGGGTTTAAATACCCTCTAGAGGTATCCCATTGGCCACTTGGTGTACACCCCATGCAAATGAAGTAGTGGCCTACAGTCAGTCTGATTGGTTGTGGAAAGCAGCCAATCAAAGGCTGAAGCGAAGTTACAAAGTTACACTCCTATGCAAATGTCTGATTGGTTGCACAAAGCATCCAGGCAGAGGCACTTTCAATTTTCCATCTGCCCTGCAGAAAAAGGCAGGGAGGGGGTTGCAAAGGGAGTAGCCTCGGGTCCTTTTGTTACTTAGGTGTGGAAAGTCGGGGTTTTCCTTCCATCTAGGAAGTCAGCGGGAATCCGTCTTAGGTTCTCTGCCTCCGTACTCTAATTTGCCTCACTATGGATTCTGATCCTTTTAAATAACAGCACCGGTTCATTCATTAGAAACAGTGGTTGGACCTGTGAATGGAGTGGTTAATCATGTTCTCTCCTATGAAAGTTTGAGAGGGGGGCTGGTTTTCTTCGGAGAACCACAGTTTATCTTCTAATTAATTGAGTGCCCTTTGGTTTCTTTTCTTGTCCTTGCACCGAAAGAAAAAAAAAATCTTGAAAATATTGCCAACATTCATCAAAGATATTTTCTTTTTCTTTTCTCGCTTAAATAGCTATTTTCTGTTCGAAGACAACCAACTTCATCTAGCCTGCTGGGCCATTCAGCCAATCTTGTTTTTTCCCCCTCTAGGAGTTTTAGCAAAAATAAGCAGGACCATGAGATAGCAATTATTACTACTATTATGACTACTGTGAACAAAGCTGAATTTCTTAATCTCACTCAAATTGTTTTACTGCCTTGCAATTAAATATCCAGATCTATGAGAGAACTATTTTTAAAGTCTTGAAAACTCAAGTAATAGATAAATGCCCTTATTCTTCATATTACAGACGTGTTTCCCTTGAAATATGACACATCTAATTAGGAATGTACATCTGGAAAATCCGTAAGGCAGAAGTGCCAGCCTCCCCCATCCACAACCTTGGTGCTGCTCCTGTGGCCTGCCCAGGGTTGGGAAGATGGAGGTGTTGGTGCAGAGGTAGTTGTAACTCACCCTGCTTCCAGTTTTTAAAAAGGGCTGAGTCTGTCAGGTTGAGTACTTCCCTTCCATCACAGCAGGCAGTCACTTTTCCCAAATCACCGTGGACTTGTGTGTGACCAGCAAGCTAATGGGAAAATAAGAAAACCTTCAAGTGTAGTAGCCTAAAAACTGCTGATAGGAAAGCGATGAAGGACTGAGAACTGTAGCATTTAAAATGGAAATGAAGCCAGTGCTCTGAAGTAGAGTTGGACCTAAATGCAGTAATTAAAATAGTCATTAGGCTGCTCCCAATTACCCCAGCTGTAGCAGGCTGCCTGCATCTTTATGGCAGTACTTTGATTCCAATCAGAGATTTCAAATGAACTTATTTTGGTATTTTCAGTGAAGTCTCAGAGTAGAAAACAGATGCAGTCCTAAAGTAATTACTACCCGTGTTTTTTTTGTTTTGTGAAAGAGAATTAGGATGAGTGAGATCTCTGCAGTGGGAAGATCTGAGTGACTGACGCCTGCATTCACTCGCTCATTCATTCACCTTCTGCGTCACTGGCCTACAAACACGAAGCTGCCACCCCTCACTGGGGTCTCTGTTTACATGTAACAGTGTCAGTTTGAGGAAAGCCAGAGCTTCCTTCTGAGAGCCAATTATTTTGTTTGTTTTATGAAAGGGAGTCCCCTGTAAATTCTGGGAAAGTTTGAGAAAACTCCAGGAGTGGTGACAAAAAGGACTAGGTGTCACATTAGTGACAGAAAGGACATCGGGGTTTGTGCTGTCTGCCTGCAGCCAGCCGGGGAACCGAGAAGGTGGGTGGGGACAGAGCGCACAGGTCCTGCAGGTGTCCAGGAACCACCCAGTGGTGGGCGGTAACCCCTCTGGGATTCCTATCCTAGACTGTTGCACGCTCTTCGGCACAGGGTCGTCGTGGGGTGTGTCTGTCACCCTCAGTGAAAGGAGGCTTGCGTCAGTGAAGCCTGTGTTTGGTGCCCTGATGACTGAAAGAATTGTTGTGAGATCATTTTGTGCCAGGCAGAAGTTAGTTTTAGTAGTGGAAGAATAAAAGCTGTTTTCTTAAGTCACGGATGATGTAATCACTTTCTTTCCAGGACGAGTTACCATAGAAAGTTTTTCTTTAATGTACTTTCCTACCTTCTGAGCCTATTTCTTAAAGACAAAAAAGAAAAATGTACTTTCCTCTGTTGTCAGCCTAGATTTCTGTCTGCCAGGAGATGAAGGCTTAATAATTCATGGCCACTGAGAAGTGTCAGAGCCCTTCCTCCTACCCTGCCCTGAGTTAAGTGTTAACCCCGGTACAAACCTGGATACGCTCTAACTTAGTAACGATTGTACTTTGCTGTTACAGATTTTCTCTGGAGACTTGAGGGGATGGAAGAGCCTTTACTTTGTCTTAAATTCTACGTACATGTAATTAATCAAAACATTGATTAATACTCCTGGAAGTATTTCAAAGATAGAAAAACGTTGGAAACACATTTTAGGAATTTGCAACATGATTTTTCCACCATTATGCAGAGTTGGCAATAAGAATTTAATAAGAAGACAGCCTATTGATTGCTTTTATGCTTAAGTTTTTCTGTGCCCGGGATTGTGTTTTGTGCAACTGCCGGCTTCCGTCCTTTGAAGGTTTTCCTAAGATATTTTCCTAGTTTAATAGGAAGTGTGGACCTAGGACATGGTACAGCTTAGGAGACTGCGTTGTGTTTGGTTTTGAATATATATTAGATGTGTGACCCTCCCTCTTTAAGAACTGATTTTGCTTTGATAAGGTCTACAAGGGCCCAAAGTGGGCCTGTTTCGAAATTGTGGTCACAGTGTCTAGCATGTGGCAAATTCTCCATCAGTGTGGTTTAATGAATGATAGTGACGAGGAGGGTAGGGCCTGAGGCCACGCAGGGGTGGTCAGAACCCGTGTTGCCTGCAGCCCCTCAGCCTCTCTCTGCCCACTCAATGCCCGTTGGGAGGTCCAGGCCTCCTCCTCGGTCACTGAGACCCCTTTGACAGCCTCCCCTTTCTGTATTCAAGCAGCTGACTCCACTCCACATCTCTGCTGTGCTGCCCTCTGCGCTTGCTTGTGACAGAGCTCAGATAGGATTCTGTTCAGAAGCCTTTCATGACTCCCTAGCACTTATCACAGTGGTTTCCAAACTTGTTTTTGGCTGTGAACCCCTCTTTTGAGAGTCTCTTACGTTAAAGGCCAGTGTATAAGGCTAGCGTGTAAGGCAGCGGGCGGTGCAAGGAGCCGGGATTCCTGCCCTCTGAATGTGGCCCCACCTGCCCCAGCGGGCGTCACTGGCTCACTGAGCAGCTCTTCCTGGAGAGCGCCTGTGCTGCAGGCGCCCCACCCTCCCCCTTGCACACCTTGTACTCCAGGCACTCCAGGCTCGCACCCTTTCCTCAGCCTCGAACGCTTGCTCCACTGAGCAGAACCCTGCCCGTCCCTCACGCGGTCGGCACCAGCTCGGAGCCCCTTTTCCAAAACCTCCAGGCTCCCCTTGCCCTTTCTTGGCTGAAACCCCTCTGCCTTTTCCACCAAACTGGAAGCAACTTCAGAGCAGGAAGAGCTGGGGCCGTGGTCACCTTTGCTGAGTACATGGCGAGTCGCCGGTACGTTTTACCATATGAGCGTCCGCTCTTGAGAGGCCGAGCTGGAATCTGCAGAGAAACGAGGAAGTAAAGACAAAAGTGATTTCCTGAGCTGCTCGGAGCTGGAGACAGAACCAGCTGACATAGGACAGAAGAAAAATTACAGGTGTGAAGAGCCCGCGTGGGGCTGATTCCCACTGCCCTCCTCGTAATCAGCAGGCAGCCTCGCGTCTGTCTCTGGGAGCAGAAACCGTTGTTTCACCAGCAAATTACTCTGGCTGCCGTCGCCATGTCCCGCTGTCACAGAGGACGAGGCCCGGCTGTCTTAGCTGTGCCCCTCCAATCGCCTTCTCAGAACCCGACGGCGGTCCTCAGTGCCCTCAACTCACCTGAGCACGTTCAAGCCTCCTGGCCAGCACCTACCTTGAGCACCGCCATTGGCATAACGGTTGGGTGGGCAGATGACCTGATAAAGGTGCGCGCTCAGGTGTTTGGGCATTAATGAATGATGGCTGTGATGTAATTGACTCAGCTGACAAATACAGAGATAAAACAGGGCAAGGACTTGTATTTGCTGGATGTTGGTGGGTTTAAGGGGTTTATCTGTGGGACTGTTTGTTACATTTTCTGTGCCTTTGAAATGTTTGTAATGGTTGGAAGTGGGGGCTTCCTTGGCCCCTCCTGACTCTGCTCTAGGCCTCCTGTCCTCAGCGTCTGCCTCGCACCTGGGCGATCTCATATCTGTGTGTTTCGCCAAGGTTCTCACATTTCTGCCCACTGAGATCCTTTCTCTGAGCTTGAGACTTAAATATCAGCTGTGTCCTGGACATTACACCTGGGCCCCAGCTGAGCGGCCCCTCTGTCCCTGGCTCAGGTTAGACCCCTGGACCGCACTGACTCCCCTCCCTTCCTCCCTGTGGCCGCCCGAGCAGCCGGTTGTATTGGTTCATGTACCTTGTGCGGCCCTTGCCACCATCGCGCCGCCTGGGTTTCTACTTTGGGTATTCACCCATTCCCCCAGTTTTTTGAGCAGTGCAGACAGCTGGGAATTTTATTTCATGTCTAATCAGACAGCACCTCCATAGTATCTTTCCCAGACCCCCTCTGTACTGAGGGTCCTGAGAGCCAGAAGCTCCCTCGAGGTTCTTAGAGTCCTCGTCCTCATCCCTCCTGCCCGGTGCTCTTCCTTCTGCCCCGTGCTCTTCCCTCCCACCCCGTGCTCTTCCTCCGGCCCCAGCCGCTCACTCGCTCCTTATCTGTGAACCTAGAGCTCCAGCTCCTAGCTCCCCAGGGCGTGTTTCTTCCCCCTCTCCTCCCTAGTTCAGTTCTGAGGTTGAAATTCCCGGCTGCCATGTGGCTCCCCTGGCCCGGGATGCAGTGCCAAGGTCCTCACATGGGAGACGGGTGATGACAGAGCCCCTGCCAGTGCTTGGAGCCAGGGCCCCACTCAGGATGGGCTCAGCATGGCCTGGTGATTACAGTGACCACAGATGGCTGTGTTCCTGGTCTAGACTGTAAACTCCATGGGATCAGGAACTGCATCTAGACTCTCAGATGAAGAATGCCAGCCCGGACACCATGTCTCTGTCATCTGCGTCTCTGTGGTCTCTCCAGCCCCGTGGCGCTCCTCACTGCATGAGGCTGGCACGCTCTCTGTGCCTCCCATGGATCAACTGACTTCTTCCTCACCAACCCCCTTGAGGCGTATCCTGTATGTACATTTTACAGATAAGGAAACTGAGGCACCGAAGGGCCAGGTAACTTGCCAGAGACCGTGCAGTCATAAATTGCCTCGCTGAGCTGGGAACCCAGGCAGTCAGCTCCGGCACTCCCTACCTCTGTTAGGCAACCTGCGAACATTTACCAAAACACAGACTCATCTGCAAGGAAACCTCGCTAACTTGAGAAGGAGCAGCTAGAGGTCTCGAGGGAGAAAAGTCCTTATAGACACATCCGTGGATTCAGGTGGCTTGTGTGACTTTTAAACTACAGTTTCATCAAGATGCAATTCACATACCCTCAAACCTAACGATTCAGCTCTGTTTTTCAGATTGTTTCTGGTTTAGCTTTTTTTGAGGGGCCTCCACTACTCTTGGGTTGTTTGTAATCTGAGAATAATTGAGCGTGAATCGTGGTTACATTTCATCCCGTAGGACATAAGTCTGTCTCCTCACTGCTTATCCCTCAAGGCTCTTGGAATGCCATATTTGGCAGTGTGAGAATATGTCAGAGCTCAGTACTCAGAACCCGCTGGCTCTCCACCTTCTGCCTTCAGCTCTGCAGGCCCAGAGCCCAAGCTGCTCCTCAGAAAAGTCTGGGGAGTGCCAGCGGATGCCACTAGATGGCAGTACCGCCATGGCTAGCGGTGCCCTTGGGGCTGGGGCTCAGACTTCCCTGGCCCCGGTTTCCTTCAGGTGAGATCATCAGTAACCTATAGGCTTTGCAGACTGAAGGTGATAGCCGGTTAATGTGCTACATCCATTTTAATTTGAAAGATACAATTAATTAAATTAGGCATAAAGTGAATGTGATAGGAAACTGGAAGCTCATGGCTGAAGCCCGGTCTGCTGTTGGAACGGTGCAGCCTAAAGCAGGGACCCCTTGTAGCCGCTTTGTAAAGGCAGCAGCAAAATCCTTATCACTCACATGCAGAATGTACGCTACAAAGTTTGTATTTAACAGCAAATGGCATAAATAGTCTCTATTTTGTTAAAGAATTGGACTGCACAGTCCCCTTAGAGAAGATTTGATGAAGCGGTTCATGCAAGACTCGCAGTGTGGTGTCACCACGTTAGCCCAAAAGAGTGTTTGAAATAGAAGGTGACGTTCCCGGAGGGCTGCCCCTCCCACCTCCACCCTCCACCCCCTGTTTTTGCCATCCCTTGATACAGTTGTGCCTAATTTTATTTCAAGAAGAAGATACTTTGTTGCTTTTTTTTTTTTTTAACAGCCTTAAAAAATAAGTTGAATTTTGAATTTAGGTTTAAAAAATTAATAGCTACAGGTAACTGCAAAAGGTATCATTGGCAGATGCAGCAAAATATATACATATATATATATTTCCACAGAAAATTGGATTCTGCCCATAAAACTTAGTAATACTAATAAAGACAGGTCATTACCAGTTTTAAGCCAAATAAGCAAACTCAAAGAGATCTGCTGTCAGTGTGATTCTTGGTGGTTTTTTATTTTTTTGGAGAAGTGTAAATCAGCTTTAGTGCAGCAAGCACACCACAGATTTGCTGAAATCATTCCTGCCCTTTCTGACGGTGGGTAGAGTTGCTCGGCCAAGTAATTTACAGTGCTGTGGCAAGGTATGTTTATATTTAAGCTGTGCAACGGTGTAGCTAATGAGAAAGATAAGAAATTTATAGTCCTTGGTGATTGATAGGATTACTGCCTCGGCATTAATTGAAATCTGAGGGATCACAGCTGTGGGTTTAAGTTGGGGGGAAAAATTACTTCAAGTAAAGGAAAACTTTTAGATTTGCTTCTTAATGTTTTGAAGATAGTTCTCCTGCTGGCAGTCTGGTTGGTGGTAGAAACAGTTGATCCTGACCAAGGCTGGGGTAATTATACTGAGATAATTACGGTATCCGCTCTGTAGCCTCTTCAAGGTAGGTGGTTTATAAGTGTGGGAAAGAAAAATTAAATACTGTGGGGTTTTTAAATGGCTTTAAAATTTTACATGTAGTATAATAATAAAATTCTCTGCAGCTACTCTTTGCTAAATATTCTCTGGACTATTATTTAAGACATTTTTAAAAAAGCCCAAACTAGTAATGGCAGAGGCAAGCCTGTGATATTAGTCATTGCCTTAAAATTTCCACTGATTGTATTTAATCTGGCTATGTCTAAAGTAATCTTAGAGACCTTTCCCTACCTGTCATTTTTTAAATGTCCCATTCTTGTTGAAGCTCAGTCTTGTGAAAATGTCTAAATTTTCCCATTAAGTGCTTAAAAAGTAATAAAACTAAAGTCATTAGACTTCACTCATCAGAGCTATATCGGGAGAAATATTCTTTGGTGCAATAAATCTGACCAAGAGTTCGACATTCATATCCCTTGGATTCATTCCCTGGAAATGGACGTTTGAAGGTAAATTGCTTAAGTAGGGCAGTTTAAATTTTTAATACAATCTTATTGTAACTGTTAGCACATGATTAAAGTGCAAAGGGGCCTTATATGTTTTGTGAGATTTATAATAAATGCTCTGTGATGCCTTTTCTGTGCTGAATTATGGATGTTATGACAGTTAAATGCTTATAAAGGCCAGAAAGGCACAAATGAAGAGTTGAGTCTTTATTGGAGACTAAATCACGCTTACCGAATGCAGAGTTTTTCACTGGACACCTGTTCATTCCTAGATCACAGCCTCTGAGGCGCCTGGAAGCCCTAAGAAGTCAACCAGTATCCAGTGCCTCTGTGTTCTAATGCAGTGGGCTCTGGAAGGGTCAGGTCTGAGCCAGTGGAACCTGTTTTGAAAAATACCCAAATGGCAAATTATTGTTCCCATCACCAGTTGGCTTTTTTTTTCTTCTTCTTCTTTTTTTTTTGGATGTAAATAATCTTCTCATCAGATGTCCGTTGCTCTAATGGATGCCGCTCCTGTATACAGAGTTTCTATATTCCTTTTGTATGACCAAGGAGGCTGGAAGCTACATCTTGATGCATCATGGGAGCTGTGATACAACTTTCTAGACCCAGTGACACAATATGGTGCCTTTCATTGTTCCCTGTTTGACCATAGTTGATTGGAATTGCTGTTTTAGGGCCTGGTTGAACTGGACATCGGGACTAAGTCTTCATTTCAGAAGGAAGGCCCACAGCCCAGGAGATGGAGCTGGAGCTGGGCAGGTGCCCTTCTGACGAGAGGCTGCAGGCCAAATGCAGGGCACCGAGAGCTTGGCATTCGATTCGGAGCCATGGTTGGGCGGATTTTCAGTCTATTTGAAGGATAACTTTAGCTACTATATACTATTTACACTTCTCCCCATTTTTTGGTATTTTTTCCCATCAAAGGAGAAATCCGTTGTGAAAACAGGTAATATCTTCACCATCTTTTCTCATATCTGTTATTTTTTGGAGGAAGAAAATACCTGATTTTCTATACTTTGACAGTGTCATCATTTGACATCTTAAAGTTCACGAGCTGTAATTTGCCTTTTGCTTATGTATCTCATCCACAGGTGGATTTGAGTGTCCACAGTGAAATGATTGCGTTACCTTCGGATTGCTGTAATTCTTTTGACGGGTGCTAATGATTTGGATTATTAACTGGCACCAGTTTGAGTTCTTTTTATCTCTGCACATTGGTGTTTTTTATCCCCCTTCAAAATGAATTTGCAAAAGCGTCACTAGAAAAGCTTATATGTAAACATTTCTGTTGTTGATAGATTGAAGGATATGCGTAGCAGTACCAGTGGGAGAACTCCAAGCCCAGAAGTAAAATCTACCTGCTTTGCAATAAACGAATAGGAGTCCCAGTCAGCTATTCCCGCTTTCTCTTTAAATATCACCCTTGAGTGGTACTGAGGAAACCCTATCGCGTGCTTAATTTTCACAGCGTTCAGTGTGAAGGTAAACCTACTGGTTGTGTTAAGTTGAGGGATACCGTTTCCAAGTAGTGACCGGCAGTGACGGAATAGGCCTGGAACGGGAGGCAGCGTTTTCAGCTGTCAGTGCGATACATCGTCGTTTTTTTATTTTCGTTTTTAACATTTTGGACTACTTTGTGATCTGCAGGGGAGAGGGAAAGAGAGAGAGAGAGAGAGAGAGAGTATGTGTGTGTGAGTGTGTGTGTGTAGGTTGCAGTGTGGGGATGTACTCTTTGATTTAAGACTTGTTTTCAAAGTGTTCGCCGTGGATTTTTTTCTTAAACACCGTTTTTTCTCAGTGAGTTTTGAACCGTGATGTCACCAAAGTGTTTCTCAGACTTTGAAAGATACTTTCCTGGGTTAGATTATAGCAAGATTTGGGGGTCAAAAAAAGTTGAATTTCTGGCCTGAAGAGTCATTATAACCTTTTACCTGGAGCTAACACTTACATACCTCAGGTCAAATAAATTTAGATATATGCTTAATGTTTTATGAATAGGAGCTCTTTGTTCCTTTGTCATCCTTGGCAGGACCAGAGAAGTTATTGATAGTCACGTGTTCCTTTCTTTGTGGTAGGAGATCACCATGTTCTCAAAGTCCTGTTAGGAAGCAGAGGATGAACTGCTGTGTTTCACTGTAGAGAGAAAAAGACCTTGTCATGTGCCTGCCGTCACGGGATTCTAGTATCTTGCTATGCCAGTGCTGTGGTTTGAAAACTTGTTTTTATGGGCGTACCTGCAAAACATGATGCTCTGTGGAAAGAGGCAGGCACAGAAAAGAATGATTCCATTTATATGACGTTCTACAATGGGCAAACTGGTGGTGAAAGAAATCAGAAGAGTGGTTGGCAGGAAGTGGGAAAGAGGGATTGGCTGGGGTCGGGGGTGGCCCACAGGAACTCCTTAGAGAGGGATATTTTCATCATGGCTTGGGTTACGCAGTATTTGTCAACATTCGTAGACTGGTACAACTAAGATGTTTTGCATTTCACGGTATGTACATTTAATCTCAAAAAAGGAACCTAATAGTTAATCATGTGCATGTTGAAATGTGTGGGAGTGAAGTTAACTGATGCCTACGCCGTAGTTGGACTGGATCAGAAAATGGGATGGATGGACAGCTGGATGGATACGTAATAAAGCAAGTGTACAGCAGCTTGTTGCAATTATAAAATCTAGGTGGAGTGGAAAGAGATGTTCACTTTCAGCTCTTTTTGGTATGCTTAAAAATGTGTTAATAAAATTTAGGAGGAAATCAAAATAATTGTTACTGCATTAAAAATGTTGTAGATCTCCTGCATGAAGATGGGTCCAGATAAACCTAATTTAATCTGAAGTGCTGTCTCACATGTGGAAGTGTACAGTCTTATGAGGAGCCACAATTTTAAAAAGATGAATCTTGCCAGAATTAAAAGGCATACGTGATTCTTTGAAGAGTTTCACTAATGCATGGAAACTGCAGTAACAGAAAAGAATCCTTTGACTTCCTCACTCTTCCTAAATCACAGCAGATTCCAGATTCAAAATCAATCAGTCTTCTCTGCTGAACTCTAATTAACACTTAAACGTTATTAGTCACAATGTGAAATCTTGATCGGAGATGACCTCAGGTATTCTAAATGTAAATAAAATTAGATTTAGATCCCTTTTAATTACCTGAGGTGCTGTGAGTAATTACAATGGCAATTGACAAACTTAATTTCTTATTAAAGGGAGAAAAAAAAAACCATGAAAAGTTTCTCTGCTAAATACTTAACTCTTCAGTGGCTATGACCTATGCAAAAAAAATTTACCTAGATTTATATGTTAATCATGTAGAATTATAGAGCGTTTTAAAAATTTTATGTGGGCCCTCAAATTCATCATGCATCTCCTAACTTCGTGGGTAACGTTGCTACAACATCACAAAGGGCAAAACTTCCCCAAAGGAACTTCATGTCTCAGAAAAGGTAGGTTTCTGGGAGGTGATGCTGGTTAAGTAATAATAATGGCTGGGTGCTGGGGAGAGTCTTACAATGACTTAATGCACAAAGCCCTGTTGAAGTCCAAGTGGAAATCTGTTTTGTCATCTCATCCTTCTTCCTAATTGCATCACAATACATTGTATAATTCAACCTGTGTGTCACTGTCACTTCTTCCAGTGCACAGGGCCACCGCTGCCGACTCATCATTAACAGAGCAGGGAGGAGAGGAATAATTTTCTGCGGTTCCAACCAAGACATCTTCTCTCCCCTACTTTAAGAAGAAAATGTCTTTTTTATGGAGATTGTTGTGAGGATAATTATTTCTGGAAATAGGAAAACAGCTTCAGTTGTGGTAGATACGTCCATTTTTCTTAAAAGTTAAAAGCTATCCAAAGGAGAGCGTGTCTGTGACAGATGGAAAGATTAGAGAAGTTTCTGAACTCCTTTTCTTTTTTCTGTTGGCGTACATATCTAAAAATAGGAAGCAAATTAGACCTGGTAAGTTGTTCAGCCTGTATTAATTTAACTATATTAATTTTTTTAGAAGAAAACCAATTATTGTACTTAACTGTATCTGTCTCAAGGTTCTTGGTTTCAAAATCTGCTTCTGGCCTTTACATCTTGTGTTTCCCCTTACTTAGGACTCTTGCGTCTCCTGTTCCTCATTTATCTTGATCTTCTCATCTATTTTTCTTTACAATTCTGTGTAGTTTCTTTAGCTGGAATGATTTAGCATGATCAGTCTGGTATGCTGTCAGGTTTTTGGTATAGCTTTTTCTCTTTGTATCTTTTAAAATCCTTTGCCAGTCACTTTTTCTGCATTCTGCCTTCATAGTGTGTCGTGTTCCTTCGATGTCACCAGATTTATCTGCACTTATCTTAGGTCTTTCTTTCATTCCACTGACAAATTGTGTTAGTTTACTTTGTAACCCCTGATTTGGGCCTTTTAAAAAGCATGGGTGGAAAAGGAGTCCCGTCGCCTCGCCTGGTGTGGAAGAATGTTGAGGAGACTCACCGTGCAGATTAAAGAATTGCTGGGTGAGCCTTCACCTTCAGGGGGTGGCAGAAACATTTCTGCTCCGGGATCATCAACTTTCTCTGTGAGACAGCTTGATGAGTTGAGAAGAAGTGACAGGTTCATCTTTCCCCTCTTTGTTTAAGCCATTTATCTTTTAGATCCTTGCCTGCCATCTAAATTGTATTGCCAATTTACCGGGATCTTCACGTGCCTCGTCTTGGAAGACGCTGATTTGCATCCAACTTGAGAATAAGTGAGAGCGCAAGTTAATCATCTCCTGGCCTTTTGAGCAGATTTGTACTGTGTTTAATTGTAGCATTTGAAATGTTACCTGTTTTCTCTGTATTCAACTCTGCCTTAACTGTATCAGAAGGAGAATGTAACAGCGTCCTAGTTTAGAAAGCTCTGCTCTTCAGAAGCTCTTTATGCTTTTTGCATATCTTTCTCCATTTCAGATTAACCTAAGCTATGTTAGCTGCTCTTAAATTCTGCCTACTTGTTTTTGATGATAATTTATTCAATTAAGTGGAATAATTAATAATGAATTGTAGTTGGGCATGGTGGGAAGGAGTCCCCTCAGCTCTCTAAGAGATTCTGAAATGTCATTTCATGGAGATTGTTGTAGGGATAATTATTTTTGAAAATAGGGAAACAGCTTCAGTTGTGATAGGTAAGTCCATTTTTCTTGGAAGTTAAAGGCTGTCTGAAGGGGGATGTGCCTGTGACGAGATCTCGTCTGTCTTCATGTGCCCTGTGATGAGACGAACACAGCACTCTTACCTCTGAGCAGGTGAGGTCCTGAAGAAGCTCATCTGTTTATGGGGTTCAGGAGTCCCCTGGAGTTCCAGGCTGTAGTGAGAAAGCGTGAGCTCCGTGCATTGGTCCTCTGGGCCACCACTCTCTTCCCCGCTTGTTCTGTCTCCTGCATTCTGCTTCACCTCTTTTCCCAGCATACACTAGTTTTGTCTCCATCAGACATCTTTGTGGTGGCTGTCGCCCCACATCAGGGTGTTGGCACCAGCTCCTGCCTCTTCTATACATACTTAGGCAGTGCTGAGAGTTGAGCTGGCCTGGGTCTCTGGCCCCTCAGGCCTGTGATTAGTGGGCTCCAATTCTCACTTCTTGCCTTTGAGTTATCAGACTTCTCCCCTCTCCTGTTTTAGAGTTGAGCTAACGGGGCTGCCTCCACCCTTTGCCGCTGCTTCCGAAGCCATGTGGGTTTCCTGTATCATGAAAGCTTTTCTTCATCGGATGCTAACGACTGCCTGTTTCACAGGCTCAGCACTGTCGCATGTCTCATTTATCCAGCTCAATTCTTCCTGTGTTAAGTGCCTCTTCTGTGTCTATGCAACATTCATAATTTCTCAGTATTTCCCTCTTGCAAATTATTCCTCCTTCTTCTGCACCGTGGAAACACACTTCTCTTGACAGCACTTTCTGTATCCCAAAGGCTGTCGCTTATCGAACACAATGGGAGAGAAAGCTGCTGACAAGGAGTGCAGGAGGTGGACTGGATATTCTGGTTGGTTGGTTGACATTTTCTTGATGGTGCAGCTGGCAGATTTGTCTGGATCTGAGAGTCTCCCACTGGCATATGATAGTTGCTCAATGAAAAGAGTCAGTGAATGGGATGAGTGAGGGAATGCCATAAAGCACAGTAAAGAAACCTTGACACATTAAAGGAAAAAGAGCATTCTGGGACCAAGAGCAAGGCCAAGAGCAATGTAGCACCGAGAATGTGACCGTGAGCATTCTAGAACCCAGAGTTTGACCAAGTATTCTACATTCTGGGACCTTCCTAGGCCATTGGCATCAGCGCTGCAGCCTCTGGGTCATGCGTGCCTCACAGGTGTCATCCTGACTTACCTGTGCCTGATGGGTAGGACTTAATTCAGTAGGGCAGGACGTTTTGAAAGGTCGTGATCATACACAATACTTAGCTCAGTAAGTACACAGAGAAGCAGAGCACCGTACTGGGTCCCTCCTGTACAGCCAGCCAGAGACACAGGGTTCCAGACACAGCTTAAGTCCTTCATGCTGGAGTGCGTACAACTTGGATGAACAAACTCCTGATCCCTGAGGATAGGAAAAAACCTAGACAATTTGAGGATTTTCACTCAGGAAAGTCCACCAGAAGGATAACCAGCTAGGAGCCCACTCGTAAGCCAGGACGATGTGGTGTGGATCTTAGATGAGGGTGGCTGAGTTTGAAAACTGGAGAAGGCATGGATGAGAGCAATGCTGAGGGAAGGTGAGGCAGGGAGGGGAGAGCGGAGAGAAGATGCGGCAGGGCGGGGAGAGGAGCCGGGGGGTGGGGAGGGAAGGTGCAGCAGGGTGGCAGGGGGAGGAGGATGAAAGGTGAGGGGGGAGAGGAGGAGGAGGAAAGGTGAGGGGGCAAGGAGGGGAGGGGAGGGGGGAGAGAAGGTGCAGCAGGCCCAGGGGGGAGGGAAGGTGCAGCAGGGTGGGGAGAGGAGGAGGAAAGGTGAGGGGGGTGAGGAGAGGAGGGGAGGGAAGGTGAGGTAGGGCGGGGAGAGGAGGAGGAGGAAAGATGAGGTGGCGAGGAGAGGAGGGGAGGGAAGTTGAGGCGGGGGAGGGGGGAGAGGAGTGGGAGCGTCCATCTATGCACATCCTAGTGCCTGGAACTGACTGTCTGGTGGGCGTCCTGTTGGCTTATGAGACAGGACCACAGAGGGGACTCTGGACAGTATCATTTGGACCCCCCTCTCCTTCCCCAAATGTTGGGGAGAAGTGCTGATGGAAGCAGAATGGAGCCCTCAGAGGTGTACGTTCAGACTGGCAGGAGAGAGACCAGCTGCAGGGTCTACCACGTGCGTGTGCTTTTCGGCCTCTCTTTCAGAGGAGGGAATGTTTGTGTGTTTGTGCTTCTGAGCACGGGATCCCTGGTCCTTCTGAGGCCTGGAGCCTGGCGAATGGTCAGCGGCCTGCTCCTGCCCTCTAGCCCAGAGTGACTGTGGGAATCAAACGTTCCTGATTTTTGGCAGCTTGACTTTGGGATGAAATTTTAAGGAACTACTGTGCTGTGAAGAAATGCATGGAAGAGGAAGGGATCCGTGTTTCCTGCAGCGTGATGTCCCTTTACCACAAATACTACTTTACACCATAACCGGATACACATATTAAAGATGTCAAATACACCATATTTGTTTGAGCACAGGTGTTTTGTTTTGTTTTTCTTAACTTATGTTCTTTCCCCTTTTCTCTGAAAGGAAAAGGAAAATCCAGCTGGCCTGGACATGGTAGAAATTTCCCCTCATTCTAAAATTCTGAAATTAATGTCAGCAGCCTTGACTTTGCTCCGTCCTGAAGGTAACTGTTTATTACAGTCGGCATTTAAATCCCCCGATTAATAGGAGCAATTAAACAATAGCTTCATTTCCAGCAAATTAACAACCCTAATAGGTAATTGCGACATAAATGAAGATAAATTTGTTTTAATACAACGAGATAAAAAGGATACAGACAAGAACTGAATTTCAGATTAAGAATTCAGACTTCATTACTTCAGGAAAAAACTTAAAAGCTTCACTAGAAGATATTAAAGCAAGCTTGGCTTTTTACCACAGTCTATCTTAGATTAGAGAGTTGTTTGCTTTAAAAAATATGTATATATAGTCACATTTTGTGCTTCGATACTCAGGAGGTAATGCATCAAAGGATTGCTTTGATATGGGTAAGGTGAGTCATCAAAGGATTACCACCCAGCAGACGCTGTCCTAATGGCGTGCTTGGGGCACCGCGAGTCCTAATGACTTGCTTGAGCAGTTGATTCCTGGCCACAGCCTCTCATTAGGCTTTTACCGACAGGGAACCAAAAAGCAAATGCATAGAAGAGCATTTCCTGTTTCCACACCCCTAAGTTAAATGTAGGACCTGTTCGTCACTTGTAGGATGTCTTACCTTCCTTGTTAGTATTTGTTCTGATGGGAAGATTATTCCGATGGTACAGAATTTGTCCTGTTGCGACGTGGAAGTGGTTGGACCAGACTTGATTTGTGAGTGCAGCATCTGTGTGAAGGATGGGTTGGAATGGGTAGATTTGGGGTGAATAGCTAAGTGCTGATTTTAAAGGCAGTGACCAAAAAAATGATGAAAGCGTCTTCTTCTAGAACAAGGATAATGAATTTCTCCTTGTGGGGTCGCCGTGCTTATGGGAAGATGAAACATGGGTTAAAAAGACTATTGGAGTTTAGCTAAAACTGTATCACTGAGCGTGTGTCACCTTATCAGAACTCTCATCTTGGTAGCTTCGAATCATCAGATGATATGTAGGTAGCCTAGAATTCTGTGTGCTGCCAAAGTATTAATCCAGTAGAAAGGTAGAGGGTTTTAGATACGCAAGTCTCAAAACAAAATACGTGTGTGCTTTTCAGGAAACGGTTTCGCAGCCCCCCCTCCCCACACCCCTGCACACTCCCCCTTTCCTGAGCATGCAAGTAGAAATGACCTGTATCTTCTAACCACCCCGGGTAGCTTTCCAAAGCATAGATGTCTTCACTTGTTGGACAATTGGAATAACCCACGTTGCCTTAAGGACAGCTCACACTTGCCACTCTTCTCTGCATATCAAGTCCTTAAAAATGCATTTCTAGGCCAGGCGCGGTGGCTCAAGCCTGTAATCCCAGCACTTTGGGAGGCCAAGGCAGGTGGATCACAAGGTCAAGAGATCGAGACCATCCTGGTCAACATGGTGAAACCCCGTCTCTACTAATACAAAAAATTAGCTGGGCACGGTGGCGCGTGCCTGTAATCCCAGCTACTCAGGAGGCTGAGTCTGGAGAATTGCCTAAACCCAGGAGACGGAGGTTGCGGTGAGCCGAGATCGCGCCATTGCACTCCAGCCTGGGTAACAAGAGCGAAACTCCATCTCAAAAAAAAAAAAAATGCATTTCTAGTTGCCCATTTCAGCTTCTTCTCCCGCTACCTTCTCATAACCTTCCTACCCCAGCCCTGTTGTGGATCCCTCCGTTCGGGGTGTGCATGTCAGTGGCAGGCGGGCCTTGGCCCTGGGAAGATAAATACAGCATGGCCTCAAGCATTTCCCGAAGAGCTTCCAGCTCCATGGAACTGGCTCATTGTCTTGAACATGGGCTGACTGTATTCTTGAGTAGACAGCACAGTTTGGCAGGATCTGCAGAGGTATGTAAGTGCCAGGCCGTGCCGTGGGTCCCATGGTTTGCTAATTGTCATTAAGGAACATACTGTAGCCAGAAAACCCAAGAGACCCTCACGGATGTATGTGTTTCCTTGCATGGCTATGATTTGACTTAGCTTTTCTTTAAACCCAAAACACAGATCATAGGGAAACACATTTAAGAGATGGGCTTGAGCTGTCAACAGTATGGAGTACATGTCCGTTAACGTTTAACTCTGACATTTTCATGGTGAGAAAAACTCTGCTTCAGATTTCTTTTCACTCCTAAGTCACACATTCTGAACTACATAGATAATTTGGTAATTAATTTCTTCTTAATTAATAAGATAGTTTAATGATCACTCTAATTTAAAACTGAGTTGAGACGTTAGAGGATCTTTTATTTGTTACTGGAAGATTTACAGCCAGTAGTGGCTGCCATTATTTATGGGAGGTCTCCAGGTAAGCACCCTACGGTTCAAATGGAAGAGGCTTTCTTTTTCTCTTCTTCTTTTTTTTTTTTTTTTTTTTTTTGAGAAGGGCCGGGGACAAACTGTCCCTGATACGCCTTGCCGAAACTCCTGGCACACAGAATCATGATAAACAATAAGATGGCACTATTGATTGCTTTGCTTTGTTTTTTTGTTTTTTGAGACGGATTCTTGCTCTGTCACCCAGGCTGGAATGCAGTGGTGTGATCTTAACTAACAGCTCACTGCAGCTTCCACCTTCCAGGTTCAGGCAGTTCCCTTGCCTCAGCCTCCGAGTAGCTGGGACTACAGGTGCATGCCACCTTGCCTGGCTAATTTTTGTATTTTTAATAGAGTTGGAGTTTCACCACATTGACCACGCTGGTCTCAAACTCCTGACCTCAGGTGATCTGCCTGTCTCAGCCTCCCAAAGTGCTGGGATTACAGGTGTGAGCCACCATGCCCAGCCTGGAAGAGCCTTTCAATGAAAGGTGAAATAAATGTCACCTTTGGGTGGAGACACGAAAGATAGAGATAAGATATGCAGTGCCCCCAGCTGCATAAATTTTGCTTTTAAAATAGTTTTATAGAATAAAATTAACTGTTTAGTCTCATGCCAATTAAATTTCATCAGTGTATCTATGGTGAACATTTGAAATACTGCTTTTCTGGAGGTGTCGTTCGTACTTGAACTCCTACCTAGCAGTGCTTACGGGGAATTGCTCGCCCTCCTCCTGAGTGCTGGCCCCAGTGTGCTCCAGCTTTCCCAGTAGCAGAGGAATCCTCTCAAACACTGGCTTCATTTACACCAAGTCCTTAGTTATCGTCTCATGGTGGCCCTTCAGTGTCGCTGGAATCTATACACTTTCTCTGTGTCTTCCTTAGTTCTCTGCCCCTACTTTTCCCCATCCTTTGTGTGTCTTCTGATACCCCACAAAGCTTTTGCAGGGGGTTTGTCTGAGATCTCTGCTTATTTCAGAAGAGACTGTGGTCCTTACCCAGTAGTGCTAATGCAGGGAAATACCAGGAGTGGATAAGCCATCTTCCCCAACATGAAAGAACCCAGTTTTGCCAAGGAGCAATTGAAGAACTAGAAATAGAACAGCGTAGTGGTAAGATTTGCCTTTGAGGTCACCCTGCCATGTGTTCAGGGCCCTTAGGATGCAGTCGGGGAGACTCATTGGGAAGCTGCTTAGGTCACTAGCGATGGAAGGATAAGTCGTAGATCAAGGCAGTGGCAGTGAAGATGAATCTCTGAAAAACTCTGGTGGTTGAACCAATAATCCGTTAGGTCTGTTCTGTTCATGCTGAGGAGTGGATTGTGCCATCAGTGGAGCTAGTCAAGAAGCAAATCTGAGAGGCGAGGAGGCCCAGGCTGGGCGGTGTGGACGAAGGTGCCTCTGGTAGACCCAAGGGGAGATGCTGAGTTGGTCATTGGCTACACAACTCTAGAAGGCGGGATGTGAGGCAGAGCGCTTTACGGTGATGGCAATGCCAAGAGCTCCTGGCACTGAGGTGGCAACTGAGACATTCACGAGATTGCCCAGGCAGAAGGCATGGAAAAAAGAGGACGACAGGGAAGCACCCCCACTTTAAGAGCCAGCAAGGGAGGATGAGAAAGAAGTTCCAGCCAGAGGAAGAAAACTAGGGACTTCAGGGTTCATGGAAGCCCAAGGAGGATGCAGAAGAGGACAGGAGGGAATGACCAGGAATGCCACATCCTGCTCAGGTCCAGAAATGTGCGCCCTAGCCCCCGGGCAGCTCCCAGTGACCATGGCAATGGCAGGCCAGGCCCAGGGATTGCAGAGAGCAGGAGAGGCAGAGTCCAGCAGCATCCCGGGCTTTCCAAAAGGCCTGGCTGAGAATGGGGTGTGGCACACTGTGGAATCGGAGCAGCCTCGGGGAATATCTCCTGTGTGCCGGTCACCACACTCAGTCCTTTTCATCATTTGGGTTAGTCACCCAAATAAAATTTAGAAATTGATGAGAAACTGAGGGTACAGGGCAAAAGAACACCTGATTTCTTGCTGTGGAAAGCAGGACAGTCTGTTGGGGTGCTGGCAGGGAAGTGGGGTGTTTGATTGCCACGTGGTGGTGTCATGAGCAGTCGTGGAGCCGTCAGACTGCCCTCGTGGACTTGCTGCCTGGTTTTTCTCACCTGCAAAATGGAAGAGCTGAGAGGATGAAATGAGTTAATAGATGGGAAGTGTAGACCACCCAGCCCTGCTCAGTCTTTGAGCAGCAAAGAGGAGGAAGAGCTGTTCCCTGGTTATAGAGGGCACAAGGCTGGCCTGGAGGCTCCTAGTGTGACCAAAGGCTGTTCCTTGCCTCATTTTGTGTGATTTAGAATCAAGGTGGAAGGAGAAATTGGGCCTTGTGTCAGGGTTTAATGAAGTCTTGTTTGGGAGCTGGAGTCTTACTTTTAACCACTAATTAAAGGGTGCTGTTACTGCTATAGAATAGGACGTTTACAGTTTGTGGGGAAAGTAAATGTGTACCTCACTTTTTTTGTTCTTAATCTCTCTCTTTCTCTTTTTTTTTTTTAATTGAAGAATGGAAACATACATGAAAGTATACTTGGGCTTAAAAAATTGTCACAAAATTATTCTCAGGTCAAGAAGGGCCCATTTCCAGCCCCCAGAACCCCGTGCGCCCTGTCCCAGGCACCTGCCTGCTCTGCCCTTTAAAGATGGGCACACTTCTCCCTTCTGACCCTGTGGTGGGGCCATCTTGGCTTTCACCTTCTACAGTGTACACACACACACATGCACAATTGAAGGGGCTACTTAAAGGTGTCTTTTCTCTGTTATCCAAATACAATTTTAAAATTATAGAGTAAGTGACTTTTAAAAGAACACTGAGCATTGCTGTTGGAGTCTCAGAGGGTACTTGGCAGTGTCAGTAGCAAGGGCAAATGTTTTCAGTACCTGTTGGCACTGATTTGGATTTAGGAGTAGCTCATGTGGGAGTCACAGATGTGTGCTGCCCGATTTGAGAAAAGATGGAATCTCAAGGACAAAGCTTCGAGATTGTTTTTAATTAATTTTTTTTGAGACAGAGTCTCACTCTGTTGCCCAGGCTGGAGTGCAGTGGCGTGATCTTGGCTTACTGCAGCCCCCACCTCCCAAGTTCAAGCGATTCTCCTGTCTCAGCCTCCCAAGTAGCTGGAATTACAGGCATGCACCACCACATCTGGCTAATTTTTGCATTTTTAGTAGAGACAGGGTTTCACCATGTTGGCCAGGCTGGACTCAAACTCCTGACCTCAGGTGATCTGCCCACCTTGGCCTCTCAAAGTGTTGGTATTATAGTCATGAGCCACTGTGCCCGGCTGCTTCCAGATTTTTTTTAGGTAAGTCCATGCGATTGAGTTTCTGATCAATGCACCCACACACATTTACATTGAACATATTTATGTCTACATATGTGTTTATATAAAACAGCAAATTCATTTCTTGAATAATTAAATATATACAAAAACTCATTGGTTAGGAAAAGCTTCCCAGACAGCATAGTCTAGGGTGATATCAACATTTTAAGCCTATTAATATGTAAATATTCTAAATATTATGAGTAATTAACGATTACAGTCACAGAAGAACAGCTCCATCCCCTGACATTCCACCCATTTTCTTTGAGTTGTTTTTTTGGGGGTAGGAATGGAGAGAGGGTTCCTCCACTCACACAGACCCTCCCAGCTTTTTTCCCTCTAGAAGCTCTTGTGAGCTCACTCAGCCTGCTGCAGAGTTGTGTGGGGATGGACTTAAGATGTCTCGGATGGGCCAGGCTTGGTAGCTCATGCCTGTAATCCCAGCACTTTGGGAGTCCGAGGCGGGTGGATCACAAGGTCAAGAGATCGAGACCATCCTGGCCAACATGGTGAAACCCCGTCTCTACTAAAAATACAAAAATTAGCTGTGTGTGGTGGCACGTGCCTGTAATCCCAGCTACTTGGGAGGCTGAGGCAGAAGAATCACTTGAACCCGGGAGTCGGAGGTGGCAGTGAGCTGTGATTGCGCCACTGTACTCCACCCTGGAGACAGAGCAAGACTCCGTCTCAAAAAAAAATAATGCCTTGGATAGCAGTTGTCGCACTAGTTTTTCGCCCGCCCAGACAATTCATTTAGGGATGGCTTTAAGCCCAGAGATTCCAGCCGTCCCTGGGACATTGAGCAAATAACAGCAACAGCAGTTGGCAAATTTGTGGCTGTTTGTGTAGTCAGTTTGCATTTTCAAGATGGGGGAGACATGGGCAGACGTTACAAAGTTGTCCCTTCCTTCCCCTATTCCTCATGCTCCTGCTGCTGCTGCTCCTGCTCCTCCCCCTCCCCCTCCCCCTCCCCCTCTTCCCCCTCCCCCTCCCCCTCCCCCTCTTTCCCCTCCTCCTCTTCCCCCTCCCCTTCCCCCTCCTCCTCAAGTCAGATGCTTTTTGTTCTTCATTAAGTAAGTTTTCCCTTATTCTTACCGGTTACCCTGTAGTTTTAAAGTAGGCTGTACATTTTAGAACAATATACTTATAAATCATTTCTTTTCCATTTCTGTTTGGAAGCAGGAAGGACATAACAGTTATAGGTAGAGGGGAAATAGGACTAATATGAAAAAATAGTAGAGTTTAAAAACTGCTACGAGTTATTGGATGCTGTGACTTCGTTTTATTTTGTAATTAATGTGGTAGAACAATAATTAAACGGACAGAAGAATTTTAGCAGTTAACAATGCTAAATACTCATACTTTATACATCCTGTCTATAGTCCGATGAGAAGCTTTGTTGTAAAAATGTTCTCTACTCGTGAACGGTCTCTTCCTGGACTCCAGGTAGGAAGGATAGAACAGACATTCATTTGCGTTTGAAGTTTCATAAAATAGGGGTTTTAATAACATATTTGACTTGTCTTAGAAATTGACTCAAATCTTCCCTTGGCGTGGAAAACATTTATAGAAAATGTCTGCACATCTCCCAAAGCATCCATCCTAGTCCTATTTAATTCTGACATCTGTGCATTTCTTACGAGGATAAAGTCAGTGTGGTCATCGGGCTGAATAGTAGCAGCTCTGAGGCTCGGAGTCAAATCAGATTTCAGTACAGTTGATCATCAAAGCCCCTTTTTGCTATTTTTCAAAAAGAATGTAGCAATACTTTAGCACTCACCCATGCAGTTATGATTTTTGTCTGATTTACTTTTGGTTTTTGCAATTTTAGTATACCTAGACCAACACATTTTGCATCTGTTGAAACCTTAGGTTTTATTTCTGAGTTCACATAATGACTTTTAAAATATTCTAATAAATGTCTTCAAGACCCCAGATCAATATGCCAATGGTTCTCAAGTGACAGAGTGCTGCGATATTCCTCTGTAATTTAAACATGATTAGCTGATGAAGGTTATGATCAATACACTACCGAAAGATAAATTAATTGATATCATCCTTTCAGGATGATAAGAGGCCTATTGGAGGTGGGATGAAACTAATGAAGCTGCTTCTTCATCTCTGTGAACCATTTTTTATAGATTGCATTTTCACTTAATCATATTTATACTATCATTCATTTACATGAAACCCATAGGCTGTGGACAAACCAGTTTCTTATTAAAATTTTATTCATTTGGAAAAGAAATTATCTGCAAACACTATATGGGCCCCCTCTATATTATCACCTATTGCTGGGGAGAGATGACGTGTTCCTTTCCATGGACATCTTTGAAAATAGCAACTATCTAGGCAAAGACAAGGATTAAATATCATTGAACTTAATTACTGCTAGTCCCCAAAGACACACATCTATTCAAATAAAAACTGTATTTACTCTGTGGTAGTGACACCTATGGGTGTAGGAAGAGTTTTCTAATCGTTGACTTCCTTTCCAATTAAATTCAGTATGCTTTATCAGTGAGCCTATTTGCCAAGAGAAGTTATGGCTGGTTGAATTTAGATTTGTATTGATTAAGATAAACTTCCAATGTGTTCAGTCATATATTTAAATTAAAAAGGTCTTTGATATAATTACATGTCCTCGAGTATAATTCTATATGATAGCTGTTCTCACTCATAGGTGGGTGTTGAGCAATGAGAACACATGCACACAGGGAGGGGAGCATCACACAGTGAGATCTGTGGCCGGGAACTAGGGGAGGAACAGCAGCGGGTGGGAGTTGGGAAAGGATAACATGGGGAGAAATGCCAGATATAGGTGATGGAGAGGAAGGCAGCAAACCACATTGCCATGTATGTACGTATGCAACAATCTTGCATGTTCTTCACATGTCCCCAACCTAAAATGCAGTAAAATATATATTATATGTATTATATAATATTATACATATATAATATATGTATATAATGTATATATAATATATAATGTATAATATTATATATATATAAAGAGTGCTTTAGGCTTTGGGGAAAATAGAAAAGATTTTTGTCTTTCCAAGAGGTTTGGTTAAATTGCCCTGCCTCATTTAGGATTATTTTTGTTCCAAGTAACTGGAAAAAAGATCATTTTATTAGAATAACTTAAATGAGATTAGTTGTATTTTTTTTGCTTCCCATTCCTCTGAGGTGGTCTGTGCAGGGCTGCTGAGGCCCTTGTTGAGTCAGGGGACCGGAGTCATAGTCTGGCTCCATCTCTCTCCCATGTGGCTTCCGTTCCCAGTGTCACCTTGTGTTCCACGACGCTGCAGAGGCTATGTAACATTTGTGCATTTCAGGCATCAAGTAGGAAAAACATAGAATGTGGGCAAAGGGAAGCTCTCTGGGAAGATCCCTGAAAGCTGCCCCGTGATCCTTCTGCTCTCATCCCGCCAGCCGGAGCTTGTGTACCTGGCCATGTTCAGCTGATGCCGGGGCGGGGGTTGGGAGGAGACTTTGGAAAATGTCGTATTTATTGTGATTGTCTTGTGCTCAGTGAAAAACCAGGAATGCTTTTACCCTGAAAGAAGGAAATAACAGATTTTGACGACAAGCTGATGATCTCTGCTCTGTTCCTGAATCTGGAAACTGATTCACATGGATTTCTTTTTGTCTGTGTGCCCACCAGTTGCCCAGAAGATTGTTGCAACGAGGAAGAAGCAGCAGCTGTCCATAGGCCCCTGCAAGTCGCTCCCCAATTCTCCCAGCCATTCCTCCGTCTGTTCGGCCCAGGTGTCCGCCGTGCACATCAGCCAGGTACGTTGGGTGATGTGAGAAGTCGGACTGAAAGACACCTTAGCAGCAAAGAGAACGTGCAAACGGTGTTCCCAGCCAATGCTAAGGTTGATTTTTTTTTTTTCTTTTCAACTTTATAAGTAACAGCATGTTGTAATTGACTTAACATTTTCTTAGAAACTGCTGTGGCCAAGTGATTTTTATGGGAATCATTCTTTAATGTTTTCTGTCTTCATGCTGCCTGTGTTATGAGGCATGCTGGCCCGGGGGTGGCGGGAGGTGTGTGCTGCGGTCCTCGCTGGTGATTTAAACCACCCTTGTCTGGTCGTGGTCCTCGTCTGCTTATAGGTTGAACAGTTCTGAGTGAATCTTAATGGCCAATCTCGCTTTATCCTTAAATTTGGTAGCGGCATTCAGTTGTAATTACCATCTCCCTTAGGTCCCATAGACACCGCTATCTTTCCATAACAACATTTTGCAAAATTATTTACTTGGAAGCAAACGAAATAATTGTCACTTTGAAGAACCCAACCAAAAACCTCTTAAGGAAACAGTGGCTTTGTTTTCGCCTGTGCTTGCTTTCTGATTACATTTCTTGGGCAGGCATTCCGTTGGCACTTTTTTTTTTTAAGGATATGGTGAAAAGGTTTGGTGTTACACTTTCAGTTTGCGTGGGAAGCCAGTAAATTATGGCACGTATTGTCACAGCCTGGAAAGGTACAGTCATGAGTGTCAGTGTTGGCTGGGCTGAGTGGCTCATGCCCGTAATTCCAGCACTTTGGGAGCTCAAGGCGAGCAGATTGCTTGAGCTCAGTAGTTCAAGACCAGCCTGGGCAACATGGCAGAACTACATTTCTATATCTATAAAAAATAGAAAAATTAGCTGGGTGTGGTGGCCTGTGCCTGTGGTCTCAGCTACTTGGGAGGCTGAGGTGGGAGGATCACCTGTGCTCAGGAGAAGATCTAGGCTGCACTGAGTGTGATTAGGCCATTGCACTCCAGCCTGGGTGACAGAGTGAGACCCTGTCTCAAAAAAAACATGTCTTCACTTGCTATGTTTAATTTTCTGTGAGTCTTGAAATATTTTTCAAGAACACTCAGATTTTCCAGGTGTCATTTTCAGAATGTTAGTTGTGGTTACTGATCTAGAGCATTGGAGGAACCATAGAATCCATTTAAACAACCCCTTTCATTTTCAGAGGAAAGAGAAAACCATCAAATTTGAACTCTCAGAAATCTTTTAAGTTAAATGAAAGAGACTTCTTTTTCTTCTGTTGCTTTTCTTAGAAGACACTACTGAGAAAGATGATTGGCATATTCCAGGATGAGACTCCGTAGCCTTGATGCTGATAGACCTGGCAAAGCCGTAAACTCAAGTCAGCCTATCTCACACGTCCCTTCCATGGGGTTCATGCTAACTTGTTGGTTATGACCTTGCTTCAGTGGAGACCTTGGGTTCCTGAGTGTTGTTAGTAAAACCTTGGGTTTTAATCATTTCAGACAAGTAATGGCGGTGGGAGTTTAAGTGACTATTCCTCCTCCGTTCCATCGACTCCCAGCACCAGCCAGAAGGAACTTCGGATCGACGTTCCTCCCACTGCCAACACGCCCACGCCCGTTCGCAAGCAGTCCAAGCGCCGGTCCAACCTGTTCACCGTGAGTGTCGACCCTGGGTAGAGATTTGAGTGCGATTCCGAAGAGTGTCCATTAACATAAACCTGGTTGCCACATGGTTCAATGGTATTTGTAGAATCTCAACTATATCAATGTGAATAGCGTTGATTTCTGTGGAACACTAAGAAAATTATGAGAAGCAAAGATTTGGATGTCGAGTAGAATGGGAGTTTCTTGGTGTGGACGGGTACAGATTTGTATGTCAGAAATGAAGAGCTGTGGGTGTGTATAAAGGCACTTGTTACCCTGTGGCTCCAGCTAAAGACATGTCACACTGGATACAAAGAGATGGCAAAACTCTGCCAAGATTCCCAGATATGTGTGTCTCTAACCATTCAGATGATACATAAGCTGTTACGGTCCACAGGCCCTCTTCTGCTGCTGCTGGGGTGCCTCGGGATGGAGGCGGGGGACGGGGAGATGCCTTCTGGAGGCTCATTGCCATGAGGCTTTCCACTTGGTCTTTTTTCTGTAGAGCATGTTCAAAGCAGAGATGAGATATCTGGGTTCAGATCGATAAATCCATCATCTGTGGGTGCACTCAGGCATGTGTACTTCCTTTTTTTTCCCTTTTGAGACAGGGTCTTACTCTGCTGCCTAGACTGGAGTGCAGTGGTTCAGTCCTCAAATCCTCCCACTTCAGCCTTCTGAGTCGCTGGGACCACAGGCACGCACCACTATATGTGGCTATTTTTTTTTTTTTAAGAGCTGGAGTCTTATTGTGTTGCCCAGGATAATCTTGAACTCCTGGGCTCAAGCCATCCTTCCATCTTGGCCTCCTGAAGTGCTGGGATTACAGGCATGAGCCATAGTGCACAGCCAGCATGTTTAGTACTTAAAAACTCCCTAGGTGATTAAGATGCAAAGAATCCCTGAACTACAGAGGAGACAAAAATGCTACCTTCCTCTCTTCCCTGTGCATAGCAGACATTACCAATCAATCTGGAGTCTACGCAGTTGAGCCCCAAACTCCAGGCATAGCTGCTGTCAGGTGACTGAAGCCCTTTGACTTGAGGAGAACACTCTCTCCCTGGATCACCTCTGTGCATGACAAGTATATGCTTTTTAAATATTGGGCCTCAAGCTGGGTAGTTTTGCTCTCCAAGGACATTTGGCAGTTTCTGGAGAAACTTCAGGCTGTTCCAACAGGAGTATGAGAGTGGGAAGGTGAGGTACTGCAGACGTCTAGTCCTGGGTAGCACCGAGGGTGCTGCAGAGCATTCTGCAGCGCACAGATCGGCCCTCGCAGCAGGGAATGCCCAGCCCCACGGGTCGGTGGTGTCCTGGTTTAAACCATCTCACTTGTAGTTTTGGTTGATAACTGCTGACCCAGATGCAAAGCTGAATATGTCCTATTGGATTAAAGGAAGACTCTATAGGGGTGACTGGGAGTCTGATTTGCTGCCCCTTTGTGAAGAGGAACTTGATGTCATATTGCGGCTCCTGCCACATCTGGGAGATCCCTTGTCTCTCTGCCACATATCTGAGGCAGTCTCTCAGTGGGTACTCATGACTGTGGAAGCGGTTGCCAACAGCACACACCTCCTCCTCCCCAGCCTCCCCTTGCCTTCGCTGGGTGCCTTGCGCCAGATCAGCTCCCACAGAGGCCACTGCTGGGCAGCAGGATGAGGACTGATCAGACCGACCAGGCTCAGACCCTGGCTTCCACTGCTGACGGATGTTTGACCTTAGGCAAATTACCTGACCTCTCTCAGCTGGAAACCATAGTACTTGGGGCTGCCGGGAAGACTTCCTGGAGGAGACAGAAGAGACCTGGTGGCATTGCTTCCATTATTTTCTTGCTACCGTTGATGCTATAAAATGATTCCCGATAGTGTCAGGCATATGCGATAGATTGGGGGGTGGGTATTTAGGTTTCTGCAAAATACAGGTGAGTATCTCTCATGCTTAAATTAGTACGTGGATAAGATGTTTTATTGGACAGTTTCTTCAGACACACCAAGAACAGCAGCAGTCACCTAAATAGCTGCTTCCCAGCTCCATCGACCACTGCAGCCCCTCTCTACACCCAGGCTGGGGGGCTCTGGGTTGACGTGTTTCCTCCCAGAGCAGGCTGCGCAGTGACTCGGTGGCTGGAGAAACCAATCGCCAGAGATGCAGCTGGACTGAGAGAGGGTGGGCTGTGGGCAGGCGGCCTGTGCCCTGGAGGAGGGGCGGGCTCGTCATCCTGGTGGTCGAGAACACCTTCTGTGTCTCTGTTAAGGGAGTGGAGCGGGGCGAGCACTCATTCCCAGACGCCTTCTGAGGGCTACATTTACTGCTTGTCGACTTTGCTTTGTCTTCTAAGGAGAGAAATTTTAAAACCACAAAGTATCTTTAAAAATGGGAATATTTATAAGGAGAATATCAGTACCTTCCCATCCCCTTCCTTTATAAGCCCTGGAACTGGAGTGTGCCAGAAAGTAGTA
This sequence comes from Aotus nancymaae, assembly GCF_030222135.1. Classification (NCBI taxonomy): domain Eukaryota; kingdom Metazoa; phylum Chordata; class Mammalia; order Primates; family Aotidae; genus Aotus; species Aotus nancymaae. Next base: position 1,093,157 of record NW_026988444.1, read on the forward strand.
TCCCACTGGGTAACTGACAACCCCAGGTGACTTAGGGAAGAGAACACGTTAAGCCAAGAGAATCAAAATAGCAGCTCAGTTAATAAATACTGACTTAACATCTGCTCTCTGCACAGCCCTGGTTTTGCTCAGTGTCTGGGAGGAAGACTCACTGCCAGAGTCAACCCATATTCAAGGGAAAGCGGTTTAGGGTGAAGGAGAAGGGGCTCTGCACACTAGGAGGAGAGGACAGAACTGAGAGCTGAAGGGGCCTTGTTCCTGTGGATTCACGCTGCAGACACGCAGGTGCACTGACAGGCGTCCATGAAGAGGCCAGGCACGGCAGGTGCAATGCAGAAGCCAGTAAAAGCTCACTGTTACAGTGACCAAAAATCACCATTCATTATTTCACCATTAATGTGTCGTGTAGTAATAATGGCCTGCCTATGGGTCTAGGTGTTACCAGTGTGTGTTCTCTTTCTCCTTAATCTTGAAAAACAAATTTGAGATCAGATCAGAAATTGAATCCAGCTGCCCCACTGGCATTAGTGGGAATAGAAATTTGGAGTCAGAAAAGAAGCTACCACTGCAATAGGTTTGCATTGTGGCATTTAAGGAAAGGATGGTGAAAATTCCAGGCAGAGACTCATGTATTGGTCCTCACTGGGTTTGACATTGAACAAAATGATGGTGGTGATGATGGTGATGGTAGTGATGATGGTGATGATAATGGTGGTGATGATGGTAATAGTGGTAGTGATGATGGTGATGGTGGTGGTGATGATGTGGTGGTGATGATGTAATGGTGGTGATGATGGTGATGATGATGGTGATGATAGTGGTAGTGATGATGGTGATGGTGATGATGTGGTGGTGATGATGGTGATGGTGGTGGTGGTGGTGGTGGTGATGATGATGGTGATGGTGGTCATGGTGATGATGTGGTGGTGATGGTGGTGATGATGATGGTAGTGATGGTGGTGACGGTGATGGTGGTGGTGGTGATGATGTGGTGGTGGTGCTGATGGTGGTGATGATGGTGATGGTGGTGATGATGATGATGTACATGGTGTATTCTTAAGTTGAAGATCCTGGAAATAGTAACTCCACTAGATGTCAGTGTCATCCAAGGAATGAAAAGAAGGCAAATTAATTTTGAAATCGTAGCGATTAAGAAATTAAATTTTTATCATTACCAGTTTTCTTCTACTTTTAAATACGTAAAATTTAATAGACTCTTCATCCCTGGCAGTTGTTGGTAATTCTAGGCGTAAACTGCCAAAATGGGCATTTATTTGGAAGTGTCTAGTCGGAGGACAGATGTATGGTATGCAGACGATCTTAGTGAATCAGAATCCGTGCAGCCTGGGATTGTAACAGCCAGCTGCAGGGGCACTGTCCCCCTTATTTATTAGAACGTCATAAAGAGGCCATAGGTAATTAAGTAGTACACGCATCATTTTTCCGACAGCATTCTTATCTCTTTCATAAAGTAGACTGTAATGTACTGCTCTGGGCTAACATTTTGTGCTCCCAGATGTTTGTTTGCATATATTTATAGACAGTTTTTAAACAAAATGAATTACACTTTTTTACAAAATAGTACAAACAAAATCTCTGCAGTAGTAGCAAATTATATGTTACATTTGCAGTAGGAATTATACTTTACTGATCAAACACTAAGTTATATTTTATTTCACTTATTTCTGAAAAAGAAATCACTGAAGAAAACAAACATTAAAAGACTGTGTCCATTTAATCCCTGGTTTGGTAATATGTGTTCTTAGAGCAGTTAGTTTAGTGGTCCTAGTTTACATGTGGCTAAAATGTTTTATTAGAAAAATTTTTCAAACATACAGAAATAAAAAACACATGTGTACCCACCACATACATCATCAGATACAAGCCCTTTTCTGCCACGCTGCTCCTGCAAGAAATAAGCAAATCATAGGTAAAAGTTGCAGCTCGCTCCATGTGCCTCCAGAATGCATTTCTCCTGCCTCTCTGCCCAGGGATCAGCACTAACCTGAATTTGATATATATTATCTGTGTCTATGCTGTAAACTTGCTCCAGTATGAGTCCTGAAACCATACATTGCATTGCTTTGTCCATTTTCAAGCTTTATAATAACGATGTCATTTATGTGATATTTTTTCAAAGCTTACCATATAATGCTGATACCATTAAACAGAGCCAAGCATACCCAGGAACTAAAGATTGTGAATATACGTTGCCCAGCTCAGAAACTTGGTATAAAAAAATAAGGCAGCAAAATTCATAGTGTGAATAGAATTGCTTGAATGGCATTTCGTTGTTTTTGCAGAGAAGGTGCTCCTGGGTACCTCCCATAGTGTGTTCCAGCCGCCGCTGACGTAGCCACTGGTTGAAAGGGGGAAAGCAGGTTTCTGTTTGATACGGATGCTCTTGGCAGTGATGCTCTTCTCTCTGTAGGCAGGTAGTTGATGGGGGTGTCCCTCATAGCTTCCTTCACCACATCAGGGGGAGTTAAACATTTTTGTAAAGAAGCAGGTGACAACTGGATTTCCTCAGCCTTTCTTTCCTCTGCATTGAGTGTTTGTTGGAGGCCAAGCAGTCACTATGGTGGCTTGCTGTGCATTGACTTTAAATCTGCAGCCCTTCTGGGATGGGTGTGATCTGCTCTTGTGACATTTCTGGAGGTGTGCAGCAGGCTGGATGCAGGGCAGGGTCACTCCTGGCAGACGCGGTGGGTGCTGAGGGCTGCCCTGTGTCTGATGATTCCTCGGAGCCGTTCCAGCATCACGGAAGGATGTGATGAAGTCTCCCCAGTTGGCAGAGAAGGGAGACTTCACTGGGAATTTGTATGTGCTGTGGTGTCTGTGTCCATTGGATTTGTTTTAGTCTGGTTGTCGGATTTCAACTTTACAGATACAGCGTGATGTAGGCTGGGTAGTTGTGGGGCTCAGGTGCAGCAGACTCTTGCCTCACAGCTGGCCACTGTTCTTTCCTGGAAATTGTAGTTTTTTCACTGTCTCCAGCAAATTGTTAAAGCTGTCAGGAAATTTTTGTTTTCTTTTTGCCCTGAAGTCTTAGTGAGGTTTCAGTCTCTTTTATCTCAGAGTGCGTGATCAGATGCTGAGTTTACTTCTTTCCAGTTCATGTTCTAAGGTGTTTACAGCAGTGCATTCAGCTCTTTCTTCCCATTTCAAGTGGAAACTGAAATTCTGCTCTGAGAATGGAGTGGCTGGGGGGACAGATGTGCTGCCTTGAGGAAGATGTTAATTTTTTAATGTTTGTTTTGTTAATTATTCTGGTTAATGGAGAATAATGAAGATGGATTTCCAAATTTAGAAATTTAGAAATTGTAAAATTCCCAAAGTACTCTTAAATATTCTTTGTTAACTAAAAAAAAATTTAATACTGTATGATTTGAAATTTATTTTCAAACTAGGAACCTCAGGAGCCAGCTTTCTCATCGACTGGGATGTGGATAAAAGAATTTAAGGCTATTGTGTAGCTCTTACTCTACATTGTTGAGAATTAATTAAAGAGAAAAATGAGCCCTTAACTTGACAAGGAATTAATAAATATCTCTATTTTCCTTCTGGCCCCAAAGGTTATACCTTATGTCATATATTCTTCTGCAACTTTCTGTCTGTTGCTTGATACATTCCTTGTCATCTCATTCTACCCTCCTAAGGTAGATCTCTACCCTCCTAAGGGATACAAGTGCACAGGGCTTGGCACATAGTAGGTGTTCAATAAACATCAGCTCTTCTCACCATTTGAGAAGCATGTTTCCTAATGAGCACAGCTACCCAGAAGAGTAGCTAGCTTTGAAGTGCTAGATCTGAGTCTCCATCGTGGGAACTGTACTCCTTGTCCTCCTCCTTAATTTGGTAGCAGCCTCTGCTGGAATCCTGAACGTGTCCCATCAGCCCTTGTTTTTATTATGACCCATGACATTGTCCCTTTTAATGTGTGTATTTTTAAAATCAGCTGTTCCATCTCGCATCCCTTTGAACCTGGATTCCATTAGCTTTTCCTTGTAGCAGTGGACACCACAAAGTCTGTTCATTTCATATATCATCTCAGATTTGAAAAGCACATGAAAATGTTTCTCCATTTTCAATATTGCGTGAGTAATGTTCCCATTGAAAAGTAATGGAGTGAAGTTGTCACTTGTCAGCACAGTTATTAAGGAGGACGAGTCTCCGATCTTTCTCTCATAATAAAATAAATCTGTCAGAAAATCATTGTGCTCACACTTCCTCATGCCATCGAGAGACGAGACGGAGACGGTGGAGCTCCTTCGGTTTTCCCCAAGTCACGGTGCGCTTTCGGTTGGGGCTTCCCTGGGTTAAAGGTCGTCACCCTTCCCTCTTGGTGCCAGCTGACTCGGTCGTTCATAGCACGTCAGCAATGCCTCGGAGATAATTGACTCAGGATCTTGGCGGACGAAGCCATTCATTATTTCCCAAATACTGACCTTTTGTCAAAAGGCTGTTTTCAGGGGTTTCTTTCCCTTCGTTATTTTTTGTGGTATTGTCCATTAGCTTAACTTCAAATTTGCCATTTTCCAACCATCCAGAAGCAATAAAAGGAAATGTCAGCTGCACCGTGATACTAATCAAGGGTGTGCCGTAAAGTCACACAGCTGACTAGTTAACAGAATTTTTAAATCATTCAAACATTAATTAAATACGTATGTTTATGTAGATTTTCCAAATAAATATTGAGCAGTGCTTTTTTCCTCGGCTGTGTTAACTGCGGCTTTCGAATGTGTTTTTCTGTTGGGTGTAACTCTCCTGTATGGCCCATTGGTTCCTAGTAATTGAATTTTGAACTTCTAAGAAAAGAATTAAAAGGCAATTTTGCAGTGGAAAAGTCCGGGGGAAAGTTTAGACGATCCTCTTTAAAATGATGAGTCAGTGGAGATGAACTACTTAGCTTGTCAGACATGTCTGTGTGCTCACATAGATCATGAGTGTTTTCTAAATGTGTATTGGCAGGAATTCTACAAATGGGCAGAGCCCTGTCTGTGAACCACAGCCCTTACCCAGATGCCAACTTTCCTTTTGCCTTGCAGTCTCGGAAAGGGAGCGACCCAGACAAAGAGAAGAAAGGCCTAGAGAGCCGTGCGGACAGCATCGGGAGCGGCAGAGCCATCCCAATTAAACAGGTGAGCAGCGTCCCCATCCTCTCCTCCCTGTCACCAGAGACACACCTCAGGTCTGCCCGGAGATGATGCCGGTGCACGCGCCAAGGTCTGTCTTATGTGCTCTGTTGATGAATGTAGAAGTCTCTCACTTGACATCAATTAGCAGAGTTCCTGTGTGTATTCAAATGGGATCATTAGAATGAGAAGAGGGAACGGAGACAACAGACCTAATGAAGTACGGGCTGCCCGCCTGCATATGGAGTGCGTTTCCAGGCTGAGAGTCTTCAAAGGCTGCCTTTGTAGCGCGGCTTTGATTGGGCCGCGGGCCGCCGGGCAACAGGAGTAACTCAGATCGCCTACAAGAGCCCCTTGTGATCACAGGAACAGCCCGACGTGGCCCTAATTTGCTCTCACAGACGGACATCTGAACACTGTTTCAGGCTGGTTTGCAACGAGGCAATTAGTTGTGATAATCATAGCCGGTGTGTCAGCTGTGCGCTCTTGTTTGTAATTTGCTAATGAAGGAATTGTAACTTTGATTAGGTTCAGTTTCATTTAGACCTTATTATATAAAGGAACATTTACAGCTGTAATGTGGGGCCTTAATTAAACTTCCTCATTACACAACAGGACTTGAATTCAAGCATTTGTTTTGGCCTATGTTGCTAGCCTGGAACAGGGTTTCATTAGCCCAGAAACCAGATTCTAAATCACTTTATGTCTCCAGTTAAAAAAAAAAAGCCCTGGAGTTCACGTGTGACGTAGATTGTGGTTCGATTCCCAAGGAGAATAAAAATAGAGTTGAACCCCACACAGTTGCTTCTGGAAATGTCATCGTTTGGTTTGTTAAAGAAAGCCAATTGATTTAGAGTGCATCCTTGAGCAAAAGCCTCTGTGGGCAGGGGAATGGCTCCGCCTCTCAGGCACGGGGCCTGAGACCACGTGCACCTCTGGTCCAGCTCACTGCTTTGCTCTCTTCTCCCCTGCGGGCACCTACATAGCGTCACTAATCCCTTAGGAACTGTGTAGACACTGGCTGCCCTTAAAAAAAGTAGAGTCTTTCCCCAAAGGGAGTTGGATTATTTTGGTGATGCAGGTTTCATCCGTTTGAAGCAAATAGGAATGAACCTTAGAGAGGGGCCGGGCAGTGTCATTGTGAAGCCGTGGGAGAGGAAGGGGTTAAATAGGGCCGTGGCATCTTGGGTGAGACCAGAGGAGGGAGTCCACAGTTTCCCAAGGAGCTCAGGAACTATTGCAAAAACCACACCTCTGCCAGCAGCATCACCGACCCTGCCTGGGAGCAAGCGTTCTACTTCCTGCCTCGTAGGGTCCTGCCTTTGCCAGGCAGAGAAAGAGGAGGCCTGCAGGCAGTCACCGAGGTCCTCATGCATCTGTGTAAGAGACACGTTCAGCTACCAGGCTGCGAATGTGTGGTTTGGCACGGGGCACCTTTAGGAGAAATTCTCTTCCCTCCATATATTCATAGACAGCAGCAACCACAGAGCCTTCCGCTTTGACGGTGGGTGGTGGTTCCACTATAAAACGGGTTCTTTAGAGGGCTATGCACATAGGTGTGTATTCTTTCTTGGTGCATTTATTTATAACCTAAATCTGCATAAGCTAATTTTCATGTGTAATTTTTATGCCATTGATAACCTTTTTCAACTGGAATTATAAAAATCATTTAACATATTATTTTCTTTTTCATAAACTGGGGAGTATTAAAACTTAATAATAGGCCATTTCCTTAATGCCTGTCTGTGGTTGATTTGGGTGGGAGTGCTCACCAGCCTGGCAGGAGTCCGTCTGTGCGGAGCCAGGCGGGCCCCCGGTATAATTGGAACCTTCATTCAATTTGTACCCTGCTCATCTGTGGAGGGGGCTAGCTTTGCAAGCTAGCTTTTCAATATGTGTGCAGATTGGAGTTGACCATCAAGCGTAAAATGAGTATTATCCAGTCCTTGGAAGCCTTTCGATTGTGAATGTTCAAAGTAATCTCGTTGAAATCTAAATCATGGTCTGATTTCCCGGTGACTCCTTGGCACAGGGAGCTCCTTGTCCATCCCAGTTGCCCGCCTCGCACTGCCACAGACAGCTCCCTCCCGTGGCCGGCTCCTCAGGCCTCGGGTGCCTCATCTGTAAAATGGGGAACTGGATGATGTCTGAAGCCCTTGAAGCAGCTAGATGTGGAGGTTCCACAGAGAATTTTTAAATGTTAGCAAAACTGGATTTTTAAATTAGTCATGTTCAGGGCACCCTTGTCAAAGCCTCTGTGTGCATTGGGTGGATTGATGTGGGTTTGCAGACGGTGGTATCGATTTATCTCACATCCCTGTGTGTGCCCATGTTTCTAAAGGAACATAGATCACTCCAGGTAGCCTGAATTCCTGACCCTCCTGGTGTGATGACTTCAGCGTGGAAATGAAATGAGAGGATTGCGGGGGATGGAGCCTGATGGGCATATTCTAGAAAGTCAGCCGATTTATTTGTTGAATAAATGAACAATTAAATGAGCGCTTATTATGTAAGTGCTGTGCATACGGCATCCCATTTAATCCTCAGCATCGCCACAGTTGTGGTAGCTGCGATCTCCTTATTTTAAACACAGAGGGAGGGAGGGCCCTAGACCAGGCAGCTGGGAAGAGGTCCGAGGATTTGGACCAGGCCTCTCTGCCCCCGTGTCTGCACTCTTTCCACTGCCCATTGATGAAAAGCCTTCAGAAAGCTCAGGAAGCAAAGTTACATGTTTTAAATTAAATAAGCGAACCCGACCTCAGACAGAAATATCTAATGACTGTGTAAAGAAACTTCTAAGACTGCCTGCAGCAACATGTTTCTCCAGGGATGACACAGCCGTGCTCAGCCTTCTCCGGGTGGGAGGGGTCTCTCCGTTCCCGGCCTTACCGTGTATGCCGCAAACGTGTTCTCTTCTCCCAGCTTCAGAGAACTTTGTCTTAGGGCTCAGCCCATGTGAAAGACTCCATCTACGTGATCGAAGCCTTACACACCTGCTAATGGACCTTTGCCCAATGGCAGAGGAATCGCTTTAGAACCTCAGCAACCTGCATGGAATTGCTAATGCAGAGACTTCTTCCCCCTGACAAGAGTCTTACAATGGATGGTTTAGGACCCAGGCAAGGCAGCCTTCAACACTGTCTGCAACCTAACCCCTGATTTTACAGATTGGACATGTTCAGTGGCTTATGTTAACCCCTTTCACTTCCATCTGGTACCTCCTTCACTCTAAGCCAGCCACCCCCGCCGACGTGTGGGAGCTAGCCGAATCATGATGGTCAACGAGTTTCTCTTTCTTCTCCCAATTAAAGATTCCCCGTCAGGAAAATGACTTAGTTTCTGGAATGTAACTTCATTTCTTGTATACCTGGGTCTGCTTCTTTTTTTGTCCTTTCTGGGGTCTTGGAGGAGATTGGTTCAGAGACTTCGGTTTCTTCTTTTTACTAATAAGATAAGGTCTTTTCGAGCAAAAATTAAAAGGCAAAGCAAGAAAAATAAAAGCCAGAGGCCCGGCTCAGCGGCAAGTGGGCTTGTCACGTATTAATTTTTCATTGCTGTGGAGAGTTGTACATACATAATCACTTGATTGCAGTGGGAGTTAGGGAGCTCCTATGGTGCCATTTGCATAAATCTTGTTAAGTCAATGGCAGTTAATGAAGTACAAATGAGCCCGGAGAAGGTGACATGCAAATCGTGGGTGGCAGATGGGAGGTCTGTTTGGGGGACGGCAGCTGTGTGCGCTCCTTTCTTTCTTTCTCTTTAGCATTTTTTAATCTCTATATTTGAGTACAGATACACCGCCGTAAGCCTTGGCCTCCTCCCTGCCCTTCGCACAGCCCTGGCCGGAGAGACTGGCCATCCCCTCCTGACTGCGATGTTGAGGCTGCAGAAGCCCTTCAGGTCTTGCCTTGCACTGGGCAGCATCCACTAGAAGGATTGGATTTTTTTGGAAATCTTGGTCAGTTTATCTCGTCACGTTGACACAATTGGAAGCGCGTTATTTTTATTTGGTGTGAACACGCAGAATCTCCTCACTGCACCTTTTGAGATGATGTTTTGTCCCATGAGGTTTCAGAGAACAAAAAAGAACAGAAGAGACCGTCTTTGCCTTATCATGCTTCCACTTGGAGTCTTTTCCTCCCTCTCCAGACAGGCCAACTGTATTTAGCCGTTATTCCCGTCGCTGGTTCGTGCTTGGACCTTCAGGGGATTGGCATTCCTGGGGTTAGTTAGCAATGAGAAATACACAAAGTGTGCGGGGCATGCTCTGTACCTCAGGCCATGGGACCACCCCAGCCAGTCATGCAGACCCCTCAGAGGGGCCGCCCCGGCCTGGCTCAGCTTTGGCCAGGGTGTCTGGAGCTCGTGGTTTTGTGGTTAAGGATTTAAGTGCTAGCGGGACTCACAGAAAGCTCTTAGAGATTTGTGGGAAAAACACTGCCTACAACTTTAGGAAGTTTTGTGTTTATTTGGTCAACTGGCTGACGTTTTGAGAGAAGCAGATGTCTGCTTGCATTGAAGAAAGGTGGGCAGAGAGGTGTGCGTCGGGAGGCGACAGCCCTGATAATAACTGCAGTGGTCACGTGCTGGGGGTCCTTTTCTTGCAGGCCCCCACGCTGGTCCTTCCTCTGAGGTGCCCACCAAGGCGCTGTTTCTCAGTTCTTGGGGCTGCGGGGCGATGCGGGGGACACTCCATTGGACAGACTCCCTTTTGTGACTCTCAGTGAATGCACCAAAGGAACAACATTCCTCATAACAGTTTTTTTTTTAAGTCTTAATTTTGACCTTGAACCCTGATGTCATGGCCGCCTCCAGGGAGTCAGCTGTGACAGCAGTCATTTTCCAGCAGCCATCTGAAGCCGCGGGAAAAGCCTTCCCAAGCTGTCAGAGGAAGAGCCGGCCTGCCTGGAGCAAGCCCACCGCACCTGCCATCGGGCCTGTGAACTGTTTTGAAGCCGTGCGTGTTTTTGATTCTCAGTTGAGTAGAAAGAGGCAATTGTCAATTAAGTGAAAGGAACCTCTGGAGTTAATCCCCTCGTCCGGCCTGCCGCAGGCCACCGACCTGTGTTGTCTGGTACCTAGGATCAACACGAGGGGTGTATTGTGTGGCGTGGGCAGAATGAAAGCAGCCTAATGACGCCCGCGTTAACAGCTCCTGAAACTTTGACACTGGTCGGAGCCAGTTGGTTGACTGCCTCGCCGTCGTGTGCTGCTTTCATGGAGGAAACAAATGTGAAGACCATGCTGAAACTTGACAGAGGTCGGCAGAGATGGAGAGGCATGGCCGTGCCCTTCAGGGGCGTGGAGAGAGGAGTTCTGCAGGCAGAGGTTTACAGGAGGTTGGCTCAACATTTATTAAGCCCAACCAGTGAGGAACCAAGGTGAGCGAGAGACTTGCCAAACATACGATGCTCGCCCACGTGGCAAAGCAGCTCTGCCTTGGCATCGGGGCCCGTTTTGCTCCCCAGAAGCAGATAATTTACTGACATGAACTCCCATGCCCTGAAAGCTAATTGAGCTCACTTGGGTGAACAGCTCCCTGAGAGTCCCACATTGGACCCTGTTCACAACAGACCCGGCCCAATGACGATCATTAATTTAACGGGCCAGGTGCTGTATCAGTGCTTTTATTTTGACTTGTCAGTTATATTGTCATTGCCAGAACAGTCCAGAGTCTCTCGGTGCCTACACATAAAATGACAGTCATCCGTCTTTGGGTGTATCGGGCACACCCTCCCCTACATCCCCGCCCTTTTGGCAATGTAGGTGGGTAACAGTACGTTCCTTACAAGATGGGCAGAATGTTTGTTTGAATTACTTTGGCCAAAACACAAAATCCATCATTTATACACAAATCTGCAAAGTAGTTGAAAATAGTACTTCCCTGGGTGGTGAGCACTGCATGAGGGTGTTGGGAAGTAGTGTAGCCGAGGCGCGTGTACACTACCAACAGCCATGCAAACAGAATGTCATTCCCAACGATGGAAGTTAATTTTAAGACTTGCTGTGTCCTCTGTGTATCCATTAGCCAGGAGCTGGTGCAACAGGAAAAGTTCCTTTATTCCCCTTGCAGGCATGTGATGGGGATGTGGCTCACTTCTTTGGCGCCCCCCAGCTCCAACCCCGAGAGGGAGCATGCAACCCAGCAGATTGTGGGGAGCGTGGGCTCCAACCCCACAGTATTATCTAGAGCTGAGCGTTTACAGCTCCTGCAGCCCCAGTGCGCCTGTGTTAGGGTGTGCACTTGGGTTTGGCTGTCCACAGGCGGCTTGTGTTGATCAGCTCAGTTAGACCTTCTGCCTTATTGCAAGGATGGAGGGTTTCTATATCCCAGGGTCTTGCCTTAGCGAATTGGAGAAATTGGATCCCATGTGGGCTTGGAGAATGAATGCAAGGTTTTATTGAGTGGTAGAAGTAGCTCTCAGCAGATGGATGGGAGCCAGAATGGGGATGGAGTGGGAAGGTGGTCTTCCCCTGGAGTCTGGCCACTCAGCAGCCGGACTCTCCTCCTACCATGCCCAGCTGAATCGTGTGTCATCCACATCGTTCTGCCGTCGATGGCCTGCCAGAGTCTGTCGGGGTGTTCTTCTGCCCGTGTGCTCCTCTCGATGTCCAGCCACTTGTGTGTATGCCTGGTAGGGTCTCGGCATTTTAAATAGGCACAGGATGGGGGGCGTGGCGGGCCAGGGTGGTCTCGGAAGATGCAGCATTTGGACATGAAAACAGAGCTCTTGCCAGGGAGCCCACCCTTCTCGACCCAGCACTTCCCTGCCCACCTCCCATATCACCAGGATAATATCTAAGTGATTTGTTTCAGCAGAATAATGTTTATTTTCATTAAAAGTTGAACAATGCTGGTGAAATCCAATTCCCTGTGAGCTCAGAAATAGAAACTCCTACAAGTAGAGGAGAGATTCTCAAAGCTAATGTTGGCCAGAACTTGTTTTTGTCTTGATGAATCAACAGATACTTTTTTTCTGGAATTATTTCGTATCACATTTGACAACTTATAACAGTTGTGCCCTGGTCGTTGTATGACATGCCCTGGGTCCCCGGCTAGGGCTGGAGGAGGCAGAAGGCATCTGCAGCCCAGGCTGAGCCCAGATGTATACTGACGATCCCATCCCATGACCCCCAATGCAAGTGGACGGGTGTCACACCAAGGAATGGTGAATTCTACTGAGTTAGGTGCGGGTGAGGGAAAGACAGGGAAATGGAGGTGGGGACAATCTCACTGGACTGGGACACACAGTAGGTGGTGGCAGAACAGGAGGGAGGCAGAGAGCAGATCTGTGGACGGTGGGGTTCGGGAGGAAGTGGGGAGGGAGTAAACGCCCCAGGTGTCTGCTTGCCAAGGACTCTAGCTGCCCTGCAGAGGTGGGTTGATTTCCCTGCGTCGGTAGTAGGAGCAGTGTGGCAGGTTAGAGACTTGTGGCTGCACAGAGCAGACCTCCCTCCACTTCTTACTCTGTCCCCATAGGATTTGAGATGTTGGGGGTTCTAATGTGCCAGAGTAACGGCGGTAACCAGCGTTTATTGACCACTTCCCCAGTGCCCTGTGTTAGAGCTTTCTACGACTGTCCCTCTTCCCTAGGAAGTGCCATGGTCCCCCTTCCCATATGGGAGCATGAAGGCTTGGGGAGACAGTGGGGCGTGCCCGGCAGCACCACACAGTGCCTGAGTCCCCAGGACGGCCTTAATGAAATCCCGCAGCCTGGGCGGCATCAACAGCAGTTGCTCTCTCGGTTCTAGAGGCTGGAGGTCCAAGCGGAGGCCCAGGCAGAGCCAGCTTCTGTTGCCAGCAAAGAGGCAGCGGGCTGAAACCAAGAGGCCGCTCCTTGGCTTGAGCCTGTTGCCTTCTTGCTGTGTCCTCCCATGGCCTGGACTCTGGGCACACACCTGGTGTCTCTTTGTCCTATAATGATGCCAGTCCCATTGAATCCAGGCCCCATCTGTATGACCTCATTTAACCTTTTAGACCCCTTTAAGGTACTTGTTTCCAGATACAGTCCCACTGAGGTCAGGGCTTCAACTTGCACATTTTGGGGGTCACATTTCAGCCTGTAACACACAGCTAGGTAGAGGGGAGCTGAGCTCTGACCCAGGGCCATCTGCCGTGTTCTTTCCAGCGGTAATGTCCTAGTTTAGGCCTTCCTGGTGATACAAGGTAAGCCCACTCTTCTTCTAACCAACATATTTGAGAATGAAAAAGAAAAACTTATTAAGAGGCTGTATACATTAGATAGGAAACTTAAGAGGTTCACAGTCCTATGAGGGTTTCCATTGAAACTCTCCTAAGTTGTGGTAAACTATTGTCATTTGAAAGAAGACTGTTGCTGGAGTGAATCCTCCTAAGGGTGTGTAGCTCTCACTCTGTGCAATGCATTTTACAGCTGTTAAGGCCTTTCCATCCCGTCCATGGGAGACCTCCTGCCGGTTGGTTTTGAAAACCAAAGCTGCTTTCCCTCACAGAGGTGGCTCCTCGGGGCTGCGGGCAAACGTTGGGCCTGCAGCTGGGAATGTTCAGGAAAAGCGTGTTGGCTGAGCAGGTGCCCACTGTCCGTCAGTTGTGTCACTGGTCACCTTGACAGTGGCTGTGGTGCTCTGTGTTTTGGTTATTTTCTCCCAGGTATAAAAGATGGCCGTATCCTTACTTCATCACGGAAAGAAAGACACAGCAGGAGTGCAGAGACCCCAGGTTAGACTTAGGAGGCCTTTCACCTTAAAGGTTAAAATCCCCACATGTGACGGGTAGCTGTGCCTACTTCCCACAGTCTTTGCCCATTTGCAAATACTACATAGAAACAGTTGTCTACCAGCTGAGTGAGGTGGCTCACACCTGTAATCCTAGCACTTTGAGAGACTGAGGTGAGTGGATCACTTGAGGCCAGGAGTTCAAGACCAGTCTGGCCAACATGGCAAAACCCCATCTCTACTAAAAATACAAAAATTAGCCACGCATGATGGTGTGCACTTAAAATCCCAGCTACTCGGGAGGCCGAGGTGTGAAAATTGCTTGAACCCAGGAGATGGAGGTTGCTGTGAGCCAAGATCGTGCCACTGCACTCCTTTTTTGATCTCCATCTCAAAAAGAAAAACAAACCAAAAAAACAGATGTCTACCGAGACCGAGACGCCCGAGGAAATCGTATCATTGAAGTCTTACTCCAGTCCTGCAGTATTTGTTTAACAGTTCCTGATAGCACTTTTCTCCTCATTTAGGAACTTGGACTGTGGAGTAAGACCTCTCCCAAGCTGAGTTTTGTTCTTTGTGAATAGAGAATTTGACAGGCAAACAAGCACCTCTCCTGCCAGAGGGAATCACTGACTGTCAGAATTTCATGTTTTGTTAGAAACAGCAGCCGTGGAACTCCGTATGACACTTGGCATGGCTCTTAGACCAGACACGTTTTCCCAGAGATGGTCAGGAAGGCCCAGGCTGTGCACTCTGTCCCAAGACGCGCGCTCCAGCCTGATGGCGTTGTGGCTCTCCCTCACCCGCCCCCTCCAGCCTGGTGATGGCATTGTGGTTCTCTCTCACCCGCCCCCTCCAGCCTGATGGCGTTGTGGTTCTCTCTCACCCGCCCCCTCCAGCCTGGTGACAGCGTTGTGGCTGTCCCTCACCCGCCCCCTCCAGCCTGGTGACAGCGTTGTGGCTGTCCCTCACCCGCCCCCTCCAGCCTGGTGACAACGTTGTGGCTCTCCCTCACCCGCCCCCTCCAGCCTGGCGACAGCGTTGTGGCTCTTCCTAACCCGCCCCCTCCAGCCTGGTGACAACGTTGTGGCTCTCCCTCACCCACCCCCTCCAGCCTGGTGACGGCGTGGCTCTCCCTCACCCGCCCGCGGATGACATGGCTCTCCTTGTTGCCTGCCCCAGAGCCTTTGGCTCCACACGTTCTAAAGAAGGTGGCATCTTAAGACATCTTCACAGTCCTCTTTTGAGGCTTTTCAGGAAAGTCATCAGACAGTGACATTTTTATCAGATCATTTTGAGTAGCAAAAACACTTTTTCCTTTTGAATTTATTTTTAACTGACGCACTGATGGCCAAGTTTTGAAACCAGAAACACTCTTTCCTTGGTACCAAAGCTGACAGCTATAATTAAATATATAGAAATGTAAATATTAGAAAATAGGGCATAGAAGAATTTGTTAGTTTTAGGTTGGGTGTGATGCTTCATGCCTGTAATCCCAGCACTTTGGGAGGCTGAGGCAGGCGGATCACTTGAGGCCAGGAGTTCAAGACCAGCCTGGCCAGTATGGCGAAACCCCGTCTCTACTAAAAATACAAAAATTAGCCAGCTGTGGTGGCACATGCCTGTAATTTCAACTACTCGGAGGCTGAGACAGGACAGTCGCTTGATGAGTGAGCCGATATCACACCACTGCACTCAGCCTGGGCAACAAAGTGAGACTCTGTCTCAAAAAAAAGAAGAGTTTGTTAGTTTGGGAAATGTGTTCCTAGTTAGACATTGTCTATAAAATACCTGGTATTATAATTAATGTTTGCAGACTGTTGAAAACAGAAAGGTTTCAAAATACTATTAACATCTTGGGGCCATCCTGAGTCTAGTCCTGCCTGTTCAGTCCGGTCTGCTCCCTGCGATATTTACTCCCTAACCTTTCCTTCTGCTTAGAAACTCATCAGAATCAACCAAGTTATTATTGTTGAGATTTGTAATAAGAATGCTGGCAGTTATAATCTGAGTACATATTGCACATTACATTAGATACTTCATCATAGGACCTCATTTAATTCTCCACCAACCTAAGATGCAACTTGCTATTCTGTTCCACAGAGGACTCCTGGATTTGAATCCCATCTCTTCCACTCACTCGACCAATGTTACATACTCCGAGTGAGCGGAAGAGCTAGGATTCAAATCCAGGAGTCCTCTGTGGAACATTCTAGAAAAGCCTGTGCTCTTGCATTTTCCCCCGATGCTGTCTGTGCTCACCATGACCATCTTTTTTTGTTTCTATTGTTTGTTTGTTTTTTGAGACGGAATCTCGCTCTGTCACCCAGGCTGGAGTTCAGTGGCACAATCTTGACTTACTGCAACCTTCTCCTCCCTGCAACCTCCGCCTCGTGGGGTTCAAGTAATTCTCCTGCCTCAGCCTCCCGAGTAGCTGGGATTACAGACATGTGCCACCATGACCAGTTAAGTTTTGTATTTTTAGTAGAAATGGTATTTCACCGTGTCAGGCTGGTCTCAAACTCCTGACCTCAGGTGATCCACCTGCCTTGTCCTCCCAAAGTGCTGGGATTAGAGGCATGAGCCACCACGCCCAGCCCACGGTCGTCTTCTATGCAAGATCAAGCATCAAGTACACAGTGTACTTTCCTGGTGGGACACCAGCAAGGCAGGCTGTTTTATGTGAGGTTGTCCTGCAGAGTCTGCACTCCCTGGCGCCTGGATCAAATGAGGCTCTTGAGCTCCAGTGTTCATCAGAGTCTCTGTGGGCCCGGAAGTTGCCTGAGTTGAGTATTAGGAAATTGTATGTCTTTTTTTTTTTGGAGACAGAGTCTGCTCTGTCGCCCAGGCTGGAGTGAAATGGTACAATCTCAGCCCACTGCAACCTTTGCCTCCCATGTTGAGTCAATCCTTGTGCCTCAGCCCCCTGAGTCGCTGGGACTACAAGTGCGTACCACCACACCTGGCTAATTTTTTGTACTTTTTATAGAGACAGGATTTTGCCATGTTGCCCAAGCTGGTCTGAAACTCCGGAGCTCAGGCAATCCACCTGCCTCTGCCTCCCAAAGTGCTGGGATTATAGGCGTGAGCCACCACACTTGGCAGGAAATTGTATTTCTATGTCCTCAGGTGATGCTGATGCTGCTAATCCAGGAGCCATACTTTGAGCTCCCCTTTCTAGGCACATGGAGTCACTTAGGACTTCTTTTCTTTCTTGCCTCACACGTAAATGGCTCTCAGCTTTGGTTGGTACCAGCCCCTTTAATCTGTGCTCATGAAGATCTTCCCATCCATGCCTGTGTTAGATGCCTTCTGTTCCAGGAAAACCGATGAGATGTGTTCTCTTCCCTCCTCTCTCCTCCGATGCCTGTCTGGTCTTGGGATCTTGCTTCTGTCTTCCCTGTGGTATAGACGTGTGCATCCTTCACGTCTCCTTTCCCACATGCTTCCTGATGGCACACGCGCCGAGACGTGTTCTTTCTCCTCCACTGTTTACACAGCAGGGAGGGAAGGTGGTAGAGAAGTTGCCGGTGGTAGTAATACTAGGTAGCATAGGTTACTAGTGTGAAATGTCTTTTCTTCACCAAAACAGATTTTATTTGTTCGAAAGAAAATGTTATACTGGAGAAGTTGCAGTATTCATTAAACTGTATTTTCAGGAGCATTATAATTAAGTCAGCATTCTCTAAAGTAACTTTCATATATATCATAGTACATTTAAGTTACACAAAGGTGGTCACATTTTTTTTTAATCTTCAAAGAATAAAACTTTTACCAGTGACCCAAAATAATTTCAGAAAACTGGTTTCTTGGACGACTTGTCTACTTTTAAGTATTTATACACAAGAAATTTTGTTTATAAGGGATTCTTTAAGGTTAAACCCATAAATTTTTGTAACACCAGACTGTTCTTGTAATTGCCAAGTTTTTACCACATTATTGAGACTCTGTCAGCCACAGCCTCTGTGATTGTAATTCGTGCTAAAAACAAGAATGTTCGTTTTTCGTGCACATAAAAATTAATTGTATATAAATATATGAAACATCAGCTCCACAGAAATACCAGTGAAGACATGAGTAATGTGCCGAGGCATGGCAGACACTGAGGAACCCTGAGAGGCAGGTAGCCCTGGGTGGGTATCCGGCCTTCGTTTGCTCATATTTAAAGTAATGGAGATTTGAGACAATGTGAAATCATTGTATACCAAAATGTATTATTAACAAAAATAATGAAATCCTACTCTTAAGAAAAATTAGGAGAAGCAGAGTTGTGGAAATGCGCTGCCATAGTCCTGAAGTTTGACCCAGTCCTCGTGGAGGGCAATCTGACAGTCGCACTTGATGAACATAGGAACTCTGACTCCCTTTGTCCCAGTGATCTGTCTTCTAGAAGTTTATTCTGAAGGGAATAATTCACTAGGAGAAAGGTAAAAAAACCTTTAGGGTAAAACAGTGTGCATAGCAGTTATTTATAATATTAAAATTCTGGGAGCTACAAGTATCCAACAAGCAAGGAGTTAAATTAGTGATTGCTAACTGAATGGTGCCAGGATCTACAGCCATTAAAATGGCCAATTTGAATACTCTTTAGATATATGAAAGGGTTTGTAAAATAGTAAGTGGAAGCATAAAACAAAACTGGGTATAATAATTGGAACATGAAAATAGATCTACATGTGGCCTTAAATTGGATGAACAGGAACACTGACAAGTTAATTGGAGTGGGATTCAAGGAGAACTTTTTGAACTTCTTATTTTGAAATAATTTTAGATTTGAAGGAAATTTGCAAAAAATAAAATACAGAGAGCCCATATACCCGTCACCCAGCTTCCTCCACTGTGAACATTCTTATATAACTAGTACAGCTATAAAAACCAGGAAATTTATATTGACAGAGCACTAGTAACTTATCTGCAGGCCTTCTTCACATTTCACCAGTTTTTCCTGAAACGTTCTTTTTAATCTCAGGATCCAGTGCAGGGTCCTTCCTTTCACATAATTGCTTTATTTACTTTGCCACTTCCACCCTGAGAAAATGCCTCAGTCTTTCTTACCGTCCATGACCCTGCACTATTGTAAGAATATTGATGAGTGACTTCATAGAAAGCCCTTTAACTTGGATTGCCCAATGTCATCTCCTGAATAGACAGGATCTACGCTTCTGGAGGAAAACCACAGAAGCCTTGCACCCTTCCTGGTGCTCTCTACCGGAGGCACCCAACAGCCCCCTCTCTTATTCCTGGGGACGTTGACCTTGGTCATTCGGATAAGGTGAGACCTGTTTGATTTCTCTCTTGAGTTCTTATTTTTCCATTTGATGAAGATAGGGATGAATGTCTTGGGGTAGATACTTTGAGGCTATGCTGATCATTTTTAATGATAGACATTGTATTCAATAATAAGTAGGTTTTATAAAATGAAAACAATTTTCTGATAAATGTGCAGTCTTAAATAAAATTTAAAGTGCTTTTTTCAATCCTCCTGTATTGGAGGGAAGGAGTAAATGAGGATGATTTTTGAACTTGTTGGGTACTTAAAGAAGACCTGGGGAAACATAGAGGTGACGGGGAACCAGAGAAGCCCAGGAATGAGAAGGAGCTGGAGAAGCCCAGGAATGAGGAGGAGCTGAAGCCCAGGAATGAGGAGGAGCTGGAGAAGCCCGGGAATGAGGAGGAGCCGGAGAAGCCCAGGAGTGAGGAGGAACTGGAGAAGCCCAGGGATGAGGAGGAGTTGGAGAAGCCCAGGAATGAGGAGGAGCTGAAGCCCAGGAATGAGGAGGAGCTGGAGAAGCCCGGGAATGAGGAGGAGCCAGAGAAGCCCGGGAGTGAGGAGGAGCTGGAGAAGCCCAGGGATGAGGAGGAGCTGGAGAAGCCCAGGAATGAGGAGGAGCTGAAGCCCAGGAATGAGGAGGAGCTGGAGAAGCCCGGGAATGAGGAGGAGCTGGAGAAGCCCAGGGGTGAGGAAGTGCTGGAGAAGCCCAGGAATGAGGAGGAGCTGGAGAAGCCCGGGAATGAGGAGGAGCTGGAGAAGCCCAGGGATGAGGAGGAACTGGAGAAGACCAGGAATGAGGAGGAGCTGGAGAAGCCCGTGAATGAGGAGGAGCCGGAGAAGCCCGGGAATGAGGAGGAGCCGGAGAAGCCCGGGAGTGAGGAGGAGCTGGAGAAGAGCTGGAGAAGCCCAGGAATGAGGAGGAGCTGGAGAAGCCCGGGAATGAGGAGGAGCCGGAGAAGCCCGGGAGTGAGGAGGAGCCGGAGAAGCCCAGGGATGAGGAGGAGCTGGAGAAGCCCGGGAATGAGGAGGAGTTGGAGAAGCCCAGGGATGAGGAGGAGCTGGAGAAGCCCAGGAATGAGGAGGAGCTGGAGAAGCCCAGGAGTGAGGAGGAGCTGGAGAAGCCCAGGGATGAGGAGGAGTTGGAGAAGCCCAGGAATGAGGAGGAGCTGAAGCCCAGGAATGAGGAGGAGCTGGAGAAGCCCGGGAATGAGGAGGAGCTGGAGAAGCCCAGAAGTGAGGAGGAGCTAGAGGAGCCCAGGAATGAGGAGGAGCTGAAGCCCAGGAATGAGGAGGAGCTGGAGAAGCCCAGGGGTGAGGAAGTGCTGGAGAAGCCCAGGAGTGAGGAGGAGCTGGAGAAACCCGGGAATGAGGAGGAGCTGGAGAAGCCCGGGGATGAGGAGGAGCTGGAGAAGCCCAGGAATGAGGAGGAGCTGGAGAAGCCCAGGGATGAGGAGGAGCTGGAGAAGCCCAGGGATGAGGAGGAGCTGGAGAAGCCCAGGGGTGAGGAGAAGCTGGAGAAGCCCAGGAGTGAGGAGGAGCTGGAGAAGCCCAGGGATGAGGAGGAGCTGGAGAAGCCCAGGAGTGAGGAGGAGCTGGAGAAGCCCAGGGATGAGGAGGAGCTGGAGAAGCCCAGGGATGAGGAGGAGCTGGAGAAGCTCAATGGTAAAGAGGATCTGGAGAAGCCCTGAGTGAGCCTGAGCTGGGAGTGCTGAGGGTGTGGGTGTGAGTGGACCTTGCCAGATGGATCTGGTGAGAATGAGGTGGAAGTTCTGGAACTAAACAGGAGGGGCCACTGGCCGTGGACCCTGAGGAGTGGGCACACTGTAGATACCCAGCACATCTGAGAGAAGGTTGGACAGTCATTGATTTCCTTTCATTTAAGGACATGTCAATATGTTTATCAAGCAACAGATGCAGTTCAGGTGCTGCTGTGATCCAGGCATGGTTCTCTGTTTAGGTGAAGAAGCTTCACAAAGGCACTGCCACAAGCCAACGTGTGTTCTTTGGGTTTCATCTTATATAGTTTCATCCATGAAGATTTAAAATTCTGTTAGGATCTTAACTATTTTTCCCAAGTACTTTCTCTCAGAGAACAAAAACTATGTATAGTATGTATATACATATAGATATTCATGTGATACATTAACATGTTATGTAATATAGCATGTATTGTGTTAACAGTTATAGTTTATAATTCTGTAGATTAATCCTAAGATTTATTTTTCCCTGCCATCTTCCCATCGTTGCCCATATAACTGAGTGCTCTCCTTCCCTACCTCCCCATATCATCCAGGCTAGTCTTCAGCTCCTGGCCTCACGCGAACCTCCTGCCTTAGTCTCTCTGAGTAGCCAGGACTGTGGGTGTGAGCTGCCACACCCAGCTCTAGAGTGCTTTTACCTGTGCTGGTGCCAGAATCACAGTGTGCTGCCCAACAGACGTGCTGTTTTTAAAGCTGGAAGGGACCCTTATACGTGGGGAAACTGAGTTCCAGGAAGGTAAAGAGCTTGCCCAAGGTTCTTCCAGATGCTCTTCCAAAGCACCCTTTCCACCACTGACGCCGGCACTTTCTTATTCCTTGTGCATTTGTCAAAAATAGAAATAACAGTGTTTGTTTACTGTTTCAGCCCAGATGTTTTTATTGTATTGTGACTGGTCAGCTTTTTCTAAGTTGAATCCTTAGGCTTCATGCTGTTTTATCTTTTTTTTTTTTTTTTTAAATATGGAAGGGAACAAATAAAAAGCATTAGATTCAAAAGCATCTGGTTACTAAGAGAGAACATGACCATCCTTTGTGTGTTTGTGTATCTAGCTGGCTCGTTGACTCCCAGCAGCCCTGTGAGGCTAGGTGGCATTCGTTACTCTGTACATTTTATAGATGAGGAAGCTGAGGCTCACCTTGCGTGGTTTCCTAGACCCTGGAAGAGGCAAAGACAAGATTCAAACTCAGGTCTCCTTATTCCTGAAACCAGTGGTCTTCACACTGAAGGGCCTTACGTAGCAACAAGCACCCAGTATATAACTTAACTTAAAAGTACATAACTTGGCAGCACGGTAGCTCACACCTGTAGTCCCAGCACTTTGGGAGGCCAAGGCGGGCAGATCACAAAGTCAAGAGATTGAGACCATCCTGGCCAATATGGTAAAACCCCATCTCTACTAAAAATACAAAAATTTATTAGGTGTGGTGACTCATGCCTATAGTCCCAGCTACTGGGGAAGCTGAGGCAGGAGAATTCGCTTGAGCCTGGGAGGCAGCGGTTGCAGTGAGCCAAGATTGTGCCATGCACTCCAGCCTGGTAACAGAGCGAGACTGCATCTCAATAAATAAATACACACACACTCATGCACGCACACACATATATATCAATAAATCATATAGATATATCTGTATCTTAACATTTTGTTTATATTAAAAATTCAGGCACAGGACTACACCCAGCAACTGCTGAAGTATTTTCTAAATAGGGCCAGTGCTGAGGGGTCTTCGGCTGGTGGCACCCGCGTCCCATGGTACAGCTGGGCCTTCTGCGAGATCTCTTTCCCCTTAATGCAGAAACCCTCTAAGTATATTCTACAGCAGTTGTTTGTAATTGGAGTATCTGGGATTGACAGTGGTTTTAATTAGTTGATTACTAGTTCTTTAAAATGTACTGTACTCACTGTGGGCCTTGCAAATTGGTAACTGGTAGCTACCAGTATAATTAAATATTTCAAAGCACTTGGCTACAGTAGCATTGAACTGTGAAGAAATAATGTTGTACAGCCAATCAAAAAGAGATACTTGTAAACTCATTTACAGCGTCAGTGTGTGTTAGGACCATCATTGAGATGCTTATTGCAGGAGAAATTAAAGATACAATTTTGTGCTAAGAGGCAATACAGAAATTAGTTTCCGAATTACTTGTTAATTGATTTGGTGATTCCCTCGGGTCTGCATGCTCCTTTTCCCCATTTTTGTTGTTGCATTCAGTTAACAGTGACTATTCCCAGAGCAATAAAAATACATTCCACACTTAGATTAGATGTGTCCTTCTATCAGACAGAGCCCGCGTTCTTTGGCAGCACCGACAAATGCCCACCTAAAGCACAACTGTTTTTCTCGGGCACGTTGCTGTTTTATGTATACCCATCAAGGGAACCAGAGCATTCACAGCTTTGGATAATTTCAGGAAAAGGGAAGCATGTTTCCGTGTCTCACGTTTACAGGCGCTTTGCTGATTTTTCTTTCCCCCTAATGGAAACCCTCCTTTTCTATCAACAGTGGAGGAGATTCAGGAGACTTGATTTATGGACGTTTTTTCTTATTGTTTGCAATTCAGCAAGAATAACTGTACGAAAGACCATTTGTAGAAAAGTGCAAATTGCTACTGAAAATGATATTGGAAGAAAATGAGACCTGTTTCTCCTCGTTGAAATTGAGTGTGGTTAGAAGGAGAGACAGTGAGCCATCGTGGGTCAGAGGGAGCCTCCCAGGCTCCCTGGGCGCAGGCTCCTGTCTCCAGGCCCCTTCCTGCTTGGTGACCGAGGAGAGAGGACACTAAAATGATGCACATACTGGTGCTGCTTATGTGAAAGGTGCAGAAAGCGTCATCCTTTTGAATTTTCGATGGAAGATCCAACGACCCTTTGAACAGCTGCCAGCATGGTGGCTGCGGCTTCCTTTTGAGGAAAACATTTTTAATATCTTGTTGGCTGTGCTTATGGACTGAAAAGCAGCATTAACAAGCTTTTGAAAAATATTAATTTTAGGCCAGTTTGTTATTTTTTCTTTTGCCCTTCCCATGATCACTTCCACATATAAATACCATTATGCTTTTGCTTAACTGGGGCAAAAATCATGTGTATTATTTCAGTGTCTACTCTTAAAAATCGATGGCATTATTTTATTTTCAGCTAGGTAAAACAGAAAATGTATTTAGCAATGTCTTTATTACAAAGTTTAAGATTGCGGCTGGAACCAAGTATAAATTGAACACAGTTACTTATTTATCAAATAAATATGTTTGCACGTTGCTCAGTATATACAATAAAAAACAGTGTTTGATTTGAGATATAAAAACCCTCTCTGGGTCCAAAAAATGAAATGAACGAGACCTACTGTTTGATAGCATAGCAGGGTGACTACAGTCAATAATAACTTAACTGTACATTTAAAAATAAAAAATGTAATTGGATTGCCTGTAACTCAGTGGATAAATGGTTGAGGTGATGGATACCGTATTCTCCATGGTGGGCTTCTTTTACATTGCATGCCTATATCAAAAGATCTCATGAGCCTCATAAATATATACACCTACTATGTACTCACAAAAATTGAAAATAGCACAAAAGAAAAATAGAAACCCTCTAAACCCAGCATTGGAAGAGGTGTGCTGCGCCACGCTGACATGGTGCCATGCCCTGTGATGAAAGAGCCTCCGGGTTAGTTGTTGGTTCCAGTAAAAGGAGAAGGAGCACACCGTATGCTCATTGGGTGGCAGAGCTTTGGCGTGCTCTTTATCCCTGAGAGATTCCTTTCAGGTACCTTCAAATGGGATGACCCAGTTTTCCTCATTAGCATGGCTTATTAGGGGCCCAAAAAGTCCAACCTCTGCCAACTTCAGAGATGCTGCTTGGGCAGATACAGGATCTGACCAGGGGTGAGAAGGATAAGCATCGGCTGCACAGCCGTGCTTTGTGTTTTCCTTATTTTTAGTTTCGTCTCTGTTGCTCCATTTCCTACATCTTTTTTCTTCTTCTTCCCCGCCTTTTTTTTTTTTTGAGACGGAGTCTTGCTCTGTCGTCCAGGCTGGATTGCAGTGGTGCAATCTCAGTTCACTGCAACCTCCACCTCACAGGTTCTAGTGAATCTCCTGCCTCAGCCTCTGGAATACCTGGGATTACAGGTGCCCACCACTATGCCTGGCTAGTTTTTGTATTTTTAGTAAAGATGGGATTTCACCAGGTTGGCTAGGCTGGTCTCAAACTCCTGACTGCCTACCTCAGCCTCCCAAAGTGCTGGGATTACAGCTATGAGCCACTGTACCCAGCCTGCTTCCTTTGAAATGTTTTTTGCAACATTAACCATCCTGAAAGTTTCTTCACAAAGTTCCTGTGGCGGTGGCTGTCTTCATCACTTTTCTCTGCAGAATGTTTCTGAAAGACACAAATGTGGCCAAACAGCCTCCAAAGCAATGATTTCATAACCCCTTCCTCCCATTTCACTAACTCTGATTAAGTTAGAAGAAAGTACCTTCAGTTTCAGATATGGTAGCTCCCCTGGTTGGAGAATCCTGTGCCAGATCCATGGCTGATCCTAGGTGAGAAGGGGAGTTCTTCAACCCTGGGCGGGTTTGTAGTATGGCTTGTGCTTCTCCCCAGATTGAAGAGGAGAGGAAATACGTCCCCTTTCAAGATGAGAGGACACAGCTGTAAACATCATATTCTAAAAACATGTGAATTTGACTTCTGCTGCGTACGCGCACCACGTGTTTGAATCTACTTTCTCTCATTTTGTCAGTTACGTGGCTGACTGTTTTTCTCCAAGTGTCTGAGTGAAATTGGTTCTCCACTGAAACTCTCCTTGCTCACCCGGTGGTTTTGGGGCTTTGACCTGAGAGCTGAGACCACAGGGAACAGCTCCTGACCCACATGGCTGAGGGGCTTGGAGCCGGAGGCGAGGCTTCCGGCATAGCTCCAAGGTGATGAATACTTCTACTTGATATTTCTCATGATATTTCTGCACTTTAATGACTATTTCTACTAATACTTGTACTAATAATTTTTAATGGTTCACATTGAGTAGGTGGCATTTTGATACATTAATGAGCCTTATCAATGACTTTTAAAAGTTCTTTAGTATGCCAGGATACTTTGCTGCAGCCCCTGGAAGGAAGGGGAGAGGGTGTGGGTGTGGTCTTGGCTCCCGTTCTGCCCTCTAAGCCTAAGTCACTGGTGGCACGCCTAAGAGTAACATCCATGGCTGAATCGTCACCGGCGTTCAATTACACTTCCAAGGTTAGCCAGGGAGGATTTCCCTTGACATAGCTTGCCTGTACTAAAAGCTGTCAAAGTACTGGAGAGATGCAGGCCTTAAAGATGGAGGGGTGTTTCCAGGGGTGGCTGGATTCACTCTGGAATGCTTTAGGCCTGCTGGGATGTTGCTAGCATGCCTGGGGGGAGAGGCCCAGAGGGCTGGGCCATGAGGGAGGCGGTAGCGCTGGTTTTTGGAGTGGGCCAGCCAGGCAGGGCTCCGGGACTGAGGCTTGCCTAGCCACTGGAGGTCCTGAGGGCGCAGCAGATCAGATGATGGAGGGGCTGCATTTTGACAGCGTTATGATAAGTATCCCAGAGAAAGGTGAGAACGATTGGGGATCCTGATGGTTTCCTGGGGACAAGTGTTTTCTTTCTTGGGCACAGAAATTGACAGAAGAGGAAGGATTTTGAACTCAGAGAAACGAGCATTCCTCTGGCTAGGCCAACCCCTTTCTGTGGCAGCCCACCAGAACATAAGCACCCAATGTCAGGAATTTCTTTTTTCTTTTTTTTTAAATGTTTTTGGTCACTAGTGTGTCCCAGGCTCCTAGAGTAGCTCTTGGTAAATACTTATTAAACGGAAAATCTCAATTCTCACAACCACCTTAGGAGGGATAATAGCATAATCCCCATTTCACAGACAGAATGAATGCTCAGAGAAGTCGAGCCACTTACTCAATGTCACACAGCCTGGGAGTGGGAAACTCTTATGTATTGTATAGTACTGCCCCCGAGTCACGTTTGTTTTTGGAGAAGGCAGAAAATGCCTGGGGAGGTTGCGCCCAGGGCTGTGTGTGTCTTAATTGATAAACCTCTGGAATTGGAAACGTAGAGGGTAGTCCAGGGTAGAATTTAGGCTCAAGTTTACTTTGAGAGCGTGTTGTCCTAAGAGTGGAACGTCAAGAAGCTTTCACTCACCCGGCATTTTCAAAGTCCATCCCAAGACTGTTGGGTCCACACGCTACTTGGGTGTCACTAGGTGTCCCTGGTTGACACACTGAGGACATGCTAAACCACACAAAGATAATGGGTGTCAGTTTGCAGGACTCACAGCCTTTACCATTGAAACGTGCAGTGGATGCTCCACAAAACGACAGAATATGAGTCCTCGTTTGCAAAACACATCTCTTAGACGTTCTAATCCTCAGTTTTGGGGGTCAGGTGTCATTGTCTTAAGATGCAATTTTGTGGCCTGGTGCAGAGTTCCATCTAAGGCAGATCTCTCTTTTATTCCTGTTATCTTTCAACGCCTGGGCCACTGGGGAGATGGGCACCAGTGACTGGGCGGTTTGGCACCGGGACTTTGTCTACAACCTGCGTTTCCCTGTTTGTTCTGCCATGGGGCTTGAGCAGAGCCTGGCTGACCTTGGACTTGCAGGCGGCCTCTGGGCATCCCCCGGCCCTTGGCCTTGCTGTTAGATGGTGTATTTCCTTTACTGAAGAGAGAGAGCTGGACCACGGTGGCCTTTGTCATAATTCCACTTTCTTGATCAAGGATTTATTTTCTTTATGTCCATTATGTGATAGGAGCAGCATTAGCAGTCGGTCACCTGTGTTTCCAAAGACAGAAGTACTTTCAGGATGTAGAGACTGGCCGTGTTAATAACCAGGTTCTAACTTTGGGGAGAACCCTGAGACCCTGTGAGCAAGAAAGGGCACAGCATTCGACATCTGAGTCAATCCTGGCCAAATGCGCACTGAACTGCCGCTGGAGAATTCACCACCACTCCTGACGAAGCCAGCGGAGTAGCTTTCCTTCACTCATGAAAAACTAATCATGGTGTTCGCTTGTTACATATTGTGAAGAGTTTTTTATCTGTTGATGATACGTGATTTTTAATTTTTTGGAATATATGTATTTCTGCATCTTCTTTCTTCACACTCCACGATGGTTTGGTGTCTTAGCCTGATGGTATCATCCATCCTTGCATTAGTGGGTGCCCCTTTGTGCTGGGCTGTGTGGAAGGCACAGGTAGACGGGAAGCTGCCTGGCCCTGAGGAGTTTGCCATGCAGGGGCTGGTAAAGGAGCAGAGCAGGCGGTGTGAAGAACTGGCAATAGAGAGTGGGTGTGACTGGGCCGGGGCAGGCAGAGCTTCAGGAAGTGACCAGTAGTCTCTGGGGACCAGCACATGTGGACATGGACAGTCAGAAGGGAGATTGGGGTGCATGGGGACTAGCACGCCTGGACATGGACAGTCAGAAGAGAGACCGGGGGCAGGGGTGGGACAGCGTGATGCAGAGCTTCGGTGGCTGATGGAGGCGGTCCCATTTTGAAGGCATTGTCCAGGGCTAAGGCAGTGCTTTGCAATGCAAGGAGACCGCAATCTGGGACTGGGAAGCCCGGAGAAGACGCAGACAACGTAGGAATTGGCTCTGTGTGGCTTCCCCATGACCCCAGTGGGCCGGGCCACAGTCGCCGTTTGAGTGCCCATGGAGGATTGGTTTACTTAGTAAATTGGTTGTATTTTAAGAGTCTACTGAACTATGTAGCGGGTGGAATTTTTCTTCATATTTCTGTCACGTCAGGGAGGAGATAGATGCATTCTGTCACTTATCAGTGTCCATTGTCTTTCTTCAAATTAAGGCCAGAGAATTTTCTGATGGCAGGTGCTTCGAAGCCGTCAGTTCCATTCATTGTTTTTCAAAGTATTCATCTCATTAAACATCCCATCAATCAGAAAGCCGCTGAGAGAGGGTGCCTCTCCTCAGGTCTGTGTGACCAGGGATTTTACAGTTCAGAAGGGTTGCATGCTCAGTGCTCTTTGTGAGATACTTTGGGGGCTCAGGGGCTGGGAGTTTGTTGAGGGAGGCAATCTTGAGGTTTTCAGGCCAGCCCAGGACAGTGTGCGCCCCCCAGCCACTAACACAGTGCTCCCCATGCTCCTCACAGCAGGTGGAAAATGCGTTTAGAAGACATCTCTTCCTTGGAGTTTTTAAGTGATTTTACTTCTGGTGGATGCCGTTGACAGCCTCTTTCTTCTCAGGTACACCTCTCGGTGAGCCCAGTAGTCAGCTCCTAACAGAGTAGTTACTAGCTGGTTAGTTGTCTACAGCTAAGCAGGAGTGGTACGGGATGGTGGGGACTCCTGTGAGAATGCCAATGGCTGCCATGTCCTCACTTGTGTATCACAGGTGTGGGCGATACCCGAGAAGCACGTTCTGCAGGGCTGGTGGCATTTCCTGCCTTTATAGGATGTCCCTCGCGTGGCCTAGGAGCGTGGCCCGTGAGAGTCACGGTGGTAGGAACACCTGCTGGCTGCTCTCCGTGCTGATGACAGCTGTTAGCGAATCACCTTTGAGGCTTTAACTGGATTACTCCTGAGCGTGTCCCTATTTCTCTTTAAAAAAAATTAGTAGATGCTCTTTTTTAGAGAGTTTTAGGCCACAGGAAAGTCGAGC
Source organism: Aotus nancymaae (assembly GCF_030222135.1). NCBI lineage: Eukaryota > Metazoa > Chordata > Mammalia > Primates > Aotidae > Aotus > Aotus nancymaae. Next base: position 1,122,673 of record NW_026988444.1, read on the forward strand.
AGAGGGACACCCACAGCCTCCGCCATTGCCAACATGCCCCACAGGAGTGGTGCGTAAGTTGCAGCCGATGAGCCTGCACTGACAGTGGTCATCCTCGTCCATCTGTACTTTAGGGTTCACTGTTGGTGTGTATTCTGTGAGCCTGGACAAATGTATAGTGAGGTGTGTCCACCACTGTGGTATAGAGGATCATACGAAACAGTTTAACTGCCTAAAAATTTCCCACACCCCCTGAAATCACGGATCTTTTTACTGCCTCCATAGTTTTTCCTTTTCCAGGATGTCATAGAGTTGGAATGATAGAGCTGTAACCTCTTCAGATTAACTTCATTCACTAATACACATTTATGCTTTCTCCAGGTCTTTCCATGGCTCAGTAACTCTTTCCTTTTCAGTGCTGAGTAATATTCCATTGCCCTGGATGTACCACAGTGTGTTTATCCATCCACCTATTCAAAGACGTCTTGGGTACTTCCAACTTTTTGCAATTATGATGAATGCTGCTCATACACATTTGGGTACCGTTTTTTGTGTGGATCTAAGTTTTCAACTCATTTGTGTAAATACCAAAGAACATGATTGCTAGATTGTATGGTAAGAATGTTTTCAGTTTTGTAAGAAACCGCCAAACTGTCTTCCAGAGTAGCTGTACCGCTTTTTATTTCCACCAGCAACGAATGAGAGTTTCTGTTGCTCCACATCCTGCAGCACTTGGGGTTGTCGGTGTTAGACTTCGGCCGTTCTGATGTGTGTCTGGTGGTATCCCCTGGTCACTTTGATTTGCAGTTACCTAACGACACACAGAGCAGAGCATCTCTCATGTGTTTAGTTGCCATCTGTAGGTCGTCTCTGGTGAGGTTTCCATTCGGATCTTCTGCTCATTTTTAAATTTAGTTCACTCCACTTTCTTATTGTTGATTTTAAGAGTTCTTTGTGTGTTTCAGATGATATTTCTTTTCCGGTGTGTTTTCAATGGATACTCTCTCCCGGTCTGTAGCTTGTCTTGTTCTCCTGCTCTCTCTCTTTTCACGTCTAGTAACTGTTCTCCTTCAAGGTTCTCCAGCATATTTAGGCTGCTTATGTAGATCTTGGGCTTGTTTGATTTTTGCCTGTAATATTTCACTAGCATTTTCTTTACAGTTTGGTAAAATTAATTTCAACTATTTCTACACTGTTAAACCTTCTGAGTGAGCACATCCTCAAAATCATCAACTCTTCTGATGAGATAATTGCTTAGGAGCATATACAGTTGTTAAAAGCACTTTTCTACATTGTATGAAATGCAGAGTGGGTGGCATTTTATAAGTTATATATTGTAGCTGTTCTAGACTTCATTCCAGTTAATAAGCATTCAGGAATCTGTGAAGTTCTTATGAATAATAATTCTCCCCGTCCCATGTCAGTGCTAATAACATCTGTAATTAACAGCTGGGGAAGTCATTGCCTGTTTGCAGCTGTGCTTATTGGCTGAAGTGACCACGTACAAACCAAGCCTGGCTGAACCTTGGGAGTCGGGGGATGTTCAGCCCCACGGATTAGAAGGCAGGTGGGCAGCTGGCACCCAGATCCCATGGATCAATACTGTGTATGTGAGAGAGAGGGAGGGAGGGAGGGACCAGGCTGCCAGGAGGAGGCTGGTCTCTCCCCTGCTTCGTGGGTATATGACAGGAGACTGGCGGCCTCAAGGCAGTGAGTGGCCTCTGCCTCTGCCCTGAACTAGGGCCAGGGCCTTTGACTCTGAGACCATGTCACATCTGATGGCCAGGCTGTGGATCACAAGGAAACGAGACCTGGAGGGGGCCGATGGGCCGGGGAACATGGCAGAAGAGACAAGCCAGAGAGCAGCTGGCTCTGGAGGGCACTGGCAGGACCCAGGTGCAGGCAGCCAGCAGGCCGTGGGTGCTGCAGGGGCTCTCCATCGGAGCAGTGCTATGGAGGCACTGTCGCCTGCAGCTGTGCTGAGTGATGCCAGGGCCACGGCAGAGGTTTGCGTGGGCCCAGGAGAGGGACCACACGTGGCCAGGTGAGCAGGAAGGAAGAGACTGGGCAGGATTATTTTAGAAACTTAGAAAAATCATACCTACTTGCTGTAGCAAAATCAGAAGATGTACATGGACAAAAATATTACTCTGGGATAAAAGTGGTTACCCCCATATTTTGTACCTGTGTTCAAGTTCACTTTCTCAGGAACACCTCCTATCCCACCCATCCTCCAAGGCCCTCGTGCTCACCTTGACTCTCCCCATCGCCCCGCCCCTCCTGGGAGTGCCTGCTCATGTCCTCTGGATTCCGCCTACCCTGGCTTCCGTGTGGGTGGAAATCTTGACTTTTCATTACAGTGAATGTCATAAAAGGTGCTCAAGAAATATATCCTGAATGGGGAGCGATAACTGGTAAGCCTTTAAATGTCTTTATCAAATGGGATCCCACTACAAATATAGTTATAAAATGGGCTCACACACTGGTTATATGTGTGCATGTTTATATATACACGTGTATAATTGAAACAAAAGTTCTATGAAATGATCCTAAGTGCATTGCACTCCAATCTGATTTATTGTTTTTAAAGCTCTGGTTGTAGCTCACCGAAGTAAGTTCATGACCCACTAATTATCTCACATATTTTGTAAAACGTCGTAGTAGCATCACTGGCTCTTTGTCCGGTACTGACGTGTTGACTGTCATCCCGGCGAAGCCAGCCGTCTCCGCGTAAGCCTGTCTGGAGAGATCCAGTGCTGCGTCTCCGCGTGCAGTCCGCTGGCCCGCTGAGTTCTCATTTGCCCGGTTGGAACGGCTGACTGTTAGTTCTCAGCACCATCGCTGTGGTCAGATGGGCGCCCTACAGGCTGCCTTGTGGGAGAAAAGTTCCAGGTTTTCTTTAGCTGCGTCCACAGGTACAAAAAGTGTGTTGGTCATGGGGTTTGTCTCTGCACGTCCTTCCACATAGGATGAGGTGCAGCCTTTTATTTCATAGGGATACACCAGTGCCAGACAGAACGTGGGGGCAGGCTCGCACCCCTGCAGATTCAGATGTGCCTTCTGCTGTTTCACAGGTGTATCCTGGTTCATCCTCTGTCCCCACCTGCTGGAATAACTGCTCCCCCGCTGTGTCCTGTCCTGTGTTTTGTGTGGGAGCCAGGCAGCGCCACCCAGGCCGCAGAGCCTAGTCACCCTCTGCAGCCTAACCCGTAATTACTGCTCTTAATTTACACGTTCTGTGCCTGCCATGAGAAAATATTTTACCTGGAATGTCAGTTATTTGGGTGCCATCCACTGGAGTTCACATTCATTTTCACCGGTTGTTCACTTAGCAGACTGTTAGAAGTTCCTTGCGAGGTCCCGGCGAGAAGATGGGAAAATGCCATTTAAATAAAAGGTCACCAAGCGCAAGAGGCTCTGAAGTCAGACAGGTATCTGGAGAAGGGTGGATGTGGAAAGAGAGGTTGACTTCTGGGGACTTGTGTGGAATGTCCAGGCCCTTTGAGCCCTGGGTGGAGTGGTGGAGGACGAGGCCCCTCTGCCATAGGCAGAGCCTGTCTTAATCACTCCTGGCAGGCGGAGCAGACTCTACGCAGAAAACCTGCAGAAGCGTTTAGGTAACATCACGATAACATGTGATTCGTGAGTTGCAGTGGGCGGGGCTGACTTCAGAAACCAGAGCAGGAAGTCTTGCTTAAAGCCTGGGCGTCCCCCTCCCTCTGCCTCGTACCTCCCCTGCTCCCAATTCTCACTGCTTCTGCTCTCCCCGATTGCACAGTAGCCTCACGGATGGAAAGGTGCCCTCACTGTTTGCCAGGCATTCATTTCTCACACTGAGCTTAGAGGTAGCTGTCAGTAAGTGCCAGCTGGATTTTGTCACTGCCTCACTTGCAGTCTTCAATGGCTCCCCATGGCCTGCACCAAGACCGTTTATAACCCTTGGAAGGTGTAGGAGCCCTGCACACCCCCGCCCGGGTCTGGCTTCAGATAGTCTCCCCAGAGCTCCCAGCCATTAACTTTCTTGGTTTTCAAATACACAGTGTATCTTGTGCTGCCACACCTGCCAGAGAGGCTCCCCAGCTTGGAGCGCGTTTCTTCCTTCATCTACATCTTGTCTGTCCTGTAAACGTCTCATCTTTTCAGATGTTGCTCACGTAGCCCCTCTCTTGTGTAACCAGTCTTATTCCTCTGAGGTGTAAGTTGCCCACTGCCCCACCTGGGGGCCTCTTATCACTTCGTCCATTTCCTCATTAAGGTACCTGGCACATTGCTTAAGTTTTTCCAAGGAGGACAAGAGGTTCAGATCCGACTCTCCATTGACACTGAGTTCCTGGAGAACACTGGGACTCTGGTGGTCAGCCCTGTGCTGGGCACTTCACAACAAAATCATCTCCATTCGAAAAGTTTGTATCATGTTAAGCTTTGTTAGTGCAGTTTACTAATCAATGTGTATCAAAGATTAAGGTAGAAAGTAATGATTTCGATCCTGCTTCTTAGTAAGACAGGGCGGCTAACAACAGCCAGCCACTGGCTGGAGAGGCTCCGGCTGTCACCGTGATTATTAATACATTGTAAAGACATTTTGGGGATTCCGCCATATTTTGTATAGTTGCCAACAAAATGCTGACAGTTGTATTGTGGTTAATAAATTCATTTAGATTTATAAGCATTGTTTACAGAACCTGTTCGCCTGCTGAAACTCTAACAGCATCTGTTCCTTCTTACTAATTAACTGCTAATTACGAATGAGCTTTGTGTGTTTGTCAGTATAACTGGCTCATGCATTTTGTAAGGAACATTAACAAATTGATTTACATAGTGGAAAAGCAATCAAAAGAGTAAACTGAACAGCACGCGTCTAAAGGCCTTTAGCCAGCTCTTGAATGAAGCAAACTTTTGATGGCTATAAATATTTCCATAAATTTTCCATTGCCTTAATTCTTTGGTAAAGGTAGAGCGATCAGAAGCAATATTGAGTGAGTAATACTCAAATTACAGCACTGCAGCAGGTGACTGGGTGCGCTGGTGACGGACCTGCAGAATCCTTCAGGGGCTGATAGAGGAGAAACCCCAGAGTGGTCCCGAGGGAAATGTGTCCAGTCCCTTGTGGGAACGCTGCTGACTTTTGAAAGATCCACTCATGACAGGGATTGCTTCAGAACCGAGTCAGTGTTCTCACCAGAGTCAGTGTCTCAGTCAGCCTGCAAGGCGCTTAGCCAGGACATGGAAATCTGGTGTCCATCACACTTTTTCTCCTCTTGGGTTCTCAGATTTCAAACTGTGTTGATTGGTGTCATGATGCAAGGGCAGGCATTTAAAGTTAACCGGTTTACATGGGTGATTCCAAAAGGTTAGGGCTCCTTCATCCTCTCTGTTCAAGGAATGGGAGAAAGAAGACAGAGACAGCCCTGTAGGATCAAGTCCCTGGCATGCTTTCTAAAGCTGCCTCTTCAAGACAGAGAACTATGGCCCAGGCAGGAGCAGTGGGGGCACAGACAAGGGAAGGAACGTATCTGCTGGTCGCAGTGGCGCATGCCTGTAATACCAACACTTTGGGAGGCTAAGGCAGGTGGATCGCGATGTCAAGAGATCGAGACCATCCTGACCAACATGGTGAAACCCCGTCTCTACTAAAAATACAAAAATTAGCTGGGCATGTTGGCACACGCCTGTAATCCCAGCTACTCGGGAGGCTGAGGCAGGAGAATTGCTTGAACCCAGGAGGCGGAGGTTGCGGTGAGCCGAGATCGCACCATTGCACTCCACCTGGCAGCGGTGTCATCTCAGCTCACTGCAGCCTCTGCCTCAGCAAGACTCCGTCTCAAAAACAAAAGAAGGGAAGGAGCATGTTACACTGGTGCCATTTACATTCACAGTTAACTCTCTAGATGATTCAGAATGCCAGTGTAAAACCAGAGATCACAACTCAGGCAGCTGGATGGAGAGGTCAAGGGTTTTTAAGAAAGGTTCAGGTTAAATACGATTAACAGTGCTTACATTAAACAAAGTAATACTGAGTACTTTACTGAGAAGGAACATTTACTCTAAAGGATCCAGATACACAGTGTTGACCTGAGCCTTGACACTGATGTTCAGGGTCAGAACTGCTGAGGAGGTGGGGAGGGCTGCGAGGTCTAGGGCCCTAAGCCTTAGAAAGAGACCCTTCTTGCCAGCTGTGAACCTCAGGCAAACCCCAAACCTCTCTGAACCTCAGTTAACTCATCTGTAGAATGAGGATGATAGAACAACCCTCTTCCCCAAGGCTGTTGGTGGATTAATAAGATGATGGATATAATACCTGTAAAGCAGGTGGCACATAATAAGAGCTCACTAAATAACAGTATCATTATCATCTCTCTCTTCTTATAAAAGTAACTATATGTAAACACTGGATATTGGACCTTATTAGATCATAGTAACTCCATTTGGGAGGAGAATGTCCTTTCTCATCAATAAATTTACTACTGTTAATTCCAGATAAATGATAGAAAAAAATTAAGCATAAAAATGGAATAGGTAGGGGAGTACAGGCTCCCTTAATAAAGACTAAGAAGGTATTTCAGAGCTGGCATGGTAGGTCACACCTGTAGTCCCAGCACTTTGGGAGGCCAAGGCGGGTAGATCACCTGAGGTCAGGAGTTCAAGACCAGCCTGGCCAACATGGTGAAACCCCCCTATCTACTAAAAACACAAAAAAGTTAGCTGAGCATGGTGGTGTGCACAGGTATTCCCAGCTACTTGGGATGCTGAGGCAAGAGAATTGCTTGAACCCAAGAGGTGGAGGTTGCAGTGAGCTAAAATCGTGCCACTGCACTCCAGCCTGGGTGGCAGTGAGACTGTGTCTACAAAAAAAAAAAAAAAAAAAGAGGAAGCGCATCAGGGTTAATTTACAAAGCTGTAGTTTGTTTAGCACATTTAATTGATAATTGAGCCATCTCACAAATGTAAGTAAATGGCACTACTGATAAATAACAGGCTTGCCACTGGTGAATATTTTGCCTCCAAAGTGATTTTGCTAAAGTATGTGTATATATATTTGCTGTAACATTTCATATGGTAGGAGGTAGAAGAGGAGCTGTGCTTTCCGAAGTATTCATTCCTCCTCAGAATTTTTCCCAAGGGTAAGTGCTCAGAAAATCTGACAAATTCAAAATAGTTTGCACCAAAGTATTAAGAAATGATTAACTACACATTGCACCGGCCAGCATTTACTGCCCATGTATATGTGTTAGCCACCATCAGCAGTTACAAAAAGGAAATTGATTTGGATGAGATACAATCTATGCTCTTAGGAACTCACAACCTAGCGAGAAAGTCAGGCTTGTCTCAGTAACTTCAGTGAGGATCAGACTACTAGGTGTGTGTTAGAATGTGCCAGGGAAATACCAAAGGGAGCATTCACTCCAGGTCCATGTGTTAGGTCCATCCCCAACCTTCTAGTATTTTCTACAGGTGACATTTAGTGAACAGAAAGCCTTTCTTCTAGACCATAATTGATTAAAGACTTTTTTTAAAAAAGAAGTATAAATTAGAAGTGAACACAACTTTTTGGTCTTACAGGTGAAAAATCCAGTGCCTGAGATTTTCTGGTTAAATTTTGCAACTCAGGAATTTCAGTTGGAAACAAAGCCATTCGTTAAGCTAACTCGGATGTGTGTGCGATTTATTCAAGAGACAAATTGTTGGTGTTTCAGTATTTAGCAAATTAACCATGTTGGATATTTCATGTGACCGAGGTCTAAATATCAGAAGTCATGCCCGTGGCTTTTCTCTCTCCAGACACCTGAGTCTGCATTTAGTACGAAGCAATCGTTTATGGAAAAACCTTACAAACCATAGAAGGAGTTTGAAACGGAATGTGTGAGAACACAGCCTGTGCTTTTTCCTTTTCAGTGTTGCACAAGGAGATCCTAAAGCCTTTAGACCAGTGGTTTTCAATCCTGGAAATGCCCACGGGTACGGGTGTGCAATCACACACACACACACACTCCGTTCATGCACACACACACATACACACACACTCCATGGAGGTTCAGAGTCACACTCATTGGGCCTGGGTGGGGCCTGGGCATTTATTCTTTAGTGTTTCTCATTTAAAGGTATTTATCAGAATTATCTGGAAGCTTAAAAAAGCAAAAAAGCTGGGCATAGTAGCTCATGCCTCTAATCTCAGCACTTTGGGAGGCCAAGGCAGGAGGCCAGGAGGACAAGGCTGCAGAGAGCCGTGACCGCACAACTGCACTCCAGCCTGGGCGACAGAGCAAGAAAACAGAACGTAATGTTGTGGAGGCCAGACCCCAGGCTTTGGGATTGGGCTTTCCTTGGGAGGGGAGATTGGTTGAGAATCCATTTTCCCAGCGAGTGCATTTCCACCCCCTTAAGAACGACTGCTTTAGAGGAACGTTAGGCAGAGGAAAGGGGCTCCCATACCTCCTTTCCAGGAGTCATGGGAACAGGACGAGTATTTGCCTTTTCAGACATGAAATGGTTTTTTATCTGCAGATTATCATTTGAAAGACATTTTTGTAGCTTGATTTCCACTCAGAAATAGATGTCACCAACTCAGGATGAGAGAACCTTATAAAGAATTATGAACTTCTTTTAAAATGAGAAAGTCAATGAAGGGAGGCGGCATACCCAGAAAAGGGGAAAATTAAAATCTGAAATAATTTATGAGGAAAATAATTTCCCGTCTAAGAGTGTATTAGCTGTTTATTCAGAACACTTGATGGGGATGTTTGTAATCAGGTCATATTATGATCTTCCCACAGCCCATGGCTTCTGTTTTCCCCTCTTGGCCTTACAGTTAGGGGAGTTGGGGAAGGTTCCCTCCAGAGGCGACACCTATACATGGCCGATCTTTCATGACAACAAGCCGCTCGCTGTCCATTCTGATGGCTTCAACCATTGCAGTGACCATTAAAGAAATTAGAGTGGCTTAGAGACATACCACAGTGACATTTATGGGGAGACAGAGAAGACACTGCTATTTCTCTCCTTGTTCTCACCTGTACCCAGAAGGAGTTAGAAACAGCCTCTTCCTTAGCCTCCTTTTCTATGCTTCACTCTTTAAAAGCCGTGCACTGTGGTGGGTCGAACCTCAATACTCATGGGTCCGTGTTGTCCTGGTGGTATTCAACCATGCTGTACTTGAGAACGGTCATGCTGGCTGCAGAACGGATGGAGGCTGTGAGAGGGCAGGAGGTGGTCAGTAGAGTGGCATTCCCAGAAAGAACCTGGTGGGCTATCAGAGTTGGGAGCTGCCGGAATGGAGAGGCCAGAACATATCTGGGGGCTTTCAGGAAGTCGAATAGATAGGACTGATTGACAGGTTGATTCAATGTGGAGGATGAAGGAGAAAGGAGAGGTTTTTATAGATGAGGGACACTTGTGCTGAAGGTGTATATTTGGGGATCATGTAGAAACAGCCACTGAAGACAGGAGAGAGTGTGAGATCCAGGCATTTCATGGAATGAGAGCTAAGCCACGCTGGTGTTCTTAGGAGGGACAAAGGCAGAAGCACCAGGAAGCAAACAGGCCACTTGGGAGACTGTTCTAGGAGAACGAAACTGAAGTTGCCTTTTGAAAGAGGGAGATAAAACTGGAAAAGGATGAAAGCATGTCCATCAGTTTGTGGGGTGGAGGGTCACTGATGACATCAGGGAAATGGTGGAGAGGAGGCAGTGACAGGGCTGTGAACAGTGAGCAGGAGGGGAGCCATGCCACCCAGGTGTGGACACCACCTGGGAGAGGCCCCACTGTGCTGTAAAGGGAGGAACGGGTCTAGAAGTTACCAGTTCGCTTGGAATAATAGATGATGCAGTGGCGAACTCTTCCAAGAAGAAGTTACCAGCAGTCCCTGCTCACTAGGGAACCTAGAGTAGACATATGTTTGATTTAAGTTAGGAGCTTACGGACCTGCTGCGGTGGCTCACAACTAATCCCAGCACTGTAGGAGACCAAGGTGGGCGTATCCCTTGAGCCCAGGAGTTCTAGACCAGCCTGGGCAACATAGTGAGACCCCGTCCCTACAAAAAATAAACAAATTAGCCAGGCAAGGTGTCACGCACCTGTGGTCCCAGCTACTCTGGAGGCTGAGGTAGAAGGATCATCTGAGCTCAGGGAGGTCGAGGCTGCAGTGAACTGTGATCACGCCACTGCACTCCAGCGTGAACGACAGAGCAAGACCCTGTCTCATGAAAGAAAAACTGTAGCTTATTATTTAGCACTTTATAAATACCTATATTTATCGAACACTTCACATATGTTAAGCATTTGGCTTTATGTTGTGAATGCATTTAAAATTCACCAAGGGACGATTGCTTCCAGACAGCTCTGAGTGCTTTCCTCAGTTGTTGCTGAAAGAAGAAGCTGTATTCCTTCCTACAGGCTCATCCAGGTCACGCTTCCTCCTGATTTTCTGTTTCCTTACCCATATCCCACTGCGCTCTCTTCCCCTGAAGCTCCGGGAAGTCTTCCCTATACACGTGAGTGAGTTAGGGAACTTTGATGCGCCTCCATGTTTAGAAGAAACCTTGCCATCACCACTCCATGCCAATGCCTGGATGCTAACACTTTCACCTGCTGCTTCCTGCGAGGTGAAGCTCATATGGAGGAGAGCCTCTCTTGGGAAGCCCAGGCTCACTCCATGGTTGCCCCCCTCCCCAACCGTGCTGGTGTTGGGCATCCTCCTGCTCCTGGTTCCTTAGTTTCGGAGCCCGGACTCCACGCTCCAGAACAAGAGTTCTTCACTGTAGTTCTGTAGATAGAATTCAGTGGTCCATGCATGTGGCTGGGGAAAATTCATTTGGATTTCCACTGACTTCAACTGAAAGTTAATATTTCCTTCAGATGTGAATGTAGGCAACCATCCACAATTGTGTTAGCAGAACCTGTGACTTTGCCGCCCTCAGAATCACAGACCGGTTCACAGCACATTGCCATTGTCACAGATAATTGAAGAGGTTGTTTTCACTGGTCACCATTTGGCGATGGCAGGTACCAGGTCTGCCATTGGGTCTCAGTGCATTCATAAAGTAGTGTGCTTATTAGCCACAGGCATTGCTTATATTTTGGTGACTGTATTTTTATATGATTGGTTCTTTTGTAATCCTTTGAATTTAAACGTAATATTTTAAGAAGGGATCCTTTGGGACATGCCAAAAAAGACCCACCTGTAGCAGGCCACCCTGTGGATTTGAGTTTCTTACCCTATTAATTTTATAAACTGAAGTTTTCATCCCGTGTATGAGAATTTTTTATTTTTCCAAGATGGAGTCTTGCCCTGTCACCCAAGCCAGAGTGCGGTGGCGCAATCTCAGTTCACTGCAACCTCTGCCTCCCAGGTTCTTCTGCCTCAGCCTTCCAAGTAGCTGGGATTACAGGGGCACGCCACCACACCCGGCTAATTTTTGTATTTTCAGTAGAGACAGGGTTTCACCATGTTGGCCAGGCTGGTCTCAAACTCCTGACCTCATGATCTGCCAGCCTCAGCCTCCCAAAGTGCTGGGATTACAGGTGTGAGCCACCACGCCTGGCTCATATGAGATTTTGTGTACAGTTGAGGACACGGGTCTTCAGAACTAAACAGAAATGCTTATTGTCCCATTGCCACCCTTGTCAGTTTTTCACTGCACCTGTGAAGTCAGTCTTCATCCCCGCAGACCCCCTGTACCCCCAGCTCTCAGAACCCCTCACCAGCCCCTCCTTCCTCTTAGAGAGCGGTCTTGGGGAGGACCTGAGCTTTGGGCCGGTGACCTTCCAGCCCCCTGGGTCTCGTTGCCCGCTGCCTCCCCTTTCTTACCCGCATGGGCCTTTCCATCTCCTTTCTCTGTCCCACTCTGCATCCCTTTTTCTTTCCTTGAGTTCATTTCATAATTCCTCCTTGTGCCCCTCCTCCATGTTCATGACCTCGCTTATCACATGGTATGGTCTGATGGGGGCACTTCCTTCCTGGAAAGGTATTTTCCGGGGCCAGTGAGCAGTGTTACCATTTCCAGAAAAGCAATGCAGCTCCTCCTGCACCACGCTCTTTCTGCTCTGGGATTCCTCCTCCTCAAAGGTGCCACATCTTGGCCAGCAGTGCCTGCCTTTTCTTCCCCATCATCTGTGGTCTTCCTGCACCTGGGCTCCCCTCCGCCCTGCATCTGAGATCCCTGTTTTTACGCCAGCTCTCCCTAATGCGTAGCCACTGGGATCTTTTTCATCTCATCAGCCTAGCTCCTGGCAGGACCTCCCCGCTCTACTTTCCCAGGACGTCAGTGGCCACCGTCGACAATCACTGCCACATTTTCTTTTCCTTTTGTGTCCACGCTTGGCCCAGAGTCCTCTGCCAGGCAGCCTCCTGGGCCGCCAGTGGTGTAGAGCTGGCAGAGAAAGGAGCCTGCTTCCCAGCATGGCCTCACGTCATCATCATTGTCACTCAGGACCTTGCCCGCTGCCCTGGCTCAGAGCTTGAAACTCTCCCTCTTGGAATCTGGCAGAAGTCCCCAGAGGACCACCCAGCCTCAATCATGGCACCCTGGAGTCTGTTCTCCCCACTATTAGTGAAGTCTTTCCTACTGAAAGCCTTCTGGGCCATCCATTGTCTACACGTGAAAGCCCTTGGCTTGGCCCCACTGGCCTCCCCTGCTGGTCTGGAGCTCAGCCAGTGGCTCCCGTCCCCACTCCCTATCCATCTTTAATGTTCTAAACAATGAATTGAAATGTTTAACTTGAATGCAGAAGCCAGGCAGGTACTTGTCATGAGTGGGTTTGGAGGGGGCAAGGTTTGGGTGAGCAGGGTGGGCGGCTCCCACCCACAGGGGCAGCCGTCACTCACTTCCATCCTCATGCTCAGTGGCCTTGTGTTCCTGGATGGTCCTAGTGTTTAAGGAAAGCCAAGAATTTGGATTTGCATATAAAATGTTATCATTTTTAAATGTTGGTAACTGATCCCAAAAAATTATTACGTACTTTTGGGGCTGATGAAAATGCTTCTGCAGACTAGAAATAGTCCCCAACTCACCAAGATGGCATCTCTGCATTAAACCCACCCCCTGACCTTCCCAAGAAGCTCCTGCAGCGTGGCACAGCATTTAAGGCTCCACCTGACTGATGTCTGACTTCCTGTCCCAGCTTCCGTCTTATCCACACCCAACACCCAAGTTCCTGGGCATCTGAGTGGCCTCCTCTCCATGCCTGGACACACAGTGCTCTTCCATCCATCACTCATCCACCTGGCTGGTCCTGCTGGTCCAAGACATGGTGTTAGTGCTGTCACCTCCTCGGAGGTCTTTCTGGCTTTCCTCTCCATGGCCCAAAGGGGTGCCTCTTTTCTGTGCCTCATTCCTTTATTCCCAAGATGGCCTCCTGTAGACAGACATCGTGGTACCTGTCACACTGTGTAATGATAATTTATTACTTTTACCGCCTTCCCCACGAGATGCTGATTTTTGTGTGAGCAGCAATTACAGCTTGCTGTTCCACATCCCCAGGACCTAGCAGGGTCCTGGCCCAGCAGTGGGACTCTACGTGGCTGAACTGAACAGTCAACAAGGCAGCCTCCTAACCCCAAGTCCTGCGTCATCCTGTTTAGCTGGTCCCTCAAACGGAAAGCTGTGGACAGGGCTGAACTTAGTCCCAAGAGCCACGCGTGTCCAGGAGGCCTGGGAGCAGCAGCCCAGCCATCCCAGGGTCTCACAGAGGCCCGGTGGCAAGTACAGGGGAGACAGCCAGACACCTGCATAGGAGTCTAGAGGCTGAGTCTGTAAGTAATCCAGCTCAGACCGCACGTATGGCGTGCTCAGGGGACCCCCACGGCAAAGTCCAACACTGTGCTGGCTTCTGGGAGTGCAGTTTTTGCAGACATGTAAGCAGAAAATCATATGAAACACTGAGTTCTTGAGTCAGCAAATGGAATGACAGCTGAGCATTGCTCAGCAGCTGGGCGAAACCTGGGCTGCCTAAGGACACCCCATGTTTAGTTGTGGGGTCACCGCTAGCCACCAACAGCCCAGCTGGTGGACAGCAGACCTTTGCTTCTAGTTCTTCCCTTCCTGACCCCCAGATCTGCTTGTCTTTGCCTCTCAGTGACATCCATGGAGTCACCTGAGTCACCAGCCGAGACTATTCCTGGCCTCATCTGTTATCCTTCTGCAGCTGCTCCCGGATGGTCACCAGGTCCCTCCTCCCTTCTCCTCCCTTTCCTTCTGAGCTCCTGGCCCATCATGCCCTCCAGAGGAGTCCTGCATGTGGTTCGGGGCCTGGATGTGTGTTCGGGCCTCCTCACTGGTTTCCAGCCTTCAGTCTGTAGCCCTCAAATATGCCTTCCTTCCTGCACCATCTGAGGGGTTCCTCCACTCAGCTTCAACTGCAGCCACAGGGTTGAACCTTTCCAGGCCCTTCAGACCTCCCGGATAAAGCTTCAATTAAAAAAATTAAATAAAATACTGTTTTTAATTTTACTATATTCTCAAACTTCTCACATTGCACTTACCATACTTTACTGAGATTGTGTATTTAGATGTCTTTTTCTCCATAAGATACCAAGTTTGAAAGAGACATCCTTGTAAAGCATTTACTCGACTGTTGGAAATTTAGGTCTAGGACTCAGAAGATACAGAAGATTTTAAAGAAAGCCATTTGTAAATTCTTACCCTGAAGTTTATAGACCCTTTTGAAACCCAAAATGGAATGTAAGAGTCTGCATGTGTGTCTCCTCAGAAGAGGGTTCTGTGTGTTACTTACTTATTTACTGACAGAGTCTCACTCTGTCACCCATGCTGGAGGGCAGTGGTGCGATCTTGGCTGACTGTGACCCCTGCCTCCTAGGTTCCAGCAGTTCTTCTGCCTCCGCCTCCTGAGCGGCTGGGATTACACGCAGACCACCATGATGCCTGGCTAACTGTGTGTTTTGTTTTGTTTTCTGTTTTTGTAGAGACAGGGTTTCACCATGTTGGCCAGGCTGGTCTAGAACTCCTGACCTCAAGTGATCCTCCAGCCTCAGCCTCTCAAAGTGCTGGGATTAGAGGCGTGAACCACTGTGCCTAGCCTATTTATATATTGTATAAACTTTTCTTGTTTTTAGAGACAAGGCCCAGGCTGGAATGCAGTGACATAATCACAGCTCACTGCAGCCTCTTAACTCCTGGGCTCAGGCAATCCTCCCACCTCAGCCTCCCAGGTAGCTGAGACTATAAGCGTACTCCACCATGCCTGGCTATTTTTTCTTAATTGAGAACAGGATCTTACTGTGTGTCCCAGGCTATGTGTCTGGAACTCTTGACCTCAAGCAATCCTTCTGCCTTGGCCTCCCAACGTGCTGACATGACAGGCATGAGCCACTGCGCCTGGTCTGGTTCCACAGTTTTGAAGAGGGCCTGTGGCCTCCCCTCTTTCTCACAACTGAGACGTTAAGAGCTGTGGATTGCTTGACATGTCGCCGGTTCAACATGTTGAGCAAAATGCTAGAGGCTGGTGCAGAGGCTGCCATGGCAGTCACACAGGTAGACCAGCACTCCGAGACTCAGCAGCTGTTCGAATATAGAGGCTTAAAGGTAGAACATCTCATGAGACTAGGTTTTGAGAATGGGTGCCTGGAAGAATGGTGGTTTCATTAACAGAATAGGAAACTAAGGAAGAGAAGATGGTTTGGTTCAGAAAAAAATACTGCTTTAGAAAGGAAACTGGGACTGAAAAACGACCGCCTTTTTCTCGTCTGGCCGTTCTGGCTTTTGACACCATCCCAGAATGCAGAATGTTCTTTCCACTCACTGACTTGCTTTCAATTTTGTCCAAAAGAAAAATGATTCTCAATGAAAATGATGTTGTTACACAGTGTACATACTCAATATTAAATTCATAAGTAATGTGAACCACTTCATAAATTATTTAGCTTGAAGTTCATTTTGTATAGAAAATTACATCTTTGAAAAGCTATGACAGGGTTAAAATGAATCAAGTTTATCGTAAAACTGTTCAAGCCATAGTAATTTAATCTGAATCATTTTATCAAATAAGAAAAATTTTTAATATTTTGACTACTCATCACTCAGGCAGTATAGCTGGTGTTACTAAAGCGACCATTTCTATTTCAGTAACGTCCGTGGATCATGAAGCGTGCGCCTTGCCGTGCTTGTTTGCCGTGGCGGTGGGTGGCTCTTGTATACTCCACCTGGCCTGTTGTTCCCAGGTGAAGGTGCAGCCCAAGCCAGGCTCCGTTTTCCATTTCCTTACCGAGGACGGCAAAATCCCCATGAAGTGATCCTGTTCCTGGCTTATGTTTTCCATGGTGGATCTTACCAGGTGGCCTTGGAAGCCACTTCTCACACCTGGGTTATAAAGTCCTATGTGTTCACAGTCTGGTTAATACAATGGGAAAAAATTAAAACCTTTGGCATAACACAATTTTTGGTCAATTCTGTAAGGAAATACCATTCACAGCCTCCTGAGTGATAACTGTTTGTAGGCACTGCTTGGTTTCTGCGTGCCTTAGACAGGGAGGGTCCCACCGGTTACACTGTCACTCGTCACCATCCTGGGGAGGCTGTTTCTGGACAGCTGTCCCCATGCTGGGTTAAGGACCCTTGCCTGGCTCCTGACAGCACCCTGGGCATGGCCCTGTCTTGGCCTAGCTTTCACTAACCTGCATCTGTCTGTTCACCTATCAGAGTTGCCTGGCAGCATTGAGCCTCGTTAGGGAATGGCCTTCCCGCCATCTCTCCACCTGCACACAGCATAGCACCGGGGTTAGAGTCCATGCATGGTAAATGAAGAAGGACCAAGGTCAGACCCAGAGGCAAATGGCTTCTTTCTAACACTAGGAGCTATTCAGCTGCCTGTGCCATATCAGAACATGCTTAAGAAAAAGAGCGAAATAATTATTGTCTCAACAAAGATTTGGGTTTAGCAAAAACTGGAAATAATTCACAATGAAACTAATAATCCATTGATTGTGATGTCCATGGTGAGATCATTACTCTTGAGAATAATACTGGTAATTTCATTCACTCAGAAGGTACTATTTTCAAAGTGCTTTCACATTTTCCAAACCCTGCTGTGCGTGTTGAAATGTAAATCACACAGCACCCAGATAACTGGAGGATCTTCCTCATCCTTTCGACAAAAAGATAAAGTGAGAACGCACAGTTGCACCTGGATCATTTATTGCTTTAACTTCCCCTCCCAGCCCCCCCACCCCCCCCACCCCCCAGCTAGTGAGTATTTGAGGAGTTTCTCTCATTTGGGCTCTGGATGCTTTTCTGATATTGGGGAAGGTTTTAGGAACCATGTTCGGGGCTGCTTTTCTCGCCCCTTCCTCCCCGTCTCAGTGTTTAGGGTTGTCAGCATCCCAGGACTGATGTCCTGGCCATCCGTGTGCTTTAGAGGTATCCTGGCCATGTTCTTCCTTAAAGCTCTAAGTAAAAATGACTTTGTTCCATGGCACTATGTTAAATTGGCTGGTTAATTCTGGTGTTATTTACCCTGTAATTCATTAGTTTCACCCCACCATTGGCAGCTGACAGGCTGTAATTTCACGCCTTGCAATAAAAGATGTCTCATAATCTGCTTCATTTAGCAGCAAGAGAATTTAATGAAATTAACTGCAGTCCTAATTATGCCAGTGAATACTAAAGACCGCCAGCAAGTTTTCTGAGAAAAGGACGAGGTCCACCTAGTGAAGGATTGAGAATATCATTTCCTGGGAAAAGTTGCAAATGTCTTCCTTCTATTGGCCAACCAGGGCCAATTATGAGTACACATATGACTATAATTAACTGGTTTTTTTGTGAATGTCTCTCCAAGTATTCATTGTTTGAAATCAAATTTAAAAGAGATTCCTCTGTCGGAGTGGTGTAGATGATAGAAACAAGCTAGCATTAAGTTTTCAGGCAGCGGCCTTTCCTCCAGCAGTGGAGGAGAGGTTTGCAAAACATCACAGTTGGAGAGCAGGATTTCACGGGTGACTCTGGAGGGTTTCTGGAGTGAACAGGGGCCCTTGGCCCCCTTCTGCCTGTACACGCAGAGCTCAGCCTCTGCAGCCATGACTTCTCCACGCTGCGGGGATGCCAGGCCTGGAGAATTGTTGCCGCCTGTGGGGCATGGAGTGTCCAGCCTCACCTGGCCCTTCTCCATTCCCCATGGCCGCTAGGCCAAGCCCTCTCTTCTCCAGGACAGATGGCCTTTCCCTGCTCCACTGTCCACTCTGCGTCCTGCCCCTGGAGGGGAGGAAGACAGGCATGTTCTGGGTACCCAGTGCACCTGTACTCATCTCACACGTGAGTTGCACAAGCCGCTCACACCCTGACGTGCTCCTCTCCCTCTCACCATGACTCCTGGTCCCGCCTTTCTCACTTTTCCCTCTCACCCTTCTTCACTGCCTCTTCCTCTTCGGTGGTGGACGACAGGGCAGAAGAAAGGCAGAGAGGAGCGTTGATGCCTCCTGGGCAGGTCTGGCCTGGTGCTTGCCCGTGCTGGGCATACACACACCTGTCTCCTTGCCTTTCCCACCCACTCCATGGTGTCCTGGCCCCAGGGCTGCTGCAGCCCACAGCACCCCTTTCAGTGCCGTGGACAAATGCAGGCAAACCATGGATTAGTAAGTGGACAGCATTAGCAAACATAGGTGCTACATTTGAGCCAAAGCAATAGAGACTCAGGAAGGAAGATGTGCGTGTTCCAATTCTGCAGAAAAACAGCTGAAGCAGTGGGAGGTAGTCTGTTATATCTGAATGCGATGCATATGTCCATCACAAGTGACTGGCCTCTACCTCTCTTCCAATATTGCTCTACTAATGTGCGGCCTTTCTTTAGTTCTGAAAGGAACCACCTCCCCAGAGGGAAGTGCATGGCATGGCTTCCTTGGTCCCAGCACCTCTGCATCCTGCACCCCGGCAGGACATCAGCCGGCTGCCTCTGCCACCCCACCTTAGTGTTCACGCACCTTGGTGGGGAAGTCGCTCTGAGCAGCTCTGATTTCAGAGGCCTCATTTGGGAAATGAAGTTGCGATGTTGCTTCCTCATTTCCTGCGGCTGCTGGCAGGTAGGGCTTTATAAAGAAATGCTT
Organism: Aotus nancymaae; assembly: GCF_030222135.1. Lineage (NCBI taxonomy): Eukaryota > Metazoa > Chordata > Mammalia > Primates > Aotidae > Aotus > Aotus nancymaae. The sequence goes on from NW_026988444.1 coordinate 1,141,697, forward strand.
TAGGACATTTTGGAATAGCTGTTGTATATTCTTATCGAAATAGTTGCTTTTGCAAAGAGTATTCCTGTTTGTGGTCACCCTTCATCTTCATGCCATCCCACATGACAGGGGTGGTGGCTTCACAGACATTTTAGATTTGCAAGGATGATGACTGTACTTCCCAGTCGGGGAATTCCATGGCCCACCCCACAGCCCAACTCATGTCAAGTGCATTCCAGGGAGCAGTGGGTTTCCAGGTCCGAGCCCGTTGGGGGACTGTGGTCTGTGGTGGGCAGGGGCTGACTGACCTGCCCAGGGGGTTTAGCCGGGGAATGGCTGTTCCGGGACTGGCCCAGCATCCTCCCACTGCACACAGCCTCCATGCTCAGCCTACGGAGGTGGCCCCCAGGCTGGTGTTTACGAGGTTGGTGTTCACAAGACTCCCACAGGAAGGGTACTGGGCTGCAAAGGAGCCAGGGGGCTGGTTTCTAGGCATGGCCCAGTGTTAGCTTGGACACAGCAGCTGGTGTCACCAGAACCTCTGAGCTCATGACCTGGCCTAGAGTGCAAGGGAGGAGCCAGTGGTCCTGAGAAGGCTCTGTCCAGGCTCTCAGTGCTGAATGTAGACCGTCAATGCCTGCCTGCTGCTGTGTCGGAGCTGGGAGGGAAACTTGTCTCCACTACAGATTGTGGGGTTTGAACTGGTAGGCCATGGAACGGTGGACACACTAAGCAAGGCCATTTCCTGGAAAGGGCAGAAGCAACTGGGCCCCAGGTGTCCCCATCATCACCCATTTTCCCTTAAACTTCACCTGTCCATCAAGGCACCATGTGCAGCAGACGAGTGATGGGAAAACAGCTCTGGTTTTGGGGATTTTTTTTTTTTAAGGCAGGATATGTTGTGTGTTCTCGGAATTACTTTGCTACCAGTGTCCCCCTGTCTCCCCTGTCTCCCCTCTCGGAGCGTTGGCAGCCAGTGAGCGCCAGGATGCCCGGGACAGCGCACTCTTGGCTCACCTCCGCATGTATGGCCCTTAACCCAGAACACCCGGAAATGCAAGTGCTAGTGCCAGGAGCCCATGAACAGAAAGAAGAAGGGGACGGGGACGCGCGTCTTAACTGCTCGCCATAAAAATAATTGAGCTGAAATTAAATCTGGGGGCTTTGGTAGCCTCCTGTTAGGAAAAGAAATAAAACCCAGTGTTTTGATGCACAACTCGCACATCTCATCTGCAGTATGCCAGAGGTAATTTTGGCGACGAGCAGTAAGAAAACCTGAAGTATTTCTCTCCCAGACCCTCCCAGCTTATTAAAAGAACTTATAGACATGAAAATACATTAAAGTGGGCAAAGCGGAGAGAGGGTGAAAGAGATTAACAACCTTCGCTGAATAGAGCCTATTGATGAAACGGGCCTGTGAGCTGCTGCCGACTCTGAAACAAGGTGCCAGGAACTGAAAAGGAGGTCAGGCCTGTCCAGAATTTAGGGGGGAAATGGAAATTCATATTTAAAATTAATACATGCCTGAGTGCTCGTTTCTCCCCCGTTTCTGATTGGGAAGATTTACTCGGGAAGAGAAGAAACGTCTCTGTAGCCGATTACCCAATTTGAGCACCCAAATTAAAAGATTCACTTAAAATGCAGCGGAGACAGCGGCGCAGCCCGAGAGGGGCCCGGGTGTGCATAACGTCTATTGTCTGCGTCTGCGTTTGCTTTTTAATGCCAGCGCCCAGCATGGGAGCAGGGCCCTCCTAGCGTGCACAGAGGGGGCTTGGGATGGGGGGGATCCCCGAAACAGGCCACCTTTTGACAAGCGCCTGACAGGTATGGGCGCCTTCGGAGATCTTTTTAGGAAATTGGGTGTTTGCGAGTCTAAATTGAAGCGAGCATGCTGTGTGTGTATGTGTGCGAGAGAAAGTTAGCCATCAGTCAAGTTTTATCTCTTAATGAATAGAGACTGCTGAAGTAAGGGTTAGGTAATTGAGTTTATAATTAATTAGCCATAACCCTCATCAGATAAAGCAGTTGTGAAGAATTTTTTTTATCTCCTTTCTCTCCCCAGGGCCTGCCCTTCTTTGTCCTTGCACTGACAGCCAGCACTTATCTCGGGCCTGCTGGAGCCCGTGCCCGTCAGTCCTCCCCCTGGCCAGGGCCGAGGGGTGGTCAGCCCAGCCTGCATTGTACTGAAGGCCCACAATCAGCCCAGCTGTCCGGGCCATGATGAATTAGCGGTGGGAGTTAACATAGAGGTGAACTCCAGATCGGCCGATAGCTTGCAGGCTGCCGTGGTTTGTCCTGACTTCAGCGCATCTCTGATAGACCTTTGACACCTTCCAACAAAGAGGTTACGGGAGGGAGAGTTGGAGAAATGTAGCGTTCCTCCAGAAAGTTGGGCAACTCACAAAAGACCCCTTAATTTCTATAGCGGTCAATTCAGTCCACAAAGGAAGGAAATCAATGAGCGTTTATGCTCTCTTTGAGGAACCTTTTTTTTTTTTTTTTTTTTTTTAAGAGAAAACCATTTACTGGCACTTTGCATGTTTCGGGTACAAGCAATGGTAGAAACATAAGACATTAAAATCCAAGACGGAGCGGATCTGTCTTGACTGCGTTTTATGGACAGAATGAGAGGAAAACGGGAAAACGGCTTCCCTACTCTGCCTCAAGATTTGAAGTCTGATTCAGGCAGGTTGAGTGAGGAATTGTTTTAGGAACAGGGAAGGTTGTGACTTTCTTGGTACTGAGTTGGAAATAATGTCGACTTCCTTGTGATTCTAGTTGTTCCTTTCTAATTAACCCCCAGGCAGGTACAGATAAACCTCTCAGTGCCCTGGGGATGTGGCAGATAGGAAGACGTGAGCCTTTCTTTCCTTCTTCTGCAGTCAGTATTTTATAATGGATAGATTAAATGGCAGTTTGGTTTCTTCTTTGTTAGCAAGACTAGATACCACTTTTCCAGACCACCCTATGGTAATTATTTGGGGATTCAAGGCCAGACTGTTTTATCAGACAATATGCCTGAATAATGATTTTGGATGTTAATGAAAATTTAATCAGATGAATATATTACTCAGCCTCATTTAGGCAGTAAAGTATGGAAGTGCATCTGCAAGTGCTGAAATTTCTAGAGCAAACCAGCTCATTTTTGCAGGAAGTAAGATGAGAAGCCAGCAGACTTGTGTACGTGGATGGAGGAAGGACAGTGGCTGGTTTGTTTTGGTGTTAAGTGTAGGCTATGCCCTGAGTTAATTTGGGAAGTACTGTTATCAGCAAAAGTTCCTAGTTAGTTATTGCGGACGCTTTGTCAGCTGCCCGTGTGCGGATACTAGGTGCCATAATTGAGTCATACCTAATGATTCCAAGTTTTTTCATGAAGCAAATGTGGTAAATATGTCCATTCCAGGCTTTCTTTGAGTGTGAAAAAGGAAGTTGATGCATAGGCTCATGGGATGTTTGAGCTTTATATGACCAGATAAAATCATCCACATAACTTAGAGCTGCCATGTTGAGGCAGGTACTCCCTTCTCGGCCTCCCCTTGTCTTCCAGGGCTTGTAGGGTCACCTCCAGCAAACCCAATTTGAAAACCAGTGATCAAGCACTGTCAACTCCTGCCACAGCTGAGAAATGAAGGCCTTGTTCCAGGTCACATGGAGAAAGAGTATTGCATGGAGTAGACCCCGCTCCTCCCCTACATCCAATTGAACCTGGGCTGTGGTCGTGTTGGGTCCCTACGGGCCTGCTCTGCTTCCCTCTTTCTGTCCTCCTTAGATGGGATATGTGGGGCCCGTCTCTGGCTCTGCTTGGCATCAGATGGGCCACTCCTGCCAGCTCACCTCCCTGCTGGCTATTTGCCCTTCTTCACAGAGGTGGGGGAAGGTGGCTGCCTCATTCCAGCCTCAGCTGCTATTGAGGCTACAAAGGAACAGCCAGCTCTACAGCAGCCCATTTCAGCACATCATGGGCAGAGACAGCCTCCACGGAGTCAGCTGGGTTTAGGAACCAGAGGCTTTGAACCCAGATCAGCTTGGAGCCTGGTCTGTCGCTCCTGCTTACTAGTGGTGGACTTGGGGATGATTCTTACCCTCCGAGCTTGACGTGCTTTATCTGTTAAGTGGCATTTGATGATGGCCGTGAATTGTGGAGTGACAGGTACTCTCATGGGAGGAGCTCAAAAGGGGCCAGGTTTCCCCTGGTTTCACTTGTTTATTATTATTATTTTCATAGAGGAGTTAATGGCGTAAATGAGAAACAACTCTTTGTTCATTCTTATTTTTGGAGTCTGTATCCTGTACGGTATCTTCAGAAGCGTAGATCTCTTCTGCTGTGGGAGCCCAGGACGTTTGGTCAGCTCTGACTTCATCACACAGACTTTGTGAGAGGATGCTTCAGAGGAGGGCCTGCCCTACGTCTGCTTCTTGTATTTGTTACTTCTGACATCGTAATGCCAGTTATTTTAAACTAGGGTGACTAATGGACCCTTATTTCGTGAAGGAAAAGAAAAGTAGAAAAGGTTTAAAGGCAAAAAAGATGAAGGCATATGTCTGTGATGTTCAACAAACCGGTCTCATCAGGCCCCAGGTGGAAAACTGACGTGGGATGCTTGTGCTGCCATCCCTTGGGGTGGCCACGGAAATGGAAGCGTGAGGTCATCTTCTGATCAGTAGCAAAAGTCTACCTGGAAAATGGTTACTTTGATTTTTCAGGGAGTTGGTAGTGTGACAGCCATGTCAAAATTAATCATTGGTAGATTTATTCAAAGCTAAACGTCAACTGAAATTCTTAACTATAATTGCTGTAGTTTTTTAGATGTCCTTATTCATTCAGTTACAGATTTATCATTTTTCAAACCAAATTCTAAACTGTTACTTTCAGTACGTTTTTGAAGTCGTGTAAGTTGAGTTTTAGTAAATTTAAAATAGAGCAATTTCTGCTTTAAATATAAAGTATCAATCTTGCCTTCAGCTTCTCTGCCCTGTACTTTCGATTTTTATATTATAAATACACAGCTACTCATCTGATTCTCTTGCCTCCACTGTGCTGGGAAGACTGAGCGGCTCTACTGAATTGAAGTCAGAGGATGTTGGTTTGAATTGGAGACTGCGTGTTGGTAAATGAGTGACAGTAACAAGTGGGTGAGTGGAGACAAGTCCTCGTGCCTTAGAGGAAATGACTTGTTTACCATGTGGGGTCTCTAGATGCACGGAGGCTACTGCATTCCCGGGGGGTCAGCCTTGTCTCAGAAGTACTGACAATAGTCTTACATGTTCATCTTAAGTTAGCATCACTGAAACTATAGCTTCTTCTCTTTAGTTTCTTCTTGTACCCCGTGATTCACCCAGAATGATTTGGGTTTCCATGTAAGAGAATGTGATTCACCTGGTAAAGGGATAAGGAAGGCATTATCTGACTCATGGAAGTGCGGTGGGGGGTCACCCCAAATAGCACCATGAGGAGGCACAGCTTGAGTCTGATCCCTCTGACTTGGGGCTCCTGTCAGTACCTGTATTCTCATGACCTGTGTGCTTCAGCTTGGGCCCTTGAGGTTCCTGTCCTTTCCACGTCTGAGCTAGCAGTGAGCTCAAACCAAAGTTCTGGGAATGTTCTCATCAGTCGCGAGCAGCCCGGTGTGGACCACCTGCCTGTCCAGTACTGAATCAGTTCCCGTGACTGGGGCCCGTTGCCTCGGCGTAGGCCACACGTTGACCCAGAGTACACAGGCCAGGATGGGAAAGGGTGCCTTCCCATGCAGAGTCACTGGTCCTGGCCACAAGCACAGGGGTTGGATGTAGGACAACCACCATAAATGTCCCTTGCCCAAGTTATCATGACATTTCAGAACTTCAGCCAAAGTTCCCTGCTTGACACTCACACCTGAAGGCCTCTTGCAAGTGCTGGCCGCTGCCATGAGTTCAGGTATCTGAGAACATGTTTGGTTCCTGTGCTGCAGTTTGGTCGGACGTGGTAGATGTGAGACCAGTGCCTGAAAGAGGAGCGCTGTAGAGGAACATAAACACACACACACTCAGCAACGCTGTATTTAATGGCCCGGGTTTGTTTAAGTTGGAGTCAGACATTCGGAGCGCCGGTGATCTCCATGGAGGCAGAGGTGGTGTGGGCCTGAGATGCTGCACTGTAGAGCGGGAGTCATCCATTCCCGGACAGCGGATTGGTACCAGCCTGCGGCCTGTTAGGAACCGGGCCGCACAGCAGGAGATGAGCGACGGGTGAGCGAGCATTACTGCCTGAGCGCTGCCTCCCGTCAGATCAGCGGGGCTGTTAGATTCTCATAGAAGTGTGAATGCTGTTGTGAACTGCACATGCCAGGGATCTAGGATGCGCACTCCTTATGAGACTCTAGTGCCCGATGATCTGAGGTGGAGCAGTGTCACCCCAAAACCATCCCCTCTCCCTGTCCATGGAAAAATTGTCTTCCAGGAAACTGGTCGCTGGTGCCAAAAAGGTCGCTGTTGTAGAGCCTTTGACGAGCATCCCCAAGGAGACCTCAGACACAGTCCCTGCTTTGCAGGATCCTGACCCCGACCCTTGGGTTGCTCACAGCATGCATGTCCGTTGAGTGACTTTTCACCCTGATTGCAGCTGTTCCTTTTTAAACAGAACCTACAAAAGTCGATACACCAAAAACGTGGATAAGTTGCATGTCACGTATATACCTTGTCTGTTTCTCCACACGTACCCCGTACAGAAATGACACAGAAGAGCACCTCCTTGGTTTGCCAGCTAGCTTTTGTATAGCAGTAAATCCAGAGTCCATTGGTGATGAAGAAAGCCTGGAAGCAGCTAATAGAGAAGCATTTTTATGTAATTGATTTGTAGGAATGTAGCATGGTCGTCATTTGGGAATTGACTGGGTATAAAGAGTTTTCCAGAGTCCCTGTGCCGTGTTTTTTGCCAAACTGTCTGACCGTGTTGCGAGCGTGAGGCATGTACTCGGGGCTGCTTCCTGGGGGCTCTTGGGGGATTTTCATTTTTCTGGTACGGGACTGGAGAGTTTACAAGATACCATGACGGTACAGCATTTAATTTTGTATCACCACTTTGGGAAAATGTGTATCTTAATTGCTAAAATCTTTAACTTAATATAAATTCAAATTGAACGTAATCCAGGCTGTATAGACATCTTTAAGGAATTCCATCATCAACATTATCCCATAAAGGAAGTTAAGTTGGGCATATAAAATTGTAATTCATTAAATTTTTCGTTAGTTAGTAAGCAGATCACTGTTCATAGCCAAGATGCATTTTATCAACAGTTTTGGTAGCATCAGGTAAAGAATCTAAGGATAATGCTATAGAACATGAACGGACCTTTTTTAGAGAAGTATATTTATCACACTTTTTGGTTGCAAAGTTCCTCAGGGCTTCTTAGTGATTAAAAACATTTTTACTTATAAAAAGTCAGCTTTTTTTTTTGGAAAGAGTCTTGCTCCGTCACCCAGGCTGGAGTGCAGTGGTGCAGTGTTGGCTCACTGCAACCTCCACCTCTGGGGTTTAAGTGATTCTCCTGCCTCAGCCTCCTGAGTAGCTGGAATTACAGGTGCCTGCCACCATGACTGGCTAATTTTTGTATTTTTAGTAAAGACGGGGTTTCACCTTCTTGGCCAGGCTGGTCTCAAACTCCTAACCTTAAGTGACCTGCCCACCTCAGCCTCCCAAAGTGCTGGGATTACAGGTGTGAGCCACCATGCCCGACCAAGTCAGCCTTCTTTTTAAGATAAGACACTGAGCTTTCAAGTTGGCAAATTGATGGGCGGAATGTATATATCCCATTTGTACATATTGAATTTAAGATGCAATAGTTTAGGGGGAAAATGTTTTAAAACCATACAGAATTTAGGAAACAGACCTTTTAACTAATAACTGTTATTGAGAGATGATTAAAGTAATGAATATGAATTAGTTCACAACGAATGATATTTTGTGTGCATGATTGTCTGTGATCATTACAGGATGTGTACTTCCCCTTACAAAGTTATAATGTATCCATCTACCATGAAAGGTCCCTAGAGCATGAAAGGTGGTTTCTCTACATGCCTGTGAAATTGATGAGCTGGGAGAGACTCACTCATATTTTAATGCCAGCAGTAACAGTGCTCACACCCAGAGATCAGGGGCATCAAAGTTGGTGGTAGCAAGGAGTATTTGCCACTGTAATTGACAAATAATACCCCTCATAAATACTGCCAGTCTTTCAATTAGTTTTCATCTAAAATTCGGGCTACAAAATGATGGCCTGTCAACTGACAATGAATGGCAAAAATTAATAAATTGTCTTCTAAATAGAATGGACACTTAAGAAAAATTGGGCAGCCAATTTAGCACAGCGTGAAGCGAGGGGAACCTTTTGTACCGGTGCCGGGCGCCAGTGCTGTCCGATCTTTATTAATGGTGCTCGGCAGCTGCCGACAGCTTTGTTGCTACTGGCAACTTTCTTCATTAAAATTAAAGCCAGCATCAAATTCCATTAGCCGTACTCTGGGCACCTTGCGTTTTTTTTTATACATATTGTTTCTTTTGTTAACTCCCTCTCCACCCATAAGAAGTTTTAGGAGAAGTTAAATGGGAGGAAGAGTTTGCTAAGACCAGAGAACCATTCTCTGTTGTTTTTGGGAAATGGCTGTCACTTGCCCGGTTAGAGCCCCCATCCTGAAATCTGCAAGCCCCCCTTTTGTTCCATCCCCTTTCAGAATTGGAGCATATTACCTCTAAAAATGACACACTATTTCGGATCTGCAGCTTTCAGATAGGAACGACTAATTGGTATGAGGCCTTCTAGTTTCTTATTTTTTTCTGAGCAGTTTAAAAAAAAAAAAAAGTTCTTGCTTCCCGTTTCTAACTGTATTTCCATAGCTGACTGTACCTTAACACAATAGTAACTCGATGCTCAGAGAGACTCGCATTTGTCCGGAAGGCCTTAGAGTTATTTTCCCGAAGGCATTACTTTTATCTGTAGAACAAATTTCAACCTTTGAAGGAAAAAAATCGAGCTTTGCTGAATAAGTTCTGAACTATTGTCTGAAAAGCCGTTGCCTGCCCTTCACAGCACTGTGTGCAGTTCAAAAGACTCTGAAATGCCTCCGCCCTGGAGCTGCTCCTCTTCAGGCAGCAAGAGGCAACAAACAGCTCCGATTCTAGGACAGCTCCGGTCTTGGCTGTGCGCAGCGCCTTCCACCAGCAAGCAGAGGTTGTATGGCCACTGCGAATGGCTCTTGAAAAGGAACCAGGCTGGGATCACCATCCCCATGGGTTACCTTCCCCTCCCAGCCCAGTCTCATAATTGCTTTCTTCTGTCCTCAGTAATGCTAAGTTTAGGGGCTAAACCTTCATCTCAGTTTGTTTTCTTCTTTTTCTCCTCCTCCTCCTCCTTTTGACTTGTATCTTACGCTGAAAGAAACACAAATACTCAGTAAAAAGCTAGTTGTCAAGCAACAAAGGAAAGGGCACTATAACAGAAAACACACACGAGAAATTAAAAATATAACTTACCTCTGAGCATCCTAGCACTCAAGGCAAAAAGGAAGAGCATAATTCTGAGCTCTGCTGGAAGTCAGTATGTAAGTGCATTCTGTATTTCCTTTAACTCTGTTCTAACTTGAAACCATCATTATAATTACCTTTTTTTTTTTTTTTTTTTGCCTCAAGGAGATGGCTTACGGATTTAATAGGAGGATTCCCTTTTTCTAAGCAAACAGCTTTCTAGTCACCGCCGTCTCCCCATACCTTCTGGTCTCACATCACAGATAAGGATTTTATTAACAGTGTCCAGGATAATGTTAAAGGGAATCTAACAGGTACAGTATTGTCCTTGTAACCCTTATTCTCAGTCTTGGAATGTTTAAAAAACATAACAAATGACTGAGATTCCCAGTAGCTCATCGTTGAAGACAGTCCAATGTTTTGCTTTTCAGAGAAGTGGCAGTACTGCAGATTCTGGTTTTTGTAATAAATGTTTCTGACATTTTAATGAAGTAAATCAATCAAATAATTACAGGAAGATTCTGCTATCCAGTTGTTCTTTTTTGAGTAATCTTAAATAATTAAAGGAAGAACAACACGCCAAATGGTGGTTCAATTAGCATGTATAAAAAATAAATATTTACTATGATTGCATTATTTACCAAAACGGAGATGTGCAATCATTTAATATTGTAGATTGGTCCATAAAACAAATGGTACCAAGTCTCTCCCTGTGTCTGGCCATCAACCTCCAAGGGCTGTTCTCCACCGCAGACGCCCCTCTCTCGCCCCCCACAATATCTGAGCCAGGCGAGGAGACAATTGTTACTTGATGACTGAACCCACTAATATGTTACAGGAAATGGGGCATGAAATACAATACTTTATATATAGTATGTACTGTGCGATTCTTCCATTGAAACAAGGCCATTTGTAACTTGCTGATACAATATTTGCAGTGGTTCATCATTAGATTGTCCTGATTAACAATCAACTTCTATAGAGGGACCTTCTGAGCCGTTGTTTTAAAATGTGATGAATCAGAGGATTTGTTCAACATCACTTCATCCTCTTCTTTACATGGTTATTGGCATTTGGGAACTTTGGAGTGAAATAAGGTGTGGTCTGTTTTGTGCGGTCATTTCCAGCCATTTTGACCACTGCTGTGTGTTTCATCCAGATTGTTTAAATTGATAAGGTGTCATAGGCACCATTTGAATCTACTCCATAATCAGGGAACACATTTCTTGTTGATGGCAACAGCACGCAGTCTCTGTTTCAGCCTCTGAGTTGGAACAGAGAAGGCTTTCATAGAGGACATTTGGTGGAAATGAAACACATCCAAGATGTCCCCTGTTAACTGTCACCTCCATCACCCACATGCACTGCCTGTGTTTAGCAGGGCAGCCTCTGCCTGTGATTTGCAGGGAGCGGGTGCTGACAGTGCTCTTCCCTCTCCTTAGTTCCAGGAAGGTCCAAGCAGTTGAGCTGACTGCTTGTCTGTAGAAAGACCCACTGTGTCCCTAGCGGGCAACAGGTGTACTGGTAGGTACCCAGTTCCTGCTCATCAGGGAGTGATTCTGGGCATGACCCTTCACCTTCTCTATGCATATCTGTATCTATAAGCACTTACCTCCATCTAATCACCATTTTCAGCAACTTAGCATTCCCTTAAATGAAACATTGACATCTGTAGAAAAGATCTCTCTGACATTTTAGATGTAACATAACTTTAAAAGTCCCATTTGGGAGGAAGAGAACCATTGGGGACCCTGCCCCATGGGGTTCCTGAGTGTCCTGGGCACCTTTGCTTGAGCTCATTCTTTTCATCAGATATCAAGAGCAGGAGTGCCTCCTTCCGCTTGGACTACTGGATGTCTTAGCACTCGGCAAGAAAGAACACTGCGGAGTGTGCGAGACCACTCGGGGCCCTGCCGTCCCGGGTGTTCACCCATGGCTCTGTGCACACTCAGCCCAGGACCATGACCCTCATTCAATGCACTTTGTTTTCCAGAAGCACAATTTATTTTCTAACTTCTAATTAGTTCAGGATGGTATTCAAATTTCCAAGAAATGAAATTATTCGTAGTAGTGAATTATTGCTAGTAGTAGCCGTGGTGGTGATACTTGTCATCGTCATCAAAGTGTGGTGGTAGTAATCGTAGTATAAGGAAGTATTTGTGCTGCTCGGAATGAAACTTGCACATGGAATGTTTCTGGAGATGAGGGCCAGGTGTAGGATGCATTTTCTGTGCCGGTTCTCCTCCATAGCAGAGACTGCCTGGAGTGCTGTATTGAGAAGGCTTCTGAGGCTCAGCGTTGCAGTTGCCACCTGCCGTCACTGTGAGGTAGGAAAGTGGGAGCCCACTTGCAAACTGTCCCAGGTGCCCTTTAGCTATTCTTGGTTTAAGTCTTTAAGACTAAAATTGACACATGGCTGTTCGTATGCACAAACCTTTTTCTTTATTTTTTTTTATTTTTATTTGTATTTTTGAGATGGAGTCTCTCTGACACCAAGCTGGAGCACAGTGGTATAGTCTTGACTCATTGCAACCTCCAATTCCCTGGTTCAAGCGATTCTCCTGCCTCAGCCTCCCGAGTAGCTGGAATTACAGGCGTGCACCACCATGCCCAGCTACTTTTTGTATTTTTAATAGAGACGGGGTTTCCCCATGTTGGCCAGGATGGTCTCGATCTCCTGACCTCATGATCCACCCACCTCAGCCTCCCAAAGTGAGCCACCTGCACCCGGCCCACCTTTTTCTTTCTTTAATCAGGAAGAAAGTGAGTAATCTTTGTCATTTCTCCAGTAGAACCTCTAGTCCATGTCTGAATGGCCTTCACCAACCATATGCACATCTGAACTTCCGTAATAGATGTCAGGATCCTGAGGGCAGCCCTGGGTGTGTTCTTTATGCCTCTTCTCATCCAAGATAGTGCTGTACACTCATAGTGCGTGCATTGAGGCTGTTTGGGTTGCTTTGGTCTCTGATGAGATCTTGTGTGTGCATGCTATTTATAGTCTACTCTACCATGGAGGGCAGAGCATGTATATGTGGTTACTATGTAGGATTTGGAGCCCACAGACAATGTGGATTCACGTTAGGCCTTTACTGCTCACTGGTTATATTTTCCCCAATTATGTAACTTCCATGAAACTTTTTGTCATTCATGATAATTGTTAGAATCATTCAGTAATCCGTTTATCAAATACTTTTTGAACACTTGTTATTTGCCAGGTTATGGGCATGACGGGAATGGTCCCTACTATCATTAAGCTCACGATCTAGCAACTAAGGAGCCAGACCGCAGGGGCCCCCACGTGGTCCGGACCGCCCTGTCAAATGGAAGCACAATGCAAACCACAACGTCATTTTCATTTTGTTGGGGTAGGTACGTTAGAAAAAGTGAAAAGAAATAGTGAATCTGAAATTTGTTTGGATATACTTTATTTAACCCAGTATATCCAGTGTTGGATCACTTTAGCATACAGTCAGTATAAGAAGTTACCTTTTGTCCTGCATAACCTTAAAAACTTGGCGTGTGGTTTACATATACAGCACCTCTCAGCTGGGATTGGCCTCCCGTCCAGTCCTCAGTTGGCACATGTGGCTGATGGTGGCCCTGTGGGACAGTACAAGTCCAGGGACAGCCTCCTCTTTGAGCGAGAGATGATTTCAGCTGACCAGGAGACAGATGCTGGCTGGGGTCGGGGAGGCAGCGCGAGGCGGGCCTCCTGGGCCCAAGGTCATCGAAGGCCCCAGTGGGGAGAGCATGTGGTTAGCTGCAGCTCGCTCTCCAGTGCAAGGCAGCAATGTGGGAGGAAGCCCTGGCATGAGTTGGGACACCTGGTGTGCAGGTTGAGGCTATGCCACCAGCAGGACACCGGGTAGTGATGTCTGCAGCTGTGGATAAGAGCTTCTAGGGGAAGAGTTAACTCGGAAAGGAAAGAACCCTGAGCAGTGGCAGCACTGAAGAGTCAGGTGGATGAAAAATCACCAGCAATGGAAAAGAGAAACTAAAGGGAAACAAGGGAAGTGTATCTTTCAGGAAGTTCCTGTATTTAAAAGTGTGTGTTGGAGAGAGAGAACACATCTCCCATGCAGAAGACTTGTCAGTATTTTACGTAGATATACAAATCTGCTTCATAGCTTGCCTGATGTCCTCAGTTTTGACTCTAAAGCTCTGACTTGAATGCACAAGCAGACCATTCCCACGTGATTTAATAAACAGTTGCTATAGCATGTATAATCCTTGCAGTGAAAACTATTTAGGGATCATTTGCTAGAATAAAGCAGGAGCAGCAGGTTCTGAGTGTTGCTTTTACAGGAATTCCTCTCTGCCATAGCCATGTGCCACTGTGGAGTCCCGTGAACTCTGTGTTTTTGCAGAATGCCCCCATCACATGCAGGGGTTTGGCTCACTCTGTGCCCGGCCTGGAGGCCTGGGTGTACTTCCTAGGCAGGCACTTGGATTCTGTTTAATTTTCTTTAGCTACCGGAGAAATGGAGTCCATTTCCAAACCCTGGTAAGTGCCTGTTGGTTTTGTTTGCGGTTCTGGCCTCCGGGGCGGTCTGGGTGGGAGGAGGAGGTGGGCGCCAGAAGGTGATTGAGCGTCTCCGCACCACTGCGCAGCTCCCGGAGCCCCCAGACGCCAGTCAGCACGGAGGGGCGGCCTGCAGAGGTGTCACTGGCAGCCATTAAGCGCAGATACTGTCGACCCTGGTGTCATCCCTGAAAATCTTGTGACAGGGAGAGACAGAGTGAAGGGAAAGAAAAACGAGGCGATCAGGAGATAATATTAACTAGAAAAATCAAGAGGGGATCTGTCAGTCCCGGTGGGAAAAAAAATGTTGTTTTTCTTAGTTTCCTTTTCCTTTCTTTTCTTTCCTTTGGATGGGGGGTTTGGTTTTTAGTAACCCAGAATCTAGTAGCTTCATTGCCTTTTTTTTTTTCTGCCCATATTTAAAATTCCTTTGATTAGCGTTCGGTTCTGGTTGGGACTTAATAATGCTAGCCAGACCTAATGTGAACCATGCATCTCGTCGGCATGACTCGTAGTCAACATGGTTTTTTAAAAGGGAAGGAAAGAAGCACAACAAACTTTTTCTTTCTTCCCCTCTTTCCCCGTTATTGTTCTCGGTCTTGTTATTCAGCGGACGCAGTATTAAATTGGATTCTGTGTCCATCATTATTAAAATGTGAAGTGTGTCGGTCACAAAGCATACATTTCGGGGCAGTTAGCTGAATAATTTTTTTCTTTATTATCCCAAATTACTGCTGAGCTCTGGAGAGGGGAGCAGTTTAGCCAATTATTGCCATTTGAGCTGGATTTGTGGGTGATTAGCTCCTGGCCGAATCCAGTCCCGGCCGGCGCTTTGAAGCCTGTGCTGTGTGATTTTCTCAGCAGTGAGGTAGGAATAGACGCGGCTAATGACAGGAAGGTCGCGCGGGTGAGCTGACCTGTGTGTGGCACAGACTTGGGTTTCGCAAATAGGGCACCCACAGTAACAAGTGTGTCACTAACCCCGCCGTGCATAATCGGGGCTTTATAGGATTGTTGGAGATGCTGACAGCTCAATTAAAGTGTAACCCTTTGTACCCTGCAACCTGGCAGAATGACAGAAATATTACTTGCCAGAAAGGGGAGGGGGTCTTCGGGGAGCTGGTTAAAGATCCAGATTCAGCCCCTCGCCCCTTTGCCCCTCCCCCAACTCCCTCCACTGTACAGAAGGAGCCGCAGAAACGCTTCCGTTTGTAAAATAATAGGTGCTCTGGAGGACGGGCAGGTGGAAATATTACGATTTTACAAAAGCTCAGTTACAGGGGATTCCTGCTGTTCCTATGGAAACACTTTAAACTAGAGAGAAAGTTGAAAAGATTTAGTGGTGGCAGAGCTTGTGTCTACTGGTCACAGTTTCTGGTCATCTCCTTTTACCAAAATTCACCTCCCAGCATCCTGGATGTGAATTTGCCAGAAGTTTTCCATTTGTTAGAGGATCAGGGAAGCCAGTTAATGGGGGTGTGTTTTTGCACACAGTGAGTGATTTCTGTGTTATCGATTTACTTCTTCCACTTAGCGGCATTTTCTGCAGCTTGAATGGAAGCCGTCTTGATCCATAGATGTCTGCGCGTCTGCGGACTGGTCATTTTTGCCACAGTTTGCTTTTTTCTGTCAAACCCTACATCCTGCAGTATGTGGGTCGCTCATCCAGATTTACTTGATGCTATTTTAATTAAGTGGCAGCGTGTGACGCCCTGCACGCTTCTTTATTTTTGGTTTTAGGCTTTTGATGGATTACTTTGATATTTTATTTTATTAGAGGCTAGGAGTATCTGTAACTTGGTGTGATTATTCTTGTAGGTTGAGCCGAGTGCCAGATACTTATGTGGGAATCTGGGAGCCAGAGCCACCTCAGACAGTCCTGACTCCCAGGAATTCCTAGCCCACTGGGGGAGATAGTCTGTGTGTGGATTTGGGGTGTGCTGGACCTGAGGTGCCTGATAGATACTCAGAGAAGTGTGTCCAGTACAGAATGGCAATTGAGACTCCAGTAAGTGGGAAAGAGAGAGCTGAGGTCCCCAGGGTGACATAGGGGCCTGGAGGGTGTATTTGGTGAGACTGGTGAGGTCAGCGTTGGACCACCTCCCGTGATGGGTGCTGTCGGTGTGCTGGGCTGGGACAGCATTTCTCTGTCCTAGAGCAGTGCACGGCCTGTTCATGCACCTATGTGCAAGTCAGCTCAAACTGCCTAAACAAAAGACCACAGACTTTGTCTTAAACAGCAAACATTTATTATTGTCTCCCAGTTCTGGAGGCTGGAAGCCTTAGATCAAGGTGTCAGCGGGATTGGCTTCTCCTGAAGCCTCTCTCCTTGGCTTGGAGTCAGCCATCTTCTCCCTGTGTCTTCACAGGGTCTTTCTCTGTCTGTGTCCTGATCTTTTCTAATAAGATCAACAGTCATACTGGATTAGGGCCCATCCTAACAGCCTTACTTTAACATAATTTGCTCTGTAAAGGCCCTGTCTCCAAATAGAGTCACATTGTGTGTGCTTGGGGATAGTGTCTCAATATCTGAATTAGGACGTGGAGACTAATCAGCTAAGGGATGTGGGGCGGGGGGGGGGGGGCTTTTTCAGCAGAGCCTGTGACCCTGCAGCTCAGCGTGGGAGGCTAAAGGAGCACTCACCAGGTTGGCCAGAGTGAGAGGGAGGAAGCGAGAAGGACATTTCAGGGAGAAAGAATTGAACTTGCCAATTTACATTCAAGTTGATGGCTTCTGATTGAGTCTGCATAGCTTCCTGTCCTGTAGCAGGAATCAACAATCTTCTATAAAAGGCTAGAGAGTAGGTATTTTAGGTGTCATGGGTCATGTGGTTTCTCCTCAGCCACCTAACTCTGCTCGCTCAAGGCAGATGCAGCTATTCCCACGAATGAATTTGACTGTGTTCTGATAAAACTTTATTTACAGAAAGAGGCAGAAGGTCAGATTTGGCCGACCTGCGGGAGCTTGCCAGCCCCGTCCCGTAGGATCCCCGACGCTCATAGTCTGGATCAGGGTACACAGGCCCTGAGAGTTGCGGGTTGGTGGGAAGGCTCTGGCCACTCAGGATTGTACACCTTATGCTTGCACTCATGTGTGTGTGTCTGTGAGCGCGTCCGCGCCGGGCATCAACCTGATCCTAAGTGCAAGTGAGGGACAGTGACCCCCACACCAAGCACACAGGGCCATGGATTTTCACTCTCGTGGGTCCAGGCCTGTTTCTGGCTAAGTGTTATCTGCAGGGTATAGCTTAGCATAATGAGAGGGCAAAAGCAAGGTGAGTAAGCGTTTGTTATGGAGGATGTCAGGAGAGGCTTGACAGGGGCGTCACCCAGATGGACCATTTTCTGCATGGAGCTGGTGTCACGGGGGAAGAAGAGGTCACTGCTTGTATGGCCCCTGTGCTCCTCCAGTTTCCAGTGATGACATTCCATCCACCTACCACCCACCAGGTGCACTTCTCTAGTTTTTTTGAGGTCCATTTGGTTCCTGTCAACCACAGTTTTAATACATGTTACAGGGAAACATCTTCATTAGAATAATTAGAATGAAATTATCAAATGCAAATGTGAAAATTGAGTGATTGGTACTCACACTCTTTGGATCTCAGTTAAAGGTGCCAGCTTTTCTCTGAGTCGTTTTAGAACTTCATAGAAACCTTTAACAAGAACCTGTTCCAAAGTGTAATGAAGACAAATCATGAAACAGAGTGATTGATTAACAGTGCTTACTATAAAACCACAGAAGTACTCAGACATCACTTTTTTTTATTAGAAGTAGAAACAAACATTTCTGAACTTGCATGGATGTTTTTAAGCGAGGAAAAACCATTTTGTTAAACATGGTAATTAGGAAACTACTTGGTGCCCCTGCAGCGGCAAGAGGGTGCCTTTGACCTGACTGCGGAATCACACATGCGCCGTGTGTCGCTTTCACTCAGATGCATGCACGGCCTCCGGTGTCTGTTAAAGCTGGTGAGGAATGCTGCCCGCAGAGCGAAGACGAGCGGCTGGGGACGTGCCTGTTGATAATCTGATCTTGACATGGAGCCGCCTGCGTCGAGGCTGATGCGCCATCGCCACGTAGGAGCTTAGCCGTGAAATGTTCCCTCTGTGTCACGGTGGTCCCCGTGCGAGCAGAGGCCAGCACCGTTTGGTCCCTGAGAGTCAAAACAAAGACTGATTTGCCTGGTTAAGACCCCCAGTCTCTAATGCAGTCAATAAATCTTTGTTGGTAAATAATTGCTATCGAGCCGAGTTTTAATATAAATTTATGAGTGGTGTTTTATCACAGCTTGGGGCTGCAGCAAACACTGAGTGATGGATTTCAGATAGCACTTACGTTCATTACATTAACTTTGTAAGTTATTTAAAGCTTGTACACTTAACATTGCTTTTGGCTTTCAATGACCTCTTGGGACTAGACAAAGAATACACATCAGGAATAAAGAGATTGTGGCCAAAAGACAGTTCTGCTCATGGCTCTGCTGTAGAAAAGTTTCCTTGGGCAGAAAGCAAGATGTGCCTGCCTGGAATCCTGGTATTTTGGTTATAGATCGTTAAAATCAGTCTTTCTGATATGTCAGTAAATTAACTAGGTGGTAGGAATTAGATCAGCATTTGCCATTTTACAAGTAAGATAAGAAGAATTTGAGGTGTCACAAAACAAATTTCTTGCTAGACAAACAAGTTAAAATCTGTCTGGTGGGTGAAATGGTTCACAGAGAGGCAGCATAGCAGCGGGGTGACAAGTACAAACCCTTGGTTTGTACCTCGAACCTTGCCCCTGGTTCTGCCCCGTATTGCCGTTTGGGTTATCTATTGCTGGGTGATGAGCCCAAAGTATAGTGGCTTAAAACAGTGCCATCCTATTGTTTATCATGATTCTGTGGGTCAGGAGTTTGGGCAAGGCATATTGGGGACAGTTTGTCCGTGCTCCTCAAGATACCGTCTAGCGTCCAAGATCATTTCCTTACTAACACATCTGGTGCCTCCGCAAAAGTGGTTCAGATGGCTGAGGGTTGACATGAAAAGGTCAATGGCAGTCATCGATCTGAGACCTCAGTTCTCCCTCGAGTAGTCTCTGGGTATCTCCTCTTGGTCTCCCGCAGTAGAACAGTCTGACTTCTTAACAACGCTGCTCAGGCTTCCCAGGGCCGTAAAAGCAGGAGCTTCCAGGCCTCCTTCAGGCTTTGGCCAGAACTGGCACAGCATAATTTCCACCACATTCTATTGGTTAAATCGAGTCAGAGGGCAAAGTGATCACACAGGGTATGAACCCCACAGGGGATGAGGGGGCTGGTGTTTATGTGCTGTCTTTGGAGACTAGGTCCTTCCCTCTGCCCTCCTTCATCATGCAAAGTACCCACAGCCTGTTCCCAGCCACCCAAAGTCTCAAGCCATTATGGCATCCGGCACACGCTTGAAGTTGATAGTCTTCTTGTCCATGCCAGCTACACATGTGGATGAGGCTTCTTGCATATGGTCCTCCCCATGGAAGACCAGGTTACCCATGAGACAAGTTATCTCACACACCATGCAGTGGTGACTCCGTAACAGGATAACTGCACAGATACCCTTATTCCAAAAAGGTGGATAGGGGCAAGAGACATGGCACAATTACTGGTCCATAGCAGTTCTGAAATCCAGCCAGCACATGATGCTGATTCACCCTGCTCTGGGCATAAGAACTGTATATTCTCACCAGGAAGCATCCTCCTTGGCTCTTGGCTCTGCCCTCTGCCTTTCCCATAAGAATTGACCCATATTTGCCACTGTGTAGCTTTTCAGCCTGCTTCCTGCTGTACTTAAAGTTCAGGGCCCAAAGACCACTTTTCTTTCTGAATTTTCTCTGTGTGTTTTAATCCAAGGTGGTATCATTCCTTTAAAAACCTTGTGGGTATCCTTTGTGTCAAATCATAATCCATTCCATTAAGCAAAAGGTAATGCACAGATTTCTCTCTCTAATCCATGGATCTGTAATCAGAAGGGTCTGTGAGGCATTGCCTTAAAATCTTTGAGTTCTCAAGGAAAGGGTCTGACTGCCACACCATTGAAGGAGTCCTCAATCTGAGATCACAGCTACTGGCATCCCCAGGATTTGATCTTAGTTCCCATGCTAATTCTTACTCAAGAGTTTTATGCTGTCAGGAGAAGCTGGGAATGAGAAACTGTTTTATGATCAGTCCAGCAAGGTTTTCAGTTGAAATATTTTTTCTAATTGTGCCGGAAAATTTCCAGGGCCTCCTCTCTCTCCTCCCGTATTTAACAGAGCCAGGAGCACTTCCAGCATCCAGCGTTGCAATCTGGTACCCAGGTGTACAGGCTCACGAGGCACTCCTGCTGTGCTACCCATCCCCCGGGGGGCAGGTTGCTAATGGCCCTGCCAGCCCCATTTCCATCCTCAGGTAGCATTTTCCTTGCTGTCCTCACAACCTCCACTAATGCTTCTAACATCTCTGCCAGCCTCAGCCAGCTGCCTGGTTCCAGAGCCGCTGCCATGTGTTTTTGATGTTTGTTACAGCAGTACAAGATGCTACTTCTGTTTTTCTTACCTGTTGCTGCATAAGGATCCACCCTGAAACTTCATGATTTGCAAAAACAGTCATTTGACTACTCCATTATTTATTTATTTTGAAACGGAGTCTTGCTCTGTCACCAGGTTGGAGTGCAGTGGCACGATCTCAGCTTACTGCAACCCTCGCCTCCCGGGTTCAGGTGATTTCCATGCCTCAGCCTCCTGAGTAGCTGGGACTACAAGCGTGCACTGCCACGCCTGGCTAATTTCGTATTTTTAATAGAGACAGGGTTTCACCATGTTGGCCGAGATGGTCTCAAGCTCCTGACCTCGTTATCCGCCCGCCTCTGCCTCCCAAAGTGCTGGGATTACAGGCACGAGCCACCATGCCCAGCCCCTGACTATGTCTTATAAGGTTGTAGCTGAGGACTGTGGACGGCCCAGCAGGGCTGACTTGTCTGTCAGAGCTCCCCATGGCAGGGGCTGCCAGGCTTTCTTGAGGGTTAAACCCAGTAGAGATAGTGTTACTCCCATTGATGCTGTTAGCTAAACAGGCAGCCCAGGATCAGTGCGAGAGGATTTGTTTATACAGGGGCAGAAATGCCATGAAGTATGATCCAATGGGAGCCATCTTTGGAGCACAGATACCACGCTGGCTGTGCATACTGGACAAGTTACATAACCAGTCTGTGTTTCAGCGTCCTTCTCCATGAAATGAGGATAATCGTGGATATCAATTGTGAATGCAGTTGATGAAATGTGCAGTTGTTAATACTGAGTGATTGGTATTCACCCTCTTTGGATCCTAGTTAAAGGTGCCATATCAGTTCATATCCATGAATGAGGATAATCAACGACCATCCGTTGTCATGTACTTTCAGTGAGTTAACAGTTGTAACCACTTAGAGCAGCAGCATCTGGTTCACAGTGAGCCCAATATTGCACTGAAATAAAAATAAAAATTGTTAATAAATGCCGAAGCCACATAGGTAGGAGTCAAAGAAAGCGTTAACTGTAATTGATGTCTTCACTGTGACAGCTGGACAGCAAGAAAGAATCTTAAGCAGAGATAGTTTTCACATGTACAAAAGTGGCACCTGAAAGATGGACAGAGTATGCACGGTGACAGGCCGCCATGCTGTTTGGCCCCGGGTTACGCGGAATCAAAAAGACTTAGGATCACAGGGGCCATTGGTACTCACTGACGGGAACCGTCCGCCTGTACATCTCAGGCAGAGCCTTCCGGCCTCTGTCATCTTCTGGCTAGGAGGATCGTGGTTTCACGTCCTCTAAAAGTTTCAAATGAACTATTTTTAGGGTTTTCCACTTTCTTGGTCCTTAGAGTGGGGAAGTGTGACAGTTCGGGCTGATGGAAGCTTAGAGAGGCTGTTCGTGTGCTCAGCCCAGACGTGGTGGGGGCCACCTTAGTACCAGTTCCTCCCTAAGGAAGGCGGCGGGCTCCCTGTCTTCCCCGGTTGGTTTCCATGTCGCTGCTGCACACGGGGGATGCCACGTGTGTTCAGAGGGGCGTCCCATGGTCGAACTGGAACTTGCTTTGGGAAGAGTATGGACTAAGAAGGGGCTTGGCTTGGGTTGCCACGTGTGAGAAGACATCTCACTGGGGCTTTTGTGGCAGCTCCACATTCCCTGGAAGTCCCCACTAGCTCAGTGCAGCTCTGGAGGTAGGAACCAGCCACGCCCCGGGAGGACAGTGGACCCTGGCTCTTTCCGAGGGAGATCGTCCAGGCAGCTCTCGCTGTTGAGACCCCTGGGCCCCTGTCCCCAGGGTGCTCATGCAGAGACCAGGATCCCAGGTGGGGATCATGCAAAACATGTTTGTGGCAGATTCGGGACTGAATGATTTAACTTCTGGGGTCTCTCTAGACGGAAATTCTGTGATTCCCACTTGGTACAAACACTCTTCAAAAATCAATGTTCAGAATTAATTTAAGCTGAGAAAGAAACATCGTTTTTAATCCACAAAAGCTATTTCCTGAGTCTGCTCATTTGTAGTGCAGTTGAACCTCTGATTATGAAAGCTCATCTTGCCTCCTGCCTCTGAAGCCCCAGCCAATGTCTTCACTCATCAAAGAGCTTCTGTCTAATCATGCTTTTGAAGAAAGGCCTTTGAAAATTATTCAAGGAGAGGCAATAGAGAGTTTTGTAGTTTCTCCTATTGTTTTGGCTAACCTTTTTTTTTTTTTTTATTTTGAGATTTACATGTTTCAGTGCAGACATGGACTCTCTGACCTCAGAGATCTTGGGCATTAGATGCACAGCTGGAGAGTCTGGGCTTTCCCAGGACAGGAGCACTTTAGGGAAGAGCAGGCCTGTGTAATAAGATGGAGGCCTAAGATACCGGCTGTGCGAAGGCCAGCACGCCTGTCCAGTCCGTATGGATGGACCTTGATGTCAGTCCAGAACCACGTGTTTGTTTTGTTTTCTTTTGTTTTTGAGACAAGGTTTTATTCTGTCACCCAGGCTGGAGAGCAGGGACACGGTCATGCTCACTGCAGCCTCGACCTCCTGGGCTCAGGCAGTTCTCTCACCTCAGCCTCCCGAGTTGCTGGGACTACAGGTGCGCACCACCACACCCAGCTAATTTGTGAATTTTTTTGTAGAGACAGGGTTTCACCTTGTTGTTCAGGCTGGTCTTGAACTCCTGGACTCAAGCAGTCCCCTCGCCTTGGCCTCCCAAAATGTTGGGGTCACAGATGTGAGCCATCGCACCCGGCCCCGAACCATATTCTTGAGCTGAGCTCCCGAGGTTACCTGGTGATGTAGGAAGAAGGTGGCGTAACTGAGGGTGCTGCAGCAGCTCCTCAGACATGGCTGCCCTCATGCCTCCTTGGGGCCAGGGCTGTGGTTACAGTTGCTGTCCATCACTCTAGATGCCTCCTCCTAGACAGAGCACCGAAGTGCACTTTCAGAGAGCTGAGAGGCCTAGGGGCAGCCTGCTAACAGCTGACGGGTTTGGGTGGGACAGGGGTGTGCTCAAGATGCTGTGGCAGGCCTCACTTGGACCAGTCACTCCTGTCCCCAGGGGTCAGGACAGAACTCTGTGATCTTGTGTGGCTTTGCCTTCATCTACTCTGGAAATTCCAAGAGCACCTGGAAATGTAAATATGAAAGAGGAGGCACGCATATATAGACCTCATTGCAAAGATAGCATCACTTCTAGAACCAAGATAACCGTGCGTGTGTGCGCACACGTCTGTGTGCGTGTATGTTCATGGATCAAGGCAGGCAGGATGAGTTTAAAAACTGGCACTAAAATACCCACTTACCAGAGAAACTGTCAATATCATGGCCCCGCAATTCCATCAGATGAGCAGTAACCTCTTTTGAAGTGGAAGGAAACTGGAAACGGCTCTCTCAAACGTGGGCAGAAAGAGAAACTAGAACCGGTTGAAGACTGAGTTTTGAGGGAAGAACCCTAGAGACCAGGGGCAGTATTCCTGGGGGTCCTGGGATGAACAGAGCTCTGTCACCCCCTGTCCCCCAGCTGCCCTTGCTGCAAGGAGGTCAGCCTTGTTTTATAAATGAGGTCACTTTTCAACCTTACTGGTCCATGGCCTTGACCTGTTTCTGTGTCTGCCAACTAGAGAGCAAATCCCGTGTTTGTTTTTACTTTTTAGGATTCCTGGGACTCACAACAATTGTAATAAAATAGATGGTATTGTCAGTGCTTGGGATGAACAAGCACTTTTGGTTCCTGAGATCCTAGTATAAAAGCCCATCGAGGTGTGAGTGTTACCATCGTGCTGTCTGCTGAGAGATCGGATTCCCAGGGGAGCAGGCCTCCCCACTCGATGTTTGCCAGGGCTGAGACCTCAGGACAGACTGTTGGGCCCACAAGGCTGTGCTTCTCAGGACCAGGTCGATATTGTAAGGATTGGAGTCACGTGCTTACTGTGTTTTAAAACACGTATGATTTAAAGGCTGCTATTGGACAGGACTCCTGGCACGTTTTCCGAGATTCCACCTGCGGCCCAGGCCCGTGGTTGAGTAGAGCTGCTCTCCCCAGCTTTGCCGGGAGCGTGTGGTCTCCTGTTTCTCATCTGCACTTGCTTATGGGGCGCCATGAAACCCGCACACGGAGCCGCCTGGAGACTTCCATGTTAGTTGTGTGCAGATGTCTGCACTTCTCATTGCTTGTCAGGACGTGCAGTGATTTTGATAACTGATGATCTAGACTAATCAGACAAAAACGTCTTCTCAAATATATTATAATTGCACTAGGGACTTACAAATTTTTATTCAACTGGTAAATGTCTTTTTATTTGATTTTAAAAACTCGATGCATTGTTGGTTTATATTTAACATGGATTCATTTAATGAGAGTTGAGTTTGACAACGTAATGGAACAAATATTAATTTCCTCAAAAGTAGTAGTTCTGTGTCAGACCCATGACCAAGATGTCCTCGCTGTAATTAGATCACTTGTTTCCAGGGTCAGGGGCTCACCTGCAGCTGATTTTCTCATCTCCGATAGAGGTGTGCATTGCTTCCTCTGTATTGATTTCATTATTTTTTATCTTCCTCATTCGAAATTGCAAATATTCTTATCTGTCATTTTCCTGAGGTGAACATGATGCTTTTTCCTATCAATTTATATAGTTTTAGAAATACTTAAAACAATTTCTTTTTAAAGGAGAATGAACTAGTCAACCTCTTAAATGATTACATCACGATTTTAATGAATCTCAGGAAAACTGCTGACCCTTAGATGATAATTCTTCCAAATGGGATTCTGATTCTGTGTTGACTGAGCAGATTATAACCTGGCCCTTACGTGCCAGACCTTAAGTGTGATCATGTCCTCACCTTAGGCTTCTTCCTCTGTCTCTTGGCTCCTCCGCAGCCACGCCTCCGTCTCCCAGGCTTCCTCCTTGGGCGTGGAACTTCATGTGGCTTGCCTGGCTGCATTGCCCACCTGGGGCACTGGCCCATCCCGTGCTGTGTGGCTGATACTGAAGTCTCCATTTCCCTTCTGTTGCCTCCCTTCCTGGTCACCAACTCCTGTACTCCCTGGCTCAGTGAATGGACCCCAGTGGGCCGTGACAGCCAAAGCCTGACATTGTCTGTGTTGGCCCCGTCCCACCTCACCCAGCACCTTGTCCCAGTTCTGCCGCCTCCATGTTCCTCACGTCCGCATTCTCCTCGCCTGGCTGCCTTCTCCTCGCCTGCCTGCCTTCTCCTCTCTTGCCCCCAGGCACATCCCTGATCACTGCCATTCTAGACCATTCTTTCCCACATCTGAGTGGTGTGGAACCTTTTTTTTTCTTTTCTTTTTTTTTTTTTTATTTTGAGACAGAGTTTCACTCTTGTTTTCCAGTCTGGAGTGCAGTGGTGTGATCTTGGCTCACTACAACCTCCACCTCCGAGGTTCAAGCAATTCTCCTGCCTCAGCCTCCCAAGTAGCTGGGATTACATGCACACGCCACCATGCCTGGCTAATTTTTGTATTTTCAGTAGAGACGGGGTTTCATCATGTTGGTGAGGGTGGTCTCGATCTCCTGACCTCAGGTGATCCACCTGCCTCGGCCTCCCAAAGTGCTGGGATTACAGTCCTGAGCCACCACGCCTGGCCAGAACCTTTTAAAAGAACGGAAATCTCATGAATCCTCCAACGTTGACTTAATTGTTTTGATAATAATTACGACATTAGGTACAAGCAGAAAACTATGATTCAAGTCCTTGTGTTTGTAGGTCTTAAGTAAATATAAAAGTTATATTTATTAAACATTTAACTTAATTTACTGTGCGTTTAATGTGAAGGATGATGATGTTTTGCTGAAACACAATGACGCCGTCCGTGCCGGGGGTTAGGGATGATGGCTGCAGTGCAGGCTCCTTTGGTTTCAGTTGCCTCGTGACTGCATCACGTGGTGACCCCAGTCTCTTCCTTTCCTGCTTTCATACTGAGAAATCGTTTTGTGTACAGCATGCGGTGCCTTCCCCGGGGGTTGACTTGTTCTCAGAATGAGTGATTTACATGCTGTTCTCCCTCCGTGCTCTCCCCGCTCGTGACCTAGGAAGTCAGAGATGCCAACTCGGGCAGTGAAATCCAGTGGCGGTTTTGGATCACTTTTTAGAGAGTGATTACGATAAAAACTCAAAAATTTAAAAATTCTCTTGGAGAAATTATGGTTCCAGAGAAAATGACAGGTGTCGGGTGCGTCTCAAATTTGTTGAGACCGTCTGGGGATCGTGTTAAATTTGGGTTGATTCCTCCCCACTCGAGTAGACCCAACTGCTGGTCTAAAGTGGGCCACACTTTGAGCAAGAAAGCGCTTCTGTCTTGCCAACTTACAATTTGTCCTCACCAGGGGTATCTTTCCTAAAGCAAATCAGATAACCCTTTCCTTCCTCCACCCTGCTTACCTGCTCACCTATGGCAGGGCCCAGACATTCAGACACCTGCAGGGCCAGGGAGGAAGTGGGGCGGAGGGCAGCCCACTGGTTTCAGAGAAGGGCCTGTGGTGCCTGTGGAAACCCGAGAGAGTGTCCTCTGCACACTGCTGCCCCGCAGGCCACGTTCCCCATGTCAGATGGAGAGTATGGGCGCTGGATCCTAAGATCCATGGGAGGGCAGGGGGCTTCATCCAGCCCCAGTGACTCTTGGCCTGAGGTCTCCAACACAGAGCGCACGTGCAGCTGGCCTGCAGGCAGGTTCGGTGTAACCTGTGTTCAGTGCAAAAATGTGTATCTGTCGCCAGTATTTTCACATAAGAAGCCATCACATCCAAGTCCAGTGTTTCTCCTTCTCTTTGAGAATCAGGAAATCTGGCCACATGGGACCAGCCAGCCCTGCAGGTCGCTGTGTTGCACGATCCCAGGGGCCTGTTGGTGGCAGCAAGTTGCTGTCATGTTCTGAAGCGCTAAAGTGCTCCTCCCTGCCGAGCAGGTCTAACCACCGGTTTCCAGCAGCTCCGGGCACTCCATTCCTGGAATTTGCTAGTAGGGCTGAAATTTCTTGTCCTATTCTCCTTTCCTCTAAGACACTCGGGGTTGAGGCTTCTCAGGCTGCTCCTGGATTTAGCAAACAGAAACCTCTTCCTCTAGAGCCGTGCACAGTGTAAGTGAAAGGAAATATTTGTGTGTTTTCATCTTAGAGTGGTGCTCATCTGCTCTCACTCCAAGCTCATGTTATATTTTAGTGGGAATTTGGGAGTGAAGCGGAACCCCTGTCTGCTCATGTTCCTTGATGGAATCAGAATGTCTTGGGAATTGGGGATACCCTCTGTAAACTGTGGGATGCGGTGGGAAGTCGAGCGGTTGTGAAGTTTCACTTTTCTCTCTACAAGGGACTCAGGTGACAGAGGTGCCTGCGGAGGGGTCCTGAGCAGCCACCCTTGGTGTTTGTGCTTTGGAAGTGGGGGCTGAAGTTGAAGACCGAAGGTGTTGGGCTAGGCAATGGCTGGGACACCCGGAGGTTCTGCCTGGAGAGCAGGTCACTGCCCATGCATAGGAACAGGAGACTTTGGTAGCCCAGCAGCCCCGTGTGCTGGCAGGAGTGAAGAGAGCAGGGGGGCCCTGCCACATTCCGTTAGCTAACAAGCCACTTTCCCTTTGTAACTCGGAGTCCTGGCTTTCAGGGAGCCATGGCGTCCGTAACTTTGCTGCCCCTGACCTGTTGCTTTGGGAAGCAGAGGAGTCCAGGGACATGACTGCACAGCCAGGCTGAGCGTGGGGCAGTGCTCAGGCCACTGAAAGAAAAGTGCACCTGCCCCAGCCCAGCTGGACCACAGCCATGAGGTGGTAAGCGGAGCAGCCCAGTGGCTCTTGGTCTCCACAGCAGTTTTTTGGGGGGGTCAGATAATAAACCCAACTGGGGCCAAGGCTGGAAGGCAGAACTCTGGCTCCTAGGAGGACTTGAATAGTGCCTATAATCCAAGATTATCCTCCCAGGTAAGCCGTAGAGTTTAAGTAAGTTTACTTATTTAAACTCCTAAGTTTATTAAGAGTTTATTTAATCTTGTCAAGATTTGAATTTTCCTTCACCAAGACATGGAGTTTTCTTAGGATCAAAAGAAAATGAGCGTCAGCCGGGCACAGTGGCTCACTCCCCATCATCCCAGCACTTTCCGGAGACCTGGGCTGGGCGTGGTGGCTCAATCCCCTGTTATCCCAGCACTTTCCAAAGACCTGGGCTGGGCGTGGTGGCTCACTCCCCTGTTATCCCAGCACTTTGCAAAGACCTGGACTGGGCGTGGTGGCTCAATCCCCTGTTATCCCAGCACTTTTGGAAAGCCAAAGTGGAGGGATTACTGAGCCCAGGAGTTCAATACCAGCGTGGGCAATATGGTGAGACCCTGTCTCTACAAAAAATAAAATAAAAAATTAGCCAGGCATGATGGCATGTTTGTGTAGTCCTAGCTACTCAGAGGAGGCTGGGGGCAGGAGGATTGTTTGAGCTGGAAAATTCAAGGTTGTGGTGAGCTGTAATCGCATCAGTGCACTACACTCCAGCCTGGGCAACAGAGTAAGACCTAGTCGCTAAGAAAAATGAAAATAAAAAATTAGCCAAGCGGGATGGCACATGCCTGTAGTCCCAACCTACTCGGGAGGCTCAGGAGGGAGGATCCCTTGAGCCCAACAGTTCAAGGCCACAGAGAGCTATGATAGCATGACTGTACTCCAGCCTTTTTTTAAAAAATTAAAACAAAGTTTTAATTCAGCCTAATTTAGTTCCTCAGAAAGCTATGAAATCATGTCTTCACATGCCTTCCAATTAGACCGTTTCTCATTTTTCCCTTAACAAATAAGTCCTTGTAGCTTTCACTGGGGACAGAACAATTATGAGGATATGATTTGCTCACGAAAGCACCCACATGCCAGTCAGAGAGTGGTGCGAGTCTATCTGCACGGAGCCCCAGAGGCGTGCGCCGTGGCCAAGGTTCGTGAGTGGGAAGGGACGAAGCTTTCTGAATGAATCCGGGAGCACCTGTACTCTCCTGGTGACACCAGTGACCCCTGGCCCTGGCATTGTTGGAATTCCATCTGAAATGGATGAAGGAAGAATGGGAGCCCATTGGAGAACTTGAATGAAGCTTTGTTACGCTGTTTTAAAATCCACGGGAATCGCACTGGAGAGGGGGCTTTCGTGAGTTGAAGCAATTGCTTGTTTATTACTGCATCACTAATGGTGACTGCCCCTCGCCCCTAATTCCTGCCACACGAGGAAGCCCTTGTTGTCTTGGTTTGCAACTTAGTAGCGTTTTCCTTCGGGCTTCATTCAGCTGATTGGGCTCAGTTCCCTATTTGGTTTAGAGTGAATTAGATTCCAAGAAATCAAGGTATGTCACATTTCCTTTAAAGAATAAGGACTTGCAAAGAGATCATCTTCCAAAGTCGTTTCAAACTCAAATATCTTCCCTTAAGCAACAATGTCTAATGGTGGTTGTAGCCCCACGCCGACTCATGCTTTATGATGTTTGTGAAACTTGGCTATGATTTAGTAAATAAAAAACAGTATGGTCATAATACTGGTAATTGGAACTTGAACTTAATTATATCACATAATACTTCTCAATTCATTCTCATATTGTGATTCTTCAAAGATAGCAGAATTTAGGAGGTCGATGGAGGCTGGGAAAAGTTCTGAAGGTGACCCGGGGGCATCTCGTCTTTCTCAAAGTGTCTTCCTACATTCATAACTTCCCTTCTGCCTCAATCCAGGGGAATTAACTAGCTGGACTGAGAAAGTCTGACGCTTTCTCAGTCATATTAAAGTTACATAAGTTTATGAAAGGCTAGCAGAAGAGGAAGTAAAGAAATTGCTCCATTTTTCTTGGTTAACATGGACCAGAATTAGAAGACGAGAAGAGAGGAAGACAGACTCCTGATGTGAACACTGGGCAGGCATGGAGCCCGGGCTGAGAAGGAGAGCCCTCAGCTCACGGGGTTGGGCCTGTGCAGACTCAGTGTTGGCATCCGTTCCCTTAACAAAGGGGAACCTGTAAAGGAGGAGCAAGGCTTGCTGGGAATTGGTGTTAAAACAAGAAGAAATTCTAAACAAGCTTTGAAGAAGACTAGATCAAACATGGCTTCAAAAATGTGTTGGTTTCAAATTCTGAGTGATTTTCAAGGAGGCCTAATATGCTTACATTAAAAATGAATTAAATCACATGGGATTCATCTGTTAAATACTGTTATTGGAATTTGCCAGTGGAATTTCAGTTTTAATAAAAAATCTTAAATGAAAGAAACTGTGAAAAAAAATCCTTCTTTACAAATACCATAAGGTGAGAATACAGTTTGTTCTTTTTCTGAGGTGGAGTCTCCCTCTGGAGCCCAGGCTGGAATGCAGTGGCAGGATCTCAGCTCATTGCAATCTCTGCCTCCCGGGTTCAAACAGTTCTCCTGCCTCAGCCTCCCAAGTAGCTGGGATTATAGGTGCCCGCCACTGCGCCCAGCTTATTTTTGTATTTTTTAGTAGAGATGGGGTTTCACCATATCGGTCATGGTTGGCCAGGCTGGTCTCGAACTCCTGATCTCAGGTGATCTACCTGCCACGGCCTCCCAAAGTGCTGAGAATACAGGCGTGAGCCACCACGCCCAGCCCAGTTAATATGGTTTTTTTAGTTTGTTCTTCCCGTTTATCTCTGTCTCGCTTCTCTCTTTTTTTCAAACTACTCACCCAGGCTGGAGTACAGTGGTGCAGTCATAACTCACTGCCACCTCAACCTCCTGGGCTCAAGGGATCCTCCCACCTCAGCCCCCTCAAGTTGCTGGGATTACAGACACACATCACCATGCCCAGCTAATTTTATTATTATTATTACTATTTGTAGAGATGGGGATGTCAGCATCTTGCCCAGGCTGGTCTCGAACTCCTAAGCTCAAATGATGCTTACACTGTGCCCACCTGAGGTTTCTTTCTTTAAAACATTATACCTTTAGGTGTTTCCAGTGTGTTTATAACTTAATTATCCAAAAGGTCTAGTGTAGCGTGTCTCAGTGTGTTGGTGGTGTTGGTGTTGTATTTGTTGAACTAACGGCACATCTTGTAGCATTTGCCAGTATCACAGAGTTAAGTTCTGCACACACGGAAGTTTTTTGAATATATATGTTGCCTGTGTACCTACTTTTCCTTTTTTTATTTACGTTAGACTTTATATTTGGCTTTTTTCCTTGTAGGGCATGCTGTTGAAGCGAAGTGGCAAATCGTTGAATAAAGAGTGGAAAAAGAAATATGTCACCCTGTGTGACAATGGCGTGCTGACCTATCATCCAAGTTTACATGTGAGTATAGCCCCCTCAGAGCAATTAACAGCTGCAGACCTCAACTAAACACTGTGGGGAAGGGGGACCTGCCAGCAGCCCAGCCTCTTGTCTCTGTTTGAAGTTAAAGTCCTATTTGGTCTCCTGCTCAACTGTGAGATAAATAACACTGTCCCTCACACTGCATTAGACTGTATGGCTTTCTCTCTCTTCCCCTCCCTACCAGTCAATCTGTGGCTTTCCAATTCTACAAAGAATTACAATAAAAGGCACAGATGAAGTAAAATTTTAGATGAGAGTAAAAAGACAGGTTCAAGAAGAAAAGAGAAAGGAGATAGGAGTGATCTATCTGAAAATTGAGAATGAAGGAAACAATTACATTTGAACCCAGGATTTAGCTTTGAACAGCTGTCAACAAAAATAAGAAACTGAATGCAGTTCATGACTCAGTTTTTATTGTCAGATAAGAACACATTCCAGTTGATAAGGCAAGAGAAACTTTTCTCTTTGTGTTAATAAAATTTGTTATATTGGTGGTTTATATAAGATAGATTTATAAACAAAATTAACTTTATTCTTGGGGAAGAAATGCAGACATTCTACCCTGGATAAAATTTAAAGTTGGGGTGTTAGTTATAGTTTCATAGCAACACATTCCATGACTCTTACTTAATGTAGAGAAGTGTGGAGATTAGAATATGTGGTGTATATCAGTCCTTCTATTACGTGGTCCCTAAGTATCTATGGGGGATTGATTCTGGGATTCCCCCTTGGATACCGCGGTCCGTGGTGCTGGAGTCCCTTATGTAAAATGGCATAGTGTTTGCATATAATCTAAGCACATCCTCCTGTAATCTTTTAAGTCATTTCTAGATCACTTATAATATGTAATAGAACATAAGTTCTCTGTAGATAGTTGCTGTACTGTTGTTTATTTGTGTGATTCTTCTCTGTTGTATTTGTTTTCTTTTTTTCTTTTCTTTTCTTTTCTTTTTTTTTTTTTTGAGACGGAGTTTCCCTCTTGTTACCCAGGCTGGATTGCAATGGCACAATTCTGGCTCACTGCAACCTCTGCCTCCCGGGTTCAAGCAATTCTCCTGCCTTGGCCTCCCGAGTAGCTGGGATTACAGGTGCCTGTCACCATGCCCTGCTAATTTTTTTGTATTTTTATTAGCGATGGAGTTGCACCAGGTTGGCCAGGCTGGTCTCGAACTCCTGACCTCGCAATCTGCCTGCCTCAGCCTCCCAAAATGCTGGGATTGCAGGCATCAGCCACCTCGCCCAGCCTTCTTTTGAATATTTTTAATTCACAGTTGGTTGAATCTGCACATTCAGAATCCACAGATACAAAGGGTGACTTTATATCCTGTGTCAGGCTACTAGTAGTTGTAGCAGTATTTTTTATGTTTTTTGGTAGAGATAGGGTCTCCCTGTTTTGCCCAGGCTAGTTTTGAACTCCTGGCCTCAAGTAATCTGCATAACCTCACCTTCCCAATGTGCTAGGATTACAGGCATGAGCCACCACACCCAGCCAAGCTAAAAATTTTTACAAATTTGAGGTGTTGTGTAAAATGGCACAGTTATTGACAAGAAGTTAGAAACAGCATATTGAAGAAAATTAATACCGTTCCCAAAATCCCACCTTGGGAACATGACTTACCATTTTAGGGTCCATACTCCCAGCTGCTTCTGTGTATTTGTGCTTCTCCCTCCCCCAAGCACGTGGTGACTGTGCACACACTGCCCACAGCCTGCCTTCCTCACCAGTGATAGATATTTTCATGTACACCGCCATTTTTAAAGACTATATAATACTCCATTGTGTGGACATGCCTTCATTTCTCCCGTGATATCTCAAAAATGAACCTTGGCAAATAAATTTACTTTCAGTTTTGTCACTATCATAAAGAACTCCAATCAGTGTCTCTCCGTTTCTCTCTGTGTGCCCTCGTCCATTTGCCTAGGATAAATTCCTAGCAGTAGGCTTCCTGAGTTGAAGAGTTGCGTGTGCTTTCATGGTTTTTGGTGTCTGTTGTCAAATTCGCAGAAAGGTTGATGAGTTTATTTCATCTGGCAGTATTTAAGAGGGCTTTTTCTCTGCACTCTTAAGAACATTTACCTTCGGAAAGAAGAGCTCTTCCTAATAGAATCGGTAACGTGGTAACCTTGACGTTGCATTCTCTTGCTGGCCTGAGTTGCCCTTGTCTCCTCCTTGTCTTTTAGAAGCTACACCTTTCAGAACCACGCAGCAAAGCAGGTGTTCCATCGACGTCTCTGACTTGTTTCTGCTGTTGCTGAGAGCACCTCCCATGCATTACTCTTCAGTGGGGTTCGAGATGTAGATACGGATAGATTCTTATGTGTTCTTTATTGTAGTAAGGAAATCCCCTTGTGCTCGCTGTACTGCGAGTGCAGTTTTGGAATATAGTCAGATTGGTTCTCCAGGTGGCCTTCAAATGGGAGAGGTGTGATACCAGTTCCGTGAGGCCCACCTGTGATTGGGTTAGCATCTCTCCACGACTGCTCCATCCAGGTCTCCAGTTCTCCAGCCCCCTCCACACCCAGCTTCCATCCACGAGAACCCGGGTCTTCCCTGGCTTCTCTCTGCAAAGTTGCTCCATCAGCAGGGGGGCCCGCCTCGTTGCTGGCTTAGCTCCTCCTGAGACCCCGTAAGACAGCAGAGCGTTGCTTTACATCGTTTAGAGAAGTGCAGTCAAAATACCATTCTTGATAAGACTCATTGACCAGTTAAAAGTGAGAGCTGATGGACGGTACGTTTCCAGTCAACATATGCTCACCTGCTGAGCCCAGGCTCTGTCAAAGGGATGTTTGCTGCTTCTTGCCAAGGGGCGGATATGATAACAACAGTATGTATCAGAAGGTTCCCTTAGGAGACCTAAAGCCTGCTTGCTTTTCATCCAGCCTCTTGAGTATATGATCACAACCAATTTTTCAAAAATTCTCCTATCCACAGGCTTTTTCTTGTGATGTCCCTCAGTGTTTGCTAATTCCATCCTTTCTCCTTCATTCACAAATATGCATGAATATTATTGGAGTATAGAAGAGGGGCGCAGTGGGGCTTTGCTGTATAATTGTATAGCAAGCAAGAGCCAATGTCCTTTTCAAATGCAATCCTGTTAATGCCAGTCTCCTTGTAACTGAAATTTTTGATGCAGGTACCTAGTTCCCTAAGGGAGGGGCTTAATCCAGGAATGGATTTGATATTACTAGAACCTGGAGAGATGGCATGACCTTCCATGTAATCCTTCCTTGGTTTCATTTTCACAGCCAAGCATTGGATAAAAGCGTGGAGAGGCAGTGAGTTCCTGGTGTATTCTCTGGCAGGTGCATACAGCGAGTTCGTTCTGTTTTGAGTTGTTAGGGGAAGTGCTGAAGCATACCAGCTGAGTTTATCTGGTGGTCTTGGTTCACAATGGGAAGAGGCATTCGGGGAGACACCCATGAGCCGAATCCAGACTTTCCTTAATAAGAAACTTGGGAATGTGCAGATGTGTTGCTAGTTCAGGTCCTAAAATTCTATACTGTGAAAGTGGCCCAGTCATCTCAGTCTAGAACATTTCAAAAGGTCGTAGAACCAGATGATCTCAGTTGAACACAGATGACACTGTGACACCCACATCCTTGGTTATCTCCAGGATGTATTACAGCAGAAGGACCGCTGAGAGTCACTGGCCACATGCAGCGGTGGCGTAAGTGGTCAGGTGTTGGGAAAGCTGCCAAGATTGGTGGTGTTTGGGTTCCAGAGCCGTCACTGTTGGTCCTAACTCTATTACCACACTGTGAAGTGGGGCCTCTCCCTGGTAACACGCTGTTGTTTGAACGTGGGAACCAGCTTTCTTTTCTGTCCTCTGGGATTCAGGCCCATGTCCAGCCTCTGTAGCCCTATATCAAGTCATTAAAAGTAGATGTTAACCTGTCATTGGACCAGAATAACTCCCTCTTTTATACCAGAGGAAAATGTTATCTGGTTTTTGAGGACACTGTTCTCATCCACCTTTTCTCTCAAAGGCATATGGGGCCCAGGTTCTGCAGGAGCTCCCGGAGCAGGGCCCTGCATTGATGTCCTATAGCATAGCCTGTGCCCGTTCCTTTCCACGGAGCCCAGGAAAAAAACCCGGCCAAACCCTCAGGTATTTTTAGAGTTTTCTACAAAGACGTTAGCGTGTGTCAGTAGTGAGGTTGCTGTACTGGCTCCTGGTGTATACCTCTAAAGAAGCCTGGGTAATTAGTGGACCAGAAAGGAAACCAGCATGCTTTTTGGGGGGCTGGATTCTCATCAGCTGGTACTTCTGTTGTGGGATGGCGGTGGGGACTTGAGACGGCCAGGCTTGCGGTTGTGTTTAACGTGGAAGGTTCAGACAGGGATTCAGCACTTGCACATGGCTGTGAGACCCTGTTCCTTCCAGCATAGACATTTATTTTCTGTCCACGTGTGTACTGCTCACAATCCCTGTGAGGCTGGACCCTGCTGCCACGAGCAGCCTTCCTCCATTTCCTTATCATGTGAAATTCAGGGAGCTGGGGAGAGGGTCTTCCACACCAGGAACATCGGAGCAAGCGTAAACAACTGGGGCCGGGTGCAGTGGCTCACACCTGTAATCCCAGCACTTTGGGAGGCCAAGGTGGGCAGATCACCTAAGGTTAGGAGTTCAAGACCAGCCTCGCCAACCTGGTGAAACCCTGTCTCTATTAAAAATAGAAAAATTGGCTGGGCGCGGTAGCTCACACCTATAATCCTCGCACTTTGGGAGGCTGAGGCGGGCAGATCACAAGATCAAGAGATTGAGACTATCCTGGCCAACATGGTGAAATCCTGTCTCTACTAAAAACACAAAAATTAGCTGGGCATGATGGCACACACCTGTAGTCCCAGCTACTTGGGAGGATGAGGCGGGTAGATCATGAGGTCGAGAGATTGAGACCATCCTGGCCAACAAGGTGAAACCTCATCTCCACTAAAAACACAAAAATTAGCTGGGTGTGATGGCTCACATCTGTAATCCCGGCCACTTGGGAGGCTAAGGCAGGAAAATTGCTTGAACCTGGTAGGCGGAGGTTGTGGTGAGCCGAGATCGCGCCACTGCACCCAGCCTGGTAACAGAGCGAGACTCCGTCTCAAAAAAATAAATAAAGAGTAAACAACTGAGTCAAGTTTAAACAGAATAGGCCAAAGAGGTCATGGGTAGGGGGCGGGGAGGAAATCGTTCAAGAGGGTCTCAGTATTGTTTGTTCTTTAGGATCAAACCCAGAAGGTGGAATTACCACCTGTGTCCTTCTCCCTCTGTGACACAGGGATTTTCAGGTGTAGCGGCCGATGTCAGAGGACTGCTTGTGTGGGGTAGGAGGGTCTGGAAGGCTCCACCCCCTCCCTAGGGCCGTTCAACACAGCTCCTGCATTAGTCAACCAAATGATATTCCCAGGGGAGCTCCCTAAGCAGTCCTCCCCAGACAAGACAGGCAAGCAAGGGCCGAGAGTTGATAGACCAGCCTGGGAAACATGGAGAGACTCCATCTTTACAGCAAAGAAAAAAATGAGCCAGGCGTGGTGGAGCACACTGTGGTCCCAGCTACTCAGGAGGCTGAGCAGGAGGATCACCTGAGCCTGGAGGTCAGGGCTTCCGTGAGCTGTGATCGTGCCACTGCACTCCAGCCTGGGCGACAGAGCAAGACCCTGTCTTAAAGAGTTGATAGAGGCAGGTACAGCATTTGTCACTGTTGGGTGGAGTGGCCACCTGCTGTCCCCACCTTCCCTGTGTCCTCCTCCTCTCCTGCAGGCTCCGGGGCAGTGCCAGCATTCTACATTTGCTTGGGAAAGAGGCCCCAGCAGTGGGGAGCTCTGGCTTTCACCTCCTTCGGGCACTGTGGGAGCAGGAGACTGACCATTTCTTCACCTTGCGAAAAATTCTTGGAGAGTGTTTTTAAATGTCTTCATTAGATACCCTTAGAAAAAAGATCTCCCAGAAGAGGTCAGTTTGATTCCTGAGGGATAAGAACATGGTTAGCTTATTGCACAAGTGTCCATGGACGTGTTTGTTTGAAAGATCACCTTTGGACACAAATTTCAAGTATCAGTCCCAGACAGATATTTTCCACACATTGGTGTTTTGGAAATAAACCCAGCTCTTTGCAAAACAAACAGTCGGTCTGTGGCCATGCTGTGCATGGAGCTCGTGGAATCCTAGCAGGATGACCTGCTCTCTGAAACTGTGGCTTCAGAACAAAGCAGCCAGTTATGAAATTGGGGGCCTCTGGCATTTCAGGACACCATGGGGCTGGTGTGAGGCTGAAAAGGTGGCTAGAATGGGTCGGCTGCCTGGGAACCTCACGAATGCTGATCCCAGGGACTGACTGTCTCCCTCACAACTCAGGCAGCTTTCTATGTGCAGTAATCATGATGTGGGACCTCAGCTGGGCGGTGGCCCCGGGATGCCACTTTCCTTCCCACTTAACTGCTTTGGATTTCTCTTTCCTTTCTCGTCATTCCCCAGAAGTATCTTTTTTTTTTTTTTTTTTTTACCCTGAGCCCCAAGCTCAGTCCTTACAGATTGTTTAGGAGAACAGCAATCTTTGGTTCCTTTGACACACAGCTCAGCCTCACTCTGTTCTTTATTTAGGGCATAAGCTAAATCTACATATCCTTCCTACACCACAGATGGAAGATGTGGAGGGAAACCTTTTTCCCCAGGTCTGTTTCCTGTTTTTGAAAACCTTAAACCTTTTTCTAAGGAGAGACCTCGGTTGCTAAGCAGTGGAATAGAATCGCTGATGGAGTAACCAGATCATAGGATGTGATGATTTCCCTGGAAATCAGAGGGGAAAATAAGCAAAACATTGAGCAACTCAGACTAAGACAGCTCCCTGAAGGTTTCTGCCAGTGATACCTCCAGGCCCCAGATCTGCTCAGCTTGGG
Organism: Aotus nancymaae; assembly: GCF_030222135.1. Taxonomy (NCBI): domain Eukaryota; kingdom Metazoa; phylum Chordata; class Mammalia; order Primates; family Aotidae; genus Aotus; species Aotus nancymaae. Next base: position 1,180,371 of record NW_026988444.1, read on the forward strand.
TTCTGTGAAGTCTTGACCCAACCGTCACCCACAGCCACGTCTCCCAGCCTCCTTTAGCTCTTCCCCAAAGGCTTAGGAGGTGTTAGCATTGGCTGCCCCAGGATGATGGGGTCCCTGCACCTGCATGCTTTGTAGGTAGAGGAGGAGGTGTGGCCACAGGAGGAAGTGATGGTAGATTTCCACTGTTGTTATTCCCTTTTTTAAGAATTTTTGAGACAGAGTCTTGCTCTGCCCCCCAGACTGGAGTGCAGTGGCACAATCTCTGCTCACGCAACCTCTGGGTTCAAGTGATTCTCCTGCCTCAGCCTCCCAAGTAGCTGGGATTACAGGCACATACCACCACTCATGGCTAATTTTTGTTTTAGTAGAGATGGGGTTTCACCATGTTACCCAGGCTGGTTACAAACTCCTGACCTCAAGTGATCCGCCCACTTCAGCCTCCCAAAGTGCTCAGGCGTGAGCCACCGTGCCCGGCTGTGGTTATTCCTAAAGAACAGTGGTGGGGCAGGATAACAAGGCCTGAGTGGGGAGGGGCGAATGAACCTACAGCGTCCACATCATCCCTTCCCTCACAGAGTATGTTCAGCCCCTAGTTTACAGCAGGCCGGGGCTGCGCAGCCTGTCCAGGAGCTGGAGCGAGCCTGTGCCGCTTTCAGAGCACACAGAGGCGCCCTGCTGCACACTCTCAGGCCACACTTGTTCTCATTGGTGCGTTTGGAGGTAGACATTGTGAAACTGGCTAGAAGGCTTCTGTTTTAGAAATATGGAGAACGGGTTCTTTCACTGGGCGGGAAGTTTGATGTCACTGTCTTCTGGGTCACTTCGGACTCTGAAGAGTGTGTGCTTTGAAATTTTCTCCGAAAACTCTTAGCAAACGAAAGCTAATGGAGTTAGTTGGGTCTCTAAGGAAGACGCTGTCCTGAAGTTGAAGCTACTGGGTGTGACACTAAAACTAAGGTTCAAAAAAAAAACTTCAGTTAATTCATCTTTCTTTCTCAAGATGCGATTATCAAATGAAACCTACAGCTCAGTTTAGGTAACAGACAGAAAGCTCCACCAAATAACGAAACTGCTTCAGTGGAGTCACCAGCTGCCCTGGTTTTATGCAGGACTCAGGGGTTCCGGGGAACAGAACTTTCATAGCTGAAATCAGGGAAGTCCCAGGCAATCTGGGACCTGGTCACACTTGCTCCAGGACTGACCATCCTAACTGCTCCTTTATCTCCACTTGGCCCTTTGCAGGATAACCCCAAACATTTAAATAAGACTGAAATGATAAAAGCAAGCACATCGACTTGTGCTGCTGCTCCATGGTCTGCTTTTTTTTTTTTTTTTTTTTTTTTGAGACAGAGTTTTGCTCTTGTTGCCCAGGCTGGAGTGCAATGGCGTGATCTCGCCTCACCGCAACCTCCGCCTCCCAGGTTCAAGCGATTCTCCTGCCTCAGCCTCCCAACTAGCTGGGATTAAAGGCTCCCACTACCACGCTCAGCTAATTTTTGTATTTTTAGTAGAGACAGGGTTTCACCATGTTGGCCAGGCTGGTCTCGAACTCCTGACCTCAGGTGATCCACCCACCTCAGCCTCCCAAAGTGCTGGGATTACAGGCATGAGCCATTGTGCCTGACCTACATTTTCGTGTCTTTGAAAAATTGTTTGTCTCCAAGACCTTTAAAAAGCCTTAACTGCTTAACTTTCTGGGAGGAAATATATATGAGTGTCTCGTGGTTTTCAGACACTTTGCTGGATCACAGTTGAGGTGGATCGAGGGCAGCCTGTTCTGAGACCCTTAGAGTCCCTTTCTCTGGCCTTGAATGTGAGCCTTAGGGAGCACCTTGATAGAAAAATGGAGACATAATGAGAAAGAACCTGGACCTCAGGGCTGCACAGTTCAGCGTGGCACCTATTCATCTTCCATGTCGAGAGCATGGCCGGCAAGTGCGTGGCTGAAATTCCTGCTGACAAAGATGTGTGCAGGGGGGTTCCTAAGTGGTCCTGGAAGGATGAGCTTGATGTCCTCACGGTCAAGCCAAGGACTTTACGGTGCCCCTGTCCAGGAAAGCTTACCTGCGTTCCAGTCCTGGCGCTCTGGGCATCCTCAGGAGGACGTTTGGCAGCTGCGAAACTCCTCTCTCCGGGCTACGCCTGGCTGACGTGTGTGTGAACTGCTCAGACGTCTAAAAAATTTTCTTTTTAGATTCCTTTCCATTCTGCATGTGCCCAGATTGAAACAGCTGTGGCTCTGTCGTTTCTCCCTGACCTGCAACACTGGACTTTTCCTTCTTAAATTTTCTTCCTTTAAAGTTGTTAAAGAGCTTTTTTTCTTTTCATTACTAGGCAGGTAAATTTCTAACCAAGTGGCTTAGACTGTCCTGCAACACACAAAGCCTTTGATTCTGCATGTCGTCAAAGTTTGCTTTTGTTCTTTCAAAGTCGGGCAGCCAAACCTGGACTCTCTAAAATTATCATCAGAATGCAGATTTCAGAAAGTTTCTAGTTTCAAAATCAGACAGAAGATCCACTTCTTTACTGATGGAAAGACAACAAAAAGATCTGTGATGATTCCTGAGTAGGTATTTTCCTCAAAAGAAATGATTTAAGGAAAAAAAAAAGATACCTATCCTATGAGAAGAGCGGCTCGTGGCTGTGCTCAGTGCTCGTAATTGCCTTTGTAAATACACAAAACCCTCACGTCGGACTGCAACGTTTTACTTGAGGATTGAGGACGCACTCAGAATCTATGATCCGTCTCTTCGCCCACCTTCACGTGTCTGCTGGGGTAGACCTCAAACTTCCCGAGGTGGTGAATGTTCATTTACACTTTTCACTGGTTTCCCCAGAACATTGAAACTGCCGGAATAACTCTTGTGCAGGCTGCCGGGCTGACCAGTGCAGAGCCCAGATTTTCACAGGTGAAGCTGGAATGACTGAAAAGGCAGGCCTCCCTTTCTTCCTGAGAAAAGCATAGTCAGACATGTCAAGTCTGTGGCACGCTGCTGCAGAAGGCGTGATTCATCTTAAGATCAAAATTTATTTCATCTTGCTTTCTTGGTTGTAAGCCAAGGTGCCTGGAGCTGTCCTTTGGCTTTTCATGTGCTGTGTCTGTGGTGCAGGTGTGCCACGTCCATCATGAAGGTGCACCATGTCCATCATAAGGGTGTGCCGTGTCTGTGGTGCGGGTGCGCCGTGTCTGTGGCACACGTGTGCCTTGTGTGGTGCGGGTGTGCCACGTCCATCATAAAGGTGCACCATGTCCATCGTAAGGGTGTGCTGTGTCCGTGGTGCGGGTGCGCCGTGTCTGTGGCACACGTGTGCCTTGTGTGGTGCGGGTGTGCCACGTCCATCATAAAGGTGCACCATGTCCATCGTAAGGGTGTGCTGTGTCCGTGGTGTGGGTGCGCCGTGTCTGGCACACGTGTGCCTTGTGTGGTGCGGGTGTGCCATGTCCATCGTGCAGATGTGCCTTCATGGCCCTCCCTGATTCCCGGGCCCCATCTAGTGTAGTCATTGCCTCTGGTGAGAACGTTCTTTTCTGCCCCATCTAGTGTATGTCATTGAGGAGGAGAGCCGTGTTCCCCACTGTCTGCCCAGGGGCTGTCATGTGAGTGACATGTAGGTATTGCTCAGTATGTACCGGTCACAGTGGCTTGAGCACTGCCACACTGAAGCTTCAAATCATGTGACTCCTTCAGCATCTTTGCTCCTGAACTGCCTGGACTCCAAACCTAACACTGACAATCCTGGCCCTGCTTTACAGATTTTGTTGTGATTGGGACTAACAATACTGTGTCATACAGCATGACCTTTCTAAGCTGACGTAGGGTTGGGGGGAGAACAGACACACGCGTGCGCGCGCGCACACACACACACACACACTCTCTCACGACATTATTACAAATGCTGCAAAATCTAAAAACATTACTGGAATCTAAAAAACAATCCATTTAGAGGTATATGAGGAGATTACACAGATACTAAAGAACAAAGATTGGGAACTCTATGGCAGCCAACCAACATTGCTGTTCTAGCCTGAGCTGCCTGTTTTAGGCAAATGGTAGTGGTTTCGTAACAGTATGAACTGCAATGGGTATTTCTCCAAGTCTCGAAGACTGGCAGGAGTCATCTCCGGGGAAGCAAGGAGAATCCCCGGTTGGCTGGCTGTTCTTCGGACTGAAGAGATAATCCCTGTATAACAAAGCTTACGCTCACATCCTTGAGTCTGTCAGTGTTCTTCGCTTCCCTCTGAACACCCACATTCCGGTTTTCCGCATGCATTGCTTTCACAGGAACACCTGGCTCTTCAAGCCAGTGGTGTGAATGTCACCTCAAGACCCTTGATGTGTAGATACTGCCTGCTTCAAGTCATACTGCAGCTCTGCCTCTTTCCAAGATAGGATTTCAGGCAGCTTCCAACAGACGATTGATGCGAAAATATATTGTGAACACTTGCACAGGACCATACATACATCACACACACAGACACACACACACGGCTATGGGCACAACTTCATTTCAACTTGTTTTTTATAGCGCATGGAGTAAAGGTGTTGGATCTTTGTGGCTTGCACCTCTGAATTACCTCCTTCCATCTCAAGATTTCTTCCCTCCTTGATTTCTAAGGTGTGAGTCAGCTCCTCTCTCAGCTGATCCTTCTGATGTGCAGGTCAAAGGAACACTGAGCTGGGAATCAGTTACAGTTTCTGGTCCTGCCATTGCCCCACCCACCTTCATGTTGGTTCCAACGTGGCTTTGTGGAGTCCTGGGACTCAGGCACAGTGTGAGGATCACTGAGCCTCTTAAAGTCTGTTATACTGTGATTGCTTTGCTAGCTCTTCCTCCTCAACTCACAGCCTCGGCCTCCGTTTTCTGTTCCTCCCGGGAATTCATCCAGAATGACGCCAGAGGTCACACGGAGATGATCTTGGAGACTATGGTCCCCTGAGAGTGCAGACCTGCATTTTTGCTCAGTTCAACTAGCGCAGTGCCCTGCCCATAAAGCTTTCCAAAACTTGTTGGCTGAAATGAAGAATAGCGATTACTCCTAAGCTGCTTTTAACTTTCACCCTGTCGTTCTAATCATATTTTTCTTTATTTCACTCCTTTTAGTTCTTTTATGTACTTCGATGATGGAGAAGATCACCCGTCCCCTTGGATGATGTCCTTGCCCCTGCTGTTACCCCGCCCTCCTCAGACTCGCCTCTCTCCCACTTCCTGCTCTGTTGCCGTCTTTGTTTTCTTTTAGCTTCGCACTTGCCATGTGCTCTGGCCTCCAGTCTTCACAAACGCAGTTGCCTCCACTGAGAATGTTGTTTTCTGCCCCATCTCTTTGTCTCACTAACTAACTCCTCTTTCCAATCCCAGCTTAAATGCAACTTCTCTTGGGAGTTTCCCCTGACTCCGACTATTTGGGCACCCCTGCTGTGTGTGCTCTCACATTACTCTGTAGGGCCATCTCTCAGACTCTCCCACAAGACTGGAAGCTCCTTGAGGCAAAGATGTGGATGTCACCAATATATCTGTAGTGTCTGGAACACTGGCTTGTTGGATGGGTGGCTGGGTGGGTTGAATGGGTGGGTGTATGGATGGATGGAAATACAGTTAGCCCGTATGGTTAACCTTTCCTTAAATCTGTAGGGTTAGAGTTCCTGCAACCTTGTGGAAGGAATCCACCATACACGCTTTTAGGAAGCAGAAATTCGTCTTAGCCATATCCTAGCTCCATTTGCTGCAACTTAAAGACGGATCTCGATGGTGGGAGGAGAAAAGCTTGAGGATTTTGTTTGTTGTTTGTTTTTTCATTTTAATTATAAAATACATGCAACATTTGCCGTCTTAACCATTTCAAGTGTGCAGTTGAATAGTATCATGTGTGTTCACGTTGTTGGGGAATCAACCTCCAGAACTTTTTCATCTTGCAAAACAAACTCTGTACCCATAACACGAAGTCCCCATCCCTCTTCCCCTCAGCCCTGGCCACCAACATTCCAGTTTCTGTCTGTACGAATCTTTCTTCTCTAGGAACCGCATATAAATGAAGTCATAACGCTATTTGTCTTTTTATGACAGGTTTGTTGCATTTAGCATTGTGTCCTCAGTTCTTCCAGTTGTAGTACTGGTCAGAATTTCCTTCCTGTTTGAGGCCGAGTAATATTCTGTCGTACGTACTCACCACGTTTTTTCTGTCCGTGGTTGGCTGCTTGCGTTGCTTTGAACTCTCGGTCATTGCGAATGATGCTGCTAGGAATGCAAGCATGCAGATAACTCTTCAGAGCGTGGGTTTTAAGTGTGAGAACTGCAACGTGGGAAACTACAGGGTGTGGTGAATGTTAAACCTGCCCAACCTTACCAGCACTCTGGTAGTGGGACGTTTGCTGGGCCCGGTTCTGAACGCAGGGTACTGTGCAGGCTTCATAACCTGCAGAGTAGTCTGGAAGCCATGTGATAAGAAAACCACCCAGCAACAATGTAGTCACATGGGCCCTCCTGGAGTTTGCCAAGTACCTGGGTGACCTGGGAAGGAACTTCGTCATTCCTGTGACCTGTCTGAAAGAGTATGATCGGTTGTTTCTCCCATACATCAACAGTTCCAAAGCCAAGGAATTAGACTGCCGTAAAAGTAGAAATATTTTCAGGACTTACTGACAACTTTTGTTGGAAAAGGAGCCTACTAAAGAACTCGCTGCTGTTACACAAACACAAAAAGGATTCCTCATCAAAGTCTGTTGCTGTCTAAGAAGTTCCTTCTTTATTTTACATACCCCAGGGTTGGGAAGTGTTTCAGATTTAAAACTATAATGGCCAAAAGGTGTCCTCATGACATTTCACTGTTGATGTTGTTGACACATAGTGAATGGAAGTAAGGTGAGACTAGACAGAATAAAGTCCTTATATTTCTTTTCTTGTTTTTGGGTTGGTTTGTTTTGTTTTTCTAAGACAAAGTCTTGCTCTGTTGCCCAGGCTGCAGTGCACTGGCGTGATCTCAGCTCGCTGCAACTTCCACCTCCAAGGTTCAAGCAATTCCACCATGCCCAGCTACTTTTTACATTTTTGGTAGGAACAGGGTTTCGCCACGTTGGCCAGGCTGGTCTTGAGTTCCTGACATCAACTGATCCAGCCACCTCAGCCTCCCAGAGTGCTGGGATTACAGGTGTGAACCACCACACCTGACCAAGTCCTCATGTTTCTATAAAAATTAAACCACCAAATAGCCTAGATCCTACCTAACCTATTTTCTACATTGAAAAATCCTGCCTTCTTGCATTTCTAGATAAATGATAAAATAGAGCCTATGTGTGTTTCTATAAATAGCAGATTTAACAGTGTGGCTTGAGGGTTTGAGCCTCTGAGCTTCCAGTGGTCTCCAAGGGACATGGTCCTATCAGTACGCAGCGTGATATTTCAAGTCGTCTCTGGCCATCCTTTGTACCCAACTGATAGCATTTTGTTTTCCATTTTTGGCCTTTTAGCGTTACTCATTGAGGCCAAAAATGCTTGCAAAAGGTAAATAAATCACATTCCTCTGGTTTCCTCAGCGACCAGCCGAGGACTCTGGGAGAGGATGACTGGGGGGCGTCTTGAGGAATGTTCTTTTACTTCTGCTAAGAAATTGAATTTCATTATTATATTTTATAAATATTTTCTTCTGTGGATCATAACCTGATTGAGGGCTTGTTGCCCAGGTCTTGCAAGGTAGGGAGGGGCGGGGCTGGAGGGGCCTGGGTTTCTTCTCAGGTGTGCCTGTGGCCCCAAATGGAAACCAATCAAGGTGCGATTTATGTTCATTAAGCGCTTGTCAAAACTGAAAAATTTTCTAATCAACAGCAATCTAGCTGCAGCCCCCTCGATGGCTGGGAGGGCCGCCTCTGCCGCGTCGGCTGTTTGCCTGTTACAACTCTAGGCTAAAAATCCGCTGATGATTACATTAGGCTAAGCTGCGAAGTAAATGAACCATGTCTTATTTAGGTGCCACTAGCTTCAGAGTAGTCCTGCCCCGCAGGGCACTTGATAGCGTTTTATGGCTTTAAAATTAGTGTAGCTTCCCATTTGCTGCAGGGTGCTACATGTTATGCCTTTGAACTCAATAAGCAAAGGGAACGGGGCCTTTTGTTTTTCCCCTTCTTTTTATCCCCCTTGCATTTTAGCAATTTTGTTTTGCATCTTTTCCAGACGGCATTTTGCAATAAAAATGTCTGACTACCACGTACATGCCTCCCCTACTTAAAAAAAAAAAAAAGATGAGGGAAGAGAAAGAAGAAAAAGTAGACAACGTCATGCGTTTGCAGTGGACGAGCCTTTTTGTGTTTTCTCCCCGCTGTGCTGCAAAGTGAAAAATGGCTTTGCAGGTCAGCCCTAATGACTTACCATGTCAGAATCGCTACCTCAAGTGGGAACAACACCTTTAGCTCCAGAAATTGCCACATGAAGTCAGAGGGAAAATATTTCAGCATTTTTATTGGACAAGAGGCGTAAGAGCTAACATTTATTGAGGGCCTTGGTGCTCCGTTAAGCGCTTCGGTATTATCTCAGCTAATCCTCACAACAATATCACAAAACAGGAGCTGTTTCTAAAGATGTGGACGTGGGGACCTTGAATGATGGAATAGCATGCCCCCAGGTGCAACTCAGAAGAGAATGGAGGCTCTCTGATTTTGAGGCTCATTCACTCACCAAGAGAAAGCCACGTTTTGTCTTCTGAAGACTTCTTTAGGAAATCAGAAAAGTATGGTTATCAGTGAATTATCTGATCCATTTGAATGGAATCTAATACAAGGTGCTGTGAACTACCTTAGCAGGCATTATGTTTAAGAAAACAGTAATTCCTGTAAAAGCAGTGCATGGGAAGAATACATATAGGAGACTTCTAAACAGGCCTAGGTGAAAAGTTTAAAAATTAGAAGTACTTACCATTTGTCATGGGCAAAAAGGGATTTTCTCCATGTTATCTTAGGTCTAATGACAGAAGATACGATGTAGTAATGGTTATTCAACTCAGAGGAGCTGAACTCAGAGGACAGATGTGTGTGCTCTGATATCTTAAAACTCTACTGTTTGGCTGGGCGTGGTGGCTCACGCCTGTAATCTCAGCACTGTGAGAGGCCCAGGCGGGCAGATCACTTGCAGTCAGGCGTTTGAGACCAGCCTGGTCAACGTGGTGAAACCCTGTCTCTACTAAAAATACAAAAATTAGCTGGGCGTGGTGGTACGCGCCTGTAATCCCAGCTACTTGGGAGGCAGAGACAGGAGAATCACTTGAACCTAGGAGGTGGAGGTTGCAGTGAGCCGATACCGTGCCGTTGTACTCCAGCCTGGGCAGCAAGCAAAACTTTGTCTAAACAAACAACCAAACAAAACTCTACTGTGTGTTTTAGTGCTGCATATGTTAGCAGATTCATCCAAAGAAGTCTGAAGTTTTAAAGAGACCCAGACAGGTAATATCACCACGGTGAACATTTTCATATAACTCAAAATTTCTAGGATCTAATTATTGATCCGGTTGTTTCAAGTCGTACTCAAATATTAAAATACTAGGACAGCAAAGGAATGGTGCTGGCTCCTTGAAGTCTGTTATAGTGGGAGGTCTACAGCGACTGTGAAGAGACAGGCAGCTGTTTTCATATCTGAGGCATCCATTGTGCAGGCTAGGTTTGAGCATGCATGGCTTACAACCGGGTAATACTTGATTTAACCTAGAATGAGAAAAATCTTTCTTCCAGTGTAAACCTCAATGTAGTAGGTCAGTCAAGACGGATACAATCAAGAAGCAAAAGGTGTATTCGTAATTCGATGTGGAATTTTCTGCTTTTTGACTTCTATTGGAATGACTTATGCCTTTGGACTGGTAGACTTGAGCCATGCATGCTGGATGCTGGCCTCTACAGCACATGGACCAGAGAGGTTTGCTTTTGCCATCAGCAGAGAGACTCTCCATTGTACATGGAGCTGCCACCACTGGTCCCCAACAAGGCCTCACCAGCCTCCTCTCTCACCATGTGTCATGTAATGACCCAGACCCAATAAAGCATTTACTAAGTGAAGAATATTCCACACCTACCCTTGCTTACCTCCATGATGGAGTGGTAGATTGATTTCATCTTGATAGTCCAGGTCCGTCACTCCAGCCAACACCGTAACTTCCTTCTTAGCCTGTTGACTTTGAGGTAGGAGGAGCCCAAGGTGGCCAAGTGACAGTCTTCCAGTTTAATGGAATCACTGTTGTGTCTCTTGGTGGCAGCATTCCTCCCTCTGGAACTAAGACCCCCCAGGCCAGCAGAACATAATGTTGCGGGAACTGAGGCAAAAATTTTGCTAGTGGGTCACTAGGGGTGATGGCGAGTGGTACCACTTCCGTTTCTGCCCCTCGATTCCTAGACCTGTGAATCCTGGTGATGGGAGAAACAGTACCATGTGTTGGATGCTGATTCAGAGCATGCATGGCCTTCTGGAGAACTTTGCCCCAGCCCTGCAAAGTATTGTCACCTAGTTGGTGTTGTAATTGTGACTTCAAAAGGCCGTTTCACGTTTCTGTCAACCCAGCTGCTTCAGGATGATGGGGAACGTGGTAAGACCAGTGAATTCCATAAGCCTGAGCCATTTGCCTCTGTCAGTGCTAGACATCTGATCGGCCAGGTGCCTGCTTCCTGCCGTGGCTACTGGTCACTCTCATGCACTTACAAGCATGGTCAGGTAGGCTTTAGGAAGGCAGTTCTGGAAGTGAAACCCTGGATTGCTGTTGGCTATCTTGGGAAACAAAATTATTTCTGGTGGGATTTGTCCCCTTTGAAGCTGCCTCCTACCTTGCTATTGTGACTGTGATCCTTTGGAGAGAAGAGAAATTGTCTTCTTTGAGTTCTGTGATCTGAAGGGATGTGCCAGAAGATTTTCCATAGTTCTACAATATTCTCACTGTATTTTTAAGAGCATGACTTTGGTCTGCACCTGTCACTATGTACAAGGCTATTGTTTATTATTCATAAATGTTGGACTTGAACATTTGCTTGATCTTTTTGAATGGGTGGTCCTATATATGTCTTTAGAGATTAGTTTCCTTTGAAGATAATATTAAATGGAGTTAGCATTTAATATTAAAGAGAAGAGCAGTGAACTTTACAATGGCTTCTCTTTCGTACCTTTTTTTTTTTCTTTTTTGAGCGGCTCTTTAAAAATAGAACTTAATAATTGCTGCTTCCTTTTGACCCTGGATATTCATGAAGTGCAGTGAAAATAGGGAATAATGAGTCGTTCTCTTTCTCCAGGAGAAGGAGGAACAAACACATGTGAAAACATGTACGATATCGTCTTCCCAAGGTCCAATTCCTTTGCTCCTCCACCAGTTGTGTACATAGAAGCAGATACAGGGAGCCAGTTGGTTTTCAGACATGCAGCTAGATTAGCAGTTCTCAAGACTTTGGGCTCAGGACCCCTTTATCTTTTTAAAAATTACGGGCCAGGCTTGGTGGCTCACGCCCGTAATCCCAGCATGTTGGGAGGCCAAGGCGGGTGGGTCACCTGAAGTCAGAAGTTGGAGACCAGTCTAGACAACATGATGAAACCACATCTCTACTAAAAATATGAAAATTAGCTGAGTGTGGTGAAATGTGCCTATAATCTCAGCTACTCTGGAGTTTGACACAGGAGAATCACTTGAACTCGGGAGGCAGAAATTGCAGTGAGCTGAGATCACACCACTGTACTCCAGCCTGGGCAACAGAATAAGACTTCTTCTCAAAAAAAATAAAAAATAAAAAATTACGGAGGGACCCCAAAGAGCTTTTGTTTATATGGATTTTTTTCTATTGATATTCATCATGTTAGAAAATCAAACTAAGAAAAATTTTAAATATGTAATCCATTTAAAATAACAATAATAAACCACCCATTATATGTTAATATAAATATTTTTGAGAAAAGTGTAATTTTCAAAATAAAAATTTGTGAGAAGGGTTGCGTTGATTTATGCTTTTTTCGGTCTCTTTGGTACCCAGTTTTGTGTAAGAGAGCTGGATTCTCCTATTTGCTTACATCTGTTGTGATAGGTTGATTTGCTTAGTCTTTGAAGAAAATCACAGTGTACAGATGTGTGATTGGAAGAGGGCAGAGTATTTCAGTCATCAGTCCAGATCATTGTGGATGTTCCTCTCGCATACTTCACCAAAACTCAACATGTGAGTTTCTTAAAGCTTAATAATGCAATGTGAAATCACTAATTTTTTTTTCCTTCTCTGCTACCTTAAAATCCATCCAACTGACTTGCACTTTGAATGATCTTTTATATGTGTTTTACCCATGCAGGCATATCCATATGCCTCCATGCATGTGATGTCATAACCCAGTCATTTCAAGAAAAACAGTATTTTTGAAATGAAGTATGCAGATTTCTAAATAGTGACAGTTTTCATGATATAACGTCAAAAAAATTCATTCATGTCACCACCAATCTTGTCAGAAAAGTTGCTAAGGCTTTAGAAGGTATCAAGCACGCAGTGAGAGATACAAGTTTCCCACATACGTCGAACCGAAAACCATAGTCAGTCTATGCCGGGCATAGTCAGTCTTTCAGGTAAAAATTGTGTCCCACCATAAAAGTGGCTAGTTCAGCTTGCAACTCAAACAGTTACAGAAGTGCCTTTCTGCAAGACAGCCATCACCCTTCAGTACCCAGCAAAAATGCTTTACACATGCTTTCCATGGCGTAGCTCAGAAATTGAGAAAACATGCACTCAGAGGTTGGAATGTTTAAAAAGCAGTCACGCATTTTTTTAAGTGTATTGAAGAACATCTATAAATGAAACTGTTTTTGTTAGTGCTTAAAGAACATGCCAGTGAATAATATAATGGTTAGTACAGTTTTGGGCTACTACTTTGATTCATGTTAATCACCATCATGTTTGCACCATGAAAACAGATTTCAACACAGCAATAAAAAGTCAAGTGCTGTTTCTGAATTGTTTTGAAAATCTTACTGAATTGAAACACTTCTTAATAGAGTATCAAGGACCACACTTTGAAGATTGCTAAAATAGTTTATGCAAAGGGGAAAAATTCGATTAGATTGGCCATGTTGAAAAAACCATGGCAAATTTCAGTATGTCTGAAGAGTTATCTATCTCTTCATTATTATATATTAATATAAAATATTATATTTATCAACATGCATGTAGTTATAGACTAGAACTTAATGGAGAAACCTAATTGGAACAAAGATTTCCATTATTTTTTCCATCATTTAACTATGTAAATTAAAAGTCTTAATACTTTTAAAAAGTATATGTAAAAATGGAGTATGCCGATTCCATCATCTGTCCTTGAAGGGAGTGGAGCTTAAGCACTGTCAGATTTTCAAAGCCTTGTGCTTTTTTTCTCATCTGATGTTGAGATGCCAATCATGCAGTTTATGCATTTCGGTTTAGCTTTAAGATCTTGTTAACTGCTTTTAGTACCCCTGTGAACACATCAGCAAACCATCTTTCACCAGACAGCCAAAGGTAACGTCCGGATGTGAGGCAGTGAGAATCAATATAGTAAGGGTATTTTTAGGGACTGTTGATGGATTGCTGTATTTTGAGCTTAACTTCAAGTGCCAAATGCCCCAGAGCTGACTAAGATGAACTCACCATTTACTGAGGACAGGAGAGGCCATCAGGCACATAGTGGGCTCTGGGATTGCCAAGACAAGATGTACGCACCTTTCCCTTTGTAGTTTTGGGAAGAATTCTTGTATATTTTTAAGTAGCATAATACGGTGTTTCGATGCGGACTTTGTACCACCCTCCTTGCTGGAGCCAAGTGTTACTCTTTTGGTAACCTCTTGGTCCTGGAAACACGTAGCTGTGAAATTCTAGGACAACATGGTACAGCAGCGATTTAATTAATTCTCTGTATCAGGAGCGATCTGGTACACCGAGGCACTAATGACTCCGCGTCCTTCTCCAAAGGCAGCCCCACAGAAGGCGGACGCCACGTTAAGCTGTGCTGCTGTCAGCAAGCTGAAAGCTGTGGGTCTCTGACACGGCTCTCAATTGCTAGCAGGTTTCTCTCATTGCACCTCATTTGCATCTGGGACATCAATTAGCATGTTTGTTGAGGCTAATTGAATGAAACTCAATCATAGCTCTTAATTGCTTGACTATGTGAAAAGAAATCACATTAATGCAGCTAATTAAGTGTACGGCAATAGATGCAACATAATTAGGAGCGAAATGTAAAAAACAAGGGATGGCAAAGGTGCTGGAGCAGGGTTGCAGGGGGACAGCGAGGCACAGTTACGAAGCGATTGGCGGGTTCGCAAACAGGTCCCTTTGCTCTGGCGCCTGCTTGGAAAAAATAAGCCGCATGATGATCATGGACAACTTGAGAAGAAAAATGCAAATAGGTTTGCAATTACTACTTTTTCAAGCTGTTGAGGGGCAGGAGATGGCACCTCTGGGGGGCCTGGCTCTTGAGTGGGCCCCAGGGACTTGTTAAGTGCTGTTTAAAAGTACTTGGCTTTGAATTACCCTCACGCCTTGTTTAAAGGGTTTTTCCTCTTTTATCTTCGATCAGCATTTTCAACAAGGAACATGGAGAAGGGTAGTATCTGTAATATTTGCATATCAAAAATCAAGCTTCCTGTCCTAATTTTACCCAGGTCCCTACTCAGCCCCGTGAAGGGTCTGCACAGCCCCTTGGCTTCTAAGAAAGACACTGTTTAGTGGTTGTAGCTTTAATTCCTCAAGTGCCAAGCTGGGGAGAGGTGAAAAGGGTGAGTTCTTTCAAAACCAGAAAGCTCATTGTCGTTTCTCTTGGGAGGAACTAGAAGCCACAGACACATGTGTCTTTACCTGCCACCTGTATGTCAAGCGTTGAGTTTGGAGGGCTTTTATTAACTAGGAAATGCATTCTGTAAAGTTTTTTAAAATGTGCAGTGCCTTAAAATACAAGAATTGACTATTTTATGTGCCAACTTTTTTTTTAGAGCTAGTTCTTCTGAGGTTGGAACGCCTAACTCAGCCAACAAAACAAATCCCCTGGCCCATGCTGAGCTAAAGATAAATGTCTTCCCTTGCCACATTCGAATCTGGAGAGCAGACACTTGGTACATTTCTATAATAATTTGGAATAAAATATCCTGGTTATTGTATGTTAAAACGTGCCTATTAAAAGAGCCCATGCTGAGGCTTAGTCACTATCTGATTAGCCTCATTTTAGAGCCCATAAGCAATAAATGCTCAATTACACCCCTGTTATTGTATTTTAATTTGTTAAGAATTGGCATTAAGGAAGAAAGTTATAGCAAGTTGATATTTTTAAAGGAGTAACTGTGCAAGAAGGAATTCGTTACTTACAAGCATTAACTTCGGTTTAGAAACTTGGGTTTGCGTATTTTCAGTGGCTATTAATGGAAGTAAATTAAAGATGCTTGAGAAAAACCCTTTTTAAGAAATGACCAACACCAGCCAAAGACCTCTACGATGTGCTTTGCTTTGCTTTGCTTTTTAAGATGGAGTTTTGCTCTTGTCACCCAGGCTGGAATGCAATGGCACGATCTCGGCTCACTGCAACCTCCACCTCCCAGGTTCAAGCAATTCTCCTGCCTTAGCCTCCCAAGTATCTGGGATTACAGGTGTGTGCAACTATGCCTGGCTAATTTTGTATTTTTGGTAGAGATGGCGTTTCACTATGTTAGTCTGGCTGGTCTCGATCTCCTGACCTCAAGTGATCCGCCCACCTCAGCCTCCCAAAGTGCTGGGATTACAGGCTTGAGCCACTGTGCCTGGCCTGATGGGCTTTTCATTTGTCATCCTCAACACAGCACAGTCCTGACAGTTCCTGTGTATCTTCCATTTCAGCCTTTCCTTCCATCTAGTTTAATATAGTTAATTAACTCAATAATAACTTTCCATCTTTGTCTACATCCTCTCAAAGTTGATTATGATGTGTAGAGTCCAGCATCTCAACTTCCAAGTGGGTCTTCTTTCAGGGGCTGGTGAATTCAGATTTGCAGTTCCCAGCCCAGATACAGCCTTCCTGTACCCTAAACCCACCGTGACAGCTTTCCTTCAAGGGGTCTGTGGTTGACTCCAACCAGCCTACCCCGAGAGTCAGACCACCCTCACTGAGCCACCCTGGAAGATGAAATGGCCAGTCACCAGCCTCAGAGGGCCTGGCATCTCTGCTCCTGGCCTCTGGGCTGACGTGAGATGCATGCGTGCCAGGGTTTTCTCTCTGGATAGACTGTTTGTCCTCTGCTGGGGAGTGCCCAGCCTTGCCCCTGCCTCTGAATTGGCCCCACTGTGGCACAGGTTCTGGTCCTTTCTCCAGTGGCTTTCAGCCCATTGTTCTTCCTCCTGGTTCTGACCTTGGTGTTTTGAGTTTTCTGTCTACACCAAGAGGTCTGTCCTCAGGGGTCACCAGGGACCCTGAAGCATCTTGTCCCTCTGCGGCTGCTGTAGGGGAACCTGACAGGGTTCTGTATTTCTCTGCCAGAATGTCCCCAACCAATGTGCTTGTGCCCTCATGTAATAGAGTTTCTCCTCCCACCCTTCTTCCTGTTGAGAATTCCTGCACCCTGTTCCCTTGAGTCTGGTTTGACTCCATATGGCACCCTCTAAGTCACTTTAGTTAAGGGGAGGTCTGTGCTGTGACACCCCAGGCTCGCCCACCTTCCTATGGTTGGGCAGGGAGAGAACAGCTCTTCTCATCCTCCGCCCTGAGGACCCATGGTTTCATTCCTCTCTCCTGAACTAAAATTATATACTCTGTGGGTTTTGTTGTGCCATTTCTTCTATCAGCAGACATCTTACTTGTTGATAAACCTGTGACCCCTTCACCTGCTGGAGTGTGGGTGGCAATTAAAAGGTAGACTGCTCACCTGTAATCCCAGCTACTCAGGAGGCTGAGGCAGGAGAATCACTTGAACCTAGAAGGTGGAGGTTGCAGTGAGCCAAGATCACACCGCTGTACTGTAGCCTGGTGATAGAGTGAGACTCTGTCTTTAAAAAAAAAAAAAATGTGGACAGCCTGTTTTTTGGAAGCCACTGAGATCTCACTTTGGCCTCCCTGCCACTCTCTGTGTCCCAGCAGCCCCCTCAATACACTTGGCCAAGTTTCCTTGTCCCTGAGACAGAAGCTTCCAATGCTTGCACATTGATTCTAGAACTTTATCCCGCTATCTCTCTGCATCAGGTGTTAGAAACAAATTTTCGGTGCTGCAAAAGAAACAGCACTTGAACACAAATTTTCTCAGCAAGGCAATTTACCTCTATAGAAGGGTGCATCTCACGGATGGAGCAATGGCAAGTGCACACCTGAACGAGGGAGAGGAAGAGGTGCTTATCCCTGATGCAGGTAGCCACTACTGCTGTGTTGTTCCCCTATTGGCTAGGGTTTGACCACACAGTCTAAGCTAATTCAGTTTGGCTATTTTAAAGAGAGCAGGAATAGGAGCCAGAGTGGCGGGGTGAGCAGTTTTGGTGGGAAAGAGAGTTATGGAACAGGTGAACTATAGGTGACTCAGGTCAGAGTAGGTGACCTGGGGTGACTCAGGATGGAGCAGGTGACCAGGATGAGTCCAGACTCTAAATATGTGGGTTAGGAGGGAGAGGCACAAGGGGGACGTGTGGTTTTGGTGAGAGGAATAGGTGCAGGTAACTGGGGGACAGATGTCAACTACTGATCAGAATTGGTGGGAAGAGTTGGCAGGAAGTGTTTACTGAAACAACGGGCAAGGAGAGGAAGAGAACGAGGAAGTTAAACTTTAAAATGGAGAACAAAGGACAAGGAAAGTGAACATACTGACATACCTGTTCTTTGAAGAGAAACTTAGAACTCACTGTAGTTAACATCAGGTAACTGCCATTCAGCAGTTAAGAGACAGCAGCCCACTTCCCCACCCTGTCTCCATGCCTTGCATCCAGCATGTGGGTTTATTTGGCAGTTCTTCTAAAATTACATTGGCTGAACTTGGTGGCTTATGCCAGTAACCCTAGTACTTTGGGATGCTCAGGTAGTAGGGTCACTTGAGGATAGGAGTTGGAGACCAGCCTGGGCAACCTAGCAAGACCCCATCTCTAAAAAAATTATTAAATGATATGGAATTATGTTCACCTGAACTTAATCACTTGTAACAAAGACAAATTTATTGGTCTTCAAATCTAAAGGGAATTCACCAAGATGCTGTCAAGGAAATAACATATTTATTCCCACTTCCTGCATAGTATTAAAACACTTGAAATGTTGTCATTCCAAGAGTTATTTTCAAATATAGTCATATCTGTGTGTTCATGGGGGATTGGTGGCAGGACCCTCCAGGATACCAAGATCCTCAGATGTTCAAGTTCCTTATATAGTACAGCATAGTATTTACATATAACCCTCACACGTTCTCCCGTATACCTTAAATCATCCCTAGATTACTCACCTCATGCAATGTATATGCAATATTTTGTTTGTATTTTTTTAATTGTTGTATCGTTACAGAGGGCTGAGTGTATATTCTTTTTTTTTTTTTTTTTTTGAAACAGAGTTTCGCTCTTGTTACCCAGGCTGGAGTGCAATGGCGCAATTTGGCTCACCGCAACCTCCGCCTCCTGGGTTCAGGCAATTCTCCTGCCTCAGCCTCCCGAGTAGCTGGGATTACAGGCACGCGACACCACGCCCAGCTAATTTTTTGTATTTTTAGTAGAGACGGGGTTTCACCATGTTGACCAGGAGTATATTCTTTCTTAATGTGTGATATTGATTAATACTTGTCCAGAGTGCTTAAGATACTATGTTGGCAGACAAGGATTCTCATTACCAAAAATATTAATTAGTGATGATGATGATGATAATGATGCACTAAGGGACTGGTCACTCACTGGCCAGCAGGCCCCTCCCCTGGCTGTCAGTTCTTGTCCCCCTCCCCACTTCCCTGCTCATCAGCCAGTTCCCAGGTACTGTTTGACTCCACAGTGAGTTAAGTGAGCTGCCAGAGAACAGTCATTGTGCACCCATGCTGCCCTGTACTTCCCTGATTGCTGCTGGTCATTTGCTTCCAAGGCCTAGAAAACCACCTTCTTTTTCTAACATCCAGCTTTTGTATATCCATCCCTGAGCTCCATATTTTTTTCGATGCTATAATACCCACCCCTCAGACATCTTCCTGGCTCTTAGCAAAACACTTGACCTTTTTACTTCCAGTTTTCACCTGATTTTTCACCAGACGGCTTCAGTCTTATCTACATTTTAATAGTTTTCCCATCTGAGACAGAAAGGTTATTACAAAATGGTTTCCTACTCCATGGAATTTTACTTGGAATTTATAGGAGAAGCCCAGGTTCCTGATAAGCAGGAGTTCAAAAAATAGAATTTTATGTGTGGACCTGTTTCCTAATGCCCCTTGAAGGAGGCATCTGCCCTTGAAGGAGGCATCTGCGGTGTCTCTCCTTATATCTCTAGTTCCTGGGTTAGTTCGGGAACAGAAGCAAAACTCTGATTTAAATCTAGTGATGATGTTACAGGTACTCTACAGATAAAAATCTCATCATTTTAAAAGTGCTCTCCACAGTGGAAGGGTCATAGGGTTGTAATTCATGACAATCTGATAGACCCTTTTGTTCTAGATTGTAAAAGGTCTTTTTTAAAATCTCTCTTGGGTGTTTAACATTTTGAACAGGATTACATGCAGAATGTTCACGGTAAGGAGATTGACCTTCTGAGAACCACTGTGAAAGTCCCAGGGAAGAGGCCGCCCCGAGCCACGTCAGCCTGCGCTCCCATCTCCAGCCCTAAAACCAATGGCCTATCCAAGGACATGAGCAGTTTACACATCTCACCCAATTCAGGTAAGCTTCCAGCAAACGCACTAACAGATCCACTTCAATAGCAACAGATGGTACAGGCTTGAGGACAATGTTGGACTCTTAGGTTAAGCGGAGACAGTAACTATCACATTACAGATTAAGGTTTGGAAACCTTATCGCTTCTGTGGCTGATCTTTTCCTTTAAACTTTCAGTTCCACAAATGCCAGCCAGCAAATGGTGCTTTGAGTCACAGCTGCAAAAACATGCGTCTGGGCCTTCCCAGGGCTGCGTGGTGGGAAGTGAAGTTTCACGTGTGAACTGGGTATCTAAGGGCCTTCTGAAAAATGTGAATTAATGTTAAAGTGTCGAAGATTAACTCATTTCTGATAACTGTGTGTCTGAAACTGGAAAAACCATTTGGAGCAAGATTCAGAGGAAACCATTTGACCTACATAAAATGTAAACTTCATGTTACTATATTTTAATTATCATCTGCCATTCTTTAATGTGACTTTAGTTCTCTGTATTCTCTTTTAAAGGAGAAAATTTTTTTCGTTCAGGATCAGAGAAAGCTAGTATTTTCTCAAATGTTGATGTGTTTAGAAGTTCCTGGCCTCTGTGCCCAGTTGCAGTCCGTTCAAAATGACATTGTTCATTTTATTTAAGTTTTTGCAAATCATTGCTCTGTGGCCTGAACCTTCCCGTGCCTGCTCGTCAGAGAAGAGGTGACGATCCTCTCGGGTCCTCCCACACACACTCAGGCTCCTTCAACGTAGGGATATCCCTTCAAGAATTCTGCATTTTCTCCAGCAGAAAGTCTCTTTCTTCTCTCCCACCTACATCCAGTCTTCTTAAAACAGAATTCTGGCCAGGCGCAGTGGCTCACGCCTATAATCCCAGCACTTTGGGAGGCTGAGGCGGGCAGATCACCTGAGTTCAGGAGTTCAAGACCAGCCTTGCCAACCTGGTGAAACCCCGTCTCTACTGAAAATACAAAAATTGGCTGGGCACCGTAGTTCAGGCCTGTAATCCCAGCACTTTGGGAGGCCGAGGCGAGCAGATCACAAGGTCAGGATATCAAGACTATCCTGGCCAACATGGTGAAACCCCGTCTCTACTAAAAATATAAAAATTAGCTGGGCGTGGTGGCACACATCTGTATTCCCAGCTACTTGGGAGGCTGAGGCAGGAGAATCTCTTGAACCCAGGAGGTGGAGGTTGCAGTGAGTTGAGATTGTACCACTGCACTCCAGCCTAGCGACAGAGGGAAACTCCATCTCAAAAAAAAAAAAAAATACAAAAATTAGCTGGATGTGGTGGCGGGCACCTGTAATCCCAGCTACTTGGGAGGCTGAGGCAGGAGAATCACTTGAACGCTGGAGGCAGAAGTTTCAGTGACCTGTGATCATGCCATTGCACTCCAGTTTGACTAACAGAGTGAAAACAAAAAAGAAAACAAAAAACAGATTTCTCTCATACTACAGTTTCTGGCCTTTAATGCTGCAGTTTCCTCTTCTGAAACATTAAGTGCTTTTAAAGAGGGATAGTGCTGACCGCCCGGTTCTGTGGCATGAACGACACTGGTTGGTGAGAGCAAGATGATACAGAGGAGTTGAGATGTGGGTCCTCCATCCTGGGCTACCCCAGGGCAGTGTGAGGCAGTCACTGAGCTGGTTCCTTCCCACCACACTGGGTGCCCTTGCCCAGCCTGCCTGTGTTGCAGGGGGGCTATATCAGAGGAGATGACATGAAGGTGCCCGGAAAGCTGGATACAAACACAAGCTGTTGTTTCTAATCAAAATTAAAATTGGCTTTATGCTAAAGGAGACTTTAGTGCCTTCCAAAAAAGTGAGAAAAGTATTTTGCAGGTGCTCCTATGACCTGCTGACCTTTCTTCCAGGCATCCGTGAGATTTTTCTTATTAGGGCGGTTTGTTAACTATGGGATGGAGAGAGAGAAAAGAAGGGCACAAGAAAGAAAAAAAAATCTGTAGTGAGTAAAAAGCTGAAGGCTTTATTACATTAGTACATTATATAAACTTATTTATTTATTCAAAAAGTATCTAACGGCCAGGCGAGGTGGCTCACACCTGTAATCCCAGCACTTTGGGAGACCGAGGCAGGTGAATCACCTGAGGTCAGGAGTTCAAGACCAGCCTGGTCAACAGGGGGAAACCCCCATCTCTACTAACAATACAAAACTTAGCTGGGTGTGGTGGTGCATGCCTATAATCCCAGTTACTCAGGAGGCTAAGGCAGGGGAATCACTTAAAACCGGGAGGCAGAGGTTGCAGTAAGCCAAGATCACACCACTGCACTCCAGCCTATGCGACAAAGTGAGACTCCATCTCAAAAAAAAAATATATATATATATATTTATATATATATATATATATATATATATTCTCCAGCAGAATATATATCAAGCACCTATTTCGTGCCAGAAATTGTGCACACTGTAGATACGGAGTCCCTGACTTCCACAATTCTTCTATTTCCACCTCCTTTTCTGACCCATCACATCACAGCTAGTCATCTAGTTATTTAAATCAGTAAGCGTTTATTGAGTTTTATTTTCATAAGTTTTAAATTGATTAAAATGCATTTATTAAATAGAAATTAATTAAAATGAAAATTTGT
The DNA here is from genome assembly GCF_030222135.1 of Aotus nancymaae. Classification (NCBI taxonomy): domain Eukaryota; kingdom Metazoa; phylum Chordata; class Mammalia; order Primates; family Aotidae; genus Aotus; species Aotus nancymaae. Next base: position 1,202,765 of record NW_026988444.1, read on the forward strand.
CTTTGTAACATGGTGTTTTAAATTTTCTGTACATTATGGAATAGCTAAATGCTGCCATTCGTGGAGTTTCTAACGTGTGCCAGAGACTCAATTCGCCCTCTAGAATCTCCCCTGTTGTTGGGGAGAAAGGTTAGTAGACTGAGCCTGCACCAAGCTGCAGGCCTCAGTAGGGCAGTTGTAAAGGACGGGGCATGGAGACCCAGAGATGCTGAGGTTCGCTCCACCCTAGGAGATGGGCCAGGCTTCAAGGAACAGGGGATACCTGCTGAGTTTGAATAAAGGATAAGAATTGGCCAGGCACACAGATGTGGAGGAAGAGCACCAATTCTGTGAAAAAGGGTTGACTCTGTAAAAGTCAGATTTTGATCTTCCTAATCTGGAGACTCCCATTCCTTGGAGCCAAATGCAACTGTTGTCCTAAGGGAAACTGTAATGTTTGATTATAAGTAAATGATACAAAGCCCCATGAACTGTCCCATATCTCACAGAGTCAGCTACGGCGCGGGCCTCTCTCTTTGAGGGGGTGAGTTGTGTCCTTGGAAGGCATTTTCATTGCCCAGTTTTCATTCTCTTTAAGATCCCCGTTGGGCAAATGGGAGGGTTGTGACGAGATTGAAATCCCTTTTCCGTGGTCGCAGCCCTCACAGCACATCTCCGCAACCCTCAAACAGGTGAATCCCACGCGGGGGCCTGGCTGACTTTCCGTCTTCTCTGATTCCACTAGGGATACAGAAGTGGAGGTCTGACCTTAGCACAAAGGCAGCGCCACTTTGGGAAGAAGAAAACGCCTCATGGGCCCCGCAGTGCTCAGGGAGGTGGCACCCCGACCAGACAGGCAGGTGAAGTCATCAGCAGTGTGCAGGGAGAGTGCACAAATCTTTGAGCTTAATTCTCGGGTTATGAGAATAAGCCATGGGCAGCGGCACTGCTGTAAGAGGAAGCAGCTTCATTAAAATCCTGGGAAATTTTAATTTGCATTCACCTCCTCTAAACATGAACATTAATTCTTGCTTAAGAAATTAAGGCATTTGGGGATTTGAGTTTTTACACTCTGAAAATTGAGGTTCTTGTGTCTAAAGTTACTATTCATAAAATGCCCTCTCACCTGAGAAATTCCGACACAGCAAATTCAATCTGAATAAATTGAGGCTACATTTAAGAGATGGACTTCTAGCTAAAAATAGGTATTAAAGACCTGTTTGCCAAAAAATTTAATACACTGCTTAACCTTATTCTTCACTATTGACTCATGTTTTATCTCTCAGTTCTGGGTGAACTGGAGGGTTTTCTTTTTATTTTCATTTTTGTATTCATTTTCTTATCTCAGTGTGATTGAATCAGTTAAATGTTTTATGCCGTCTCTCCTCGTAACTTCCATTCACACAGACCTGATATATGTATGGACCTAAATCTTTGTGGATAACACTTATTATTGCTTTAGAGTGACTGTCCATAGGTGGAATGATTCATTCAGTTGGTATAACCATTTGCAGGGTTCTTGAAACCCATTTCCAGGTTAACTTCTAAACGGTTTTATTTAAAAACTTTTCCCATCCATAGCCATCGCCCGTTTCACCTCACACACTTGCTAATGCTGTTAATATTATTTTTAGAATTTATGCTAATCTGATGAGCCATAAAAATACTTCATGTTTATTTGGATTTCTTCAAATGGTAGCGAGGTTGAACAGCTCACAGTTTTCTTATGTTGTAATTGATTGTTTAGGTGTATCCTTTGCCCATTTTGCACTAGGTTCTTGTCTTTTTCTTATTGATATCTAAGAACTCTTTGTATATTTAGGATATAAATATATTTTGCAGATATTTACCCAGTTTATTATTTGTCTTTTAAATTTTATGGTCATCTTTACACAGAGAGATTTTCCCTCTTTTTTATTTATAATCAGATCATCTTTTACTGTTGTGATTTCTACTTTAAGCTGTTTTAAAAACCTTTTATAATCTCAAAACCAGATTACAGTTTATATATGTATACTTCTGAGTTTTAGTTTTATTAGTTTTTTCCCTTAAAAATATATGAACATGTGTATATATGTGTGTGTGAATATGCATATGTATCTTTATGTATGTGTGTGTGTATAGGTGTATATGCGTATATTTAGCCCCTAATCCACCTTTAATTTGTTTGGGTCTATTGTGTGTGACAGAAATCTAATTGAATTTTTTATTCAAATAAATAATCAACTGTCCTTTCTCTCTTTGTTGAATTCTTTTCTTTCCCTGTGAATTCTGTATGTCTCCTTCGTTGCAAAGGTCAGTCCCTTCCTCAGATGGGCTGTGTTTCTGGCCTCTTGGATGTACTCTGAGACCTGGTATCCCTGCATGGTCTTACCTTATGTAGATTTACCACAGTCTTAGATTTCTGCCGTTTCTGTCTGGTCGTGTAACACAGTTAAATATTTCTCTTTTATCTTTCAGTTTTTCTTGGCTACTGCTACCCATTTATTTTTCTCAAATGAACTAAAGAATAACTTGAAACCTCCTCCTCCCTGATAAAAATAATCCCCTCATTGGGAACACATCACATCCTGAGGCTGTGATACAGGCATGTAAATAAAATAATAAAAATAATCCCATCATGGATTTAATTGGCATTGTTTTTAAGCTATTAATTATGGAGGAAGTGACATCTTTACTATGTTGAGTTTCTTATCATGGGACACTATTCTTTCCCAATTTATTCAAATTTGCATTATAGCCTCCAGCAAAGTTCATTTTTTTTTTTCCATTTAATCACTGGACATGTCTTGTTAATCTATTCTGTTAGTTTGTAATTTTTGGTGCACCGTGAAGCTAATCTTTTTTTGAGGGGTGGGGTATATTATGTCATCTAATTGGTAAGAAAAAAGAAAGCTCCAGGCCTGACACCATGGCTCATGCCTGTAATCTCAGCACTTTGGGATGCCAAGGCAGGGGGATCATAAGGTCAGGAGTTCGAGATCAGCCTGGCCAATATGGTGAAACCTTGTCTCTACTAATAATACAAAAATTAGCCAGGAGTCATGGCACATGCCTGTAGTCCCAGCTACTCAGGAGGCTGAGGCAGGAGAATCACTTCAGCCTGGGAGGCGGAGGTTGCAGTGAGCCAAGATCGCACCACTGCACTCCAGCCTGGGCAACGGAGCGAGACTCCATCTCGGAAAGAAAAAAGAAAGCTTCTAATTTTTATGTTTTCTGTATTCAGCTATCTTGCTGAACTCTTGTTAGTTGGAATAGCTATTGGATCTTTCTCTTGATTCTCTAGCACACAGTCATAATGCATTCCTTATTTCAAATATTAGAATGCCTAACTGTGTGTCGGTGTTGACTTAATTTCTCCCAGCAGTTCACTGGTTCAGAGACTGTATTGCTTCGCCTCCTGGGCCATTCATTTGCCACTGTTATTGAGTCTGCTGTGCGCCCAGCCTTGATTAATGCTCTGGATATGGGGGATGTTGAGGGACAAGACTGTCCCTCCAGGAGCCGTAAACTCCCGTGGGGTGTAGGAGTCCGAAGTTAAACACACAAGTAAGATCACTGTAAGGAGTGTTAAGTGCTGAAGGGACATGTGGAGCAATGGAACAGAAAATACCTGGAGGGGTCGGGGGTGGGGTATTCCTCACATTTGGGAAGTGATTTGCCTATATTGAAATAGTGACTACATTTCACATTTTAAAGCGCTGGAAATGTGGTCATCTTCGTGTCGGTTTTTGTCGTGGGCTTGGGAGAAACACACACTGTCAGAGCAGCTGCCTTGTGCTCTGCTGATGGCTGGGCTCAAGCCATCCTCTGGGGCTCATGCATTGATGAGAGCGGAGAGCTGCAATGGTGATGGGGTGGCTCTGGGCTCCCTGTGGCGGTCGTGTAGTACAGGAGTGGGCTGGGGCACAGCAGCAGGCTGTGCGACTAAAGGAGAGCTGGCCAGTGTTGTCTCTGCCACCAACAACCCAAGAGAGCATGCATCGGCACAGGCAGCCTGCCTGGGGAGAGCAGAACCTTTTGATGTGGATGCTGGTGCTCGAAAGAGGGAAATGGAGATGATCGTGAAACTCAAACATCCTCACAATCACAGGGGAAAGGAAAGAAATGGAGAGAGGCAAGGCAGCTCTGAGCTCAGGTGGCATGAAGCGCGCCAGCCTGCCCACAGCCCCCACAGGGTAGGTCTAAAATGAAACCCTCCGGTCAGCATGGGCCATACCCCTGTTCAAAGCCCACAATCAGCCTTCTCATTCAGGAAGGAGTTGGCCAAGGCTTCAGAGAAAACCCTGCATCTGCCTCATCAACCCACATGCTCTTATCCATAGATAATGGACAACGAAGATGTTTGTGGGAACCAGCAGTAAAAATATGAAGGATGACTGATCTTAGGAAAAAGAGTGGCACTTAGTAGGTGAGTTATTAATCATACTCATAAAATGAAGCAAACAGAGAACATGTGTTTGGCCAGGCACGTTGGCTCACGCCTATAATCCCACCACTTTGGGAGGCTGAGGCAGGCAGATTTCCTGAGCCCAGGAGTTCCAGACCAACCTGGGCAACATGGTGTAACCCTGTCTCTACAAAAAAATGTAAAAATTAGCTGGGCATAGTGGCGAGTGCCTGTCGTCCCAGTTTCTGGGAAGGCTGAGGTGGGAGGATAGCTTGAGCCCAAGAGGTCAAGGCTGTAGTGAGCCATGATCATGCCACTATACTCCAGCCTGGGCAACAGGGTGAGGCCTGTCCCAGAAAAAAAGAGAATATGTGAAAATACTATAGGAGAAAGAGTTTTAGAAATAAAGATTGCAAAAATAAAAAATTCAGTAGATAAATACTATAAAGAACATGGCTAAAGACATGTTGGTAGTCAAAGATATAACAGAAGAAAATATGCTAGAGGCAAGTAAGGATATCTGAACAGTCAGGTGTCAAGCTGGATGGGAGAGGAGGCTCTGCAAAAATAAAATCTTAAAAAGCACCCTAAATAGGAGAAGAACAAGGTTACCTACAAAAAAAGAGAACTCTAACTGTAGACTTCTCAAGAGCAACATGCATTCTTAAAGGTAATGGAAATATTCCCTCCTAAAGACAAATAACTCTGAACCTAGAAGCCTATGGAAAGACACTACTTATCAAATGAAGGTAGAAAAAAAGACATCTTTAGATGACGTGCAGGGCTATACAACATCTTCTTCTTAAAGGGTTTTGAAAAAATTACTTCAGGATCTACTCCAGAAAAAAAAAAAAAAAGAATCCAAAAGATATTTATTCAAGCCAGGTTAAACCTTTCTTTCCTTATTCAAGGTCACTCACTTCTCAGGATGTCCATGGCCTTTATCAGCTTCCATTCTTTTGGCCTGGAACTTACACTATTTTAAGTTGCCATTTAGTGGGGATTTACCAGAAGCCACACTTGAGAGAATCTTCCTAACTTTGATTTCAGGTGTATGTCCAGAGAAGGAGGTAAAATGTCAGGTATTTTCTGACATGATGTTTGGCCAGCCTGGTTTGCTAAAGCTGTACCCATGTAACAGAATGCAGAGTTGTATTCGCTTCCACAGTTATTTTCACTTTTAAGTGGAGAGCAGGAAAACATAATGGCCAAGAGCGAGGGTTTTGGTGTCAAAATCACTAAATAGAATCCCACTTCTCCCATCTCACACCCTTCTGAAGTTGTCTCTCTAAACCCCAGCTTCCTTGTCTTTAAAATGGGGAAATGGTGTCTACCTCTGTTGTACGGAGCACACACGGCATGCCTTTCAAAAGCTTGGCTGATGCTGACTTCACAGAATTCTATCATTAATTCGTCATAATAGTGATGCCAAAAGCAAGGAAGAGGGAAGAGAAATTATACTCTTGAATTAATTTTTCAAATACAATAAAGGGTTTACATGGCCTTTGAGTAGACATAGTGGACATAGGGCTTAGACTTCACAAACCCACGCCCCTGCAACAGACAGCATCCCACTCTCATGGCAGCGAGGGGCAGACAGAAGAAATGCTCTTCCGGACTTTCATGGATCTCCATGGAGCCATCTGCTCCAGTTCTGTGTCCTGTGGTCACTTTATTCTGTAACTCCTGGTTGTGACATTTTTGTTCTAGGATGACAGATATCTTCTTGTCTCTAAAGTGTGTCTTTGTTGGGTTTTTGCAACTATGGCTATGTTTTTATCCTAACCAGATTGATGCTTAGACCTTTGTCAAAGGAAACCTTTCCCCTTCTCCTCCACATGCCCCCCTTCCCCACTTGAGACCCCCAGCGGTTTCGAAATATTAAAGCCGTCAGGAGGGTTGAAGCTGATTTTCCAGGGGAGGTGGGGGAGGCGGGGACAGCAAATGTGTTTTGAGTATTGAACTGCCGTTGACATCTAAAGTCTCAACCATGCTGTTTTCTCCACACTTCAGCAATCAGGACATCCAGCAAACCCATAAAAAACCAAACTAATAGCATGAATATTCAGTGACCTAGAATACTAATTATTGTCATGAATATTAATGTGATCGGACTTGCTTTTTCCTCTCCTCTTTCTCTCTCGTCCTCTTTCTCCCTCTCTCCCTCTCTCTTTTTTTCCACTTAGCCGGCTCTAAAGATGGGTCATAATGAGAGCATTTAAGAGGGAGCGCTCTCCGCCGTGACAGGGACCGGGGTAATAAGGAGAGCTTGATTAACGTGGTGCACTTGGGGGAGAGATGAGAGGCTTCACGTGGGCCTGTTCGGGGGAGGCAATGAGGCACCGGCGGCTCTGTTGCTGCTCCCGGAGATTAATGAGGCCTAAGAGTGCATTAGGAACAGTGACAAAGGTTTGATCTAATGGGCTCAGTCATTTTTCCTTTGAGTGACAGACGCACAGAAGTAATTGGCTGTGCAGAATGGCAGCTCATTGGCGGTACTTAAGGATACATTATCCCCGTTGTGTGGCCCGCAGAGGCTGTTTATCAAAACTGCTCACACTGCAGACGCAAAGTCGCGAAGCTGCTGTTACAGTGGTAATAGCTATTAAAAAAAATAACGCGACATCAAAACTAGACCCGTTGTTGTCTCATGGAGAGAAAGTTTTTCTTTGTTTAGTTTCAAATGGTCTAGAAAACATTTTAATAACTCTGGAGTCCAGAGTCTGTTCCAGGCCCTGGATGAGCTGTGTCAGTCCACACCTGTCCCCTGCCGGCGTGTGGCGTGGCCAAGGCTTGTTGGAACACAGAGCATTGCTTCCCACTCATGTCAACTGAGGCCACCTGAGAGTTTCCCCACACGTTGGATCTTGAGTACAACCTCCGATATGTAAATTGGAGACTTAGCACCTTGGTAGACCGTTTGCAAACGGAAGTCTTATTGGCTGAGAATTATTTTTCTGAAATAAAATTTTAATTTCAGTAGCGTGTGATATCTGCTTTCTTAAACCAGGTTTTGTTGGAATTGGTTTTAATGACCATTTGACAGTTTTTAGGGAAAAAGTTAATGTTTTGTGAGGCTTCTCTTAGACTTCAGGAAGTCAGCTAAATATGACATTAAAAGATGCTGAAGTTCATCTTGGTTCTTGTTAAGAATAGCAGCATCTTCAGCTTTTATGAGTAATGCGTTCTATTGGTTGTTCGTGTGTATACATTGCTCCCAGTGAGGTTGAGGCAAATTCATGTGATACTGTCTCCATCATTAAATTGTAAACTCTTTGAGGCATGCACCGCCATTTCTCTTTCTTTGTTATCCTCTCTTAGTTTTGTGACCTAACAATTATTTTTTCATTAAGTACATGTTCCTGCATGTTGCCCATCATGTGAAATGTAGACGATCGATACTGAGGAGGAGATGAGTTGGTTTCCTGCAGATAATGTTCCCCTGTAGTAGCCGTCTGTGATCCAGAGCGTTGGTGTGCAATTCTAAGTAAGTATCACACTTCCCATTAAGGAAAGCTTCAATTATTTGAACTCTAAGTGGAGTGTTCCTTTCTGTAACAACTGACTAAAGCAACTTGGTTCTTGGTGATTTCAGCAGAGAAATTGCAGAGACGGCCAGGACCCTGAGTTGGTTGTGGTAACAGGTGTACCTACAAGTAGATAAAAGGTGCTTCAGAAACTTTTTTCTTTCAAAAATGTGTGTGGGCAGTGAGGAACAGTGTTTCAGCTGCTGAACTGATGCTTCCGAGACCAGCGAAGTGGTCTGCAGGGTCAGCTGTGGGAAAGAGGAGGTGCCAGGAAGAACCTCTGCGAGTTATCCTGGCCGCCTCCACCGGGGAGCCAGCTGCTGGCCCCGGGCACCAGTGAGAACCAAGGTGGGGAAGGGGCTTCTGGCTCTTCCAGGCTACAGTTGAGTCCGCCATTTCCCTGCTTTCTGCAGTCCTTTCCCACATTGGCAAAGGAGAATTTTTCGAAGTAATGGTGACATTTTTCCATCTCGAAACCTTGTGGCCCATTGTTTTGAGTTACCACTCATACTGCGAACATTTGTCTTTCTGGAGTATTTCCAGTTAGTGGTCAAACCCAGCAACACCCCAACCAACAAACCCGTAACCTGCCGCGTGTTATCAGACTTGTGAGCCAGGGTATTCCTCGGTTCTTCGTCTTCCCTATGTCATTGATCAATTCATTGGTGAGATCATTTTGTAAGAACTGAAAGGCAGATAAAGAAATAGAAGTGAATACTTCTCAGGATAGAGCTGTGTGGCCACCTGCTCCTGGAAAAGGACTCTGAAAATCAGAGACGACCAGAGAAAACTGCCCTCAAAACAGTATTGTCGGCTGGGCACAGTGGCTCTGCCTGTAATCCCAGCACTTTGGGAGGCCGGGGCAGGTAGATCACAAGGTCAGGAGTTTGAGACCAGCCTGGCCAACATGGTGAAACCCCGTCTCTACTAAAAATACAAAAAATTAGCCAGGTGTGGAGGTGCATGCTCTAATCCCAGCTACTCTGGAGGCTGAGGCAGGAGAATCACTTGAACCCAGAATGTGGAGGTTGTGGTAAGCAGAGATCATACCATTGCACTCCAGCCTGAGCAACAGAGCAAGACTCCATCTCAAAAATTGAAAAAAGTGTTGTCAAATGAAAATGAATTTTGTGTTAAAAAAAAAAAAAAAACTGTTGCACTGATCATATAAAGGAGAAGGAATATTTTAAAGGTAGTAAGATTATTCATGGCAAAGGAAGTCACCAAAGAAAGTTTCTTTTCTTCTCCATTTTCATAATGCTTATATTATGAAATAGAATATAATATCACCCTCACTGTTGCATATAAGCTTGTCCTTGAAACTCATACCAGGAGATGGATTGCGGTCAAGCAAGCCGTGGGATGGCTCTCTCCATGAGCACTGTCAGAAGCTGGAGCAGCAAGTGCTCCTTCAGCAGATAAAAATGGGAAAATGAGAATGGCACACGTTGTTTTGCAAAGATCAGAATAAAATGCGGCATTTTAGGAGGTGACTGTGAACCATCTAGTTCTAGGATGTTGAATTCTGTGTAGCCACGTTGCTGTATTTAGTGGTCATTACATTTGTCATTGTAACTGGGTCTGGACTCTGTCTGTTTTTCTGTTCACTGTGGAGCTGTATGACTGGAAAAAGCAACTTTGTCTCTAGAATAAATACTTAAACAACTTTCTTTTCTTTTTTTCTTTTTTTGAGACGAACTTCCACGCTTGTCACCCGGGCTGGAGTGCAATGGCACGATTTTGGCTCATCGCAACCTCCGCCTCCCAGGTTCAAGCAATTCTCCTGCCTCAGCCTCCCAAGCAGCAGGGATTACAAGCATGCACCACCACACCCAGCTAATTTTGTATTTTTAGTAGAGACAGGGTTTCTCCATGTTGGTCGGGCTGGTCTTGAACTCCTGACCTCAGGTGATCTGCCCATCTCAGCCTCCCAAAGTGCTGGGATTATAGGCATGAGCCACCGCCCCTGGCCTATAATTATTTTTAAATATAACTACTTCAATGAGAACTTACCATTTGACGTGGTAAATATTTTGTCTTGAATTGTACCAAATGCCACATGATATCCACCCCCAGCGTGGAGCAGTCACCCAGGGATGGGAGGGTAAGAATGGCTCTGGCACTCTAGCTCACTGTCACCTGCTGTCAGGTCCTGTCCTTCATCCACTGCCTATGCCTGGCGCCTGAGTGCAGGGTGTTTTTCTTTCTCTCCTTCCTCTTTTGTAAACTGTACCGCTGACAACATGGGCACCTCTCTGATCATCAGCCCTTTGGAATGGGGGAAGATGGGGAGTGTCATGGAGTTCTCCACAGCACCAAGCTCTTCACTAGTTGATGGTGGGTGTTCAGTAAATACTCACTGAGGGCATGAGTCAGCTTAAGCGAAACGATGCCAGCTACACCACTAAAGCAAACAGGAGGCAGATGGCAGGCACAGCTTATACGTGAAGAGACACCAGTACAAGGGAAACATAAGGAAAATATTCAGATGTTTTGGATTTTAAAGGCAAACAAAATTAGCAACATCACCATGTTAAGCTTTTGCTAAAAAAAAAAAAAAAAAAAAAAAAGCTCTGGAGATAGGAAAACCCACTGTCAATGAGATTAATAACTGATATCTGCAGAGGTTTTGCAGTTTACCGAGTGCTTTACATAATTTAATCATTAGATTAACCACATGGGGCATACTGTTACCATTATTATCACCATTTCTTCATTATTATTATTGGCCACTTACAAATTATGGACTAAATTGTTTTAAAGATGCCCAGGTTCCATCTTCTTTTAGTTACTGGTCATTAAGAAAACTAATTAGCAACATATATCATGAATCAGAAAGATACATTGTGCTGTTTGTGCCAGTAATAATGCTACCGAGAGTTTCTCCCAAGGAAAATTCAAAAATAGAAGATGTCCTTTGCAGTGTTGTTTACAGTCAGAAATTAGAAACAACCAAAACTATCCAGAAGTAGAAAAATGGTAATATAAATTATCTACATTAAATCAATAATGTTACATATCTAAAATTATTATAAAGATTATATAACAACATGAGGAAAATGGTTACGAAATCATTAAAGTATATAAAGTTACATCTTTTCCGTGGTCATAACCAAGAAAAATGTATGCATATGTTCAGTTAAAAAATTGATCTGTTAAATGAGATTTTGGTGGATTTAGTTTACATTATTTGTATATCTTGTAATTTTGCCAAGTAAATTTTAACAGTACAACAAAATAGGCCCCCATTATTTTTTCCTTGACGTTATAATTAGAACAGGGAGACAGCAGCATACAGTGAGCTATTTCTACATTGTAGGAAAGAACCATGAGGTGTATAATTCCATGATGTTGACTCCTAAACCTGGCCACATTGCCGTACTTAGTAGCAGTTACATCTGTCATTGTGACTAGGTCTGGACTCTGTATTTTGTCTCTGATAAACATAACATGGAAAATCTCTAACTACAAAAAAAGGTATCAAGAAATACCAGGTTTGTTTCTCCGTAGCAGATGTGTTAAATTGTACTCTCTTCCAAAACAAGTATCGCAGGATGCAGAGTCCTGAATGCCTACATCTTCTAAGATACCGAATGTGTCCTCAGAAAAAAATCCTCTTAGCCTGAAATTCTGCTAGCCAAAAGTAAAGCAGATCTCCAATGCAAATACAGGAGCGAATGGGCCCCATTCACAGGCCTTAAATCATGTGTGTCTCACTTTTTATGGTAGTGTTGTGAATTATATTCTTTTTGGGTTTGTAATTAGAGGACAGAACAGATGGCGAAGGCCTAGTTTGAAGTGATGTGACCATTAGCGTCGCCTCCTTCATCCAGTTGTGATTCCAGGGAACCTGGTTTTCCCACGCATGCTCAGAACGGGGGTGGTGCAGCTGTAGGGTTTGCAAGGGAGCCGCTCATGCTGAGTTTTTATAATATTTGAAGCTGTCTATGAATGGGATGGGACCTGAAAAAGCAGTCCCTGGATGTTTCGAAGGGTGAGGGCTCCAGAGGAGAAGGGAGAATTCCTATCAGTCATATTCCTGTAATTATGATTTTTTAAAATAAAAGGTATACAATTCTGCAGTGGGAATAAATATCTGTTTTGCACTCAGGCGCTCCTAGAATCCTTTTTGGCTTTTTCCCCACCCTCTTTCTATGTACATAAAAGTTCACTGTCACCCATCACCAATAGTTGTTGTTCTTTTCAGGCTTATTTAAATAAGTCAAATGCCAAGTGTCATTTTCCCAGTTAAATGCTTTGGCGAAGTTATGTCCTATTTGTAAAGATAGACCAAAATTGGAAGGTGTGGGGAATTAACTTTGGCCTTTTGAAGGAAGTTACTGTTAGTGAATTTTTATTTGAATGCTATGAAGAACCATCATTTCAGAGTTTTTAAAAATGTTTTTAAAAATCAGGACAGGCTATTTTTAATGTAATAAGCCAGTAGCTTAAAAGAGGAATTCTGTCTTTGATGTCATTTGGTGGATGAAAACATTCTTGTTCAATAGAAAAGCAGCATCTTTTTCCTGCTCATTTGAGATCAGTTCAGGCGACATACTGATATTCATTCAGATATAAATGCCATATTCACTTTGAAATGCAAATTGTTTAAAGAAAAATAGCATATGGTGGAGGTAAGTACCTTTTCAAATCAACTCTTCCACTTTAGGGAGATAAGTACAGCTGAAATTATTCTTTGGAAAGAATCTGGCGCTTTTGACACATGGAAGCTTGCACTAATCAAGGCAACGCAGTAAGCACACACACATATCCATATCAAGGAAGTGGCGCTGGGAGGACATGGATTAGCATGGTAATGCAGCCGCCCCCTGCTAATGGGGGCGAGGACCAGCTGATCCGTAGATGGAGTATTTGAGGAAACACTCTTTCTGAGTTCAGAATGGGCCAAGTCGTCAATCATGTGTTTCATGATAACGCAAATAATATTTGGGGAACAATGCCAGAAAGCTCCTTTTATGACTTGTCTTTCTGTAGAAACCAGAATCCTATACTGTTTGGGGCTGGACCACTTTTTAAGGACTTGTTGCTGGTAAAACTGTTTCCTTGCACAACCCTGTTCTATCTCTTACACCTCCTGACCTGACCTCTGCATTCACAAACCATTCAAATGACATTTTCTAGTTTTTTGGATAAATATTACTGATACAACATACACATAAGAAGTACAGAATTCTCAGTTGTAGCCACGTTGACAGGGGCGGCACTCACATCCAGAAGCAGCAGGTAGCCAGCCCCCATGGACCCCTTCCTGCCACGTGCACCCCCACCCCACCCCACCCATGAGGGTGACCACCATCTGATTTCTCACTCCGTAGATGGGTTTCGCCTGTCCTTAAAGGGGCTCCTAACACTTGGCGCTCTCGTGCTCATCTCTGGCTGTGTTATGTGCGATGTCACCCCTGTTGTGGCCCGTGTCAGTAGTTTGTTGTTACTGTTGTGTGATGTTCCATTGTACCGTGATGTACCTACAGTGATGGACAGCGCAGTCATTCCCAGCGTGGGGCTGTCATGAACAATGCGCTCTCAACGTTCTAGCACCTGCTTTTTAGTGGCCATGCTTGTGTGTATCTGTATGATTTAAATCTGGAAGATGTGAAAGAGAAATCTTAAAAGAGAAAAGAAAGAATTGGTCTCGAAAGCTTTGCACTTGGTAAGTCGATCAGAAGCGCCATGTAGGTGGTTCTGGGGTAGTCTAAGGTAGTATCGCCCCTTTCCATCTATTCTTTATCTAGATGGGCCTAATTCCAAAGCCTAAAAGCTGCAAGATCCCCTGGAGCCTCTCCTGTACCTTCCAGCAGGGGTGGGCTCCCTGCCCTTTGTACTTTCTGGCCACTCTTGTATAACTCTGCCTTGCATTTGGGCCACATGTGGACCTGCCTGATACCTTCTGCTAGACTAGATTGTCGGTTTCCTAAGACAGAGACTCCTTCCTTCATTGTGCCCAGCACCGTAGGGGCTCAGTTCCATGCAGCTGCTCTGCACGCTGGAAGGTTCATGTTAGAATAGGTGACAGCTACTGCATGCGGGTTCCCATCTTCCCCTACCCGCGAGTTAACAGGTTAGCCTGCTGTAGGTTCCTGGGTGATGAGACTCCTGGATCAAGATGAATGACAGTCTCTTACAGCAGGAGCAGTAGTGAGAGTATCAGCATTGTCATCCGCTGGTTCCCCAAGCCTCAGTTCCTGTAGGGTGACACTAGCACACACAGTGACTCACGTTGTAAGTAAGAGGAACCCTGAGCTTAGGAAACCCCAGTGTTTAATAATAGCACGTAAGCAAGCCTGTCGAAAGTTTGCTGTGGAAAGTGACCTTGACTGTCCCGAACAGCAAACAGATGTGCCCCTCTCTAGAAGTAGACACTGCCCCTGTCCACCAGTCTTTTCCGTCTGTTGACATCCCTTGCGAGATAACACAGAGCAGAGAGCACCTGCCTATCTCCACACCCAAACCATGAGAAGAAACTGAGGCCCATGGAGTGCTGACTGCCAGCAGCAGTGGGTGGGATGTGCTGGTGAAGGCAGGGGTGGGTGGAAGGGAAGGGAAGAATGGAGAGTACTCACCCCCAAAGAGGCCACATCTTTGTATTCATCCCTGAACACAGGTGTCCCCTTGGTTTTGGGGGGGGGGGTAGAAGATTCCTTTTAAGCCTCTTGTATTTGCCCCTGGCCTGAGGTTGGTGAATTAGAACCACCTGTTAGACCTACCTTGTCTATACCAGGAAGGAGGACATTCTAAACTGGGTTTACAGTGTCGTTCCCCTAGGGAAATGCAGACCAGAATATTTCTGCAAAGAATATTTCCAACTATGGTGCTCAGAGTTGCCCACATGTAAAAGACCCTGCTTCTTTCTCAGGCACAGGAATGAAATTCTGTAGCAAAACAGCTGTGTGTTGAGGTGGTCCCTGGTGGAGACAGAATCAAGAGGCTGTCTTTCCTGGGCGTTACTGGGGCTAAGAGTTGGGACATGGCTTCCTGCAGACCCCATTCACCTTGCAGTCCTCTGGCATTTCTGAATGTAGCCCTCATTCTAGAAGCCTTCTTAAACTAGTAATTTTAATGGCTGGGTAGCAAGCACTCGGCCTTTTCTTAAACTCACCCTTTTAGCTGTCAGGTCTAGGTGTGAAAATTTGATTTAACTAATCAGTATAGTAACAGCAGACCTTGGTGTCTTTGTTGACCGTTGGTGGCCATGTGGTAGGTCCCCAGCCCTTTAACCAGGCTAAAGGGCTGGGCATGACACCTCCGCCTCTGCAGGACTGCTTCGGGCTGACCTCAACTGTGTGTAGAACAGTGTTTGGCATTCTTGTGTCCTGACTGGTCTTGATGCCAGGATCCTCACCTCTCAGGCAATCAGAGTCATCAGCTTCTTTCACAAATGAGGACTTCAGAACTTCAGCCTTAATTAATAACTCGTTAACATGAAATGAATTACCAGTCAGTGAAAAAAATAGCCCTCGAGTATTTTGAGAGAGAATACAGTGATTTTAAACAGATTTTAAACCTTTTATGCCTAAAGGTATTTCCAAAAGTGTTTATAACTCCTGTCTGGTAACACAGGTATTGCTCGACGCTCACATAACAAAAGTAGATGCCGGGACTGCATTAGTAGGTCCGTGAGTTAATGGCATTCATTCAGGAACAGAAATGAGATTACGTATTAGACTCCACATGTGTATGTGTATAAAAATAAGCATGAGAAAGTATGACCTACTGTAATCAGGTTTGGACTGTGCATGGTTATTAAAAGTATTCACTCCACATTTAGGGGTGGTTCGTTTCTTTGACTGATGGATTTACTGAAAGTAGGTGGAAATGCGTCAAAGTGTGGCCACTGGCCTGGGACTGCTGACACGTGGCACGACATGCTCCACGGGCCTGTGAAGCCAGCACGGCAGCTTCCACAGTGTCGTGGCTTGGGCCGTGGACGACTGGTTTGCCTCAACGTTAAAGCAGGTGTCTTCATGTGGGTTTACGTTGAAAGGCAAGCACTGTGTCTGGATCCCAGAAATGATATTTCTGACCCTCTGTAACTTTTTTTTTCTTTAGTTAAACAAATATGTTTCTGCATTATCACAAAAAATACTTTTGTTTCTTTATGTCACAGTTAGTTGGTTTTTCTGAAGGCAAATCTAACTGATAACAAATATAGTTGATGGGTATATGTATTTAAAAAGATATTTACTCCTTTAAGAGAAAATCAGAAATGTTTCGCTTCTGGAATGAGACTCCTCCTCTGCATATTTTTGGAAGGTTTTATGACTCAAAGTAACCAACGTTCAAGAGTAGAGGTGGGTTGAGTACAGTGGGGTGGTGGGGCTGCGGGGAGGTAGATGTGAGCCTGGGCAACAGCAGAACCCACTCAGCTTCTACAGACAGATCCAGAGAGAGAGCCTGTCAGCTTCTTGTTCACAAACACAGGCCCACAACTCCCAGACACTCTCATTTCCTAAGTGACCCCAGAACCCACCAATTTTAGAATGAAATCTCCCAATTTAATTCTACCTTGAAAAAAAGTACTGTCAACTAAGTAAAAACTTACCTATGATATCAGCCCGGACTTCAGGCTGTAGTCTGTGGACCTGATTGAAAGTTTCACCTTTATTGCTGTGTGTCCATGGATACACCTTGATGTGGCCCAAATTCAGTCATGCTGTTTCAATTTAGTCCCGCAGTTGGGAAGCAGATGTGGTTGGGGCTGGGGGACCTTCCCGGGCTACAGGGCTCTGAGAGTCTGCCCTCAGAAGGATTGTGCATAGCTGGTCTAGTGTCTTCCATCTGGACACCAGGAACATGCGGTCTTGCCAGGAGGTTCTTCACTCCACAAGTTCCAGGTTGGTTCCTTGGGTACTCTCTCGGGAGGCAGAAGGTGGGCTCTGAGCGTCACCCCCCCGAGCTGATCCACCAGCATCTCAGTGGATTGGACTCGTCCTTGAATTTTGCTGGAGAAACAGCTGGAAGTTTGAAAGCCAGTGCATGAGCTGCAGGTCCCTGTTGCTTCTCCTTAGTGTGGTAGACCTGAAGGAGTCTCTCCCTTCCTTTTTTGGCAGTGCGATGTTTGGCTTTGAGATGAAGGACTTGTAAACCTAAGGTGAGTTCTTGATCAGCTCCCTCCACGGGAACGTTTCGTGGTCCCTTGTCTGGAGTTGAGATTGACTTGGCCGTCCTTACATGTGTGTTGATACTTATTTCTGGAGCTTAATTTCAAGGAGTCAGTGACAGATGCACTGAAATACTCTCCTCTGCCTTTTAAAGGAAATTGTTCTGGAACGTGTCTAGGCTGGCCGTCATCAGAGAACCACTCTTCAGGGAGAAGGAGCAAGAGAAGCGGTGCTTACTGAGTGCCATTTTGTCATCAACGCAAAGATGGAGGGGCAGACAGAGTGAAATTACTTTCTGTTTTTCAGGTGTTTGGATCTTGCGTGCCCAAAGCTGGTGTAAAATGAGGTCTGTGGACAGATTTACACTTAATAATGACTTGTCAGAGGTCTGATTGGGTGTTTCAGTGGGGAAGGAATCACCTCCTTGACACCTTACCCACATGGTGGGTGTCCCTGCAGGTAGGGCAGGCCCAAAGGTGCCTGGCACAGCAGTCAGGGTCCAGCAAGGGAGGTGTCCCCCACCTGCTTGCAGGCTTCTGTCATTGTTGTTTTCCACCTTTCCGGAGTCCTTTCGCCCACCATAACAATGTTGGCAGTATCTGGAAGCCTTTTGTCTGCTCAAAATTCATGTAATGAAAGCAGAACCAGGCGAAGGAAGCCCCGGCAGCTACTCTTGGGAGGTGCCTCTTGCCCAAACGCACTTTCACTCGGTGGCTGTCTGGGAATTGAGGTAGAGAAGGGGAAGAGAGGCAGGAGGACAGTGCAGGCACCAGGGCTGGCAGAAATGCACTAGCACAACCCACAGGCCCCAAGGGCCAAGGAGAGAGGGGGCCACCCAGCAAGACGACTGCTCAGAGAAGGGGCCCTGGAGTCAGCACCCGCCCTTACCCTCCCCTCTCTTTTAGATTCCTGCCGTGCTCGCCATTGGTTGGGCCCAGTGAAAATCTAGAAAGTGCTGGAGCTCACAGGTGCAGCCCATACGGGTACCTTCCCAGGAGGAGAGCGGGGCAGAGAAGGGGTGTGGCAGGAACATGGTGGGCACGGGCTGCAGGAGGGGATCCCGCAGATGGGAGTGTCTCCTCTGCTCCATGGGGATGCTGCTTTCTGTGGGGTCTGAATGCCCTATCGTAATAGGGATCTGGCTAATGCACATAATACCCAGAGGACAGCCACAGAGTGGCCTCAATGGTGGCACGTGGAGAATACAAGGAGGAGCATGCGTGCTCCCCTTGGTGCCACCTTGCCGGCCCTGGGCTGCCCCTCCATGTGTCTAAGATGCCATACACCTGGCCCACCTCCCCAGGCTGCTGTGAGGCCTGGTGCAAGAGCAAGCATGGGAGCACCACGTGGCACTGTCATTCAAGATCGTAGGACTCCACGTGACACTGCGTTTCTAGGGCATCGGGGCGCACCCAAGCCCTGAGATTGAGCTCTCAGAACATCAGGGCTTGGGAGCATGAGAAACTGCCTCAGGATCCTGTGTGGAAGCCAGGCAGCCCAGACCCGAGGCTTCCCAGGCACCGTCCCGTGCCCCTCCCACCTGAGCCTCTGGATGCCCATGGTCTGCCGTGGTGGCATTTTGGTTACAATTTTTTGTTTCATGGTGGAGACTTTCCGGCTGAAGTGGTTTTTTAATTAATGTGCACACAGATCAATCGGAATCTTACTAAGAGGCAGCTGGCGGGTGGGGCCTGAGATTCTGCATTTCTCACGTGCCCCTTGGCGATGCTGCTACTGTAGGTTCAAAGACTGTGGCTTTCGCTTCCTTCCCTCCCTGGGGCATCACATTTGGCCTGTTTCTGGAATCAAGTAGACCTGCCTATGAATAATTTCTCCTATGACATTCAAAATGTACTCAGTTCAGACAACAGCATAAAGTAGGTATCTATTTTCTTAAGGCAGAACTCTGTTCTTCAAACGCCTCATTGTTGCGATCGCTGACTTGGTGTAGGCTCGGACGCTGCGCTTCAGCTCATGATTCTGTGGCTTCCTCGTGCACGGGATTACAGTGAGGCCACCTGTTTGAGGGAGCCCTGGTTCCTGCCTCTGGCTTCTCATCCAAATCACCGGAGTGCTTTTGAAAATGCATCTTTTCCCAAGCACCATCCCCAGAGCTTCTGAATCAAAATCTGTATTTTTTGAAGCCTCTATTTTTAAAAAAGCTCCACAAGAAATTCTAGTAATTGGCCAGATTTAAGAACTGCTAATATGAGCTGCGTATTTATTATAAAATCCTGCGCTGTGAAAAACTTATGAGACAGTTTAGAACTTCACTGGTTCTGAACTAAAACAATTGGAAGAAACATTAAAAAAGAATACCCTGATACCTCTGAAGATCTGCAAATAGACCAGCAGACTAATTCGCTGGCAGCAAGGTGTGATCGGCTGAGCTTTAGAGAAAGGCACTTAATTATGTTTTTGAGTCTGAAATTGGTATGACCAGATAATAATTCATTTTGATGTTGAGCAACTGATTCAAATCATTAAGTATACAATGGAATCATTTTTCATCACAGCCATGTGCGCTGTGAAGTCAACGCAGGTTATTTTTCCTCCGCTTAGTCTTTTCAAGGTTAAGAGTAAACTTAATCTGGTCGAAGAGTCTGCGTTTCCTCCGTGTCGTGTCTAGGGACTTTGATTTGTGTTGATCATAAAGTATGGCTTCCCCACGAAAACAATTCTCTGGCACCAGACAGTTGACTCTCAATGGGTGATCATTTTTTGTTCCATTGATAGGGTGACACGGTCGGGCTCCTGGAGCCCCCGTCATGCCGGCCTGCCGGACCGTGGTGCCTCTGCCGAGATGGGCTGGGTCTTTTGTCTTCACTTCCACTGGATGTCGCGATTGTGGTTGGGTTCCATCTTTGTATAGGGCTGTCTTGTGCGAGTCATCTGCGGCATCGGGTCCCTTCACGTTGCTTTGTCAGGCGCCATGGAGATTGGCGTCCCCCTTTTATTCCTCCCGAGTATTTTCTGTCTGGCGCTTCTCTTGGCCATGCAGGCAGGGCGAGGGCTGCTCTTGGTGGTAAGGCACACTGCGTGCCAGCGTGTGGGGCCCACAGACTGACCTGTGCTGGCTTCTGGCTTCTGTGGTCTGCAGTCCGCGGTGGTGTTCACCTGACTTGTTTATTCCTAGGGAATGTCACTAGTGCATCTGGGTCTCAGATGGCAAGCGGCATCAGCCTGGTCTCCTTCAACAGCCGACCCGACGGCATGCACCAGCGTTCCTACTCAGTCTCCAGTGCCGACCAGTGGAGTGAGGCTACAGTCATTGCAAACTCGGCCATCAGCAGTGGTAAGAGGGGGCGCAGCCCCACGGACCCGCAGCCACCTCAGGATCCTTCGTTGTAAGCCAGGTGCTGGACAGGACACCCTGAGCTCTCGTGCTCCTCTGGGAGCGTGGCACCCCGTGGGGCAGCTGCAGCGGACACTCACGTCTTTCCTTTCGTATCTGCGGAACGTTTTGTCCTTGGCTAGGCTGTCTTGCCCGTATCATCTCATCTGTTCCTCTTTGGCGCAGGGAAGAGGTGGTCATCCCATTTGATCCATTTGGAAACTGAGGCTGCAGACAGGACCAGTGGCTTACGCAGGGTCACGTGACAGAGGTGGTAGAGCTGAGAAAGAATATCTGATTTTTTCTCCGCAGTCACATTGCCCTACACGGTGTGGCCTACACCTCCACCACGAGTGCACATTTTATGTCATTAGGGTGAATTCAGTCTTCCAAAATTCGTGGTGTATACTCTCAGTTCTGGAGTCCCCTTTGTAATCCCTCTGTGTTCAGATTCCTTCGGCATTATTATTATTATTATTATTATTATTATTTTGACAGCTGTAGCCAGCTTTTTGGGGAACGTGGTGCACAGTGGAAACGATCTTGCCGTCTGTGTGAAGCGTGAATGACACAGCACCAGGGCCGCCCTGGCGGCTGCAGCAGGGTTTGCCTGTGGCGTTCGTCTCTGGCCTGTTCACCGGTATTTAAAGGAATTCCCACTGTTGTATGTATTCTATCAGACAGGGTTTTAGAGTAATCTTAGCATGATTTGTTCTAATTAAAAGATTCAGCATCAGGTCTTCCCTGTAGACCCGCCAGCTGCTGCGGCAGGACGTTTGCTCTGGGTAAACATCATCCTTATTTCTAGTGGCTCCACACTCGTAAGATGCCACCAAGCAGAAGCCTTAAAGGAAAACATCTCCAAATCGAGCAGTGGAGGTGCCAATAATCAGGCCTTTAATTAAGTATTCAACTAAAATTCTTCCTATACAGACTTTTGCTCGCTTACCTGTTTGATAAATACGAGGTAACTTTCTCTCTACTGAATAGCTGTTTGTGTTGAGCTATCCGTATGTACAGTGGGCGTTTCCACACCGCCACATCATGGGACACTGATTTCCAGAGCCTTGGTTTGGTTGGAAGTCTCTTTCCACGGAAGTGGGCTGCCTTGTCTGCACACACGCATTTGTACAGTATCCATGTGAGACTAAAGTCTCCTACGTTTGAATGTCAGTTTTTTATTCACAAAGCAGTTTCTGTAATATTAACACACATGGGTGTCCATTAAAGACCAGTATGCTCCCTGACCTCACAAATCTTGAACCCTGAACACAGAAGATAAGAAACACAAGCGGATGCCCCAGGTGTCAGCCTGCTGAGGGACATGGAAGGAGAGCTGTAGAGAGAGCCCAGGGCTGAAATTGTGCAGGTCGTTTAAGGATTGATAGACTTGATCAAGGAAAGCCTCCCAAAGAAAATCAAACTTGAGCAATGCTTAAAGAACCAGATGGATTTTTTGTGCAAAACAGCAGGAGGAAGTTATTATAAGCATTGGGGCACTTTGGACAAAGACCCAGAGAGGAGGAAAAGGGAAGATGGAATAGCCACGAGCTACAGTGAAGTGAAAGGTGATAGTTGGGGTGCAGGAAAGCAATGAGAGACAAGAAGAGATGAGTGTGGAGAGGCCGGCGCTGCCAGAGTAGCGTCTTATTTTCAGACTTGAAGCTGACATTTTCCAGAGCAAAGATCCAGAAAGACCACAGAACGTGGCACAGAAGTCTGATTCCTACAGTTTTATGGGGGTCTTGGTTGATTCCTGTATTTTCTAAGGGTTAATAATATGTCATGCCCAACGTATTTTGAAAAGGAAGATGATAATAGTAATAATAAAAGCCGTGATTTATTGAGGGTTTTATGTAGATAATCTCATTTAATCCTCACGGAGTAGATCTTGTTGTTACCTCCCTTCTACAGGCGGTGCCGTTGGTACGGAAGGGTTAAATATCACTTGCTCCAAGTCACGTCCTGAGAGGGGCCAGTATTCAAACTCAGGTGGCCTCATTCAGCTCTTCATCATTGCATGTCCAAGTGTGCCTCTGGGAGCAGCAGCAGCCCCTGAAAACTGCTTAGAAATGTCCATTCTCAGGCCCCGTCTCTGTCCCACGGAATCCAGTCCTCAGGGGATGGGACCCAGCCACCTGTGCATAGCAAGCCCTCTGGGATCACGTGGCATGCTGAAGCTTGGGAATGATTACTTTAAGTCCTCACTTCCCAAAGCGTGGTCCACGGACCAAGTGGCGTCTGACCGCTCTGGGGATTTGGCTGGTGATGCAGAATTCAGGCTCTAACCAGACCTGCTGGACACATCCTTGTCTGTCTGTGCCGAGGGCACGTCCCGGCTTCCCTCTGGTTTGCGCCATTCCTCACTTTAGCGTGCTGATTCACCAAGTAGCCAGACCCCAGCAATTTTTAGTGAACACCAGAG
Source organism: Aotus nancymaae (assembly GCF_030222135.1). Lineage (NCBI taxonomy): Eukaryota > Metazoa > Chordata > Mammalia > Primates > Aotidae > Aotus > Aotus nancymaae. Next base: position 1,225,539 of record NW_026988444.1, read on the forward strand.
CACAGGATCTGATGGACAACTTCAAGAAAACCTGTTTATGAATGGATTTCAGGACCTCAGCCTTGGCATAAACGTTCCCTGCAGGGCTTGGAAAATAATCACAGAAGAAACAAACATGATGAAGAGCTTTCTGTCATGCTTTTTCTTCTTAAGTTGTAGGTGATGTAGGTCCCCTGCCCCCATCCACTTCCTCTGTAAATGTATCTGCCCCCATCCCTAGCCTTTGGTTTGGATTTCAGAGTCATGAACAGCTTACTGTGTGCTGGCAGCAGGAATGAATGGGGAGAGGCCAGGCAGCTTTGGAATACAGATGCCCGTGTTAGCGAGTGTGCCTTCCCATTGTCGCGCACGCTTATTCTGAAACATAATAATCGTGACAACATTGGCATTCAGTGTTTCTCTGCCCCCCTGTCCACCCTAAATTAAGACTTTGGCTCTGGAGAACTTTTCACAGTCTCCTCTCTAGACACACAGGTCCCTCCGGGGTTTCTGCCTTTAAAGCAGCTGTGAGCAACTCCTAATTAGATAGATTCCTTTGTAGGGGCCTCCTACAAAACAGGAGGTGCTGCTTAAATTAAGGGAAGAAGAGGAATCTATTCCATGAAATGGAATGCCCACTGCTTTATGACTATTACTGTTGTAAGGTTTCACATTTAAGTACCTGAGGTTTAAAATTAAATGTCTAATATAATTTGGCATTGCTAACATGAGACCCGCATCTGCCCTTAGAGAAAATGCAGACAGCTCGGTTGAGGGTTTCAAATTGCCGTCTGCCGGCTTGCAGGCAGCACAGAGGATTAGATGCCTCCTCTGCTGAGCACCACATGCTGCTGAGCGTAATTTTTTAAATGCAGAAACATATTCATCTTGAGCCCCTGCATTGAAAAAGGCTGTTCTAGGAGTACATGAAAAATTAATTTTTTTACATTTTTTCTCACTCTTCTAAGTGTTTGACAGAAGTAATTTTTGCAGCAAGAGAGAATAAAAACTGGTGGCTGTAAATTCCTGTCCTGCAACCTCTTGTGTAGATTCTTTATGGACCCAGAATTGATCTACATGTCAGATCCTGTTGTGGTTTAAACTGTTTATCACCGTAATGGCAGTAGTGAGCCCGTGAACACCAACTTATAATCCTGGGTGAAAGAAATTGGTGTTTGCAGTCAATGAAGGGGCAGCTTTGCTTTATTGATAGATTCAGAACAATTATCTCTGCAACAACTATTGGCTGAGGGTTCTCTTGAATCTTATTGGAAGCCTGTAATTTTTTTTGATTAATCATTTCCTCCATAGGTAATTTCCTCTAGAAGCGTTAGCCCCGACTCAGCATCACTGTGGGTAGCAGGGGCCCTGGGGGGTCGTTTGTAGCACGCTTGGTCCTCATATCTCACTTCAAGGCAAGATGCATGTTGAGACGCATCACACCTGTCCTCAGGGCCAGCGCGCAGCCTAACTGCCTCCTGAGTACCTGGGTGAGCCTGGCCAGCCCTCCCCGCCGGCCCCTACCTGGCCCCTGGCTTGGCTGGTAGCTTCAGCTAATGCTGTTGCCCTGGCAGCCTCGCTCCCCCAGCCCTGGACTGTCAGGTTCTTCTCATCGCTCCACCCCATCCCCGATTGCTTCAGTCCAACAGTTTATCTTCTGCCACACCAACTGGCCATCACTGTTAATATTGTGTTTTTTCACGTGACTCTTCCGTGTGGCTTTTGAGCCTCACGTCCCTCAGCCTCCCCCAGGCCACCACACGGCCTCGTCACCATCACATACAAACAGCATATCCATCTTCCACTCTTCCACGTGGGGGGAGTGCATCACGTGTGTGTGTGTGTGTTTGTGTGTGTGTGTGTGTGTGTGTGTGTGTGTATGCTGTGGTCCCTGTTTCCTTCTGGCCGTGTAATCATTGTGTCTTTCCATTAGCATCTGTGGTTATAAAGCAGCCGATCCTCAGTGGAAAACATTTGAGTCTTTGCCAACTTTCAAATATCTTTTCTCATTATAAAAATGTTTTGCACATCGATTTTGATGGTGGGGGTTCAAAACATGAGTTTCAGCTTCGGAAGCTGTCTGTCCCGCACTTCCTTTCGGAGCCAGTGCATTTGAAGCACACCTTCCAGCAAGCTTGCCCACACCGTTCATCAGTTTTAAGCTTTATAGTTCGAGCATTTTTTTTTCTCTCCTTGGACGTTATGCTGACAATTTTAGTGCATGACCAGCAGGCGGCGGTAATGTGATGCTGGCGGTCTGACCTGGAAGCTTCTTTGATGAGAGGGTGTTAATGAAGTGTGGTGGGGAGGAGGTACGTGTACTGACTGCCTCCCGGTCACGATCTTCATACCTAACGCTCATTTCCCTGAGGATCCTCGTCTCTACCTGATAACTGAGCTTACAGAAGGCTGAGAAGCCAAGACCATACTTTTCATAATTAGCCAATTCAAACCCAGGTCTTTCTGATTTCAGAGCTTATAGTCATTCCCGTCTGCTATTTTTTTAAAAGGAGCAATGCATGCTCAGTACTAAAACATTGTATCATAAAAATTATTTGTCTTTTGATAGCACTTGCTTTTCAAGGCAATACGTTCTAAGATAGACATTTTGTCTTCTCTCACTGATCCTGAAGTTTCCTTTATCAATTCTTCCCAAATCTTGGCTGGCATTCAAAAGCCTTCCCTGGGGGTTGTCATCAACCTTCAGCTTAGCTCAGTGTTAAAGGCCCCTGGGCTCTCATCTCTCAAAGCTGGGCACTCCCTGCCTCACCGCCGGGGGTGCTGCTCGGCTCGCCAGGCTGGCCGGCCTAATTAAAAGGCTGACCCCGCTCCCTTCTGTGCTCAGAGCCTGCTTTCCTGTCTCTGCATGTGGCCCAGGAGCGGGCAGAAGCGTCCTGGGGTAACTGGACACAGGGGGTGAAAGGTGGATTTTTTTTTCCTCCCAATCAGAATGTTGTAACTTTGTGCTTTGTCTCCTTAGTTCCTTCCTATCAGCTATTTTCAGCAGTAGCTGCTGACCAGGGGAAACAGGACAGTGAAATGCTGCCCCGTGATGAAAACGGAATGGGGGCAATGCATTTCATGCCCCAACGCCAAAAGTCCTCATGTTGTTGCAAGGCAAAATAAAAAAAAAAAATCAGAAATCCTGGTAAACAGGGAGTAGAGGAGGATGTTGTTGCCAGTTGCTGCGGTGCCTGGACTAGACTCTTGGCCCTTCTGGCCCTCGGCATGTCTTCATCTGTTCCAGGGGCTCTCAACCAAGGGTGGTTTTGTCTCCCCGGGGACAGTTCGTGATGTCTTGGGTTGTCACACAGGGGAAGGTGAAGCTAAGTGGGTAGAAGCCAGGGTGCTGCTGAATGCATCCGGTGCAGAGGCCAACTCCCCACAGCCAAAAGTTACTGGGCCCAAAACAGCGGTGGTGCCACAGTCGGGAAGCCCTGATGGGGTCAGTGAAGCCTTTGGTTCTGTGGCCTCTTCCAGCTGCGGTTGCTGCATTGCACAGTAAGACTCCTTCCCAAAGAAAGGGAAACCAATTTCTGGTTTGCAAGAGCGTTACTGCAGCCAACCCAGGGCAGTGCCTGGTCCTCAGGGTGCTTTCAACATAGCTTCTCAGATCATCCACCTGGGGGCATGACTGGTTCAGTGACAGTCCTGCTGCCAGCAGTGCTGACATGACCTGACGTTCTTGGAACACTCGCTGCTGGCCTGGCGCGGGCCCCCAGAAGATGAGTGACAGAACCCTCCCCATTTTAGATGAGGAAGCAGAGGCAGAGGGCAGTTAGGCCTAACGCAGCGGCAGGTCAGTGGTCGAGGCCACATTCAAACAGGCTGTGTTGTAATTGTCACTAAGCAGTTCTCCTGCCCACCTGACCGCCTGCAAGAACACTGGGTGCCCAGCGTGTCCCTCTACTGCATGCATGAGGACAGGGAAGATGAGGCCGTCAGATGTGTGGATGCCACACACTGAGGCACAGTTTGCGTTGAAATCTCCAGATTTCGAGACCGCAAAATGGGTGGAAACTAACAAAGTGAAACAGAGATAAGATCCTGAATTCAGGTTCAACAAACCAGCTGTACAGATAATGGAATAGGAGTACCGGACCCTGGTGGGGAAGGCCTGGGCGTGGCTTGTCTGCAGAAATGTTGTCAAGACTTACCTTCTGCACCAAGAGGACGAGAGAGACCCTGAATGTCTCACTGGGCTCCCAGGATCCTTTCGGGGGCCACATTTTGAGAAGGACATTGGCACACTGGAAAGCACACAAAGCGGAGGGTCAGGACGGAGGGAGGGGCCCCGAAAGCCACAACACCCAGCATGGCTGAAAACCTGGGAGGACGGGGGAGCCTCTCGGGAGGGTGTTCTCTGATGGCTGCCCGTTATATTCTTGGGGAATATTTTTTTAAAATACTTGTTCCTGGGGCCAACAGCTAGAGATCTAGTCCATTTGGTCTGGGATGGAGCCCAAGCGGTGGAATGTCCCCCAGGGGTTTCAGATGTACAGCTGGGGCAGAGAAGCTCTTTCAGAGGGGCCTGAATGATGTGTGTGAACGATGGTCATGAGGCCAAAATATGATCCCGACTCTGTATAAATCCAGAGAAGTGAAGTGAGAGCAGGGGGCCGAAGCTGCAGGAAAGACAGCTCTGACACATGGTAGTGTGATGCAGGGACACAGTTCCCAGCGGCTGCTTCCAGCTTTCTCCTCTGGCATCTCTGCCCTCTTCTCCCTTGCCTGAAGACCCTCTTCCTCTTTTCCCAGTGAAAAAGGGGAGGATGCTCACTTCTCTCCCATGCTGAAACCCAGGCCTCTCTGGCCTCTGGAGCTCCCGTGTCTGATCTGTTCCTGCTTGTCCATGGGGTAGGGCATCCCTTCCACCTATGAACCCATCACCTCCGATCTTCCAGGGGACTCTGCTTCCACGGATACCCTCTCTCCTGTCCAGTGCTTTCTCCCGGGTATGGGACCGCTCCTGTCAGCTTACACACCTGCTCAGCCATTGCTCATCCCAACACCATGGCCCTTATAGTTTCTAGTTTTCTTCTCAGCACACATTCCGGGACACTCAGCTGTCCTCGTTGTCCCCAGCTACCTCCCACGTTCTCCTGGACCCACTCCCGTCTGTGCTCAGAGCAGCACCCTCCAACACTGCTCTCATCCTCGTCAGTCCTGGGAGCACTCCTTGGTTCCCATGGTAATCTTCATAGTGGGAGCCCCATTGACTCCCCTTCCTGTTTGAAACCCTCTCTCCTCTGGGCTTCTCTGATGACACACTCGGGTTTTTCCTGCTGCTCTGGCTGGCCGCTGAGGCATCCTCCTTTACCACCAGACCTCGGGTGATGGGCATGGCCCAGAGCTCAGCTCTCCCCAATCCTCACTGCACTCCTCTCGAAATAGGCCTGACCATTCCTCTAGACTCAGAAGTTACCCAAGTTCACATCCCCAGCCATGGCCGCCATCTCCTGCATCGCACACAGGTAACCAGCTACCTACTTGGAAGGCACTAGGGCGGCTCATGCTCAGCGTATTCGAAGAACTCCAACTTTCATTCAGAGCATCTGTTTCTCACCCACCTTTTCACCATCTGTCCTCCCAGTAGCTCAAGACACACCCGAAGCGTCACATGCACGCCCTCTCTAGGCTCCACGTCTCAATCTGTTCATTTGCTTGCTTCACTCCGCTTGACCTCCAGGAATACGAGCTGGGTCTGCCCCGTGCCTCTGCCTCCTCCATGTCCACCCCGGCCCTTCTGCTGCATCAATCCTAACTCATCTCTGGTCTGTTGTTCTGACTTGCCAAAATCCTCTCTCTCTGCAGCCAAATTCACCTCTTAAATGAAACATGAACCAGATGGCCACTCCCCACACCCACTCCAGTGCCTTGCCCACTGCCCATGGAATATATTCCCGACTCTTCATTTCTGGCTGGCAAGGCTCCAGCTGGTCTGACCCCTATTTCTTGACCGCCTCTCCATGGCTCCAGCCGGCTGCTCCACTGAGATCTGGGTTGAGTCACCCACCAGATAGTTCAGGCCTCTGCCAGACGCCAGCTCCGGCCTGTGTACATCACTGCAGACAGCCCCGCTCCGTCCCCTTCTTCTCGGTTTCCCAGACTTTTTTTTCTCAGCATCTATGATGGCCTGGCTTACTCTGACACGTTCTTATTTGACTCCTACCCAGTCACAAGTGGTCATCCTGCCCCTGCCATCTTGTACTGTTTTCCTGGCATCTGCCACTATCTGAAACGATCCTGTTGGCTTATGTGTCTTCTCCTGCAAGAAAGATTCTAACTCCGTGAGAAAGAGGGGCTTCAAGGTCTTGCCTGTCTCCGCTTTCTTGAGCACCTGGAGCTGTGCCCAGCCCATCGTCACGATGTCATTGCTCAGTAACTGTGCTGAGTTAGTGAATGAGCACACTTGGATAACATCCCCAAATAGGAACAGTCCAGGTGGTGGCCAGGCCAGGGTGAGGTGGCTTGCTGTATTTTGTTAGACTTGCAAAATGAGCTCCAGGCTTCCATCAGTTCTATATGATAGACTTGTTTTGAATTTTTAAGATTAAGTATCTTAATGCTTTACATGTTGCTTTAGAAACTGGTTGTTAACAGAGAACTCGTGCTGGTGCCTCTTAAGACAGAGCATGTTGGTCGCAGTGTATACAGTTTATGGCAGAAAACACTGGCAGTAGTCTCAGCAACAGGTTCTTCAATGAGTCCAGGTAGCTGGAGTTGAAACTGGGTTTCCTCCCTAAGATCGTCTTAGCCGTTCCTGAATCATAGGTGAAGTTAGTGCTATAAATTAAGTAGCGATTATGTAGATCAGATACATTTCATAGCAGTTGTTTAATTTCATATGTAACTTCATTTAGCCCACAAGGAGTTACTGACCACTGACGGTGGCTGCCCACTGCCCTGGCCCCAGGAGTGGAGCATTCAGAGCTCCCAGGTCTCTCTAGGTGCAAAAGAAGAACCGAAAGATAATCACCTAAGGAAACAAATGGAAATCTGCTTGGTCAAGTGGTGAAAAGTAAAACGAGGGTGAGCATGTCTCAGGCATACACTCGCGTTGTGAAATCAAGTGGTGCATGTTTTCAACTGAGGCCGTCAGAGCAGTGGATCTGTTCACCTGTCACTCGTTTGACAGATATATAACAGGCACTTTGTCATGTGCCGTGGTGTCCCAGGGTACATTGGGAAGTGACCCCAGAGAAGATGGGCACATCAGTTGGACTAAATGCTGCCAAGAACTCAGTAGGCTACAGGGTGTGTGGGATCCGCACAGAGGGAAGGGTACGTGCGGCCTCGGAGCTATGCTGGGAGTGGTGAAAAGGGTGGCTACTGAAAGCGAGGCTCGGAGGGAGGTAGGAGGGTTCCAGCCCAGTCAGGAAGAGTGAGGAAAAGGATTCTAAAAGGGGATGTCCGAGAGCCTGAGCCAGCAGCATGCCCTGATGGGTGTGGCCCAGAACTCGGCCCTCTCCTGTCCTCCCTGCACTCCTCTTAAAATAGGCCTGACCATTCCTCTAGACTCAGAAGATACCCAAGCTCGTCTCCCTAGCCATGAACGCTCTCATCATCTCCTGGCAGGAGAGGAATGTGATTGGAAAAGATCCCTCCTGAGTCAGCCTGGGTTATCATCTGCTGTGTAGACAGATCAGGCCAGGCTTGGTTAATCGAGAGCAGAGTGGACTCACTGCAGACAAGCCGCAATTCCCCTGGTTCCAGGAGTCCAGGAGTCCCTGGTAGAGCCATCGCTGAAATTTGCATCTCATTCTTTGGTTCCTTTCTCATCCGCTTGGCCCAATTTTTAGTCAAGTCACTTCTCATTGGCCTCAAGGCAACAATATGTCATTAACTTACATTTTAAAAATGTCCTAGCATACAGAAGTCTAAAATTTTATGAAATTATTTAGCATTTTATTAATTTTTTAGTCTCCATGTTTGCAGCTGCAAATTTTCAATTTCAGGGGACTTTTTTAAAGATAGAAAGCATCATTTACTACCCCAGCTTCAAATTAGGAATAGGTAGTGCAGTATAAAAAGATGTGTCCGTTTAAGACCAACCTGGGCAACAGAGAGAGACCTTATCTCTACTAAAAAAATTGTTTTAATTAGCTGGGCATGGTGGTGTGCGTCTATAGTCCCAGCTAGTCAAGAGGCACATACATTTGAGGATTTGTCAAATATATGTGCTGCTTCTCCAACTGGAAAGAAAACTTTGTGATCTTTTGTGTTCTCAACATTAGAACGTCTGATTTTGTAACGTACATTCGTAAGCAATACAGTACTTTTTTTCCTCATGACTTTATACCACTCAGGACAGGAAAATACTCACTTTCTATTTCTGTGGTTTGCTCAGTTCCACAACCTAGGAACCTAACAGTTTAAGAAACCTCAATCATAGTGTCTCCCTGGTGACTTTGTCAACTTTTGGAGTAAAATCTGGTCAAATCTTTTTCATTCCCTCCCTCGCTTCCTTTTGTAGATTTTATAAACACATGCAAAAAGTCAAAGACGTAAAAAGCTTAAATTTTTTTTTTTTTTTTTTTTTTTTTTGGAGACAGTTTTGCTCCGTTGCCCAGGCTGGAGTGCAATGGCACGATCTTGGCTCACTGCAACCTCTACCTCCCAGGTTCAAGTAATTCTCCTGCCTCAGCCTCCCAGGTAGCTGGGATTATAGATGTACACCCGTATGCCGGCTAATTTTTGTATTTTTAGAAGAGATGGGGTTTCGTCATGTTGACTAGGCTGGTCTCAAATTCCTGACCTCAGTGAATCACCCGCTTTGGCCTCACAAAGTGCCGAGATTACAAGCATGAGTCACTGTGCCCGGCCACCTAAAACTTTTTGAGGTATCAAGAAGAAAGAAAGGCGTGGAAGAAGTGAGTTTTGGGGAAGAGTAGTCTCTAAAATGAACGAGTTGTTATGAGATGGTTGTAACATGGCTGGATCGCAAGACGGCCAGAGACAGATGGCAAAGGGCTGGCTGCTGATGGCTAAGCAAGCCCACTGTCCAGTTTCTCCTTGAGGATTTGTATGTCGCTTTGGTGTTGCATGCTAAACTTCTTTCGATGAACGTATCTTATGTTACATCTTGGCTTTATCGTGTGACAGATAAGGTTATTAACAGAAAGTGATTTTAGTATTAATTATACAGTGATACTAAAAATTTTATATCACACAGCAGATGGTTATTTTAAATGACTTAAAATTTTACTCTTTTATATGAGGAGAAACATTTTAAACATATTTAGTTATAAATGCTATTTTAATTGCTATATTATTTCTGCAGAGGGACTTTTTAAATCTTATTATATTTGCAGAGAAATGTTTCTATGTATATTTCAGAGCCTCTTAAATCATGTACTTATTTACAGGAAAACAATTACAATTACAATGAGAAAACAGAAGGGGGGTTAAAATCATCGATAAATACATCACGCCATTCTCACACATGAAACCAGCTGTTGACCCGCTCTTTGTTTTATATCAAGCCTTCCATGAATGCGGAAAGTGAAATAAGTATCTCCACTCCCCAAAGTGATACATCTGAAATCATCTGACTGGCTGTTGCTTTCCTGAACATGCACATGCACAGGAAAGCCTGTGTCCAGGGGCACCACTTCAGTGTCTCCTTGCAAGAACCTTTATTGGGGTGGTGCAAGGGGAATTGGAGTCCAGGGGCACGTCAGGCCCTCGTCAATCAGAAGGCAGTGGCAGCGACAGCAAGGCGGGCGGGTCAGGCCCCCAGATGAGATTTGTGAGGCTGCGGCATCCATTCCGACCACACGTTGTGGAAAAATTATCATCCTACACCACCTTCTGAAGCAGTCAAGGTTTGGGTTATTACCTGGACCAGCACCGGCTTTTACACAGGTCTTTCTCCTGAAAGACGGTGGCAACATTATAAACCAAAGGATTATTGGTCAAATCATGCTAATCCAAGTTTCCGACAATTTTTTTAAAAAGAAATTATTTGTCCTTTTAAAGAACTTTTCTCTTTTCCTAAAATTGTATTATGTGAAGCTTTTCATTTTTAAAATTGTTTCATTATAGAAGCCTGGCTAATGCGTGCACTAGTGTAAAATCCTACCAGTAAGTGGAGGCCACAGTGCATGGCTGGAGGGCAGCAGGATGGATGTTGGTGTCAGTTGCACGTATTTCAGCCTGTTTTTATAAGTGTGCCTTTTCCTTCTAGCAAATAGGTTAACTACCATTTCTCTTTGCTAATTTTACAGTAATATGTTTGCACTTTCCCCTAATAAAAGAAGTTAATTTTGGGAACATTTAAAATACAGTTAAGCGTTTTGGTTTCTAAAAAACTCAGTCCTACACAAAGCTGTTAATTTTGGGGGTATATACCCTTATAGTTTGTGTGTGTGTATAGTTATTTATTTTTTCCCAAAGTGGATTAGATTATAATGGGTTTTCTTTACTGTTTTTTTCTTTTGTTTTTTGGGTGTTTTGGTTTTTTTTTGGTGAGACAGTCTCGTTCTGTCACCCAGGCTGGAGTGCAGTGCTACAATCTCAGCACTGCAACCTCCATCTCTCAGGTTCAAGTGATACTTCTGACCTCAGGTGATCCACCTGCCTTAGCCTCCCAAAGTGCTGGGATTACAGGTGTGAACCAATGCGGCTGGCCAGGCTTGTTCCACTTAAACATATAATGTGTCCATTCAGATTTTCCATGTCATAGGATATTTTCATGTACTCAATGACATTTAAAAGAAAATAAGTGTAAATATGTTAAATTTCCACACTCTGGAAACAATTCAGAAACTAGAAACAGTCTCTGTCCAGCAGTAGGGGACTGGTGACCCCCTCCGAGGGGAGGATGTGCAGCCATTTGAGTGACAGAAGGCGAAGGGGGAGCCAGCACTTCATATGGCAGGCTCTGTTTTTCATGAACAGAAAAAAAAAATCCTCATTGCTCCCACTTTCATTCCAGTGCTGCTTTTATGTAGTAACTTGGAAAGCTGGCCATTGGAATCACCAGGTGTCATTGTTCTAAGAACCAGCAGGAAAGCAGCACTGTGTGGCCCCACCCCTCTGCCAAGCCAGGCATATCCGTGTCACCCCAGTGCCTTTTCACCTGCTGTGCATGGGAACCCCTCCCCACCCTGGTGTCCACCCAAATATCACCTTCACCATGAAGCTTTCTGACCCCAGTTTCAACTTGCCCATGTCCTTCTTCCCTGCCTTACTTCTCCATGCCACCAATCACCTTCTAACAACCTTTGTAATTTACTCCTTTCTTTTTTTTTTTAATTATATATAGATATTTTATTTAGCTGGTTGAAATCTGATTCATTTTTTTCTGGTTATTTTTATTTCAATAGGTTTTTGGGGAACAGGTGGTATTTGGTTATGGGGATAAGTTCCTTAGTGGTGACTTCTGAGATTTTGGTGTGCCCATTACCTGAGCAGTGTATACGGTACCCAATGTGTAGTCTTCTGTCCCTCACCCCCCCGCCCTTTCCCCAGTCCTCGAAGTCTGTTGCATCATTCTTCCGCCTTTGCATCCTCATAGCTTAGCTCCTGCTTATCAGGGGGAGCATGTTTGGTTTTCCATTCCTGAGTTACTTCACTTAGAATAATGGTCTCCACATCTGCCCAGGATGCTGCAAATGCCATTATTTTGTTCCTTTTTATGGCTGAGTAGTATTCCATGGTATGTATGTATGTATATATGTGTTATGTATGTATTACATTTTCTTTACTCATTGATTGATGGGCATTTGGGCTGGTTCCATATTTTTGCAATTGCAAATTGTGCTGCTGTAAACATGCATGTGCAGGTGTCTGTATAATGACTTCCTCTGGGTAGATACCCAGTAGTGGGATTGCTAGATCAATTTTCTGATCTGTCATCTCCCCCTTACCAGAATTTCAGCTTCTTAAAGAGAGGGACTGTCTTGTTTGCCTCTATTCTCAAAACCTAGAACAGTGTCTCCATCAGTAGGGACACAGTCAGCCTCTATTGAGTGAATTTTCCCAGTATTAGCTGGTAGAACGAGCAGCTGAATGTTACTGTTCGCCAGTGTCTAAGCCCTGGATTAAATGCTTTACAGGCACTATTTGTTAGTCTATGCCGAAGTTCTCTGAGATGGTACTGTTATCCTCATTTCTAAACGGTTAAACTGAGTCCTAAATAATTTGAATAACTTGCACAAGCTCGTGCAGGTCATGAGGGTCTGGCGTGCGATGTACGAATGGAAGCCGGAGCGTTGGACTAGGCCAGGCTCCCCGTGTGTCCACCTGAATGCACGTGTCAGCACCAAGGCCATGCGAATGAAGAGGGCAGGGCACTCGTGGGACGTTTTACCTGCTCTCCCTTGTTCCGTTTCGGCTTTTAGTAATGAGTACATTCTCACCTAAAAACGTGCCGGGTTTGTTTCTTTGTCTTTGAGACGAGGTCTCACTCTGTCACCCAGGCTGGAGTGCAGTAGCGCAGTCTTGGCTCACTGCAGACTCTGCCTTCTGGGCTCAAGGGATCCTCCCACCTCAGCCTCCTGAGAACCTGGGACCACAGGCAGGCACCACCATGCCCAACAATTTTTTTGTATTTTGGGTAGAGATGGGTGAACTCCTGAGCTTGTTTCCCCCACCTCCGTCTCCCAAAGTGCTGGCGTTATAGGCATGAGCAACTGCACCTAAGTAACTTTATTTAAAGCATTTTTGTTTTAAATAAAGTTATTTTAAATATGAATTTCATAATGAGAACACAAACTGAAAGGGGAACATTTGAGAATTTCCACATGCACTTTGGCAGTAGGGATGTTTCCTTTGAAACTTTAAAAAGTGAGAGCAGTGAGTCTGTCTTTGTGTTGCTAGAGAGGGGTCCCCACCTGGCCGTGATAGAGAAGGGCAGGGCACAGGTGGGTGTTTGAGACACGGAGGGGACAGCACAGCAGCCAGGCAGAGGCCTGTGTCAGGGCAGAGTCAGGACACTAGGATCCTGGCCCCCATCCTGCCACTTGCCAACAGTTGAGAAGATTACAGGTGTATGGGAAGACCCAATCCAATACAGAGCAGCCAGGTATCAAATCACGGTGCCGCTCTGCAGAGCCTGTCCCAGGTCCTGTAAGGCAGACAGCATTCCAGTGTTATCTGGAGTTATTTACAAACACAGTGTCCACAATAGGATGAATCACAACTTACAGTTTAGTTAGATTCAGCAAATTCTAATTTTTAATAGTCAGTGAATATTTTCATCTGCTCAGATGGGGAGCAAGCCTCTGAATCCCATCTTGCCCCAGCCCCTTCTCCCTGGGTGAGGCAAGCATGGCATGAACAGATAGGTTACTGGAAAGTGCCTGATGTGCAGGCAAATAGAGGCCGGCCCCTTCCTTCATACATACAGTTGAGCTCCCTCAACCAAAAATCCAAAATCCGAAGGGCTCCAAGGAGCATTTCCTTTTAGTGTCATGTGGACACTCGACATTTTGGATTTTTGGATTAGGGATACTCAACCTGTAATTTCCTGTATAATTTTTTTCCTGGAAACACCTATGAGGTTGAATTGGTAAGAAGTGTAGCCACAGTACTTCAAAAGAGGGCGGTGGCCAGGGGTGCTCTTCCCAAGGAGCTGCAGAATACCATGAAATGCCTAATGATGGCTTGTGCACTGCATCTCCAGATCACCATCTTACTCTTTCTTCACAACTGAACAGATCTGCTCAAATCCCTGGAGCATCCAAGGCTGCGTAGATTTGCCGCTTTGAGCATGCCTGGTGAATTCTGTTTTTGTGCCTCTTTTGCATATTAAGCTTATGAGCACCATGCTCCTTTCACTAATATCAGCCAAAATCTCCCCATTTCCCACTTATCCTCATAAAGTAAAAGCAAAATACAAGTTGCTCCAGCTGCATAAGCACTCCCAGGGCTGAGCAACCCCAGCCACGCTGCAGACCTCCAGCACTGCCCACCATAGTACCGAAGGCCACAGTCACAGCTCATGCAGAGTGGAACGTTCTGCCAGGAAAAATAAACTCCCTCACCTAGGAAGAAGTACCCTGGATCTAGAGCTAGAAAACTAACCTGAGTTTCGTGGAAGAAACTGCACCTGTTTCTTCCTTTTCTGTAGCCAGAGCTGGGAAGGCCAGGAAGACATTAAAAATAGCGACGAAGCAGCTCCCTGGAGCACCGCAGGAGATGCTTGGACACGGGGAGTGAGGTGTTGGCTGGGAAAAGCCAGTTGGGATGGGTGAAGGTCCGTGCTGGAGTTGGAGAGCAGGGAAAACGGGCTGAGTGTGAAAGTCTAACCCAGGTTATGGCCCCCGTGAGCCTGGACGAATTTGAAGTAGGAAACTCCCACCATTCTCATGCCCAGAGTGCCCCGGGAAAGTCTTCTCTCCTGGTGTTGACTCCGGGTTTCCCCAGCCCAGCAAAGGGACTTGGGCTGGTGAGCTACAGAATTCCAAAGAGCGGGAGCCAGCCAGCCAGACCTGGCCACGGCAGTGCCATAGGACATCACGGGGGGTGTGGGGAGGAGCAGATGCCGGCGTGTACGCAAGAGAAACCTGCAGGAAATGGGGGAAGAGAAAAGAGATGTGCTCCAGAGGACTGGGGGCTGGCAGCGCTGGGGAGGAAGGGAGGGCCCCTGATTCTGGCTGGGAGGTGGGTGGATAGTCACTGCCAATTTTAACCTCACTGCAGGGGATAAAAGGCCGCTGTAGGGAAGAATGGCCATAGCTTTTCTCTGCTGAATAGCCAGCCGGCCAGGATTCTACTCTGCTGCACCCACCACTGACCCTTCCAGCAACCACAGGGGGTCAGGGTTTTACTTAAAGAAAAAGAGAAAAATGTCGATTGTTACATTTTGGAGCACAATCTTACCTTTCAGTTTATTTTAAAGCAATTTTCCCTGAAGGTCAACCATAGTATCTGACTGAACTATATTAACGATATTTTAGTGTGATAAAGGAAATGCTTTATACTCACAGCAAATGTAACTCAGATCTCCAAACACTTTTCTTTTTTTTGCTAGGAGAGAGCCCAAATTCCAAGACACTAGTAGAAATAATATGATAAAACTTTGATGGTGCAAAGTCAATTTTTTTTTTAAAAAAGAATGTTCTAATAGTATCTAATAGTCATGGTGAATTATTCATGGCTTTTGCTGGAAGTAAATTTAATGCTCATTTTTAAATATTATTAATTCTATAGGTTACACTCTGAATTATTTCTTATTTTGTGGAAAATACAGAATAAGACACATTTGGCCACTGTGGTTAAACTATTTTAAAAGGCTGTACTTTAGAAGACAGTTAAGTGGAATGGTCTTTGATCTGCAATTGAGGATGACTATGTTCATGAGTGGAGGTGTTGGTGGTGGAGATAGTTATCCCAAGTTTAATACTTGACAGAAGTCCACAGCACGTTTGAATTATGTTTCATGCTGCAAACTTTTCCGGCGTTTACCAGCCCCAGGTGTGATTCCGGACAACGCTGTGGGTCATCATGAGGCAGAGTAGCATGGAACTGAAAATGTGCAGCAGGTTTTCAAACCTCTGACTTGCCCAAAGCTTCAGTAGTCAAAATTATTAGATTTCCTCTGAACTTTGTTCTTCTCATTGTTTTTGGAGTGATTGCGGGCTTGGTTTAAGATTGCAGTGACCACATATTAATAATTGCACTGAGAAGCAGGCATAAACGGAGGTTGTCCCGGGAAGGACAGAATGAATGTCACCCTGGTGACACCTGGTCACACCTGGTAAGTACCCTTCGCTACAGCCTTTGTTTCTCACCGATTCACTCTCAAGAATCGCTTGTTGTCTGTTGGTGCAAAATAAACATTTCCTCCTGGATGACCGGAGCCTTGCGCTGCAGATGGGTCACAGCACGCCAGTCTCCCGGTCCCTTCACACAGGCAGTTTTTACACCAGCCAAACTTAGAGCTTCATAAATGCAGGAAACTGTCAGTTTCCTTTACAAGAGGGAGTCTTATCTACAGCTTTTTGGTGGAAACAGATGGTCCACCCTGATCTTCTCATTTACTTTTGGGGAACCTTCTGTCGTCCTGCCTGCTATGTATTTGTGTCCTGGTAAATTGTTTTTAAAGCAGATGTTTAATAGTGTAGTCGAAAACAGAACATCATAAGTCTCATCTTACCATTAACACCACACCAGATTGATTCCAATATTCAATGCACAGATGACCTCATGTTTCAGCTTCCTTATTCATATGAATGTGCTGAGCAGAGCTCACCTGCCTCTTGTCAGAGACATGAATGGGCTGATAATATCTAGTCTTCAAGCAGAGGAAGTTAGAAGTGACTCCCAGCCTCGGAATCTACGTAAAATGTGTAGCACAGTCAGTAGTCATTTGCAGCAGGCTAGCAAAATTCTAAAATAGGAGAGAAAAATACTCTTTTCAGTGGCTGTCAAAGAAGTTATAACATACCATAACAATGAAATTTTTTTTTGGCCAAATCCTCAAATTTAAATGTGGGGACTTTTTCCCTATAATTTTATCAAAAATGTTTATATTGTCAAAAGGTTATGCAGATACCAGACAGGTGCCCCAGGCAGCTCATGAAGCAAATTTAGACAAATATATTTTGGGTACCCCTGTGTCTGTGAGTCAGTCTGTAGCAGTATAGAATTAGGATTGGATTAAGTGTTAAGTTTTTGCACTGTAAATTTAAACTGTTTTTTTTTTTAAACTGGAAATATCATTATGTTTTGTTCAACTACTGTTTCCCCAGGGCCTAAAACAGTGCCTCCCCCTGAGTGGCACTGGGTAATTGTCGGTCAGATCTGTAAATATCCTGAGTTCACTGCACACAGCCCTCGAGTGTGTCGTCAAGATCATGTTCTCTCTAGTGCTGAGCCTCACCATCCTGGTGGTCCTGAGCGGTTGCTGCTTCCCCTCCTTCAGCTCAGCCCCGGGGCTTTCTATTCAGGGTCACTGTGGATAAATTACCAGCGGAACCCAAGCCCTCAAAGCTGCCCTATGGGCTGGGTGACGCCAAGAGCCAGAGTATTGCTTGGTGACCTCCAGCCTGTTGACTGGGGCAATTGTTAGAGCCAGGTGTGGCAGAAGGACCCATAAAGCCTCCCTTTCAAGTGGCGGAGCCTTCTGTACGAGGCACCCGACACCACGATGCTATCACTGTCCTCGCTGACATGCCGCCCACCTCCAGTAAAGGCTTGGGGGCTGCAAGGATCCCTTTTCATAATGAAACCTCCTGTCCACAGCTTAGAAGAGAGTCATGAAATCACCCAGAACAAGTTTTTCAAATATTTTAGGTGTTTACAAAATATTTCTATGAGAACAGATAAGGGGGAATGAATTTTGCAAATTAGCATTTGATTTAACCCCAAAAAAGTACCCTGATGTTTCCCACAGTTGCCCTCAAACATAACAAAAGGTTACGTGTTATAAAACCATCAGATTTTGTGGAAAAAAAAAAAAAAAAAGGTGACGTGATGGCCAAGGAAAAAGAAGATATAATTTGTCATTATGTTAACTTTTTATTCTCCAAATGTTCACAATGCAAGGATGTTTAATACAGACATACAGACTTCTTAGCCGGTGTTTAATTGATAGTCAGAACTCCTAAGCCTTAAACAGACAATTAGAAGTGCACTGCGTTTTTTCCCTCCAGCATTTCAGAGGCGTTGCTCAGACTTCGTTTGTTGTTTGTGCTGTGGTGTCTTACTTGGCACCTCCTTGTCTGGATAGACTTGATTACTGAGCACCTGTTTTGTGCATGGTGCTTACTGGCCACTGAGCATCCGTAAAGACGTTTTTGTTTACACCTGTAATCCCAGTGCTTTGGGAGGCCAAAGGAGAAGGATCACTCAGGCTAGGAGCTTGAGACCAGCCTGGGAAGTACAGTGAGACCCCATCACTACAAAGAAATGAGCAGCCCGGTGGCTCACGCCTGTAATTGCAGCACTTTGGGAGGCTGAGGCAAGTGGATCACAAGGTCAGGAGTTCGAGACCAGCCTGGCCAATATGGTGAAACCCCATCTCTACTGAAAATAGAAAAATTAGCTGGGCGTGGTGGTGCATGCCTGTTGTCCCAGCTACTCGGGAAGCTGAGGCAGGAGAATCACTTGAACCCAGGAGGCAGCGGTTGCAGTGAGCCGAGATCACGCCACTGCACTTCAGCCTGGGCAACAGAGAGAGACTTCGTCTCAAAAAAAAAACACAAAAAGAAGAATTAGCAGGGCATGGTGGAGCACATCTGTGGTCCCAGCTCCTTGGGAGGCTGAGGCAGAAGGACAGCTGAAGCCCAGGAGTTGAAGGCTGCATTGAGCTGTGATCGTGCCACTGAACTCCAGCCTGGGTGACAGTGAGACCTGGTCTGAAAAAGAAAATATACTTTTAAAAATCAGAGGGACACAGCCACAAAAAGGAGACATCCACAGAAGCAAATCATAGCACACTAAGAGCCATGAAGGGGCGCAGTGTCCAGGGAACCTGGAAAGGCTGCCTCCTGTGCTGCTGAAGGGTGGGCCTCAGCCCTCCCAGCGCTGCTCACTGCCATGGTGGTTTGTGCAGCTTTCCTTGTGGCAGATCTAAAACTGTATTTCCCGAGATCCTCTCGCATCGTTCTCTAACTTTCTCCTTACAGTGCCGCGTGTTCTTTGGTGGAAGTGACGTGCGTCTTGTGTGTTACCGTTCTGTGTTGAGGTCCTGCGTTTTAACTGTGTGAATGATGATTGTCTGGAAAAGCCTGGGGCACTTCACAGCTGTGTTTGCACGTTCTGTGGGAACACAGGGGGCTTCGGTGTGCCAGCAGCCTCCACGCGCCACCTCCACCTGCCGCCCCATTGTGAGTCCTTCAGTTTGGTCCACTGCACTTGTCATCCGTCCTCGTGGTAGATATACACACATATATATGCTTATGAACTCTCTCCCCTTGCTGGAACGTAAGCTCTTTAGGGCAGGAGCTTGGTTCATTTACTACTCTTATCACAGCTCCTAGAAGACAGCCTGACCTGGGAGTGGGTCCATCTGTCCCTCCATGTGTCTGGACGTTGTCTAGCCCCCACCAAGCTCATGGCTGATGGGCCACATGGCACTGCCTCCTCTTGGTTTGGCGTGGAGGGTGGAGTTGTGTTAGTCTTTAGTTTAGCTGGCGCTTGGCCATCTTAGTGGACCAAGATGCAGGAGAGAGCAAGAGTAGGATGAGGCTGGTTGAGGGCAGAGGTTCAGGGGCGCTCTTTTGTTCATTTCCTCTGTGAGGTTGAGGTTAAAAGTGATTGAGGTTAAAAGACATGACCTGCTCAGGGTCCAGTGGCTGGGCGGCCAGGCTGGGTCTGGAGCTGCCTTTGAGTCTGTGGTTCCAGTTCATGGAGCCCCGTGCAGTTTTCTCCCTGACCTCCGTCTGCTTCCTTCTTATACCGTGGGTGTGGGCTGTCCTGAGGAGCAGGAGGGCAGGGTGCGAGGTGAAGTGTAAGACATGTCGGCTCCAGCAACGCACGCTTGAACATCCTCACACAGCACTGATGGGAGAAGCACAGAACTTCGGCTCTGCAGCATGTGTCCAGAGCCCCACAAATGCTCATGTTCATGAGCCTGCGTCTTGAAAACTGCCCTAAAGTAATCACTCTAAGTACTGAAAACACAGAGAAGTACTGATTTATGGTCAAAAATTTGAAATCCATCTAAGCAGCAGGGAAATGACCAAGCAACCCAAAGCATATTCTGGTCTTTATGATTCTTAAAGAAGAAAAGAATCCTATTACTTATCTTTTTATGACATTTAACAGTCAGCCCATGGGATGACATCTCACAACCAGACTGCCTCCTTTTTAATAAAGTCCGGGCTTCTGCATGTCAGGTTTTCCCATAGCTGAGGACACCATCACACTTTTTCAAACCGCATAATGTCAGTAGATAAGAGCAGGGATGTACTTCGAAGCAGCAGCCGGAGTTTGGTGTGTTGCTGTACCTTGAGCAGATGGAAGTGGCCAGGCGCATTCAGGACCCTGGACAAAGCCCCTCGCTGTACAGGCCTAAGAAGCCTTCCTTACCTGCTGACAGGACGCTTTCCTGTGCAGCAGTGGGTCATCAGACTGCATGTGACTTTTCATAGAAACCGCTAAGTTTCTAAAGAGAAGAAATTTATGTTATCAAAAAGGCCTCCTACGTCTAATTACCTTCCTGATTTAATTGAGTTTTCTGCAAGACGCACTCAGTCTCTCCCCAGCCTACTCAGCCTTACGTGTGAAACAGAATCTCTTCAATTTAGTAGATCTGAGCACCCAACTTGAGAAATGGCTGTGACTGATTATGTAAAAAGAGAAGAGGCCAGGGAAAAGCGGGAATCTCTCGAAATGATTTCATTTCCACCTAACAGCACGGCGCATCGTGCCTTCCCATTTGTTGGAGTTCACCGGATTAATTTAAACTTTGTGCTGCTTGCATCCAGCTAAAAATCAACTAGAGAACAATTTGATTTCTGAGCCTTAACTGTAAAATCCTGACGTGCATTCACAAGCATGCTCCTCTCTGGCACACTCCCCATGGCTTCCCCAGGCTTTCTGCCTCACTTGGCCACCCTGTATTCCTTCTGTCATCCCTTAAAATCGGATGATGCTGTCCGGTGCCAGCTGGCCCTCCAGCACGAAGAAAAACTGTTTCAGTGGACAAGAAAGAGATACCAGGAAACTGATGCGGTGCGAAGACAGCAACAGGAAGCGAAAGGAGAGAGCAGAGGAGCACGACCCGGCAGGCGAGGACACAGAGAAGCTTGCGTTGCCCAGAGCTGCTCCACCTGTGGGCAGGAGGAGGCTGGGGATGCCCCTTCAGTGTGGGGCCCCGTGAGCAACTCAAGCCCGGGACCTCCCATGGGTCAGCTGTGTGGAGCCAGATCCTGGCAGGTGGCTGGAGGCCAGACAGCCACGTCCATCCATTTCTTCCTCCAGATTCAGCTCGTGGCTCAAGTCTCATGATGGCCGTTAGCTTCAGTTCCTGAGGGAACCCCTCCTGCCCACTCTGACCCTTCCCCCATCTCACTAGACCGTCTAGTGGACTTTATAAAATATTCCTGATTTAATTGCTTCGTAGCATTTAACACAGTGATCTTTCCCCTTTTTTTCTTATTTTTTAAACAGCTTTATTCAGATAAATATCACAAAACACACTTCCCCCATTTATTGGGTACAATTCAGTAGTTTCTAGCATCTTCACAGATACGTGCAACCATCAGCACGAGTCAATCTCAGAACATTTCATCGTCTCAAAAAAGAAACTCTGCACCCGAATTGGTGATCAGAATATGTGCATTTTTTTTTTTTTTTTGTAAGGCCTTATAAACATAGTTCAGTAGTCAAGGTCCTCATCTAAATGAAGACCAAATCTCCTAAATTCCTTCTGACTCGGCTTCATTTAGAGAGATCTCTGGGCGTGATTGAAAATGGCCCGAGTAGGAAATTCTTCTCTCCTGTGTGTTCTCTTCGTTCTGGCTCCTCCTATTGTATTCCTTTCCTCCCCGTTTTTATAACTCAGTCTAACACTGTGTTGTCTTTTCCTTTTGCCAACATGTGTCATCTTCCTGGGCCCCCCGCCGTGCCCCCGCTGCCCCTCTGACATTGTGTACCTCTGTGTGAGCGGCAAAGGGAAAGGGACAATAATGCCAGTCTCTGAAACATCTTCAGAGATGGGGAATTCAAGTCAACCTCCTCCCGCTGAAAGCTCCCGTCAAAAGGACTGTGCGAAGGGGTGAGGTTTTGAACTTCACTTCACACTCACCTTTTAACAGAGACCCAGGATGTTGTGATTTCCTTGGATGGCAAAGGTGGCCTGTTCTTTATTTACCAGCCTACACATCTCTGTAAGCTTCAGAAAGAACAGAGCCCTTATTACAGATCCAAATTAGCTTTATATCGTTGGCCGTGTATCAAAGGAAGTGTGTTTTAATTTACGAGTTCCTACCGTGAATTCATCTGGAGTTTATGGGGGGCTTTAGCCCTCAGCTGATTTCCCTCCTTGCACCTACAAATGGGCCTGTCTTTGATAATTTTAAATTCTTTTAATACCAAACAAAAAAGGATTTTTAGTAATGTATTGTACCTGACACTGCTAAATAGGTAAATTAAGGTATGGGTGGAAGCAAGAGGCGGCCGGGGGCCGATGCACGTGTGCTCAGCGTTTTCCTTCTCTGTTGCGTCTTTCTTTTCCTTTTTCTTCCATATAGATGGATGCTTCTTATGAACATATTTTAAAGCATTTTGTATCTTTAATCAACATGTAGAAAATTCACAGCCGACCCTTCAGTAATCATTGCAGCTCCCCCAGAGTGAGTGTTGGCCCCTTCTAGCAAATTTTGGTGTCCCCCTCATCAAACTAAACCCCCTGAGGAAGAGGGGTAGGAGATGTTTCTCTGGAGGGCCCATCACTCCCTGAAATCCAAGCACCAGGGTCAGGGACGATCTGACCTAGGAGGGGACTAGGCCCTGCTAACAGCAGCAGTAACAGCAGGGGTCCTTGCAGCAGGGAGGCTTGCAGAGATGAAGTGCACCTACGCCCAGCACTTCCCCCGGCAGACACATTCAGAGACCCTTGGGAGCGGGAGGGACGTGAGAATCACAAGCACGAAGCCTCGTCTCTTGACTGTCACCCGGGACATCAAAAACCTATCAGTGCACCTGGCGAGGACCCTCACCAAGGCGAGCCCCCTGCAACGGTTCATCAAAAATTACCCAGCTAATGATCGGCTGGGCAGATAATCGGAGGAGAGTTAATTGTAAGGTTCGATATGGCATCTTGTCAGCAGAGATAAGTTGTCACGTTTTCCACTTGAGCTGAAACTAAATGATTGTAAAATAAGTTATGAGTGTCCTTGGGCCTGTCTGCCGGAATGATAGCTAAGAATACATTCCTGGCCCATCAGTCTCAAGCAGGCTGCTTGATATTTATGCGGACGGAATGTTATTTTATTCCCCCTCTAGTCATGCTTGTCAGCCCTCCGAGTGAAAAGTGAAACTGCTTCTTTGACTCATACTTCACGTTCCGAAGCTCGGAGAGACTGCAGATTGTGATCATTATTGCTCGTATTATATATTTTTTGGGGTGTGTGTTGGACATTGATGCCCGATTGGGAAGAACTAATGACTGACATTGAGTGTGCGGGATGGGGCCTGCCCATCCCGGCTCAGCGCCTCGCGGCACAGGACCCTCAGTCCCCGCGTCAAAGCCAGTTTCGATGTGGAGTAATGAGGCGCCCGCTTTTTTAATTTGGCATGGCCTTTTTTCCTCACTCCTCCCCTCTCGTCCTTAACGCCGTCGACAGTAGTCGTCTGTCCTGGTGCCCGGTAATTGATACAAAATAAAATGCATTCTTTGTATGCAGCCAGGAGGAGCGGACAGCGCTCCGTGGGCCGGCTGGAGCTCATTTACAGTGTCTCAGGCGGAGCTTTCGGGCCTCTTCAATTTGAGGAATACCTTGTCAGGCGAGAGGAACAGTCGGGATGGAAAGGCACAGCGTGGAAGCCGAGTGTGTTGTGATTGCTCATATTTTAAACCTGGGGAATGTTAAACAACTCCTCTTGAAAGGGAGCTATCGAGACCTAGAAGCCGGGAGATTCATATTCCAGTGGCAGAGCTCAGCGCCCAGTGCACAGGAACCCGGTCATTCTGCCCATGAGAACACCCAGCCCAGGTGAGGCCAGGGCCTGGTCTGCAGGCTGGTCTTCTCTGCTCGGTCCTCACTGGTCTTGAGCCCCAGCCCACACTTCCTACCCAACTCCTGTCTCCTGCCACGGCGCCCCTCAATTCACACTCTGTTTCGCCGCCACTGTCACCTTCTCAGCACCACGGTGGCCGCTCCCTCGTGCAGCCAGTGCCCCTGCTGCCGCAGCCAGGCCCTCCCATGGGCAGGCACCTGGAACTGGCCCCAGAGCTGCCTCCTGTCAGAGCTGTGCCACTTTCCTCGCCGGGTGCCTGTCCACTCCTGCCGCCTGTCCACTCCTGCCGAACCTGCTCCCAGCCCCGTCAGCCCAGAGCGCGTGGGTTCTCTGAGGGCTTGAGTGCCTCCCTCTTGGCCCACGATAGACAGCCCACCTCTGAGTGGTCAGCTGCCACTGGTTATCTTCTTCCAGCAAGAAAATTGGAGGAAAATGTCCAGGGCCTGGGCCATGGAGTGTTGGAGCATGGCCATGGCGGGAGAAAGCAGTGAGCAGAGGTACACCCCGCCCGGCCTGCAGTAGGTGGCCTGGAAAGTCACTACCTCAACTTGGCGCCTCCAAATTGGGGCAGGGAGGGTGCTCACAGGCCCACTTTGGAGGACCCCGGCCTTGTGAGCAGCCGTGTGGGCTGCTGCTTCCGGGATCTCAGGTGCTTCTCACACATCAGTTACTCAAGTTGCAGCCTCCTTCTGAGGACAATGACAAAGAGCTCACTAATGCTGGCCTTGCTTTCTGTCTCCATTCTTGAACTTGGCCGTTGTTTTTATCCCATGACAAGCCTGTGTCCTCTGGAAAGCACTTGCCGCCCTCTCCCTGCAGTGGCCAGGACAAGGCTTGCAGAACACTCTTTCTCTCCAGCCCTCTCTTGGGCTTACTCCTGGTGCGGTGACACCTCCATCTCCCTGTTGGTCCCGTTCTCTGAGCCCTGATGGCCCAACTAGGAGTTTCAGAGTCACCATTCTGGTTTCTCTGGGGTGGCCGGGGGTGGCCAGGGTATGCTCGGCCCAGTGCGGTGGCTGTGGGGGCTCTTTGTACCTCACTTCTCTCTGCACCTGCGGGGCGCTGCCATCAGCGTGCTCGCTGCCGGACGTGCGATTCCCCTCTTCTTTGTTCAAGAGGCAAGGCCCAAGAAAAATTGTCTTTTGTGGAAGGCATCAAGCAGGAAATTAGATCGGCATCATCTTCACTCCTTAGAAATCATCTCCGTGGAGACAGGGGTGTTGCCCTTTATTCTCTGACAGCAGCTGGCTCCTAGAGCATGCCTGGTGCATGGGGCACTCAACAGGGAGAAGTTTTCTCCGTGTCAATAGACCTCACTCATGGGCTCAGTCGTTCGCCTAAAAATAAATTCCAGACGGTTGAAAACTCACAGGACAGTGGTTTGGCACAAAAGCGTGCTTGTGGCCAGTTTTAAAACTAAGTCACCAAATTGATACAATGCTGTATGATACACCAGAGTGTTGGTCCGTTCCATCCACCCATGCAGACGCCTCTCACGCAGAGGTCAGCTCTTTCATAAAACTTAAATACGTATCGAACCCCGTTACTCATCCCGAATGCATTTCAGGATGAGTGCTGGGGAAGAGCACTCACGCTCACAGGGAAGGTGTCCCACAAAGAAACACACATGGAGCGTGTCATGTCCCTGTGTGGAGAGAGCCACCGAGCACAGGGGGCCGGGAAGGGCTGGATTTGCCAGTGTCCTGCTTGGGGAAGGCCTCTCTTGAGGCTTCCTCCTTTGGCTTCTGGAGTCTGAAGCTTCCTGGTGTCGCTTCTACCTACCTAGCAGAACCCCTCAACGTGGTTCCCCATCTAAGGCGGCAGGGATGAGCTGTGCGGATGCTGCCGAGACTAGTGTGACCACTTTGAGCCCTGTCCACTGATGTGGCACCTCCAAGGCACTTACGGAATGAAGGGGGAGTGTGATCAGTAGCACCATCACTTAGGAGGTGTGTCCCCTGGGGAGAGCCAGGTTTTAGTGAGTGCAAAGTGAAGCAGGCCTTCCAGAGTGAGATTGCTGGTGCAAGGGAGCTCGTGCAGACTGACCAAAATTCTGACGAGGAAGAGTGTGTGAGGTGGAAGACGAGAAGCCCTGGTTGGGACACTGCAGGCTCTCCTGCTGTTGGTATTTTAGATGTTTGAGACTGTTCGTGGCGTGGGCTGTCCTGTGCAGTGTAGGGCATCGTTCACCACCTCTGGCTTCTACCACCGGATGCCTGTAGTGCCTCCACTACCCTCAGTTTGATACCCAGAAACATCTACAGCCATTGCCAGAGGTCCTGTGTGGGGACTCCTAAGTGAGAACTGGTGGATCTGTGGGAATCCAGAGTCCCCTGCGGCTGGAAGTGCTGGTGTGGAAGGACATGAAAGGGAAATGCTGACGGGTTGGCTGTGGTCGTCTCTTACAGGAAGGTGGGTGGTGTTATTTCTGAGTGCTGTCTCCTTCCCAAGACTGCCATTTAGCTGCTTCCTTCAGGTGAGTCTGGGATTCTCCCTGAATTATAAATATTCCAAGATATGGAGAAAGCTTGGAAATGAGAGGGCCCGGTCCTTGTCAACTATTTTGCAAAAAGTTCCCACA
This sequence comes from Aotus nancymaae, assembly GCF_030222135.1. Taxonomy (NCBI): domain Eukaryota; kingdom Metazoa; phylum Chordata; class Mammalia; order Primates; family Aotidae; genus Aotus; species Aotus nancymaae. The sequence continues at coordinate 1,251,736 of NW_026988444.1, forward strand.
GCTAAAAGTGGGGAAGGGGCCTAGAAAGAGACATGCCATTTTGATTTCCAGAAACAGGAATTCTGAGCTAGGTACCAGTGAGTCCGGTCTCACCCAGGTGGGATTCTGAATTTGATTGTTAAAGGGATGCTTTGTGTGCACACAGAGAAGGAAACAGACGTATTTGAACAGGGATAGTTTATTTAAGAGCATGGATAGACATCAGATAGACGTCCCTTTACTGTTAAGTTGTTGGGTACCCGTATGGTCCTCAGCAGAGTGTTTGAAGAGATTGTTCCTTGGTCTCTTCATGAGCCAGCCGAAAGGATATGTGAGCCAAACACAAAGGCAGCGTGATTCATTTGGGCTGAGCAGTCACTCGTAGACCCTTCCAGGAGCGAGTTGGAGCATCTGGAGGTGCAGGCTCTACCTTGACTCCACCCTGTTCATCTTTTTCATGGACGTGGATGGATGTACGGAAGTAGATGCTCAAAACGACCAAGCATAACTAAGACAATTGTGACGAGTAACAACGCATAGGCTTAGAACACAGAGACAGACGGAAAGAGTGGTGGCCTGGAACAGAGAGCCGTGCGGGAGACCCACCAGCGCCTGTGTGGGAGCCTGCCACGTGAAGGACGTGGCTAATGTGTGTGTCCTGAGTGTCTTAGAAATACTGGTCTACACCCATAAAAACAACCACTGGATACCGGGAGAGAGTTTATGCTCTAATACACCTACTGTGGGCTCAGCATCGCACAAGTCACCACAGGGGAGGTGAGCACTGGTGGTGGCCCTGGGCGCAGGCATGCTCATTAGATTTAGATAAGCGACTGGCAGCCGCGTGCAGAGAAGGTCCCTACCGTGGACTCCACAGGAGTTTAGAGATGGGAAATGTTTGTTTGGGAGAGAGTGTTACAAACCCAGAGTGACAGAAGGAAGGGCGCACCGTTGGGGGTGAACATGGCCTGTCAAATGGAGAGGACACCCAAGGGACAGAGTAAAAGAATCATATGATTTTAATAGAATACTATTACCTAATAGTGGCCCCCGGCAGCAGAGGAGAGCTACGTTTGCCTGTTCTGCTTCTCTGCCTGCAGGATGAGGGTGGAGCTCTCTGAGGACAAAGACCATCGGGGTGACCATTGTTTTTCAAGACCTGGCATCACGCCTGGCAGAGTGGGCTCCTAACTCTGAATAGTGTTAGTGTTCGGAGTCAGGGTCAAGACTTGGGAAGCCTAAGCAGAAAATAGTTGAAATGAGCAAAAAGATTCAGTGCCTGGTTTGAGCATTGAATGACACAGCGAAGGATTGCTTTAGAGTAAGGTAGTGATCTTGGGGGGTCTCTGGATGCCCCACCCCTAAACGTTATGAGGCTTCTGAACACTGTTAAATCATACACAAACATTAATTAGTCTAGCCCTTTTTCTATGGGATATCTATAGGTTTTTTCTGATATTCAGTGGAATCTAGTATTTCAGAAATACATATAAGAGCCACTAGGAATATTAGTATTATAAAATCATGGGGCAGCTTAGAAGGTGAAAGTCTGGAAAGAGAGGGACCTCGTGGAGTCCAGGCCTGGGGATAAGGGAGGGACTGGACCAAAGGTGAGTGACGCTAAAATGAGAACAGGCACCCACGGAGCGGCTGTGTGAAAACAGACTGAGCTCAGGGTCCCAGCCTGCTCAAGGCAAGGGACGTGTCTTATTTCAACCTGCCCATTCCCACCTCTGCAGTCCCACCTCCACCAAACAGCATAGTGCAGGCTCAGGGGGTCTCAGGAATGCTGGCTGCACCTCGGGCACAGTTAACCAAGGAGGTTTACCAGATGTCCAGCGTGGAAAGTGGAGTTGGGCAGAAGTGGCAGGCAGGGTTCCGTTTCGAGGGTGAAGCCCAAGGTGATGGTAGAGAAAGCCACACGGAATGCAGAGGGCAGAGTGGGTGCTGTTTCTTGGGAGCCGCTGCCGGGTAAAAGCACGGGCAGGGAAGAGCCAAGCGTGGGGCCGGTTTTGGTGTCATGCACATCGAGAATGCCCCTGGGGATGTAGGGAGGAGAGGCAGGAAAAGATGGTACCTTGGGTCAGCACGGTTAGCACCATAAGGGACAGGAAGGCTGAAAACAGGGAAAAAGAAGGCACAGTGGTGAGGGAAGCCAGATTTCAAGGAGTCAGGAAGAAACACAGTGGATTTCAACCCTCTATTTGGATGGGAACCTTGTCTGGAGAGGTCTGCAGCAGTTTTGAGTGGACCTGCCCGAACTCTGTGACTTCAGCAAGGTTCTTAACCCCCGCCCCGTACCTCTATTTTCTAATCTCTAAAGTGGAGGTGGTGGGGACGCCATGTGCCTCAGGGGATTGCTTTGAGTCCTGAACCCGATGCTGAAGGTAGAACCTGGAGTAGATGCTGCTGGCTAGTGACTTCGGATGACGCTGCTGGCTAGTGACTTCGGATGACGCTGCTGGCTAGTGACTTCGGATGACGCTGACGGCTAGTGACTTCCGATGACGCTGCTGGCTAGTGACTTCAGATGACGCTGCTGGCTAGTGACTTCGGATGACGCTGATGGCTAGTGACTTCGGATGACGCTGGTGGCTAGTGACTTCAGATGAGGCTGGTGGCTAGTGACTTCAGATGAGGCTGGTGGCTAGTGACTTCAGATGACGCTGCTGGCTAGTGACTTCGGATGACGCTGATGGCTAGTGACTTCGGATGAGTGTTCGCTATTGAGACTGTGGCTTCAAGGGTTAAGGAAATCACCCTTTAAGGAATAATGGGGTTAAGGAAAGGTGTAGGAAAGTGAGTATGAAAGATCTCTGGACCCCTGAGGACAAAGAGAGCAGTGGAGAGGGAGGAATGAGTGGGAGTGACCTGGCCAAGACACCTGAGGATGAAAGGTGGGACCGGGACAAGCTAGGAAGGTTCCTTCAGCGAGAGAGGGGAGCCGGTTCCTCTAAGGATGGAGTGAGGGCAGCCCGTTCCTCTAGGGATGGAGAGAGGGGAGCCCGTTCCTCTAGGGATGGAGAGAGGGGAGCCCGTTCCTCTAGGGATGGAGAGAGGGGAGCCCGTTCCTCTAGGGATGGGGAGAGGGGAGCCCGTTCCTCTAGAGATGGAGAGAGGGGAGCCAGTTCCTCTAGGGATGGAGAGAGGGGAGCCCGTTCCTCTAGGGATGGGGAGAGGGGAGCCCGTTCCTCTAGGGATGGGGAGAGGGGAGCCCGTTCCTCTAGGGATGGGGAGAGGGGAGCCCGTTCCTCTAGGGATGGGGAGAGGGGAGCCCGTTCCTCTAGGGATGGGGAGAGGGGAGCCCGTTCCTCTAGGGATGGGGAGAGGGGAGCCCGTTCCTCTACGGATGGGGAGAGGGGAGCCCGTTCTTCTAGAGATGGGGAGAGGGGAGCCAGTTCCTCTAGGGATGGATAGGGGAACCCGTTTCTCTAGGGATGGAGAGAGAGGAGCGGGTTCCTCTGGGGATAGTGAGGGCAAAAAGACTGCCATAGCAGTCATGATGGTGGAGTCACAACAGAGGTGCCCCAGGAAGCTGACAGCCACATTTCTTCCATTGATATCACCTCCCACCTACTGCCAGGGGACGGTGACCTGTTCGTGTGCCTCTGCATCTAAGGATGTGCGTGCGTAGGAAGCACCTCCTGTCTGGTAGAGGGAAAGTTGCTGAGACACCAAATGGCCACGTTTCCCACAACTCCTTAAAGTGGTTAAGGGTACTTCCGCCTTTTGTGAGTGAGTGTCCACCCACAGGGAGTGCACATGGTTGACACAGTCGCGGAGGTCTCCTGCCGTCCAGCCTGGGCTGTCCTGCAGGAGTCCTAGGGGGGCCCTTCACCCCCTTCGAAGAGGGCGCCCCACAGCCCTCTTCTTCCACGTGTGATGGGTGCGTGCAATGAAGGCTGAGCCTTCCAACCGTGCAGCCAGGGGCCTCTACCTTGGGACAGCCAGGAGCATGTATCGGGGTGTTCTCGGGACCATGTGTGTTTCTCAGATACCTTATATTGTATGTTTTTACATTTCTCAGCATATGATAACATTGCCTAGAACTTCACAAAATAAAAATATTTTCAGTCCATTTTGATTTCCAGTATCTCTGTAAACCCTGCAGCGGCTCCCATTTCCCGCAGAGCGCAGGCGAGGGTCTTCACGGTGGCCTGCGAGCCCCTCCTGTCCAGTGCCACCTTCCACAGGCCTTTCCCGACCACGTCAGCCACAGCCACTCTGGCCCCGGCTCCATTTCTGGAACATACCAGGCTCTCTCCTTATAGCCAAGCTGTGGCTGTTTCTCTGCCTTCTTTACCTTCTCACTCCTCCGCCATTGTCAAGTCTTGACTCAGTGTCCCCTGCTCATCGAGGCCTGCCCCAGCTACCCTATTTTAAGTGACACCCCTCATCACTGCCACCTCTCCCCAACTTCCCCATCTCCATGCCCGGCATTCCATTCTGTCTTTCCCATGACCCTTACCAGCTTCTGATGGACTCTTGCTTCTGACCTGGCTGCCACGTCACTGTCGCTCCACTTTAAGAGTCCCCATTGGGGCAGGAATGTTTATCTGTTTCTCCTCAATCAGTGGTGGATGCCAAGCATCTCAAAAGCCACTGGCCCACAGTCGGTGCTCAAAAAATAGCATCCGAAGGGGCTGAGTGCATGGCTTATGCCTGTAATCCCAGCACTTTGGGAGGCCGAGCCAGGTGGATCACGAGGTCAAGAGATCGAGACCATCCTGGCGAACATGGTGAAACCCCATCTCTACTAAACATACAAAAATAGCTGGGCATGGTGGCACATACCTGTAGTCCTAACTGCTTGGGAGGCTGAGGCAGGAGACTTACTTGAACCTGGGAGGTGGAGGTTGCGGTGAGCCGAGATCACATCACTGCCCTCCAGTCTGGGTGACAGAGCAAGACGCCAGCTGCGTGGGTGCAGTGTGCTGCACAGAACTCTGACTTTGGGCTTAAAGATGCCGAATTGTGAAATAAAAACTTTTCAAGACTCTGGAGGCAGGCACCACCTATTTTTCCTGCACTTTTTCCGTGCAGTTTTCCACCCTGGTTGAATGCTATGTGTTTCTGGTCATTTAGTACTACTTCGGCCTTCTCTTTGATAAAGATACAAATGGACGTAATACGTGGAGAGTTTCACTTATAGTGAATGATCACTTGTGCGCTGGTTTTGAAACTTATTCTAAGTAGCTTCAGTGAATCAAAAATTGGCAGGCCTGCTGTATCAACTTCTAAACACTGTTGCTGGACATTGGTGAGAGAGAGAAAAAAGCATAGAGTTTTTCACTAATAATAAAACAAGATGAAGTTACAGTCGTCTGTGATACTGAGGCCAGAAGAAAGAATCAGGAATTCCTTATCCTGTGCACCCACAGGAATCAAACCCATTTAAGATGGGATTTCCAAATGTATTCTTAAATGCATTCTTTTCATTTCTAATATATCAACGTGATTTTAAGAAGAGAAAGATAAAAAGCATAAACTCACCCCCTTCCTTTTGCAGAGCTCCAATCATGCAGGGGAGAGAAGGAGAAATTATCTATGGCATGATAGTGATAGAAAAATAAGTGCGTGTTTTTAGGGAGCGGTGGCACAGTAGAGCAAGGGGGGTTGAGCCCACCTCATCCCAGGCCTGCGGCCCACCAGCACAGTGATGGGATGTTATCTGCGGGGCCCTGTGCCGTACGGGAGGAGCGTGGCTGTGCTCTTTCTGCCTAGTCTACTTTGTAAGTGCTCACCCTCTGCATTTTTTTTCTTTTTGCTTTTTCCGGGCCAATGGCAGACACAGGGCTGGGTGACTCCGTATGCTCCAGCCCCAGTATCTCCAGCACCACCAGCCCCAAGCTCGACCCGCCCCCCTCCCCTCACGCCAACAGAAAGAAGCACCGAAGGAAGAAAAGCACCAGCAACTTCAAAGCCGATGGCCTGTCCGGCACTGCTGAAGGTAAGGCCTCCAGGGTGCCCAGGGTGGGAATCTCCACTTTGGAAAATGCTTTGTTATTTTTCAAATGTGTGAAATTAGACACCCTTAGAACCACAAATGTGCAGTATTGCTGGTCACCACATGTGCTTTCTGTTTGCGAGGTGGTACTAGAGGGCCCTTGGGACCTTCTCATCACCGTCTGATTCTCAAATTACTCAACCAAATCCGCCGTCTCACTCCTGGCCGCTGTCACTGGTGGCAGGTAGGAGCGCTGGTCTCCCGGCCACGAGCCTGATCTGGTTCTGAGGTCTCACCCCACCCTGGCAGCCTGGGAGACTGTCCTCTCCAGCCAAGGTGGGCCATGCTGTGTGACTCTGCTGGGGACGCTGCCCACTTCTAGTTCAGGAATCATCTCTGATATTGGCTACTCTTTAACCAGACACCTGCCTCGATTTCAGCTCTTAGCAATGTGTTATGCTAAACACCTCTTTTGCTAATGTCTATCAGCTCTTTCTGGAATGTGCGCTCTATTAATATTCCAGTTGTCACAGCTCATCATGAGTCTCCTTTCACCTGAGTCCTTCCTTAGTTTTTATTGCCACTGATGGCTGGATGTGAGCTTCCTGAAGTGGCTCCTTCGAATGAATTCCCTTATTTTAAATTCCATAGATGGAAGTAGAGCAACGTGAGTGCACACGTACACACATACACCACATTATGAGAGGTAAAGTTAATGCAGTTGTAACAAACAAAGGAACACTTAAAAGGAAAATTGAAGTTTCAGAACCTTGTCATAACACGAATTGTTAACCGTGAGGCCGACAAGAGTAAGAGTGTGTCTTCAGCAAGGGTCTCGTGCACCCGGGAGCCCCCTGTATGGCCTCCGTCCTTTTTCTTTCTCTATGGCTGCCATGCTTTTTCCAGACACTCTGCCAGTTTGTTCAGACCGGTGAGCTGTCAGCCAGTGGCCACATTAGAGGGAGTGCCCCATGCCTTCCACATATCCAGAGCGGAGTGCGTGAACCCAGGGTGTATGTGTCAGCAGGGGAGGGGCGGAGCAGGGGGTGCGCTGTGTGTTTCTGTAATGCCCGAGGTGAGAGCATCGTTTCTTTCATCATGAGGAAGCTGAGGTTTGGAGCTCTGAGTAGCCCGCCGGCCTCTCCAGAGGAGAAAGGGTTAGAAGCCTTTCTCCTTCACCGCATTTCTTCCCGTTTTGCCTCCTAAGCTTCCTGCTGACATATGTAGCCAATAAAAACCCATTTTTCGGCCAGGCACGGTGGCTCACGCCTGTAATCCCAGCACTTTGGGAGGCTGAGGCAGGAGGATCACCTGAAGTCAGGAGTTTAAGATCAGCCTGGCCATCGTGGTGAAACTCCATTTCTACTAGAAATACAAAAATTAGCTGGGTGTGGTCGCACACGTCTGTAATCCCAGCTACTTGGGAGGCTGAGGCAGGAGAATTGCTTGAACCAGGAGGCAGAGATTGCAGTGAACCCAGACTGCACCACTGCACTCCAGCCTGGGCAACAGAGTGAGACTCTGTCTCAAAAAAAAAAAAAAAAACAATTTTTCTCATGTTGTGGTAAGTGGGGACAATTCCACTAAGTCAGCAATGGTGGAAAATAATGAAATAATGATTATAAGTCAGAGAAGCCATGGGTACCACTGATTTTCCCACTGAAAAAGGATTCAGCCACAAGCGCGTTATGTTGATAAGACTCCATCAACCATTTGGCAAAAATTACCTGCCAAGCACATGCAGCCATGCCTCCCTGATTGGGAAGAAAGTTAGCCTCTCCAGGGTGGGCAGCCTGTGCCCTCCACCCTGCCAAGCTGCCCACACAGGGGTAGGGGCCAGATTCCCTTTAGGGACAGGTCATGCACTCAGCACAGGTACATGTCTTCTTGCATTTGTGTTTCTAGCCGAGGTCTGTGACTTTTTTTATACACAACCTTGTGTAGGAACTGACTGTTAGCACTTACATGCACGTTCATTATCCCACCCACCTGTTGACTGCTGCGTGAACGAGTGAGTATGGGGAGGCCCTGCCATAGATGAGTAGCATTTCTGCACGTTTAATTGAGCAACTGGTACTACCCTGTGTTCCGATCAGCACCGGTGAGTCTGAAGGAAGTTTGACAAGTGACCGTGAGCATGTTGGACACCTGATGTTTCAAGTCCACTTCCTGAGTGAATGGGACTATATGTGGGTGCCAGGCAGTAGTGGACAGCCAGGCTGAGATGGGGGCTCTGTCCAAGCAGCCACCATGGGCCCCTTTCCTTAAAGGGGTGATACCAGCAGAAAGATTTCAGGCACCACGGAAACTCTCAGATTAGGAAATCACAAGAGTGTCTCAAACATGGATGTGTAAGTGGGTGGCGTGTGTTCAGAAGCTCAAGGTGGAAGTTCCACGGGGAGCCACCTCACGCTCTGCGTAGGAGAGTCTGGTCTCTATGTCAGCGGCTATGACATCTTTCCAATGGAAAATAAGCCATAAGTTACTTATAAAATCTATCATTTTTCCCTAGGAAAAGACTACACAAGTCATTTTTGTGAAACAGTCTATATTTCACTTTTTCAAAGCCAAATTCTTCTCCCAAATTGTAACATCTCTAAAGTTAGGACACATCATTTTAGATTCATTTAAATATTTTTAGACTGACTTAGATATTTTTAAGATTTATTTACTATTGCATTTTTATATATAATTTATATATAATTTTATGTATAGTAAATATAGATATATTTACTATATTTTTATTTACTGTTAATTCCTTGAAAGTACATTGTGTAAACGACCCAAATTAAACATTCTGTTCTTGAAATTAAAGCTAGTTATATATGTTTTATTTTACTTACTTATTTGCTTACTGTATTTTTTGAGACAGAGTCTCACTCTGTCTCCCAGGCTGGAGTGCAGTGGTGCAATCATGGCTCACTGCAGCCTCGACCAGGTTCAAGTGATCTTCCCACCTCAGCCTCACAAGTAGCTAGGACCACAGGCAGGCACCATGATGCCTGGCTAATTTTTTTTGTATTTTTGTAGAAACAGAGTTTCACTCTGTTTTGCCTAGGCTGGTCTTGAACTCCTGGGCTCAAGCAATTCTCCCGCCTCAGCCTCACAAAGTGCTAGGACTACGGGCGTGAGCCACCACACCCAGCCTGTATTTTATGTTTTGAGAATACTATTCAATGATAGGAAACCATTTCTGCTTCTCTTTTCTGCAAGGCTCTGTGACTGGTTACACTAGCATTTTCTCTGTCACCTGACCAAGTGCTGAAAAGTTGGAATTGCAGATAGAAAACATTCTATAGAATATATGTGCAAAGTACTTGAATTTTATGGCTTTTTTAACATTCCTATTGGAAGAAATAACTAGATTCAATCTCTTCAGAGTGTAAGAAAAAATTCCATTGAAGTTAGCAAATTCATCTGGGTCCTTTGAATCCATTGGTCAGTAGAATCCGTTGAAGTCAGCTGATTCATCAGAAACGAGATGGGGCTTGCAGGCCAGCTCACTGAGGGAGTTCCCCTGGGACTGTCTGCAGAAGTGCAGGGAGAGCCATGGGTTTGGTGTAGAACCGGGGTGTAATGGGGCGAAGAGAAGGCAACTGTTTGGGAAAGCTTCCAGCTAGGAGCTGTGGCCTTCCAGAGAGACATGTCTAGCTGTGGTGATGGGGAAGGTGAGGGTGACCTCACTCTTCTCTGTCCCACTGGTTTCCAGTGGCTCCTCCTTGACCAAATCCAACCAGAAGCCAAAAGGCCTGAGAGCCCACGGATGCCAGCCACACAGTTGGCTCCCAGGGTCAAGACAGAGCCAACAGGAGCTAGAGTGTCCGTGCCTTTCACAGCACCTCCTGCAAGCCCCTGAATCCCGTGTCCTGCCACTCTGCTGGTGTTCTGTCAGCACAGGAAACTAGAGGCCACTAGAGGGTAGGGGTGTGTGCCACCTGCCATCATCCCCCAGGGTCTGGCCTTAGCCCGACCCAGGGAACGCTCGCAGCTTCCTGAAGGGACCTCAGCGTCCTTCTCCAGCTGGGTGCGACAAGGACCCTGCTAGAAGGTCTTCCTAGACTCCCAGCCAAGCACAGAGGTTCTGCCCCTGGCCATTTCTTACCTCTGTGGCGCGCTTATTCAGAAAGTAAAGGCTAAAAGTAGGAATCATCAGTATTTGCTGCTGCAAACCCAGAAACACTGTGTCCACCCGGGCTTCAGGGTGACCAGTGGAAGTAGGGCCGCTCCTGCCCTTGAGTTTCCCCCTGTGCTGGTCCTTGCTGGGCTCTTTGCTGAAGAACAGCCGCTAAATTCTGCACCAGATGGCAGAGAGTGTGAAACCTCAGCTTGAGGAGAGCATCTCTTTTCTCGCGTTTACAATTTAGAATGGATTGGATGAATCTGGAAAGTTACAGAAGCAGAGACTATGACTGGAGAACCCCTTACCTTTTTGTGTCTATTTCGGGTTGTGAGGATTAACACGAGGTATGTGGATGACGGAGCCCATCACTGGGCCCTTGTGTCACACATGGGCTGCACACTGCATGATCCCTGCAGACCAGTAGAAGGAAATTGAGATGTGACCGGACAGGATGGCGACAGGGCCCGAAGTCCATGAGTTGAGGGAATAGGAAGTGACCGGGGAGAAGGGTAGTGATGAGGACAAGGGCCAAGAGGCATGCTGACTGGGATTGGCTGGTGGAAGGTCTGCCGAGCAAGGGGAGGTCTCGACTTGTCCTGGATGGCCCAGGTGGTAACCATGGGACTTGACAGGTAGAAGTCTCCAGGAGATGGACTTTGGTTCTGATGCTAAAAGCTCTAGGAAAAGCTCCAGGAACCGGGGCCACCTGAGAGGGAGTGACCCTGACCCTGCATGGGGTCAGCATGCGTTGGACCACGGTAGAGGAACCCGAGCTCTGAAAGGTGACTGCACCACAGCCCTGGATCCCCAACCAGGTCCAAGTTTAAGGGTATGTGCCAGGGAAAAGCGCCTGGGCACTGGGATTTTTCCAGATCTTTAATGGCTTGTCACCTCTTGGCATTGTCTTTGAATTACAATACTTTCTGGGTATCTTCTTATCTCGGGTCCAGTAGTGAGCTTGTCATCGCTAAAATGAACAGTCTCTGCAGTCCCATTCTGTGGCCCCAAACCTGGTGGCTCTCGTTAGTTTTATAACATTCATGCAAGTTTGCATCAAGTGCTAATTTCCCTGTTTCCCCAGTGAAAAGGCTGAAGTAGAGAGAGGTTAAGTGGCTTTCTTGTCCAGGGTCAGGTTGCTGGTAGGTGACAGAACTGTCTCTTGATTCTCTGCCTCAAACTCTTTCCACCAGGCAAAAAGCAAGTCTTTGAGGTATGTGGAGCTGCTTTTGAATCTGGGAGTGGGGCACACTGAATAGCTTCCTTGATATTTCTCAGATTCCATGTAAAGACACTGACTTTTATATATGGCTCATAACATCTAGAAGTTGTGTAGCAAAGATCTTTCTTTAAAAATGCAGGACCAGGCTGGATTTACCCCATCTTATTATACAAGAGGGTATGCAGAAATCCTGGTGTTCTCCCCTCCTTGGGTTCACAGCGCTTTGTTCTAAAGGTCTCAGAAGGGAATTTATTTTATCCTTCTCATCTTATTCCTTTGGTTGTTCATTCTGGTCTTTATCACACCATTGTGTGGTTGATCCTGGATGGAGATTGAAAGATTCTCCTGTAGAGGGTAAGTCACAAACGGGCCTCTCTCTGTTACGGTAGAAAATGAATTGCTCATCATAGCTGCACTCAGCGAGCAATGACATGTTGACAAATTTCATTAACTCTAAAGTCGCAGAGGTCACCCAGGACTTAGTTTTCCTTTACTCTTTCAAAGGAGAACCTGAAATTGTGGATCATTTTATTCTTTCATCAAATATTAAGCAACCACCACAGGGAAAACACTGTGTGTCTGGCTCCATGGGAGACGTTGAGAAATAAAACTCAGTTCCCCTCTCTCTCCAAGGAGTTTAGAGCCTGACTGTGGAGATAAGACATGCAAGAAACTATACCGAGGATATCAGGCAGAATATTCAAGAAAGGCATGGGAATTCAGAAGACACACAGAAACACATTGAGTTGTACAAGTTAGGGAAGGCTAACCTGTTGTAGAGCTTGATTTTTATTGTGCAGATTTAGCACGTAATGGTTATCTTATTTAATAAAACTGCAGAAAGCATCACTTTTTCATTAAATGTTGTCTATTTACAACTTGAAACACCAGTGGTGGTGATTTAATTAGTCACAAAATGGAGTTTTGTTTTTACTTAGATGCTAAGAAACAGATGTTGCTATTCTTCATCAGTTACCTTTTACCTTAGGACTTTTTTTTTTTTATTAATTAGTTGATGTTTTCAAAGGCACTTTGGAGAGAAATTAAAGAATTGTGCATGCGTAACGTACACTGCTGGGTTTGGTTTTGTTTTTGCCTGCATACTCATTATTACAGGAGCAATATGTGGGTGCGTGAAGCTCCCAGTTTATCTGTCACCGTCCAGTTAGACGGACTATGATGCAGCTTGAGCTGCTGCTGTGTTGTTTGGGGATTTTGCACTGGGAGGACAGTGTGTTTGTTTTGTTATTTAGAATGTAACAAGGTTGTAAGAGTCTTACTAGCATGAGGTTCTCATCTTTTCTCACTCCCAGGGTGCAGTGAGTGTGCACGTGATGGTTAGCTCATGGCTGGCAAGGAATCAGGGCCCGGGAGCTGTGATCTCCCCGTTTATTTCCTGTCTACAGGGGCTTTCACATTGAAGTCTGTGTTACTTGGGGGTGGCCGGAGGGGAGATCCAGTTGTGCGAGTGTTACTGTCATGCCTCGCTTGGGTCTTCTCCTTTTCATCTCCATGAACATTCCACCGGCACCTCCCATGTCTGCTCCTTTTTAACGTTGGCAGCCACCCTGGAAAGGGAATGAAAAGTCTCCACAATCAAGCTCCGTAAAAACCGCATCATCCACAGGAATTTTGGATACAATAAGGATTTCTTAATTAAACGTCCTGATTAGTGAACCACTGGTTAGCCCCTCGGAACAGTTGAGTTGAACAGTTGATGATAGTGAATGTGGAAAAGCAAGAATCAGAGCATCTTCCTGGAAGATGCACTGGCAGGGCAGTCATTTGACTCTGCTGAGGGTACCAGGAGACTGGCTGGGTTTCTTCACCCTTGAGCTGTCCGTGATGGGAGACACCATATATCCTGATGGACTCGCTTCCTCCCCGCAAACTAGACCACTTTTCCAAAGAGAGTTTGTTCTCAGATTATAACTCTACCTTCCAAGAGTACGAACTTGCTGAAATTGAGTAGATCACCTGGGCTTACTCTAGACATTGACATTGTAGATTGGGCACAGTTGACTCAGAAGCCATCCTGCAAGGTACAGTCTGGCCGCCGCAAACACACACAAGCTGTAAGCACTCTCAGATCCTTTGTGGAAGCCGGCAGGTCAGAAATAAACAAAGGTGAGTCAGTAACAGCAGGGGCAGCCAGAGCAGAGGTTTCCCGTCATGATGAACCAACGAGAAGGATTTTGGGTAGTGGTCTGGGTTTTTGTTTGTTTGTTTGATTTTGCTTTTAAGCACACACAAACTTAAAGCGGTTAGATTCAGGTCCAAGAACATTCATTGAGCACTTACTGCGTGCAGGAGTTTTGTCTGTTGCTGGATGGGACAGTAACTGAGGTGGCCCGGCCATCAGGATGCACACAGACTCGTGGAGAAAGCAGAAACACGCTGGGAAGCTTGCTCATGCAGGAGGAGCGCAGGGCAACCCCAGCTGCCTGGAGGATCTCAGGGAGGTTCCCCGACGGGGCTAGACACTCATACGCATTATATAGAGAATGAAATATCTGCTGTTCTAAGGAGGAAAGAATCTGAAAGCCAAAACAAGCGAAATCTTGTAAGGAGGTGGCTTGGAGCTCCCGGGGGTACCTAGGCAACTCCCGACGCCACAGACAAGCGTCCTTAGTCTCTTGCTGCACAGAAGCATAAACCTGCCTTTGAAAAATGCTGACTACTCACAAGGCCCCTTTCTAAGGTAAAGAAATGTCACGGACCTCAACTCCTTTTTTTTTTTTTTTTTTTTGAGACGGAGTTTCGCTCTTGTTACCCAGGCTGGAGTGCAATGGCGCGATCTCGGCTCACCGCAACCTCCGCCTCCTGGGTTCAGGCGATTCTCCTGCCTCAGCCTCCTGAGTAGCTGGGATTACAGGCATGCGCCACCACACCCAGCTAATTTTTGTATTTTTAGTAGAGATGGGGTTTCACCATGTTGACCAGGATGGTCTCAATTTCATGACCTCGTGATCCACCCGCCTCGGAACTCCCTTTTTTTTTTTGCTTGACTTAGAGGTGCTCTCCTATGAATGGAGCTCAGTTAGCCCAAGCTCACAGGCTCCGGTATCCATCAGCAGAGAACTTGGAGCACCGTGTTTTCCTCTGTGCACCCTGGGATTGGAATTTGGGCTAGCTCGGGAGACCCTGAGTTGGTCAACTTTCATCAGAATCTAGGATCTGTCTTGAAGTCATTTTCTTGATGGTCTCAAAACGTTGGCACTTTCAGGGTCTTTGGATGTCATTTAAGTCGCAGTGAAATTATGGTCCACTTGGACCAAGGTCCTGAAGCTGGGAGAGGGGCTGGTTCTGGCAGCCAGTGCTGTTCAACTTGTGTCTTCCTTACTCCAAATCCTTACTGCTCTTCACACTCTCCTCTGCTGCGTGTATGTTACCACACAAAGTACAGGGATGCAGACTGAAACGCTGAGCAGCAGGTGTGAGAGGTTCGCGTATCATGCATGAGGGTGTTTTTCTTGGCCCCAGCAGCCCTCAGATGTTCCCATGCTCTGTTAGGCACATGCGGCCTGGGCTTCAGGAAGTAGAGACGCCCGAGGGGTTATGTTTTCAGATGTTCTAGCTGAGCACGCTTAATAATGAAACTAGGCAGTGTTTTATCTCACAGGCAGTGGCGACTTCATTCCTCTTTCTAAAAATGTAAAACAAAAGGAGATATTGACTAATGTGAAACTTAGTCTGTGTGGAAGCAACTTGGCGAATGGAGAGGATGAAATAAAACTGCACCTACCGTTTGTCCTAGCTCAGCCTTCCGTGTCAGAAGGCCACACACTGGATGGCCTCACCAGCAGAAACTCATTTCTCATGGTTCTGTAGGCTGCGAAGCCCAAGGTGACGGTGCTGACTGTCTCCGTTCCTAGGGAGTGCTCTCGGCCTGGCTTGCAGGTGACCCTTTTCTTGCTATGTCCTCACTTGGCCCTTCTGTGGTATGCACATGCAGAGAGAGAGAAGCTCTTCTTTTTCTTATAAGAACACCCATCCCTTATAAGCGGGCCCAGCCCTCATGACCTCATGTAACCCTCATCACCTCCCAAAGGCCCAGTCTCCAAATACCAGCACGTTGGTGGGGCTGGGGAGTTAGAGCTACAACATGTGAATTTTCTAGGGAGACAAACATTCAGTCCGTAACAGCAACTTTCTATTCATGGCTGTGGGATAATGTCCCTGTGGCCCCCACCCGCTCACCCACCCACCGTACACCATCTAAGGAAAGGATTTCATGGACTCTCTCAGGTCAGAAACTGCTTGGACAGATCACAGCTGTCCTATCCCCTTCACTCTTCCCTCCTGGAGACATCATCCAGCGCGAAGGAGGGACACTAACATGCACTACCTCATTGCATCCTTAAAACAACCTGTGTAGTGGTGGCAGGTGGCTGGTGGCATTTCTGTTGTCACAAATGAGAAAGAGGGTTGAATGAAGTTGAGTAACTTGCCCAGGGCCAGCAGGTGAGTGGCCTCAGGGACTTGGAAGTCTATTTTGCTTTGCATTTCATCTGTCAACCTGGAAAGGGCTTCAGGGGACTGGAGTGGGAGAAGAGCCTTCTGCAGGCCTCTGACTCTCCGTCCTGTGGCTCCCAGACGTGCTTCTCCCTCTGCGCGTGTCCGTTTCTGCAGCACAGCAGGGCCATGCCTCTGGCTCCCCGCCACTGCCCTTGCGAACTGGGAAGCAGTCATTCCTGTGCTGGTTTTCTCTGGAGGCCTGTTGTGTTGTGCTGCGGCTTCCTTGCAAACACATGCACGCACATTCTGATACATTTAAAAAGAAAGATGCAAGTCCCTGCTTCAGCCGCTTTGCAGGCAGTTAGATCCTGTAGGATTAGATGGGCTGTGTTATGGCGGACATCTCTCTGGACTTTTTTTTGGACTTAGGGACATTTAATTCAAATGCAGTAAACCCGGTTTTTCTGTTCATTTTTAAATTGATATGCTTTTTTTTTTTTTTTTGATGAGGCAAGTGGGTTTTTTGTGTTTTTTGGTTTTTGTTTTTTTGAGATACGGTCTCACGGTGTCGTCCAGGCTAGTCTGAAATTCCTGGTCTCAAGCGATCCTCCCATGTCAGCCTCCTGAGTAGCTGGGATTTACAATCATGTATCACCATAGCCACCTAGAGCGTGCATTTCTAAGGGCAGTTTGAGATTGGAGGGATGAGGGTCGTGATTGATTAAGCACACCCCCCTCCACGTTGTTCATTTAAATCCTGCATTGCTGATTTAGGTTTTAATCAAATGCCTGTCTCTCCTGGCTGCGGGGTCCGATCACAGTTAGTGACTGGCTCTCATTTTATCGAGATATGTTATTAATGCTTTGGAGAAGGTGTAGTTGGGGTGAACTCTGTGTGTTTGTTTAGCAATCTTTGCTAATACCCTCCTGCCTTTGCACTCCACCCCCTTCTCATCCCAGACACAGGCACCAGGGTGTGGAGCCAATGAAAGAACAGGAACGGTGAACGCTCCGGCAGGCCTTGCTGCGCACGCACACGCAACTTCACAAGGGCCTCTGTGCACGTGGGGCCTGGAGCAAATTGGCCATTTGTCTGTGGGGTAATGGGCTTTGCTGCAATATGAAAATCTATCAAATGGGCAAAATCAATGACATTGTATCAGAGTTCATGAAAAGTGCCTACTGCACACAGTTTAATTCTATTTAATTTTTTAAGTGGGAAAAAAAGCAAAGGGAACATGTTTTAGTTTTCTCTTAAGCTGATTTCGCTCTGCTTTTTCTTAAAAGTGCCTTTCTAGTTGCCACACAGTGATGTGATCATTATCTGCCACCTCGTCGCCTTGCTGCCTCTGCATGCAGTAAAATACAAAAAAAAAAGAGAGAGCGAGAGAAAGCAGGGGCGCTTGTGAAGTATGACTCCCTATCCCAAGACTCATTGCCCACGATTCGTACCGCTTGACAGTAATGATCTTATTACAGTACTGTGGACCTTGAAGAGATTTCATGAGGAGAGTGAAAGGACGAACCTCCGTGTAATCAAGTGGCGCTGAATATTCCACGCGTTTTTGATCACACACTGATTGGGCACAGTTTTAGCCCATCTTCTAGTCAATTATGCATGGCCCCTGTGCTCCTCGAATAGTCGGAAACATTGATGGCTGTTGTCTGGGTTTTGGCAGGCAGCCAGGGGTTTGAAGTGCCTTGTACATCGTCATCCCAGCATAAGTGCTTTTTAGTTGGAATTGATTACCTTTCTTTGGGTTTTGCTTAATAGCAAAACTGCGTTTGGAGAGGGCTTCAGGTGAAAAATGGACGTATTTGCCATGGAGAGCATCCGAACTCCTAGTCAATTTTTAGGCTTCCCTTGTTTCCGTCTAATTTCTATTTAATGATACAGTGTTTGATAATATTTAAGATACCTCACCGCATTTGCCGGGGAGCACACATGTTGAGCGTCGAGGACAGGTTCAATTATGTGGCCACCGTGTTCTGGTCCCCGGATTGATCCAGGGAAGGCTCCGATCTTTGAGGCGACCGGGCGGTAAGTTTCCATCTTAGCAAAAAGCATTAATTATCCAAAGATATTTTCATCTGCAGGAAAATAGGTAGAGAATTCTTCCTGCTGCTGAGTGGTCGCCCCATGTGAGCGTGGAGTTTCATCAGCATTTCGGGATTTGGGCTCAGCCCGCTACCGTCTGCCCAAAAGGCTTCCTCCATTGTTTCCTCCCTCCTGTCACTATTGATCTTGAAGTCTGAGGACATTTTGGAGCATGGGATTCTTTCCTAGCAGAATGATGCATGATGTAGCTTGTTAGGACGATCAGACAATTCAGCCCATGTTACTATGTAGAAGTGAAAACTGGTAGAAAGCAAGATTTTTACCTCCTCGTGTTACGCTCTTAATTCTGATTCTTGTCTTACAGATTGTCTTAGAATTATTAGGAAAATTTCTAAGGTTTTTTTTTTTTTTTTTTTTAACATTTTGGGCAAGGTTAAGGAATTGGACACACCAGAATGTGTGATGACTGCGAGGTGTTTTTCAGAGTCTGTCTCGAACTCACCAAGAGCATGCTGTCTGGGTCCTCTGCTCGCTAAGCTTACATGAGGGACGAGAGCCCTAGCGTTGCTGCAGCAGGTATTTCCGTAACTCGATTTGACTCTTCGTAGTTAAATAAATAGGTAGCTTTGTTCTTTGGCTTTTCATTTGGGTCTTTCTTGCTTTCTTCAGTTAAGAATGATTTTCCCCTGCAGTTGGTTTTCTGCAGAAGTCATGATACACTGTAGACTTGGTTACCAGCACAGCCCTAAGAGAGGTCACCAGAATTTCTAAGATTCCTTAGTTCATGTTGCATGCATGTACACACACACACACACACACACACACAGAGTCTTGTTTTTTCTTTCTGAATTTCATGAAAATAAAATATTTTCTACCAAAATACACCTTTAGTGATGCCTCTTTCAACGAGGAAATCAGTCACCAAACAGAAGATCAAAGTTGACGATCTATTAGCAATAATAGCACAATCAATTATTGACCATTGCCATGTGTCGCGCACTGGGCTTAAATATTTTGCACGCAGTGTCTCATACCCCTCACAAGAACCTGGGAGATGGGCGCCATTATCCACATTTTTATAACTGAGGAAACCATGGGTCATAAAGTTTAAGTAACTTGCTCAAGGCCACAGACATAGAAAGCGGCGATGGGACCACCGATCCAGGCGAGAGCACCGGTGTCGCCGCCTCTAACACGTCACCACGGTGGCCTGCCCTCTCCGTGGAAGGGGGCGCTTGTCTTTTCAGTGGTCTTGCCTCCAAATCTTGGCTGATCTAGGATTCTTCCTACAGAAGAAGTTCATATAAAGTAAGGGTTATTATGGGTTATCTGAAGAGTGTTTATTTTAATAAGTTAATATTCCAACCATAAAAACTTCTGACATTTTTTCAGCAGATTGACAGAATGCATTTTTACAGCACTTGAAAAATATTAGATGCACAATGAACAAATGATCAAAGTTTCAAAGGCTGTAATTTTGGAAAGCTGGCATATATAATGACGATCTCTTTATAGCCTGATTATTTTACCTGGACAAGTAAATCCGTTTACTCTTTAAATCTCACATTTAAAGAGAATTGAAGAGTCAGAAACATGCATAGACACTTTTAGCTGTGCATGCAGAGTTACTCTTAAAATTAACATATCATTACCCTCAACAGGCCAATTAATTAAACAATTTAAGATCTATAACCATTTTCTTTATTTTCCCCCAAACATTGCTTTATTCTGCACACTGGGCACTTTAGCTGGGCGGGTCACAGCTAGGCGGTCAGAGGAAGCGGGGAAGAGTCATCCGAGGGGGCGCTGCTGTTGTAGGGTGTTGGCTTGAAGAACTCAGAAACAGTGAAAGGAACTTGTATTATCATTGGCTCTAGGGGACTACTGAAGACAAGAATTTTGAGCCTCCCTCTTCCTCCTCTGCTCTCCCAGCTTGTCGAAGGGACATAAAGAAGGTTTAGGCCCTGTGTCTTTTTGAACAGCACACAAACACCTGCCCAGTCCACTTGTGGAAGGGAAGAACCGAAGCCAGCCTTTGGCCGCCATTCTTTCTGGACTTCCACCATTGTGCCCTGAGTGGTTCCAGAATGTCGTTGATGCGAAATTGGTTTTCTTTCCTTGTGGACATTCAAAGATTAATATGTTCCTGTCGTCAGTGACTTGTTACCTTCTATTTCTGATTGCCAGCTCATCGGCTTAGTTTGCCCAGGAGAGCTGTTTTTTCCCAAGTTCTTTTACTTGAGTTCTGAGACAGAATTTGATGCCCATTTGTTTATAGGCCAAATTCAGTTCTTGTTTTAATTTTTTCCCAACCCCTAAAATTCATTTGAAAACACTCCCCCACACTGTCCAGATGAGCGATGTGTGTGCATGAGGAGACGTTCCATAAGCCCGCTGGCTGTGTGGAAGTGGGCTCGCTCCTGCAGGGCCATTTGCTGAGAGAGGAAGCTGGCCTCAGGGGACTCGGGTCTTCCAGGATGCTGGGGCTAGTGGACAACCCCAGGGTAGGAGCAGGATGGGGGTTATGGAGGTGCCCAGCAAGGGGAAGCTGGGGGAAGCTGCAGCAGGGTCTCTGTGCAGCTGTGCAAGGAACCAGCGCTGCTGCAGAGAACATGGCTTAGGAGGCGTTCAGGCAATGTCCACCGGGCAGGGGTCCAGGCAAGGGGCTTCTCCTCCTTCTAGGCCCCTCCTTTTGTTCAGCTCCTCCACTCTGGCACCACCCTCCCCTCACTTCCTGTATTCTGGCCCCTTTTTCTCCTTTCCTCCTTTCTCTTGCATTCTCCTTTTTCCTCTGAGACTCTCCTTGCTTCTCCTCTTATTTAATTTCTCTTTTCTTCTTTTCCCATCCATAAGTTCTTCATTGTCTTTTTCTCCCTTTCTTATTCTCTTTTTTATTTCCTTTGTCTTTGAACTTTTTTTATTGTGGCAAAATGCAGTCATGCATCACATTACGATACTGTGTTCAGTGATGGACCACAAATGTGACAGTGGTCCTGTGAGAGTATAATACCGTGTCCTTACTGTGCCTTTTCTGTAGTCAGATGTTTAAATACACACACGCTTCCTATTGTGTTACCGTTGCCGACAGTGTTCGGTACAGTCACCTCCTGTATGGGTGTATGCCCTGGGAGCGATAGCTCTGCACATAACCTGGGCGTGTGGTAGGCCACGCCATCTAGGCAGCTTATGTGAGGACTCTGTGATGGTCACGCAATGACGAAATCGCCTACCAACACATTTCTCAGAATGCATCACTTAACAATGGGGATACATGGCTGTATGTAACATTAAATTTGCCATTTTAGTGATTTTTAAGTGTTCAGTGCCGTTGAATCATATTCGCACATTCAGTGTTGGACAACCATCACCACCATTTCCAAAACATTTTCAAACAGAAACCTGCTGACCATCAAGCAGCCCCTCCCCAGCCCCTACCTCTCCCAGCCCCTGTGACCTCTAATCTGTTTTCTGTCTGTGAATTTGCCTCATCTGGATATTTCATAGCAGTAGAATCATAGGAGAGTTGAATCTGTATGCTTTTGTGTCTGGCGTCTTGTATTTGGCATAACGTTCTGTGTTGTGGCACGTGTCAGTACACCATTCTTTTTTAAGGATGGATAATATTGCATAGTATGGATTTGCAACATTTTGTTTGTTGATGGACGCTTGGAGTATTTCTGGCTTTTGGCTATTGCGAATGATGCTGCAGTGAACATTGTCAGACAAGCATCTGTTTGAGTCCCTGTTTTCAGTTTTTTTAGGGCATAAACCTAGGAGTGGAATTGCTGGGTCATATGATAACTCTGTTCAGCTTTTCAAGGAACCACCAAATTCTTTGTTTTTTATCCTTCATTTCTTCTTAAAAAAAAAAAAAAAGAAAAGAAACGAAAAGGATACACACACAGAATGTGCAGGTTTGTTACATAGGCATATGTGTGCCATGGTGGTTTGCTGCACCTATTGACCCATCCTCTAAGTTCCCTCCCCTCACCCCCCACCCTCCAAGAGGCCCTGGTGTGTGATGTTCCCCTTTCTGTGTCCATGTGTTCTCAACGTTCAACTCCTACTGATGAGTGAGAAAATACAGTGCTTGATTTTCTGTTCCTGTGTTAGTTTGCTGAGGATGATGGCTTCCAGCTTCATCCATGTCCCTGCAAAGGACTTGATTTTATTCCTTTTTACAGCTGCATAGTATTTCGTGGTGTATATGTACCACATTTTATTTATATATATAGTCTACCATTGATGGGCATTTGGGTTGGTTCCAGCCTTTGCCATTGTAAATAGTGCTGCAATAAACATACATGTGCATGTGTCTTTATAGCAGAATGATTTATTTTCCTCTCGGCATATACCCAATAATGGGATTGCTGGGTTGAATGGTATTTCTAGCTCTAGATCCTTGAGGAATCACCACACTGTCTTCCACAATGGTTGAACTAATTTACATTCCCACCAACAGTGTAAAAGAGTTTCTACTTCTCCATAGCCTCACCAGTGTCTGTTGTTTCCTGACTTTTTAATAATCACTATTCTGACTGACATGAGATGGTATCTCATTGTGGTTTTGATTTGCGTTTCTCTGATGATCAGTGATGTTGAGCTTTTTTTCATATGTTTGTTGGCTGCGTAAATGTCTTCTTTTGAGAAGTGTCTGTTCATATTCTTTGCCTCCTTTTTGATACAGGATTGTTTGTTTTTTCTTGTAAATATGTTTAAGTTTCTTGTAAATTCTGGATATTAGATCTTTGTTAGATAGGTAGATTGCAAAAATTTTCTCCCATTGTGTAGGTTGCCTGTTTACTTTGATGATAGTTTCTTTTGCTGTGCAGAAGCTCCTTGGTTTATATAGATCCCATTTGTCAATTTTGGCTTTTGTTGCCATTGCTTTTGGCATTTTTGTCACAAAGTCTTTACCCATGTCTATGTCCTGAATGGTATTGGCTAGGTTTTCTTCTAGGGTTTTAACAGTTTGGGTTTTACATTTAAGTCTTTAATTCATCTTGAGTTAATTTTTGTATAAGGTGTAAGGAAGGGGTCCAGTTTCAGTTTTCTGCATTTGACTTGCCAGTTTTCCCAGCACCATTTACTGAATAGGGTAGCCTTTCCCTGTTGCTTGTTTTTGTCAAGTTTGTTGAAAATCAGTTGGTTGTATATGTATGGTGTTATTTCTGAGGTGTCTGTTCTGTTCCATTGGTCTATATGTCTGTTTTGGTACCAGTACCATGCTGGTTTGGTTACTGTAGCCTTGTAGTATAGTTTGAAGTCAGGTAGCGTGTTGCCTACAGCTTTGTTTTTTTTGCTTAGAATTCTCTTGGCTATACAGGGTCTTCTCTGATTCCATATGAACTTTAAAATAGTTTTTTCTAATTCTTTGAAAAATGTCAATGGTAGTTTGATAGGAATGGCATTGAATCTGTAAATTACTTTGGGTGGTATGGCCATTTTCCTGATACTGATTCTTCCTATCCATGAGGTTGGAATGTTTTTCCATTTGTTTGTGTCTTCTCTTATTTCCTTGAGCAGTGGTTTGTAATTCTCCTTGAAAAGGTCCTTCACATCCCTTTTAGTTGTATTCCCAGGTATTTTATGCTTTTCATAGCAATTGTGAATGGGAGTTCATTCATGATTTGGCTCTCTGCTTGCTTATTGTTGGTGTAAAAGAATGCTTGTGATGTTTGCACATTGATTTTCTATATCCTGAGACTTTGCTGAAGTTGCTTCTCAATTCAAGGAGTCTTCAGGCTGAGAAGATGGGGTTTTCTAAGTATAAAATCATGTCATCTGTATAACATCTGCAAATTCAGAGACAATTTGAATTTCTCTCTTTCTCTTTGAATACCCTTTCTTTCTTTCTCTTCCTTGATTGCCCTGGCCCAAACTTCCAATACTATGTTCAATAGGAGTGGTTAGAGATGGCATCTTTGTCTTGTACTGGTTTTCAACAGGAATGCTTCCAGCTTTTGCACATTCAATATGATATTGTCTGTGGGTTTGTCATAAATAGCTCTTGCTATTTTGAGATATGTTCCATGAATACCTAGTTTATTGAGCGTTTTTAACATGAAGGAATGTTGAATTTTATCAAAGGCCTTTTCTGCACTTACTGAGATAATGATGTGGTTTTTGTCTTTGGTTCTGTTTATGTGATGGATTACATTTATTGATTGGCATATGTTGAACCAGACTTGCATCCCAGTGTTGAAGCCGACTTGATCGTGGCGGATAAGTTTTTTGATGTGCTGCTGGACTCGTTTTGCCAATATTTTATTGAAGATTTTCCCATCAATGTTCATTAGGAATATTTGCCTGAAGTTTTCTTTCTTCTTTCTCTTCCTGCTTCCGGTATCAGGGTGATGCTGGCGTCATATAATGAGTTAGGGAGGAGTGCTTTTCAGTTGTTTGGAATAGTTTCAAAGCTCCTCTGTGTTTCTGATAGAATTCAGCTGTGACTCTCCCTGGTCCTGGGCTTTTTTTGGTTGGTAGGCTACTAATTCCTGCCTCAATTTCAAAACTTGTTATTGGTCTATTCAGGGATTTAACTTCTTCCTGGTTTAGTCTTGGTAGGGTGTACCTGTCTAGAAATTCATCCATTTCTTCTAAATTTTCTAGTTTATTTACATAGAGGTGTTTGTAGTATTCTCTGATGGTAGTTTGTATTTCTGTGGGGTCAGTGGTAATATCCTTTTTATCATTTTTTATTGCATCTGTTTGATTCTTCTCCTTTATTAGTTTAGATAGCAATCTGTTAATTTTTTCAAAAAAAACCAGTTCCTGGATTCATTGTTTTTGTTTTTGTTGTATTTTTTCGAGGGTTTTTCGTGTCTCTGTCTCCATCAGTTCTTTCTGATCTTAGTTGTGTCTTGTCTTCTGCTAGCTTTTGGGTTAGTCTGTTCTTGCCTCTCTAGCTCTTTTAATTGTGATGTTAGGGTATCAGTTTGACATCTTTCTGGCTTTCTGATGTGGGCATTTAGTGCTATAAATTTCCCTCTTAACACTGCTTTAGCGGTGTCATAGAGATTCTGGTACACTGTCTCTTTGTTCTCATTGGTTTCAAAGAACTTCCTGATTTCTGCCTTAATTTCATTATTTGCCCTGGAGTCATTCAGGAGCAGGTTGTTCAATTTCCATGTAACTGTATGGGAACTGCCAAATTCTTCTGTTACATCATTCTGTGACTTCACCTTGTCCTCATCCGGGAGTAATACGGAATTAAAGCAGCTCCTGAATGGAGCCAGTCAACTTTTAGGCTCCCTCCTGATTACAAAAGTAGGTGATTTAAACATATTAAAAATATGTTGCTTTTTCCAAAAAATAAAACCAAAAGTTTACAGAAAGTTGGCAGTTAAAACTCCTTTTTTTGTGTTTGTTTGTTTTGTTTTGTTTTGTTTTTTGCAACAGAAACAAAACAAGGCTGGGGTGTGATAGTGCAATCTCAGTTCACTGCAGCCTCTGCCTCCAGGGTTCAAGTGATTCTCCTGCCTCAGTCTCCCGAGTAGATGGGATTAAAGGCTCCAGCCACCACTCCCAGCTACTTTTTGTATTATTAGTAGAGTTAGGGTTGCACCATGTTGGCCAGGCTGGTCTTGAACTTCTGACCTCAGGTGATCCACCTGCCTCAGCCTCCCAAAGTGGTAGGATTACAGGCATGAGCCATTGCACCCAGCCTAAAACTCCGTTTCATTGGTATGTGTGGGATGATTGATTTCCTGTCCCTGCGCCCATGAATCAGTCACACCTGCTTCAGATACTGCTCAGAATTTCTTGTCATTAAATGCCTCCTGCCCTGCCCCAGACTGGGAGTCAGGAAGTGATTTCCGAACTTCAGCCTAAGTGTTCTCTGGAGGGTGTGTCTCTGAGCAGTAGGTGCTTTGTCGGGGCATGGAGGCATTTCTCATTGTTTTAGTTTGTCTGCGGAGGTCAGCTTTTTCCATTGTCTCTGAAACAATTGCATTTTTCTTATAACTTTTCAATAATGAGTGGCCCAGTGGGTAAATGGAATCTTAAAAGACGAGAGATGATTATTTTTTTCCCCCACCAACTCCACTGTGGCCAAGATGAGCTCTCGGATTGCACTTTAGAATCAGTGTGGTCAGCGTGTGTTTCCCAGAGTGGGCGTCACTGTCACCTTCTTGATTCTCATCACTCAGATGGTCTCCCGGCAGGTGATTTGCTTCAGCGCAGCTTTGCCAGCTGCTGGTGACCCTCCAGTTCTCACGCACCTGTGCCTCGCGGTCGGCGAACTTTAGTCTGGGTCTCCCGAGGAACGCACGGGATCGCTGCAGGCCACGTGCTGTCAAGCTTCCCTTGGCTGACAGTGTAGAGTTTTTTGGTTTTTCTGTTCTTCAGCGTTTGCATCCCCTGAGAATTCCTCTCCTGTGTCCTTCAAATAGTAATGTGGGGTGAAAATGATGATGATGATGATGATGAATTAAAACTGCAAGACTTGGGCAATACCAGCTCTTAACAGCGTGTTGCCTCTGGTGTCTTCCTTCTCCCTTGGAGTTAGGTATTTGTCGTTCAAACTGCTCACAGGTATTTATTGACCGGGCACTATGCAGAGGTCACTGCTGCGTGTGGCTTCACCCAGCTCCTCTGCCCATCTGTTGACTTTGGAAGCTCACAATGTCCTGAATGAAATCCTGGTTCCTAAGCCTTCCCCTAACTGGAACCATTGGGGAAGAAGAACAGACCAGGTGAAAACATCAGGAGGAGGTTCTGCAGCTTGATGGTGATGAGTGTAAGGGAGAGGTCGGGGCTGGGAGAGGACAAGCTGGGCTGGAGGACAGTTTGCCCTGGGGAGGCGGCCCCCCGCTGGTGGCGTGGCTGAGGGGCTGCCTGCGTGGAAGGAGGATGTGACCACGCACAGAGCTTACAGCTGCCCAGAAAGACATGGGAGAAACCAGAGGGGATTAGGAGAGCTTGGATTGCACCAGCTTCTGGGTGTTGGGTTGGAGAAAGGGTCATGAATCAAGGAGCCTAGGGGGATGGGAATCCCTGGAGGAGGTGAGTCAGTGGGAGGAGGACGGAAGACATTGGCAAGCGTCAGTCCGTGCGGGAGAAATGCGTGGAGTGGAACGATCACATCAGCAGCTCACAGGGAGGGACAGCCTTGGAAGAGGGAATCTATGCATCTTCCTTTTGCTCACAGGAGAAAAGATTAAAGAGAGGAGAGAGGCTGGCCAGTCCATTCTCTGGACAGTTTATATCATTCAAATGTGTAGCCGGGGTTGGGAACCAGTGTTTTAGGTTAAGATCAGCTCAGTCCGTGTGAGGAACCAGCGTCACCAAGATTCAGACTCATCAAAATGTGAGCCACACCCAGGGACCCACAGCCCCACAAGCTGTTCTTATGTTTCCCAAGTGCTCTACCATTAGGATTCCTGGTAAAACTTTTTTTTATGTTTTTTCTGCCCTGTTTTATTGGTTTAAATCAAATTTCAGAAAAATAAAAGCTCAAATATTATCTATTGTGTCAAAGTTACTATTTGAGGAGTAGATGCTGTTTCGAGACAGATCATTCTCCTTAAAGCACCCATCTCTCTCCACTGACATGTCCCTGTGTCCAGCCATACCCTCCAGCAGAGTTCCCTGCAAAGACGCTTCCGTGCTGCCTCTGTGGGCCAGGAATTAGGATTGTGTGCTGTTAGAAAGGCCTGTGTCTGCCTCATGATGTTTGGACCCTCACCTGGAAGACTCAGAAACCAGGACTGGCAGCATCTTGAGTCTCAGTGACTCACATGTCTGACTGTTGATGCTGCCTGTTGGGTGTGACCTTAGCTGGGGCAGTCAGCCAAAACCACCTACACATGACCTCTGCCTGTGGCCAGGGCTTATGCTTATGTTCAACTCTTTTGTATAAAACAAGCTGAATTTTACCTAGATTGTTGTGTTGAACTTTTTCTCTGGTAATAGGACTGGAAAAGTATTTTGTTTTTCAAGAATTATTACACATTTCTTATTTCTCTTTCATTTGGAAGGGTCAGTGTAAAAATATTTTATCAGCATCTTCTAGCTCATTCTCCACATGCAAATATATTCCAATATTCGTAGGGTTTATTCTGTCCAAGCAGCATGATGAATTAGAAAATGGGACAGTTTTAAAAAGTGGTCCAGAGACCAGCAGATGTGAAAGGATGCTAACAAAAATGCATATCACTCTAACAGTTTCAAGGCAGTTTCCTCTGGAGACTGAGGCAGGAGGATCACTTGAGCCCAGGAGTTCGAGTCCTGCCTGGGCATCACTCATCTCTTAAAAGAAAAAGAAAGAAAAGATGAAATACAAAAAAGTGTTTAAATAATTTCATTTTATATAAGATTATTTTCAGAAGTTGGTGCATGGCATTAGTTTCCCAGCAATTGGAAAAAGACGTGAGTGTTTAATACTGGGCATGCTTTCTAGGGCTCTTAAAGTGAAGGCAGGCACATAACGAAGGCTATCTTGCTTCATGGATAATTAAGGCATTTCCTTTTGCATTTCCCAAATCTAATGAAGAAGAAGGAATTTCTCTTTTGCTGAAATGTTTCTTGTAAGGGTTTTATTTCTTCTCATTGCTCCGACTTTGGGAAATGTTCTTTTTACCTCTGATTTTCTCCTGTAATATCTTCTTGAATTGTGAGTCAGAGAAGAAAAGTAAAAGATTCTCCACAGAGCCAAACTTGCAAAAAATGCTTAGAATCTTGCTGTCCATGAAAGTGAAACATCCAGCCTCACCAGTGTCCACGTTTCTCTCTCGTTTCCGAGGGCCCATAGAGACTCTGCTCACCTGCCGTCTCCTCTGTCCACAGGACATGGCCGTAGCCGTGCGTGGACAAGCGATATGATGGTGGCCGTCACAATACCCAGATAATAGGGGTGGTTAGGAGCAGCCGAGGAGCCGGTCTTCCTGGGTTTGAATTGCCGCTCCACTTCTTCCTGGCGGGGTGGCCTGGGCAAGGGCCTCACCCTCTCCCACCAGTGCTCTCAGATGTAAAATAGGAACGATCAGGTTCTCTTAACAGAGAAAGGACTGTTGTCAGATTCACTCAGTGACCTCCTGTGCTTTGAGTGCCTGGCGCTCAGTGGCAGGGGATCCTCCATGTGGGAACAGAGACTGCCACCCATTCCATTCTTAGGATTCAGTTTTTAGAGACGACAGTATTACTCGTGGGAGCCAAATTATGTGCAGTATGTTTGTATATTTTATTGACTCGCCTAAGAAAAGGCTCAGGGATATTGTTGTGTTCTGATAGAAGAGATCACTTGTGATGCTGTGCTTTTTAAATGTTGAATGGCAGTCATCATCAGAGATGATGCATTAAATAGCAGTGAACTACATTTTTAAGGTAACTCTTCAACTCACCAAGAATATCCTGGCCGATAAGGTCCTGCCCACCTGGGGATGTGTCAGCTCAATGGGCGGTAAGGAGAGCGTAGCCTCCTGTTAACATAGCCTCCTGCTGCTCTTGGGGTAGACCAGCTGTTTCTGCGCACAGGCTGCACATTGCCTCATGGCCTTTACAGTTGAGCTTGTGTTGGCCTCTTTCCATCGTGAACCATGAACGTCTCTCTTTGACATCCTCCATATTTGCAAGAACCTGGCTGGCCACATGGTCAAACTGGAAATGTCTCCATGCCACCATGTCTGCCTTTCGTGTAAGATAGTAGCAAAAGTTATTGTTATATGTTATGAAAAACTAGTTTAAGACATGGATTTTTTTCATATGTACAACCTGAAAATGACTTCAGTGGAGAGTCTAGCTAATTTATGGAGTTGTGTTTTCTAAGTATTGATAGCAGTGTATATCTAGGATGCCCACAATTTGCAATTGTACAGTCCAAACTGTTTGTGCGGCGGGAGGGGGATTTGCATTGATCTTTTCCTGAACTCATGCCAGTCTGTACAACACTATTGATATTTACTGCCCCGGGCAGCCTTGTGTTATGACCTGCTGTCATTGTTTTAAACGTTTCACTTGGGTTAGCCTCGTCCCTTCAACTAGACTGAAAGCCCAAGAAGGCAGGAGACTAGTCTCAGATGTTTCCTGGTAACCCTGAAAGTCCAGCACAGTGTGTGCACGTGGTGTGTGCCTGATGGAAGGTGCTTCTCAAAGTGGAAGGGCGGGAGTACCTCCGTAGGCCTATAGGGAGGTACGATTGGATCTTCAGTAGATTTCTTTTCTGCGAGCATGGTTTTCTGTGATATAAACCAGTGCTTCCCAAAGTTCACATTGTGGAAACTGAAGCCAGCAAGATACTGTGAAGGAAAACGTTTAGAGACTGTTCAGTCTGTCTCCCTGTTGGAGTTTTGGATGCACAATACCAAATTAAAGGCTCTGAGAAACCTCCATTTGAAAATTCCCTCGTTTAACTTAAATTCTTTCTTACCAAACTGTCTTTGCCACACCTGTCCGCTTTGGCTGTGTAATGCTCTTCCAGTCCTGGGGAGCACAGGTGTGTTCTCCGGTGCACTTCGGGAAAGTAGACTTTTAATTACCTACCCAGCAACATTCAGGACGTCCCGAGACCCCCTCACTTCTAATTTGGGAAAAGCCTGTGAGCAATTGGGATTTTACGAATATGAAAACCCAGAACATTGCAAATGTCATAGGAACACAGGTCCTACGTGTTTTGTTTTTTTAGCTTGGGAAAGGTACAGCAGCCCATTAGCCTGCTACACAGGATGGCTGTAGCGCAGACGCCTTCCCCTGGGACCCCCACTGGCTCTGTGTCCCCCAGCTTCTAATTCCTCTAGAACTCCGTGTCCAAGTTACGACACTCTTTCCCCCAAAGCTTCATAACACGTTTTCATTTAGTGGTGTTCCCTGTCATTTTCATGCTGTGTAGTAGTTGACGGAGGTAACATAGTTTATAAGACACACCTCAAAATTCATTTCTTCTCATGTAACACGTTTTTTAGTGCTCAGACTTCTGTGCTTCTTGGAGTTACCTGTTGATATGACAGCGTGAGCAGGGGGTTGTTACTTTCTGGGTTGGAAGTTGAGAAGCAGGTCGTTACCATCATCATCATAGTGGGTACACACTGAGAGGTCACTTTCTACCAAACTGTTTCCTAATTGCCCTGCATGCATTATCTTACTCAGTCTGACTCTCCCGTCAACGCCCCGCAACCTGATGTTACAGTGACCAAGAAATAGTGGAGGGCTCAGAGTGCTAAGTTGTTTTGATTTCCACGTTACATGAACTTCTCAGGGGAAGAGCATGATGAATTTATTTGGTGTTTGGTTTGTTTTTGTTTTTTTTTTTAACTAAAACTAGAACAGGCTGGGTGTGGTGGCTCACGCCTGTAATCCCAGCACTTTGGGAGCCTAGATGGGCAGATCATGAGGTCAGGTCTCACTTGAACCCGGGAGGCAGAGGTTGCAGTGAGCTGAGATTGTGCTACTGCACTTAAGCCTCGGTGACAAAGCAAGACTCTAACTCAAAAACATAAACAAAAAAAAGAAAGAAAAAATTCTACTTAAAGAAGAAAGATCCTCTGTGCACCATAAATGGAAGGCACATTTGCCGCACACAGCAGCCCCGCACCGGTGTGTGGCAGACGACCTTGGCAGGGCAGCTTGAGGCTGCAAGTCTGATTCTAACATTGAGAGAGTCCATAAGCTGCTCAGGCCTCATTGGAAGCTGTTGATGATTCCATTTCTGTGTCTCGGGACCATGCTCTAGATGGCTAACTGCAAGCTGTGGCCTAAGTGTCATGGTGATGGCGATGGTGGTGGTGTGATAGTATTCCTTTCTTTCTTGCCTCTGGCTCTTCTCTCCCTCACTTTCCCTCAACATTGCCGAAAATGGGTCTGGGGGTCATCGTGCGGCGGGTCTGGGGGTCGTCCTGCGGCGGGTCTGGGGGTCGTCCTGCGGCGGGTCTGGGGGTCGTCGCGCGGCGGGTCTGGGGGTCGTCGCGCGGCGGGTCTGGGGGTCGTCGCGCGGCGGGTCTGGGGGTCGTCGCGCGGCGGGTCTGGGGGTCGTCCTGCGGCGGGTCTGGGGGTCATCCTGCGGCGGGTCTGGGGGTCGTCCTGCGGTAGGCCTGGGGATCATCATGCTGGGGGTCATCGTGCGTTGGGTCTGGGGGTCATCGTGTGGTGTGTCTGGGGGTCGTCCTGCGGCGGGTCTGGGGGTCGTCCTGCGGCGGGTCTGGGGGTCGTCGTGCGGCGGGTCTGGGGCTCGTCGTGCGGCAGGTCTGGGGGTCATGCTGGGGGTCATCGTGTGGTGTGTCTGGGGGTCGTCGTGCGGCGGGTCTGGGGGTTGTCGTGCGGCGGGTCTGGGGGTTGTCGTGCGGCGGGTCTGGGGGTTGTCGTGCGGCGGGTCTGGGGGTCAGCCTCGATAAAAGGCCAGTTTTCAGCCTTCACAGCCTTCTTGCAGTGTTACTAGCTGTTCCTGATTGGGATGTGTGAGCCCAAGCTGCCACGGGGCTCGGAGGGGTACAGAGATTAACTGGAGGCTTGCCAACCGTTTGTCACACAAATAGCAGTGCCAGTAAACTGATAAATCATTTTTCTCAAGATTGAAACCTTTTATCAGTTGTGTCAGTTTCATTATTCGATAGGCGATTAGTGGCAGCCATTGTCATTTCGTTATCTGCAGTTAACAGCTCAAAGCTTCTGCCAGCAGGGCACCCGATTGACACCTGCACGCTGGTGGAAACCCCGACCCCTGCCCCCCTCTTCAGCAGAAATTATGCCAGACTCGCCTCCCACTGCCACTTGGCCGATTAGAGATTCGTATCTGACAGGTATCTTCTGATTTTTTTTAACTTACACTTTGACACATAGTTAATTTCTACTGTAGTTATGAGAATAATAAACAGGTGGGCATTATTCTATTACTGCCTACCAATCCTTTCATAAAAATATTCTTGTCTTTTATTTTTATTTATTTTATTTTATTTTTGTTTTTATTTATTTTGAGACGGAGTCTCGTTCTGTCGCCTAGGCTGGAGTGCAGTGGTGCAGTCGGCTCACTTGTAACTCAGCTTCCCGAGTAGCTGGGACTACAGGCCCGGGCCACCACACCCGGCTAATTTTTGTATTTTCAGTAGAGATAGGTTTCATCATATTGACCAAGCTGGCCTCGAACTCCTGACATTGTGACCTGTCTACCTCGGCCTCCCAAAGTGCTGGGATTACAGGCGTGAGCCACCTCACCCAGCCCTTGCCTTCTCATTTAAATGCCCGCCATCTTGATTAGAAAACTGATGTTGTTCCTACCTGCCCCCTAGCCCTGACTTCAGCATGACCTGGTGGTAGAGCCAGGTCCTGCCAACTGGCTGCCCTCTGGGGACCTTCTGTTCACCATCAAGCCCAGTTCATCTGGAGTAAGGAGAGAGCATGGTGCATGGCTCTCAACCTGCAGAACAGGCCTCTGGAGATGCCAAGGCCCTGGAATCGACGCGTTGGTTTATGTAGCCAGAAGTAGCTGTATACTGAAATTGTGATTAATGGGAAGCAAAGTCATTTTAGAATGTTGCCAGATCATGCTCACCAAAAGACGCCTGCATATTTTTTTTTAATTGGGAACCACTGAAACAGATTGATCCTTGACAATTTTTTTTTACTTTACAAGAATAATTTATCAGAAAAAATAATTTCACTACTAGCTAAATGTAGAAGAAAAAGTATCACTGAATGTCTGTATCGAGACCTGTTTAATTACCCTACCAGAGTTCTGGCTTTACCCATAACAAAGAAGGGAGTGTGTATGTGTGCATAGGTACATGCGGATTGCCTTTAATGAAGATCTGTTTTTGTTTTTTGTTTTTTAATTGAGATGGAGTTTCACTCTTGTTGCCCAGGCTGGAATGCAGTGGCGCGATCTCAGCTCACTGCAGCCTCTGCCTCCCAGGTTCAAGTGATTCTCCTGCCTCAGCCTCCCAAGTAGCTGAGATTATAGGCGTACGCCACCAGGCCCTGCTAATTTTGTATTTTTGGTAGAGATGGGGTTTCTCCATATCGGTCAGGCTGGTCTAGAACTCCTGACCTCAGGTGATCTGCCCGCCTCAACCTCCCCAAGTGTTGGGATTATGGGTGTAAGCCACTGTGCTTGGCCTAATGAAGATCTTTTGAAATAGTGTAACTCATAATTTAAGACGTCATTCTAAATGGTATTTCTAATACTTCCCACACCTTTGTCTACTACCCTAAGGTTACCGTTCGGTATTTTTGTAGCGCAGCCGTACATTTTTGTGAGGCCTGGAGCCCTGTCTTTTGCCTTCCATGCCCGCAGCATCTGCGCTGACTATCTGGTGACCACCCACTATATGTGGGGACTGATACTGTTGATCTTTGTGAAGGCGTTTAGTTTATTGTTTAAGAAGAAATGGTTTTGATAGCTTCTGAGCCGCTCCAGCTCCCCAGCACAGTTTATCTCCAGAATAACCAGTAAAACTTCTTTTTTTTTTGCTAACTAAAAAATCTAAAGCCTGTGTAAATGGAAGGTTCTGGTCTACCCTCTTCGTTGTATAGTAGCTCAGTCCCTTCTGTAGGAATTTCATTTTTAAGAGGACCTCTGAATGCCTTTGTTTATGGGGTATTCTTTGAAACCACGAGCCAAGGTCGCCTTTCACCTCGCATTTCAGGGTCTTGGAGGCCGGTGTTGTCCCTGAGGGGCCCACAGTTTGGATGCAGTTAGTTCACTGTTGCCTGCTGTTTTACTCTGAAAGTGGACCCCAGGCAGTTTTAATTTCAGGGATTAACAATAAATTGAGAGACTAACACAAGACTAACCAAGTTTCAGTTTTGCCAAGCAAGGATATTTAAAACAATAACCACCATGGACTGCCACCATCATTTCAGGAGGATCACTTGAACCCGGGAGGCAGAGGTTGCAGTGAATTGAGATCGTGGCACTGCACTTAAGCCTCGGTGACAGAGCAAGTGTCAAGCTGCAAGTGATGACATTTCACAGAAGACTGCAAGTGTCAGCTCTGGGTGAAGTACAGTTAACTGACTTACCTGATGCTGCTCAGAGCCCCTCTTCTTCTAATTTTCTTGCAGATGGGAGGAAGACATTTTGCATTAGCGTTTAGGAAGCTCTGTTCAGTTACCACCTAGTGTAGAAATCTAGGAGAAAGAGCTCAAGATTGCTTGAGGCATATGTCAGGTTTCCTTGACTCCAGGGACAGGAATGAAAAGATAGATGCATAGGAGGTGAGCCAGCAAGCTCCGGAGCCCCTCTAATCGAGCTCCCCACCCTTACCCCTGAAAGCTGTGGGTCTTCAGCCTAGTTCTTACACCTCTGGAATGAAGATAGAATAGTACTTTACTCATGGGAAGCCTGGGAAAATGGAATGAGATAAAATAATGCCTCAAGGCCAGGTTTCTAAATCTAAAGCTGTGATAAGTTCTCAGCGTGGTACCTGGCTCAGCAAAAGTTAAGGATGGTAATAATGACGGTAATAGAGAGATAATAAGGATGGTGATAGCGAGAGGTAGTGATGATAGTGGTGATGATGATGGTGGTGGTATGATTAATATGGTGGTGATGATGGTGAGAGGTGGTGGTGGTAGTGGTGATTGTGGTGATGATGGTGCTGGTAGTGGTGGTGATGATAGTGATGGTGTGGTGGTGATGATGGTGAGAGGTTATAGTGGTGGTGATTGTGGTGACGGTGGTGGTAGTGGTGATGATGATGGTGATGGTATGATTAATATGCTATGGTGGTGATGATGGTGAGAGGTGGTGGTGGTAGTGGTGATTGTGGTGATGATGGTGCTGGTAGTGGTGGTGATGATAGTGATGGTGTGGTGGTGATGATGGTGAGAGGTTATAGTGGTGGTGATTGTGGTGACGGTGGTGGTAGTGGTGATGATGATGGTGATGGTATGATTAATATGCTATGGTGGTGGTGATGGTGAGAGGTGGTGGTGGGTAGTGGTGATTGTGGTGATGATGATTGTGGTGACAATGGTGAGAGTTGGTGGTGGCGGTGGTAGTGATGATAGTGGTGATGGCGATGATGATGGTATGATCAACATGGTGTGGTGGAGGTGATGGAGGTTATAGTGGTGGTGGTGGTGACAATGGTAGTGATTGTGGTGATGGTGAGAGTTGGTGGTGACAATGGGGGTAGTGATTGTGGTGACGATGGTGAGAATTGATTATGGTAGTGGTGGTGGTGATGATGATAGTGGTGATGGCGGTGATGGCAGTGTGATGACCAATATGGCATAGTGGTGATGATGGTGAGAGGTTGTGGTGGTGGTGGTGACAGTGGTGGTAGTGGTTGTGGTGACGTGGTGAAAGTTGATGGTGGTGATGATTATAGTGACGCTGGCGATGATGCAGTGTGATGACCAATATGGTATGGTGGTGATGGTGTTGATTATGATTTGATGGGAGCAGGAGATCAGGAACTTGCATCTTGATGCTTCCCTGAAAGTTGGGGATCAGATCTGAGCTGTGTAAAGCAGGACCATGCTCTGAACTCCATTCATGTAAACTTGTAAGTCACGATTTTTAACCATTTTTGGGTGCTCCTGACGCGTGCCCAAAACAAACCTACTGCACCGAAAATGGAGCTTTAGAGTCATGAGTTCAGAATCGTCTCATAGACCATTGATCCTGCTTCTAATTACTGTTGGAAGGACGCGTGAAGGCCACCTTCCAGACCGGCGTCCTCACGTGCAGACATCCTCCAGGGTTGGTTTGTGGGTAGCCATCGATGTACAGCATCCGTCAGGAGGACCCACATCCCTGCAGGCCAGCTTTTGTCTGAGCATCACTGGAGAGCTGCATATTACCTTCTTACGTGTATCTTTCCAGTTACACGCAGTCCTTACTCAGCGTCGTCGACAGGTTCTTGAAACTTTCACTTGAAGCGAAAGGACTTAGTAACGAGACCAGTTTTTTTCTCGTCAGCATCATAATGAAACAGCTTATAAGCAAACAAAGTTAAAAGTTATCTGAGCACCTGCCATACACAGTGTTACTTAAAGTCACACATTTCCAAGAACCTGTCAGCGGCATGGAGGACTTACTGTACAGAAATCACTATGCGTGACAACTCAAACAATGCAAAGTTGTTTAGAGAGAGTGGTACTGCGTCCCCCTCCCGCAGTCCAGTCCCTCACCCTTAGCATTGACGGTGGGGTGTGCATTCCCCCCCGACCCCGAGCCTATCCCTAGAAGGCCATAGGGTGCCTGCTCTGTGCAGGGGCTGGGCGAACACCAGCTGGGCGAACACCTGGCTTGAGCAGGACGGGCACGGATGTCGTTGGCACTCACATCCCTGCAGGGAGGCGCACAATGAAGAATAAAACACAGGTGCTTTCAGAGAGTGGCACGTGCCTGAGGCGATCAGCCCCGATGGTGTGGTGGGACAGGTACTAGATATCGTGTTAGCAGTGAGGGCCACTAAGGAGGGTGGAGAAGTTGACCCATGACGGCAAGGAGCCCCCCTCATGCTGATCTGTGAGGAGGGGTCCTCCAGGCACAGAAAGCGGCTGAGAAGAAAAGGACCTGCATGGAAGGAACTGGGGCCCAGCAAGGGAGGCAGATGCCGCATGTGTGAGGAGGGCGAGGGTCCGTGCCACAGAGGGCTGTCATCCATCTGTCGTGGGCTGAATTGTGACCTCCAGAAAGAGATGGGTTGAAGTCCTAACCCCCAGTACCTCAGAATATGGCCTTATATGGAACTAGGGTCATGGCAGATGTCATTAGCCGTACAGGAGGGGATGGGATGGACCCTCAGAGGCAAGGCGGACACACAGGAAGCACCACGTGGAGACATAGTTGGCGGCTGGGGCAGGAAATGCAGAGTTAAACACCATCAGAAAGTAAGAAAGCAAGGGACAGGTCCTCCGGGGAGCCTCCGTGGGAGCCCGGTCTTCGGGCCTCCAGAACCCGGAGGAAAGCATTACTGTGGTTTCACGGCACCCAGCATGCGGAGAGTTGTGGCAGGTGCACACGGATAGTGCACCCCACCCAGTCACATGTGTCCTCTGCACAGCAGGGAGCCGGGGAAGGTGTGTCGCTACTAACATGAGTGTATTAACATTGAAAAATCCCCTCTGGCAGCTGTGCAGAGGAGGCTGTGGGGCTGAAGGAGGCAGAGGTGATGGTGCTTTCCCCAGGCATCGGGGACACAGGAGGAGAGACACAGACTGTGGCTTGGAAGCAGAGCTGGCAGGACTTGCTGAGGGAGCTGATAGGGCCGGGAGGTAGGGGACGCAGAGGAGAGGGCCAGGAGGTGGGGGACGCAGAGGAGAGGGCCGGGAGGTGGGGGACGCAGAGGAGAGGGCCGGGAGGTGGGGGACCCAGAGGAGAGGGCCGGGAGGTGGGGGACCCAGAGGCGAGGGCTGGGAGACCAGGAGGCCAAGAGAGATAGAAGGTCACATTCCGGAAGGGCAGGGATTTCACCTTTTGTTTTGTTTCTGTATAAATTAGATCATCCCATGTGTATTTTGGAGTTTACTTTTCAAATTTAACAACCCATGGATCTCGAGTTCTCCCACAAGCCGTTTGAAAGGCTACAGGGCATGGCATAGAATGTGTGGTCTCTAACAGGTGATGCCAGTCCCTCTCGTTGGGCATTTAAATTGTCCCAACTCTTTTTAACAATTACCAGCAATTGTGCCCTGAGCACGGTTGCAGATGCGTTCTTAAGCGCTCATGTTTCGCTGCTGTGAACACCTCTGCCCGATTGGATGCTTGCATTGCACATTCAGCGCATGCTTCCGTGGCTGGCCCTGGACTTAGGTGAGAACACCATGAGAAACAGCCAGACTTGGGACATCTGTGTAGACAGGGTCATGGGTGAGAACAGAGAGTTTCTCTCAGCGACCTACCAGGAAGAGCTGGCTTCCCCGCACAAGCAGTGCTACCAAGGGTCCATTTGTTACTGAGTCATTCGTTCAGCAAACTCATTCAGAACATGGTGGTAGGTACGTGCTGGGCTCTGAGAGTAAGCAGACAAACCCAATGTGACCCATGCACTCAGCCTGAGCCCAGCAGGC
This sequence comes from Aotus nancymaae, assembly GCF_030222135.1. Taxonomy (NCBI): domain Eukaryota; kingdom Metazoa; phylum Chordata; class Mammalia; order Primates; family Aotidae; genus Aotus; species Aotus nancymaae. The sequence continues at coordinate 1,290,467 of NW_026988444.1, forward strand.
CGCTGGTCCTGTCCTGGGACAGCCAGTGTCTCAGCCAGAGCTCAGAAGTCATCTGCAGCTGGACAGTGCAAATGACTTCCCTTCTTCCCTCATCCCATCTTCCACCCTCACTCTCTTCCACGTGTCTGTGTGCACATGTGTGAGTAGGAGAGAGGCTGTGTGCTTTCATAAACGAATCCTGATTTTCTGACAAAAGAGACGTGAAATGAATATGTTAACAAGCAATGTCACGCCGTCTCTGGCTGTCCTTACAGAATGTCTTGGAATTACTTCATGCATTCCTCTTCATTGGTGGTCTCTGGCCTTTGAGGGTGGAACCCTGCATCTTCCTGTCCCTCCCGGATGAATACTGGACTCTTAAACATTTAAAGAGGGGGACGCAGAGATGGGCAGGATATGAGCGCCCCCCTGAAGAGTCAGATTTCATAGAAGTATTGAACTTAACCAAAAGTTTTGGAAATCCAATTCGTTATTAGAGTTCTATAAATATAAACACTATTTATGTTATATTTCTTGCCTTGAATTCAGTATGTGCTCAAGTTAAGTGTGGTTTTTAAAAATGAATGAGCCTCCTAAGAGTGAAGTCTGTGTGTGAACAGGAGGGCCAGGGTCGCTGGGTTCCAGATGCGACAACAAAACTCCTTCTCTGCCCCCAGCTTTTCTTTTGTTTGGCTCACTGAGAAAAAGAAGGCTCCAGGACCACAGAACTAACACAGAAGTCAATTAGAAAATTGTTCATGTTACGCCCACAAAAATACACATTTTCTATAAAAGGAAATTATTCACTTACCTCTTCAAATCAGTGTTTCCCTATCCATGCTTTTCCCACAGTTGAGTTTTTTTTTTTGGAGACAGTCTCATTCTGTTGCCCAGACTGGAGTGCAATGGCATGATCTTAGCTCTTACTGCAGCCTCCACCTTCCAGGTTCAGGCAGTTCTTGTGCCTCCACGCACCCCCCCTACTCTCCCCCACCCCCCGAGTAGCTGGGATACAGGCATACGCCACCACACCCATTATTATGCAAATAATTTTTCTGTTTTTTAGTAGAGACAGGGTTTTGCCGTGTTGCCCAGCCTGGTCTCGAACTCCTGGCATCTGGTGATCTGCCTGCCTCAGCCTCCCAAAGTGCTGGGATTACAAGAGTGAGCCACTGCGCCCAGCCCAGGATGCTTCCATTTTCTTGGGTCTTTGTCATTGGAGGGCCTTAACCTCACACAGCAGGGAGGATGGTGGCCCGAACCAAAGTGCCAACATTTTATCCCCTCTGTGTTGTGGTCCCACATCCTCCTCGTGGCCGTGCTGGAGTGGAGGTGGTCCCTGAGCACAGAGGGGACCCACAGGGACCCATGGCCCAGAGCCCGGCACCCCCAGCTACCCTGTGCCCCTGCGCATGGGGTGACCTTAAGTCCCCCACCCCAGCTCTCTCCACCCTACACTCTCCCTTGGGTTTTCGCCTGTTCTTTCCCTGGCGGTGCTGAGAGGAGGGCCTTGTGGGCACTTCCACACTGAGCCAATTCAGTCATTAACCCCACTGAAACCCGACACGGCCTGCGCTCAGGTCACTGTGGAGGGGTCACTGCTGGCCTGCCACTTTTTTTTTTTTTTTGGCGGTTTGCATGTCCTGTAAAAATATAACTTTTTTTTCCAAAGAATTTAAAGTGAATATGAGGAAAACCCAAATAATACATAGATAGTATAGATGCATGCAGTAGAACCGTCAGGCCCTGGACTCAGCAGCTCTGTGGAATGGGTGGTTTCATATTCCTTTTTCTGGCGACTTACTTGGGGCTTTTACAGATGCAAGGAGCTTTGGAGAAAAATAGCCAGTGGGCACGTCCTATCTTGTGCCCAAATATTCCTATTTAGGGCAGTGTTTTCTGGATGCCTGGGTGACTGCAGACCTCCTCCTGTGTGACTTTGTCACTGTGTTTCCTGTTTCAGGAAAGGTGCTCATTTTGTCTCTTGACTGGGGATCTTGAGAGCATTCCTGGGTTCAGAGCTTCACAGGGAGAGAAGCCACCACAGGTGTGCCTCTCTGAATTTCACGAAGCCAGCTTAGCGTGACCCAAGTCTCCAGTTTTACTGAACTTTGCCATTGTTATTAAAAAGATGATTTTAGTGTGCTGATTAGAAGCTGGGATCTAAATTCAACATAAGCACAAACTTTTTTTCCCAGTGGGTCAAAGCTCATTTCTGACCATTAAAAGCTAATCCTGAAAATTAGCTGGAATGTGGTTCAGGCATACATTGTAATCTGTTAAAGGCAAAAATAATAATTTCAAGCAGTGTTCTGTGTCTGTGTGGAAACAGCTGGTCTACCCCAAAGAGAAGCAGAAGCCTATACTCTCCTCCCACAATCTCAAATAACATACAAGGAGATAGCACAGTATCTGGAAGAACTGGCATTGGTAAATTATTGCCTCCAAAGAGTATTAGCTAGCAAACAGACTTTGAAAGCCAACTTCACAATCATAAATTAAACAGTACTTCTTTGAGTCACAAGTGATTGCCAGTTGGGGGAGTCTTTCGAGTTGTTAAGCAGTTCAGTAGCAAACGTGACATAGAATGTGTGTGCCACAGCAAGATTTCAAATTGTCTTTAATTTGTAAACTTTAGTGAGGAGAAATGATACATTGCAACGAGATAATAGTTTTCTCCCCCATACTCCAAACTATCAAATACTTCTGGCCTTTAACTTGGCAACGTTACTCTTGGCATTTTATTCTGTGGCAACAACTAAAATGAAGAAAAAGTAATATTCCTGTTCAAGATGCTTATTAGAGTGTATTTGATAGACTTTGTTTTCTAGGAAAGCTTTAGACTTACAGAAAAATTGAGGAGATATTATAGGTAATTCCTGTTGGTCTTCCCACCACTTCCCCCCACTTTTTTTTTTTTTTTAGGCAGAATCTCACTCTGTCACCCAGGCTGGAGTATAGTGGTGCAGTTTTGGCTCCCTGCAACCTCCGCCTCCCAGGCTCAAGTGATTGTTGTGCCTCAGCCTCCCAAGTAGCTGGGATTGCAGGCACTTGCCACCACGCCTGGCTAATTTTTTTATTTTTGGTAGAGACGGGCTTTCACCGTGTTGGCCATACTGCTCTCGAACTCCTGACCTCAAATGATCCGCCTGCCTTGGCCTCCCAAAGTGCTGGGATTACAGGTGTGAACGCACTCAGCCTCTCCCCTGTTAATTTACCTCTTTCATTAGTGTGGTACCATTCTTACAGTTAATGAGTCAACATTTTTATTAATTCAAGTCTGTACTTTGTTTGCATCTCTGTTTCTGTTCCAGGTTCCACATTCTATTCCGCTCTTACATCTCCTTAGCCTTCTCTTGGCTGGGTCATTTTCTCAGACTTTCCTTGTCTTTGATGACCTTGAAGGCCTTGAGGCATGCTAGGCCAGGTGTCTGATGGGGTGCTTCTCTTGGAATTTGTGCAATGCTTTCCCCAGGATTAGTCTTGAGTTACGAGTTTTGTGGAGAAAGACCACAGGGTAAAGTGCTGTTTCCTTCCTATCCTGTCAAGGGTATCTACCATCAACTTTATTTTTGGCTATTCATGTTGACCTTGATCATTTGACTTGAGGTAGTGTTTGTCAAGCTTCTCCACTGTAAAGTCACTGTGCCCCTCCCCAACCCACACTGAACTTTTGGAAGGAAGTCACTGGGCACGTAAGGAGCGGGAGTTAGACCCACTGTCCTTGAGGGCAGGGTATCTATGTAAATTATTTAGAATTCTTTTGCAGGGGAGATTTGTCTCTTCTCCCCCATTTATGAATATGTTCAACTATCTCTTTGTATCAGTATGGACTTGGGAATATTTATTTTGTATTGTAGGCTGCTATCCAATGCTGCTTTCTTCTGTGGCTCAGATTATTCCACCTGTGGCTCCTGGGGGCTCTTCCAGCTGCTCCCATGTCCTTTGCACTGCACCCCATCCCTGTGGATTTTCTCTTGTTTTAGCGCTTTCCTTATTCTAAGATTATGGCAGGAAAGATACAAGATGCACCTTGTATCTTTCCTGCCATAATCTTAGAATCAGCTGTTTCCCAAAAGAGCTCTGGTTCCTTTCCCTGGGGAGTGGTGTTAGAAATCAGTGTCTCGGAGCTAGGTGTGCTCATTGCTTCTGGGATGCCCTTTCCTGGTTCTCTTGGCCAACAGAGTAAGGAAATAAATGTGTGTACACTAACCTGCATATGCACATATATCTACAAATATTTCTCTGTGTAACCATGTTATATCTATGTTTAACAGATTTCATATTTTTACTGGCATAAAATTGGAAATAACTAAGAGTTTTAACATCAGGAATGGCTACAGCTATGTTATACTACCTCTGTGATGCGGATGTTATAAGGGACAGTTTGGAAAATGATGGAAACATAGTACTTTACATTAAAAAGTAGTACAGGTCTCTCTTGGAGTTACATTTACAATGTGATAATTGTGTGTGTGTGTGCAGATAAGAACTTTAAAGGAAAAAAGGAAAAGGTAGATTAGCCATGACCTATTCTTAATAGTAAACTCACATAAAATTAACTTTGCTTCTGCAATAATATTGGTCTTCCATTGAGTTCTTGCTGAAACCTGAATGAAGTTGATGTATTTAATTTTAAATGAAAGAAATGAGACTTTTTTCTATTCCTTTGTTGTGTTAGCACTGCAGTACTTTTCAGGCCCAGATTAATAACGACCTTGTTTACTCATTCACAGTAACCAGAGAGCATGATGCAAAGTTGTGAAGTTACGGTCAAAGCAGTTTTATGGGAGGAAATCTGCGAGTGTTTAAAGGAATGTGTTTCCATAATAGCAAGAAGAGTCCAAAGTTGGGAATTCTTTTGTTCCACTCTGATCTTTGTAGTAATACTTGACTGAATAAATGCTATGTATCTTAGTGTTTCCGTGATGTCTCAAGCCATAGATGAGGATACTTTTGGGAATTTCCAGAGAAGTCCTTCAATGGAAGAGCTAAAATTATCTCTAGTAGATTGTTTTCACCAGTCTTCAGTTCAGATGGCTACATGTAAGAGGAACGTGATTGAGTGAATAACCCTGAAGTGTATCATTTCACCCGCTGTAGTTGTCAGAACTCAACTACAAAGATGGCAGATCAAATGCTTCAAGAAGGGTGGTTGTTTGCCATTGTGGAGGCTGGTGGTCCAGCGATCACAGCCCCTGAATTACAGCCCTGCGTGAGAGCGCAAGGAGCGGTCATTACATAATTATACCTTTGATTAGTTGCTTGAACTGGCCATTGCCTTTGAAATATGATAACACAATTTGGAGCTTTATTAAAAAACAATTTTTTGGGAATTGTTGAAAAAGATTTTGTTTAAAAAAAAAAAAAACGAAAGGCCTGCAACGTATTCTGTTAGAGGAGATTAAAAAGAAGAAAGAGATGAGGGGAAAAACAAGATGAATGTTTCCCATTATCACTCATTTCTGTCTCGGGAAGGCTGCAGTGGCCCCTCCTCACCAGCCTCCCCTTCCCCGCGTCACCAGCCCCTAGCCTGCTTGTTCTCCACTTCCCAGAGCAGTGAGCCGGTCCTTGGAAAGGGGATGTGAGAAGGGGCAGAAGTCAGGGGACCTGCGGCTGCTTCCAGGCACCACCGCTGCTCAGCACACACACTTGTGTGACCACAGGTGAATAAATCTCACAAGAAAGAGGTGCATTTTACTCCCTACATCATTGAGTTCTGGAAAACTAATTTGAACCTCATTTTTTCCTAAGTGCAAGTTTGGTTTACTATGTGTGTGTTTTCAATTTTGATTGCCAAGTGTTCAATCCTAACATACGTTATGGTTTGAGTACATATAACACTGTGCAGCTGAATAACTAGACCTACGAAAGGCTGGGAATGCCTCATGATGCTGGGGCCCAGCCACACCCAGGGCCTCCTCAGTCTCTGGGGTTGTATACTCAGACGAAGAGGAGGCCCAGGAGCCATGCATGGAGCCCCAGTGTCAATTCCCTGACAAGCCATCCTCCAAAAAAAGCCTTTCCTTTGCAAAATGAACAGGGACTCCATGAAAACAGGGAGAGAAGTTTCTGTTTTTCACTGGTGGGTTTCTCGTGTTCATCTGACAATGTACAAAATGAAAAATCTGCATTAGAAATTTACCATGAAGGTATAGCCTACTTCAACTCACTTCTTTTGCACTCCCGGTGTTGTACTGAAATACCAGTGGATTTGGGGTGCACCTGTACCCTTGATCTCCGCTTCTGTGTGTTTTCTAGGCCAAAGGGAAAACCAACTCTCTACCCAGTTGGAACTTTGGGTTTTATTGCATATCCTGGAGGTCTTGCTTCGTTTTTATTTTCACTGTTTTCCAGGGTTGATGGTATTTCCTGTGTGAACCTACATTAGCTCACTATGTAGAAGCCCTCCACAGTTTTCACAGAGTAAGAGGCCTAAAGAAGCCACCAATGTGAAAGTCGTATTTGCTCTAAAGAAAGCCATTATGAGTTATTGGAACCCAGGTTAAAATTCCATAATTTGAGATTGATGACATTTATTTCATCAGTTTTACTTAGTTAGGTATTTTATCTTCTGTGTTGTGTGGCTCCAAATTACGAAGACTGTTGGCCTTGACAGAAACTGATCACAGCAAAGTTATTTTGCTTCCCGAACGTGTGTCCTATATATTTGCTTGGCCTCGGGTTTTGTTTAATCCCTTCAAAGGCCCTTTGAACTGACATTTCAACATGACTCCTTCTCCTTGAGGTCTCCGCTAGGAAGCAGCCATCATGTCAAGCCCCTTCACAGCTAAAGTAGTGAGTTCACGTAGTGGAAGAATCTTCTGGGTTGCATCTTATGAAAAAAAGAAATCCACTTCCTTTTTATAAGAGAACAGAACATTTACACCATCTTGTTGAGCAAATGAATGTTCAAATGGCCAGCACAAAAGAAAACCCCAATCTCTAACCTCACAATGAAATCGCCACAGACAAAAGATCATGGGATACCGGGCACACTAAACTGGAAGTGACACAAAACCACAGCGGAATCCGCTCACACCTGCCGAGGTTCCTGGGGGATGATCTTTATATAAAGGATCCTGGTGCTGCGGTCAGCCTGAAGCACTCTGAGGAGCAGAGACGCCCCCCTCTGCACCGCTGGCATTTATGCTGATGGTGTCTTTAAAAATAAATTACTACACGTCTGATATGGACAGAGAGTAGTGCTGTCTGACAAGGTGATCATTTGACTTTTCTTAGAGGTACAAATTTACACTCCCTTATATGAATAGAGAGGGCTATTTGTTTCATTCAGAGACAAGACATTGTTAGAAATGAGTGGCACACCTCTTCAACCCAGCCCCTTCCTCCGTGGAAGTAAAAAGATCCTATTAGTTCTCATAATTGATTCTGAGGGCTGCAGCGTGCCTCATTTAGCCGGCCCTGCTCGGTTCACGCCAGGATGTAATTCACGCACACAGTTGAATGTCCAACATGGCTGACGCGCCTTGGACACACAGCCTGGGCGCTGCATCATTTTTTAATCAGCTATCTGAGGAATATTTATCTGATCAACAAAGAGTGCTGTCAGGAGGAGACCAGAGGTGACATTAATAAGCCTGTGGTTTCTTGGTACGATGATGGAGGAAGAGTTTAGAATGAAACCCTGTTCATTTGAGCATGCCAGCAGACTAAAGAATATTTTTATTCGCTCATGAAGAGCCAGTCAAAAGAGTCTCAGGTGCTCAGTTTTCAGGCATTCACGTGTGTTGGTTAAAAAAAGAGAGAGAAACAAATTAACAAATTTTATTTCAAAATAAAAATGTAAGTCCCTCATATCGCAGGAACCCAGATGAAAAGCTGTAGCTTCCAAAAATAAGGAGAGGTGTAATAATTGGGAGCTGTGAACTCTAAATGATTCCAGCTACTCTAACTTAGTAGAAAGACATAGTAAGCTGCACACTCTCCCCTTCTGTCTGTCTGTCTTTGGAAAGGTCGTGACTGACTGTTAGTAATTACAAGGAGTTGAGTATATCATGCCAGGCCTCGTTCGGTCATCCAGGCACAAGATTTGTTGTTTATAACTATCAGATGGCTTAAGAAATGTTCTGTGAATTAGAGTTTCTGTCAGGCTCTCTTTAAATGCCTTACTCTGGTGGGCGCCACGTGAGACCCTCACAAGTGGGGTGACACCTACCCCATCTGCCAACCTGAAGACGCAAAAAATACATCCATAGCCAGTGTAGACATTAGCACACTTTGTCCATGTTAGGATTGTGGTACCAGAAGGTGACACAATGATCTCTCTTTGTAATTCAAAGACTGCCTTATAAATTCAGTTTCCTCAGCAAGAGGGGTGCTGTGTGTTTTTTAAGGAAATTAATACCATTGTTGTGTTACATAAGAGTAAACATTTTGTCTTAGAGTTTGAGAGTGAGTCTCTCTGCATTGTCTTATCCTGAGTTTCTCAAAGTTTTGATCCTTTGAATCCTTAGAAAATACATTCCAGCCAGGAGGAGGATTTCCATGCGTTTTAAATTCCCAGCGGTCGGTGGTGATTCGCTTGTATTACCTCTCGCTGTGATACCCACATGTAGCATCTTGTGTTTAACCTGAGTTCACGGTTCACATTTTGGTACCATTGTGGGGACAGTGCTGTCCTCCCCCTAGTGGCTTTCTCTCCCCACATTAGAGCTCAGAAAGTTCCGTTTAATTTGCAGGGTAAAGTGAGAAGAGATCAATCTCACCGTCTGCACTGGAGCTGACAATTAGGTTATACCACATCTGAAATTATACTTGTGGAATTCCGTGTCCATTGAGATTTGCATGTGTGTTGTTAAACATTTAGGACAGTGCTGAGACATCCTGCCGTTTAAATAGCTATGGGAGGCATTGTGAAACTGTTTGCGGAAGAGTTTTGCTTATGCAGAGGCAAGAGCCTAATGGAAGACACTAACGGAGTGCTCACATCCTGTTGCTTTTTTATTCAATAAGAGGTGAAATTTTGTGAGAGCTTTTGTGAGAAATAACATTGGTAACAGGAAATAAATTAGCCTGTGTTTAAGAGGAAGAAACTGTATTCCTGAAAGTAAAACAGGAATTTTGCTAAAAATTTTAATTAAAATAAAGATGACCCAGAAAGTTTAGTCTTTTGAGCTAGTGCCCCTGAGGTCCCTGAGAACCACCTTTTATTGCAAAGGCCTGAGACCAGAGGGAGGCTGCCAGTGGTGGGCAGTGGTGGGCAGTGGCCGCGTGGCACCCAGCATCAGGTTGGAGCCTCCGAGTTCCATGTGGCACAGTGTCTTCGTATCCCCTGGAAGGAAATCAGGCAGCAGCATCAGACATAACCCGAAGTGTTATTGATGATAATAGGATTGTATTTTCTCGCTGAGAAGCTTCTAAACAAGGGAACTTAGAGCAATCAATGCCCCAGGAGACCGATGCACATATCAGGACCTTGGTATCAGCCAGAAAACATCCATTTGTTTAAGAGGAAGAAAAAGGCATGACATTTTACACATTAAAATGGATTATTTCATCAATAGGTTAATAGAAAGCCAGGCTGCAAGTTCACTTCCCGCTTATATATCCTATGGTAATGGGAGAGCAGAGTGTGAAAAATGCGAGGCATAAAGCGGGCGAAGAAAGAGGCTTCCTGCACTTCGCCAGCCATCCCTCCCTTCCGAGGGGTGCCCAGCCTCCGTTCTGCCTATTTATATGTAAATGTTGCAGAAAGGGGTAAGCTGTACTCTGGGGAGTGCAGCCTCCTCATGCCAACTTCTTTCTGGAACTTGTGAAATACGGTCCCAGACACCAGAGCTGCAGCAGTTAAAAATTAAGCCCGTGCTCAGCCGGGTGCAGTGGCTCGCGCCTGTAATCCCAGCACTTTGGGAGGCCGAGGTGGGCGGATCACATGAAGTCGGGAGTTTGAGACCCGCCTGACCAACATGGAGAGAAACCCCATCTCTACTAAAAATACAAAATTAGCCGGGTGTGGTGGCGCACGCCTGTGATCCCAGATACTCAGGAGGCTGAGGTGGGAGAATTGCTTGAACCCGGGAGGCGGAGATTACAGTGAGCCAAAATCATGCCATTGCACTCCAGCCTGGGCAACAAGAGCAAAACTCTGTCTAAAAAAAAGATTAAGGCCATGCTTAATTCTGCATCATTATGCTTAGGGCCCCTGGTACATATCCATCGGGCATTTCTAAATTACACATTTGAAAACTGTGATGGGTTTGGTTTCCTTCGTTCCTCATGCATATTTGTAACAATGGGTACCTGGAGATCCTTTTCCCAGGTCTGAGGTTACCTCAGACAGATACTTAAGTAGGACCTTGTAGATAGTGAGGAAACCTGAAGATACAGACATGAGAAAGACTTCGCCTGTGAAAAAGTCAGTGTAGACTCATATCCTGCAAAACTGCAGATGCCTGCTACTTTAGTGGTTGGTTCTTACTAAATTATTTGTCGCTTTTTTTTTCTTTTTTTTTTAATTGTACTTTAAGTTCTGGGGTACATGTGCAGATCAGGCAGGATTGTTGCATAGGTACACACATGGCAATGTGGTTTGCTGCCTCCATTTCCCCGTTACCTACATCTGGCATTTCTCCCCATGTTATCCCTCCCCGACCTCCCCACCCCCCCACTTTCCCTCCCTTGCCCCCCGCAAAAACAGACCCCAGTCTGTGATCACTGTCACCTAGGCTGGCATGCAGTGGTGCAATCTCATCTCACTGCAACCTCCGCCTCCCAAGTAGCTGGGATTATAGGCATACACCACCATATCCAGCTACTTTTTGTATTTTTAGTAGACATGGGGTTTTGCCATGTTGGCCAGGCTGGTCTCAAACTCCTGGCCTCAAGTGATCTGCCCACCTCAGCCTCCCAAAGTCCTGGGATTACAGGAGTGAGGACCTGGCCTATTTGTTGATTTCTGCAAAGGAATTGTTAGATGTGTTTAGTTATAACAACTTAATATCACCTTAAATCAAGAGGCAGCTAAATCACAGCGAGTTTTTACTCGTGACTAACGTAAAATTTGCATCCTGAGTATACAGTGCTTTATTGCACAGTTTTGTTTGCTTCCTTAAAGGTTCAGGTTTCTCGCATATGTTTTGTGCTGTCCTACAACAAAATCCAGTGTGCTTAGAAGCACTTGAGATGCATTTCCGCAACAAACTCATCGCAGGGACCTAGTCATCATCCTGGGTCATTTTCTGGCCACCAGAACTTCATGCACACACAGAACCTACACCCACGGCCTAAACTGTGCTGTTTGAAATGGAGGATTTGGGCGCAAACAGTACAGCAGGCAAGAAGAGTTAACCCATCATAAGTCAGGAGCGTGCTGGGGTTGATCAGGGAGCTGACCATTGTCCACACCATACCTTGGGAACCAGAGGGCTAGCTTGGCTGCCTGCCTTGCAGGCTTAAGACCTGCCTGCGGAAATGGAAAGGCCCACCTGTCCTGGAGAAGCGCTGCTCACCTACATTAAACAAACAGCTTGGACTGGTTTCTCTTCCTGCCTGTGGAAGTTGAGAGAGACAGATGGTCCTGTGAGACCCCTTCTTCAGAAGGTGAATGACTGTGACCACCACTAAACATTCTGGCGTGCCTGCCTGCACAGCTGGCCAAGCCCTCTAGCCCTGTGATCTGGGGCTGTGCCTTTCCCTGGGTTTCCCTGAAGACCTCAGCCACCCTATTTAACTCTTTGGTTTTTATAAAATATCTCCCAAAGGGCAGAGAGAACGTCTGAAGTCGATGTCTTCCCTGCACAGATGTCAGCATTTCTGAGTTGATATTTGGGAGGCTGGGAGCCTGGTGGGGTAGAGAATGTGTCCCTGGAGGGTTGGGGTCCCATCTCAGTGACCCAGCTGGCACTGCACACAGCCTGAATGCTGGGCCTGCTGCACCCTCTTGGTTCTCTTTTGAACCCAGCATCCCACTGTTGGTGACTTGGTGTTTTGTCCTTTTTCCTGAGAACTTGAGGAGGTATTTGCTCTTCTGGTTCCTGGGAGCTCCATTGAGAGCCTGCAACTCTCCTAAGTGTCAAAGAGAATGGACTCCTACTTTCAAGACAGCAAAATGGCACTAGGGTTTTGCTGCTATAGGTATTGCCTGGATCAAAATGTGTCTGGTGAAAACAGCTTCCACTTCTAACAGCTCTTGGTTTTAAAAACCTATCTTTTGCAACACATAGGCATGAATAATCAGGGTCTCTTGATTTGACATGTTCCTAATATTTAGCTAAATCAAAGGGCTTATGGTGACTGGCATCATAGCTCTTTCAGAGGGTGTCATCATTTCTCAAGACAAAGGCCAATTTTTGTGCTGTTTTGAGTAGCCACATGTGAAACCAAGCAGGGTGTGTTATATGTCAATTTTTTGGTGCCACAAAAGAAGTAGCACTTGAATATAAATTTTCTCAGCAAGGCAATTTGCTTCTATAGAAGGGTGCGTCTCACAGATGGAGCAATGGCAAGTGCACACTTGAACCCGGGAAGGGAAGGGAGTTCTTATCCCTGATGCAGGTAGTCCCTACTGCTGTGTCGTTGCCCTGTTGACTAGGGTTGGACCACACAGTCTAAGCTAATTCTGATTGGCTATTTTAAAGAGCAGGGATATGAGCCAGAGTGGCGGGGTGAGTGGTTTGGTGGGAAAAACAGCTATGGAACAGGTAACTAAAGGTGACTCAGGTCAAAGCAGGTGACCGGGGGTGTCTCAGGTCAAAGCACGTGATCAGGTTGAATCAGGACAGAGCAGATGACCAGGGGAACAGATGTGAACTGCTGATTAGAACTGGCGGAAAAGGTTGTTTACTAAAACTACAAGGAAGTTAAACTTTAAAATGGAGGACGAAGAACTGAACATACTAACATACTGATTCTTTGAAGAGAAATGTAGAACTCATGGTATCCAGCAAGGGCGACGTGGACTTCTGTGCGTGGGAGCTTCTTTGACAGTTAGATGCAGACTGATGACCCTGGTACACCTCTGCCCTTCCTGAGTTCCTCTGTGCCCGCCTTGTGGGATTTGGAGGGCTCGGGCCAGGGAGCCCCGTGGCCCCCACCCGCTTCGCGCAGACAGCTCGTTGGCAACATCACGTGCTACTTTGACCTTTTTTTTCTCCCCTTTTCATTTGTTTTCTTTTCCTTTTTGTTTTCTCTCTTTTTCCCCTCTCCCCTTTCTGCTCTCGGGATGCAGCCAAACGCAAAGCATGGAAACTAAACCGTGTTGGTAGCCTGCGAAATATATACAGCAGCAGCACCAACACCGAAGGTAATGCCTCCACGCCTCCACCCGCCTCTTCCCGCCTCACCCCTGCCCGCCCCTTCCTTTCCGACACAGGCATGGAAATGCAGTTTGCCCAGTGCCGCATGCTCCCTTATTGTGTTTGCAGAGTCATTCCTGTGGTCTTCCCATCTTTTTGTTTGTGTGTTTTATTTTACCATTCATGTTCCTTTCAGCTTACTTAAATTTTGACCTTTCCCTTCAGTCGTAGTGATGTTTAAATTACTTCAGAAACCTATTTTCTCCTTTTTTCTTTTCCTTTATACATGTGGGCACTCAGTGTAATATTTCCCAAGTTATTACAGTTTTTAAAAGTGTTAGTATCAGGTGTAATGATCTGTAGCCAAATACAATAGTGTGCCGTGACATTTAAGTAACAGTCTTAATTTGTTTTGTGGAAGCATTCTCCATAATGCTCTCTGCAGCTCTAATCCACAGGCAAGCAGGCCCGGGCCATTTGCATGGGCTGCTATTGCTTGTAAATTCAGTATTTTGTTGTGTTTCTAAAGGTCGTCTGGTGCCAAAGTTCACAAATTGACTTGCGTTGCTGTTTTCACCGAGACAGCCGTCATTGCTTTTGTATAATAGCAGATTGAATTTTTCCCCCACCTTCATTTGAACAACACAATTATAAATTGCCTTTTTTTTATGATTACAAATGTCAAGGGTCAGAATTATTTTGATGCCAGGCAAAGGAAAACCACCACCATCAGCCCGAGCACACATAAGGGAGGCGGGGGTATAGTACGTGTGATGCAAAGCAGGTCACAATCCAGCGATCTTGGTATAATAGGGGGAAATTTTTTTTCACTTAAGTGAAAGCCAAATGGGTCAAGTAATCGCGAGCTCGTGCCCTAACACTAATTGACTTATTTGGGGATTATTATAACTGTAATATTTTTCTTAATGTCACTGTTTTCTGGGCTGTTGATTTTAGCGATTGCCAAGCAGTGGCATTAAATCTCTTGTAAATTTTAAATTGCACACTATTTCTGTAAACAAGTCCCTCTCTTCACATCCTGGTCATTAACCTTTGCTGATTTATATCACCATCGTCTTTTTCTTTCTTTCACAATTACTCCTGTCTTGCTGCTGAAAGCCCTGCTCTCAGCCAGGAAAGAAAAAGAGAAAAAGAAAAAAGTCGGGGAAACAAATCTCCAGTTTCATTGTGGCTTGTTAAAGAACCATTTTTTAATCCTAATTCTTTTTTTCATTTCTCAAGGGGAAATTGTTTGTTAAGATACCACTGGAGCCTGGCCTCGTTGGTATCTTCTTTCAAAGGACTCGAGAAATACCAAATGAAAGAAAAGAATAGAATCTAAGAAACGGTCATATTTAGTATCATTTTTGTTGCATCTTAAAGGGTATTAGTGAACTCTTTTCACCGTTTTTTAAATGTTTTTCAACTTAGGTTGCATATCATTTCTCTTCCCCCGTGTCCTTATCAAGTTGGGATTTTTATTTATTTTTGTATGCATGTGGGTTTATCGCAACAAATTTGTTTATTGACTTCCAATCTTAAAAAAAAATTGCAAAGTCTGGTTTCAAATGCAGTTGTACACAAAATTAGGGGGATGGCAAGGGGGCATACCTCCTTAGCCTTGAGGGCAAACGGTTCCCTGAGACTCGCTGATGGGCCTTCCTGGAGACACTGGTGGGTGACACGGGACCTAGCAGAACCAGGAGTGAGGATTTGCAGAAGTGTGAACTTCTCTGCCTTAGCTACTCAGGTAATACACAGCATCTGCTCTGCCCAGCACCTCGGAGGGGCGGAGAGTGTGGATTCCACTCTGAAATCTGCCAGTACTGGATAGCGTTGTGAACTTGGGGTCCCTCTGTTAGTAGCTACGACAGGCATTCCTGGGGTTATGAAGTAGTGATTGTATATATCCAGTTGTCCATCACATTTTTCTCAGATATAGTAAGTTTCTGTTTGGTGTTCAAGGTCATTTGTGAATTTTCAGTTAAAAGACAGCATTCTTTATTTACTTTGGGTTTCTTTTAAGATTAATATCTGTGTATATACAATCTCATTTTCATACAATTTTTAATATATTACAGAATTCAGGCCAGACATGGTGGCTCACACTTGTAATCCCAGCACTTTGGGAGGCTGAGGCAGGCAGATCACCTGAGGTCAGGAGTTTGAGACCAGCCTGGCCAATGTGGTGAAACCCTGTCTATAATAAAATTTTAAAAATTAGCCAGGCATAATGTCAGGCAGCTGTAATCCCAGCTAGTCAGGAGGCTGAGGCAGGAGAATCATTTGAACCTGGGAGGTCGAGGTTGCAGTGAGCCAGAGACACCATCTGAAAAAATATAGTAGATTATAGAATTCATCAAATTATATAAAATAATTACCAAATACCTTTCTGATTTGCAGCCTTTTGACATTTGATGTTATCACATATTCATTGTCTATAAAATGACCTCTTGAAAATTTGCATCCTGAACATTTTAACTTTTGTTTTAACCTGACGTCTTCAGTGTTACACTAATATACCCATCCCCAAATGGAGTATCTTTTAACGTGGTCCACTTGAGTGATTTACTGGAAGGCACCCAGAAAACACTCCCAAGTAGGTTGGACACCAGAGCTCCCTCCCTGGGTCTAGAGCAAGAACTTGAGTTTCAGGAATAAGAGGAGACCACCTGACAGGAGCCAGGAGTGGACGCAGCTGTTCTGGGACTCTCCTGGGGACCGAGGTTTCAGAGAGACAGGCAGAGCCAAGATTTGAGCCTACGGCTGTCTCGGGACCCCTTGTTCTTGTATCTCCCCTCTCTCTTCCGGCCCCTGGACTACATGAACTCATTTTAATCTTCACACTCCCCTACAAGGTAGGTATTGTGTTACAGATGGAAAATTGGGATCTTGATAACTGCAGTGATTTTCTGCAGAACAGGCTAGCATGTACCCAAGCCAGAACATGTGCTGAGAGCCCTTGACTCTGGACCTGCTCGCAGATCCACGTGGAAGGAGTTTGTGGATGGATGTCAGGAGTGGATACCAACAAAACTTAGAAGGGAAACACACAGACAAGATTAAAAAACAGAAATATTTTATCTTTTGCCAGTCCATTATGGCTGTCACTGAAGCTGAGACAGAAACTTGGGATCTCTATTGTTGCCCCAACGTACAAACTTTTGTTGCTTTTTATCAATCAACTTTCTCAAGATAGGTGAAATTTAAATTTCTTCATTCCATCTCGGAAGCCTGGGAAGTGGGAGGGAAGGTGTCTTGATACAGTCCTCCAATTAGCAGCCCTCTCCCAGCCCAAGGGAGAAAAAGATCTAAGTATCAGGCAACTGAGGCTAGACTCTCAAATGTTCAACTTCAAATGTATTGGAGAAAGAACAAGGAGAGCCAGGTAGCAGAAGAGTGGACGTTGTGCAGGAGGAAAGTCAAGAGGGAGGCCCTGTTAGCTGCACTGCGGGGCAGAACCACACAAACCTAGACTCCTCCTCAGTCCTCGCCTGCCCCGTACAGCTAAGCACAGATCACGGTGTCCCCCGCTGTGAGGTGGGTGGACACATGGGCTCTTCAAGAGCGTTTAAGCGCTCTGTTTTTGCAGAAGAGTATGTACTTCCAGTACATAAATACAGGAAAGAGGTGTTAGGAAACAAGGGGGCATTTCTTGGGGTGCCAAGCCCGTTCCTGGCACCAGAATGAGTACTTAAGCTAGGCGTCTCCGCACAAGTGATGACACCTGCATCCAAGTGTTAGCCAGATTCAGTATTGGCCTGAAGTCCCACTTTGGGCCTGTCTATAAAGGCCCATTGCTGTGGATTTAGAGCTTACCCCAGCAACAGGCCTGGGAAACCTCTGTTTTAGGTGCTTTTCTTCACCACAGTGGGCCAGGTCGCTGGAACCCAGTGTCCCAGACACTGCAATTCCAAGCGTAGGCATGGCCATGGGGAGAGAGCAACCCTCCTTTTGGAGATTTCATCACAGGTCCAGCTTCCGGCCTCAGGCCTGCAGTCAGAACCACACCTGCCTCTTCTGAACAGCCGCGATGGTCGCTGCTTCTCTGAGCAGATGTGGGCAGGCCTGTATTGTGGGCCCTTCCCTCCACCACCCATATTCTTTGTCACAGTTCTGAGACTTCCATCTCATTCATAAACAAATTACAGGCCCACACCTGAGAATGATGGCCTTGCTGAGTGTTGGGTAGGCTGCCTCCTTGTTCTTGGCTCTCACATCCCTGCCGGGATGCGCCACTACCTATGCTGGGTGCTGGGGCAAATGGAGGGGATAAGGGTGCACCTGCCCACTGGCCTCAGGGAACTTCAGTCAGTCCAGGAAGCTGCACAAAGGATCTCACGCAGAAGGCGGGAAGATGAACTCTGGAAGAGGCCCCGGATGCCCTGGGGGCTTTGTGGAGAGCAGAACTGCATTTGATGTCAAGGTCAGGACAGGCATCACGGTCTGCGGGATGGGACAGGAACCACAGTGACCGCAACCTCAGCAATTTCCCGCATCCTCTCATGCACCCCTAGCAGAGGGAGGTCTTTTCCTCCTTTGCTAAAAGAAGAAGCCGAGCCTGGGAGAAGGGCAGGCATGAGCCCCAGGAACTCTCCAGGAGATGGGGCTCGAATTCCAGGTGGAGGCAGCAGCCCACACCTGGACGGGGCTCCGTGCAGAGCCTGTAGTGCTCTTAGACTTGAGTGTGAGGTGCGTGCAGAGGCTTCTTTTGGGACCGGTGGAGGGGACTAGATGATCCTCAGATCTGCAGACAGCCGGCAGAGGGAGAAGGCAGCCCTGCCTGACAGTGTGTGACCAATGATGTTTTTCCTGAAGGACTCACTGCAGTGTCGGTCAAGGCCCTCGCCAAATGCCCCAGCAGTCTCCCGAAGGCCCTGTGCAGGTCCCCACTGTCTGAGGCTGCCTTCCTGAACCTGCTCTGAGCAGTGAGCATTCTCCAGGCTCAGATGGCATTCTCTTTCACACTGAATCACTGCTCTTGTTTGCAAGAGACGGGCATGGGCACCAGACTCAACCCTGAATTCTCAAGTCAGGTGGTCTTGGGTCAGTCTCACACCACGAGTTTTTAGCTCTAACCTTGGTTTCTTGATGTGTCTTCTCTGTACCTCAGTTTCCCCACCTATAAACTGAGGCGATGATACTCGCACAGCGTTGTGGGAGGCGTCAGCGAGCTGACACACCGAGAGACATGGGACATGGCCCTGCGTTAGTCTTACCTGGACCGGAAGCACCACTACTCAAATACCCAGATCGTCTCGGTTCAAAGAAAATTCCAGTGCTTGAATGTTGTTTATGTCGCCAGGAACAGAGGTTTGATAGGAAATGTTGCTCATGAAGCATAGGAGAGTTTAAAAGTCTTTTTTCTAGACTTTTAAACCTACCCTTCCTGCTTCCATTTGCTGTCATCTGAAAAGAATCGTCAGTTGTAGAAATCTGGCTGGAAGCGTGCACTGTAGAGTCAGACACACCTGGGTCTCCTCCCCTCTCTGCCGCTTCCCAGCTGTGTGGCTGGGGATGCCTTTCTAGATCTGACCTTCCTCTCGCGTGGAGACAGTAAAACCTACCTCGAAGGGTACTTGAAGAAGAAATGAAGTGAAGCCTGTGAGGCGCTTCCCACGGAGCCGGGCACATGGTGAAGCTGACTGCCCTGGCTGCTATTAAATTGCTCTACAGACTTATTTAATAGGAAAATGACCCAAAGACTCCATGGAGAATATCTGCGGGACTGTTCTGTAGGCCTTTTTAATGTATCAGCGCAGAGCAGACTGGCCAAAGCCACCCTCCTCAGTGATGAGCAGCACCAATGAACTAATGCAGATGGGCCAGGCGCGGTGGCTCGTGCCTGTAATCCCAGCACTTCGGGAGATCAAGGAGGGTGACTGGGGTCAAGCGCTTGAGACCATCCTGGCCAACATGGTGAAATCCCATCTCTACTAAAAATACAAAAATTGGCTGGGTGTGGTGGTGAGCGCCTGTAATCCCAGCTACTCAGAAGGCTGAGGCACGAGAATCACTTGAACTGGGAAGCGGAGGTTGCAGTGAGCCTTTACACTCCAGCCTGGGCGACAGAGCAAGACTCTGTCTCAAAGACAAACTAATGCAGATAACTTCAGATTTGGGAAACCCTTGCATGGGGAATAACTCCAGAATTGCCGTTTTGGGGAGAGAAGCAAGATTGCTCATTTTTCTAGCCCCCGACTTGTGAAAGGATGAGTCTTGAGTATCACCTCGCGCTGAGCAGCACCCAGGAGAGGAAGCGCCCGTGGACAGTGGAGGGTGCCGCTGAAGGTTCCTGGTAAGCCCGGGGGCCTGGGTCTCCTGATGGCCACACTGGACTCTAGCAGAGGAAGCCGCCCTAGGCCTGCCCAGCGTGGCCGTGCTCACTTATTCCTACAATTAGGAGTCCGAGGGTACCTCTGCTACGTGGGGAGTGTGTCAGGATGAGTACCAAACGGCTACCGCTTAGTAACGAGATAAATCGTGAGGAATTGCAGCACGTGACACTTGTTACTTTCTTTCTAAACTGAAGGCTTGGCCTGGAGCTTTCACAGGGTGTCTGGGCGGAGGAAGTACAAGGGAAACATCAACACCGCCCCTGCCCTATTGCAAGATGTTTTCAATTTGGGGTCAGATAACTTTCTTTTCCCCCAAGATCTTTGTTTTGGAGTATTTTCTTAATTTAAGACATGCATGGGCCAGGCGCAGTGGCTCACACCTCTAATCCCATCACTTTGGGAGGCCGAGGTGGGCGGAATGCTTGAGTCCAGGAGTTTGAGACCAGCCTGGCCAACATGGTAAAACCCCATCTCTACAAAAAAATACAAAAATTAGCCAGGCGTTTTGGCACATGCCTATAGTCCCAGCTACTCCGGAGGCTGAGGTGGGAGGAGTGCTTAAGCCAGGAGTTGGAGGTTGCAGTGAGGTGAGATCAGGCCACTGCACTCCAGCCTGGGTGACAGAGACCCTGTCTCAAAAAAATAATAATGAAATAAAAAAGACACATATGGCGCCCTACAGTTCTGGAAGCCAAAGCTTTAGAATGGAGTTTCTTTACACGTGGCTGTTGAACTGCTATCCCAACTCTTTATAATATGTTTGAAAAACAAAAATGTCCTGTGTCTGTCATGAGAACCTTCTCGTGGTAACATTTAGTAGTTAAATATTCCTAAGCTTGTAATCTACCTCTGGGGATTTGCTTCGTCACAGAGTTAATCACACTCCTCTAAATTAAGCCACAGGACAACCCCTCTGTTGGCTTTCTTGGCTAAACAAAGATACTGACCAAGTTCAGAGCTTCCAAAAATAATTACCTGAGAACTGTTAACTGTATGTGTTTATGATTACCTTTTCTTTTTGTTTAAAATTAGCTCCTCGAGTATGGCAAGGGGTGAGTGTTATGTATTATCTTCCATAGGTCTTTGTTCTGCACAACCCTGGTCTGTATTCTGCAGGCTTGCTTGATTTCTTTCCTCTTTTTTTTTTTTTTTTAAACCGAGGGTGTCACTCTGTTGCCAGGCTGGAGTGCAGTGGCACGATCTCCAGTCACTGCAGCCTCCACCTCCAGGATTCAAGCGATTCTCATGCCTCGGGCCTCCTGAGTAGCTGGGATTACAGGCACCCCCTAGCACGCCCAGCTTTTTGTGTTTTTAGTAGAGATGGGGTTTTGCCACGTTGTTCAGGCTGCTCTTGAACTCCTGGCCTCAAGTTATCCGCCCACCTGGGCCTCTCAAAGTGCTAGGATTACAGGCGTGAGCCACCACACCCAGCCAACACGCTTTCTTTCATATCCATCTTTTTCTACAAAAATGGGAGAAAATTTGAAAATAAAAACCCCCTTTTTAATGGTGTGTTCTGGCTGTCATCTTAATGTGTGCACTTTCTGTAATAATTGGGTAGAATGTCTAAGCCACATGCCTATCTAATAGATGGAGGATTTTACAAAATGTGACTCAAAAAATAGCATGAAGGCCTGGGTATGTGCATGACAGTGCCACACACTGCCTCCTAGGGTGTGGGTCGTGGTGGAGGGAGGGACATCACAAGGTAGTGAGCACATCCCATCTGAGATTCCAACCCCGATGCATCGACAGCGGCTGCTGGAGAACTGTGTGAAGAGGAATTCTGGGGCTGCACCAGCCTCTTCAGGAACAGTTAGGAATGTCTCTTTGTAAAAGAAAAGGAGAGAGAGCTTCCCTTCGTCATCCGTGGTCCAGCCTGGCCCTCCCTTGCAGATAAAGCTGAGATCAGAAAGATGAAGTGAGCCGCTCATGGGCACAGTCATCGATGGCAGAGTGGGAAGTAGGTTCTAAGAGAGAGAACCCCAAAAGTAGGAGCTCCAGTTCGGACAGAAACTGGGCGAACCCATAGTGAAAACTCAGTTGTAAATCGGGGGAAAGAAAAGAGACTGGGCTGCAGGTAAGGGTCCGTGTTGCTGTGGTCACTGGGCCTTTGTGGTGTGTCCTGAAGCAAAGGTCCCAATTCTTCTACAAAGGTCAAGAGTGGAAGAGGTGGTTATTTTTTGCACAGGCCTTGGCTATTGTATTGTCCTGCCGTTTTTCAGGGTTCTGTCTGGAGGCCTCTGTGCTTCGTAGATCCTGGACTCTTCATGCAGCAAACGCACCCATCCCCCATGCTGAACGTGTCATCTCTGCCCTGTTGCGATATCACATTTCATTTTCATCAAGGGTTTGTCATGACATGTGTCAGGCAGGATGCTTAGCCTTGTGGGTAGAACACTGGTGGGCCTTGGGAGCCTGGGTTTCAGGCTGTAGGGCTCCCTGGGAGAACCAGCTCTCTCCCAGGACCCAGATTCTCATCCAGTCACTGAAGAACTTGGAGTGAGTGACTCTGCATGCTCGTTGAGCCCTTCTAAATTCAGAAAAGAGACATCTCGGTGTCGCCCCTGCACACATTGGCAGTTTTGAGCCATTTCGCGTCGTAGCTTGGGACACAGATCCAGGTCCTCTTGGCCTTTGCGAGGGCACAGTGTGATTGTCCTCTTCCACAGACCCCTTCCCTGAGACCTGTGTGTGCCTCTGTCCCTCCCTCCTTCCCTCCCCTTCACCCACGCTCCCAAATGCACCCTTGTGGGGTGCCTCCTGTTGAAAGCCACTTCCAAATGTGAAACGGTTTTCAGCTGCTTTTAGCCCTTTAACCCTTTGTCTGCTAGAATTCCGCAAAAAAATAATTGATGACGGATTGGCCCATTAACCTTTAAGAAAAAAAAAGTTTGACAGCCCGGACTCATGTAATGAGGAGGGATTCCTTGTGAAATCAGTCTGATGGCTGAGTTTCTTGCCCCTAAGGAGGCAAAATTAGCCCCATGGGGCCTCGTCTGCATAGAAACTGGACACAATTAGTGTAATATCCGGTGTTATTAATGTCGTTTGGAATAATTGGGCAGGTTGATTTCGACAGGTTCATGGTGCTAAAATACTATTATAGTGGACCTTTCCACAGCTAACCGTTAAACACAGAAAACTGTTCAAATCCCTGTGAGCCCAATCACAAAACTTTATTAAACAGCTAAGCCCTGGAATGTCACGCTGGGAAACAGCACACCATCTGTTCCTTCAGGCTTTGGGGTGTGGTGGCATTTTGAGTTTTCATGAGCAGGGGGATTAATTGTGCTGTTTGTGTATATGAAACTTCAACATGCTTTTAATAGATATACCATCAGGAACTTCTCCAACCTGAAATCTGTTTTTACGGTGAATGAAATAGAAGCCACTGCAATTGCCATGAATTGGAAGTTTGCATTAGTGAAATGACACCCCTAAAAAGGAAAGCAGGGAACGGGGCATCCTTGCAGGCACGTCCTCATTCGGCACGTTTGAAGTGAGGCTGGCAGTGGAGGGTGATGCTCAGCTCTGTCTCTGACTGATGGGCCTCACGCTGCCAATTACTGTTTTGGTCATTTTTAATCTAGTTGCTCGTAAGTAAAACATCATCGACGTGTCACTTTGTAATGTGCTGCAGCCCTTCGGGGCCATTGGTGATGCGAATAAGCCTCTATCAACTGCTAACAATTCTTCTTTGAACCTTAGGGGAGCATGTTCCTGTTCTCTCCACACCAAAGAAGAGAAAACACTTGGGTCCAAAAATCTATTTGCTGTTTACATAATGAGCGTAAGTGGTCACTGCGATGCCACTGAAGTGTAAACTCAGATTAAATCTTGAGATTTGCTAGGTGTTGACCTAAGAAAGTCACCAGAGCAGCACATCGGAGATCATCACCAGGATAGGTCTTCTCTACTGGATTAGTCAGAACTGGGTTTAGTAACAACAGAAATCCAATTTTTTAAAAGAGAAATGCCGGGCACGGTGGCTCACACCTGTAGTCCCAGCTGCTCGGGAGGCTGAGGCAGGAGAATCGCTTGAACCCAGGAGGCAGAGGTTGCAGTGAGCCAAGATCATGCATCTACACTCCAGCCTGGATGACAGAGTGAGACTCTGTCTCGGATGGATGAATGGATGGATGGATGGACGGACGGACGGACAGACGGACATCTTATGTAACCAACTGTAGGACAACCAGGTGGAGCCTCAGGGACCTCAGAGGCACCAGGCTCCCTGCCACCTCCCATCCCTGGCTTCACTCTGCTGGGTGGCAGCTTCATACCTGTCCATGGGGAGTGGCCTGATAGCAGAAGTTTTCCTTCCCATGGAGGGGCCAGAGGCACCTGCACCTGGGGGCCATGTCCTGACAGGTCCCAGGTGAGAGGGGAAGGCTCTCCGTGGACCCAACTCAGATGCAAAACCCTGAAGGGCATGTGATCACGTGCCCCCACCAGGACTGATCAAAGCGGCCAGGAGCACCATGTGCTCCAGTTGGCCAACATAGATGGAGCCATCCCTGCTCCCTGTGCTGGCCAGAGAGCCAGACACCCATCAGGTGGCATATGGAAGGCCCAGAGGACCACTGCCTCTGTGCACCACATCCCCCAGCATTCTCCAGACTGACCCAGTGGGATGACTTGACCCTAGTTAGAATTCTGAGTAAGACACGCCGTTGAGGGATTTCTGGGGAAACTACTTTCAAAAGGCCCAACCATCTTGTTCTCGTGGCCTGAGGAATAAGAGAAGATAACAGAGGCCGGGCACAGTGGCTCACGCCTGTAATCCCAGCACTTTGGGAGGCCAAGGCGGGTGGATCACGAGGTCAAGAGATAGAGACCATCCTGGTCAACATAGTGAAACCCCGTCTCTACTAAAAATACAAAAAATTAGCTGGGCACGGTGGCAGGTGCCTGTAATCCCAGCTACTCAGGAGGCTGAGGCAGGAGAATTGCCTGAACCCAGGAGGCGGAGGTTGCGGTGAGCCGAGATCGCGCCATTGCACTCCAGCCTGGGTAACGAGCGAAACTCCGTCTCAAAAAAAAAAAAAAAAAAAAAAAGAGAAGATAACAGAAGCCACTGGGAGACCCTTCCGGCCCCTGCACCATCCTCGGTTCCCAAGGAGAGCTCCTTATTTTAATGTTAATTTGTGTTTAGGAAGTGGAGGAAGATTGCTGCCATTTTAAGAGAGGAAAATGATTGCACGAGGTGTTGGCTGTAAAGTCCTAGCATTGTGCCTGACACAGAATTTGGAGCCCGGTGGTTTCATTTCTTGTATTTATTACTCCATGCCGTAGATTTGTTACAGCTAAGCAGATTTCTTCCTGGAAGTTGTATGTAACGTGACTGTGCAGTTGCTCTGTAATCCTTGTGCTTATTTTTTTAATCTTGGGAGGCACAGAAAAGTCACATGGCAGATATAATTTAGTTCTGAAACTCTGAGTATGGGTATTCACATATTACCCTCCCTCAAAATAAAAATAAATTTTAAAAAGGCCACATAAAGACAGGATCCTTGGAAAGACATGGGCCCAGCATATCTGGATTCTACTCGGCAGTGTTGGTATGATTAATTCGACTCTGTGCTCAGATGTTAATCCTTACTCAGGAAGCAAGGCATCCCAGCTGTTCAGACCCTTGTCATAGATTTCAGGGCCTGAAAATACAAAAGAAGGCACAGGGTAGCCCTCATGCTGGGGCCCGCCTCTGCGCTGCGCATGAAGGGTTCCATCTCCTGCCTCTGTCCCACCTCCCCCAGGGCAGACTGAGTCTCTCTCCTCCAGGTATCCCAGATGTTTGCATCACCGTTAGCCCTGGTCCCCATCATAACAGGCTGCCTGGGAGAGGCCAGCCTAGGGTCAGCAGTGCCATTGCCTCTTGATTTAGGAGCTGGTGCTGGACCCCGCATTGATGAGACAGGGGTCATCATCTGCTTCTCCAGGGCTAGGCTGAACCATCTGGTCAAAACAAAACAAAAACCTCCAAAGAACTGCTCATCAGCATCCCTCTACATGGTGAACTGCTGCCCAACACAGGAAAGCGTGGCGTTCAGACCTGCCCTGTGACCACAGGGCCTTTGTGCATGCTTCCTACACATCAGAGACAGACCATCCCCAGGGATCACAGAGATGGCATAGCTTCCTGCTCACTGCACTTTAGCATAGAGCTGTTGGTCCTGGAGATTGCGATTCCTGTCTTCGCTTCTTCATTATTTCTATAATTCTGTGCCTTTCCAGGTTTAGAGTTACTGCACAGGACTCCCACTCAAGGAAAGAGTATCTTAAATGAGTCTGGGGTTGCACAGTTGGTTCTTAGTTGGCATGTGAAGCCTAGCTGTGATTTCCAGGGTCAGTGGGGCCTCTCATGGGGCTGACCTTCACAATCCACGCCTTTTCCTGAAGCTGGTGCCCATCAGCCTGGGTCATGGGGTGTCTTGTGTCTGTTTCCTCTTTACTCTGTTGAGCCTTATTGGCGTTTCATGGTAATCAGTCAATTAGCCAGGGTTTCATTCTCCAGGAGAGGAGGCCTGAACCTCAGCAGGCCACCCCCAGACTCTGGCTAATCTGTCACCTTCAGGCAAAGTGTGGAGTCTTTTCTTTACCACCTCTTGTGAGCGGCTGTGGATGCCAAGTGGTTCTTTATGTCGTTACTTTCAAGGAAGTATTTAGCTCATTCACAGGTCTTTGTATCTCTCCATTTCTACCTCACAGATAAAATTTATGTCTATTATTTATGAAGGCATACTTAAATATGATTTTTGTTTACTAGTGTACAGAAATGCAGTTAATATTTCTGTATTAATCTTATATCTTGCCCATTGACCAACTGCTGTTATTTTTAATAATTTGTAGGTGATTTGGGGTTCTCTATGAAGATAGTCATATACATTGTGATTGACAGTCTTTATCTTCCTTTCCAACCTCTAGGTCTTTTATTTCCTTATTTTGGTCTTACCACACGAGGTAGCAGGGATGAAAAAAGCAGTTACAGTGGGTATCCTTGTCTTGAGAATCCTGTAACTGGGTGTTCAAAGGAATGTTTCTGACATCTCACCCTTAGGATTGGGGACACGGTGGGGTTTAGGGATAGATCGTCTCTGTCCAAGGTAAGGGAGTTGTTTTCCTCGCTGGCTAAGAAGTTCTAGTCCTTCTTCTTTGCTTACTAATTTTTTTTCTTTCTTCTAGTTGGTAAGTTGCACATTCGACCTCTTTTCTTGTAGAAGTTTCCCATGTAGACACATCGACCTAATTTACCAACATGTGAAGTGAGTTTTTAACCTCCCCCTGTGGAGCAGTGCAAGGCCCCTATGACATCATAACTCCCACGTCCTCACCGCCACCCCCACGTTCTCCAGCATTTTGACCTTTCCCGTGGTAGACATTGCCATTAGCAGTCATATTCAGTATTGTTTTGATTTATGGGTTTTTTTTTTTTTTACATATTTATCAGTTCATTTGCTCACCAACCCATCTTTTACAATCCTGCCTTCTAAGATCTTCCTGAAGTATATCATTTACTAATTTCCCTAGTGGACATCTATTGGTAATAAGCATTTTTGGGTTTTTTTGTACAAAAATACATTCCGCTTTTTCCTTTTTTTTCTATCTTCCCTTCCTTTTTTCTTTTTCTTTCTTTTCTTCTCTTCTGTTTTCTTTCTTTTCTTTCAGAGGGTCTCACTGTCACCCAGGCTGTAGTACAGTGGAGTGATCACAGCTCACTACAGCCTCCATCTCCCAGGCTTAAATGATCCTCCCACCTCAGCCTCCCAAATAGCTGGGATTACAGGTGCAAGCCACTGTGCCTGGCTGATTTTTAAACATTTTGTAAAGATGAGGTCTCACTATGTTGCCCAGACTGGTCTTAAACTCCTGGGCTAAAGCGGTTCTCCCACCTCACATCCCAAAGTGCTGAGATGACAGATGTGATCCCCTGTACCTGGCCTGTATTTCACTCTTGTTCTTGAAAGAGAGTTTTTCTGAATCTCAAGTCTAGGCTGTTACTTTCTTTGAGGATATTATTCCACTCTCTTGCGACTCTGTCACTCTGAAGAGGTCTGTGATCTGTCTGGATATTTGTTTAAGAGCAATCTGTCTCTTCTTGCTGGCTGTTCTTAAGATCCTGTTTTTCTTTGCCTTTGGTTTTCCAGTTTCATAAACTTCTGCTATAGTTTTCTTCATTGTGCTTCTGGGTAAATATCGTCTTCCTGTATTTATGCCTCTGGTATCTCCCAGCATTCCTGTAAAACCCTCCCTTCTGCGTCTGGCAGTTAGATGTGTGTTGTACCTTCTGCTGCTTCTCCACGCCTTGTCATTTCTCTTTCACGGTGGCCACGCTCTTTCTCATTTCTCCTGTGTCAGCCAATAGCTTCACGTCCGTCTTCCAGCTCACCACTTCTTTCCTCAGCTCTCCTCCTAGCCCGTCTATCAATCAAGGTTTGATTTTTT
The DNA here is from genome assembly GCF_030222135.1 of Aotus nancymaae. Classification (NCBI taxonomy): domain Eukaryota; kingdom Metazoa; phylum Chordata; class Mammalia; order Primates; family Aotidae; genus Aotus; species Aotus nancymaae. The sequence continues at coordinate 1,318,485 of NW_026988444.1, forward strand.
TTAACTGTAATTTATATTTCCAAAAGATCTATTTTTTTTTTTCTGATCTTCTTGGTTACGTTTAATGGTCTCCTGTTGCGTGAAAATTTAGGAGATTCTGTGTTTTATTCATCTAAACATTTCATCCGCAGTTATTTTAAATGATGTGTCAGTAATACTTTTGGGCTTTTCTTTGGTGCGTGTTTTTGTTTGTTTGTTTTTTGAAACAGAGTCTCACTCTGTTGCCCAGGCTGGAATGCAGTGGCACAATCTTGGCTCACTACATACCACCTCAGTCTCCCAGGTTCAGGTGATTTTCCTGGCTCAGCCTCATGAGTAGCTGGGATTACAGGCGCCCACCACCACGCCCAGCTAATTTTTGTATTTTTAGTAGAGATGGGGATTCACCATGTTGATCAGGCTGGTCTTGAACTCCTGACACCTCAGGTGATCCACCAGCTTCAGCCTCCCAAAGTGCTGGGATTATAGGCGTGAGCCACCACGCCCGGCCAGTATCGATAATACTTGGGATCTAAATCTGCTGTCCTGTTTGCAGTATGTTGGGGGATCTCTGGTTTTGAGTTCCGATGTGGTTGGTTTCTGTCCACAGGAAGCTTTCCCGTAGAGAAGATACCAGAAGCCAAGGGTGGTCTGAGACCTGGGCCCCCCCGGCTCCTTTCCTTGCAGGATTGCTGGGTGCTGGACCCTGGGTTTATGTTTCCTATCCTAAGACCTTATCTGTTGTAGCATCTGTTGTGAAGGTTTGTCTCTCAGGGTAGCCTTCACTTTGGCAGGTTTTTAGCACTTTGGGCTCACAGTTCTAGTTTCAGCTCATGGATTTGATTTGAGAAGGGAGGAGGGTGCGGTTGGAGATCATGCCTCACTGTGGCCTGCTGTGTTGTGAAGCAGTCAGCTTGGAAGGGAAGCCAGGCCCCCAAAACAAGGGAGAAGAGAGGGGAGCGACAGAACAAACTTCTTACGTGGTAAACTGAGAGCAGTGTTAGAGCTGGACCAGAGTCAGCTTCACAGTCAGGCAGGGGCTGAAAGCAGAAGGAAATGGAAGGGTATGGATTGGCACATATTGCTAAGCAGGGCTGTGACTGATTAGACAGCAGTGGGAAGAGGGAGATGGTGGAATCCAGGTGATTTGAGATTTTGTTATTAGAATAGCATTATAATCATTAACAGAAATACAGAACCCCAAGAGGAGCATTTGAAAATTCTGTCAAATCTGTGTGATGCATGTTAAATTTGATGTGATGACAAAGTATTCGCAGAATATCCATAGATATTTTAAAATCCAAAAACAATTAGATATTTGAATTGGAGATACATATGAGAACGGTGCACATCTGTAGGAAGTGACTCTCTAAGCTTTGAAGTAAAGGACCCCCTAAGAAGGAGGGAGGAGGAAGGAGGACCATTAACTAAACTTGGAGTTTGCCTTCACTGAAGGCCACACACAGAGGAACCAGGGAGGAGAAAGAGAAGCAGCGGTCAGAAAGCTGGAACGAGAACTGTAATTGCAGTGAGAAGATGGCAGGCACTCCAAGGTCACCCCGCCTTGCCCTGGGGTAGACATTGCTAGCTGATCACAGATCCTTCTCCAGGAGCCTTGGAGATCTCAACACAGGATTCTCTGCAGCTGCTCAAAGTGGCCTACACTGAGAACACACTCTCCGTAGGATCTCAGAGTTGCAAGGACGCTCCCAACCACCTGTGGGATGCTGAATGCCCACCAGTCTCCCTCTGAAAGGGCCACATTCAAGGACCTGAAACCCCCAAGGGAGCAGAACCCACAAGCTTCATCTACAGATGATTATGAGGGGGACAGAATCTTCCACTTACAGAGTCTCCACCATTTTTCTCTGTCCTGGGTTGACTCCAGGGCGTCCAGAACAGGTGTCATCCCTCTTCCGTCTGCAGTGCTCAGAGTCCCCAGTGAGCAGTCCCTGGCATTGGGTTCTCTCTGTGGTGCCTGCTGGTCACACCCTGAGGGATGGGGACAGGAGCACCTCCCCGCCATTGCAGATGACACACCCCCAGCCTTCACTTTTCCTGGCAGCCTCACTCCCAGCTTACTGTTAACTGCAGCCCTTCTGCCTTTTCATATAAATCTCCCCCAAACCTCACTTGCTGTTGGGGTCCAAGGGAAGGAATTCTAGTCATGTGTGATGCATTTCACCAGTTGAGTTGTCATTTCAGCTCAGAGATCCTTCTCTTTTTAGAAGCTGGGGATGGGGATAAAACCCTGGTTTATCTGCCGTCCCCCCAAAACTCCTCCCTTTCAAAAGTTGGTGACCAGACTTTATGTGTCTTTATCTAAGTCATTGATAAAACTTTGAATACTGAACAAGGCAAGCCAGAGGTAAAAGTTCCATGATTGACCACTGCAGGCCTCCTCCTGGTTCATGGCACTTAGTACCCCTTCGGAGGGACTCTTCCAGTGAGTTGTGAGTCCATGTAACTGTCCACGTGTCTTTCGTTCACCCTGATTAATACCTTGCTCACATCTGGGTGAGTCTTCAAGGGTGATCAAGCATCTCAGAAGACCCGGGGGAAAATATTACAATATGGTGGTGCCCATCAGCAATGTCAGGAACTCCAGAAAAAGGGGGGTCAGTGAGAAAGAAGACTGAGCACAGCCCATGGCCCCTGGCTGTTCCTTGATTTGTAATCCTGTCGAGTGAGGTTTCAGTCAGGGAGATGATAGGTGAGCATTATCAGAAAAGAGAGGGTGGCAAAGAGCTGATTGCAGACGTGCATGTTTCTGCTTTGCAGATTGTGCGAGTTAAGGATGAAGAAAGAGGTGATCTTTCAAGGATGAAGTGAGATCATGAAAGGGAGGGCAGGAGGTCTGTAGAAGGGGGACGTCAAGTTTGCAAGAGAGTGACAAAATGCCAAATCCAGGTCCGCAAAAGGTGTGAGGGGACCAGGAAAAGGATGCAGAGAGAGAGGGGAGGAATGGACCAGGAACTGACACAGAAATGTTTCATGACATAGAAGATACTAGAAAAGGGAACTTACGTGTGTCCAATCAATATAAGGAGAAGATAGGTGGTGGGATGATTTTTAAAGTGAGTGATGGGCCAGGCACAGTGGCTGATGCCTGTAATCCCAGCACTTTGGGAGGCCAAAGTGGGCAGATCACCTAAGGTCGGGAGTTCGAGACCAGCCTGGCCAACATGGTAAAATCCAGTCTCCACTAAAAATACAAAATTAGCCCCATGTGGTGGCACATTCCTGCAATCCCAGCTACTTGGGAGGCTGTGCAGGAGAATCGCTCAAACTTGGGAGGCGGAGGTTACAATGAGCTGAGATTCATGCCACTGCACTCCAGCCTGGGTGGCAAGAGTGAAACTCCCGTCTCAAAAAAGAAATAGAGTGATGAAGCCATAGAACAGCCACTGTAGGGAGCACATTTGGAAATTAGCTAGAAACGGGTTCTGATGTTCCTGTGAACACTTACATATGTTTGGGCTCCTAAGTAGAGTTTGCATGCACAGGTGAATTTTGTTTACATAATTAATCGGGCAGAGCCAAACTGTACTTTAGCCATTTAATTTGCAAGTTTTGTCTTTGCATGAGATAGTGAGAGTATCACAGTGCAAGACGCCGGATAGCGGCTGCTGTGCTGGGATGAGGCAAAAGGTAGAGGCGTTCCTGTGGAACTTCATTCAGATTTCTGTTGTTCATCACTTTGTGTTGACTCACCTCCCTGTGTGCATGCCTGTCCTGACCACGTAGAGACAGTTAGAGGGCACCGGCTTCTCCCGCATGCTGGAATCCCTTCCACCCCAGTGCCTAGCACGTCGGGGAGAGCAGCAGAGGACCGCAGTGACCAAGCCCTGCACCCACGCAGTGCAATGCAAGTTCAGCTCTTGGCCCTACTTCCAATGAGTGTAGCTCACGACCGGCTAGAGCCAAACATTTGAACAGGAAAGCTTTACGGGGGACCAGTTGTGCAGAAATTTAACTGGGAAGCTAATGGTTGCAATTTTTTTCACTGGAAGATCCAATAAATGCTGATCAGAGGGAGCTTTGATATGTGCATTTGAATTGCACAGATTAAAATAGTGTGAGCCTGTTGAGTTGATCTCTTCATCAAAAACTGTCACATCCCACCCATGAATTACCAAGTTTTCCTTATGATCTGTGAGTTACATAGTTTTTTCCTGCCTTACCTATCCATTCACTAGGAGAGTTTTGCATAAAATACATGAATGGGGGCACTGTCTTACAAGAATCTGTGTGGAGCAGGTTGTAATTCATAGTACTAGGATGTAAAAGCCCATGGATCAAGAAACCGGACCTTTTAAGATTCACAGATGTAGGGCCTCAGCCAATAATTGCACGGTGTCATTGTTAAGTCAGCCCTAGTGAAACCTATGTGAAAGTTAGTTACAGTGTTGTTGTTGTTGTTGTTGTTAATGAAAACTCCAAGTCCCTGAGTGTCTAAGGTCATTACTGAAGGCATCACCTGCAGACACCCCAGCCCTCACCTTCTCCCCAACCTGGCTTTCCACAGCAGGTGGAGTGTTTTGCTTCTGCATAAATACATAGGTGGTGGGGGGATCATTTGTTCTCCAGATTCAAGAGCCCAGGAGATGGGGATAAAATCCCTGAACAACCAGACCCTCCCATCCTGACCTCTTATCACCAACTCTCCAGGGATCAGCAACCACGGTGACTAAGAGCGTGAAGGACACCCACATACCATGTGGGCCAGCCGAGGACTTCCTCCAAAGACTTTTCTCTCCCCTCCCACTCCATCCCGGATCGGTCCTTTTCACGGGGTTGGCCTCAGTGCCAACACCCCAAAGGAGGCTGACCAGCCAGGGCCTCAGGCCCAGCCCTGACCTCACTCAGCCCCAGCATCACAGCACTTTCCTGCAGCCCCCAGAGAATGCCTGCGGCACAATGGCTGTTAGCATCTCGGGGAGTCACAGACCTTTGAGGGGTTGGTGGAGACCATGGGCCCTCTCTGGCTGGGTGCCGGCCGCACTCGCCGAGGAGTGGGGCTTGGCATGATCAGTGGGGTGCTCAGGTGGTAGGGATCTCTCTCAGCCACAAAGCAGGCTGCATATCCACCCAGCCAGAAAGGAGTGGGGAAAGGATGAGTGGGGTGGCACGTCCTCACGTCCCAGGCTGCAGGTGCGTCATGAGGAAGGGCCCGAGAGAGCCGACCTAGGTGAGGGCGGTAAGCAGTGCTTGGAAGCTGGGCTGGAGGGACCAAGAGCCTGGCAGATAGAGGTCTGTACGGTTGACGTGAGCCAGGCGAATGGCCACGGGCTGGTGATGGAGATAAAGTGGTCGGCACGCAGGTAGCTGAAAATCAGTCCCAATAACCGTGGCTCGCCAGGGGATTATAGTGCAGCTGGTTCACAGGCCCGGGCCTGGAAACACCGAGTCGAAGGAGGTATTGCATCTGAAAACCCAGCTGATTTCTTAACGAGGGTCAGGTGCGGTGGCTCACACTTGTCACCCAGCACTTTGGGAGGCCAAGGAGTGAAGATTACTTGAGGTCTGGAGTTTGAGACCATCCTAGGGAGACACCATCTCTACAAAAAATGTAAAAATTGACCAGTTTGTGATGGTATGCACCTGTAGTCCGAGCTACTCAGCAGGCGAAGGCAGGAGGCTCCCTGGAGCCTGGAAGGTGGAGGGTGTAGTGAGCTGTGATCGCACCACTTCACTCCAGCTTGGACAACAAAGTGAACCCCTTTCTCAAAGAAAAAAAAAATTCTTAATGGTTGTCTGCAATTAGTTATGCTTTTTTGCAAGTGGTGCCTTCTCCTTTGGCAGGGACCTGGGGGCCGGAAGTGGGGATAGGAATAACAAACAAAGGCCGACGTGGATCTGTGGAGTATCTTCCATGGGCCAGGCCCCAAGTCCACAAGGGTCTGTACACTTCAGGGAACTAGCAGAAAAGCACTAGGCAGTCAGTACCCTTTCCCTTTATTTTATGGGTTAGGAACAAATGAACCTTGGAAGAGTCAAGGAACTTGCCCAAAGACTCAGATGTGGCAGATGGGGTTGCAGGGTGTGTCCCCAAGTTCCTCTCTTCCCATTCCAGCCCCAGCCCGAGTGGCTACCAAGCCTGGAGCCTGTAAGTCTTAGCTGAGATCCTCCTGAGGCACGCAGGATCCCGTGCAGTGTCCCCATCTGAAAACAGTGGGGATTCATCCCTCTCCCACTATAACAGGTCCTCTGCCGTAAAAGAACAGAAACCTTCCCGCGTTCCACTTTCCATGGAGTGTCCGTGGATCTGCGCGCGTGCTTAGATAGAAATTAACTCTGCATCCTGAGATTAACGGCCCTAACTTAATTTTCATCATCCCACAGATAAGGATGGTCAGCCATGAGTTACACAGTTATTCTCCTAAGTCACTTTGTGTGTGCACCACACAGAGATGCTGACATCACTCGTCTATTTCATCTGGCCTTGTCCCCTGAACCTTGATTGAAACCTAGCTAAGCCATGCTGGCCTTAGGAACCACATCTGGAGTATTGGGAGGTGCATGGGTTCAGATCTCCGCTGCCGTGGTCGTCCAGTGCTGTGTGCACCACCGGCCTCCGCAGGGGCAGCTGAACCCAGAGGCACTTCTATGACAGAGGGCCAGCAGGGGGCTGCTGTCTCATGGAAGCTAAACTCTTCATCCCATACTCTGTGTTTCAGAACAAGAAGAAAACTTTGAGTTTATCATTGTGTCCCTCACTGGCCAAACGTGGCACTTTGAAGCCACGACATATGAGGAGCGGGACGCCTGGGTCCAAGCCATCGAGAGCCAGATCCTGGCCAGCCTGCAGTCGTGCGAGAGCAGCAAGAACAAGGTGAGGCCCCAGGCTGCCCAAAAGCAAGGCTGCGGCTGCTCAGGGGGATGCGGCCCGGTAATGTCCCAGGTCGGATGGCAGGACCTAGCTATTCTTCATAAGCAGGAAGCTCAATAACTAAAAAGATTAAAAAGATAAGAAACTCTTTGTGTCTGTGCCATCATACATGACTGTTCCAGCCTGACCATGCTTCCCTGGCAGAATCGCCGGTGTTAAATCTTCACTCTCTCAGCCAGTCCCAGAGGGAATCTTTTAGACTCTTGTGGCTTCTGGGTCCACGTTTGTTTTTGTTTTGGACAGAATACACTCAGAAAAAGGGATACGGGCTTCAAAGATGCATGTTCTGATCTCATAAGTGCCCAGAATTCAAATCGACATCAGGTTGGAAAACCGTCTCGTTAGGAGCATAAATGAAAAGTAGATGGGTCTATATGAGCATGCAGGGAGCTTGGGAAGATAGAAGTTTCTATTATCTAAACTTATAAAGCCTGGCATATGTTTTATTCAATGATTAGAGGTGGTATTGCAGCTTTTTTAGAATTTGTCTAGCAGGTTTTCTGGTTTTCACCAGAAAATGCCACCCCAGAATTTTTCTATATTAAAAAAAATAATTAGAGGTAATTTGGGTTTTTTTTTTGGTAGTTATTTAGCTGGAAAAATAAAGATTTTCACCTGTGTTTTTTTTTTTGTTTCTTTTTTGTTTTGTTTTCTCAGAGAGCTCTCTCTGTCACCTAGGCTGGAGTACAGTGGCACAATCTCAGCTCACTGCAGCCTCCAAACTCAAGCAATCCTCCTACCTGAGGAGCCAGGACTACAGGCACGTGCCGCCATTCCTGGCTCACTGGCTTATTTATTTACATATATGTTAAGGTGGGGTTTTATCATGTTGCCCAGGCTGGTCTCAAACTCCTGGGCTCAAGCAATCAACCTGCCTCAGACACCCAGAGTGCTGGGATTACAGGCATGAGCCACTGTGCCTGGCTTCACCTGTATTCTCTAGGCTACTGCCCAGTGAAATTCCTTCTACAGAAGTCCTTTTTCCCGTCAAGGATTGCTTCAATTTCATTATTTTGATGTTTGGTTGTCTTTACCCTCTTTGCTGGGACGTTTTAGACTTTTGGAGAGCATTCTGATACTTCAAACTATGATCAACTAGAAACTCAGAGACTAACGGTGCCCACTGATGTGCAGTTTCATTTGTCACCATTTAAAGAAATTTCTGCCAGTGATTTATGTGCAGCTTTGTCACTAAAAAGAGTCTGTCTTTCAGAAAGATAGAGTGTCTTATTTTATTACCCTCTTTAACCAGGGTAAACCAGACCACAGTCATTATTATTATAATGTAATTTGCTTCCCTTTTGAAAAGATGTTTTATACCTAAGGTGGGGAGAACCACTGCCTTTCATTCCGGACACCCTGGCTTTGCCGGGTCACGTCTGCATCATCCACGTTGTGCCTCCTGAAATGAGCACAGGGTGCTTTGGGGCCGCCCCGACAGGGAGCGATAGCATGCGGCATCCTTCAAGCGTGAGCAGCTCTTTCTGAGAAGGCAGGCGCGGGACAGGATGTGTTACCCAACAGAGAGTCACATGTCCTGACTTCATGGGGGAATCAGTCTCTCACCACAGACTCTGAACCGATGCCACCTCCACCTAATTGAGGAAGCTCTGGGATGGTGGCAGCCTTTCCCTTCCACACCTTGCCAGGCTCCTCCCGACTCGCATCTCAGCCGAGGCACGCACCAGCCTTAGAATGCTGCCCTTGGCGCTCAGTAGGCGCAGGTGCTCCAGGGACCTGCTTCTCCTGGGAGGAGGACGCGTTGAGCAGCCAAAGGTGGCAGACTCACACCTGGTCATCGTGGGCATTGGCTGAACAGGTGTGAGGGTGTGAAACATGGAAATACTCTCCACAACGAGTGGCAGGAGGGCAAAAACACAGGCCCAACTGACCACCAGCTTTATAGTATTTTACCTGCCAGTGGATAATTGAGAGCTGATACAGCTGATACAGATACAGATAATTGAGAGCTGATACAGCTGGACAGACAGACAGACAAACCGACCACAGAAATGATACAGGCACATAGAGAGACAGAGGCACATCCGTGTGTGTGTGTGTGTGTGTGTGTGTGTGCACACACATGCATTCCAGATGCCAATATAAACTGTTTAAACATATTTTGAATACTTGGGCATCTAACCAAAGGGAATTAAAATTCAATAATGCATGATGCTGACTAGACAGTAGTAGTTAGTACATTATAATTTATTATGCAGCAAGTAATATATTATTTCACATCAGTCTGACATGAGACGGTTCAATTTATGAAGAATTCTTACACAAAAATCAAGCTTATTGTAACTGTCCTTTGAAATTGATTCAACTTTTGTTTTAACTGTAATATTAAATGCATATTTAATAAATAAGCCTTAAAAACTGTACATATCAGCCATACATGATGTTTCATGCCTGTACTCCCATTTCTTTGGAAGGCTAAGGTGGGAGGATCATTTGAGGCCAGAAGTTCAAGACCAGCCCGGGGAACATAGGGAGACCCCCGTCTCTACAAAAATATTTAAAATAGCAAGGTGCATGTCTCACATCTGTAGTTTCAGCTACTCAGGAGGCTGAGGCAGGGGACCACTTGAGCCCAGGAGTTGGAGGCTGCAATGAGCCATGATTGCACTACCCCCAGCCTGGGCAACAGAGCAGGGCCCTCTCTCTAGGGGGGAAAAAAGGTACATATCCAGTACATATCCTTTCACTTAGAACCCCTACTTCCAGGAACCCATTCTTAGCAAATAATCATGAATGCATACCCAGACTTAGCCATTATATGTTCTTACAGCATTGTTTGATAGAGAAAAATTGGAAGCCACTTAAATGTCCATCAAAGAGAACTTGGTAAGTCTTCACTAAGTGGAATGCTATGTAGCCGTTTAAAATGGTGATGTCAGAGACCGTGTGACGGCACTGAGCAATGAACAGATTTCGTTAGGCTGAAAGGGCAGGTTTCAATGCAGCAATATGTATTATGCTGGCTTCCTTTTTTTGAGACAGAGTTTCGCTCTTGTTGCCCAAGCTAGAGGGCAGTGGCGCAGTCTCGGCTCAATGCAACCTCCACCTCCCAGGTTCAAGCGATTCTCCTGCCTCAGCCTCTCAAGTAACTGGGATTACAGGCGCTTGTAACCACGCCCAGCTAATTTTGTATTTTTAGTAGAGCCAGGGTTTCTCCATGTTGGCCATGCTGGTCTCGAACTCCCCACCTCAGGTGATCCACCCTCCTCTGCCTCCCAGAGTGCTGGGGTTACAGGCATGAGCCACCGTGCCCAGCCTATACTGGCTTTTTAAAGTACCTGTGTGTATGTAGATGTGCTTAAACAAGCTAAAAGAACAGATATCAAATTATTAATACTGCTTAACTGTGGATGGCCATATCATTGTTTATAAAGTTTTATGTTCTTTTCCCTTCTCTGTATTTTCTGAACTTGCTGCAATGAGCATGTATGTTTTTAAATCTTTTTTTTTGTTTGAGATGGAGTCTCACTTTGTCGCCCAGGCTGGAGTACAATGGTGCAATCTCAGCTCACTGCAACCTCCACCTCCCAGGTTCAAGCGATTCTCCTGCCTCAGCCTCCCAAGTAGCTGGGACTACAGGCGTGTGCCACTGCACCCGGCTAATTTTTGTATTTTTAGTAGAGAAGGGGTTTCACCATCTTGGCCAGGCTGGTCTTGAACTCCTGACCTCGTGATCCACCCGCCTTGGCCTCCCAAAGTGCTGGGATTACAGGTGTGAGCCACCACACCCGGCCTTTAAATCCTCTTTAAAGAAGACCATAGAGCCAGGCACAGTGCTTCACACCTATAATCTCAACACTTTGGGAGGCTGAGGCAGAAGGATTGCTTGCACCCAGGAGTTCAAGGCTGCAGTGAGCTATGATTGTGCCGCTGCACCCCAGCCTCAGCAACAGAGATTCTGGCTCAAAAAATAATAAATAAGTCATCAAGTGTAAGGTTAAGAATAACAACCCCAGCTATACTCAAGTTTCTCCCTGCCCCCACCCTGGTGAGTGGCTTTGTCACTGTGGCAACTGAGAGTCTTCAGATGACAGATGCATCTCCCAGGGTGATGTTTGATATAGATAGGGTTTACTGACAAGGAGCCATGAGATAGGTCTTACAGTGCTGATGAAGACGCTGGCCTTAAAAACAGATTCTTTCTTTCTCATTCTTCATACCAAGTAGACACGTGGCTACTGCCCAGAAGGTTACCCAGTTACCTTATCCAGGTGATCGTGGTCCATGTTGATTCACAGATGATCCAGAACTTTCCCCTTTGCTCATTTCTGGCAGAGTGCATCTCAGCTGATGAGTGCTAAAATGTGATGACCCTCACGTAATTTCTCCTTCAGTTACGCTCTTTCCCAAAGACATCAGAACAGGACTGATTGGAAATTACCCTCATCCTACATTTGTTCCCAGTCTGTTTGACTTCCCCTGACGTTACCAGTGATGTACGTTTCTCTCGGGGTGCTCACACCTTGTATTTGTGTCTTCCTTCGTGCCAGTCCCGGCTGACGAGCCAGAGCGAGGCCATGGCCCTGCAATCGATCCGGAACATGCGCGGGAACTCCCACTGTGTGGACTGCGAGACCCAGAGTAAGTGTGCGCGGTAGCAGGGGCTGGCGCTCTGCAGCTGGAGACCACGTGGTCCCACTAGGCCCAGGTGGCAGGGGACTGGCATCTGCCCTGTTTGGCAGATAAGAGTTAACTGCTTTTAGGGAACTGAAATACTCTGGATTTGACCTGAACACTGTGCCTTCCATACAAGCTCACCCCTGGCTGCAGGGAGCGTTGCTGTGAGGCTTTCCTGTACCTTGGGCATCCGGTGAGCAGCAGTCACACCTGGGGTGCGCGGGATTCTGCTCCACACCCCCAGCCTGTGCCAAATCTAGGAAGCCTGGGAGTTCAAGACCAGCCTGGGCAACCCAGGGAGGCCCATCTCTACAAAAAATTAAAAATTAGCCAGGCATGGTGGCTGGCTTACTTTTTGCTTAATCAGTGATCACTTACTGATTTTTTTTTCCATAAAAATAGAATATAATTGGTTCATTCCTGCCCAGAGATTTCTGGGTATTGTTTTTTTAATTTCACAATCGTGTGTTCTGGGTTTTGCTATCATATGATGTCTTTTTTTTTGGCGGTGGTGGGGGCGTAAGTTCATTACCCACTAAAGCCTCTGAGTGAACTGATAGAAGTTGGAATTACTGCTTGGTGCCGTAGAGGAACCCGGTTTTATTTCATGCTGTCAGTCGTGTAATCCATGCTATTCTTTTCCCTTTGAAAAAGCCATTTCGTTGTTCATAGTCTTGAGGGTGGGGACTTGCTTGTCATTGTTGCAGCCCCAGCCAAGAGCACAGTATTGGAGACATTCAGGAAACTTCTTCCACTGAGATTTTTTTGTTAAGTAGTGTTGTGAAGAGAAGGAAGTCCAGTTCAAACAAGGGAAGAGGTGCTTGTACCAGGCCGGGTGCTGCCCAGGAGTGAAACGTGCACGACGTGGTGGGTCCTGCCATCCTGAAGCCTGAAACACACTGGACAAGGCACCAACCTGCTGACCACAGAGCTAAGCGCTGGGGAGAGCCATTAGGGGCACACGGCGGCCTTGCCACTCACGCAGGAGCTGCCGTGCCAGCGAGGCTCTGGGGATGGCCAGGGCTTGTACAGGGAAGGGGCTGAAGGAATCACTGCGAGCAAGGGGGCGGCTCGAGGAGAGCTTCTCTGGGTCGCTTTAGGATCTGAGGTGCTGTTTGGGCTGGAAAACTGGTAGAAGCCAATTGGAGTGTGAGTGCTAGGTGAAACTGTCCAGCTTTGTTCTTCATTTGTAAGCAGAGGGACATCATTGGAGTTTTAGAGTAGGAAGGAGATGGACCCTGAGCCGCACTTGGGGAGGTGGATCTGGCCAGACCATTCTGAATAGACTGGAATAGAGAGGCAAAGCAGGGAGCAGGCCAGCCAGGGTTGGCTCAGCCACAAAGGGAGACGGGAGCCCAGGACTGCTCCAGACAAAAGGGAAGGGAAGCGCCCTCTGAGAGTCCACTCATCGGCATAGCCGGCAGGGGAGAGATGAAGTCTGTTCTGCAGGTGAGGGAAGGGGTTCTTCTCCAGGTATGTTGAGGTACTTCTTTAAAGTATCTCCTTATGTTTGAATTTTTAAGTTTTACTTTCAACTATGTGGTGAAATGAAGTTTGAAGAGAGAAGCAGTTATTTGAAGTGTTTTTAACAAAAAGTTTGAAAACTAAGAGCTTTTTTAAAACCACAAATCTGAGCAATATGAGAGCATCCATTAAGGAAAATGTCAGTAGTTGTTTCTGCCACGTATCTGAAGGTCCCTTTAAAAGGAAAGCCCTACGGGGACCATGACACGTGGCAAATTGGAGTCACAGGTCCTTTCTGAGATGAGCTTATGCATATGAGTGCAAATGGGGGGTGCGAAAGGGAGGCCAGTGCGGGGGAGATGGGGGCCGGTTTGTTCGGAGCAGGACCACCTGAGCAGGTAGACAGGGACAGAGGGACAAAGGAGAGTTTGACAATTCAGGAGAGAGGGGAGATACCACGCATGCATTTGCTAAATGTGTGGTCTGTGTCAGGCCCGCGCCAAACCCTCGCATGCGCTGTCTTTTCTTTCCTGCAACCCTAATACTTGGGGCTCCTGTGGACCCCACTTAAAGAGGAGGAATTGAGGAAGCTGAAGGGTTAAGTCATTAGTCTGAGGTCACAGAAATAGCAAATCCCATAGCAGGATTCAGACCAAGCTCTTGGCCAGCCTGCTATGTTTTCTCAAGAACAAGGGCCTTGAGAAGATTGGAAGCGCTCAGATGAAGGGCACAAGTGGCACATTGACAAGGATTTGTTAAGTAAAATACCCAATTTTGGTGAAAGTACTGGGATAGGTACAGCGCCCACACTTCAAAAGCTTTTTAGATATGTTGTCAAAAGGAGGTGTTTATATTTCACCTCCTTTTGACAATGTATAGAAATCAAATATAAACACCTCCTTTTGACAACATATCTAAAAAGCTTTTGAAGAGTGGATGCCCTTGACTCCAGGTGTATACTCCAGGAACTAAACCGCTGGGATTGGGCAAGGCGGGCACAGAGATCTGTGTTGCCAGATGTTCATCACAGTGCTTCATATGGCAAAATATGCAAGCATCCCTAATGTTTAATAATTGAAGAGCAGTTCATGGTGATGTCTTCTCATAGCTACCTTTAAAAATCATGGAAAAAGACTTAATTGAGGCCAGGCACAGTGGCTCATCTCTGTAACCCCAGTAATTTGGGAGGCCGAGGTGGGTGGGTTACCTGAGGTCAGGAGTTCAAGACCAGCCTAGCCAACATAGTGAAACCCCATCTCTACTAAAAATACAAAAATTAGCTAGACGTGACGGTGGGTGCCATAATCTCAGCTACTTGGGAGGCTGAGGCAGGAGAATTGCTTGAACTCGGGAGGCGGAGGTTGCAGTGAGCTGAGATCACGTCATTGCACTCCAGGCTGGGCGACAGAGTGAGACTTGATCTTGAGAAAAAAAAAAAGGCTTAATTAAGATGAAGAAACTTCATAGTGTGTTGTAAAATGACAAAGGGGTACGACATTGAGTCTAGATGAACCTAAGGAATATTTAAGGTGTTTGGGGGAAAGATCCGTGAGCCTGCTCTCTGCAAGGTTAGCACCAATTGTCTCTGAATGGTAGGGTCTTTTGAGGCTTGGGGATTTGTGTGCAACGTGGAATTTGGAGTTGTGGTAACAGCTTCCTGGCCTCCAGTTCTTGCAGAGAATACCCTAGACCACCAGGAGCCCCCTGTGTCTGCACACCGAGCACATCCCAGAACACTGTTTCCAGACTGGACGCTGAGCTTCTGGAGCTTTGGGGGTGCCTGCCTCTAAAGGGATTCTCAGAGCCAGTGAATTTGGGAAACTCTTAACATCCGCCTCCCAGGAAGTTGTGGCCTTTGGACACCCGTGCTTCCGGGAATTCCTGCCCTGAAGATAGCGTTCAGCACGACCCAACCCAGCGTGTCCCAGACCCCAACGAACAGTGGGGGTTTAGGACACCTGTTGCCAGCCTTCTGCCCGGAACATGCCAAGGAGAATCCCCACCTGAGGGCCCTTGAGAATGCTAGAGCTTGGGACCCTCAGTGGCTCTCACCAACAAATCTGACCTTCATGGACAGGCCCTGAGAGGCAGCCCAGCCTTCTTTTTTTGCTTTTTTGTGAGACAGAGTCTCGCTGTGTCCCAGGCTGGAGTGCAGTGGCGCGATCTTGGCTCACTGCAACCTCCGCCTCTCGGGTTCAAGTGATTCTTTTGCCTCACCTTCCTGAGTAGCTGGGATTATAGGCACGCACCACCACGCCTGGCTAATTTTTGTATTTTTAGAAGAGACAGTCTTTCACCATGTTGGCCAGGCTGGTCTCGAACTCCTGACCTTGTGATCCACCCGCCTTGGCCTCCCAAAGTGCTGGGATTACAATTGTGAGCCACTGCGCCCAGCCCAGCAGCCCAGCCTTTCTGCTTCTTTCTGTCTACTCATCCATGTCTCCCATAAAGCCCTGGTCAGAGCTGACTGTGCGCTGGCCACCCCCCTTCCCCCGCCCTGCTGTGTGGACCTCACAGCTGCCTCTCTCTCCTGGGCCTTTCTGGTGTCTTATTTCCCTTTGTGGACTCCAGGCCTGTGCACAGGAGGGGACTGGCACCCACCACTACCACCAGATACCCCCCACAGCCTACGGCAGGAGCACATCCAGGCTTTCCTGTCTCCAGCTTGGCCCACAAGTAGAACCGTCTTCCCGCAGCTTCGGGTCTCTGTCCCACTGTTGCCTCTTGGGCTTTCCCTGACCACCAGGTTTGAAATCACACACACACACATCCCTACTCCCTGCTCTCCCGCCCTGGGGGCTTCCTAGGTCCAGTGTATCATACGGTTTTCTTAGCTCTCTGCTGGTTTGGGCAGGAGCAGGGGACGGGTTGAGATAGGGTCTTGCCCTATAGCCAGGGATGGAGTGCAGTGGGGCAATTATGGCTCACTGCAGCCTCGAACTCCCAGACTCCAGCAGTCCTCCCACCTCAGACTCCTGAGTAGCTGTGACTGCAGATGCATGCCACCACGCCCAGCCAATTTTTATAATTTTTTGTAGAGATGTAGTCTCCCTATGTTGCCCAGGCTGGTCTTAAACTCCAGACCTTGGGCAATCCTCCCTCATTGGCCTCCCAAAGTGCTGGGATTATAGACGTGAGCCACCGTGCTGGGCCAGGTTTTTCTATTACTTCCTGGTTGGTCTGTCCCCGTGGACTCTATGTCCTACATTTCTGTGGGCAGGGATTTTTCTCCGTTTTGTTCACTGCCGTATCCCCAGAAGCCAGCGTGTTAATATTGGTTGAATACGTGAAGGAACAGATGTAATTACAGCCAACACCTAACACTGTGCTTCCTATGGGGCAGTCACCGCGCTAAGTGCCTCATAGCTTTAATCCTTCCATCAGCCCCTTGAGGAGGGGAATTATTAGCCTCATCTCTCAGGAGGGGAGCTGAGGCCGGAGAGTGAGAGGCTTACAGAGGACAAAGGTGGAAAGGCTGTGCTGGCAGGGGCCACGTACACGTGTGTGAGGACCTGGAAAGCGAGCAGGGCAGGCTTGGGGCTGTGGGGCCACCACGCTAGAAAGCAGGACCTGAAGCCAGGTCGGGGGCAGCAGAGTTCCGAGGTATGAGGCCAGGCCAGGAGGCTGGGATCAGCCACAGGCCCGGATTCTCCACCCGGCGGAGACAGCAAAGCATCCCAGCTGGCTTTAAGATGTCTTCCAAGGAAATGGCAGTGATGATGCTCAGATACTAACCCTTGCTGATGAGTCATTCTACTCTGCTGGAGCAGAGGCGAGGCCCTGCCCTCAGTCAACCCCAGCCTTACCTGTCTCTAAGCAGAGTGGGGTGAGCACAGGGTCCTGGGACACTTTACCCCGGCCCCCTGCAACATTTGGGGTTTCACAGAATTCTGAGTCCAGGCACAGGAACGTGTCCCACACATGAATGTCGTCCTTCAGATCTGGACCTGGACAGCCTGGGAGCTGCTGGAGGGAGGTAGGGGCGGTGCACCAAGCTCTGAACAGGGGGCCAGCGTGAGTATTTTCTGTGTCTGCAACCACAGCAGCATGGAGGGCTGAGGGGTGGGCATTGGAACCAAATCAGAGGTTCTGGCAAGAGTTTAGGCACGTGGCTGTAGGGACCCAGATGTGAGTGGTGACAATGGGGACAGGTGTGAGAGCATTCCTCATGGCACTTGGTGTTGGACTGGATGTGGGGGCATAGGGGAACAGGAGAGGTGCTGGGTTTTGAGTGATGGTGGGACATGATCAGAGGTACTCTGTTCAGTGAAGCCCTGCCCTGGCTGCTGTGTGGAGAGGTCTGCAGGGAAGTGACAGGCAAGACCGCAGACAGGAGGCCTTTGCGCCCCAGCTGGGATGCTGGTGAGGACTCTCATGGGAACAGTAGGTTTGACAAGAAAGGGATGGACTTAAGAGAGGTTGAGAAGCTTGTGATTGGCTGTGAGAATGATGGAAGAATCAAGGTGGATCCCGGGTTCCAGCTGGAATCGCTGAGACAGGAAGGACCTGGCAGAAGAATGCACTTGCAGAGTGGACGTTGACTAGGAGATTGTCCCAACTGAAATGTGCGTGGTTGTTTTGTGTATAATAGTTCAGGAGCAGGGCTGGGCGCAGGGGCTCACACCTGTAATCCCAGGACTTTGGGAGGCTGAGGCGGGCGGATCCCGAGGTCAGGAGATCAAGGCCATCCTGGCCAATGTGGTGAAACCCCATCTCTACTAAAAATACAAAAAATTAGCTGGGCGTGGTGGCACATGCCTATTAGTCCCAGCTACCCAGGAGGCTGAGGCAGGAGAATTGCTTGAACTTGGGAGGAGGAGGCTGCAGTGAGCCGAAATCACGCCACTTCACACCAGCCTGGGAGACAGAGCGAGACTCCGTCTTAAAAAAAAAATAGTTCGGGAGCCAAGAAGAGGTATTTAGTGCTTGAGTGGTGATTGAAGCAGTGGGTTAGGTTGGCCTGAAAGAGACTACAGAGTCAGAAGAGATGACCCCACAGGAGCCCTGAGGTCAGGGAGGACAAGCTGGGAAAGAGATCATCACAACAGAGCAACTAGAAAAGTGGGAGAAAAATCCAGAGAGGTTGTTAATCAAAAAGATACCAGGAGTTAGTGCTGGCCCAGCACAGTGGTTCATTGCCTGTAATCCCAGCATTTTGGGAACCCCGGAGTTCAAGACCCTCCTGGGCAACATAGCAAGACCCCATCTCTGCAAAAAAGTTTAAAAGTTAGCCGTGCCTGGTGGTATACACCGATAGTCCCAGCTTCTTGGAAGGCGAGGCACGAGGATCACTGGAGCCCAGGAGTTTGAGGCTGCAGTGAGCAGTGATTGTGCCACTGCAAGAGACCCTGTCTCAAAAAAGAAAAAAAGTAGTAGTCAGTGTTGTGAGGAGGGGTTGGGCAGTGGCTGGCCCACAAGAAGCCAGGTGAAATGTTGGCCACAGGGGTCTTTTGGGTTTAGCTCTGGAAGGGGCTGGTGACTTTGTCTGTGCCATGTCCATGGTCAGGAGGTAGAAACCTGGTTGTCAGTGATCCAGAGGTGCAGAAGCAGAGGGGGCCAGTGGGGAGGTAGGCTGTGTGGACACAAAGGGAGAGCCACAGCGAGGAGGGGTCCACGCCATCTATGTGCCACGTCTCCACCCTCCACACCCGCAGGCCAGGGCTTCTTCCATGTGGCTATCGTTCCTATCCCCACTGCCCTCTTCCTTCCCCTGCCACCTGCTCATTGGTGCTGACTGCACTTTTCAGCATTGAGTCTGAAATTTCTCTGTTCTCTTCTGCTTGGGTTTTTCTTTTTTCTTTTTCATTTGATATATAAGTTTCCCCTTCCCAGTCAGAACCTCTGAGGTCACAGACCTCTCTTAAATTTCTTTCTTTTTTTTTTTTTTGAGAACGAGTTTTGCTTTGTTGCCTAGAATGGAGTGCAATGGCACGATCTCAGCTCACTGTAACCTCTGCCTTGAGTTCAAGTGATTCTCCTGCCTCAGCCTCCCAAGTAGCTGGGATTATAGGCACCCGCCACCATGTCTGGCTAATTTTTTGTAATTTTGTAGAGACAGGATTTCACCATGCTGGCCAGGTTGGTCTCAAACTCCTGACCTCAGGTGATCCACCCGCTTTGGCCTCCCAAAGTGCTGGGATTGCAGGTGTGAGACACTGCACCTGGCCTCTTCCTGCATGTCTTGTGGTATCTATCACCACCTTCCTGTTAAATAAAGGGGCGTATTTCTGATTTCTGATCAACTTACATAAGGCTATTGCTGGTCACTTGCCATTTATAAAACAAAGGATGTCTCCCCAGTGAGTCAAATGTGACCTGAGCTACCTGGTCTTTTGTTGACTCTTCAAGTATGCCCAGAGCAAACATTGCCTGTTCCCAGGTGAGTAAGCTGTATCCACGTACAGTGGTGAAAGCCATTGACTGTCAAGGTCAACCCTATCTCTTCCAATCAGCTGTAGAGTCTAGCATGAAGTCAACCCAGGCCTGATTTCCTGGTCTTCTGATGATGCCAGCCAGTTTCACGCAGTGAGTGATCCAGTTCTGGGGTCCCAGTGCTGCTGTCTGAACTGGTTGGTTGTCCTGCACAATCCTGGCACCAGTGCTTGGTCTAGTTTCACAGGCATCACCATTGATTCTGCGAGTCAGCACTGGTTGCGCTGCGTGAACCTAACCAAAGACCGCTGCCCACCAACTTGCCTGCAGTGCAGTTAGTAGGTAGCTAGAGTTAAATAAGATAACTGAAAACGGTCTTTCTTCACTGTCGGGTTCTTTCTCCCTCATCTTTGAAATTTGCAAGCATGCCCGTTGTGTACCTACTGTAAACTCGGATATGCCAGTGGCTGCAGAGGTGGCAGTGAGGGACTGACCAGAGTCACGGTGTCCCCCAGCTGCCCCTCAGCACCGCTCCTCCCTCCCTCTCGGCAGCAGCTGGCCACAGTGGATGCCGAGTCACACGTGTTTTTCCCACACGGGTCAGACCCCTCAAGGTGAATGCTGCTGTGACCTATGGGAAAGGGCATCTTTTTTGTCCAAACCAATGATTTCAATTATTGACTGTGTGGGAAATCCCAAGCCTTTGGCTTAAGCCAAATGTGTTCTGAAGCTGCTACCCACTGCCAGTCATTTGAGACACCTAAAACAGGCCTGGGCCCTGGCTCGGGAGCATTTTCAAGCCACGGATGTGATTCTAGGAAGAGCCTGTCGCTGTGGAGTTTGCCTGATGCGCGGCCTTGTGCTTCCAAGAACACTTGGAATGAGAGATGACGTCTGGTTGCATTTAGCATTCTCTTCCTCTTCCCCAGATCCTAACTGGGCCAGCTTGAACTTGGGAGCCCTCATGTGCATCGAGTGCTCAGGGATCCACCGGAATCTTGGCACCCACCTTTCCCGAGTGCGATCTCTGGACCTGGATGACTGGCCAGTCGAGCTCATCAAGGTGATGTCGTCCATCGGGAACGAGCTAGCCAACAGCGTCTGGGAAGAGAGCAGCCAGGGGCGGACGAAACCCTCCGTAGACTCCACAAGGTAGGAAGTGCGGAAGACGCGTGGCTCCAGACACGTGTGCCAACAGTTAGGCAACTGGAAGTGATCGTCATGACAGCCACAGCTGGGATGACCCTGACAGCCTGTAGGAATTTCCATTCATCCGGCACAGGAATGTCTGTGTTTCAAATTGGTCTTAAGCAGATGTGGATAATTCACACCCCTTAATTTTTTATGTTGGTTTTTGGGCCTTGGAGACTTCTCTTCCCCTCTTAGAAATGTATTAAGCTTCTAACCTTATGAATATATTGATTTAATTAATACATTTCTAATAGGCATAAGCTGTGCTATTAACACTAATTATAAATGTTTGCTTCTTTAATTTTGTTATTCTTTTATCTTTGATAAGCATCTGCTGTGTCAATCCCCCCCGCCCCACATATACACACAAGTTATTTTTATGTTAACAAAATATAGTTTATTTTCTAAAATATATTTCTAACATATATAATCAACCAAGTTCAGCATAATGTATGGTATAACTCCTCATTAATGTTAATTGTTACCCAGTGTAAAAAACGCATTTATTTTGAGGCCATTTAGTTTCTCATTTTTCATTTACAGCTATTATAAACCGTTTTTGAGTACACATACATATTTAATGTTCCTAAGAGGTGATAAAATGGCGTGTCTTCTGAGAAGGCGTATGGCATAGAGGCAGACTAGAGCATATCATCTCCGTAATGCCTGAAGCAAGTGGCTTCCAGTGTCGCTCAGGTGCTGTGCGTTTCCCCCTCGTAGGAGGACGGGGTTTGAGGTTCGCCTTCACTGTATGAAGGGAGAGGAGAGGTCTCCCCTTGCTGGTACTTTTGAGGTTCCTCTGATTTGTTTTGCTGCTGATCAGATAAAATGAAAGTTCGAGTGGTAATCTGTGGTTCAGCCACAGAAACCGGCTTCTACGCTGAGCAGTCATAACGTGAGAAGGGCTGGTGGACTTCAATTCGTTAGCACTGAAAAATGAATTTGTGGTGCCACCTTTGGCTCACTGGAGAGAATGAAGCTGGTGTGTTATTCATCTTGCTCTGTGTATTTGGGATTTGGGGTAGTGTAGGGGACAGAAAAGGCTCAAAGAAGGTATTTGTTTAAAACTGCATGGTTTTGATACAGGAGCGCTTTGTGAGTTACAGTGTAAGCATGCTTAAGTTTCTTACAAACTGAAGAAATTATGCACTTTAAAAATTATTTTTCGGCCGGGCGCGGTGGCTCAAGCCTGTAATCCCAGCACTTTGGGAGGCCGAGGCGGGTGGATCACGAGGTCAAGAGATCGAGACCATCCTGGTCAACATGGTGAAACCCCGTCTCTACTAATACAAAAAATTAGCTGGGCACGGTGGCGCGTGCCTGTAATCCCAGCTACTCAGGAGGCTGAGGCAGGAGAATTGCCTGAACCCAGGAGGCGGAGGTTGCAGTGAGCCGAGATTGCGCCATTGCACTCCAGCCTGGGTATCAAGAGCGAAACTCCGTCTCAAAAAAAAAAAAAAAAAAAAAAAAAAAAAAAATTATTTTTCTCGATTTTTTTAACCCTACCATAGAAATCAGCTGGGTCGTCAACTATGAACATACTTAAAAGATTAATTCATGTTTTAATATCTGGTTTTTTTCATAGATAGAACATTGGAGGACAGTTGGGTCTGAAAATGAAAAGTGATTGGAAATTAGGTTGAGTTTAATGTATGAATGCGAAAACATTGAAATAAGCTGGAAAAAACTAACTGTATGCACTTACTGTTTATAGGTAGAAGCAGCACATTATTTTTAATATCATGAATTATTAGAAAAGTTTATGCATCCATTAAAATTTAGAAACTAGAATTATTAGAAACAAAGATATAGGATCATTTTTAACTGAAAAATATGACTTCATCTTCATTTGTACATGAACTGCGTGTGCATAGGTATTTTATAGTTCTCATTTGCGCCCCTGAATTAAGTTCTTGAGTGTACAGCTCAGTCTTCTTTTCCCAGTGTTATATGCATCCTATCGTTATATTTTAGAGACAATTTCAGAGACTTGCTTTCTCACAAGCACAGTGGTGGCAGTTAAGTCCCATGTTTTCTTTGGTCACACTGGCTTTCCTAAAGAGAAGTGCCAGGTTGTAATTCCTCTCCAAGACTGTGGTGTTGGCGATGCGGCTCCGTGCTGTGGCTAAGGGCAACTCTGGAATGTCTAAATGCCCTTTGCACCTAAGAAGATAAACACATATGAAAACTGAATGTTTCTTTGTGCCTGTAGTAATTTTCCTGGGGAGTTTTGTTTTCAGTGAAAATCCTCAAATAATCATTGAACACTTTCTCATAGAAAAGAGACCGTCAGTGATGACTGCAGCTCGCCAGAGATTGGTGAACGTTCTCGGGTCCCCTGAGGATGCTGCGGCTTGGGAGGGTGCTGGCAGTAGGTGCGATTTGGGAAGTGTCACTGCAAAAATGGCATCTGAGCTGGACTCTGAAACGGGGTGATTCCCAGGGCCAGGGCCAGGGGCCAGGGGCCAGGGGCCAGGTGGGAAGCAGGCTGGAGGGTGGGAGCGTCCTCGACTGATGCAGACTCCACACGGCCCTGGGGAGGTGTGCATATTGGCGAGTCTATCACCTTGGGACAGGAACCTCCCATGAATGAGGAGGAGTGGGGATGGGGGAGGCCTAAAGAGCAGAAGCAGGGATGGTCTCTGAGCCAGGGCTGGCACCTTAAAAGCAACTCTGGGGGCAGAGGAGAGGGAAGGGGTTTGTCTGTTCATGGGTTCTGTGTGTCCCACCTGTTCCCAAGAGGACTAAAGGCAGCTGGCTGGCAAGGTCTCTGTCCCTTCCAGCTGGAAGGCCAAGGCCCTGATGGCCACGCATAAAGCCTTAGCTACAGTGTCCAAAGCAAAACACAACCAGCCCAATAGCAGAGTAGAAATGTAGACACCCGCCACCTTCACCTCCTGCACTTCCCCTCAACTGAAATGGAAAACTGAATGTCAGGGCGGGAATCTCCGCACACAGTTCTGTCCATGACGTGGGAGGATGCTGCCTTTCCAAGCCACCCCTGCTCCCCCTGCCCCACTCCACTCCTCCTGGTCTCTGCAGAACCTACGATTGTTCATAGAAACAGTTGGAAGGTTATTTTAATGTGGCCCTGAGATCATACCAAAAAGAAATATTTTAATAAATTTTTATCTCTGTCGAAGGAAAAGCCAAGTGCAATATATTCGGCGTAATTCTTTGAAAAAGGGCCCATCTGTTTTCCCGAGGAGCTCTGGTCCATTCCATCTTGTTCAGAAGATTCATTCTGACAGTGGAATATAATTAGAAATGCGCCGTTCCGCCTGCCCCCACCCCCAAACACACACACACAGACACAGACACACACACACATACACACACACACACACACACAGAGAGATTCAAGACCATGGGGGAAGTAGAACACAGCAGATCTTCCTCCAGAGAAACCCCGGCACACTGGAGTCACCTAGACGTGCGGCCAGTTAGGACAGCAGGCGCCCTGGACAGCCGGCCTCTTCCATGTCCCTGCACCCCTGATTAGGGCAGCTTCGGACAGCTTCTAATTGGTTCCAGTGAATCTCTGCCGCCCTGAGAACTGCCGTTCAAACTTGAGCAGCATCGTGATCAATCGAAGCTGACGGCGGCTGAATCAGTATTGACTTCCCATTCCTAAACAGGGGAATCATTAGTCAAGAAAAGCATCTTTTAATTACTCCCAGGAAGAAAAAAAAAATCTTTTTGGATGGATTCTGCAACAACTGCCATTTTTTCCCAGTGCATTCGATATTAAATTTATTGTCGCAGGAGGGGAGAGGACGCCCTTCGTCTCCCTCTGTAATGGGGGTTTAATTTGGAGAAAGAAGCGTGTTAGAGAACAGATCAATGCCACAACAATTAACTACATCTGGGGTAGAATCAGAATTCCCCTCTCTAATTGCTATTGATGCCATTTAAGCACACACTTAAAATATTGATTTTAAGTGGGGATGCTGAAGTGGTCAAGTGGTCACAGTGGACCAAACTGACTAGGTTTTAGGGGTTTCAGAAGGGAGCAGTCAGCTGTTGGTAGGACAGGACTTCGTGACACCCGGTTTGTGTGTCTGTGCGGTGCCATAACATAGCGTGTTGTAGGGCACTGAGCAGCTGGGCCAGGGTCCACCAGGCAGGCAGGGCTCTGGGTTCCACTGTTAGGGGCACATGGTGTTGCTATAGGGAGAAGTTGCCAAGCTCATTGGTGACCCTTTCAAAGGCAAGAGTAATAAGCTCAGAGGTGATGTTAAAACAGTCGAGTGAATGTCTCCTGAATGAATGAATGATTGAGTGAGTGCGTGAGTGAAAGCAGGGACTCATCACGGAACACATGTCAGGTGCTCTTTTTACTTCGGGGCCTTGGAACTCCTCATGTGTTCACGAGTGAAACTGGGGCTTTGACGTTTGCTGCACCAGCAAAGCCATCTCGGTGAACCCGTCCGCATGCCCTCTCTCCCTCGCTGCTGCACAGTGGTGTTCCCAGGGCTGCAAGGCAGCGCCCTGGCCCGTTGTTCTTCTTTATTGCTGTCCCCGTGGCACTTAGAACATTTGGGATTGGCTGCAGTGCAAGTGATTTCCTGGCAGGACGGAGCAGACCCCTCTGGTGCCGCGTTCCCCTTGGCAGAAGCCGTGCTCTGCGTGGCACTGTGTCTTCATCTTTGTGTCCAGGTGTCAAGGCATTTGGCCCCCAAGGCCCAGCAGGGACTCGCCGCTATTTGCATTTCAGTGCTGGTAGCCTGTTTACATGGTGGCCTGGGAGCCTGCTGATTTGGGCCAGGAAATCAAAGGAACCTGGAAGTGGAGAACAGTGTTTTCAATTCCGTTGAAATACCTCTTGAGAGAAGCGCTGAGCGCAGCTGAAGTCACCCATCACCTCTTTGATGCCACTCGGAAGGGAACCGAGTTTGCTGATTTAGTATGCACTCTTCCCTTTCCTACCATCCTTTTCCTTTTTCTTCTCCCCATTGCTTGTAAGTTCACCTCCGTGCCTAAACTCCCTTCTTGTCTTTAACCTATAAAAAGATGTCGCCTTCGATAGGAAGATTTTGGGCCCGACATCAGAAATCCGCGTGGGAGAGACTGGCCGCACACTTCCAGATGGAACAAGTCTGCCCAGTGATGTGAGTTCCGTCTCTTTTTGATTCCGGAACTCCACTTTCATCTTATTTATGCACATGGAGATATTGATAAAGGGGAAATGTATCCAAACTGAAAATAATTGGATCCCTACAGCTAGCTCTGAGATATTAAAAGCAGCACCACTTGGCTGTGTCTTTGTCTTGTTAGGTTTGATCATAAGATCACAATATAGTAATCTCGGGCTCAAATTTCTGGCATAAAGATGCACTGTTCCAAATGTGGCCTCGGGGAGCACGACTGCGCACACAGCCCCAGGATTGTCTCATCTTATTATTTTTCAACAGTTCTTGGCCTGCTGAGGTCAATGTTTTGTCTCTTTTGAGTGTTCCTCTATGCTTGACACCTTTTCCTATTTTCTTTCTTTAAAAAAATAAAAAATGGGGAGGGGGGAAAAGGAGAAACAAAAATAAAAAAAGGACTTTGCCGCGATGACCAGAGTCCATCTGCAGTTGGGTGGCATCTGCTCCCCACATGTCACTTCCCTCATTAACAAGCAATTGAATTAATTAAATGCTACTCAGAACACGCATAACAAGCTACCGGCAGTGTCCAAATTAGCACTGATAATCAAGGATGATTTCCTTTATTATCCTGCTAAGTGGTGTGCAGACTCTGATCTCCCTGTCTGCCCTCATCTATTTACATACCCCCAGCTCCTGCCTTTGGAAGCGGAGGTTATCTTACCTAGTTAATTTGCCACGATCACCGAGCATGGCGGATTGATGCCCTGCCCCTGCCGCCACTGCCGAGCCCAGACCCCCCTCCCCGCCTGCCCTCCCCCAGCCCCAGCCTTTGTATCTCAAGCTCACTGATAAATTAAAGGCCACCCCTGTGGTCTCTCAAGTGAGTAATAGAGGCAGAAATTTCATTTTGCAACTGGCTGATTTAATGATCCAAAGGGTAATTAATGGCCTGATTATCTTAATGTTAAATATGTCCGGCAGCAATTACTGTGACCTCCCGCTTGTCAAGGTCCGGGCTGTGCTCTTCTTTCAATTAAGTTCTCTGGGGCTTAATGGTATGAATAAACTCCTCTGATTCTATCATCCCGGACGCAGAGGGTTCAGGGAGCTGGGGGCTCGTTTGGAGTTTTAATCAGCCTGTCTTCTACTCCGGCGATCAGAGTTAACAATTACAGCAAGGACAGTTTAACTTTCTTCTTCCCCGTATAGACCCCCCCACACGAACACACATGCCCACTTTTGCGTGTGGTTTTCTGTGCCTTGTTTTCCTGCATTTCTTTCAGTGCTCTGAGGGAGAATTCTGTTTGTGGAGGAAGCCGCTGTGCTCTGTGAGGCTCGTCTCTTCCAATATAAATTATCATGTGAACGCTGTGGTTTTTCTATTTGACAGGCTTAATTAATTGGCAGGAGCCCCCGAAAATGACAGTGCCACTAATTGCAACTCAAAGTGAATTTCTGTCACTGCGGCGTGCCTGTCAGCGGGCATGCCCTGGCCCCAGCCGCAGAGCGGGTCCACCCTCCCGGTTTCCCTGTCCAGGCGGGGACTGTCCCCTGCTCAAGCCGCAACAGTGGCAGACTCCTGCGAGGAGCCGTGGGTTTGCAGGCACGCTGTCTGCTCGCTGGCGTGACATTTACTACCAATAAAGTTTATACATCCTCGGCTCTGCAAACGCAACAGCTGCTCAGGGACCTCGGCCTTTACTTAAGATATTTTAGCAACTTCTCTTAGCAAGCCAACTTGGAATCAGACTGAGAGAACCATAACTCACTTAGCCACCCTTCATGACTGGATGGTCCTCATTAGCACACTGCTAAATATGCTTCAGTTTACTAGAGCTCTGGGCCTGGATCAGAAATATTCTGCTATAAATATTAAGCCAATTAGGAAAATGTACAAATGAGAAGTACGTTAACAGTGCCTTTAAAATAATACCTATAGATTACAGTTGACAACAGATACAGCAGTGCATCTAGTGAGCCTCCGCTAGGGAGCTTGGAGGGAATGCGTGCCAGCTCTCCATGAAGACTGGCTCTAATTATAAGAAAGGTGATTCTAAGAAGATTCTCCATGAGGTTAAGTATAATGGGTTCTGCTTTTTAAAGGATAACTAGACTTACATTTGCCTTTGAACCAGGTGCTCTTCGTCTCTTATGCTGCCTGCCACACACGAACCCCAGTTATTTGTTTGATCCTGCAAGAAACCAGTGTGTGCTGGGAGCCGGCTTTGCTACCACAGAGCTGTCTTGGGTTGAAAATCCGTATCATTTACGTTCTGAAATGTGGCCATCGTGACAATTAAGGAGTTTCTGATTCTGAAGAATTTTTACTACCACTGGCAGACGAGAATGCAAGTCATCAGCAGGCAGCAACTGGCTCCTGGTTGCCCTGGCCACGTTCAAGCCCATGTCTACTTGTGGGAGTATATGAAGGAATGGAATGGGAAGATTAACCTTTTTAGACTTGAATTATCTAACATGGGCCAATAAATACGGCCTCGATTTTGATTCCTCCAGCAGTCGAGCATTTTCCAGAGGGCCCTGTCTTTCAGTGGTGTTTTGGTTATTTTGTACCAGAGACTTTCTGTCTTCTAGGGAACTTTTTCTTCTTCTTTGTAAAGAAGAGGAGGGAGACACAGACACACCCGGAGCGCACAGTGCCCTGTGTGCTTGGATTATCCCCATTCTCAGGCATGTGCCAGGGTCACATAGGAGTGCCAGACAGACTGCAGGCACCAGGATCTGACTCCAGATGGCGCTCTGCAGTCCTGCTGCTACTCCTGGTCCTTTGCTGCCAAATCCTGCGTCAATCATGGCATCAAGAGAACCGACGTGTTTAGCAGCATCGCTTCCCACGCCCCCCTGGTCAGTTTCTATCTCAGTAGCCATCATGTGTCAAACTTATTAAATAAGTAGTGCAAACTTATTATGTATAATAATGTAACTACAGTGTCTTCCCATGTACACTAGCTTCACTTATGGTAACATAAGTAATCATAAAGCTTCTTCCCTTTTAGTTTACTTTCATGCAGCAAACCCAACTTTTTTTTTTTTTTTGATATGGAGTCTCGCTCTGTCCCCCAGGCTGGAGTGCAGTGGCGCAATCTCGTCTCACTACAACCTCCTCCTCCCATGTTCAAGAGATTCTCCTACCTTAGCCTCCCACGTAGCTGGGATTACAGGCACATGCCACCATACCCAGCTAATTTTTGTATTTTTAGTAGAGATGGGGTTTCAGCATGTTGGCCAAGCTTGTCTGAAACTCCTGACTGCAGGTGATCCACCCACCTCAGCCTCCCGAAGTGCTGGGATTACAGGCATGAGCCACTGTGCCCGGCCCAGACCCAACCTTTTGAGTCACACAGGCATGATTCTAAAGTGTTAATTCTGTTTTGTCAGTGCCAATCCTAAGAGCTTCCACAGAAAACAGCACTGAGAACTGTAAAATACTGAGATCCACCAACACAGGTGCAGGGTTGGAGCCCCTGTGTTTCACATAACCACATCCTGCCCTCCCCAAGTCTCCCCTGCTCATGTCCCTGACCCCGCACTGCCTATTGGGAATGTGAAGCCTGTATGGCGGAGCGCTCACAATCATATCTGTTACTTGCATGGTGAAATATGGAACCATATCTCAGGCCATAGAGTTCCTGGTTCTGGTTTCATGGCCAGCATCTTCTGCCCTTTTAAATTTAAAAACAGGATAATTTCTTATTTCTAAGAAGAGACTAGTCATTTTTCCAAACCCACTTAATTATGTAGAGTTAGTGCTAAAAGAAAATAATACTATGAAGTTTCCTGGGATCCCTTTTTATCTGGAAGACACAATCAGCCTTGAGGCCTGGATCATGCATACTGGCAGTGAGAGGGGCAGATGGTCCACACCCTCCCCAGGGGTTGTGGAGGGCCTCCTGGTATAGAAGATGTGGTCCATGTTTATTTTGCTTTGTATCTATATGATGGTTTATTGCAGCATCAGCATCACATGGAAAGGTATATTCTTGAGCCCCACCCAAGCCTACCCAAACAGCATCCCTAGGGTAAGTTCCAGTGGTGTGTTTTAACTGTCTAGGTAATTCTTATGCACATTAAAGTTTAAGACACTCTTGTCTGCACTAAATAGTAAAAATAAAAATCCACAGTCTCGCCTGTGAACTCACTGTCTTAGTCCAAGTCCCTGGACTTCATTCCTCACTTCTTGAGACCCAGGTCTTCTGTTTTCTTCCTTTACCAGACTCTTGTCTGGCCTAGCATATCCAGTATATCCCAGCAGATGCTGTAGCCAGAGAACGTCTATAGGAGGATTATTACAGTCTGTGATCAAGTGTCATTGAATGTGAGGAAGGCAAGGTTGGTTCAACACAAAAAAAATCAATCATTGTAATACACCACATTAATAGAATAAAGAGGAAAAAAAATCTTTTCAAGGGATGAAGAAAATACATTTGACAAAACCCAATGCCCTTTCTTGGTAACAAACACTCAGCAAACTAGGAATAAAAGGAAATTTGTTGAGCCTGATAAAGGACACCTCTACAAACCCCACAGCTAACATTGTACTTTATGGTGAAATACTGCAGACTTTTCCCCCAAGATCACGAATAAGACAAGAGTGTCACCAGATGTGTTCAGCATTATACTTGAGGTTCAAGCCAGGGGATTAAGCAAGAAGAAGAAACCAAAGTATCCAGATTCAAAAAGAAGAAGTGAAACTAACTGCATTTGTAGATGACATGATCTTTTATGTAGAAAATCCTAAGAAACCCACAAGAAACAAGCAAGATTGAAGGATACAAGATCAATATGCAAAACTCTTAGCTGGCCATGGTGGCACAGGCCTATAGTCCCAGCTACTCAGGAGGCTCAGGCAGGAGGATTGCTTGAGCCCAGGATTTCAAGGCTGCAGTGGGCCACAGTTGCATCACCACTTTCCAGCCTAGGTAACAGAGCAAAACTCTGACTCTTAAAAAATCAAGAAGGCCGGGTACAATGGCTTATGCTGTAAATCCCAATGTTTTGGGAGGCTGAGGCTGGAGTATTATTTGAAGCCAGGAGTTCAAGACCAGCCTGGGCAACATAACAAGACCTTATCTCAAAAAAAAAAATTTAATTCTGTTGTATTTTTAT
The DNA here is from genome assembly GCF_030222135.1 of Aotus nancymaae. NCBI lineage: Eukaryota > Metazoa > Chordata > Mammalia > Primates > Aotidae > Aotus > Aotus nancymaae. The sequence continues at coordinate 1,349,238 of NW_026988444.1, forward strand.
ACACTAGCAATGAACAATCAAAATAAAAAGAAAATTCCATTTACAAATAGCATCAAAAAGAGTAATGTACTTAGGAGTAAATTACCTGTACACTGAAAACTGCAAATCATCACTGAAATAAATTAAAGACCTAAATAAATGAAAAGACATCATGTTCATCGATTGGAATACTTACTGCTAAGATGGCAGCACTTCTTCAAATCAGTGTACGGATTCATCAAAATCACTTTCAGAATCTCAGCTGCCTGGGTTTTTTTTTTTCCCAAAAATTTAGCAAGCTTATCCTGAAGTTCACATGATACAGTAAGAGACCGTCAAATATCAAAACAATCTTGAAAAAAGAATTAAAAAGTTGGAGATCTCAAACTTTCTGATTTCAGAGCTTACTACAAAACCATGGTGATCCAAGACTGTGTGATACTGGTGTACGAACTGACATACATCGATGAAGTAAAATTGAGAGCCCAGAAGTAAGCCCTTTCATCAGTAGTCAGTTGATTTCCAGAAAAGATGCCAAGACATCTTCCTCATCAATGGATAAGGAATAGTCTTTTTTAGCAAGTGGTGCTGGGACAACTGGATATTCACATGCAAAAGAATGAAATTAGACTCTTATCTATGCTATATATAAAAATTAACTCCAACGCCTGTAATCCTAGCACTTTGGGAGGCTGAGGCGGGTGGACACTTGAGGTCAGCAGTTCAAGACCAGAAACTCCATCTCTACTAAAAATACAAAAATTAGCCAGGCATGGTGGCACGCACCTGTAATCCCAGCTACTTGGGAGGCTGAGGCAGGAGAATCACTTGAACCCAAGAGTTGGAGGTTGCAGTGAGCCAAGATTGCACCGCTGCCCTCCAGTCTGGGTGACAGAGTAAGACTTCATCTCAAAACACACACACACACACAAAATTAAATCCAAATTGATCAAAGACCTCAGTGTAAAAACTGAAACTAAAACTTTTAGAAGAAAATAGGGAATAAATCTTTGTGACTTTGGATTAGGCAGTGGTTTCTTAGCTATGATTCCTAAAAGACAAGCAATAAAAGAAAAAATAGGTAAATTGAATATCCTCCAAATTAAAAATTTTAGTGCTTCAAAGGGCAGTGTCAAAAAAGTAAAAATGCACAGAATGGGTGAAAGCATTTGAAAATTAAATATCTAATAGGGTATCCAGAATATATAAAGAACGGTTATAGCTGGGCATGGTGGCCCATGCCTGTAGTCCTAGCACTTTGGGAGGCCAAGGCAGGAGGATCACTGGAGCCCAGTAGTTTGACCAGCCTGGACGATGTAGGGATACCCCATCTCTACAACAAATAAAAAACATTAGTCAGGCATGGTGACATGCACCTGTGGTCACAGATAAGCTACTTCGGAGGATTGCTTAAGCGGTCAAGGCTGCAGTGAGCCATGATTGCACCACTGCACTCCAGCCTGGGCCACAGAGTGAGACCTTATCTCAAAAAAATAAAAATTAGAAAGAAAAAAAAAAAACACAACTCAACAATAGAAGATAGCTAATCCAATTTAAACATGGACAAAGAGTTGGGCATGGAGGCTTATGCCCATAAACCCAGCATGTGGGGAGGCTGAGGCGGGAGGATCACTTGAGGCCAGCAGCTCAAGACCTACCTGATGAACATTTTTTGTAGAGGTGGGGCAGGTCTCACCTCTACAAAAAAAATTTTAAAATTAGCTGGGCACAGTGGGGCACACCTGTAGTCCCAGCTGCCTGGAAGGCTGAGGTGAGAGGACCTCTTAAGCCCAGGATTTTGAGGTTGCAGTGAGCCATTATCACGCCACTCTGCTCTAGCCTGGACAACAGAATGAGACCTTGTCTCAAAAATAAGTAAAAAATAAAAATGGGCTAGGAATCTAAATAGACATTTCTCCAAAGAAGATATATAAGTGGCCAATAAATAGATGAAAAGATGCCTAATGTCATTACTTTTTAGGGAAATACAGACCCAAAACCCTTGAGACCCCACTGCGCATGCTCTGGGGTGGCTGTGGCCAGTGTTGGTGAGGATGCGGAGAAGCTGGAGCTCAAAGACGCTGCTGGCGGGAGTGTCCCATGGTGCAGCCTCTTGGGAAGAAAGTCTGACACTTCCTCAAAAAGTTAAACCTAGAGTGTGTAGAGTCACTGTATGACCCAGCCATGCCTCTCCCAGGTCTAGACCTAAGAAACATGAAAGCATATGTCCACACTGAAATGTACACACAAGCGTTCACAGCAGCATCATTCGTAAGTACATCCGCCAAAAAGTGGAAGTAACCCAGATGTCCATCTGTGGATGAGCAGGTGAATAAAACATGGTGTGTCTGTACACCAGAATGTGATTCTGCCATGGGAAGGAGCCATAGGGATACAGGTGGCAGCGTGGGTGAACCTTGAAAACATGTGCTAAAGGAGAGGACGCAGACACAGACGGCCACACGCCGTACCATCTGTCTGGTGGCCAAAACAGGCACCTCCACAGTAATGCAAAGTAGATGCGTGCTTGCCAGGTGCAGGGGAGGGAGGGGCACTGGCGTATAGGGAGCGACTGCCTGATGGGTGCGAAACTTCTTTTGGAGACAACGGAAATGATCTGGATTTACATAGTAGTGATTGTTGTACAACCCTGCAAATATACTAAAAACCACTGAGTTGTATACTTTCGAAGTGTGAATTTTATGGTATATGAATTATGTCAGTTTCAAAATAAATAAATAAATAAGGAATTTCCAAAGGAAAACAGATGGGCCAGGGCGTTCCATGAAGAGAGCAGCTAGGGCAAAGGTGCAGGCTTACAGGAACGCATGCTGGGCAGCGGGGGCCTGGGACCAGGGCGAGGGCCAGCGCATCTGCGGGAGCAGAGCTCTGAGCAGGCTGTGCACTGCAGCCAAATTCCTGCCCCGAGGAGGACGAGAGCAGGCAGAAGGCAGTGCCTGTGTCCGGGTGAGCAAGTGAGTCTGAATCAGCGATCACCACCACCAGATATTGGGACCCCGTCGGAGAGACCAGGCACTTGACAGCCTCTGCCTCATGGAATCCACACAACAGACCAACACCCTTCTTTCCCTTTGCTGGACTAGGAAACTCAGGCCTGGGTCTCCTGAGCCTGTGAATGCAGGAGGAGCCAGAACCCACCCCAGATCTGACCTCCCTAAGGGGAGCCGTGGCCAGAGGTGAGAGGAGGGAGGCAGAATCAGGCTGATGTGATATCCTAGGAGCATACTCAGGACTTGTATTTTTTTCTATTTTTGTAACTTATTTTCATTCATTTCTTTTAGAGACAGACTCTCACTCTATCACAGGCTGAAATGCAGTGGCAAGATCATAGCTTATTGCAACCCAGGACTCCCAGGCTCAAGCAGTCTTCCCTACTCAGCCTCCCAAGTAGCTAGGATTAAAGGCACATGCCTCCTTACCCAGCTATTTTTTTTTTTAAGAGATAGGATCTCACCATATTGCCAAGGCAGGTTTCAAACTCCTGGCCTCCAGTGATCCTTCTGTCCTGGCCTCCCAAAGCGCTGGGATTACAAGTGTGAGCTCCTGCACCCAGCTGTACTCAGGACTGGTTTTCTTGTGTTTGTTTTTGTTTTTTTGCTTTTTGTTTTGTTTTGTTGTTGTTGTTTTGTTTGTTTATGAGACAGAGTCTCACTCTGCTGCCCAGGCTGGAGTACAGAGGCACGATTTCGGCTCACTGCAGCCTCCACCCGCCAGGTTCAAATGATTCTCCTGCCTCAGCCTCCCACCTGGGTTTACAGGCACCTGCCACCACGCCTGGCTAATTTTTGTATATTTAGTAGAGATGAGGTTTCGCCATGTTGGCCAGGCTGGTCTCAAACTCTAGACACCAAGTGATCTGCCAGCCTTGACCTCCCAAAGTGCTGGGATTACAGGCGTGAGCTACCTCTCCCGGCGTACTCAGGACTCTTAACCAGGGTGAATATGGGGTGCAGGAGAGACAAGCATCTGTGTCGATGTTTAGTTTTCTTTCTTGGGCCATTGGGAGGATGCTGAGGCCTTGAAACAACACGCAAAACACACAAAAGACAATTCCAGTCTTAAAATCTTGACCATGTTATTTTTGTGTTAATAAAGATAGACGTTGCACACATTTGTGCTGGTGACTTCGACAAGATTGATTGATTGCTAGGCTGGCCACCCAGTGTAACGGCGACCCCGCCTCACCTGTCCAGTCTTGACTTTGTGGCCATCACTGGGCTTCAGAGGCAAACTGTCCAAGGCCAGTGGGACAAAGCAAGCCACTCCCGGCTGCAGAGGTGTCTGAGTTCTTCGTAGAATTACTTGAGGCCCAGAAAGGGAGAGGAGCAGTGGCAACACCATTAAAGCTTCAAATAATTAAATGTCATTTATAACTGATAGAAAATTTCGTCAGCCAGGGGTCTGGAAGACGAATGTTATCTGGAGTACACATCACTCAGTTTTAGGGATCCACTCACATATAACGCATCTCTTATGTACATGATCTAATACGAATGACCCAGGAGCACACATACATAATCATGATAACTTACCTGTAAGTTTCTCCTCAAGGACCTCGAAGAGCTGCCACAGTGTCTTCATGCTGATCCTTGCCGTCTTAATGAAATTAGGAGATATCTGTTTAAAATCAGAGACGATGACACCCAGACAGGAAAAGTGACTTGCCTATAAGTAACCCAGTGACTTGAACCAAGCCAGTGTTAGCCTGTGGACCTGTCACCCAGAGGCTCCTGAGAGAAGCCAGTAGCGTGGCTAAGGAGCATGGAATTATGGCTGCAAATGCCACCAGTGGCTTTCAGCCTCAGATGCTAAAGCATCTGACACTCCTACACAGTGAAAATTTGCTCTGCAGTGGCTCACACCTGTAATCCCATCACTTTGGGAGGCTGAGGCAGGTCGATCATCTGAGGTCGGGAGTTCAAGACCTGCCTGGCCAACATGGTGAAATTCCATCTCTACTAAAAAAATGCAAAAATTAGCCAGGCATAGTGATGCACACCTGTAATCCCAGCTACTTGGGATGCACGCCAGCCTGGGCGACAGAGCGAGACTCTGTCTCAAAACTAAATAAATAAATAAAATGCCAGTAGCACCTCTGGTGCTTGGAAAGAGCCCGCCAAAAATTAAACCCGCCCTGCTACAGAGGGACCCAGGATCAGCTCCCACCTGCCGATTGCTAGTATCCTTTAAACAGCACGTGCAAAGGCCTGGAAGAGCCTCACACCCTTCCTGGGAGAATTCTTTTGGGATGTGAAAGGAATGAACTGACAGAGGAATATGTTTTTATTCTAAATTGACAAACTATACCTTTCTAAACACATAAAATGAAAATAAGAATAATCATTTGTTCTATAACATTCCAGAGGAACCATAAGTAGATGCTCAATAAATATTTGAGAGATTGTGTTGTTTTTTCATTGTTGGTTATTTTTTTTCCCCAAAACTAAAGTTAGGGTCACAACATATGACTGATAAAAAAGGAAGTGGCATTAAGTGACCAGGCAAAGGCTCTATGGAATATCAGCCTGACTGATCCTGATGGCAAAGTGAGGCAGATATAGACAGACAGCAGCTTATCGGAGGCCGGAAGGCTTACGAGCTGCCTTCATCATGGGCTTCGTCAAAACCTCTGGGTTTCAGCACGGTGTTGGAAAAGACTCTGCTCCTGACGTTGCCACTTGTGGTTTTGAAATTGCCAAGCTGGGGAAGTTGAATAACTTATTCACACACAGGGACATGTCCATCGGCTTTTCAGTTAGGAGTGTCCACGGTGGTGTCCTCAGCTCCTCGGACCCCCATTGTTGCTGCCTGCTTGTGACTCTGCATTCAACTGGATGGATTTTATTTCTGAAACACGCTCGCCCCATGGCCGGTTTTCATCTAGCTGTGAAGCAGCCATCAAAGAAAGCTCCCCTAAATGTTCTGTTCGCAGGCAGCCTAGAAACCTTTTCTGACATGTTGCTAACACTCCGTCAGGCTCTCCCTGGAATAGGAACAGTGTTCGTCCAGCCTGTGGACCGCTGGGTGATTATCGAAAGGGAGGCTCACAGGGGCTGCACAGATCATAGAAAAAGGAACGCTTTTAAATGTGCATATTTACAACGAAATCCTGCTTCCTAAGGCAAGCGAGTAGGGGAGCAGATCATCCCCGTCATCCTCTTAAAAACGGGACTCTTCCGACAGCTGCCTCCTGTGGGGTTGTGGAGCTCTTTGGCGCCCAGTTGGGCTGCAAGGCAAGTGAAGACTTAGGACCCACCATCTAAGCACTGCTTTCAGCAAGGCCTTCCAGAGCCCTGCCTTCTGTCCAACAGCTTCCTTATCTGCTGGGAAAATCCTTGCATCATTAAATGTGACAAGTCACTGTGGCTTAGTCCCCCAGCAGTTGTGCTGAGATTCTAGAGAGTCATTTGGCCAGGGTGGCACTATGGTCAGTGTGTGTCCGACAACCTCAGGGTCAGTACTCGTGGCCCTCAGTGGAATGTGCCCTTGGTAATGGCTTGGCCATGTGTCCTTGAAAACCCTTCTTCCTTCCATTGCTTGTCCCACTAGGGTCACCCTGCCCAAGCTCTGGACAGGCCACTTGTTCTGCAAATCCATTTACTTGACACATGGACCTCGTGAAGCTCTGTCTTGCAGGCTACAGTGAATGCACGAATTACTAGAATTTGGGATTTTGGTTTTTTTTATTTTTTGTTTGTTTTTGAGATGGAGTCTCACTCTGTCGCTCAGGCTGGGGTGCAATGGCACAATCTCGGTTCACTGCAACCTCCACCTCCCAGGCTCAAGTGATTCTCCTGCCTCAGCCTCCTGAGTAGCTGAGATTATAGGCACATGCCACCACATCCAGCTAATTTTTGTATTTTTAGTACAGATGGGGTTTCACCATGTTGGCCAGGCTGGTCTCAAACTCCTGACCTCAAGTGATCCACCTGCCTCAGCCTCCTAAAGTGCTGGGATTACAAGTACAAGACACTGTGCCCAGCCAAATTATTAGAACTTCGAATACCTCATTCTCAAAATCCCAATATCATGTCATTCTTTTGAGATTGTTGAGATAAATCATGAACTTTTGAAATGGTTGGATTACCCAGGGCAAATGATATATTTTTCTTTTAGCTTTTTAAAAAAATTATGTTGGGGTATAATTTGCACACTGCAGGCCGGGCGCAGTGGCTCACGTCTATAATCCCAGCACTTTGAGAGGCAGAGGCGGGTGGATCACAAGGTCAAGAGATCGAGACCATCCTGGTCAACATGGTGAAACCCCGTCTCTACTAAAAATACAAAAAATTAGCTGGGCATGGTGGCAAGTGCCTGTAACCCCAGCTACTCAGGAGGCTGAGGCAGGAGAATTGCCTGAACCCAGGAGGTGGAGGTTGCGGTGAGCCAAGATCGCGCCATTGCGCTCCAGCCTGGGTAACAAGAGCGAAACTCCGTCTCAAAAAAAAAAAAAAAATTGCTCTGCAAATTTGCACTGCATTGCACACATTTTGAGTGTACAGTCAATATAATCGGTTTTGATAACTGCATAGGTCTGTCAATAACATTCCTGTCACCCCAGGAATTCCCTCTGTACCCCCTCCTGTTTATTCTCCCTGTTCAGAAGCAGTCGTGGATCTGACATGTGTCAGGACAGGTTAGTTTTGCCTCTTAGAAAATTCATGTAAATGGAATTATATGGTATATAAGTTTTAGTGCCTGGCTACTGTCACTCAAAAATATAATTGAAAAGGATTGTGTATCTACCAATGACACGTTTTCTGCATGTTTTATTTTTATAAGGGAATATCTGAAAATGTCTTCTCTCCAACCAATTTTTTTTTTTATCACTGAGATCTAAGAGCTTACTGTATGTCAGATGTACTCTGTGAAGCTCCGCTTCTGGAGTTGGGGTTCAGAGTTCCAACTCAGGACAGACTGGCAGGGTCCAACCTGGTCTTTACCACTGGCTTGCTGTGTTACCTGGGCTGGATGTTTACCCACACTGTGCCTCAGTTTCCCAGTCTTTGAAGTGAAGCATAAGTGCAGTACCTGCCTCATCAGGATGATTTCAGGAATTAATGAACTATATGTAACACAATGCTAAACACCTAATCCTCTAAGTAGAGTGCTAAGTTGTAAGTAGAAGTCACCTGTTAAGTTTTTGTAAGGAAAAAAATCACTAAGCTTTTAAAAGGAAAAACTTGTAAAAGTCAGACACTTTGAGCAAGTTCAGAAACATTATTAAAAATTATAATGAATAGCCGGGCGTGGTAGCACGTGCTTGTAGTTCCATCTACTCGGGAGGCTGAGGCAGAAGAATCGCCTGAACCCAGAGGTGGAGGTTGCAGTGAGCCGAGAACGCGCCACTGCACTCCACCCTGGGCGACAGAGTGAAACTACGTCTCAAAAAAAAATTATAATGAAAAATACTGTGTCTACATGTCATATTTGTATAACATGCTGAATCAAGTGAGCAGCACAGGTCTACAGAAATCTACAGAAATGCCTGGTGTTGAGCTGGCCCCTTTTAGAAAGGAAGGATGTTTCTGGAAAGACTATCCACTTATTAGGAAGTAGTGTAGCATAATCTGTGTTGCTGTGCATGCTCAGTGACGTGGCCAACACTGAGAGTAACACGTACTGGAAGAAGAGAAGGGGTTCCTATCTTTTCTCTGTTCTGGGGAAGAAACCGCCTCTCTTAACAGAGACGCTTTGTTCATCCTTCCCAGCACGTCAGGTTCACGTGAGGTGAGTCGAGGAAAAGCGAGTGTTTTTCACAGGGGACTCATGGAAGCCAAAGAGTAATGACCATTCCTGGATGTTTTGCACCGCGTTCCAAATCATAGCCACTGGACCGTCCTGGTCAGCCATCGTCCTGTGCTAGCTCATCTGGCAAAGGGAAGGACACGTTGTGTATGTTCCTGTAAGAGAGCGGCTCTTACTAAAATCAAATAATTGGATGGGCGTGGTGGCTCACGCCTGTAGTCCCAGCACTTTGGGAGGCCAAGGCAGGCGGATCACCTGAAGTCAGTAGTTTGAGACCAGCCTGACCAACATGGTGAAAACCCATCTCTATTAAAAATAAAAAATTAGCCGGGTATGGTGGCACACGCTTGTAATCCCAGCTACTTGGAAGGCTGAGGCAGGAGAATCGCTTGAACACAGGAGGTGGAGGTTGCAATGAGCCTAGGTGGCGCCACTGCACTCCAGCCTGGGTGACAGAGCAAGCCTTCATCTCAAAAAAAAAGATCAAATAATTAGCACAGATCAGTGTGAAACATCTAATGGTAAAAAACAAAGGTTGTGGCCAGGGGCGGTGGCTCACGCCTGTAATCCCACCCCTTTGGGAGGCTGATGTGGGCAGATCATGAGGTCGAGAGATCGAGACCATCCTGATCAACATGGTGAAACCCTATCTCTACTAGAAATAAAAAGTTAGTTGGGCATGGTGGCACATGCCTGTAGTCCCAGCTACTCGGGAGGCTGAGGCAGGAGAATTGCTTGAAACGGGAGGCAGAGGTTGCAGTGAGCTGAGATCGTGCCATTGCACTCCAGCCTGGGCAACAAGAGCTAAACTCTATCTCAAAAAAGAAAAAAAAAGAAGCCAGTCGCAAAGGACTTCATACTGTGTAATTATATCAAATGGCCAGAATAGGCCAATCCATAAAGACAGAAAATGGATTGGGGTGGCCCTGGGCTGGGGCAGGGGCCAGGAGGCATTAGGAGGATGGGCAGTGCCTGCTCATGGGTGTGGGGCTTCTTTGGTGGGTGATCAGAACGTCCCAAAATTGATTGTCATGGCGGTTCCATGCCTCTGAAAAATGCTAAAACCATTGGATGGTTCATTTGGAAATGAGTGAATTGTTGAGTATGTGAATTACATCTCAGCAAAGCTGTTAGAAAAGAGAAAAGATATGCCACACATTTTAAGTGGTGGGAAAAATCAAAGACAGAGTGTTCTGAGTTTTAAACAAAGCTGGAGGAGATCGTGTTTCTGAGACCAGTAAGGAGGCTCACGGCTTTGCTGGCGTGGAGCGAGAAGATGGGCACCACCTGCCCAGTCAGGCTTGGAGGGCAGCGCTGGTTCATTTCTTTGACATCAGTGGCCTTAGCACCAAAGAACCCTTTTAAGAAAATCAAAGAAACACTTACGCCAAATATGCAGGATTTTTGAAGTGTCCAAAAGATTTTATTTGAGACAATAAAAGGGGTTTGTGAACTGTCTGGGGCTGTCATAGACCATGTCTGAGCCCAGCTAGCCTACACATGGCTTTCTGCTGAGCACCTCCGTGGTCCCAGCCACTCCTGGAAGGATTAGTTCTAGCACAGAGAATAGACAGAGGCCGCCCAAGGGACTGTGAGGGCCTGGCTGGGGGTGGCAGGACCTGACCCCAGGGATACATAAAATCTGGAACGTTTGTTCAGCCACTCTCCCAGAACCCCGCTGGGGCTGTGGCACCTGCAGACCCTTGTGTGTGCAGAGAGGACTCACGATGACCAGTTGAGCCGGCGTTTGCGAATTCGCAGTGCAAAGCAGGAAGAGCTGCCAGATCTGCAGTGGACTGGCCAGGGCCAGCCTCGGGAGGCCTTTGGGCTGATGTGTCTGGAAGAGCTGAATTGAAAGTGAGAGTCTGAATAACAGAGGTGAAGAAGGGAAAAAATGGCCTGCAGCGGGGGCGTGCTCCCCAGTGTTGCTGGGGAGCCTTGGCTGCCACGCAGCCCCTGTTCAGCGTCTCCTGGAAGCTCCCAGCAGCCTCCCAAGACAGACAGGTTGGGGCGCTACAGCTTTCTGTGGCTGGCACACAGAGTCGTAATTTTTCTCATAAACCAACCCAGATCTTGGAATTACCCACCGTTGTTGTAAACTTAGAATTGTCCAAAGACACCAGATGACTGTCCTTTAAACGGTGTCCGTGGCCCATCTCTAGGAGATAATTAAATTTTTTTTTTAAATCGCATATCCTGTGGTTTTATCTCTCCTGTCTGTTCTCTCCAAAAGTAGTCTTGTTTGTTTGTTTGTTTTGTTTTAAGAGACAGGGTTTCACTGTATTGCCCAGGCTGGAGTACAGTGGTGCGATCATGGCTCACTGCAGCCTTAACTCCTGGGCTCAAGGGATCCTCCTGCCTCAGCCTCCAGAGTAGTCAGGACTACAGGTATGAGCCACCATGCCCAGCTAAATTTCATTTTAATTTAATTTATTATTGATGTAGATAGGTAGGTATAGACAGGCCTTACTTTGTTGGCCAGGTTGGCTCAAACTCCTGACTTCAAGTAGCCCTTCCACCTTGGCCTCCCAAAGAGCTAGGATTACAGGCATGAGGCACTGCATCTAGCACAAAAATAGTCTTTTCTTACGTTTTCCTCTCTCGTGTCTTACCCGCTGTCACCACTGCCTGCTGTCCAACCAAACTGTATCGGGAGCCACATGCTAAAAAAATCAAAAGAACCTGATGGAAGTAATTTTAATAATACAGTTAACCCAGTATATCTAACATGTCAATTCTGCATAGCAAGCAGTGTGAAAAAGCATTCAGGAGATATTTATATTCTTTTTCGGGGTGGACAGAATCTCACTCTGTCACCCAGGCTGGAGTGCAGTGATGTGATCTCAGCTCTCTGCAACCTCCACCTCCCAGGTTCAAGTGATTCTCCTGCCTCAGCCTTCTGAGTAGCTGGGACTACAGGCATGTGCCTCTATGCCATCTGATTTTTGTATTTTTTAGTAGAGACGAGGTTTCACCATATTGGCCAGGCTGGTCGCAAACTCCTGACCTCATGATCTGCCCGCCTCAGCCTCCCAAAGTGCTGAGATTACAAGTGTGAGCCACCACGCCCAGCCTATATTCTTTTTTTATTCTTAGCGTTTGACATATCAGTAGGTTATTTCACACGGCACATCTCCATTAGGACTAGCCACGTTTCAAGTGTCCGATGGCCACCTGTGGCCCATGACCATTGGCCATCAAGGGTCTAGATGGCGTATGGGGACGGGATAAGACATTTTCCCTCGTGACTTGCGAATCAGCTGGGGAGTGGGGATGTTAGATTATGCTGTCTTGGCGTTGCACGCTCGGGAGTAATTGTCATGAGTTAGTCTTTGGCAGGGACCTTGTAATGATGCTCGCATATAAAATAATTTATAAATACCTATAACATAACCTGAGAATGGGGATTAAGTAACCTGGTCTTAACTCCAGGGCCCACCCCAGCAACTTCTAGCTTAGAAGGCATTTAACCTTTTGTAACTTGTAACTTCATCCACGGTGGAGGGTACAGGCAGGTCAGCTTATTCATGTGGGCCGCAAACATGGCTTTACCCCATCATCTCCCCCAGCCTTCTCAACACACTTTAGAATCTGTGGGAGACCAGCAGCCCCCCGCCAGACCCTCAGAATCGCACTCTGCTGATGGGGCCTGGGCGTGCCTCTTCCCCGCAAGCATTTCCACTGCCCATCCTGGGTTAAGAACCACCTTCTGGATGCCAGGGTCTCCTCACCTGGAGCTCATCTGCCTTTAGGGGACATTGGGAAATGCCTGGAGACATTCTGGATTGTCCCAGCATGGTAGGGGGACTGGGGAGCTGTTACTAGCTTCTAGTGGGCAGGGCCAGGGATGCTGCTGACCAGCCTGTAATGCACAGGGATCCTCCCCTACAACAGAGAGTTACCTGGCAGTGCTGAGGGTCAGAAACCCTCCTGGGCTGCAGGTCTCAGAATCACCTGGAGAGTGTGTTGAAAACCAATCCCCAGAAGTTCTCACTCAGTGGGCCTGGGGCAGGATGGGTGAATGCACGTCTGACAAGTTCCCAGGAGAGGCCGGGGCTGCTAGTCCAGGGGCGACAATTTTGAGAATGGCTATTCCTTAGAGTTACCTGGAACTCTAAAAAGGCTGGTGCTTGCCTCACCCCGAGACTGTGATTGGACAGAGGTGAGGGTTAGACTTCCAGAATTGCAGAAATTCCCAGGTGATTTGCATGTAGAGCCAGTGGAGAAGCTCTGCCCAACTAAGTCTGAAATGAAGGTACAAAGAGGTGGGGCGGAGAGCAGAGGTCTGGGAAGAAGCTGCACGGGCGAGTCACAAGCCCACACCTAACAGAGCAAGGGGGTTCCCGAAACTCCTATGGAGATGGGCCCCGTGGGTGCTCAGGAAACTCGAAACACTATCGTCCCCAGATAAGCCACCACACCTTTGGGAGCAGGCAGTCTGGCTGTGAAAGAGGAGGAGACAGAAGCAAGGCTGGGGATGGGCTGGAGTTTCCACGCTTGCCCCATCGGGCCCTGCCAGCTCTGGCCAGGGCGGGGGGTTGAAGCAGACCCCACTGCGGAGCTGTGGAGCGAGCTCGGGATCATGCTCCATCCTTTGCTTTTGCCAACTGGAGCGGTCTGGCATCATGTTACTACGGATTCTGCCTCTGCTGCGTGCCTGGGTTTCGATTCTGGCTCCTCCACTTCAGAGAAGACGGTGGAAATGGCTTCCCCAGGAACAGAGAGCCTATGGTTTTTTGGACTTCCAAACAGTCCTTCATAGTAGACAACTCTCCTCATTAAAGATCCAGCCGGGTGTGGTGGCTCACGCCTGTAATCCCAGCACTTTGAGAGCCGAGGCAGGCAGATCACGAGGTCAGGAGATTGAGACCAAACTGGCTAACATGGTGAAACCCTGTCTCTACTGCAAATACAAAAAATTAGCCGGACATGGTGACGTGCACCTGTAGTCCCAGCTACTTGGGAGGCTGAGGCAGGAGAATCACTTGAACCCAGGAGGTGGATCAGCACTCCAGGCTGGGCGACAGAGTGAGACTCCTTCTCAAAAAAAAAAAAAAGATCCAATGACAGGTCTGTCCTTTCCAAACTAGTACCTACATACCAGCTGGCGGTGAGGAGCAGCTTGACGTGGTAGGGACCCTAGTGAGAAACCTTGCCTTCCTGGACCATTTGGGCCACAAGTCAGCATAAGTCACTTCTCAGTACCCCCTGCAACAGAGAAGCTAAGCAGGAAGACCCCCGAGGAGCCCCTGCTAGCTTGGGAAGTGTGTGATTCTCTCCATTCTGTCCCCATAGAATCAGCTGTAAAAGCTTTAGCCATTGCTTTGGGACAACTTTGGATCAGCATATAAAGATCCTGGGGTGTTCTGTGCACATCGTGCACTCTGGGAAGTTAATGAGCAGTTTTTATCTGGCACGGCACAGGCTGTTCTTAATTTTCATAAGCTGAAACTCAGCAATTTCACGTTCATTCGAAACATTAAAAGAGTCCATTTGCTCTTACTGGATAGTAATCTCCATAAAACCTAACACCTACATACAGTACGTATTTCTGAACCAAAATACGTGTGTAAAAATGCTATGAAACATTTGTTGAATTAGACAGTGACCAAAAATTTCTTCAGTGCAAAGCACGCTCAGATTTGGTTTTTATTTCCATTTCCTGTTTTCGTTTACTTAAAAGTCTATGGAATTAACGTAAAGGCTGAGTTCTCGGTGAAAGAAGCCAGGCTGGAAACAGAAGGCTTCCTAGAGAAATGTCTCCAACCAGCCAGGGCCGCGTTTCAGGACGTGACTGTACCCTATAGAGTAGAAAAACAGACCTGGCACAGTGGCTCACGCCTGTAATCCCAGCGCTTTGGGAGGCCAAAGTGGGCAGATTGCTTGAGCCCAGGAGTTCAAGACCAGCCTGGGCAGCATGGCAAAACCCTGTCTCTACAGAAAACACTCCCCGCCGCAACAAAAAAGCCAGCATGGTGGTGCATGTCTGGTCCCAGCTACTCCAGAGGCTGAGATGGGAGGATTATATATATATATACACATACATATAGTATTTTTTTTTCAACTCCCCAGAGATAATCAGTCAGTGTTTGACATATTACATGTAGCCTTCCTATGCAGAATTTGTGAAAAGAAACAATGCTTTAAAGACAATTTAGGAGCCTTTTGGGCTAACACTCTATCGGGAACATCTTCTCGTGTCCTTATGTGTGTCCTTTAAAGCGTTATTTTTAATGGTATCACAATAATCCACCCCATGGTTGAGCCGTCATTACATAATCATTCCCCTTTGAACACCGAGTTTGCAATGAAATATTCAGATAACGCTGGGTTGAGCACGTTTGTGAGTACAGCTTGTGGAGCTTATGATTAATTCATTTCTAAGGATGAGTTTCTGGAAGAAGCCAAACGAGGTCAAAGGCTGTGGACGTTTTCAGGTATTGATTCGGCATCACGGTGCCGCTCTCCAGAAGGGTGCCGCGTGTATCTGTTCCTTCTCAGCTCGCGCCTCCCCTGGGTCACTGCCAGCCTCGCAGCGCCACAGCTCTGCTTCAATTGGGTCATTTCTTTGCTCACAGCCCTGCTGTATCCATCAGGATTCTCCAGAGAAACGACCAGTTGTGCGTGTGTGTGTTTGTGTGAGTGTGTGTGAAATCTGAAGTGCGTAGGGCAGGCCGGCGTTCTGGAAACTCAAGCAGAAGCTCATGCTGCATTGTTGAGGTGGAATTTCTTCGTCAGGAAACCTGTTCTTTGCTCTTAGGGCCTTCAGCTGATGGGATGAGGCCCACCTGCGTTATCAAGGGTAATCCCCTTCGCTTGAAGTCCGCTGACTGTAGGTGACGTCTACAAAAGCCCTTCATAGCAATGCGTAAGTTATGTGTGATGAAACCATTGGACACCGTGGCCTGGCCAGGTTGACATCTGAAACTGATCATCAGTCACCCTGCTATAACGTTAATTGCCTAGAGAATTCCTTCCCAGCAAAAGCCACAAGCTGCCTCTCCTTGGGGGGTAGGGTGCATTCTGTTGGGCACTTTTGCCTTTGAAAACATGATCTCCCTAGATAAGTATTACCACTGAACCACCTGCTGAGCAGCACGGCAGCATTTCTTGACACCAAATGGGTTTCACACACGTTTCTCCCCTACCTGGCTCCTATGGCTGGGTGCTGGACGGGACCACAGAACCCAGTCCACCCTCCAGTCCCTTCTCCCTCTAGGAATCCTAAGTTTGAAGCCAGATTGGTTATTCTAGCAGGCCCCATCCCATGTGGTTAAGTGGGTGGCGACACCCACTGCCTTTCTTCTCTCACCTCCAGCTCTGTTCTTCATTCCAGCAGAAGATCCAGCCTCACAGTGACCTAAGGGGCTTGAACAGTGAGGTTCCAGTCTTGTCCCTCCAGCCTCGTACCTCATGGGGGAAGATACCTGATGTCAGGGGTGGGGGGAAGGGAGGAAGTGGTTGAAGCAGCCTGATCCACACCCCTGGCTGGTGGGTTGGGGCTCCCATACTACGCCAGGCCTGGCATCTAAAGAGTTCCACAGAGTCCCCTGCTGTGTGCCAGGCACTGTGCTAGCCCCACAACTGCCCTCAGGGAGCTCACAGAATGAGGGGCAGCCAGATACACCGAAAATTGCTTGATACTGTGACCCATGCTGGCCAGGCGTGGTGTCTTAGACCTGTAATCCCAGCACTTTGGGGAGCCAAGGCAGGAGAGTTCCTTGAGGCCAGGAGTTCCAGACTAGCCTAGGGAGACTGTCTGTACAAAAAACTAAAAAAAAAAAGGCATAGTGGCATGTGCCTGTGGTCCCAGCTACTCAGAAGGCTGAGTTGGGAGAATCACTTGAGCCCAAGAGGTTAAGGCTGCAGTGAGCTGTGATCATGCCACTGAATTCTAGCCTGGGTGATAGAGACTTCGTCTCTTTAAATATATACATCAATATGTACATTAAAATTTACATATTTTATTTAAATTTTTTTTTTTTTTTTTTTTTTTTTTTTTGAGACGGAGTTTCACTTTTGTTACCCAGGCTGGAGTGCAATGGCACGATCTCGGCTCACCGCAACCTCCGCCTCCTGGGTTCAGGCAATTCTCCTGCCTCAGCCTCCTGAGTAGCTGGGATTACAGGCACGTGCCACCATGCCCAGCTAATTTTTGTATTTTTAGTAGAGATGGGGTTTCACCATGTTGACCAGGATGGTCTTGATCTCTTGACCTCGTGATCCACCCGCCTCAGCCTCCCAAAGTGCTGGGATTACAGGCGTGAGCCACCGCGCCCGGCTATTTAAATATGTTTGTATATTTTTATTTATATTTTATATATTTATATTTATACGTATTAAATACTTATGTTCATATATTTAAATATAATTTATTTAAATACATATTTTAAAATATATAATTAAATATATTTTATTTAAATATATATTTTTATTTAAATATATATATATATTTTTTTAGACAAGGTCTCTATCACCCAGGCTGGAATGCAGTGCATATGCACACATATATATACACACACATATACATACATATATGTAGTGATCCATGCAAAAACCGCAGCAGGGGTAGGAAAACTGGAAAGTGGACTGCAGGGTCAAGGCAAGCCTCACAGAGGAACACCTGTGACTGAGTGTCCCTGACAGTCAGTTGGTGGGACAGGGAAGGGGTGGTACAAACGGAGGGAACGCCCACGCAAAGGTATAAAAGAGGACCCCCCCCCCCACCCCAATATGCTAACATGTATTCTACTGTTGCTGAAGGCTAACACTTGATGCACTGGTTAGCAGGGAATGAGAAATTGTGATGGGTTTGAGATTTTACTTACCTGGCAAGTTGGCCTTTCAGTTTCACAGAGCTTGTCTAAGATATGAGACTTCAGGGTCAGAGACAAAGAAAAGTTCATTATTCACAGCAATAGCAGTAGCCAGAGTATTAGCATTTGGGTCATTTCCCAGGCCCCAGTGCCTGTAGCTGTGATGTGATCAGGCCCCTATGACATCTGCACACATCAAGGGCTGCATTGCAGGAGAGGAACCCTAAGCTTAGGAACCCAGATCTTCTCCAGTGGGCAGAAAGCACATTTGCCCTGTGCTCTGGAGAGAGATGCTGTCTCCATCATCCAAGGCTGCTACCTGTGCACATTCTTGGAAAGATAGTTGGGAATCAGACGCAGGCAGAGCCTCTGCTGGAAAGGCATGGGAAAGGAGAGAGACCACTGAAGAATTGTTACCTGGCAGAGGAAGGAAGGCAGAGATCAGACTTACTCCTCCACCAAGTCTCTGGTCTAGATTCTGTGAGTCCAGAAACCTCCATCTCAGTCTAAGAGGACAGCTAGGAGAAAGTAAGGACATCAGTTTGCAACCAGACAAGTTTAGAGGCCTGTGGAATTCCCAGGCCAAGAGAAGAGGTGTTACGGAGACTCTATGACCAAGAGGGACAGATCCCAGCAGACATCAAGTTCAGTGGATGCCACCAAGGACAGCTGCCTGCTGTATCTTGTATGCGTGTCATCCATCCAGCTTTTAGCCTCTCAGTCCTTCTCTTCCTAATAGGGTGGGTATAAGACACCCATTGCTGCTGTAACAAATTACCACCCACTTGGTCGTTTAAAGTTACACAGAAGTATTCCATTACAGTTCAGTCCAAGCTGGGTCTGTATGGTTTCATTCCTCCTAGAGGCTGTGAGGCAGTCCATGCCCCTGTGTTTTCCAGCTTCTAGAAGCTGCCACTCATCTTGGTGGCCTTGCATCCCCTCTGACCTCTGTTTCCATCCTCACATCTTCTGACTCTGATGCTCCTGTTTATATGACCGTCTTATGAGGACCCTCGTAAATTAGGCCCACCTGGATAATCCAAGATACTCTTCCCTCTCAAGGGCCTTGGCTGAACCGAATCTGCAGTTACATTGCCATGTAAGGTCACATAGTCACAGGTCCTGGGGATCGGGACGTTGACATCTTTGGGAGCCATTTCCTTTCTACCACAATATTCTGACCTCTGTAGACACTGTGGTCATGTCATCAAATCTCCATGACAGTCACGGCCCTGCCTGTTTATTTCCTTCCATCCAAACAGGTGGTGCCTGTGGGTGCATCACCAGCTGTCTGGTGGAAGGAAGACCACACAGAATCAGGAAGGGGAGTCCTGGCTAGAGTGAAGGCAGTGGGCAGGAGGCCTGGGTCCTGTCCTGCAGCACCACTGACCACCTAGAACCTCAGCTTTCTTCTTTAAAATAAAAAGAGAGAAGGAGAGTAGTCACACTTGCCATACTGACCCCCTCGGTGGTTGTGAAGCTCAGTGGAGGAAATGGCTGGGGTGCATGTCTGAACCGCACTGCATTTGAACGGACACTCTCTGTGTCACATTT
This sequence comes from Aotus nancymaae, assembly GCF_030222135.1. Classification (NCBI taxonomy): domain Eukaryota; kingdom Metazoa; phylum Chordata; class Mammalia; order Primates; family Aotidae; genus Aotus; species Aotus nancymaae. Next base: position 1,368,356 of record NW_026988444.1, read on the forward strand.
TAGTCACTGCAGTATGTCCTCCACCCGACTGAGAATCTGTGTGTCAAGGTTGGGGTAAATTATTTCTGACCAGTTGCAGATGGAATCCACGCCTCCTGGTCCAAAGCCACCAAGTCATTACTTTTCAAAGCTTTTCCAGTAGAGACGCATGACTTCTTCCTTAAAACAACTTACAGTGAAAATATGTGGATGGTAGAAAAAGTAATGTTTCCAGTCTACTGAAAGTTCTGCCCTTTTTTTTTTGCAGGGCAATTATCTGTGTAAAATACTTTTTTTCTTTTAAGTAGAATCCTATTGCTAATAAAACCATATTTTGAACATGAAATTGTTACAAAGAAGAAAAAATGTCATTATCCAGAAAAGCTGCAATAGCTCATGCATTTGATGGTCTAAATAGAACATTTTTCTTCTCAGGGAGATGAAAGCGGTCCCCTCCTATTAGCCTAGGAAATTATTTTAGAATTGGGTTTTAATCCCTGGAACGAGAAACGGGGATGGAACCCTAACATAGGTTCCACGCATGGGAAGTCAGACCTGAAATTTAGAGACAGGGGATAGAGGATAGCACGCCTAGTCACTAATCCAAAAGAAATGTGAAAAAAGAGTTGTTTTAATGTTGGAAAAAGGCAGCATGAAAGCTAAGGCTTCCTTCCTGCCGTTTCCTCTGGTGCCCTTTTCTTTCCCCCATCACATTTGCTAGATGTCCATTTCTGTAAGTTTTCCCTCTAGAACAAACCTATCATTTTTCACCACGGGATATTTACAGCTTCAATCAGTGCCAAATTCAATTGGCTTCTGATCTCATCGCTGGAAGTTATAGATGCAGATATTATTTGCACTGCGGTTAATTATGGAGCAATCAAACCTTGGCTTTTCCACTGTAATTTCCTCTGCCAGCTAATTTAATTAATCACCCCCAGCTCAGCTCTTCCAGCTGCGACCAGCAGGGTCATTAATTAGGCATGTGGTGGGAGCTCACCCACCAGGTCCTGCTACGGGGCTGCTGCCCATTTGATCTCTCGGGAGGGAGAGCTTTTCCTAAGCATCGATCCCCTCCAGAAAGGAAGATGGTTCCCAAAAGGCCTATCAGGCGCAAGCAGCTCACCCACAGTGGTGATTGGTTTACGAAATTCACCTAGTTAAAGAAAAGAGGGCCAGGCACGGTGGCTTATGCCTGTAATCCCAGCATTTTGGGAGGCCGAGGCATGTGGATCACCTGAGGTCAGGAGTTCAAGACCAGCCTGACCAACATGGAGAAACCCCATCTCTACTAAAAGTACAAAATTAGCCAGGCATGGTGGCACATGCCTGTACTGCAGCTACTCCAGAGGCTGAGGCAGGAGAATCGCTTGAACCCGGGAGGTGGAGGTTGCAGTGAGCCGAGATCGCGCCATTGCACTCCAGCCTGAGCGACAAGAGCAAAACTCCATCTCAAAAAAATAAAAGAGGCCTCACCTTCTCTTTAGACTGGCTCGCGAACTTGCTGAAGAACGAGCTGTTGTCAGTGGCTGAGGCTTTGGTCTTGGGTTTTTCAGGTCAGCCAGTGTGTGCCTGATAATGCAGATGTCATGGGATGAGCTCGGTTTGTAACAAGGAAGTGGCATCTTCCTCACGGGCTCATTCCGTTGACGTTGTGGTTTTGGAGGCTGATATTTGCTCTAAGGAAAGATTAAAGGATTGTTTTCATTTTATTATAAGAAAGAGACATTTTTGATATGAACCCATCAGAGTTGGTGCCTAAATGCGGCAAGTGATTCTCCTATTATTTTGAAGAGGCTGTTTATTTCCAAGCAGTTACCAGCTTAACTAAGACATCATCATTGGAATTCCATATAAATGTGTGTGTGCCCACACCCATACCTACATAGAAAGAGAAGTACCCCAAATTTGGGAGGCTTTCTTATGATCGTTCTTAGTTTATTTTCTTATAATAATAAGGGTTTTTTTTTTTTTTTTTACATAATATGTTACATCGGAAGAGTTTTTGTTTGATACCTTAAAAAAAACTGGACATTAAGTCTTTTTTTACAAAAGGATAAATGGATGAACAGGAGCACCTCTTCTGAGATCCTAGCCCATGCTCTGCCTTCAATTAAATGAATCAGGCATAAATGTGGATACGCGTGTGCATGCACACATGCGCACACACATAGGCACCCACAAAAGTTCTAGATGAGAAGGAACAGAGTGACCCAGCTCAGTAATTAAAGGGATAATAAGGGCACATTATGTGCCAGGTGGAAGGAAAGGTGCAGGAGGAGGACACACAAAGTCTGGAGGATTGGCGGTGCTCTGTTCAGCCGGGCAGGAAGCACCCCCATCATAAAACCCCTATGGCCTGTAAACACCAAAGCTCCCTCCCGCCTTGGAGTGGGGCTGGGAGGCCCCAGTGGGGGATGGTTGTAAGGATGGTTCGCTTTAGTTGTGCCTTCATGAAGAGGAGGGGTCTCTGCGGCCACCTTAAACTTAAGCAAGTGTATTCAGTCTTGACGGCCAGCCCCGTGACCTGCTGGCATATTAAAATTTAAATGCACGGTATATTCATTCATTTCACGCTGTAAGGATCATTCTGGAATGAGTAAGGCGTGGTTTTTCCCTGACATTCCTACTCTACTTTTGGAAATGTGGTGGATTGTTGAGCATTTTTAAATAGCCAGTAATGCAAGGGGCTTCTGCATGTTTCTATTTCTTAAAGAAACTGTAGCATGCAAAAAAAAAATTTTTTTCAGCCATTTTCTTTCAGGAAAAGCTGTTTAGATATAAATCATTGAAACCTTGAAACAAATCCATTATTCTGTTCACAATTCAAATGGGAATTGTAAGAATTTTGGCCATGCGCGGTGACTCATGCCTGTAATCCCAGCACTTTGGGAGGCCGAGGAGGGCGGATCACTTGAGGTCAGGAGTTCGAGACCAGCCCGGCCAACATGGTGAAACCCCATCTCTTCTAAAACACAAAAATTAGACAGGCATGGTGGCAGGCACCTGTATTCCCAGCTACTCAAGAGGCTGAGGTGGGAGAATTGCTTGAACCTGGGAGGCAGAGGTTGCAGTGAGCTGAGATCGCGCCACTGCACTCCAGCCTGGGCAACAGATCGAGCCTCCATCTCAAAAAAATAAACTAAGATTTTTTATTTACCCAATTCTATGACTGCCTGAACTGGCCTGGACAAACAGAAGGGTGGTGGGATGGGCGCGTGTTTGATTCTTTCTGGAGCACCCAATCAGGCTAGAGCATTAGGGTGCAAATCGGAAGCATCTTTTGTTGCTGCGGCTCCCCCCAGCTGCCTGGAGGATCTGTTTGGGAGAGGAGCACTCTCTAAGGCTAGTTTTGTTCTTGCTCAGATGATCAAATCTCTAGTGCCAACCTCACTTCCCAGCCTGTTTCCATTTGTCCCCAGTTTCCCCACACAAAGAGCAACAAACACTGTCCCAGCTAGTAGGACAAGCCCATGGATCCCAGAGGCCCAGCAGGCTCAGGACTCCTTCTTTTTTTCTCATTTCTCTCCTCCTCATCTCCAGACAGCCTTTACTGTTCATAACAAGAAATGCAGCCCTAAAGAGAACTGGGGGCTGGAAGAAGGTTAGACTGAGTCCCATTGCCCAGGGCGTGACCAGGGCCCATGTGCTGGCCCCCGGGGGCATCCTGTGGTTTTCCAGGCCAAGGAGCTGCCTGGCTCTGTGGGTCGCCTCAGGATGTGGCCCAGCCGGCTTCCTTTGTGAAGGCAAGCCCACCACAAGGAGGAGGGCTCCTGGAGGGGACAATGGCTGTCCATCAGGGATGACAAATTCCAGCATCCTGGCCATGGGTTCGTCGGGCCGGTGGGCTGGGCTGATGGCGGCAACCCCGACCACGCTCGTCATTTCTCTGCCGTTATCACAGCCTTGGAGCAGGACAGGGTCTGTTCCATTTACTGCATTTTTAAAGCTGCCCTGATCTTCATTTTTGCCCTAATCCTCCTTTTCCTAATGCCTTTTCCCCCCTCCTCCTGCTTAGAAACCGGCTCTGACAGTCCGAATGTAAGAAATAATTGGATTCTAAATTCTAATTCATCTGTAAAGTATTCGGTGATTAAATTAGCCTAATAGATATTATTTCTTACATGGCTGCATAATTTTATCCTGATTGGATCTCAGTGGCACTAACGTGCCCCCCAATTTACTATTGACTTGAAATTCTCAGAAGGCGAGACATAACTCTCTGTCTTCTTCAGTCTGTTTTCCCAGGTTAAAAGTTAAACTGATTTATGCTGAAGGAAGATCACCTTACTGCTCAAGTGGAGTTGCACAGTGTATATTACTCCTTAAGAAGAGCGGTAGAAGAAAAATATTATTTTATGTAATTTTAAATCCTCTTTTTCTATTCGGAAACTGAAAGAAATACTGCCCGTTTAAAGTCTTCGGGCAGCAATTTGATTGTGGGTAACATGGTTTCTTTTTTAAATAGCTGGAGGTCTTATCCAAACAAAACCAACCGTCACTCCTAGCATAGCGCTGATAAGTGCTGTGCATACATTCCAAAAATTTTTCAATATTCTTAGGATAAAAATTTAGCTAGGGCATCTTTAGCCATTTTTAATAGAGCTGCTTAAATTCTTGGTCAGGAATGAGATAGAAAGGAATGAAGTCTTGGGGGGAAGGCATGGACCCCAGAGATACACAGGAGGGCACCGGCCAGCAGCTATTCATCAGCCTTATTTCTTTCTTTCTTTGCATAAATTTAATTTCTTCAAGTATGTGCCTCTCCCCTCCCCCGCCTCTCCTGCCCTACCTCCCTCCAAAAATCTGCAAATAAAATTCCCCGCTCCCTCCCTGGTTGAGTAGCTGGAAGCAGCTGGTGGGTTTTGTGTGGCTACTGAACAGTGGGGGGAAAAAGTTTTGGCAAACACTCGGGAAACCCAGGACAGAGGAGGTAGGTAAACTCAGGAAACTGTTTTCATGAGTAAATGAAGGAAACAAAGGCCGCACAGCAGGAGCAGAAGGGACACACACTCCCTCTGAATAGCTCCCTAAAAACAGAGCTGAAAAGGAAGAAGGCCCATTTGCTTCTGGGAATCCAATAAATTGTTTCAGGAAGTGAAAGTCTGTCCAGGCTAATGGAGCTGTGATTGACAGGGCTTCTCATTATGGAGCCCATCAGGGGACAGGGCATTCCAGTGTTATTTAGGGGGCGAGGTGGGAATGAGAGGAAGCCAGAGCCCGGGGTGGGGGTGGGGGCGGGGGCTAGCTCTCTGTGCTCATTGAAAGAGTCCAGGTCCCCAACAGCCCCCGTCCAAGGACAGACAACCTCGTCTTGCAGGATCATTTACCTTTTGTATTACGACCCAGTGACTTCTCATGGTTCTACCACACCATCTTCCCGAGAGAGCCCGTGCCCACGCACAGCCCCCGCTGAAATGGCAAATGCGGAGTAGGACCGCGGTGCACACTTCCCCAGGACTGGCCACTGTGACGGCTCATGCCCACCTGTGACCAGTTTGATGTTCTGAATGGGGACCCTCGGGTAAGCTGATAACACGATCACCTGGCGTTTTTTAAAGCTTTTTTCTGTTTCCATGTGGTGCTGTGAATAGTCTCTTAAGCCATGTAAGTGGCCTTACTGGTTAGATGACAACCGGGGACTTATCCATTTTCTTTGTCCATGAAGCACCAAATAAGAAGTTGGCATCCATTAAACTAGATTGTATCACAAGGCTCAAGAATGGGTTGTGGGAGGAATAGACCAGGGGTCTTTGCTGGGAGGAGACATTATGATGGTCCTCTCTGATTGGGACCTGCTTAAAGATGTGTAAAGACCTTGAAGGCTGTTCTTGATTAAACACCAGCATCTCACACAGCCAGGGGAGGGGCAGGGAGGGCAAGAGACCTGCTTGGTACCCTTAGCCCCAGGGGCCAGGTTATTTGATTTGGTGATCGCTATCTGGCAAGACTCCCTCATGAGCAAGAAAGACCTTCAGTCTCCACGATGGTTGTTTCCAGAAAAGCAGGGACCTTCACCATTGTGCCTCATTGTGAACCTTACCTGGCTGGGCTCCAGGATGCCTCACTGCGTCCCAGTCTCTGGGTCCCCAGCCTCATCATGTGTCCGAGAACGCCCCCCCATGAAGCAAGTGTCATTGGACAGTGGCATCCCTCCTTCACCTTACCGAGAGAGGCCAGCACCGTTCTCATTTTGGAATTGGCAAAAGGAAGGTTTTCTCATGCAATGCTTTGAAAGGGTTCAATGCACACTGAAGAAACAGCTAGATAGCTCCAGCTCTGCTGGAAAGTGCAAAGGCCCATTAAGCGACAAGAGCATCTGGAGTTTGGGTGCTGGGTTGCCACACTCTGTAATGGACATCTTGGGGAAGGCACTTGCAGTGGGTATGTGAGTTGGCTGGCATGTCCACAAAGTCATCTTTACTGTTGCACTAGTGGGTGGTAGCTGTGACCTGAGGGGGATGCCTCTGTGAACTGAAATGTTGTTTCAGTGGTGCAGATTCATAGATGCTTTCATGTTTACTGACGCGTTTTGTATTCTTAAGCTGCAGGAAATAGCGTTAGTTATTTATCTGGGTTTAACTACACTTTAATCTTTATAAACTTTAAGTCCAGAGCTGTCTACATAGTAAAAACCAGAGATTCTCTTTTTTTGATTTCTGTGAATTCCAGCAGTTTATACCACAAATGTAGCCCTTTCCCCATTGCCACAAATCTGTGTGTCCATCTGCCTCTATTTACCTGTTCAGCTCTGTTCTGGAACCTGTCACGGTGCGGTGCAGTACCTCATTCCTCATGAGTGCTCAGCTGATGTTTCTTGAGAGAATGGATGCTTAGCATGGCATTAGGTGATGTTGGTGATCATTGTAGATACACACAGGGCTGAAATCAAATCCAGAGAACTCACTTCTACCGAAAGAGAGAACTGCTTTGTATAGTGTGTTTCGAAGTACAGAAGGTGGAAGGTACATCACCACCGTCCATCACGTGAAGGAGTGGGAAGGGTGGGATGCCACGCTTGGGGCGGAAAATACTCGAAAGGAAAGGGTACCAGTCAGACCGCTTGCATGGGTGGCGGCGTCCAAGTCCAGTTGGTACATTTCTGCCTGCATGAGGTCTTTTCAAAGCACATATACTTGTGTGATTTTTTTTCCCAAGAAAAAAATAAAAAGTTAAAGTTAATCTAGTCAATTGCTCTAACACAAAGAGCAGACTTACACAGTTTCCCTGGGCAGTGCTGCGTGTTCCTCGCTCTTCCGTAAAGGACACATGGGCCACCGTGCCTCTGTCTCCCAGTTGCAAAGATGCGGTCTCCGCTCAAACAAGGTCCTTGCAGATAACTACATGCTGGAGATAAAGTGCCTACTAGGCTGCCAGATACTGGCAGAAGAGCGTGAACACAGCAACTGGGAGGTGGCCTGATGGCCTGTGCCTGTTGCTGTTGCTGAGACCCAAAGTCTGTAACAAATCTGGTTCCATATAGAGTCCATGCCCATCCCAAAGTCCTTATTTGGCACTGGAGAACAAAGAAGAGTTTGCACAGAAGAAAAGGGAGGTGGTTTTACCAGAAAGGCCCTCTGCAAATTTCTGATTCCTGTACAGTCAGCATTAATATGCTGCTTTTCAGACATACAAATGGGGGATTGAATTGCAAGAGTGCAGGCAATAAAGAGTGCATTTGTGGAATGATAACCTGACTGGCATCCTTGCCTCTTGAATGGCTGACAAGGTCTAATTGGCATATAACGCCCTATAAATTTATTAGCATGCCTCACTTCTCATTGGTGGACTTTCTACTGTTAACCACCAAGAAATTACCAATTTTCAGGAGTTAGTCACTCAAGTCGCACTATAACTAGGTTGGAAAAAAAACCCACACTGCTCTTGTTATAAATCAGCCTTATGCCTGTACAGCAGCTCTCTGGCTGCAAATGAGTCCATCGGATACAGAAGTTTGGGGTGAGTGGAGTTGCAGGGAGGTGCACGTATTTGCCAGGAAACCCACCACTCTCCTCACCCTGCCCTGCACGCCTCAGCCCTTCACAGACACCAGCCGTGTCCTCACCCCTCTGTCGCCAGCCTGGGCTCCAGCTGCACAGGCCGGGGATAGACTGGGTAGAAATGGCAGTTTTGTGGCTGTTCGCACCCAGAGCTTTGATGTTCTTCCTGATACATTCAACCCTCGGGCATATTGTACAAAGAGGGCATATCTACCCTCTTATTTCAAGAGCATAATAGAAATATTCAGAAGCAGACATAATTATTTCAATTACTTCTCTCTGGTTTTTGAGACGCATACTCAAGAGTCACAAATTAGAAAATAATATTCACATGTTTCTCCTAATTGGTAACAGATTAGCGGCATTTTATCTTTTTAAATAATTTCCAAATGTGCCCCCAAAGAGACCGTGAAGGGGGGGATCAGAGGCATGGAAAAGCAGACGGGCTTTGCCAGGCGAGGAGAGGCGGGGGCCAGAGGGAGGCATTCCTTCCGCAGCCTGTTTCCAGTTGTTCAGATCTCTGTTATTTCATCCCTTTTTGCTATTGAAAGGTAGCAGGGAGGCGGTCTTCCCAGTTACACTGCCCGCCTCGCAAACGTTATCCTTCCTTGTTTTTTGTTGGTGGTGGCTGTGGTGTTTTGTTGTTTTTTTTTTTTTTGAGATAGAGTTTTCCTCTAGTTGCCCAGGCTGAAGTGCGGTGGCATAATCTCAGCTCGCTGCAACCTCTGCCTTCCATGTTCAAGCAGTTCTCCTGCCTCAGCCTCCCAAGTAGCTGGGATCACCAGCCACCATACCCGGCATGCGCCACCACACCCAGCTAATTTTGTGGGGTTTTTGTTGTTGTTGTTGTTATTGTTTGTTTCTTTTTTTCAGACAGTCTCTCTTTGTTGCACAGGCTGCAGTGCAGTAGCGTGATCTTGGCTCTCTGCAACTTCCGCCTCCTTAAGTGATTCCTGCCTCAACCTCCTGAGTAGTTGGGATTACAGGCAGGTGCGCCACCATGCCTGGCTAATTTTCGTACTTTCAGTAGACACAAGGTTTTACCATGTTGGCCAGGCTGGTCTCGAACTCCTGACCTCAGGTGATCTGCCCGCCTCAGCCTCCCAAAGTGCTGGAATTATAGGCATGAGCCACCACGCCCGGCCAAGGAATGAATTCTTTTTTTTTCTTTCTTTTTTTTTTTTTTTTGAGACGGAATCTCTCTCTGATACCAGGCTGGAGTGCAGTGACACAATTCAGCTCACTGCAGCCTCCGCCTCCAGGTTCAAGTGATTCTTCTGCCTCAGCCTCCCAAGTAGCTGGGACTACAAGCGTGTACCACCATGCCCGGCTAAGTTTTGTATTTTTTATAGAGATGGGATTTCACCATGTTGGTCAGGATGGTCTCAATCTCTTGACCTTGTGATCTGCCCACCTCAGCCTTCCAAACTACTGGGATTATAGGCATGCGCCACCCTGCCCGGCCAGAATGAATTCTTAATACACACAACAACTTAGGTGAATCTATAGGGAATTACATTGAGTGAAAAAAAAAGCCATTCCCAAAAGATTATGTGCTGTAGGATTCGCTGTGTGTGACACTGTTGATATTACGAAATTCTGGAGATAGAGAATAGTGGTTGTCCAGGGTTGGGGGTGGAGAGGGTGGGTGAGGTTTTAAAAAGGTGACAAGAGAGACCCTTGACTGTGGTGCTAGATACAGGAGGGTACATGTGATAAAACTGCATTGAACCAAATACATGGACACATAAATACAAATGACCACAAGGGAAACAGGAGAGATGTGAACCGGCCGGGTGGACTGTATCAGTGTCCTGATGGTGATAACATACTCCAGCTTTTCAAGATGTTGCCTTTGGGTGGAAACCAGGTAAGGGGTACATGGGATCGCTCTGCATTTTCTTTAAACTCCATGTGAATCCACAATTACTTCAAAAAAATTTACTAAAACGTTTAAAACAATAAAGCAAAATAAAAGGTGGCTTCACTTAAAAGAGTCAGGGCTCCTTGGAGAAATGGCTCATTCCAGATCTAGTTGAGAAGTGGGGAATGGCTGCAGAGCATCCTGCTGTGCCAGAAAGAAAGCACAAAGCTGTCAAGGACCAGGACAGACGCTGCAGACAGAAACAGGAGCAGCTCCAGCCTCCCACTGGCCACATCTGGAACAACTTAAGCATCACAAAGAATAGTGTTGGTGGCAGTTCATGTGACACATTTAATTTTTAAACGTGAGTCCACGATGATACTCCAGAAAGGCAGTGCGGAGAAGCACTTCTTTGTTTGTTTGTTTTTGAGACAAAGTTTCGCTCTTGTTGCCCAGGCTGGAGTGCAATGGCACCATCTCGGCTTGCTGCAACCTCTGCCTCCTGGGTTCAAGCGATTCTCCTGCCTCAGCCTCCCGAGTAGCTGGGAATACAGGCATCCGCCACCAGGCTTGGCTAATTTTTTGTATTTTTTTTAGTAGAGATGGGGTTTCACCAGGTTGGCCAGGCTGCCCTCGAACTCCCGACCTCAAGTGATCCGCCCACCTCGGCCTCCCACAGTGCTGGGATTACAGGCGTGAGCCACTGTGCCTGGCCAGATGATGCACTTTTAAGCTGAAGTTTTCATCTTTGTCATATCAGGTGGCCAATCCACTCATTTGACGTTTTTACCAAATGCATTGAGCTGAATGGAGAAAACAAACTTGATTGGTAATATCTTGAAATTCACTTTCAGATGCCTTGATGGGCACCAATTCCAAATCTGTACGGTTTGGGATTCGAGTGAAATCTATTTCCTTCTGCAAACTCCATTAAATCTTCAAGTAACTATTTATAGTGAAGTGCTTTACTTTTTCAACATTTGGGATTATGGTGTTTGGAACTGTGTCTTTCAGGATTATGATCCAAACCCATCATAGGGAAAAATGTATTAATTTTAAGTTCTTTGGTTATAATAACATGAGCCTTCAAAATGTGGGTTTGCAACTTGAGAGAATCATGCAGTGGTGTCTGTCTGTCTGTCTGAGGGAATGAAGGAGTACCTAGATTCTGGATTTTTTTCACATTGTGATAAAATATACATAACATGAAATGTATCATCTTAACCTTTTTTTTTTTAAGTTTTTATTTATTTATTTATTTATTTATTTTTATTGCATTTTAGGTTTTGGGCTACATGTGAAAAACATGCAAGATTGTTGCATAGGTGCATACGTGGCAGTGTGATTTGCTGCCTTCCTCCCCTTCACCTATATGTGGCATTTCTCCCCATGCTATCTCTCCCCGACTCCCCACCCCCCACTGTCCCCCCCCAGTCCCCCCAACAGACCCCAGTGTATATTGCTCCCCTCCCTGTGTCCATGTGTTCCCATTGTTCAACACCCGTCTATGAGTGAGAACATGCGATGTTTGATTTTGTGTTCTTGTGTCAGTTTGCTGAGAATTATGGTTTCCAGGTTCATCCATGTCCCTACAAAGGACGCAAACTCATCGTTTTTGATGGCTGCATAATATTCCATGGTGTATATGTGCCACATCTTCCCTGTCCAGTCTATCATCGATAGGCATTTGGGTTGGTTCCAGGTCTTTGCTATTGTAAACTTGTGCTGCAATGAACATTCGTGTGCATGTGTCCTTATAGTAGAACGATTTATAATCCTTTGGATATATACCCAGTAATGGGATTGCTGGGTCAAATGGAATTTCTATTTCTAGGTCCTTGAGGAATCGCCACATTGTCTTCCACAATGGTTGAACTAATTTACACTCCCACCAACAGTGTATAAGTGTTCCTATTTCTCCACATCCTCTCCAGCATCTGTTGTCCCCAGATTTTTTAATGATCACCATTCTAACTGGCGTGAGATGGTATCTCAATGTAGTTTTGATTTGCATTTCTCTTATGACCAGTGATGATGAGCATTTTTTCATATGCTTGTTGGCCTCATGTATGTCTTCTTTTGTAAAGTATCTGTTCATATCCTTCGCCCATTTTTGAATGGGCTTGTTTATTTTTTTCTTGTAAATCTGTTTTAGTTCATTGTAAATTCCCTTTGTCAGATGGGTAGGCTGCAAAAATTTTTTCCCATTCTGTTGGTTGCTGATTCACTCTATTGACTGTTTCTTTTGCCATGCAGAAGCTGTGGAGTTTGATTAGGTCCCATTTGTCTATTTTGGCTTTTGTTGCCAATGCTTTTGGTGTTTTGGTCATGAAGTCCTTGCCTACACCTATGTCCTGAATGGTTTTGCCTAGGTTTTCTTCTAGGGTTTTTGTGGTGTTAGGTCTTATGTTTAAGTCTTTAATCCATCTAGAGTTGATTTTAGTGTAAGGTGTCAGGAAGGGGTCCAGTTTCTGCTTTCTGCATATGGCTAGCCAGTTTTCCCAACACCACTTATTAAACAGGGAATCCTGTCCCCATTGCTTGTTTTTATCAGGTTTGTCAAAGATCGGATGGTTGTAGATATGTTGTGTTGCCTCTGACGCCTCTGTTCTGTTCCATTGGTCTATATCTCTGTTTTGGTACCAGTACCATGCTGTTTTGATTACTGTAGACTTGTAGTATAGTTTGATGTCTGGTAGTGTGATGCCTCCCGCTTTGTTCTTTTTGCTTAGAATTGACTTGGCTATGCAGGCTCTCTTTTGGTTCCATATGAAGTTTAAGGTGGTTTTTTCCAGTTCTCTGAAGAAGGTCATTGGTAGCTTGATGGGGATAGCGTTGAATCCGTAAATTACTTTGGGCAGTATGGCCATTTTCACGATATTGATTCTTCCTAACCATGAACATGGAATGTTTCTCCATCTGTTTGTGTCCTCTCTTATTTCATTGAGCTGTGGTTTGTAGTTCTCCTTGAAGAGGTCCTTTACGTTCCTTGTTAGTTGTATTCCTAGGTATTTTATTCTCTTTGTAGCAATTGTGAATGGCAGTTCATTCTTGATCTGGCTCTCTTTAAGTCTGTTATTGGTGTATAGGAATGCTTGTGATTTTTGCACATTGATTTTGTATCCTGAGACTTTGCTGAAGTTGCTTATCAGTTTCAGGAGATTTTGGGCTGAGATGATGGGGTCTTCTAGATACACAATCATGTCGTCTGCAAATAGACTATTTGACTTCCTCCTTTCCTAATTGAATATCCTTTATTTCTTTTTCTCGCCTGATTGCTCTGGCTAGAACTTCCAGTACTGTATTGAATAGGAGTGGGGAAAGAGGGCATCCTTGTCTACTGCCAGATTTCAAAGGGAATGCTTCTAGTTTTTGCCCATTCAGTATGATATTGGCTGTGGGTTTGTCATAAATAGCTTTTATTATTTTGAGATACATTCCATCGATACCTAGTTTATTGAGGGTTTTTAGCATAAAGGGCTGTTGAATTTTGTCGAAGGCCTTCTCTGCATCAATTGAGATAATCATGTGGTTTTTGTCTCTGGTTCTGTTTATGTGGTGAATTGCATTTATAGACTTGCGTATATTGAACCAGCCTTGCATCCCCGGGATGAATCCTACTTGATCATGGTGGGTAAGCTTTTTGATGTGCTGTTGTAATTGGCTTGCCAGTATTTTATTGAAGATTTTTGCATCTATGTTCATCATGGATATTGGCCTGTAGTTTTCTTTTCTTGTTGAGTCTCTGCTGGGTTTTGGTATGAGGATGATGTTGGTCTCATAAAATGATTTGGGAAGGATTCCCTCTTTTTGGATTATTTGGAATAGTTTCAGAAGGAATGGTACCAGTTCCTCTTTGTATGTCTGGTAGAATTTGGCTGTGAACCCATCTGGACCTGGGCTTTTTTTGGGTGATAGGCTCTTAATTGCTGCCTCGACTTCAGACCTTGTTATTGGTCTATTCAGGGTTTCGACTTCTTCCTGGTTTAGGCTTGGGAGGAGGCAACTGTCCAGGAATTTATCCATTTCTTCCACGTTTTCTAGTTTATGTGCATAGAGTTGTTTGTAATAATCTCTGATGATGGTTTGAATTTCTGTGGAATCTGTGGTGATATCCCCTTTATCATTTTTGATTGTATCTATTTGGTTATTCTCTTTTTTCTTTTTTATTAATCTGGCTAGTGGTCTGTCTATTTTGTTGAGCTTTTCAAAAAGCCAGCTCTGGATTTACTGATTTTTTGAAGGGATTTCATGTCTCTATCTCCTTCAATTCTGCTTTGATCTTAGTTATTTCTTGTCTTCTGCTAGGTTTTGAGTTTTTTTGATCTTGCTCCTCTAGCTCTTTCAATTTTGATGATAGGGTGTCAATTTTAGATCTCTCCTTTCTTCTCATATGGGCACTTATTGCTATATATTTTCCTCTAGAGACTGCTTTAAATGTGTCCCAGAGATTCTGGTATGTGGTGTCTTCATTCTCGTTGGTTTTGAAGAACATCTTTATTTCTGCCTTCATTTCATTGTTTATCCAGTCAACATTCAAGAAAAAGTTGTTCAGTTTCCATGAAGCTGTGCGGTTCTGGGTTGGTTTCTGAATTCTGAGTTCTAACTTGATTGCACTGTGGTCTGAGAGACTGTTTGTTATGGTTTCCATTCTTTTGCATTTGCTGAGGAGTGATTTACTTCCCATTATGTGGTCAATTTTAGAGTAGGTGTGATGTGGTGCTGAGAAGAATGTATATTCTGTGGATTTGGGGTGGAGAGTTCTGTAAATGTCTATTAGGTTTGCTTGTTCCAGGTCTGAATTCAAGTCCTGGATATCCTTGTTAATTTTCTGTCTCATTGATCTGTAATACTGACAATGGTGTGTTGAAGTCTCCCACTATTATTGTATGGGAGTGTAAGTCTCTTTATAAGTCATTAAGAACTTGCCTTATGTATCTTGGTGCTCCTGTATTAGGTGCGTATATATTTAGGATCGTTAGCTCTTCTTGTTGCATTGATCCTTTTACCATTATGTAATGTCCTTCTTTGTCTCTTTTAATCTTTGTTGCTTTAAAGTCTATTTTATCATAGATGAGAATTGCAACTCCTGCTTTTTTTTGCTCTCCATTTGCTTGGTAAATCTTCCTCCACCCCTTTATTTTGAGCCTTTGTGTATCCTTGCATGTGAGATGGGTTTCCTGGACACAGCATACTGATGGGTTTTGGCTTTTTATCCAATTTGCCAGTCTGTGTCTTTTGATTGGGGCATTTAGTCCATTTACGTTTAGGGTTAATATTGTTATGTGTGAATTTGATCCTGCCATTTTGATGCTAGCCGGCTGTTTTGCCCGTTGGTTGATGCAGATTCTTCATTGTGTTGATGCTCTTTACCATTTCATGTGTTTTTGGAGTGCCTGGTACTGGTTGTTCTTTTCTATGTGTAGTGCCTCTTTCAGGAGCTCTTGTAAAGCAGGTCTCGTGGTGATGAAATCTCTGAGGACTTGCTTGTTCACAAAGGATTTTATTTTTCCTTCACTTATGAAGCTTAGTTTGGCTGGATATGAAATTCTGGGTTGAAAGTTCTTTTCTTTAAGGATATTGAATATTGGCCCCCACTCTCTTCTGGCCTGTAGGGTTTCTGCTGAGAGATCTGCTGTGAGTCTGATGGGCTTCCCTTTGTGGGTAACCCGACCTTTCTCTCTGGCTGCCCTTAGCATTTTCTCCTTCATTTCAACCCTGGTGAATCTGACGATTATGTGCCTTGGGGTTGCTCTTCTTGAGTAATATCTTTGTGGTATTCTCTGTATTTCCTGGACTTGAATATTGGCCTGCCTTGCTAGGTTGGGGAAGTTTTCCTGGATGATATCCTGAAGAGTATTTTCCAGCTTGGATTCATTGTCTTCGTCACATTCAGGTACACCTATCAAACGTAGATTAGGTCTTTTCACATAGTCCCATATTTCTTGTTGACTTTGTTCATTCCTTTTTACCCTGTTTTCTCTAATTTTGCCTTCTCGTTTTATTTCGTTGAGTTGATCTTCGACCTCTGATATCCTTTCTTCTACTTGGTCAATTCGGCTGTTGAAACTTGTGCATGCTTCACGAAGTTCTCATGATGTGTTTTTCAGCTCCATCAATTCACTTATGTTCCTCTCTAAGTTGTCCATTCTCGTTAGCATTTCGTCAAATCTTTTTTCAAGGTTCTTAGTTTCTTTGCATTGGGTTAGAACATGTTCTTTTAGCTCACGAAGTTTCTTATTACCCACTTTCTGAAGGCTGATTCTGTCATTTCATCACACTCATTCTCCATCCAGTCTTGTTCCCTTGCTGGTCAGGAGTTGTGATCCCTTGTAGGAGGAGAGGTGTTCTGGTTTCGGGTGTTTTCATCCTTTTTGCGCTGGTTTCTTCCCATCTTTGTGGATTTATCCACCTGTCCGCTTTGTAGTTGTTGACTTTCTGATTGGGTCTCTGAATGGACGTTCTGTTTGTTGTTGATGAAGTTATTTCTGTTTCTTAGTTTTCCTTTTAACTGTCTGGCCTCTCTGCTGTAGGACTGCTGACGTCCACTCCAGGCCCTGCTTGCCTGGGGATCACTTGCAGCAGCTGCCGAACAGTAAAGGTTGCTATCAGTTTCTTCTTCTGCTTTGTCCCAGAAGGATACCTGCCAAATGTCAGTCTGAGCTCTCCTTTATGAGGTGACTCTTTGGATATACGGGGGTCAGGAGCTGCTTGAGGAAACAGTCCTTTATATTAGCTCAGGTGCTGAGCTGTGAGCCCCGTTGTTCATTCAGAGCTGCTGGGCTGGTAAATTTAACTCTACAGCAGCAGAACTCATAACCCCCCCCTTTTTTTTTCCCAGGTATTCTGTCCCAGGGAGTTAGGGCTTTATGAGTTTCCGCTGTGCTGCTGCCTTTTTTTTTTCTTCTGGGCTGCCCTGCCCACAAGGAGTCAGCCTAGTCACTCTCAGCCCACAGAGGCTTCGCTCAGCTGCTGTGGGCTCTGCCCTGCTGCCGTGTGAACTTCCCTGCAGTCCTGTTTATATGGGTGTAGTTAGAGCTGCTTCCTCATTGTTGGCCCGCCTCTGTAATCACGGACTTTCTCTGTAATGGCGGGTTGCCTCGGCAACGGCGGGTTGCCGCAGCAATGGCAGACTGCCTCAGTAATGGCGGACGCCCCTCCCCCACAGAGCTGGACCGTCCTGGGTTCAGCTGTGCTTGCTGTGAAACTCAACCCAGAGCGTTTCCAATTGCTGTTTTTTTGTTTTTGTTTTTGTTTTTGTGGGGGTGGGACCAGCTGGGCCTGATCTCCTGGCTCCCTGCCTCAGAGCCTTTTATTTTTCGTTGAACGGTCGGCCCTCTCCCAGGTGTCCTGGTCGCCTGTTGACTAGGTGCCAGGATCTGTGTGATTTCCTGTGCGGCGACCCACTGCCCCGGGGAATCTCCTGGCCTGGCTCCCTGTTTCAGCTCCCCTTGCTGGCTAAGTGGGAACACGGTCCCGTTTACTCTGCACCGGGAGCCGCTGCGCCGGGGCGCAGGCAAAACAGTCGCGCCTGCCAAAACAGCCGCGCTGGCGACCCATGGGGCTCCTCCGCCTGCGAATCTCCTGGTCTGTGGGCAATAAAAATCCGTTTGGAAATGCGGCGTCCACTCACCCTCTGCACTTTCACTCGGAGCTGCAATCCTGAGCTGGATCTAACCGGCCATCTTGGAACTCCCCCCAAATCTTTCACCTTTTTTTTTTTTTTTTGGAGACGTAGTCTCGCTCTGTCACCCACACTGGAGTGCAGTCTCACGATCTCAGGTCACTGCAACCTCCACCTCCTGGGTTCAAGCGATTCTCCTGCCTTAGCCTCCCGAGTAGCTGGGATTACAGGCACGCGCCACCACCCCTGGCTAATTTTTTGTATTTTTAGTAGAGAACAGAGTTTCACTATCTCAATCTGCTGACCTCATGACCTGCCCACCTTGGTCTCCCAAAGTGCTGGGATTACAGGGGTGAGCCATTGCGCCTGGCCTTAACCATTTTTAAGTGGGTGGTTGACTGGTGCTCAGTGCATTGACATTGTTACACAACCCTCACCACCATCCATCTCCAGAACTTTTCCATTACCCCAAACTGAAACTTCGTACCTATTAAATACAAATCCCACTTCCCTTCGGCCCCAGCCTCCAGCCCACAGCATCCTGCTCTCCTTCTCTATGAATCTGACTACTCTCAGCACCTCATATGAGTGCAATCTCACAGTATGTGTGTTTTGTGTCTGACTTATTTCACTAGCAGAGTGTCTTCGAGGTTCATCATGTTTAGCAGATAATAGAATTTCTGTCCCTGAGTATTAGAATATGCAGCCTGTAAGAAAACTGAATACTGTTCCACATTTTGCTTATCCATGCTTTAGTCAGTGAACACTTGTATTTCTTCCACATTTTAGCTGTTGTGAATAGTGCTGCTATGAACGTGGACATCCAAGTGTCTGTTTCAGTGCCTACTTTCAGTTCTTTTGGGTATATAAAGTGGGATTGCTGGACTCTGTGATAATTCCATGCTGAACCATCACACTTTTTTTCAGATTCTGAATTTTTTATTCATTTAAAATAATGTTGGGCCAGGTACAGGGACTCACACCTATAATCCCAGCACTTTGGGAGGCCAAGGTGGAACACAGGAGATCAGGAGTTCAAGACCAGCCTGGCCAACATGGCGAACCCTTATCTCTACTAAAAATACGATAGTCAGCCAGGCATGGTGGCACATGCCTACAGTCCCAGCTACTCGGGAGGCAGAAACACGAGAATCACTTGAACCCAGGAGGTGGAGGTTGCGGTGAGCTGAGATTGTGCCATTGCACTCCAGCCTGGGTAACAAGAGCGAAACTCCGTCTCAAAAAAAAAAAGAAAAGAAAAAAATTAAATAATTAATTAAATTAAAATGTTGGCTGCCTTGACGAAACCTTTTTTTCTAATTTTTTTTTTTTTTTTTTTTTTTTTTGAGAAACAGGGTCTTGCTATGTTGCCCAGGCTGGAGTGTAGCACCACAAACATACCTCACTGCAGCTTCCAACTCCTGGGCTCAAGCGATCCCTCTGTGTCAGCCTCCCAAGTAGCAGGGAATACAGGCGTGCACTACCATACCCAGCTAATTTTTTTTTTTTTTTTTAATAGAGACAGTGTCTCACTATATTAGCCAGACTGAACTCAAACTCTTGGCTTTGAGTGATCTTGTCACCTTAGCCTCCCCAGGTGCTGAGATGACAGGTGTGAGCCCGCCTGGCCCTAAACACCTTTTCTAAAGGCCTTCAAACATCCTAGTGCATAAGGACAGAGGAAGGAGGATAGGCCAAGGAGCAGCCTAGCCCCACTTCCCCGGCAGAGCAGCCAGCAGGTAGACTGCTTGGGCAAGGACTTCACTGCAAGGAGGAATGGGGAGGGTGGGGCTTCCCAGTTAAGTCAGGTTTTAAAGTATATTTGGGGAATAGAAATAGGGTGCTTGGTTCTGAATTTTGCAGCATTCAGGACATTTAATAAGTTGTTTACTGTACCATCATTAAAACCGGACATTTTAACATAGGGAGGACGTAATATCAGAATTGCCCTGCAAATTCAAAAATCTATCTTTCTGAAAACGTCACTGTATGGTTTTTTACTGTTTCTCAGAGGACTTGGTTATATCTTTGCCACCAACTGACATTTGAAAGCAGCTGGGCTCTCCAGGGCCAGCTAGAGAATTTGGGGCCCATTTCAGTAATTATCAAGACTTTCAGGCCAGGCACGGTGGCTCACACCTGTAATCCCAGCACTCTTGGAGGCTGAGGCAGGTGGATTTCTTGAGGTCAGGAGTTCAAGACCAGCTTAACCAATATGGTGAAACCCCATCTCTACTAAAAATACAAAAATTAGCCAAGCATGATGGCATGTGCCTGTAATCCCAGCTACTCAGGAGGCTAAGACAGGAGAATTGCTTGAACCTGGGAGGCAGAGGTTGTAGTGAGCCGAGATTGCACCACTGCACTCCAACCTGGGCAACAGAGCAAGACTCCATCACAAAAAAAAAAAAGGAATTTCAAGATGGCAACAGCAGCACTGAGCATCATCCCCTTCTGGGCACAGGGCCCTGTGCACTGTAGAGGCCACACCCGTGCAGCCAGCACTGGGCTAGCAGACCCCTGAGGCCTCCTCCATGTCCCTCTTCTAGGGTTCCTTCCCACCAAGAAGCTCAGCAATCAAAGTCAATGACATTGAGCAAGTTAAACTCCGTGTTGATTGTAGAAAATAAAACATCTGACCAGTTTCTTCCTTCTGATCCCATTAGTGATAGGCTTGGTAATTTTAATGAAAGAATTTCACTTTAGCTTGTTAAATAATAATGCTGTTCTTACTCTAGAGAATTAATGTATGTATTCATGATGAATCATTCTCATCAGCTCTTCGGCTACACAGCCAAAGAGCTGTGTGGCTCTTTTTTTTTTCCAGGGGGAAAAAAAAACCTAGTGAATGTGTAGACTTGATTCTGATATTTTTAACATGTAAGATTAGTTGAGGCCAGGTGCAGTGGTTCACACCTGTAATCCCTGTACTTTGGGAGGCCGAGGCGGGCAGATTACTTGAGGTCAGGAGTTCAAGATCAGCCTGGCAAACATGGTAAAACCTCGTCTCTACTAAAAATACAACAAAAATTAGCTGGATGTGGTGCTGCACGCCTGTTACCCCAGCTACTCAGAAGGCTGAGGCACGACAGTCGCTTAAGCCCAGAAGGTGGAGGTTGCAGGGAGCTGAGATCGCGTCACTGCCCTCCAACCTGGGCAACACAGCGAGACTCCATCTCAAAAAAAGAGAAAAAAAAAACATTAGTTGAGAAAGAAAAGCCAGCTATTGTGCATCTGTTGGGTCTTCTCTGAAAAAGCCATCCAGTCCATACTAAACTCGCAGTTGTCATTACCCTGGGACAGAATTCATCTTGGCTGGAGTGAGTGGTGTCATCCAGGGCAACCCCACTGCAAAGAATGTGCGCATCAGCCGACGCAGCACAGGGATCCGCAGACCCAGGCTCCTCACTCCGTCAGTTTCTTTCAGCATGTTTCCATGTTTTCATATTCTGAAAAAAGTCAAAATACAAATTAATTTTAAACATATTTCCACTTGGTCGCCCCCCACTCCTGCGCCTTTCTCCTCTTCAGATCTCTTTTGCTGTTGGTACTGTTTTGTTTTTGTTTTTTGTTTTTAGACGGAGTCTTACTCTGTCACCAAGCTGGAGTGCAGTGGTGCAATCTCGGCTCACTGCAACCTCCGCCTCCTGGGTTCAAGTGATTCTTCCGCCTCAGCCTCCCGAGTAGCTGGGACCACAGGCGCACGCCACCACACCTGGCTAATTTTTTTGTATTTTTAGTAGAGACGGGGTTTCACCATGTTGGCCAGGATGGTCTCGATCTCTTGACCTCGTTATCCGCCCACCTCGGCCTCCCAAAGTGCTGGGATTACAGGCGTGGGCCATCGCGCCCGGCCTTGCTGTTGGTACTGTTGTTTTGTTTGGCATTTGTCACTGTTGTAATCCCCTACCACTGGCAGATTAAAAGGATTTCCACGTTAAGAAGACTCCTTACTTACTGTTGCAAACTAATAGTCCTATGTCTTTAAAAAGCAGTATTACCACAGGCTGCGGTTCTTAAAGCGACTTGGCAGTTTTTTGGGTTTTTTGTTTGTTTGTTTTCTTTGTTTGTTTTGAGATGGAGCCTTGTTCTGTCGCCAAGCTGGAGTGCAGTGGTGCGATCTCGGCTCACTGCAACCTCCGCCAGCCGGGTTCAAGAAATTCTCCTGCCTTACCCTCCCGAGTAGCTGGGACTACAGGCACCCACCACCACGCCCAGCTAGTTTTTTGTATTTTAGGAGAGACAGGGTTTCACCATGTTGGCCAGGATGGTCTTAATCTCCTGACCTCATGACCCGCCCGCCTGGGCCTCCCAAAGTGCTGGGATGACAGGCGTGAGCCCCTGCGCCCAGCCACTTGGCAGGTTTTTTTGGAAGCCTACTTGATGTTCTCTGCAGCTTTCTGAACATGTTGACATGTCACAGCCTGCGACCTTCTCTTTCTCGGGTTTGACAGCCACTTAGCCTACAAATCACTGAGAAGCCACCAGCCTGTCCTGGGCTCTCTGCAGTCACTCCTGCCTGTCCCCGGCTGTCCCATGTTAGAGGAGCCTTGGCCATTCCTCTCCCTGGTGTTTAAAGGGCATCGGTGCACGTACGGCGCAGGCTTGCATCCACCTGACAGTATCCCAAGTGGAGGAAAAGGGCCATTTCTCTTCCCTTATCTGTTTATGATGTGATATGTTCCAAAGCCGATCACATCAGCCACTGTTATGGTGAACTTAATTCACTGTGATGGGGGCTGCACCGTCAGGGCCGCCGTGTGCTTCATGCCACATTACGCAGAGTCTGGGGCGGCCTCACCCTGCTGTCTTGGGCTCCCTCTCACTGGGCACACAGTTATCAGGATTTATGCTTTAAAACAGTAGTTCACATTTTTCCCAATGGTAAAGTACAGAAACTTCCACTCTGTGTGTGATTAGAAGCTTAGCTATGTTTCTGTGCAAACACACATACACACACACCCATAGACAGACACTCATTTTCCAAATGAATTCACAAACTTCCCTTATAAAACTTACTTCCTTTGAGTCTGGGCATTGTGGCTTAGGCCTGTAATCCCAGCACTTTTGGAGGCTGAGACAGGTGGATCTCTTGAGGCCAGGAGTTCGAGACCAGCCTGGCCAACATGGTGAAACCCTATCTCTACTAAAAATACAAAAATTAGCCAGCTGTGGTGGCTCATGCGTGCAATCCCATCTACTCAGGAGACTGAGGCAGTAGAATGGCTTGAACCTGGGATGTGGAGGTTGCAGTGAGCTAAGATTGCATCATTGCACTCCAGCCTGGGCAACAGAGTGACAGACACTCTGTCTAAAAAAAAACAAAAAACTTCCTTTGAGCAGAATAATGAAAGTGGCTGTGTTAAATGCCACATAGGTAAAATCTGTCTGCAAGTGGAAAATGGCAGGAAGGGCTGAGAGACACAAAGACATTGTGAGTTAAAGGGGTGTCACTGTGGCGACTTTTCCTGTAAAGGTGTCCTGTTTTGTTGTGTTGTTTTACAAAAGATTAGAAAATGGTGGGGCAATACGAAAAATAAAAATATCTCAGCTGCTTCTAGAACATTCTGGATGTTCTGCCTTTTGCTAATAGTGTAACGTTTTCTTTCAAAAGTCATTTTCCTAAAATGACCACAAGCCCCACCCCACTTCTTGCCTCTGCCTGCCCCCTCCGCTCCTGGGTTTCTTGCCAGCCCCAAGGCCTGACCTCCTGGGTGTCATGTCTCCAGGGCCCGCCTCATTAATGGCTTGCGCTCCGAGCACTGACCTTGACTCCAGAAGACACAGCCCCCTTCACCCTGCCTCCTCCCTGCTCCAGACAGCACATGTGTCATGGAGGGGTCTCTCTCCCCAGAACCAGTGCCTCTGTTCCATTCCATCCTCCAGCCCCACCCCCAGTCACTGCCTCCCAGAAAAGGAAAAATCTCTACCCCCAGGGTCACTGGTCACCCCAGGTTCCATGCTCTGTTGTTCCCAAAGGCATGGTCCCGAGGGTCACATGTCCTGAGCACCCAGCCTGGGGCATGTTTCCCCTCCACGGGGGCAGCTGGGCTGGCTGGTCCTCATTTTGTTTGCAGCCTGTGCAGTCTCATCCTGCTAGGCCCCTCCCACCCCTCACCTCTGCACAGGCTCCATGTTTTCCTCCTATTCCCCTTCTGGGCACCTCGCCATCCTCCCTGGCTCCTGTCCCCACCCTGCCCTTGTGCATTTACCAAGGGCTTCCCCAGGCATTGTGCCACATGCACGACCTCCTTATGTCCTCACCATATTCCTGAGATGTGGAGGGTTTTATCCCCTTTTGCAGGTAGGGAAATCAAGTATTCCAGCGCAGGCCTGCAGCAGCGTGAAACCTTAGCCACTTCCCGCCTGCATTTAGGTGGGGAGCTTTGGGCAGTGGATCTGCCCCAGGAACCCTGCAAGGCGGGAGACCAGTGTGGAGGCCTGAGAGAAGAGGCTGAGTGCCCGCTCCAGCAGCCAGGGCGCTGGTAGGGAGGGCCAGGCCTGTTGGCTTCTATGAGACAAACCACCAGGCCAGGCTGACCCGGGCAGGTCCAGTTTCCCAAGCACCCCATTCGGTTCCATCCCCAGTGCCCTCTGGCTGCATGGGGCTGAGAAGTCCCCCAGCTGTGCTCCTCGACAGGTGGGGACCTCAGTCCTGCAGCCTCATCAAACGACGTTCCCATCAGGGATGGATCCTGCCCCTTGGCCAGCACCTGAGCTGTCTGCCCCACACAAAATCCTTGTCCCTTCTCTGATTCCTAGGGGCACAGGGCTGTGAGGGTCAGGACCACCATCAGAATCCTTTACAAAGCCACAGCCCTCTGGCCACTTAGAGAATCCAACTGGGATTACAAAGACTGGTGTGCACAGAGAACCCTCAAGGTGCCAGAGCAGAGCTGTGGGTGCCCGTCTCAGCCGGTTCCTGTAGCTCTGACCGGAGTGTACCAGCTCCACCCGGCAGGTTAGCATCAGGCTCTCCTGGCTGTTGGGAGGGAAGATGAGGCTGAGTTTCTTCTGTCTAGAGATCAGGGCTGACTTTCCAAACCAGCAAAAAAGCGATGGGCATTCAGGCTACCTAAAGGAAAAACAGCTTCGAACAAAGCGGTTAATTGGTCTGAATGGAAAAATCTAAAATATTCCACTTAACCTGTTTTAAAAGTAAGAACCGGGCATGAGGCCAGGTGCAGTGGCTCACGCCTGTAATCCCAGCACCTTGGGAGGCCAAGGCGGGTGGCTCATGAGGTCAGGAGTTCAAGACCAGCCTGACCAATATGGTGGAACCCCGTCTCTACAAAAAAAATACAAAAATTAGCCAGTCGTGGTGGTGTGTGCCTCTAGTCCCAGCCACTCAGGAGGCCGAGGCAGGAGACTTGCTTGAACCTGGGAGGCAGAGGTTGCAGTGAGCCAAGATCGTGCCACTGCACTGGGCGACAGAGTGAGAATCTGTCTCTAAAAATTAAAAATTAAAAAAAAAAGAACCAGCATGCACACAGTTGTGCATCCACTTCAGTTTTAACATGGCAGCCAGGTAAGGGTGAAAGATGGGCAGGGCCAGGGGGACCAAGGACAGGGAGGAAGACAAAGGCTCTGTGAACTCTGCAGTGATGCTGGCAGCTTGTCTCAGTGAGTTCTGCCTGCTGTAACAAAATACACCACAGAAATGTATTCCTCGCACCTGAAGGCTGGGAAGTCCAAGATCAAGGTGCTGGCTGATTCGTTTCTGGTGAGGGGCCTCTTCCTGGCTTACAAACAGATGCCTCTTGCTGTGTCCTCACGTGGAGGAGAGGAGAGTGCTCATCTCTCTGTGTCTCTTCTAAGGGTGAGAATCCCATTCATGGGGGCTCTACTTTTCTGACCGAATCACCTCCCAGTGGTCCTGTCTCCAAACACCATCATACCGCGGGTTAGGGCTTCAGCGAATGACTTTCAGGAGCACACAGACACCATTGCTCCTGTCACCCTTCCCAGGGACACCTGGCGCTGCAGCAGATCACTGTTTCCAGCTGCCCTTGGCTGGCTGACTGGCAGCCTTTGGGGCCCCAGGCATCGGGATGTCTGCTGTGTTTGCCGGTTTCGAAGCACGTATGGGAATCAGTGTGGCTGGAGCTGGAGAGGACCTTGGATTCAGGACCTTGATTGAAGCCTGAGGACCGTTCGTCCATTTGCAGAGCAGCAGTGTCCCAGCCTCTCTTGGCCTTTCCTATCTGGTGTCCAAGCCTCAGTGGGAAGCGGATGGCCCTCTGCAGCGCGCCAGAGCTGGCCACAGGAGGGCAGACGTGCAGGCGCCATGGCAGGGTGTGGGGCTCGGGGCCCCTGGGCACCTGTGTGCCAATTTTGATAAAAAAATTAATCTAGGTAATTCTCCCTACAATACCTATAACACATTAAAGTCAGTTACATCTCAAGTATAGTTTCTGAGGAAATAATACTATGTTCTTTCTGGAGAAATGTGTTTATATAAGATGATTAAGTTTTTGTTCATAAAAATAATAGTTTTTTGTTTTTGTTTTTTTTTTAAGAAAAAAAAAGAATGAAGGAGAGGAAGAAAAAGGAAGAGAAAGAGGGAGAGAGAATGGGAGTATTGCTTTATTGCCCAGGCTAGAATGCAGTCTAAAAATGGGAATTGAAAACCTCTTTTATGCCAATAATTGTGCTTAACAATGGAGACAGGAAGGAATAAGGGAAGAAAATAACAAACAAGCAGCCAACCAATATTTCATTTAAACCTATGAAATGCTATGCAATTACTGAGGAGTGATTTACTTCCAATTATATAGTCACTTTTAGAATAGGTGTGATATGATACTGATATGATGTGATATGATATGATGTTGTGTGTGTGACGCAGCCGGCCCCTGCCCTCCGTGTAATGGACACTGCACTTCTTCCAGCCTGTGGCATCCCAAGTAGGCAGTGAAAAGCTTTGAGAAGGGTGGGCTCTGGGGACCATGCTATGATTCCAGGGAGCCAAGAATTCACATAAGCCAGTTCTTTCATTCTGGGGTGGATCTCCAATGAACAGAGTTGGAGAAAGCGGCTGGGGTCATGCACAGCCAGCTGGTGGGCAGGGGTCTCTGCAGGCCGTGGGCTGGGCTCTCTGCAGGCCGTGGGCTGGGCTGTCTGCAGGCCGTGGGCAGGGCTCTCTGCAGGCCGTGGGCAGGGCTCTCTGCAGGCCGTGGGCTGGGCTCTCTGCAGGCCGTGGGCTGGGCTCTCTGCAGGCCGTGGGCGGGGCTCTCTGCAGGCCGTGGGCGGGGCTGTCTGCAGGCCGTGGGCGGGGCTCTCTGCAGGCCGTGGGCGGGGCTCTCTGCAGGCCGTGGGCTGGGCTCTCTGCAGGCCGTGGGCGGGGCTCTCTGCAGGCCGTGGGCTGACTTTCCCACCTACCTTGGCCACAGTGCTGGCAGCAGCAGGATGGGGTCTGCAGATCTCGCAGGAGTAGGCCAGGAGGACCAGGCAAGGTCTGGCTTCACGAGGGGGGCCCAGGAGAGAGTACCTCAAGAACCCCTGCTGCTTCCTTGCCCAACTGCATACCACAGAGTGTGCCGGGCCCCACAGAGGTGACTGAAGTCTACGAGGAGGTGGCTGCCCTGGACTGTGGTGCATTTGACACGTGTCAACGTGGCGAGCTGGGCCAAGGCCGTCGAGTGGGCTCAGTGAGAGAGCGCCCTGGGTGGGGTCTGGACCGGCTGTGCAGGCCTCTTGCTGGCAGGCAGCTGACTCTCTGTCCTCGAGGGGTAGCAACACCTTCTGCCCTGTCTTTACCTCCCCAGCGATTCTCCTGCAGGACCTCGAACTTCAGAGGCAGCAGACCTTGAATCACTGAGCCTCTCATGAGGAAAAACAGGCGTGGGAGAGGGGGGCTGCCCAGGGCCCTAAAACCAACCATGGCCCTGCGCAGAGAAGACCGGGTCCTCCGCCTCTGTGTGGGTGCTTACGGAGTGCTTGGCACATGTAGACACCAAACAGAGCCTTGGTCCTGCACTGGCTGGGTTCACTAGCTGGCCTCATGTGTTCCCCCGCCCGGGTGGGTGTGGGCTGCTGGCCTGGTCCATCTTCACGCCTGCTTTCATGATTCCTCAGATGGTCACCATAGGTTGTCTCACTTGAGGACAATGAGGTTGCATTTGCACTGGGACTTGTATCCGGGAATATTCTATGAGGCCTGGTCAGGTTCCCAACAGGCGGGGAGTATTGGGAAAGCCCGGTGCTGATGGCAGCAAAGCCACAAGTGCCCCAAGTCTCAGCCTGATCCGACGTCTCCTTCATGGCTGCTTTCATGAAGCTGGCCACTGTAAATCCCGCACGCTGGGGCCAGAGCACCCGGGCACATCCTCACGCTCCTGGGCCACCTGGGGCCCGCACCTGCCCGGAGATCTGCCAGCCCCCTCACCTGCGGCCGGGCACATTTAACTGTGACTTGCAGAAGTAATAAGCCTAATATGGTTGACTTTATTTAATTAATAATGATCCTCTTCTGTTCCTCTGTGCTCATAAAACACCCTGCAGGTTGGCAAAAACACTCATAATATTGATCAGAAGTCAGGCGGGATATTTATTTTGTCTTTGCCCCACGAGCATAAATCCTTGTCCACTGCCTCCTGCTCCCTGCACACGGGATTTACAGTGGCCAGCTTCTTAAAAGCATTCGGTAATTAAGGAATAAATATCCATCGGCCTTTGTGGGCTGTGCTCCGTCCCTCCGCCTGACCCCCTAGCAACGCGGCTCAGGGAGAAGGCATGCGTGCAAGGTGGGGGCAGCCGTCAGCGCCCGCTCGCAGTGGGCCGGGGTATTCCCCTGCCGAGAGAGGAAGCCCCTCTCTCTTCCTCACATATTGTTCCAGCCCCCTCTTCCATGCCTCCCCTCCCAGTTCCTGTTTTGCTTGAGGCAGGAAGCACTCTGGAAATTCCTTGCTGCTAGCCCTCCTTTCTCTCTTCCTCTGTCCTTCCTCTCCTCCTCTGTCACTGTTTCAACACCAGGCAGGCGGGTCCCTCCAGGGTCTGCGCCTCACCCCGAGGGTGTTCCTCCACGCCAGCCCGCTCTGCTGCTGAACTCCTCTCCCACCTGTTGGTGGGGGCAGGGGGAGATGTTTGCAAAGGGAAGGCTGTGACAGGCCGCAGGCACAAATACACAAATTCTTTTGGCCTTTTCGCCCCTGGAGAGAGGGGTTCCAATCAAAATGAACACATTAGACCCGACCTGCAGTGCACTTTCGGGAAAAGCTGTCGCTCAGTGTTTTGTAGACGTGCTCAGAAAGCCACATTTGTGAGATTCGAAGGCTCGGGATGAAACCACCAAGAGACCACTTTTACGGCACCCCAGAACGCCCCAGCCCTGCCCCCACAGCGGCCCCCGTGAGGACTGAGGGACCGTCTGGCCGCCCACTCACTTGTCTGTGTCCCGCTCATCTCCCAGACCCCGCCACAAGACAGTGCTGAAAGGCGGTCAGAAGCTTTGTGGTTATTTGCTTAAAACTTTCTTTTCTGGGAATCCAAGCCATTAACCTTGTTACCCCTTGGCTCCATGCTGAGCCCTCCCTGCCAGGACCAAAACACAGCTGCGGATGGCTGTGTGTGACCACATCTTCGCAGCTCTCAAATGCATGAGGAACAGAGGATGGGGCATTGCAGAAAGACAGCGTTTCTCTCTGGAGGTGGTCGTGTCTAGGTGTGACTTCGCCAAGCTCTCCAGGTGTCCCCAGAGGTCTTGGTCTATCCTTTGCTCATGACTCACAAGGCTTTGCCAGTGCACAGATGACCCTGCCACCTGCCGTGACCAGGGTCACCTCTGGGACTCAGCTGCTTGGTCACCCTCACCACCCGGGCACCTTATACCTGGCAGCACCTCTGTTTGGGGAACTGGTATCTATATTACTTGCCATTTCCTTTTTAGTGATTTCCTTTCTATTTATTCTAAAATTCCATAAATTATCATTAATCTTTGTAATTATTGTAAAAATTTATAATAATAAATTACAAATAATGTTGGTAGGGAAGCAAAGGAGGAAGGAAAACCTGAGATGACTGGATCCAGGCACCCCCGCGATGGCAGAAACGTTCTCGATCGCAGCCATGGACATGTCCTGATCAGCAGAGGTGTTGGTGTTCTAGACCAGCAGCCATGGGAATGTTCTGGATCTCAGCAGCCCAAGGTGGCAGCTGCCAACCACATATTTATGTAAAGCATTTGAAATGTGTCTCAAGGAACTGTGTTTTTTACGTTATTTTATTTCCATTAATTCATGTCAACACCCATGTGCAGCTTACAGCTGCCCCGCTGGGGCCACAGCTTTCTTTCTCGAAAGCAAACCCTGCCTAACCCTTCGCCAGAGACCAGGACCAAGTGTTGAGATGGCCACAGGGAGAGAGTGGTGGAATGACGCTGTGGATCCACCTAGAATCTCGAAGCCCGGGCGGTGGCTGTGCAGATGGGAAGAAGCTTCCTAATCTGGGAGGCATCAGATCCCTGAGCAGGAGGTCAGGCAGTGCCAGGCCAGCCAGTCTGTCAGCTCTCCCAGCTGGGGGCCCTGGGCAGGGTTCCCCATCTCTGTACCACTGACCTTCTCCTCTAAGATGGGGATAAGAATAGGACCTTCCTCACTAGGGGTTGTCAGAATTAAACCAGATAATTATACCAAAGGCTCAGCCTGGGCCGGGTGCAGTGACTCACGCTTGTAATCTCAGCACTTTGGGAGGCCAAGGTGGGAGGATTGCTTGAGGCCAGGTGTTCAAGACCAGCCTGAGCAACCCTGGTGGAGCCACTGTACTCCAACCTGGGCAACAGAAAGAGACCCTGTCTCCAAAAGGAAAGACAAGAAAAGAAAAACACCCCCTTCTCTAAGAAAAAAAAATTAGAAATCAGCTGGGCATGATGATATGCACCTGTAGTCCCACCTACTTGGGAGGCTGAGGCAGGAGGATCACTTGAGCCCAGGAGTTCAAGACTGCAGTGAGCTATGATCACACCACTACACTCTAGTCTGGATGACAAAGCTAGACCCTGTTTCAAAAAATAAAAAAGCCTCAACTCAGTAGGCACATCGCAGATACTAGATGAGCATTGGCTATGAACATTACTGACACTTTTCCTAGTCTTTTTAACGGAGTTTGTCTATTTTAATAGTGACTCTTTACATTTACATAAATATATGTCCATGATCAGTCTCCTACAACCCACCACTAGCCTCATGTAGCATTGGAGAAATGATGCAGGAAGCCCTAGGTTTATTACTGTCTTAGTCTTCTGGGGCTGCTATAACAAAATGCCTTAGATGGGGTAATTTATAAACAACAGAAACATCTGGCTCATGGTTCTGGAGGCTGAAAAGTCCAAGATAGAGACACGGCAGAGTTGGTGTCTGGTGAGGGCTCGGTCTCTGCTTCATGGAGGGTGCCTCATTCTATGTCCTCATGTGGTAGAAAAGGTAAACCAGCTCTCTCAGGCCTCTTATAAGAGCACAAATCCCATTTATGAGGGCAGGGCCATCACCACCTAGGCCTGACCTCTTAATAACATCTCCTCGGGGAGTTAGGATTTCAGCAAATGGATTTGGGGTGACACAGACACTAGCAGTGATCAGACAGCAGACTGCATTGATACATCCCTGCAGGGAAGGTACCCTCACTGCAGCATCTCCAGTTACCGGGATGAGAAAGGGCTGATCCCAGCTGGGCATGGTGCCACATGCCTATAGGCCCAGCTACTCAGGAGGCTGAGGTGGGAGGATTGCTATCTCT
This sequence comes from Aotus nancymaae, assembly GCF_030222135.1. Taxonomy (NCBI): domain Eukaryota; kingdom Metazoa; phylum Chordata; class Mammalia; order Primates; family Aotidae; genus Aotus; species Aotus nancymaae. The sequence continues at coordinate 1,399,554 of NW_026988444.1, forward strand.
ACACACACACAAATTTAGCCAGGCATGGTGGCACACGCCTGTAGTCACAGCTACTCAGGAGGCTGAGGTGGGAGGATTGCTATCTCTACACACACACAAATTTAGCTGGGCATGGTGGCACACGCCTGTAGTCACAGCTACTCAGGAGGCTGAGGTGGGAGGATTGCTATCTCTATACACACACAAATTTAGCCAGGCATGGTGGCACACGCCTGTAGTCACAGCTACTCAGGAGGCTGAGGTGGGAGGATTGCTATCTCTACACACACACAAATTTAGCCAGGCATGGTGGCACACGCCTGTAGTCACAGCTACTCAGGAGGCTGAGGTGGGAGGATTGCTATCTCTATACACACACAAATTTAGCCAGGCATGGTGGCACACGCCTGTAGTCACAGCTACTCAGGAGGCTGAGGTGGGAGGATTGCTATCTCTACACACACACAAATTTAGCCAGGCATGGTGGCACACGCCTGTAGTCACAGCTACTCGAGAGGCTGAGGGAGGAGGATCACTTGAACCCAAAGCAATCCAGCCTGCTCAAACCCAGCCTGGGCAACACAGCAAGATCCTGTCTTTAAAAAAAAAAAAGAGAGAGAGAGAGAGAAGACCAGGCACTGTGTCTCAACACTTGTAATCCCAGCACTTTGAGAGGTTGAAGCAGGTGGATCACTTGAGTCCAGGAGTTTGAGACCAGCCTGGGCAACATGGTAAAACCCTGTCTCTACAGAAAATACAAAAAATTAGCCATGCATGGTGGTGTACACCTGTACTCCCGGCTACTTGGGAGGCTGAGTTGAGAGGACTGCTTGAGCCCAGGAGGTCGAGGTGAGCCCTGGTCAAGCCATTGCACTCCAGCCTGGGCGACAGAGCGAGACCCTGTCTCAAAGAAAGAAGAAGAAACGGTCGATCCCAGTATTAGACAGTGTGAAGTGCTGGGAACACACAGACCCACCCATGGCATCCCCCAGTCACTTGAGGACAGATAAACCATCACAGTTTGTTGTTCCCTTTTCATCATAGTCATCAGTCACGTGACTGGTCCTACTTGGGTGTATTCTCCATCGGACACTGCAGCCCTGGGCTCCCATGTGGTCTCCCCACAGGCTTTCACCCCAGGACCTGTAACCCCAAGACAGAGCCTGGTGCAGCCTGCATGTGATAATCGGCTCCCACCCTGGGTCCTTGCCGCAGAGATTGAAATAGAAGCTCTTTGGAGCCTGGGTGCGGTGGCTCACACCTGTAATCCCAGCACTCTGGGAGGCCGAGGCAGGCAAATCACTTGAGATCAGGAGAGTTCAAGACCAGCCTGGCCAATATGGTGAAACCCCATCTCTACTAAAAATACAAAAATTAGCTGGGTGTGATGGTGGGTGCCTGTAATCCCAGCTACTCAGGAGGCTGAGGCAGGAGAAGCGCTTGAACCTGGGAGGCAGAGGTTGCAGTGAGCTGAGATTGTGCCACTGCACGCCAGCCTGAGATTGCACCACTGCACTCCAGCCTGGGTAACACAGTGAGACTCCATCTCAATAAAAAAAGAAAAGAAAAGCAATAAAAACTCTCTCTCCCCAACCCTGATTTGCACATTTTCCCTTGTAAGCATAAATGCCCTTCTCCATCCCATCCCTCCTGATCTGTTCTTAACTCTGCCTTGCATCTGTCGCCGCTGGGTTGGCTGCCGTGCCATCTGTGCACCTGCTTTCTGTTTGCAGGCTCTGGGAGTTGTATGACACTGGGCAAGCTGGGAGCAGCGTGGGCATCCCGGCCCAAGCTCAGGGGCCCAGGAGTCGGGAGTGGGCACTCACACTCACAGGCACATGCACCGAGGGCTTTCCCACTCTCAGTCTGGTCCCTGGGCAGGTTGAAGGCAGCTCAGCATCCGTCTTTTTCCAGAGAAGAGAACTCTGGCCCTGCCAGGCTGCCAGCTGGCAACCTCATGGCCCCAGGCCTGTCCTGAAGGTGGGGGCCAGATTGGGAGCCACCCTGCTTCTGCTCTGCAGCCCTGTCTGGCCTGGATGGTGAAAAATTCTCTGGGTCTTCCCTTCCTTCTAGCTCTCTTTCAAAGAAGGAAAAGCCATGTCTGTTAGTTCCGAGCTCTCCACTCTTTTTCTCCCTTTGAAACTTGCAATGAAATTGACTGTCTCTTCTTTCCTGCAGCCTTTCTTTTTTCCCAAAATATGGCCACCACTCTGCCCTCATATGTGCATCTTGTTCCTCATTGGATATGGAGTTTGTTTTTTAAAATATGTACATGCTCGGGGTCCCCTTAAGAGTCTGGTGTTACCAGGAATGATCAATAATGTCCGTTCCTGTCATCCGTACCCCCACACTGAGTGCTCTGGTTATGGGGAGATAACACCTTGCCACCTGAGTCATATGGTGGATTTGGTGCGGCAGGCACTGAGTATGTGGGGTGCAGGTGGGGAGTGTCTGAGAGAATTGTCTCTGGGGTAAACGCAGGAAAGCCACCTTGACCAAGTCACCAGTCCTCGAGCTCAAGTGCGCCAGAGCCCATCAGGCTGCAATGCTAGCGTGTCTGTCTCCGAGCATGCAGACCCTGAAAAACTTACAGCTCCTGCGACCCAGGCCCTGCGCCTACCCAGTGATTCCTAAGTCCCGTGCTCAGCGCCTGGCTGTCCCTGTGGATGGCTTCCTGTCATGGCCCAGAGAGAGGTAAAGAGCCACCTACAAAAGACGCCTTCTTTTAGGCAGGAGGAGAAGCACATACAAAACGCGACGGCGCCTGAAATGTACCTTTTCTTTTTATTTTGGGGATTGGGTCAGTGCCTTTCTTCCGATGAGTCGCCCGTTCCCTCCTTGTCCCTCGCTCTCCTGCGGTTGATTTATTTAAAGGTGTGTCAGCACCACATCAAATGAGGAGCTGGGCCCCCTCCTTTCTGCTGACGGCCGGCCGCGCCAATAATTCATTTTTTAGCTCATTAGCTAACGGAGGCTGTGAGCAGTGGTCCTCCCGGGGATTGGAATGAGGGGAGGTGATCTACTGCCAGCTGCCTGCTCTTGAACTGGCCTTCCTTGGGGAAAATGAAAGGCTCGGCCGAGACAAGCCGGGGATCCCAGAAGCAGAATCGAGGCATCCGGGTGGCCATTTGGGTCTGTGTGCTTTGACGTCGTGGCTTCTTAGTTAGGGCAGATGCTTCTGGGTGGAATAGTCTCATCGAGAAGAAGCCATTGTCAGCCTGTCCCTTGGTCACGTGTGACCTGTACATGCAGATGCTCGTGAGAAAGATGGAGGATGCTGTCCAGAGTGTGCGTCGGCTCAGGCTGCCATAATAGCATATTACACATGGGTGGCTTCAGCACAGGACATTCACATCTCACAGTTCGGGAGGCTGGAAGTCCGAGGTCAGGGTGCCCTAAGGGTTTGTTTCTGGTAAGACATCTCTCCCTGGCTCGCAGACGGCACCTTTTCCCCGTCTCCTGTCTTTCCTCCGGGTGTGTTCAGAGGGAGACAGAGACATCACCACTGTCCCATCCCCTTACACTGGCACCTGGCGTATTGAATTAGGGCTCTACCTTTATGGTGTCATTGAAGCTTAATTCTCTCCTTGAAGGACCCCATCTCCACATTCAGCCACATTGAGAGTTAAGGCTTCAGCATGTGAATTTTGTGGGACATGACTCAGCCTCTAACATCCAAGAAGGCTTTATACATCTCAAGGCTATGGGCTGGAGCCAACCAGATGCTGCCCCTGTGACTCTGACAGCTGTGAGGTCATTTAAACCAGCCAGACTCCTCCTTACCCCAGAGTCTCGACATCCTCTGCACCCTTGGGGGAGCTCACAGGATGCCAGCAAGCTTGGCAAGGCCTCTGGCCAGGAGCGGCCCCCCCACCATGCTGAGCATGTAGAGTCGCGTGAGGCTCGTGTATACAGACAGCCATGATGTAGAAGCCCCCAGCGCCCAGCAGGCCTTCTGCACCCGCGGCCCCTGGCACTTTGTTTACACATGCCGATTTACTGTGAGCCGTGTGCTCACCATCACGCTGCATTATCAGAGAGGCTGTTCTCGTCAGTCATAACAGTAGCTGCTCTTTGCAGGTGAACCACTGTGGCCACACTGTCATCCACATGCGTGATCTCAAATCCCAAAACAGCCCTGCCTGGTGTAGACATCCCTGTCTGCACATGACAGATGAGGGAAGGAGGGTCCAAGAAGTTATTAGAAAGACTACACCCCTAACTAGAAAAAAGCAGGCATGTAAGCCACAGTCTCCACTGCTTCAGAGTGCAGCCTTTGAGCTCAGCGTTGGTGAGGAGATTTCTTTTCCCTGCCTTTGGCCATTGAAGAAAGTGCAGGAAGCTAAGCTTTCCCCCTGGCATCAGGAAGGGAAGAGCCACAGGAGGTGGGCTTCAAGTCACAGCAGGTGGCCGACATGCCTGAGGGTGCTGAATTAGCACCCAGATAGCCCATTGCCCTTGTCTGAGTTCTGTCTTCATACTAGTTAAATTTCAGCTGCTAACAAGAATCACTTCTGATACAGACACAAAGCCAAGTGGCTGCCCTAACTCCCTGGCTACCTCCTAGTACCCAAAAAAACAATGAAATATTGCAGTCCCAAAGGACTCAGAAGTCAGCATTGAAAGTGTCTGGGTCTTTTCGTGCTTTTTTTTTTTTTTTCTTTCTTTCTTTTGTTTAGACAGAGTCTCGCTCTGTCACCCAGGCTGGAGTGCAATAGTGCGATCTTGGCTCACTGCAACCTCCAACTCCCAGGTCCAAGCAATTCTTCTGCCTCAACCTCCTAAGTAGCTAGGATTACAGGCATGTGCCACCACACCCAGCTAATTTGTGTATTTTTTAGTAGAGACAGGGTTTCACTATGTTGACCAGGCTGGTCTCAAAACTCCTGACCTCAAGCGATCCACCCGCCTTGGCCTCCCAAAGTGCTGGGATTACAGGCGTGAGCCACCACACCCGGCCGAAAGCTTCTGTTTTTAAGTAGCACAGGAAGTTTGGGTGAAGACCTTTGGTTCCATCAGGTGATAAAAGCTGCAGGAATAGATCTGGGGGTGTCAGTGGTGGAGAGAGAGAAGGTCACGTGGACGTGGAACCCTCGGGGAGGCTGATCCTGCTAAGGAGTCACCAAGGGACTTGGTGCTTACCTCCTTTCTCTGCAGTGTTCCGAGATGACTCTCCAATACCAAAACCCCGTTTTCTGTATCTGAATTGTTAGAGGGTTTCAGGCCCTTACGAATCACCGGTTCCAGCTCTTGCAGTAGTTTCGATAAGGAAGCCTGAACCTTAGGGGCTGCCCCTTCTACCATCCTCCTCCAGGCCCTCTTCCTAACTTCATGTACAGAATCCTAGAATCTTTCTCTTAAAAGAGGCCTCCAGAATGGTATACATTTTTAGCCCCACAAAACCTGGACCCACCTTTCATTACATAGTTTAAACAATGCTGATTTTTTTCCATAAGTTATTGGGGTACAGGTGGTATTTGGTTACATGAATAAATTCTTTTTTTTCTTTTTTTCTTTTTCTTTTTCTTTTTTTTTTTTTGAGATAATGTCACTGTGTCGCCCAGGCTGTAGTGCAGTGGTGCCATCTCAGCTCACTGCAGCCTCTGCCTTCTGGGTTCAAGCGATTCTCCTGCCTCAGTCTGAGTAGGTAGGATTACAGGTGCGCACCACCACACTCGCCTATTTTGTATTTTTAGTAGAGATGGGGTTTCACCATGTTTGTCAGGCTGGCCTTGAACTCCTGACCTCCAGAGACCCACCCTCCTCAGCCTCCCAAAGTGCTGGGATTATAGGCATGAGCCACCACACCCGGTCATGAGCAAGTTCTTTAGCGGTGATTTGTGAGATTTTGGTGCACCCATCACCCAAGCAGTATACACTGCACCCTGTTTGCAGTCTTTTATCCCTCAACCCCTCCCACTCTTCCCCGCAAGTTCCCAAACTCCATTATATCATTCTTATGCCTTTGTGTCCTCATAGCTTAGCTCCCACATACCAGTGAGGACATACGATGTTTGCTTTCCATTCCTAAGTTACTTCCCTTAGAATAATGGTCTCCAATCTCATTCGGGTTACTGCAAATGCTGTTAATCCATTCTTTTTTATGGCTATAGTATTCCATCATATATATGTATATGTGTGTGTATATATGTATGCATATATGTGTATATGTATATATATGTATGTGTGTACATATGTATGCATATGTGTATATGTATATATGTATGTGTGTGTATATATGTGTATATATGTATGCATATATGTATATGTATATGTGTATGTGTGTGTATATATGTATGTGTGTATGTGTATATGTATATATATGTATGTGTGTATGTGTGTATATATGTATGCATATATGTGTATATGTATACATATGTATGTGTGTATATATGTGTATATATGTATGCATATACGTGTATATGTGTATATATGTGTGTGTGTATATATGTATGCATATACGTGTATATGTATATATGTGTGTGTATATATGTATGCATATACGTGTATATGTATATATATGTGTGTGTATGTGTATATATGTATGCATATATGTGTATATGTGTGTGTATATGTGTGTATATATGTATGCATGTATGTGTATATGTATATATATGTATGTGTGTATGTGTGTATATATGTATGCATATATGTGTATATGTATACATATGTATGTGTGTGTATATATGTGTATATATGTATGCATATACGTGTATATGTGTATATATGTGTGTGTGTATATATGTATGCATATACGTGCATATGCATATGTGTGTGTGTGTGTGTGTATATCTCTCACAGTTTCTTTATCCACTTGTTATTGATGAGCATTTGGGTTGGTTCCACGATTTTGCAATTGTGAATTGTGCTGCTATAAACATGTGTGTATGAGTATTTTCTTTTATTTTCCTCTGGGGAGATACCGAGTAGTGGGATTGCTGGATCAAATGGTAGTTGTACTTTTAGTTCTTTAAAGAATCTCCACACTGTTCTCCATAAAGTCTAGTTTACTAGTTTCCATTCCTAGCAGCAGTGTAGAAGTGTCCCCTGTTCACCACATCCATGCCAACATCTGCTGTTTTTTGATTTTTTGATTACAGCCATTCTTGCAGGATTAAGGTGGTATCAACAATGCTGATTTTTAAAAGTGAACAACAGCTCATCAAGTGTGTGTCAGCTTGGTAGTTGAGATGAGGTTGCCTGTGGGGTGAGATGTGAGACAGTCACTCCAGCAGTTCCGGGGAGAACATACTGACAGAGCCAAAGGTTCACGAGCCATAGGTTTGTACTCATTCTTTGGCTGGGGTGTTCAAATATAAAAGAAAATTGAATAATTGCAGTTGGCACTGTAGCTACTATGTTAAGTTCTCTGGTTTATCCCTGGGTGATTTGGCAATGACTCTTAAAATCAATCAGAGCGGAATAAAATAGTTGTGATTTTAATGCCTACCAAAAAATGAGAGTTAGCAAATTGGAACTTGAAAATCTGGACATATCCTTCACCGTCATCCCTTTTCATTTAATTCACGTTTTGCTCCTTCTCTTTTGTGATTTATGAAATGCATCAACAAACGTTTAATGCATTTTAAATAAGGTATTTAAAATAGTATCAGAACTACTTCTTTTTGTCTGTCTCCTTAACCCGTATTTCCCAGACGCTGTCAGTGCCTTTGTGCGCGTGTTTTTGCCCTAGCGGGGTGCAGGGGCTGCCTCCGCTGCGTTTTGGGGGCTGGTGTCAGTTCTCAGCTGTAGCCAAATGTTTGTCCTGGAAATCTCCAAATGAAAAGAGTCGGGGGTCACCCTGGGGTCACTCACATGTACCAGGAAGTGAAGCAAAACTAATCCAGATTTACTCCTGGAAGAATCTGTTTGCCTAAGTATTTAAAAACAGATTAGGGCTAACTCGACACTAGATCACTAGGTGCAGGGTAAACACGGGTAAAAGGTGTAAACAAGGCCTTTCCTCTGTGCTTCGGAAGCAAAAATGTCACGGGTAATGAGTTTTCTTTCTAGACTTTCGCGGAAGCCCTGAGTGATTTCTCCGTGCCGTTTGTAGCTGTGTACTCTGATTATTCCCCTGGAGAAACTTCTGAATTTTAGGAGGGGGCCATTGTGAATCAGCGCGTTATTGAAGTCTCTGTGGGTAATTGCGGTCCCGTCTTACATATAGGGCTTTTCTTTCTTTTGTCTTTCTTTCTTTTCTTTTCCTTCTTTCCTTCCTTCCTTATTTCTTTTTCTTTCTTTGCTTTTCTTTTCTTTCTTTCCTTCCTTCCTTCCTTCTCTTTCTTTTCTTTCTTTCTTTCTTCCTTTCTGATGGAGTCTTACTTTGTCACCCAGGCTGGAGTGCAATAGCGCAATCTCGTCCTACTGCAACCTCTGCCTCCCGGGTTCAGGCAATTCTCCTGCCTCAGCCTCCCAAGTACCTGGGATTACAGGTGCCCACCACCACACCTGGCAAATTTTTCTATTTTTAGTAGAGACGGGGTTTCGCCATGTTGGCCAAGCTAGTCTCAAACTCCTGACCTCAGGCGATCTGCCCACCTCGGCCTCCCGAAGTGCTGAGATTACAGGCATGAACCATCATGCCCAGCCTCTTTTCTTCATCATCCTCGTCAAGAAGGCAGGCGGGGAGCACTTCCCTGTCCGGGCTCTGCTCTGAGCTCCCTGTAAAATTTCAACAGCACTTGTAAAATCTCACACTGTTTGTAAAACATCTTGTCCCCCACCACCTCACCTTTTTTTTCCCCTCTAGCTAAGCGGCAGAGTCTTGAGTTTTCAGTATCTCTCACACTCTTTTTTGAGAAACCAGAAACCATCATCAGTAGCCAGAGTACAGGAGCTGCTCGCCTGGGTCCTTCCTTTGGGTCAACATAAACATGCCTCGCTTCCGGTTTCCTCCTGCATTTCTTGAGCTTCTCGTGTCATCCTGCCCTCTCCTCCTCCTCAGCCCTCCCCACAGATGTGTATGAGGGTCCCCGTCCTCTGCAGAGGAGGCCAGCCCCATCTCAGCCAGGTTGTGATGCTGGGGGTGGGGGTCAGGCACCAGCATGATCCGCTCTCCACATCCCCGGCCCCATCCACCTCCTCCCCAGCTTCATCCTCTCCTCTCCCTCTGCGCTCAGCTCCAGCTTCCAGGAGCTTCCTGCCAGCTTCACAGACGCTGGAACAATTTCCCTCAGAAAACCCCGCGGTTCTTTGTCATTTAAGGAATTCCTGACATCTGTCCCCTCCACTTAAGCCATCCCCAAGTATCTGCAGGTTCCAAAAGCTGCATCTCCCTTCTAAACCTCCTCATTGGAGACTCAGCCCTCTCCTGCGGGAATCTATTGCCATGTTTTCTGCAGCTGGAATGGTTTGGAGACCCGGGGAGTCCACACACACTGCCTGTTTTGGAGTTTGGAGCTAAGAGTACATGGTCACCCCCAGGCGTGGGGAGCGCACTAGCTATCCCCCACCCTCTGACTCGAGCCAGGTGTCCCACAGTCCTGACTTACAGTCTTTCTTGCTTAAAGTGAAACTGAGCTCTGAGCCCCGAGCCCATGCTTCCGTCGTGCGGATCCGAGGCAGTAGGGTGGCTCCCCCGTACGTCGGGGTGTGCCAGCCGCTGATCCAAGGCCACGGCCTTGAGCCCTTACCTGATTGCTTTCTTTCCAAGGACAGCTTCTATGTGAAAAGTGACAGAAATGGAGAGCACCAAGGCAGTGTATGAGCCTGAGATCAGCAGCTCTCACAGCTGGGGGCTATTAGACCCCCTGCAGGGCTTGTTGAAATGCCCTGAGAGGTTCGGATTCAGGGGATCTGGGGTGTGGCCTGAGAACCTGTATTTCTGGGCTGATGCTGCTGGTGAGGATACTGTTTTGTGAAGACGGATTAACCTCTCCCCCAGGGGGCTTTGTGCCAAGTAAAGACCCTTGCTTTCTGCTATTTCACTTCCCTCTCGGTTCCTGTGTTCTCTCACCTGATGGTGACCACACCTGTCTGGTGGCTTTTTGCAGGGAAGAGAAGGAACGGTGGATCCGTGCCAAGTACGAGCAGAAGCTCTTCCTGGCCCCGCTACCCTGCATGGAGCTGTCCCTGGGCCAGCACCTGCTGCGGGCCACCGCTGACGAGGACCTGCGGACGGCCATCCTGCTGCTGGCACACGGCTCCCGGGACGAGGTGAACGAGACCTGTGGGGAGGGAGACGGCCGCACGGCACTGCACCTGGCCTGTCGCAAGGGAAATGTGGTCCTGGCACAGCTCCTCATCTGGGTAGGTGGCCGGCACGCCTGGGGAGGATGGGGCTGCAGGGGGCACTCTGCTCTGTTCTGCTTCCATGGGCATCTTTCTGGCAGAAGGCTGTTCTCCGTCTGCAAGTGGGGAGAGCTCCTAATGGGAAACTCAGATTGAAGTGCACAGGACCTTATGGAGAGACAGTCGGTCCTCCGTGTACAGCACTTGCTAGAGTTTCTGGAAATTGCACTTTTGGGATTGCCCCTTGTCAAGCAGGGTTGGGGGTGTCCCACTGTTTCATTTCCATCATCTTCTGGGGGAAAGGGGTTGTGTTAACTGGAGGGCTCGTAGGGTTTCCCCTTTTCCAAACCTTTGGTGTTTTTATTCACTTAACCCAGAAATACTGGATCCTAAACTTTGAGGTTTGATATGGTAGGAGTTTGTCAAAGGGCTTCTTTTGAACCATTCTGATTAATTTCTACTGGGGAAAATTGTTCTTTACATTCCTATTGAAGCATTTGTCACAGTGCTTGAATGAGGGAAAAAGAAGGATAAAGCGATTGTGCAGAGATCCTGCCTGTGCCACCCGGGAGCTGTGTCTGAGAAGCCCACACCCACATAGGGGCTGACTGTGGTCCCCTGGGGCTTCAGCCACCACAGGTCCCCACCCAAGGCGGGCAGAAAGCTGCCTGCAGGGAGGCTCCCCAGGTAGGGAGGGCAGGTGTGTGCCCAGGAGTTGGGGGCAGCACCCAGAGGTGGGTCACCCAGCAGGAGGCTCTTCTGTCTCCAGCCGCAAGGCAGGATGGGTCAGCACAGCAGCAGGTTCTACAGCAGCATGTGTAGAGGGCTGCAGGTTTCGGCATGTTTTTGATCTGACTTTTATGATGGGTGCAGTGGGAGCATGTACAGAGATGAGATGTACAGATACGATACCAAAAGCCCTCCGATACTCACTTCTGCTCATCAGTCAACATGTGATGTAATACAAATAAGAGTCGTATGTAGTATGCTAGGGCTGCCGCAGCAAAATACCACAGACGGGGTGCTCAGACAACAGACGTTGATTTTCTCACAGTTCTGGAGGCTGAAAGTACAAGATCAAAGGGCCGGCAGGGATGGTTTCTGGCGAGGCCTCTCTCCGTGGCGGCAAACGGCCGCCTTCTCCCTGTGAGAACACAGGGCCTTTCCTCTGCACTTGCTCCTGGTAGATTTTTCCTTCCCTGACCACCTTCTTTCTGAGACAAAATCTTGCTCTGTTGTCCAGGCTAGAGTGCAGTGGCACAATCATAGCCCACTGTCACCTCAAACTCCTGAGCTCCAGCAGTCCTCCCACCCCAGCCTCCCAAGTAGTTCGGACCACAGGCATGCACCCCCATGAATGATAATTTTTAAAAAAATTTTTGTAAAGCTAAGGTCTTACTATATTGCCCATGGGTTTTGAACCCCTGGCTTTAAGCAATTCTCTCACCTCAGCCTCCCAAAGTGTTGGGATTACAAGTATGAGCCTCCACACCCAGCCTCTTCCTCTTCTCGTCTAGATACTAACCCTATCGTGACCTCATTTAAGCTTCTATACCACCATAAAGTCTCTATCTCCAAATACAATTCTAAAGTACTGGGTGTTAGGACTTAAACATATGAATTGTTGGTTGGAGCAGGGGACACAGTTATAAATTACAGGCCATCGTTCCTTCCCAAATTGCACAAAAATTCCTTTGATGGCTGTGGTTCCATGTTGTTGAGCGGCCTCTGAGTCCCACACATTGTGAGTTGGCTGAAGGGGAAGTGAATTCACTCTTTTTCATGAGCAAAAGGCTTAAAAGTGTTGTGTACTTTAACCTGGTATTTTCCCCCTTCTCATCATCACTCACTAATCACAGACCCTGAGGAAGATTCTGTGTGAGGACATACATCAGGGACTGTTTGTTCCAGTGACAATTTTTACCTAATGTTCAGCAGGTGACAGGAGAGGTCTGAATTGGGTTCTATGGTGGAATACCATGTGACTGGCATGCGTCATGTTTTTTTGGGGTGGGGAGACAGGGTCTCACTTTGTTGCCCAGGCTGGAGTGTAGCAGTGTGATCTCGGCTCACTGCAGCCTCTGCCTCCTGGACTCAAGCGATCCTCCCACCTCAGCCTCCTGAGTATCTGGGACCACAGGCACACACCACCATGCCCAGCTAATTTTTTTTAAATGTGTTTCTTTGTAGAGACAGGGTCTCCCTGTATTGCTCAGGCTGGTCTTGAACTCCTGGGCTGAAGAAGCCACTGCAGCTTGTACCGTGCTTCTGAGTCATTTTAATGATGTAAGAAAATGCTCACAGTACAGTGATCGGTAAAAAATGAAAAAAAAAAGGATACAAATTACTTGTATGTTTTATCTCAGTTATGCATATATACATTTAGATTTTTTTAAAAAAACCGATTGGAAGGAAATACACTAATTCACAGAGGTTATCTCTGAATAGCAAGATTATGGGTGATTTTTTTTCTTCTTGCACTCTTATTTATGTATTTTTTTATAATGAAAATTCCCTCTGAGATCAAAACGATTTTTTTTTTCTTTGCACGATTGGAAAGTCAAAATAGAAACAGCAAAGCTAAAGTTATCCCAGAAATATCCTTAATATTACATAAAGGAGGGGCTTTCAGTTGAAAAAAAAAGACACGTTCTTTCCTTAAAAGGATACACTGGCCACGGGTGCAGGCTGCCACCAGCAGGTTCCAGCGCCCCAGCCAGTTCTGTAGCTGGCCCCACGGTCCCAACACAAGCCAGGTGCAAGGGCTGAGAGAAAGCTTCCCTGCCCTCTCCTTCATCACAAGCCCTATGACACTAATGTGGGCTCTGTTGCCTCCACAGTACGGGGTGGACATCATGGCCCGCGACGCCCACGGGAACACCGCGCTGGCCTACGCCCGGCAGGCCTCCAGCCAGGAGTGCATCGACGTGCTGCTGCAGTATGGCTGCCCCGACGAGCGCTTCGTGCTCATGGCCACCCCCAACCTGTCCAGGAGAAACAATAACCGGAACAACAGCAGCGGGAGGGTGCCCACCATCATCTGAGGGGCAGCCGTGCCCGCCCGCCCGCACCCGGCACGCGGCAGCCTCACCACATACTTGCTCGGAAGTGGCAGCACGTGAGTCCTGTCGCATGCCCTCACTCTTCCTGGTGGTCGCCTCCTCTCACCCACCCACCCACCCTCACCCCAGACAAAATCACAAAACCTGGACATCCTCGAGGGGCGAAGAGGCGGCCGGGAGACTGCAGAAGAAGCGGCTCCTTTGCATAAACTCCCCTAAACCATAAACAGGAGAGGGCGTCGGGCCTCGGCTCTCTGATGATAGCACACGGCGCAGGACCCTTGTCCTGGTGGCACAAGAGATGGGGACGTGATGGGGAGGGGAGGCGAGGAACAAGGAGAAGGGGCAACTTTCCTTAACTGGCAGTTAAGCACATGAGTACATTTCACCTCTACCAAATGGAACACTTGGATTCCATCTCTTCTCTGAGGAGCTTGACGGCATAAATCAGAAGCAAGCACAGAGTTTGTCAGGTTTGAAGCCCCTATGATGGTATGTGTCAAATCAGTTGTAGCTAATCTGTCCAGGGAGAATACTGGCTTCATTACACTTGTATAGTTGAGTTCTTCCAGCATTACTGCTGTTTAATAGAACATGATTAGTCATCACCGAGAAGAAAGCATATTAGCCGAGGAGGTAGTTACGAGGCACGCTCTGGTGATTGCCACGATGTGATTGCAATACTCTTAGAAGCATCATATTATCCCAGACATGTTCTTTCAAGCCCTTGGAGCCCTCCTTTCTAAATTCACTGTCATAATTTAGTATCTGTTTAATTTTTCAGTCCAAAGAGAGGAAATCAGTCGCTGAGTATTATTTGACGGCGGTCTCTTTGGTGCAAAAACAAAATGGGAAAAATAAATAAGAATAACTCAGAAATTCAAAAGGAAATCACAAATTCAGCAAATAATAGCATTTCGAGTATATTTCGTAAACTAAGTAAATACACTAAAGGCTATTTTTTCCGACCGTAAGAGAGATTTTATGTCCTTTTGCCGAGGTGGACGTGTTCGTCTCAGGCCCTCCTGGGCCGCATTGCCCAAGTCGCACAGGCTTCTGTATTATGTATTTAGATCAGATGTGTGAAAATATATTTGAATAAAAGAAGTTCATAAATATGCATTGATTTTTGTACAGACGAATGGCACCTCTCTTAATTTATAAATTGCACTGGATGTGAACTAATAATGTGCAACTAGTTGAGATAAGAGGGTTACAGATCATTGTACATGGAAAATATTCCCAGCAGTAAACACTTCCATTAATGTGATCTACAGCTTTTAAAAAGGAACATCTCAGAATAAGATGGTGGTACAATTTGCTTATTAAAATTGAGAAAGGGGGAAAAAAAGACACACTGGAGTATATTAGAAAGGGAAAAGAAGGAATGTGATTTCTCGTGATTGAAAACATGATTTAGATCAGATATGGCTTTTGCTAACCAAGACCAAGGGGCTCTGGTGGATGGGGTGGTTTTCTGAATGCCAGACCGAGGTGCCTTAAGAAGGCAGCTGCCGATGGTTTTATGGCACAGACTGGCTCCTGAGAACCAGACGACCTTGACCTGGCAGCCCGGCCCTCTGTGCGAGTACCCGGCCGCTTCAAAAGTCAGCTGCCTTCAGTGGTGGTCATCAAACGTAGTCAGCCAAACCATGGCATCCCCCAGGTTAAAAAGAAAACGGGGTGGCTTTGCCCAGAGCCCGTTGGCAGTATGACAGTGTGGGGAAGGGTTGTCACGATGGCAGACGAGGACACTAGACTCACATAGCACAGAAACGCAAAGCCACGCGTGCTGGCAGCCTCCGGGGTGTTCCCTGCTCTCGTATATTAAACCTTATGTTTTATAAGAGCTTTTCCTCTTCTTTCACTTTTTAAAAAAATTAAAGTAGGTGGGGAAAAAATAAAGCTTTACACAGAATTTATATGTGGGTAAGTGTTTCATGGAAATTTCTAATCTTAACAAAGCTAAGTGGCGATCACTCGTATCTGAAAGTCTAACAGGTCCAGAAGCCACACGTCTGAGAACGTTGACGGCAGTCCCATCGTCCTGCCACTCGGTTTTTCAGTCTGCGTTTCATCACTGTGTAGCTGTTGTCAATGTGAATAGAGAAGAAAGGTCATTGCCTATTTTTGAAGAACGCGTTCGTGTTCTAATCCACTAGCCACATTCGCCTCCACACAGCCTTTACCGTAACTCTCTGTAGTGAACACAGATCTAGTACAAACGAAATTCTTAAATTATTTCACTGTAGTCAATACCCACTATAGGAATGCTTTATCATAGCGAAGCCTTCTTTTGAGAAGAAACGGAATTCCTTGTGGCTTCTCTTCCGGATGTATATGAGTGTGTACATATTATTCTATGTGTTTATAATATAATATTTTCCCAAATGACTTTTTGTTTCGCTTTGCCTTCCACAACCTGAATGCTAGATTGGTTTTTTCCCTTCCCGGCCCCAGCCCTGCCCACACGGGCCGCCATGACTCCTCCTTAGAAAACACAGCCCCTCCCCTGCCACTCCCAGTGACGTCCATCTGCTCCACGCAGCGGCCACTTTCTAGGGCCCAAGTTTTGGTAGCAGAAGGAAAGGCAGTTTCGAGGGTCTTTCCAAATAAAGAAGACGGGTGGCTAATCTGTTCGTATTTCAGTGTCTAACCAGAAGTCCTTCCTTTGCTGACCACACTCTGGTTCCCACTTTGAAGCTAATTATCACCAAGGCTGGGAGAGGCAAGGACCGAGGGCGGAGTTAGGAATAACTCGTTTGAGAAGGGGGTCGAGTTTCCTTGTTCATTTCCATGTTCAGTTCTGTGGCGTGACAATGACAGGAGATCAGCAGTGCAGGACCCGCCTAACCTTTCCTGTGCAGAATAAAAAGTCCCCCTTGATGAGAAGCAGCCAGCCGGGGGAGGCACTCGAGCAGCCCGTGTAACCCCGTGGGGAGCTGGACACATCTGCTCCCCCACACTCAGCTTCTCGGAGACTGAACTGCAGCGGGGGAACGTGTGATGCAGACCCGGGTGCAGCGGGAAGCCTGCGGGGCCAGGACGCGGTGATTCTGGCCCAGGTGCTGGGGTGGGCGGATGGCTTGCCTAACTAAAGTGCTCCAGTCCTGGTCCCTGGTCCGTCTGTTTCATCTCAGGAAATGAGCAGTCAAGGGTGAGCAGGTGACAAGTTCCTGAGTCATCGGCCCCAAAACCAGGTGCACTGTCCTGTCTCCCAAGTGTGTGCACGATGTATATGCGTCGGAAAAGCAGGTGAAGGCGGTGGGTTGCTTGCCATTCGAGGGGTTATTAGACGTAGAAGAGGGCAGGATCTTACTGAATTGCATTTCCTTCGGGGACCCCAGTCCACAGGCCAGTTCTGGGCAGTGGCTTTTCAGCACAAGAGCCTTGCATGGAAGCTCCCTCTTCTGAGGTTTGGCCCGGCCTGATGAGGGCTGCTCGGTTCCGGCCTCTGTCATCCAACGTAGATACCACTCTTCTGGTTTTCGTGACATCTGCACATTTAGGGCCATTCCCTATGTCTGCATAGGAGCTGTCTCTAACCTCACTAGGGAGAAACATGGTCTGATGAGGAAGACGGACCCCTAGGCTCACCCGGCCCTGCCATCCCTCCAGCCCTGGGCAAGCACCCAGCTTCCTGGGCTCCTTTTCCTCATCTGTGAAACTTGCAGGGTGCAGTGAGGTTTCGAACCAGTGTAATAAATGTCAGCCTCACACCTGGCCCAGGGAAGGATGCCGGGGAGACAGGAGCACTTGTTAAGAACAGAAACACTGATGGGACCAAAGCCAGAGCACAATGCTGGGAAACCTGCCTGCTGGTGACGCTGGCCCCCAGCCTGCATCCCAGGGAGGCCATGATGGGCACATTTGCCAACTGCCACCAGCAGAGCCCGGGGCCTCCTCTCTCAGCCTGCCAGGGCCCTGCCCTGGGCCTCCACATGTGGAGAACAGGATCAGAGGGTCGGGGAGGTGCCCAGGAGGAGGCCCTTGCTCCCCGAGAGCCCCTCCAGAACCTGCCCACTTTTCTCAACATGTATCTTTTGCTTTGTAGTCTGAGGTTGATTTTCTGGAGGCGAAGAAGAGGCTGAGTTCTGCCCTCGTACTGTTCGCGGGTGCTGTGTCAGGGCCAAGGCGCCTCTTCCGTCTCCCCCTGAAACTGTTGTGGTGTTGGTGTGGACAGCATCCCTCCCTTCAGATGCCACCTTCCCGTCGCCATGAGCTGCTGTGACTCATGCGTGCATTGGGCCTCCCGTCTGAAATCAGAGCTTGCTGGAGGGCACCCCGGGCTGGCCCGGCCGTGCAGGGCTACAGGCCCTGCCCTCTCTCCCCCTCCCCAGCCTCCCAGTGTGTCTCGTGCCTGAACTTGGTGGGCTCATCTTACCCCACGGAGTGACCTGCTCAACCTGCAGCCTCTGCTGTGCCGTAAGTGCTGTGGGTCCCCATGCCGCCCAGGACTCCACCTCTTCCCCGCTGCATTTAGGATGATCTGGAAATGAGGGGAAATCCACATTCCTGCCGCGGCAGCTAGGAAGCCTGGCAGCTATGTAACTCCTCCTGAGATGGGGTATGATCAGGCCTCAGTGACTACTCAGGAGGCGAAGGTGTTTGGAAAGCAAACCCTGCACCCAAATGGGCCGCTTCTCCCCGCATGGCATCCGCTCTGCTTCCGTCCCTCACCCCTCCAAACACGGTTGTGGAGACTTTTCTAGAACGAGGTGGGGTTGTATTTATGGCCTTCAAGCGAACAAATTGAAAAGCAGTCAGGAAGGAGTTCAGGTAGAAAAGTGCTGGAGACACCTCTTTCCTTCAAAGGAAATACTTATTTCCAGCTGCCGCCTCAGACGGGGCTTTCACGTGTTGTGAAGTCACATCTTGAATGATTGTCACCCCTATCCTTCCCCAAAAAGCTAAATAAGGGCCTTTGGCTTCAAGGCGTGCATTTCCCACCTTCCATGGCTCACGCTGGGATTCCTGAGTGGCTTTCTTCAGGGAGCCCTTACAGTCATGTGTCTTTAATGCCATCCCATCCTGCCAGGCCAGGCCAGCATGCCCAGGTGGCACCATCCACAGCGAGTGGGGCCGAGAGACCCCCTGCCCTGCCTAGCCCAATGGGCAGCTCTGTCCCGGCCCTGCTGTGCCCCATGGGGATGGGTCCTCTGTCATTTAACCATGAACATTCCAATGAAATGTCAGCTTTCCTCCCATGATGAGGGAGAGAGAAGGGGCGCAGGTGTATCTCCTTGGAGTGGCTGGATCATAAAGAATCAGTCCTCAGATGGGTATTTCCAACACAGTTACAGAGATACCGTGATCGCTGGCCCCGGGGGTGCTGCGCTGTGATTGGAGAGAAATGGCCAGCGCCCATCTGTGATTAGACAGGAACCCCTATGGCAGACTCCTCCCCTCTCCATAAAGAAAGAAGTATTTACTTAGATATTACTGTTGCAAAACACAAACATTTTTCCCCTTAGAGAGAAATACTGCCCTTAAATAGATGATTGAAATATTAATACCCCCCCCCCATTTAATCAGTATATCTGTGGCTTTCTTCAAATCACATGTGCGTCGGCAGGTGATTCTGGAAAGGGATTCTGTGAAACCACCAAGTCTTTTTTAAATCTGTGAGTTGCATGAGAAAGTATTTAGGTTCACCAGTACAGTAAACACCCGCCCCAGGGCAGCGGTAAGCAAACGTAAATCTGAAAACCCCTCCTTCCTGTCTTTCCCTATGAGGTGCTGGTATTGGTGTAACATGGCAGCACTTGGTTTGGGGTTTTGCGCCTGTTGGGTAGAACTGTTCTTGTCTGAGGCTCTGGAAGCCCCAGAACTCAGGCCCATGGGTGCTGGGTGAGACCAGCAGGCAGCTGTGGCATCCGGCCTTGGGACACCCAGGCTGGGCAGCTGTGCCATGTGCCCAAAACAGGATGCCTTCATGAATGTGAAAGAGGCTGGCTCAGGGCTTTTCATTTTGGCCTGGCACAGGGCATTTCATTTTGGCCTGGCACAGAGCGTCTGTACAGAGCACCCCCCACCGCCCGACCCGAGGATGGTGAAGCCATATGATAGACACTCCTTGTCGAAGTCCACGTCGGACTGTTCTAGAATGTTCTGTGGGGGGAACTCCATGACCTTTGTCTTCAGATGCAGGTGAAAGAAAGGAACCAGACGGGGTGTGAGTGCACAGGGGACTCTTCCCACTGGAACAAACCCCCGTAACACACCAGCTGTTCGGAACAGCTGCCCCTAAATGAGATTAAACTCTCATCTCCCTGGTGCTGAGTGGTCCACACTGGCCCAGGAAGCTAGTGTCTGAGCTGCTTGGAGAGCTGTGGCAAACGGAACACACTGGAAGTCCACTCGGTCAGCAGCTGGGCATGAGGGTGGCAGGGGCCTCGGGACTTGAGGAAGGATGGTCCAGGCGTGTGGAATCCTGATGGGCCTTGCACAGACACTGGCAGGCAGCCCAGCCCCCCGCCCAGCACCACGGCCCTGGGCTGTCCCCTGACATTCCTGGAGGTGCCTGGGAAAATGCATGTCCTGCCTGGGCTCTCAGGGTGGGAGAACAGAGAAGGCTCCAAGGGCGTTGTGAGCCAGGGCCGGTCGGGGGAGCGGGTCTCACGCACCACTCAGGCTGGCACATGAGGGACCTCACCCAACCCCAGGGGTCCAAGCAGGGTCTCAGCACGGCTGTTTTGAGGGTGCACAGGTGACGAGAGGGGTGGGCACTGGCATGGTGGATGGCAGAGTGCATTTAGAAGCTGCTTCGTGGCGTTAAGAACAGGGCGAGAGGGACCAGCACTGTAATGTTAGAAAAAATATCTTCTTGCAAACTTGAAAAGCATCAGTTTCCCTCCTTAATGAGTTTTTGTGTCTAGAATACATCTAATTCTCCAGATTGCAGCCGTCCCAGCCCTGAGCGCCTGAGCGCTGGGGAGGCCCTTGTGGGGCTCAGCCTGGAGAGGGGCGGGTCTCCCGCCCTGGCTCTTCCCTTCTGCCAGCTTGGAATTCGGTTCTCATCTTGCCACGGGGGTGTGTTTCCTAAAGGGGAGCCGGAGCAGGTCAAAGGTGACAACCGAGACGCACTTCTAGGCGGGGGCAGGGAAGGCCAACCCACCCTGCAGCCGGTTTTCTGTTTCTGTAAATAGTGTATAGAGATGGAAGGCAGCGTGGGTTTATCCACAGATGGGTTTATTTTATTTTATTTTTTTTGGTGGTTTTCTATTACCTCATTCAGCAACTTTATGGTTCACAATGACTCAATGATGCTTTATTTATATTGTTTGTACTGTAATTAAACCATTGACAGACATTTCATTTTGCTTGTTATTTCATATGATCTTGTTTTGATTAAATATGTCAGTTTGTATTTTCCTGCCTTGGGATTTTTTTGTGTCCACTGTACAGTATTCTAAGGGAAAAAGAAAAAGATGTGTAAAGTAACAGAGAGGCGGCTACGGGGTAGAGGCCTCCTTCTAATAAAGAAATGAAAATACGTCTGCGCTGCTTCGGGGGAGTTTTTGCTTTTCTTTTTTTTTTTTTTTTTTTTTTTTTTGGTGGTGGTGGTGTTGGTCATTTGTCACAACTGATTGTGTTTGTAAGCCCAGGCAGGGTAAATCAGAGAGAAAGCGGGCTCCGTCCGCTGCCGGGAGGGACTGCCCCAGGCCCCAGGGAATCGGCACACGCTTTGGTAGTTGGAATGAGGAAAGAGATTGGGAGTGTCTCTTCCAACTTCTTCCTTTACAAGGACAGAAACTCCATGAGGGTGTTCTTTCCCCAGCCAGGGTTGGCTGGGCCCAGAAGTTCCAGCTTCCTCTGCTGTATCTTTGCACTGAGCCACAGTGCCCCAGGAGCATTGTGAGAACTGTTCCCAGCAGGTGGCTAGCAGTAAACCCACCCCAGGACTCTCCTATTAATACTGTTATCATCATTAATATTACTGTCGTTTTTGCATACAAAATACATTAAATCTTCCACCCCACCCCCCCCCCAAAAAATTCAGAAAACTATAAAGAAGGCAAAACTCATCTTAAGATGCCACCACTAGCTGGGCGCGGTGGCTCATGCCTGTAACCCCAGCACTTTGGGAGGCCGAGATGGGTAGATCACCTGAGGTCAGGAGTTCAAGACCAGTCTGGCCAACGTGAAACCCCATTTCTACTAAAAATACAAAAATAAGTTAGGTGTGGTGGTGCATGCGGAGAATCGCTTGTGAGCTGAGACCATGCCACTGCACTCCAGTCTGGGCGACAGAGCAAGACTCTATCTCAAAACAAACAAACAAAAAAATGCCACCACTGATTTTGGGAATGCCTTCCAGAGACTCCTCTCTGCAGACACAGTGGTGTCCTCTTCCCCTACTCTTCCTTTCAAGAAACAGAGAACCTCATGATCTCACGACACATTAGTGACATTTTCTGTTGAAATTTTCCCATAGCATGGGAGCCCACGGTGCCATGAAATGCCTCCTGAATGGCCCCAACATGGCAGCCCCTCACCCAGCACACAGACCTGGTCACCTGCAGTCCCAGGACACCCACAGGCCTCATGCACAAGGGTACCAGGCTGAGTTGAGCCCAGAAGTTGCAGGCTAGCCTAGGCAACATGGCTAATTCCCATTTCTACTAAAAACACAAAAAATAAGCCGGGCGTGCTGGCGCACACCTGCGATCCCAGCTACTTGGGAGGCTGAGGTGGGAGGATTGCTGGAGTGCAGGAGGTGGAGGTTGCAGTGAGCCGAGATCATGCCCCTGTACTTCAGCCTGGGTGACAAAGTGAGACCCTGTCTCAAAAAGGAAAAAAATTGCTTATCTATTGAATTTAGTGTCATTTACAAAACAGTAGCTTAAATAAATGGTTTATTTTTCCTCCCAAAAGAAGCCTGGAGGGAGGCAAGCCTGGGCCGGCCAACAGCTGCAGAGTCTGCTGGGCCCAGCCTCCTGCTGGCCATCTGGTTAACCGTGGCTCCTGGGTGCTTGTTACCTCTGGGCACTCCCAAGAGGTGCACCTCCAGCATCCGCGTTCCGGTGGGAAGAAGGTGAGGGAGGAGGCAGCTGGGTCGGTCCCTCTTAATCAGCTTCCCCAGAAGCCACCCACAATACCTCCACTTACACACTACTGACCAGACTGGGTGGGGTCCCTCAGGGCTGCAAGGGATGCTGGGAAATGGGGGGTGTGATGTAGAAGGATGGGAGTTTTGAAAAGGCGGCTCACCTCCCTGCCCCGCCGCCCTCTTGGTTCCCAACATTCACAAGCACCCTTTGGTCAACACACAGAACACTCCCTCCCCAAGAGAGACACCGGTGGCGGGGCGGGCATGCTACCCCGGCCCTTGCTGCTGCTCAGTGGCGCCCCCTCTGTCCATAGCATTGTCCACACCCACCTTCCCTTCAGGGCTCTAAGTCAACCTCAGAATAGCTGCCACCCTCCTGGGAGATCTCGGGGCCCCAGGGGTGGGAAAGTGAATCACCTCCCAGACCAAGGTACTTAAGCCAAGTGCTCTGGGGAGCTCTCAGGCAGGTCACAAAAGCAAGACTGAATGTTTAGATTTTATAGCCAAGACTTTTATTGTGATCACACACAGTGCTGGCCAGGCCACGGTGAGACGAACCCAAACGCGCTGCTGGTGGAAACGGCGCTTCGGCGAAGCCACATGGAATCCTGCACAAAGACTCTCAAAATCTTCCCTCGTGACCCAGGAGTCCAGAACCTGGACCACACCTTCATCACAACAGAGGTTTAATACATGTTTGTTGACTACATGAGTGAATTCAATGCCTAGGAATCTGGCCAGGGAATAATGGGAAGACTTTGACATTGGCCTAAAAATGTTCATGTCTATGGTCAAAGCCCAACAAGGGGAGAGTTAAGTAATCATGTTCTTCTATAAAGGGGAAGATGATTTAGTCATTTCAAACAGTGTTTATCACATGCGGAAATAATACAAATAAAAAATCAGGATAGGCTGGGCGTGGTGACTCATGCCTGTAATCCCAGCACTTTGGGAGGCCGAGGCGGGCGGATCACGAGGTAAAGAGATCGAGACCATCCTGGCCAACATGGTGAAACCCCGTCTCTACTAAAAATACAAAAATTAGCCGGGCATGGTGGTGTGTGCCTGTAGTCCCAGCTATTCGGGAGTCTGAGGCTGAAGAATCGCTTGAACCCAGGAGGCAGAGGTTACAGTGAGCCGAGATCACACCACTGCACTCCAGCCTAGCGCCTGGTGACAGAGCGAGACTGTCTCAAAAAAAAAAAATTACGGTAAAAGTATTTATAGGAGTGATCTCTATTAAAGATATTTTTATATCCAGGAAAAAAATATCCAAAACATGAACAGTACTGTCTTTCTCTGGGAAATTCTAGGTGGTTTTTATTTCCTTCTTTATGCGTTACTGCTTCTGTTTTCTCCATTAGCATGTACAAGTTGGACATCTCGAATCTGGAACCCAAAATACTCCAAAATCCAAAACCTTTTGAGCACCAGCATCATGCCATAAGTGGAAAATTCCACACCTGACCTCATGTGACAGGTTTGGGCTGGGCGCGGTGGCTCACGCTTGTAATCCCAGCACTTTGGGAGGCCAAGGCAGGCGGATCACAAGGTCAGGAGTTCAAGACCAACCTGACCAACATGGTGAAACCCTGTCTCTACTAAAAATACAAAAATTAGCTGGGCATGGTGGCACGCACCTGTAATCCCAGCTACTCAGGAGGCTGAGGCAGGAGAATCACTTGAACCCGGGAGGCAGAGATTGCAGTGAGCTGAGATTGTGCCCCTGCACTCCAGCCTGGGTGACAGAGCGAGAATCCATCTCAAAAACAAAAACAAAAGAAACTTGGTTTCATGCACAAAATTATTGAAAATACTGCATACAATTACCTTCAGGCTGTGTGTCCAAGGTACGTGTGAAACAAATGAATTTGGTATTTAGAGTTGGGTCCTCTCTCCAAGATACCTCATTGCAAATACTGCAAAATCTGAAAAAATTCAAAAGCCGGATCACTTCTGGTCCCAAGCATTTTGGATAAACAATACTTAACCTGTATTGTAAAAAGTTACATTGAGGTACATCTTGAAGCTCACAGATTGCCACAGACTTTAAAGAAAGTGTTTGGTTGTTTTAATTAATAAACTGTTCACTCATGCTGACATTGGAGAAACCATTGGTTAACTACCTTGATCCTGAAAACAAATTGATTATAAGTTACGAAGCAGCCCAGGCACCGCGGGTCACACCTATAAGCCCAGCACTCTAGGAGGCTGAGGTGGGAGAATGGCTTGAGGCTAGGAGTTCGAGATCAGCCTGTGCAATATAGCAAGACCTCGTCGCTACAAAAAATTTTTTTTAATTACCCAGGCATGGTGTTGTACACCTGTAGTCAGCTACTCAGGAGGCTGAGGTGGGAGAATCACTTGAGCCCAGGAGTTTGAGGCTGCAGTGAGCTATGACTGCACCACAGCACTCCAGCCTGGGCAACAGAGCCGGACCCTGTCTCTAATAAATAAATAATATATAAAATAAAAATTAGGAATCACTGTGATAAGGAGCAAACCAAATTGTAAGTTATAGAATATGAAGAAATAAAGTTCAAACTGACTCCTGACCACCACCTCCAAACACAGGTGGGAACCTTCCAGAAGGCCAGGCCTGCCCCTGCCGCCCTCTCAGCCCCCTCTTCTTCCACCAGAGAACCTTGCTGGCTCCTGAATGTTCTCCTCTCCCCAACTCTTGTCCCTCCCAGGGATCTGATCTTGCTCTTCACCTTCTCCTCCACCTGGGAAGGCCCCGCTCTCTGTGGCTTCTTCCTTCTCAGCTCTGGGGTCTCCGTCAAAGAGGCCTCCACACCCGGCCCCCAGCTCTGTCAGGCTTCCCTGCTCTTGCTCTGGCCATCTCCCCTCCACGGTGCTCACCACAGGCCTTTCCTTTTGGGATCATTCACCCCTCTCCCGCACCTTCCCTGAGCTCCAAGGCCATGGGTCAGTGTGAGTTACACCCAGGGCCCAGGGTTCAGCCTGAGCACCCACTGACTCAACCAGTGAATGAACAAAGGAACAAGCTCTGGGATGCCCACGGCCTTGCCCTCCTTGGAACACCTGAGTGTCGAGTGTCCAGTTGCAGCAGCAATTTTCTTTGGGTCTTTTTACCTTTCAGGAAATGAAACCTCATTATAACTGTGACAGGACCGAGGACAAAACATGGGCTGGGGACATGCACCCGAGGGATGCTCCTTCCAAATTCCAGCCAGGCCCACCCTGTTCCGCTGGAAGGAAGGGCCAGGCTCGCTCATCCCTCCCTCCTCTGCTGCCCATGACACTTGGCTGGAACCTCAGCCACGGCCTGTGTCCCAGGGACCGGGTCCCTTGATGACCTGCGGGCTCCCCCCAGCCTGGGCTCACACGGGGCTCCCCACCCCGCCCTCGCCGCACCTGGACCTGCCCGTGGTGACAGTGCAGATGACAGTGCAGCTGTCAATGGACAAAGCCTGGGAGTCCACGCCAGCCGCAAGTGGGGAGGAGTTACTCAGCCCCGCTGTCTCCAGCACGTTCTGAGAACCCACTCTGCCGCAATTTATCACCACTAGAGTCCAGTAAGCCTCCTAATTGGCCCATAAATGTGGTCCAATAACCGCGCCTGACATCCAAAGACGCTGCAGGCAATTAGCACTTATTTATTTGCATATGGTATTGACCAATGCTCTAGCTGCACTCACTTTCAAGATCTGTTTATTTTTAAAGCTGGAGGGAAGAAAAGCCCTCATTTACCACAGTACAAGGGGAACTACCCCCTCCCCGCACACACAGCACTAGCAGGGATGATGGGAACTTGGCACTGCACTGCGTCTGGCTGGATTCAGGGATTCACTTGTGCGCAGGGTCCTCTCAGTGTCTTGTGCAGATTTTTAACACTCTGAACTCAAATCACTCTTTACTCTTATGACTCCTGACTTTGGGGCTACGCTGAGGCAGCAAACCACATTGCCACATATGTACCTATGCAACAATCCTGCATGTTTTTTACATGTACCCCAGAACCTAAAATGCTATAAAATATATATATATAAGAAAAGAAAATCCTTCTTGTGGCTGGGCGAAGTGACTCACACCTGTAATCCCAGCTCTTTGGGAGGCTGAGGCAGGCAGATCACCTGAGGTCAGTAGTTCAGAGACCAGCCTGGCCGACATGGCAAAACCCCATCTACACTAAAAATACAAAAATTAGTTGGGCATGGTGGCAGGTGCCTGTAGTTCCAGTTACTCGGGAGGCTGAGGTGGGAGAATCGCTTGAACCTGGGAGGCGGAGGTTACAGTGAGCCAAGATCATACCATTGCACTCCAGCCTGGGCGACAAGAGCAAAACTCTGTCTCAAAAAAAAAAAAAAAAGAAAATTATTTTTTGCTTAAGAGTATCCAAAACTCAGTATCTTTCTAGTAGACTTCTATTATTTTATGGCATTTTATTACATTTAAATTTTCATTCATTGTTCATTTGTGAAATTTTTACTTTTTCCAAATGGTTAGCTAATTGTGCCAATTAAACAATAGGATGGAAGTCTTTTTTAATGCATGACACATAAATTATGGAATATTCACGTGATGGGTTAGTATTAGCCACTGAAAAGAATCGTGTAGACCTCCATGTGCCACATGGGAAGATATCCAGAATATACTATTAAATAAAACATTTGGCTATGTGTAGCGGCTCATGCCTGTAATCCTGACACTTGGAGAGGCTGAGTCGGGTGGCTCACTTGAGCCCAGGAGTTTGAGACTAGCCTGGTCAACATGGCAATCCCTGTCTCTATAAAAAAACACAAAAAGTTAGCCAGGTGTGGTGGCGAGTGCCTGTAGTCCCAACTACTCAGGAGGCTGAGCTCGGAGGATCACCTGAGCCTGAGAGGTCGAGGCTACAGTGAGTCATGATCTCACGACTGCATTCCAGCCTGGGCAAAAAAAAAATCCAGTTGCAGAGGAGTGTATAGACATGTAGCATAGGACCCCAAAGCAGAGGCTGTGTGCGCTCACACATGCACGTACACGTACACACACAACACATTTTGTTGTCCCTCTTGGTTTCCTTTCTGGCCCCTCCTTCTCCTTTGATTTCCAAACGTTGGAGGCCCCAGGACTCAGTCATCAATCTACAATATTCTCTACCCACAGTACTTTCCAGGCAATCTCATCTAGTCCCAGAGGGTCCAATATTAGCCTTTGACTTCCAAATTTATATCTCCAGCCTTGCGGCTCCCTGGATTCTAGACTCATAGCCACTGATGAATAGGTATTGAACGTAGTTAGGAATGCTTTTGGTTGCAAATAATAGAATCCTCAAATAACAAATGCTTGTACTAAAGACATTTAATGATATTACATAACAACGTATTTAAAGAGAGCCAGCCCAGAGAGTCCAGAGCTGGTCTGTGGCTCAGCAATGATATTTCTTGAGATCGAGTTCCTTCATTTTGCTCCGCTATCGTCAGCAAACCAGTTGCCACCTCACAGTCAAAAGATGGCTGCCACGACTCCAGACATTACATTCATGTCTAAAGCAAGAATAATGGGATAAAGGGATGGAACTTGCCATACCTATCATTTCTATCAGGAGAGTAAAGACATTCCTGGATTTTCTGGCATCTTCCAGGAAACTTTCCCCTGCGACTTTCTCATTGGCCAGAACTTGGTCATATGGCCATGTCTGGTTGCAAGAGAGGTTAGACAAGCAAGTATTTGTCCCTTCCAGCCAAATGCTCCAATGGTGGGAAAGAGAAAAAGGAGCTGGGGATAGGTGTTGCCGTGGCCAAGAAACAGTGCCTCCAATGGCAAACAGTCACCTCAGGTGTAACTCCCAAAACAGAAATGCACAATTCCTTCCCAGTTCGACACTCCTAAATATACCCCGTTTAGGAAGCAGCAATTTGCCCTCCCCAGATGCTTGCCCAAATGGCCGGGAGCCATCCTACGCTGCTCTCTCTCCCCACCTCCAATCAGGCTGGTCTGTCGTCTCCAAAGATCCATCCTAGAGTTGATCATGTCCCTGCCGCAAATCTGAGCTCCTGGTTACTCCAGTCGCCCCAAGCTGGCTTTCCTGCTGCCCCAGGTTTCATCTTCACTGGGAAGCCAGAAAAACCCTCTTAAAGTGAAAGTCGGCCTGACATGGTGGCTCATGCCTGAATTCCCAGCACTTTGGGAGGCCGAAGTGGGTGGATTGCCTGAGGTCAGGAGTTTGAGACCAGTCTGACCAACATGGTGAAACACCATCTCTACTAAAAATACAAAGAAGTTAGCCAGGCCTGGTGGCAGGCGCCTGTAATCCCACCTACTTGAGAGGCTGAGGCAGGGGAATTGCTTGAACCATGGAGGCGAAGGTTGCAGTGAGCCGAGATCACCGCCACTGCACTCCAGCCTGGGTGACAGAGCGAGACTCCATCTCAAAAGAAAAAAAAAAGTGAAAGCTCATGAAACCACTGTGTTCGCCACACAGGCAACTTCTTGGCCCCTCTAGGCTAAAAGCAAGACGCCTACCATGCCCTGCAAAGTCCCACGTGATCTGGCCTGTCAGGCTCCTCCAACCCCGTGCATTGCCCCCCACCGTCAGACACACCGGCCTTGCTTTTTCTGAACAACCTAAAGCAGTTCCCACTTTTGCACCGGCGGTCCCCTTCTCGTCCCTCCCCTGCCCCGTTAGCTCGTTGTCCAGACTCCCCGTGGTTCGGCCCTTGCCTTCTTTAGGTCTCTGTTCAAAGCTCATCTCCCTGGAGAAGCACAGCCTGACCTTGTAACTCAGTCCTACCTCTGTCACTCTCTCCTCCCCTATTCCACCTTCTTTACCGCTACTGAGCAACACCCGCTGGAGTCTACATCCGCTGCAGAACATGATCCCAGGAGGACAGGCCCTACTTCTAGCTCACTGTCCACTTTCTCCCAGCACCCAAAACAACACCTTGCACATAGCGTTTAGTCGATATAATGAATAAATCAGTGTTGCCCTCCCCTCACTGCTCGGGAAACTCATCAGCTGTAATCAAACTGATACGTCTGCCCTGATTCCCAGCGCTGGCCACGCAGAGTTGCCAGGTGGAAAGCAGCTGGATGGGCCGTCAGTGGCGACTTCCGAGTGGCCGCGAGGAGGAACTCGCGATTCCTGCTGCTGCTGGCTTGCTCTGCCTGCAGTGTCCTGGTGTGCCCTGGGACGGCTTCAAGCCAGGTTCAGATGGACTCTGAACAGCTGCTCTGCCAAGGACCCAGAATCTGGAGGTAGAGACGGATGGGACACAGCCGCTACAGCCTGAGACTCCTTCTTCCTCCAAGGTCCTGAGACTCTCGACCCCCACCACCTGCATCGCACCGGAGTCACCCTGTCTGTGGGTTTGGGGGAGGGGAAAGCACCAAGAGCTCAGGAAAGGGCACTTTCTGCTCATTATTAGGCGGTAGAACCCCAGATAAATCAGCTCCCAGCCACTCTGCAGGAGTCCACGATGGGGAGCAGGCAGGGCTGAGCCAGGCTGCCCAGAGTGGAGCCTCAAGGGAGGCCCCCGAAATGTGTGCTTGGGGAGAACCGGGTTGTTCCCTTCAGCCCTGACTACCCCAGGAGAGGCCTGAAAATCACAGAAATGTCCAATAGAGGGCACCGGTTCAAGAGGGTATGGACTGACCGGGAGTCGGGAGGCCGAGGCGGGCAGATTGCCTGAGGTCGGGACTTTGAGACCACCCCGGGCAACATGGTGAAACCCTGTTTCTACCAAAATACACACAAAAAATAGCCAGGAGTGGTGGTGGGCACCGGTAATCCCAGCTACTCACAAGAATTGCTTGAATCCAGGAGGCGGCGTTTGCACGGAACTCCAGCCTGGGCTACAGAGCAACAAGACTCTGTCTCCAAAAAAAAATGACAATATGGATCAAATGGGCCAAAAGAGAGCCAGGCCCTTCCATATGTTCTGTGTGTTATTATGGAAAAGTGTCCGTGATATAGTAATTTTTTAAAAAGTCAAGGTACAGAATAAAACATCTCTGCTAGTATAAACATAACATAAACATATCATTTACCCATTTATATATGCTGATGCATGCACGAAAACAGTTTCTGGAAGGAACTCTGACCTGCGTTGGGCGTACAGCAAGTGCTGTTACCGTCCAGCCCTCAGGGAGCAGAGGTCCCGTGAGATGTCAGTTACCTGGGCAGTGATGTGCTGGAGGCGGTTTCACCAGCTCCCACCAGCTGATCATGAGTATCTCTTCCCAATTCTGTGTTCCATGACATCGCATGGGTGGCTTGGAGTTGGCCGTGCTGGGAGTATTTACACTGTGGAAATTGGCAGATGCTCCAAATCAAGCTCCTGTATGCCACACGCACCCCCAGACCCAGTTGTTAAGCCTTTACCACCACACCTGAAATAAAGTGTTCTGCTCTTTAGAACCTTCAAAGATGACATTGTGGTCACACATATACAGATGGAAATGCTGACTAGGGACCTCGCACAGCCTCTGGGGATTCAGGCCCCCCATCAGCATAGTGGAGTCTCCCATAACAGGCTGAGCAAGGAGGTCTAATGTAACTAATTGATTTTTACATGATGTATCTTTTGTTTCTATGTTCTCAAGGACATCCTAAGGAAAACACGGATTTTTGAGTTAAAAACTTTCATGATCTATTTAGTCCCTTTCGCCTATAGAGTGCACTATCCCTTCTAACACCATGACCTTAAGCACAGCACTTGCCCCAGGGCTGCACAGCCACGAAGGGGTTAGGCGTCCCCTAGGTAGGAGCTCATCGTTGTCTCCATCAGAGACCAGAAGGAGGCATCAAGAGGTCAGGAACCTGCCCAACTCCATACAACTGTGTGAAAAGGCTAAGCTGAGCCCGGGCACCCCTTGACGTGTTATTAGCTACATCCCTGGGTGAGTGATCTGAGCTCTGGCGTGGTGGGTGCCTGCGTGTCCACATGTTAAACTTAGACCTGACGCAGCCGTGGATCAGAGCAAAGTGAAGCATTCCTGGCAAAGTCAGGAACGCACCAAAGATGCAAATGATCACCACGACTACTCATTACTATACTGGAGGGTCTAACCAGTGGAATAGACAAGAATAAAAAGTAGTATGAATATTGGAAAAGGAGAGAGAAAACCCATTAAAAAATCAATTGCACACTGACAGCATCCGAAATTTTCATGTATGATAAAGGTTCCCATTTATAATAGCAACTGATATTTGTTAAGCACCTAGAATCCACTGCAGAAGGCATGTGTGAGGCCCGCATGAGCAGAAGTCTAAATCTTTCCAGAAGCACAGCAGAGACCTGAAGAACAGGAGAGCGGCCCATGATCGTGCAACACGAGTATATTGTGAAAATGTTACCCTTCCCTCTGGTAGCCTGTAATTTCAGGACATTGGCAGTCAAAAGTCCAAATGGGTTTTTCCAAAAAACTCAAATAGGTTATTCTAAAATTCATTTGGAAGAGAAAATGTGAAAAATTAGCTAAGAAAAAGTGGAAAATGAAGAACAACAAGGAAGAACTGCCCACACCAGATATCAAAACTATAAATATTCGGGTGATACGGTGTTGGAGCAGGAAGTAACAAATAGATCAGCCTGGCACGGCAGCTCACGCCTGTCATCCCATCACCTTTGGAGGCCAAGGCAGGCGGCTCACCTGAGGTCAGGAGTTTGAGACCAGCCTGGGAACATGGCAAAACCCCATCTCCACTAAAAATACAAAACTTGGCCGGACACAGTGGCTCACACCTGTAATCTCCGCACATCAAGAGGCTGAGACGGGCAGATCACAAGTCAGGAGTTCGAGATCATGGTGAAACCCCCTCTCTACTAAAAATACAAAAATTAGCCTGTAATCCCAGCTACTCGGGAGGCTGAGGCAGGAGAATTGCTTGAACCCAGGAGGCGGAGGTTGCAGTGAGCCAATATCATGCCACTGCACTCCAGCTGGCAACAGAGCAAAACTTTGTATCAAATATATATATATATAACTTAGACAGGCGTGGTGGTGCAAGCCTGTAATCCCAGCTACTCAGGAGGCTGAGGCAGGAGACTCACTTGAACCCGGGAGGAGGAGGTTGTAATGAGCCAAGATCACACCACTGCACTCCAGCCTGGGCAACAAGACGAGACTCAGTCTCAAAAACAAACAAATAGATGAGTGTTATACCTAGGTTCTAGAAGATAGATCATAAATGTATGGGAATTCAGAATTCTATAAAAGTAGCACATCATATCAATGGAAAAAATTAACTATTTAATAACTAGGGAGGGACAGTTGGCCAACCATTCAGGAACGGGTATCCTTAGACTCTACCCCACCACATGCAAAAATAAATTCCAAATAGAATTTATCTAGCAAATGCAAAATCCAAAAGTATTAGAAAAATACAGCATATTTTTAGAATTCTGGACTGAAGAAGGCTTGCCTCATCAAAATATAAAAACCAAAAGCTTAGAAGAATGGACAGATTTTAACTATATAAAAATTATACAGCAAAATGCATCATTTGTTTTTTCTTAGAGGCTTTTTTTCCCTCAGCACTTTAAGCAAGTCATCAGCAATAGGAAATATGAAGGTTAGAAGAAAATAATACTTTGACAAATCTAGTCGGGGGCAGTGCATTCAATGAGGATACTTGCATGAAACCTTCAAAAAGTCAATGTCATGAAAGGGGAGGTGGGTGTTCTAGAATAAGAGAGACTCAAATTTGGCTGGGCGCTGTGGCTCATGCCTGTAATACCAGTGCTTTTGGAGGTTGGAGTGGGAAGATTGCTTGAAATCAGGAGTCGAAGACCAGCCTGGGCAACAGAGTGAGATCCCATCTCTACAAACAAAAAATTAAAAATTAAAAAATTTTCTTTTTTGAAATGGAGTCTTACTTTGTCGCCCAGGCTGGAGTGCAGTGGCACCATTTCAGCTCACTGCAACCTTCGCCTCCCAGGTTCAAGTGATTCTCCTGCCTCAGCCTCCCAAGTAGCTGGGATTACAAGTGCCTGCCACCACATCTGGCTAATTTTTTGCATTTTTAGTAGAGACGGGATTTCACCATGTGGCCAGGCTGGTCTTGAGCTCCTGACCTCAAGTGATCCGCCTGCCTCATCCTCCCGCCAGGTCAAAGCTATTCTTAACCCAAGCTCCTCAAATATCTTCTTGGGGTTTTGACTGGAATCCCACTGAATCTTATAAACCAGTTTGGGAATAACTGACATGCTTATGACATTGAACCTTTCTGTCTAAAACTGTGTGGTGTCTGTCTCCATCTAGTCTGATGTTCTTTCATGTCTCCAAAGAATTTTTTTATAATTTTTCCTATGTGCTTTATATTTTTGGTGTATATATGTATGTGTGTATGTATTTTTTGAGACAGAGTCTCACTCTGTTGCCAGGCTGGAGTGCAGTGGTACAATCTCGGGCACTGTAACCTCTGCCTCATGGGTTCAAGTGATTCTCCTGCCTCAGCCTCCTGAGTAGCTGAGACTATAGGTGTGTACCACCACACCCAGCTAATTTTTTGTTTGTATTTTAGTAGAGACAGGGTTTCACCATGTTGGCCAGGATGGTCTCGATCTCCTGACCTTGTGATCTGCCCACCTCGTCCTCCCAAAGTGCTGGGATTACAGGCGTGAGCCGCCGCGCGTGGCCTGATGTTTTCAAATGTATCTTTTCGTGCTTTTACTTTCCTTTTCTTCATCCTATGCCTTTTTTTCATTTTTCTTATCTTATTGCTTTGGTTAGGATATATAGTAACAATGTTGAATAAAGGTAATAATAGTGGTTTTCCTATTCCTTTTCTTTTTAATAAGGCTAGTCGAGGGAAGCAGTGAGAATAGAGAAGGAACAAAGAAATCTGTAACTCACTGTGATCAATTAGTTGTAGACACCACCGCACTCAGACTGGCCTATTCCTGTGTTTAATGCTTATTGTTTAACAAATATAAAATGGAACATTTCGGCTCCACCTCCTGAATGTAGATCCCTCGTCTCTCTTGTTCGCTGCTGCCTGTCCAACCCCTCAAAGGTTATGTGGCTCGGAAGGGCACTGTGGTCTATGCCTGTAATTCTAGCACTCTGGGAGGTGAAGAGGTGAGGATTGCTTGAAGCCAGAAGTTTGACATATGGCTGCACTTCAGCCTGGGTGACAGAGTGAGACCCTGTCTCTAAAAAAAGAACAAAATAGGCCGGGTGTAGTGGCTCATACCCGTAATCCCAGTACTCTGGGAGGCCGAGGCGGGCAGATCACGAGATCAAGAGATTGAGACGATCCTGGCCAACATGGTGAAACCCCGTCTCTACTACAAATACAAAAATTAGTAGGGTGTGGTGGCGCACACCTGTAGTCCCAGCTACTTGGGAGGCTGAGGCAGGAGAATCGCTTCAACATGGAAGATGGAGGTTGCAGTGAGCTGAGTTCGTACCACTGTACTCCAGCCTGACAACAGAGCAAGATTTCATCTCAAAAGAAAAAAAAAGAACAAAACAAACATTTTCTGGCTTAAGGCTCATGGTGGTTGCTCAGTTAATATTTACTGACTTAGTGAGCAGATATATTTCTTCCAGCCATGGATGAGTGTCCATCTAACTGCACCATATCAGTGTCTGGTCTTAAAAATTTTTGATATTTCATTTTGGTTTTAATTTTTATCTCTTTGAGTTTGAACAATTTTATATGTTTATTAACAAAGAAAAAAATGGACTCCTCATGTCATAACTCCACTAATATCTTCCTGTATCACTTGAAATAAAATTCAAAATTCTCTGCAGAGCCTCCAAACCTCCTCATGATTAAGTGCCTGGCTACCTCTATGGACCCATCATTCATCACACTCCTCCTTGCCCAGTTTACCCAGTCACATTAGTCTCATTGCCTGTCCCTCTGCCTGGAATGTTCTTTCCCCAGATCTGTGCATTTCTTGCTCCCTTGCTCCTCCCCTCCACTCCCCTTCCCTTCCTGTCTTTTGCGATGGAGTTCTGCTCCGTTGCCCAGCCTAGGGGTGCAATCTTGGCTTGTTGCAACCTCCACCTTCCAGGTTTAAGTGATTCTCCTGCCTCAGCCTCCTGAGTAGCTGGGACTACAGGCACGTGCCACCACGCCCAGCTAATTATTGTGTTTTTAGTAAAAATGGAGTTTCACCATGTTGTCCAGGCTGGTCTCGAACTCCTGCCCTCAAGTGATCTGCCTGCCTCAACCTCCCAAAGTGCTGGGATTACAGGCATGAACCACCATGCCTGGCCCCTTGCTTCTTTCAAAAAGCTATTCAGTAGTCACCTTATCAGCAAGACGGTCCTTGACTTCCTCATCTAAAATAACGCCTTCCACTCCCTACCTCCTTACTGTGCCTTATTCTCCTTCCTGTCACTTACATGTCTTCATAATACCTGAGATTTTTATTACATGTCACCTGTTGGTTGGTTTAGTGTCAGCCTCACCCCATAGAAAGCAGGCTCCATCTTCAAGACGAGAACGGTATCTGGCAAGTCATGACTGCCCCACATGTATTTGTGGAATCAATGCATTTGCTTTTCACCGCCTATGAACTGGTCATCCATGACCTTGCCCAGTTTTCTTCCGCTTCCATTCTAGGTCTTTATGTGGAAACATACTAATTCACCTTGTGATGTTTCTGACAAGCATTTTTCCCAATTGTTCCTTATATTTATCATTGTTTTTGATCTTTTTTGTGAACAGAAACCTCTGTTTTTTTATGTAGACAGCTTTGCTAGCCTTCCCTCATGTTCTCCCCACACAGCAGATAATTATTCAGCTAATCCTCTTTCATAGTTTTAAAGGTTTCCTTTTATACACTGAATACTTTAATCCATCTGTAATTGATCAGTGGCAAGGTGGGAGGTGAAGATTGTTCCATCTTTCCCCCCAATTAACCAGTTTTTCCAAATATATATGCAACAATTATTCCTTTTCCACAAATTTGCAGAGGTTTCTTTATCATAGATTAAATTTTCTTCCATTCGAGAGTCCATCTCTGAATAACATAATCTGTTGATTTTATAGTGTAATCTTATGAGCACAACCCCTACAGCCAACCTATCTGGGTTGAAATTCCCAATCCACCGATGGCCTGCATGACCTTGGACCACTTCTTATTTTCTCTGTGCCTTGGTTCTGCAAAATGTAGACAATAATACAAAATCAGCATCCTGTAGTCCTCAACATCATCAAATACCAGCAATTTTATATGGTTAAAGGTAACACCCACTTGCTAGGGTTGTTGTGAGGCGTCCTAAGTGCAAGTGCTGGAAGAACGCCCACGCCCGTGCACACTGGGCAGTCGCTCCTGTTGAAGCAAGTGCCCCTCCTCATTATGTGTCTCTTTGAAAACTCTCCAGCTGCATTCATGTTTATTCTCCCAGATGTGCTTCAGAACCGTTTGGTCAACTTTCCAAGATAACTCTACTGGGATCTGATTGGGACTGCATTGAACTAATAAATGAGTTTGGGGAGCGCTGACATCTTCGCAATCCTTGTCCTCCCACCCTGTGCCCACGGGTCCCCCCGCCGACTGCAGTCCCCTCTGAGGGCCCCAGCAGGGTTGATTTCACCTGCTCTGGAAGGGAAAGAAAGGGAGAAGATGCACAGGGCCGGGCATCGGGAACCGCTCCCAGCCTGCATCTGGAGGGTGTGACACAGGGCTGGACGAGGAAGGGGGCTCGTCTTACTAAATCAAGATTTTCAGACTAAGGCAGCTCTGCCAAGTAGAAATCATGTCACTGAGAAACTTTCCAGAAAGCCTCATCTAATTCCTCCAGCTGGAGCATGGGGGTGCCTGGGAGCTGGCAGGCTGTGGGCTTAACATGCTGAATTACTCAGAAGTTGTGGACTTGCCCTCACCAAGGACTTCGCTAAATGACTCCAAATTAGACTGCAAATCCCTCTGTCTCCTTGACTGTCAGGTGGCTGAGGCTGGTTAATGTGTAGAGGAAGGGTTATTATTATTTATTAAAATTTATCATTATCTACTATTCATTCATTCATTCATCTTGAGAAAGCATTCCAAAGGCCCATGGGGTTAGCACAGCCACCTGAAGAGCTCTGCGTGGCTGGAGCAGACCCCCAGGAAGGCCCACATGCCCCTGAGACACACCAAGGGGTCCTGAGCCCGAGGAAGTGGCCCTTGAATCAAGTAAGTGCTGTCCAACCTTGGTAGAGGAGAGGTGCCTTGAAGCCCAGGTGCCCACAGGGCCGGGATCCCTCAGCCACTGCCCCAGCTCTGGTTGGTTTCGATCACTGAGCTCAAATAGGCAAAATCACTCCTAGAGCTTCAGAGGCAGAGCGAGGCAGGACTACTGGAGCCCAGAGGGCCTCTGAGGGGAAGAACCGGTGAACTTGGAGGCCTATGGTCAGAGGCCATGGAGCTCCAGGTGGCCAGTCTGAGTGAGGCCTGAAGGCAAACCCCGTTGTGTTGACTGCAGGCCATGGGGCCCAAAGCATCTCCACTGCAAAGTCATTCCCTGGGGTGACGCCTGCTCATCCCACAGCCTCTGCCCAGGGCTCCCTGGCCCTGTGCACCTTTTTTGTACACTCTGGGGATGAGGCCCCTTGCTTGAACCTCAGGGCACACTGGTCTCCTCACACTGGAGCTACCTATCTTCTTTGTGGGCTCTGAACGCCCAAGGGCATGTAGTGCACACAGGCGCCTGTCTGCCCCTCGTGCCTAGCCCAGTGCCAGCAGAGGACACTTAACCGGGGACAGTTGTGCCTTCCTTGGGGGCACTTTTGGCTGTCACATGACAAGGTGCCCCTCTGGCATTCATGGGCAGTCCTACATCACAAAGACTTGTCATGTGCCAATGCCCACAGCCCCGGTGGTAAAGCCCTGCCTGTAGGTGGTGTGGGGGTAACCAGAGCCTCTGTGTGGCTGCCACCTACTCAGGACCAGGAGCGCTGCCACAGTCCACCCAGCTGGTCCTGGTGGCCTCTCCTCTGCTGCAGGCCTGCCTGCTGGGGGAGACAGTAATTAGAGGAAGACTGGAAATCTCCTGACTTCACAAATGTGACTTTGCAAAATGAGGCGGGAAGACAAATCTGTCTTCACTACTATTCATTAAAGAAAGTCCTTTATAAATCCCAAATTAACAATTTCTCATTTAAAGATGGGCGATTATCATTCTTTTCTGGCAATTTATAGCTTTCAAAATGCTAAAGTATGAAAATTATTGGGGGAAAAATTCCAGCTGTGGTCATAGAAAATGGAAATCCACTTTAAGACAATTGATAAACATATTTGAAATGATTGATAACCTCAGGTTCAAAAGTAATACATACATATGTGTGAGATGACGGCTTTGGTGCTAGAAACGCTCTGAGTGATCACATTAAGGTCGACATTCTGCATCCAGGCGGCACGGAGCCCCCAAAAATCAGATGATTTGTCTGGCGGGATCTAACCCAGCTTGGAGATTCTTTGACCAAGGGTGATGACAACACAGGGCTGAAATTCTTAGTTTTGGCAATGCTTGGGGTCCTGCCATCTTTCCAACTAATCCACCAGGCACCTCTGCAGGGAGACGGGTGACCGCGTGCAAAGGAGAAATTGTGCAAATACTAGGAATGGAAAGGCCTTTCTGAAATGACAGTTCATTATTCATAATTAATTGACACCACCTTCATTGAGACTTCCCCTGCCAGGACTGAGAATAAGACAGAGCCTGAATCCTGCCTCTACCCCATGTCAACCCCAGGGACCTCTGCTTCTGGATCTAAGATATTGAAGTAGGTCCAATAAGATAGGACATGAAGATAATGGAGACTCTCTGGTTTTATGGGGAAAACTGAGCTGAGATGGGTTGAGGTGCGTAGCCGTCGCATGGAATCATCTCTGGGGACTGTGGTCACCAGCCCTCAGCGCCATCTCCTTCCACAGACCGAAAGCTCCTCAGGTGGACGGCACCAGCAGAGGACCTGAAGCTTGTTTGCTAAGTGAGTAAAGAGGGTGCTACCACAAATTCCAAAGCATCTCCGTAAAGGATATGAATGACATGGCCTTAAAATGTGTCGAGACAGACCTGGGTTGAGCAGGTAGAGGGGCTGTCATGGAAGAACGTGAACCGGACGCACAGCAAACCCTAACCAAGGTCTAGCCACACAGAAGGACTGCCCTGGAGCCTGGTTTCTGTTCAGCCTTCGGCAGAAGAGCCAGCCTCTGTGGGCGGCGATAGAGGCAGTGACTGCTGGTGACCAGGGCTCACTGTGCGCCCAGTGCGGCACGGCGCTCTTTGCTTGTGTTGGACCAGCTGGTGCTGAGGAGGAAACTGAGACTTGGAGAGTTAATCGCCTGAGGATGGAAAGTCAGATGGTCTGAGTTCGAAGCTGTGCACTAGTCCTGAGTGAGCTGCTCGTGTGGGTGTGACGTTATCATGCACTGCACCTCCACTACATCACTCCCCTCCCCAGAAACCAAGCTGTCTCCCCTAGAAGCAAAGGGGAAGAAACGCAGGGGCCGCTGGGTGGAGTGGTTTGATCGCCTTGGCTAAGGGGAGCCTCCACCAGGAGGGAGCAGACGCCTCTCTGACCTCTTGACACAGCTGTGCACCTCTCCTGCAGGTCCTACCCAACTTCAAATAAAGATGATGAACCCGGCTGAGAAGAGAAGAAAAAGGAAACCTTGAAACAAGAGCCAACATCTGCAGCTGCCCCCCAGCACCGTCCCATATCCACCAGCAGGGGTGGTCAAAGCTCTGCCTCGCCCCCTCCCAGGACAGGGTCCGTTGTCCAGCCCTTCCCCCCAGTCCGGGGCCTCTGCCTTGGCCCCCGACCCTGGAAAGAAGTCGGTGCCAGTGGCCTTGGCTCAGAACCCGAGGCTTGTGGAGGGGACGAGGTCAGGCTTTGGAGGGATCCAGGCTGCTTCCGCTGCAAGTGGGGCCCTGCCCTAGTCCCCCGCCTGGGTCTGGCTGCTCTGTCTGCAGGAAGGGACCATCACCCTGCCTCCAGGCGGCTGTGCCATACGAGAGGGCAGGTGAGGTGCTGGGTGCAGGGACACCTCTTTCCGGTTTCTATAGTACCGCGGTCCCCAGCTGGTGCGGTGGGAGAGGTGCCTCGGAGGCTGCCACGCAGAACCACAGAGCGTGCCTTCGGGCAGTCTGGACTGCACACGCCTCCGCAAGCTCCGAGGCCCGCAGGCTGGGGTGGGGTCTGCCCCTTTCTTTCCTTCCTCGGCCTAGCCAGGCTCCGCTTTTGTTATTTAGAGCCTGGGCGCCGCTCCCTTCCTGGGGTCAGGCGGCCACTTCCAAACCCTCATGGCGGTCAGCTCTCTGCCGGTCCCCGCCGAGCCAGGTGCATCGGGGAAGTCGGATGGGGGCGGGGAGAAGGGGAACGCGAGAAGGTGGGGGTGGGAGATCGGCGTCCTCGGGCCCGGTCCTGGGGGCCGCTAGCGGGCAGGCTTAATGGGATCAGGTCGGTGTAATCCCATTTCAGCCATTGTCATTCAGGAGGCCGCCGGGGTGGAGCTGGGGGGCCCAGCCCTTTAGGATGACGGCGGCCACACCAGAGACGCACCGGCATGACAAAGGCCGCCAGGGACCCAGTGGCGGGGAAATAAAGAGATGAAGGCTTTGGGGGTGGGTGCCCGGCGTGACGTCCGCCTCCCGGGCCCGGTCCTGCCCCAGGCTTTTGCCTCGGGCCCTCGGGGCTCGGCCCTCCGTTTCTGTCTCAGGCCCCGGGGAGTATCAGGAGAGCAAAGTCGCCCGAACTGGATCGCCGCGCCCCCGACGGCCTCCCTGCCTCCCTGGGTGTCCGAGCGGCCAGGCCCGTACCGCAGCGCGACCTCCCGCCTCTCT
This sequence comes from Aotus nancymaae, assembly GCF_030222135.1. Lineage (NCBI taxonomy): Eukaryota > Metazoa > Chordata > Mammalia > Primates > Aotidae > Aotus > Aotus nancymaae. The sequence continues at coordinate 1,440,618 of NW_026988444.1, forward strand.
CCCTCGAGGCCCACGGGGTCCCTGCTTCCTGCGGAGCCAGAGCCTTCTCACAGCCTGGCGGCCAACCCCTGGGCTACCCTGGCCTCGGTTTCTCTCGCCCTAGCCCGGCGTGTGGCGCAGCTTGGGCCGCACACTGGAGTCCTTCGGTGCGCGTTCCAGAGAGGGGATGGAGGGTGTGTCCGACCGCGGCCTGAAGTGGGTGTGCTGGGGCGGGGGGCCGCTGGGAGTCAGTCTAGGAGCCATAAGTGTGTGTGCGCAGCGGGGGCTCGCGGTGGAGGCTACGGTGTTGACGGTGGACTGCGGGGATGGGGAGCAGGAACAGCCCAGAGGCCAGACCCGGGAAGAGCCCTGAGGTTCAGGTGGGGGTGGAGGCAGTGTGAACTGCGGAGGGACAGAAGGTAGGGAGTGCTCCACGCGTGGGAGGTTGGGGGTATGTGGGGAGAGCTCAAAGGACAAACCCTGGCGGTGGGGGAAAAGTGGACTGCAGGATGCCGGGTGGGAGCCACAGACAAGAAAAGTGGGGGGTGCGGGAATCCTCTAGGCAGTGGGGAAAGAATGGGGGAGGGGCTTCCCGCCGCGGAATGGGTCCACTGTGAGGGGGGCAGTCCACAGGGGCCGGCTGGGGGTGGGGGGGGCACAGGGGCCATTCAGTTTTGCTGGGTCCTCGGGGGCAGCATTTTTGGCTCTGCCAGTGGGGTCGGACCCTTGGCTATTAGGAACTCAGATAAAGCCGGCAAAGCAGGGTTAGACGTGGAAGGGACGTCTAACCCTGCTTTGCCGGCTTTATCGCACAAGCACACACTCCCACTCTCACCTGCCCACGCGCACATACTCCAGCGCTTGCACACCCGCGCACATGTGCACACTCGCACCCCTGCTTATCACAGAGCCAACTCCGAGGGGACCTAGGGAGGCACCCACGGGGACTTTTGAGTTCAAGCTGGAAAATCTGAGTGGGTTCCAGGGCAGCAGCACCAGGCACGGCAGGGAGGGCCTGGGTCAAGGGGCAGGCTCTCTGGAGGTGGACCCCGGAAACATGACTACCTTTGGCGCCCCAGCGCAAGAAGCCTGGGTCCTCCCACGGCTCCCAAGTGCATGGGCCTGTTTCCCGACCCTCTCTCTGCCCCAGCCATGCAGAGCCTGCTGACTGCGGTGGCAAAGTGTGCTGCCTGCCTCCCAGGCCCCTGCGCCAGCCAGGCCCCAGCCAGCGCTGCCGGGAGACTCAGCCCAGTCCCTCCAGTCCCTGCCTGTCCACGGACACTGCTGCTCGACCTTTCCCCAAAGGCAGGGCGGAAGTCAGCTTAGGCCCCCACTGCTGAACTGTTCAAATAGGCAATCAATTTTTATGATGTAATTTATAATTTATGCAGGTTGTCTTCATACATATGGTGTTGCTTTTGTGCGTCAGGGTTTCAGGTGCTTTATTACTCTGACGGTGTGATTTGCATTCATGTTTGGTTACCAAGATCATATTTCTACTGTTTACTCCATAAGGGCCTAAAATGAAGATTAATGCTGCCTCCTTTTGTCCGGGCTGTCCCTCTAGACCCCCGGCCTCAGCTTCCCCAAGACCCCAGAGTCCTGTGACCCTGAAACTGGGCCCTGAGCACTGCATGAAAGCTGCCTGGAATGACCCAGCAGCCCGAAGCTCAGAGCAGACCACCTGATCTGGCTGTGCGCGCCTGGGCAAAGGCCTGGGGTCTCTGCGGACAAAAATAGGTGTGTGTGCACTGGAGCTTCCTTCCCTGAGAAGCCGCAGCTGGGCATGAACAAGCCACTCTCCCACGCCGTAGCCAAGTCCAGCAGGGGAAAGAAGAGGGCCCCGAGTGGGTCTCTGCTGCCAGGGCTGCTGAATTCATGGGCTGTAGCCACTTGGGACTAAGGAAGGCCCTGGGGTGAGAACCAGAGGGTGATCCAGAGGCTCCTGAGGCTGGAAAGCTAGAATGTCACTCCCAGTCTACACCGCATCTAGAACCACCTGCCACGGGGGATAGCATGGGGCTTATCGCAGGGATCTGCTCTGGACAGGTCTGGGGCTGGAGGGAGCAGCCTTGGAAGGCCTGTGTGAGCCTCACCAGATGCAGCTGAAATGAGTAAGCCAATTAAGCTCAAACAAACAGAAACGAGACCGAGAGGGTGCTGACCCCGAGAGGAAGGGTGTCTTGGAATGCAGGTTCCAGCAATAAGCCCAGGCTGGTATAAGCAGCCAGGCTGAAGGCCAGGCACACAGACAGCCATAGAGCCAGGATGTCTTCTCAGGCCAACCCAGACTCAAAAGAGCCTAGAGGGCCACCCCCTGATCTCCATTTAGCAGACAAGGCGGCTGTGAAGGAACCACCCAGGGGGCTGAAGACCAGAGGCAAAGGCTGGGCACACAAGCATGCACTGAGTCTTGAAAATTCCAGCGCAGGTTGGGATTTGAGCAGCCTCCAGTGCAGGTGGTCCAGGCTGCTGGGAGGGTACTCCCCGGCTCCTTTCCGGAGAGGAGGTTGCTTGAGGCCCAGAACCAAGCTAAAGAGGGCCTGCCCCAAGGACAAGGAGATGGCGGCAGATTTTCAGCGTATCTTCCGTTGTCCAAGGGGGCAGGGGGGCCTGGCTTGCCAGGGAGCAAGGGCAGGGGGCCACTGGGTGGAGTGACTGTTCTTGTGGCCCCATCCGACCTCTGCCTGGGTCGGTGGCTGTGGGGTACAGGAGCCCTGAGGCTTCCCGGTGCACAGCTGGGGGCGCAGGTCCGAGGAGCTCCCAAGCGTAATTATTTGATCTGCAGATGTAAGTGGAATTTATTGTAACAACAAATATAGTGATGTCAAAACCCAACCTTGGATTAAAGCCGGCAGCCAAAGGGGAAGTGTATTAATTTCCAACAGCATCTCAGGCCAGAGCCTATTAGAACAAGCTATTCTTCAGGCCCCCCCATCAGAATTAATCATTGGGAGTTAATTTGAAGCTCAGACAAGTTGCTGTTAATTTAGAGCAGGGAGGACAGGATGGAATAAAAAGCTGAGGTGCTGGCCGAGCCTCGTGGGTCTCATTAATCAGCCAGCTGAGACGGCCTGGCTTGATTACAATTTGCAAAAAAATTCATTAGGGCTCGGGCGATTGACAATTTTTCTCTCTGCCTGTGATGTGACTCATTAGGCAGCCAAATGAAAGCCATGATGACGGCCATGATGACAGCGGCCATCAAGCGCCGCTTGTTTATCTTCCTCCCCTCGGCCTGTCTCCCGGGCCTTGGCCTCCCCGCCGGGCTCTCGGGGGCGCCCCGGCGCTCAGGGGTTGGGGAGGGAGGGGGTCAGCGCCCTGAGGAGCAGGAGGGCGGGCGGCGTCGGCCGGCTCGGGGAGCCCGGGCCCTCTCCTCGTGCCTCCATAGGGCGAGGACCTCGAGGCTGGGAGGGTCCAGAGCTTGGTCCCAGGAGCCGGGCTTCCTGATAGCGGCCTCCCGGTCCTACTGGGCTTCGTTTTCCCTCCGGGTTTGCGCTGTCAAGGTTTCGGGTCCCTCTGTGCCCCTCATCCCTGCCATGGGCTTTTGGAGAAGGCGGGTGGGGATTACACCTGTTATGGTGGAAGGGGATATGGGGGGCATTGCAGGATCTGCGGGGAATGCCAGGGTCTCTTCCCCCCACCCGCAGTCCCGGCGGGACGGAGGTCACAGCTCCCCCACCTTCCTGGCTAAACTCTGTGCCCCCAGTCACGGTTCTCGCCAGGGGCGCAGATCTGGCTCGGGGGTAGACTGGCTCAGGTGCGTGGGTCAGGGGACGGCGTCCCTGCAGGCCTCGAATGCTGCAGCAGCGTCGTGTGGCCAGTGGGGACCTGCCCCGAGCAGATGGCGCTCACCGGGGACCTGCGCTCTTTGCGTCCTGGCGGGCGGGATCCGGGCCGTGCGGTCCCCGTGCCGGGCCAGGGCGTGACCCGGGCGCCATCCCCTCCTTGCCAGGCTTCAAGGCGCAGGGCGTGGGGGCGGCCAGGAGCCGCTGCAGCTCTCGCGGCCCCGCAGAGCAAGCCGAAGCCCTCGGAGGACTGGCCTTTCTATTTTATTGGGCTCGAAAACCAAGCCTGGGCCATTTTCTGCCACCGAAACTGCTGGGAACGCGGCGGGAAAGGGTGACTCGGTAGCTGCCAGCCTTCACCCTGCGCCTGAAGTTTGAGTGGAGGTCTTGGTCCCCAGGCCCCTCCGCCGCGGGGAGGTGACGGCCTGTAAGTAGTAAAAATTAAGTCATTGTTAGTGTTAACCCACGGCGGACCGCGCTTCCGCTTCTGGGGCTGAGAACCGTGCAGAGCGCCGAGCGCCGCTGCATGGAGGCGGCTCCGCGGCCTTCCCTCCCTCCACTCGAAAGGCTGAGGCTGGCGAAGCCCAGGCTTCTCTCGCGCTTCGGGCTACCGGGTTGGTGGCATCACGCTCACCCTCGCTGGCCCGCTGCACGACCCTGGGCGCCCTGGGCCTGTCCACCGCAGCCTCTCGCGGGCCGGGCCGCAGCATCTGGCTGCGCGCTTCCGGGTCGGGCAGGGAGCGGCCGGGGGTGGGACAGGAATGGGCTTGGGGACCCGGCACGCCCCACCGAGATGGGGAGGCGCCCAGCTCCCCGGCCCCTGCACACCGACCCCCTAGCTCCCCTGCGTAGCCTCTCCCCTTTCCCCCTTTGTGGTGCGGACCACCGGGGCGACCATGGGGTGGGGCGGCGGCCGGGTCCCGCCCCCTCGACCCCGCCCGGAGGGGGAGGTGCCCGGGCCGTGGGCGCTCCAGCCCGCCTCCGCCTCCGACTGAGGGCTGCCGGGAAGCCGGCTGGGCTTGCTGCGATTTTGCTCCAGTCGGCAGATAACGCCGGGAGCCTGATTTATGGACCCTCCACTCTACGGGCAGGCGAGCACCGCTTCTTTTCTGGTCTGAGATATTTGTAAAGGAAGGACGTTTCCTCCCTGGCTGTAGTCGGTTTGGAGCATCAGGAGTTTGGGCAAAGCCACCAATACCCGCACTCGCTTGCCTCCTCCGGGTACCCACCGCCTCCTCTGGCCGAAGTTTGCCGGCCTACGGCCCACGTATCGATTAGGCTGTGCAAAACGGGAGACAGGTTTCTAAGGTGAGAATTCGGTTTTTTAAAATTCATAACCCTATTGGCGCCCAGCCTCCTATGCTAGGTGGCTCAAGTCCAGCCTGCCTAAGGAGACCTGGCCAGGGGACGTTTCTCCAGTACTGGCCTCAGACCAATTGTCCGGCCACACGCTGGCAGTGCCTGGACAGTCAAATTCTGGACACACTTCTGAGGCCCAGGGATTGGTCTTTCTTCCCCCTCTTCTTTTTATTATTCACAAGACTGAAATTGTTTAAACGTCATAACTTATAAGAAAATAAGCTACATTGAAATAAATTAACACAACGGAGACGTGCTTCACATGGCTCAGATAGGAGAGGCAACCCCAGGGGAAACCAAAGCCAGGCACAACCAAAGCAAAGCAAAGCGAATTTCCAGGCTGCCTAACAGTGTCTGCTTTTCAGTCAACTCAAAAAGCCAGAATGCAAACCAAAATCAGGTTCAACCCCAGCGTTTGTTCTTGGGTTTCACGTTTACCTTTGGAAAAGTATGGAAAGGAGGTTGCTAACCGCACAGATTACAGCAGAGGTTTTGTTTTCTTCTGAAATGAGTGGAGAACATTATTGGGTAATTAAGTCCTATAACTTTCAAAATACTGCAGCTGAGATCCAGTCTATGGAGATATTTATGTACAAAGTAGCATAGTATAATAAATATTTCGAGTGTCTTCTGGTGTGGCAGTAAGCCCCTTCAAAAGCAGTCTTTTAAGCCCACGTAGTGAATATATTCTCAGTTTGCTTGGGATGGCCACAGTTGGGCTGTGACTTCGAGTGTTGCTTCAAACACAGTGGAGTCCACCATGGGTTCCCTCGGGTGCCGGGGCTTCTCCAGGTGGGTGCCAGACCCTGGCCCTTCTGGACCCTCAGGGCCGGGCCTGCTCTAGCTGCTGATGCTGACTTCTAATGGCGAACCTGCTGACGTGGACGGGGATGGGGACGACGATCTTAGGGTTCCGGGAGGGCTCCCCTGTCTTGGAATTGGCATTGCCTGCCTTCACCCGTTTCCACTTGGCCCGTCGGTTCTGGAACCAGATTTTCACCTGCACCTCGCTGAGTTTGAGGGCGTGGGCGATCTGCGAGCGCTCGGTCAAGGAGAGGTATTTTTTGCAGTGGAACTCCTTCTCCAGCTCCAGCAGCTGCTCGCTGGTGAAGGCAGTCCGCCGCCGCCGGTTCTTGCCCGTAGACGTGGTGCTGCCCGCCGCGCCGCTGCTCGGCGGGGTCTCCTCCAGCGCGTGGCCCGTGTCTTCCTCCTTGTGAGCCGCCTGGCCAGTCAGATTGTCATCCGAGCTGTAGTCCACATCGCTCTCCAGCGAGAAGCTCTCCTCCTTGCCCTTGGGGTCGTCTTCCACCTTTGACTCGTCTTTCCCTTGCCCTCGGACAGCCCCGACTGAAAGCAAAACCAAACGGCATTTTATTACATTTCTCACGCTGGCCTTCCTTTCTCCTTCCCACAGTCACTTGGGCAATCGCCCCCCCTCCCCACCTTTAGCGGATTGTCTTTCTATGACATTAACACATTGTGATTTCCTGGCCTTTGAGGGGTAGAGGAGGGGTGGGGGGAGCGTGAGAAAGCTCAAAGGAGAGGAGGCAGCCGAAACGGCCCTTTGCCCAGAACCATCACTCAAAGGGCTGCCATGCCTCCCCCGCACCCTCCCAGCCTCGGCAGCATCGGGAGAAGTAGCGGGAGGCTCGAGGCCCAAGAGATTGCCCGCTTTGTCCCAGGAGTGGGAGCTGGTTGAGAACTGAGGGGGGATTCACGATCCATCCTGCCTCCCCTACCATGAAAATTGAGTGAACCTTAATTGCTTCCTAACCGGAGTGGGGGCGTAGGGACGTGCAGATCCCAGACTGTCTTTTTTGAGACAGACAACGTGGGTCAAAGGGATGTTTTGTGGCATTAGAAGTTCCTACCAGACACTCCCAACACGCAGACACACAGCCTCCAAGCAATCGGTTTCTTCCGGACAAGTAGCAAGACCAGTGAAGGGGTTTAAAAAGTCTGGGCGCCCGTGGGCACACGCACGGCTGAGACGCGCAGCCCAACCGACTCCCCTAGGGGCTGCAACCTACCCGGGACCCGAGGTCACCGCGGAGCGGGACAGGGGGACTTGGCCAAACGCATCGCCAGATAGATTTGCGGCCCAGGGCAGCAGCTGGTCGTCGGGCGCTAAATGCCCCCCACCCCCAGACCCCGCTTGTTGCGTGGCTCTGAATGCCCCCCGGAGGCCCAGCGGCACAGCCCGGCCGCATCCTCCAGCTCCTCGGGCGGGGGTCGAGCGGGGGCGCGGCCTCGCCCCCTGGTCTCCCACGGGAACCCGGCGCTGGCCCGCCCCCGCCTCCTCCCGCCCCCGCGTCCCGGCTGCGCGCGCCGCCGACTCACCCAGCGAAGCCTGCACCGCCTCGGCCGCGGAGAAGGCGAGCAGCGAGCCCTCCTTGGCCAGGAAGCCTTTGCCGTCCTCCGCGTCAGCCTGCAGCGCCTCCGCCTTGTCGAAGTTACCGCCGCCGGGCAGCGGCTGCGGAGCGAACTTGCGGGCCGCTGCCGCCTCCTGGTGCTGGGGCGACGCGGAGAAGCCGCCGGGGAGCGTGGCCATGAGCGTAGAGGTGAGCGCCATGCCCTGCGCCAGGCTGGAGCAGAAGCCGGTGGGCAGGCTGGGGATCTGGTGGTGCGGGTGTGCCGGCGGCAGCGCGGGCTGCAGCGCGGCCTGGGGCAGCGCGGGCGGCGGCGGCGGTGGCGGCGGCAGCACTACCGGCCGGTAGGGCATGAACATGGGGTAGCCGGTGTAGACGAAATGGCCAGGGCTGGGCTGCGGCGGGCTGCCGATCAGCGAGTCTATGCTGAAGGCGGTGCTACTCCCCAGCGGGCGCTGCATCATCATCAGCGACGGCGGGAACGCTGCGCTCATAGACGCGCTCGGGAGAGGCCAGCGAGAGGCGAAAAGTCCCCGCGCCGCGCCGCCGCCGGGAAGCCCGCCGGACGCCGGGAGCACCTCCGGGAGTGCCGGGCAGGGACCGAGCGGGGCCCGGAGAGCAGACGCCTCCTCCGCTCAGTCCTGGGCCCACTTCATGCCCGGCGGGTGCGCGGGGTGCGCGGGATGAGGCCGTGCGCCCCGGAGTGGAGAGGGCACCCGGGCCCCGCGGAATCACCAGAGCCCCCGTCCGCCGCTTGCCCGTCGGAGCCCGCGCTCGTCGCGGCTGCGACCCTCGGCCTTGGTTAGCTGCTGTCCGTGTGTCCGTCCGTCTGTCCCGCCGTCCGTCGCCTCCCGCGGGCCGCTGGGGAGCGCGCGAAGCCGGCGTACTTGTCTCCGGCGGGCGCCGCCAGCACCTTTAAATCGCGCTCCTCTTTCTCATTCACATTTTGCCTGCCGCCTGGGCCGGCTCGCCTCACGTGGGGCTGGGCGCCGCTGGCCATTGGCGGCGCGGGGCGGGGGCGGGGCGAAAAGGGCCCCCGCCCCTTCCACCCAAGCCGGCCGCGAGCGGGCTGCGGGCGCCACCGTCGGAGCGCGCAGGCGGGGGAGCCGGAGCTGCTTGCCCAGCCCGCGCCACGCAAACTTGAGAGGGGCGGATGGCACCTCCAAGGCTCGGACCCTGATGTCTTGCAGCCTTGTCGAGGCCGCCTCCAAGGGCAGCCTCCCGGGCCGGCACCCCCGCGGCTGGTCCGGGGGTGCTTTATTTCTTTTACTATATTTGGAATGGAACCAACCTGCCTGCGGCTCACTCCAGCGCTGGGTGCTCCGGCTGTGCCTGGGGTCCGGGCGAGGGTCCTGGAGTTGGGGGCAGGGTCCTGCCCCTCCGGATCCACCCCTGGGGCGAAGGCTGGGAGCTGGCAGCCCCTGCCCGCCGCCGGGAACCTGCCGGGTTGCTCGTTGCGGGTCCGCGCTCCGAGTGGGGCAGGGAGGCTGCTGCTTCCCCCATCCCGGGCTGGGCCCTCCCGTGAACGATCCCGTCTCTCATTTTTCATGACATTCATAATCATCGCACCTATTTACACACTTTGCCTGCGCGCACCAAAATAACAACCACGATAATTATGATAATAATGAGAGTCCTTTATCTACTCCATCCTCGGGGAGGAAGGGGGAGTTGCTGCGCCTCCAGATTGTATAACGTGAGATTATCCTGATGAAAGCTTTATGATGTTTGCTCAAATAAAAGCTGCGTTTTGTAAATAGGCGCTAATTAAGCACGTTGCGAACGCGGGGAGTGCTCACTCTGGCGCCGCCGCCCAGTTTCCAGCGCGAGGACTCGAGGGCGCGCGGTTCCTCTGCTGACTGCGGGATGGAGCCGATCCCTCAGGATGTTTCCCCTGTTCTCGACAATGGTAAAGACCCTCAGATTTGGAAGTAAGGGAATTTGGGGGTGGAGGGAAACGAGGGACGTTCTTATCCCCTCCTCCATTTTAAAACAAAAACTTTCAGCTCTTGTCTTCTCTTTAAAAATGGAATCATTTGTGACAAGGGCAGACCGTGCAAAGCGCGCCAGCGCGCACGGGGCTTCCTCGCGCCTCCAAGGCCCGGGCTTCAACTTCCCGGGTCTAGACATCAGCCCTGAACCGCCAACAGCACCGGGTTGGGGAGAAGGAAAGAAAGGCATTGTTAGTTTGGTCATTAAAAATCTGCTCACGCCGAGGAGCTAGTGGTTGGGGAGTTGGCCTGTGTTGGACGTGTGTTATGTATCACTTACAAGTACATTTAATTGGGAGATAAAGATAAATCGATCTTTATGAATTTATCGACCCGATTCTTTGAAGCTCTTTTTTCGCGTTCTTCCTCTTTCTCTCGCTCTAACCCCAATCCCCCACCGGGGGACGTCTTAATCCCAGATCAGCTCCTCCGCCGGAGTCCCGTCAGAGACCCACTGCCCACCCAGCGGGTCTGGAGGAAAGAGGGGAGGGTTCGTCCTTCAGGGGCGCTGGGAAAACTCGCTGGTCCCGACAGCCAGCCCTCTCCTCCTCTTTGCCTCCTCCTCCTTCCCCACCACCACCCGGACAAAGACGTCTCGAGCGCGTTTCCCCACTCCAGGCCGCAGTAATAGATCGCTCCGGCAGCAGGCGGTTTGAAAGGAATTCATTAGGACTCTGCCTGTATTGCCTCCCCTGACTTCACGCCCAGACCCCGAGGTGGCTTAGGCGGTGTGAGGGAAAATGAATTCCCTTTGGGATCCATGGGGAAGGAGGTGTCTGTGGGGTCTCCAGGCTCTAGTCCTCCTTTTTCACTCCCAGAAAAGAAGAAAAAGAAAAAAAAAAAATTGCAGCTCAGGGCAAAAGGCTGATTTCTTTATGAGCATAATAAGTACTCCCTCTCATTATGAGATAGTTACAGTAACACAGACTTGGGTTCCATTACCTTGTTTTTTGAATACTAAGAAACGCTCCGCTCTTTCCTTGATTTACGTGGCTACAGCCTGGGCCCTTCCGGCTGCCACTGGCAGGCCGGGGAAGTTGTTATTCATGTTGCTTAGGTAGGTTTGCCATGCACTTTGCTGTTTCGCCGCAACAATAATGTTCTAGGGACTTTTGTCGCCTGATTACCCTCCGAGAGACAGGGATTCCTTTGATTATTTTGGTAATAATTCTACATTTAAAGTTCAGCAAGAAGATTTAGGTCTGTTGAATTATAGCTACACTTGAAATAATTTGATGGCATGTTATTTGCATCCATAAATTGCCATAGAAAGTATTGACCGCAGGGGTTATAATACTAATCTTTTATTAGTGAGTTCAGATAATTCTCATCAATATGAATTTTATTTGCTAGTGCCTTTTTCGCGAATGCGATGCAGTAATACTTTCTCATCTAATGCTTAACTGCTTAGAAAACGACTGTTCGCGTCATAAAAGGATCCTTGTGTTTCGGCATGATTAACAAGATTCATTGGGGGCACCTCAGCTACCTGCAAAGCGTTCAGAGCGTGGGGACTGCGGATGATAAAAGCCTTTAGAGTTTTTCCTCGGCTCCTCGGAGAGATTTATGGGCAGGAGCGACAGATACAGGGCTTATCCATCCTCCGGATTCCTACCTGCTTAGCTCGCAACAGCCTCAAACTGCAGAGTCCTCCGTGACTCAGCACGGCCCAGTCGGCGCGGGAAAATTACCGGGCACAGATGTTTGCAACTTTGTCCCCTCCCCTCTCCAATTAGGAAAAATGAAGGGCGCACCCGAAGGGAGAGCTGGGTCCTCCAACTCCAATTAACTTCGTGGACTTCCCTCGACTTTCCTCCCCACTAGATGAAGATAGCTCTGCTCCTGGGCACTTTACTCGACAGGTGCTAGGCTAGTGCCAGGTTCAGATTATGCCACTTAAAAGCGCAGACATTCCGAAAAAGTGATGCTAATTAAGTTGGCCCCTCGCTTCGGGGCTGTCCCAGGCTGCGCTTGCAAACAGATGTGTGAAGGCTGAGGGTAAAACAGAAAACGCACAAGTAAATGAATATTCATGCAGCAAACTTGCGCTGGGCTGCCCTGCCCAACCCAGCCCAGTCCAGTCCAGAGGAGGAAGCACCGCGAATCGCGGGCTTTGCTGCCGCCGCCAGAGTTGATGTCGAGGGTGGTCGTGGAGAGGAGACGGTGTGGGCGCCCGTGGTCTCGGAGGACGCCGGGAATCCTGCGGGCCTCGCGGGTCTGGCGCTCCCTCCAGTCGCCCAGTCGTAGGCGACGGGCTGGTTTCTCGGGCAACCAAGTTGTTTTTATTTACAGGGATTTTGAGGAGCCCGATCGTTTGGTCATTACTGCAGCTCTTGCTCCTGGCAATAGTTGGGAAATAACTTGGGATGGGTTTTATTTATGGAAGGGCAATTGGGATTCACACTCAGCTAACCCTTAACAGTCCCTTCCGAGCTCAGGACGACTTACAAAGGGGTGCTTGTGTAAAATTCCCCATCAGACACACCAATTTGCAAGTAGCAGAAAGCATTGAAGCCTCATCTTTTTAAACATTTTATTCAGCTTTTTTTTTTTTTTTTTTAATCTGAAAGCCCAAAATAGACTCCATGTGGTTCTAAGTGAAGTCAGCCTCTGGCTGGCTTTGAAATAGCTCCTGCAATTATGTAAAAGAGCCATTCACCAACAGGACGGAATTAAAAGGGATCTCGCCCGCTTCCCTTTCATTGCCAGCCTCTCATGTTTGGCTTTTCAAAGCACTTCCAACACGATGTCTTTCTCCAGGACAAAAGGCAGAACAAAAAAAGTCCCCAAACTTGTAAATTGAACGTCAAGGGAACTTTAAACAATTTAAAGCCCATAAATAATGATAAAGGGGACTGGCAAAAAAGGCAAACCCATTCAATTAATAGAGTTTCCCAAGCAAAGATCAAGTGGTTTATAAAATAAAAGTCTTTGGTTTCATTATTCTGCTCCTTGAGCATGCAGAAAGCAGGACAGGGGGTTTTTCTAAAGCGCCCTGAAGAAGAAACACTTTGCGGGACTGTGTGTGCTGCGACATTCTTATGTAGAAACTGCTTTTTGTCCCCCACCCTCAAAGTAGCAGAAACAAAACAACCGCAAAATAGAAATGTGAAGGGGAGGGACTTTTTTTCCTTCTTTATTTCCTCCTGGGAGTTGGAAAATGTTATCCGCAGGCCTGAAGGCCGGGAAACGTGACCCTTCACACCTGCGCCACCCTCTCCACCCTAGCGGCGAGGAAAAGGCGGAGCCACAGCCGCTCGGCCTGCAAGGCGAACCCTCACGGAATCTGGGGACAGGAGAGTAGGGGGTGGAATTCTGCACAGCCCCGGAGCCCCTGGGGCTGCAGGCGCTCTCACGCCGACGGCGCACCCGGGTGCACGCTGCGTGCGCTTGGAGCTCGGAACTCCCCCAACTCCACGAGGAACTCGGCTCCCTGGCCGATGTCCAGATGTCCGAAGACGCTTGCGGGTGTCCTAGTTCTTTTTCAGAGCAGTCCTAACGGTTGAATTTGGGGAGTTCAAGACCACTGGGGGTGACTGATCACCCATCACCTTCGTCCTGAAATCCCAGCTCCCGCGCTCACCGCGTGTCTCTCCAGGAGCGCCCAGTCAGGCCAAGGGAGATCGTGGGGACTGAGCCGTACGCTCTCCCCGGGGCTCCCAGCCTGGAAAGAGGGAGCGCCAGGCGGAGTCCAGGCAGGGGGCTCCGGCCCAAGGACTGCAGCTGTGCGGGCGGAGGCCGGGGGTGCGGGCGGGAGTGGTGTCCCCTTGTGTCCCGCCGGGGGCTGGCTTCGGCCAGGGTTCTGGACGCAGCGTCAGTTGGCGAACCCCAGACCCCGGAGCGTTGGGGAAGGAGACGCCCGCCGCCTTGCGCTTCTCACCTGGCTTTATCTCCTCCCATCTGCTCCCTCGGATTCCCGAGGCCCCACCTTTCGGGGACTTCAAACGCGCTCTGCCACCCAGAGCCCGGCTTTCATCTCCCGCACAGCAGGCATTGTTTGCGGGACTTCACAGAGATGCTAATCCCCTGCCCGGCCTAGGAGGCGGGCAGAGGGCATGCAGGGGTGAGGGGGTGCGTCTTGGCCTGGGCTGGGGACCTTTGGGACCACTGCACCCCTCAGAGCACTGAGGAGCCGGGGTCAGCTACGGTTCGGGCGCTGCATCCTGCCTGCCTCATTCTGGAAGGCGGTGGACACGTCGCGATGGGCCTGGGCTGGACGAAGCCAGCGTCCAACACACGGAGAAGGAAGAAGCAGCGGGCCCAGGACCATGTCTGAGCTCAGTTGTGGGCCCCACGAGCTTCCAATGCTCGCCAGGAGACTGTGTCTAGGAGAGGCAGGCCATGGACCCCATGAGTCTTCCCTGGAGGCTGGAATCCCACGAGACTCCGGGACAACCCAAACCAAGTCCCCAGCTCCAGCCTCCACTGTGGTCCAGGCCCCCTTCAGGGACATAGTCTTTTAAAGAGAATTCGGTCTGCCCAGAGTGCACACATTTAACCCTTTAGAAACCTCGCTGGAAGGAGCAGGAGGGTGTTGGATCAACAGTCATCCATGCCAGGGGCACCCCTCCAACTTTAACTTCTTCCGGGAAAATCCTGCAAAGCAGAGCCTGAATTTTCTCTGGTTATTTCCTCCTCCCATACAAAAATGAGACCTGAAAAGAATGTCACAAGACAGGGCCCGGGCACTGGATATGAACGGAAAGGAGAGATGTTGGCTAAATGGGGAGGGAGAATTGGAATGGCCTCTGTCACTCGTAACAAATGCCGCAGGTGGAACTCCCAGGGGAAAGTCATTGTAAAAGTCATTCAAAAGTCATTGGAAATTCCAGAGAAAATCACTCAGAAATAAGCTCATCTGGAAAACTCAAGGGTAGGTGTGTCTGTAACTGATCAACTAGCCCCATTGACATTGCCCTAAAGGACCACTGTGCCTATCAGAGAAAGCTCCTTAGGGAAATCAACCCTAAGTGACGGACTTTTCCCAGGAGAGAACCGGAGGGGAATGTGTGCTGATGTGAAGTGGCGGTGGTGGGGGAGTCCATTTTGTTAACAAAAAAGTGAGGGCAACAGATTCTGGCCTCTTAAAGAAAGTAAACAGGATCACTTCACTTAAAGTAGGACACCAGACTTACAGAATCAGGGAAAAGGACACTTTCCCTGAAACCACCTGGGGCAGACACATTTCCATGTTGGAGGGGCATCCCAGGGTAGATCACAGCTCTTGTTTGAGAGGCTTGAAAGCCCTGGAGAACCAGAGCCAATGACGACAGACTCTACTCCCCCACTGCCCTCAAGCTCTTGGAACCCTCACCTATCCTGGGCTCCGAGGTGGGCTGTGAGGTCATGGTCTCCCAAGAGGCTGAGCCAGCTCCTGAGCTATGAGAACCGCAAGGTAGACTGGGGTCATCTCAAATAGTTCCACAGTCAAGTCACACCTCCTGATCATTCTCTGCCACTGCCAGAGAAGGTCGGGGTGAGTTCACAGGAAGGAGAGCCTCTTTGTTTTTAGATCTGCGATTGTTCCCAGTGCCAGGTTCTTTAAGTACATGGCCCATTCTTGGTGATTGCAGAAATAATTGGGAATAGTGACCTCCTTGGCCTTTGAAACAGAGGAACCTTTGAGTTTCTTCCATTTATCATCGGAAAAAATACAGAGAACTCCATTTGCATGACTTTGCTGCCAACAATTACATCTCCCTATGGGTGTGGCCTGAAGTTCCCAAGCTTTAGAAAAAGAAGGAACCAAGAGTGAGGTCAGAGAACAAATCCAAAGATCCCAAAGCATTTCCAGCTAGTGACCAACAACTGCTAGAGTGCGTGTGAATTAAACGGGAAACGAGGGAATGAGTACAGTAATTCTCTGAGTCACAGTGGGAAGAATCCAGAAAATTGCTGGAATCCAGAATGCTGTCTCTTAGAAATTCCTAGAGGACATTTCTGGGTTTTGTAGGAAATAAAAACATTTTGCATGGAGCACCTGGCATCTTGTCTCTGTGTGTGTGTGTGTGTGTGTGTGTGTGTGTGTGTAGCCTTTTTTTTTTTTTTATCCAAATGATGAATACAGAGTAAAAGAAAAGGTGTTCAGACTTCGCTATCTGGTATTTATTCTGCACAGTGACTTTAAAACACCCCTGCAGGGGAAAGTCATTCACAGGACCCCGTGTCATTTCCCTGTGGTTCCTTTACACCCACCCTGGAGGCGGGCAATTGCTATCTGCAGGGGACACAGCCATTGACACCAGAAGAGGAGCTTGGGGCTGGTTGGGGGGGGGGGTTCCTGTGTGTGTCAGATGCCTAGTGTGACCAGGCCACAGCACAGCAGCCACCGCTGACAGTGACTTTGTGAATGGGCCTCTTCCAGGCCCTCTGCCTCCCAGCTCTCCTTCTGGGCATATGAGAAAAGCTAGTATGGGAACTAAACCGAAGTCAGAAGCTATCTGGCTTGTCTCTACCTGGACAAACCTGTTCCCTAAGTCTGTGACAATAATGAACATTGAAGCTCTAGAAAGAGCTGAAATTGATCGTGGCTCAGAAAATGACGATGATTGGACTGGAAATCATGTGACCAACTTTGATGCCTTCATTGAGCTCGGGGACTTGCTTCTTCCTCTACTTACCCAACCTCATTCCCTCCCCATCTCCCTATGTTATGGAGGTGAGTGTTTTAGAATCTAATGTTACTGTGACATTCCTAGTCTATCTCTTGGCTCTTACCAGTTTCCCCCTGTTCTCACGTTTCTTGTAGACCCAGTTAAAGCACAAACAAGAAAATCCTGGGAACCTGAAGAGATGAGAGACTTTTTAGAGTTTAACTTTATTCTAACTAAAAAAGCTTCACATTTAGTTCATTCCTCATGTTGTAAGTTATTTGAAAATTCATACTTTGTAGTGAACTTTGTAATGTAGTTTTACAGTATATTTTTAACTAATAAGTTTATTTCATATCTGTAAACAGAACTCAAATAAGTATTATAGATTTTATAGTTAATGAGGGAATGGCAGGAAACAGTTTTATTTAAGGCTTCACAATTTCTGAAGTATTAGCAGCCTGAAGAGCCTGAGTGTGCAGGGCGCTCAGCCCCCGGAGCGCCCCCTATGCACCACGTGAGTAATGGCATCCGCGGTGGAGGCTGGCTGGGCTCTGATCCAGGGTAGGATGGGACTGTCCATCCCCAGGGGTCAGAAGGGCTGAGAGGTATGTCTTTCTCATGCCTATAGTTGGACAGGAAAAATTTCTCTAATTTCTTTTCATTTTAAACACCCAGGCCACCCGAGAAGCCTTTGACACAAACGATGGGGAAAAAAGATCAGACCTCCAGGGTTGCTGAAGTTGTAAGAAACAGCGTCAGAGTTTGGAGGTGATTTTAGAAAACCCACCTCAGCTTCCTTACAGAAGCCATGTGAGGTTCTCCTGGCTCTGCCTCACCCTGAGCCGGTCCTGGAAGGGGATAGATAGGAAACCCTCGGACGTCTGGGCCTGAGGGTCCTGGGCAGTTCTATTTGTCTAGTGGGCGGAGTCCCCGCTCTCCTCCACCAGCGGCCTGTGTCCCAAACATGGGGATAATTCATATAGTGCGTATATCAAGAGTTGTTGTGGGCACTGGGCACTGAACTCAATCGTGTAGCACACCTGGGCCAGGCACCTGGCCCAGAGAGGATGCTTGGGAGGGCACCTGCAGGAGAGGGAGGGCAGGCTGCAGGGCGTTTGGGGAGCGCAGGCCAGCCGGGGGTGAAAACTTGTGCTCTCGGAGTGAGGGTATCCGTGAGAGGGCAGCCTCTGGACACCAGATTTTGGAGAATGAATTTATTTAGTATTAATTAATTTTTGAGACGGAGTCTCACTCTGGTGCCCAGGCTGGAGTGCAGTGGCACAACCTCTGTCTCCCAGGTCCAAGCGATTCTCCTGCCTCAGTAGCTGGAATTCCTGAGTAGCTGGAATTACAGGTGTGCACCACCAAGCTTGGTTAATTTTTGGATTTTTAGTAGAGACAGGGTTTCACCATGTTGGCCAGGCTGGTCTTGAACTCCTGACCTCAAGTGATCCACCTGCCTCGGCCTCCCAAAGTGCTGGGATTATAGGCGTGAGCCACCGTGCCTGGTCTCTGGAACATTTAAAAACAGACCAGAGGCCACACCGTGGAGCAGGATGCAGTGTGACATTTCACAACACACAACGCCTCCCCGGGAAGGGAGAGCCTGCGATCACTTCTCCTGGGTGGGTGCAGCGGCATCCCCATTGCACGAAGCGAGAGAGAGGCGCGGAGACGGTCCCGGACCCCGGAGAGTCATCCCTCTGCCATCTGCTCTCAGCACCGTCTGGCATCGCCAGGGCGCCAGGCACGGCCTTCCCAGGGAGAAGGCTTTTCTGTCATTTTCGATTATTTTACTTTAAATATGTGTTAAAAACCTCAGTTACATTCTTCTTGTGGGCCGGGGTTAGGCAACCCGTGCATCTAGGCCTCCTGCTTCCCCTTCACGCTCCGTCTCCCCAGGGCCACCCTACCCCCCATGCCATCAGAGTTTTGAACCCCGCAGGAGATGAAGTGGGGGTGGGCTAAGCTGGGGGCAGGACGCGAACTGCCAACCAAGGACAGAGGGCTGGACTAGACCTTCGCTCCCACCGGGCGCCGTTCTCGCCGCGGGACCCTGGCTTGAGCGCGCCCCCTGCGGGCCGCGGTGGGGATCGGCCCCTTGGAACGAGGGAACTGGCCGCGCGCTCCGGGGCAGGAGGGGCGCTGCCTCCAGGTCCTCCCGGGTGGGGGTCTCCCCTCCGAGACCCCCGCGGGAACCCGTCCTGTGCACTCCCGGATTTCCGGTCTCTGACCAGCCGGGGCTTCATTTCTCCGCGTGCTTTTGCTGCTTTCCTCCTCCCCACGCGTTTTTTTTTTTTTTTTTTGAAAGGAACAAACATCCCCAGCTTTAATGCGGCCCAATTATCTCGTTTGCACGACTTAAAATGTTTCTCTTTAACTCATTTCAATCTAGTAAATATGCTTCAGCAAGTAGCTAATTTCTCAGGGATGGCTTCGCCTTACCATTTGCATATAAAGCGCGTTGGGGGCCGGGACTTTCTCGGAGTGCGTGGAGTGCGCGGGCGGGCGGCAGGCAGCCAGGCCTCCTCGTCCAGGGAGGTCGCCTGGGTTTGGCCTAGGGAAGGCGGAGGCTGGGGTCTGCGACAGCGCCTGAGCGGCCAGGGTGGCACGGAGAGCAGATGAGCTGGGTCCGGGGGAGGGGGGCAGGCCCCTCTCCTGAGCCCCCCGGCCCCCACGCCGCCCCGACTCCCCGGCCCTTATCCCGAGGAGGGGACGCCCTTGGGGTACCGCGTCGGCGCGAGGGTCGGGGGCGCATTTATCCTCAAGTGCGTTTATTAAATCGCGCCTGGAGATGGATGGACGTGGATACAGGAGAGGAAATCTCAGGGCTCAGTCGAGCAATCTCCTGGCTTTAAATTCCGAATAAAAGTCTCAAATATTCCCGGGTCATAGGGGCACTGTCTCATTAAAACCACTCTCGTCCTGAAACTGCAATGCAGACATTAAAGTGCAGTATTTTTCAATTAGAGCTGACGAATTCAATCAAAATTCCATAGATTAGGATGAAATGAGGCATGGGTCATTTACAGGGGAATTTAATTGCCGAGCCATTAGACAAATAGTATATTTGCCATTCCCACGTTATCCATCATTTTCGACATCAATACCAGGGCCGCATCTCCCCGTCCCGCGGCCGCCCGGCGTCGGCTGTAAACACTCCCTTCCCTGTATCTTCTGATTATATCTGATTTCATTTAGGGCCATGAGGGATTATAAATGTTCACGCAATCAAGTTCATTAGGACTTCAAATCGCATTTCTGATTGGGATCGCTCTGCCGCGGTCCTCCAGCGCCTTTCAAACCCCAGCGCGAGGCTTTCAAAACATCTTTTTGAATTTAAAGCCTCACATCCTTTTGTCTTCCGACGCCCCCTCCCGTCCCACCCCGCCCGGCGGCTCCGCGCTCTTCGGGCCTCCTTCCCGGGGGAACAGCCTTGAACCCCTCTTGCTGCGCGTGGGGCTGGGGAGGGAGGGGCTGGACCCCCGCGCCCCCCAAGGCCCGCGCGGCGCTGGGTTCCTCCGCAGGCTGTCGGAACCCGACCCCCGCCACCCCATGCCGTGCAGCCGCGGGGCGCTCGGGTCTCTGAGGCCTTAGCTCGGCGCGAAGGACGGGCCCCGCGTGTTCGCGGATCGTGAATGGGGGCCAGCGCCGCATCTCCCATCCTGGCTGGGCGCTGCGGGTAAGGGAGCGGAGCGGGCGCGGGGGGAGCGGGGGCGCGGCGACTCCCGCCTTTGAATCTCCCGGCCGAGGGCCTCTGGGCAGCGATTAGACCCAGCCTTGGGGACTGGCGCTGGGGACCCGTTCTGGGCTGGTCCTCTTCACTCCAAAGCCCCAGGTGAAGGCGGTACCTGGTGGAGCAGCACGTCTTTCTTATCAGCAAACCCAAGAAACAAAGGGGGAGCCTCTTCTGGGGAGAGCGCGGCAGGAAAGGCTCAAGACATCCCTTCCAGCACAGCTGAAAAATAATAGCTTAATATTAACTGCGTCTCATAAAAATATACTTTCACAGAGACACAGTTACAAGAAGCAAACCCCCATTTTATCCAGTACTTTGTGCTCATGGCTGTTAGCTGCCTCAGTAATTTAATTGGAATGGAACGTGAGAAATGTGTCATTTTTGAAGAATTTATGCATCACTTCCTAGAAATCTCATTGTGTTAACTAGGAGCCTACTGCGTTCTGTTTAGAACCCATAATCACATTTTTATGTGTCTGTATTACGAGTTAATGTGACCTCCTGTCTTTAGCAGATAAAAAAGAATGTTCTCTTGCGATAACATCTGTATCAAGCTCTGACTGACATCAAATATGCCAAAGCCCTGGTTTTCCAAGCTTCTCCAAACTTACGAACTTTCTTAAGAGCAGAGAAAATAAATGTGAATGGAAAAAGTGTCAACCAAATGAATAATTACCCACCAAATTAAAACCCTGCGTTAAACATAGTCGACAAGCAAATACTGCATTCTCAATCATGTTTATTGCTTACAAATTGCATTACAAAGAAATCCACTCTTTTTATTGGAGTGATTAAGCAAAGAATGTTAGGACCGCAGAAATACCATTCTGGAAAATTAGATGAAGGCTGAATACCCAGCTAGTTGCATTGCTATAGTAAATGTATAATTTTGTTAAAGAACAAGTGTAACACACAAATGAGGATTGGGCTGCTATTGTGGCATCATGAAAGAGTCGACTGAGAATTATATTTATTTATAAACACATTGCCTATAAACTGCACATATTTAATACAAAGGAAGCAGGCAATTCCATAATCGATATTTTAATTACTGAACTTTTTATTATGGGAGCACGATTCTATGTGATAGTTTACGAATCTGTAGTTTTCTAGGCTCTCCTCCCCTTTTGCATGTGAGCTAAGATCTTCCTGTTTTCCTCCTTTTTGAATTCTGGGGAGGGCAGGTTGGTGAGCGAGGGTAAGACCGTTTGCTTATGGCGCCACCTGCAGGCCTCTCTGAAAATGAATTTCAATACCTCCGCCGTCTTCCGCAGGGTTCTAGATTCTCAGCTTTATTTTAGCAATTTAGTGAAATTAATTTCTGTTGTTACAGAGAAAGGTAGAAACAATTTCAAGGCAAATCCCTGAGTTTGAAAAGGATTTTGATGTTTCCAAACTATACTTAAATCCTAGAAATAAGATGCGGTATTGCCATCATTGAAACACAGGGGTTTCTGAATATCCCATCTGCACATAGAAAATTTGGCTTGCTTGTAATTTATCCTCAAAATAATGGAATAAAATATACAACATTCTTCGTTTATCCCTGGGTCCTTGGGCAGCCCTTAAGAGATGAAAAGCACTTGACAAGCTAATAGCGTCCAAAATTGCAGTGATTGGACGGCTTCTTCGGTGCCCGGCGTGGACAGGAGGCGGGGCCCCTGGAGCGGACCAGCTCGTTCTCCAAGCCTGTATTTTACACCATTTCTGCAGAGGGTTAAGTGTTGTTTGCAAAAGTTCAACAGCCTGCCCCATCAGCGTGTGTCTAAAGGGTCATTTCAGAGATTGGAAATTTGACAATTATACAGTTACTGGGATCAGCAAATGCTCTGTAGACTTAGAGAGTCAATGGCTCTGATTTTCTTCGAACCATACTGAGTCGATGACTATCAAGTAACTTAAATCCACATAAATATGCTAAAAAGACAGGCCTAATGCCGGGCTCGGAATTTTGAACATAACATGTCATGCGGTGCCGGCTTCAGGTACTAATTGCTCGTGGACTGTGGATTGTGTGGGATTGTGTCCGATGGTCCAACCATGAATATTTCATCCTGTGCTGGACATGGTTGGTGCTGACAGAGGCCAGCTTCCCCAGGAACAATGTTGGTGGAGAGCCTCATTTGTGTATTTTTTTTTCACTCTGCCACCCAGGTTGGGGTTTGTAACAGGATCTCAGCTCACTGCAGCCTCTCCCTCCCAGGCGCCAGTGATCCTCCCATCTCAGCCTCCTGAGTAGTTGGGACCACAGGCATGTGCTACCACGCCTGCTAATGTTTTGTATTTTTGGTAGGGACAGGGTTTTGCCATGTTGCCTGGGCTGGTCTTGAACTCCTGAGCCCCGGAAACCCACCTGCCTCAGCCTCCCTAAGTGCAGGGGTTACAGGTGTGAACCACCGTGCCAGCCACTTGTGTCTTTTTAAATTCTCTGTGGTCAAATGACAAGTAATAATCAAAGACATTCAGTAAAATTTGGGGAAAAACATTCCTCGGTTGTCTTTCTTTTTTCTTTGATTCAGGGTCTTACTCCATTATCCAGACTGGAGTGGAGTGGTACAGTCATAGCTCATTGCAGCCCTGACCTTCCAGGCTCAAGTGATCCTCCTGCTTCAGCCTCCCGAGTAGCTGGGACCACAGGCGCATGCCACAATGCCTGGTGAATTTCAAAATTTTTGATAGAGATACGGTGTCACCATGTTGCCCAGGCTGGTCTTGAACTCCTGGGCTCAAATGATCCTCCCACCTCCCAGAGGGCAGGGATTACAGGCATGAGCTTCTGCGTCCAGCTGTCTGCTCTCTTTTCTTTCTTTCTTTTTTTAAAGTAGAAACAGGGCCAGGCATGGTGTCTCACGTCTGTAATCCCAGCACTTTGGGAGGCTGAGGTGGTGGATCACCTGAGGTCAGGAGTTTGAAACCAGCCTGGCCAATATGGTGAAACTCTGTCTCTACTAAAAATACAAAAATTAATCAGGCGTGGTGGCAGGCACCTGTAGTCCCAGCTACTCAGGAGGCTGAGGCGGGAGAATCTCTTGAACCCTGAAGGCAGAGGTTGCAGTGAGCTGAGACCATGCCGTTGCACTCCAGCCTGGGTAACAAGAGTGAAATTCCATTTCAAAAAAAAAAAAAAAAATGATAATAATAAAATAAATAATAAAGTAGAAACAGCTGGTAAAAGCATCCCTTTTTTTGTTACTTTCTGAATTTTGAGCTATGTGACTGCGTCGTTAAAAACTAAATTTGAAATTAAAGGAAATAATTTAGGCCTTTTGAGGTAGAATTGAGTTTAGATAATACACTCAGTGAGAAAAAGAATGCTGTTCAGTGTGAACTGTATAAGAAACTAACACATCTTTAGACCCTTTAATAAAACAAACCAACCAGAGTGTATTTTGCTTACTGGAAAAGAAGCCAAGATAATTCTAGTCTTAAAGTAGAATGCCTTGCAGGTGTTTATCAACTAACTTAACCCCCTCTCCTCCTTTCCTTCCCTGCTTCTCTAATTGCCTCCTTTCTTTTCCCTAGTCTTGTCTCCCTCCTCCTCTTCCTCCTTCTCCATCCTCTTTCTTTTTGTTATCTTTCTTTTTTTTGAGACAAGGTCTCTTTGTCACCCAGGCTGGAGTGCAGTGATGCCATCTGGACTTACTGTAACTTCCACCTCCCAGGCTCAGGCGATCCTCCCATCTTAGCCTCCTGAGTAGCTGGGACAATGGGTGCATATCACCACACCTGGTTAATTTTTTGTATTTTTAGTAAAGAGGGAGTTTTACCATATTGCCTAGGGTGGTCTTGAACTCCTGGGCTCAAGATATCCACCCACTTTGACCTCCCAAAGTGCTGGGATTACAAGTTTGAGCCACCGTGACTGTGTCTTTCTCTTCTTGATATGGTTTGGATGTTTGTCCCCTCAGAATGTCATGTTGAAATGTAATCTCCACTGTTGGAGGCTGGGCCTGGGGGGGAGGCGTTTGGGTCATGGGGCTGGATCCCTCATGAATAGTTTAGAGCTCTCTGCTTGGTGATGAATGAGTTCTTGCTCTGGTGGTTCACATGAGATCTGGTTGTTTAAAAGAATGTGGCACCTGCCCCCCGCCAACTCCTGCTTTCACCATGTGACCTGCCTGTTCCCCCTTCACCTTCTACCATGACTCAAGCTTCCTGAGGCCCTCACCAGGCGCAGATATTGACACCATGCTTCCTGTATAACCTACAGAACCCTGAGGCAATTAAAACTATTTTCTTTATATATGACTCAGCCTTAGGTATTTCTTTATAGCAATGCAAGAATAGACTAATACAGAAAATTGGTACGAAAGGGTAGGGTGTTACTATAAAGACGCCTGAAAATGTGGCAGTGACTTTGGAACTGTGTAACAGGCAGAGGTTGTAAGGGTTTGGAGGGC
Organism: Aotus nancymaae; assembly: GCF_030222135.1. Lineage (NCBI taxonomy): Eukaryota > Metazoa > Chordata > Mammalia > Primates > Aotidae > Aotus > Aotus nancymaae. The sequence goes on from NW_026988444.1 coordinate 1,464,836, forward strand.
TCCGAAGAAGACAGGAAGATGAGGGAAAGTTTGGACCTTCTTAGAGACTAGTTAAATGGTTGTGACAAAATGCTGATAGTGATATGGACAGTGAAGGCCAGGCTGAGGAAGTCTCAGATGGAAACGAGGAACTTACTGGGAACTGGAGCAAAGGTCACCCTTGTTGCCTTAGCAAAGAGCTTGGCTGCATTGTGTCCATGCCCTAGGGTTCTGCGGAATTTGCACTTAAGAATGATGACGTAGGGTATCTGGTAGAAGAAATTTCTTAAAAAAATTTTTTTTTGAGATGGAGTTTTACTCTGTGGCCCAGGCTAGAGTCCAGTGGCATGATCTCAGCTCACTGCAAACTCTGCCTCCTGGGTTCAGGCGATTTTCCTGCCTCTGCCTCCCAGCTAGCTGGGATTACAGGCACCTGTCACCACACTTGGCGAATTTTTGTATTTTTAGCAGAGACAGGGCTTTACCATGTTGGCTGGGCTGATCTTGAACTCCTGACCTCAAGTGATCTGCCCACCTTGGGTTCCCAAAGTGCTAGGACTACAGGCATGAGCCACCTTACCCAGCCTGGTAGGAAAAAGTTTTTTTTAATATATTTCATTGCATTTTAGGTTTTGGGGTACATGTGAAAAATATGCAGGATTGTTGCGTAGGCACATATATGGCAGTGTGGTTTGCTGCCTTCCTCTGCATCACCTATATCTGGCATTTCTCCCCATGTTATCCCTCCCCAACTCCCTACCCTCTGCTGTCCCTCCTCTAGTTCCCCCCAACAGACCTCTGTGTGATGCTCCCCTCCCTGTGTCCATGTATTCTCATTGCTCAACACCCGCCTATGAGTGAGAACATGCAGTGTTTGATTTTCTGTTCTTGTGTGAGTTTGCTGAGAATGATGGTTTCCAGGTTCATCCATGTCCCTACAAAGGACACGAACTTATCGTTTTTTATGGCTGCATAGTATTCCATGGTGTATATGTGCCACATTTTCCTTGTCCAGTCTATCATCAATGGGCATTTGGGTTGGTTCTAGGTCTTTGCTATTGTAAACAGTGCTACAGTGAACATACATGTGCATGTGTCTTTATAATAGAACAATTTATAATCCTTTGGATATATACACAGTAATGGGATTGCTGGGCCAAATGGAATTTCTATTTCTAGGTCCTTGAGGAATTGCCACACTGTCTTCCACAATGTTTGAACTAATTTACACTCCCACCAACAGTGTACAAGTGTTCCTATTTCTCCACATCCTCTCCAGCATCTGTTGTCTCCAGATTTTTTAATGATTGCCATTCTAACCAGAGTGAGATGGTATCTCAATGTAGTTTTGATTTGCATTTCTCTAATGACCAGTGACGATGAGCATTTTTTCATATGTTTGTTGGCCTCATGTATGTCTTCTTTTGTAAAGTGTCTGTTCATATCCTTCACCTACTTTTGAATGGGCTTGTTTGATTTTTTCTTGTAAATCTGTTTTAGTTCTTTGTAGATTCTGGATATTAGCCCTTTGTCAGATGGGTAGATGGCAAATTTTTTTTCCCATTCTCTTGGTTGCTGGTTCACTCTAATGATTGTTTCTTTTGGTGTGCAGAAGCTCTGGAGTTTGATTAGGTCCCATTTGTCTATTTTGGCTTTTGTTGCCAATGCTTTTGGTGTTTTAGTCATGAAGTCCTTACCTATGCCTATGTCCTGAATGGTTTTGCCTAGATTTTCTTCTAGGGTTTTTATGGTGTTAGGTCTTTAAGTCTTTAATCCATCTGGAGTTAATTTTAGTGTAAGGTGTCAGGAAGGGGTCCAGTTTCTGCTTTCTGCACATAGCTAGCCAGTTTTCCCAACACCATTTATTAAACAGGGAATCCTTTCCCCATTGCTTGTTTTTGTGAGGTTTGTCAAAGATCAGATGGTTGTAGATATGTTGTATTGCCTCCGAGGCCTCTGTTCTGTTCCATTGTTCTATATCTCTGTTTTGGTACCAGTACCATGCTGTTTTGATTACTGTAGCCTTGTAGTATAGTTCAAAGTCAGGTAGCGTGATGCCTCCCGCTTTGTTCTCTTTGCTTAGAATTGACTTGGCTATGCGGGCTCTCTTTTGATTCCATATGAAGTTTAAGGTGGTTTTTTCCAGTTCTGTGAAGAGGTCATTGGTAGCTTGATAGGGATAGCGTTGAATCTATAAATTACTTTGGGCAGTATGGCCATTTTCACAATATTGATTCTTCCTAACCATGAGCATGGAATGTTTCTCCATCTGTTTGTGTCCTCTCTTATTTTGTTGAGCAATGAATTGTAGTTCTCCTTGAAGAGGTCCTTTACATTCTTTGTTAATTGTATTCCTAGGTATTTTATTCTCTTTGTAGCAACTGTGAATGGCAGTTCATTCTTGATTTGGCTCTCTTTGAGTCTGTTATTGGTGTATAGGAATGCTTGTGATTTCTGCACATTGATTTTGTATCCTGAGACTTTGCTGAAGTTGCTTATCAGTTTCAGGAGATTTTGGGCTGAGACAATGAGGTCTTCTAAATATACAATCATGTTGTCTGCAAATAGAGACTATTTGACTTCCTCCTTTCCTAATTGAATACCCTTTATTTCTTTTTCTTGTCTGATTGCTCTGGCTAGAACTTCCTATTGAGTAGGAGTGGTGAGAGAGGGCATCCTTGTCTAGTGCCAGATTTCAAAGGGAATGCTTCCAGTTTTTGCCCATTCAGTATGATATTGGCTGTGGGTTTGTCATAAATAGCTTTTATTATTTTGAGATATGTTCCATCAATACCTAGCTTATTGAGAGTTTTTAGCATAAAGGGCTGTTGAATTTTGTTGAGGGCCTTCTCTGTATCTATTGAGATAATCATGTGGTTTTTGTCTCTGGTTCTGTTTATGTGGTGAATTACGTTTATAGACTTGTGTATGTTGAACCAGCCTTGCATCCCCAGGATGAAGCCTACTTGATCGTGATGGATAAGCTTTTTGATGTGCTGTAGCAATCGGTTTGCCAGTATTTTATTGAAGATTTTTGCATCTATGTTCATCATGGATGAAGTTTTTTTTCTTGTTGAGTCTCTGCCAGGTTTTGGTATCAGGATGATGTTGGGCTTATAAAATGATTTGGGAAGAATTCCCTCTTTTTGGATTGTTTGGAATAGTTTCAGAAGGAGTGGTACCAGCTCCTCTTTGTATGTCTGGTAGAATTTGGCTGTGAACCCATCTGGACTTGGGGTTTTTTTGGTTGGTAGGCTATTAATTGCTGCCTCAACTTAAGCCCTTGTTATTGGTCTATTCAGGGTTTCGACCTCTTCCTGGTTTAGGCTTGGGAGGATGCAAGTGTCCAGGAATTTATCCATTTCTTCCAGGTTTACTGGTTTATGTGCATAGAGTTGTTTATAGTAATCTCTGATTGTGGTTTGTATTTCTGTGGAATCTGTAGTGATATCCCCTTTATCGTTTTTGACTACGTCTGTTTGGTTATTCTCTCTTTTCTTTTTTATTAATCTGAGAAATTTTTAAGCAGCTAAGTGTTCAGGACGCAGCCTGGCTGCTTTTAACAACCTACAGTTAGATATGAAAGCAAAGAAATGGCTTAAAGTCGGAACTTATGTTTGAAAGAGAACCAGTGCATAAAAGTTTGGAAAATTTGCAGCCTAGCTATGTGCCAGAGAAAGACAAAGCATTTTCAAGAGATGATTACAAGCAGGCCATTGAGCAATCATTTGCTAGAGAGATTAGCAAGATTAAAAGGGAGCCAAGTGCTAATGTCCAAGACAATGGGAAAAAGGCCTTGAAGGCACATTTCAGAGATCTCCAAGGCAGCCCCTCCCATCACAAGCCCAGAGGCCTAGGATGAAAGAATGTTTTTGTGTGGCATACCTAGGACCCTGCTGTCCTGTATAGCCTCAGGATGGTATTCCCTGTATCCTGACCACTCTGGCTCCAACATTAGCTCAAAGGGGCTGCTGCTTTGGAGAGCACAAGCTGCTGTATGCATTGGTGGCTTCCACATGGTGTTAAGCTTGCAGGTGCACAGAATGCGAGAGTGAAGGAGGGTTGGCAGCTCTCACTTAGATTCCAGGGAATGTATGGAAAAGCCTGATTCTGCAGGCAGAAGTCTCCCACTGGGACGGAGCCCTCATAGAGAAACACTACTAGAGCAATACTGAGGGGAAATGTAGGCTTGCTCAGCTGCTGAATGGAGTTGTAGGAAGGGGATCTCCACCCTCCAGACCCAAGAATGGTAGAACCACTGGTAGCTTGCAACCTCAGTGTGGAAAAGCTGCAGGGACCCAACTCCAACTGGTAAGAGCAGCTCATGTGGGCTGCATCCAGGGAAGCCATAGGGGTGGGCTACCCGAGGCCTTATGAGCTCACCCCTCACACCAATATGGAGGATGTGGAGTCAAATGAGATTGTTTTGGAGCTTTAAGATTTAATGACTGCCCTGTTGGATTACAGACTTGTTTGGGGCCTGCTGACCCTTTCTTTCAGCCAATTTCTCCTTTTTGGAATGGGAATGTACACTCAATTCCTGTACCACCATTGTATCTTAGGAATAAATAACTTATTTTGACCTCACAGGCTCATGGATGGAAGGAACTCATCTCCAGATAAGACTTGGGGTTTAGGACTTAAGACTTTTGATTTAATGCTGGAATTAGTTAAGACTGGGAGGCTATTGCAAAGACACAATTGTATTGTGAAATGTGAGAAGGACATGAAATTTAGGGGTCTAAGGGTAGAATTATATGATTTGGATACTTGTCCTCTCCAAATCTCATGTGGAAATGTAATTCTCAGTGTTGGAGGTGGGGCCTGATAAGAAGTGTTTGGATCATGGGGCAGATCCCTCATGAACGGCTTAGTGCCATCCCCTTGGTGATGAGTGAGTTTTCACTCTGGTAGTTCACATAGGATCTGGTTGTTTTTATAAGAGTGTTGTGTTGAGCATGGTGGCTCACACCTGTAATCCCAGCACTTTGGGAGACCAAGACAGACAGATCATCTGAGGTCAGGAGTTCGAGACCTGCCTGACCAACATAGCGAAACTGTGTCTTTACTGAAAATACAAAATTAACTGGACATGGTGGTGCATGCCTGTAATCCCAGCTGCTCAGGAGGCTGAGGCAGGAGAATCACTTGAACCCAGGAGGCGGAGGTTGCAGTGAGCTGAGATTGTGCCCTTGCACCCCAGCCTGGGCAACAGAGTGAAACTCCATCCCCCTTCCCCCCAGAAAAGAGTGTTGTACCTTCCCCCTCTCTTGTTTCTGCTCTTGCCACACAATGCACCTGCTCCTCCTTTGTCTTCTGCCATGATTGAAGCTTCCTGAGGCCCTTGCTGGGAACAGATGCTAACACCATGCTTCCTGCAGAACCTGTAGAACCCTAAGCTAATTAAACCTCTTTTCTTTATAAATTACCCATCCTTAGGCATTTTATTATAGCAATGCAAGAATGGATGAATACACTTATCTATGTAGAATTATGCAATTCCTTTAATTGTAGAACTTCCTAACACATGTAGTACAGAACATAGCTAGACACAGTCATTGAAACAATATTTTTGTCAGGCATTTTATTTTACTTTTTGCTTTAACAAAGCAATTTGCTGGCAATAAATTCCACAAAACTATGGATGAATTCCATCTCATCTGATGATGAAGATACAGCCAAAGAACCCACTAGTCATTTTTGTCCCACAGAATCATGGCCATCCATAAATCAGGTACAATGTTCAGCACATCACAACGAGCACTAGAACCCAGGTGACTCAGAACTCATTTCTAGTGCCAGTTTATTTCCTACCCATTCTCTTGCTGCTGTGATGTCATGTTCCTGAGAAGTTAGGGGCAGAGTGAAGCATTCTTTCCAGCTGAGGAGATTCAGTTAATTGCTGTGTGACTGCTGTGCATGCTCCATGCTGACCGAGAGTCCTGGTTGATGGTCTGGTTGCCATAGTTCATATGAGATTGACTTGGCGGGTGGGGACTAAGGGAGTGCTCATCATAGAAATTACTTGACTGCCTGTGGAACACTGATGAGCGCTATGGCCAGGGAAGCTACACAGTGCACAAATCGCCACCTGCCCTGGGAATATGACAGTCCCCATTCAGCACAGGGCCATAGGCAGAGACGATGTGGCCAAGAATGGGAGCCTTTCCTCTCCATGCCTTCCTAAGATGCCCAAGTCTCTCCAGCAGCCTTGAGACAAGTTGTCCTATACTTGGCTGTGAGCACCACAAGAAGGAGGGCACCAGTCAAGTCTGTCTTGTTGATGATGGATCCTTGGCCCCAAGCACTGGGCTCCACCCCCCAGCAGATTTTCAAAAGTGATAGTTAAATGAATCAGCAAATGTCAAGAAAAATAATAGAAACCCAGAAAATAGTAAGTGTCAATGTACATGTGGGGGAATTGAAACTCTTGTGTATTGCTCGTGGGAACGTAAAATTGTGCAGCTGCTATGGAAAATAATATAGAGGTTCCTCGAAAGAACTACTGTATGATCTGACAATCCCACTTCTGGGTAGACATCTAAAGGATTTGAAAGTAGGATCTAGAAGAGCTGTTGGGACACCCATATTCACTGTAGCATTCTTCACCATCACCAAGAGGTGGAAACAGTCAAAGTGTCCATTGACAGATGATTGGATACACAAAATGTGGTATGTACAACAGAATATTGTTCAGCTTTTAAAAAGGAAGAAGTGGCTGGGCACGGTGGCTCACGCCTGTAATCCTGGCAGTTTGGGAGGCTGAGGCAGGCTGATCACTGGGTCAGGAGTTCAAGACCAGCCTGACCAACATGGTGAAACCCCATCTCTACTAAAAATACAAAAATTCGCTGGGTATGGTCGCACATGCCTGTAATCCCGGCTACTTGGGAGGCTGAGGCAGGAGAATTGCTTGAACTTGGAAAGCTGAGGTTGCAGTGAGCTAAGACTGCATCACTGCACTCCAGTCTGGGTGAGAGAGCAAGACTCTGTCTCCAAAAAAAAAAAAAAAAAAGAAAGAAAGAAGGAGGCCAGGCATAGGGGCATGGGGGCTCATGCCTATAGTCTCAGCACTTTGGGAGGTTGAGGTGGGAGGACCAACTGAGCCCAGGAGTTCAAGACCAGCTAGGCCAACATGGTGAGACCCTGTTTCTAGAAAAAAAAAATTTTTTTTTAATTAGCCAGATATGGTGGTGTGTGCCTGTGATCCTAGCTACTTAGGAGGCTGAGGCAGGGGGATGAGCTGAATCCAGGACGTCAAGACTGCAGTGAGCTGTGTTCATGACACTGCACTTCAGCCTGGGTGACAGAGTGACACCCTGACTCCACAAAAAAAATAAAAGAAATAAATCCTGTGGTATGCTACAACATGAAGGAATGTTGAGGACACTATGCTGAATGAAAGAAGCCAGTTGCAAAAGGACGAATATTGTATGATTCCACTTAATATGAGGTCTTTAGAGCAGTCAAGACTATGGGTACAGTAAGCAGACTTGTGGTTGCCAGGGCTGGGGGCAGGGAAACAGGGAGTTCCTTTTCAATTAGGAAAAGTTCTAGAGAACTATTACACAGCAGTGTGAATCTACTTAACACTACTGAACTGTACACTTAAAATAGCTCAGAGGGAAAATTTTATATTATGTGCTTTTTACCACAATAAAATGTAAAAAAATTTAAAAATAAAGGAACGAATGAGTGAATGGTTTATTACAAAGGAACTTCATGGATCAACTCTTCCCAAGAGCATCTGAATTTTAAAATTCTTAGGGGTGAAAATAATGAAAAAGAATTCTTCCATGATGGCAAAGTTCAGGCAGATATGGGGAGACCTTTGGGAATCACTGTGGGAATCATGTTGCTATTTTTAGGCTGCAATTTAGAGAAAAATAAATTTTTGGAAACCTAATAATTGATTATCATTCATTAGATTTTTGGAAGTATAAAGTCAGTATGTTTTATTTTATTTAATTAATTAATTTTTTGAGACAGAGGCTGGAGTGCAATGGCACAGTCTTGACTCACTGCAACCTCTGCCTCCCAGGTTCAAGCAATTTTCCTGCCTCAGTCTCCTGAGTAGATGGGATTGCAGGTGCCTGCCATTGTGCCCAGCTAATTTTTGTATTTTTGTTATTTTTATTTTATTTATTATTTTTGGATTTCGCCATGTTGGCCAGGCTGGTCTCAAACTCCTGACCTCAGGTGATCCACCTGCCTTGGCCTCCCAAAGTGCTGGGATTGCAGGCATGAGCCACCACACCCGGCCAAGTCAATATGTTTTAAAAAAGAGCTCTGCATTTTTACATATTTAAAATGTAATCAATATTAGAAAGTCAACGAAACCATTTTCTATGGTAGGGTGGGGCGGAGGGGGTGGCTAGAGGGGAGTCTTAGAAAACAGGCATTTGTGCTGTGATTTCCATTTTCAGTATTCAGTGAGGATTCAGCTCCCTAAAGGCCATGGTGGCTGCATTTCTTACTGTTCCTACCCTTGCTATTTAAATAATGTTGCTGGCTGGGCATGGTGGTTCTTGTCTGTAATCCCAGCACTTTGGGAGGCTGAGGCAGGCAGATTGCTGCACCCAGGAGTACAAGACCAGTCTGGGCAACAAAATAAGACTCCATTTCTACCAAAAAAAAAAAAAAAAATTGATGGTATCCACTTGTAGTCCCAGCTATATGGGAGGCTGAGGCAGGAGGATCACTTGAGCCCAGAAGATTGAGGCTGAAGAAAGCCATGTTCAAGTAACTGTAGTCCAGCCTAGGTGACAGAGCAAGACCTTGTCTCAAAAAAAAAAAAAAAAAAAAATTGCTATTTTTCTCCAGTTTTTACAGTCTCTATCTTAATATTAGGCGGTTTTCTTCTCCTAATGATAAAGCAATCCTAATAACAGAAGGAACCATTTATTGAGTTCCTGCTTTGGGTCGGGCTCTGGGCCTGCCTGGGTTTTTGCAGTTTCTTTGCTCAGTGGGGCCTACAGAACAGGATCCAAGGTTGACAGAAACGTCCAAATGCTTGGAGCCACAGAATCTGGGCCCCACCCCAAACCTTTAAAGTCTGAATCTGCATGTCAGCAAGATCCCTTCAAAGTTGAAGACCCGCCTTACATCAGACATCTTACTAATTCCTAAATCAATGAGAGAGGCACAGATACGCTCACTTCCCAAGTAAGCAAACTGAGCCAATTTCAATTAATAATTATTCTTGTCGTTCAGCGGAGAAGCCTGTCTCTGAACCTGTCTGTAAGGTGTTACCTTGGGCTGCTACTCGTCTTCCAGAGTATTGCATCCCTTTCCAGGACAAAGCAATTCTCCTAGACTCTCATTGTGACCAAACCTGCTCACCTGCTTCATGGTTCCTCATAGCCTGTCTAATGAAGTTCAGAATCCTTGATCTGGAAGTCAAGTACTTCCTGGTCTGCCCCCACCCTCTCCAGCCTTGCCTCCTTTTAGCTGCTGAAGTGTGGGGATCCTCCCAGCCAGGAGGATAAATCACTATCCCTCTACTGAGCCCTGTACTTTCCTGCACCCCTGCCTTCATTCAGGTTTTCCTTTGGAGGCAGTGGTAACTCCTGAAAGTCTATGTAGGGGAGGCTTGGGGAGAGTCATCTGCCTGGGATGGGGATCTGAGAGGTCTTGAAGCTGTGTTTACATAGCCCTTTTGTAGGACAGATCAATTGTCCATCTCAAAGGGTGGGTGAGGGTGGGCCAGCTGACGGAGCTGGGGGATGCTGTCTTATCACTCCCTGGGCAGATCCACTATGTGAAAATTTGACTGTCGACCAAGGTGCGGCCTGGCTACCTCCTTCATGATGCCCATCCTCACTTCCTGGGCTCTGCCTGGGCCCCCCTTTCACTCCATAGTGGGCTTTACTCATGGTGCATACAGCATCCCACCTCACACTGCAATTATTTGCTGGGGTCTGAATTCCCTTTCCTGACTCTACCAATGGGAGAGTAGCATAGCTTGGATATTTGTTCCCTCCAGATCTCATGTTGAAGTTTGATCTCCAGTGTTGGAGGTAGGGCCTCATGGGAGGTATTTGGGTCACAGGGCCTTGGTGCTCTCCCTGCAGTAATTAATGAGTTCTTGCTGGATTAGTGCACTTGGGAACTGACTGTTAACAACAACCCAGCACCTCCTCCTCTCCCTTGTCCCTCTCTTGCCATGTGACACACTGACTCCCCTTCACTTTCTGCCATGAGCAAAAGCTTCTTGAAAGGACTCGCCAGAAGCAGATGCTGGCATGTTGCTTCTTGTACAGCCTGCAGAACTGTGAGCCAAATAAACCTCTTTTCTTTATAAATTGCCCAGCCTCAGCCATTCCTTTAGAGTGATGCAAAACAGATCAGTACAGAGGGTAAGTCTCCTCTGAGGTTCATCTGGGCAGCACCTTGCAGTGGCTGTAACTGGAAAAAAAGAGTCGCTGCTTGTCCTTGGAGGATGACCATGAAAAGTCTTTGCTTTAGAATACAGTGTATTCATAGATAATTTGAAGGCTTGTAGGGCCAACACATCAGGAGATGATTGCTGTTGAAAAGGTGTTTTATTGCTCACTGATCCTAAGCAGAGAGGGCATGCCTACCACGAGATGGGGGCAGTCCACGGGGAAGCTCCAGGGTCTCTCAGGAGGCGGGGGAGGAATGGGCAAAGGAGGGCGAGGCTGAAGTTTGGCTAGTTTGAGTAATTTCAGCAGACTCTGGGGCATAGGGCTGTCCCAGGTTGCGTAGCACCTGCTCTGAGGTAGACAGTGGTCTGGCATGTGAGGAAGAGCTGGATAAAAGAGGTGGGTGGGGTGTGGGTCTGGGCTCCAGGTTGGTTGGTGACATTGGAAAAGCATGCTCTGTGTGGAACTGTTTCCTGTCTCTAAGAACTGGCTGGGCCTGGGTGTGGCGGTGCGGGGGCAGTTCCTTTTGGGTTATAAAGGCCACAGATGTCAAAGCATCTGAATAGAGAAAATAAGCTGGGGGAGGGGGCTCACTCCTATAATCCCAGCTACTCAGGAGGCAGAGGCAGGAGGACTGCATGAGGCCAGGAATTAGATCCTGGGCAACATGCGAGATCCCGTCTATATAAAATACAAAAAATTACCCCACTGTGGTGGTGTGCACCTGTAGTACCAGCTACATGGGAGGCTGAGGCAGGAGGAACACTTGAGCCCAGAAGGTCGAGGCTGCAGTGAGCTATGATTGTACCACTGCACCCAGCCTGGGTGACAGAGTGAGATTCTGGTGAGATTAGATTTTTCATGTATATATACATATGAGAAAACAAGACAAGGTTGACATAATCCTTGAGGTCCAGAGCATCTCTCTTGGCATGTGACACTCAGGCTGAGCTGAAGGCCCCTTTGATCAGCCTGTGTCTGTCCCTGGCATCTGACTTTCTGGACTGTTCCTGGAGCTGGAACAGTGGCTTCTGGTGAGGGTGTCACACAGAAGACTCGCACAGGATGGGAACATCTCACTCCCCATCCTGCTGGTGTCCTCCTGGGGAGCTCTGGACTGTAACGTGCTTGGGAGCATCAACAGGCCCTGGGCAGGTGCGCGTGCTGTGGTTCCAGTGTCCTTTCTCAACATGCAGGTCCGTCGTGATCTAGGGTACAGAGCTTTCCCGGGTGGCTGGGCTCTAGCGGGGTAAGAGGCCTCTCTGTGAGGAGCGGGTCCCAAGGCTCAGGGGCAGCATGTGGGCTGCTAACACATTGGAAAAGTAGGTATATGCAGGTCCTTAAATAATGTTTTAATGTCATTTTATTATAACACTGGTAAGAAACAAAACTGATTCCTGGCCAGGGCCACTGTGTGTGTGGGTTTTCTCTGGGTGCTCTGGTTCCCTCCCACAGCCCAAAGCTGAGCAGATGAGGTGAGCTGGCGTGTCTGAATTGTCCCAGTGTATGTGTGTGGGTGGGTGTGGGGGGTGTGAGCACCCTGCAATGGAACAGCACCCCGTCCGGGCCTGGCTCCTGCCCCGCACGCTGAGTTCCTGGGGTGGGCTCTGGCCACCCACAACCCTGAATGGGAATAAGAAGGTTAGAAAAATGAATGAATGGGCCAGGCACGGTGGCTCACGCCTGTAATCCCAGCACTTTGGGAGGCCAAGGCGGGCGGATCACAAGGTCAGGATTTCGAGATCATCCTGGCCAATATGGTGAAACCCCGTTTCTACTAAAAATACAAAAATTAGTCAGGCATGGTGGGCACCTGTAGTCCCAGCTACTCAGGAGGCTGAGGCAGGAGAATTGCTTGAACTGGGGAGGTGGAGGTTGCAGTGAGCCAAGATAGCGCCACTGCACTCTAACGTGGGTGACAGAGCGAGACTCTATCTCAAAAAAAAAAAAGAATTAATGAATGAATATAAATTATTATAAAATAAAACTTTACAAGGCATATAATAATCATCCAAATGCATGACAATAAATGATGCCGTATGAGAGGGCCTAGAAGCCTGTCACATTGGTGACTGTTCTGAACTTCCTGGTGGCGGGAGGTGTTCCTGGCAAGGTTCATTTTGCAAACATTTATTCCTTGATCTAATCCACCCAGGACAATCACCGTCACTTACTGATTCACCAAAAATTGGGCAAATAATTCTCTTACTTGTTATTAATCTCTCTTAAAGGTATGCATAGCTTGCATTGATTTCTGTGTTTACTATTAGAAATGTATTGGTCTTTATTTAGAAGTGTGGCAATCTTTTTGTGACCAGAAATGTGCTGTAGGAACTTCACTCTTGTTTATATCAATTAACCCTGGGAAAACTGGCTTTGCTATACGTCATTTCGCCTAAAGCTGGTTCCCAAGAACCTATCAAAGACCTTAAGTGAGGACTCACTGTACCTTTTGGCTGAACTTTTGTTGAAAGGTACTTTCCGAGTCCAAGTGCTATGATAGTCATGATTTCACTGGATTCTCACAGGCAACCCTGAGAGGCAGAAAGGGCTTTTGTTGACAATTCCATTTCGAGGTGAACCTGAAGCTTGGCAAGGTGTGTGCTTCACCCAGTCCCACTGAGGGCAAGCGGGAAGGGAGCTCGCATCAGATCCATCTTCATCAGGGCACTCTCCACGAGGAGAACAGCAGCGATGGTTGTAGCGTTCTGCTTTTCAGTGCAAAACACCCTCTGGCTCCAAGAGTAGATAATTCTGCAGGGGCTTTGGCAAGGGTAACAGGGGGACGAGGTCAAAGCACTTTTTGCCAAACAGTCTGCGAAGGGCACAGCGGCAGAGATGCTGCAGGCAGCGTGGGGTGTGGGCCAAGGCAAAGAGGGACTGGTAGAATGGCTTGTGCATCTGGAAGGGAAGGCAGGTAGATTAGAAATCTGGGCACATGGAACCAACATTTGTTTTCTTCCTAGCCAGACCACTGATGGGACAGTGGGCTTTTCTATGGCTAACTGATCCCACATAAGCATACTGGAGAGAGACGCATCATTTCGTGGGAACCACCCTCTACCCCAAGGCACAGTTCCTGCTGAGTGAGGGGGGATTCTGACTGTGGTGACTTCAGATGCTCCAGGTGGTCTCCCCGAATTCCATTTTGCTCCATCCTCTTTGCACAGCAGTCCTGCAGCTCCGGGGTGGCCCTGTTCATCTCACCCGATCATGACCAGCCAGAGAGGGGCTCAGGAGTGAGTGCATGGCATTGGTCTGGTAGTCAGTCATGCACATATGACTCAAGTCAGTGAAACAGGAGGGAAAATTTTCTAGAACCTTCTGGAAAAAATGAAAAACAAATACGCACAACTGTTCTTACTCTCTTTTTTTTTGAGACGGAGTCTAGCTCTGTCACCCAGGCTGGAGTGCAATGGCACGATCTCGGTTCACTGCAACCTCTGTCTTCTGGGCTCAAGTGATTCTCCTGCCTTAGCCTCCTGAGTAAGTGGGATTACAGGCGTCCACTACCATGCCTGGCTAATTTTTGTATTTTTGGTAGAAACGGGGTTTCACCATGTTGGCCAGGCTGGTCCTGAACTCCTGACCTCAGGTGATCCGCCTGCCTGCCCTCTCAAAGTGCTAGGATTACAGATGTGAGTCACTGCGCCTGGCCTGTTCTCACTCTCTTTTAATGGTCAGTTACCTGTGGACTTTGTCGTGGATAGATGTAATGCCCACAGCCTCCTTGGTCATATCTTGAGCTGCTGGAGCATGAAGCTGACACACAGAGCTGGAATAGTATGTCCTGACATGGAGCCAGGCCCATGGATTCAGGTGGCTCTGGCCTTTTTTTGGACACTGGTTAAGAGAACCCTGGCATTTTTCAGGCCAGCACGGGGCTCTGTGCTCCTTGAGGGCACAACACTGCAACTACTAGAACGAGCTCCTGGCTGTGTGATGATGGAGCCTCCAGAGAAAACTAGAAATGTGCAGATACACCCTCATTTCCCATCCTCCCTCCTCTTTCAGATGTATTATACTTAGCTGAATATCGGTGCAAATCTCCCCATGCAAAGAAGCAAAAGCAGACAAAAGCTGTGTACTAAAGGCAGGCAGAAAGGCAGCTCTCTTGCCTGAAATACTTCCTCAGGAATCTCCTCCTTCCAGGACTCTGACACACAGAGGTGAGGGTAGGAGTTGAAAAGCACCTCGATGACTGCGGGGACCGAGGCGCAGGTCTTCAGCACCTGGTGGGAAGAGGTGACAGACACAGCGTAGGCCAACTGGGTTCTGGGTCCCAGTGGGGAAAGGGTTGGGGATGTGGGGGCATGCTCTCCCTAGTTGCATCCCTGCACCCAAGTCACACAGGGAACAGCCACAGAACAGTACCACCGGGTTGCTGTAGGGATCGTATGAGTTAACGCACACAAAGACACAAAGCGGGCTGGGTGAAGTGGCTCACGCCTGTAATCCCAGCACTTTAGGAGGCTGAGATGGGCGGATCACCTGAGGTCGGGAGTTCAAGACCAGCCTGACCAACATGGAGAAACTCTGTCTCTACTAAAATACAAAATTAGCTGGGTGTGGTGGCACATGCCTGTAATCCCAGCTACTTGGGAGGCTGAGGCAGGATAATTGCTTGAACCCGGGAAGCAGACGTTGCAGTGAGCCAAGATAGTGCCATTGCACTCTAGCCTGGGCAACAAGAGAGAAAACTCCATCTCAAAATAAAAAATAAAAAAAGACACAAGGCAACGGTTCTGCAAGGGGGCCCTTCTTCCCATTGTGATGGCCACCCATGGAAAGGCTGGGCCAGGGGCCGAAGCATTCAGGTTCCCAGGGGGCTATGCTGATGACTTGGCAGGCCTTGGCCCCCAGAGAGTTGCTCAGAGAAAAGGAATGAAGTTCTGCTGGGAGGAAGTTTGGCCTGAGGTTGGGGTTTCCAATTTCTTACCTCAATTTTCAAATGTGTCAGGAAATCGAGACTTGGGGGAGAGGAATTGTTTTGCTGTTGAATTTCCTCTTGACTTGGCATTTCCATTTTATTTTCACAGTCCCCACTGGCAAATATTCCTATTTCCTTACTCGCAAATTTATAATTCAAGTCCATTAGCTTCACCATAAAGATGGGAACACTGCTTTTTAAAAATAAACTTTTTTGCTGTTGTTGTGGAGAAATTTGAACCTTCATACACAAAAGTAGCGCCAATAGTATGTGATAAACTCCCATGTACCCACCATCAAGCCAAGGGTGATCCCGCCCACCCACTTCCCCTAATATTAAAGCAAATTCCATGTATCCCATAATTTTATCTGTATTTCAGGGCATCTTTTATAGGACCCTCTGAAGAAACAAAGATAATATGATTATAGCACCTGAGAAATTAAGAATAGTTTTGTCATATGTCATATACAGGTAGTGTTTAAATTCACAGATTTCTCTGAAATGCCATTATGTTAACAAAATAATGTTCGTTTGAATAATCCTTCCAGCTAAGGCCGGCATAGTGAGACTGGTTGGTGTGATGTGGCTTCAGGTCTCTTTTTGGTTTCATGTGACTTATTTGTGGTGGGAACTGGGTTATTTGTCCTGGGTTGTTCCTCACTTCGGGGCTTTTTCTGATTACATCCCAGCTGGGTTTGTGGACATGCTGCTCTTCCTCTGTTTTCTGTAAATTAGTTCTTGGATTTAGAAGCTGGACCAAATTCATATTCGATTTTGGAGAGGGGCAGGGCAATTTCAGAACGCTCTCTTTTTGAGGTCTAAGATTTGCCATGTGCTGTACAATTGTTATTTCCACTTCTTGGTTGAGAGACCTGAGGTTACGCAACTTCTCTAAGCCCAGCTGCCATGTCTGCAGCAGTGACCTGAACCGCTACTGGGGCCTGCCCTGCGTCATGTCTGCTGGGGCTCTAGGGACACAGAGTCAAAGAGAAGAAAGTATTTAAATCACTCATGGTGGCTGCTCACTTCACGACCTGCCTCCCCTCTCCACAGCTCCAGACCTAAAACCCCTTTAAAATACAAATATGACAAAAAAAATTCATCTTCCTTTGGTCAGAGGTAACTACTATTAACATTTTGTATATGCTAATGTTTTATGTGTTTAGACAGAAAATTAATATATATGACAGTGGGCGAATGCTTGGCATATGATTTTGAAATCTGATTTTTTTCCATGCAGAATATATTGTGAACAACTCACAATCTATTCACAATCAATTATTCTTTTTTCTTTTGGATGGAGTCTTGCTTTGTCGCCTAGACTGGAGTGCAGTGGTGTGATATTGACTCACTGCAACCTCTGCCTCCCAGTTCAAGCGATTCTCCTGCCTCAGCCTCCCAAGTAGCTGGGACTACAGGCAGGTGCCACCACAGCTGGCTGATGTTTGTATTTTCAGTAGAGACGGGGTTTCACCATGTTGGCCAGGCTGGTCTCGAACTCCTAACCTCGTGATCTGCCCACCTCGGCCTCCCAAAGTGCTGGGATTACAGGCGTGAGCCACTGCGCCCGGCCCAATATGGACCATTTACTTTTGTTTTGGTTGACCATTTTTCCTCCTTTGTGAACTGCTCAGTTATGCCATTTGCTCATTTTTCTATGGTGTGTTCATTTCTTCACTTTTTTGTAAGTACACTTTGTTTATTAGGGTTATTTTTCAGGTAGACAATAATTTTTTTTTTTTTTGAAATACTGTCACCCAGGCTGGAGTGCAATGGCACGATCTTGGCTCACGCAACCTCCGCCTGCTGGGTTCACGCAGTTCTCTTGCCTCAGCCTCCCACGTAGCTGGGATTACAAGCACACACACCATACCCGACTAATTTTCTGCATTTTTAGTAGAGATGGGGTTTCACTATGTTGGCCAGACTGGTCTTGAACTCCTGACCTTGTGATCTGCTTGCCTTGGCCTTCCAAAGTGCTGAGATTACAGGCGTGAGCCATCAGGCCTGGCCAATATTTCTTACTTTATTACGCTGGCTAGAGCTTTTCAGTTCAATACTAAATAACAACATTAATAGCATGCATAATCATCTTATTCCTAATTTTAATAGGATTGTCTCTAATGTTTCACCATAAATATGACCTTGAATATTAGTTTTTTTTTTGAATATTAGTTTTGAATAGATAAAGTTAAGAAAATATCTTTCTATTCCTAGGTTACTACAAAGTTTAAAATGTAATTTCATTTTTTTTTTTTTTTTTTTTTTGTGGTGGCTCATGCCTGAAATCTCAGCACTTTGGGAGGCTGAGGCAGGTGGATCACCTGAGGTCAGGAGATCAAGACTAGCCTGGCCAACATGGTGAAGCCCTGTCTCTGCTAAAAATGCAAGAAAATTAGCTGGGCATAGTGGTGCACACCTGTAGTCCCAGCTACTCAGAGGCTGAGGCAGGAGAATTGCTTGAACCCAGGAGGCAGAGGTTGCAGTGAGCTGAGATTGTGACACTGTGCCACTGCACTCCAGCCTGGGTGACAGAGTGAGGCTCCATCAAAAAAAAAAAAAAAAAAAGAGATGGCAAGTTCCATATGGGATCATTATCATTACAGAGGTGTTTATTGATACAGGAACTATTTAGCCAGACATGGGTACAAGGAAACTGTCAAGGGTCAAGGCAGTAATGTGGGGTCGGAGGCAGAGCTATTACCAGTCTGGGCTGAAGGGCCAGTCAGGTGAGCTGTCTTAGCAGAAGCAGCAATCCTTGCTTGGGGATACACAACTAGCCGGAGGCAAAGAGCCAGCCCAGAGAATATGTGTTCCGCCCTCACTCTCCTTTCCACCCTCCAGCTGCTGGGCACCCACTGGCTACACACAGCTGGAAGGCAGAGGGCCGAGAGCTGTAGAATGAGATCCCTATGGGTACATAAGGACGGAAGGAAGAGATCTTCACTGTAAGGATGAATAAACACCCTTTTCTCATTTGAAATTCACTGTAATTGTATTTTCAATGCTTTTTTCCTGTTTAGTTTTGCTGGAAGGTTTTCTATTTTACTTCTTTTTTCAAGCAATCAGCTATTGGATTTTGTTGATCAGTTCTCTTTTAAAATATTCTAACCCATTCATTTTTGCCTTTATCATGATTAATTCCCTTCTCCCATTGCCTTAGGTGTACTTTGTTTCTCTTTCATGCTCCTTGGATTAAGTGCTCAGTTAATAACTTTTTTTCTAGAGTCATAATAAAAGCTACTTTTACAATGGTATAAATTTCGCTTTGATCATTGGTAGGATCATAGCCAAGAATTTGAGGCAGTGTTCTCTCTCTCCCTCCCTCCCTCCCTCCCTTCCTTCTTCGCTCTCTTCCTTTCTTGAGACAGGGTCTTGCTCTGTCACCTATGCTGCATGCAGTGGTGTGATCACGGCTCACTACGGCCTCGACCTCCTGGACTCAAGCAATCCTCCCACCTAAGCCTCCTGAGTAGCTGGGACTACAGGCTCATGCCACCATGCCAGGCTAATTTTAAAAATTTTGTTTTGTAGAGACAAGGTCTCAATAGGTTGCCCAAGCTGGTTTTGAACTCCTTGGCTCAAGCAATCTTCCCGCTGCAGCCTCCCAAAGTGCTGGGATTATAGATGTGAGCCACTACACCCAGCCTGACTTTCTTAAACAGTCTGCAATTAAATAACTGTTGATGCAGTAGTTATTTGGGAGTGTGCTGTAACATTTTCAAATGGTTATGACATTTTAAAAAGTTAACAGGCTTTTTACTGTTAATTTTCTGGTATACTGCAATATGGCTGTAACAATGTCAGGTTTGGGGGTACTAGCAGAAGTCGCATTTTGTTTGGTTCAAAAGTTCAAAATATATTTGTCATATTTATGATTTGGAGCTACTGCACTTGTGATATATATGAGTTAAGAATCACCCAAATTTCTCCATTTGAACACAATCTTCTTTGGCACATAAAGTTTGTAACGGTTATTTTTTCACTATAGACTGTATCTTTTGTCAATATCAAGTGAATCTTTCTTCCCCCTTTCATTTTGTGTATTTCCCTGGAATTCTATTTGCATACTGATATAAAAATATATTTTTTTTGGTTCGTTTTGGCCAGAATCATCTCTGCTTATTCTTTATTAAAAAAAATTTTTTTTAAAATTTTTTGAGACAGAGTCTCACTCTGTTACCCAGGCTGGAGTACCAAGGGGAGATCTTGGCTCACTGCAACCTCCATCTCCTGGATTCAAGCAATTCTCCTGCCTCAGCCTCTCGAGTAGCTGGGATTACAGGCACCCGCCATCATGCCCGGCTAATTTTTTTTGTATTTTTTTTTAGAGATAGGGTTTCACCATTTTGGCCAGGCTGGTCTTGAACTCCTGACCTCAGGTGATCTGCCCGCCTTGGCCTCCCAAAGTGCTGGGATTATAGGTGTGAGCCACCACTCCCAGACTCATTTTTAAATTTTAAACTTTTGTTTCACTTTGTTTTAAATGTGTTTGAGAGTCTGTGTTGGTAAGAGGGTAGTTTAAGCAATTTACATTTATTGTTATAAACCAAGTGTTTGGTCTTACTGCTGTCTCACTTTATTTTGTTTTTTTTTTTTTTCCTGCTTCTTGTTTTCCTTTGTT
Organism: Aotus nancymaae; assembly: GCF_030222135.1. NCBI lineage: Eukaryota > Metazoa > Chordata > Mammalia > Primates > Aotidae > Aotus > Aotus nancymaae. Next base: position 1,484,754 of record NW_026988444.1, read on the forward strand.
TTCTGGTTCTGTTGTACAGGTTTGTATTTTCTTTGGATTCATCTGTATTTTGGAAGTATGCATTCTCTTTAAAACGCTATTAGTTACTTTCTTTTTTTTTTTTTTTGAGACGGAGTCTTTCTCTGTCGCCCAGGCTGTAGTGCAGTGCTCTTCCCGTGGCATCTTCCGCCACCTGGGTTCAAGCAATTGCCCTGCCTCAGTCTCCTGAACAGCTGGGACTATAGGTGCGCGCCACCACGCCTGGCTAATTTTTTTGTGTTTTTAGTAGAGATGGGGTTTCACCATGTTGGCCAGGATGGTTTTGATCTCCTGACCTCATGATCCGCCTGCCTTGGCCTCCCAAAGTGTAATAGTTACTTTTAAAATAAAAAAAAAAATGTTAACCTATAGTTCTCTAAAAATCTAAATAGTATCTTTTATGTTCCAGATATGCCATCATTCCTTCTCTCACATTTCTCTCTTAACCCATGCTTTTCCCTTCTTTTCTTAATAATATCTGGAGTTTTGGTTCCAGGGTGTGATTATTACATGATCATATTTTATGTTGCGTATCTCCTTCAGTAACCATTTTGGAATTTGCATTTAGTTTTACAACTCACTTCCCAATTATCTGTCCCTATTTTAGCTGGGTTGTGTGCTCACCACCTGTCCTTTCAGACGTTCCTTCTGTAGGTATTTGCCGAGTTCCTTCTAGAAGGCAGGGATTGTGTTATGTCTGCGTGTTACGATGGCCAGCTCCACCTTCACAGAGCGTTACACTCCCAAACATAACAACAACAGTACAGGTGCTGTGGTCATATGAGGGGATGTTCAGGGAAGGTTTCTGGAAGAAGTGACATCCAAGCTGAGACCTGGCTGTGGAGCAGGAGTTAGCAGGGAGAAAAAACGGCATGGGGAGTTCTGGGAACAAGAGCATTCTAGGCAGAGAAAACGTATTACGCCAGGTTTGGGAGGTGAGAAGGAGCAAATAATGTTGGCTGGGGCATGAGTCTGACATGAGGAATGCTGGGAAATGAAACAGGAGTGGAAAGCAGGGAAGACTGTGAAGTCCATTGTCTGCCTGAGAAGGAGGCTGGCCCAGAGCACACTTGCCAGGTCTGAGTGGAGGAGTGGTCAGGTCAAATTTTAACTTGAGAAATATCGCCAAGACTGGGTGCAGTGGCTCACACCTATAATCCCAAGACTTTGGGAAGACAAGGCAGGCTGATTGCTTGAGTCTAGGAGTTTGAGACCAGCCTGGGCAACATGGAGAAGCCCTGTTTCTACAAAAAATACAAAAAATTAGCTGGGTGTGGTGGTGTGCACTTGTAGTCCCAGCTACCCAGGAGGCTGAGGTGGGAGGATTGCTTGAGCCTGGAAAGTCAAGGCTGCAGTGAGCTATGATTGCACTGCTGCTGTCCATCCTGGGCAACAGAGTAAGATTTTGTCTCAAAAACCAAACCAAATCAACCAACCAACCAACTAACTAACCAAACAGGGAAATGTAACCAAGACTGAACGTGGGGAAGAGTTTAGAAGAGACAGAGCCCAGTGAAGAAGATGTGTCCCTCTAGGAGAGAGATGGTGATGGCCTCACCTTGGTGGTGGCAGTCAGGAGGGAAGGAGGTTTTGGGAGATATTTAGGGGACAGATGGGGAGAATCTGCAGATTGATTTCCTCATTCCTGAGCTCTTCTTCAGTGTTACCTCTTTGTCAGCTGGAGTACGTCCACCTCAATGAGCCATTAGCCCCAACCACTTCTCCATACTGTCCTTGCCAAGGGCACCAATGCTGCTCTTGGCTCAGGCTCTGCCTCGCCCGTGGTCCACGTGCTGCCTCACTGTACTCACTGTGTCAGCCACACATGACATGTTGACGATGGCTTCCACCTCGATGCAGCCTTCACTTGGCTCCAAGGAACGTGTGCTCTCATTCCTTTCACCTCGCTGGTTGCTCCTCCTCAGTTTGCTTAGCTGTTGTCTCATCTCCATCCTTCAGAGGTTATACCAACCCTGCATTCAGGCCTGTTCCTCTTTTCCATGTACTCTCACTTGCTGGTGATCTTATATGGTTTCCTGGCTTTAAACACCATCCATATGTCACTCACCCTCAAAGGCATATCTCCAGGTTGGCCAGATCTCTCCCTCTCAAACTCTGGGCTTGAATATCCAGCTGCTTACATTGTAGCTCCACCTGGCTGTATCTCACACTCAATAGACCAAAAACTGAGCTTCCTGGTTCATCTGAACCTGCTGCAACTACCCATAACCTGCCCCATCCCAGGTGATGGCAAATCCATTCTTGCAGTCTCTTGGGCTGGAATCAGAGTCATCTGTGGCTCCCGTTTCTCCTACACTCCACATCCAATCTGTTAAAAAGTCCTGTTGGCTCCACCTCCAAAATATATCCAGGGTCAGATCGCCTCCCTTGTCCACACCACCATCATCCCACATGCGAATCACAGCAACATCCTCCTAACTCATGTTTCCATGTCTATTCTCCTTCTCAAGTATCTGCTCAACATGGTGCCAAGAGGAAGACCTTTACAAAATATTGTTGGATTGCACCACTCCTCTGCTCAAATCCCTCCAATGGCCAAAGTCATTACAATGCCCTGTAAGACCCCACACAACCTGTGCCTTCTCCCCTACCGCCCCTAATCTCATCTCCTACTTCCATCCCACAAGCTCCTTCCACCTCTGGCCACACTGGTTCCCTGTGGTTCCATGCACAGGGTCAGCCCACTCCAGCTGTAGGCTACAGACAGCTGGTCCTCTGCTGGACTGCTCTTCCCCAGACATCTGCACAGTGGGTCCCTCATGTCTCTCAAGTCTTTGTTCAGCAGTCACTGACCCTAACTTTCCAACTTAAAATTGTGACTGCCTCCCATCCTCTTCATTTCTCTACAGCCCTTATCACTTTTTTGGCCTACTGATCATGCTCAATGTTTAATGCCTGTCTTCCCCATTAGAATGTAAGCTCCACATAGGCAGGAATACTTTTTTCCTCTTATCTGCTCACTCACTTATCCCATGTGCCAGTATGTTGCTGGGATATGACTGGTGCTCAATAAATACTTGTTAATAAATAATTGAAGTATTTTTCTTTTTCAGAAAATGCATTAGAAAGCCGTGTTTATGAATGCTTGATATCTAAAAGTGTCTTTCATCATCAAAATGAAACTATCTTCACTGAGTCTAAAATTCTAGTGTCCAAACTTTTCCTTTCAAAATCGGTAGATGATATGTCATTGTCTTATGTTACTATTACAGCAGAGGCATCTGAGTCCAGCTGGTTTTTATTCCTTTATGAATCGCCTGTTTTCTGCTTAAATACTTTGCAAGATTTTTCCATGCCTTTTTAGAACATTTTCATTAGAATGTATATAGGTATGTGCCTCCCATCACTGATTTGCAGAGAATACCCTTTCAATCACCAACCAAAAGTTAAGACTTTCAGAGCAGCTAAATTTTCTTCTATTATGTCTTTGGTTATTATTTCTGATCCATTTGTCCTAGGCTTTTCTGCAGTAACATCACTTATCTGTGGGTTGGCTCTCTACTCTATCCTTCAGACCATCACTTTCTCTTTTGGTTTCTTGGTTTTCTTCTTCTTTTTTTTTGCACGTAAGAAGAGCTTTTAATATCAGCCTTCCATTATAGTGAACACTGAGGTTGACTTCCCAACAATTCAGATGATCAGTTTAATTCAATCATGGTAATCCAATCTCTTTTGGCAGTTATTGGTTTAAGGAAGGGCAGGTTTAAGCCAACTGAGGACACTAGGACACTTCCTCAGGGCTTCTAGAAAAAGGGAACAACTGGATATGAACAAGGAAATAGGCCTATTGTTGCTGGAAGCCATCTTGTGACCATGAGGGAGCCATTCTGAGGACAAAGCTGACTCACTGAGGATGGCAGAGCAGAGAGTTGGGAAGCACAAAGTTCTTCGAGGACATCATCCAGACACTAAAACAATCAATTCTGAAGCCTGCTACTTCTGCACTTACTGTTATGTGAGACAAAACCATACGTTTCCTTATTTAAACCTGTTTGAATTGGGTTTTCTGCTACTTGTGATTTAAACCACCTGTATCAGAATCCAATCAGGCAAAGGAAACCACTCTAGATATTTGAACCAAAGACAGTTTTACACCTGGAATCGATTATATGGGTAATCTAACTGCTGAGATTCCAACAAGGAGAAGGTGAAGTTGCCCAGAGATTAGCAAAATAGAAAGCTGTCGTTAACTCTTAGAGTTGGTGGGACAGTGGGATGAAGTAATCTCATCAGAGTCCAGAGATTAGGGCCACCCTGTTGGGGCTGGAACCAAGTCGAGTCAGGGGCTACCCACTGGGGACCGGGGCCATGAAGGGAGGGTCTCTGTAGTGGGTGTTGGTGTCACAAAGAAGATGCAGGTGCTGCTGGCGAAGCTACACAAGACAGAGACAGAAGAGGAGAAACACCCTGGCTTCCTTCTTCCTCCACACTCTAGTTTCCTATGCTGTCTCCCATTGGCTGAGTCCGGCCAGAAGCCAGCTGATGGGGGCTCTGAGTGCAGTTTGAGGGGGCTCCCCTTTCCTCCTGTCACCCAGGATGCAGAGCAGGACCCAGGAACAGCAGGGAAGGGTCTGAGGGCACATGGGCCAGTGGCCCAGCACCCACAGATTTGATTCTTTTTGAATCAACCCTGCCTTTTCCTTCTTTAGTGTATACTTTATTTTTATGTATTTTTATTTATTTTTGAGACAGAGTCTGGCTCTGTCACCCAGGCTGGAATGCAGTGGAGTGATCTTGGCTCACCACAACCTCTGCCTCCTGAGTTCCAGTGATTCTCCTGCCTCAGCCTCCTGAGTAGCTGGGATTACAGGCACCCACCACCATGCGCAGCTAATTTTTGTATTTTTAGTAGAGACCGGGTTTCACCATGTTGGCCAGGATAGTCTCTATCTCCTGACCTTGTGATCTACCTGCCTCAGCCTCCCAAAGTGCTGCGATGACAGGTGTAAGCCACCGCGCCCGGCCTGGTGTATACTTTAATCTGACTGTGCTGTCAGTTTCTTGGTATAACGGTATCGCCTCCAACTTCCTTTTCATGTCACTCTGTTGGGTTTTCATCATAACTGGTCCTGTGTTGATGATCCCAGAGGCTATGTCTTCTGGCACTCCACAGAGGATGGTACATATTTTCTGAGATTTTCTTGGATTTCCTTTCTGTTTTCTAGATGCTGTCCTATTTTTCTTTGCTTATCCTCTTTTCTTCCATAAATCCATTCCTTTTTCACTTTATTCGTCTTTGATGAAGGAGAGAACTGGACCTGAAGTTTACCAGCATGCAGGGGAAGTCCGTGCTCCTGCTCTGTGCCCACCTGGGAGACTGTGGAGGGACAGCGTGGAGGGAGGGGGCGAGGGCCTGGCCCAGCCCTGTTCCCAGTCGGATGGTTTGCCCAGTGGACTTGAGCTTCGGCCTGGAGGCTTCCTCCTGCCACCTCTTTCTGGCAGTTGGCAGGTTGCTCTGCAACGTGGGTTCCTTCAATTTTCAGCTCTGTACTTTACTCTGGCTCCACAGCCTTCCCCTGGCTTTTTTTTTTTTTTAATTGGTAACGTCTGCCTGACAGCCTGGAAACTTACAGCTGTGCCGCAGAAGGACATTGGCTCGGGGTCTTCCTTAGACTTACACGTGAGGGTTGCTGTTGCTGTGGATTTCCTCTCTCCCTCCCTCCCTTTCTTCCTTCCTCTGTCTGTGCCTTCGAAGGTATTCTTTAGACAGGAGCTGCTCTTTTTAGACTGGGCATCATATTAAGGTAAGAGTTATTATTGCTGGTCCCCTCCCCACGCCCAGTTATTTTTTTTCTCATCCATTACTGTCACTGAATCAGGCTTAGCAGGCTTTAGGGAAAGAGAGACAGAGCATGAACATAGAGACACAGAGAGACTGAACCTCAGAGGGAATGCCCGGCAGGTGGCCTGGGCCGGCACAGTCTCCCCAGCCAGTCTCACCAGCCTGGTCCCTCTCTGTGCCCCACGTGTCGGTATTTCTGGCTCACACAAGCCCCACTGACATGCCATTTCCTCGTGCATGGCAGTCTCTGATATCAATCATCCCCTTCTGTGTTGGCAGAAAATCACGCCATTAAGAACGGCTCGCGCTGGACCCCTCGGGATGGAGTCTCTGCTATTTATCTGGTACCCTAGGCGATGCTCACGTCCTCAGGCCTTGCTCACTGCGACCCTCCAGTAACCCTCCCACTGGCCCTGTCGCTTCTCTGCAAAAAGTGAAACGGCTCCCAGGGACCGCAGGTAACCCAGACATGCCCCACCCTGGGAAGAGCTGCCCTCCCTTAGAGCCAAAGCACCTCCTCCTCCTGCCCCTCCCCCACTGGGTCACAGACTGTGACAGAGTCTTATTGCCTGTCTCTGGGAATTCATTTTCTGTCTCTCCTCTGTTCCACCTCTCTGGGGCTCCCTGCCCCTCCCCGGCCTCTGCATCGTGCCCCCTCATGTTTGCCAGGCAGCTGGCTGCCTTCATTATTTTTACGCCAACACAGTTTAAAAATCTCCGCTGCCTCCTTGTTGTCTGCGGAGAGGCGGCTGCCACATTACTCTGACATGCTGATGTCATTAGTGTCCACACGCACTCTCTTCAGCTAATGAGGCGGCAGAAAGAAAATTAAGGGGAAGAATCACACAGGCACATTGCTTTATATGTAGATGGAGAAATAAAACAAGAGCAAGAAAAACACAGGCGCCCTACTTACGATCCCCCTCCCTCCTCCCACCGGGGACCGGGCGCACCGGCTCTGTGAGGATGGGAGGGGGAGCCCTGGTTTTTGACTGCTGCTACCCCAGAAATCGCCCACTAGAAATCCCGTGGATCGGGATAAGCAAAGTCCCTTTACCTGATTCTGTAATTAGGTTGAAAAAAAAAGTAAACTTTAGGTCCCCATGTTTAGTATAGTTAGTGCTCAGAAGCTGAGACAAGACTAGAGGTTTGCAGACGTTTCTAGAATTTTTTTTTTTTTTTAAGACAAGATCTTGCTCTGTCGCCCAGGCTAAAGTATAGCGTTGCAATCATGGCTCACTGCAGCCTCCACCTCCTGGGTTTAGGTAATCCTCCTGCCTCAGCCTTCTGAGTAGCTGGGACTATAGGTGCATGCCACCATGCCCAGGTCATGTATTTTTAATTTTTTTTAGAGATGGGGTCTCGCTATGTTGCCCAGGCTGATCTCAAATTCCTGGGCTCAAGCCATCCTTGTGCCTCCCCAAGTTCTGGGATTACAGGTATGAGCCAATGCCCTTGGCCTGGAATCTGTTATTCTTGCATCACGCTTCATCCCCCTATTCAAGCCATGTGAATCCTTCACCTGGACCGTCACTATAGCCTGTGGTTTCCATTGGCCCCTACCTAGTGTGTTCTCTATGTTGAGCATAGACATTCCAAAACATTGATTTGATGATGTCATCTCCTTCCTTAAAATGATGTACTAGATTCCCAAGGCAAAGGCCCAGACCCTTACGGCCCCGCCTGGCTGCCTAGTCTCAGTGGGTGCCCCCCAGCTGTTTTCTCTCCCGTGACTGGCTCACTTTTCCAGCTGCACACATCGCAGTGCCTGTCCTGCTCCAGGACATTTGCCAGGACTTCTGTCTGGAATGTCTGTCCTCTGCTTCACATAGCTAAGTCTTTAGCCTTTAGATATCAGCTCACCTCATCATGTGCTTGAGGGAGCCTCGGACCCCAACCCCAGCCAGGTGAAACCCCTGTTCTGTACTTTCAGGGTGAAGTGAGCCTCGGCTTTGCAGCACCTCTCACCACAGCAACTTCACTTTGGTGTGTGCACTTGTCTGATTCACGTGACGGGCAGCTCCCCCAGGTCGGGAAATACGTATGCTTCTGTTCCTCACTGTGACTCCTGTACCAAGCACCCAAGTTCCCTCAAAATGTTTGTTGAAAGAATACACAAGCACTTAAGGGTCACCCCTGGGAAGCACGGCAGGTGCCTACGTGGTTTGGGGGTTTCGTTCTTTACTGGTGCCTTCCCTGCACCTCCCCGACTGGTGGACAAGTTTGAGTTTGCAGTATTATTAGTATTTCATTTTTACACAGGAGAGAGTGCAGATGCAGCCCCTCTCAACCACAAATCATGCAGTTTCTGCATATATAGGTTTCACATATCCGGGAAAATCGTGCGGGTCCCCAGACCCGGAATGCAATCCATAAGTCTTACCCTGAGAAAACCCTCTTTGTGATCAGGGCATCTCCTCTGCCAGGTGAGAGTCTGAACTCTTTATAGCCCCCGGCAGGCGCTTTTCCACGGGCTGCTGCTGACCTCTGTGACGCAGGGAACAGAGGGGCCTTTGGGAAATTGCACAAAATAGGAGACAGGGCAGGAGAAGCTGGAGCGTGCTGGCCACACACACCGACTGCAAATGAAAGGTGTTCATGGATGGGTGTCAGGTGAATCCGGGGACAAATAAAGCTGGCCACATAAACTGAGCGGTGACTCAAGGGTTTCCAAATGAACACCTGTGAAGGAGGCAGAGGAGGGCAGGGGTGTGAGCCCTGGTTTGGTGCTGTTATCTTCCAGCTCCATGTCCCTTCTTGGAGCAGGGCTGGACTTACACCTTCCCATACTCTTTGATTCTCCAACATTGTCTGGAGTCGAACCAGAAATGTGTTCTTTAAAGAGGCAAGAAGAGCGAAGCAGTGTTTCCCTGGAAAAAGATCACATGGGACTTCAAGACTGTTTCACAAATTCGTCTTCCAGGTAAGGAGTGGCTGAAGGAGAGAGACACCTGAGCGCAGCCCTTTATCCAGACCAAGCATCCAGCCCACAAAGTCACCTGTGGCAGGTGGCAAACAAGTTCGAGTCCACACCTGTGTGTGCTTCTCCGCCTTCTTGCCTGCTGTACAACAGGCCCAGCCCCCTTCTGGAAGGTTCTGACACCTTCCAGAATCTAAACCTGTCAGAATCCACAGTCTGCCCCCTGTGCCTGCCTGCCCTCAGCCCCCTGTCCCTGCCCGCAGTGTTAACCAGCGGTCAGCCGGGCAGAAAGGCCTGGCACTGTCAACATACTGGCTTCCGAAGCCGTGACACCGCTTTGATTCTCGCTGCAGAGCACTGGGCCGGCTCGGATGGATGCCCTGTGTCGGCCTGCCGCGGTGATGGTGCCTTTGTCTGGGCATGGGGGAGCTGTGATTTATGTCATAAGCTCGCTGTGAAACCTTTTGCCTCAGTAATTCCGTGCTCCACGGGTGTCTCTTTACATCTATTCACAGTACGGCTGCTGCCCACGGACGACGTGCCCTGTGACAGTGCTGGTGCCTCTGCACCTGCCTCGCCATGGCGCCCGTGTGGTGCCTGCCCAGCATCTTTGTGGCCAGCTGCAGCGTCTGTTGGGTCTGTTGCTTTGATGTCGCATATGATTAGGTGCCATCCCTGGAGGAATGCTTGCAGGGAGACTGGGTGGGGGAAGAGGCCGCCTCCAGCTTTCCAGAGTGGTTTGCTTTGGCTGTGGGGACCAGACTAGAACATTACAGGCACTGCTGCCTTTGCTTAAGGGATTCTCAGCATGGAAAATGCATCCTCATCCGCCATCCACTCCTGGCCAGGTGTGGGTGTATCCACTGGAAGTTTCAGGGGATCCCAGCACAAAGAGGTGGAATCCTTATTTCCAAAGATTTAATGCAGACCATGAGCCTAGAGTGGCTGGAATCCCTTTCATTCATTCAACAAACACTGATGGAAGGTCTGCGCTTGCAGGCGCTATGTGCAGGGAAGCGGTGGTGAGCATGCTTTTTTGGTGAAAGCCTCAAGGTATTAAGATTTCTCAAGAAAACTCCAGTTCCTTCCAGGATGGTAGGAACTGATTCCTTGTCAAGCACTTCTCAAGGCTTCTTGACCTCCAGCTATAACAAACCGTCCCCAAACTGAAACCTACCCACAATCTGAATGGAGGATGAGTTGTGCCACTGACTGACCCCATTCCTGTGTGGCCGACATGGTGCTGGGAATCCCATTCCAGAACAGGGCCACTGAGCACCCGGAGAGGAGGCGCTGTGCTTTGCCCTACATCTCTAGCCAGGGCAGGGTAATTCCTACAGCCTTGGAGCAGAGTCCAGGGCTCAGAGGTCCTGTTCCAAGAAATGATGTCTGTGGGGCTGCCCCTAGGACTTGAAAGCCTGGTCGGAGAGCACTCAAACTGAAATATTTTCCAGACTAACAAAGGATTACTTCTAGTCACAACTGAAATATATGGACTCCTTTTTTTTTTCTTTAAAATAAATCGCCCCATTCTGTCCTGAAGAAGTAAGTCAGAAAAAAAAATTGCCCCCCAGATATTTTCCCCTTGTGACCCATCCTGTAAAGTTTGTTTTCTCTTTGCATTCCTTTTTTTTTGGAGACAGGGTCTTGCTCAACCACCAGGGCTGGAGCACAGTGTTGCTATCACAGCTCACTGCAGCCTCCACCTCCTGGGTTTAGGCAATCCTCGTGCCTCAGCCTACATAGTAGCTGGGACTACAGGTGCATGCCACCATGCTCAGCTAATTAATTTTTTTTTTTTTTTGTAGAGCTAGAGTCTTGCTGTGTTGCCCAGGCTGGTCTTGAACTCCTGGACTCAAGCGATCCTCCTGCGTCAGGCTCCCAAGTGTTGGGATTACAGGTGTGAGTTACCATGCCTGGCCTCTTTCCATTCTTTATGCAGTTTCAAATGAAAGAGTTGAAGAGTGCATTGGTTTAATGCAGACATAATGTGCCTGGGAAGGGCAGTGGGTGAGTCTTGTTTCCATGTTATAAGTTGATGAACTAAGCCTGCTAATAGTGGGAAACATTAAGATGTAAATTATAAATAAAAAAGGTAGCAGTCACAGAACATAGAAACGCTAGCATTTCTTCCCTTTCAGGAGTCCACCATGTTGAAATCACTGCATTAGTGGAGCACCGCAAGACAATTACCCGGGGTGCGGGGAGACAGCGTCCGGAAAGTGCCACCCTGTCTGGCAAGTAAGGAAACACTTGGGGAGCTGTCTCGGGGATTTCCTAACCTTTCCTAGACACAGTCTTTGTTTTGAGACGGAATTTTGCTCTTGTTGCCCAGGCTGGAGCGCAGTGGCCTCTGAACGCATCTATAGTGCAGAGTTAGCATTTGAGAGAAATGTGTGAATCTCAGGTCTTGATGGTTCAGACCACTGAGAACACTGTCCTTTTGAATATTAGCTTTTCAGTTATTTGTTCAAAACTAATCAGGCCAAAATATGTCTCATGCCTATGAGTGATGAGCCTTGGTTGATGGAGATAACTTTCAAATTAAACACACCCAGTCATTGTAAATTTCAAATTTACCTCTCATGGAATGACTTCCCTTCAATGAAGTCGTTTGGGGAGGACAACCTCTTATTCCAACCAATATTTTGGAAACATTTTCAGTCTTCTGGGTATTTTCTAAGGTGAGAAATCTTTATTTTTTATCATTATTATCTCAGGGTAGATCTGACAGGTGGAATAAGGGATGAGTTGCTGAGAGTCAAGTCTGCAAGGCTGAGCCAGCAGAACGGGGGTGGGGTACCAACACTGCGGTGACCTGGACAGGGGATTGTGCCTGGCTGAGACCCAGGCAGAGGGAGAACGTCCCCTGCCTCTCGTGTTTCACAGCAATGCGGTGAAGACCGAATGAGAGAAGTCTGCAAACCTGCGAAGCGCTGTCATTAAGGTGGGTGATCAGATTGGGTAATTTCGTTTCAGATCAAACGCCAGATGCGACAAGAGACTGATTTTCATCATTCTGAAAATTACACCTAAAGATGAGCTGCCAAAATATTTGGAGCTCCGACTGCATCATCGAAATAAGCGCCTGGCGTCCGTCCCCAGGTGACTACTCCGAAAGGATGCATTCTTGACATGCAAACCTTTAATTCTCTAGCGGTTCTAACCAGAAGGCTTCTAGGCCCCACTCTTCAAGGTGGGGTTCCAGGACCAGCAGCCTAGGCCCCACCTAGGAGCTTGTTAGCAATGCAGCCTCTCCCACCCCAGGCCCGCTGAACAGATTCTGCATTTTTACACGTCCCCAGGGGTGCCTGGGCCATTACAGTTTGAGAGCGCAGCATGCAACCGGGCTCCCAGGCAGGTCACTGCGTGGCAAAGCTCCAGGGCATGTGACAGCCCGGCTGGGTCCTGCCTTACCTTGGGGAAGGCGTCGGGCCATACGGTGGGTGAGCCGTGGTTGAGCAGCGCCTGCACCGTGCGCTGTGGGGCAAGCTGGGGCGCGCAGACGGCGGTCTGCAGCACGCGGGCCAGCGGCGAGGCCCCGCCATAGTCCAGCGCGCCCGCGTCGGCGCCGTGCCGCAGCAGGAGGAGCACCAGGCCGTGGCTCGCGTGGCCGCAGGCCTTGTGCAGCGGGCTGCGCTCGTCCTCGTCACGCGTGTCAGCCGCCGCCCCGCGCCGCAGCAGCAGCGCGCACAGGCGCAGGCAGCGCCCCTGCTCGTCGGGCCTCCGTGTAGCCCCGCAGGCCGCGCTCAGGGCCGTCTCCCTGCGGCTGTTCCTCGTGTTCACGCGTGCCCCGCTGTCCAGGTAGAGGCGCGCGTGCTCGTCCAGGCCGTGCTGCGCCGCCACATGCAGCGGCGTGTCCAGGCCCGTGCCGCCCGCGCGCTGCACCGAGGCCCCGTGCTCCAGCAGCGCCTGCGCGCACCTGCGGGAGGCCAGGGCCCGTCACCAGTACGCCCCGCAGGAGGCCCGCACCCCGCCACCCCTGGCCTGCTGCTCCACAATATCAAGAGTGACCTTTGAAATAAATAGACATGCTCCATTCTCTCCCGTACCAAGGCTCTGGGAGTTCAAACTAAGCTGGGGGAAAAAAAAAAGATTATAGCAAAACCAGTTCCCAAGTGGTAGAAATAGCCAAAGACATGTCATAAAAATCCATGTGCAGAGTTAACATTTTTTTTTTTTTTTTTTTTTTCTGAGACGGAGTCTCCCTCTGTCTCCCAGGCTGGAGTCAGTGGCATAAACTTGGCTCACTGCAACCCGCCTCGTGGGTTCAAGCGATTCTTCTGCTTCAGCCTCTTGAGTAGCTGGGACCACAGGCATGCCACCAAGCCTAGCTGATTTTTGCGTGTCTGTATGTGTGTAGTTTTAGTAGAGACAGGGTTTCACTACATTGACCAGGCTGGTCTCGAACTCCTGACCTCATAATCTGCCCGCCTTGGCTTCCCAAAGTACTGGGATTATAGGTGTGAACCACTCACTGCGCCTGGCCCAGAGTTAACAGTTTATGAGGAAATCGTAATTGCTTAGAGCTACCCTGGGAATGTGATGTGGTTCAAATGACAGTGCTCCATGCCCTGGTTACCTGGGATCTTTGTCACACCTGGAAGTTAAGGGTTTGGCAGTCACAGTTCTAGGGAGAGGCCCTTGGGGGTCAGACTCTTTCCCGGCCCCCATGTAGCTCTCCTGGAAACCGCTCAGCTTTGTGAGGGTGTAGGCAAGCCTTGCCTTGCACGAAGGGACTTTCCCCATCCCACAGGGCACTGACTCAGGCTGGCACTGACTCAGGCTGGCACTGATCTGTCCTCTGACAGTGCGGGGAGCATTAGGTGGAAAGCACAGCCATGCCATGTAGTGAGCCTACCTATGCTCCAACCGACTCTCCTTGAACAGATTGGATATTGGCTGCACCCACATTCCCCAGTGGTCTCCAGGAGCTTCTAGACTCCATGGGAGCCTGTGGGCTCCCCCAGAGGTGAGTGTCTTCCTTCTGCTGCCTCCAGGAGCATGACTCTCCTCTACCCCAGGCACCAACTCTTCCTCAGAGCCTCTCTCATCCTCTGGGAGCACTCTAAACAGCTCAGCCTAGACTCAGGTACCTGGTGAGAAGTGTGCCTCAGCCTGGAAGCAGGAAGATAGTCATACAGACCTCCCCGCTCTGCTGGTCCTTGTCCTTCGTGGACACTGAAAAACACAAGCCCACCCCCAACTTCAGCCACCTGCTCCCACGGTCACCTGCCATTGATAAGGCCGCTCCAGCCTTGGAAGTCTGCAAACATGCCGACTTCAGACCACAGCCCGGTCCCCCTAGCTCCCCGATGCCTGTTGGTCTACTTGCCATCTTTGCTCTGTGGAGAGCTGAGCCCTGGACCCCTTGTTTCTCTCAACCCCTCCTGGCTTCATTTCCTTTCCTGGGCAGCACTGCAGTCACCTCCTCATCTACATCGTCAGTTCCCTTGAATGGAGGGGACCATGGCCATCCACTACTCAAATGGCTGGGTCTTCAAGCCGGAGTCCGTTCTTTGCCCCGCTTCTCTTCTCTGCCGGGCTGCTGAGCCCTGTTGGAGGATGCAGCGTTCATGGAGCTGGCCTTGGTCTCGGTGGGGCCTCGGTTAACCGACACTTTCAGAGTTAAGGCCGCCTCCTCATGCCTTGCCCTTCACTAACCACTCCTGACGTTGACTGTTGTCCTCAGGCTTCTGCCCTCTTGCCATCCTCCTCCCTCTCAACTGTCTACACAGGCTTCATTCAGGGTGCGGCTCCCAGGAACTCCCTCACCTGCCTGCCTTCTGCAAACACTTCTGTTTCAACACTGATCAGAATCTGTTCTGACAACTACTGTTGCCTCCCTCTTCCCCACACCTAAGGAAGGCATTCCCTCTCCATCATCTTGGCCCAGAGTCAGTCCTCTTTGGCTTCTTTGGGGTCTTGCTCTAGATGACTTGATCCTTGCCATTTTCCTGTGCTTCTGTCCCCTGCCCCATTTCAACTGGTCACTGAGCCGTTCTGGGTCCATCTCATCTCCTGAACTGCTTCCTCCCGTGGTCAGTGTCCTTTGTTGAGGCCACGTCGTTTCTCTGAATGCTTATGAGTCTCTTCATTTGCCCCTTGCTACAATCTAGCAAGCTGCATACTACCTGGAAAGAGCTTTTCCAGTGTGAATCAGACATGTGCCTTCTGACAGCCCCACTGCTCCCCCTGCCTGCTGGGTGAAGCCCATGCTGCTCTCCCCAGGACCCAGGACACAGCATGATCCAGTTCCTGGGGGCCTCACCGGGTTCACTTCCTGAGGCTCCACCTCTCCATGCTTCAATTCTACCTGATCAGGTGTAGTGCTGAGAGCGCACCCTGCCGTGCCATGGCCCCATGCCCTCTGCTTGCTCCTTCCAGGTTGCCCGTTGCACGCGATGGCCCACACAGTCCCATCTTTCCTTCCTGTGCCACCAGGCAGAGGGCTCATACCTCTGTGTTGTCATGTGCCTTGCACTGTGTGCCCAGGCACCATGTTGGTCATGCCGTATTTCCAATATGTGTTGGGCTGGGCGCAGTGGCTCATGCATGTAATCTCAGCACTTTGGGAGGCCGAGGTGAGTGGATCACCTGAGGTCAGGAGTTTGAGACCAGCATGGCCAACATGTTGAAACCCCGTCTCTACTAAAAATATGAAATTAGCCAGGCGTGGTGGTGCATGCTTGTAATCCCTGATGCTCAGGAGGCTGAGGCAGGAGGCTGAATCTGGAGGCAGAGGTTGCAGTGAGCTGAGATTGCACCATTGCATTCCAGCTTGGGTGACAGGGCAAGACTCTGTCTCAAAAAAAAAAAAAAAAAAGAATTCTTGGCACCTTTAAGTCCTTGAATGTAGAAATGGAGGCTTCGTTATCTCTGATTCCCGGTACCTATCACACTATTGGTATTCCCTAAAAGCATGTTGGACAAACACATTCCAGCAAGTAACATCTTTTGGTTTTTCTTTATGCTGCCGCTGCTTTTCCTACTATATTGACCTAACTGGGTCTCTGAACAAGATCATCCATTGAGGGTTTCCGAGCTGCCCTTAAATCCATATATATATATTTTTTATTTATTTATTTTGAGATGGAGTCTCCTGCTGTTGCCCAGGCTGGAGTGCAATGGCGCGCTCTCGGCTCACCGCAACCTCTGCCTCCTGGGTTTAAGCAATTCTCTTGCCTCAGCCTCCCAAGTAGCTGGGATTATAGGTGCATGCCACGACGCCCAGCTAATTTTTGTATTTTTAAGTAGAGATGGAGTTTCACCATGTTGGTCAGACTGGTCTCAAACCCCTGACCTCATGATCTGCCTGCCTCGGCCTCCCAAAGTGCTGGGATTACAGGTATGAGCCACCGTACCTGGCAATCCATTTATATTTTTACCTAGAGGCTCTCAGTGTTTTAAATTCTCCCTTTGGATTGTCTAGTTTCTACACCAGCAGTGTCTTGGGAAGTGGTCTGTCTTGAGTGAAAGATCTTTACAAACAAGCACAGTTTGATGTGGGGTCCTGTGGGACCAGGACTGGCTAATAGAGGGTGCACATTTCACAGTCACAGGGCTTCACTTTGCTTCCTACCTGCTTCTCTGGGAGGAACTTTGAACAGTGCAGCAGGAGATTAGAAATCAAGGGTTTCATCTTATTTTGCCATTGAGCCTGTGTGCACTTGCAAACAATTACAAAACATTTTCTTCTTTTAAATAATTCTTTTTTTAAGGAGCTCAGTCTCTCTAAAGAAGTCCACAGGAAAATACGACCAGTCCCCTTTTCCACGTGCACAGCATAACTGGCTAATGGCCAGGCTGCTATTTGCAACACAGATACCTTTCAGAGGAATGAGGACACTGGCCCGCCTTCTGGAAGGCTGCAGATGCCCTTTTCATTTTTAATGAAGAGCTTCTAATTGGCTAAACCTTGGCACGTTTTTAGAGTGGGCAGTGGTGTAAGTTGCAGAACTACAGGCACGGGAAAGAAACAACAAATTGACTGGGGCACGTCTCTGCTGGTGCACAGTGGCAGTCATTAAAAATGAAGGTGAGAGAGCCTGTTTAATGGCATGGAAATGTATTTGCAGTGGATATGTGAACAGATCAGGTTACAAAATAGCACCACTGTACAGGCCCATTTTGAAAAAGGATAAATATACCTATGCGTATAGGAATACCAGAAATTTTTATTTTTAATTGATTTTAATTTTAATTTTTTAGAGACAGGGTCTTGCTCTGTCATTTATCCTTGAGTGTACTGGTGTGATCATGGCTCACTGCAGCCTTGAACTTCTGGGCTCCAGCAATCCTCCTGCCTCAGTCTCCTGAGTAGCTGGGATTATAGCTGAGGGCCCCCATGCTCGGCTAAATTTTTTGTTTTATTTTTGTATTGATGGGGTCTTGCTGTGTTTCCCAGGCTGCTCTCAAACTCCTGGGCTTAAGTGATCCTCCTGCCTTGGCCTCTCAAAGTGTTGAGATTACAGGCATGAGCCACCATGCCCTGCCAAAAAAACCTGGGAATTGAGAGGGCAATGTGTGTTTATCTCTGGATGATGGGAGTAGTGGGGGCTTCTGTTTCCTTTTTGCCTGCATGTATTTTTCAAATTTTCCAAAATAAGTCAAGGTGCAGTTTAATACAAGAAGCACAACAAAGGTAATTAATAATAAAACCATTCCTACCTGCTCCACAACATCTCATGGATTCTAAGACTATCCCTTTGGCTTTCCAGCTTCCCAGAATACTCCTGAAATTCCCATTGATCTGTTTAGGTATAAGCAGCATTTTGGACCATACATCTGGCAATGCCCACGAGCAGGTGAGGAGAGGAGAGGGCTGAGCTGGCTGGGAGCTACTTGGTGATAAGCGAAGTGGAAAACGATTGTGGGAACCTCTCAGACCTGACCCCAGGACCCAGGCCCATCCTTGAAACACAATCCCTCATATCAGTGTCACCAGTGGAAGAAATGGCCCAGTGGGGAAAGCACACTGTGTCATTTCAGTGCTTTCTCTGTATCAGTGTCACCAGTGGAAGAAGAAACAGCTCAGTAGGGAAGGCATCCCTTAAGCCTCTGCAGGCCTATGTGTGGGACCCAGCCTTAGCTGAGCCTTTGACTCCAGGGCAAGATTTCGTGAGTGGGTTTCCTGCTATCCTGATAGACAAGCAGAAGTCAGAAAGGCCTGGGGTCAGGGGAGAACAGTCGCTGTTGGGATCCAAGGGTAGAATTCCCATCTGAGGATGTCAGAACAGCTTTGTCTTTATCTTGCAAGGATTAAGGAGACACCATGTTGTCTCAGCGTCCTCTGGTATGAAGCAACTTGGACAAACACATTCATCCCCGGGTCCCTCTTTGTCTTCTATAATGACTGCAATGACAGGCTGTTACAGGGGCCCAGGGTTGACAGCAGAAAGGAAAAGTAACTTGAGCCAAAAGGCAGCAGTTAATAGAGTTGAACCCATCAAGGACTGTTGAATCAATGTCATTCCAGTTCATGTCTACGGAGGGAGTGGGGGATGTGGAACTTCGGCCACTCCTTGAACACCCTCCCGTCCACCCTCCAGCACCTTCCCAAAGTGCTGGCTTTTCCTAGTCCCCTCCCAGGGCACAAGGCCTGAAGGCCTCTGCCTGGGCTCTCCCACTGTTCGCTCCTTCCTTTCCCCAGCTGTCTCACCCACCTGCTCCCACCTGCCTCACCTGCCTGCCAAGCCTCCATGCTCCCTGCATGCTCCGCCCAGATGCTGCTTCTCAGCCAGAGCGTGTCCAGGCTTCCATTCTCTCGTCTCTCCTGCCTCCTGATCACCCTCTTTATTCAAAGCCCTGGAAATGCTCCTTCTCTGCCTCCTGGTTCTGAATTAAAAACGTCTTTGGATTCCCTCGTACTTGGTAGTTTTTTTTTTTTTTTTAAGACAGAGTCTCTCTCTGTCCCCTCAGCTGGAGTGCAGTGGCACGATCTCAGCTCACTGCAACCTCTGCCTCCTGGGTTCAAGCAATTCTCCTGCCTCAGCCTCCCGAGTCACTGCCTCAGCTGGGACTACAGGTACCTGCCACCATGCCCAGCTAACTTTTTTTTTTTTAAACAAATATTTATCTTTAGTCTTTGCAACAACTTTGCATTGTAGGTAGAATTTACAGTTAGGGAAATTGAGGCTTTACAGGCCAGTGATATGCATAAGGCCATATGGCCAGGAAGTGGCAAAGCAGAGCTCTCATTGCTCCGTGTGGCTTCTCAATCCACTGGTTCTATTTGTTAAGCACCTTGTCTGAGGCAGGTTCTGTTCTAGGCATTTACCATAAGTTATCACTGACCTTTTCATTCATTCGATAAGCAGAGATCATGTGCCATGTTCCTTTCGAGGCAGGGAAAAGTGTTTCTTCTTCTACTTCTGTTTTTTTGAGACAGTTTTGCTCTGTCACCCAGGCTGGAGTGCAGAGGCGTGATCTCAGCTCACTGCAACCTCCGCCTCCCGGGTTCTAGAGTTTCTCCTGCCTCAGCCTCCCAAGTAGCTGGGCTACAGGCATGTGCCACCATGCCCAGCTAATTTTTTGTATTTTTAGTAGAGATGGGATTTTACCATGTTAGCCAGGATGGTCTTGATCTCCTGACCGCATGATCTGCCCTCCTTGGCCTCCCAAAGTGCTGGGATTATAGGTGTGAGCCACTGTGCCTGGCCTGTTTCTTTTATCATTCCACAGGAATTCCTGGACAGACTCACAGGATGCTGAAGGCAGGGCAGGGCGACCCATGGACCTCGTTCTATGGGGCGGTACAGTAACCGGTTCTCACCCAGTCCTCCCAGCTGCCTGGTATGGTAGATGGCATCCTCCCTCATTTTTGGTGAGGAGTTCGTCTGTGAGGTTTAAGTAGTGGTCTAAAGGGAAGGGACTCGCAGAGGATGGTAGCCTTGCAGTCAGTGTGTCCTGTTTGGGATGTGAACTCCAGCCCCACTATCCAGTGGTGGATACAGGAACTCCACAGCCACCAAAAGATGATGCTGACTGAGCAATGCAACCACAACACCACAAACAACTGCTAAAAATAAGGCTGCATTCAGGACTCAGACGTCACTTTTTTTTTTTTTTTTTTTGGTGGGGAAAAGGACCTTGCTTCTGAACATTTGGTTGGAAATGTTAAGCATCTGATAGGGTTTGGCTGTGTCCCCACCCCAATCTCATCTTGAATTGTACTCCCATAATTCCCGTGTGTTGTGGGAAGGACCCAGTGGGAGATAATTGAATCATGGGGGTGATATCCCCTATACTGTTCTCGTGGTAGTGAGTAAGTCTCACGAGATCTGACGGTTTGATAAGGGGAAACCCCTTTCACTTGGTTCTCCTTCTCTCTCTTGCTGCTGCCATGTGAGACATGCCTTTCACCTTCCACCTCCCCAGTCACATGGAACCGTAAGTCCAATAAACCTCTTTCTTTTGTAAATTGCCCAGTCTCAGGTATGTCTTTATCAGCAGCGTAAAAATGGGCTAATACAGCACCTGTCTCCGGAAATCGCTGGAGTCCTTGGGCCATCCTGACCTCCCTCTCCTGTTCTCGTCACGTGACTGCTGCTGGAATCCCTGCTGGCAGACAGTGTGTTCAGTGGGGGTACTGGGTGTTATGAGCTTGTCTTGCTGAATTATTGTTACTGCTGCTTTTCCTCCTCAGACATGACACGGAGGCAGATGGGCCAGAGAGGCATCCCAGGGGAAGGGTGGCTGCTGGGTCCGAAGGCTGGGTCCAAGGGTGAATGCTGGGCGTGTGCCAGCCTGTGGGGGCAAGGTTGGGGGAGAGCCTTGGGAGGAAAACAGAGCCGTGTTTTCTAATGAAGCTGCTGCAGAGAGGTTCCCTCCTATGGCTCTATGCCCCAGCTGACTCTAGTAAAGGACGGGGAAGCCACAGCTCCACGATTTTGATGGAGGAGCAGTTCCATTTTATTTCCCTGGACCTTCTGCTGAGGCTCTCCTTTGGGGACCTTCCACCCACCTCCTTTCTGTTCTGCATTTTCTTCTCTCTCCCCTTCTCCTGGGATGCTAAGCTATGAGACTATCAAACATAAACGTTTACAATTGAAATGGCTGATGTGAACAGACAAATCCTTCAGAGTAGGAGGGCGACTGAGAGAGAAATGGATTGGCCATTTCTATCACCATGGTTTTCCTTGGAGCAGTGACTGCCGTCTTATGTTTTTCTGAAGTGTGGGATGATTGTGGTGGACCATGATGTTCTGGGTAAATTCTCTCCCCGTTGTAAATGGAACCTTGCACCTTGGCAAACTGAAAAATGATTTAGTGAACAAGATTTGTAAAGTCAGCTCCACTGTTTGCCCTGTGATATAGTTTGGATATTTATTGCTGCCGAAATCTCATCTTGCAGTGTTATCCACAATGTTGTGGCAGGTGGGGCCTGGTGGGAGGTGGTTGGATCATGGGGGTAGATTTCTCACGAATTGTTTGGCACCATCCCTTTGGTGCTCTCCTCACAATAGTGAGTTCACGGGTGACCTGGCTACTTAAAAGTGTGTGGCGGCCAGGCATGGTGGCTCACGCCTGTAATCCCAGCACTTTGGGAGGCCGAGGTGGGTGGCTCACCCGAGGTCAGGAGTTTGAGACCAGCCTGGCCAACATGGTGAAACCCCGTCGCTACTAAAAATACAAAAATTAGTTGGGCATGGTGGCAAACACCTGTAGTCTCAGCTACTTGGGAAGCTGAGGTAGGAGAATCTCTTGATCCCTGGAGGCAGAGGTTGCAATGGGCTGAGAAGGTGCCACTGCACTCCAGCCGGGGCAACAGAGCGAGTCTCTGTCTCAAATAAAAAGTGTGTGGCACCTTCCACCCTGCTCCTGCTTTCACTGTGTGGTGTGCCTGCTTGCCCTTTGCCTTCTGCCATGAGTAAAAAGCTTCCTGAGGCCTCCCCAGAAGTAGATCCCAGCATTATGCTTCCTGTACAGCCTGCAGCACTGTGAGTCAATGAAGCTTTTTTTCTTATAACTTTCCCAGTCTCAAGTATTTCTTTATAGCAGTGCAAGAATGGCCTAATACACCTCACATGCCCACTAAGCAGCACCTGTCTTTCTGGAAGCTTCATTGGTGTCCCTTCCTCAATAAGGCATGCATAACTTTTCTTTCTCTTTCCCTCATCCCCTGGTCCCAATATACTAGAAGAAGAGGAAGACTCAGGAGCATTGGCGTGAGAGAAAAGAAAAGGAAGGAATGGAAAATAAAAGACTCTACTGGCTTCTTAGACAGAGGTAAGGGTGAGGTGGGAGGAGCTTTAAACTGGATGAGAGAAACATTGCATGCATGTAGGTATGTATGTATAGTTTAATACAATATCTTCTGTGAGGTACATACACAGAAACACACAGGTCTTACGAGCACAATGGAATGAATTTCAACAAAGGAAAATACCTACGTAACCAATACCTCAATCAAGATGTAAAATATTTCCATTTTGCCAGAAATTTCTCCTGTGTTTACCACCAGTCAGTCATAACCCCCACAGGCAACCACTGTGCTGATTTTTCTCATCCTGGGTTAATTCTGCATTTTCTCAAATGTTTCACTCTTTTGTATCTGGCTTCTTTTGCTCTGCATCATGTTGTTCACATTCATCCACATTGTTGCATGCATGGAGTAATTCGTTCTTTTTATAAATTGCTGAGTCATATTCAATTCTATAGATATACCATGATTTTTAAGCCATTTTCCCATTGCTATTGATAGACATTTGCATGTTTCTATTTTTTAACTATTATGAATAAAACTCTTATGAATGTTTTTGTATAAGTCTTCCTGGGGACATATGTTCTCATTTTTCTTAGGTAAACACCTAAAAATTGAATTGCTGGTAGGTATGTATTTAACTTTGTGAGAAACTACCAAACAGTCTTCCAAAGAGGTATCATTTTGCTCACCCAAAACTATGTATGAGAGTTCTAGTTGCTCCCTGATCTTGACAACATTTGGTGTTGTCAGGTTTTTTAAAGCCATTCTAATGAATGTGAAATGGTGAATTTTTCATTGTGGTTTAATTTGCATTTTCTTGATGATTAATGATGTGAGCACCTTTTCATTTGCTTATTGGCCATTTATATATTGTTCATAAAATGTCTGATCAAGGCTTTTGCCCAGAGGGTAAAGTTTTGCTTTGCTCTGGAGTGGCTTTTGGGTATTAAAATGGGACTTGGCAAGTGACCAGACAGCTGAGGAATGTGCCTGGGATGCCATCAAGGAGCAGGGAAGGGGACATACTTGTAACAGAGCATGTTTGAAGGGAGGTGGCCAGAGATAAGTAGAGCTACTTCCTGATTATAGACAGTTTTTGAAAAAAAAAAAAAAAAGAAAGAAAGAAAAACTTCAGTTAACAAAGGAGAGGCAATCTTTTAGCATTGTTTTCACAACCTTTGGCTTTGGGTCCTGGCTCTGCCGGTTTCCATTCTGTGCCACCTTACTGGCATAACGTGGATTCTCTCTGAGCCTCAGTTTTCCAACATGTGTACCATGCCTTGCAGGCCTGAGAGACTCAGAGGAAATAAGACATTTGCAAATGCTCAGGAATGTGTGACATTCTGTAAATATTAAATCATCCATTGGGGGCCGCCTCTCTCTGACATCTCGTTCTTCAGTATTCCTCAAGATGCCTTAAAGTCCTGTTGAACAAGATCATGTTCTTCTCTACTTGATAACCAATCAGCCACTCACCTGGGATGTGGTAAGAGTGTGTTATTTTCTGGATTATGTATCAGTCCCTGTGAGCCTGTCATCTCAGGCAGGTGAATCGCCTGTTCTTAGGTGGAGACTACTGGGTTCCCCCACCCATAAGATAATTAGCTGCTTTTACAGTTGCAACTCCAGCTGATGAATCATTTTGTATTTTTATTTTTTGTTTTTTTAAAGACAGAGTCTCACTCTGTCACTCAGGTTGGAGTGCAGTGGCGTGATCACGACTCTCTGTAGCCTCGACTTCCTGTAGCCTCGACTTCCTGGGCTCAAGTGATCCTCCAGACTCAGCCTCCCAATTAGTTGAGACTACAGTTGTGTGCCACCATGCTTTGCTGATTTTTGCAGAATGGGGTCTCACTGTGTTGCCCAGCTGGTCTCGAACTCCTAGTCTCAAGCGATCCTCTAGCCTTGGCTTTCTAAAATGATGGGATTACAGTCATGATCCACTGTGCCCATATGAATCATTTTTTATTTAGTTGAATTAACATACCAGGGACAAAAAAGTAAACTTGCATGCTTTTCATTAATAAGTTCCATGAGGAAAGCACGTCATCCTAACTTTTGTTTACATCAAGACAACTATAGACAAGAAAAAGAATAGGGCTTTAACACATTCTTTTCTTATTTTAATTATCTCAAATAAAAACGGGTAAAGGAGAGGGATCTGATAATAAACAGGGCGAGGCTGGCATGCAGGCTACTAATGTGAACACAGTAACTTTACTGGAACTTTTCTTTTTGGGAAAATCTCTTCAAAAGGCTCCTAGATTAAAGCTCTCATATCCCTTTCAGTGTGTCGAATTCTGAATTCTGAAGCTTGCTGGTTGGAAGGAAGCACAGGTAATTTTTTTTTTTTAATCCCAGGAACTCAGAGACTCAAAGGTTTTAAAGTCCTGTGCCCATGGTGAATTGCCAGCTAAAAGGGGATGGAGCAGAACGGGGTCCCTAGGTGTGGAGACCATTGTCATCAAGAGTCAGAAAATGGAATGGCTCTGTATGTAGGTCAGCGACCCCCTCTCTACTGTGAGGTAAAAAAATTAAGGATGACCTAAAATCTACTGTGTTTAAAAAGATTCCAGAGAAAGTAGCTCTTTCTTGTCAAAGTGATAATGTTTATACTACCCGAAGCCAGACCTCCTCAGAGTATAACTTTAGGGGGACTCTTTAGAGCTGAAAAGCCATGGTCAAAACCTCAGGCCCTTTCGACATCTATTAACTTTTTATCCTTCAAGGTAGTTGGCTGTGTTATTGTAGAGGTGTTCAATGGGACCTGCCGGCATGTTCCATTGTCATCATTGATATCGAAAGGATTCTAAGTCAGCTGTTACAGAGTTCTGCCTGAAATACTGGTTTATTCATCACTTATCTTAAACTTTCACCCGATAATCCAGATTTAAATAAGTCAAGACTGTCAAATTAAACAGCCAAAGGGAAAGATTCCCATAGAGTGACACAGAGAAAATGAAACGAGAAAGAAGAGGAAGACAGAAGAAGAGATATTTTTAAAATCCCCACTTTAATAAAAAGACATTTAAAAAGTCCTTATTAAACAGTAGCCTGAGCCTGTATGATTTTTGTAAAACCAACGGAAGCCAGCGTATTAGATTCTGTTACACGGTGTGTAAGCTGAGTGGCTCTAGTGGTCTGCATGTGGCCTCAGCTCCTTATGGTGTCCAAATGTAAGCTTGTTGGCCTCTCTTCAGGAGTATTATAGAGATTCACAATATTCTGTGCTCTGAGTGGGTGCTGCATTCTCATTTCCTAGTCAGAAGCAATATTTTTCTGATCTTATAAAGTGGGAGAGGAATTGGGGACCAAGGCATGAAGCAGACTTGATTTTTAAAACGCTTTTTATTTTAAAATTATCTTAGATTTTCAGAATTGTTGCAAAGATAATAGAGAGAGTTTCTGGATACCTCTCACCCAGCTTCCCCTAAAGCTAATATCTAGTATTATTAAGGTATATTTGTCAAAATGAAGAAATTAACATTGGTACAAGACTATTAACCAAACTGTTGACTTTATTTGGATTTTACCATGTTTCTCACTAACGTTCATGTTCAGTTCTAGGATACCATGTTGCATTTAAAGAACTTCATTTTGAACAAGAGAGTAGTAAATGTAGTCATGCTTTTTGGTGAGGTGGGGAGGGAGGAATGGTGACTACTCAGACTTGGAGTATCATCAAATGAGTTATATTTTCCATAGGAACATGTTATAATGGGGAGTTATGTTCTTGACTAAAGACGTTATAGCAAGTAAGTCATAAGTGGCCAAAAACTACGGAGATAAAGGAAAGAAATAACAAGCCCCCAAATACATTTGAAATAGTAAAATACAATTTCAATTCCAATAAAAGAAACACAGTGATTGCACATGAGGCCCCGGCACTGCAGTCAGTGCCTATGTAATTCTTACTATGTGCTACGTGCTCTTCTCAGAAATGTAGGTATAGTAATTCATTTCATCCTCTTAACCATCCTATGTGTAGGCTCAATTATAATCCCTATTTTACAAATGAGAGAGACACAAGAAAATTAAATAACTTGTCCAATCTTGCACAGCCAGTAAGTGTTGGGATTAGAATGCAACCTGGGCCTCAAATGTGATAAAATATGTACATCTAGATATAAAATTGTATGGTATGAAAATATGATCAAACTTGAATGCAATCAATGCACAATTGAATAATTTTGCCTGCTTTCTTGGTATGTGGAAAGACTTTTGCAATTGATTTGGTTGGCTTATGTCCTTTGATAAAGCTGATGCTGCTTCCTGTCTTAGAAACTTTCTGGTAGAAATCCACCAGCCTCCTGTTCTCAGCCTCCATGCACACAATATATTTAACATATTTCTGGCCCAATGTTTAGCACATTGCCATATTATTACCCTCCTCTTTCCTGAAACTGCCAGGATTTTGAGGGCAGGGATTATGTCTAATGCAGCTCAGCCTCAGCCCCTCACGGGGTTCAATAACTGGTGATTGAATGCTTGTAGGTATGAAGTCAATATTGGTTGACCTTGGAGTTGTGTGTTTCAAAATAAATGGAATTTCTATAATTTTGTCACAAGATGACACCTTTTTATATCCCAGCAAATCACCTACCAGATGAGTCAAGAACAAAAATTGGAAGTGAATGCAAGGTAGAAATTAATCCTTGTCTGATTAATAATTGTAAAGAAAACCTCCTGGTGGCAAGTGGAGGATGCTTGCAGCTAAGGACAGAAATGGGTCACAAGCTTTGAACTTACTCTCCAATATGATTGGCAGCATTGGATTTCTTAACCTCCTAAAGGGCCTCTGGGCTCCCAGGCTGAGGGTTCTATGAAGAGGACCCAGGCAGAGCCTGGTGAGCTCTGCCGAGTGGAGGAGATGGCACTGGAAGTCTAGGGATGCCAGGGCAGCTGGAGTTTGTAGGGTAGGGTACCGGAGAGGAGAAAGCTTCACACAGAAAGAACTTTGCAGAGGGCCCCCTCGAGTATTCAGCTCAATACTAATTCGTGTGTGGGCGTGAGGAAACTACCTAAGTTGTAGAGAGAGCCACCTGAAAGGAAGGATTAGAACCGACTGAACTATGTCAGATATATTGTGTGCATAGAGGTTGAGAGTGTGGGCTGGTGGATTTCTACCAGAAAATTTCTAGGACAGAAATGGTGCAGTGCTCATCACAGGCACAGGTTCAGGAATAGTGGCTGTTCTCAGCAACCAAAGTGTGAAACCCCATAAATAATCAGGTGTGGACAGAGTACCCAAATGAGTGTTGTCTCAGTAGCAGAAAAAAAATTAACCTTAGACCAAACACCGAATGAATTCTGACTAATAAATCTTAAAAGCAAGACCCAAAGGGATCAAACTATTTTCAAATAACTTACATTCCAGAGCAGAGATCAAGAATATTGACAGGAATACAAAAATATCAAACACCCAATGAAATATACAGAAAAAAACAAAAAAAATCACAAGTGACCTAGAGGCTGGGAGCAGTGGCTTATGCCTGTAATCT
Organism: Aotus nancymaae; assembly: GCF_030222135.1. Taxonomy (NCBI): domain Eukaryota; kingdom Metazoa; phylum Chordata; class Mammalia; order Primates; family Aotidae; genus Aotus; species Aotus nancymaae. Next base: position 1,512,203 of record NW_026988444.1, read on the forward strand.
CAGTACTTTGGGAGGCTGAGGCAGGAGAATCATTAGAAGTCAGGAGTATGAGACCAGACTGGGCAGCAAAACAAGATCCCAACTATACAATAAATAAATAAGTGACCCAGAAATGACACAGGTGATAGAATTAGTAGTCAGGGCCATTAAAACAGTGGCTATAACTATATTCCATCTGTTTGAGAAGCTAGAGGAAAGACTGACCATGTTAAGTAGATCAGGTATTTCAGAAGAGAAGATCAATTAATCAGGCAGGGAAAGAGAGAGAGAGAGAGAGAAAGGCTGAGCAAAATGAACACAGGATCAATTGCATCAAATTGTTCCAATTGCACATATACCATGCCACTTAAAATTATTCCAATTGTGGACCAATTTTAAGTGGCATAGTATATGTGCAATTGGAGTCCCTGAAGGAGAGTACTGGTTGTATAGAAAAAAAGTAAAAAAAAATTGCCAAAATATTTCCAGATTTGATGAAAAGTATATAAACCCACAGACCCAAGATACTCAATGAATCCCAAGCATAACATTAAAAAAAAAAAACCAAAAAACTGGCCAGGCATGGTGGCTCATGCATGTAACCCCAGCATTTTGAGAGGCTGAGGTGGGTGGATCACCTGAGGTGGGGGATTTGAGACTAACTTGGCCAACGCAGTGAAACCCTGGTTCTACTAAAAATACAAAAATTAGCTGGGTATGGCAACATGCACCTGTTATCCCAGCTATTTGGGAGGCAGAGGCAGGAGAATCATGTGAATCCAGGAGGCAGAGGTTGCAGTGAGCTGAGTTCATGCCACTGAACTCCAGCCTGGGTGACAGAGTGAGACTCCATCTCAATAAAAAGAAAAAGAAAGATAGAAAAAGAAAGAAAGAGCACCTCATAAACAAATTGCTTAAAACCAGTGATTAGAGAAAATCTTCAAGCCAGATAAAAGGATACATTAGATATAAAAACAAAGATAAAGAAGATAGTAGATTTCTCATTAAAAAAAATCAAAGTCAGAAGATAGTAGAGTTATGTGTCTAAAGCACAGAAAAAAGAAGAAAAAAATAAAAAAACCAAACTCTCAACTCATAATGCTCTACTCAGCAAAAATACCTTTGAAATACTCAGGTGAAATGAAGACTTTTTCAAACATACAAATGCTGAAAGCACCCATTACTGATAGATGTACAGTGCAAAAAATGTTAAACAAAGTCCCTCAAGCAGAAGGAAAATGACACTAGATGGAAACTTGGAGCTACATAAATAAATGAAAGGAACTGGAAATGGTAACTATATGAGTAAACATAAACACTGGTTTCTTATTACTTCAATATATTTAAAAGAAAAGGAATATTATGCAGCCATCAAAAACAGTGAGTTCACATCCTTTGTAGGGACATGGATAAACCTGGAAACCATCATTCTCAGCAAACTGACACAAGAACACAAAATCAAACATTGCATGTTCTCACTCATAGACAGGTATTGAACAATGGGAACACATGGACACAGGGAGGGGAGCACTATACACTAGGGTCTGTTGGGGGAGAGTGGGGGGACAGTGGGGGGTGGGGAGTTGGGGGGAGATAGCATGGGGAGAAATGCCAGATATGGGTGAAGGGGAGGAAGGCAGCAAATCACACTGCCACGTATGCACCTATGCAACAACCTTGCATGTTTTTCACATGTACCCCAAAACGTAAAATGCAATAATAAAAAAAAAGGAATGTAAACGCAAAAAAAAAAAATTCTCTATTTAACAAAAATAATAACAATGTATTGTGGGACTTACACCTAGAAGTAAAATGTATATTACCAACAATAGCACAAAGGCCAGGAGGAGAAAAACGGAAGTATACTGCCATGTAGATTTTATGTAACACAGGAAGCAGAATAGTATCACCTGACGGTAGAGCATGATAAAGTAAAGATGTATACTTATAAACCCTGAAGAAATCACTTAACACAACAAAAAGTTATATCTAGTAAGCCAAAAAAGGAGATAAAATGAAATCATGAAAAATGTGCTGTATAGAAGAAGGTAGAAAGAAGATTAAGAGAACAAAGAATAGATGAACCAAATAGAAAAGAAATAGGAAGATGTTTGCTTTGAATCCAACCATATCAAAATTACATTAAATGTGAATGATCTGAACACCCAATTAGAAAATGTCAGATCGGATTTAAAAAACCAAGATTCAATTATAATTTGCCTAACAAGAAACCCACCTAAAAAATAAAGACACAGATGAGTTAAAAATGAAAGGATGGTGTGGTAGGCAGTGCCTAGTGTGGTTCCCACTGAACTTTACCTTCTGGTATCCACGCCCTTCTCTCTTCTTCTTGAGTGTGGGCAGAACCTTTGATTTGCCACTAACCAATAGACTATGGCAAAGGTGACAGGAGGTCGTTTCTGTGAGTACATTACAGAAGATTAGAACTTCTGTCGTGGAAGCAGATTATCTCTAAGCTTGTCTTCTCAGCTTGCACGCTTTGATGGAGCAAGTTTCATGTTAGAGAGCCACATGACAGGTGCTATGGTTGCAATGTTTGTGTCTCTCCAAAATTCATGTTGAAACTTAATTCCCAATGTAATAGTATTAAGAGGTGGGGTCATTAGGAAGTTATTAGGCCCTCATAGATGGGATTAGTGCCATTATAAAAGGGCTTGAGGGATTAAATTTACCTCTTTCATTTTTTCTGCCCCCTGCCTTGTGACAATGCAGCAATACAATGACATCTTGGAAGCAGAGAACAGGTCCTGACCAGACAATGAATCTGCTGGCACCTTGATCTTGGACTTCCCAGCCTCCAGAACTGTGAGAAATAAATTTTTATTATTTATAAATTACAGTCTTCGGCAACAAGGAACTGAGGATGGCCTTCAACCAACAGTTGGCAATGAACTCAGATTCTCAGTCAAATAGTCCTTGATGAACTGAATTCCACCAATAACCATATAAACTTGGCAGCAGATTCTTTCCCAGTTGACACTTCAGATGAGACTCTAGGCCTTGTTGTTATCTACATTGGAGTCTTGTGAGAGACCTGGGAGCAGAAGACCCAGCTAAGACATGCCCGAACTCTCGACCCATAGAAACTGTGAGATAATACATGTATTGTTTTAAGTCTCTAAATGTATGCTAATTTGTTACAAAGCAATAGATTCAGGTAGAAAAAGGTATTCCAAGCTAACACTAATAAAAAAAAAGCTGTGTTGATATCAGACTAACTAGTTTAATATCAGAGAAAGTAGATTTTAAACCAAATGAAAAAAATATATACATATTTATATTTTTGAGACAGAGTATCAATCTGTCACTCAGGATAGAGTGCAGTGGTGCGATAATGGCTCACTGTGGCTTTGGACTCCCGGGCTCAAGTAATCCTCCCGCATCAGCCTCTCGAGTAGCTGGGACTACACGTGTGCAGCATCAACCCTGGCTAAGGGTTCTTGCTATGTTGCTCAGGCTGGTCTCAAACTCCTGACCTCAAGCAATCCTCCAGTCTTGGCCTCCCAGAGTGCTGGGATTACAGGTGTGAGCCACTGCACCTGGCCTAAACCAAAGAGTATTACTAAAGATAAATAATTTCATAATGACAAAAAGGTCGGCTTTTCAAAAGGACAGAATAATGCTAAGCATTTATGTATGTAATAATAGAACTTCAAATTTCTTAAAATAAAAACTGATAGAACTGCAAAGAGAAACAGACAAATCCACAATTATACTTAGAGTTCAACACTCTTCTTTCAATGAATTGTAAAACAAGTCCAGTGAAAATCAGCAAGGAAATAGAAGTCTTAAACAACACCGTTAGGCAACTTGATTTAATTGACATTTATAGAATGCCCCATTGAACTACTGCATCTAGTACGCATGAAACACTTACCAAGGTATAGCATGTCTTGGATCATAAAACAAGTCTCAGTAAATTTAAAAACGAATAAAATCATACAAAGTAAATTCTATTGTCACAATGGAATTAAATTAGAAATCAGTAATAGATACCTGGAAAATCCCCACATACTTGAAAACTAAATAACATACTTCTATATAACCCATGATCCCAAACAATTAGAAAGTATTTAAAACTGACTGAAAGTAAAAACACACATATTAAAATTTGTGGGATTCAGCTAAAATAGTATGTAGTGAGACATATCTAGCACTAAAAGCCTATATTAAAAAACGTGAAAGTTCCCGAATCAATGACATTAACTTCCACCTTAAGAAATGAGAAAAGAAGAGCCAATGAAACGCAATGCGAGCAAAGAAAGAATAATAGAGAGTATAGTGGAAATCAATGAAATAGACAATAGAGAAAAACAATGAAACCAAAAGCGAGACTGATTGGGGAAAAAAAGATGAATTCTAGTATCATGAATGAGAGAGGTGATATCACTGTGGAATCTACAGCTCTTAAAAGATAATAAGGAACAACTTTATGGTAATAAGTTTAACAATTTAGCTGAAAGAGGTCAATCTCTTAGAAAATACAAACTATTAAAGCTCACTCAAAAAAACAAACAAAAAGAAAGAATCTGAGTAGCCCTATAGCTAGCAAAGAGATTAAATTCATAGTTAAAAACCTTATCACAAAAAAACTCCATATCCAGATAGCTTTACTGATGAATTCTACCAAAGATTTCAGGAAGAAATAATAATTTTACACAAGGTCTTCCAGAAAATAGAAGAGGAGGAAATACTTCTCAAATTATTTTTGAGGCTAGCATCACTCTGATAGTAAAACCAGACAAAGATATTACAAGAAAATAAAACTGCAGACCAATATTTTTTAAGAACATAGATGAAGATATTAAATATTTTTTTCCAGCAAATCAAACCCAACAATATATAAAAAAGGATAACTCCTCATGACTAAGTGTGGCTTATCCCAGTTGGTTTAATATTTGAAAATTAATCAATATAAATCATTATATTAACAGACAAAATTTACACCATATGATCATCTCCATATATGTAGAAAAAGCACTTGAGAAAATTCAGTATTAATTCATTCATAATACAAACTGTCAGTAAACTAGAAACAGAAGAAGCTCTCTATCTCTGAAAAAAGGAATCTGTAAAATTTTACAGCTAATATTGTACTTAGTGGTAAATTAATACTTAGGATCAGGAACAAGAAAAATTGTCTGCTCTCATCACTTTTATTCAACACTGCACTGGAGGTTCTAACCAGTGCAATAAAACAAGAAGAAGTAATAAAAGGCATCTAGATTGCAGAAGAAGTAAAATTGTATTTATTTGTAAATGGCATGATTGCTCCCAAGAAATCCTATGGAATTCTACTATAACGCTTAGTGAGTTTAGAAGGGTTATAGGATACAAGGCTAATATACAAAAATAAATTATTATAAATTTTATAAAGTAGCTACACATAATCAGAAATGGAAATTTAAATATACAATTGACAGCAGTATCAAAAAATGAAATAATTAGGGATAAATCTTACAAAATACATGCAATCCCTGTACCTTAAAACTATAAAACACAGCTGAGAAAAATTAAGGAAAAAAATAAATAAATGGAGGAATATATTGTGTGCATGATTTGGAAGCCTCAAAATTTTTATTTTTATTTTTCTCCAAATTGATTTATAGATTCATGGTAACCCCACTCAAAACACAGCAGGCTATGTTGTAGAAATGGACGAACTGAATCTAAAATTCATCTGGAAATGCAAAGGAGCTCGAATAGCCAAAACCGACTTCGAGAAAGAGGAACAATGCTTGAAAACTTACACTATCTGACTTCAAAATTTATCATGAAGTTACAATATTTAAGACAGTATGGTATTGGTGTTAAAATAGGCAAATAGAGCAATGAAACAGAATAGAGATGAAGGGGGATGGCTTTGCTGTCACACCCTGGTGACCTTGCACATATCCACATAGGCCACAAAGCAAAACTGGAACCACTACTGAATCTACATCTTGGCAGAACACCTGACTGCTCCTGGATTGGAAGCTTGTAAGGAGTTGCTATAAGGCCCTTGCCCCCTCGCCTGGCTATGTCCCCTAGGAGGCTGCCATGAGACAGTTTCTCAATGCCTTCTGGATTCTGAGGAGGCAGGGAGCTTCCTGCTTCAGCCCCTTCAGAATAGAGATACAGACGACGAACCTCTCATCTCAGATCTAGGCATGGCTGCTCAGCAATGGGGTATCCTTCAACTTGCGTTGACCTCATCCAGCCCCTTTTGCCTTGGTGTTATCCTTCTTGGTGTGTGGGACAAAGACCATGAGGAGACAACAACACTGGCTACTCTTCCTTTCACTCTTTTTTTTTTTTTGAGACAGAGTCTCCCTGTGTTGCCAGGCTGAAGTGCAGTGGCCCTATCTCGGCTCACTGCAGCCCTTGCCTCCCTGGTTCTAGTGATTCTCCTGTCTCAGCCTCCCTAGTCTAATTTTTGTATTTTTAGTAGACGGGGTTTCACCATGTTGGCCAGGATGGTCTCGATCTATTGACCTTGTGATCCACCTACCTTGGCCTCCCAAAGTGCTGGGATTACAGGCATGGGCCACCGTGCCCAGCCTTCCTTTCACTCTTTATGTAATAAGGTGGCTCCTCACATCTTCACCAGGTGAATCAGTCAGACCTTGCCCTGTTTTGCACATGCTTGACAAGAGATTCCAGAAATAAACTCATGCATTTGTCCATTAATTTTTGACAAAAGTCAAAGATGATTTGGTGGAAAAAGGAAGGGTTTAGATACATAAATACTTATGATTTTTGACTAACAGTGCTGGAACTGTCAGATATCCACATGCAAAAAAAAAAAAATTTTAATCCACGCTTCACATCAAATTCAGAAATGAACTCAAAATGGATCACAGACTTAAATGTAAAATGTAGAGTTATGAAATTTCTAGAAGAAAATGTAAGAGAAAATCTGTATGACCTTGGGTTAGGCAAAGATTTTTTTAGATACCATAACCCAACATAATCCTTAAAAGACAAAAAAATGGATAAACTGGACTCCATAAAAATTAAGAACTTCTGTTTTTCAAAAGATATTGTTAAGAGAATAAAATCTAAGCCAGAGACTGGCAGGTAATACTTATAAATCACTTATCTCATAAGAGACTCGTAACTAGAATATCCCAAGAAACCTCAAAATTAAATAAGGAAACAAACAACCCAATTTTAAAAATGGGCAAAAGATTTGAACAGACACTTTACCAAAGAAGACATAGTCATGTACCTTATAATGATGGTTTTGGTCAACAGCAGACCATATACACAATAGTGGTCCCATAAGATTATACTGTACCTTTTCCATGTTTAGATACACAAATACTTCCCATTGTGTTACAATTCCCCACAGTATTCAGTACAGTAGCATACTGTCCAGGTTTGTAGCCTGGGATCAAGAGGCTAAACCATATAGCCTAGGTGGGCAGTAGGCTATGCCATCCTGGTTCATGTAAGTACACCCTGTGTTTACACAATGATGAAATGACACATTTCTGAGAATGTATCCCCGTTGTTAAGTGACAAATGACTGTATGTGGATGGCAAGTAAGTTCATGAAGCAATGCTCAACATCACTAGTTACCAGGGAAATGAAAATCAAAACTATAACGAGATATGTCTACACACCTATTATAATGTGTATAATTAAGGCCTGACCATACCATGTATTGGTGGAGCAACTGGAATACACAGACTTCGCTGGTGGGGATGTGAAATGGTACAGCTTTCTAAACTAGTTGAGCCATTTCTTAAATAGTTATTATTTTTTTGAGACAGGGTGTCAACTCTAACACCCAGACTGGAGTGCGGTGGCGTGAACATGGCTTACTCCCGGGCTCAAGCGATTCTTCCACCTCAGCCCCCTAAGTAGCTGGGCTGCATGCCACCATGTCTGGCTAACTTTTGTATTTTTTGTAGAGATGGAGTTTTGCTGTGTTGCTCAGGCTGGTCTTGAACTCCTGGACTCAAGTAATCTGCCTGTCTTGGCCTCCCAAAGTGCTGGAATTACCGGTGTGAGCACTGCACCCAGCCTAACGGTTAGGTTCTTAATCATATCATATGACCTTGCCATTCCAATCCTAGGTATTTATTCAAAAGACATAAAAGCATATGGCTGTTCAAAGGCTGGCACACAAATGTTCATGGTAACTTTGTTTGTAAAAGACCCAAACTGGAAAAAATCAAATGTCTCCCAACATATGAGTGGATGAACACACTGTGGTTCATCCATACCATAAAACGCTACCCAGGAATAAAAAGGAATGAACTATGATACACACAGCAACACAGATGAATCTCAAAATAGTATGCTGAGCGAGAGAAGCCAGATAAAAAACAGCCCATTCCATTTATACAAAATTCTAGAAAACGCAGACTAAGCAGTGACAGAAAGCAGATGCTAGGGATGGAGGAGGAGGAAGGGGCCACGGGAGGGAGAACAGTGGGCACAGTGAGGCCCCGGGGGGATGACAAGTATCCTTCGTCCATGGACGGTGGGATTTTGCATGAGTGTATAAGTCTGTGCAGTTTATCAAATTGTACGCCTCAAACACGTGCAGCTTGCTGAATGCCAGTCACACCTCAGTAAAGCTGCTTTTAGAGAACATTGCTAGGACCTGTTTGCTTCCTCATTCTCAAGACTGGTGCGGGTCCACGTGGCCCTCTGAGGTCCCCATCTGAGCTCAGCTGATCTTTCTTAGGTGGGGCCCCCGCTGAGCGCCCGGCAGCCCCGCCTGCCTGCGTTGCTGCCCCTGCTGGGCGGGACATACAGGCAGCTTGGACAGTTGCTGGAAAAGTAGCAAAGGCGATGCGGTTTCTGAGAGTCGCGCGGGTTCCCAGCACTAAACGTGGGTGACTTAATCTTCCCCAGAGATAGAAGGCCACGCAATGACAACTCCAAGGCCAGGGGCCGGAGCATTTTGACTAACAGAAATGTCAAGATGACACCATGCAAGCCGAGAAACACCAACACGAGTCCTGTGTCAAGACTCGTGGCCCCGCTGCCTCTCCGGGACCCGGGGCACCTGCTGGGAGGGCGCTCTCCAGGGACGGGGGCTGCGGGACCCCCGGACCCCGCGCCCGGGCGCGAACCGGCTGCGCGGCCGCTGGGCCTCCCTAGAGGCCGGCACAGCCCCGCTTCCGTGCGGGCCTGGAAGCCCCGCCCGAGGAGCTAACCATTTATGTCACACTGTGACAATTATTCTGCATAAAATTATCATTAAAAACCCTAATTTTTCAGCCTCCAACCCCGCCAGTGGCCTTTTAGCATCCCCGGCTCCGGCGGCTGCGGCCGTGATCACCGCGCTCATTACCTCGGCGTGGCGCCTCCCGCGCGCGCTCGCAATCAAGCGCTAATTAAACCCGTCCGGGCCGGGGCGTGGGGCGAAGGCCGGGAGTGCCGGGTCTGGCGTCCCGGGTCAGGGGCCTTGGATCTGGGTCCCGAGGCCAGGGCCAGGGTAGGGACGGGGTGGACCCGGGCCTGGGGACGGGCGGCCATGGGCGGGCCAGGGTGCAGGGGCTGGGACGGAGACCGGGTCGGGGGTCTGGGTGGGGGGCTCTGGTCTTGGGGCGGGGCGGGGCCGCGGGCCTGACCCCCGGTCCTTACCCGAGTGAGGCGGCGGAGCGGCAGAGGTGCAGAGGCGCCAGGCCCTCGGCGCTGAGCAGGTCGGGGTCGGCGCGGTGCTGCAGCAGCAGGCGGGCGCAGGCCGTGTGGCCCCCGAGGCAGGCTTCGTGCAGGGCGCCGCGGCCGCCGGGGCTGGCGTCGGGGTCCGCGCCGCGGCCGAGCAGGTGTCGCACGCAGGCTGCGTGGCCGTGGGCCGCGGCGATGCACAGGGGCGTGGTGAGCTCGCGCTTGTACTCCAGGGTCCAGAGGCCTGCGGGGAGGGAGCGGGGATGTCAGGACCCGGGGGAGGATCGAGGGGGTGATGGTGGGCCGTGTTCATTAAGGCAGACGGAGGGAGAAGCCGTCTCTTCCAGGTAGGTACCAGGTGGGCGTGTAGGGCGAAGAGGATAGAATCAGAGACACACATAGAGGCAGAGAGCAGAGAGACACTGGGAAGAGACAGGCGGAGACGGAGGAAGAAATAAAAAGGAGAGACTGAAAAGGCTAGAACTGAGCCAGAGAGATGGGGCGCCAGGAACTAAGCAGCAGGAGGGTTTTGCCAAATACGGGGTGACTGGGAAATGGGGTCAGTTAACAGCTGTCCAAGCAGGGTGCACGGTAGGCGAATTTAAGTGAGGAATTCACATGTTCCAGGCCCTGAGTTAGGGGCAGCTTGAAAGAGGAAAGTCCTCCCTTCGCTGAGCCCCAAACTTATCCCTTTATCATTAAGAAGAGACAACAGACAAAATAGACCGACCCACGCATCACCAAGGTTGTTCAAGACAAGGACTCAGAGAAAGTTTAGCTGTCTTGCCAGTGGCTGCGTTTTTAGAAGCACCCTTTGATGTGGCGGTCCACATTCAGCACAATCCTGGTTTGTTTCTTTGCGCTTTTTAGGGGGGTGTGTGTGTGTGTGTGTGTGTGTGTGTGTGTAGGGTTGCTCTTTCTTGAGTGATGAATGGAGCAGGTGCTATATATTTTTACTTCTCTGAAAACTTTGGCACTTTCAAAAAGCCCGTAGAAGGTTGTTAGCGGCCAGGAGCACTAGTGGAAATGGGGGACATAGTCCCTGGTGAATACACATCAAGGGACAGGATTTCACATGGCAGGAAGGCCTCTGATAATGATGGAAGAATCGATACCATGGCTGTAATGAGCCGCAGAGGAGACCCTTTTCACAGGCCACCTCCTTCCCGGGACCCATGCTGAGCAGCCTTGAAAGCCCATTCATTAATTACCTACCTGCATGTGGTGCAGAGTTCCAGCCGCTCTGAGTCCCCGAGGCCCAGCCTGGAGCTTGTTGTGCACTCAGTGGGGGAAGGGGGGCCTGTGGGACTGGCGTGGAATGGTGGTGGCCAGAGGCCCCGCGGACAGGGAACCTCATGGGTCTGGGCTGCCCTTCCCAGTGAAGCCCAGGTCCGATCTGGAGGGGGTGATGGATGTAGTCTATCTACATTGTTAGCCACATGATAATAATAACCTACATTCCTGCAGGCGCCAGCTCTTGGTTTTTTGATTCAACTCATTTTTCTGAGAGATGAAGGCTACTTACTGCCTTCTTTGGGGAATGAAAGTCCCCAACCCAGCCCCACCCTCCCCTAGCAGCTCAGTAAACCCACCCTGGATTCCTAAGTCTTCCCAGAGACTGATGGGAAGAAGCCGTAGGTGGGCACCTAGCTCAGGCTAGCATGGACCAGCGCTGTCTCCAGGTCCTTGGAGATGTGATCAGGAAGCCTGCAATCAGCTTTCTGTAACTCCCACCCTCTGGTTTCAGTTCTGACACCAGGAGGGACATGGATTAAGGCTTCTCTGCGTGTTGTGCGTCCCCGTAAGCATCAGCTCCCCCAAGCCAGCAGTGCTCTCCATGGCTGTGGGCTGGATGGACCAGCATTCCACCACAGAGGGGCACCGAGGTGCTGACCGCTGACCGCTGGGGATTGGCTCCGTGTACTCAGACAGATCCCTTCCCCACCAGGGGAGCTGGAATTGGCCACCGGGAAGTCTCTTCATTAGCGTGGGTAGAGCACATGGGGCCGCTGTTTTCAAACAGGGTCTGTTTGTTTCTGCGCTGGACCTGCTGCAGGGCAGTCAGGCGGCTGTGCGGAAGGAGCCTGGAATCAGGCAGCCTGAGCGCTCCCTCCCCCTCTTTCCAGCCTGCATGGAGGCCCCGGGCTGCTACTTAGTGTTGGGGCCTCGATTTCCTCAGTACCAGCCACATCCCTTCACTGTGGGTGTGCTCCAGCGTCCTGTCGTCCAGGTGTGCCACAGAACAGCAGCAGAACTCAGGGGTGGGAAGATTCAGGAGGGAAAGAGAAGCCTGATTTTGGATATAGACAATGTGCAAATAATGGGTGAACACGGCTATCTGAAACTGTGACATTGGCGTATGTGTATGTCCAGGGTTGCAGTTGGCATTTTTGGTCTGGGACAGGCAAGGGAGAGGAGACCCAGAAGGGCTCAGCTGGGACGTGCAGCCCCAGCTGGAACTGCCGTTTCCCTTTCCTGCAGCCCCCACCGCCTCCCTGGTTGGCAGGAGCTGCTCGGCCCTCTGACAGTGTTTTGAGTTTATTCCCTTCTCCCCATGTGAGGTATAAACAGAACTGTGTTGGAAGCCGACATTCTGCATTCTTTGCCTGCCAGAGCTCAAGAGTCAGGAACATGGGACACTGGCCGCCAGCCACTGACCTCAGATTCTCAAACCCCATGGTCTGGCAGAACTGCTGTAGATTTCAACATATGAACCTTCTTGGTAAACGTGCTCCATCTGAGCCTGTGGTGGTTGGGGTGCCCAAAGCAGAGCGCCGGCCGAGAAAGCCCCAGATGCAGCCTGGTGGTCAGCAAGTGTCTGCACATCCTGAGTGGGCAGGGGAAGGAGGGGACCTCTCTCCACTTGGGAGGTCTGCTTGCCTGCCCAGCGCACAGTGACCGTGTTCAGGCAGCAAGGGCACCTGCACACATGTACGAAGTCAGGACCTCTGGTTTCTTCCCCTTTCCTTCCCCATTCTTGGGCTTCCCCAGATTTCAGGAGGAGGATGTACAGAGAGCCCTGGGGTTCTGCCCCTACTGATGCCGGCTGTGCCCTGGTCACCCTGCTGTAGCTGTGGCATTTGCAAATTCATAGAAGGAGCTCACACAAAGCTGTGTGCCAGAGGCTGCTCCAAGTGCAATCGAAGGAGAGACTTTCCTTTTCCAGCACCCACCTCCCTGGCTGCCAGATGCAGTACAGACAGCTCTGCACCCAAACTGATGCTCCTTTGTAAAGAAAAGAGGCACACCCAGCATCATCAGACAGCCGTTCCCACCAATTGCTGCTTTGCCTTTCCAACTGGATCTCTTATATGCCATCACCTAAAACCTACACTTCAAAACCACTGCAGAGCAAATTTCATCTGACGTCCTTTTCTCGTGAATGTTAAACCCAGGGCCACTGTGCCCAGTCTACACACAGGAGCCTTATGTTCCAGAAGAGTATTAGTAGCCCCTTAAAAATAAATGAGCTTTAAAGAACAAGGATACCTGACAGTCCAAACGTGGCTGGAGATTTCACCTGCCATTCCATCTCATCCTTATTGATCTCAAACACCACATTGGCATCCCGGAAGAACTGGTCCATGAGAGGCTGAAGATGGTCCAGGTCCCCTGCGACCAGGGCAGTGTGGTACTCCAGCACTGGGGACCCTGCTGTAGCTTGAGGCTCCTTCTCCATCTTTTGAAAGATTTGAAGTTTTCCTCTCACTGGCCCTGGCTGTCTCTCCATTGCAATGCCGTTGATTTCAGAACAGTTCTTCAGGAACGGGAAAGATGGTCTTATGGAGTGTGAGCTATTTCTATTGTCATTACTCAATTGTCATCCAGTTGGGGCTCAATGGTGGTGTATTTATAACTCCTGTGGGCTCTGATGTGATAAAGGTTACTTGATATGACCAGGGGCATGTGACCACCGGGATGCCGCAGCGCTCAGCCACCCGCTTTGTGATGATATAGATGTGTCCGGAGACAGACGCATCTGGATAGCTCCAAAGCAGCTCTCCATGCACTGAGGGCAGACTCCCAGCACACGTTTAACTGTGATGGACCCTTTGTCCTGCTGTTGGGCAGATGATTCCCCAGTCTTAAATAGCATTGCATTCACCTGTTTGTGTGGAGTAAGTGACTCACTTATAAATATGACTTTAGTGACCAGCTACTTAGCAAATAAGTAATATCCTCTCAGGTTTAAAAAAAGTACCATATTTAGAATCTGGAACTAAAAGTCTTAAACTCAGAGGAGAGAAACAAGTATTTATGAAGCACCCAGTGTACACCAGGTGCTTTTTAAGTATTACCATATTTACTCCCAATAACAACCACATTAAGGAAATAGCGTGGTCACCGCCGCTCAGCAAGTTAGTGACTGCGCTGTGATTGGAACCCATGAGCATCTGTCTCAAGAGTCTGTTCTCTGTCCACCACGCCACTCAGGTGGCTTCCAGTTGCATCAGGCAGGACCTACTCAGAACCGGGCCAGCGCTGTCAGGAGCCACTTTCCAGAGAGGGCTCTAGGCCGCCCAGGATTTAGTTTCTCCAAGCGAAGGCGGTGGCAGGTAGCAGGACCTACTCTCGGGTTGATAGGGCTGCAGGGGTCTGTCTGCCGTCACTACCTGGCACTCTCCACTCCCAGCTCTTGTATGGTTTGGGTGCTACAAATGGTTTCTACTTTTTTTTTTTTTGAGACAGAGTTTCATTCTTTTGCCCAGGCTGGAGTACAGTGGCACAATCTTGGCTCACCGCAACCTCTGTCTTCCCATTTTAAGCGATTCTCCTGCCCCAGCCTTCCGGGTAGCTGGAATTACAGGCACATGTCATCACACCCAGCTAAATTTTGTGTTTTTTTTTTTTTTTTTTTTTTTTTGAGACGGAGTTTCGCTCGTTTCCCAGGCCGGAGTGCAATGGCGCAGTCTCGGCTCACCGCAACCTCCGCCTCCTGGGTTCAGACAATTCTCCTGCCTCAGCCTCCTGAGTAGCTGGGATTACAGGCACGCGCCACCATGCCCAGCTAATTTTTTGTGTTAGTAGAGACGGGGTTTCACCATGTTGACCAGGATGGTCTCGATCTCTTGACCTCATGATCCACCCGCCTCGGCCTCCCAAAGTGCTGGGATTACAGGCTTGAGCCACCGCGCCCGGCCTAAATTTTGTGTTTTTAGTAGAGACGGGGTTTCACCATGTTGGCCAGGCTGGTCTCCAACTCCTGACCTCATGATGCGCCTGCCTTGGCCTCCCAAAGTGCTGGGATTACAGGTGTGAGCCACCACACCCGGCTGGTTTCTATATTTATAAATAGTTGGGAAAAATCAAAAGAAGACTATTTCATGATATGTGAAAGTACATGAATTCAAATTTCACTGTCCATAAATAAATTTACTGGGAGCCCCGCCATGCTCATACATTTGCATATGCTTTTGAATTTATAATGACAGAGTTCAGTTGTGGTGACAGTGACTGCATGCCCCACTAAGTCAGAAATGTTTATTATCCAGCCCTTCACAGGAAAAGTCGGCCTCTGCTCTGGAAGTTAAGAGTTAACCACAGCCAATTCTTGCTAATAAGTGATTACTGGCTGGGCATGGTGGCTCACACCTATAATCCCAGCATTTTTTTTTCTTCTTTTTGAGACAGAATCTTGCTTTGTCACCCAGGTTGGAGTGCAGTGGTGCCATCCCCACTCACTGCAACCTTTGCCTTCTGGGTTCAAGTGATTCTCCTGCCTCAGCCTCCCGTGTAGCTGGGATTACAGGCATGCACCACCACGCCCTGCTGATGTGTTTTTTTTTTTTGGTATTTTTAGTAGAGATGGGGTTTCACCATGTTGGCCAGGCTAGTCTCAAACTCTTGCTCTCAAGTGATCTGCCCACCTCAGTCTCCCAAAGTGCTGGGCTTACAGGCATGAGCCACCTTGTCTGGCCAATCCCAGCACTTTGGGAGGTTGAGGTAGGAGGATTGATTGAGTCCAGGAGTTTGAGACCAGGCAGATAGCAAGACTTCCCCATCTCTAAAAAAAAAAAAAAAAATTAGTTGGGCATAGTGATGTGCACCTGTGGTCCCAGTTACTTGAGGGGCTAAGGTGGGAGGATCAGTAGAGCTTGGGATTGTGCCACTGTACTCCAGGCTGGGCAGTGGAGTGAGACCCTGTCTCCAAAAAAAAAAAGTACTACCTAAAATAAGTGAGGCTTCTCTTTCTTGGTTTGAAGAGTGTCTTTTTGCTTTTTATCCCATCCATGTTCTCTGTTGCCATGACCAATGATGAGCAGATGTGTGTTTCAAGGGCTGTGGCCACTCCGAGGATGTGTGAGGGAGGCCCCATTGGACACTGCAAATGCTCAGGTTCTGACATTCAGGCTGGAGTGTAGTGGTGTGATCTATGCTCACTGCAACCTCTGCCTCCAGGGTTCAAATGGTTCTCTTGCCTCAGCTTCCTGAGTAGCTGGGATTACAGGTATTTGCCACCATATCTAGCTAATTTTTGTATTTTTAGTAGAGGCAGGGTTTCACCATGTTGGCTAGGATGGTCTCAAACTCCTGACCTCAGGTGAACCATCCACTTCTGCCTCCCAAAATGCTGGGATTACAGGTGTGAGCCACCATGCCCAGACTGTCTCGTCCTCCCTCCTTCTTCCCTTCCTCCCTCCCTACCTCCCTCTCTTTCCTTCCTTCCTTCCTTTCTTCCTCTCTCTCTCTTTCTCTCTCTCTCTCTCTCTTTCTTTCTGTTTTTCCCCACTAGGAAGTTGGAATGGGCCAATGACAGTGGGCTACAGAATCCTTTGGCCTGTGCACAACACAAACCATGTGAGCAGAGGCTGGAGGGAGGTGAAAGGCTCAGGAGAGCTTTGCCTGGATGAGCAGAGAGAAGGCCAGTGGAGCAGTGCCCAGGAGGGCTAAGCAGACCCTCGCCTAGGGAGGTAGGAATAGCACAAGCCCCCATTTGCTCACAGCCAGTGTTAGACCTGGGGACCGATGGGATCCCGTCCCCACGTGGTATTGCAACCAGGAAGCAATGGCAGAGAAACAACAGGGCAAAAGATGTGAAATCAAGGAATAGAGCTCGTCGGGCTGTGCATCCCTGGTCACGGTCAAACTTCTTAAGCCTCCTCTTATCCTATTTCTTCTCTCTCAGTCTTCTCTGCACACAAAGGCTGCCCTGTGACTCCCCCTAACACTCGCTAAGTGCCCCCCGACCTCTGAGTGTCCAGCCAGAGCAGGCTTTCTGTGTGGGCTCTTTATTTGGAAGAGCAGCCCGGCCTTTGGGTTGCCCCTTTCACCCAGATCTTCTACAATGAAGGGGTGCCCAGCAAAGGGAGAGCTTTGATTTTCCTTAGAAGAGATTGCAGCAAAGGGTGGAGTAGAAATCACACACATTTATAGTTTGATATCGATGTGTTCTGACCCTTGTTGTAGAACCCTTGATCTGACCTTAGTTACAGGCATGAGTTTATGTGCACGGGCTGACCCAAGGCCTGGAGGTTCACCCCATGATAAAACCCACCTGTCTTCTTCTACAGAGGAGGGCAGCAGGGGTGCTGGGTGGGGAGGGACGAGGCCACGTCTGGCCATCTACGATGCAGGGGGATAAGGGACAGGGGCTGTGCTGTGAAAGCTGAGGGGTTCACACGGGTGAGACTTAGCCTCGGCTGGGTGTCTGCGGAGACTTGGCCATGACCCAAGTTGGTTGCCGCAGGGGCCGTGGGTTTATCTTTTACCATGTTTGTCTGACCTCTGGGTAGAGGCTCAGTTCTGAGGCTGCAGAAGGGCCCACCAGGCTTAGCTCTTGGGGGTCAGGGACAGCTGCACTGGGGGGCTGCTGCTCCCTGGACATCCACTGCTAATGACTCTGCATCAGGTGTCTCCCTGCAGGTGGATACCCTTGAGGTCATTTGCAGATGAGGAAACTGGGACTCACAGACTCAGTTACCTTTCTCAAGGCTTCTCAATCCTGGCATAGCCAATGCCCAAGGGCTTCCTATGTTGCCCTCACTGTTGTCCCCGGAGCATGCCACACCTGAGCGCGGGGATCTGCAGTCCCCCGACTGTGCCTTCATCTCTCCAGGTCTGTGCAGGCTGTTCCTTCTGCCTATGGTCCTTCTTTTCCCCTCCTTGCCTGGCCAGCCTCATTCATCCTCCAACACAGCTTAGCCTCCCCTGACCTCCAAGACCAGTCCTGGTGTCTGTCCTTGTACTCTGACGGTGGCACTGGGTCCTTGTCTGTGTCCCACTTCACCATGAGCTTCTTGAGGGATGGTGGGAGCTGCTTCTTCCTCAGTGGGAAGCTCTCCATGCCCCGCAGTGTTCCACACACAAGGTCTTCAATTCAAATGGTGAAGAGAAAGAATGGACTGGACTCTTTGAAATGTGCTCAACATTAAAAATTCTTCAGTGGTTCTTGCTCTCATTCTTGGCCATCTGTTGCCTTTGCCCTTAGGGAAGAACACTGTAGTAACGTGGGTTCTCAGCTGGCCTAGGGCAGGTCTCAGGTGCTCAGGGTGAGGACCTACCTCAGATCTGTGGGCCTCACTGCACAGCCCACCTCACCCCACTAGTAGAGATCCCTATAGGTTTTGTAAGAAGACCTGGGCCAGCGCAGTAGCTCACGTCTATGATCCCAGCACTTTGGGAGGTCTAGGCAGACAGATCACTTGAGGTCAGGAGTTCAAGACCAGCCTGGCAACATGGTAAAACCCTGTTTCTACTAAAAATACAAAAATTAACCTGGTGTGTTCGCACACGCCTGTAATCCCAGCTTTTAGGGAGGCTAAGGCAGGAGAATTGCTGCTTGAACCTGGGAGGTGGAGGTTGCAGTGAGCCAAGATTACACCACTGCACTTCAGCTTGGGTGACAGAGCAAGACTCCGTCTCAAAAACAAAAACAAAAGACCTTGGCTACCATATGCCCCCTGAGAACTCTTGAAAACCTCACTTCATATGTTTTTAAAGTTCATCTTCCTCATCCGTATCAACAGTAGCAAAAGCAGCATCAATGGGAACAGCAGAGATTTTTTTTTTCCCAAAGGGTCCGCTGTTGCCTAGGAGTCCGCTGGCGCAGTGGGAAATGCATCAGGAAAGAAGAAATAGACCCTGTTTGTAGGGAACTTAGAGCCTTCATCAGAGATAAAATGCATTTGCTTGCATGAATGACCAACAGTTTCACGGTGCAGACCACTTCCCTTCTCAAACGTCCACCAGAACAACATGGCGGGCTTCGGTGTCAAGTCCTTTCCTCCTTCATGTGTGTGTCCTGTAGCTGCACTATGCATTTCCGCAGCAGTATGAAGCTCTTTGGGTCTTCATTTCTCTAAGCATAGCCATGTTGCCATTTTATTTTTTCTCAGGTTGATTGTTTGTGATCAGATAAATTTCTTACTCAGGCACAGCTATAATCTGATCCAACTTGGACTGGTGTTTCACTTTAAACTAGCAAATTTTCTGATGCCTGATATAGCTTGTCATTGGTTATTTTTAAAAGGGGTGGGACACTGGAGGTAAGTCCAGGGATAAAAGTCATTCCACACTGCATTAGACGCTAAATTTAGCTTTCCAGTGTTATTTGTCAACAGCGCCCTAAATATCCAAGCTTGATTTCAGTAGGTAAGGCATAGTAGTCAAGGAACAGACTTTTTTTTGTGTGTGTGTGAGACAGAGCTTTAAAAATAGCTCCTGGTAGATAGCATTAGTTCATAAGTAAGACATGCAGATTACTTCATAAGCATGGCAGAGAGCTGTCTTAATTTTTTAAAGAACAAGAGCCCCATGATAATGACTGCATTAAAACAAACAAACCAACCTGAAAACTAACCCATTCGTTCATTTATTCACTCATTCAGTAAGCATTTATGTAATCTTTACTACGTTTTAGGGTGAGACTTAAGATTTGAGGGTTCAGAGGCAAAAAAACCTAACAATGCTTCTTCCAGCCAGGATCAAACAGGAGAAAGCAAGGAGTGGAGGACGCCAGCAGACAGGGGTTCTTTAGTCTTCTTTTCCAGCAGCTGAACGATGTCCTGTAGTTGTGTGAATAACTGTGTTCTGACCCAGTGCTCTTGGCTGGGCTCTTTGTTACCTGCTGCCTTCATATTATCTATAGCTTGCTTGGGTCAAGTCATTTTAATCTCATTATTTTTTTGGTCCTCACCCTTCCCCGCTTAGTCAAAGCCAATACATAGCCTCAAGATACAACTCAGGTTTTATCTTCTCTGCCAACTTTAGTACATATACAAATTCAGCTTCTTTCAATTTGTGTATGAAGTTCCTGAACAATTGTCAAAATCTTTGAGGAACTGTGGTAAAAGAAAAGAAGGACCAGAAGACTAGGGGTTTAGTTTTCAGATGGAAAGAGACTTTGGATTCCTCAGACTCACAATCTTGACATTAGATCTGGACAAGATCCCTACATGGATTGTGAACAAGATGGTTTGAGAGTATTTAGAAAATGCAGTGGAGTCCTCTGGAGCTCCGTGAGTCACTAGGAGCACATCGAGGTGAACCAGAATTTTCTTTTGTTACATGGTTATCATAAATATGCAGAGAAGGTGTAGGCAACAACTTGTAATGAAAGTTTCATGAAAGCCTCTTGGAGAAGATGGAAACAGTGTGAGTCGTTCTTTAGGAAACTCTGGCTACATAATGCAAACTGGAGAAATAATACACATGGTGCCTCGACAGCAGTGGTTCAAACCTTGGCTGCAGAAATGAATCACCTGGGGAACTTTGAAAAACACGCTGCCTGGAGCCCACCTGAAAGTTTCAGGCATAATGGGCCGGAGGTGCAGCCTGGGCATTGGGACTGTTAAAGAGTCCCCAGGTGCTTCTAACAGGCAGCCAGGGTTGAGAACCGTTGCTGTGAAAGGCGCATGGAATGTGTGATCCTTGCCATGCAGTGTGGAATGGCTTTTATCCCTGGACTTACCTCATTCTTTATGATACATATCAGTGATTTGAACGAATATATGGAAGGATAGCTACCTGATGGCATGGGGCATCACACAGACAAGATTCCAAGAGATCTCAACAGGTCAGAGCAACAGGTTGATTCAATCAGTGCCACAAGGCACGCAAAGGCATTCAAACCCCAGGCGCATAGGAATCTGTGGCTTAAACAGCTACTCACTGCTATGGGTTCCCTGTTTGGGGCTCTAGAAATTTCTTTCTCTTGTTTTTAAGTTCAGAGGTTGTTGGTTGTTTTGATGCATTAATATTTATACTCAAATTTAGGTGGCATAAATGCAGCAAATTATTTGAAAATATTCAGAGCATGTCTGTACAGTAAGAGTAACTTGTGTCAGATAGATGTCGATTTAAGTTCCCTTTCTCATTGGGACTCTTGGCTTTGTGGAACGGAGAGTCCCTCCGAGAACTCCTGAGAACACCTGTGCTTTGCTTCCTGGTGTTGCCCTTGACCTCTGTGTTTGCTTGCATTGTGTACCTTCCGCTCTCCTCCCACAAGGCAGCCACGATGGGCTCCTTTGATTTTTCTTGGTTGGTTGGTTTTCAGGCTAGCCCATTAATAGCATCACTTAGTGTATCTGGCAATCACACTGAGGATGTGAAGGGGCCAGTCACAGCTTGCACAGCCTTATTCCACTTTTCATTTCCACTTCTGCTTCCTTTCTCTCTGGCACAACCATGGACATCCTCCCACTTTTTCCTTCAGTGTCGTTCTGTGCATTACCAGGGCCCGTGAGGTTTCGACTTCTACTCCAGGGTGCTGGTCAAGGAAATGCTTCTGAACAAATACAGTGCCCTTGTTGAAAGACAGGGATTCTGATGAATATACTTTTCTCCAAACCAGTACATTTAATGTTTTTAGTTTTTCAAATGGTACTTATTTGACGGAGGAAGCTCATCTGTGTGGGTGGACCATGGCAGAGTGCTGAACAAAGGTAATTGCTGTGGTCTTTTGTTGCAGAGCATGAAGTAAATTTAGGAAAAGGAAGGCAAGAATCTAAGCAGGGGGCTGGGTGCAGTGGCTCAAAGCTGTAATCCCAGTACTTTGGGAGGCTGAGGTGGGCGGATCACGAGGTCAGGAGTTCGAGACCAGTCTGGCCAACGTAGCGAAACCCCATCTCTACTAAAAATACAAAAAATCAGCCAGGCGTGGTGGTGGGAGCCTGTAATCCCAGATACTCCGGAGGCTGAGGCAGGAGAATCACTTGAACCCAGGACACGGAGATTATAGTGAGCTGAGATCATGCCATTGCACTCCAGCCTGGGCGACAGAGGAAGACTCTGTCTCCCCCCACCCCCCCAAAAAAAAGAAAAAAAAAGAATCCAAACAGGAGAGGAGCCTGGCTTGTGTCTGGGTGGCTGAATAAATAGACTGAATTTCTCTAACACTAGCCAGGTAGTCAACTGGATTTAAATATAATTTTGCACAGAATATTTTGGAGACTTAAATAATAAACATAATGTTTTGTCTGCAGGAGACAGAAACACGAGTTCTTTATAACTGAGTCCTATAATGTCAGTAGCTAATGAGAGGGAGTTTTTGACTCTGGATCAAATGAAATGATGAAAGTAAAATCCACCTTGAAATTATAATGGGATATCCAAATGGTAGTATTTGAATGGTGATTATTATTTTCACGTGATATTGGGATCTTTGCTTCCTGCCATTGAGTTGACTAGTGATTTTCCTTTTTCCAGAAGCATCCAAGGATTAATCCAGCTGAGGCTGAAACCTGGGGCTGGCGAGCTGTGTTCTCCACAGCCACAACTTTCCATGTCTTCAAGCCAAGAGGTAGAGTTTTTGAGGCTGCAGGACGCCCCTGACATTTTCTCTTGTTCTTGGGGAAGGGCAAATGTTCAGACCCTTTCCTGGGTCATTGGCAAATGTCTGGCTTCCTTCTGGGGTCAAGTGTCCACGTGGACAGACAGGGGCAGGAAGTCCACCCTCGTGGCCACTGTGAGATTTCCTGCACTCGTTCTTAAATATGCCAGTGCACCCTGTTGACCTGGTCAATTTCGTACTTCCCAGGTGAAGGGTTTCTGTAAATGTCCATGAACTAAGTCTGACTGGACTCTGGGATAAGAATATCCCTACCAACTTGTGCAACAGCTTCAGGCCTTCCAGTGGAGTTACTTTCACACCTTTTTCTGGTCTTTATTCTTCCTGTTTTAATGTCTAAAGCCACTTTTCCTTCACCCCACTCCCTGCAGAATTTTTAAAAAAATGTTATAAAAATAAGAAGCTGGGCAGGTGTATAAAGTTCTGCTTTTAACAGTTCCAGGACACATCCCTCCACCAGTTAGTCACACAGACATTAATATCAAAGTAGCTCCACCTCCTCTCTGAATAACAATGTTAGCACAGCACACCTCATTTAACAAAACATTACAACATTTGACTTCCTCAGATCAAGTGCATCTATTAATAATGACTTAAATTGTCTGTGCTGATTTCACATTATTAAGAAATCTCATTTCCATCATGTGGAGGAACACAATAAGGGAGGAAACCACCTCGCTAACTTATTTTCCCGTCATTGCTACCAAGCCCAGTGTGGATAATGCAGACAACAGTCACTTCCCATTATTAATGTGATCTTATCCAAAGGTCAAGTGCCGCTTTCATTGGCAGCCCAGGAGGGCTTTTTTGGAAGCTCAGAAACAAAGGTGCCCTTGAACGCTGTGTATCCGCTGTGGATGAGTGCAAAACGCAGCGGCCCAATCCTCAGCTTGCACGACCACGAGTAAATAGCCCTGGAAGGACATTTATAGGCTCTGGGGACGTTGCTGGAAAGCATATCATTGAAGCTCTCCCTGATAAAGGCGAAGAAGTTTCTTTACAACTGGCATGGGGATTTAATTACATGATAAAATTGCAGCTCCTGCCTCTTGAGACAAATTGCATGTTCAGACTGATTGTTTTTTATGAATCTCACACAGGGAGCAAAATACTTCTCTCTTGAAGTTGGTTTGGTCTGATTGTTCTGCCCTGTGACCCTTTATATCCCTTCTAGAAATGAGCAGTTTCCCTATCCTGCAGTCGAGAAGGGTGGTCTGGGAGATGATTTGGTCGACACTGCATACAGCAACGTGAGGCCAGTTTTGTCTGATGGAGTTAAAATCCAAAATTAGAACTTTAAACTTCCAACAGAAAAACAGGAAAAAAATGATAAGAACTGTAAGTCACTGCCAAAACCTACGCATCATGTCCAGTTTTACTAACTTAAAATGCAAGTTAAAAACGACAAGAGATCTTTTTGCCTATTGTGAAAGATTTTTTAAGTCAAGTATTTGAAGAGTTCAGTGACACTAGCGCCCTCCTAGTTTGCAGGTGGGAGAGTACATTTCTGTTCTGTTTGGAAATGTTCTATACTGAGTTTACATGTACAGAGCATTCTTCAGGTATTAGAAGCTTAGAGAAATAAATAGAAATCTGGCCGGGCACGGTGGCTCACGCCTGTAATCTCAGCACTTTGGGAGGCCAAGGCAGATGGATCACCTTAGGTCAGGAGTTCCAGACCAGCCTGACCAACATGGTGAAACCTCGTCTTTAATAAAAGTACAAAAATTAGACAAGCATGGTGGTGTGCGCCTGCAGTCCCAGGTACTTTGGAGGCTGAGACAGGAGAATTGCTTGAACCTGGGAGGCAGAGGTTGTAGTGAGTTAAGATTGCACCACTGCACTCCAGCCTGAGCAACAGAGTGAGCGAGACTCTGTCTCTCTCTCTCTCTCTCACACACACACACACACGAAATTCTTGCCTTTAAGGAATGAATTGAGTGGGAGGGCAGACGTGGCCCCTATTAACCAGCAGTGGAATCAGATCACTGCTATATGGAGGTACTGCTATTAAGATGAAGATGCCTCAAATAAGGGATCAGAGTGATGTGGTAGGGATAGGGTCAGCTTCCTCCTAACGTGGCGCCTGAGAAAAGTGAGAGGGATCTGTAGGATGCAGAATGTGCATTTCCTCCCCAGGATGTCTGTTTCCTCCTCTTGATCTATTGCTGCGAGGAGCTGTACCCTATGTTCTGGCCTGAGCAAGAGGCTGGAGTCACTAGCCACCATGCTATGGTGCATGGGGACACAGGTGCAGTCAGGAAGGCAGCCAGCCCTTTGATGATATGGAGGGGTCAGGCAGAGGGGCACCTGAGTAGGAAATGAAGAAGGCCTTTGATTCAGGGCTGGGAGGAGAGAGGGGCCTAGAGCCTTTGGTGCACAGAGATGAGCCACCCAGACCCCAGCTGTCAGCTCCTCCAGGGTTTACCGCAGCTGCAGAGCTGCCTCACCCAAGAACACCCTTCCCAAGATGGCCAGATCCAGTGATGGATCCAGGTGCAGCCAGAGCTGTCCTGCCATTTTGGCCTCATGCAGGGAAAACTGTGACAGGTCATATCTGTTTCAGAGCTGCCCTTGTGGTCAGCCAAGGCACAGTTAGGTGGCATTAAGGATCCCCACCACCCTCGCCAGCCTGGCTTTCTGGGTGTTGATCCTAGGAAGTTTCCTGCCAAGCAAACTCCGGTCAGCATCCAGCGCTGACCCCGAGCTCGCGAGCCACCTGGGAGGATGGTGGGTGTGTTGCTGGCACACGAGAGGACAGGAAGCAGCAGAGAAGGTGGCTGTGCGAAGGCCAGGAGGAGGCTGGGGACTGAGGTGCTGTGGAGATCTGGCTTGAACCAGAGTTTCTCTAGCACCCGAGGTGAGGGACCACGGATTTTCTTTTCTGGTTCTAATTTGTTGTGGATTGAGTCTCATTCAAGGGGCTCAGTTTTTATTTTTATTTTTACATTTTATTTTTTAAGGCTAGCATCTCACTTTGTTGCCTAGGCTACAGTGCAGTGGCACAATCATAGCTCACTGTAACACTGAATTCCTGGGCTCAAGCATTCCTTCCACCTCAGCTTCCTGAGCAGCTGGGACTATAGCCACTTGCCGGTTAATTTAATTTTTTGGGGGAGATGGGGTCTCACTATGTTGCCAGGCTGGTCTTTTAACTCCTGGCCTCAAGCAATCCTCCCACCTCAGCCTTCCAAAGTGCTGAGATTACAGACCTGAGCCACTTCACCTGGTCTGATTCTCTTTCAAAATACTATGAAATTAGTTACTGACAAAAATAAGACCAAAAACCGACAGGTAAATTACACGTCTGCAAATGACACACACGGATGTTATGTTAATGTGTTAAATTGCTGTAAACATGTCTAAATGCTTACTGTCAATTTCGGTGCCAAACCCTTCTGAGTGACTCCTGCCTCCCACCACATTCAGAGTAGCCGTGTGACTAATGAGTCTCTGGGGGGGTACAGGGACGCCAGGAGAAAATGGCAGGGCCGAGTGAGCTCAGGGCACATCTTTGGGCCTCTGGGTACCTGCTATAAAATTTAAACTGTGTGTTGTTGGACAGGAGTCACCAAACTTATTCCATAAAGTGCCAGACAGTCAATAGTTTACATTTTGCAGATCATATGGTCTCTGTGGCAACTGTCCAATTCTGCCACACTCACATGAAAGCAACCATAAAGAATATGTAAATGAAGGAGGTGACTGAGTTCCCATAAAACTTTATTCATAAAAACAGGCAGCCAGCCCACAGGCCATAGTGCCAGCCTTTGCTGTAGGCAGTACAGAATCATGGCAGGTTTGCGGGAGGAAGAATTACATGACTCATCTCCATATATCAAACGTACTGCACCCTTCTCTCTGCTCACATTTCACCTCTTCCCTCCCATGAAACCTGCTCTTTTTTTTTGAGACAGAGTCTCACTCTGCCAGGAGACTTCCTGGTCTCCCCAGGAGGCTGGGGTGCAGTGGCATGATCTCGGCTCACTGCAACCTCTGCCTCCCGAATTCAAGCCATTCTCCTGCCTCAGCCTCCTGAGTAGCTGGGAGTATAGGCGCCTGCCACCGTGCCCGGCTTATTTTATTATTATTGTTGTTTTTGTATTTTAGTAGAGACGGGGTTTCACCATGTTGGTCAGGCTGGTCTCGAACTCGTGACCTCATGATCCACCCTCCTCGGCCTCCCAAAGTGCTGGGATTAAAGGTGTGAGCCACTGCGCCAGGCCAATGAAACCTGCTCTTTATTCTCAAAGTAAACCTGACTCAACAACAGGAATTGAACATTCAGGCATGCGAGCCCACACACCTGACTCTCTTCTGTCAACTCTGCCCTTCTGGTTTGCTGAACTTCTTGACTCTGTAAACTTATATCTTTTGTCACTAAATTTGGGAAACGTTTGGTAGTTATTTCTTTAATCATTTCTTCTCATCTCTTTCTTGCACTCCCATTGAGTATGTTAAACCTTTTATCTTGTCCCACAGTCCCTGTTCATTTTATTTCCCATCGTTGAACCTTCTCTTCTTCAGATCAAATACTTTTCTATTGATGGTTTCAAATTTGCGGGCTCTGCCTTCTGTCATCTTCCATCTGCTGTTAAGCCCATTGCTGAGAACGAGACCAGCCCTAGCTTCAAGGGAGTCCCCGCCCAGATCTCATGCGAAAAGTCACTCCCAATGTTGGAGGTGGAGCCTGATGGGATGATGGGGCGGAGCTCTCGTGAATGGTTTAGTGCCTCCCCTTGGTGCTGTTCTCAAGATAGTGAGTGAGTTCTAGTGAGATCTGGTTGTTTAAAAGTGCGTAGCACTCCCCGCCCTACTCTTTCTCCTGCTCTGCCTCTGCCGCGTAAGCTGCCTGCTCCCCATTTGCCTTCTGCCATGATTAGAAGCTTCCTGAGGTCTCCCCAGAAGCAGAAGCTGATATGCTTCCTGTACAGCCTGCAGAACTGTGAGCCAGTTCAACTTCTGGTATTTCTTTTTTCTTTTTTTTTTTTCCTTTGAGACAGATTCTCACTCTGTTACCCAGGCTGGAGTGCAATGGCGCCATCTTGACTCACTGCAACTTCCGCCTCCCAGGTTCAAGTGATTCTCCTGCCTCAGCCTCCTGAGTAGCTGGGACTACAGGCACCCACCACCACGCCCAGCTAATATTTGTATTTTTTGTACAGACAGGGTTTCACCATGTTGGCCAAGCTGGTCTTGAACTCCTGACTTCAGATGATCCGCCCATCTCTGCCTCTCAAAGTGCTGGTATGAGCCACTGCGCCTGGCCTGGTATTTCTTTACTGCCATGTGAGAACGGGCTAACACAGTGGGGACAGGTATTTCTTTTCCAGGTGGGCACATTACATGCCCCAGGGATTTTGCTGGTAAAGCAGGAGAGGAGGGTGGCTGTGAGGGGACAGCTGGTGGCATCTCCTAGCAGTTGTTCTTTATCTTCCTTTTTACCTAGGTAAAAGAGTCAGATGTTTTCTTTCAAATTGAGATGACCTCATTCCTTTGCTGAATGGCTCCTCCTGGGGCTTTCTGAGTAAGGGTAAACACCTGTGCCTAGAATTTGTGGCCTCAAACAATATCGTCCCAATCTCTTTGCCTGGGGCTTCCTCTTCCTCCCTTCTCTGATTTACACACCCAAGTCCCAGTTGGGTCCTGCTTCCCTGTCCCATGTGATGTGCCTTGGGTGCACTGCGTTCACTGCTTGCCTCCCTTTATTTGGGTTTCCTTCCTTTGGATCACAGACTCCCAGGAACATGTTCCTCTTTCGAGGGTCTAGCCAGAGGAGTTCTACAGTGTTTTCCCTGTGCTATTTGCCACATTAATATTTATTTTTATTTATTTTTAATTTCTACATATTCATTTATTTTTTGAGACAGGATCTTACTGTTGCCCAGGCTGGAGTGCAGTGGCACTATCTTGGTTCACTGCAGCACCTTCCAGATGAAGTGACTCTCCTGCCTCAGTCTCCCAAGTAACTGGGACTATAGGTGTGTACCATCACACCCGGCTAATTTTTGTATTTTTTGTAGAGATGGGGTCTCGCCATGTTGCCCAGGCTGTTCTCAAACTCCTGGGTTCAAGTGATTTGCTCACCTCAGCCTCCGAAAGTGAGGGTTACAGGTATGAACCACCATGCTTGGCCCATAAATATTTACTAGGCACCTACTATGTACAGGATGTGGCAAATCAGACAAACACCTTATCCAATATCCAGGTGTAGAGGGTGGCATTAAAAGATAGCGGGCGGGGCATTGGATGGGAAGCTAGAATCAGGCTATCGAGGGCATGCCTACCATTTCCAATTAGTTCCTTCAGGATGTTTATTTCCCAAGTAGAGCACTTATGGCAAGAAACTGCCGTCATCTTGGGAAGGTAGAAAAGACTCTTCGCTATTATTCTCATTTCTTTTTGTTCTTTCCAAACTCCAGTGTGCTTGGGAGTGATGCTAATAGATGTATGTCATCAGCATACATTATTTCTTTATTAGCCCGTTTCTCAATTTTGATTCTGAAAATATCCTGATTTAGTCTAATTGCAATTTCACTGTGTTCCACAGGCAGTGACGGTTCGTACTTGGGGGGAGCTGAGACACGACCCTGTAGGATTTTTTTTTCTTGCCCATATGCCTTTGAAGCCGGACCATTAGCTCTAAGGGATGCATCTCATCTCATCACAGTGTGATCCAACCTGCTTCTGGGAGAAAAAAAAAAAGAGCCCAGGGTGTGTGTCTCGTAGAAAGCAAAGAAACATTTTAATTCTAGGTGGTGGGGAATATTTTTCTATATCTAAAGTAAGAGCTGCCGCTGCAGCCATTTTATTCCTAAATAATTTAACTATATTCAAAGATAATCTGATGTTATTGTAGGAAAGTGTATTTCTAATAAATTCCACTTGATCTGGGTGAATCAATTCAGGCAGCGCATAATTGAGTCTGTTAGCAAGGACTTTAGCAAGAATTTTGCAATCAGCGTTAATTAAGAAGATGGGACAATAATTTGTGCATAATTCCGGATCTTTTCCTGGCTTGTGAATCAAAGTAATAAGAGCAATGCTCAGGCTGGTGGTGGGATAGTGTCATTAGGTGCTGATTTATAAGTACTTAGAAAGGTTTAATTTCATTTTGCTTCGAGCAGGGTCTCCCTGCCCCCACGCTCTCTGGTGGGGTGAGCAGCCAAGATCAGAGCACTTCTCCTCCTCCCTGCCCTGCCATGGGTGACCTCTGGCTTCACATTTCTGTCTTTATTCTCCAGCGTAGCACCCCACTCACTTGTCCACGATTTTTTGGATCATTTTTACTCAATGATTTGAAGCCAGGGACTCCAGCCTACTGAGATTGTGTGTGTGCACACATGTGCATGAATGTGTATGTGCCTGTGTGTACACATGCATATATATGCATCATGTCGGATTAAAGGGTTGTAGACAGCTTCACTGGGAAGTTTTTTCATGGACCTTCCTGCAAAATGTCTCTGGGTGGGTAGGCAGCAAGAGCCCCCGACTACAAGTCAGGAAGCACACCTGCGCCTGCTCTGCTCCTAAGTGGCTGTTGACCAGCAAGGGAACACAGGTGAGCCGCAGTGTTCCGGTCTGTAGAGCGTAGCTGTGGGAAGAACTGCAGGCATCACGGAGCATGGGAAAGGGCGCCGGGTTTATAACGCCGATTGTCTGTGGAACCCAAGGTATGTCATGCAAGTTCTTCAAGCCTCATTTTCCTCAGCTAGAGAAGTGAAAAGGTGAGAGCCTTGGAGGTGCTCTTACCTGTTATCCAGGAACAGCAGGTCCTCACTGCGTTGCCAGTTCCTCCTTCTTTGCCTCTGTGTAGGACCAGTTTCAGTTTGAACATGCCCTGATTTGGGGACTTAGTCTTCCTAAGCCTTGAGCCAAGCTGCTTCATCTGTGCATATGAGTTCGTAAACCAGCTTCTTACGCACAGCCGGTATCCTCACTGCCTACCTGACCTGAAACTCACCACTGGAGCCCTTTCTTTGAAGGCAGGGCGTGGTCCACACAGGCCCCTGTTAGAATCCGCTGCTCCTGGGAAGGCAGTGGGGGGTAGGGATGCTTTGTTGGTCTCCTCCACAATCACAGGCCATTCGTCTTAGAACCTGAGTTTGGGTCCCCTTCCACTCAGTCGCTTGTCCTTCCCATTACACCACGTCTTGGCACCATCATCAATGGGTACACGCTTGTCTCTGTGTTGGAAAATGATTCCTCTAAGGCAGGAGTGTGCTCATTTAACTTAGAGTCAACTGTTGGGTTTGTCCTGAGTGACGTCATTCTCCAGGCACAAGGAAGGACGTCTGACACGGGATATGGCCCATATGTCCTGGTTCGCCCTGCATCAAGCCTCAGATGAGAAGTCTAATTCCGCACATGGACACCATTTCCACATGCATGCATATGTCCATGGCGTGTTTACCCACACTCATTCCCCACCTGTACATGCTGCTGGTGAGATCTCTTAATAAAAACTCAATTAGTATTTCTTTAACTTTCCTCTGGGTGCTTAAATACTATTACCCCAAACACAACATAATGCCTCTATTTTTCTATTTCAATCAAGAATTCAAGTAGCATCTTGACTTGTATATATCAGCAGCAAAATCATGGAATGCTGACATCCTTAATAATAGCAATTAGTAATCAGTTGTTTCTTAAGTCGTTTGATTACACCAGTTGCCAAATTGTACAGTTGATGCATTTGGGGGGCGAGATGGGTCTCATAGCCCCTCCCCCAGCCGTCCTTTCTCCCTCTCTGTGTTCTCTGTGGCTACTGAGCCAGCTGGTATTGAAAAGAGGCAAGCACAGATAATGCGGTTGTGGCTAGTACTAAACAGTAGAGACTTGGCTTTAGCAGAAGGTAGAATTGAGTATTTCCTTGCAGAAGCACAAATCCCAGTAGTGTCTGTGGAAATGCAATCTGTGCCCACGCAGCTGAGGGTGAGCACAGGAGCTTGGCTCCTCCGTGTCAATCACTGTGCCTAGAGTCAGAGATTCCTCTCAGGGCTAAAACCCTGTGCTACACTCTGGATGTAATCGAGTGTCAGGTGAGGTTCTTGCCTTGGAGAAGGTTGTATTTGGGTTTGAATCGTCTAGTCAATGTATAAAAACCAGCCTAGCAAGGCCATGCATTTCAGTAATGGATGGAGACTCAGGGCATTATGCTTTCATGGAGGGAGGACACAAGATTTCTGTCCCAGCAGGCAGGGTTGGCTTTTTTCCTATGTGGGGTCTCGAAGGATGAGATGGCACAGGTGAGCAGAGGAGGTGCAGCCCTGGCTAGGAGGATCCTGTTGGAATGGAGGCTGACTGTGGGGAGTCAGGGGCTCAGCCTCAGTAAGCCCAGCAGGACGTTGGGCATGTCCCAGGTCCATCCTTGCAGGAGAGCAGGTGTCTTCACAAGGGCACAGGTGAGTTGCTTCTTTGAGAGAACCCTGTTGGATGACCATTCTCCTGCCTAATGCCTGCCTCAGCAGGATACGTTCTGTGCTTTGCCCCACTATCTGCTGGGGTTAAAATGTTCAGTCCCTTTGACTTCTGCCTGCACCAAGGTGGGGGCACATGTTCACTGAGGGATTTCTCCAGAAAAAGCCTTTCCACCATTGGATGCCACTCCACTTTTCCTCTATGCTTTTTTTTTTTAATGATGTTGACATGGATGCATCAAAATTAATTATGTTTCTGTTCTATTTGGCGGGAGTATTAAGTTCACAGGCCAGTGAGCGTGATGAGCACACTGTAAGAGGCAAGGTCCTCAGGTGATCATGTTAACATGCAGAGAGAATGGTTACTTTTCTTTCTCTCATTTTTGCACATTGTCATCTTTCGAACAAAACTCAGAGTTCTGTCTACTGGGGTTGTCCTTGGGATGGAAACCTCTTCCCTCTTCTTTCCCCAGGTGTGTTTGCCAACATGACCCTTGACTCTGGTCTTCTCCTGGCTCGGATGGACATTCCCAGCTCTGCCCCGCTTCTTGGTCCAGCCCCGTTTTCCAGTGTGATCATCCCTTCCTCTTCACATTCCTCCTCTCAGGGATTTAGATGCTTGACGGTGTCCATTCCCAATATGTGCTGCATTTCAAGGTCATTGCTGTAAGTTTTGTCCACTCTTTAAAAATTGTAAAGACCCCACATGTAGCTTCGAATCCAAACAGCTCTTTCTTCCATCAAGGATCATCTCCCCAAACTTGCCCTTACCTTGAGAAAGAGAACATTTGCTCCCACAGAAAAAAGGAACCTATGCCCATTTTAGGCTGCAGCAGTGAGTCTTTGGGATGATGCTTCAGAGAAGCATGGAGAAGAAGGGAATCTGAATGGTGATCTAAGCCAGCAGCGATTCCCCAAGAGCATCTGCAAATCACCCGTTCTATGGTGGTCAGCAGACATGAAAGCGAGGTTCCGGGGTGAGGTGAGAAACCGTGCCAAATGCAATCGCAATCCTCAAGTCCCTTTGTGTTTAAACTACTCCAGGCCTTTGATGTGCAGTTCCCAAGCTCATTCCACCATGGGGCTTTTCTCAGGAAGCTTGTGGTTCTGTGTGGGAAGCACTAATCTAATCTGATACCCTAGTTAATAAGTGGAGTTGTTGGTCCAGAGAGAGAAAGAGACTTTCCTGAGGTTACACAGCTCAGCGGAGTAGAGGTTCAGTAAATCATCATAACCACAGATCCCGCTTGTTTCTATCTTAGCCGATGGCCCTATCCTCTACCCATCACCAAGACCTTCCCATCGAGCCTCCCAAATATCGCTCATCTTTGTCACTTTGCCTTTGTGTCTTCCTCTGCCTTGGCTTAGACTCTTGCCGTCTCTCACCTGGGCAACAGTCTTCAATGAACTCAGCTAGACTCAACTTCTTCCTAGCCTTTCTCTGCTCCTTCAAGTCCTGGTTTCCATGGTAGCTGGAGTGGCATACCCCAAATGAATGTCTGAACATGTTGCTCCCTGCACCCTTGTCCTGACGTCCAGCCCGCTTTCTCTGTGATAAAATCACTGATAACAAGGCATGCCCTAGGATCACGTGTTTAATCATTTAGCATACCGTCATCCTAAACTGAACCAACTTGGATCAGACCCAAGCACTTTAAACATGTCATCAGTATCAAATTGTCCCTGCACTGCTGAATCGTTAGAGAGGAAAAAGTACATGTGTATGTGTAGCAGTCTGTTTTCATGCTGCTGATAAAGACATACCCGAGACTGAGTAATTTATAAAGAAAAAGAGGCTTAATGGACTCACACTTCCACGTGGCTGGGGAGGCCTCACAATCATGGCGGAAGGCAAGGGAGGAACAAAGACACCTCTTACATGGTGGCAGGCAAGAGACAGTGGGAGCCAAACAGAAGGGGAAGCCCCTTATGAAACCATCAGATCTTGTGAGATGTATTTACTACCACAGGAACAGTATGAGGAAAACAGCCCCCATGATTCAATTACCTCCCACTGGGTCCCTCCCACAACACGTGGGAATTATGGGAGCTACAATTCAAGATGAGACTTGGGTGGGGACACAGCCAGACCATATCAGTATGTAATTTATGACTTAATGGATTCATTGTGGAAGGAATGTAAATTTCCTAACACCGTTTTCATAGTTTCAAGCATTTGGTAAAATCAGACACACAGTAAGGATTTTGCAGGGCAATTAGTAACATGAAAAGAAAGGATATTTAGGTTCAAGATTGCCAATATACAAATCTTCAACCGGCTGGGACAGGTTTATGAAGGAAGAGCTGTTGAGAGGACGCTTGCTGCTGTCAGGGTCCCAGCAGAAAGCAGATGGCATGAGCTCAGGGTATACTGAAGGCAGGCAGGGTTACAGGGGCCACAGGAGACCACCTATGGGTGGCAGCAGCCACATGGGTAGCCATTCCTAACCCTGTACACGATGGGGCCAGAGGAGGGGCAGGAGCTGCTGGGCAGAGCCTAGCCTTCGGCAGAAGGAGGCTGCTAAGCCCAGCAGCCATCTGGCAGGGAGGGACTGGGGAGTACTCTCCCTGCCCTCGCCTCCCCCCAGCTCCTTTCATTAGCAGCACCCAACAGGAGCCAGAGGGCAAGCAGGACCAATACAGTTCGCAGAGGTCAGCCTCGGGGGCTGCTTGGGCAGGGTGAGCCCCGAGAGGGAAGCAAGATGTCCAGCTCAGCACTCCCGGTCCGATTGCTGCTTATTATGACAACCTCCCCTAACGCCCCCAGGGCAATCTCCTAGAGAGATGGGAGGTACCAAATTTGGGATCACAGCTGCCTGGGCCTGCGGACCCCCACCAGATGTTAGGAAAACCAAGGTGAAGAGGAAGCAAGAGAAGATTCCTCCCTAAAGTGGCTTGCTTAGGTCCCCTCACTGTCAGAGGCAGCCCAGGAAGTAGACCCAAACCGAGGGAGGGTTGGTGGAACCTTTCGGAAATTCCAATCTCAGACTGCTCTCCTCAGCACCGAAAGCTCCATTCCCTAGCAGGTGCTCCCTTGCATGTCCCATCCGTGCTCCTCCTGCATGTTGTGCACATGTGTATGCGTGTGCATGCATGTACGTGTGTGTACATGTGTGCGCCTGTGTTGGGAAGAAGAATGAGGGTGGAGAGGAGCCCTCAGCAACCCTTAGGGGCCAAGGCTAACTTGCCCCCTAATCTGACAAGCTGGGAAACAGCACAACACCACTAACAGTAAATCACATGTCAGGAAACATTTTCAGCAAACATAACAAAGGGATGATGTCTATGTTGGGTGAAGAAGTCCTACAAAATGATAAGAATGATTCAAAGAGATGGCGCGATCCTGCCCAAGCCCCAGATAGACAAGTCTTGCACCTGATGAGGCCTACAAAGAAAAAATCCTGTGGACAAGACTTCATCCAGACCTGCAAAGAAGGGATGGGTGACAGGCAGGGAAGAAAACAGTGTACACGTATGAAACGGCAATTTAATGCAAACATTCATTACTGGCGATGATCCTCGGTGAGGCTGTGGTAAAACACATCGCCTCACTGTCAGAGGGAATAGAAACCCTTGCGGAAAACAATTTGGCACCAATTTAGAAACAATACACTCGGAGAAAATGTTATGTTCTTGTTCTAGTTACATGGCTCCTAGGAATTAATGGGAAGGATATAATCCCAAATAAGAAAAAAGCCATATGAATCCTAATACAGCTGCTCATTACAGCATTATTTATAGAAGCAAAAAGGTAACCAAATATTATCTTTTTTGTAGGCATTTGGCTTAAGTATTTCGATAGGGGATTGAAATTCAGAAGACTAGGTAGCAACATGGAAAATACTTTAGATTTGGATTTTTTAGATCTCAAGGGAGCAGAACACACAACTGTGTCTATGATGTGGTTATCAGTGGGTGAAATTTACACATGCAAATGGAGGAGCCTGGGAAACAGCGGAGCCATAGAGCAGCCGCTGTGGTGGGATGGGGGCATCAAGAGTTAGTTTCTTGTGTTGCATTGCACTTGTTGCTTATGTAGCACACATGTACACGGTCTACGCAGCACGTGTATGCACGTATGTATGAGTCAGATATCCCAGTACACATCATTTGCTTTTTACGAACAATTGCCCCTCCACCTCCAGGATCTGCCCACCCTGTCAGCATAACTTAGTAATTAAGTCCCAGATGCAGCAGGCTCATTCTGGTTACCTAGCAGCATGCCGGGGGGCAGCTGAGCCGAGGGGTCTTTCATCCAGTCGTCATTGGCCAGTTCTATCACGGCGTCCACGGGTGTGACTTCAGTGCAGATTAAATCCCTCATTCTCTCCTCATCTTTGGCATCCAGGGCGGACTTTAATCTCTTCACTAAGTCAGAGTTGAGTGGGTAGTCGGGAAGGTAATCCCAGTTGGACATTGTTGTGTCGTTTGTGCAGTGACCAGCTTTTCTTTTCTTCCTCTAAAGCGACTCCAAAGTCAGCAGCTGTCCCCAAGAGTGGCATGGGGCCTCTATAAATAGCAGCACCCTGGCTCCTCTTACAGTCCCTGGGGAGGGCCACCCCCTCAGCAGGGAGGTGTGAAGTAATCTTTCCAGAGGCCTCAGTGAAGGATTATTCTAGGGATGGGGGCAGCAGACATGTTTGTAAGTGGTACGGAAGGAGAGATAATATTTTCAAAGAGAGCTTTCATGGGTAATGTTGAATAATATCTTTTTTGGTCAAAAGTGAGGCTCTCTCCTGAAACTTTGAAAACCTCTTCCTGGGACTGGGCTTGGACCTCTGTTCTGTGGAAAGGAACATTTTCTAATATTTCACCCCTCATTCTCCTTCACGTCCTCTAAAAGGAGCGTCTGGTCACATGGAAATTGACATGCCTCGAACTGCATATAATGGAATGGAATCTTTGGTTTCCAAATTCAGGGAAGAACTGGCTGGCCTTGGGAAGAAAAAAGCATCACAGAAGTGAACAAAAAAAGTAACCTAAATATTACCCACGACCTCCCTGTCCCTCAAAGCTGGTAAACTTGGCTCAAAGCCTGTAACTCCATGACTGTGGAAGGGCAGAGCCCTCAGGTGGATTTCTGTGCACTCTTAGGGGCGGAGGTGGGGCTTTCTCTCTGTGACCAGTGTCTTTAAGGTGCTTGGGTTTCCTCATGCCAAGCTGTGCACAAGCACAGCTACTCCTGCAGCTTCTCTGCTGATGCCAGTGTACTGTGGCCTCTGAGGGTCCAGGGCGGGCTGCAGAGCTTACAGGGCCTCCTTCACTTTGCCTTCCATCTTGCCACCTTTTTTCCTCCCTCCCTCCCTCCCTTCCTTCCTTTCTTCCTTTCTTCTCCCCTGTGCTTAATTTTATATGTCAACTTGGCTGGGACCACAGTGCCCAGAGACTTGACCCAACACTAGTCTAGATGTTTCTGTGAAGGTGTTTTTGGGGTCAGATTAGACTTTCTTGAACCAGCAGACTTGGAGTAAAGCTGATGGCCCTCCCTAACATGTGTGGGCCTTCACCAATCAGCTGAAGGTCTGAATAGAACAAAAGACTGACTTTCCCTGAGCGAGAAGGAATTCTGGTGGCAGACAGACGTTGAGCCTTTGGTCTCAACCTCAGCTCTTCCCTGGATCTCCAGCCTATCAGCCCACCCTGCTGATGTTGGATTTATCAAGTCTGCACTATACTGTGAGCCAATTCTTGAAGATAAATTCTCTCTCCCTACATACTGTTGGTTTTGTTCCTCTGGAGAACCCTAATACACCCTTCCTCCTTTCAGTTCCAGTGTGTTCCATCTGCATTTTCCTGCTTCTGTTCCATCTGCATTTGAGGTGCCAGGCACTGTAGTTCCTGCCCAATATCCGTTCTCCTTCCACCTGTGTGCCCAACACGGCCTGGCTTTCTTGGCAGGGGCACTGTGCCCAGCCCCTAGGGATGAGTCACGTTGATTTAGGTCAGTAGTGTCAGTCCCAGTCTCCTTTGCCAGCTACTCAATGTCCAGTCTCTCTTGCAACCCAGTTCTGGCTGGTGGAGTGAGTCTGGGAAGTTATCTGCTTTCCTGATCGAGAGGGACAGAAGTGGCTGGCATCTCCCTTTCCTTTTCTTGTTTCCTTGAACATGGACATGATATCTGGAGCTGCAGTAGCCACTTCACAGCCAGGAGGCGAGAGACGTGAAATGAAGGCTCAACACACAGAGGAGAGTGGGACGGAAAGCTGGGGAGAGACTGGAGGTGACATTTCAGCCACCAGACCTCTTATCTTTATGCCTTAAGCACTTTGTGTGTGTTTTCTGTTACTTACAGCTGAAGACATTCCTGGTTGATATAGGTAGTGTGTTTACTCTGCCTTTAAATCATGGAAATGTCCTGGTTTTAGTCTAAGAAGATGCAGGGGGAATGACTCAGCCAGTGAAGAACCTTAGTGAATTCTCCCAAGCCTTCTATTCTTTGATAATAGTAATGCCCTGCCTTTTATGATAAAATCCGAATGGATTTTGCAACAACAGCAGCCAACCCCAGAGTCCCCGAGTGGAATGTGGAGGAGCGATGGCACCATAGGTTGGGCTCACAAATGAGCAGCAGTCAGGGCCACTAGTGTGACTGCCTTTTGGTGTCACGGACCCTGACGAATGGACCCCGATGGAGACATCCTTGGACTCTCTGGTAATGGACTCTGCCCAGGAATGAAACATGAATGCTGAGGATCTGCCTGCAGTTCAGAGGCTTGACCGAACTGCAGAGTATAACTGGTCTCTACTTCTTTCTTTGGCCAAAGGACTGGGGGTTTTGAAGGAGATTTTTGAGCTTAAATTTCTGAGCACAAATCCTTTGCAGCATCAAATATCTTGCATTTAGGGAGAAATCTAACACTAGCACATGTGTGTAGATACAGTGAAAGGGAGGGTAGTGACCATGGGAAAATGATCAGCACTGGGGCAAGGTAATTTAAAGAAACAAAACAAGAATTATTAGAGACTGCTATCAAACTTCAAATCAGAAGGGAGGTAAAGATGAAGCACTTGTTGGGCAGATAATAAGATGACAAAGCCTCAAAATACGGCACTCACTGATCTTAATTACCAAGCTATCTGCTGGGTGTGTAATCAGTGGCACATACACTATGCTAATTATTCCAGCTAATTTCATTATAATGCAATTCTTTATCAGCCCTGCTATGTATAAATTAGGAATTGAAATGTAACTAACACAAATTATATTTAAGGTAACATGAATTTCTTTATTTCAGCACAAAATCTTCTGGTCTCTATTTCTTTATCTTTCTTTTTTGATTAGCTAATGTCACCCCCTCCCCACTCCGGTCCCCCACAGCCTAAACCATCATTTGAGGAGAAAGGAACCCAGCACACGTATTTCCCTCTTTAACTTCTTGGAAATCATCTGTTTGACTCTCCTTCAGCGACTGTCCTTGAAGGGTGCAGAATGTATTTAAACAGTCAGTGACAGACGGATCCTGCCTTTCTCTGCATCAGATAAAGGTCGCTTTATTGTTCCATTTTAATTTTTAAATAATCAGTGGAGGGTACCGTAATTCATGTATTTTCAGTGATACATTGTATATAACTTACATCCAGTTATGTTTACAAATGTGTTTAGATGAGGACTAATAACATGTATCTTACAGAGAAGCATAAATATTGTCTGGAATTTTTAATGTCATGCATCTCTGCATCCAAAGAGGTCAGGACTGCCAGGCTTGTGACTTTCTCCTCCATCAATACTTTTGGTTTTGAACAAATTCGCAGCCTAATAAATCAGTTGATAAAACTGGGGTCTAATTTAGTCCCAGCACCGAGTCCGTCACCAAGGGAGAGCCATGGTCTGGGAGAAATGAACAGTCCCAAGTCCTCAGACCCCCCTGTGACCTCAGAGTAAGGGACAAGCACTATGCGCATCTAGACTCACTCAGAGTGACTGAGACATAGCCCTGTAAGATGGATTCACCTTTAAACTCATTGCTTCTTTGGGCCTGAAATGTCCCTGCTTTTCCCTGAGAGCCTGGAGAGCAGCTCCTTCATCCCCTGGTCCCCGGGGTGCTGTTGGGTGCCCCCTTGCCTCCAGGTCCAGCTGCTGGACCCTCCACATTCTGGATAAGCTGGAGCTTTGCCCCAGGCCAGAGGCTTTCATCATCTCGCATCATCCCCTCTCCTGTCTCTGGTTCCTGCTGTTTTATTTTTTTTTCTCCTAATTGCCAGCTCCAGTGACAAAGATGTTTCTCCTTGTGGTCAGAAGTTTTTTAATGTTGCTAAAGATTCTTTTGAATTCTGTTTTTTTTTTTTTTTTTTAAAAAGGTTTTCACTCTGTTGCCCAGTCTAGAGTGCAGTAGTGCAATCACTGCTCACTGCAGCCTCTATCTCCCGGGCTCAAACTCATCCTCAGCCTCCCGAATAGCTGGGCTACAGGTGTGTGCCACCATGCCAGGCTAATTTTTAAATTCTTTTTAACACAGAAAGGGGCTCACTATGTTGCCCAGGCTGGTTTCAAACTGCTGGGCCCAAGCGATCCTCATACTTCAGCCTCCCAGAGTGCTGGGATTACAGGTGTGAGCCACTGTGCCCGACTTGAATTCCTTTTCAATGAGTCACTTCTAGCTTTTCTATCTCTACGGTTTTGACCAAGATGTTTATGTGAATGTATTTACCATTCTGTGTGGGGCCAGGCTCGCCCATCAACCCAGAAGGCTGCAGTAGCTACTTTGTGTGCAATCTTGGTACTCAGACTTGATGGGTAGCTC
This sequence comes from Aotus nancymaae, assembly GCF_030222135.1. Taxonomy (NCBI): domain Eukaryota; kingdom Metazoa; phylum Chordata; class Mammalia; order Primates; family Aotidae; genus Aotus; species Aotus nancymaae. The sequence goes on from NW_026988444.1 coordinate 1,552,760, forward strand.
TTTGTGCGATTAGACAGCAGGGGCCACTTTCATTTCCCCTGTGTCTTCAGAGGCTGGAAACAATGCTATGGGGTGTGGGTATAGACTAGATGTGGTGAAAGTCATTGACAATTCTTGCAAGTTTTTTTTTTCTCTATTGGGGCATGGCTTGTAATGATGCAAGGTTGGAGTTGTACAATTGGAGATACAGATATTTTCTATCAATAAAATCATCAAAGCCCAAATAACGCACAAATGATTTTCATTCAGTAAACATATTTTGAACCCTGGTTAATTCCAGGCACTTCTTGATGTGCTGAGATTATAGTATGTTGATTATATAATTCACAATATGTGCCAGGCAGTTTCTTATTTTATTTTATTTTTAAAAAATATATATTTTATTGCATTTTAGGTTTGGGGGTACATGTGAAGAACATGTAAGATTGTTGCATAGGTACACACATGGCAGTGTGGTTTGCTGCCTTCCTCTGCATCACCTATATCTGGCATTTCTGCCCATGTTATCCCTCCCCAACTCCCCACCCCCCACTGTCCCTCCCCTAGTTTCCCCCCACAGACCTCAGTGTGTGATACTCCCCTCCCTGTGTCCATGTGTTCTCATTGTTCAACACCTGCCTATGAGTGAGAACATGCAGTGTTTGATTTTCTGTTCTTGTGTGAGTTTGCTGAGAATGATGGTTTCCAGGTTCATCCATGTCCCTACAAAGGATGCGAACTTATCGTTTTTGATGGCTGCATAATATTCCATGGTGTATATGTGCCACATTTTCCTTGTCCAGTCTATCATCGATGGACATTTGGGTTGGTTCCAAGTCTTTGCTATTGTAAACAGTGCTGCAATGAACATTCATGTGCATCTGTCCTTATAGTAGAATGATTTATAATCTTTTGGATATATACCCAGTAATGGGATTGCTGGGTCAAATGGAATTTCTATTTCTAGGTCCTTGAGGAATCGCCACACTGTCTTCCACAATGGTTGAACTAATTTACACTCCCACCAACAGTGTACAAGTGTTCCTATTTCTCCACATCCTCTCCAGCATCTGTTGTCTCCAGATTTTTTAATGATCATCATTCTAACTGGTGTGAGATGGTATCTCAATGTAGTTTTGATTTGCATTTCTCTAATGACCAGTGATGATGAGCATTTTTTCATTTGTTGGCCTCATCTATGTCTTCTTTTGTAAAGTGTCTGTTCATAGCCTTTGCCCACTTTTGAATGGGCTTGTTTGATTTTTTCTTGTAAATCTGTTTTAGTTCTTTGTAGATTCTGGATATTAGCCCTTTGTCAGATGGGTAGATTGCAAAAATTTTTTCCCATTCTTTTGGTTGCCTATTCACTCTAATGACTGTTTCTTTTGCTGTGCAGAAGCTCTGGAGTTTGATTAGGTCCCATTAGTCTATTTTGGCTTTTGTTGCCAATGCTTTTGGTGTTTTAGTCATGAAGTCCTTGCCTACACCTATGTCCTGAATGGTTTTGCCTAGGTTTTCTTCTAGGGTTTTTATGGTCTTAGGTCTTATGTTTAAGTCTTTAATCCATCTGGAGTTAATTTTAGTGTAAGGTGTCAGGAAGGAGTCCAGTTTCTGCTTTTTGCACATGGCTAGCCAGTTTTCCCAACACCATTTATTAAACAGGGAATCCTTTCCCCATTGCTTGTTTTTGTGAGGTTTGTCAAAGATCAGATGGTTGTAGATGTGTGGCGTTGCCTCTGATGCCTCTGTTCTGTTCCATTGTTCTATATCTCTGTTTTGGTACCAGTACCATTCTGTTTTGATTACTGTAGCCTTGTAGTATAGTTTGAAGTCAGGTAGCATGATGCCTCCCACTTTGTTCTTTTTGCTTAGAATTGACTCGGCTATGCAGGCTGTCTTTTGGTTCCATATGAAGTTTAAGGTGGTTTTTTTTTCCAGTTCTGTGAAGAAGGTCATTGATAGCTTGATGGGGATAGCGTTGAATCTGTAAATTACTTTGGGTAGTATGGCCATTATCACGATATTGATTCTTCCTAACCATGAACATGGAATGTTTCTCCATCTGTTTGTGTCCTCTCTTATTTCCTTGAGCAGTGGTTTGTAGTTCTCCTTGAAGAGGTCCTTTACGTTCCTTGTTAGTTGTATTCCTAGGTATTTTATTCTCTTTGTAGCAACTGTGAATGGCAGTTTGTTCTTGATTTGGCTCTCTAAGTCTGTTATTGGTGTATAGGAATGCTTGTGATTTCTGCACATTGATTTTGTATCCTGAGACTTTGCTGAAGTTGCTCATCAGTTTCAGGAGATTTTGGGCTGAGATGATGGGGTCTTCCAAATATACAATCATGTTGTCTGCAAATAGAGACAATTTGACTTCCTCCTTTCCTAATTGAATACCCTTTATTTCTTTTTCTTGCCTGATTGCTCTGGTTAGAACGTCCAATACTATATTGAATAGGTGTGGTGAGAGAAGGCATCCTTGCTAGTGCCAGATTTCAAAGGGAATCCTTCCAGTTTTTGCCCATTCAGTATGATATTGGCTGTGGGTTTGTCGTAAATAGCTTTCATTATTTTGAGATATGTTCCATCAATACCTACTTTATTCAGGGTTTTTAGCATAAAGGGCTGTTGAATTTTGTCAAAGGTCTTCTCTGTGTCTATTGAAATAATCATGTGGTTTTTGTCTTTGGTTCTGTTTATGTGGAGAATTACGTTTATAGACTTGTGGATGTTGAACCAGCCTTGCATTCCCAGGATGAAGCCTACCTGATCATGGTGGGTAAGCTTTTTGATGTGCTGTTGCAATTGGTTTGCCAATATTTTATTTTATTTTTTTTATTTTTATTTTATTTTATTTTTATTTTTTGAAAGAGAGAGAATAGGAAGGAGGAAAAAGGAAGAGAAAGAGAGAGAGAGAATGGGGAGGAGGGAGAAGGAAAAGAAAGAGGGAGAGAGAATGGGAGTATTGCTTTCTTGCCCAGGCTAGAATGCAATTTAGTAATGGGTATTGAAAAGCTCTTTTATACTGATAATTATACTTAATGATGTAGTCAGGAAGGAATAAGGGAAGAAGATAACAAACAAACAGCCAACCAATATTTAATTTAAACCTATGAAATGCTATGCGATTACTGAGGAGTGATTTACTTCCAATTATATAGTCACCTTTGGAATAGGTGTGAGGTGGTAATGTATGTTTTGTGTATTTGAAGTGGAGAGTTCTATAAATGTTTATTAAGTTTACTTGTTACGGGTCTGAGTTCAAGTTCTGAATATCCTTGTTAATTTTCTATCTCGTTGATCTATAGAATCGTTAGCTCTTCTTGTTACATTGATCCTTTTGCCATTATGTAATGTCATTCCTCGCCTCTTTTGATCTTTGTTGCTTTAAAGTCTACTTTATCAGAGGCGAGAATTGCATCTCCTGCTTTTTGTTTATTAGTTTATTTTTACTCTCTGTTTGATTGGTAAATCTTCCTCCTTCTCTCTGAGTCTTTGTGTATTGTTGCATGTAAGATGGGCCCAGATGCAGCATACCGATGGGTTTTGGCTTTTTATCCAATTAAAATATATATAGGTTTAATACCGGCGTTTGATGCTAGCTGGCTGTTTTGCCCATTAGTTGATGTAAATTTTTTATTGTGTTAAAGTTCTTTGCTTTTTGATATATTTTTGGAAAGGCTGATATTGGTTGTTCCTTTATATGTATAGTGCTTCTTTCAGAAGCTCTTGTAAAGCAGGCCTGGTGGTGGTGAACTCTCTAAGTACTTGTTTGTTCGCAAAAGATTTAATTTTTCCTTCGCTCATAAAGTTTAGTTTGGCTGGATAGGAAATTCTGGGTTGAAAGTTCTTTTCTTTAAGGATGTTAAATATTGGTCCCCACTCTTTTCTGGCTTGTAGGGTTTCTGCTGAGAGATCTGCTGTAAGTCTGATAGGTTTCCCTTTATGGGTAACCTGACCTTTCTCTCTGGCTGCCCTTAGTATTTTCTCCTTCATTTCAACCCTAATAAATCTGGCGATTATGTGCCTTGGGGTTGGTCTTCTTGAAGAATATCTTTGTGGTGTTCTCTGTATTACCTGGAGTTGAATATTACCCTGCCTTGCCAGGTTGGGAAAATTTTCCTGAATGATATCCTGAAGAGTATTTTCCAACTTGGATTCATTCTCTTCATCACATTCAGGTACACCTATCAAACGTAAATTAGGTCTTTTCACATAGTCCCATATTTCCTGGAGACTTTGCTCATTCCTTTTCATCCTTTTTTCTGCATTCTTGTCTTCTCGTTTCATTTCACTGAGCTGGTCCTCGACTTCTGATATCCTTCCTTCTGCTTGATCAATTTGACTGTTTAAACTTGTGCATGCTTCGCGAAGTTCTCGTGTTGTGTTTTTCAGCTCCATCAATTCACTTATATTCTTCTCTAAATTGTCCATTCTCGTTAACATTTCGTTAAACCTTTTTTCAAGGTTCTTAGTTTCTTTGCATTGGGTTAGAACAAGTTCTTTTAATTCACAGAAGTTTCTTATCACCCACGTTTTGAAACCTGCTTCTGTTATTGGAACACACGTGTAATCTATTAAGCCTTGTTCCGTTACTGATGAGGAATTGCAATCCCCTGTAGAGGGAGAGGCATTCTGATTTTGAGTATTCTCTACCTTTTTACGCTGGTTTCTTCCCTTCATTATATATTTGTCCGTCTGTCGTCTTTATAATTACCGGCTTTCTAACTGGGTCTCTGACGTCCAACTTGTTGATTCCCTGTGCCGAGATCTGAGCAATCCACTGAGCCGGCCAAAACAGTGGTGTTAAGATTGATGGTGCTTTTCTGCCCGGGAATCTCCGGACTCTGCACCAAGAACTGGCGTGCTAAGGCACCAGCAAAACCTCCACGCCGGCCTCAAGAGTCACCCTGGCGACCCGTGGGACTCCTCCACTGGGAATCTCCTGGTCCATGAGCAACAAATATTCGTCTGAAAGTGTGGCGTCCTCTCGTTCTTTGCGCTTTCACTGGGAGGTACGTGCCCGAGCTGCTAATCATCAGCCATCTTGGATCTCTCTCTCGCCAATATTTTATTAAAGATTTTTGCATCTATGTTCATCATGGATATTGGCCTGAAGTTTTCTTTTCTCGTTGAGTCTCTGCCAGGTTTTGGTATCAGGATGATGTTGGTCTCATAATATGATCTGGGAAGGATTCCCTCTTTTTGATTGTTTGGAATAATTTCAGAAGGAGTGGTACCAGCTCCTCTTTGTATGTCTGGTAGATTTCGGCTGTGAACCCATCTGGACCTGGGCTTTTTTTGGTTGGTAGGCTATTAATTGCTGCCTCAACTTCAGCCCTTGTTATTGGTCTATTCAGAGTTTTGACTTCTTCCTGGTTTAGGCTTGGGAGGATGCAAGTGTCCAAGAATTTACCCATTTCCTCCAGGTTTACTAGTTTATGTGCATAGAGTTGTTTATAATAATCTCTGATGAGAGTTTGTATTTCTGTGGAATCTGTAGTGATATCCCCTTTATCGTTTTTTATTGCATCTATTTGATTATTCTCTCTTTTCTTTTTTATTAATCTGGCTAGTGGTCTGTCTATTTTGTTGATCTTTTCAAAAAACCAACTCCTGGATTTATTGATTTTTTGAAGGATTTTTTGTGTCTCTATCTCCTTCAGTTCTGCTCTGATCTTAGTTATTTCTTGTCTTCTGCTATGTTTTGAGATTTTTTGATCTTGCTCCTCTAGCTCTTTCAATTTTGGCGGTAGCATGTTGATATTATATCTTTCCTTGCTTCTCATGTGGGCATTTATTGCTATATATTTTCCTCTAGACACTGCTTTAAGTGTGTCCCAGAGATTCTGGTATGTTGTGTCTTCGTTCTTGTTGGTTTCAAAGAACATCTTTATTTCTGCCTTGATTTCGTTGTTTACCCAGTCAACCTTCAGGAGCCAGTTGTTCAGTTTCCATGAAGCTGTGCAGTTCTGAGTTAGTTTTTGAATTCTTAGTTCTAACTTGATTGCACTGTGGTCTGAGAGACTGTTTGGTATGATTTCCACTCTTTTGCATTTGCTGAGGAGTGATTTACTTCCAATTATGTGGTCAGTTTTACAGTAGGTGGGATGTGGTGCTGAGAAGAATGTATATTCTGTGGATTTGGGGTGGAGAGTACTGGAAATGTCTATTAGGTTTGCTTAGTCCAGGTCTGAATTCAAGTCCTGGATATCCTTGTTAATTTTCTGTTTCATCGATCTGTCTAATATTGACAGTGGAGTGTTAAAGTCTCCCACTATTATTGTGTGGGAGTGTAAGTCTCTTTGTAAGTCATTAAGAACTTGCTTTATGTATCTGGGTGCTCCTGTATTGGGTGCATATATATTTAGGATCGTTAGCTCTTCTTGTTGCATTGATCCTTTCACCATTATGTAATGTCCTTCTTTGCCTCTTTTAATCTTTGTTGGTTTAAAGTCTGTTTTATCAGAGATGAGAATTGCAACTCCTGCTTTTTTTTGTTCTCCATTTGCTTGGTAAATCTTCCTCCATCCCTTTATTTTGAGCTTTTGTGTATCCTTGAATGTGAGATGGGTTTCCTGGATATAGGACACTGATGAATTTTGGCTTTTTATCCAATTTGCCAGTCTGCATCTTTTGATTGGGGCATTTAGCCCATTTACATTTAAGGTTAATATTGTTATGTGTGAATTTTATCCTGCCATTTTGATGCTAGCTGGTTGTTTTGCCTGTTAGTTGATGCAGTTTCTTCATTGTGTCAATGCTCTTTACCATTTGGTATGTTTTTGGAGTGGCTGGTACTGGTTGTTCCTTTCTATGTTTAGTGTTTCTTTCAGAAGCTCTTGTAAAGCAGGCCTGGTGGTGATGAAATCTCTGAGTAATTGCTTGTTCATAAAGGATTTTATTTCTCCTTCGCTTATGAAGGTTAGTTTGACTGGATATGAAATTCTGGGTTGAAAGTTCTTTTATTTAAGAATGTTGAATATTGGTCCCCACTCTCTTCTGGCTTGTACGGTTTTTGCTGAGAGATCCACTGTGAGTCTGATGGGCTTCCCTTTGTGGGTTACTGACCTTTCTCTCTGGCTGCCCTTTGCATTTTCTCCTTCATTTCAACCCTGGTGAATCTGACAATTATGTGCCTTGGGGTTGCTCTTCTTGAGGAATATCTTTGTGGTGTTCTCTGTATGTCCTGGACTTGAATATTGGCCTGCCTTGCTAGGTTGGGGAAGTTTTCCTGGATAATATCCTGAAGAGTATTTTCCAGCTTGGATTCATTCTCTCCGTCACATTCAGGTACACCTATCAAACGTAGATTAGGTCTTTTCACATAGTCCTATATTTCTTGGAGACTTTGTTCATTACTTTTTATCCTTTTTTCTCTAATCTTGCCTTCTTGTTTTATTTCATTGAGTTGATCTTCGACCTCTGATATCCTTTCTTCTGCTTGGTCAACTTGGCTATTGAAACTTGTGTATGCTTTGTGAAGTTCTCGTGTTGTGTTTTTCAGCTCCATCAATTCATTTATATTCCTCTCTAAGCTGTTTATTCTCATTAGCATTTTATCAAACCTTTTTTCAGGGTTCTTAGTTTGTTTGCATTGGGTAAGAATATGTTCTTTTAGTTCAGAGAAGTTTCTTATTACCCACCTTCTGAAGCCTGATTCTGTCAATTCATCAGACTTATTCTCCATCCAGCCTTGTTCCCTTGCTGGTGAGGAGTTGTGATCCCTTGGAGGAGGAGAGGTGTTCTGGTTTTGGGTGTTTTCAACTTTTTTGTGCTGGTTTCTTCCCATCTTTGTGGATTTATTTACCAGTGGTCTTTGTAGTTGGTGACTTTCAGATGGGGTCTCTGAGTGGATGTCCAGTTTGTTGATGATGAAGTTATTTCTATTTCTTAGTTTTCCTTCTAACAGTCAGGCCCCACTGCTCTAAGACTGCTGGAGGTCCACTCCGGGCCCTGCTTGCTTGGGTATCACCTGCAGCAGCTGCAGAACAGTAAGGGTTGCTGCCAGTTTCTTCTTTTGCTATCTTTGTCCCAGGAGGATACCTGCCAGATGTCAGTCTGAGCTCTCCTTTATGAGGTGACTCTTTGGATATATGGGAGTCAGGGAGTTGCTTGAGGAGACAGTTTGTCCTTTATAAGAGCTGAAGTGCTGAGCTGTGAGCTCCGTTCTTCCATTCAGAGCTGCTGGGCAGGTACGTTTACGTCTGCTGCAGCAGAACTCATAACCGCCTTTTTTACCCCAGGTGCTCTGTCCTGGGAAGGTAGGGCTTTATTTATAAGTATCTGTGGTGCTGCTGCCTTTTTTCAGGGCTGCCCTGCCCAGCGAGGAGGCAGCCTAGTCACTGTCTGCCTGCAGAGGCTTTGCTGAGCTGCTATGGGCTCCACCCAGCTGTCATGTGAACTTCCCTGCAGTCCTGTTTATAGGGGTATAGTTAGAACTATCTTGGCAATGGCAGCCTGCCTCTGTAATGGCGGACTCTCTCTGCAATGGTGGACTGCCTCGGCAATGGTGAGCTGCCTTGGTAATGGCGGACTTCTTCGGCAATGGCGGGCCGCCTTGGCTATGGCAGACTACCTCGGTAGTGGTGGACTGCCTCAGTAATGGCGGACACCCCTCCCCTACAGAGCTGGACCATCCTGGGTTCAGCTGTGCTTGCTGTGAAACTCTCAATCCAGAGTGGTTCAGATTGCTGGTTTTGTAGGGGTGGGACCGGCTGAGCCTGATCACCTTGTGCCAGGTACTTTCTAAAAGTGTTGTGACTGTAACTTGTTTTCTCCTCTCAATGGTACTGAGGTTATCACTTGAAAGATGAGGAAACTGTGTGGGGAGCTACTGTTGAGGCCGCACAGCTATTAAGTGGCAGGGTTAAGATGCAAACACACAACCAGGCTGTATGCCCCAGTGCTGTGTGGTCCTGCCTCTCACTCTGTGCCCAGTTCTGCAGTCTCCTAGTCAGCTTCTTCCTCTTCCTTCTTGATATGGTTTGGATTTGGGAAGAATGATTTCATGGGCCAGGCCCAGCTGCTCTGTGCAGTCTCGGGGCACTGCTCCCTGTGTCCCAGCCACTCTAGATTTAGCTGTGGCTAAAAGGGCCTCAGGTGTGTCTCAGCCCTCTGCTTCAGAGGGTGGAAGCTGTAAGTTTTGGTGACTTCCACATGGTGTTAAGCCTGCAGGTGTACAGAGTGCAAGAGTTGAGGCTTGGGAGCGTCCACCTACACTTCAGAGGATGTATGAAAATGCGTAGATGTCCAGGCAGAAGTCTGCTGAAGGGGTGGAGCCCTTATGGAGAACCTCTACTAGGGCAATGTGGAGGGGAAATGTGGGGTTGGAGCCCTCACATAGAGTTCCCACTGGGGCACTGCCTAGAGGAGCTGTGAGAAAAGGGCCACCATCCTTTGGATCCCAGAATGGTAGACCCACCAACAGTTTTCACCATGTGCCTGCAAAAGTGGCAGGCATTCAATACCAGTACTTGAGGGCAGCCATGGGAGCTGAGCCCTGCAGAGAGCCACAGGGGTGGAGCTGCTCAAGGCCTTGGGATTCCACCCCTTGCATCAGTGTGACCTGGATGTGAGACATGGAATCAAAGGAGATTATTTTTGAGCTTTAAAATGTATGACTACCTTGCTGGGTTTCAGACTTGTGTGGGGCCTGTAGCCCCTCTCTTTTGGTTAATTCCTCTCTTTTGAAATGGGCATATTTACCCAATGGCTGTACCCCCATTGTATCTTGGAAGTAACTAACTTGTTTTGGTTTTATAGAATCATAGGTGGAAGGCATTTACCTTGTCTCAGATAAGACTCTGGACTGTGGACTTTAAGTTAATGATGAAATGAGTTGAGACGTGGGGGACTGTTGAGAAGGAATGAAGGTATTTGGAAATGTAAAAAGGACATGAGATCTGGGAAGGGCTGGGGTGGAATGATCTGTGTCCCTGCCCAAACCTCACATTGAATTGTAATTCCCCAGTGTTGGAGAAGAGGCCTGGTGGGAGGTGATTGGATCATGGGGGCAGATTTTCCCCTTGCTGTTCTCATTCTAGTGAGTTCTCATGAAATCTGGTTGTTTAAAAGTGTGTGGTACTTCCCCCTTCTGTGTCTTCCTCCTGCTTCTGCCATATAAGATGTGCCTGCTTCCACTCCACCTTTGACCATGATTGTAAGTTCCCTGAGGCCTCCCCAGCCATGCTTCCTGTATAGCCCATGGAACCATAAGCCAATTAAACCTTTTCTCTTTGTAAATTTCCCAGTTTCAGGTATTTCTTTGTAGCAGTGCGAGAACAGACTAATACACTTCCTGTCTGCTATTTTGGTCTTTTTTGATATGCAACTTTTATGAACAAAGATGTAGAAGAGGTGGGAGGGAAGAGAAGAGGGGCAAAGGCCAAAGGAAGAGGATATCTGGGGAGACTTTGACAGAACAAGGCCTGCGAGTAGGTGGTAATTGGATAAAGAAAGAAAGGCCATTACTTTGATACAATCTCTTGGTTGCTGGATGGTGTTTTCCTAATCAAGATGCTGATTTGAGACTGGACCACAAGAGTCATGGATTTTAAATTGTTATTTAACTAACTATGTGAGTCTTTATTGTGAAAGTAACATCTTGGGGACCCCAAAATTACTAAGCTAAGGGAAAAGGCAAGCTGGGAACTGCTCAGGACAAACCTGCCTCCCATTCTATTTAAAGTCATCCATCTGCTCACTGAGATAGATACATATTCTGATGGCCTCCTTTGGAAAGTCTTATCAGAAACTCGAAAGCATGCAACCATTTGTCTCTCATCTACTATGGCCTGGAAGCCCCCTCCCTGCTTCAAGTTGTCCCTGCCTTCCTGGATGGAACTGATGTACTCTTACATATACTGATTGATGTCTCATGTCTCCCTAAAATGTATAAAACCAAACTGGGCCCCGACCACCTTGGGCACATGTCATCAGGACCTCCTGAGGCTGTGTCAGGGTGCACTTCCTTAACTTTGGCAAACAAACCTTCTACAAAGATTGAGACCTGTCTCATCATTTTTTCTCGATTGACACTGTCATTGGGGGTAAGGGGATCATCAATCAAGCACAATGATGTAAGGTGCAAAGTCTGCCCTCTGATAATTAGACGTTAAAATTGCCCTAATAGATCAAAGCAGGACAGTGTAAAGTCACTTAAATGATAAAGAATAATTTGAGAGAGCATATGCTTTCAAATTTAACCCCCTACCTCCATTTCAAATCATCTTTGAAATAAAGGAAAATAAGAAAAATGGAGAAAATCTGTATCAGTGATTAAACTTAGGGCACAGTGCATCCCTGTGACAAAAATTTCAAGAAATTTCTGGCATCAACAGGGTGGGCAGGCTTGAGGAAGAGTAGACCAGCTGGCCAAAGGTGTGAGTAGGCAGAAATGCAGGCTGAGGCCCTGGGGTGAGGGTGGGACAGATCTTGACTCATAGGTAGGTTTAAAAAGGGCCCCTGAGTGCCACAGTGTGCCCAGAACCTCAGTGTATCATGTCACGCTTGGCTGCTGGTGGCAGAGAACAATGCGGGGAGGGCCGTGGTGGGCACCTGGGGGGCAGTCATGCATGCTTCAGAAAGGCGCATGATGCCTGCCAATCAGGATGGTTACAGGTTGAAAAATGAAATACACACAAAGCAGGAACGAAATACCCTGCCCCAGTGGTAAAGCTTCCTGGCCATCACTCTTGCTAGTTATTTTCTATTTCCATGCCTCTGTTACAGAAAAATAAAGTGCCCATAGGATTCAAATCTGTCATCTTCTCTTTGGGCCTGAAAATATTTGACCACAGACACACACAATCATGATCCAGCCCCTCTATGGTGGACAGTCTTGGAGATGCCCCTCAAATTCATACCCTCGTGTAACTTGTTCTCCTGTGGCTGGGCCAGCCTCCATGACTTGCTTCTCACAGATATGGCGCCACTGAAGCAGAAATGACTAGTGGCCACTTTTGAGATTAGGTTATAAATTATAAAGACACAGTGGCTTCTGCGTTGGGTGCTCTCTTTGGCTCCCTCCTGAGTGGCTCACCCTGGGGGAAGCTGGCTGCCTTGTGATGAGTCAGTCCCAGAAGTGGGGCTGGGGATGGAACTGGAAAGAGGGTGTTCTGGGGCTGCCGACAGTCATGTGAAGGGGTGTGGCAGGAAAACCTTCAGCCCTAGTGGAGCCTGAGGGTGACGACAGCCTCCTGAGAGACAGAACCACCCATCAAAAACCATGCTCAGTTTCCTGGCCCACAGAAACTGTAAAATTATGATTGTTTTCTGCTTTATGCCATTAGGTTTTGGGGTAATGTACTATGCAGCAGTAGATAATTAATATACCACCTTAACTAGCATTTGAAGAAAGCCACGGACTTCATCCTTCCTTTTCTTATTCTGTCCTTCCCCACTCAGGGATAAGCAAAGCATGAACTCTGATTAAAAAGTGTGAAAGAATGGATGATTTCTGAGTCCCAGAGTAAATGTCTTTTTATGAAACAAGGGTTGCTGTGAGAAATGAGAAAATTGTGAAAATCCCAAATTCATACTGTCACTGAACATCTGGATAAACATTATGTTTGAAAAGGGAATGAGGGCCAAGGAAGATTTCTCTAGAATGAAAATCATATTTCTAGTTTCAAAATGAAATTGATACAGTGAATGAGATTGCAGAAAACCAAGTCAGTGATTTAAAAGACCAGACGCAGAAATCCTCTCAAACTCAGAGTATGAAAGGGACAAAATGGTGCATGTAAAGAAATAACACCTTGGGAGGCCGAGGTGGGTGGATCACGAGGTCAAGAGATCGAGACCATCCTGGTCAACATGGTGAAACCCCGTCTCTACTAATACAAAAAATTAGCTGGGCATGGTGGTGTGTGCCTGTAATCCCAGCTACTCAGGAGGCTGAGGCAGGAGAATTGCCTGAACCCAGGAGGCGGAGGTTGCGGTGAGCTGAGATCGCGCCATTGCACTCCAACCTGGGTAACAAGAGCAAAACTCCATCTCAAAAAAAAAAAAAAAAAAAAGAAATAACACCAAAGACAGATTAAGGAAATTTATGTGTTAGGAGAATAAAAGTAGAGAGAATATAATAAGTAAAGAAGTAATACAAGATACGTTTTGCTATGGACTGAATTGTGTCTCATGCGCCCAGTTCATATGCTGAAGCCTTAACCCGCCATGTGATTGTATTGGAGACATGGCCTTTAGGGAGGTGTATTAGTCTGTTCTTGCATTGCTATAAAGAAATACCTGAGACTGGGTAATTTATAAAGAAAAGAGGGTCACAAAGACATAAATCACATGATTATCTCAATAGATGCAGAAAAGGCCTTCAACCAAATTCAACAACCCTTCTGCTAAAAACTCTCAATAAACTAGGTATCAATGGAACATATCTCAAAATAATAAAAACTATTTATGACAAACCCACAGCGATATCATACTGAATGGGCAAAAACTGGCACAAGAGTGCCCTCTCTCACCACTCCTATTCAACATAGTATTGGCAGTTCTGGCCAGAGCAATCAGGCAAGGAAAAGAAATAAAGCGTGTTCAATTGGGAAAAGAGGAAGTTAAACTGTCTATATTTGCAGATGGCAGGACTGTATATTTAGAAGACCCCATCGTCTCAGCCCAAAATCTCCTTAAGATGATAAGCAACTTCAGCAAAATCTCAGGATGAAAAATCAATGTGCAAAAATCACAAACATTCCTGTACACCAATAAGAGACAAACAGAGAGCCAAATCATGAGTGAACTCCCATTCACAATTGCTACAAAGAGAATAAAATACCTAGGAATACAACTGACAAGGTATGTGAAGGACCTCTTCAAGGAGAACTACAAACCACTGCTCAAGGAAATAAGAGAGGACACAAACAGATGGAGAAACATTCCATGCTCATGGTTAGGAAGAATCAATATCATGAAAATGGCCATACTGCCCAAAGTAATTTCTAGATTCAATGCTATCCCCATCAAGCTACCATTAACCTTCTTCACAGAACTGTAAAGAACCATCTTAAACTTCATATGGAACCAAAAAAGAGCCCGCATAGCCAAGACAATCCTAAGCAAAAAGAACAAAGCTGGAGGCATCATGCTACCTGACTTCAAACTATACTACAAGGCTACAGTAATCAAAACAGCATGGTACTGGTACCCAAATGGAGATATAGACCAATGGAACAGAACAGAGATCTTGGAAGTAATGCCACACATCTACAACCATCTGATCTTTGGCAAACCTGACAAAAACAAGCAATAGGGAAAGGATTCCCTGTTTAATAAATGGTGTTGGGAAAACTGGCTAGTCATGTGCAGAAAGCTGAAACTGGAGTCCTTCCTTACACCTTATATAAAAATTAACTTCAGATGGATTAAAGATCTAAACATAGAGCTAACACCATAAAAACTCTAGAGTAAAACCTAGGCAATACCATTCAGGACATAGTCATAGGCAAGGACTTCATAACTAAAACACCAAAAGCAATGACAACAAAAGCCAAAATAGACAAATGGGATCTAATTAAACTTAAGAACTTCTGCACAGCAAAAGAAACTATCATTAGAGTGAACTGGCAACCAACAGAATGGAAAAAAATTTTTGCAATCTACCTGTTTGACATAGGGCTATTATCCAGAATCTACAAAGAATGTAAACAAATTTACAAGCAAAAAACCAACCCCATCAAAAACTGGGCAAAGGACATGAACAGACACTTTTCAAAAGGAGACATTTATACAGCCAACAAACATATGAAAAAATGCTCATCATCACTTGTCATTAGAGAAATGCAAATCAAAACCACATTGAGATACCATCTCATGCCAGTTAGAATGATGATCATTAAAAAATCTGGAGACAACAGATGCTGGAGAGGATGTGGAGAAATAGGAACACTTGTACACTGTTGGTGGGAGTGTAAATTAGTTCAACCATTGTGGAAGACAGTGTGGCAATTCCTCAAGGATCTAGAAATAAAAATACCATTTGACCAAGAAATGCCATTTCTGGGTATATACCCAAAGGATTATAAATTGTTCTATTATAAAGACACATGCACATGTATGTTCATTGTGGCACTGTTTATGATAGCAAAGACTTGGAACCAACCTAAATGCCCATCAAAGATAGACTGGATAAAGAAAATTTGGCACATGTACACCATGGAATATTATGCAGCCATAAGAAAGGATGAGTTCATGTCCTTTGCAGGGACATGGATGAATCTGGAAAACATCATTCTCAGCAAACTGACGCAAGAACAGAAAACCAAACACCGCATGTTCTCACTCATAAGTGGGTGTTGAACAATGAGAACACATGGACACAGGGAGGGCAACATCGCACACTGGGGCCTGTTGAGGGGTGGGAGAGCTAGGGGAGGGATAGCAGGGGGTGGAGGGTTTGGGGAGGGATAACATTAGGAGAAATACCTAATATAGATGACGAGGGGATGGATGCAGCAAACCACCACAGCATGCGTATACTTATGGAACAATCCTGCACAATCTGCACATGTACCCCAGAACTTAAAGTATAATAAATAAATAAATAAATATGAATGTTGCAGTCTAAGCATTAAAAAAAATGAGTTAACAAAACCTATAATTTCTTTCTAGATTCACTTAGGAATCTCCCCCTGGAATATTATTATTATTAATGTATTATTCCTCTGGAATATTTTTTATTACAATAAACATTATCAACATATTAGAAAAAAAAAGCAAAGAGGTTCAATTGGCTCATGGTTCCATAGGCTGTGCACACAGCATGGCTGAGGAGGCATTGGGAAACTTTCAGTCATGGTGGAAGGTGAAGGGGAAGCAGGCATGTCGTACATGGCTGGAGCAGGAGCAAGACAGAGAGTTAGTGGAGGTGCCACACACTTTTAAAATAACCAGAAGTGATGGCAATTCACCCACTATCACAAGAACAGGACCGAGGGGATGGTGCTAAACCATTCATGAGAACTCCCCCCTCATACCCAATCACCTTCCACTCGGTCCCACCTCCAATACTGAGGATTACAATTCAACATGAGATTTGGGTGGCAGCACAGATCCAAACCATATCAGGAGGTAAATGAAGTTAAGGAAGGCCGTAACAGTGGAGTATTGATCCCATAGAACAGGAGTCCTTATAAAGAGGAAGAGATACTAGAGCTCTCCCTCTCCCCATAGATGCACAAGGAAGAGGTCATGTGAGCACACAGAGGGCAAGGTGGCAGCTGCCTCCAGGAAACCTGCCTTGCTGGCACCTGATCTTGGGCTCCGCAGCCTCCAGAACAGCTGAGCAGCCCGGGAAGCCTGAGATGAGTTCCCTGAGCTGACAAGTAGAATGTCTTCTCTCCAAATTAGAACCCCCTTCAAGCTCCTTTAAAAAGTAAGACTTGTCTTTAAATTAAAAGTATCTTTCAGGATATTTTGTGAAAATATAGAAACATACATGAACATATTCTGATGACATTTTGGTATTTCAGGGACAAAGAAACAACTCCTAATTTTTACAATATAAAAACCAGATTAGTCAATTGGTAGCAGGTCTCTTCATATGACAAAGTGGCAAAAAGCAACAGAGAAATGGCTACAAGGTATGCAGGGGAAAATAGTGTAACCCCAAAACTCCGTCTCCGCCTATCTAATGTTCACATGCCGGGTATTGGAAAGAGATTCTCAGACATGGAAGGATACAGAAAACATTTCAAATACGTCATGTTCTGAAAAAATTATTTCAATAATTATTTTCAGTTGTTTGAAAAAAATTGAAATTAAGAACTCAAGACTTGGCTCACACCTGTAATCCCAGCATTTTGGGAGGCTGAGGCCAGTGGATTACTTGAGGTCAGGAGTTTGAGACCAGCCTGGCCAAATGGGAGAACCCCGTCTCCACTAAAGATACAAAAATTAGCCAGGCACGACGGTGGGCACCTGTAATCCTAGCTACTCAGGAGGCTCATGCAGGAGAATCGCTTGAACTCAGTAGGCAGAGTCTGCAGTGAGCTGAATCACGCCACTGTACTCCAGCCTGAGCAATAGAGGGAGACTTCATTTCAATAAGAAAAAGAGCTCAAGACTTGAGATGTGTTAAAAGTTGGTGTTAAGGTCTGAAAGTATTTCTCAAAATCCATATGTTGAAACTGAATTACCAATATGATAGTACTAAAATAGTAAGGGCTTGGGCTTAAGAAGATGACTGAGTCATGAACCCCCCTCCACCCACCCACCTTGGCATGAATAGAACTGGTGACCTTGTTAAAGGGTGGCGGGAGCTAGCCAGGGCCTTTCAACCTTCACCTTCTGCCATGTCAGGACACAGCGTTCAAGGTGCATCTTGGAAGCACTCACCAGTTACCAGAACAACAGAACTGCCAGTGCCTTGATTGTGGACTCTGCAGTCCTAGGTCTGCGAGGAAATAAATTCTTGTTGTTTATGAACTACCCAGTCTGCAGTATTTTGTTAGAGCAGCAGGAGTGAACTAAGGCAGTTGGTTAAAAAAAAAAAATGTCGGGAAACAACAGTACAGTGAAAAAGGAAGTGACCTGAGTGCATGCCAGACCCACGCTGAGTGTGAAAGTACGAGGCACCCCACGTTCCAAGTTCAGAGAGCTGCCCGCAGTTGGGAGTCAGGCTCTCGTTGGCAGGGAGGACTGAGGGCTGCCCCAGCTGGCCCTAAGACCCTTCCTGATGTGCTTTGGATCTCTGTCCTCACCAAATCTCATGTCAAATTGTAATCCCCTGTGTTGGAGGTGGGGTCTGGTGGGAGGTGATTGGATCATGAGGGTGGTTTCTCATGAATGGTTTAGCACCATCCTTCCGTGGTACTATACAGTGAGTGAGTTCCTTTGAGCTTTGGTTGTTTAAAAGTGTGCAGCCATGACAGGGTGATGGATGCAGCAAACCACCATAGCACGTGTATACCTGTGTAATAAACCTGCACGTTCTGCACGTGTACCCCAGAACTTAACGTATAATAAAAATAAAATAAGTATGCAGCACCTCCCCCGTTCCTCCTGCTCCGGCCGTGTGAAGCGCTGGCTTTCCCCTTGCCTTCTGCCATGATTTTAAGTTTCCTGAGGCCTCCGCAGAAGCTGATGCTAAAGAAGGCCATGCTTCCTGTATAGCCTGCAGAATCGTGAGCCAATTAAACCTGCTTTCTTTACAAATTATCCAATCTCAGGTATTTCTTTACAGCAATGCTAGACTGGATTAATACACTGTCCCTTGAGAGGAGAGAGGAAGTTGATTTTTTGTGGAGTTTGGAGTTAAAGGAGAAAGAGTACCCCCCTTTTTTTTTCCTATAGAGGATGGAGGTGGATGTGTGACTGGGGAGTCTCAAAGCCAAGGGAGGGTTTTCAAGGAATCACGCAAAGATTATGGGGACTTGCAGGAAGTAGGGACTGACATTTACTCCCTGGCTGTGAGTCTTTTTTGCTATATACTTGCTAATCTGCCTTTGTAGCACCTGAGAAGAAGGGAACTGCAGAGAGAGGTGGTGGAGCTCAGGAGGTAGAGAGGAAGCAGGTGCACTCAGTTATCAGCCTGGCCGAGGCAGTCAGCAGCCTCCACGTGAGGTGAGGGAATGGGCAGGATGGAAGGGAGCCAGGCCTGGCCAGAACCCACCCCGGGGCTACTGCTGGGAGGAGCTGCACACACATTGACTGCATAGAACTGTCATAAATCTTTTAAGAATAGCAAAGCCATACTTCCTATAAACTAAGGTGAGAGAATTAACACCAGTGGAAATTAAGGATTTATCATGAAACTATGGTCGTTACGACCACGTGGCATTGGCACAAAAACAAACATGAAAATGATGAATAGTCTACTGGGTCCAAACTAGACTTAAACATACATGGTACCATTGCAGAGTGGAGGGAGCAAACAATAAATTTGACCTGTATCTCAAACTCTATGTAAACAATTTTTTTTTTATCTTCAGGTGGATTGCAACGAGAAGCAAAAGAAAAAAATGGAAAAAGAAGATTCTAGGTGATAAATGAACATCTTCATTACTTTAGGTAAGGAATAATTTTTAAAGTAGAACACAATAATTGATTAATTATACTCTATTTAAATTAATAACTCTTCATCAAAAGATACTATTAAGAGGAAAAAGCAATCCATAGAGTCAAGAAAGATATTTCCAACATATAAAACTGACAGTGCACATATTTGGATCATATAAAGCACTGAACTTCTAAAAATCAATAAGAAAAAGTGGGGCCCATATTTGGATCATATAAAGCACTGAACTTCTAAAAATCAGTAAGAAAAAGTGGGGCCCATATTTGGATCATATAAAGCACTGAACTTCTAAAAATCAGTAAGAAAAAGTGGGGCCCATATTTGGATCATATAAAGCACTGAACTTCTAAAAATCAGTAAGAAAAAGTGGGGCCCATATTTGGATCATATAAAGCACTGAACTTCTAAAAATCAGTAAGAAAAAGTGAGGCCCATATTTGGATCATATAAAGAACTGAAATTCTAAAAATCAATAAGAAATAAGAAATAGGAACTCAGTAGAAAAATGGGCAAGAGACTGGAGTGGATGCTCCACAAGAGACTATCCACATAACAGTAAATGTATGAAAGGGGCTTAATCTTATTAGTGAGCAGAGAAACAGAAATTAAAGCTCCACTGAAATACTGCACAGCCACTAGAATGGGTACAGTTTGCAAAGACCAGTGTTTTTGAGGATTTGGAGCAATGTGGACTTCCATACACTGCTACAGTATAAATTGGTAAAACTACTTTAGAAAACTGGAATTATCTACTCAAGCTGAAGTTACCAAAATCTTCACTCCCAGGTGAAATGTGTACAGAAATGCCCACAGAGATGTGTACACATGTCTAGGACACCTACTAGAATGTTCATAGTAGCATTGTTCCTAATAGCCCTAAACTAGAAATAATCCCATTGTCCATCAACAGTAGAATGGATACATTAATTGTGGGTATATTCCTACAATGGAAAACATACAGTAATGAAGATGAATATACTATAGTTACTGATAACAAGTAGATGACTCTTACAACATAATATTCAAATAATGAAAATTGCCAAATACTTACGAATAAATCCTGTATTACACAATTTATGTAAAGATTAAAAAACAGGCAAAACCAAACTGTAGTGATTAAAATCAAGATAGTGTTTGTTGGCAGGGCATGATGGCTCACATCTGTAATCCTAGCACTTTGGGAGGTTGAGGTGGGAGGATCACTTGAGCTCAGGAGTTTGAGACCAGCCTGGGCAACATAGGGAGACCTCATCTCTACTAAAAAAAAAAAAAAAATTAGTTGGGTATGGTGGTGCATGCCTGTAGTCGCAGCTACTTGGGAGGCTGAGGTGGGAAGATTGCTTAAGCCTGGTAGGTGGAAGCTGCAGTGAGCTGTGATTACATCATTGCACTTCTACCTGAGCTGTGGAGTAAGACCCTGTCTAAGAAAAAAAAAAGATTGTGATTGCCTTGCAGGAGCAAGAGGAGGTAATAATTGGGAAGGGACGTAAGAGAAATTTCTGGGAGTGCTTTATTTCTTGAATTGGGTGTTACTTACAGGAGTGTTTGTGATAATTCATCAGCATTTTTCCTGGTGTGTGTTCTTTTCTATTTGCATCTTACACTTCATTATACAAAAGAAGATAAAAATGTACAGTCTCAAAGAAAAAGGCAATGGAAACAGATACCAGATAGAAATAATCAGAGGATTTTCTAATGAGAGTTTCTCCATAATTTGAAACGAAAAAAGATGTGGCAGTAAAAAGTGGAGATGTGGGTGAAGGTATTCCCCAGATGGATTAGGAAGAACAGGACTTTCTGTTGTGAGAACCAGGAGGTTCCATGTGGGCTGACTCTGGGCTGAAATGTCCCTTAGCTCACCTTCTGGGCCTTATATGTCAAAGGCCAATCTGTTAGCATTGAGCATCTGGTTTGGATTTCGTTTGGTGTTCCCAAGACTTCCCACTTCTTCTCCCTTCCCCTTATTGACCTTTAGTGGTCTGGGTACCCAAAAATTCCAATGTAAAGAGAGATCCTACGAATGAATTAGTAAAAGATAGGCAGTCCAGTAGAAAAATGGGCAAGAACTTGTAGTGGAATGGTGGTGTAAAGAGAAACAACCAAGATGAGACTGGTACTTAAGTCAGGAGGAAACTACCCAATGTGTTGGGTAGTGGCAGGTGCATTGCCTACTATTCGATAATAAATAAATAGACTAATATACATATTGCACTTTGTAGTTTGTAAATCAACAACACATAGTCTTTTCAAATATCTACACAACATTTGTTTTTGCATGGACATTTGTTCATATCCTAGGCCATACAGAAAATGTTAATAATTTTCAAAGAAATGTATTTATTTATTCTCTGACCACAAGTGAATAAAATGAAAACATAACAGCACTCTTAGAAAAAGCAAAAATCATCAAGGCAGTTGGATATTAAAAACAAACAAAAACAGGCCAGGCATGGTGGCTCACACCTGTACTCCCAGCACTTTGGGAGGCTGAGGTGGGCAGATCACTTGAGGTCAGGAATTCGACACCAGCCTGGCCAACATGGTGAAACCCTGTCTATACTACAAATAAAAAAAATTAGCTGGATGTAGTGGCAGGTGCCTGTAATTCTAGCTACTTGGGAGGCTGAGGTAAGAGAATCTCTTGAATCCAAGAGGTGAAGGTTGCAGTGAGCTAAGATCCCACCACTGAACTCCAGCCTGGGTGACAGAGCAAGACTCCATCTCAAAACAAAAACAGAAACCAAAACGTTTTAAATAAATAACTTATAGGTTATAGAAGAAATCAAATCAGTAATAAGAGATTTAGTTTCAAATGAATGTCAATGAGAGTACTACATAACAAAATTTGTGGAAGGTAGCCAAAGTTGTCTTCAGAAGAAAATTTGTAGCCTTAAATGCCTTTATTATGAAACAAGGAAAGAAGAGAAATAAAGGACTAAGCACTTATACAATAGAGAAGATAATATAAAAACAAAACTAAAAAGGCAAGAATATACAACTAACAAATTTAGAAATGAGTGAAATAAATAGAAAAATAGTTGAAATGATTGAAAAAATATCATTTCAAAAAGAAAGTGTAAAAAAAAAAAAAACTCTATCAAGGTCAAAAACAAAAAACAACAAACAAACAAACAAACAAAAAACCCAAAAGAATGAGCACAGATATATAGCCTTAGGGAAAGGAGGCTAAAACTAGATAGAGAGTAAAGTTTTAAATACTGAAGAAAATATATTTTAATTCATTTGAAAGTGTTAATGTAATGGATGATTTTTCAGAAAAAGAAAAAGAAATAAAAATGAAATAAGGAAAAGGTAGAAAGCCAAAGTATATCAATTTTATTGAGGAAATTAAAAATATTGTCAAAGAAATTCAGAAAAAGGCAAAAGAAAACACAACAAACATAATAGCAATCAGGAACAACAGCATACGAAGCCAGAGTAACATCAATTGCAAATATAATTGCAAAAATTGTATATAAAAGACAACATCTAGAGAAAATGGATACATTCCTGGAAACATACAACTGTCCTAGATTAAATCAGGAAGAAAAAGAAAACCTGAACAGACCAGTAACAAGCAGCAAGATTGAATCAGTAATCAAAAAAATTTATAAACAACAAAAAAATCCAGGACCAGATGGATTCACAGCTGAGTTCTGTCAATCAAAGAAAAATTGGTGTTCTCCTGAACCACCGAAATCCTTATGAAACTATTCCAAAAGATAGAGAAAGAGGGAATCCTCTCCAAATCATTCTGTGAAGCCAATATCACCCTAATACCAAAAACAGGAAAGGACATAACAAAAAAATAAGACTACAGACTGATATCTCAATGAACATGGATGCACAACTCCTCAACAAAATACTGGCTAACCAAATACAGTAGCACATCAAAAAGACAATACATGATGATTGAATGGGTTTCATATCAGGGATGTAGGGATGGTTTAACATACACAAGTCAATAAATGTGATATATCACATAAATAGAATTAAAAACAAAAACCATATGATTATCTCAATAGATGTAGAAAAAGCATTTGACAAAATCCAGCATTGCTTTATGATAAAAACACTCAAAAAATAGGCATAGAAGGGATATATCATCATTTTTCACAGAACTAGAAAAAAAATCCTAATATTCACATGGAACCAATAAAGAGCCTGCATAGCCAAAGCAATACTAAGCAAAAAGAAAAAAATCTGGTGGCATCACATTACCCAATTTCAAATTATACTACAAAGCTATAGTTGCCAAAACAACATGGTACTGGTATAAAAATAGAGATGTAGACCAATGGAACGGAATAAAGAACCTTGAAATAAAGCGAAATACTTAGAGCTAACTGATCTTCAACAAAACATACAAAACATAAATTGGGGAAAGGCCACACTATTCAATAAACAGTGCTGGAGAAACTGGCAAATCACATGCAGAAGAATGAAACCGGATCCCCATCTCTCACCTTATACAAAAATCAACTCAAGATGGATCAAAGACTTAAATCTAAGACCTAAAACCATAAAAATTCTAGAAGATAGCATTGGGAAAACTCTTCTGGATATTGGCTGAGGCAAAGAATTCGTGACTAAGACCCCAAAAGCAAATGCCACAAAACCAAAAATAAATAAATGAGACCTAATTAAATGAAAAAGCATCAGCACAGCAAAATAAATAATCAGCAGAGTAAACAGACAACCCACAGAGTGGGAGAAAATAGTCAGAAAGTATGCATCTGACAAAGGATTAGTATCCAGAATCTACAAGGAACTCAAACAAATCAGAAAAAAAAAAAACAAATAATCTCACAAAAAGTGAGCAGAGAACATGAATAGATATTTCTCAAAAGAAGATATACAAATGACCAACAAACACGACAAAATGCTCAACATCACTAATCATCAGGGAAATGCAAAATAAAACCATAATGAGATTCCACCTTACTCCAGCAAGAATGGCTATAATTAAAGAGTCGAAAAGCAATAGATGTTGGCATGAATGCGGTGAAAAGGGAGCACTTTTACACTGCTGTGGAAATGAAATTAGTACAACCAGGATGGAAAACAGTATGGAGATTCCTTAAAGAACCCAAAGTAGAACTACCATTTGATCCAGCAATCTCACTAGTGGATATCTACCCAAAGAAAAAGAAGTCACTCTTTGAAAAAGAAACATGCACTGAATGTTTTATAGCAGCACAATTCACAGTTGCAAAGATACAGAACTAACCTGAGTGCCCATTGCTCCACAAATGTATGAAGAAAATGTGGTATTTATACACCATGGAATACTACAAGGCCATAAAAAGCAATGAAATAATGTCTTTTCAAGCATGGAGCTGGAGGCCATTATTATTTTATTTTATTTATTTATTTATTTATTTAGACAGTGTCACAATCTTGGATCATTTGCAACCTCCACCTCCTGGGTTCAAGGGGAGGCGCCTCAGGCTCCCAAGTAAGTAGGATTACAGGCGTGCACCACCACACCCAGCTAATTTTTGTATTTTTAGTAGAGACAGAATTTCACCATGTTGGCCAGGCTGGTCTCGAACTCCTGACCTCAAGTGATCTGCCTGCCTTGGCCTCCCAAAGTGTTGAGATTATGGCCATGAGCCATCTCACCTGACCATGAGGTCGTTATTCTAAGTGAAGTAACTCAGGAATGAAAAACCAAATATCATATGTTCTCACTTGTAAGTGGGAACTAAGCTATGAGGATGCAAAGGCATAAAAGTGATATAGTGGACTCTGGGTACTCATGGGGGAATATTGCGGAGGTGAGGTACAAAAGCTACGTATTGGGTACTGTGTACACTGTTCAGGTGATGGATGCCCTAAAACCTCAGAATTTACCACTAAAGGGCTTATTCATGTAATCAAAACCCACCTGTACCCCAAAACTGTTGAAATTTAAAAAGATAAAAAATTGTATGTAAAATATCAACAAATCAAGTCCAGCAATGTGCTCAAATAATAATACATGTGATCAAATACTTTATTGTAGGACTGCGAAATTTGTTTAACTTTAAAAATACTATTAACATATTTTATCATCCTTTGGCAGATTATGAGATAAAATTTAAAAGAAAATATGACAAAATACGATTATATCTGAATAGATGCTACAATAACATTTAATACCATTAAATAGCCATTTCTTATTAAAATTAGTAAGCTGGAATTAAAGGATACTTTCTTACATGGTAGAGATTATCTGTCCAAAAGTAACAACCAGCATCATATTTAATGCTGAAATAGATAGTTTTACTATGGTCAAGAGCAAAACAAGCAAGTTCACTATCACCACTTCTTCCCTGTCTCAGTTTGAAATCAGTTGAGAGCTGTCATCAGACACAGGGGTCAAAATGTCAGCTTCATTGCTGATAAAGCCAACTGCAGCATGTGGCTTTAGATCTGAAGCCAGAGGCGCTTGCCAGCAGTCCCTGAATTAGACAACATACCACAGTCACTGGCAGATCTGACTCTCCCCACCCACACCCAGCTAGGACTGGCTCTTTCAGGAAGCAGAGAAACCCAGAGAATGCTGTCTTCTCAGATGGTAGATTCAAAGAGAATCCAGAAGAGGCTAAACCATGCAGGCAAATTCTTTCTCTCAAACAAATGCACCCAAAAAGGAAAATATGAGAATTAGAGGAAGATCAGGAGCATCACAGAAATACAGCCTTTATTATATGGGAGCATGCAGTCAAGGGGACCCCTAACAGTATTCTACACTCTGAGAAGTTTTAGCCATTGTGATAAGACAGGAAAAAGAAACAGGAATGATAAATATCTAAAAGGAAAATCAAAATGATTGATCGTTATCTGCAAATGTTATAGCTATCTATTTAGAAATCCAAGCAAATCAATTGAAAAACATTAATTAGAGCTTATAAAAGTGTTTGGTAAGCTAGCCTATTGCTTTTCTTAAATGACAAAATAAATGGCTTTTCTATATACCAGCAAAATTAGAAACTTGGGCAAGTTGTGGAGGGAGGGATCCTGGGAAAATAAATTCATAGCAGTGTCCAATAAATACAATAAAGAATTTTGGAAGAAAGTCTGCCTTGCCAAATTACAAAATATGTTACGAAGCTACAATAATTCTTAAAGTGTGGTAGTGGCAAAAGAATCTATGCAAGATCAAGGGAAGAATACTAAATTCAGATACAGAACTAATAAATAGGTTTAGAATAAGAAATTGTGGCTATGATGGTTTGAATGTGTCCCCTCCAGAATTCAGGTGTTGTCAATGTGATGGTTTTAAGAGGCAAGGGCCTGTAAGAGTGATTAGGCCATGAGGGCTCCTTCCTCATGAATGGGATTTAAGGCCCTTATAAAAGAGGCTTCATGCAGTATTCAGCCCTTTATGTCCTCTACCTTTTGCTATGTGAGGACACAGCTTTCTCCCCTACAGAGGATGCAGCATCAAGGCGCCATCTTGGATGAGGAGACCAGGCCCTCAACAATGAATCTGCCAGCCTCTGGATTTTGGACTCCCAGGCTCCAGAACTGCAAGAAATAAAATTATGATGTTTTAAAACTACCGAGTGTAGGTATTCGGGTTCTGTAGCAGCCCGAACAGAGAGAGTGATATTTAAAGTCGTGATTGTAGAAAGGATTGTCAACAAATGCAGTTGGCATAACTGAAAAACTATAAGTTAAATCTGTCATCCCATGCACCAGAAGAAATCCCAGATGATTTAAAAATCTAAACAAAGAAAATGAGATCGTGATACCCCTAAAGGAGAATGTAGATACACATTTTTATTGCCTTGGGGTGAAGAAGGGCTTCTTAAACTTCAAGACCAAGGCAGAATATTGAAGTTAGCTTTGCCCACACAGCGATTTTAAACTTCCAAATGTTAAAAAGCCCTAAAAATTAAGTGGAAAGAGCACCTGTGAGAAATATGACAGAGGGTCACACCTTCACATGTCAAGGGCTTCTTAATATTCCATAAGCACACCTTCACGTCTCTGATGGCAGAAGGGACCAATGACAAGTAGAGCCAATTCACAAGAAAGAAGTCAAAATGCCAATAAATCCTTGAAAGTGATATTCAATCTCACTAATATGCAAAGAAATGCAAACTAAAAGATTAAATTGGTAAAACTTTGAAAATGTGTGTGTATATGCTGGGATGCCTAGAAGAAAGGGGCATTTCTGTACATTTCTGGTGGGCACAAAGTTTCTGCAGGACAGAATGCATGGCACGATTTTATTTTTGGTAAAGTACATTTAAAATAATGCTTAGAAAAATGTGGGAGATTCCAAATATTAACCATGGTTATCTCTAAATGAGTGTTTACAATTTTTATTTGTGTGTTCTCAGTGTTCTACAACAAAATGGTGTTTTTTGTAATCAAATTGAAAGCTATTTTTTAAAATAAAAGAATACATTTATGAGGCTACTTTAGACAACTTTGAGGAGTGAGTAAAAATTGGGGCTTCCTAGAAGGTACAAAGTGACAGTGAGTAGAAGTGTGGTATAAGTGTGGGAATTAACAGACTAATGGAGTAGAGGAGATGGTCTAGAAACTGTCCTCAGTGGATATTAGATCTTAAAACTGTTGAAGCTGAAAAACTGTCATTTGGAAGATTGCAAGTCATTCCAGTAGGGGGAACTTTTCCCTGGGAGGGGCCGCTTGCTAAACCCCTTTAGATAAGAGACAACCCAAATATCCAACAACGGGGAATTGGTTGAGTAAACAACGGTACGTTGATTCATTGGAGTTCTATGTGCCCATACAAATGCTGTGTTAGTAGAATATTTAATGGCATGGAAATTTGTTTACTATTTATTGCTAAGTGAACATCTGGTTTCAAAACCAAATGCATATTACGATCCATGTTTGTAAGAAGTATGTATTTATTTAAATAAAATACTCGAAGGACGCATTTCATTTTATTCTGTTGACTTATCTGTATTATACTCTTTCTATAGTAAGCATCTATTCATTTTATAAGAGAGTAATTTATATATAGTTCACATAAAAAGGTAAAAAGACAGGGATTGGTTTTCAGTTGGTAAGACATAGGTCTGAGACGATGCAATAAATTAATGCACCAAGGAACGGTGAGTCAGAAGGGGGTTCATCAGCAAAAGGCAAGAGGGGCAAATGCTATTGTGGGCCTCCTAAGTCCTGCCCATGGGAGAGTCCCCTGGCCTCCAAAAGGTAAAGAGCCACAGGCTAAATCCTCTGTCCTGTGAGATGGCAGCTTGAGGCCACCCTGACCAGAAGTCATGCGACATCTGCTTCATGTCATTGGCTCTCTGGTTCTGGCTCTGTGCACGTGGCTAACTGCTGGTGGTGTGGGCTTCCCTTGGGTTGTGGAGAATGGATCAATGGGACATTATCTGAGACAGGAGGCCGGCTGAGTCATGCTTCCCTGTAGGGAGATGAGCAATGACTGGAGAGTCTGAAATGACAGTGAGGGAGAGGCTTCAAGAGCCACAGAACTGTGTGCCTGTGGGGTTAAGAGCAGGAGGAAGCACCCAGGAGAAGAGAACTGTTCTGAGAGGGGAAAGGGTGGAACAGCTTTGAACATGTCACGCTTGCAGACCTGCAGGACCAGGACGTACAGATGGAGATTTCTTGAGTGTGGTAGGATGTCCATATCTGGGAGGATTCGGGATCAGAACAAACATAGGGTCATCAACAGATAGGATTCTTGAAGGAGGTCACCCAGGAAACCCAGAGAATGAGAGAAGTGGCTAAGGACAGAGCTCCAGTGCTCCAACAGCTGGCGGCGTGGAGGGTAAAGGAGGGAGCATGCACAGAAGTGTGAGGGGATGACTAGAGAAGTGGGGATCAGCACAGAACCCAGGACAGAGTGGGATGCTGAGGCCAGGGAGTCATTGGCCATGTTTAGTAGCACAGAGAAGTGCAAAAGGACAGAGGATGAGAAAAAATGTTTGGTTAAACCCCAGGGGCAGAAGACAAACTGTGCCTTGCTGAGGATAGGACCAGAGGGAACAGAAGACTGAGCATCCACTGTCACAAAGAGACAGAGTTTGAAGGGAAAAGGATGGATCAATCATTGTGTGGGATTGCAGAGCTTTGAGAATGGTTGTATCCCAAATGGTAAAAGTGTCCACAGAGAGACTTCATTATATGGAAGGTACTGCAGGCAGAGGAAGAAAATGGTGGAGCAGAAAGGCTGATGGTCACAGTTAGGGGCCCCACCTTCAGGTGAAGCAGAAACACACCCACTGGTGCAGGAGGGAAGAAGGATGAACAGACAAATGTCAGTTTGTCCAGGGAATCCAGATTAGTGAGCAAGGAAGTCTGGTGGCGTCTTTTCTTTCCATAAAATAAGTCAGAATCATTTGCTGAAAGAGAGGCAGAGATGGATGCATGCAGAGCTTGCACAGCAGTGAACATTAGAAATGGCTGTTGTGGTTAGTGGGAGAGTGTATTAGTCTGTTCTCACACTGCTAATAAAAACATACCCGAGCCTGGGGAATTTATAAAGGAAAGAGGTGTAATTGACTTATAACTTGGCAGGGCTGGGGAGGCCTCAGGAAACTTACAATCATAGTGGAAGGGGAAGCAAACACATCCTTCTTCACATGATGGCAGGAAGGGGAAGTGCTCAGCAAAGAGGGAAAAGCCCTTTGTAAAACCATCGGATCTTGTGAGAACTCACTCATTATCATGAGAACAACATGAGGGTAACCACCCCTCCATGATTAAATTACCTCCCACCGGGTCCCTCCCACAACACGTGGGGTTGATGGGAACTGAAATTCAAAATGAGATTTGGGTGGGGACATAGTCAAACCATATGAGAGAGGTAGCTGATTAGGAGCAAAGGGGAAATGGGTGGGGAGTATGGAGAGACCATGAGTGTTAGTGGCACCTGCAGTAAGTGACGCTCCCTGCTTTGAGCCTATCACAGATCTTATTCTTGATCTATCACAAAGGATTAAGGAGAAACATGGTCTATCTTTCAGTTGTCCTTAATCCCAAAGAATTATTCTAGTAAGCTTCTACACTAGGCTTGCAGAACAAGGTTCACAGTCTCTAGGGGCATCTAGCCAAAAGAAGTGAGGAGATAAGAACAGGAAGTAAGGAACTTGATCGATCCAGGCAATAAGTGGTGGTGATGGGGAGGCAGCTTCTTGCTATAGTAGTCAGAGAACTCATGGGCAGGTGGCTTTTGCACTGGAATCCAAGGGATGGGCAGAATTTTGGAAGGTAGAAGATCTTCCTGGTTGGAGGGAGGTAGGTGAGCAAAGAGATATGATATGGAGGCACCAACAGGTGTGTAGATCAGGCCAGCAGGAGAGGAGGGCATGGGTGAGATGGTGGAGCCTCAGGAAGTGGCTGGGGCAGTAGGTAGGGTCCTGAACTCCAGCTATCGACTGTTCATGAGCAACTATACACTTTTTTGGAGAAAGCTTGTGAAGTGACCAGGGCGCTGTTTTAGGAAGGTGAATCTGGCATAATTTCTAGGAAGGAGAGGAAAGGAGAACCTGGGAGGAGAGAGAAGGCTCCTGTGTCACATATCTCTAAAGAGTGACTAATGAGTGCCAAAACAATGAGATTAAACAATCCTCCTGATTATGTATTTACACTTCTAATTTTAAATCCAGCACCCTAATTAAGCATAAATTATTTTGCCATTCAAATGTATTCTGGTTCGAAGCTCCCTCTCTGTTGGTGGTGAGAGGGAGGAGGGTGGAGGGGAAATAACCACAAGTCGACAATCAGAATTATCTGTTGTTTCTACTGAAGAGTTCCAAAGGCCATGCAGCCATTCTCAGGTTTCTTGCCTTCCAAATGGTGCTGGCTGCTTGCCATCCTGACCTGGCTGTGCCTTTTTTGAGAGGTGGCCATTGCTGGAGGTGGGTTGGGTCCTCTGGCTGTGACTGGTTCTCTGTGTAGCCTGCCCAAGTCTCTGCCCTGCAAAGGACGGCTGGAGTAGATCATAGGAGAGTCCAGTGGGCTCCATGTCTAGAATCAGTTAGAAGCCCAGTTATCCCAAGAAGAACTTCCAGGCACCAAACAAGTTTATACAGGATGCTAGACATTCCATCTGTGATAGCTGGGGAAGGGGATGTCTGAACTGGGCAGGGAAGTGCAGGCCATTCCAATCCCCTGTTGGTGGTGCAGATGGCCCATGGGGAAAGCTGGGTAGGATGGAGGAGGGAAGCCAGGTAGGAGGGGCAGGGATGCTGGTTTCATGGGGTTCTGCAGGACCAGCCTGCATGTCTGGGAACTTGTGGTTCTGTAGAGCTGCTGCTTTCCCTCTGGTGGATGAGCTGTGGGCCTAACTTGTCCTGCATTTGTAATCCCCTTCCCTCACCTGTCCTGCCAGTGGGACAAGGCCACTGTTGGGGTTGGGGGAAATGTATGCCCAGGAAGAAGAGGGGGCTCGCTCTCCTGGTAGCTTTCCAGACTCCTGGAGTTGTAGGGACTTGGGCCACCCATTGCTGAGGATAATGCTTCTTCAGTGGCCTATTACTGCTGAGTTTGAGACCCCTCAAGTGTGGATGTCGGGGCAAAATAGAGAGTTATCGTGTTTAACAAGTGTGTAGTCAAGGCCATTTCAGTTCCATACTCTGTAAGAGGGCAGAGTATAGAAACATTAAAACCAATCATCCCTCTTGCTGAGGCTTTATAATATAGCTGACAGCCAGTCAAAGGTCTAGAGAACATTTTAATGCATGATGTCAAAGGCAAAGCGTGGTAGACATGATGTGTAAGTGATAGAGGAGTTCATAAGAAAAAAGATTATTGTGAGTTTGGAATGTATTCTGAAGACTTCCTGGAAGGGGTGACATTGGATCTTTCCCAGAGCAGTGTATGATTTAGAGATGCAGAGTTGGGGGGGCTTCCTAGGGAGGGAAAATCCCAGGAGAAGCAGGGCAAGGGTGAAGAAGGGGGCTGAGCACACACTAGTTAATGCAGGAACTCAGTAATCCTCTGTTCCAGGCACCAGAGTCACAGGAGTAAACAAGAGACAAGGTCCCCACACTCCAGTGGGAGACAGTGAACAAATAAACACTGCGGAGGCCACAAAATGCCTGGAAGGAAAATAAGGATGGGAGCACTAGGGGTGAAGGATGGCTGCTTTTTGATGTAGCATGATCCGGACGCCTCCTTGGATAAGGTGACATTTGAGCAAACACCAAGGGGAAGAAACTTGGGGAGAAACAAGGGGAGTCAGGCAGATATTGGGGCATGGGTGCAAGAGCGTTTCAGGACAAGAGGACAGCAAGTGCAAAGGCTCCTGGGCAAGGCACGTGCTAGCTGCATTTGAGGAACAGCCAGGAGGTCACTGGGCTGGAGTGCAGTGAGATGAAGGGTGGCTAAGTCATGGAGAGGCTTAAAGGTCATTGTGAGGAGGTTGGCTTTTCTGCTGTGGAATATGGGAGGCTACTGGAGGTCTGGAGCAGAGGATGACTCACCTAACTTAGTTGCTGAAAGGATCTGAGGGTGGACTACAGGGGACAGGGGCTGGACCAGAGAGACACTTAGGGAACCACGCCAACAATTCAGGTGAGAGTTGGTGGCTTGTATCAGGGCAGTGGTTAGTGGGAGAGTGTATTAGTCTGTTCTCACACTGCTGATAAAGACATACCCGAGCCTGGGGAATTTATAAAGGAAAGAGGTGTAATTGACTCACAACTCTGCAGGGCTGGGGAAGCCTCAGGAAATGTCGAATCATAGCGGAAGGGGAAGCAAACACATCCTTCTTCACATGATGACAGAAGTGGACAGCACGAGGGGAATTTGGAAACTGAAAATATCCTAGAGAGAGGAGTCAGGATTTCCTGCTGGATCAGATGTGCGTGTGAGAGGAGGAGGAGCCCAGGGTGACTCCCGGCTTTTGGGCTGAGCCACCAGAGCTTGGAGTGTTCATGACTGAGCTAGGGAAGGCCTGGGGAGAAACAGTCATCAGTGGGCAAACCCAGGACTTCGACTTTGGACTTTTAAAGTCATTATATATCCAAGGGAGGTGGAGTAGTCAGTTGGAAACACAACCACTATTTTTAGTTTGAGAAAAAAGTCCAGCTGGAAGATGGAAATTTGGGAGCCATCAGCATTTAGATGGCATTTGAGACCTTTTGGTGAGATGATGCTATACAAAGGGTGAGTGTAGACAGAGAAGAGGCAAAACCAAGGATGGGGCACCTGGGGCGAGAAGACAAGGGGTGACTAGTGGGCGAGAAATAGGGAGGCAGGTTGGCTGCCGTGGACGCAGCCTTGGGGAGCACCGGGAAAGAGGGAGTGCGGGCTGACGGAGAGCCACGAGCCACAGCGGAGCATCGTCCTTTGATCTAGTCACGATACGGTCTTCACAGCACCTCCTTGCCTGGAAGCTATCCTGCTGAATGCACCGGTCCACACCAGTTGCCAAATCACCCCTGGAAGGATCACAAAAATGAAGTGAGCAAACTCGAGTTTCCACAGGATGATTTGCACAAAACCAGAGAAAGTACATGGGTCCACCTTGCACAAAAGAAAACACTGCTAAGTAAATGTTTTTTTAAAAAAAACAAATTTATGGCTGGGCACGGCAGCTCACGCTTGTAATCCCAGCACTTTGAGAGGCTGAAGTGGACAGATCACCTGAGGTCAGGAGTTTGAGACCATCCTGGCCAACATGGTGAAACCCTGTCTCTACTGAAAATACAGAAATTAGCGGGCGTGGTGTCAGGTGCCTGTAATCCCAGATACTTGGGAGGCTGAGGCAGGAGAATCGCTTGAATCCAGGAGGCGGAGGTTGCAGTGAGCTGAGATTGTGCCATAGCACTGGGAGAGGGAGACAGCTACTCAGGAGGCTGAGATAGGAGAATTGCCTGAACCCAGGAGGCGGAGGTTGCAGTGAGCCGAGATGGCGCCATTGCACTCCAGCCTGGGTAACAAGAGCGAAACTCCATCTCAAAAAAAATAAAAATAAAAATAAAAAAATAAAAAATAAAAACAACTTTATTGAGCTATAATTGAGATGCAATAAAATTCCCTAATTTTAAGTGTAAGCATTGAGTTTTGACAAATGCAAGCTGCCATGTACCCACCACCACAAGTTATGTATAGAATGTTTTCATTACCTCAAAAACCCAAGTAAGAATTAGAAAATATTCTTCCCCACTCTGACCCACTGCTGTGGGCTATTTTTGTGCAATGTGTCTGTGTCTTGCCTGGTGCAGCATACACATAATGGAACCTGAGGCCGGCCGGCTGCTCAAGACTGAGTGTAGCGGTCAGCGTTCACGAAAATTCTGAATCTCAATAGTGCAGAAATGAAGGACTTATGTTATCATCTAGACCTTAAATGGGTTAACTTACTTCCTGAGTAGGAGTCTGGTTCAGGAAACCTCCCTGATTGTAAACACTGAGAAATAATTTTTATGAAAGGACATGTTTATCCCTCTTGGACTAAGTATCTCTCAGACCAATGCAGTTAGTGGAATCTTGATTTCAGCTTGGCCACAGATTACTGGCTGCTCAGGTACTGGACTCCATTTTGACAGGGCTCAACTCCCTAACCACTAGGAGACACGACATGGAACTCTTTCCTGGGATGAAGGACAGAGTCACATCTAGGGCTTCCAAACTGGCACAGGCCACACGAGGAAAGCTGGGCGAGGCTCTCTTCAGGAGGCTGAAAGAGCCACTCACAGCTCTTATGCTTGTGGCTTTCGGGACTCAGACCAGCAGGGGAGAGAGGAACGATGTTGATGGGAGAGATGTCCTCCCAGCATGGCCACTCACAGAAGTGACCAGAAGCCTGTTCCCAGGGGATCTCTCTCCATGTTAGGCCCTGGATTGTGGCTGATGAGCCCAGGCCAGGGGAGCTGCTAACTGCTGACCTCCTGGCCTCTGCTCACACCTGCTCAGAACCTGCAGTTAAGGCCTTGGGAGAAGAGGCCTTGGAGGTGGTGACAGGATGCTGTAGAGGGGGAGTGGGGTTAGCCATAAGAGTTGGATTCACAAGGATCTGGGATTTAAATCAGTCAACTCGAGGTTGGGCAAAAACTCCTTGCCACTGGGGTCTTTGGAAGTAGCCTGGGTTAACATCCCTTACCCGCCATGTGCCATGGGGTGTTACCTGACATCTCTGTGCTGCAACAGTCTCATCCATACAATGAGGGGAACGTAACACTCTCATGTGCATTAACACATATATTAACGGTGCTGGCTCATGGCAAACACTCAGTCAATGCTCTCTTTATGATTATATGAACAGCGTTTAGTGAGGTGTGAATGTGACACTGTACACATTGGTGTGTACAGCAGTTCGGCCAGGACTCTGTGGCCGTGGGTGTGGCCTTGGTGAGGACAGGAGTTTCTTCTTCTTCCTGGGAGAGGAAAATGGATCTATTTAGTTGAGAGCCTTGTGTACTTGATGGTAATAATCATTTATAGGTGAGCCAAGCATGGCGGCTCATGCATGTAATCCCAGTACTTTGGGAGGCTGGGATCACTTGAGCACAGGAGTTTGAGACCAGCCTGGGCAACCTGGTGAAACCTTGTCTCTACCAAAAATGCAAAAATTAGCCAGGCATGGTGGTGTATACCTATAATCCCAGTTACTTGGGAAGCTAAGGTGGGAGGATTGCTTGAGCCTGGGAGGTTGAGGCTGCAGTGAGCTGAGATCACCTCACTGCACTTCAGCCTGGGTGACAGAGTGAGAATCTATCTCAACAAAAAAAAATCATCTCTGGGTGTCCATGAGTAGGAAGTTCAGGTGCGTTTCTCCCAGGGGCCTTTGACTACACTAACAACCTAACCGGGGCCTAGATGGTGTGATACATAGAGCACTGAGTGCCCAAAGTTGGTGCAGGGCCATGGGCAGTGTCCTGGATCTATCCCTTCCTGCCCTGAAAGCTGGTCTCAGTTTCCCCATATGGACTATGATGAGCTTCGATGAAATTATCTCTGGGGCCCATTTAGCTCTGAAGCCCTTGATCTCTTAAGAGTTACTGCTTAGACTCTCCCAAGGCAGCGTCCACTGGGTTTGGTAAAGATAAAAATGTGAAGAAGTGTCTATTTAATACCAACAAGTCCTCAAATTTCCTTAAGTTCCTGCTCCAAAGCCAGTTTTTTTCCTGCAGCTCCGAAGGGCAGAGGAGCATTGCGAGGTGAGCCTCATCAGGCTGGACTCAACTGCTGGCAAATTGGAAAGTATTCTTTGCTTCAGAAGGTAATGAGAATCCCTTGCCAGGTCGTTAAACTTTGCTCTTTCCTGGAGGTGTGGGGAATCAAAACCAGGCACTTTGGAGCAGACCTGGGCAGTGGCCGGGAAGGCCACACATCCACGTGTGTCCAAAGTGGACAGTCCATCTTTCTTCTTTTCTTTTCTTTTTTTTTTTTTTTTTGAGATGAAGTCTCAATCTGTCACTTCACTGGAATTTCCACCTCCCAGGTTCAAGTGATTCTCCTGCCTCGCCCTCCTGGGTAGCTGGGATTATAGGCATGCACCACCATGCCTGGCTAATTTTTGTATTTTTAGTAGAGATGGGGTTTCACCATGCTGGTCAGGCTTGTCTCAAACTCCTGACCTCAAGTGATCGGCTCACCTTGGCCTCCCAAAGTGCTGGGATTAGAGGTGTGAGCCACTGTGGCCGGCCTTTTTTTTCCCCGTTCTTTGAGATGGAGTCTCTCTGTTGTCCAGGCTGGAGTGCCATGGCACAATCTTGGCTCACCACAACCTCCACCTCAAGTGATCCTCCCACCTCAGCCTCCCGAGTAGCTAGGACTATAGGTATGCACCACCACACCTGGCTACTTTTTAATATTTTGGTAGGGACAGGGTTTTGTAGTGTTACCCAGGCTGGTCTTGAACTCCGAGCTCAAGTGATCCACCTGCCTCGGCCTCCCAAAGTGCTGGGATTACAGGCTTGAGCCACCGCGCCCGGCCCATTTTAGCCGTTTTTAAGTTCAATGTTCAATGGCTTTGAGTGCATTCACACTATTATGAAACCATCACATCATCCATTTCCAGACATTTTTTCATTTTCTCAGACTGAAATTCCCACCCGCCCCCAGCCCCTGGCAACCACCATTCTGCTGTCTGTCTCTACGAACATGACTGCTTTACGTACCGCATACGAAAAGTATTTGTTGTTTTGTGACCTGTTTATTTCACTGAATATAACGTCCTCCACGTTCATCCACATGTGAGGATTTCCTTCCTTTTAAGGCTGGATTTCACTGCATGTAGACAATCCCATTTTGCTTACCCGTTCATTGTCAGTGGCCCTGTGGGTTGCTTCCACTTTTGGCTATTGTGAGTAACGCCGCTGCGAACGTGGTGTCCAGGTGGACAGAGCACTTCCTGCACCTTGTTTCATCGTGTGTCCCTTGCCCCTTCTCGGAGGGGCTGAAATTCCTCTGCCTGGAGTTGGGACTTCTCTCCAATACAGGAGCTCCAGTCTCTTTATTTTCTCAAATACTCGAATGTCTTTCAGAATACTGCAGCGCAGAGCAGAGAAGGTTTGATTGTGGCCGGGAAAACTGTAAGCCAGCCTCTCCTTAATGTCTATTTCCACCAAAATAGCATCTTAATGTGATGCTTATCACACAGTGTATTAGGATTGGGACTGCATCCTAATGGACCCTCTAGGACACATTAGTCCTATTCTCAACACATTCACCCCCCTTCAAATAGGCATAGATGTTGACCCGTTGAAGAGCATTGCATGGGAATATTCTTCTGGCACTTCAAAGAACCTGGCAGAAACAACAGAAGCTTTGGCTTAGGTTATTTAAATGTTCTTTTTGACAACAGTTGTTCAATAAATTCAGCTAATTCTTCTGGCTGTTTCTGCAGGTCATTCCGTGAAAGTTTGAGGAGGCACATCTTTTGATTTTTTTCTGCCAGGGATTTGTGCTTCCTGTTCCTCTAAAAGTAGAACCGCATTTTTAGTTAATTAAATTTAGTTAAAAGAAGGGAAAGTGGGCAAAAGACATGAACAGACGTTTCACCAAAGGGGATGTACAGATGGCAAGTATGCACACGGAAAGACGTTCCACATCATTAGCCATCAGGGAAATGCAAATTGAAGTGACAGTGGGTTATAGCTGCACACGGTCAGAATGGCTAAAATAAAAAATTGTGACAACATCAAATGCTGACGAGGATGCAGAGAAGCTGGCTCACTCATCCCTGGTGGGTGAGTGTGTAACATGGGGCAGTCACTCTGAAGAAAGTTTGGTGGTGTCTTCATAAACTAAATATGTGATTTCCATAGACCTAGCAATTTCACTCCTGGGTATTTATCCCAGAGAAATGAAAACTTACGTTCACATGAAAACCTGTACATGAATATTCATAGCAACTTTATTAGTAATTACCCCAAACCAAAAATAACCCAAGTGTCCTTTAATGGGTGAATGGCTAAACAAACCATGACGCAGACATACCGTCGGGTACTGCTGAGCAATGGGAGAGGACCACAGACACACGCAATAACTTGAATGAATCTCACGGGCTTTACACCGAGTGAGAAAAGTCAATCCCCAAAGGTAACGCACTGTATCATTCTATTTCTATAACTTTC
Source organism: Aotus nancymaae (assembly GCF_030222135.1). NCBI lineage: Eukaryota > Metazoa > Chordata > Mammalia > Primates > Aotidae > Aotus > Aotus nancymaae. The sequence continues at coordinate 1,591,289 of NW_026988444.1, forward strand.
TTGAAATAGCAAAATTACGGAGACGGGGAACGGACAGTGATTTCCAGGGGTCAGGGATGGAGGAGGGCAGGGAGGTGGGTGTGCTTGTAAGAAGGCAACAAGAAAGATTCTTCTGGCGGAAATGTTCTGTATCCCGACCATGGTGGTGGGTACAGGATCCTACACATGATAAAATTGCATAGAACTAAGCGCGTGTGAGCACACACCAACGAATATGCAAAATGAGGATAATGTGAATAAGATCAGTGCATTGTATTTTTGTCAATGTTCTTGTGATGTTGCATTATAATTTTGCAAGATCTTACCATTGGGGGAAACTGGGTGAAGGGGACATGGGATCTCTTATCTCTCTTGTTTTATTTATTACAATTGCATGTAGATCTACAGTTATCTAAAAATAAAAGGTTTAATTAAAAAACAAGAGAAGGGGCCGAGCCATTAGACTCCTGTTACTCCATTTGAGATGAAGTTTTGGCCGGAGGGCAGCACCCACCCAACCCGATTCTCAAGGAGTCCGCGAAATCGCTAAAGAATCCGGAGGATCACTTGAGCCCAGGAGGTTGAGGTTGTAGTGAGCTATGATCATGCCACTGCACTCCAACTTGGGTGACAGAGCAAAACCCCTTCTCTCTCTAAAAAAAATGCATAACTGTAGTGCCTGGTGAACCCCAGCTTAAGGCATGGGCTCCTTTATGTAAGGTGCTGGGGCCTAAGGGCTGGACGTCTTGGTTAGAGTCCAGCTCTGCCACTTATTGCTGTATGAATTTGGGTGAGTCATTTTACCTCTTCCTCCCCATCTGTAAAGGGGATAGCAGTATTACCTACCTCATAGGTTGCCGTGAGGGGCAAGTGATGTCACACTTGGAAAGGGCTTAGATGGTGCCTGGTGTGTAATCTGGGCATGATACCCACTACCGTGCTCTTAACTACCCCTCCCTTCCGGGTCTTCATTCACAAGTGACATGGGCCAAATTAGATGGGGCATTCCATTTTTTCTTTCACCAAGAGATACTATTTAAAAACTGCCAGGGTCACATTCCCTACATTTCTTGAGTTGAAGATAGCAAAGCAATCTGGAGCAGAGATTTCTGGTCTTGAGGAGCCCCTATCAGTATGTACATACGAGGTCAGGGGGCAAAGAGAACTCCGTCTCTAGATCAGAGAGCCTGGAACACACAGGTGGATTTTATCAGAGATTTTCTGATGGATTGAGGGGATGCTGGCATCTGCTGATGGGAGATGACAGAAGCCCCTTGTAGGGGCTGAATGGTGGCCTCCAGAAGATATGCCCCTGGAACCATGACTGTGACCTCATTTAGAACGATGATCTTTACAGATGCTGTTGTGGGGAGGATGTTGAGATGAGACCATCCTGGATGATCTGGATGGATCCTAAATCCAGCGACGAGTGTCCTTGGAAGAGAAGAGAAGGGAGAGACGCAGGAAGGCCATGTGGTCACAGAGGCAGAGGCTAGAGTGAGTTAAGACACAAGACAAGGAGCACCCAGGATTGGTGGAAGCTGCTGAGCCGGAGAGAAGCACGGGCCAGATTCTCCGTCACAGCCTCCCCAAGAAGCAGCCCCGCAGCCATGCCTTCATTTCGGACTTCTGGGCTGATGAACCGGGAGAGAACAGACTTCTCTTGTTGAATTCAGAGAATTTGAATTTGTGGTGCTTTCTGCCAGCAGTCCCAGGAACCACTGCTTTCCTCCAGCTGGCTTCCCGGCCTGGGAGGGGCAGCCTGAACCGGAGACCCAGGCTCAGTGCCAGGTTCTAAGTAGAGTTTGGGACCCACTGGCTTTCGTGTGGGCCCCGCTTAGGGAGGGACTGAGCCTGGGAGTGAGTACAAAAACCTGGCACCTGCAACTCGAGCAGGACTCACCTTGACAGAGAGGAGCTGTGAAAGAGTAGACCCTTCTCTCCTTGGAAAAGGACTGCTGCAGACAGACAGGAGGCCGGACAGACAAGGGCCCAGCAGTGGAGACAAAGGCCAGCTCCATGGGAAAAGGTCTGGCCGAATGCAGGGTGGCCTAAATGGCATATGACCGTGCACTCCTATCAGTGAAAACAATGTGTGTGTGTACAGTGCCATAGGCACACTTGTTTACGTGGCATATAGACAGACTGTGGCTGACGCATGTGGTTGGTGTTTAAAAACTTCACTTCTGGCTGGGCAGTGGTGGCTCACACCTATAATCCCAGCACTTTGGGAGACTGAGGAGGGCAGATCACGAGGTCAAGAGATCAAAACCATCCTGGCCAACGTGACGAAACCCTGTCTCTACTAAAAATACAAAAATTAGCTTGGCGTGGTGGCGTGCCCCTGTAGTCCCAGCTACTTAGGAGGCTGAGGCAGGAGAATCGCTTGAATCTGGGAGGTGGAGATTGCAGTGAGCCAAGATCTTGCCATTGCATTCTGGTCTGGTGATAGAGCAAGACTGTGCCTTAAAAAAAAAAAAACCATAAAAACCAAAAAACCCCACAAGACTTCACTTCTTCCCTTTTTTGATGGACAACTGAGTATAAATAAAAGTTTTAGAATCTCCTGTGCATATCCCAATAGAGGGTTGCATGCACCTCTGAGGTTCGCACACTTCCCTTCAGAGCCCACCATTCAGTGGATGGATGGGATTCTTTAGCTCCAGTTCCTATCAGTGCAGGAGAGCTGATATAGTCTGGATATTTGTCCCTGCCCAAGTCTCGTGTTGAATTTCAGTCTCTGGTATTGGAGGTGGGGTCTGATGGGAGGTGACTGCATCATGGGGTGAGTTTCTCATGAATGGTTTTGCACCATCTCCTTGGTACGGTCCTTGAGATTGTGAGTTCTTGTGAGATCTGGTTGTTTAAATGTTGTTTAAACAACTCTCCTACTTCCTCTCTCTTGCTCTTCTCCTGTCATGTGAGACCTGTTCTCCTTTTGCCTTCCACCATAACTGGAAGCTTCCTGAGGCCTCCCCAGAAGCAGAAGCAGAAGCAGATGCCAGTACCATGCTTCCTGTACAGTCTGCTGAACCGTGAGCAAATTAAATCTCTTTTCATATATATATATTTTTAATTGTATTTTAGGTTTTGGGGTACATGTGAAGAACATGCAAGATTGTTGCATAGGTACATACATGGCAGTGTGGTTTGCTGCCTTCCTCCCCATCACCTATATCTTGCAGACCCCAGTGTGTGATGCTCCCCTCCCTGTGTCCATGTGTTCTCGTTGTTCAACACCCGCCTATGAGTCAGAACATGTGGTGTTTGATTTTCTGTTCTTGTGTCAGTTTGCTGAGAATGATGGTTTTCAGGTTCATCCATGTCCCTACAAAGGACACGAACTCATAGTTTTTGATGGCTGCATAATATTCCATGGTGTATATGTGCCACATTTTCCCTGTCCAGTCTATCATTGATGGGCATTTGGGTTGGTTCCAAGTCTTTGCTACTGTAAACAGTGCTGTAATGAACATTTGTGTGCATGTGTCCTTATAACAGAACAATTTATAATCCTTTGGATATATACCCAATAATGGGATTGCTGGGTCAAATGGAATTTCTATTTCTAGGTCCATGAGGAATGGCCACACTGTCTTCCACAATGGTTGAACTAATTTGCACTCCCACCAACAGTGTAAAAGTGTTCCTATTTCTCCACATCCTCTCCAGCATCTATTGTCTCCAGATTTTTTAATGATCACCATTCTAACTGGCGTGAGGTGGTATCTCATTTGATTTGCATTTCTCTAATGACCAGTGATGATGAGCATTTTTTCATATGTTTGTTGGCCTCATAGATGTCTTCTTTTGTAAAGTGTCTGTTCATATCCTTCACCCACTTTTGAATGAGCTTGTTTGTTTTTTTTCTTGTAAATCTGTTTTAGTTCTTTGTAGATTCTGGATATTAGCCCTCTGTCAGATGGGTAGACGGCAAAAATTTTTTTCCCATTTTTTTGGTTGCCGATTCAGTCTAATGATTGTTTCTTTTGCTGTGCAGAAGCTCTGGAGTTTGATTAGGTCCCATTTATCTATTTTGGCTTTTGTTGCCAATGCTTTTGGCATTTTAGTCATGAAGTCCTTGCCTATGCCTATGTCCTGAATGGTTTTGCCTAGGTTTTCTTCTAGGGTTTTTATGGTGTTAGGTCTTATGTTTAAGTCTTTAATCCATCTGGAGTTAATTTTAGTGTAAGGTGTCAGGAAGGAGTCCAGTTTTTGCTGTCTGCACATGGCTAGCCAGTTTTCCCAACACCATTTATTAAACAGGGAATCCTTTCCCCATTGCTTCTTTTTGTCAGGTTTGTCAAAGATCAGATGGTTGTCGATGTGTGGTGTTGCCTCTGTTCTGTTCCATTGTTCTATATCTCTGTTTTGGTACCAGTACCATTCTGTTTTGATTACTGTAGCCTTGTAGTATAGTTTGAAGTCAGGTAGCATGATGCCTCCAGCTTTGTTCTTTTTGCTTAGAATTGACTTGGCTATGCGGGCTGTCTTTTGGTTCCATATGAAGTTTAAGGTGGTTCTTTACAGTTCTGTGAAGAAGGACATTGGTAGCTTGATGGGGATAGCATTGAATCTGTAAATTACTTTGGGCAGTATGGCCATTTTCACTATATTAATTCTTCCTAACCATGAGCATGGAATGTTTTTCTATCTGTGTCCTCTCTTATTTCCTTGAGCAGTGGTTTGTAGTTCTCCTTGAAGAGGTTCTTTTAAACCTCTTTTCTTATAAATTGCCCAGTCTCAGGTATTTCTTTATAGCAATGCAAGGACACATTCATACGACAGATGTCAATGGTGGGAGGTGAGTCAGTTCCTCCCCTAATGAGGAAGTCAGTGGCCCATTTTCAACTGTTTTTGACAATAAGTGATGAGGACTCCTTGGAGTGAGGGCATTTGCAGACAATTATATCTCGCTGGAATTTTGTATTTTTTGTTTTCATTTTGTTAGTATAGTTTCTTTCTTTCTTTTTCTCTTTCCTTTCCCTCCCTCCCTCCTTTCTCTTTCTTTCTTCTTTCTTATCTTTCTTTTTCCTTTCTTCTTTCTTTCTCTTTCTTTCTTCTTTCTTTTTCTTTCTTTCTTTCCTTCTCTCTCTCTTTCCCCCTCCCTCCCTCCCTCCCTCCCTCCCTCTCTTCCTTCCTTCCTTCAAAATATTACATAAAAATAGCAGTACAGTATGTGACTATGACCAAACCCACAAAGGTGAAAATGCTGCTCCAACTTGGTGGGAGGCATTTGGAAGAACTGTTTCCTTGAGACTGAGTAAACTCCTTGAGATTTCTGGACCTTTAGGGGGAAAGAGAAAAATGAATCTATCTGCTGGCATGACATGTGGAGTCTTGAAACTATACTAATTTTTTTTTTCTTTGAGATGGAGTTTTGCTCTTGTTGCTCAGGCTGGAGTGCAGTGGTGTGATCTTGGCTCACTGCAACAGCCACTTCCCAGGTTTAAGTGATTCTCCTGCCTCAGCCTCTCGAGTAGCTGAAATTACAGGTACTTCCCACCACGCCTGGCTAATTTTCGTATTTTTAGTAGAGACAAGGTTTTACTACGTTGGCCAGGCTGGTCTCAAATTCCTTACCTCAGGTGATCCACCCACCTTGGCCTCTCAAAGTGCTGGGATTACAGGCATGAGCCACAGTGCCCGGCTGAAACTATATTAATTTGGAAATGAAAGCAATGCAACCATATTCTCAATCAAAGTTGTAGCATCCAATGTTCCTGGTTCCCTAAGCAAACACAGGTGATAGGAGCAGGAAAAATGAAAGTAAATTAGAGAAACAGAGCCAGGCATAGTGGCTGATGCTTGTAATCCCAGCATTTTCGGAAGCTGAGGTGGGAGGATTGCTTGAGACCAGGGGTTCGAGACCAGCCTGGGCAACACACAGAGACCCTGTCTGCACAAAAATTAAAACTTTAGCCAGGCATTGTGGAGCATGCTCGTAGTTCCAGCCACATGGGAGGCTGAGAAATATCCATTTAAATTATGTTTATTTTTTAACTGGATTACTTACCTTCTCATTCATGATTTTTAAATATTCTTTATATATTCTCAGTGTAAATCCCTCATCACATACATAATTTACAAATATTTTCTTCTATTCTTAGAGTTGTTTTTCCACTTTCCTTTTTTTTTTTTTTAATGTTATTAGGTGTGTTTGTTTGTATCTACTTTAAAAGCAACAGAAAAGAAGCAAAATAAAAAATGGTAAAGTTGTACATTTTGAAATTCAGATTCATAGACCTGGCTGCATCTTGGACTAGTCAGAGGAGCGGTTTTAGAGGCTGAGCAGCTGGGGTTTGGGCAGACTGAGTCTCGCTGGAGGTCTGTCCATGCCTGTTGGTGGCGGGACTGCTTCACTGTTCTGCTTTTTACTCTCCTTCTTTCCTGCTTCTTGTTTTCGTTGCTTTGGATAAAACATATGTTCCCTTTTATTTATTATTAGTTTAAGGGATTATCTCTTGCTGATAATCTGCAGGGTTTTACTCAAACCAGTCAGTAAGAAGATTTTTAAAATGTTTTTCTTTCTTTTTTTTTTTTTTTCGACACAGAGTCTTGCTCTGTTGCCCAGGCTGGAATGTAGTCGTGTGATCATAGCTCATTGTAGCCTCAAACTCCCGGCGTCAAGTAAGCCTCTCAGCTTCTGGGATTATAGCATGAACCACCCCATCTGGCCTATAAAGTGTTTTTTCTGTGTCTATTTCTACATCTATTTCCCTTTCCCCAATTACGCAAGCAATGACTTGATTCCTGCAAGACATAAAATCAAAGCATCTGGAAGTATTTTTAGTTTTTTTTTGGGCGGCGTTTCTTTGAATCTTCGCATAAACACAGATGAACTTGACTTGTCAAAGAAATTCCTGGAACTTCATGTCACCATGTTCTGGTGCATCTATATTTTAACAAAATACCATTGGTTCCTTGCCTTTTTGTCATCATGTATTTCTGTTTTTAAAATTATTTTCTCACATGGCCGGGAATGGGGAAGGCGTGTCTAATGTCCATTTCTGACTCTGGCTTCAGTTACTCCTGAGAAATGGTGTGTCAAATTACAGGATAGTTGGGTCATGAAAGAGCATGGCCAATTCTTTGGGCTAGACATGTACACCTGGCCTAATAGATCACTCTGTCAGCTGCTGACATTTGGTGTCTGAACTTTGTCCACAGAGGTGAGTGATGGGTGAGCATCCACTCCCTGGTATGGAACACACTGTTGTCTCTATCCTTATCAGGTGATCCAAGCACAGTGTCAATGTTTAACCCTGAATATTCAGAGCAACGGGATAAGCAACCTGAACAGACACAGGTTTGTCCTGATGGAAACAGATCTATGATGTGGGGTCAGTAGCAGAAGTAGGTTATCCCTATTCCAAAAGGGGAACCTAAGGAGTACAAGTAGCGACAACGATCGCATATGGCACCATGGTCGGCTGGAACTGGAGCCGTGACAATCCTGGAAGGCCGCTGGTGTTTATCTGCAGCCATATGGCCAGTTGCCACTTAGGCCAGTGTCTTCACTTAATTTTACAAACATAAACGACACCCAGCTCAATCAGTTATCCTGCCTGTACATCTGCTCAGACATAAGGACAATCACGAGAAAGCATATGGATAGGTCAGTGAAGACTGAATCCTAACCTCAGGGGCTTCCCTCGGCAGCACCTGGCAGAGGCCATTGGAATGTGTACGCCTAGGCAAGCCCAGGGGTTTGGACATGGGGACAAAGACACACATGTACACATGCATGCACACGCACACACACCCCCATGCTATCACAACTTGGAAGCATTAAACCTTAAACACAAATAAACATCTAAATATATTATACCTTCGTGATAGGGGATCAGAAAATACACAGAAACAGAAAGTAATAAAACCACAGATAATTCTACGTCCCTGTAATAACCACAGTCATATTTTTCCTTTATGACCTTTTCAAAGAGCATCATACTTAACTTGTTTTATAACATTTCTTTTCATGACTTAATATATCATGGAATTTAAAATCAATAATAGAAAGAATGGGTAATTTGGTAAACAGTGTTGGGACGAATGCCTGTTCACTGGAAAAGCAGTAGTTAGTTTCTTAACTAAGAGCACACACAGAAATATATTCCAGATGTATTAACGAGATTTTAAATAAAGCTATAAAAGCAATAAAGTAAATTAAAGGAGAATTTTAAAAAACCTTAGGGTGGGAAAATGAACAAATTTGATTAGGTAAGAATGACAGGTATTTATAAGCAGATATTTGTATGTGGAATCAAAAGACAAAAGACAGACTAGGAGAGGACATTGCGTTATATAAAACAACCAGAAAGAGTGATACTTTCAACATGTGAATAGGTACTCTAAGCCAATAAGACAAGAATATTCACAGAATATTCCAGAATATAGAAAAAAAGTTCAACCTCTATGAAAGTAAACGAGAAGCAAGTTAAGTTAAGTTATTGCTACATCAGTATCTCCCCAGGTATGAAATTTATTGAGGAAGTAGTAAGGAGGAGGCCAGTCCGAAGGTAAAAATCCCATAGGCTCCTGCTTTAAGGATAGTTGGTTCATTATATTGCATTTTATAGAAGTTTTTAAAAAGGTGCTTGGATTATGAGCACTAGAGTTGGCATATATTTCTGTAGGCAAGGTGAGAGCCAGGGTGTGGTCTGCCAGGAAGTCTCTGGGAGTCTGAGTGTTGTCTTTGCAAGACAGTTTTCCTGAGCAGAATACCAGGTCCTCCAGGTCCTGCTGACTGGGAAATGGATTTTAAATGGCAAGTGCTACTGAGCTTTGAAGAACCCAGCTGCCTCTCAGCCACCATATCTGATCCATCTCCACTGGGTTCCAGTTACTGTCCTCACCTTAGCAAATGCCTGAGCACCTGTGACTCAGTATACTTGAAATGAGCAAACTAAGGGGCCCTATGGAGCCATCTTCTTGGTATTTCAGCTGTCAGGGTACAAATCCATTGCGGTGTAGTTTCCACCAGACAGGTGGTGATGCTGATACAACAGAATACCTGAGACTGGGTAATTTATAAAGAATAGAAATTTATTTCTCACAGTTCTGGAGGCCAGGAAGTCCAAGATGAAGGCTCTGATGTCTGGTGTGAGGTGAGGGCCTTCTGGCTGTGTCCTCTCATGGTGGAAGGTGGAAGAGGAGGTGAGACAAACTCCCTTTGTCACCCCCTTTTATAGGGGCACCTAATCCTGTTCACATGGGAGAAGTCCCCATGGTCTAATCACCTCTTAAAGGCCCCGCCTCTTAATACTATCACCTTGGCAATGGGATACCTTCAAACCATAGCAGCTATCAGCCACAGACAGGTAATTCAGTCGGCAGGTTATGTGCTGCATCCTAAGCTGCTCCTGGGCATGGTCCATTCATAAGGGCCCTCTGGCCACTTGTCTGGTGGCAAGAATGCCTGCAGCTCTCTTCACTTTCCCCTCTTTCTGATTTCCAGTGCGTAAGACCGGGTGTCTAAACAGAACATCTGAAATCTTAATGTGCATTTGAGTCACCTGAGGATGTCATAAATGGCAGATTCTGATACAGTAGGTCTGGGGTGGAAGACGTGATCCTGTATTTCTAAGGGTGTTTATGAGGACCTGCAGCATCAACATCATCCAAAGACTTATTAGAAATGCAGTAGCTTGGGCTCCTGCCTTGACCCACTGATAAAGAATCTGCATACTAACATGAGCCCCAGGAAAGTCAATCAAAAGCATATCCCTAACCAACGTGGTGAAAGCCCGTCCCTACTAAAAATATAAAAAATTAGCTGGGCGTGATGGCGCATGCCTGCAATTCCAGCTACTTGGGAGGCTGAGGTAGGAGAATCGCTTGAACCTGGGAGGTGGAGGTTGCGATGAGCTGAGATCATGTCATTGCACTCCAGCCTGGGCAACAAGAGCAAAACTCCGTGTGAAAAAAACAAAAAACAAAACAAAACAAAACAAATCAGCATGCCCAACACCAAGAGGCACTGCCCGGGGGGAGGGTGCAGCATGGCTCACGTGGGATCCTGGTGCAGCGTGGCACAAATGGGATCCTGGTGCAGTATGGCACACATGGGATCCTGGTGCTGCAGGCGACCACCTCCCAGGCAACCAGGGGGAGGCTGCAGCATGGCACATGTGGGATCCTGGTGCAGCGTGGCACATGTGGGATCCTGGTGCAGCGTGGCACATGTGGGATCCTGGTGCAGCGTGGCACATGTGGGATCCTGGTGCTGCAGGCGACCACCTCCCAGGCAACCAGGGGGAGGGTGCAGCATGGCACATGTGGGATCCTGGTGCTGCAGACGACCACCTCCCAGGCAACCAGCACACTGGGTTCTGCCAGGTGCCCTCACAGGCATGGGGGTCCTGGTCAGTTTCTTTAAGCCCAATCCAGATCTTCCATCCTTTTTGCTTCCGGGCGACATGCGTGATCTACTGCTCTCTCTCCATGGGGTCTCCTGATGGTGTCTGCAGGGGCTCCCTGTGAACTCTTTCTAGTTAACAGGCATCTGTTTTGTGCAGTGAACCTTCCTTTTGTGCAGTGAGCCTTTCCGTCCCCATTTACCAGCTCTGTCTGCCCTGCAATCCTAGGGGCCCTGGACAGAGATGGGGTCCAGTGGGCAGGATCTGAGGATGTTTTATTGACCTACAGCTGTCCGAGGGCTCTCTGGGAGGTTGCGACGTGAGGCCACATCATGCTGTCTCTGCCAGCGCTCCCCCACCACCCAACGGCTTCACGGCTGTCAGGTGCTGGGCTCCTGGGGTAAAGTGCAGGGAGAGAGAATCTGAGAAGGTTTATTGACCTAATAATGCCAGCAGGACACCCTGGAAGACAGCGGTGTAATGTCCCGAACTTGTCTCCAAGAAACCAGCTTTCAAGAAGATTTTATTGGCCCCCAATATACTCCTATCAGTCCCACTCTCCTGATGCAGCTCCTCTTATCACCCCGGCAATCTCCATTCCATAAGGATTCACCCAGGCAACAGGAGGAGGGCTTGGAAACTCCACCTGGTTCAAGGGGTCCTTGTGCCTCTCTCCGCAGTCTGTGGAAGTCATTAGGATGTCACATTCCCAATTATATATGTCAACCCTCTCCCCCAAATCAGATATGTCAACTGAAGTGTGTGTGCGTGCCCCTATACATGGCAGGGATGGTGGTTTGGTAAGGTCAGTGTACCTGTCATATTCTAATATAATTGGCCAAGACTAAGAGAAAGTCATGGACACACATGACTTTAGTTTTTTATTTTAAAATACAAACACACATTTATTTAGCTTTGGGGAAGGCATGTCAGATCCCTCGTTCTAATAAGGCGAGAAGGAGAAGGGGCCAATGTCAAGTTTTCTATCCCTAGGCGTTTCTTCCACATCCAAGCAAATATGAAGCCTGTCTGGTTAATATCACATCTCTTCAAACATCAGCTCTTGCAGCCTTAACTTGCTAATATTGTCCTGTGTGTAAGTTATCACAGAGGCTAAAAGAGGTTATGTCTGTCCCACTGTATAATCCCCTCCCTTTCTGTGCCCCCTTCTGACACCATTGCAGCCCACACCTGTAATAAAGTGAGGGCAAGGTTAGGAGGACTGGGGCGGGGTGATGGTGGGATCGAGTCTTCACTTGACCGTCAGAAATGTTTGTCCTGAGTCAGGTCCTTCCGCCTCACATGAGTTTCCATCCCGTACACAGAGTACTGCCCATGCTAAGCAGTCCTGTCCTTAGAGTTTCTGAGATTTAAGGAGGACACTTTCAGATGGATTTGTCGATTCCTGGATTGTCAGTGCTCAGGACTTGCCTCTTCAACATCCAGCGCGAGAAGAGCCCCTACAGAGTACGCAACTCAAGCAGACCCCCAGGCTCCTCAGACAGTGCCCCAGGCATGCAGGCATGCAGGAGGTGGAGCCTGCAAAAGGTGCCATCCAAAGGAGAGGGCAGGTGATGAGGAGGGAGACCAGCAGAGGCCGGTGCCTGCAGATCCCTGCCCCTGAGCCAGTGCTGTTTGAGCCACTCCCTTTAAAATGCTATTTCTAGAGCTTATTTTCAGCCTCACAGTGACTTGTAAAGACAACAACTTCCTGGCTCCCTTGCAGTTAGAAGGCCCGCTCCGCATTGCCCATGTTGACTTAATTCTGGTGTTTTCCTGAAGCTCAGCTCAGCTCAGCATCCTAACAGTGGCCCAAAGGGTGGTGACAGAGGCGTCCTCTCAGATCATCTAAGGCACGGGGTGTGAAGATGATTTCAGCAACATTCTGTGGAGCTGCCTTTTAGAAATGTTCATCCCACCAGTGATGAGGGCATGGAATTACAATCTGATGAAAGCATTTTCTCTACTCTCAAGGTATTTGGCGTTCATTTCAGCTTTTCCCTGACGTTTGCTTCCCTGCTGCTTTCTTTTTCCCTTTTGTGTCTGTCGTGGCTGGGAGGCCCTGGGGCTTTTTAAATGCACAGTGACAGAGGCTCCTCTTGTGCTTGCAGTGACACAGGCGTCGTGTGCTCTCAGTGACACAGGCGTCGTGGTGTGCTTGCAGTGACACAGGGTCATGTGCTCTCAGTGACACAGGCGTCGTGTGCTTGCAGTGACACAGGTGTCCTCCTGTGCTTGCAGTGACACAGGCGTCGTGTGCTCTCAGTGACACAGGGTCATGTGCTCTCAATGACACAGGGTCATGGTGTGCTCACAGTGACACAGGCGTCGTGGTGTGCTCACAGTGACACAGGCATTGTGATGTGCCTGCAGTGACACAGGCGTGGTGTGCTCACAGTGACACAGGCGTCGTGGTGTGCTCACAGTGACACAGGTGTCCTCCTGTGCTTGCAGTGACACAGGCGTCGTGGTGTGCTTGCAGTGACACAGGTTGTCCTCCTGTGCTTGCAGTGACACAGGCGTCGTGGTGTGCTTGCAGTGACACAGGCATCGTGGTGTGCTTGCAGTGACACAGGTGTCCTCCTGTGCTTGCAGTGACACAGGTGTCGTGGTGTGCTTGCAGTGACACAGGCGTCGTGGTGTGCTTGCAGTGACACAGGCATCGTGGTGTGCTTGCAGTGACACAGGTGTCCTCCTGTGCTTGCAGTGACACAGGCGTCATGGTGTGCTTGCAGTGACACAGGCGTCGTGGTGTGCTTGCAGTGACACAGGTGTCCTCCTGTGCTCGCAGTGACACAGGCGTCGTGGTGTGCTTGCAGTGACACAGGTGTCCTCCTGTGCTTGCAGTGACACAGGCGTCGTGGTGTGCTTGCAGTGACACAGGCGTCGTGGTGTGCTCACAGTGACACAAGCGTCGTGGTGTGCTCACAGTGACACAGGTGTCCTTCTGTGCTTGCAGTGACACAGGCGTCGTGGTGTGCTTGCAGTGACACAGGTGTCCTCCTGTGCTTGCAGTGATACAGACATTGTGGTGTGCTTGCTTTTCCAACTGAAAAGTGACCTGGGGGAGGGTGGAACCAACTAGTGTCGGGGTTCCCCTGAAGGCATTTGCAGACACGACAATTCAGGACATGTCTCCAACCAGGCCTTGCCTCTCTCAGTTTGGCACACACCCGCCTTTGGGCAGTTCCCCTGATGGCAGGAATGATTGACAGATGTCCTGTGCTGGGGGTATCCATTGTCCAGGAGACCACCCCTTTGAAGGGCTGGCAGGAGCCAGCCTGGTCCCCTGGTCTATGGCTTTATTCTTCACACCATCTTCTGCATGTGTGAGCCTCCATGCAGCTGTGCCACTTTCGGGAACCTACCTAGCAGACACAGATGCAGCAATGCACAGAGATCTCTGTGTGAGGATACTCGGGGCACAGTTGCGAGTGGCCCAGACAGGCAGCTGTGGCAGCTGATGCTAGTTCCGCTGTGTGATAGTGAGCCCTCTGCGGCCAGTGTGGGGGGCTCTGCCTGGACCCTCCATCCAGAAGAAACATGTGGCCTTGCCCTTCTGTGCTTGGCTAATTCCACTTAAGACCGTGTCTTCTAGGCTTATCCATGTCGTTGAAAAAAATTCCCTGAGGTTTATGCTGGAGTAGTATTCTATCTGTGTGTATACCACATTCTTTTAATCCCTCCCTCCGTGGATGGACTCTTGGGTAGATTCCATATCTCGACTATTGTGAATGGTGCTGCAATGAACACAGGTGGGCAGATATCGGACCACCACACTGTAGCCCATGAATACGCACAATTAGTATCCAACAGTAAAACTTAAAACAACGAAACAACAACAAAAAAGAAGAAACGAGCGCTTCTGCTCTAAGGGGAGCCGTGAGCGGGAGCCTCCAGCTGTCGGGACCTCTGGGGTCCACCTTTAAACCACAGCCTTGTACTTTTTTTTCTGGGCAGTACTTGGCAGGTGATGAGACGCCAGGAGGAAAGGTCAGTGGCTGATGACCAGGTGAGACCCACAAGGGAGGCATCAGAATACACTTGTTACCTGTGCTGCGCGTCTCCTACAGGACATAAGCAGCCGCAGACTGTGGCTGAGAACTCCCTCACGGTGGCTCCCAGCTGCAGGCACTCCCCGAGGCTGTGCTGTGTCCTGACCCGCGTCCAGCCAGCCCTCAGTCAGCCCACACTTCAGAACCACAATGTGCATCACAAGGTTGCTGGCAACTGGGGCCTCGCAGAAACCAGGCCCGGTGAGGGTTCGATTAAAAATGTTCATTAAATGAGTATTTCTTTCAGTCCTAGTCACCCTTCCTTCCCTTTTCTAGCAAGTCTAGCCCATCCCGGGAGGTTCCAGGGTCCCAAGGAAGAGACATACATCTTGTTTACTCACAGGTGGCCATTCCTGTGAGCATCTGCAGAGTGGGTGGGAGGAGGTGTGGAGGGCCCCCAAGCAGGCCCAAAGTGGGCATTCTTTAAATATTTGTCCAGCATTTACTTATCAGAGATGGCAAATAGCCTATTTCCTACTAACAAATAAATATACTTATCCACAAAATGACATGCCTCCATCTTTACGTTTACAATAAGAGGTTTCTGACGTGCTTGGGTCATCCTAGAGCATGTGCTTAATCTGGAGTGGATGGAGAGCAGTGCTCTCAAGTCTCCACTTGAGGGCACTGTGACCCCAGTGTTGTGTTGGTGTCCCTTTCAACTGGACCCCCGGGCAGGTGCCCGACGGTCCATCTCTGCATCCGGCTCTCATCGTGCTCTGGAGGAAGGAGGGATGTTGCCAGCCTCACCGGGGAGGGAGGCCTTGAGCCAAGTGACCGGCATCTCTGCTTGGGCACCCTTGGCCACTGGAGGAGCAATGCTGGTGAGAAGAGCTGGTGCCAATCACTGCAGGGATGGCAAGCTCTCTGCTGCTGCTTGTGCACCCACGCCTGTTGGCAGTTTGATCAATGTTGGGTGCAGGAGAGGCTGGGTTCCTCACAGAGCAAAGGGTGTAGGGCGGCCTGGCCAGCAGCAAGGTCACTGCTAAGGCTAGGAGGACAGTCCTAGGAAGCAGCAGTGGAGATCCTTTGTTGTCTGGTTGCCACCTTTGCCTTGGTTGACCTCGGAAAGATCTATACTCCTCCCTTTCCTGGACCCAGGAGAAAAGGCAGGAGCTGGCTTCACCAGGCCCAAGGTATCCCAAATCCAGATGCTAAGCATTTGGAGGATGGCGCAGAAACATCTGCAGAAGAAAGCCAGCCCGGGCAGTCCAGAAGTTCCTCCCCCAACTGGACATGGCACTACTGTGCCCCAGGGACATACAGCAAACCTCGATGGTTCTGGTTTCATCAGCTCATTATTATCAGCATTATTTAATCCTGGGAGTGCCATAATCCTTTCCCCTGTGTATGTGTGAGTACGTATTATGCAAGATTCAAAGTCACTCGATGTCATGAGGAAAATAAAAAGACTCTCTGCATAGAGCAGAAATAATTTGCACGACCAACTTGGGGTAGAGTGTTCTCAAACGAACTCCAGTGGTCCCTGGGCTTTCAGAGGGCCAGGCAGGCACCACGTCGAAGGGCTGCGTAACAAAAGGCCCTGGCTGGGTGCATTATAATTTGCTCCAACCAGTTCCAAAGTACTCATCTTTCCAGTGATGTGAAGAGAAATACTAATGTCACAGGACGTGGGCATTGTGCCTCGTATAAATACACACACAAAAGCTAGGCAAGGGTATTTTGGATGTCTTGTTGGGGAGGACGTAATTAAATTTCCCTTAGAGAACCCTTTGAAGTCTATGGCTCACTGTTTTATATAAAAGTAACCTCCCTATTTGCCGATCTGTCAGTTGTAGAATTCTAGCAAATTGGGAAAGTGGCTGAGGGAGAATCAATTAGTTTCCACTTGGAGTAAAATCTGTTTTTCAAGAGGGAGCTATCATGCCTGCTCTGGCTGTTTGAGTCAGGTGTCAACTAATCTCACCTCTGGGGACAACACACTGTGCTCAGGGAGCCTTGGGGATCACTTGGCCAAGTGCAGGTAGGTCCCTGCACAGCCACCAAGTGTGTGCCGTGGGGAGGCGTCGGCTTCTAGCTGGTATCAGCTTCCACCCAGGCCTCACTGCCACACAGTGAGATCTCCCCACTCCTCTGAGCCCCATATGCACTGGAGCCTGGCCAGCAGGGCAAGTGCCACACCTATGGGTGGATTGTGTTGGAAGTAGCAGGTGGTGGTGCTCACTCCACAGGGTCAGAGGCAGCAGGCAGAGCTCAAGCTCACTGTGAGCTTGGGAATCTGCTCGCAGTTTTGTGTCTACCAGTTTCTAGTGATCCCAGGGAAGATGCTTCAGCTTGTGGCCTCACTCCTGTGTCTTATCAAGAATGAGCCTTGTCCTTCACCTTCCCTGTCTCATTCTGGTCACATTTCTCTAGACATGGCCAGAACTGACCTTGCTATGCATCCAATATTCCCATTTTCTTAGGATCCTGGAGGTCTGATGGCTGCTGTGGTAGCAGAGGGCGGTCCCCATAAAGCAGATATTGGGGTACTGGGTTCAGAGCAGAGATAGTGCAGAGCACAAAGGGAACCAGCCAGGACAGGCAGCACTGTGCGCTTGGCCAGCTGGATAGGGGTGTTTGTGTGTGTGTGTGTGTGTGTGTGTGTGTGTGTGTGTGTTAGGGTGGTTATCCCAGGAAACGCTCATTTTTGTCTCACTGGGTCTCCTCTCTGAGACAAGCTCATGCTTGGACACCCGATCCTAGGCCTTGGAGTGTGACAGGATGCTAAGCCAGACTGGAGAGAGCAGTGGCTGCTGGTTGGGGATGCAGGTGGGGTTTCCAGGGGCTGAAACTGTGCAGTCCCTTTTCCTCCTACTTCTTCTCCTCTAGTGATTTCATTCTACAGATATGTTAAGGTGATGCATCCCTTCACTTGCCAGGCCATTGTTTAGCTAAGTAGATAGAAGCTTTTGTAATATTTTCTATAATATTGAAAATCATTAATTGATTCCTTGAAACTCACATTTCCCATTGCTGAACAGGTTACTCGCTTTTCAAAAACCTATCCTAGGATTCCAGATGTGCTCCCTAAGGACATACAGAGATAAGGTTTTAGCACAAAAATTAAAATTCACATCAGGACTGCGACACTACTGAATCTGCTTTTCCACAGTTACTCAATTTATGGAACTTTCAAAGCCATTTCAGTCTACCATGTCTTCACACAGAGCATTATTGTGACCCAAGCCTCCATTTTAGAATTGTGATCTAATTTCTTTTAATTTACACTTGTACATCACAGTTCTTAAAAATATATATATTGTATTCTAATTGCAAATGTAGTATGTACTACATAGGAAAAGCCTGGAAAGTGACAAAGAAAATAAGTATTCCCATACTGATTTTGATATATGCCCTCTAATTCTATATGCATATATGTATACTCTAAAATACATCATAACGATATTTCATACTTGGAGATTAAAGCCAAATCTTAGTACCTATCAAGAGATAGATTTCCAGAAAAAATTGTATGGGTCTAAATCTATATAGTCAAAAGAAAAAAGAGTAAAAATGAATGAGTTAACTATCCTCAAGAAGTTAAGAAAAATAGCAGCAAGTTAAATCCCAAGAAGTAGAGGGAAAGAAATGATAGAGATAAGAGCAGGAATTAATAAAGTAAAAAAAAATTACAATAAAGATAGCCATCAAATAAAAAAACTGGCTCTTGAATTTTTTTTAAAAGGAAAATAAAGCCCTGATGAAACTGATTGAGGGAAAAAAGAGAAAAGGCAAAAATAACTAACATCAAATAATTAAAAGTAGGACACCATTTCAGGTCTTACAGATATTAAAGCTAGTAAGAAGATATACTGAAAAACTTTATGCTGATAAATTTGAAAATCTAGATGAAATAGATAAATTCCTTAAAAGCACAACTTACCAAAACTGACACTAGAAGAAATAGAAAATCTGAATAGTCTTGAATGCATTAAGAAATTAAAATCCTTACTATACAGATGGATTTACTCATGAATGCTACTAAACCTTTAAGAAAATATAATACTAATATTACAGAAATTCTTGCAAAGAACAGAAAAAGAAATAATATTTTGCTACTGATTTTATGAGGTCTTGATATAAAACCTAACAAAAATATTACAAGAGAAGAAAGTTATAAAACAAGTCTCATTTAAGAACATAGATGCAAATATTCTAAGCCAAATATTACTAGAGAAACTAAAATGATATTCAAAAAATAATATACTATAAACATAACCTTGTACTTTAAAATGCAACACTGGTTTAACCACTTTCAGGCAATCAATTATTACATATATATCAGATAAAAAGTTGTGACAATACCAAATGCTGATGAGAATGTGAAGAAACTGGATCATTCATACACTGCAGTTGGGAATGTAAAATGGTGCTGCCATTATGGAAAATGGTTTGATGATCTTGACAGTTTCTCATAAAGCTAAACATACATAGAACCAGCAATTGCATTCTTGGGCCCTTATCTCAGTTTTTCACTGAAAATACATTCACACAAAAATCTGTATACAAATCCTCATAGCAACTTTATAACAGCTAAAAACTGGAATGAACCCAGCTGGCTGTCCTTCAACTGGTGAATAATTAGACAAACTGTGGAGAATCCATACCATAAAATACTATCAAACAATAAAAAGCAGTGAAGCTTTGATACATGCAACAACCTGGGACTTATTCTTATGGAATTATGAGTGAAAAAAGCCAATCCTAGGAGGTATCAAACTATTTATTCCATTTATATAATTTTATGCAATTTTAGAAATGGAGGATGGATTCTGGGTTGCCAAGGGTTGAAGGAAGAGGGGTAGGAGTGAAATAGATGTGGTTAGAACTGGACAGCATGAGAAATCCTTGTGAGGTTGGGATTGTTCTTCTGTGTCTTGACTGTGGTCATGGATACACAAACCTGAAAAGATGATAAAACTTAATACATACACATATACACACACAAATGAGTACAAGGAAAACTGCCAAAGTCTGAATAAAATTTGTGTATTATATTAGTGATATTATACCGTAGTTGTGCAAAATGTTATCGTTGGGGGAGATTGGGCAAAATGCACACAGGATCTCTCTGTATTATTTAAGTATGTGAATCAATAATTATCTCATTAAAAAGTCAATTAAAAATCATTCAATGAAATCAACTGTAGTAACAAAAGGAGAAAGTCATATGATCATCTCCATGGAGGCAGAAAGAGTATATGCTACAAGTCCACAACCATGCATGATAAACATTCTTAGCACACAAAATCTGAGAAAGTATAGTTTCAAAACTGCATCAAACTTTGTACTAAATGATAAAATGTTGAACATTTTCCTGCTTTGGTCTGAAACAAGGATGTCTTCTATGATCACATCTAGTCAACATGATAACTAAATGGCCAAGCCAGTGCAATAAAGCAAGTGAAACAAAGAGCTATGAGAATTGCAAACAAATAAATAAAACTGTCATTTTTCAAAGGAAATATACCTGTAGACATTTAAAAAACACCATAGAATCTAAAAAATAAATAATTAACATTAGATAATAAGTTTGGTTTGTTGCCGGACATAAAACTAATTCAAAATGTCAGTTATTTCTATATACCAGAAACAAACAGGTATAAAGGAAAACCTCAAAATGTAATTTATAATGCAAAATTATCAAATACCTAAAAGTGAATCTAAGGGAAGATGTGTAAGATATCTATACAGAAAATTACAAAACATCATTAAGAATATTTAATGGCTAAAACGAATGCTGGGAAATACCACTTTCATGGACTGGAAAAGTCAGTAATGTAAAGACGTCTGTTCTTCTCAAATTGTCTATAGATTCAATATAATCTACATTAAAATATTAGTTTTTTTGGTGGAAATGCATAAGCTGATTATAAATTCCTTTAGAAATGCAAAACGTCAAGTATATCTAAGGCACTTTGGAGAAAAACAAGGTGGGATGACGTACTCTATGGATGCAGACCATTATTGTAAGGCTACGGTGCTCAAGTCAGTGTGATTATCAGTAGAATGAGGCAAGCAGTAGGTCAGAATAGAGGATTCGTAAGCAAATCGCTGTCTACATAAACATTTTCATTGTTTGGTGGTGTTCTTTTAAATACTGGTTTTTAATGATAGAAGACGCTGCAAAGTAGCGGGAAAAGAACAGCCTTTTCAATAAATGGTGGGTCATTGGGTCGATCACATATTCATGTGACTATGAAATAAAACTTGAACTATAAACAAAAATCGATTCTGGGCAAACTGGAAGATATAAATGTGGTAAGTGGAACAATAAAGCTTCTGAAAAGTAGAGAAATAGGAATGTTTTTACACCATTGGTGGGAATGTAAATCAGTTCAACCATTGTGGAAGACACTGTGATGATTCCTTAAAGATTTAGAATCGGAAATACCATTTGACCCAGCAATCCCATTACATTATGTTCCCAAAGGAATATAAATCATACTTTTATAAAGAGATATGCATGAGTATGTTCATTGCAGCACTATTCACAATAGCAAAAACATTGAATCAACCCAAGTGCTCATCAATGATAGACTGGATAAAGAAAATGTGGTACATATACGCCATGGAATACTATGCAGCCATAAAAAGGATGAGATCATGTCCTTGGCAGGGACATGGATGAAGCCAGAAGCCATTATCCTCAGAAAACTAACGCAGGACCAGAAAACCAAACCCTGCATGTTCTCACTTATAAGTGGGAGCTGAACAATGAGAACACAGACACAGAGGGGGATCATCACACACGGGCCTGTTGGAGGAGGGTGAGTTGGGGGAGAACATTAGGGAAAACAGGGAATGCATTGTGGACTTAATACCTAAGTGATGGGTTGATAGGTGCAGCAAACCACCATGGCACACATCTACTTATGTAACAAACCTGCACATCCTGCCCACATATCTGAACTTAAAATAAAAGCTTCTGAAAGTTATTAGCAACAATAGTGTCATAATCTTGAGGTAGGCAAAGAGCTCTTACATAGGACGCAAAAATCTGTAACCACAAAGACAAAGTTGGTAAGCCAAGTTACCTTAACATTAAGAACTTATTTTCTTTTCTCTCTCTTTTTTTTGAGACGGAGTCTCACTCTGTCACCCAGGATAGAGTGCAATGGTGTGATCTTGGCTCACTGCAACCTCCGCCTCCTGGGTTCAAGCAATTCTCCTGCCTTAGCCTCCCGAGTAGCTGGGATTACAGGCACCCACCACCACACCCAGCAAATTTTTATATTTTTATTAGAGATGGGGTTTCACCATGTTGGTCAGGCCGATGTCAAACTCCTGATCTCAGGCGATCCACCCGCCTTGGCCTCCCAAAGTGCTAGAATTACAGGCATGAGCCACCGCAAGAACTTATTTTCATTCAAAGATACCATTATGACAGTGAGAAGGAAGCTAAAGAGTGGGAGAAAATACTCACAACCATGCACCTGCAAACAGCTTCTAACTAGAAATATAAAATTAGAAAGAAATAGACAAGCCAATGGAAAAATAGACAACCCACTCAGCAGGGGTTTTATTAAAAAGTACTGTAATACCCAAATGATCGCTACGCATATGAAAAGCTGTGCAACCCCAGTAGTCATCAGAAAAGAGGAAATTAAAACCGTTATATCATACTGTGCCACACACTCGAGCGGGGACAATGAAAATGGCTGACCACACCCTGGTGGGAGGATGTGGAGTAGTGGGCATTTGCATGCATCACTGGTGGCGGTGAAATTGGAGCAAGTGCTGCAGTAAACTTGGTAGCACTGTGACTTCATGTGATGACGCTCTGGGGCGAGCAGCTGTCCTCCCAGGCATATGCTAACAGCAATGTGTGCAGAGAGACGGACACAGATGTCCACAGCAGCATCATTCATAGTAGCCTCAAACTGAAGAAAAATGCTTTCCTTCTCTTAGCCCCCCAGCCCCCGACAGGCCCCAGTGTGTGATGTTCCCCTCCCTGTGTCCATGTGGTCTCATTGTTCAACACCCACTTATGAGTGAGAACATGCAGTGTTTGGTTTTCTGTTCCTGTGTTAGTTTGCTGAGAATGATCGTTTCCAGCTTCATCCATGTCCCTGCAAAGGACATGAACTCATCCTTTTTATGAATGTGTAGTATTCCATGGTGTATATGTGCCACATTTTCTTTATCCAGTCTATCCTTGATGGGCAACCCAATGAAAAAATAGACAAACCAACATCCTCCTTCCCATGAAAGTCGGAGGAGCTCCTTGACAGTAAAATAAGAAGCCTAAGAGTGGCATCTACAAGGGGACACCATGCAGTGATGGAAGTGGACAAACTGCGGCTGTGTGCAAGGCTGCAGGGGAGTCTCATGAGTGGAACGATGGTTAGAAGAGGCCGGATGGAAATGAAGACACACTCTTTACTTCCACGCACATAAAGTTAAACCCAGGTAAAAGTAACCTGGGATGCTGGAAATCAAGACAATAGTTGCCTGGGCAGTGACTAGGAGAAGAGCTTCTCAGGAGCTGGGGACATCTTCTCTTTGCATTTTGGGTGTTGAGCCCTTTTCCGCTTGTGTCATAATTCAACAAAAGCGTATGTGTTTACACCCCTCGCATGGATATTTACATTTTTATAAAAGACAACTGGAAAGATTTAGTGCAAAATAAGGAGTCTGCAATGGCATTTTCAGTCACAGTGCGTGCTACGGTTTAAGTATTTGTCCCCTCCAAAACTCATGGCCCCTGGCACGTGGAATGCCTCTGTCTGAAGAACAAGAGGAACTCAGAACTAGAAGCCTCTTTAGGGGGATCACTCCAGGTCTTTTATTAATGAAGACACAATATGGGTTCCTGGGGTCTCCTGGGAGGGTTCCAGTTCATCCCTCCTTCAGTCTACATCCTGCTCTTCCTGGGAATTCACGGCCTCACCGTGCGGTGCGGGGAAGCCCCGCTGTGTCCTGGAAAGTTCATTAGCTTGTACAGTGGCACGTCGCTTCTGGCCTGTTGTTGGTCCACGCTGCTCTCCTGGGGCGCAGCAGGGGCCCCTCCCGCCCTCCTTGGGCCCACCGTGCAGCTGGGAGCTGCAGCGTCTGCGTCACCCTTTCCTGCTGCAGCTGGGGGCTCCTCCAACTCTCACGGGGAGCAGGAAGCTGCTTTCCTGGTGCACTTGGTGTAAACAGTAAACACACCCCAGCACCTGCTGGGCCTCCCCGTTCTGCTGCTCCTGTCCCTGCCGCAGCCCCAGGAAGAGGCCTGAGGCCCAGGGGTGTGTGGACCAGCAGCATCTGCCATGAGCCCACTGAGGAAATACTGGTGCCTGTGGGACTGCATGCACGCCTACATGTGTGTGCATGTGTATGAACATGTGCACTCGGGTGTGCTGATGTGTTTGCACACGTGGGATGTATAGATGCATGTGTATCTGTGTTTGTGTGTTTTTGTGCCTGTATATGTATATATGTATATAAGTGTGTGTGTGGGAAGTGGTCCATGGGTGTTGTGTTTGTGTGTATAGGTAGACATGCGTATGTATGTACAGCATGTGGTGTATGTAGCTTGCATTTGTATGTGTGCATGTGCTTATGTGTGTAGTGTGTACAGATCATGTGTGTACATGTGCATAGTGTGTGGTGTGTAGGAATGCCCTGTGTACATGCATGTGTAGATGCTGTACATGTGTGTGTATGTGTGTGGCCAGATTGACCTAAGGTCACTTAGCAGGTTTGTGAAATTAGACTCAGCCCAGCTCAGCGAACTTTCCATAAAGCCACAACCCTCTTGACAGCACCCAGCTCATCTTCCTTTCCAGACAGGTGGGGAGAGAGGCCTGAGGAAGGGTGGGGGCCAGGCTGGCCAAGGGATCCCGAGGTGGAGCCAGGGATATTGAAGAGGTGGTGGACAGACGTGCAGGGCACCCCCAAAGCGGCCCCAGCAGGAGAAACAGAGCAGAGTGAAATGAGAAGAAGGGTGGTGGAGGGACCTGGAGAAGGGCCCCAGCTTTTCTGGGGCCCCAGGGGCTTCTCACAGGACCCTTCGCCACACCCCTCCTCCTTCTTTGTCGCAGCACTGCGCTTTCATTCCAGGAAGGTAGAGACTGTCCCCATGGCACCTATTCTGCTGGGCAGGTCTGCTTTGGGCACTCAGCAATAATTGAACAGCAGGTGGTGGTCACTGAGAATGTGCCCTCGTGTATCGTGCCAGGTACGTGACTCAGTTTCCTCTTCATGATAGCCCAGGAAGGCAAAGATGAAATGCACACCCAGGGAGAATGCTGTGTGTTGAGCTGGGACTTAGCCAAGCTCTGCTCAGGCTGCAGTTGGGATGAAGTCTGACTCTGGGTCAGTCAGAACCTTGCTCTAAACCACTAGAGGTGACTGAAGGGTCTATATTTCTAGGATGCTTAATCTCTTGACCAAAAAAGGTACTGTGTTTGTTTGCCATGTTGAGGAACTGGGTTAGTGGCCTTGAGAACTGTGACAGTCATCTGACAACAAAACCAGTATGCAGTGGAGAGGCCAGAACCTTCCTTGCACTCCTGGGTTGGTTTCCTTTCCAATCATGTCCCAGAAGCTCAACGTGGGAAACTCACTTACTGAATATCTATAAAGCAATAAACACTTACTGATTGCACCCTCTGTGCCAGGAACCTTGAATACACCATCTTGGGTGATTATGTAGGCGCTAGGTGCAGCTGTTAAGAAGAGCTAAAGAGTCAGAGACCTGCCACTTCATCATAGACTCTCAGACTCTCAGAAATGGGTTCTTGCAGGGATGAAGTGCTCAGCCCGATCCCTCAGCCTAGGTAGGGTTTCCTGCTCCTCATGCTCATCGCATGATCTATCTGGCCTTGCACATTTATTTGTATGGCCATTTTATTAATGTGTCCTTCCCCCTTAGTCTGCAAGGCAGCTCACTCCTGCATCCTCAGCCCCTAGCACTGTGCACAGCACACAGAGGGTGCCCGATGAAAGAATTGGAGTGTGAGCCAAAAACTAGTGCTGTGCTGCGGCTGTGCCTTCGAATGGCGCAGACTTGTGAGGGGACCCTGCATTAGCGAATGGATGGTGCTAGTGGTGGAAGTTTCTGGTGCTTTCAGACACATATTGGGCCAAGGTCCTTTTGGTCTCCCACATCCTGGTATTTGGGTGGCGACCAGCTTGGTTTGCAGCCACCATCTTTTTCTGTCTCCTTGGCTTCTGCTAGCATCATCAGTGCCTCTCTTCAGTTAAAGTCTTAAGACTTTCAAGGACAGGAGAAGCCGCTTGTGTTGGTGACTTGGGTCCCATGGTATCATTAGTGGCTAAAAGTCGTGTCACTCCTGTGAAACAGCACCGTGACCACCTACCACAATTACGCCCTTCGTGTTAAATGTGGATATGTGTCTAAAAAGGGTCTGAAACAGATTCTTTAGCATTGAGGGTCTTCAATTGGCCATCTCTGAATGCAGGTGTTTGGTGAAGCCCCAAGAGTCTTGGTCTCAGGAGCATCTATTCAGCCATGCCCTGACATCGGCAACGGTTTTGCACCCGGGACCTACTTATTCCTAAATGCAGAGCCCCCTGAGAGCTCAAATTCCACTTTAATCATACTCCATCCCACAGAATGCTCCCTTAATGAGGGTTAATGGCATTAATTACTGTCCCCTCCACTTCAGAATGTGCTCAAGAGGAGCTAATTGTCACATAATGGCCCGGGACAGCTGAGGCCCTAGCAGAGCTCTGAGGAGTCTCCCGCTCCTTCTGCCAGCCCCTCCACCCATCCACCCCACCGCTGCCTTCCTCCCATCTCCTCCCACAGTGCTGTCATGCTTCCTTTCTGCGTCAGTTAAAGTGGGAGTTGTAACCTTCCAGGAGGACTTTGGGTTTTCAGTGTGGATGGCAGACAGGTTCACAGATTCTGCTGACCTGCTCTGTGGATGACAAGGTACCATGCCCTCTCCTACTGAGGTGGTGTGACCAGTGCCTCTTTAGAGGACAGTCTGTCAATAGCTACCCAAGTGAAAGACTCACAGGTAACTTGGCCCAGTGATTTTCCTTCTAGGAATTAATCCTATGTAGTTGTTTTTGGTACACACCCATGAAGGCTACGTAAGGGCACTTATTACAGTGAAGATGGAGTAGCAAAAGGGTGAAAATAATCTAAATATCTGTCACAGTGGACTGATTAAATAAATGACGGTGTGTCTATAAAGTGGGGTAGCATGGAGGGAATACAGAATGAGGCCCCTCCGTAGGTGCTGATACTGAACAATATTCAAGTTACAGAATTAAGCAAAAAGAGCAAGAAGGTAGAAAGGCATATATAGCATGTTCCCATTTGTGTAAAACACAGAATGTGTGACTGTATCTAAGCACATCTATACCCTCTCTCCACACACACTCACACACGAAGCAGCAGGCTGTGATTAAATACCAGCATGTGCTGAGCTATGGCAGGTTGGCTCTGGGGGACTTTGCAGTGACAGACAAAGGGTCCTCTGATCCATGGGCAATGCAAACTGTGGACATCTTTGGCTGACGGGCAGGGCTGGCTGACACCAGCCAAGATTTCAGACAGAGCTCAAGGCCCCATGTGTGACAGAGCAGGAGCACCATCATCTTGGACAAACACCATCACTTTCAGTTCCAACTCCCTTTCTCACCTCATGCATTCCAAGAAAATCACTTCTCTGCTAACAGCAAGCAGCCAGAAAGAGCAGACAGTAAAAAACAGATAAGATGGCCGGGTGCAGTGGCTCACGCCTGTAATCCCAGCACTTTGGGAGGCCGAGGTGGGTGGATCACGAGGTCAAGAGATCGAGACCATCCTGGTCAACATGGTGAAACCCCGTCTCTACTAATACAAAAAATTAGCTGGGCATGGTGGCGAGTGCCTGTAATCCCAGCTACTCAGGAGGCTGAGGCAGGAGAATTGCCTGAACCCAGGAGGCGGAGGTTGCGGTGAGCCGAGATCACGCCATTGCACTCCAGCCTGGGTAACAACAGCGAAACTCCATCTCAAAAAACAAACAAACCAAAAAACAAACAAACAAACAAACAAAAAACCAGATAAGACAGCTCGGGCACAGAGGGTGGGGGAAAGTCTCTTGGATAACCACTGAACTTCACACTCATACAATGGGCCCCAGAAAAGCAATGTGCCCTAGCAAGCACATTCCTTTCCCTTTAGGTGCACTAATATAGGGAAGTTAGGCCGGGCGTGATGGCTCACACCTGTAATCCCAGCACTTTGGAAAGCCAAGGCAGGCGGATCATGAGGTCAGGAGATTGAGACCATCCTGGCCAACATGGTGAAATCCTGTGTCTACTAAAGGTCTCTATTGCAGCTACAGGAAGATATATGGAACAGACACACAACTCTGCCCCCCCACCCCAGATAAGCAAGACAAAAAGACACAGAAACATTCCAAGGCTGTGATAAGCTCTCTTTCCCTAAACCCTTAAATACGCTTAGTCTAAGAAAGAATGTCTCTGACCTAACTCAGCCAGAAGCCCCTCTCAGATTTATTCTCCAAAATAAACCTGTCTTTGACAGTTGAGCTGCTTTTTATGTTTCTTTCCTCTTTCCTTAATTCTTACAATGTGGAAGTAGAGCACAAACCCAGCATTGGGCAGGGCAGGAAGCCATCCTTTGGGAAAAGGCTGAGTGAGACCGAGGAAATCACGTCTTCGTGTTAGTGTGCTGGGAAAAAGGGAGTGAGCATGTAGAAAGGATATTTACCTATCTTTACCAATTTTTAAACTTAGGTTACTGTAAAGTTGTACTGCCCAATACATCAGTCACGCCAGCCACATGTGGCTATTTAAATTGAAATGAACATTGAATAAACTTAAAAATTCAGCTCTTCAGTTGCACCAGCCACATTTCGAGTGCTTAGTAGCCTAGTAGCTTAGTGTGACTATGGACTACTCCTACCGGGAGATCACAGATCTAGAACTTTCTATCATTGCAGAAAGTTCTACTGGATGGTACTCTAAAGCATATATATCAAGTTTCCATCACTTAATTACTGTTTATTAAATGTTACCTACACAGGTTTTTATGATTTCTAAAAAAGTGTGCTTGTCATGGAACTAAGACCAAGTTAAATGAAATTTTAAAAAACAGTTTATTTTGACCCTCATACTTTTCATTTCTTTGCAGTGCAGATCTCATTACTTTGCAATGGACAGCAAATCCCAAAGCCCTGACGTTCTCTTCTTGGGCCATAACACGTGAAAGGATCTTGGCAGAACCATCTTGGAGACATGAACGTCAGACTGCTCTGGGATGTTAGGGCGGGGGAGCCTGCCATTTCTCAGGGCAGCCTGGGCTTTGCCTAGACATAGTCTGAAGTGGGGAAGGGGAATCTGTGGAAATTGGGAAGCCTCTGGTAATGAGAAGGCAAGTCTGTGGGGGGCAACCTGAAGGTGGCAGTTTGCTTGAGAGGATACTCAGGAGATGGATGACTTTGTGGGGAGTGTGGAACTGTCCAGGGCACATTGGCCTGTGACTGTCTCTGTCCTGATTTGTGTCTGTCTGCTGTGTACAGACACAGGCTGGGGGATGTGCTCGTGGCCAGAAGACATCTGGAAACTACAAACCTTCTTGGCCATCAATGATCCAAGCCACTGGGAATCCTAGTAATACTTGGATCCCTGACCTGATCTATGCAGGGGGAGATTTTGTGAATTTCTGTGGTCTACCCCCAAACTGTCAGACAGGGTATTCTTAAAATTCAAGTTAAATTCATCCCATCTCAGTTAAAGTGTACTTCCTCTGACTGTGTTCTTACTACAATTTAGAAGTGGGTTACTAGCTATTTTCCACCAATAACCTTTCATATCCTTACAGTTTAAATTTCTCTTTTGAGCTTTCCCTACTCTTTCATATTTTTCTTATTTACCCTGTTTTATTTCTTCATGTAGGCTTTCTCTTCTCTGCATTTACCCCATTTTTATGCCATGGTTTTCGTCCAGTCATTGGCCTGACAACGTTTCACTCCTTCCAACCAGGACTAGGCTGGGGTGATGACGTCCAGGCCCCGGTATTAGCAGTGAGACCTGGACTCTAGCTATCTCAGCTTCAAAATTAGGATGTTGAAATAGTTCATTTGTAAGATCCTGTTTTATCTCCAGCAACCAAATTACCAAGTCAGTTCAAGGACAACAGCTTTATTTCATTACACAAAAGCTATTACTAGAGCGAAGAATTAATTTATTAAAATAGAGGCAAGATACTACACGGTGTACATGGATTAATAGAAAGCTCGTGGACTGATGCTATATGCATCGCCTACTAGTCGTCAAACTAGAATATTATTGACCACATTTTAAATTTGACAACTAGTACTGATGAAATGAAGAGTCCAACTTGGAAAGATTATGGAGGGTGTCAAGAGTGAATTTTGGTTATATACAAACTTCCTGTAGATTAAAGCTGTGGAAAGTTGTGATGGACACCCAGCTAGGTGTCCAGCCTGGGAAAGGTGTAACAGCATGTGCAGTGGTTAGCGGGTTTGAGGCATCCACTCACCGCTGCACGCTTCTAAGCTGCTTCTCCTGAGGGCTTCTTCAGGTGGGCAATGGTGAATCATTTCTTTGGCCAGTTGTGGTCCTCTCTATCCCAGAGAGAGACTCAAGCATGGTTCTTCAGAAAGGCATTACTTTTTCTTTTTCTCTTTCTTTTCTTTCTTTTCCCTGCTGTCCTTTGCCTTTTCTGTGCTACCTCCTGTTATGGCCAAGGCTCGTTTTTTACCCAGAGGGGTTTCGGCATACCAGTTCTGAAATACAATAGAAGTTTAGGAAAAGGTCAGAATGACACGAATTCATGGCAGTACTCTTAAAAATAAAGAAAAGCCTGCTAAGCAGGAAGGGGCAAGTAGCCACTGTACTTTGGGCATTTAAGGTATGCTTAATACAAACTCTTGCTCAGTGGGTTTTCCAGACTATTTCTGCATTATTTGAAACTTCAACCTGTATTTCTGCATGATTTGTTAACTCAGGGAGTTAAAAATTTCAGAGAATCACAGGCTAAATCTGACCAGCAATCCTTCCCAACAAAGTCACCTGTTTTTTCCGGGCGTCCTACTGTGTCCTGGGTTGGGTTTCCTTGGTAGCGTGAAGGGTGCGCTGGGTCACATGGGGCCATGTTCAATGAAGAACGGGTGGCCATTCTACTATGTTGGGGGAAGGTGCTGTTGAAAACACAGTGGAAATAATGGAGCCCAAATACCAAGAACTTGGTGATTGTAACTGGCCCCACGATGGCATTTTTCTCAACCTTTGCATTTTATTTGAAACCTAAGAAACATTTGGGTTTGCAAACTTTATCATATTTCATTGTAAGATTATATTACATGTTATTTATCAATTCTCTTCTTAATAGATACATGACATCTGAATTTTTGGTTATTATGAAAACGCTGAAGTTCACAATTTTTACACATCTCCTTGTATCTATGTGAGAGAAATTCTTTAGGTCACATATGTAGAAATAGAACTGCTAGGGTTGTAGGGTATGAATATCTTCAATTAAACTTGATATTGCTAAATTGCTCTCTGAAGTGCTGTAAGTTGGAACTATCTCAGTCTTTGTATGCCTTTTTTTTTTTTTTTTTTTTTTTTTTGAGACTGAGTCTCTGTCGCCCAGGCTGGAGTGCAATGGCGTGATCTCAGCTCACTGTAACCTCTGCCTCCTGGATTCAGGCGATTCCCCTGCCTCAGCCTCCTGAGTAGCTGGGAATACAGGTGCCTGCCACCAGACCTGGCTATTTTTGTATTTTTAGTAGAGATGGGGTTTCACCATGTTGGCCAGGCTGGTCTTGAACTGCTGACTTCAAGTGAGCTACCCACCTCGGTCTCCCAAAGTGCAGGGATTACAGGCGTGAACCATGGCGCCCAGCATCATGTGTCTTAAAATGTCTATTTTCTCCTGTCTCTTGTATGTTAGTTTAGCTGGATACAAATATTAGACACACAGTTGTTTTTCCTTAGTACTTTGCAGATACTATTTTGCTGTCTTCTGGCATCTATGATTGTTAAAGAGATGTCTGATTTCCCAATTGTTTCTTTGTAGGTAATCTGGTACCTTTTAAGACTGGCTTTTAATCTTGTTCTTAAGTTCCCAACAATATATCTAGGTATAGAATTATTTTATTTGTTCTGTTGGTTACTAGGAGTTTATTACTTAATAAATTATTTTACTTGGAGTTTATTTTTAATCTATCTTTAATTCAGGAAAATTCTCAGTAATAATGTCTTTAAATTATTGTTCTTCTGATACTTATTGTATTCTTTTCTTCTAGAACTTCGATTAATGAAGGTCAGCCTCTTCAACTCATCTTTGATGGATCTTTATACTTTTATGGATTTTACCATCTTGGTTTTCTGTGCCAACTATGGGGGGTACTCCCCAGGACAATCTTCCAGTCCACGGATTGCTGTTTGACCATGTTTAGTTTAGAGTTCATAGCTCTTTCATTTTCTTTGCCATTTTATACTGATTACTAATTTTTAATTTGTAAGCTTTCTTTCTTTTTCTTTGCAATTCAAACCTCAGCTTCTGACTCTTTAAGCTTTCTTTTTGTAAGGTTTTTTCATAATTATTTCTTCTTTTTTCATTTCTTTTTTCTCAAAATGTTCTGTATATTTCTAATGGAAGTCATACTCTCATTTACTTTTTGAACATCTTAATTATATTAATTTACAGATTGTATTTAGCACATTTCCTAAAATGTTTTGGAGTTTTGATTTTCAGATTCAGTGTGTGTGTGTGTGTGTGTGTGTGTGTGTGTGTGTGTGTGTGTTTGAGATTGAGTCTTGCTCTGTCACCCAAGCTGGAGGGCAGTGGTGTGATCTTGGCTCACTACAGCTTCCACCTCCTGCTTCAGCCTCCCGTGTAGCTGGGACTACAGGCGTGCACACCACCACACCTGGCTAATTTTTGTATTTTTAGTAGAGACAGGGTTTCGCCATGTTGACCAGGCTAGTCTTGAACTCCTGACCTCAAGTGATCCATGCGCCTTGGCCTCCCAAAGTGCTGGGATTATAGCTGTGAGCCACCGTGTCTGTCCCAGATTCATTTTGAGAGGGAAGTTTTGTTTCGTTCTCTGTATCTCTCCTCATTCTTTCCTCCATAGCAGTTCTAGTTGCTTCTATAAGAGCCTTAAATACAGAACTAGGTCTTATAAGGATGTTTTGATTGATGCTTCCCTTAATGCTTCCTGGTGATATTAGGGATATCAAAGATCCAGTCATAAAAGAAGCAGGTTTTATCATTTTGTCTTTCACAGCCCTTTCTTTTTGTTTTTGAGACAGAGTCTTTTTCTGTCACCCAAGCTGGAGTGCAGTGGCACAATCTTGGCTCACTGCAACTTCTGTCTCCCGGTTTCAAGGATTCTTCTGCCTCAGCCTGCCAAGTAGCTGGGACTATATGTGTGCACCACCATGCCTGGCTAATTTTTGTATTTTTAGTAGAGACGGGTTTTGCCATGTTGGCCAGACTTGTCTCGAACTCCTGACCTCAAGTGGTCTGCCTGCCATGGCCTCCCAAAGTGCTGGGATTCCAGGCGTGAACCACCGTGCTCAGCCAACGCTTAAACTCTGTTTTCTATCCTCTATTTTTCTCTATGCTGCATTCTAGGCAATTTTCTTTGCTCCCTTTTTCTTTTGTTTTCTCTTTAGTTTTCTCTTTACTTTTGTTGAATCCACAGATGATTTATTCACTGAGTTTTTAATTTTAATGACTATATATTTTTCACTCTCAAAAGTTCTGTTTGGTTCTTTTTCAAATTTGCCTGTTTTTCCTCCCTAATGTTTCTGGTCTTTAATTTAAACATACTCATTTCGTAGTCTCTTTCAGAATGTTCTTTTATCTCAAGTTCTTGGTAGTGCTGTTCTGTTATTTGCATTTGCTGACTCTCCTTGGGGTAGATTATTGCTTGTGGCTCATAATGGTTTTTATTACAAACTCATCTTTAGCAAGGGTGGCATTTCCTGTAGGAGTCCTATGTACCCTGACTTGGCTAAATTTCCATACAGAGTGGTTTTTAATTTTGCTTTTGATGTGACTTTAGGGGTTTTAATGATACCATATCATTTTTTGAAATATATTAATATTTCAACTTGAGAATCTGGGACCATGGAGGTAGTCCAAATTTGGAAACTTGACGTGCATGGTGTAGGCTTGGATTTTGATTTTTTATGGGCCACTTTGGATCTATGGGCCACTATGGATCTAGGGGAGTCCCACCTAGATCCCTGAGAAGATCACAAGTTCCATGATGCTTCCCCATGGCAACCTACATAGTGTCCCGACTTTGTGAAGTTCCAGCATCCTGTCTCCTGGGCCTAGCCTTGCCTGTTTGTTTGGTTCTTATACACCCCTAGGCCACCCAGGCATTAGCTCATATGGCTGTTCCTGTCTTTGAGATGTACCTCTCTGTTCATGGCACTGGGGGATTCCCTCTTCCTTCTTTTAGCCTTGGCTCTGTTTTTAATGTAAGGTTTGGTGGCCATGTACTGAAGGTGATGAACTCCGAATTTACTGAGACCCAGTAGAGAATGTAGTTAAGTTGGCTTTGGAGGAAGGTGTGAATTTCAGCTCTGCTGCTTTATGGTTGTTGCTTGCCTCTTGTTTTGGTTATTTTACTGCAACTGCGGCAAATTCCCAGAAACATGGTGGCTTACATTCACACATTTATGATTTCACAGGGCTGTAGGTCAGGAGCCTGGAATGGGTCTCACTGGGAGACAATCAAGGTAGGTGTCTGCAGGGCTGTGTCTCTTCCTGGAGGCTCCAGCTGAGAATCTTTCCCTTGCCTTTTGCAGCTCTCAGAGATCGCCTGCTTTTCTGGCTTGTGGCCCCTGCTCCACCTTTGGGTCACAAGGCTGGGCTACCTGGAGTACCAACATGTCCTTCTCAGACTGCTGTCTCTGGTTCTCTCTTCCAACTCCCTCTTCTCCTTTTCATGATTACACTGGACTCACCAGGATAATCCAGGATAATCTATCTTCAGGTCCATTGTTTAGCAGGCTTAGTCCATCAGCAGCCTTAATCCCCCTCTGCCGTGTAACCTCACGTATCTTCGGGTTCCAGGGATGAGGATGTAGACATCCCTGGGGGTCCATTATCTGGCCCACCACACCTCTCCATATCTCAGTGTCCTCATGTGCAAAACAGGGGGTTCTGAGGTCTAAATTAGTCAGTACAGTGGCTGGCACATAATAAGCAATCAGTAAGTATTAGCTAACATTATTCCACTTATTATCATCATTATCCAACATATTTTCTCCATATGTCTGTGGAGCAGGGCAGAATGTGTACGGAGAGCCTGCAAGGTCTTCATCTGAGATAACGTTGTCTGAAGCACAGTGAGGTAAAATTTTTCGGGGTTTGTCTCATTAGAAGGAACCAGAGCAATGGTACCACATTATTCAGGAGAGTGTGAGGGTGTAATTCTATCTATCCATGTGTTTAATGAACGTGTCCCTAAACGAATTTGTTAAACATCGACTTGGGGCCAGGCACAGGGCCAGGCACTGGTGCTGTGATGGAAGCACAAAAGGATTGGGTGGAAACGTTGGGGAAATGACGCAGTTTCCTTGGAAAACGAACAGAGCAAACAAATACGCCAAGAATGGATATGTGAAGCTTATGCGTTCTCATCCCAGGTCACAAAAGGGTAGTCATTCATTTTCTTGGATAGGATGATCAGACCTCAAGTACCTATAGATAGAAAAACTTCTAGAGATCATTTTGGAAAGTTAAAGGTTCAGCTATGTGAAAGGATAGGCTTCCACACCGTATTATCTAACTCCTCAAAATAAGGAGGAAAATTAATATTGTAGAAACAGGAAAAATTGTGAATTTCAGAAAAGAATATGATGCATCATTTGAAGAGGATAATATCAGCAGTCATGATGAACAGGTTTAAACAGTTAACAAGAATATTATTAATAATTCGAATGCTTGGTAAACACTCAGCTAGAGTTAATTTGTTTTCTTCAGTTTTGCTAGAGCAGGGGTCGGCAAAATATGGCCGATGGGCCAAATTTGGCCTGTTGTCTGTGCTTGCAAATAAATTTTATTGGAACCCAGCCAAACACATTCATTTCTGTATTGTGTGTGGATGCTTTTGTACTATGATGCACAGTTGAATAGTGTGATAGAGACTGCATGGCTCTCAAAGCCTAAAATATTTACTCTCTGGACCTTTATGGAAGAAGGTTGCTAACTCCTGTGCTAGACCATTATTGCTGAAATCATTATTACGACTATTTTTCACCTTTCTAATGCTTCACTGAAGAATTAGGGGCAAACCAGGAAGGAATCATAGTTTTAGATTTGCTGGAAAAGTGATGTGTTTCAGAGGGAAATTTTTCTGATGTTAAGCAGGCTCCCAGAGAGGCTTGGATGAGAATTGCAATGCTCCTTCTGGTGCCTGCACAGCCATTATTGTAGTGGCCTTCAATTGCATGCATATAATCTTCCCTTGCCTTTGGAGTTGACCAAGGAAACTTCCTTCAGAAAGACAACACCACTGTATTTATTTTGGCTTAAAGGAGAGCAGGTAGAGTTTGAGGAGTGCCCGGGGCACTCCTCCTGTAAGGGAGGGAGTTGGAAAAGATAATTCTCAAAGTTTCCTTCAGATCCAAAAAGTTCTGCGAATAGGTCAGAACGTATTCAAACATTGGAAAACAACTTATGATGAGTTATCCTGTGGCTTCCTATTACAAATGAACTGAAAACTTAAAAACAAAGTGTTCCATGACAATTATGGGCCCAAAACAGCATTAGCTCGAACTATACTATTTAGGGAATGATTTCTCAATGCAAAACTTATTCCATGATACCAAATATGAAGTAAAAACCAAAATAAGTATAAGTGTCTATGTGAATCCAATGTTTCTGAAGCTGCTACTCAGTTCTGCAATAGATATAAGGGCACCACCATGATTTTCCTAAAATTTGGAAGACACACGCTTTACTGCTAAAACCCCAAAGATTCTGTCATCCAAAATTTCAGGTTTCCAAATTTCATTGTATATGGCTGAGTTCCAATTCATGAAACCCATGAAACTCCAGAGGGGGAAGGCAGTGTGAGGAGTGTTTGCTGCTAAGCTTTGGCCGTCAGGTGTTCCATTACCTTAAAGCTCTCTTCTTCCTCTTTGTACACCGGATTCATGCTGGTTATTGCCATAATAAACTCGACTGCGGTGAGTGGTTTGTAAGTTTGCCGCCGGATTCTCTGATCTGTGAGCACGCCTTTCACTGCTTGGACTATATGTCCTTGAGTGAAGCCGTCAGTGACTTTTGCCAGGCAGCTGACATTCAAGGCACTGGTGAGGACTCCTCCATTGCGTTCAATGATTTGTTTCCACAGAACTGTTGTATCCAAGATGGCAGAAAAGACACAGAGAACAAGGGTTACCACTGAGAAAGCAGTGCCAGTCTCCCTCTCAGATGAAAGTTGTATCTCATCAAGAAAGGAATACACAGAAGGCTAATCTAACTTATTTGTAACTCAAATGAACCGAAACCAAATAACTAAATGCTTTCCTCTAGAGAATTTTCAACCATAAGCCATACATATCAATAACCCTGAGGTCTATAGATCCACAAGTCCCCTGCAAAT
Source organism: Aotus nancymaae (assembly GCF_030222135.1). NCBI lineage: Eukaryota > Metazoa > Chordata > Mammalia > Primates > Aotidae > Aotus > Aotus nancymaae. Next base: position 1,628,267 of record NW_026988444.1, read on the forward strand.
TAACAGGGAAAAAAATAAAACCACTGTTGGCATCGTCTTAATGTGGTACCTGTAAGGACGTCGACAATCTTTCAACACTGGAAATGTACATAGGATGTATAATGGCATCTCTTCTCATCAGAATATTGTATTTCCCAAGCAATTTGGATAAGTAGTTTGACATTTCTTTAGTTATAAAGTTAATTTCTTACATTGTTTTTACATCTGGAATCAGAATGCAGATTCCAGTTTTCATCAGCTACTGCCAGGGTCAGTTCCCTTTCAGTGTAAGACGCTGTATTACACATTGTATTGAATAAAGCAATTTGACCCTTTATTCTTTCCCCCTCAGCGACTGTAAACATGCATTGGCTGACTAGAGTCCTTCAGGTGAGTGCCTGGCTGTTCTCTGGTTTGTGGGACATGGAGCGAATGTGAGATTTCATTCTGAACACAGGGATGTTGTGAAAATGAATTATGAAATAATCCTTGCTGCTTAGCTTTAGGATGGAATGAACTCCTGTACAGTACTTAAAATCATTCTGCATTTGGAGAACTACGTCTGTTCTGTAAAGGGAGCACAAGGGAAGTAAATGAGACGTGCTGTAACTTATTTAATTCTATCCAGACGGCGGAGAAGGTGAAGGCTGTTCATGAGAGCATCTGTCAGTCTCAGCACGGGGAGAATCTGGTCAAATGTCTCTAAATGGTTTTGACCTTACTTGAGGAGTATTTGAAACTGTGTTTAAAAAATGACCATGACTACCGGATCTGAGCATTGTCAGGCCTGGTAAGGGGTTAGTTCTGGGTCTGTTAAATGACTACCTCATACAAGTATGTTGATCCGAAAATGGCTGATAAAATTGAAAAAATGTACTTACTGTAAAGGAATAAAATGGCCTATAATGTAACTATGAACCATGCTGGAGAATCTGGCTTTTGGGCCAGGAGCTATTCCAGCAGTTCACTTGGCAGGGGGCGGTGGGGGGGTCCTTGGCCCTGTGGGTGAGCTGAGCTACTGGGGAAGGGTGAACCGTACCTTGGGGCCTGGCAATTTCTCTGAGCTGTGGATGCGTAGGCATCCAGGGTTTGGAGAGCTGCAGTGAAACCAGTGAGAACCACAGGGACCAAATTGGCCTAAAGCGTCACTGAACCCCCAATCTACTCTGCTCCTCCCTTGGTGAATTTCTTCGAGCTTGAGCCCCAGACTAGTCTTATCCGTGAAACAGGCGTAGAAGCATTGACTTCTCAGTGCTGCTGTGAAAAACAAGCCCAACGGTGTTTATAAGCACTCGGAAGTGCAGCAGCCTGGAATTTGATGGGGACTTTACTTTCTGTAGCTGAGTCACTGTTGTTATTACAATAACAATGATTGTTTTCCATTCCACCTTGCACTGAAGTTTCCTAACCCTCATTGAAGCATCAATTACAAAAGGACACAAAATGAGCTACGGATTGTTTCAAAGCCTGTTTGTGTAGTGACAGGTGGCAGCAGGTGAAGATTATCCTTACCTAAACCTAACTGTTGCAGAGTTAGAGACAGAAAACATAACCCATGGTAAAAATGACCAACAGCAACTAGACCACATCATCACTTGAGATCCAGTGTGTCTTCTGTCCGAATTTACAATATCTAAACAAAGTACCAGCGGGTCTGAGTGGCGACTCTGGAAGCTGAGAAGGGAACGTGATTTATGGGAGAGTCACAGGTAAGGCCCCAAAAGCTGAAGTCGACATCCCAGGCTGGGTTGCAGGCGTGCAGGCTCAGTTCTGGGCATGCATGAGCAAAATTCCTACCCGTGCAGCAAAAGGGAACCACCAGTGGGAAGAGGTGAGGGCCATGTGTTCCCTGGCAACAAATAACTAACTCTCTCCCTGGCTTCTCTGTGCAGCCACAACAGTCAAAATCTTGGAAGTTTCCTGCCCAAACCATCCAGCGTTCTTGCAGGAGTAATCGCTTGATGGCTAAAGACTCATTAGTAACGGAGTACGGTTACTGTACTGGGAAAGGGTGAGCTGTCCTGTGGTGGCCGGCCAGTGTCTCCGAGCTGTGGACGATCAGGCATCAAGGCTTTGGAGACCTACAGTGGGACCAACAAGGGCCAGAGGAACATGTAAACCTGCTACTGCCCATTTCAAGTGTAGGATACTTGATAGTCATGGACAGTTTCCGCCAAGATTCCTCTAAATACATGAATCATTGGCTACTCTCCACAGATCACCATTTTTACCGGAGTTGCAGCACGAGAGCTCTGTGAGGCAGTCCCAGCTGTGGTGGCACCTGCTCACCTGCCTGCTCATCTGAAGGCCCAGAGAAGGGGACGCAGAACCAGGCTTGGCTTCCTTCCTGCAGCTGATGAACTCGAGCTGTTGGTCTTTCCAAGATCGCTTCTATTGCTTTTACGCAACCACCCACTCCTGGGTTCTTGACACTTACGTAGCTGCTCTGAGGCCCACGGTGGGTGTCAGGTATGGAGGGAGGCACAGCATGGTGGGCTGGATGGAACTGGGAGCTGGCAGTGAGCATGGGGGCCCTAGAGGCTGTGGGGTCTCTGGTCCGGGAGTGCAGTGGGGAGCACAGATGCACCACAGTCTTGGGGTGTGGCGATGCCTGTGTTGGTGAGGACCAAAGCTAGGGACCCCAGAGTGCTGAAGGCAGTGGAGGAGCTCTTCAGGCCGAGTGCTGAATCTTACTTTCCTCTCTTGGGTGCAAAAGGCTCCTCACATCTTCAGACCAATCTACATTCTCTTTCTGTTCTTCAGATGAAAGAGAATCTGGCCTTTGGCTCCCCTTCATCTGCTGTCGACATTCCCAGTGGATTGATTCTGTCTTGGCTGGTGCTCGAGATGACACAGTCTCTGAAAACTCATTTTTATTTGGGGTTTTACAAAAGCCTGAGAGGGGAATAAAGTGATGTGGGTGAGCTTTTGACCCTTGGAAACCTGGAATTGCAGGAAAGTCTGAAGATAGACCCTGGAACCATCCGAGCAGACACTGGGTCGGGGTGGGCCTATGATGAATTGGGTTATTAGTGAAATGGAGCCCAGGGAGAGAGGCAAGAGGAGGAGGGCACTGGGACTGTGGAGGAGAGGAAGCCCAAAGGGATTTCTGGGGACCAGACAGGGCATCCATCAGCCTGGGGGGTGGATTTTCTTTGCAGAGACAGCTTTGTTTGGGGGCACAGGAGGAGAGATTGAATGATGTTTGGTGAACCTGAGGGCTTCAGATCCACAGATTCGCCCCTCACTTCTCAGCACTGTCCATCCCCACGCGGCCTGGAGGAATTTGAGGAGTGGGGCTGCCAGGGCTGCTGCACACCTTAGCGCTCCATTGCATGTGGAGAGACGGCCAAGGCACCGTCCACATGCTGGATTGGTGGTCCTTGCTTCAGGGACTGGAAGAGAACACTTTTGACCACTGCAAAGACAAGAACACAGTCTCTCTCTAAGACGGATGCCCCAGCCACTGTGGCTTTGAAAACTTCAAGGCCACTGGAGGAAATGTTGGATGGGGGTTGATGACGTCAGCCAGAATGGCGGCCTGAATACATCCCTCCCCAAGACAGAAGTATTGGGGAGCATGTGCTTCGGTGGACAGAACCTGGGGCCCCAGAGAAGTGTCTGGTGCGGCTTCATCACCTGCCCGCAGGTGGAGGGACACTCCTCTCCCATCACGACGCTGTGAGGAGATTCAGGTAGGAATCTGCAATGTGATCTGGATCCTATGGGATGCGTGGTGTTTCATCAAAAGAACAAAATTGCCAGCCATACATCAATAGCTTCATTTTTAAAGGGCCTATAGTTTTCTCAAACAATAGAAACCATTCAGTCCAGAATCCAGAAGAATGCTCCAGCCCCTTCGAATTAATAATACCCTACCTTATTCCGTCAACATAGCTTAAAATATAGATACAATACAAAAAAGGAAGAAAAAAGAGCGCCTGAGAGGAGAGGGGGTGGCCCTGCTAAGGCCAGGGGTGTGGAACCCCGGCGTTGGCCGTGTGGGCCGCGTGGAAACCCGGTGTTGGCCATGTGGGCCGCGTGGAAACCCGGCGTCGGCCTTGTGGGCCGCGTGGAACCGCGGCGTCGGCTGTGTGGGCTGCGGCCAGACTGTGGTGCCCGCCACTCTCTTGCCATATCCTTTTTTGGCTGGACAGCTCTGCCCCTCATTCATGTTTCTCATTCTGGCCAACGTGCCCTGGCTGGAGGAAACGCTGGCCCCTCCTGGGTCTAGTCCGTAAGATCTCCTGTGACTGCTCCATCCTGTCTTCCCTCACTTCTTTTGATGCTGGCTGGGTGCAAAGGGTTCGTGGGGAGTGTTTTGAGGCCCTAAAAGATGAAGAAGGCAGGAGATGGATGCAGAAATTGCTGGACCTAAAGTCTTCCTGTATTTTGTGTATAACATTGATTTATAAAGCCAGGATCACCAATTATCGAGACAGAAATAGGCACATGATGCAAGCAGAGTGGCCAATAAGCTGGCCGTTTACAGCATGTGGGGAGGACAGGGTTGTTCTTTTAGAAGAAAAAATTGAGTGGCAACTTATGAACAGAGAGGACCATATATGCCCTCTGCTTTGGCAGTGCCCATGTGATTGGAGATGGAAGAACAGAAACCAGGTCTGACATAATCGCCGTATCACTACCATCCATGCTGACCACCACCACCACTGCCACCACGGCCACCACCACTGCCACCAGCACCTCTGCTGTTCCTGCCACTGACTGTCATCTCCAATGTCACATGTGACCAGTGCCACCATTCCCACCACCCTCCCCAGAGCCACCCATACCACCACCAACACAGCCCACCTCCTCAGTGTCACTCCACACTGCCTCCACCCCTACTGCCAGCAAACACCTCCATCTCCATTAGCACATGCCATCACCCCCCACCCTGCCAACCCCCTCCACTATTTCTAACACTGGTAGTACCATTACCATCTCACCTCAAAGCCCTCACCATTCCCGCCAGTGCAGGGTTACAGTGGCCCCGCCACGAGCCACTCCCAACATTCACAACCGTGTGTCCTAGGCCACCCTCGAATCTGGGCTGGTCCTGTACCTTCCTCTTAACCAGCAGAGGGTTGGTGATGGTCACTCTGTGTGGCTTGTGAGGCTGTGTCACAAGAATCAGCTACTGCCTCAACCTCTTGGAACATGTGCTCATGAGATAACCCCTCAGGAGACCCAGCTGCTGGGTGTGAGAAGCTGCAGTGAGAGGCCAGGAGCAGCCTGTCAGGTTGACGTAGGCCCCGCTCAGCACCCATAATGGCCAGCAGCAACTCCAGTCACATGCGCGAATCATCTTGGGTATCGACACCGTCCAGTCTGACTCACACATCATGAGGTGCATTAAGGGGAATGCCCCAGCTCTGCCCAGGCAGCCCTTAGAAGCACACGGTGGAATGATGTGTGTTTGAGCCTTCGGGGAGGTTTTCACACAGCAGCAGATAACAGAATGGCTGCCAGCCCTCTCCCCAGCTTCCCTTGCCATTCACCACCTGTCCTTCCCTCCTCCTGCCCAGCCCAGGCCAACCTCTTCTCTTCCTCCACCTCCATCACCACCACCAATACCCTTTCTCTCTGGGGGGCCACATAGGGCCAGTGCTCTGCTAACACCTCGTGAGTGTCACAGCAGCCCGGTGGCGTGAACCGTCCTCCTACTTCACAGATGAGAACATGGAGGCTCAGAAGGTGACCGACTTGTCAGGATCACCGAGCTATGCAGTGGCAGAGCTGGGATTCTGAGCCAGGTGGCCTGAGAGCCCCAACCCCAGGCTCTTACCACTGCTTTGCCTCCCAGGGACCCTTTTTTGTGTCACTCCCATTAAAAAACATGTTTCAAAAGAAGTGGATTTTGAATCTGTCTATTTAAGAAGAAAGAATTGAAAAAGTAAGCTCTCGTATTTTAATGTTCATTTTAAGTAAGTCTTCATGGGACTGGACTTTGAGATTGGAAGAAAGAAAAAAACAACCTAAGCTGGTGAAAAGAAACTATGCTCTATGAGGACGACACCATCGCCATGGGTGCAAGGTGAGTGATCCTCATCTACCTGTCCCAAGAAAAATCAGCACCCACAGGGCTTTTGTCACTGTTAGGGCCAGAAATCATAATCCTCGTCCAGTTTCCTCTTGTCTTGGGTGGAGAGAAATATGCTAAGAACAGAACGTGACCCAGTGGTTTTCATCTGCAGCACGTGCTCCGTGTTGGGTGCAGGTGCACACGCCCCACCGGGCGCAGGCTCCGCTCCACTCATCTGGCACACACTGGGTCCAAGGGCCGCCCCCCGGGCAGGCACACGGCAGCCAGCCCAGCCTCAGCTACCACGCACACGGGAAGGGGCTGGGGTACTTGCCGTATCTGGAAGCATAGTCTGGTCTGGGCACCAAAATAATTTTCTGGTAAACTTTGCAGAAAGATTGGAGTTCGGCATCAAAGGGACGCCGTGTGGTCCCCACAATCAGAATCCGGTCTTCTGGTTTCAGGAGTTTCAGGATTTTGGGAAGGTGTTTTTTCAGGCGTTTAGGTTCATTCTGGGAGAGAGAGAGAAAAAAATTTGGCCCACATATAGAAAAAACATGAAAAAAATGAAAGCAAATTTACTTAGAACACATTGCAGCCTTGTTTATTGCAGTGATTGCAAAGCTCTGACAAACATGATTTCTTAACGTTTGTCCTGGGATGGGTCTTGGAATGTGCTTCCCAGTATGACCTGGAGGATTGGAATTGTCAGTGTTTCCTTTCTTCAGCTTCTGGTGTCCGGATTTAGAGGGTGGGAAGGAAGGAAGCACCTTGACCCTAGGAATGGGAAGTGGTGGCTGATTTCCAAATGGAAGGAAGCTCACTGGGGCCTATAATGAGCTGTGGTGCTGCCATTTTCCTGAGTTGTTTGGAAGCTGGACACAAGACTTCCTTTGCTGACTGCTGGAACAATAAAGAGCCCAGCTCCTGCATCTCATGTCTGAAAAATACCTGGTTACATAAGGTTGTGAAACTTATCTCTCTGAAACAGTTGGGAAATAGTTTGAACCTGACTTATTTTAGTATAATCTCAGCACTAATGAGGGAGAGGAATGAGCGAGGACAGGCTGGCCGTTCAGCAGCCCAGGGAGGATGACTTCCAGACTGTGGGAGTCAGATCTGGCCATGTTGCCATGGGCAACAGCCTGGCTGCAAATGAAGCTCACCCCTGGTGTAGACAGCAGAGAAGCAGCCTGGGAACGCGGAGCACACCAGGGGCGATGGTGAGAGCCTCAGCAGAGACTTCCCAAGCACAGTCGAGGCCATTTTTGCTCCCATTTGGCTGCTGGCTAATGATGTTCCTGCATTTTTTCATGTGCTTGTTGGTCATTTGTGTACCTTCTTTGGAAAATATGTGTATTCAGATCGGTGGCCCTCTTTAAAAGTTAGGTTATTTGCTTTTTTTTAATTGAGTTGTAAGGGTTCTTTGTAGGTTCTATTAATAGATGTAAGTCCCTCAACAGTACACGGTTTGCGAACCTGTCCCATTCTGCGGGCCGTCTTTCCTCAACAGTACACAGTTTGCAAACCTCTCCCATTCTGCGGGCTGTCTTTCCTCAACAGTACACGGTTTGTGAACCTCTCCCATTCTGCGGCCCGTCTTTCCTCAACAGTACATGGTTTGCAAACCTGTCCCATTCTGCGGGCCGTCTTTCCTCAACAGTACACGGTTTGCGAACCTCTCCCATTCTGCGGGCCGTCTTTCCTCAACAGTACATGGTTTGCAAACCTGTCCCATTCTGCGGGCCGTCTTTTCACTTTCTCGATGGTGTCCTTTGCAGCAAAAAAGAAAAGTTTTTGATTTTGATGAACTGCAGTTTTCCTTTTGTGGCTTGTGCTTTTGGTGTCATATCTAAGGAAATGCTGTCTAATCTAAGATCACAAAATTTATGCCTATATCTTCTTTTAAGAGTGTTGTAGTTTTAGCCCTTGTTTTTAGGTCTATGATACATTATGGGTTGATTTTTGTATATGGCATGAGGTAGGGGTCCAACTCTTTCTTTTGCAGGTAGCAATCCAGTAGTCCCAGCATCATTTGTTGAAAATATTATTCTTTCTGCGTTGAATTGTCTTGGCACCTTTGTCAAAATGAACTGTGATGTGAAGCTTTATTACTGGAATCTTGATTCTGAGCCACTGATCTGTCTCCTCTTAGGCCAGTATCGCACTGTCTTGATTGCTGTAGCTTCGAGGTAAGTTGGGAAATAAAATTGGGAGATGTGAGGCCTCCAACTTTTTCTTTTGAAGAATGTTTTGGCTGGATCCCTTGAATTTCTGGATGAATTTTAGGATCAGTTACCAATTTCTGCAAATAAACCAGCTGAGATTTCATGGGAATTGCATCGAACATGTAGGCTGACTTGGGAATTATTACCATCTTAACAAGATTAGGTCTTTCAACCAATGAATACGAAAAGTCTTTCCATTTATTCAGGTTTCCTTTAAGTTTTTCAACAATGCTTTTGTAGTTTTCAGAAAAGTCTTGCACTTCTCATGTCAAAGAACTTTGTGAGAACAATTTCTTTTATTTTTGAGACAGCCTCACTGTGTCATCCGGGCTGCAGTGCGGTGGCACAATCTCAGCTCATTGCAATCGCCACCTCCCAGGTTCAAGTGATTCATGCCTCCTGAGTAGTGGGGATTACAGGCATGCACCACCACGCCTGGCTAATTTTTGTATTTTTAGTGGAGACAAGGTTTCGCCATGTTGGCTAGGCTAGTCTCAAACTTCTGACCTCAAGTGATCTGCCCGCCTCAGCCTCCCAAAGTGCTGGGATTACAAGTGTGAGCCACTGTGCCTGGCCCTAATAACTTTGTGCGAACAATTTCTACACAGTGGTGAGGGCAGCAGGCTGATGGTGGTGGGTTGATGGGTGAGTAGGGTGGTGAGAAGAGACTCGCCTTTAAAGAACAAAGCAGGTGGTAGGGTATGCGGGGTGCACATGTGAGCTGCCCAAACAACAGCGGAAGTAGGACTGACCTGAGGGTCCTGGCGAGGCTGGAGACTGAGACTCCATGGGGGTAGAGACATACCTGCATGGTCTGAGCCCATCCTCAGCAACCCAGTTGCCATGGTGACGGCAGTGTGATTCCTGCCCTTTCTGAGGCAGGAGATGATACTGCTACCTTTGTGTCCTGAAATGGCAGCGACATTTGAAATGAATCCGCCTATTTGAATAACAAACGTTGATCCTGGGCAATGTCCACAGTGACATCCTTGCTGATGGTGAGGTGCAGTCCCATGACCAGGGGACAGAAGTAAGGGGTGTGCTCATTCAGTTGGTAGCTCCCCTGCACTCAGACCACCTCTGTTCCAGTTCTGAGCTGTCCATTACGTACGAGACCTGTGCACTCATCCATCACACCAGCAAACCACCCACCATCACCTGGCAACCTCCAAAACTGCCGCCCGACCGCAGGGCCTGCCAGCCCCTCACAACTGTATTACTTTGGGCAATTTCAAATTAGTGGCTAGCATCCACACAGCAATTTCAATTTGCTCTTCTGCAGTCAGCTCCACGAAACAACAGTCGCAGCCAGCCCCAAGAAAGCGAGCAATTCCTTGGTGGAGGCACTTCCGTGATGTCAGGGAGGTGCTCGCTAGATGAAGTAACCAAGGGTAATGGGGCAGAAAACGCAGGAGCAGACTGTGTGTCTCATTCTTTACCGCCTTCGCCTCAGACAGACACCTGACTGAGTGCACTCCAGGCGGAGACGCCAGAGCAGACACTGCTGTCCCTCTAGGAGGAGGAGAAGGGGGGCAGCCTGGTCCAGGTGTCTGCAGGGGGCAGGGGTGTGTTTGCAAACGTGGCAGAGGTTGGTTGGGGTACTTGGAGAAAGCGGCTTTCCGGATGATGTTTAGAGTGGCCCCGAGCTGGGAGGGCTGCAGGGATGTGGTGTGGTTTAGGTACACCAGGACGGCTGACCCCACGGGCAGAAGGTGAAGCTGGTGGTTTGCCCTCGGCGTCTTCCAGCCTGTGCTGTGCGGGGCGGGGAGAAGGCCCTGGCCTCTGCATTCCGACAGCCTTGTTTCCAAATCCCAGCATGACCCCGAGCAGCTGTGCGCGTTCTGGGAGCCTTTGTCCTCTTTTGTGTCACAGAGCAAACAATGCCTTCCTCTCAGGGTTGCTGGGAGATTCCCTGACATGTGTATTGTGCTTGGGAGACAGGAGGTGTTCAATCAATGTCCCCCACCGCCACCGGGGTCCTCCTTTTCCTGTCCGAAGCAGTCCTAGGTGTTGAGGTCTTGTGTCCCTGCACCCAGAAGGTTTGGCTTCCATGCTCGGGAGGACTCACTGACCTTCGCTGTGCCCCATCCCCGGGGTGAGCTTCCTGCATCTTACCGCGGGAGGAGGCCTCACCTCATGGGCAGAGGCACTGGAGGTGCATTCAGTCACTGTGGATTTTCAAGGGGTTTTCCCGGAGTCCCTCAATCCAGCAGGCACTGCCCAGGGTGAGGCTGGCCCTGATGCCTGTATGGCGGCAGTTGCTGGTGGGAGCACCAGCCTCCTGGACATTCTTCTCTGTGCCTCTGTGCCCTTGGGATCAGGGCAGCCTTTGGGACAGAGGCCGGAGTGGGTGGGAGGAAGGACCCTGGGCTCCCTAGGCAGCCGAGTGATGCAATGAGGAGCCGGTGACGATGCCTCTCGGGCTCTTCTCACCTGTGGATGCCTCTGCTGCCCTTGGCTTTTGGTCACCTTCAGAATGTGGGTGTCCAGTGCTTATGGCTACCTGGGACCCTGGTGGCTGAGGATCTTGAGTGAGACACAGAGTCTCAGAGGCTAGGGACTGGGAAGGACAGCAGGACCGGCCTAGTCATGGCCCTGGAGATGCAGGAAGGCAGCAGGAGCTCTGCAGCCCTGTTCCCTGAGGGGCAGGCCCCGCAATGCCATCACTGCGTGGCTCGGGCTGGGTGGAGCTGGAGTTCCGCGCAGAGCTGGGCATTCGCACGCGATGGTTTCCTCCCCCGCCCCCTCCTCCTGCTGTGGCGTTGGGGCTGGAGGTGGAAATACTGGGGTGGGGTGCAGTGGCATTTGTGCCTCTTGCAGCTTGGTGGGACGGCTAGGCCCCCTGGCTGGCCTTTTGGATGCTCAGGGAGCCAGGGGTGCACTCTGGCTTGCAGTCCCTGGGACTTATCCCAGGGTGACTCCTGATCCTCAGGGCAGTTGACCTCCCCAGCAGATGACTGACTCCTCTAATGGGAAGCAAACAGAGAAAACATCCAGTTCGTCCATAACGAAGACCATGTCTCCGATGGCCCTCATTTCCTGCAGGGAAAAAGTGAGCCATGGGCAGGGTTTGCGGGAATCAGGGACAGTGCTGAGAGGTTCTGTGTCAGCAGCAGAAGGGCTGAAGCTTTTTCATGGCTTTCAGCTCCCTCCTCGGTGGGCCCCCTGTCCCTCACGTCCACTCCCTTTATGCGAGGGTGTCTATGGGGCCCACATTTCATTCCCTGCCTCCAGCTCTCTCTCAAAGGGCCCCTCTCAGCGCTCCTTCCCCAGTGCTCCTCTGGCTCTCTCGGGAGAAACATTCCTACTCCGTTTGCTCTCCATGACTAGGCACTGACGGCAAGCCCAGGGCACTGTGGAGCATGCAGAGGCTTCAGGAACCTGGAGGCCGTCCGGGCTGAAATGCTTTCCTTTAATAGTAAAGGAAGCGGAGGCTCAGAGAGGCTAAGTTCCTTGTTCAAGGACACACAGCCAGCTGTGTGAATGCTATGAGTGGTCTGAGTTCCAGGCCAGTGTCTCCCACTTCCCCATATGGGAGTCTGGTGGGAGAGGGTGTAGTCCCTGACCACGAATGAGCCAAATTTCTGATAACTCCAGGTGTGTGACACCTGGGATGAAGCACTGCCCTGCATTTCTCTTAGATGTAGGACCTGGTGGAGAACCCGGTCATTCCTGCCATCCATTTTGCATACCTACTTGTGGACCTTTTCAAGTTTTTCTTCAATGCAGCAACTTCGCCAGCAGAGGGAGCTAACTACGAGAGTCCCAGATTAAATAATAAATGAGTTCTCTTAAGACTTTCCGAAATGACAGGGCAATCAAGGCTCATTTGGGGAAGAAAAGATTGAGCTTCCATTCTTTATCCAAATCATCTCTACCTGCGAAGAGTGATGTATAATACATAAGGATCAAAAGTGATTAAAATCCTTATGAATTTAATCAGAAATTCATAGTTAACCACTATTTGCTTTGGTGCAAATTGATGTGGAATAACAATCACGTGTATCTGCACATTTTTTTTAACTTGTGGGAAATTTGCTGTTGATTTGTGGGGGGAAGTGGTGGGGCGGGGGGACCATTGAAAGGAGAGAAAAGAAGGAAGGAAGCAATTGAAACAGGACTCCCTGGAGGCCCCAAATGCTGTGCACTTAAAAGTTCTGTTGAGGGTCTTTGTTCATAAATTTTGGGCCTTTTGCTATTTATTATGAGGAACAATAGGAAATCCTAATAATAACTCCTATGTGTGCCCTTTGCTTCAACTGAGCAGAGTTCTCTGTTTCTTACCTCTGAATCATATATTTGGGCGAAAAATCCCTCTCCCCTTTCTTCCACACTTTCTTTCCTTTCCTTCTAAACTATGTTTCATAAAGTCAGACCACAGAACCCTTTCAAATACAGACAGGGCACACAGAGACCACTACAGAGAGCCCCAGTTTTCCTTCTTCCCTTGAAAATGCAAGACCTTCTCAAAAAGTAGAGGAAGGCCCTGAAAAGGGCCTCCTTTGGAGGAAAGAAAAGGCCAAAGTAAGGCATGAGGAAGTCCTCACCATCTTTTCTGCACTGGGAACTCTTTTGTAGAAGGTTTTTTCTGTATCTTCAATCCACACCACGGAGGGCTGGAGCTGTCGAGCCACCTGCAGAGAAAAAGGCAGGACCCTGCTGGTAAATGCATTTCCCTCTCAGGTGTGCAGAGCCCTGGTTGTAAATGCGGTTCCCTCTCAGGTGTGCAGAGCCCTGGTTGTAAATGTGGTTCCCTCTGGGGTGTGCAGAGCCCTGGTGTAAATGCATTTCCCTCTGGGGTGTGCAGAGCCCTGGTGTAAATGCGGTTCCCTCTCAGGTGTGCAGAGCCCTGGTTGTAAATGTGGTTCCCTCTGGGGTGTGCAGAGCCCTGGTGTAAATGCAGTTCCCTCTGGGGTGTGCAGAGCCCTGGTGTAAATACAGTTCCCTCTGGGGTGTGCAGAGCCCTGGATGTAAATGCATTTCCCTCTCAGGTGTGCAGAGCCCTGGTGTAAATGCAGTTCCCTCTCGGGTGTGCAGAGCCCCGGTGTAAATGCAGTTCCCTCTCAGGTGTGCAGAGCCCTGGTGTAAATGCAGTTCCCTCTGGGGTGTGCAGAGCTCTGGTGTAAATGCACTTCCCTCTCAGGTGTGCAGAGCCCTGGTGTAAATGCAGTTCCCTCTGGGGTGTGCAGAGCCCCGGTTACCAAGTGCTTCCCTCTGGGGTGTACATCTGCTCTCCCAGGAGCAGGAGTAGACACTCGCTGTGGGGCTCCACAGCTCTGCTGCACAGGCACAGGAATGTGTTCTGCAGCTCTCAACCTGCCCCACCATGTCCCTTCCCTCACAGCAGGACAAGTCCCCCTCCCTTCCCTGCCCCCCTCCTCTCTCAGGCCTGTTCTGACAGGCAGGACAAACTTGAGGACAAACATTCTGCTCTAGGGCCCCAACATCCTCTCAGTTTGGCTTGAAAGAAACCCCCAGTTTTCTGCTGAAAATGAATGGAGAACTGGGCCACGAGTTTTAATTACAGCCTTCTGGCCGTTCCCAGGTTTATTCAAGTTTGCTTACCATGAGGAAAATCATTTCAGCACTCGGGCCCCCACGATGCTGTTTGTTCGTCTCTGTTTGGCTGTGCCTTTGTGGCCCAGGCTCCCCCTGAAAGGCGGCTCCGAGCCCCTCTGGGCAAGCAGGGCCCCGCCACAGAGCTGGGATGGGACTTACCCTGGGCCCATGAATAACTGCTGTACACCTAACAATCTCTTCAAAGCACCCCCATGATAGCGAAGTTCAGGTATTTTTGCAACAATTTGTGCTTTGTGTGAAATTGTGACAGATAAAAGCCACGGCGACTACAGCGTTATGTACTCCTATTTTTATATTTCTTAAAACATCATTAAGGCAGCAGGCATGATTTTAAACCAAGACAGTCATTCAATGAGTGGTGGAAAAATCACTAGGGACACTGCACCGTGTCTGCTTCCCCGTCATTATGTATGAAGTGGCAGGTCGGGGCTGGAAAGCAGATTATGCGCCTTCAAAGGCAGACATGGACACTGATTGAACTGGATCCTTGTGTTGGCCCAATGCCTGGGCAGGCTGCATTCCCAGGCCCCAACACACATGAACGCTCCGGAAGAAATGAGTGCCAGCCAAGCACCGTTCGGTAGGTGTTATTTTGTAGACCCAGAATCACAGAGTTTCAGAATTCAGAATCCCAAATTTTGATCCTGAGCCCTGAGCCGGTGTGGTGTGATAGGTGCAGTGAGTGAGCTGGCAGACGTGTGCCAGGCATCAGCCACCCATGTTGTGCCCAGGATCACACATGACCAGAGTCAGCACGCACCTGGCACTGCCTCCTCCTGGACGCCTGCACGCATGTACAGTAAACTGCTCATCTCATCCGAACCCTATTAAGTGGGGACCACTGTTATCATCTGTGGGGAGTAGAAAAGTTCCCCTTCAAAGTTTCCCTTCTTGTTAAAGAATAATAATAGTAATAATAGCAACAAATGCTAGAAGTAATAGTCTCTTTTAAAGACTTTCTTCAAAGCCTTCTTGCTTTTTACTAGTGACTCTTTGTTCAGCCCTATCCTATGGCTGTTAGATATAAAAGAATGAAGTACATTCTATGTCCTTGTGCTTTAACCAAGATGTTTATGCCAGACATGCTCACAGGCATGTAGTACATTCTGTGTCCTTGTACTTTACCCAAGATATTTATGTTATTACTTTTCTAAGTCCTTTCGCAAGCAACTTCCTGTCCCTTCCTTATTTAGCCTTCCTTTTCCTTTTGTTCTCCATTGCTTTTACCTGTTTAGAAAAGTTTTAAGTTGTTAGCCAACCAAGTTTTAGGTTAGATTGTGAAGTCTAGCTCCGACCAGCAGAAGTCAGACGCAGCAGTAAAGACAACCCCAAATGCATAAAACACAAATATGTCTGCTTTTCCTGTGTTCATTGTATTCCAGTAGCAAGAGAGCTAATAGGAGCAACGTTTCTGCAGAAAGTAAAATTGCCGTGGTGAGAGATCCTTTGTCTCAGTGCTGACTTTTCTTTGCAAGAGCATCTGTTTCCAACATCATCCCTGTTTGCAGATGAGGAAACTGAGGCTTGCAGACATTAAGTGGCGGCCCAGGTCTCATAGGTCCAGCGTGGCAGAAGCAGGACTGAGGCCAGGCTGAGGGCTACCGAGTCTGTCATGGCAGTTGAGGCGGCCTCCATGGGTTTCCTCATCTATTCTCACCACGAGTGTGAGGGGCCAGCACTTCAGAGCTGAGAACCAAGGCCCCAGAGACGAGTAAGTGGTTATAGTGGGGAGCGAGTCGGGCATGAGCAGGGAGGAGAGGGCTCCTTCCAAGAAACACACACACACACCAGGAATGTCAGGTGACCATCCCGTGATGGACAGGCGGTAGTTTACTGTCTCTCTATAATAGTAATTGGTCACAGCCAGCACCAGGGAAAGACAGTCTCCCAATAAACAGAAACACCAGAAGCTGGTGATCAGCAGCTTCCCAATAATATCTCAGGAGTTGGGTGAGTGGGCTCAACCATGTGCGTTAAGAGGCAAAATGGTGGAATTTAACTGGTCTATGACCTTCCAGGGACACTTGATTGGTAAGGAAGAATGTCTCAAGTGAGCATGAGCACGACTCCCTTAAACACACTGTGCATGCTCCTTCCCAAGTGCCAGCAGGCCACTGTGCATGTGGACAGCCCACTGCAAGGGGAGAATCAGGGGAGATGGGACAGAAGACCCCAGAAGCATGCCAACGTATAAAACGCAAGCTGGAGTGCAGTGGCACAATCTTGGCTGACTGACTGCAGCCTCTGCCTCCCGGGCTCAAGCAGTTCTTCTGTCTCACCTTCCAGGTAGCTGGGCTTATATGTGTGATCCACCACATCTGGCTAATTTTTGTATTTTTAGTAGAGATGGGGTTTCACCATGTTGGCTAGGCTGGTCTTGAACTCCTGATCTCAAGTGATCCGCCCTCCTCCCAAAGTGCTGGGATTACAAGTGTAAGCCACTGCGCCTGGCCAGTGTACTTGTCTTTCAAGTTGCCCACCTGGGTCTCCTCCGAGTATCCTTTCCTTCCTTTCATTCCTGCTCTAAAACTTTCTAATAAACTTTCACTCCTGCTCTAAAATTTGCTGAGCTTGGCCTCTCCTTCTGCCATCTGTCTCCTTGGTCCAATTCTTTCTTCTGAAGAGGCAAGAATTGAGGTTGCTGCAGACCCGTATGGATTTGCTGCCACAAACATACTTGATGCTGCATGACTTGGATACGTGCTGCTAACAGTTAGGACCGAACTTTGAATCCCAGAGGCTTCACTTGCGTCCTTCATGGGTTATCACTTTTACGTCAGACAAAGCACCAGACCTCCCACCCTTCGTCCTGCTGAATGTGGGGGTGACTCGCATTTGTGGGCACTTTATTTTGGGCTTGCCACTAGGATTGTATTTTTTGGTGTGATCAGGGAACACTTCTACACTGCTGTGGGAATGTAAACTAGTACAACCACTATGGAAACAGTGTGGAGATTCCTTAAAGAACTAAAAGTAGGACTACCATTTGGTCCAGCAATGCCACTACTGGATCTACCCAGAATAAAAGAAGTCATTATTCAAAAAAGATGCTTGCACATGCATGTTTATAGCAGCACAATTCACAATTGCAAGATTGTGGAACCAACCCAGATGCCCATCAATCAATGAGTAGATAAAGAAACTGTGGTGTATATACATATATATGTGTGTATATATAACATTTTGTCTGCCTCATTGATGAAAGCTCAGGGGCAAATTCCCGGCTTGGCATTTCTCCTCATCAGCTAGTCTTCTCAGCTTGGCTTTGAAATAGACTAGCTTCTCGAGTCTACTAGCAGGTGCTATAGTTGATTGATATATATATGTATATACATCACATATATATATGATGGAATACTACTCAGCCATAAAAAGGAATGAATTAACAGCATTTGCAGTGACCTGGATGAGATTGGAGACTATTGTTCTAGGTGAAGTAACTCGGGAATGGAAAACCAGACATCGTATGTTCTCACTGATATGTGGGAGCTGAGCTATGAGGACGCAAAGGCGTGAGCATGATACAATGGACTTTGGGGATTTGGGGGGAAGAGTGGGAGGGGGCAAGGGATAAAACACTACGAATAGGGTGCAGTGTATACTGCTCAGGTGATGGGTGCACCGAAATCTCACAAATCACCACTAAAAAACTTACTCATGTAACCAAATACCACCTGTATCCCAATAACTGATGGCAAAAAAAATTGAAAAGAATCAGAATCTGAAATCTCAAATCAATTCACAGGTTATTAACTATAGCACCTGCTAGTGGACTTGAGAAGCTAGTCTATTCCAAAGCCAAGCTGAGAAGACTAGCTGATGAGGAGAAATGCCAAGCTGGGAATTTGCCCCTGAGCTTTCATCAATGAGGCAGACAAAATGTTACAGGATCAAGGAACTCTCTCCTCTTCTCTCTTTATCTTTGATTTAAAAAAAATGTTTAATAAAATCAGCTCTCTGGTAGATCACAGCCAAGTATTAAGTGATTCTCCAGCTTGAACATTCTGTGCTTCTACGAAAAAAGCTTGTGCATAAAATGCAGATTCAAAGGGCCTCTGAGCTGGGAATCCTGTCACGGCAGGAGGGAAATTCAGGAGAAAACACAGGGCGTGCTTAAGGGCCGTTGGAAATGGAGCTCCGCCCTGTACACTGAACTGACCTATACTGATCCCGGCTGGGCACCATACCCTCTGCTAGAGCAGCAAGGGCACGAAGAGGAACAGGGATGGGTCCTCCCGAGCAGGGTCCCTCCAACCGGGAAATGCACCCAGTCAGGGCGGTAGCACCAGGTGGTGTTGACAACAACACGTGCTTGGAAGTTGGGGGAAAAAACCCTGTGTGTATGGGTGGTGGGGGTCTCACAGCAGCAGGTATGTGAGGAGGGGTGGAGCATGAGCCGCAGAGGGAAGCCTCTTTCTTCCCCTGGCGATTCAGTGCTTCTCACTGGGGTCACCCGGGGAGCACTGGAAAATATGACCTTTGGGTCCCAGCCCTGGAGATTCTGTGTGACTGGGGTGTTGTCCACTGCCAGCAGTTTTTAAAGCTCCCCAGGTGATGCTGAAGAGCAGCCATGGTCAGGAAGCTCCGCCCAGAAGCAGAGGTGTTTACTATGTGCTGGCTTATGCACAGGGGCACACGGCTTGGCCTTGGTGGGCGGTTCCCAGGGACCCTGCTCTGGTTTCTCTGCACCCTCTCAATGCCACCCGGAAGGCTGATCTCATCCACTCTGGTAGCTTCAGTTGGCTTCTATGCACTGACCACACCCAAATGCACATCCACAGCTCCAGGCCAGAGTTTCCCATCCCCACATGGTGCCTGCCTCCCGAAGGCTCAGAAGGTCACCTCCCCTCCCTCCATCTGGCTGTCCTACCTCCTGCGGGTTCCCTGTGTGACTCTGCTCCTACCCGAGCCAGAGGCCTGGGCATCCACCCTTGTCTCATTCCCCAAACCTAACAACCCCACAGTCTATTCATGGCACCTCCTAATCCCTTTCAACTCCACATCTTCCATTCTCTCAGCTCCTTGGTACAAGCCCCTGATCTCCTTCCAACATGCCTGAATGCTGCTGCCCAGGGACGGAGCTGAAGAGCGGGGAGGGGGCAGGCTCCAAGGGACCACTGTTCCCTTACAGCTACTTTAAGTCAAAAGCTTCCCTACTTCAGCCCCAAAACTAAGAAAATGAGACATTGTATGTAAAAGGGTTTACACTTCTTAGAGAAAAGATAATTTGTAATAACAAAGGCGAGATCTTATTTTTTTTTCAGTCCTTCTTAAAAATCTTAGTTCTAGAATTGAAATCAATGGAGAAACCATCTTCACATCAACAATTGTCTCTTCAGTTTGGACCAAGAAAATGTGGTACATATACACCATGGAATACTATGCAGCCATGAAGAAGAGCAAGACCATGTCTTTTGCGAGAACATGGATGGGACTGGAAGTTACTATCCTTAGGAAGCTAATGCAGAACAGAAAACCAAATACCACTTATTCTTCTCACTTAAAAGTGGGAGCTAAACAATGAGAACACGTGGACACAAAGGAGGGAATGACAGACACTGGGGCCTCCTTGAGGGTGAAGGTTTGGAGGAGGAAAAGGAACAGAAAAGATTATTATTGGGTACTGGGCTTAATACCTGGGCGATGAAATAATCTGTACAACAGACCCCTGTGACATGAGTTTACCTATATAACAAGGCTGCACATGTACCCCTGAACCTACAATAAACGTTAAAAATAAAAACAAAACAACTCTGTCGTCTTAGCCAGACCGCACTCGAGGCTGCTGTGGATCACCTCTCACAGACGTCCACGTGGCAAGCAATGCGTGGTCCAGAGTTTCTATTCCCAGATGGGAACTGCAGATGTGAGTACCAAGTACGTCAGCGCTCACTTTTCCTTCTGTTCTTAACGAACTAAGCTGCGCAGCCTTGAAACAGGAGTCGTACTAACTTGAAATGATTTTGAGACCCACGTTTTGTTTCCAGCATCTCATTCGAAATCCATTGTTTTGAAAACGGTGGCACCGTGCTGATGACAGTGAAGTTAGTGATTGTTCTCTTAATTGTAGGCTCCTTCAGAACGAATGGGGGAATTCCGTGCTTCCTGTATTTTTCACACACACCTGCGAAAGAGTTCCTTTCCCTCGTTCACCTGCTGTGGGGGCACACAGGGTTGTACGGGGCACTCTGGAGTGATGTGGTTTGGAAGGGCTCAATTATTACCGAGCAAAACAGAAAACGCTTCCCGAGAGTGTTCTTAGATGATGTTAACAATACAGCTAACGTTTGTTTGCAAAGCGCTTTGGCATCCGGGACGCCATTTCCATCCTCGCTGGACACATGCTCCATGCCGTGCCAAGCACACCCCATGGCTTCTCCCCTTTCACAGATGAGGCTGCTGAGGCAGAGCAAGGTGAGGGTGAATCATGTGCTGGCCCAGCAACTGGTAAGTGCTGGAGGTCCGGGCAGGACCTGGATCTGCCCAACACCCACAAGGCCTTGCATGGACCAGGTTGCTGCCACATTGCCAGGGGAGACAGGATGCCTATTCCAAAGCGTCTCTCTACTCTTGACCTGTATCATCCGCTACCCTCTTTCACCCCAGCAGGAAGAATGCTAAAGCCGCCACTGTCTTGCCCTCCAAGGCTCGGATCCCTGGCTTTCCTGACCTTCACCTGGGGAAGCTGAGTGGCCCGCTGGTCACGGAACTCCTGGTGACCATGTTCAGGTCTGGACAGAGAGAAGACAGGCATGGACACTGGGGCAGTGTCAGGCGGAAGCCACTTCATCCAGGAAGGATGGAAGGGACAGAGGCTGCTTCTCTTGGAGAAGAGACTTGAGGTGGGTGAGTTCACTGTTTTCAAATGCGTGAAAGACTGTCGTGGGGAAGAAAGATAGGTTCCTTCATAAGATGTTTATAGAAGAGCTTTGATGTGCCAGGCACTGTGCAAGGTTCCAGGGTCACAAAGAGTTGATAACACAGTTCCCTGGACTCCAGGAGCCCGCCTGTGGCCAGGGAGAGCAGACCTGAGGTTGAGGATGCTCCCAGGAAATCAGGGTGTCAGTGAGGGCCAGCAGTGACAGAAAGGGGGAGAAGTGGGCAGATGGGGGGAACCAGGAATGGAGACGGCAGACAGCGGTTAAAGCAGAGAGGCCTTCCGAGGTCTCCAGAAGGTGAGATGGTTTGGAGAGGGGGAAGCTCCTTCCTCGGGCCAGGAGCCAGGGTGCAGGGTGAGGCGTCCTCACCTGGGGCACATGGGGAGCGTCTGGCACTTCTGGAAGGCGTCAGAAAAGCATGTGGCCATGCTACAGAGGTTGCATGTATCCTAGAGGCTGTGGAAGGCTGGGGAAGGACTTTAATCCAGAACTTTGATCCTTTTTATGTTACAGAAAAATCCCTCTGGGGAGTGTGTAGAGGAGGATGTGGTGGCAGCTGTGTTGACCATGGGGAGCGGGCAGGTGTGGGCAGTGGGTGCAGGGAGGGGCAAGGCCCAGGCAGGGAGGTGCCACAGGGCTGCTGTGGGGAGATGAGAGCCTGCGTCGGGGAATAGGCAGGCCAGGGTGGGGAGGGCAGGACTGGTCAGACTGGGTGACAGTGGGATGTGGGGTGCAGGAGGGAGCTCGATGCTAGATGCCCAGAGGATGGTAACGAAGAGGCCAATGTCTGCTGCCATGAGCCCCTGGGCAGCGGGGCAGGCAGGGAGGTCTGCTGGGGCCAGGGAGTAGGCGAGAGGCAAGGGCACTGTGAACCAATGGCAGTGGACGCCTCAAGAATGGATGGAAGAAATTCCTGAGTAAAGGGGGACAGTGGATGAGGCTGGGTGAGGGTGGCAGAGAGCCGGGAACCACACAGGGAAGACGATGATGGAGGAGGAGGTCTGGGCTGCCAGGGGGCAGCAGCTGTGGAGAGAAGGGATGGGTCTGGAGGAACAGTCATCCTCAAAGCCAGGGGGCCAAGAAGCAGGAGGGGGGTGGCCAGCAGTGGTCTGTGCTGGCCAGAGAGTTTGGTAATGAGGAGGTCACTGGTGGCCTTGGCAGGGAGTGGAGGGAACAGAGGTAGGTGACAGGGAGAGCTCCTTCAGAAAGACGGGCAGACAGGAAGCCTGGGGAGGACGTGGTGCATGAGGTCGTCAGTACACAGGAAGGTTTGGGGACGGCATGGGCTAGGGACGGAAGGCGGGAGGATGGGCGGGGAGAAGGGCTCACTTTCCTTGCACCACAGACGTGGGAGGGCAGGGTGGCTGCAGAAAGTATGCCGGCCAGATAAGGAGTGTTTGCAGGCGCGTCTGTTGGGAATAAGATCTGCTCTTACAGTTTGTGGAAAAGCAGTATTCTTTAGTAAACATCTCAGAATATACAGAATGGCATAAACAACACCTTTTCTCCCTGCACCTAGAATCAATCACCAAACATTTCCTATCCTCACAGATCCTTTACAAAAATGGGATCTTGTTCAACACACACCGCTTTCTGGGCTGCTTTGTTCATGTAACAGGAAAGTTATTTCTCTATTATTTTAACAGGAAGCGCCAGGATGAACGGTTCGAATGAATCCCCCGTTTTTGAATGTTTTCACCTTGTACCACCCCAAACGGTACTTATTTGGGGCACCTGGATGAGAATTTCCTTAGAATGACTGACAGAAGAGAGGCTTCCAGGTGGAGGGGCCTGGACGTTCTGAGCGTGTCGTTTTCATGCGTGCTGTCACACTGCCCTGCTGGGGGTTCCATCTATTTCCACTCTCCCAGGAATAGAGTAGGGGTCTGGCTGTCCACACTCTTCTCCTCGATGAGGATTAATAATAATACAAAACTCGTTGCCAATTTGCTAATGAAAAATGGTATCCTTTGCTTTTCTAATTTTCGTTTAGCTATGAAAAGGCTTCATTTAAATTACCCACAGATAGTTTGAGGTCATGGACAATTGTATTAATTAATTCATAATTGAATTTTGGAGTTCTGTCGGATAGTTCACTCCACCCGCCAGTAGAGGGCTCTTCGCGCCTATCAAATATCACTAGAGGTTTTTTGTTTTGTGTCAATTATGAAATAAAAACAAATTTCCACCATGTGCTTTTCCGAATTCTAGGAAGTTCTAGCAAACAACTTAAGACGTCTCCATCCACATGCATTTTATGGGATTGATCTTTTATATTTTCCAAAGAAACAATGTCAAACATTCATCATCAGAATCAGATTCTCGGGGCATAACGGCTCAACAATGAAAATCTGCTTGTGTTTTGGCATGTCAGCGTTATGAATATATGAATATGCTCTGCCCAAGTGACCCCTGGACGTTTTGGAAGTTCTCCCCGAAAGGATCCTATTTTGCTTGCCAAGGAGGACTGTAGGAAAAAAAAAAGCTACTGCTTTTTTCAGCTGCTGTGTCTCAGCTGAAACACATTCATTCATTCATTCATTCATTCATTCATGCATCCATCCAACCATCCATCCATCTATCCATCCATCCATCCATCCATCCATCCCACACATATTTACGGAGCATCTGAGAGCTCTGTGGTAGGAGGCAGGGGTGTCTGGAGTTGGGAGACATGGTCCCTGCCTGTGGAGGGTGCAGGGGGGTGAGTCATTTGTCGGGGGAAGGAGCTCACTTTCCCATACTGTGGTCACCTGGATTCTGTTGAAATGCTTCATATTACGTTTTGCTCTGCATTTCCACTATTTAAAAATTATATTTTAAGTTTCTATTTCCTTGTAATACCTTTTATGTACCTGCAGAAGTTACTTCAATTCCTCACTGTAAGTTAGCTGGGTATAAACCATAAATGATCATCAAAAGAAGGGCAGAGGTATACTAGAATGAGAAGCCTGGCTGGGCTGACTCTGGGTGGAATGGGAGGTAAACTGAGGCAGAGGAAAGCACCAGAGAGGAGCTGGGATGCAGGAGCTCACAGGAAAGATTGGGTACAGTAACTAGGACAGGACACGCGTGTATATGTGGTCAGTGTGTGTCAGTGTATGTGAGAGCATGTGTATGTGTGTATGTTAGTGTGTGTGCATGTATGAGTGTGTTACTGTGCATGTGTGTCATGTGTATGTTAGTGCACACACATGTGCATGTCAGTGTGTTAGTGTGTGCATGCATGTGTGCATGTGTGTCAGTGTGTTAGCGTATGTGTATGTTAGTGTGTGCATGTATGTTAGTGTGCATGTGTGTCGTGTGTATGTTAGTGCACACGTGTGCATGTCAGTGTGTTGTGTTCATGTGTGTGCATGTGTGTGTGTGCACGTGTGTGTCAGGGGCAGGTTGGTGCTAGTAACAGGAACATGCTGATGTAATTAGTGCCCATCCTGACTGTGTTGAAGGGGAAGGTGTTGGTTGGTGGTGGGCGTCAGGCTTACAAACCACCTGACCTTAACCCCTGAAGTCTCGTCTCCTCCCCAGCCCACTGCCCACCACACTAGGGCCAATGAATTCTTGCCAGATGGCATAGACTCTGGCCAGCTGGGACAAGCCTGTGTGCAAAGCCATTACTAACTTCCCAAGGCACCCCCGTCACTCCCATCCCGAGTGTTTCCGGTTGCCTAAACATTTGGAATGCCTGTGGCATCAAACCCTGGTCCCACGTCGTCCCCACTGCCCCGATACAGAACACCTGTGAATGACACTCTGTGTTTATGGTGACTGACAGCCTGAAGGGTGTGTTCCCACACCTGACTGACACACAGTGCCCGGGGCCTCCACAGCCTGATGCCCTCCCCGCGTGGGGTGCTCCCTGTTGTCACTGGGCAGGTGGAGTGGAGTGTGCAGCGTGGGTCCTGGAGAAGCCCAGGTCCCTTGTCACTTCCTCCCGGGAGTCCCCATTTCCATGGCAGCCTCTGACACCGCTGGACCCGGCTACATGGCCCACCCTGGTCTAGGGGCCTTTCTTTTGTATTCTTTCTCTCCAAGTTCACGTGTCTGAATCTGAGATGTTTCCCATGTGTCAGGGTCTAGGCTCCCTCCCCACTCTGGGCCCCTGCCGGGTGTCTGGTGTGACATGGCCTCCCAGGACCGACACTGAGTTCCAGGCAGTGGAAACAAAGGCAGAGGCTTCGCTGGCCGTACAGAGGCCGCACCCTCACTGACTTCGGGTTTTGATGGACTTTGGGTGCTAATGAGGTGTCTGTCTGGGTTCCTTACTGCAGCACACCGTGGGCATGGCCCACTGTGGGACGTGGAGAGTCGGGGAGGCCCTGCCTATGTGGGAACAGGTTATGTGGGAGCTCTGCGCTTTCTCATCCCTTTTGCCAGGAACCGAAAGCTGCTCTGAAAAACAAAGCCTATGTAAAAAAGAAAAGGTTCGAAAGCCTGTGTGCATGTCTTTCCTTAGCTGAGCTGCCTTCTGCACACAGCGGGTGAGCCTGGCCTCTTCGTGGAGGACCCGCTCAAGACTCAGGGCAGTGGCTTCCCACCATGTTCACACCTGAGGCTGCATTGGAGCCCCCAAATCCTGCATCCCTCTCCCCCTTGTCCATGCTCCTCTGTTTCCTCAGCCCCTCCTTTTTGATCAGCCCCGTTTTGGGGGCCAGGTGTAGGCCTCTGCATTATCCTTATTGTCATTCACCTTGTAAAATGAGACTAACATATTTATACACTAATTGTACATCTGTGTGTGTGTGTGTGTGTGTGTTTGTGTTTGAAATAAAATCCACAAATAGCAGCAATGTCTTTGGGTTATTGATCAGGAAGAAAAGCCTTCTTCTTTGAGCTACAGAAACATACCTTCTATGAGCTACAGAAATTGGCCAGGTGCCCCTGCTGACACCTGGACCAGCTGTCCACACCACCACTTACCACATCTGGGCAAGAGCCCTTGGTGTGCTACCAAAAGGCTGCTGGCTGTGAGCCCACAGAGAGGCCAGGGGGTTGGTGCTGGGGCACAAGAGCCAGATGCTGCAGACCACTGTGGGCCACGTGTCCTACAGCGGACACTGCCTCTGCCCCGTTCTCCCAGGTCCTCGCTCTAACTCAGCCCTCAGGGCCAGGTTACCAAGCAGAGGGGAGGAAAGGAGAACCTGAGGATCTCTGGGGGCAGAGAGGACCCTCACCCCAGACCCAGGGGGCCGCTGAAGCAGCCTCTGCTTCAGCCTCCTTCCCTGAGCCCTGCCCTGGCCTCCCCTTGCCTCTCTAACGACAGGTCTGGAGGGTAGGGGCCATTCTCACTGGCAAGGGGGATTCAGGAAGTAGCAGAATGGCTTTCAGATGCTTCACCTTCTCACACTGGGATATTCTCAGCAGACTCACTGGCCCAGAAACAGCCTTGCCCCTGTGTCTTGCGGAGGGTATAGCCTCTCACAGTGTGGGGCATGAGCAGCCGATGCTTCCCCAAAGAACAGCTGGGGGGCCTTGCAATGGCCTCGGAGCCAGACCCAGGCTGTAATCCAGATGTCAGTGCTCTGCTTCTTTTGCAATTTTGTTGAAATTCAGCATTCTGAGTGTCAGTTTTCTCATCTGTAAAATGGGGACGTTAATCCCTACCTCATCAGAGCTCTGATGCAATTAACAGAGAAAGTATGTGTGAAATGCCTTAGCATGTGCCTGACTCCTGGGCAGAGGCCAGAAAAAGCCCTTCCTGCTCCTCTGTCCCCTGATTTACTATTATACAGACTCAAGGAGGCTGGTGGGCAACAGCCCTGCCTTCTGACTTCTTCTACCCATGAAACAGTTATCGCATGTTCATCGTTTGTCAAATATTTGTTAATTGGTTAGACAAATATATTCCTTATATTTCCAAGATATGCATATTCTTTTCTACGTATAGCTTTAGTAGTATAGGGAATCTGAAATAATAGTCAATTACTTGTAAACACATTTCTTAAAAAGAAAACGCTTCCCCTCACCCCTCAGTCATTATTCTATCAGAGTTACTATGTGTAAAATAAAGAAATCCTCCAAACACAATGATCGCAAAATGGATTTGAATTTACATTTGTGAAACAAATCAGAGGCTCATTTTCTCTGCATGTTTCCACGGTGCCGTGGGTGAGGCGAACGCCACCTGCCCGAAGTGAGAAACGACGAGCATTTCGCAGTAGCTGCATTATTTGCCCTCTAGAGATTAACTCGGTAACAGGACTTCTCTCTAGGAAGACTCGATGAGGAATCAGGCCCTTCTGTTATTCTGCCCTCTCCCGCAAATGCCATGAGCCATCTTTTGCTGCCCTCGAGCCCCGGCCCGTGCTCTGGCTCACGCGGCACAGTCATGCACTCCAGCTTCCTGCCATTGACTTACCAGCACAAGCATCATGTCCCGCTTGCCTTTGGTTAATTAAAAGCAAATACCTCTTTGCAATGCAGATAGCTGCTCTGTCAGTCACACTGGGACACGGTGGCCTCACCGCGCACAATTTTTAATTGAATGACTCCCACTCCTGAGACCTCTGGGTCTTTCATTAATCAGTTATATACACGAGAAAGGTGAAGCTTAATGAGGTGTGTGTCAGGCGCTCTGACATGAAGTGGCCCAGGTGGGTAAATATGCTGTTTCACATTTTAATAATTTGACACCCAGCATTTTGTGGTCCACACAATGCCAGTTTGTGATAATTCTAATAAATGCAAAGATCGCTTATCTGGTATCAAGACAAAATCTCTGAGCAGCAGGAACAAATACTTTCCTAGAGTGAGAACAGAAAGGTCACGTCCTTGCCCTGTCCTAGATTCACACCAGGAGCTACCAAGCCATTTGGTGAGAAAGACAATGGGTACTTAATTCAGCCCTATGTCAGTGAGCAGCTGTGTAATTGCAGTTTTGAAACTTGGAGGCTCTGGAGCCAGACTGTGTGAGATCCTATCATTGCACTGCAACCAGGAAAACTACTAAAGTGATTTATGTCTCAATTTTCCTGTCAGTAAAATGGGTATAATGATAGTGCCTACCTCATAGAGTTGTCATAAGGACTGAATGAGTCAATACATAGTGATGTATGGAACAGTCTGGATATATAGATGCTTTCTAAACACTAATAATTTTTTATTTATGTATTTCTGTCTGTTACTTGACAATGCCAAATGTCAACAAAATTTGATGTTTAGAATGAACAAATTTAGGTGTTTGGGCAAGATAATGAGTTCATTTTACTTTTCCTCTGAAGGACTTAGTGCTTACAGCTTGGTAGTTAAGTACATGGAGGCCACAAGTCAGGCTGCCTGGTTTCAAATTCCAGCTCACTTTCAAATCACTGGCTAACGTTAGATGTGTGCTTGCGTGGGGGACAATTCCGAGAAGCTCAGTGAAAAGCAATAGACGAAAAACTGAAAGAATGGAGCACATCCCTCAGCTACTGCCAAGTCAGAGGAGCCTGGCAAACAGGTTTTCCATTTAAACCCTGGAGTAAAGACCATATCCCAGGAGTAAGGGATTTGCTTTGGACCAAAGACAAAGTCAAAATAGACCCCCATTAACAAAATGGAAAACAAAGCCTCTGCAAGTTCAAGCTGATAAGCCAGTCATTTAACTGCCTGCTAGAACAAAGGCCCACTTGCTTCAGAGACTCCACAACGTACCATCCACAATGTCTAATATACAATAAAAATTATCATTCATATGAAGAAACAGAGAAATGTGACACATGGTCAAGGAAAAAGCAGTCAGATAGAGACAGGTGCCATGATGACTCAGTTTTGAAATGAGCACATAAAGACTCTAAAGCAATTAAGTTCAAAGACTTAAAGGAGAAAGATGGTCATATGAAACGGGCAGAGAGAGAACTACAGCAGAGAAATGAAAATGAGTAATAAGCACATGTAAATGCTAGAACTGAAAAGCAAAGGATCAGAAGATCAGAAATAAAAAATTACCCACAAGATGGGCTTAATAACAGATTAGAGATGGTAGAAGAAAGGGTAGGTAAATCTGAATACAGATTCATATCCAATGTGGGAACTAGAAAGAACAGAACCTCAATGTGTATATAACTAGAGTCTCAGAAGGAGAGGAGACAGAGAATGAAATACAAATTGGAGAAAATAATGGCCTAAAGTTTCTACATTTGATTTAAAACATATATTTACAGATTCAATGAACACAGTGAGCTACAAGCAGTATAAATACAACAACAACAACACCCAAACACGAATACCTAGACCAACAACAACACCCAAACACGAATACCTAGACCAACAACAACACCCAAATACGAATACCTAGACCAACAACAACACCCAAACACGAATACCTAGACACATCATAGTCAAACTGATGAAAATCAAAACAAAGAGAAAATCTTATAACCATTCAGAGAATAATGACACAGGAGATTACACAGGGGATAAATAATTCAAAATTTTGCCAACTTTTCATCAGAAACAATGAAGGTCAGAAGACAATGGAATAATGTTTTAAAAGTGCTGGAAAAAAGGTCAACCTGGAATTCTATATCCAGCAAAAATACCCTTCAAAAATGGAGACATTGTAAAAATACTTTAAGGTAAATAAAGTAAAGGTTAAGAAAATTTGTTGCCAGCAGACCTACACTATAATACATGCTAAAGGAAGTTCTTCAGCTGAAAGGGAAATGATACCAGGTGAAAACTTGACTTGACAGAAACAAACAGAGTACTGAAAATGGCAAATATATAGATATGTATAAAAGACTAAATTTCTTCTCTCAATTTTTTAAAAAGACAAATGACTGTTAAATGCAAAAATAACATTCTATTGTGGCATACATAACATTTATAGATGTAAAATTTATAATAAGAAAATGAAGGACAGGGATAATAAATGGATTATGTTGTCACAAGATTCTCATATTTTAGGTAAAATACTATATTAATCCTACATAGACTGTGATAAGTTAAGAATAACTACAGTCATCCATAGGTGGCCACTAAAAAATAATAATAATAAAAAAGACCAAAAAGAAGGCAGGAAAAGTGAAGGTGAATGAAAGAGGAATGGGACAAATGGAGAACAAATAGCAAAATGGTAGCCCTAACTCAGCCATCCTAATAATTGCATTTAAAATAGAGCAAATGCTCCAATGAAATGGCATGTGTTGTCAGACTGAAGACATGCACTTTAACTATAAAGAAATAGACACATTGGAAATAAAAGAACATAAAAATATTCCATATACACCAAACATAAGAAAGCAGACGTGGCTCCATTAGTATCAGACCAGGTAGATTGCAAGACACAGAGTATTTCCAGGACAAAAAGGGTCATTTCACAAGGATAAAATAATCAAACAGGAAGGAAGACATACCAATCGTAAATGTGGATGCATCTCATAACAGGGCTTCAACATACATGAAGCAACTGACAGTACTAAAGGGAGAAATATGGAAATGCACATAGTTGGAGAGCTCTTCAAAACTCTAAGAAATTTTGAAATACAAAAAAATACAAAATTAACCTAACCAATGAAATGAACCAATGAAACCAATAAAATAATGAAAGGTACAGTTGACCCTTAAACAACACTCATTTGAACTGTGTGATTCCATGTATACATAGATTTTCTTCCACTTCTGCCACCCTCAAGACAGCAAGGCCAACTCCTCCAGTTCCTTCCTCCTTCTCCCCAGCCTCCTCAATGTGAAGAAGACAAAGATGAAGACCTTTATAATGATCCACTTCTGCTTAATAAACACTAACTATATTTTTTCTTCTTTATGGTTTTCTTAATAACATTTTCTTTGCTCTAGTTGATTATAAGAATACAGTGTATAATACATACACCATACAAAGTATGTATTAACTATTTTTGTTATTGGGAGGGCTTCCAGTCAATTTAGGGAGTCAAAAGCCGTATGTGGATTTTCAACTGCACAGGGGATTAGCGCCCCAACCCCTGTGTCATTCAAGCACCAACTGTAGGTAAATGACTTCAATCAAAATTTCAAAGAAAAGTTGCACAATGTTCATAAAGTGCATGAAAATGGTGGTTACACATTGTATACTCCACGGATTCCTCTCCGAACGCCTTCCTTAGAAGCACGAGAGAAATGGAGAGTGGGATGTCCTGAATTGCTGCAGTGGGAGGGACCACGTGGCTAAGGGAAGAGATCCTGTTGCTGTTGCTCCCTTGTTTTTTGCTGTATTAGCATGACACTAAAAAGGAACCACTCCTGTCCGTTTATCATTCCTATAAACTTCTTCCATGATGAGCATCTCTTATCTTTTAGAGTCCCTCAGAAAACAGATACAGAGCCAACACCTAGCCTCAAATATGAGACAGTGTTTGCCACCATGTAGGTTTTGATATAGTAAAAGCTGGCATTGCAGCAACTGAAATGAATAGCATAAGGCTAACCTGGAGGTTCTCAACCAAGCAAAAATTAAATTTGTAAAGCCTTGATACTAAATATAAAATATTAGGTATCAAAGTTCTTTCAAACGCATTCATTTTGTGATGATAAAATGGAGACCCAGGAAAGCGAGGAGCTTAGCTAAGATCACAGAGCTGCTGTGATTCTGTGATATCACCGCGTCTGTCTTTACATCACTCTGTTCGGCTTAGGTGCCTGCAGGCTTCTCCATCACACCTGTGTGAGGAGTGCACAGAAGCATAGAAGGTACCATATCTTGGCAACGCATGTCATATGAAGAAGAATCCAAATAATGCAAATATCTGTACCTGATGCCAATTATGAAAGCGAGGTGGGCTGAACAAAGAAATTGTGGATTTCATTTTCAATGAGACATGAAAGCATTTCCTGAAGTATTCCTGTGGCAGAGGGAGGGTGATCTGGATGGCATCGTAGGGTGTTTACGAAAAGAAAGAAGTTGTTTCTAATTGTGTGTGTTTAGCCATATGCAATAATGAAGTAATTTACAGGAGTAGACAATGGGGAAATTTAAGAGTCATGCTTGTCTGCCAATGGAAATTATCTACAGGATTTGAAAATGTAATTTGGAAGAGGGAGGAGAGTTGGAAACCAAAACATATAATCAATACCTTGAAGACTGCATGCAGCATCATTTGGAGGCCATTTTTGCCCGGGTATTTCCCAGCGATGTTAGAGGATGACAAGTTGAAGAGGTTGGCTCCCGTTTCGGTGCAGATGGCATGGACCAGCATTTTCTTCCCCACCCCAGACGGCCCGACTAACAGCAGCGATTTCACCAAAGGAGCTTTCTCATGCACTGCTGCAGAACCTAAAAAAGGCAGAGGCAAAGCTGCTCATGTTCTGCCAAGGAAATCGGTGGTTCTTCGACTAGGATAACTCGAGGCCAAAACTGCATTGTGTGACCCCCGTCTCTGCAACAGTGATACAGGCGTCATCGAAAGCATTTCAAACCAGAGTCACGCCTCCACCCCAGCTGGCTCCGTGACACCTTTAATTTGTATGTCAGGGCTTGTGGTAGAACCATGGGGTCTCTGGGGGTCCTTAATTCCCTTCTTCTCCTCCTCTCCACAACAGTATTTCCCTAAACTCATAATTTCAAAGAGCATTCCTACAATAGCTCCCTAAACTCATAATTTTAAAGAGCATTCCTACAATAGCTTACCTCTGGCTGTTTTTTTTTTTTTTTTTTTTTTTTTTTTTCCAAGTGCTTTCTCTGCTTGTCAGCAGCAGCATTAATATTCTTGGAAAGCTTGGGAAGAGGAATGTGGAGACACAGATGATAAGGTTGACTAAGAGTTTATTTCCCTGCAACCCTCCTGCCTACCATTTAGTGATTCCTGTGAGATAAAGGGAAGATGGAGATCCAGGCAGCAGTAGCCTGAACTTCCTTCTCCTGCCCTGTTTCTAGCCTGTCAGTAGCGGCAGAGTTAATCTGATGCTTGATAATCAAGTGACTGGAATTATTAGAGTCATTCAGAGGCTCACGCCTTGTGTTCTCCACCACACTGTCAATTTCCTCAGCGCCCAGAAGGGGCCTCAGGCGTGGGTATTCTCCATTGCCGAGAACACAAGCAGAGCAGGTATTGGGCACAACGCACCTGAAAAGTGAATGGGATTAAATTCCGGAGAGCGTTGTGATCAAATCATTTGCTCTCACATTAGTTTGTGTTCAGCCACTTAATGGGCTCTTTTTGATCATCTGTAGATGTCAATATAATGATTGTTTTTCTTTTTTCTTGTGTAATTGAAAAGATATAGAAAATTTAAGTGATGATTAGACATGTCACTTTTATAGTTACCTACCATTCTCCACATACACTTAGAAAATAGTTTTGAGCAATTCTCTTTAAAATGTAATTCAATGAGCATGCTTTTTTGGGGGCCAGTAGGGGCTGCAGCAATGTAATGGGATAAAGGAGAGACTGTTTTCCACAACAGGAGGGAGAAGCCATTCATTTGCCCAGCATTCGACAACACCTGGGCATTGAAGGCTGCTCTGTGCTGGCCCTGGCTGGGAGCCAGGGTGGGGGTCTGTGGGAGTGGGGGCTGTGGCGGGGAGTGACACAGAAGTGGAGAAGACTCAGGATTTGCTGTGGAGAATTCATGGCCAGGGGCGGAGCTGAACCTGTGCTGACATAAGGAGAATGGGAGGCAAGCGATGCTGAGGTCCAGCAGAGCCATGGGGAGATCAGAGAAGAAACTGCTCCCCACGGGGGCTCAGGCTGGACTTCCAGGAGGAGGTGGTGCCTGGACTGGCCTCAGGAATGGGCGGAACAGGAGCACGCAGTGAGGGGGTGTGTGGGCAGGCTTCATGTGGGGCCGGGAAGCCAGGCTAGCACAGGGAGGGGCGAAGAGCCAGTGGTCAGAGGCCCTGAAAGGTGGTCGGACTGCAGGTGCCAGGGGTGCTGGCTGACGCCTGGGGCTGGGAGAGGTTTCTGGAAGCGGGGAGGGAGGAGGGAACAGTGCTGAGGACAGTCCCGGGTTGGGAGGGGGTGGCAGGAGGGAGAGGAGCAAGGGAGGTGGGTGGACCCAGGAGAGTGTGTGGCAGGGATACGGTCAGTGGCCTTCCAGACAAAGGGGGTGGTCACCAATGTCACCCAGAGAGGTGCAAAGGGTGGTCCCAGGGAGGCCTCTCCAACTGGGGCCTGGCTGACCTCCGGGAGGGTGAAGGTGGGCAAAGGGCCAGGAGCTGGTGGGACACACGCGTGCCAGTGTCCACAGCTCTTCCTGCCCCTCTCGTAGAGCTACCAAGACACCGTATGAGTCCAGCTGTCGCACCTGAGCCCTGTTCAACCTTCTGAGGATTAAGAGGTAACAAGGAGCCCAGTGTTTTGTGTCCTAAACCCAGTTCAGCCTCTTCCTAGCCCTGTGCCTCCAAGGAAGCCCCTCTGCATCTTGGAACTGCTTATGAATCAGTAAAAGCTGGACCATGTCCACCAGGAGGGGTCTGCTGGGAGATGAAATAGTGGACGCTGTGTCTGCTCTGTGGGCATGCCCCCACCCTTCACTCCTCCCTGATCTTGATGTGGCAGTCATATCTCCAGGAGGGTGGGTGGATGCTGACCAGATGCGTCCTGGGTTTCCTCTTCTCTACCAAGAGGGTTTCGGAGTCTAAGCCCTAGCCCCAGACTGCAGCCAGTGTCTCCTGGCCACGTATGTAAGTGACCATGAGATGTTCTCAAGGTCCTCTGCTGAGTGGCCACCATCAACGTGATCTGAACAACTGGGCCCCCAAATATTCCTTTTTATAATAGGATGTTATTTTAATGTATGAAATGTAAATCAGACTCCCAAAAGCTTCACTGTGCACACAATTCATCTGCCTGACGTTTCTACACATTCCAAACACTTGGCACACACGCCGTCATGAGAACAAACGCCCCAGCCAGCTCTGCTCTCCGGAGGACTTGGCAGCGCTTTTGGACAGTAGGTACCTCAGTGAGAAAGTGGGGGTGCAGGTGGGGTACTTTCTGGGGCCCTTCTGTGATGTGTTCAAAGCCAGCTTCGAAACCACAGATAGCACCTTGTATCCTTTGCAGCTGTGAAATACACCAACCTCACTGGGGAGGCATTCCCTTCCAAACTTAATGGCTCTTGGTCGGTCTGTCCTTCCTTCCTTCCTTCCTTCCTTCCTTCCTTCCCTCCCTCCCTTCCTTTCCTTCCCTTCCCTTTCCCTCCTTCCTTCCTTCCCTCCCTTCCTCCCTCCCTTCCTTCCCTCCCTCCATCCCTCCCTCCCTTCCTTTCCTTCCCTTCCCTTCCCCTTCCCTCCTTCCTTCCTTCCCTCCCTCCATCCCTCCCTCTCTTCCTTCCCTCCCTCCCTCCTCCCTCTCTTTCTTTCTTTTCTGAGATTGAGTTTCTCTTCTGTCACCCAGGCTGGAGTACAATGGCACAATCCCAGGTTCCAGTGATTTTCCAGCCTCAGCCTCCTGAGTAGCTGGGATTACAGGTGCCCACCACCATGCCTGGCTATTTTTTTTTCTTTTTTGTATTTTTAGTAGAGATAGGGTTTCACCATGTTGGCCAGGCTGCTGTAGAACTCCTGACTTCAGGTGATCCCCACCTTGGCCTCCCAAAGTGCTGGGATTACAGGCGTGAGCCACCGCGCCCGGCCTCAGGTGCCTTCTGCCTTACTGCCTTCAATGACACTTCGAGGAAGTGTGAGGCCTCCTCTATTTCATTTCCATTGACCCCTATACATATTATATGTTTATTCTGTTGACCACAAATTATGTCGATCCCCAAATTTGATATACTTGTTATATATGATAATATAAATTATGTACTATTATATATTAGTACATAAAATATATGTATTTTTTCCACAACAGGAGAGAGAAGCCATTCATTTGCCCTGCATTTGACACCTGGGTCTTGAAGGCTACTCTCTACTGGCCCTGGCTGGGAGCCAGGGTGGGGGTCCGTGGGAGTGGGGGGACCTTTTCCTACTTACGAATCAGTAAAACCTGGACCATGTCCACCGGGAGGGGTCTGGTGGGAGATGAAACCAGGGCCAGCACAGAGTAGCCTTTGATACCCAGGTGTTGAATGCAGGGCAAACTAATATAAATATACTATATTAATATAAAACGTATGTTGACCCCAAATTCCATTTACTACTTCTGACATTAAGTTAGAAGAGAAATCAACTATTTCTTGCCAATAGGCTTAAGCTCTGAAGTCAAAGTGGAGCAATCAGTGTTTGAACTACTCCCATCCCATTTTAAAGCAAATTAAACACACAGAAGGTGATTTCTATTTGAAAGTTGTTGTCAGAACTGAAACTCCTGGCTGGAGTTGCTGTCTCTGCCCCAGGTGATTCAGGTCATACACATATCAAAGCCATTTAAAAAAAAAAAAGAAAAAAGCGAATGTGAGCAGCAGCTATCTGTGTGACGGAGAGCCCATCTTTCCTGCATCACTTGCACACCACAGAGCTCTAGTGTGTCTGTCTGAAAAAAATCACAATTGAACCTCATTTAGCAGTGAGAGTAGACTTCGGTGAAAACTGGCAGGCCTTAAAGGTGATCCTTTAGATCCATGAAATACACTTGCACTGACTCCCGAAAGGCTGCCTCTGTTTAGGACCTAGTAATAGAAGCCCGCGGGTGAAAGGCAGTGGTAGCCCCTGCCGTTCTCTAATTTGATTAATTGTAATTGCAGATACTTGCTTTGCCTGTCATCGCCCCAGCTCATTGCCCGTATGTCCTTCAGCCCAGCACTGCTAAACAGGCACACAGAGAGGGTGGAGACGTGCTCTCCCTGTAGTACTTTGTGTGCTGTGGGCACACGATCGAAATGAAACTGTGCCCACTCAGAATTCTCAGTAGGAAAAGTTGAGCTGCAGTGCACACAGAAGCACACTGTCCAAACCAGCAGGCAGTGCAAGCCTGCTTTGGAAAAGGCACATCCGTGCACGCCAAGTCTTTACCTAATGGCCAGATTCCGTACAACGTGATGAGCTGTCTGACATCCAGGAGGGAGGGCATGGGTTCTATGGACACCTGGCGAAGAGTAGTCCCCAGGTAGCTGTACTCACCTGGAGAGAAAAGAAACAGAGGAAAAATGAGTGGAAAACAGTGCTGGTCCGAGCTGCCTAATTTTGGCACCTGCGAAACGACAGCAGAATACAAGTTTAACATTTCAGAGCAAAAAGAATCCTATCAGGAGAGTCATTATGAAGAACATATCTTTTCTCAGAGAAAGGTTTGAAGAAAAACTATCCAGGCAAGAAAGCCCTGCTCTACTTGCTAGGGTAAACAGGAAATTATGCTGACTATTATATTAACCTCCTAATATTTTCTAAAACAGTATTTGAATATTGAGTTATGCGAGACGGGGTAAAGCGCTAAAAAGGACACACAAAAAGGCTGAAATATAGTGTGTTCTGCTTTACTTATATTCCAAGAGATTATATATAACATTTGCGTAAACTTTAAAAATAAGTTATTTAAGATCACTGTAGAATTTGTATTGGAGCAGTATAAACCTGAGTATAAAATGCAGTCATTTAAAAGGAAGGGTATGAGTCTAATTTAGGATAAATAGAAACATCTCCTTTTGAGGGTAATATTCATTTACATTTTTATCATTTTTAAGAGATTAGCAAAGGGGTAATACAAAAATAAATCTTTACAGGTTTAATCAGAACATATCAAAGGGCTTAATTGTAACTAGTCATAAATCTGAAGTGTTATTTTCTAACTAATTTAGATAAGGTCACCAAGAAAATTAGTTTGGCTGTCTCCATTTGTCATGAGGACGGACCTTTCTAGGTTCATATGATTCCTTGATTTGTATCTGAATCCGGAGTAAAAATATTCAATGAATGAATCGCGGTGTCTGCATTGTTTTCCCTCATGCTTTCTTCCTATAGCGAGTCCTGGTCCTGCAGAGCTTCGGATGCTGCATGTGTACAGCATGCACATTTATGTGTGTATGAAACACTGACAATATCCAAAGCTTTTAAGCATTTTCAAATGCTAAGAAAATCAGAGTTAAAATTCAGACAGTGA
Organism: Aotus nancymaae; assembly: GCF_030222135.1. Lineage (NCBI taxonomy): Eukaryota > Metazoa > Chordata > Mammalia > Primates > Aotidae > Aotus > Aotus nancymaae. The sequence continues at coordinate 1,665,891 of NW_026988444.1, forward strand.
TAGCTGTTTTGTTGTGAGGGAGGCAGCCTTTCAGAGCCTCCACATGAAAAAAGAAAACGTCCTTGGCAAGGACAATGGGTATTGGTTGGGAGAATGAGTGATAATGAAAGCATCTATTACAGCTTCAGATACCACACTTTTTAATGAGCAGGTAATAAATAGAAGAGTGGTTAATTTGGCCTCCACTAGAATAGAAAGAGATCCTGTGGCAACCGTTTAATCCAGGGCTCATTGCCAGTAAACATCAGAGGTGAGGGTAAAGTGACCCCAATTTTCCTGCTTATCTAAACCCACACTAATCTCCAGATGCACCATATTTTCTAGAACCTAACAGATTTTATTTAAACAAATTGTATTCCGTTGGATTAGTGGCTGTTGGTTCTGACAGAGGCAAGGACACAAGCAGCCCGGGCTGCCTGCCAAGTTTGGACACGCGCATTGAAAGCACATGACTGTGTTTGCTGTGGCCCCACGCAGAAGCCATGCCCCTTCCCATCCATGCGTTCGGAGCTTGGGAAGTTCAGGACTCCCTGCACAGACATCGGATCTTCCACAGGGGAGGGAAGAAGAAAATGGCAGATGAAAAGGCATTTGGGATGGAAGGCATGAAAATGCCAGGAAACCTAGAACAAGGGGCAGAAAACCAAACAGGGACTGCGTGAAAGGTGGGATGGAATCCCCTTGGAACTCTGTGTGGAGTCCTAATCCCCAGCATCTCAGAGCATGAACTTATTTGGAAATAGGGTTGCTGCAGATGGATTTCATTAAGATGAGGTCATTAGACCCTAAATCCAACAGGACTGGTGTCCTCATAAAAGAGGAGAAATTTGGACACAGAGGCAGACCTGCACCGAGGCAGAGCACCACGTGAAGATGAAGGCAGAGAGGGAGGTGATGGTTTTACACCAGGAAACACCAAAGATCGCCAGCCACACGGCAGGAGCAGCTGAAGGCTGCGCAGGTGCAGCCTGGGTCACTCCGTCATGCAATTTGATTAACGTTCCCAGCGATTTGGTGAGGCATTCGCTGTGATTACCCCATCCCATAGGAGTGGAAACTGAGGCACGGAAAGAGTAAGTAAAGGCCTGGCATCCTGGAGGGAGGCAGCTTCAGAAGGAAGAGAGGGAGGAGAGATTCCCTGAGCCTGGGAGGGGAGACTGGTCAGTGGTCCCTGAGCAGCGGGCATCCAGCCCAGGCCCTGGGGGTCTGGAGGCCTTCCAGGGCACCAGCCCCCAGGATATCTCTGCAGCACCCTGGTGCTACCTGGGAACTGGGGGCCTTGATGATTCCTAGGGCAGGGGTGGGGACTGGCAAGAAGGACTGAGTTTAAATCACCTTGGTAGAATAGAGGTTGTGAAGCCAAATTAAAGTGATTTAAAGAAAATAAGGCAATTGCTCTTTCACGCACACCTGAGATTGTGGCAGCTGCTGCTGGGCACGGGGCCAGTTCTGGAGCAGGGTGGCCATGCAGGGGCACAGCGCAGCGCGGTGGGTGGCGGGGGTGGGCCGGTGAGAGCCGAGGGCTGGGCCTGGAGGAAGGGGACGTCCCGAGATCTGCAGTGCAGGCTTCACTTTCTCTGGCCCTGTTCCTCCTCTTCATCCTCTTCAGTCTCCTGTAGCTCTAACCTGCTGTGATTCTAATGACTGTTGGGAGTTGAATGGTGTTGAGCAGAGAGTGGGATTACAAACCTCAAGACTAAAAAAAGCAACTTGGTGTCCAGTGGCTGAGCATACCAGATCCGTGTAGAGCATTCCCGGCCTGGCGGAAGACATCAATCCCTGGAGCCACGTTTTGTGTTGGCATCCCTGCTCCTGCCCTGCCTGGATGAAGGGCTGGGGAGGCACAGCCCACATCCACCCTCTCTCCTCTTCTAGAGGCAGGAAGAAATAAAGGGCTCTGAGCACTCACTCAGGCTTTGCAGCGCTGGCCCCTGGAGCAACAAAATGGGAAACAGGAACGCTCTGGGCCAAGACTGTTGTCAAGGTGTTAAAAAGAAACGAGACAATAAATTCAAAACCAGGGAACCCAAGGGTGAGTAAGGGTGCCTGGGTCCTCGTCTTGTTAATTCTCTTCTTAGACCAGATGACGAGGCATGACTTATCTGGGTGCTGAGAGCAGTGGGCTTTCCAGAGGTGGGGGGCATTTCTAAGCCCCCTGAGTTTACCTCATCAGGAGGAGGCTCCAAGCTGTGCAATATCTCAGCCCCCTAAGGTGCGAATTCTGCAGTGCCATGTTGTCAGGGCACACAGCGTATGTACTGCACTCTCTCCTGAAGCCCTCACCTACTCTTGGTTTTATGGGTATGTGGAATGCTCACTACCAATCCTTGTGCCAAGGTCTCTCGTGTCATTTTTGATTGTCAGTAGGTCATTCTCAGCATTCTTCAGGAAGGGCTCAGGGGGAAAATTGCTGAATTCGTGCATGTCTGTAAGTTTGTGTCCTGTGTACTTGAAAATAAATTTGGCTGGGTACAAAGTCCTAGGATCCTGCTTCCTTTCCTTGAAGTAAATGTTACTCCATTTACTTCTGGTGTAAAGCATTGCTGTGGAAAAAGTCTGATGATAATCTGATTTTCTTTCCTTTCCAAGTCATGTGAGCTCTTTTACATAGATGCCAGAAGGCACTTTTATTAGAATATGCCTTCTTGATCAATCTGAGTCAATACTCTCAGATAGACAGTGTGATCTTTCATTATGTGATTTTAATGTTTTTTAAACATTTAAACCCTTTTCCCATTTGCCCTGAAGAATACTTGCTAGAAGTGCATTCGACTGCAGCATTTCCTCCGAGATAACTTTGCCACGAAATATCTTGCTTTTATTATTTTCGCATAGCTCTTGAATGTTGATTTTGGAAACAAAAAGACATCATTCTATTTATAGCATTCTGTTTTCAGGAATTCCATTTACAAAGTATAGTAATTCTTGATTGCTGAAAATATCAAATCCTAGAAAACGTAGCATTCCTACACATGATGTTAACATTGTCTGCAATGGTTGGTGGCTGAAGAGTCATTTGATGGATCTGACTTTTTCCGAAATAGACAATTCTGATAATTCGGACAATTCTGATATTAGTTCTGTTTAGAAATAACTCCAGGAACAGTTTTTATATTTTATTTTCACATTGAAAATCAGTCAGATTTGTTTTAGCCTCAAAGATTGTGTTTACGTAAAGTTAAATGAGCATTGGCAGCTAGCTGCACTTTTTTATCTAAACAGGAAAAGGGCTAAAATACATTTTCATGAATTAAAATTGTGTGTGTGTGTGTGTGTGTGTGTGTGTGTGTGTATATATATATATATATATATATATAGAGAGAGAGAGAGAGAGAGAGAGAGAGAGACAAGGTCCTGCTTTTTCACCTGCGCCGGAATGCAGTGGTATGATCTGGACTCACTGCAACCTCGAATTCCTAGGCTCAAGTGCCCCTCCTGCCTCAGCCTCCTAAATAGCTGGGACTACAGGTGTGTCCCACAATGCCCAGCTAGTTTTTATTTTTTGTAGAAACAGGGTCTTGCTATGTTGCTAGGCTGATCTCAAACACCTGGTCTCAAGAGATCCTCCTGCCCAGCCTCCCAGAGTGCTGAGATTACAGGTGCAAGCCACTGTGCCCGGCTAAAATCCTTTGCATTTGTCCTGTTCCTTTGCTTTGGTTTTCTTCTGTAGGGACTCATATTATCTGTATGTTGGATTCTCTTTGTCTGTCGTCAATATTCAATATGTTCTTTTGAATTCTTTTAATATCCTTCATGTTTAGTTTTACTTTTTTTTTTTTTTTTTTAAATTGAGACAGAGTTTCACTCTTGCTGCCCAGACTGGAGTGCAATGACATGATCGCAGCTCACCGCAACCTCTGCCTGCTGGGTTCAAGATATTCTCCTGCCTCAGCCTCCTGAGTAGCTGGAATTACAGGTATGTGTCACCACACCTGGCTAATTTTGTATTTTTAGTAGAGATGGGATTTCACCATATTGGCCAGGCTGGTCTCAAATGCCTAACCTCCTGATTCACCTGCCTCAGCCTCTGAAAATGCTGGGATTACATAGTTTTACTTTTAAAAATTTGTCTTTTCACCTTTTATTTCTCTTAAAGAGTTATTTATTATCTTCATTTGCTCTTGTATTCATTATAATTTTTTTCCCTAAAACATTTTCCCCTTTATTTATATTTATTGAGTTTTGTCACCTAATTTCTGGGTTTTACTCATTTTATTTTGTGGTGTTCTCACATGTTTTCTATAATTTTAAAAAATGTATATCAACTTTTTTTTGAGATGGAGTCCTGCTCTGTTCCCCAGGCTGGAATGCATTGGCACAATCTCAGCTCACTGCAACCTCCCTGGGTTCAAGCGATTCTCCTGCCTCAACCTCCCAAGTAGCTGGGATTACAGGTGTGTGCCACCATACCTGGCTAATTTTTGTAATTTTTGTAGAGATGGTGTTTCTCCATGTTGACCAGGCTGGTCTGGAACTCCTGACCTCAAATGATCTGCCTGTCTTAGTCTCCCAAAGTGCTGGGATTACAGGCATGAACCACTGCACCTGGCTCTTAAGGTATATTAACTTGTTTTGAAATGGTTTCAGTAGAGACCTGCTTTGTGGAGATGTCTTTTTGGGATGTTAATTGTTTCTTATTCTTTTTTTCTTATGATCACTTTGTTGGGCTTTGACCTTGAACTTTTCCATTGCTCAAATTTGTATGAGTGAATAGTCCAATATCTTTAGAAGGAAGTGTGGTGTAGGATAGCGTTTCCAGTTTCACAGGAGGCTCTGCTGCCTTTATAGATGTTAAAAATATACTGGCTTGTTTTCTGAGATATTGTGGCTCTGGTCCCCTCCCCTAATTTCTTCTGGGCCTTTTCTGTGTTTCATCTTTATTTTTCCCATCCTGTTCAATTTTGATTTCACTCCCAAGAGTTTCTTCATGGTATGGGCCCTGTGGAGGAAGGGACTGGGGTGGGTCACCACTCCAGCCCCTTCACACTTTCTTATTCGGGTCTTTTGCACTCATCTGCTATTGAGGTGGGCAAAACCCCTCCTAGTTTCAGCTTTGATTCTTACCAGGCCTACTGCACGTTACCTGGCCCATTGCTTTCTGGTTATGTTGGGGTATCCTCTTCTCAGGTCCTTTGGTATCCCTAAAGCTTGTACTTTGGGGCTCAAGGGGGAAAACTTATCATTTAGTTTTGGTGCAGGTGTTGTCTGGGAGTTTTGTTTTTGTTTTCCAGTTGCTCTATTTTATGATGTGGGGATTTAGGAAGATACACTGCCATCTTTCAAGCTAAGGACCTTAACTGGGAAAAAATGAAAATATGGACAAGGTCAAAGTGTGCCAGATTTTGGGGGATATTTGACTATGTTGGTTAGATTAAGTCATTTTCACAAAATCTGTATTAGTTCATTCTTGCATTGCTATAAAGAAATAGCCAAGACTGGTTAATTTATAAATAAAAGAGGTTTCACTGGCTCATGATTCTGCAGGGTATACAGGAAGCATGATGCTGGCATCTGCTCAGCTTCTGGGGAGTCCTCAGGAAACTTACAATCATGACACAAGGCAAAGGGGGAGTAAGATGCCTTATATGGCAGGAACAGGAGCAAGAGAGAGAGAAGTGGGAGGTGCTACACACTTTCTCATGAGAACTCACTACCGTGAGAAAAGTACCAAGGAGCATGGTGCTAAACCATTCATGAGAAACTGCCCCCATGATCCAATCACCTCCCGCAAGGCCTTATCTCCAACATTGGGGGTTATACTTCTACATGAGATTTGGTGGGCACACAGATCCAAACCATATCAGAGTTATTCTTAAATGGCTGACTCCATTCACTTTGACCTTGGGCATCTTAAAGATGCTTCCTGAAAATTGACAGATCATTGAAAAAGTTCAGAAGGGATAAGAAATTAATAATTGGTTGAGAAGTCAGTCCACACATAGGTAATGAGAATCTACCATGTGCCAGGCACTGTACTAGGCACTGGGACCTTTTGTTCAGGAATCCAAACCATAAATAAGAGACAGTTCTGTTAAAAATGGCTGTTTTAGCATGGTACTGGTACCAAAACAGAGATATAGACCAATGGAACAGAACAGAGGTGTCGGAGGCGACACAACATATCTACAACCACCCGATCTTTGACAAACCTGAAAAAAACAAGCAATGGGGAAAGGATTCCCTGTTCAATAAGTGGTGTTGGGAAAACTGGCTAGCCATATGCAGAAAGCAGAAACTCGACCCCTTCCTGACACCTTACACTAAAATTGACTCCAGATGGATTAAAGACTTAAACATAAGACGTAACACCATAAAAACACTAGAAGGAAACCTAGGCAAAACCATTCAGGACATAGGCGTAGGCAAGGACTTTATGACCAAAACACCAAAAGCATTGGCAACAAAAGCCAAAATAGACAAATGGGACCTAATCAAACTCCACAGCTTCTGCACGGCAAAAGAAACAGTCAATAGAGTGAATCAGCAACCAACAGAATGGGAAAAAATTTTTGCAGCCTACCCGTCTGACAAAGGGCTGATATCCAGAATTTACAATGAGCTAAAAAAGATTCACAAGAAAAAAACAAACAAGCCCATTCAAAAATGGGAGAAGGATATGAACAGATACTTTACAAAAGAAGACATACATGAGGCCAACAAACATATGAAAAAATGCTCATCATCACTGGTCATTAGAGAAATGCAAATCAAAACTATATTGAGATACCATCTCACGCCAGTTAGAATGGCGATCATTAAAAAAATCTGGAGAAAACAGATGCTGGAGAGGATGTGGAGAAATAGGAATACTTTTACACTGTTGGTGGGAGTGTAAATTAGTTCAACCACTGTGGAAAACAGTGTGGCGATTCCTCAAGGACCTAGAAATAGAAATTCCATTTGACCCAGCAATCCCATTACTGGGCATATACCCAAAGGATTATAAATCATTTTACTATAAGGACACATGCACACGAATGTTCATTGCAGCACAGTTTACAATAGCAAAGACCTGGAACCAGCCCAAATGCCCATCGATGACAGACTGGACAGGAAAAATGTGGCACATATACACCATGGAATATTATGCAGCCATTAAAAACGAGGAGTTCACATCCTTCGTAGGGACATGGATGAACCTGGAAAACATCATTCTCAGCAAACTGACACAAGAACACAAAATCAAACACCCCATGTTCTCACTCATAGGTGGGTGTTGAACAAGGAGAACACATGGACACAGGGAGGGGAGCACTATACATGGGGGTCTGTTTGGGGGGAGGGGGGGACAGTGGGGGGGTGGGGAGTTGGGGAGGGATAGCATGGGGAGAAATGCCAGATATAGGTGAAGGGGAGGGAGGCAGAAAATCACACTGCCACGTGTGCACCTGTGCAACAACCCTGCATGTTTTTCACATGTACCCCAAAACCTAAAATGCAATAAAAAAAAAAAAACAGTAAGAACAAAGGCCCTCAAGGAAGAAACAATATAGCTATGTAAATCAGCAGTTTGATGGTAACAAAGCAAGAAGTAAAAGACAAATTACAAGTATAAGCCTATGGATGGTCAGGATGGGCCTTGCAGACCAGTTTAAGACTTTGGACTTTATTGGCGCACCAAGGAGAGCTGTTGGAGAGTTATAAGCAGAAAAATGCCATGATGACATGTGGCACCTGATCTACTCCTAAAAGTAAACAATTATAACTCTAAGTCCCTATTCTCTCAATGTTCTTTTCAGCCAAACCTATAATTGAAATAGTATTTTATAAAACTGAGTTACTATTTAAAAAAAAAAAATGGCTGTTTTAAAATATTAACAGAATTAACAAAACGAATCAAGGCACAGGAGAAAATTCTCCAGCACTTGAAGAAGAAACACAGATAGTAAAATAAATAGAAACTCCAAACATATCTCAATATATATTCTGGCAAAGTTCTTATGCTATTAGGAAATGTGAGGGCTTCTTCAAGCCCTCAAGAAGAAACAAGGCTGTCTTGCAAAGGGATTAAAATAACCATCCTTTGATCAAAGGAGAATGCCAGCCTTCTTGCCCTTAGAGACCAAAATTGGGTCAATGTGGAAATCAGCATGGATAATGATAGGGACAGACAATAATACATTGAATAAAAAGAGAATCCCGGTATCCACACTGATAACACAATTTAAAAAGATTCCACACTTCCCTACAGAAGAATGATATCTATTAAATGTAGAAGGAATGATGGAAAGAGAAAAATCCCCACTTTACAACTGCTACAGCAATACCTGACGCATATAAAAATCATCGGTGGGTGCTAAAAACGCTTTCCTGAAAGGCTGCTGGGAACAGAATCTCCACAGTCTCAAAATAGCACCCTTGGATTGACTGTTCTTTAATTATAAAGGGAAAGATGATGCTTTACAGTGGAGAAATCCAGGGAATAGCACCTAAGCCACAGGATTAAACTTAACATCACTGATGGGACGAAGTGGCATGAAGTGCTCCCAGGGGGAAACACTGATGGGGACATACCATCACCTATGTCATATTTATTGTCAAAATGTTTAACCTGAATCTAATAATGAGGAAACCATGACAAAAATTCGATTGAGGGACAGTCTGTGAACAGCTCAGACTCTTCAAAAATGTCAGTGTTGTGAAAGATGGCAGAAGGCTGGGAAACTGTTCCAGATGGAAGGAATTAAGGGAGGCTGAAGAGATACAACAATCACTCACACCATCCCTGGCTGGATTTTGGATGTAGAAAGACAAATATTTATAAAGGACATTATCAGGTTGGTTGGGAAAGCTGAAGGTTCACTGTATATTTTGCATTATTGTTCGATTTTCTGAGTGATTTTCCTTCTGTGGTTATGTTGGAGAATGTTGTCATTCATTGGGGATAATTTCTTCATGAAAGTAAAAATAATAATTGCCTTAGGGTGGTAGAGTTATGAGGAATTTTAAGCTTTAAGTGTGTTTTCAGGTCATCATCTTGTTTTTTAAAAATTTAGAGAAAACCATTAGGTGAGGCTGTGATAACAGATGTCCTCACCTCAATCCTCCCTAATACTCGTGTCTCTATGGGAAGCTCTATTTTGGAAAGAATTCCTCCAGTAAGGATTCTGTTGTGGAAGCCCCAGGTGCTGTTCCCTAGGTGTATTTTTTTATACATGAAAGCATAAACGATTCCCCATTTCCTTAAATCAGATTATGCCAGAAAGAAGGCATCAAGGAACCTTGCTAGTAGGTTAAAAAGCCTGCTTCTGCCACGTGAGCGGAGAGAGCTGCACCCATTTTATTAAGAGAATCTGTTAGTTCACATCATCCTCTTAGGTCGTTTTAATCAATTCAACCCAACATTTACCACAAGCCACCATGAACCAGGTTTTGGCTTGAACAGAAATGTAAATAAAACGTATTTCTGGCTGCTGGGATTTCAAAACACGAGAAGTGACTTGTGACGCATACATGCGTTATTCTTTTTGTACTCACCAATGTAATCAGAGAGGTTGACTTTCAGAGCCCGGATCAGTAATCCTTCTTCCACCAGTTCCTTATACAGAGACTCGATGGTCCTGGGGAGAAAGCAGGGTGTCTGTTCCAGAGGCACACACACAGCAATCAGCGGTATTTCTGTTAATGATCAACTGAAACCAGATCTATCTCAAAGTACATTTGTTCATATGCAAATAAAAGAATTTTTGAAGTGTTTCTAAAAACAATACTTTTTAAAAACAGTACTTTCACTCATCCGTGTGTATATGTGGTGTTTTCCATTAATGAGAATGATATCTTTGGGTATCTGGGACCAGCTGTAACGCCTGCAGTCTGCCCTTCTATCAGTCTTCATGATGGCACAAATATGAATTAGAAATTACCCAATAATAGTAATGCAATAGACCTGTAATTATATATTCAGTTAGCATCTGCAAGCTGTAGTACATCATTAATTCTTTGTGAAATTTATGTTTCCTTTTAACCCAATTGCACAACTGTTTGAACGAAACATCTACAAAGAACAAAGGCTTATACTGAAGATAATTCTTATATGGAAGATAAAATGTCTAAAGCTATGAGGGTGATGATTTTTTAGGAGGGTGTTATACTTTATGGAGTGTTTACAGACGTCAAAACCACTTCTCTAAAAGGACCTTTGGCATATAGCCAGCATATTGGTAATGTATACTAATTGAGAAAAAAATGGACATAGTATTCCATGTAATGAATGAAACTCCCAATGATACTTGCTGGATTTTGGCTTGCAGGAATTAGATAGGTTAAACTCAAATATTATTCAGTATAATCCTTTGAGATGTTTTGTTTTTTCCTCTTCTTTATTCTTCCATCCTTCCCTGGTCTTTCTCTAAGTTGAGATTTGTAAATACAACTTTATTTAGACAGTTCTTCTAAGTCTTCTGACTGTTCTGTGATCCAAGTTAGTGTGATTAAAAGATATCCAAGAATATCAGTTAGACCCAAGCCAAATACTATTAGGGGATGACTGGAGTTGTATTCCATCAAACATATTTAAAGGAGTATGCCCTCTGCTGAAAGTTAAGAAAGGTTTAATTTAGTGGAATTTGGAATAGCAGTATCTGATCTATATCAAGGAATTATCAGTATTCAAGTTAAAACTGTAGTGTTTTAACTTGAATACGTATTTAATATAAACACATAACATAGGCATAAAATATTAACATAAATTTGAAGAATATTCTTTAACATAATCAGAACAAACTATATTAAGAATATCTGAGGCTGGGTGTGGTAGCGCACACCTGTAATCCCAGCACTTTGGGAGGCCGAGGTGGGTGGATCATTTGATGTCAGGAGTTAAGACCAGCCTGGCCAACATGGTGAAACCCTGTCTCTACTAAAAATACAAAAAAATTAGCTGGGTCTGGTGGCGGGCACCTGTAATCCCAGCTACTGAGGAGGCTGAGACAGGAGAATTGCTTGAACCCTGGAGGTGGAGGTTGCAGTGAGTTGAGATGGCGCAACTGCACTCCAGCCTGGGCAATAGAGCGAGACTCCATCTCAAAAAGAAAAAAGCTACTAGAAGGCACCGTGGCACTGTGTGTGAGCATGGGCTGCATTCACCTTAAGATATGGGACTCTGAGGCCCCTCTGACCCCAAAAGCTTCCCCAGGAGGTGCCAGTGTTTGTGCATGGACAGATGTGTGCCTCCCCAGGAACTGGGGCTCCTGAGTCTCAAAATGCTGACCAGTTGCCCCTTAGGCAGCAGTCAGCCACAGCATCTCCATTCTGAACTGCTTCTCAGACAATGGAGCCTCTTCTACAAAGGCCCTGGAGAGCCATTTCTCTAGAGAGAAGAAATCCACACTCCCTCTGACTCTGTTTCCAGGGGCTGCTTGCCAGGGCCGCAGCAGTGTTCTGGCCTCCCTGGAGGTGGCCACCGATTCCTACTGCCGCTCTGGGTGCTCTGGCCTCCTTTTCCCCTCCAGAGAGCTCTAGGCAGGGTTTCTCCCTCACACAGCTTCTCTCGAACAGTTTGGGAAGCGTAATGCTGGGACATAGAGAGAAGCAGGAACCCCTAAGTAGGAAAGCACAGGACCAAGGGAGGGGGAGAAACTCCCAAACGGAAAAGGGATAGAACCAAGAGAGGGCAGGGAACCCCCAAACAGGGGAGTGACAAGACCAAGGGAGACAGTAGGGAACCCCCAAACAGGGGAGTGACAAGACCAAGGGAGACCGGAGGGAACCTCCAAACAGGGGAGTGATGGGACCATGGGAGACAGGAGGGAACCCCAGAACAGAAGAGTGATAGAACCAAGGGAAACCGGAGGGAACCCCCAAACAGGGGAGTGACGGGACCAAGGGAGACAGGAAGGAACCCCCAAACAGGGGAGTGACAGGACCAAGAGAGGGGAGGGAACCCCCAAACACAGGAGCCACAGGTGCGGACCCACTAATAAGACCCATGGGAAGAAAAATACATTCAAAATTATTTCCCACATCATTTATTAGGGATTTAATTAAATTCCATGATAATATTTGAAAACCTAGTACTATTTATTTTCAATGTTAAAGCACTTTCAGGCCACTCCAAATTAAAAATGAACACTGAATTCATTTGTCCTGCACTGAAGCTGGGCCCATGAAGCTCCAGGAAATGACACAGCCCTTCCTGAGACTGGGCCTCACTGCTCTCATTCCTTCCAGCGGGAGCAAGGGCCTCAGCAGAGGCGCCTGGGCAGATCACTGTCCTGTGGGAACTCGATTATAGGGAAATAGTCCATTTCCTCAAAAGTGTCACCAGGGTGTTATTTCTTAAGAAAATTTAAAGAACACCCCTTCCATGCATTTTAAAACTTAAAAAAGTGATGTGAACTCAGAAGCAATGGGGGTCCAGGTTTGCCTTTCTGGCCACCCAGGCATCTTTCCAGTCTGGGATTTGTACGGACTTAGAGGTGGCTCCCACCACTCTGGGACTGTGGAGGATGAAGAGGGCGTGCCATCACAGAAGGGGGTGTGCTTAGGGTTTCCTATCTTCTCTGGGGCACCCGCTTCTCACGTGCATCACAAAACAACAAGTCCACTCCTCACCTGTCAGCTGTCAGATCTTTATCCTTCTTTGCCTTTTTCTCTTTCTTTTTGCCTTTCTTTCCTTTCTTCTTTGGAAAAAAAGGAAATAACCAACAATTTAGTCAAAACAAGCAAGCAAATAAGTCCTAGAAATTAGCTAAGTGCGCTGTTTTCTGGGGGTGGTGGAGGTGGAGAGTTAATTGTGGTGGCGTGAACCTGGAGCTGCAGTGTTTTCATCAACGTAGGAACGGGCCTGGAAAACCCCAAGTTGCTTATGTGGGTGTGTCCTTGTGTGGATACATGTGAGGTCCCCACTGTGGAACTTGGACAGGGCCAAATTCCAAATAGGCAAGAGCATTTTGGCTCTTTTTCTGTGCTCTGGCTTGGTGTCCTACAAAGGATGAGAGTGCCGTGTGCACACAGAGTCAAGTTGTGCTCCCCTTTGGTGCCTGATATATAGATGCTGAATGCTTGTGTCCCCCCAAAATCCATGAGTTGACACCTAACCCCAAGGTGCTGGTATTAAGAGATGGGGCCTTTGGGAGGCAATTAGGTCACAAGGGCTCCACTCTCATGGAGAGGTCTGAGGGGGCTTGTTCACTTCCACCATGTGAAGACACAGCTAGAAGGCACCATCTTTGAAGTGGATAATGAGGCCTCACCAGACACAAAACCACTAGACACCAAATCTGTTGGTGTCTAGATCTTGGACTTCCCAGCTCCCAAAACTATGAGCTATTAGTTTCTGTCATTTATTAACTACTCAGCCCAACGACATTGTTATGGAAGTCTGAATGGACTAAGGCAGTACCCAGTCACCTTTCTCTCTCAGGATCTGGCCCCAAATCTGGAGCCCTCAGGACCAGACCTCAGTCTATCTCTAGTTCCCAAGGGACTTTGCATTCAGTGCTTGTGACAGCCTAGAGGGACGTGCTCCAAATGTGCTTATTTCATGCGCTTATTTACCATCTGTACATCCTCTTCAGTGTAATGTCTCTATGTCTTTCACTCGTTTTCTAATTGGGTTGCTTATTTTTTAACTTTTGAGTTTTGAGGGTTCTTTCTATGTTTATATGTTTGAGAGTTCAATATATGTCTAGTATATGAATACTGGATCTTTGTCAGATATGTGGTTTGCAAATATTTCCTCCCACTCTGTAGCTTGCCTTTTTATCCTCTTAACAGGGTCTTTCACAGATAAGTCATTTTTAATTTTGATAAAGTCCGGTATTTCCTTCTAAAAATTGTGTTTTGGATGCTAATTCTGAGAGCGCTTTGTCTAGCCTTAGGCCTCCAAAGTCTTCTCTTTCTGTTTTTCTAAAAGTTAAGTCTGTGACCCAGTTTGAATTAATTTTCGTATAAAGTGTGAGACTTAGCTTGAGATTCATTTCTTTTTGCTTATGGATGCCCAGTTACTCCGGCACTACTTATTCAAAAGTGTATCTTTCCGCCTTAGAATTACTTTTGTACCTTCATCAGAAGTCAGTTGGGCCTGTTTGTGTGGGCCTATTTCTAGGATCTCTGTCCTATTCCATTGATCTATATGTTTAGCTCCTTACCAATAGCATACAGTCTTGATTACTGGAGCTATACAACAAGCTTTAAAATTGAGTAAATAGATCCTTCTCACTTTAGTCTTCTTTTTCAAAATTGCTTTAGTTATTCTAGCTCCACTATCTTTCCATATAAATTTTAGTATAAACTTGTCTAGGTCTACAATTATATTTCTGGGATTTTGATAGAGTTGCATTAATCCTATCCTATAAAAAGACCCTAATGAATATCTTTACTATGTTGAATCTTCCAATTCATGAGTATGGTATGTCTATTCAGATCTGCTTTGATTTCTTTCCCTGGCATTGTGCATACAAGTCCTATACCTGTTTTGTTAGATTTACACATATGTATTTCATTTTTTGAGTGATTTAATTCACATTCCACTTTAACTTTGGTGTCTATGTCTATGTATTCATTGATGATATGTAGAAATACAATTGATTTTTTTCATGTTTATCTTATATCCTGAACCCTTGCTGATATAAGTTGATTTGGAGTTTGTAGATTCCTTTGGATTTTCCACAACAAAATAATGTCATCTGCAAATAAAACCTTTTAATTTTATAATGCTTTTAGATTTACAGAAAAATTTCAAAAATAGTACAGAAAGGTCCTGTATATCTCCCACATAATTTTCAATATTAACATCTTACATCACTATGAGACATTTGTCACAGCTAAGAAACCAACACTGGCACAATATTATCAACTAAAAACTCAAAGTGTATTAGGGTTCCACTAATTTTTCCCTAATGTCCTTTTGTGTTCCAGGATCCCAGGAAGGTTTTGGAGTACTGATTTAATCTCTTTATTTGTTACTGGTTTGTTGAGGCTTTCTATTTCTTCTAGATTGTAGGTAGGTTGTATATTTCTAAGAATTTATCCATTTTAGATAAATTCCTGGACGCTTAACCAGGAAGACTAAACCAGGAACAAGGTGAATCATTGAATAGACCAATAACAAGGTCTGAAGAAGGCACCAATTAACAGCCTACCACCCAAAAAAAGTCCAGGACCAGATGGGTTCACAGCCGAATTCTACCAGACATACAAAGAGGAGCTGGTACCATTCTTCGGAAACTATTCCAAACAATACAAAAAGAGGGAATCTTTCGTAACTCATTTTATGAGACCAACATCATCCTGACACCAAAATCTGGCAGAGACACAACTAAAAAGGAAAATTTCAGGCCAATATCCATGAGAACATTGATGTAAAAATCTTCAATAAAATACTGGCAAACCAAATGCAATAGCACATCAAAAAGCTTATCCATCACAATCAAGTTGGCTTCATCCCAAGGATGCAAGACTGGTTCAACATATGCAAATCTATAAATGTAATTCATTACATAAACAGAACCAAAGACAAAAACCACATGATTATCTCAATAGATACAGAGAAGGCCTTTGACAAAATTCAACAGTACTTTATGCTAAAAACTCTGAATAAACCAGGTATTGATGTAACGCATCTCAAAAATAATAAAAGCTATTTACGACAAACTCACAGCCAACATCATAGTGAATGGGCAAAAACTTGAAGCATTCTCTTTGAAATTTGGCACTAGACAAGGGTGCCCTCTCTCACCATTCCTATTCAACATATTATTGGAAGTTCTAGTTAGAGCAATCAGACAAGAAAAAGAAAGCGTATTCAATTACGAAAACAGGAAGTCAAATTGTCTGTATTTGCATATGCCATGATTGTATATTTAGAAGACTCCATCGTCTCAGCCCCAAATCTCCTTAAATTGATAAGCAACTTCAGCAAAGTCTCAGGACACAAAACAAATGTGCAAAAATTGCAAGCATTCCTGTACACCAATAACAGACAGAGAGCCAAATCATGAGTGAACTCCATTCACAATTGCTACAAAGAGAATACAATACCTAGGAATACAACTAACAAAGGACGTGAAGGACCTCTTCAAGGAGAACTACAAACCACTGCTCAAGGAAATAAGAGAGGACACAAACAGATGAAAAAACATTCCATGCTTATGGTTAGGAAGAATCAATATTGTGAAAATGCCCATACTGTCCAAAGTAATTTATAGATTCAATGCTATCCCCATCAAGCTACCATTGACCTTCTTCACAGAACTGAAAAAAAAACCACCTTAAACTTCATATAAACCAAAAAAGAGCCTGCATAGCCAAGACAATCCTAAGCAAAAAGAACAAAGCTGGAGGCATCATGCTACCTGACTTCCAACTATACTACAAGGCTACAGTAATCAAAACAGAATGGTACTGGTACCAAAACAGAGATATAGAACAATGGAATAGAACAGAGGCCTCAGAGGCAATGCCACACATCTACAACCATCTGATCTTTGACCTCACGAAAACAAGCAATGGGGAAAGGATTTCCTGTCTAATAAATGGTGTTGGGAAAACTGGCTAGCCATATGCAGAAAGCTGAAACTGGAGTCCTTCCTGACACCTTATACAAAAATTAACTCCAGATGGATTAAAGATTTAAACATGAGGCCTAATACCATAAAAACTCTAGAAGAAAATCTAGGCAATGCCATTCAGGACATAGACACAAGCAAGGACTTCATGACTAAAACACCAAAAGCAATGGCAACAAAAGCCAAAATTGACAAATGGGATCTAATTAAACTTAAGGGCTTCTGCACAGCAAAAGAAACTATCAATAGAGTGAACCAGCAACCAACAGAATGGGAAAAAACTTTTGCAATCTACCCATCTGACAAAGGGCTAATATCCAGAATCTATGGAGAACTTAAACAAATTTACAAGAAAAAAAATAAACCCCATCCAAAAGTGGGAAAGGATATGAACAGACACTTTTCAAAAGAAGACATTTATACAACCAACAAACATATGAAAAAAAAGCTCATCATCACTGGTCAGTAGAGAAATGCAAATCAAAACCACGTTGAGATACCACCTCACGCCAGTTAGAATAGTAATCATTAAAAAATCAAGAGACAACAGATGCTGGAGAGGATGTGGAGAAATAGGAACACTTTTACACCATTGGTGGGAGTGTAAATTAGTTCAACCATTGTGGAAGACAGTGTGGTGATTCCTCAAGGATCTAGAAATAGAAATACCATTTGACCCAACAATCCCATTATGGGGTATATACCCAAAGGATTATAAATTGTTCTGTCATAAAGACACATGCACATGTATGCTCATTGTGGCACTGTTTATGATATCAAAGACTTGGAACCAACCCAAATGTCCATCAAAGATAGACTGGATAAGGAAAATGTGGCACAAATAACCACGGAATACTATGCAGCCATAAAAAAGGATGAGTCCATGTCCTTTGCAGGGACATGTATGAATCTGGAAAACATCATTCTCAGCAAACTGACACAAGGACAGAAAACCAAACACCACATGTTCTCACTCATAAGTGGGTGTTGAACAATGAGAACACATGGACACAGGGAGGGGAACATCACACACTGGGGTCTGCTGGGGAGTAGGGGGCTAGGGGAGGGATAGCAGGGATAGCTGACAGGGAGAAGAACTCTCAGCTGTCTACCTTGGGTATTCTGGCCCCAATGGCAAGGCTGGCTCTGGAATGAAGGTGGAAGTAGGGGCCAAACTAAATGAACTTCAGATACTCTGATCCAATTAGCTACTATAAACCACTGTGAGATGGATCCGTGGCAACTTACACTTCAATTCATACAGTTCCTTTCCCTGTGATTCCCCTACTTACAAAAACCCGCTCATTGCCATTGGCCTCCCTTATAGATCTATGTACAGGAAGAGATGGGGGACCATTTGGGGAATGTGCTTCGATAGCTGTCATTCAGTGGGCTTGGCTAATATAAATCTGCAACTGACCAGGGCTGGGGAGATGTTACTCTCAGATGGTTGGGTTTATCCTGTTTATGAACCCACAGCCCCAAAGGTTAAATGGTGGATCAATTCAATTTACCAAAGGCAGGCATGTTTCCCCGTGAGGTGTCCTGGCAACAGGCAGCCCTCCTGGACATGCCACGGCATGGCAGGGGCTGCTTTTCATGGCTGAATTGGCCCCACTCACCCCTCTGCAGGCTCCTACCCCACTCACCTCCTTCTTCTTTCTTGCTTTCTCTGGGTGCTCCCTTTCTCTGTCCACAGCTAGCTTTAAGTTTTTTAGCTCCTGTCTCATCAACTCATCAACCTAGGAGAATACAAAACGTACCACTTTTAAGTCACTTTGCATGTCTTGTGTTTCATTTGTGAAGTTTAAAAATCCCTTACATTATGGAGTAGGTCACCAACAGGAAGTTGTAAAGAAGCACAATGGCTGCAGTACGTGGCATGCTATCACCACACCATAAACGTAGCTATACCTGGACCCTGATCTCTGACTCCAATTCTTTCCGTTTCTCCTCTTTGATCAGTTCTGGATCATAGTCCTGAGAGAAATTCCAAGATTCATCTTTGTTCATCCAGATGTCTACACTCCAGAAGGGTAAAGAAAGAGAAAACAATTTAAAAAGATGTAGGTTAATAAAAGCAGTTACTGCAATATAAACATTAGCCTAACTTTATATGCTATCGCATAGGATAAAAGTTTGAGTAAAATAAGCTGGACGATGAGATTCATACATGTGCTTGTAAATACCCTAGAAAAAGAAAAATACTGCTGATGGAAAATATTGATATAACAGTATTCTACTGTATTATTACAATCAAGTAAAAACAGTATGTTAATGATGGGATTATACAATCATAGGTGCACCTTTTTGTAATGTTTTATCTTACTTTTTTTGTTTTCAAATGATGCACTAAAATATGAAAGATTTTTTTACCTGTTGAACTCTCCAGGAATTATCCCTTGCCTCCTGTTGTAAAACAGACAAAGCTAAACACACAAGTACCCAGTATTTCTTCCTAATTCAACATCTATGTTTCTGAATTACTTTCCGGGTGTTTTTGAAATCACACATATTTAAAATTCCCTTTTGCCTCCTCCTGGTGGTTAGGAGGGTGGACCTAGAGAAACATGACCCTAGAGAAAATAAGAATAACTTCCTATCACTAAAATAAATGGAAATAGAGCTCCTTTCTCAGAAGGGAGGTTATGCTGAGGTGCGGGACAGTTGGATCCTTGATGTGGGACTTGGAAGAGGTCTCCCGTGGGAAGCCAAGACTTGTTCGTTTGGGGAAGGAGACATCTTCCTGGAATCTATGTTGAGAATGTAAAGGAAATTTGCTGAAACTTGTCCAGTGACAACTGGCCACCCAGTCGGCCACTTCTCTGGGAACTGACTTTAGGGCTGTGATGACTTTTAACCTGGGAAGGCAGCTGAGAACCCAGGATGTGGACAGAGGCTCCCAACCTCTGCAGGAAAAAGGCTACCGCTTTTGAAGACAGCAGAGGCTGCAGGCCTCCAAGACAGGTGGGGTGGTGAACGAATGAAGGAGATTTCTCAGCACAGAGCCCTTCACCCCGACAAGCATAGCATGACTCTCTGACTGAGAAGGGAGAGGGTGGCACTCCAACTCTCTGTTGGGAGGAAAGTCACGGTCACAGACAGAAGCACAAGTCTGGCTGCTAGAGATCTAGAGCCACCAAATGTGAAGACCCAGCATAGAGAAGTTTCCCCAGAGAATCACGTGGTAAACCAATGGGAAGGAGGGATTGAGTCTCTGAACAAACCACAGAGGACCAGGAATTGGCAAAAGGGACGAACAAGAAAAGGAGTGGGTATGAGATGCTGTGAGACCCTGGAAAAGCTAGACTCTCAGGAGAGGCTGAGAAAGACTGAGAAGATTCAGATGCACAGCTTAGAACTGGCGAATGGGCTGGACGATTGTCCCGGGGGCTTTGGCCACCTGCCACCTGCCTGGGCAGCACAGCCTGGTGCAAGTGCCACTGTCTGCGGCCAGGCGGAACCCCTGACCTACCACCTACCAGCTGGTGACCTTGGCAGAGGACAGCCTTGCAGAGCCTATTCCCCTTTCTGAGAAATGAAAATACTCCTTCCTCACACCGATACGGTGACGGTAAATGGAATACAATATATAAAGTTATATGAATGAATTCACAATTTGTTTTAAATAAATATTTATATAATTAAATATATACAGTTCCAGTTTAGCCCCAGTTAGTTGCTGCCATCCCCCAGGAAGCAGAGCATCTCACAGGGTCTTAGCCTACCTCACTGATACTCTCTGCATCCCGGGGGGAGAGGATCACGCAGGACAGCAGCTACACCAGAAACAGCTATGTCCCAAAGCTTCATGCCAACAAAGAGATGTCGGATCCCTGAGGCCAGTGCCTGTGCCTTTAGTGGTCAGAGACAGGACCCTCAGGACAGGACATCTGCAAGAAGACAGGATGTGGAAACGCAGCTCCAGTTTTCAAAGAGTGGGTTGGGTTCACAAGCTGCAGATGCTGATACCAGTAGTGAGCACGGCACTTTCTGGGCAGAAGGGGTTGCTTGCCACACATGGCAGAGACAGGTCCACCTGACTTCCTGGACAGACTACAGTGTGGATGGCTCAGCAGGTGTCTGAGCAGGGTGGGTGGTGGGGGTGCCAGCAGGACCCAGCAAGGGCTCTTGGCTAGCCTATCTCCTACCAGCAAACCGAAGGGCAGGGCTGTGTGGATCGCTGGCTGAGCACCATCTCTGCCACAGAGATATGGAGGCCCAGCCTGTGGTGATGCAAGGCCAGTTAGGCAGTTTGAAAATGATGCAGAAAATGATGCAAACGTCTTTTAGAATGGCTGATGTGGGCTTATAAACAGACAAAAAATAAATCACCAAGGTGGTAAATTTTTCATAGGACCAATGCACTTAGGTGTCCTTCTCCAGACAGGGCAGTCTTAGAAGAGGTGACCCAGAGCTGGGGGTGGGAAGAGGGCTAGTTGGGACTCTGAAGTTAACTGTGGAGGTGAGGCCGAAGATCAAGGGGTGTCATCATCCACAGGTGGCAGGTGATCAGCCAAAAACAGGTGTGACGACAGGAGGGGAGAAGAGACGAAAAAGGCTGATGGGCTGGAGTGGGCCTACGGGAGGCAGCAGAGAAGCCTGGGCTAAATTTCTTTCCTTACACATGATCGTTCCCAGTGAAAGTCAATCTGAGAGCCAGGACGCAGAAAAGAAGCATTGTATACATTGTCTAAAGCATCCCATTGGTGGAAGAAACACTTGATGTTGCTACTATGTCGAAGTTCATTCTTTGCCCTGCATGCTCTTAGATTTTGTGGTAAGTTTGCAGGATGCGTGTACGCCAAAGGCCCATAGAGTTTACAACTCCTGCATTTGAAGTAGATTGCTCTTTTCTTTTTCTTTTTTAAACATTTATTTATTATACTTTAAGTTCTCGGGTACATGTGCAGACCGTGCAGGTTTGTTACATAGGCATACACCTGCCACGGTGGTGGCTTGCTGCATCCATCGCCCTGTCATCTACATTAGGTAATTCTCCTAATGCTGTCCCTCCCCAATGCCCCTGCCCCGTTATTACTCCTCTAACCCCCCCAAACCCCCAGGCTCCAGTGTGTGATGGTCCCCTCCCTGTGTCCATGTGCTCTCATTATTCAACACACACTTAATGAGTGAGAACATGCGGTATTTAATTTTCTGTTCTTGTGTCAGTTTGCAGAGAATGATGGTTTCCAGTTTCATCCATGTCCCTGCAAAGGACATAAACTCATGCTTTTATATGGCTGCATAGTATTCCATAGTGTATATGTGCCATATTTTTTTATCCAGTCTATCACCGATGGGCATTTGGGTTGGTTCCAAGTCTTTGCTATTGTGGACAGTGCCGCAGTGAACATATGTGTGCATGTGTCTTTATAATAGAATGATTCATAATCCTTTGAGTATATACCCAGTAATGGGATTGCTGGGTCAAATGGTATTCCTATTTCTAGATCCTTGAGGAATCATCACACTGTCTTCCACAATGGTTGAATTAATTTACACTCCCACCAACAGTGTAAAAGCATTCCTATTTCTCCACATCCTCTCCAGCATCTGTTGTCTCCTGATTTTTTGATGATTGCTATACTAACTGGCGTGAGGTGGTATCTCAATGTGGTTTTGATTTGCATTTCTCTACTGACCAGTGATGATGAGCTTTTTTTTTCATACATTTGTTGGTTGTATAAATGTCTTCTTTTGAAAAGTGTCTGTTCATATCCTTTCCCACTTTTGGATGGGGTTTATTTTTTTTCTTGTAAATTTGTTTAAGTTCTCCATAGATTCTGGATATTAGCCCTTTGTCAGATGGGTAGATTGCAAAAGTTTTTTCCCATTCTGTTGGTTGCTGGTTCACTCTATTGATAGTTTCTTTTGCTGTGCAGAAGCCCTTAAGTTTAATTAGATCCCATTTGTCAATTTTGGCTTTTGTTGCCATTGCTTTTGGTGTTTTAGTCATGAAGTCCTTGCTTGTGCCTATGTCCTGAATGGTATTGCCTAGGTTTTCTTCTAGAGTTTTTATGGTACTAGGCCTCATGTTTAAATCTTTAATCCATCTGGAGTTAATTTTTGTATAAGGTGTAAGGAAGGGATCCAGTTTCAGCTTTCTGCATATGGCTAGCCAGTTTTCTCAACACCATTTATTAAATAGGGAATCCTTTCCCCATTGCTTATTTTTGTCTGGCTTGTCAAAGATCAGATCGTTGTAGACATGTGGAGTGACTTCTGAGGCCTCTGTTCTGTTCCATTGGTCTATATATTTGTTTTGGTACCAGCACCATGCTGTTTTGGTTACTGTAGCTTTGTAGTATAGTTTGAAGTCAGGTAGCATGATGTCTCCAGCTTTGTTCTTTTTGCTTATGATTGTCTTGGCTATGTGGGCTCTCTTTTGGTTCCATATGAAATTTAAGGTGGTTTTTTCCAGTTCTGTGAAGAAGGTCAATGGTAGCTTGATGGGGATAGCATTGAGTCTATAAATTACTTTGGGCAGGATGGCCATTTTCACAATATTGATTCTTCCTAACCATGAGCATGGAACGTTTTTCCATCTGTTTGCGTCCTCTCTTATTTCCTTGAGCAGTGGTTTGTAGTTCTCTTTGAAGAGGTCCTTCACATTTCTTGTTAGTTGTATTCTTAGGTATTTTATTCTTTTTGTAGCAATTGTGAATAAGAGTTCACTCATGATTTGGCTCTCTGTCTGTTATTGGTGTACAGGAATGCTTATGATTTCTGCACCTTGATTTTGTATCCTGAGACTTTGCTGAATTTGCTTATCATCTTAAGGAGATTTTGGGCTGAGACCATGGGGTTTTCTAAATATACAATCATGTCATCTGCAAACAGGGACAATTGATGTCCTCTCTTCCTGTTTGAATACCCTTTGTTTCTTTCTCTTGCCTGATGACCCTAGCCAGAACTTCTAATACTCTGTTGAATAGGAGTGGTGAGAGAGGGCATCCTTGTCTTGTGCCAGTTTTTAAAGGGAATGCTTCCAGTTTTTGCCCATTCAGTATAATATTGGCTGTGGGTTTGTCATAAGTAGCCCTTATTATTTTGAGTTATGATCCATTGATACCTAGTTTATTGAGGGTTTTTTTTGCAAGAAAGTGCTGTTGAATTTTGTCAAAGGCCTTCTCTGCATCTGTTGAGATAATCATGTGGTTTTTGTCTTTGGTTCTGTTTATGTGATGGATTACATTTATAGATTTGCATATGTTGAACCAGCCTTGCATCCCTGGGATGAAGCTGACTTGATCGTGATGGATAAGCTTTTTGATGTGTTATTGCATTCAGTTTGCCAGTATGTCATTGAAGATTTTTGCATCGATGTTCATCATGGATATTGGCCTGAAATTTCTTTTTTAGTTGTGTCTCTGCCAGATTTTGGTATCAGGATGATGTTGGTCTCTTAAAATTAGTTACAGAGGATTCTCTCTTTTTGTACTGTTTGGAATAGTTTCAGAAGGAATGGCACCAGCTCCTCTTCGTTACTTTGGTAGAATTTGGCTGTGAACCCATCTGATTCTGGACTTTTTTTGGTTGGTAGGCTATTAATTACTACCTCAACTTCAGATCTTGTTATTGGTGTATTCAGGAATTCAACTTCTTCCTGGTTTAGTCTTGGGAGGGTGTACATGTCCAGGAATTTATCCATTTCTTCTAGATTTACTAGTTTATTTGCATAGTGTTTATAGTAATCTCTGATGGTAGTCTGTATTTCTGTGGGATTGGTGGTGATATCCCCTTTATCATTTTTTATTGCATCCATTTGAATCTTCTCTCTTTTCTTTTTTATTAGTCTGGCTAGTAGTCTATCTATTCTGTTGATCATTTCAAAAAACCAGCTCCTGGATTTTATTGATTTTATTGATTTTATTGATTTTTTTAAGTTTGTTTTTTTTTTTTTTAATCTCTATCTCCTTCAGTTCTGCTTTGATCTTAGTTATTTCTTGCCATCTGCTAGTTTTTGAATTTGTTTGAACTTGCTCCTCTAGTCTTTTAATCATGACATTAGGGTGTCGATTTTATATCTTTCCTTGCTTCTCTGGTACGCATTTAGTGCTATAAATTCCCCTCTAGATACTGCTTTAAATGTGTCCCAGAGATTCTGGTACGTTGTGTCTTCATGCTCTTTTCTAGTAAATTTTCTGAAATGTACATAAATATAAATTGTGAAAAACTTCAAAATGTAGGAATAACATGCAGCAATAAAATGTAGGGAAAGGAATCAATGCTTCCTTTTATGTGTTCATAATTGTAAGCATTCTCCCTTGAAAATTCTAGAAAAGGTTTAAATGTGTTATAACATGCTGTTTACTAATAACACCCCCCTTTGTAGGCTTTCTACATCTTCTACAATGGCAGCACCTACTTGTTACATCAGGGCATTTTAAACAAAACAGTTTTTTAGTTACAGGAAGCTACTTTTTCACTAGATTCGCTAAAATCAGGAAACAATGCATTTAGTAATAAAAGGAAGGCAGAATCTTTAACAGAAGGGAAATCATGACACGATTACTTATGTAGAAACAGTTGTAAGGTGCAGCACATTCTTATTCTGGAGCTGTAACTATATTGAAAATAAGGCACTGCAGAGCCATTTTGCCCATTTCCCCTGTAGATCTTTTAAATGGATCGAGTTTTCCACTGAAACTTTGCTTTTCTCATGACACTTTTGCGCAGGGCACTTTTCAATCCCTTCAAGAATTTCATGGACATTTATAAATGCAGAAAGCTATTCAGGGCCCTCAAAGGGCAACAACTGCCCCACTCTCTCCTAGAGTGGAGAAAGAGCTTTTATCCTAAGAATGTGAAAAGCGAGGCCAAGGCAGTTTCACACGTCCGGGGGTGGGGGGCAATGAAAGAGGGGCACGGGCCAGGCGGGGGGGTTAATCTTAGTGATTAAAATGCTAATGTTTTATTTGAAAAGGAAAACCTTTGATTTTTAAGAAAAGAAATCTAAGAGGAAGACATTTAGTTCCTTTAAGATCCCGAAGACCTGGTGGATAATAAGTCCAAGGCCCCAACATCCAACCAGGAAAACGACACTCCAGGTTTGCTTCTAGGAGGGACGCTGCTTGCTTTTTCAGTCTTAATGGAAACACGTTACACAAAAGGCATGGACCCTTTGCAGAGCTTTTGGGCCGGTCAGCAGGTTGCAAAGGTTGGCTTTTCATGGGAACATTAGATTTATCCCCAATTAATTTGTGCTTGTATCAAAATGATACACATGGTTTTAAACAAAGTCAGAGTATTGAAAAGATTATAATAAAAAACCTGTCCCACTGTCTACCTGCCAATGACATTATCCAATGCATTCTTTCCTATATTCGTTTATTCATTAATACACAGGACAAATTCAGTGATTACACTTTGACTTTACTCAACCCGATTATGGGCCAGGCACTGCTCTCAGAGCAGGTGGATAATGGAAAGCCCTGCCCTCAAGGACTTGGCATCACACTGTGAGAAGCGGCAGTGAACACACATTCGCGCCCAAGCAGTAGGTACAGCAGGCACGGGGTTGGTGTGGGCACGGGGGACTGTGACTCCACATGGGCCCTCAAGGAAGGCCTCACTGGCACTGAGACCCACAAGGACAAGCATTCTGACCAGAGGAACAGAAAGCACGAGGGCTGGAGGTGGAGCGCACCCGGCCTGCTGGGGGAAGCGCAGCAGCCACAGGGGCGTGTGCAGCGGTCTGGCTCTGTGGAAGCTCTTTCAGATGGTTTCTGTGTTCTTTTCCTAGTGTCTATATAATATGCTCATATGCTACTTCTTGATTTATCTATCTCAGACACGAGGCCCTGACTTCCTGCTGTGGTACAGCAGAGTTTTGCTCTCTGGCTTCTTTCTTCCTGTGGCCCCATTGTCTTTACATAGACGTATTAGAAGAGAAGGGAACCCTGCCTTCCGCATCCCAGGGCACCTGCTATCTGAGTGTGAGTGCAGGACCGTGTTCAGATGCCCATGGCAGAGAAAACGCCCCTGTGTGCGTCCCTTCTTGGGACATCCTAGATACTCGGTTCCACCAAAATGAGGGAGAGGCAAGAAGGCAGCGAATGCCGAGGAAGGCTCGAGGACTGCAGCTGAGAGGGAGCGCTCCACAAAGGTGCTCTTCAGAAGAAAACAAATTAGTAAGTTACCTGGCGTGTTTGAAGGCGTGGGAGTTATCTTATAGATACATGCAGTACCAAGCCAGTGAGGGTGGCTGTAAAGACCAAATGATGGTGTGCAAAGCAGAGTCTTAGATGGCATTGCTGTCGCAGACACACACCTGATGCCAGTGGCACCCTGGCCAGGCCCATGGCTCCACCGTGTGGATGACAGTAACTCCCAGCAGGACCCACTGGATGTGGTTACTGACATCCTAACTTACAGAAGCTACCCAGTTTATGCCCCATCCCCACCCCATGCCACCCCGTAACCCCCAACATAGAAGCTCATTGCTGGCAGGTGTTACCTTTATATCTCTGAGCCAGCACTGCACCTGACACCCTGGAGATGCCGATTGTTGAAGGAACATGCAAGTGAAAAAATGTTTTTGATAGTGACTGCTCTGCACCCTTAAGGAGTTGATGGATTCTTAAACTTGGATGACAGCAGGGCTTTTACCAGTCTCTGCACACATGAGGAGAGCAACATCTACTTCTCCCAGTTGTGAAGATTAAATGAGACGGGCATGGGAAACTCCACGCCTTGCATGTCTTAAGTACTTAATAAATATTAGTTTTCCCTTGTGACCTCCTTTCTTCCCAATGAAAACAGTCGCCAAACCCTGCCAACGCCATCGTGTCCCCCGGGCTTCCACTTTAGTTCAGCATCTCGTGCAGGGGGCGCCCTTGCCACTAGTGGCACGTAAGAGAATTTTCAGTGGCACACAGACATTTTTATCTTATATCACTAGCATATCAAACCTATGGCCGCATCCATATTGTTGCTTAGGATGAGGTGCAGTTATTGAGGTGAAAGCCTGAGTCAATTTAAAAATACATCTACCAAGTTAATAATATCCAGAGAAGAGCAAGGTTGGGAAGGAGGCCATGAATGACTGACGTTTGGAAAGATTCCACTTCACGTCTGGATTGCATCTTTCAGAAACTTCCACACTAGCACTAATGACCGGGGTCTTCCTGGCAGGTCACTGTGTGTGGATTTATCCCGAGGGCACAGTGGAACCACAGGAGTTGGGCGATAGTTCTAGGAAATTAAAATGGAGCTATCTGGAAGGCCAGTTCCCACACCTGTGGTTCCAGTCAGGTGACAGCCATGCTCATCAGGCTGAACAACTGACCTAACAGTCGTGTGTTAGAATTCAGGCACACGTCTTAGTCTAATAGGATTAAGACATTTTACTGTACATACAGTAGCAATTGTCTTAATTTAAACAATCTAAAAATATCTTTCTTCTGAAGTCTTAGAGGTTCAAAAACAGGAGGTTTTGACTGTCTTCTCATACTATATGTGTCTTGCCTTTTAACCAGTTGTATGTCTTCAGGCCTCCAAAAGAAATTTTTTTTTTTGATGGAGTCTTGCTCTGTTGCCCAGGCTGGAGTGCAATGGTGTGATGTCGGCTCACTGCAACCTCCACCTCCTGGGTTCAAGCGATTCTCCTGCCTCAGCCTCCCAAGTAGCTAGGATTATAGGCACCCGCCATCACGTCCAGCTAATTTTTGTATTTTTGTAGAGACGGGGTTTCACCATGTTGGCCAGGCTGGTCTTGAACTCCTGACCTCAAGTGACCCACCCACCTCGGCCTCCCACAGTGCTGGGATTACAGGTGTGAGCCACCACGTCCGGCCAGGAAATTTAGAGACAGGCAGAATGTCTCGGCTGTGGGTGGCAGGCAGCAGCCTCCCATGACAGTGTTCCCAGCATGTGCTGCTGTCTCAGTGACCACGCGTGTTCTCCCAAACTGACCTTTGTATGTGTTATTTCCTTCCTTCATTGCAGGAAGAAAAACACTTGGTGACATTTTCCACGCTTCATCTTCTTCCTGTTCAAAGCAGAATATTTTCGTTAATCACAGGCAGGACCAGGCAGTAAAAGGCGCAGATGCTGTGACAACCATGACTAGGGTTCATGCTGCGCAGGCCCAGTCCTGGTCCCCCGGCTGTTCCCCTCTGGCCCATCTGAGCAGGGAGTGCTATGTCTACTGAGCAGGTGTGGATGGTCCAGGCTCACGGAAGCGTCCGCTGCTGATAGCGACTTTCCCTTCTCAGTGGCCTCCCCTGGGGTACCTTATGCCCCAACTTTGGTCCTGTCTTCTTTTTTGATTAAAAAGCTTTTTGTTTGGAGATAGGGCTCAAGCGATTCTCCTGCCTCAGCCTCCCCAGTAGCTGGGACTACAGGCATGCACCACCACACCTGGCTAATTTTTTTATTTTTTGCAGAGGCGGTGTTTCGCCGTGTTGCCCAGGCTGGTCTTGAACTCCTAAGCTCAAGCAATCTGCTCGCCTCAGCCTCCCACAGTGGTGGGATTATGGGCCTGAGCCACCGCACCCAGTCTGGTCTTCCTGGCTCTGAAGGCTGCGTGAGTTCCCAGCCTGAGTTCATCTGCCTCCCTCCTCCACATTCCCGTAACCAGCCCTTGGAGCCACTCCCTGTCCTTTGCTGAGCTGTGCTGCTTGCCAGTTCTAGCACCACGGCTGTTCCTTCCTCTTGCTACCTGCCCCATCCTTGAGCCTGGAAGCCATCCAGAGCCGCAGCCTTGCTCCGGGTCCTGCTTCCTTCCTGGAGCCAGGGTCTAGCTACCTACCTACTCCCACAGCAGAGAGAGCCTGGCCACCATCCTTGGCTTCCGCTGCTGACTCTGTGCACCAAGACGAGAGACTGCGGTGCTACCCGCCGCCAGCCTAGGCTGTAGCTCCGCTCTGAGCCCCAGCACAGCACCCTCTCTGCTCCTCTGCCACCAGGATTCACCTGCGCCCAATGGTGAGGGCCGAGCCCTGCAAACCCTCATGTGATGTTTCTCTGCAATAATGTTGACACTGCCTCAGGTTTCTGATGACCACCACCATGGCTATTGCTACCCTTAGAGAGGGCGAGAGGAACGATGCTGGTCTCCATTCTGTCCTTGGGTTCCTGAAGCAAGCTCAGAACTCTCTATGCAGTGGGAGGAGGGGCAGCAGTCTGATGGGTCCTTCTGTTTCTGGGCTCCAGGGTTGGGCCGCGGGATGCGGTGGCCTCAACATGGTGTGTCCACGGTTTGTGTAGTATCCATGCATCAAATCCAGAGGTTCTTCTCCTCTCTCTACCTCCACGGCCAAACCATCACCAAACCCCACCTGTTCTGCCGCACAGGCTTTCCTGGGGTTTCCTTGCTTCTGCCTTCAGTCCCACTGCCCCGACCCCTTGCTCCCAGGGTGGCCAACGCAAGGTCACTCTCCTCTCTCCTGCTGGACGAGGCTTGCAGCAGACCTGACCTCAGGACTTCCTTCCTTGGAAGCTCCACAAAAGCATCTGTCTTGGCGCTCCTCAGAGGTGCCGTTCCCCACAGGACAGAGTCCAAGCCCCTCAGCAGACCACACACCACCCCGCCAGGTGTGGTTCCCCCAGGAGCACCCCCACCCATCTCTGCGGCCTTTGCCCTTGCCACCTCCTGCCTCTGCCAACTCCACAGAGATGCCAACGAAGCCACCTTCCCTGTGCCCGCCATGCTTTTTCCCCTGCTGTCCTGTCCGCCTGGAAGGCTACCCTTCTTCTACACTCTCTGATGAATTCAGACTCTGACCAGACCTCCCCTCCTCCTGGAGTCCTCTCTGATGGCCTTCCTGCCTTTGTTGCAGGATTGTCACTGCCTAAGAACGGCCCCCTTTCCCACCAGACACAGCGGGGAGGAATCACCTGTCAGCCCTGGGGCCTGGCCACGTGGCCTGTGTGTGACATTTGCTGGATGAAACAAGAACAGAAAAAGTATAGGCTCAATCCACGGATGAACAGGTAAACACGATATGGTATTTCTATACAATGAAATGTTGAACTCACCCCCGGAAACGAGTGAACATGGACACGGGCTACGGAGCAGAGGAACCGTGAAGACCTACGCTGAGAGCGTGAAGCCAGACCCAAAAGGCCTCACGGTGTACAATCCCGTTTATATGAAAACAGACAGACTCACAGGGGCAGAAGGTGGATTAGTGGCGGCCAGGGCTAGGCATGGGGCAGAGGGGGGGAAGGAGAGGGACTGTTTAACGGGTACAGGGTATCCTTGGGGTTGATGAAAACGTCTCCACTGACCTGCTACTTCACTGCGTCCCTCATGATTTTTGCCAGATCTGAGAATCCCTGACCAACCATTGTTTCTTTAAATAGACTCACTTTTAAACTTACGTTCTTTAAAGAGGCACTCTCTATTGCTAAGGCGAAACCACAGTGGATACATTGGTTTCCTGATACACATGAGAATAAAACACAACCATGGGAATAAAGGTGTGGAGTCCTCGGATTCTCCCCAGCACGTGTCCCATGTGGCTGGGAAAGCCAGGGCTTCCTCCAATCTGCCCCAGCCCAGGGCTGGCAGCGGCTCTCCCTCCCAAGACGGTGCTGGGTTACTGCCTGAGCAAAGACGCTGCTGGTTACTGCCTGAGCAAAGACGGTGCTGGTTACTGCCTGAGCAGACGGTGCTGAGTTACTGCCTGAGCAAAGACGGTGCTGGGTTACTGCCTGAGCAAAGACGGTGCTGGTTACTGCCTGAGCAAAGACGGTGCTGAGTTACTGCCTGAGCAAAGACGGTGCTGGGTTACTGCCTGAGCAAAGACGGTGCTGAGTTACTGCCTGAGCAAAGACGGTGCTGGTTACTGCCTGAGCAGACGGTGCTGAGTTACTGCCTGAGCAAAGACGGTGCTGGGTTACTGCCTGAGCAAAGACGGTGCTGGTTACTGCCTGAGCAAAGACGGTGCTGGGTTACTGCCTGAGCAAAGACGGTGCTGGGTTACTGCCTGAGCAAAGACGGTGCTGGTTACTGCCTGACCAAAGACGGTGCTGGGTTACTGCCTGAGCAAAGACGGTGCTGGGTTACTGCCTGAGCAAAGACGGTGCTGGATTACTGCCTGACCAAAGACGGTGCTGAGTTACTGCCTGAGCAAAGACGGTGCTGGGTTACTGCCTGAGCAAAGACGGTGCTGGGTTACTGCCTGAGCAAAGACGGTGCTGGTTACTGCCTGAGCAAAGACGGTGCTGGGTTACTGCCTGAGCAAAGACGGTGCTGGGTTACTGCCTGAGCAAAGACGGTGCTGGGTTACTGCCTGAGCAAAGACGGTGCTAGTTACTGCCTGAGCAAAGACGGTGCTGGGTTACTGCCTGACCAAAGACGGTGCTGGGTTACTGCCTGAGCAAAGACGGTGCTGGTTACTGCCTGAGCAAAGACGGTGCTGGTTACTGCCTGAGCAAAGACGGTGCTGGGTTACTGCCTGAGCAAAGACGGTGCTGGGTTACCGCCTGAGCAAAGACGGTGCTGGGTTACCGCCTGAGCAAAGACGGTGCTGGGTTACCGCCTGAGCAAAGACGGTGCTGGGTTACCGCCTGAGCAAAGACGGTGCTGGGTTACCGCCTGAGCAAAGACGGTGCTGGGTTACCGCCTGAGCAAAGACGGTGCTGGGTTACCGCCTGAGCAAAGACGGTGCTGGGTTACCGCCTGAGCAAAGACGGTGCTGGGTTACCGCCTGAGCAAAGACGGTGCTGGGTTACCGCCTGAGCAAAGACGGTGCTGGGTTACCGCCTGAGCAAAGACGGTGCTGGTTACCGCCTGAGCAAAGACGGTGCTGGGTTACTGCCTGAGCAAAGACGGTGCTGGGTTACTGCCTGAGCAAAGACGGTGCTGGGTTACTGCCTGAGCAAAGACGGTGCTGGGTTACTGCCTGAGCAAAGACGGTGCTGGGTTACTGCCTGAGCAAAGACGGTGCTGGGTTACTGCCTGAGCAAAGACGGTGCTGGGTTACTGCCTGAGCAAAGACGGTGCTGGGTTACTGCCTGAGCAAAGACGGTGCTGGGTTACTGCCTGAGCAAAGACGGTGCTGGTTACTGCCTGAGCAAAGACGGTGCTGGGTTACTGCCTGAGCAAAGACGGTGCTGGGTTACTGCCTGAGCAAAGACGGTGCTGGGTTACTGCCTGACCAAAGACGGTGCTGGTTACCGCCTGAGCAAAGACGGTGCTGGGTTACCGCCTGAGCAAAGACGGTGCTGGGTTACCGCCTGAGCAAAGACGGTGCTGGGTTACCGCCTGAGCAAAGACGGTGCTGGGTTACTGCCTGAGCAAAGACGGTGCTGGGTTACTGCCTGAGCAAAGACGGTGCTGGGTTACTGCCTGAGCAAAGACGGTGCTGGTTACTGCCTGAGCAAAGGCACACTGGCTGCCTCAGTTGCTTTCTGAGGCAGCTGCAGCTCTGATTAAGTCACCTGCTGGCTCAAGTGTCCCCAGGGGCTTTCCACGGTCCCCTGAGACCACGGTTTACCAGCTCGCCAAAAGGCCACACCTCCTACCCCTCCTGACTCTCATCTGTGAATCTGCCGTGTCTTTTTTCAGCTTTGTATGTTTCAGCTTTGCATTTTGCTTTGAGTCCTCTGTGTCTGTCAGCTTCGTATTTGCTCAGGTGGTTTAGTCCTTAAGCAGGTACTTGCCAGGCACCAGGAAGCAGGGAAGATGCGTGAAGCAGGATCACAAGAGCTATGGGGAGTCCCGGGGTGCTGGGGAGGGGACTCTCACTTCACGGGGAGGTAGGGGGAATGGCAGGCTTGCCTGGAACCCAGCCCATAAGCCATGCAGGAGGAGCTGCGGCCAGCGGGGAACCAGGGAGAGAACCTGGACCCAGATCAGGGAGATCAAAGCCTATGACACAACTCACTCACCTTCCAGGGCTCACACTAAATCAAAGCTCTCTGGTAAGAAAGTCCCACCTAGGACACAAGGCTTGGGTTAGCTATGCCCCATTTCTGGCTCCCAAGAGACCTGGGCGTTAGAGAAAAGCCAGCAAGAGCATCAAGAAAAAGACCAGTTGTGGATAAAGCAAGGCCTGCCTGGAAGGAAAGAGGGAGAATTCATGAACGAAAGAGAAATTTAAAATCACTCTAATTAGTATGTTTTTCCTCGGAGATTATGTACCATCTGTCTGCCTCTCTCTCTCTCTCTTTCTCTCTCTCTTCCCCGCCGTCTCTCTCTTTCTCCAGGTATCACTAAGGACTCATACGTCTTTATTACTTTTTTTGTCAATGATATTGTCTATTTTTGCCATTTTTGTTTTGGATACCCAGATTGTTCTGTGTTTGGTCTCTGGGAGCCCCTACGCTGGTGAGGCTGTGCTCCTAGAGATGGATTAGGAGAAGGATGAGGGGGATGGGGGAAGGAATCCAGGAAGGGGGACTGAGGTGCGGCAAAGTGTTCCAGCAGGAGGAACAGCATGCGTGAAGTCCAGATGGGGTGGAGGCTGTGTCTCACAGAGACAACCGAAGGAGGTTCAGCAGCCGTGGGGACCATGTGGGGCTGGGAAGACAGAAATGAGGCTGGAGTGTGGGGAGAGAGAGAGGAAAGAAGAGAGGGGCGGGGGAAAGAGAGACAGGGAGACAGAGACAGAGAGACAGAAAGAGGACTGACCTTGAAAGGACCATAAGCTGTGCTGACTTTCAGGGAGCTTGGAGTTGGTTTATGAGCAGAGTAGCTTCCCAGAAGCCTGGCGTGAAGGGATTGGCCCCATGGCGCATCACTCTGGCTGGAATGGGCGGGGCTGGGGGTGGGGAGGAGATGCCTATGTGATGTCCATCTGTTATAGCAGAATCATAATTTATGACTTAAAAGTTTTGCTGGATGAATAGGTATAACATGGTATTTTAAAAAATGTGTATTTCTTTAGTTGGTGTGGCTGAACTTCATTTTGTTTGCTTTTCTGTTCATTTCCTAACTTTGTGGCCTTATCTTGATTTTTACAAATGAAGGTGCATCAGCCCACCTGTTGACTGTGAACCTTTTCGGAGCAGCTACTAAGGGTGGGGCTTGCTAGGTGCTAGAGCTGCACGGGTCCTGCCTCTGAGATCCTTGAGTCTTCCCGTCCCCCAATCCTCCTTCACCGTGCCTCGGGGACCCGACCACACCATGCCATGGCCCCTCTTCCTTTGACGCCTTTTACTAGGTGGTTCCCGGGTCCAGGGCTTCCCTGTAACTGTCACACACGTTTCCCCCAACGGAAACCAGGAGTTGCCTTCCCAGACCCCATCCCGCCACTGTGGCTGGCCCTTCACACTCTGGCCCACTTCCTGAGTGAGGCGGGCCAGCCATGACCCGTGTTCTGACGCTGTCTTCCTCTACAGCGGGGGTGGCCCACTCCACTGCCAGACAACTCTTTCGACATCACCCAATGGAGAGAGAGAAAAAAGAATCCCATGCCCCAGCTCTGTCCTAGACCAATCATGTTCAGTTAAGCGAGAATCTCTTCCAAGGTATGTGGACATTGGGAGTCGTTTTTTCTGAAAACAACCCCAGGCAGCTAGACTGAAGGCCACAGATTCAATGAAGTTGTCCTTCCAATTCCTGGAGATCAGGGAGTCCGCACCCTCTTCATGCCCCGAGTCTTCTCCAGATGAAGCCTTCCTGACTCCTGTCACCATCGTTCAAACGAGATTTCCAGATTGTTTGCCCTCCTGGCCATCCTGTGGACTGTTCTAGCTGCCCAGGCTTCCAGTTAAGCAACGGTGCTGGTTTAATGTCATGGGTGGAGCCATGGCCGGTGACCTCCTTGGTCTTTGCGGCGTGTGAATGTGGCCTGCGGTTATGCTGCTGTCTGGATATTCCCGTCACACCATGAGTCCAGAGTGGACAAAGCCCTCCTACCTTTCTAATGCATATACCAGGTAGACAGGTTTCTCCTGCCTTGAAATTATACTCATGGGTTTTAGGTGTTCATTCCTAATGGCTTGATCAGCTCAGGCTGCTATAAGAAACTATTATAAACTAAGTGGCTCATAAACAAAAGAAATGTATTTCTCAGGTTCTGGAGACTGGCAAGTCCTAGATCAATGTCCCCACAGATTTTGTGTCTGGTGGGGCTGCTCTCTGCCTCAGAGACTGCATGTTTCAGCCATGTCTTCACTTGGTGGAAGGGGTGAGGCGGCTCTCTGGGGTCTCTTTCACAAAGGCACTAATCTCAATCACAAGGGCTCTGCCCTCATGACCGAATCACCCTCTGGGGCCCCACCTCCTAACACCGTCACACTGGTGATTAGCTTTCAACGTATGCATTTTGAAGTTGGGAGGACACAAAAATTCAGAACATGGCACCTAACAAACGCCAGTTTCTTACATTTGGGCGCCTGAGTGACTTCATGCTGCTGGAGGGGGGTGTTTATTCATGCCTCCGTCATTTTCCATCTCCCTTGCTTTCGAGGCTTGCTGGCTGACCAAATCATGAATAGATTTGATCTATTAACTTAACCCAATGGAGAGCTAAAAAAAAAAAAAGAAAGAAAGAAAAAAGAAAAAAAAAATCCAATGCCCCAGCTGCCCTAGACCAATCATGTTCAATTAAACGAGAATGCCAGAATCTCTTCTTTTCCAAGGTGTGTGGACATTGGGAGTCTCCTTCTAATAGGGAGCAGAAGTGTGTTCTCACATGCAGACTGACCTGAGCTGAGTCACCGTGGTGTCTGCCTTCTCTGCTTGGCCACTCCAGCAGCATGCCATGATCCGTGGTTGGTAGCGTCCAACTTTCTTTTTTGCAAACGGAGCCGTTTCCATGACTCCAGTCTTCTGGGGTTCCTCAAACATCACAATTAGCAGCAGTGACAGTTCACCTGCCCAGTCTCTGGGTACTGCTAAGATGCTCAACCACACAGAAAGCTTCCTTTAGAGCAGCTCGTTGCTTTCTCATCGGCTTCCTGCTTTCTCTTCATGGCCCAGTCAGTTATAAATCACTCAGGACAAAGCAGTTGTTAAGTAAAAATAAACTTATGGAGGCCTCATGATTTCATTTAGGTGATAATAGTCCCCCTTTCTCCAAGGAGGATACATTCCAAGACCCCCCGTGCACACCTGAAGCCCTGGATAGCACCAAACCCTACATACACTATACTTTTTCCTGCGTGGAAACAGGCAGGTAGTGTATACAGCATGAACATGCTGGACAAAGGGATGATTCATGTCCGTGGTGGGATGGGACCATGTGGTGCAAGACTTCATTAACACTGTGAAGAATGGGGCACAGTTCAAAACTTAGGAATTTTCCATGTGATATTGATGGTTCACACTTGACTGTGGGTAACTGGAACTGCGAAAAGTGAAATTGAGAATAAGGGGGGACTAGTGCATATTTAAAAAGCTGGTTTGTGGAAACGGACCATTTTTAGTAAGTTTCCAGCTACTGTGTGAACACTGTCCCTTACACAGCACAGATAAACGCTGCAGGCAGGTCTCTAAAGTTTCCCGCTGACAGTCAATGAGACACACTGAGAGATGCAGAGATGCAAATGCAAATGTTTCCAGAAGAGGCTTTGTGGTCAAATATTTTATCCTCTGTATCTGTCTTTGTGAAATTACGAGAGAGGTCCGAGATAAACCGTGCGTCCTCCTCCTGCCCTCCCCAGATGTTAACTATTGTTATAATTTCCTGCCTGGCTTAAAGGGCGACTCAAATGCATGGAGGTTCTGTTGAAAATTTTCTATTGGCAAGTATGTGCATCTGAAGTAGGTTGTTGAGGGACAGCTGACATTTCACGCTGATAGGACTGTGGAAAAATTCAAATACGGCTGCAGCTGTTAGTCTTCTTGAAATGAGGGTATACATTTTGGCATACATCTGTTAACGTACAAGTTCAAATGTCAAAGGGATCACTCAGCAGCTTTTAGATTACCTGCTTCTTCCCTCCGGGTCTGTATCCTGGAGTGGGGGAGAGGTCGACCAGCGATTTTGAAGAGGCTGATGATTTCCCACCGATCTGAGAGTGAAATAATAATCCCCTTTCTCTAGATTCAGAAGTAAAAATCAACCCAGACACTATAATGGCTGAACACTATATTTAAAAATTAATGGGCACCAAATAACGTGAGACCTTATGCAATTAAACTTGAACAACAGATCAGCATCTCCAGTGTTTCTGAGCCTGCATTTAGGCCACGGTTTTACTTTTCTGCTCATGCCTTCCCGTCGGCACTAGGGAGTCAACGTTCTTCACAGCTTTTAGGGCTTCAGAGTGCCACTCTTTCCCCCACAAAAGAAATACAACAGATAGGAGATAATCCACAATGGAAAGTCTAAAAATGCATAGCTGTGCCCTAAATGCTTCTGTCCCAAGTTTCTCTGATGATGGTATCTGTGCTCATTTTTGTTGGAAAGAGCTTCTTGGTCATGAGTATGGTCGGGCCATGCAGGCTGCCAGCTGGTTACTGGCTCTCCAGCTCTCCAGTCCTCAGGGTTGGAATCTACACCATGGGCCCTCAGCTCTCTGGCCTTTGAACTCTCCCACCAGCTCTCCTGGGACCCCCTCTTGCAGATGGCAGACGATGGGACTTCTCAGGCTGCATAACCGAAGGAACCAATACCTTATAATGAATGAATCTTTCTCTATATAAGTATAAAAGGACACAGAGGACATATATACACACACATACAGGCCATGTGTATTTTTATGTATATCTCTCCTGTTGGTTTTGTTTCTCTGGCCCACCCTGACCACACTTTCTTCTGAAGCCTTCTCTTCACCGCTGCTGTGTCATTTCCCCCTGTGGCCCTCTCTCTCTTTAAAGAACCTCCCGAGTGCCTCTATCATATCCTTAGTTTAAACTGCTCATTTTTTTCCAGTGGAAAATAACTTTTATTGAGACCTCACCAGCTGCAAAATCTCTTCCTGGTATTAAGCTCCATCTTCTTTTGCAATGTGGTCTTTCTTGAGTGGTTCCATGAATACTTTCTTCTCTTCCATGGTCTGGAAGCAGCCAGGGCCAAACTTGGAGGTGGTGTCAATGAACTTGAGGTCAGTCTTCTTCAGAGCCCGCCGTTTGGTCTTGCCAGCAAAGGCTGGTGGAGGGTGAGCACAGGTTTTTGCTTCTTGGTTCCCGACACACAGCCCTTCAGCCTGACAAAGTCACTGGTCACTTCACCATAGGGGACAAAGCAACCCAGAGAGTTGATGCTCCTGTCAGGCAGGTTACGGTCAGTGGAGGCATTGTTCTGAATCAGTCTGTCTCCTTGATGAGGTATCCCTGGCTGATCTTACAGATGGATCTTCTTGTTGATCTCAGTGCAGTGATGGTAGCCTTTCTGCCCAGCACGTGCCACAGAGAAGGCCACACAGGTAGGATGCCATGCCCCGATCCAGGCCACCTTGGGCAAGCCTCAGTGGGTCTTACAGGGCAGCTTCGTGGTGTGCCAACGGCTTGTGACCCCTTTGTAGTCTTTGCCCTTGGTCACCCCGAAGATGTCAATCATCTCATTCTGTCCAAACACTTGGTTCACAGGTGCCTGCTGCTGTAGCCTCTCCCAGGCCCAGTCCAGCCTCTTGGCCACGGTGCCTCTGCTCACCTGGATCTCCATCAGTGGGGCCTTCCTCTGGTGTGGAGGGAGCAGGTGCACGTGGGTGTGGGCAGTGACGCGGATGACTTGGCAGTGCTTCCTCATGCTGCTGAAGTCCTGCTCCAGCTTTTTCTTGTCATCCTTTCTGCCATTTCTTGCAGCACTTGGTAAAGGCCTTCTTCTTAGATTTATGACAGTTCTTAGAAAAGTGCTTTTTGTGCTCATCACTGATGTGCTTAGCGAAGATGGTCTTGAAGGTCCAGAGGCCTCCAGGGTTTCCACATCACCCACAATGCCCACAGCCACAATGGCGGCGTCTCCACAACGGTCACAGCCTCCACCACCTCCTTCTTGTTCACCTCGAATCCTGGCCTGTTGACTTCTTGCACAATGTGGGTCATGCCAGCCTTGTATCCCAGGAAGACTGCGAGGTGGACCGGCTTAGAAGGGTCATCCTTAGGGAAGCTCTTTGCCTTCTCACGATGCCTGCTTTGCGCTTCTGAGGCAGGAAGCCGAGGGACCCATGTCTGGGAGTGGAGAACTTCCTGTGAGACACCACGACACTAAATTCTGCTGGTAAAGCCTAATTTTTTTTCCTTTTTTGAGACAGAGTCTCCCTCTGTTGCCCAGGCTGGAGTGCAGTGGTGCAATCATGGCTCACTGGCAGCCTTGACTTCCCTTGCTCAGGAGATCCTCCTGCCTTAGCTGCCTGAGTAGCTGGGGCCACAGGCACATGCCATCATGCCTGGATAATTTTATAAAAATTGTTTGTAGAGATGGGGGTCTCTCTATGTTCCCTAGGCTGGTTCAAACTTCTGTATTCAAGTAATCCTTCTGTCATGGCTTCCCAAAGTGCTGAATTACAGGTGTGAGCCAGTGTGCCCAGCCAGTTCTCCTATGGCAGAGGGACTGAGGGGGAGAAGGAAAACCGCCCATTTATCCTTCCAGAAATCCCCAGATGGAAGGCTGTATAGAACTTCATGGTGCTGGATTTCTTCCTGCCTTCCATGCTGTTCCCATCCCCCCGGTTGGTTTCACCTCTTTCTCCTGCCCCAATATGAAGCTGTAATCCAGATTCTCCAACTTCCATTCACACTGATTTTC
The DNA here is from genome assembly GCF_030222135.1 of Aotus nancymaae. NCBI lineage: Eukaryota > Metazoa > Chordata > Mammalia > Primates > Aotidae > Aotus > Aotus nancymaae. Next base: position 1,705,993 of record NW_026988444.1, read on the forward strand.
CTACACCTTATCCATGCCCCACCTTCAACTAGAGTTTTCCTGAGTTGGGATGAATCCTGATCCACAACACCAGTCTTTATCTCTCCTGAGTTTGTCCTGAACTTCCAGCTGTTGAACCATAGACAATGGTTTCGCTCAATAGCTCCAAACCAGCCCTGGTCCATCTGTCCTCAATGTTCCCTCCATTCCACTCAAGACACCTGGAGTTCACCTCAACTCCTTGGTCTCCTCCTGTTTTTTCCACAGCCCGTCAGCCAGGCCAGTCATCCTTTGTGGTATCTCTTGCATCTTTCGTGATGTCTCTTCCATCTGTTTCATCTTTTTATACCCAGTCCTTTCATCCCAGGGCAGATCTTCATCTGAGCATTTATTCATGTCTTCAAAAGTAACTATTGCATAGCTTTTGAGTCCCAAGTGCTGTCAGAGAAGTCAATCAGAGTTTCGGGTCGCTCTAGCTGCTGCAGGGGAATAGGCTGGGGAATGGCAGGAGAGGAGGTGGGGGCATTGGCTGGGAGGTTGGTGCAGTTGCACCCCTGAGAGGCAATGATGCCTCTTGGTCAGGTGGTTGCTGTGGAGATGGGGAGATGTGGGCAGACTTGGGCTATGAGTGTAGGCTCCTGAAAGGGTCTCCTGACATTCCATATCCCCCATGAAGCCTCCCCTGCCGCTCTGGTGCCTCAGATCATCACTGTCCTTTGAGTCTGCCGTGCCTTTGTTGGCCCTTTGCCTGTGTAACCAAATACGTCCTTTCTCTAAGCAGTGATATTTGAGCTTTTTACAAAAGGGGCCTCTTGAAAACATGAAGAAAGCCAACACACCTTTTCTCCAGGAGAGTGTTTCTTCCCATAAAAATTTACGTACAATTACAGGGTGTTTAATCATGGGGTCCCTGTTCCCTGGGCTAAGGACTCTATTATCTCTATAGCTCACAAGCCAACTTCTCCCTTCTTTACATCCTCTTCTCTTATTGTATTTCAGTGGACACAGAAGATGCTCCAGACATACATTTCCATGACGGCACCCTTATTCCTGATAACTTCCTTTGGAAATGCATGACATTCCCTTGTCCATTTTTGTAAAGTCATGCAAAATTTGATTTGAAATGTCTAAAATAACATAAGAATGTGGTTGGCTTAATGGTTCAATTTGGAGCACTTCTTTGGGCCAAGGGACTGGGGAGGAGGAGCTGTGGTCAGAGTTATGTCTGCTGGCACTGCAGATCAACAAATGCTTTCAGTGTGAACTGTGCTGCATAAAGGTCCAAGGGTCTTTCCAGAAGAATGCAGCACTAAGTTAAATCATTTTGAGGCTGGAGTGAATTTAGAGAAGACTCATTAACGTTCATGATCATGTTGTGACAGGTCAATACGACTTTAAATCATTCCAAATGGTCTAACATGTGGCTTGAAAAAGAACAGAGGAAGCAGTTGTAAGGATGATTGCATAGTGCGCTATTCCTGTTACTTTTGCTTCTAAAGCCAATGCGAGGTCCACATAACTGTGAGACAAAGGCGATTATACTCTGGTGTTGAAAGCACCTTTGCAGGATGCTTTCAGCTTGCGGAAAATGTCCTCCCGGCACTAGCACTGTCTTCTGTGAAAGTGCTTTCCACAGAGCGTTCCTTACCTGCAATCCACAACCATTTTGGATTTAAAACCGAGGACTCAAAAGAAAGACTATTGTTTTACCTGTTGAATTTTGAGAGTTCTGTATATATTCTAGGTGCTAATCCTTTGTCAGACAGATAGTTTATTTTCTCCCCATCTATAGTTTTTATTTTCATCCTCTTCACTGGGTCTTTCACAGAGCAACAGTTTTTGATTTTGATGAGGCCCAATTTATATTTTTTTCCTTTTATGGATCCTGTTTTTGATGTACAGTCTAAGACCTCTTTGCCTAGCTCTAGATTCTGAAGATATTTTTCCTACGTTTTAATCTCAAGGATTCATAGTTTTATGGTTAAGTCCATGACCCATTTTGAGCTAGTACTTGTATAACGTGTGAAGTTTACCTAGAGGTTCATTTCCTTGCCTATGAATGAAAGACTAATTTTTAGAACCTCGTATTTGAATGTATTTATTGTGCTTCTCTCTCTTTTTTTTTTTTTTTTGGTACAGACTGGGTCTCACTATGTTGCCCAGGCTCGGTGCCAACTCCTGGCCTCAAGTGATCCTCCTGCCCCAGCCTCCCAAAGTGCTGCGATTACAGGTGGGAGCCACTGAGCAGGACTACTGTGCTTTTGTGTTTTCTGCTCCACTAGCCCTAAACGGAAGAGGAACATCCCAGACTGCTCTGTTTTCTTCTGTCTTTCAGCATCTCAGTGTGGAGGGGCTCCAGATGGATCCAAATAAGGAACTGAAAATGTTCATATTTTAAACATTAAACTGTTTCACCAAGTTTCTTGATGAAAAGATCAAATACATACAAGATTACTAATCACAGATATTTTATTTAAAAATGGTCTTGTGTACAGTTACAGAAATCCACCATGACAATCCTGCTCTTTCTCACTCCACTAGCCCTGCAATAAGTTGGAAATTCACATGGAAACAATGATTCACTGCGAAATTCAACCAAAACATTCAGCAGTTCTCATGACTTTTTTTTTGCGCTTATAATACATTTTGTCATATTTATGTTAATTTGTAACTATCCAATGGACTTGCAAAGCTTTTAGCTCTCTACCTGTGCGATATTTAGAAAATAGCCTATTTTCCATTTAAAGAGGTTAGTTGAAATAGATAATCCTATCTGTTTTTAAATGTGAGATATTTTCCAAGTTTTCCAATTATGCATATAGAACTGGCAATTGATAAGTGGTCTTATCAAAATACTCAAAGAACAATCACGTAGCTGGGCCTGCTGAGGGCTGGGATAAGCCAGCATCCAGACGACTTTCCTCTCTCTCCTCCCTTGCCCTCTAACCATGAGGGATTACAATGCCTTTTGCTATAGGTCAAAATGCCAATTCTCACAAAACTATTTGAATAACTGATCTCAGGAATGGTTTGAAGTACTCTAGGGTTCATTCCAGAGTAAGACACTTTTTTCTTTTTCTTTTTCTTTTTTGAGACGGAGTTTCACTCTGTCGCCCAGGCTGGAGTTCAGTGGCATGATCTCAGCTCACTGCAGCCTCCGCCTCCTGGGTTCAAGCAATTCTCCTGCCTCAGCCTCCCCATAGCTGGGACTACAGGCACGTGCTGCCATACCCAGCTAATTTTTGTATTTTTTAGTGGAGACAGGGTTTCACCATGTTGGCCAGAATGGTCTTGATCTCCTGACGTCGTGATCCACCTGCCTCAGCCTCCCAAAGCAGAGTAAGACTTAAAAGTCTCTAGAAAATATAAATCTGGTCTCTAAGCAGTGTAGCAGCATAACTTAAATATATCAATTTTTACTAGAGTTGACCATTTCTTCTTTCAATAATCACATTGTCACGATGCAGATCTGCATTTGTCATGAACAATTTCATTTCTGATTCTGAAGGCTTTCCCCCTTCATTTGCAAGCATTTCATAAATGCTGATGTTCTCAAACTTTGCTTTTTGCTCAAAACTGTTCATCGTTAAGTGACTCTTTAATAGCTAGTTAATAAAATACTTTCACCCAACAAAGACCAGATTGTGTAGCTGGTAATTACAGATTTATATGGAACAAGCTTCACTAACAGCGAATTTTTAATTTGCAAGTATAAAACTCCCTCGTGCATATTTAGAGGAAGAGATTCTTAGAATAAAATTGGAATTCTTCCAATTCTCTTTATTCTTAGGCACTTCTTCAAAATTATCATGTAGAATAAGAGTATGATTTTAAAAATTAACTGTATTCAAGGGGCTTTTTTCTCCCCGAACAAGCTAAAATTCCGGGGTAGAGGCAGAAGAATAGGGCACTAGGTAGTCTCCCAGATAGGGTTCCCTGTAAGCACTCAGATGGAGATGCATGTAGGTGGTCTACTGGGAACACCAGGCAGAAGGAAGGGAGGGAGGGAAGCAGCCCTAGGCGGAGGGAGGGAAGCAGCCCTAGGCGGAGGGAGGGAAGCAGCCCTAGGCAGAGGGAGAAGCTAAGTTGTGATGCAATTGCAAGAGAGCTGTCAGCTGATCCAGCAGGGAGCAAAAGAAGCTGGGAGAACCCTTGGAGTTGTCCAGGCAAGGTGAGGGGACTGGGCTTTGGTACTATCACGTGAGTATCCCGGGATTGCTGGGCCAAATGGTATTTCTGGTTCTAGGACCTTGAGGAATTGCCACACTGTATTCCACAATGGTTGAACTAATTAACACTCCCATCAGCAGTGTAAAAGTGTTCCTATTTCTCCACAGCCTTGCCACCATCTGTGATTTCCAGACTTTTCAATAATCACCATTCTAACTGGCATGAGACAGTATCTCCTTATGATTTCCATTTGCATTTCTCTAATGACCAGTAATGGTGAGCTTTTTTTTTTCATATGTTTGTTGGCTGCATAAATGTCTTTAAGGATTCACTCTTCAGAGCTGATTCCGATTGGATTTTGGTCAGCTGTGAAGTAGTATCTGACTGCAACACGCTCTACTTCAAACATAGTCACGTTTTAGGATAAGGCCATCTTCAAGCCTGAGATCTGTTTCCCATAGAAAGAGTTTATGCTGAGAGCACACGGGCCCCGAGAGTGCACCTCTTCTGCAGGCTTCCCCATGAAGGTCCCCCAGTTATTGGCAAGCCCACCCCACCTCCGTTTCCAACCCCACCACATCAGGGAAGGAGGGGCCCAATGTGACACTGTGAACCCTTGATTTCCTTTAGTAACAAATACTTCTGTAAAAATACATCCAGATGTCAATGCTAAATGATAAATTTGAATGAACACATTTTGGTGAAATTAGTATGATTATTTTGACTTTCCAGTGTTTACTTGGTTTGTTAAGCATTTTTACTTCTCTCTACCCTTGAGGAAAGACAAGCGGGACAACTTATTTTGAGGAAGAAAAAATCAAAGCAATCACATATGTGAATAAACATGTGCGGTGTCTGAATTGTTGAAACCACGACGGATCCTGATTTCTAAGTTATAGAAAATGTGGCAATGGATTGTTGATCAGTATTTGAAAGTTGAAAACCTGTTGGTAGATAACATGGTTTCTCTAGGAAACAAATGACTGCAATTCCAACAGATTTGGAAATATCTCATTGACTCAAAGCAAAAAGTCACGAAAAAGAAAATGAAATCAAATTTCTAAAATTCCATACAAATATTTTACCTTATTTTTTTCCTTTGTTCCCTTCTTTTGTGTTTTGGCTTTCTTACGTTGTTTTTCCTTTTTCTTCTTTTCATTTTTTTTTTCTTCTTCTTGGTTTGCAATGATATCCTCAATAACCTAGTGAAAACCAAAATAGTCATAACATTTTCATAGATCCCTATCAGGAGGAGGACTGTTTTTCCTGTCTGGAAGGAAGTATTTGTGCGGTCAGTATCACCTCTCTGCCTGGCCCTGGACCCTGCAGGCCCTTCTGTGGCATGGCAGAGCTCCTGCCTGCCATCTACCCTTAGCTGGATTCATGAGTAGGGGGCAGCAGCCTCTGTAGATGGAGAGAGAGTCTGGACACTTCTGTGCCCAATTCCTTCCCTAATTCCACCCACTCCAGCTCTTGGAGGTTCCACAAACTCTAGGGGAGGTTACAGCTTCCTCAACGTCTCAACAACCACTGGATGTGCCAGCCCTGCCCACAACTTGTCAAAATCCAGGAGGAGGGTGCCACTGTTTCCTGCCAGGGTCCGATGGCAACAGTCATTCTTGTAATAACTTTTGTTTTCATGAGTTGGTTTATTTCACCAGTGATTTAATTTATATCCCCTACAGTGACAAAAGACCTTTTATCCTCCTAAATTGTAAAATATTTGTTAAAAAGTATTTAGTTCACATAGGATTATCACCACTGGAAAATTATTGTAGATTTGTTATAAACCATATAATTCAGTTCAATACAGCAGTGTTCACTGAGCACTTTACTCACTGCCATAGAGAGCTGTGAATTCCAGGAGATAAAAAGGTGACAATGACAGTACTGGCCTTCCTGTTTGGCCCCCGGAGGGGGGGATCTGCTCCTCACTCATCATGTGGCCAAGACAAGCTGCATAAGCTCTCTGAGATTCAGTTTCCTCAGCTCTAAAATGGAACCAGCATCTCCATACGCAGCACTTAGGATCTGCCGGACATGGTTCTGAGAGCCTCTCACAGACAGACTCCTTTGCTGCTGAACCAGTCTCATGGGGTTTGCTGTTGTCCCGTTTTATGGATGAGGGAACTGGGATACTCAGAGTGCAGTATCCCGCCAGGGATACACAGCTGGTGAGTAGCTGAGCTGGGATTCTGCAGGCACTAACCAGGATGGATTTCATAATGTAGAGAGAAAGGAGGCAAGATGCAGAAGAACACACGTCAACTTACTCCATTGTGCAAAATGCACAGAGTGAAACCAATAATCCATACTCCAGTCTCAGGCACACACACATGTAGTCCAAGTACAAAGGAATGTAAGGGAGCGACATGCTCCAAATTAAGTACAGCAATTGCCTCTGAAAATGGAGCAATTCAAACAATTGGGGATGAGGAGACAAGGACTAATATTGTTTTACCCTACTGTGGAGGAAGGTGAGAGGTGAAGCACGTGCTGTGCACATATTTGGCAATGCAAAAATGATCTTCTCCCAGCCTGGGCAACATGGCAAAACCCCATGTCTACAAAACATACAAAAAATTACCCAGGTGTGGTGGCGCACACCTGTAGTCTCAGCAATCTGGGAGGCTGAGGTGGGAGGATTGCCTGAGCCTGGGAAGTAGAGGCTGCAGTGAGCTATGATCCAGCCGCTGCACTCCAGCCTGGGTGACAGAGTGAGATCCTGCCTCAAAAAATGAAGCAACACAAAACAAACAAACAAACAAACAAAGGCTCACCATGACTCACAGAATCAAGGTGTGGCTGCCTAGGTCTTCGTTGTACTGGAGCACTTGGAACACAGACCTTGTCTGGACCTTAGAAACTGCAAAACTTTCAGAAATGTAAAGACTTAAAAAAAATAGTCTCATGTGTAAAATACGAGCAACTGAAAAGAAGATGAAATCCTTGTTTGTAAAGTATGTATTTCACTGTGGCCTTATCAGTTAAGCCTTTTAAAGTCTTCTCAATTAAATGGTTTATTTCATCTCTCTCCTTTTATAGTTTATTAGTTTAAATTTTCAAATATCACATTTTCATGGTTCACAATTCAAAGATTATGAAAACTAATTATACATACATACAGTGAAAAGTTTCCTCCCCATACTATTAACTAGCCAAGAAGATCCACTCTCTTTTTATTTTTTATTAAGACATAATTGACAAAAGTTTAATATACTTACAGCATACAACATAATGCTTTGATATACGTACACATTGTGGAATGATTAAATCAAGCTAATTAACATGTCCATCACCTGACATACTTAGCATTTTTATTGTGTGATGAGAACATTTACAATCTATTTTCTTAGTAATTAAAAAATCTACGGCGTAGTATTGTTAATTATAGTCACCATGCTGGACAATACATCTCTAGAACTTTTTCCTCTCCTGTCTATTGGAAACTCTGCACCCTTTGACCAACATCTCTCCATTCCTTGATCTTCCCCTCCCATCTCTGGTAATCACTATTATGCTCTCTGCTTCCGTAAGTTAATGAGATCATGCAGTATTTGTCTTTCTGTGCTTGGCTTATTTCACTTAGCATAATGTCCTCCAGGTTCATGCATGCTATCACAAATGACAGAAATTTCCTTCTTTTTTAAAGCTGAACAGTGTTCCATTGGGTATATATAACACATTATGTTTGTTTATTCATCCACTGAAGAACGCTGAGGTTGCTTCCGTATCTTGGCTATTGTGAGCGATGCTGCAATGAACATGGGTGTGCAGACATCTTCTTGAAGCACTGACTTCAATTCCTTTGGATACATACTCAGTAGTGTGATTGCTGGATCATACGGTAGTTCTATTTTTCATTTTTTGAGGAACTTCTGCACTGTTTTAACATAATAGAAGTGTTAATTTACATTCCCACCAACAGCATACAAGGGTCCCCTTTTCTCACATCCTTGTCAACACTTGTTATCTTTTGTCTTTTTGATAACAGCCATCCTAACAAGTGTGAGGCAATATCTCAGTTTAATTTGCATATGTCTGTGGCATTGAGCATTTTTCCATATACGTGTTGACCATTTGTATGTCTTCTTTTGAGAAATGTCTGTTCACGTCCTTTGCCCAATTTGAAATTAGGTTGCTTTCTTGCTATAGCATTGTTTAAATTCTTTATATATTTTGGATATTAGTGTCTTATCAAATGTATGGTTTGCAAATATCTTCTCCCAATTCATAGGCTGACTCTTTTGTTTCCTTGCTGTGCAGAAGCTTTTTAGTTTGGTACAATCTCATTTATCTATTTTTATTTTTGTTGCCTGTGCTCTTGGGGTCATATCCAGAAAAATCACTGCTCAGACCAATGTCATGGAGCTTTCCCCTGTTTTCTTTCTTTCTTTTTTTTTTTTTTTAACTGGAGCCATGCTAAAATTTGTACTAATAACTTTGTTTTCTTACAGTAGTTTTATAGTTTCTGGTCTTTCGTTCATAGCTTTCATTCATTTTTAGTTGATTTTTGTATACGGTGTGAAATAAGGGTTCAATTTCCTTGTTCTGCACGTGAGTATCCAATTTTCTCACATCATTTATCAAAGAGAGTTATCCCTCTTCCATTGTGTGTCCTTGACACCCTTGTTGAAAATCAATTTGCTATAGTGTGTGGGTTTATTGTTGGCTTCTCTATTCTGTTCCATGGATCTGTATGTCTGTTTTTATGCCAGTATCATGCTGTTTTGCTTTCTGTAGGTTTGTAATATATTTGGAAATCAGAAAGTGTGATGTTTCTAGCTTTGTTCTTTTAGTCCAAGATTTCATTGGATATTTGAGGTGTTTTGTGGTTCCATATAAATTTTAAAATTGCTTTTTTTATTTCTGTGAAAAAGTGTCACTGAAATTTTGATAGTGATTACATTGAATCTAGAGATAACTTTGGGTAATATGCACATTTTTACAACATTAATTCTTCCCATTCATGAGTACAGGATATCTTTCTATTTGTTTGTGACTTCTTAAAATTATTCCATCAATATTTTGCAGCTTTCAATATGCAAATCCATTACCACTTTGATTATATTTATACCTAAATTTTAAAATTATACCTACATTTTTAAAATTTAGGTATAAATACAGTTATACCTAATAATATTTTTATAATTAGGTATAATTTAAATTATATATTTATATAATTATATATATAGTTATATATAATATAATAATTTAATATATAATTATATATATAATATAATAATTTAATATATAATTATATATATAATAATTTAAATTATATTTTTATATATAATTTATATATAATTTATAAATATATAATTATACCTAATTATATACTTATACCTAATTAGGTATAAATATATAAACAATGGAGAGTTCATTTTTAGTGTATAGAAATGCTACTGATCTTTTGTATGTTGATTTTGTATCTTGCTACTTTACTAAGTTTGTTTATCAGTTCTAATAGTATTTTTAGTGGAGTCTCTGGGATTTTCTTTTTAAATTTTTAAAAAATTTAATACAGACAGTGTCTTGCTATGTTGCCCAGGCTATTCTTGAAAACCTGTGCTAAAGTGATCCTCCTACCTCAGCCTCCCAAAGTGCTGGGATTACAGGCATGAGCCACTGAGCCTGGCCTCTGGGGTTTTTCTATATACAAGATCAGGCTGTCAGAAAACAGACAATTTCACTTCTTCTCTTCCTCTTTGGATGCCTTCTATTTCTTATTCTTGCCTAATTGCTCTGGCTAGCACTTCTGAACTAGGTTGAATAAAAGTGGCAAGAGTGGGCATCCTTATCTTGTTCCAGATCTTAGAGGAAAAATCCAGATTTTCACTGCTGAGTATGATGTTAGCCATAGGCTTTTCATATATAGTCTTTATTGTTTGAGGTAAGTTCTCTATGTAATTTGTTGAGTTTTTATCATTAAAGAGTTCTGAATATTGTCAAATACCTTTTCTACATCTATTAAAATGATCATATAATTTTTATTCCTCATTATGTTAATGTGGTGTATTACACTGATTGATCTGGATAGGTTGAACCACTGTTGTGTCCCAAGGATAAATCCTGTTTGATCATGGTCAATGATCCTCTTAATGTGCTCTTGAATTTCGTCTGCTAGTATTTTTTTGAGGATTTCTGCACCTGTGTTCATCATGAATATTGGCTTATAATTTTCTTTTATTTCAATGTCTTGTCTGGCTTTGGTATCAGGTTTATACTGGCCTCATAAATGAATCTGGAAGTATTTCTTTCTCTTCAATTTTTGGGAAAAAATTAAGAAGCATTGATATTAGTTCTTTCCATGTTTGGTAGAATTCACACAAGAAGCCATCTGTTCCTGGGCTTTTTGTGGGAAGGATTTTGATTACAGATTCAATTTCTCTACTCATTATGGTTTTCTACTTTTTCATGATTAGTCCTGTTGTATGTTTATAGGAATTTATCCATTTCTTCTAGGCTAATGAACTTGCTGCTATACAATTATTCATAGTAGTCTCATGATCTTTTGTATTTCAATGGTATCAGTTGTAATATCTCCTCTTTCATTTTTAATTTTATTTGTCTGACTCTTTTCTTTCCTAGTCTAGTTAACAGTCTGTCAACTTTGTTTATCTTTCAAAAAACCAACTTTTAGTTTACCTTTTCTATTTTTTTTGAGGTTCTATTTATTTTTGTTCTAATCTTTATTTCCTTCCTCTACTAATTTTATACTTATTAGTAGTTTGTTTTTCTTTTTCTGGTTCCTTGCGGTATAATGTTAGGTTGTTCGAGATCTTTATTCTTTTTTGGTGTAGGCATTTATTGCTATAAACTTTCCTCTTAGTACTGCTGTTGCTGCATTTCATAGGCTTTAGTATATTGTGTTTCCATTTTTATTGGTTTCAAGACATTTTAAAATTTGCCTTTAAATTTCTTCTTTGATCCATTGGTTGTTTAGGAGCATGTTGTTAATTTCTACCTATTTGTGAAATTTTAAAGATTTTTCCTTTTATTGATTTCTGGTTTCACACCATTGCAGTCTGAAAAGATATACTTGATACAATTTTCATCCTTTTAAATTTGTTTAAGGCCTGTTTTGTGGCTGAATATATGACTCGTCCTGGGGAATGTTCTATGTGCATTTGAAAGCAATGTATATTCTGCTGCCGTTGAATCAAATGTTCTGTATATGTGTATTAGGTCCATTTGGTCTGAAGTGTAGTTCAAATTCATTGTTTCCTTATTGATTTTATGTTTGAATGGTCTGATCGTTGTTGAAAGTGAGGTATTAAAATTCCCTCCTATTATTGTATTGTAATCTATCTCTCCCTTCAGATCTATTAATATTTGTTTTTCATATTTATGTGCTCTGATGTTTGGTACATACATATTTGCAACTGTTATCTCCTATTGATGAACTGATCCCTTTAGAATTATATAATGATCTTACTTGCCCTTTTTTACAGTTTTTGACTTAAAGTATATTTTGTCAGATATAATTATAGCTACCCCTGCTGTCTTTTGGATTCAATTTACATGGAATATCTTTTTCTATCTCTTCACCTTCATTTTATGTGTGTCCTTAAAGCTAAAGTGAATCTCTTGTATACAGCACACAGGTGGGTAACTTTTTAAAGATCCATTCATCCACTCTATGTCTTTTGATTGGAGAATTTAATTGATTTACATTTAAAATAATTATTGGCAGGAAGAACATATTGCTGCCACTTTGTTAATTACTTTCTGATTGTCTTGTAGATCCCTTTTTCCATTTTGTTCTGTTATTATTTTCCTGATTTCATTAGTTTATTTGCATTGTCTTGTAATTTGCTGAGGTTCTTGAGAATACTTATTTTGAATTCTTTGTCAAGTAATTCATGGATCTCCAACTCCTTAGGGTCAGTTACTGAAAATTTATTGTGTTCTGTTGGTGGTGTCATGTTTCCCTGATTCTTCATGTAGTCTATGAATGACTCTGCACATTTCAATAAGCAGTCACCCCTTCCAGACTTTATGGACTGGCTCTGGAAAAAAAGACTTTCACCTGTGGGCAGCAGGGTAGAAGGACAGAGGGATACTGGGTGCACCATAGCAACAGGTCTAGTGGTGTGAAGTATCAAGTGTGGGGGCATGTGGTGGCTCCAAATCTGGGGGAGCATTGAGTCTTGCCATCTCAGGCAGCTGGAGTCTGTGATGTTGGCACCTGCATAGTTTTTGTGGCTGGGGCCAGCTGCAGGTGCACATGTGGCAGTGGGGGCCAGCGGCTTGTGTACACATAACTGCAGAGGCCAGCTGCAGGGCAGCAACACCATCTGTGTGCATGGGCAGCTTCAGACTGAGCTGGAGGGGAGCATGCACATGTAGCTACAGGGGCCAGCTTTTGGAACAAGCGCAGTGTGGGGACAGGAGCTGGAGGACATGGCCAGCTGGTTATGCTCACTTAGTTGCAGGGGCCAGGCTAGCAGCTATTGCAATAGCCTGGCTACAGGAGTCTTCCTTGAGTGCATGCAGTGGTGGGACTGAAGTCTATGGTAGGGGGCTCCAAGGTTGTTTTCTGGCATGCTTGCAGTAGCTGCTCTGGGTCCCTGGCCCAGAGCACCTGTGGAGGCAGTAGCTAGGGTGGTTTCAAGAAGGAGGCATGGTGACTTAGGGACCTAGAGAACATGAGGGCCACTGGAGTGGGTCACTGGGCTGGGGTCACTGTGGTAGGAGCAGTCATGTGGCTCTGGGTGGCTCAGGGAGGGACGGGTAGAAGACTCAGGCACCTGGAGACTCTGAAGGTGAAAAGAAATGCAGCGTCCTTAGTGGCAAAAGCTGAAGGAGGTCCACTGCTTCTGTGCAGGCAGTTGGTTTCCTCAACTGTGAAAACTGTAGAGTTCTCTGCAGGATATGCTACTGGGGTTCATGATAACAAACCCTGGGCCGGGCGCACTGGCTCACACCTGTAATCCCAGCACTTTGGGAGACCAAGGTAGGTGGATCACCCAAGGTTGGGAGTTCGAGACCAACCTGACAAACATGGAGAAACCCCGTCTCTACTAAAAATACAAAATTAGCCAGGCATGGTGGCGCATGCCTGTAATCCCAGCTACTCAGGAGGCTGAGGCAGAAGAATCACTTGACCCAGGAGGCGGAAGTTGCGGCAAGCCAAGATCGTGCCATTGCACTCCAGCCTGGGCAACAAGAGCAAAACTTCGTCTAAACACACACACACACACACACACAAACAAACAAACAAAAACAAAAACCCTGAGGGGTACTCTGTAGTGAAAGTTGCAGGTGGTTGTGTGGTGGCCCTTGAGGGCTGTTGAGTTCCTCAGCAGAGGTCTGCTGGAGTCCTGGGCTAAGCAGTCTACTGGGCTTTGTGGTGACTCCCAGCATGCGGCTGATCACAATAGACTTGCTAAAAAGTCAACCCAAATACTTTGGATATGCTTCCAAAGACATTTTGTGTACATATATGCACATATACATATAATACACACACACACACACACACACATACACACACATAGCATACTAACATCCTTGTGTTATGTTGCCAATTGTATAGGTGAAAAACAGTATGTCATTGGAGGTATCTCGTTTTTAAAACCAATACAAAATTTATTTTGCCTACACTCCTCAGTTATAATAAAATCTTCCAAGTGAATACAGATGTACACATGCAAACACACAAATGCACATTATAAACATCAATTTGTCATTTATATAAACATTAGCATATTATACACACTGTTCTTGTTCTGCATTTTTCATCTAATAATATATCTTGGCCATCTTTCCTTAGTGGTACATAGAGAGCTTCATGGTTCATTTTTTACAGGTGTACTGTAATACTTTATTTGTCTGTTCCCCTACCAAATAAGATTGAGGTTATTTCTAATCTTTTGCTATTACTAACATTGTTGCCATGAATATACATGCAAATATCATTTTGCAGGTGGTCAACATATCTGCAGGATAAATTCCTTAAAGTAGAAATACTGGATCAAGTGTATGCACATTTGTAATACTGTTAAACTTGCCACCATGGGTTGTGTCCATTTACCCCTCTGCCAGCAGTGTAGGCGAGGGCCAGTTTCCACATATGCTTGTCATAGTGCATCTTGTTTGCCAGTGGCATGAGTGAAAAATGTAGTTGTTTTGTTTTTTTCAAGAAGCCAATATTGAATTTATTTTGCTCCTGCTCATCAACTCGAGCAAAATCTTCTAAAGTTAAAAATGTACTTTACTGCCTATTAAGTCAGTCATCATATTTTTTTTTGGCCTCAGAGCCAAATCTGGCCTGGTGCCTGTTTTCTTTTTTCAAAATATAATTTTATTGAAGCATATCATATACTCACCCATTTCAAGTGTACAATTCAATAGTTTTTCAGCAAGTATATCAAGTTGTGTTGCACTACCATAAATCAGCTTGAGAACATTTTTATCACCCCAAAATGATTCTCTCATTTCCATTAATTACTAATCCCTTTTCTCTTTCCTTCCCAGGTGTATTAGTCCATTCTCACAATGCTATGAAGAAATGCCCAAGAGTGAGTAATTTATAAAGGAAAGAGGTTTTTTTTTTTTTTTTTTTTTTTTTTTTTTTTTTTTTTTTTTGAGACGGAGTTTCGCTCTTGATACCCAGGCTGGAGTGCAATGGCGCGATCTCGGCTCACCGCAACCTCCGCCTCCTGGGTCCAGGCAATTCTCCTGCCTCAGCCTCCTGAGTAGCTGGGATTACAGACACGCGCCACCATGCCCAGCTAATTTTTTGTATTAGTAGAGACGGGGTTTCACCATGTCGACCAGGATGGTCTCCGATCTCTTGACCTCGTGATCCACCCGCCTCGGCCTCCCAAAGTGCTGGGATTACAGGCTTGAGCCACCGCGCCCGGCCAGGAAAGAGGTTTAAGTGACTCAGAGTTCTGAATGGATGGGGAGGCCTCAGGAAACTTACAATCATGGTGGAAGGGGAAGCAAACATCCTTCTTCACATGGCAGCAGGAGACAGAAGTGCCGAGCAAAGGGGGAAAAGCCCCTTATAAAGCCATCAAATCTTGTGAGAACTTACTCACTATCATGAGAACAGCATGAAGGTAACAGCCTGCATGATTCAATTACCTCCTAACAGGTCCCTCCCATGAAAAATGGGCATTATGGGAACTACAATTCAAGATGAGATTTGGGTGGGGACACAATCAAAGCATATCACCAAGCAAGCACTAATCTACTTTCTGTATCTACAGGTTTACTTTTCCTGGACATTTCATATAAATGGAATCATATAATATATACTCTATTGTGTCTAGCTTCTTTCACTTTGCATAATGTTTTTATATGGCATAATGTTTTAAGTTCGTCCATGTTGTAGCATGTATCAGTTGTGTGTTCCTTTTTAATTGACAAATAATATTCAGTTGCATGGACATACCACATTTTACTTATCTATTCCCCAGTTGATATGTATTTAAGTTGTTTCAAATTTTTGGCAATTATGAGTAATGCTGCTATGAACATTCATCTACAAATGTTTTTGTGTGGATGTATGTTTTCATTTCTTTTGGATAGAGTCCTAAGAGAAGAATTCCTTGGTCCTTTGGTAAATTTATGTTTAACTTTTAAAAACTGGCATGTTTTCCAAAGTGGCAACATTTTACATTCCCACTGGCAATATATGAGGGTTTCCTTTTCTCCACAGCTTCAACATCTGTAATTGTTTTTTTTTGTATCCATCCTCATGAGTGTGAAATAACATTACATTTCAGTTTTACTTTTTATTACCTTAATGATGAATAATGTTGAACATCTTTTCATGTTCTTATTAGCTATCCATATATCTTCCTTTGTGAATTGTCTGTTCAAATCTTTTGCCTGTTTTTTGATTGAATTGTTTGTCTTCTTATTTGATGTGTAAGAGTACTTTGTATTTTCTGACTATAAGTCCTTTAGCAGGTAGATATTTTGCAAATATCTTCTCCCAGTCTACTTGTATTTTCATTTTCTTAATGGTATCTTTTGAAGTGCAAAAGTTTTGCATTTTGTTGAGGTTCAACTGATCAATTTTGTCTGTCAGTGTAGTTTTAATTTGCATTTCTTTTATATGTGTGAGGCTGATTGTGTTTTCATATGTTGAACATCTTTTATCATGTTTTGAATTCATTTGGATTTTCTTTTCTGAGAACTGTCTAGTCATATCCTTTTGCTGTTTTTTTTTTGAATTGGGTTATTAATCTTTTTCTTATAGAGCTGCAGGAGTTCCTTACATATTAGAAGAAAGGTCTCTTGTCTGTGATACTCATCACAAATAATTCTCTCAGGGTGTCATCTGTCATTTCCCTTACTCAGGATATTTTTTTCCATGTAGTATTAAACAAATTTTGTGTGTGTGGTTGAATTTATCCGTTTTTTTTTTTCTGGTATGACTCCTGGATTTGTACTGTGGTTAGAAAGGTCTTTCCCATTCTGAGGTTATGACATATTTCTTTCTTAGCTTCTTCTATTCCTTTTGTGCTTTTGTTTTATTTTATATGTAAGTCTTTGATTCATTTGGAATCATTCCAGAGTAAGTATAAAGAGTTAGGTATTTAATTTTCTCTTTTATTTTTGTAGACGAAACCTGGTTCTTCTTATACCATTTCTTTTCTTTTTTTCTTTCACATTTGAGGGGCTGTCTTTATTATATACTAAATTTCCATACGTATTTGGGTCTATTTCTTGATTTTCTGTTCTTTTTCATTGCTGTGCCTTTTTAGTCTTTTGTCTGTGTCAATGGGCTCCTAAGAATATGTTTTAGTACCTGGCAAAGCTAGTTCCTCCTCATTATGCTTTATTTTCAGAATTCCACTGGTTATTCTTGATTATTTGCTTTCTACTTAAAGTTTAGTTTGGTCATCCTCCCTGCCTCCTCTCCCTCCAGTGCCCCAATATAATGCCATTGGTGTTTTTATTTGGATCACATTATGTTTATAGATGATGTTGAGGAGTCAAGGTATGTATGGTGTTGAGCATTCCCACCTAAGAGCATGTATGCTTTTCCATTTCTTCACATCCTCAGGAGTGTTTTAAGTTTTTCTTCACATAGAATGTACATTTATCATTAAGCTTATTCCTGAGCATTTTATCTCTGCATTGTTCCTGTTATAAATTGTCTCTTACATTATATTTTCTAGCTAGCTACTGTTTGTATGCACCACAGCTATTGCTTTCTGCATATTAATTTTGTAATCCCCCATCTCGTTTCTCACATTATTTGAAGAGTTTTTTAATTTATTCTCTTTGCTTTTCCAAGTATTGAGCATATGTGCAAAAGCTTATCATTTGCCTCTTCTGTTCCCCTTTCTGTATCTCTGTGTTCTTTCTCTTGTCTAATCCTGTTTCGTAGTTCCTATGGGAGAATGTTAAATAATAGTAGTGATAGTGGCCATTCTTGTATTTTTCCTGACATTCATTAGTGGAAATGTTTCTAGTGAATTATTTAAGCATGATATTGGGTTTTGAACTAAGAAATATTTTATAATGTTCAACAAGTATCCATCTATTCCAATTTTGTAAAGTTCTATTTTTAAGTATCAAGAATGGATATTAAGTTTGTAAAATGCCCTTGCAGCCTCCACAATGACAAGCTTATGGTTTTCCCTTTTGGATTTTTAAATATGATGCAGTGCCTTCACAGACATCCTAAACCCAAACCATTCGTGCATCCTGGACTAATCACCACTTGATTATGGTGTTTTACTAATTTAATGTGGTGCTGGTTTTAGTGTGCTAATACTTTAGTTAAAATGTTTGTGTTAATACTAATAAGGGAGATTGGTCTGTGTTTTTTTGTGTGTGTTCAATCTTTATTGGGGGTTTGGCATCAATGTTATGCTCATTTCATAAAAAATATTTGTATTATTTTTGTGTTTTATTAATATATATTTAACCCTGTATGTGTATTGTTATAATGATAATGCTTGGCCTACTTTCTACTCATACTCCAACTACAATGGCTACTATTACTGCTATTATTAACGTTACTAACAACTGCTAAGGTTTTCTGAAGGGTTTCAATGTGCCAAACTCTGTTCTAAGTACCTCACGTGTGTTGTCTCATCTAATTATTACATCAGTTTGGGGATGTAGGTATTGCTAGTAATCTCCAAATGAATTTCTAAATGAGAAAACCGCATCGGGGGCTGCGGGGAGTGAAGCTTGCCTAAGGTTGCAGATCTAGTGTGTGGGGGAACTGCGATTTGTAATCACCATGCTATTCTGACTCTTCAGTCATCTGCCTTTCAAGGCTAAGCTGCTTTGTGGTCTCCTCTGTTCTCTTTCAATGTGTTAACCAGACATCCTCAATTTTATTTTGTTTTTAAAATATTTCTCCTGGACAATTTAGATGTTCTACCAACATTCTTAATCCTATAATCACTACCTTTCTAACTGAACATGAAACGTGTCTGGATGCTTGCCATGGACTTTCAAGACACAACTTGTGTCTGGCAATTTAGCTGGAGGAACAACACCTAAACACATTTAAAAAAGGTGAAATAACCCCAAATCAAAATGATAATCACTCAAGGCAGGGCTTGACAAACTGCCAAGTAATAGGGTCAATATTTAGTGCTCATGGAATTCAGTGGAGGAGCCAGGAGTCCTGTGGAGGGCTGAGGCAGGCTTTGGGAGTGGAGGTTGGCTTCTGATGGAGAAGTGAAGGAAGAGGACTTCCCATGTGCTTAACCCTGAGGGCTCACGGAGGGGGCACAGGGAGGCTGACAGCAGGATCAGTCATGCTGAGATCATGAAACCCTGAGTTACAGCCTGGTTTTCACTGTTGCAGAGACCTTCATGTTACTTAACTAATTCCCTGTTAAAGAACATCAGGCTGTTTTCTTCTTTGTCAATGCAATAAACAAGGCAGAGGTGAACAGCATTCATGGCAGGGGTCAGCAAATTATGGTGCACAGGCCAGCTCTGGCCTGCCGCCTGCCCATTTTTGAAATGAAGTGTGATTGGAACACAGCCATTTCCATCATTTACATGTTATCTATGGGTTCTCTGATGCCTGTATTAGTCTATTCTCACATTGCTATAAAGAACTGCCTGAGATGGGTAATTTATAAAGAAAACAGGTTTAATTGACTCACAGTTCTGCATGGCTGGGGAGGCATCAGGAAACTTATAATCATGGTGGAAGAGGAAGCAAGTGTGGCTTACATGGTGGTAGGAGAGAGAGAGAGAGAGAGAGAGAGTGCAAAGGAGGAGGAGCCCCTTATAAAACCACCAGATCTTGTGAGAATTCACTATTACAAGAACAGTGTGGGGGAAACCACCCTCATCAGGTCTCCCTGGACATGTGGGGATTTGAGATGAGATTTGGGTGGGGACACAGAGCCAAGTCATATCAATGCCATCTTGGCCGAGTTGAGTAGTTGCCAGCAGAGAATGTATGTGCCACAGCTTAAAATATTTACTGTTTGTTCCTTTACAGAAAAAGGATGTTGACTTCTGACCTATGGCAACTTCTCTTATTATTACTTCTTTAGTATAAATTCCTTAAATAGCATTTATGAACCAAAGCACATACACATGAAAAGTTCAGATATTTATGTGGTCCACGTCCCCCAAAAATGTCACGCTAATTTACATATCCAGTAGCAATGTGTGAGAGTGACTTTTTCCCACATGCACACCAACTACAGTTATTACAGTAACTTAGAATTTGTACCGGTCCTATAGGTGAAAAGAGATATGGCAACATTACCTTACAAATTTATTTGCCAGTGAGTTTTAAAACTTTTTCTTGTGTTAAATTACTGTTCATATTATTTGCTTTCTTTTTTTTATCATAGTGCTCCAATTTTTGTTACTATTTTCTGATAAATCTTTATATATGAAAAATACCCATCATCATATATGTTGCAAATGTTTTCCTCAGTTATCATATAACTTGAACTTCATTTGGGATTTTTTTGGGCCATTTTGCTATTTCAGTTTTATGTAGTTAAACGAAATACACGAGCAGATTCTCTTCACGGTGTTTGCCTATGGTGACATGCTTATGAAATTTTTCTCCAATTCAAACAATTTCTTTAGTAATTTGTGGTTTAACATTTTTGTATGTAAATATTTAATTCATCTGAAATTTGTTTTGTATAATAAGGAAGACTTTACTTGATTCTGCCAAATGATGAGCCAATTATTATTTACTAAATAATATTATTTATTAGGCTGTCCTTCCCCATTTATTTGAAATGTCATCATTAGTCTACTGAATTCTGATATATATACCTGATTCGGTTTCTGAGCACACTATTCTAAAGTCAGACTACTTGAGTTTGAATCTCAGTTCTGCAACTTATTAAATGTGAATTTGAATTTCTATTTTGCTGGTTCACCATTTACAAGCTTGTTTCATAACATTCATGTGCATGCTTTATCTCTTCCTTAGCCTGCCAACTTCTCAAGAGGAAGAACTTTTAATTTGCATATATAATTTGCAGATTTTTTATCTTCAGAGTTTGGAAAAATTAAATGAGTTGACTCACATAAAGTGCTTGCATCGTACCTGGCACAGAATATTTGTTCAACAAATGTTGTCTGTTATTTTTGTTATCTGTCCATTCATTTTTCAGCATTGTGGTGTTTTGGTTACTTCATATCTTTATAATTTGTTTTATATCAACATGGAAAGTTTCTTATTATAGTTTTAAAAAAACTTTTGGAATATTTCCATGCATTCATTCTTTAGATACTTAAAAATTATTATGTCAATAAAAACTTGTTTTAATTTTAATTGGAATTGCTTTAACTTCATAGAATAATGAAAATACAGTGTGTATTTGTACTTTATTGAGTCTTTTTATCCAGATAATTGTTCAGTCTATCCTTCAAGTCTTCTTTCATTTTCTTCCATGAGATTTTGTCAGTATAATTCTGGACAATTCTGTATAATTTGTCAATATAATTTCTTGTTAAATTTATTAGGTTTCCTATGGAGATAGGAATGATAAAATTATCACTTTAAAATATTTATCACTTCTTTCCTTTTTCTTGTTTAATATTTTTTAGAATGTCCACGGAAATATTCACCAATAGTTCTGATAGCAATTATTATTTTCTTGATTTTGACATTTTTGTCAACAGACTTAACCTAACAGTTTTATTTCCTTAAGAAAGAAAAAGTTTGAATTTAATTAAAAAAATTAGAGACTATGTTCTCATGGCTATAAAACTAATATTATCTTTATTAAGAAAAACTAAATAAATATTATTTAACACTTACTATGCACTCAATTCTATGATTTTAAAGAATCGTAAAATAAGCTTCTTGCCCTCAGAAGGTTTATAATCTCATGGAGAAGATAAGCCTTCTGTTCTTTTGTTCAGCAAACATTTGTTGAATGCTTATATATGCAAATTAAAAGTCCTTCCTCTTGAGAAGGTGGCAGGCTAAGGAAGAGATAAAGCATGCACATGAATGTTATGAAACAAGCTTGTAAACGGTGAACCAGCATAATAGAAATTCTAATAAAATGCTGCATGTTTGGAGGCCGCCCTGCGTTACAAGAAAAGTATCCATGTGAAGTAGCGTAGGGTAAATGTCAAATGAGTGAGGTTAATAACACAGAGCTTTAGAGGAAGGGTTAGTCATCCAGGTTGTGGGCAGTTGGGGAAAATTTTACTTAGGAGATAAGATAAATTGTCCTTATCGATTTTCACGTTGACAATGCCTCTAATGACTCATCATTGAGTATAATGCAAATCTTCTCATGGTTTCTATGCTAAATACTGTGAGGCTAAGAAGAATTTTCCTATTCCTAGTTTATGAAGACATTCAAAAAATAGTTTTAGATGTCAGTTTCATCAAATGCCACTGAAGCATCTATAGAGATGATCAAAGGTGTTTCACTTGAAGAACATTAATAAGGCAAGGAGCTGGGTCCTGACAGGGGAGCAGTCGCTCAGCAGAAGGGCGCCCAGAGCTCAGGAAGAGAGAGCATGGCACACTCAGAGGACCAGCAACATGAGCCGGGAGCACAGGTGAGTGGACTGCTGGGGCCAAAGGCCTGCCGATGGGGTAGGGCATAGAGATGAGAGGGAGAGGAAGCTGGCACTAGAACGTGAAGGGCTCCTGCCGTCGAGCTACTCAGAATTGACTAACAAAGTGACCTGCACACGTCATCACATCTCTTTCAAAGAAGGGAAAAAAATGAACTCACTTTGAATAAATATGAAACTATGTACATTGATGAACACTCAGGAGTATTTCCACGTAAATATTTGTAGTAAGATAACCAAAATCTAACAATGTTATAAACTCATTAATTTTAAAGTTTAGAGGACTGTCACTTGAGATATTTACATTTTATTTTTCAAGCATATTTATACCTGTTGTGTGGTCTTGTTAGAAAAAATAATAGCTGATCCTCCTTCTTCAATGTCAGGATAGTCAGGAAATGTTCCAGTTAAATTCCTGCAGAAAGAAAATAAATAGCATATTAAAATAGAAATGAAATCCTCCCTTGTTATATACCCCATTTAATTGATTTGCTTATGTTCATTTAAATGAGTGACGGTCATTAACGGTGGGGGGTTCCCTGTAGATCAAGGGCCAGGCATAGTGTCTTAAAGAAGCAGAAGGGACTGATGACATTCAGTGGCAGGTTTCCTTCCTCTAGAGAATTGTTAGTCTGATACAAACATCTCTCTTTAAAACAGATTGTACTTTTTTCCTTCCTTTTTCTTTTTTAATGTTGAGATGCTGTGTTTGAGTTAAGAATGAAGACAGAAGCACAAATCATTTCTTCCTGTTTAAAATTAAGGATAAACACAAGATTTTGAAACTAAACAGAAGGACGGAGTTGTCGAAATTACATGGTTAGTAATAGTGTGTGAAATACGCACCCATGCCTTAGGTTTTAGTTAAGCCTGAGGCCCTATGTTTTATGGATTCCAAATAGTATTATTTTTCCGTAACCACATAATTTCTACATTTAAAAAAAGCAGACTTTGAAATTTAATGTTGAGAATTTCAAAAGGAATAGGTAGGTAGTATTCTTAAGAGAAATGGACTTTGACATGAAAGTTATATTTATTCTACATAAGACTACCTGCCAAGTTGGTCCCATTAATTCACAGAAGTACAGAATCTGAGGTTTAGAGGTGACCACCATGTTTAAAATGACTCGTAAAAAGCTGGTTTTCAAACTTTTGGCCTTAGAAGCCCTTTATATTCTTAACAATTTTTGAGGATCCCAAAAAGTATTTGCAAGATGAGTTATAGCTATTGAAAATTTACTGTGTTAAATATTAAATTTGGCTGGGCACAGTGGCTCACGCCTGTGATCCCAACACTTTGGGAGGCTGAGGTGGGAGGATCACTTGAGTCCAGGAGTTTGAGCCTGCAGTGAGCCATGACTGCACCACTGCACTCCAGACTGGGTGACAGAACAAGATCCTATCTCCAAAATAAACAAATAATTAAAGCTTAGAAATTCATAAAATATATATTTTAGTACATTTAAAAATAAAGTAAACTCATTATATGTTAACATAAATAACATTTTATGGATAATGAATATAGTGTCCAAAACTAAAAGAAAAAAGTAGCGAGAAGAGTGTTACCACTTTGCATCTTTTCAAGTCTCTTTCGTGTCTGGCTGAATGGCAACTAACCGGATGCTTGCATCTGTTTCTGCACTCAGCCTGTGGAAATCTGTTGTTTGGATGAAGTAGAGGAAGAAAATCTGTCTCACATGAATGAGTTAATAGGACAAGAAGCACTATTTTCATATCCTTTTTAGCTAACTGGGAATCTTCCGCTTTGATCCTACACCACAGCTAGACGAGTCATAGCTTCCTGAAGACCAGTTGTGATGTGGAATCTGAACCTGTATCAACGAACTTTCCCTCTCTCTGTCACGTGAAAATCCATGGATCTGTCTTGTGCCTGGAATAGACCTTTGATCCATGCATGATTTTGTGGCCTCAGCTCAAATTTTACCATTGGCAACAACCACTGTCGATGGTTTGTTCTTCTTCTGGTTCCCTGGATTCACTTTCGAGAAAAAGTCTCCGCAAAACCCAAAGTCCAGAGTTTGTCAGTTGTTTTCTCAAGGGAAAGATGATGTTCCATTAAGAAGCGGCTGGTTCAGTCTGAGTCTTATCCCCCTCACCGGCGTTTCTTGGAGACAATCTTCACGCTTTGGTGTGCAGCAGAAGGGATTTATAAGCACTTCCGATTTTGTGATACAGAATGTTAAAAAGCTATGCATTTCAAGGGTCAAGTCTTAATCATATTATTTTTTACTGCATCCTCAAAAACATTATCAAATAAAATAAAAGTTGAAGTAAAAATAATAATTCTAAGTTCCGGGGTACATGTGCAGGACGTGCAGGTTTGGTCCATAGGTAAATGTGTGCCTTGGTGGTTTGCTGCACAGATCCACCTATCACCTTAGTATTAAGCCCAGAGTCCACTAGTTATTCTTCCTGATGTTCTCCATCCCCCAGTCCTCTGCCACAACAGGCCCTACCCATGTGTCCGAGTATGTTGATCCCCTCATGTGTGTTGTTCTCCTCCATGTGTCTGTGGGGGATGCATGGCTCTCACTGTCCTCACTGTTCAGCTCCCACATTTAAGAGAGAACATGCAGTGTTTGGTTTTCTGTTCCTGCATTAGTTAACTGAGGATAACAACTTCCATGTCTCCGCAAAGGACATGATCTCATTCCTTTTTATGGCTATGTAGTATTCCACGGTACCACATTTTCTTTATCCAGTCTATCATTGATGGGCATTTGGGCTGATTTCATGTCTTTGCTATTGTGAATGGTGCTGCAATGAACGCAGGTATCTTTATAAAATAATGATTTTTTTTTTTGAAACGGAGTCTCACTCTCTCACCAGGCTGGAGTGTAGTGGCACGATCTCAGCTCACTGCAACCTCTGCCTCCTGGGTTCAAGTGATTCTCCTGCCTCCCTAGTAGCGGGGATTACAGGCACCTGCCACCATGCCTGGCTAATTTTTTTTTTTGTATTTTTAGTAGAGATGGATTTCTCAAGGGAAATGCCATCATGGGCACGTACCCTGTCTTTGTTTGCTAGGGATCCCAGGCCCCTGGAGAGGCATAGGATGTCCTTTGGACGCTTGGACACACATGTTCACCAACCTGGTGCCTGGAACACACAGGCAGAATGCCTGGAAAACCCTCTGCTATGCCTAGGGCTGACACATGATGTGGGCATCCATATTATTCAAACAAGTGGAACTTCAAAATGCTGGGCTCTGGGCCCTGGACAGGCCCTGCCAGCCACACACACCTCAGGGCTCAAGCGCTGTCCGCACATGTGTCCCAGGGAGAGGAGGGTGGGGAGCACCACCTTCAAGAGCCGATTCATCCCCCTCGGACCCGTCTTGCCACTTCCCCGACTACAGCTGCCGGGCATAGGGTCTCTCAGGCCCTTGGCGTCTCCCACCTCATGCTTCTGGGGACCCTCTCTTCCTTCCATGCCTCATCCCAATCTGACACTCCCCCACAGATCTGCAGGACGCTCACATATCACTCACTTAACAAACATGCAGCTTTCTGAGCTCCCAGCCTCCTCCAGCGACTCTCTCATCCCTGTCTCCTTCTCACCCTGGCTCTTCAAGAACTCTGTGGTCCCTGTCTCCATTAAAGTAGCTCTCACAGGGGGTGATGGGCTGTGCTGTGCCCCCTGCCCACCAACAGTCAATAGTCACATGCAGATGCCCCAGCTGCCAATACCTCAGGATGCGACCAGGCTGGACTGCAGAGGTAACTGGTGGAGACGCAGCCATGCTGGAGAAGAAGGGCTCCATCCAATAGGGCAGGTGGATTCGTGGGAAGAAAAAAGGAAGGGAAGACGCTGTGAAGAGAACCTGGAAGCCGACGAGGAGAGAGGCCTGGACAGAAAGGTCCCCAGTGCCAGAAAAGTTGGGGACCGCTGTGTTACAGATCTCCTCATCTCCATGAGAGTGTCAGCTCATGTTTTAAACGATCACTCCTACAGAGGCGTGTACTCCCTACAAAAGGCTCCAGCATTTGCTTGTAGGTGACTAAACGTGAACTAATGGCGCGGAAACGCCCGATAGAATGGTCTTATCACATCAGCTTTCCCAGACTTCCTGTTCCTGGGTGACTTTTGCCTTTCTTGTTTCTCCTCTTCTGTTTTGTTCTGTAGGTTTGGGTGAAATGAGAGAGTCCTCACACATAGTCCGGGTTATATTTTTCATGCGACCACGTGATGAGTTCCATTTTCTGCCTTGCTTGTTCCATTTGGTGGTTTGGATGCCCAGTTGAAGAGCCGGCTTGGACCTTGCCTGTTGCAATCTGAGAGCAAATGAAAGCTGGCCAGTGGGGGAGGGTGGATTCGGGAATGACAGTGTAGCACATGCTGCACATAAACTTCATCAATCAGCAAAACGATGAAAGTTCGCAGACAATCAAGTGGCTTTGGAATTAAGATTCAAAGTATAATTGAGGGAATGCTGCAATTTAAATAATTATTATGTACAAATGCAGCACATTTAACACAATGATTTTGCAGAGGATTTTGTGTTACAATTGTTTTAAGCAGGAAAGATCTCTGCATCTATTAAAGTGCTTTACAGATCGCAAAGAGAAACCGAGATAATCATCCCCCAAAAGCTTAACATCCTCTTTTTTCTCCACCCCAAAGATACACACCTCAGTAAGATCACTGGCTGTGAGATGAAGGAGAAATTATTTCATTTGATCAAAAAACTTAAACTATGCAAGATGATTAGGGAGGACCTCTTTGATATGATGGCATTTGAGAAAAACCATAAAGCAAGTGAATGAATGTGTCACTTGGTGTATTTTTAATTATTTACACTCACTCTGTCACCCAGGCTGAGTGCAGTGATGTGATTTTGGCTCACTGCAACCTCTGCCTCCCGTGTTCAAGCAATGCTCCTGCCTCTGCCTCCTGAGTAGCTGGGATTACAGGCATGGGCCACCATGTCTGGCTGATGTTTTTATTTTCAGTAGAGACAGGGTTTCACCATGTCGCCCAGACTGGTCTCGAATTCCTGGGCTCAAGTGATCTGCCTGCCTTGGCCTCCCAAAGTGCTGGGATTACAGGCATGAGCCACCATGCCTGGCTGTATTTATTCTTAATATTTTTAAGTTAAGGGTACAGGCTCTGAGGAGGGGGCCTCCAGAGGGCCCAAGGTGCAGCCAGGAGAGCAGAGCTCCTGGAAGGTGGCGGGACAAGGCAGGGGGTGGCGGTGGAGAGTGTCACGCAGACTGTTGTGAGTGGAGGAGCCATGGAATTTCGTGTCCAGAGTAGGGCATCTTTAAGAATGACAGAGGGCGCTGCTATTAATTGAACATAAACTGGGCTTGACCCTAGTAAACCTGGGACATAGATTCACCTAAGTGTATGGGCATTGGTTTCATTTTGAGAGCCGAGATGTGGCATGATGTGCCTTCTGCTTTAAAAGGATCACTCTGCTGTAGGAGGCACCTGCCCGAGGCACCACTATGCCACAATGCCAGGGCCAGCCAGACCTGCCCGCTTTGTCGCCTCTGCAATGCTTTATTTTGTCCCCGGGGTGTTTGCTGGCAGTCGAGGGACTCAGGCAGTGCTGCTGCCATTTTCTTATCGTGCCTGGAAGGTTTTCCACCAAGCCCCACAGCCTGGAGGCAGGGGCTGGGACTCCCTCGGGACAGAGGAACCTCCTTTGCACTGTCAGAGGCAGTGTGCCTGCCTTGCTGGCCTGTCTAGACCAGTGGCACGCCAGCACTATATCCAGTTCAGGTCATTTCGGTTCACCGCTTACAGGCATCTCTGCTGGCCGCAGCAATCTGTTCTGAAAATCAGACGCTCTGTGCAGGAAACACTCTCCGGAGGCCTATTTCTCATTATTTTAAATGGGAAGAATTAAGACGCCTTACATGTTAACTACCTCTCCTCCCCAGCCAGTGTTTTGTCGGATGATGGAGCACGCTGGGCAAAGCCTGCTCACTTTCTGAAATAATGTTAAGAGGAAAGACCAGGCTGTGAAGAGACATGAGTTGCCACTTTGTTTCTGGTTGAAATAAAAAAGGACAGGAGGAGAAACCCCTATGTGTGTATTTACGGTTGCAGGTGCTTGGAGACGGGCGAGAAGCTGTCCACCTGGATGAGCTGGGAGGCATGGGGCTGGGGGGAGGGAGGCTGCTAATTTAAAAAACACGCATTTCAGTATTATTGTCCTTGCTACAGCAAACAGGAACTATGTAATTAAATAAAATAATAGAATGATTTATGATAAAAACAAATGTCACGTTTGGTTTTATGTCTTAGTTTTAGAGTTTGATTATTGACGTCATAATTTTTACAGTGGAATGGGTCCAATTTTCTTTGAAAAATACTTTTGTTTCTAGAGTTAGAAAATTGTGACCTGTCTTTAGGGGAGTTACATTCTCTACTCATCTGTTGGCTTTAACAATTAAAGCAATCTAGTTATTGCGACTCTGTTATTTTCTGTTCCTATTACGTTTTTAACCTCCATTTATCACACATTACTCATTGCCATCGATTCGATCAGCTCCTGGGCTCTCCACGGTAGCTGATGTATGCTTATGCTCTTGTATCAGCGTAATGCGTTTACCTTATTTTTCTTTATAATAAACTCGAAGATCCGGTGCCATTTGTCCCTCCTTATGGTCCTCATTTTATTTTAATCCTAATGACTTCAAAAATTATGTTTTCAAGTTCAATAAATAATCCTGTTGGGATTTTAATTGAAATTATGTTATCTCTATAAATTACCTAAAGGAGATTTATCACCTTCCCATTTAACCAGAAACACAGTGCATTTCTCCATTTATTCAAGTCTTTTCTCATTTCTTCCTTTCAACACTCATAGGCTTAAATGTTCGTAAAGGTCTTATACTTTTCTTTCACATTTAGCCCATCATGGATTGTTAAAAATACATTCTGTCACTTTCATTATTCATTTTTATTTCCTTTTCATGTCATTGTATTATCAATAATGTATATGATAGCACTAATTATATTGGGGCAAAGATCATCTACACTATCCTTTCCTTTCCTGGGAAGACCTGTAGTGCTTCTCCATTAAGAGTACAGTTGTCTTCTTTAAAAAATACTTGGTTTTTCCATTCTTTCATAACATTCCTATAGACTATTTTATGCCAGATACTGTTCTGGGAAAAGGCAGTGAACAGAAGACATAAAAATCCCCGTCTTTATTGAGCTTACATTTTATTAGCTGTGAATTAACCTTTTCTATTTAAAAAATTTAAAAATAAGATGAGAAATTCTCTTTCTTTCTTTCTTTCTTTTTTTTTGGAGATGGGGTCTCGCTCTGTCACCCAGGCTAGAGTGTAATGGCACGATCTCGGCTCACTGCAACCTCCACCTCCCAGGTTCAAGCGATTCTCCTGCCTCAGCTTCCTGAGTAGCCGGGATTACAGGTGCACACTGCCACACCCAGCTAATTTTTTGTGTTTTAGTAGAGATGGGGTTTCACTGTTTTGTCCACGCTGGTCTTGAACTCATGAGCTCAAGCAATCCGCCCACCTCAGCCTCCCAAAGTGCTAAAATTACAGGCGTGAGCCACTGCACTTGGCCAAGATGAGTAATTTTATTAAATGCCTTTCACGTACGAACTTGAAATGATAAGGCTCACAGATGGAGAGCCCAGCAGAAACTGCCGGCCAAGGACGCCACGCTGTGTGTGAAGGCTCCATCCAGAAACTTTAAAATAAAGCTTTACACCCGATAAAGAAGCAGTTGGGAGGCTAGGTGTATAATGAAAATTGTATTTACTGGAAAGGAAGAAGCCCAGGGCAGCTGCCATTGATTAGTTAGCTGTGTGATTTGAGCAAATCATGGTATCATGGTGGGAACTTGGTTAGTTTTCCTCTTTGCAGAATGGTGCAACTGAACTAGCTTTATTCAGTTAGTTATTTAAAAATAAGTATGTATAAAAAAAGTATGTATGCCTATTAGACAATTTTCACAGTTCCTTTCAGCTCTGGAAACTCTATGATATTCATGTGACAAATTCTGGGGAAGGCAATGGTAATTTTAAAAATAATTTGTTCAGTGAAGAATGTTACTTTCTTAATAGAAACACATTCAACATAACCATCTGCCTTCATATTTTTTTTTTTGCAAAAGCTGGAGAAGAGAAACATGCGTACCTGATATATTTCAGTTAGCAAATGTGAGGTATGGCGCATTTGGTCAAGTTAAGGGCTATTAAAAATGTATGCATATTTAAAAAAATTCTTGCACCAATGTGAAAATGACCATCTCTAGAGTTTGCAGTATATTTAGAAAGCAGAGCTACTACAGCGATCAATCTTTCCCCTGAGGTCCGACACTGAGCTTCAAAGGGCCTCACCATTTCAGGCTCACAGGACAGAGATTTATCTGTGTTTCATCAAGTATGAAAAATATGTGGATGGAGGGGTTTCCGTCCGGTTCCCCCCAAGTCAGCCAGCCACCTCCATTAATGTCAGCAGGCCCATAAAT
The DNA here is from genome assembly GCF_030222135.1 of Aotus nancymaae. Lineage (NCBI taxonomy): Eukaryota > Metazoa > Chordata > Mammalia > Primates > Aotidae > Aotus > Aotus nancymaae. The sequence goes on from NW_026988444.1 coordinate 1,736,638, forward strand.
TTTTCCTGCGTTCTAAAGAAAGCAGCCTGTGCCACTGCACAGAAGCCTCCGAAGGTGTCAGTTGCTGCCTATAAATTCACTTACACTCAATAAAGGCAATTGAATGCACATGGACTTAATTACCATGGCCCTCCTTGTGAAACTGAGGGGCTCACCGGTTCTCAAAGGAGAGGAGGAAAAAGTAGTATGCGAAGCAAGGCAATCTCTTAGTGGCACGTTACAAAATCTGATTTATTCATTGATGTTTCTACTTATTAGTGGGATATTCTTAGCAGTTATCACTCAAGACCGAAGGGTCCTTCTTGATTCAGAAGTATTATCTTGAATTCTACTCAGGCTCGGGTCCTGCAGGAACCTCCCTATCCAACCTCCCTTTTTTTATTTTATTAAAAGGAACAATATATTACTCAGCTCGCAATTGGCTAGTTTGGTTCTGGTTACTCTTCTGGCTCAGAAAATGAGATGCATGCTTTATTTTTGCCTTTCTTAAATATTTACTTGTGCAGAAAAATAAACACCCATGCAAGAAGAGAATGCCCTAGGAAGGGATGGAAAGATTTTCCCATTCAAAGGCACTGTGATCCCTTTCTCTTCACTGACACATCGTTCAAAACCTCTGCCAGCATTCACCTGGCAACCCCTCCTCATTCATAGGAGCAGATCCTTCCCTTTTCTTTTTCTTTCCCTCCCTCCCTCCCTTCCTTCCTTCCTTCTTCCCTCCCTCCCTCCCTGCTTTCTCTCTCTCTTTCTCTTTCTTTCTTTTGAAGGAGTCTCGCTCTGTCGCCAGGCTGGAGTGCAGTGGTGCAATCCCAGCTCACTGCAACCTCCACCTCCCGGGTTCCAGCGATTTTCCAGCCTCAGCTTCCCAAGTAGCTGGGACTACAGGCACCCGCCAACACACCCAGCTAATTTTTTTTTTTTTGTATTTTTTAGTACAGACGGGGTTTCGCCATGTTGGTCAGGATGGTCTCAATCTCTTGACCTTGCGATCTGCCCGCCTTGGTCTCCCAAAGTGCTGGGATTAGAGGCATGAGCCACCATGCCTGGCCTCGTTCCCTTTTCTAACTCAGGAATCTAGAAAGCTTAGGAAAACAGACATAGGAGAAAAGTTAAGTTAGCAAAATGTTCAGTCACTTACATTTGGACTCACTTCTTATGCACTACTTTTGAAAAAAAAGTCATCTTTTACAAGCAGCAACAAGAGTGAGTTGCACAAAAGGACAACTTTAGGGTCTAGAGGCGAGCTCTGACGACCCCCAGCCTTATTTGATCAAGTGGTAAATGAATATTTATCATATTTATAAAACACAAAGGCATGATTGTTTCTGCTCAAAGCAACACATACATGTTGACATACATCTCTAAACGACACAGAAATTAAGAGTGTGCTAGAACTAACTGGATGGTTCTATATCCAAAGAACAGCGCAGTCCTCTGCTGCAGATGCATTTAGTTCTGTAAAGAACATGACTCCCGAGGCCTCTTACTTCCCCAGTTACGGTGACTGCAGCAGAGAGGTGTAGATTTGAGGTCCTCCACTTTCCCAGAATAGCACCAATTTTATTTTATTATTATTATTTTTTGAGACAGAGTTTCACTCTGTCACCCAGGCTGGAGTGCAGTGTTGTGATCTTGGCTCACTGCAACCTCCACCTCCAAGGTTCAAGTGATTCTCCTGCCAAAGTCTCCCAAGTAGCTGGGGTTACAGGCTCCCACTACCATGCCTGGCTAATTTTTTTGTATTTTTAGTAGAGATGGGGTTTCATCATGTTGGCCAGGCTGGTCTTGAACTCCCGCCCTCATGTGATCCACCTGCCTCGGACTCCCAAAGTGCTGGGATTACAGGCGTGAGCCACTGCTCCTGGCCCAGTTTTAATTTTTATTAGTGATGCCAGGCTGGTCTCGAACTCTTGACCTCAGGTGATCCGCCTGCTTCAGACTCCCAAATTGCTGGAATTACAGGCGTGAGCCTCTGTACCCGGTCCAGTTTTAATTTTTTTTTAGTGGTGTCCTTCCCCTCTTTAGCGTGATTCTCTGCCCTGGATGGCATGCAGAGGGTAGCAGTCACTGTTTAGCCCATGGGTTCTCAAGGTCACTCCCCATCAGCAGCAGCAGGGAGCCCGTGTATCACTTGCCTTCCAGTGGGATGGACAGAGAGGCACACTAGACGGTATGCTGGGACCCAAGGGTACAACCTGGAACAGGCTATGGGTCCATAAAATCCGTTCAGTGCCTTTGCCAAAGAGCCCCAAATCTGTCTTTCATCATGACTTGGCGCCTGGATAAACCAAGACAGCCTAGAGTTGCTGGGCGTCTTACTGTGATTTACTGTGACAACTGACATCAAAACTTGCAATTTCACGCGAGCTGTGCACCTGTCCCTGAGGCCTCAGTGAATAATGCCTGGACCGTAAGTTCTCATCTTACCTCTTCTTCCATTCAACCTCATATATTTTCCACCAAAGCAAACAGTAGAAAAACGTTATTTGCCTTCTCATATGAGTAACCTACACATGGGTTCACATCTCTATAGATTACAGCTGCTTTTGAGAATTTACCAAAAATATAATTACACAAGGAATTCAAAATAATGAGCCTCTAACTCACCTCTCTGTATGTGACCATCAGTCTCCCTCTGTCTTTCTAAAACCTTTTTCACGCTGAAAGTAATTCATGCTCCATGAAGAAAACTTGGACCACAAAGGAAAAGAATACATATAGCCACGGTCCTCAGAAGATATCTATCGTGAGCCTTCAGGTGGCCTCCTTTGATGTCCTTAGAAGTCCTCAGAAGTCCTCAGAGAGAACAGTTCTGAACTTTCTCTTGAGAAACAATTCCAGTTTTACACAATGCTAGCGTTTCAAAAAGTCTCTACTCATCTAGATTGTAGTTCTCAATCTGCCAGTAACTAGGCGGATTTTTAGCCAAGTTACCTGACTTTTCTGAGTCTGCTTTGTCATCTATAAAATAATTGGGGCAAGCCACAGCCAGCTTTCTCAAATCCTACAATTCTTCTCCTTTTCTCTTTCCCCCTCCTCTGTCTTTTGCTCTTTTCCTTTTAACTGCACAGAACACCATCACTACACTCTGCATGAAGATGCTAAGAAGTAGGAGAGAGGGAATTAGGAGCTAGGAAAGACCTAGGTTCCCAGGTGGCACCTAACGAGCCATAGGACTTTGTGCAGCCACCATCTGTTTCCAACAAAATGAAGCTGACTGCCTCCCACTCCTCTGCACCACGTGGCTGAGGACATTCATGCTGGCATGCTCGGAAGGAGACCAACTTGGTGTTGTGGGAATATGATAGAGATCTGAATATGAATTCCAGCCTTGCCTCTTCTGAGCCATGAGCCCTGAGAAAGCCACTGAACATGTCTAAGCCTACGGTTCCCACGACAGCTTCCTGGGGCAGCACCTGGTGCCGTCCCCTTGCAGTAGCGAAATGCAAGTTCATCTGACAGAAAGGATCAGCTTTTATTTATTTATTTATTTTTGAGATGGAGTCTCACTCTGTTGCCCAGGCTGGAGTGCAGTGGCACGATCTTGGCTCACTTCCACCTCTGCTTCCCGGATTCAAGCAATTCTCTGCCTCAGACTCCTGAGTAGTTGGGATTATAGGCGCCCGCCACCATGCCTGGCTAAGTTTTGTATTTTTAGTAGAGATGGGGTTTCACCATCTTGGCCAGGCTGGTCTTGAACTTCCGACCTCATGATCCACTCACCTTGGCCTCCCAAAGTGCTGGGATTACAGGCATAAGCCATCGGGCCTGGCCAGGACCAGCTTTTAAAGATGTGACTAGTGATGGAGGTGCTGCAGGCCTGAGAGCTCAGAGATGCTATTAGGGAGAGCATCAGGCTGGAGTGGAGGGAGGAACATGAAGATGGGACATTCTCTCTATTGCTGGGAGCTCTCTGGACAGAGAGTATGGTCGCTCTTGCTGTTTGTAGATTAGCTCTTGAGTTTGACTGGCATCTACCGGGGAGATGGCAGACAAAGAATCTGGAGGTCTCCCCAGGTCCCACAAGCCTTTGAATGACAAAGCTGAACTCACAGAACTGTATACTGAAAGGGGAGAATTTTACTGCATTTAAACCATTTCTTAATTTTAAAAATGAAAAAAAAAAAAAATTAACGAAGCATTTCAAGGCCTCCTCCAGAAAGAATGTGCATTTGCTGGCGACCTGGAGACATGCTGCTCACCTGCCTTGAGCACACTGTGTGCTGTTTTTTTAAATTTTATTTTATTTTTAGTTTGTCTGCCCCGTTACCCCCTCAGCTGCATGCCCACCCCACCCCTGGCAGCCCTTGCTCTCCACTCTTCCACCACCAGCCAGCCTCTCCTTTGTGGGTCGGCAATGCAGCATTTTGACTGTGGGTGCCACAAAAGTTGTGTACAGCTGTGAATACAAAGGCACCAGACTCTGGAATAAAGACGTGGGGCACTATGGATATGGGAAACATCCGAATTGCAAGTTGTGTATCTGAGAATCTGACGGCCTTCCTATAGGGTTAACATGATTACTGAGGGCGTATCTTGTGTCACATACTGTTCCAAGGGCTTTATATTTACAAATCTATATTACTCTACCTATGAGGTAGGCACTATTACTACCCCAGCTCCTTTTTAAGATGAGGAAATGGGGGCACAGAGAGGTTAAGTAACTGGATCCAGGTTACACAGCCTGCAAGTGGTAGAGCCGAGATTTGAACCCAGGGCCTCTGCTCCTCTACATGTGTGTGGCATTTGCAATGCATTTGCTGATTAGAGATGCAGAAGACACCATCACATCAGAAGTCTGAAGGCAGTGGCTGGTCTACATCCTCAATCAGGCTCACCTGCTGAGGACTCCAATAACCTCAAACCTCCATGTTTCCCCAGGTCACCCCCACTTCTGACTGATTATGTGTTGGTTTAAAAGATGGAATGTGGCTACCTAATTCACATCACCTTCAGACTCCTTAAGCTTACATGAGTTAAAAGGAGTCTGCTAAAATCAGACTAGCAATGCCCCTCGGCCAGTGCCAGAGCTGGCACCTGATGGGAGTGGGGTGGAGGGTGGGTGTTTACCTCCCTCTGCACTGAAGGATGAGCTGGAAGTCAGGAATACTTTCAACAAACTAAGTAACAAGCGTAGGTGGTGGAGAAATGGCAATGGTCCACGATAATGCAATTTGGAATTTTCACTTGGAAAGATCCTGAGGCCTAGAATCAGTCCCAGGGTCCAGAGATGGCAGCCACTCAGGTGGCTCCGAAGCCCATGGGAGATGAGGAGAGGCTGTGGCATCTTCAGTGGCAGAAGCCTACAGTCCCAAGGCTGGCTGTGGGCCACGCAGCCCACCTGGGCTTCATGCTTCTCTGTTATCATCCCAAGGGGCTGGATGAGGTTACAGCTGAGACCCCTTTATGATACCTTAACGTGAAGCTTATTGACAAATCCTGAGACCTAGATGGAGTTCAGGCCAAGAGAAGTACCAATCAGAGCAAGATGTTTTCTGATAACAGGTGTATCCATGACTGCTCTGGACGATATGGGAGCCACTAGCAACACAGAGCCATCTAAGCTTAAATTTAAATGAAATAAAATGAAATGTAATTAAAAATTCAGATCTTCAGTCACCCCAGCCACCTTTCAAGTGCTTGTTAGCCACATGTGTCCAGAGGCTACCACACCAGACGGTGCACATCAAGCACATTTCCACCACTGCACAAAGTGCTGTTGGGCAGCCCTGGTCTGGACAAATACAAACATCCATAATTCCTTCCTTCATTATGAATGCTATTAGTGAATGAAAGGGATGATCATGCTCATCTCATAGAGCTGTTCAGAGTTGTAGTAGACACTGAATAATGATCCCCAAAGATACTGAGTCCTAATCTCCAGAGTCTGTAAATGGTGTCTCATATGGAAAAAGGGGCTTTATAGATGTGATTAAGAACCATGAGATGGGGAGATTATTGTGGATTATCCAGGTGCATCCTAAATGCAGTCCTAAGTGTCCTGTAAGAGACAGACAGAAGGAGATTTGATGAACATTGAAGACGACAAGGCAATGTGACCACAGAGACAGAGAACAGGGCAAAGTAGCCACAGGCCAAGGAATGCTGGAAGCCCCCAGAAGCTGGCAGAGGCAAGGAAGGGATCCTTCCCTGAAGCTTCCGGGGGGAGCACAGCCCTGCTGGCACCTTGATGTCAGTCTCTCGATTTGTGAACTGGGAGATAATAAATTTCTTTTGTTTTAAGCCACCACAATTCAATAGCAAACTAATACTGGGTTAAATTAGTTAATGCATAAAGCACTTTCAATTCCTGGTATAGAATGAGTGCTCAGTAACTGCTAGTTCCTATTATAATTGAAAACACACCTAATGTGTCCAACCACCAAAATGGTTCCAAATACAAGGGAGGCCAGGGGTGGGGTACAGGGAAGGAGCCCACATTCGAGTTACTGCTCTGGGAGTAGGAGGTAGGGCTGAAGGTTTAAGTAGAGGGCATCGGTGTTTGCTTGATGAACAACTGAAGCACCTTCAAACCCAAATCGTGTTCCTCAAATTGCAGTATGTGACAAAAATAGCTGTTTCAAATTGTTCATCCAAACGAAGAAGAATAAACACAACTGTCACACTATCTAGAAAATTCTAGGCCCTTAGAGCTTAAGTGTGAAGCAAAAGAAAATACACCGGGGTGAAGTAGGACATAAAATCCAAGAGAATTAACTAAAACAGTTTGAGAAGCAATGTGAGAGCTCACTTAGGAGATGCACAAGCTGTACAAAAGTAAGCAACCAACAACAAGAGAAAATATTTGAAGAAAATCTCATTCAGAGCAGAAAATGTACACAGAAAATGCATAACCTCAACAAGTAATTTGTGGGGCCCAAGTGTTTTATTTGCATCACTTCATTTAACCCTCACGGCATCAGAGAAGTGATGCCCAGGGGCTCCCAGCCAGCAAGGGGGCATTTGCTGGCAGGAAATGGGCGATGGGCTGCTGCGGCTGTACCGCTTTTCTCGCTGTTGCTTTCTTCCCCTCTTTCTGGCTTTTCTATAAGCCAGTTAAAACAAAAGACAAAGGATAAGCTGAGAAGTCATTATTGCAATAATTCAAAAAGCCGTTGTATCATTAATTCATATATAACTACATTTCAGAGATCGCTAAACAAAGAAACAAACAAACAACACGAAAAGGGAAGCAGATAAATGGCCATTTTACCACACTCACAACGAAGAAAGCAAAAGATTCTTTGACCGCCCTGTTAATACAACGTGCAAATTAAAAGATGACTGAGATACCATTTTTCTTTCACCAGTTTGGTAAAATATTTTAAAAAGTTATAATTAATTCATTAACTAGTGCATCCATGCAATCGAAAGTGAGGCCATCGAAACAAAGATGTTTTTCTTTGGAAACCTATTTTAAGGACAAGGGAAAATCCAATGTTAAATTTTTACAAATTGGAGAAAGGATTCCTAAAACCGTAATGAAAATATATATGTGAGAGAAAAGGACTGGAAGGAAATTTATCAAAAAATTTCATGGTACCTATCTCTATATCTGACAGATGATTTTAATTTTCCTCTTTAAGATCTATGTTGTGAATGTTCCACAATGAGCATTACTTTTAACGTTGGGGAAAAAACTTCACATACAATAACATAAAAATTGACTTAGAAAACAACCCATTTTGTCAGCTCGAAGTGCTGATTCAATGAGATAAGCATAGTATTGCAAATTGTGGGAGTGCATATTAACTGTAACTTTTAAGAATCTGTTGAGCCATCATTGTGTGTCCTATTGGAATTTTTCCTGAGGACTGATCATGTTTCATGGTTCAAAAGACAATATTTGCTTTTTATTTGCCTTTGATTTAAAAAAGCAAGGAAAGGGATTTTATCAAAGTCAATCAGATAAGTGTAATCCAATTAAAGAAAATAAATATACCCTTGATCTTACATTACTTCAAAAAGAGGCATTTTTACATCTTTGTGAATTCTGCACTGCACACCCACGAGGATGACTCTAGCCTCCAAACTGTCAGGTCAAGGACTCGGGATAAAGTGTTCTCAAGGGAACAGGCCAGTGAGGGCTGGATCTTCAAAGGAAGCCCATAAACCCTGGGACAACTGAGAAGCCGCTCCCGGGATGACACCCAGAGCTGCTCCCGTCTCCCGTGACCCTGGTGGGGAAGCAACTCACATCCATGGCCAGCCCCGTCTCCCTGCCCTTTTATCAAAAGACGGCTGCCGCGGGTGCTCAAGGTACTACATTCATTGATGTTTCTAAAATCAAGGCATCTTAAAAATGTAAAATCAACCCAATAGATGGGCTTTCTTTTTCCTCACGTATTTTTTAACGAGGGTTTTTATTATTAAAATAACACATTTTCTATACTTCTAACAGTACAGAAAAATATGAAACAGAAAGTTACCCTACCACTCTAGCCCCTGGAGGTAGCCATGCTGACAGTTTCTAGTGTATCCTTCCAGAAGCTTTCCATCCATCTGCAAACATATATTTATTTTATTTATTTATTGAGACCAAGTCTCACTCTGTTGTCCACGCTGGAGTGCAGTGGTGCATTCTTGGCTCACTGCAACCTCCGCCTCCCGGTTTCAAGCAATCCTCTCGCCTCAACTTCCTGAGTAACTGGGATTACAGGCACCCACCACCAAGCCCAGTTAATTTTTGTATTTCTAGTAGAGATGGGGTTTCACTATGTTTGTCAGGCTGGTCTCAAACTCCTGACATCAGGTGATATGCCCACCTCAGCCTCCCAAAGTGCTGGGATTACAGGTGTGAGCCACTGTGCCTGGCCTGCAAACATAGATTTAATGGGTTAAATATGTTTGTGAATATATATATGTAAAATATTTTAGCATATTTGGGGTTATAGTTGTACATAGTACTTTCAAATTGGTTTTGTTAATAACAAATTAGATTTTAACCTGTCTATATGCAAGTAAGAATCATTTCATTTACCGAAAATACATTTTTGAACACCTATTCTCTGACACATGAGAAAATGGGGGAAGCTCCTGAGAAGGGAAATTCATGAACATTGAGCACACAGCCTCCTTGTTAACTATGAAAATGATGGTTTTAGGTATAAACGAAAGTGATTTAATCAGAAGACTTAATTCTTTTGAAACAATGCCTTTTTACCTGCATTTCCATGATTGCAGTTGCACAAAATCATCCCACGTATATTTTCTCCAGACCCAGTTATGTAATTGAATAAGAATGAAAAGCTGTAATACCATCGGCTTGCACCATTCACTGCTTATTCATGAAATACATATAGCAGTTTCATCCAAGTACCAGGCAGAGTCTTAACTGGGAGGGGGGCACCTGAGTGAGCAGTGGTTACAGGCTGGGAGAAATGATAGTGGCCCACACCTAGAGGTCTAAGCACCCTTCATCTGTTCACAACTCCGTGAAACAGGGACGATTCTCGTCCTCGTATCACAGATGAGGAAACTGACGCACAGAGAAGCTAAATGACTTGCCCAAGGTTGCACCGCTGTTCTGCAGGAAGCAGTGACTCCAGTCTGTGTTCCTAACCATTGAGCAAAACTGCCTGGAGGAGGAAAGTGGAGGGGTTCCCAGAGCTCAAGGAAGAGATGGAAGGAACCTGGGAGTGGGGTCAGGGGCCTTTCATAACAAGTGACTCTCAACTTGAACAACAAAGTAGTGGGGCAATATGGTGGGGGAAGGAAAGAGAGGAGGGAGGGTGTGGACCCTGTGTCCTCAGGCCCCATCCTGCAAGGGCCTCAGCCAAAGAGCAGGGTGAATGTTGAGACCCTGGCAGAAGCTCTGGAATGGCTGAGGAGATTGTGAACTTCGAGGCGGTGCTCATCTTCCGGCTTGGGAAGCGTCGGGTGGGGTTGATGGTAGCAAAATGTGGAGGACCTGCTGGATAGGCCCCTGAGACCTGGGCCTGGCACCACCTATGCTCATGGGGGCCATGGAGGTTCTGAGAGAACATGATGCCAGCAGAGCTGCGCTCAGACCCAAGAGGCCTGGACGGTGGCTGGCCAGTCCTGGGGACACATGGCAGAAACCACAGGCTGCAAACGAAGCCCCCCACAGACCAGGTGGGCTGGACCAGCACAGCCATACCACATGGCTGTGGAAACCCACCAGGGGCCGGGTGTGGTGGCTCACACCTGTAATCCCAGCACTTTGGGAGGCTGAGGTGGGCAGATAACTTAAGGTCAGGAGTTTGAGAACAGTGTGGCTAACATGGTGAAACCTCATCTCTACTAAAAATACAAAATTATCCAGATGTGGTGGTGCGCACTTGTAATCCCAGCTACTCGGGAGGCTGAGGCAGAAGAATCGCTTAAACCAGGATGGCAGAGGTTGCAGTGAGCCAAGATCACACCACTGCACTCCAGCCTGGGTGACACAGTGAGAATCTGCCTCAAAAAACTAAAAATGAAACCCAGCAGGGCATGAAACAGGGTGTGCCCGGCACTCTGCCTCAGCTGCCAGATTGTTGGTGTGAGGATATGGAATTTCCTTTTACAGTCAGATGCAGTAAGGAGAAGAAGAAGGGGGCAATATTCTTGAGAGAAAGAGACATTTGAATTGGCTTCAAATTTGCCCATGAGATAGTTAATCTGAAAGAAACCACTTTAAACCAGAAGAGACAGGGTCACCTATAACTGGCAAATGCAAGTCTTTACCCCCTACTTTAAAAATTATTTATTTTCCTTTTCACTGTGACCATTTTTTGGTGAAGATGCAAGTCTTATGCCATGAGCAGGAGTGGGAGTCTGAGAACGTTGGTAGCGATTGGAAAACTGGGTTTTGGTATTCTGGATAACAGAAGAACATGCTATTTTTAAGAATGAAAGCACTTCCTTTTTGCTGACATACTACCATTACTGTGTTATATTCCTAACAGTTTTGTGGTGGTCTGAGTGATATACAATAAACTGATCATATTTCAAGGATAGAATTGTAGACGTTGTGACAAATGTATACTCTCATGAAACCATCCCCAGAAAGCAAGGAGGAAAGTGATGGAGAAGGGAGGGATAAGTGCACAGCGATGCCTTCTGCTCAATTAACACCTGCCCTGTCTCCATTCATCATCATCAGTAAAGAATTTATACAACACCAAACTCCTCATTTTAAATACCCATATCCCATTTTGCTATAAAATATCTCTGATAAATAAGACATGGAAAGAAAACCTCACAAATGTAATCAATTTTGCATTTTAAAATTGTGTTTGTAGGAAACAATGGAACTCTCAGTCAAAAGCATGTCATTGCTATGCCAAACATTCATAAAGAAACTGTGATATGAAATTGAAGTATTATTGAGGAGATAGTGCATCAGGATCCCATGCAAAGTTAAGATTAGAAGTTTATAGTAGTTCAGATTTTTGTAAATCACTGTAAAAGCAATTGATATGTATTAGATATCTATTGCTGCATAACAAGTTACTCCGAGCCTTAGCAGCTTGAAACAGCAAACACGTATCTCATCACAGTTTCTGTGAGTAGGGAACCAGATGTGGCTTAGCTGTGTACCTCTGCTTCAAGGTCTCTCACAAGGCTGCCACCAAAATGCTGGTGGGGACTGTGGTCTCATCTGATGGCTCACCTGGGTCGAGGGGATCCACTTCCAAGTTCATGCCTATGGTTGCTGGCCGCATTTAGTTTTCAGGCTGCTGGAGGGGGGCCCTCAGCTTCCTACAGCTAACGCCTGGGAGCCTCTCCCTGCTCCCTGCCACATGGGCTGCTCCACTGGGCAGCTGACACCATGGTGGCTGACTCCTCTGAGCCAGCAAGGGAGAGAAGGCAAGTGAGAGAGCAGGCAAGGTGAGCAGGATGAAGGTGATATCCCATCACGTTAGCTGTATCCTTGTCTTTGGAAGTGAGTTACTAGGTATAGGTCACAGTCCAGGGGGGGATCACTGGAGGCCAGCTTAGAGGCTGCCTGCCACAGATATCTTTTAATAGAATCTTTTGAAAGTTTGTTTTTTCTGTTGCCAATATTTAAATTCTCTGGTCCTGATGAGCTAACCAGAGTTGGTGTCAGAGCATCTTGAGACCCGATGTGATATGGTGTAATATCCCATCAAGAAAACAGATGGCCAAGTCTGCCTTCTATGGTTCCTGGGACTGATCACAACATTCTGCCCTCTTTTCTTCCCTTCTTGAAATAAAATTGATTTTAAAAACTCTTCTAATCAGGTTACCAACAAAGCGTTCTGCTGTGTAGAAAAATGCTCTAATGAATACCGTTTAAAAACTGTCTTTGGTAAACAAGTTTTAACTCATTTAACATATCATTTACGTGCATTAAAGAAGAACCTTAAATATGAATAGGCCCAGAGCCTCATTCCCAAAACTACCTATCTACCCGTCTGATAAAGTTTGGATGCCCCTTCCAAATCTCATGTTGAAATATCATCCCCAGTGTTGGAGTTGGGGGCTGGTGGGAGGTGTCTGGGTCATGGGAGCTGATTCCTCCTGGCTTGGTGCTGTCCTTGCTATAGTGAGTGAGTTCTTGTGAGATCTGGTTGCTTAAAAGTGTGTGGCACCCTTCTCCACTGCCAACCCTGCATGCTCTCTTTTGCTCCTGCTCTTACCATTTGACATGCCTGCTCCTGCATCACCTTCTGCCACGAGTTAAAGCTCCCTGATGCAAACAGAAGCAGATAACCAGCACCATGCTTCCTGTAAAGCTTATAGAGCCTTGAGCCAACTAAGTTTCTTTTCTTTACAAATTATTCAGCCTCAGATATTTCTTTATAGCAATGCAAGAACCACCTAACATACCATCATTTCAAGGAGACCTGGTGGCCAGGTGTCAAGTCCCAGGAATCAACAGCTGCCTCAAAGGATTACGAAAGAGAAGGACCATAATCCAGAATTTCAAGCTTCTTACAAGGAGAGAGGCTGTCTAAATGCCAGATGGGAAGGTTGTTGCTGGGTCCCCTGGCTTTTGGACAGACCTGGCCTGTGAAGTTCTGCCATCCTGGGTCTATGTCATATACCCATGATATTCCAATCCATGGGGTCACAGAGGCATTATGTGGACCATTTTTCCATATTTTAAAAATAAATTTCTGAATTCTTAGTCTTGGCATTTCACTTTTCTAAAACGAAGATGAGAAACCTCATGACTCTACATCAATATGCTTCTGTGCTTAAAAACATAACAATAACCTCAGTCACTAAAGATAGACTGTCTGGATATACCACGATGTAGCTCATGTTCACCTGCATTCGATGAACCAATGGCGGATCTGATCTTGAAGGTTCTCCTTGATATCCAGGCCTTCCATCAACTTCAGGTCATTCTTGATGGTAACCAGGGCCTCCCTGTAGTCCTCTTCATGCTTTATCTGAACCTCGTTCCGTAGGCGATCTACCTTTTCAGCCTGTATTACTGTAGCACTGACTTCATTAAAGAGAGGAGGTGGAGTCTGAAAATACACAAAAACAAAAAGGTTCGAGGTTATAAAAGTTACAGAGCTGGTAAAAATAAAATTAGAAACTAATCAAATGTGTCAATATCTTCCATGTTGTCCTTGAAAAGGCAAATAAGAAATACAAACATCTAGAGGAAGCACAGTTAACTGACTGTATTCACTCAGTGTATTTAACCCAAAGTCCCTGATGTAATGCTTAATGTTCCTTTGTTTTGAAATTTTAAGAGGTTTCTCTCCTGTCAACAACATAGATCTGGATTTTAAAAACACTCAATCTGAGAATTACAGAAATGAAAAGTTTTATTCATTATATAGAAGAAACATTTGGAGCTAATCTTGTCATCTTAGGTGTTTTATTAAACACACTTTCTTGGTTTTTTTTGTTTCCTTTCCTACCTTCTGTTGGATTTATGGAGTTAGCTTTGTTCATTCTTGTCATGCAGTGGTTTAAAAATTATATGTCTTATTTTAATCTTCTACTGGTTATTCTTAAAATTTCAACCTGTTACTTAACACCTATATTTCCATCTTTGTCTAGAATTTATCATTATCTAGAGCTTCTTTGAACAAGTCTAGGACCTATGCATGTGTTCACTTTTCTTCCCACAACCTCTCATTTTAAAATATCATAGACTGTAATTAACTTTGAAAAGCAGCATATGTTTCCAATTAACTATGAGATGTCCTAGTTTCTCTGCTTACCCTTTGCATTAGTCCATTTTTGCACTGCTATAAAAGAATACTGGAGTCTGGGTAATTTATAAGGAAAATAAATTATTTTGGCTCACAGTTCTGCAGGCCGTATGAGAAGCATGGTGCCAGCATCTGCTTGGCTTCCGGTGAGACCTCAGGAAGCTTACAATCATGGCGGAAGGTGACAGGGTGCCAGTGCCTCATGTGGTGAAACAGAGCAAGAAAGAAAGAAGGGGAGGTCCCAGACTTGTATAAACAACCAGATCTTGCGTGAACTGAGAGAGAATTCACTTATCACCAAGGGGATGGTGCTAAGCCATTTATGAGAGATCTGCCCCCATGATCTATCACCTCCCACTGGGTTCTAACTCCAACACTGGGAATCACATTTCAACATGAGATTTGGAGGGGACAAACATCTAAACCATATCACCCTTGTTCTTGTTTCTTGTATTCAGTTTCATTTTGCTGAAGTATGTCCTTGAGTGTAACTTTCAGAATGAATAGGTACAGCCATAAATATTATAAGGACTTGCATTTCTAAAGATGTCTTCATTTGGTCCCTCCCACTTAATGGCATTTTGGTAGTTCCCTTAAGGAATACTACTTCTAATATGTAGAGTTTTCAATGCCTATTTGCAAATTGAATTGTTGTTCCTTTGTAAATAAGCCGTTTCCCTCCCTGAAAGTGTTTATAATGATTTAGAGTTTTGAAATGCTTTAGAGTTTATAATGCTTAGAGTTTTGAAAGTTCATCAAAATGTATCTAGGTGTAGGCATTTCTTCATTCATTGTATTCTCCTTTGGTAGGTCTATTCAATATAAATAATTGTCTTTAACTCTTCAAGTGTTCATTTTATTATTTCTTTTTCTCCTTTTCTTTGTCTGCAAAAAACATTAGATAAATACCATACCACCAGATTGATCTTTCCTGACTCTGAGCTTTTATATTTTCTATTTTCCTTTTGCCTACTTGCACTAGGTGATAGTGCAAATAGGAGAAAAAGATCACCGTTATAGTGCAAATAGGAGATTTCTTTAGCTTTATTTTCCAGAACGAATTTGACTTTTAGTTATGTCTATCGTTTGGATTTTTAAAAGTTTGGAGTGGTTATTGTTATTGTTTTAATTTTTGGCATGCTTTTATTTTCCCAGAATTGTTTCTTATTTTATACTTGCTCCTTTCTTATTTTTTGTAGTCACTATGGAGAAATTTTTTTACATGCATCGTATCTTCAAATATCTCTGAATATACTAGTGAGTTATTTTTTCCAAGTTCTTTTTTTTTCCTTGAAATTCTGGAGACCTTAAAAAATATAGATTCCTAGTTCCATGACACAACCAAAAAATTAGTTTTGGAAAACCTTCAGGCGACTCTAATAATTACCCAGGTTTGGGAAACACTGTGCTAGAGCCGGGTGTGGCAACCCGAAGCTGATGAGTCAATCCTGGCCCACTGCGTATTTCTGTACATAAAGTTTTATTGAAAGTTTATTGTCACAACCATTAATTTATGTATTGTTTATGGCTACTCTCACAATAAAATGACAACGTTCATGTTCTGACAGAAATTTCGTGGCTTGCAAAACTTAAAATGATGATGATGATGACCACAATGAAGAAGATGAAGAAAGGAAAGGAGGAAGAAAGAGAGGAGGAAAAGGAGAAGGATGAGGAGGAGGGGAAGAAGGAGGAGGAGTTGCTTAGCAGAGGACTCAAAGAAGAAAATGCAAGTATCACTTCCTGAGCTTCTACAGAACATTACTCATTGTATAGAAATAGTCTCTTAAAACTTACAAGAACACCCAAGCCAAGGCAGGTATTATTATTATTATTTATTTATTCATTTACTTATTTTTTGAGACTGAGTCTCGCTCTGTCACCAGGCTGTAGTGCAATGGCGGATTTTGGCTCACTGCAGCTTCTGCTTCCCAGGTTCAAGTGATTCCCCAGCCTCAGCCTCCTGAGTAGCTGGAACTACAGGTGCATGCCACCACTACTGGCTAATTATTTTTGTATTTTAGTAGAGACCGGGTTTCATCATGTTGGCCAGGATGGTCTTGATCTCCTGACCTCGTGATCCACCCACCTTGGCCTCCCTAAGTGCTGGGATTACAGACGTGAGCCACAGCGCCTAGCCATATTATCATACAAAATATGAAACCAGAGATGCTAATTAACTTTCCCAAATTCACACAGCTGGCAAATGGCAGAGGCAGGAAACATTACTTAGTTTATCTGATCCAAAACCTTGCTCTGGGATGTTGGGACAATGTACAGGATTCAGTCTTGGCTATCTCTGCGATTTTGTGCAAGGTACTGAATCCCCTAAAGCTCAGTTTCCTTCCCTTTAATCCAGGAATAGCACTAGGCTGTGAAGATTGAATAGGACTCTCTGTAAAGCCCTGCTACGGAGCCTGGCATTGAGGGAATGCTGTGGTTGCTATTGTGATTGTTGTCATTAGGCCAGGATGCACCAACAGCTAAGTGGGTGAAACCCAGGAATACTAGGGAGTTCTGGAGTAAAGAAACATCCAGGTGTAAGACAACATTAAAGCCCACTTTGAAAGCTGTGAAACAAGAATATGACAAAATTCAAGACCCTATTTACAAAAGACATTAGCAAAGCTACACATTTAACTCAATACTTGAAAAAAATCATCTTAAAGATTCAATTCATGTCATAAAATGAAATAAATTTCAAATGAATTAGTTAAATGTAACACTCATGTACACACACACATGCACACAATCTCTGAGGAATACCTATGAAACTCTGGAGGTGGGAGGGATTTCACAATGAAGATATCGTTAGGACACAGTGTCCACTCACTCCATAAAGTCAGTGAAAATAGAAAAGGAAATCACATGTATCATACTTTGTAAAAATATGCATTCTCAGCAAACTGACACAAGAACAGAAAGCCAAACACCGCATGTTCTCACTCATAGGTGGTTGTTGAACAGTGAGAACACGTGGACTCAGGGAGAGGAGCATCACACACTGGGGGCAGTTGTGGGGGGTTAGGGGAGAGACAGCGGGGGGTGGGGAGGGAGGGGACGGTGGGGAGGGATAACTTGGGGAGAAATGCCAGATATAGTATGCACCTAAAGTCAAATAAACAAATTAAAAAAAAAATCCTAAGGAGAAATTTGAGCTCATTTTCTAAGTTTAGTAAAATGAGAACATACAACTTTTCTTTTTTTTGAGACAAAGTCTCACTCTGTTGCCCAGGCTGGAGTACAATGGCACAATCTTGGCTCACTGCAACTTCTGCCTCCTGGGCTCAAGTGATCCTCCCACCTCAGCCTCCTACATAGCTGGGAGTACAGGTATGCACCACCGCAGCTGGCTAATTTTTTGTACTTTTTGTAGGTTGGGGTCTTGCCATGTTGCCCAGGCTGGTCTTGAACTCCTAGACTCAAGCAGCCCACCTGCCTCTACCTCCTAAAGTGCTTGGATCACAGGCGTGAACCACCGTGCCTGGCTGAGAACATACAACTTTTATGATTCAGGGAAAAAATCACCCTAAAAATCAATTCAAAAGTGAATATAGAATGAGAATTACAGAAGCATTTTAAAGAACAATATTAAGCACAAATGATCGAATTGCCTTAATACAGGTGCTCAAAAGCATGACTTTTCTTTATGTAATATATTTTGTGGCAAAACGGAACAGTAGGAATTTCCCTTATACAATCATTAAAAATATCCAATTCTTATGTCATCCAGGTAACGTTTTCATTCCTAGTGTTTACATCTTAAGAGTGTAAGACAGAGCCTAAATTCATAGAGAGACTTTAATCTCTCCAACAGCTAATTTAAAATTTGTTTTCATGGAGATGTTAAAATGGATCGCTGCAATAAACTACCCCATTTTTTGCCTCTGATGAAGGTGTAAAATTGTTTTGAAGTTTGCCTTAATAATGTCACAATTATCTACTGTATAATGTATCATCTGATGTTGCTTTTCCCCAAATTACGTTGTTCCTGTTGTTATTTGTAGGTTTTCTTCATAGACATATACATGGGTCTTTTCTCCTTTCATCCCTAAAAATGAGTGAATGAGCAGGTGACTCTAATTTGTGTCTTGTCAATAGCTCTATAAGTAGTGTCTGGCCGGGTGCTTTGGCTCACACCTGTAATCCCAGCACTTTGGGAGGCTGAGGCGGCTGAATTACCTGATGTCAGGAGTTCAAGATCATCCTGGCCAACAAGGTAAAACCCCATTTCTACAAAAAAAAAAAATACAAAAATTAGCTGGGCGTAGTGCTGGTTGCCTGTAATGCCAGCTACTTGAGAGGCTGAGGCAGGAGAACTGCTTGAACCTGACTGGTGAAGGTCGCAGTGAGCTGAGATCATGCTACTGCACTCCAGCCTGGGTGACAGAGTGAGATTCTGTCACAGACAGACAAACAAAAAACAAGTGTCCAACAAACTTCCTAATACTTCCACAATCCATGAGTGGAACAAAACGCTGAGCTGTCACGGATTTTCTTCATAGCCCCTTGGCATGGTACTCTGTGCTATGTATTCCTGTGCTGTATTTCTTTATTCACGTCCACATCTATTTTTATTTATTTATTTGTTTATTTATTTATTATTGTCGCCCAGGCTGGAGTGCAGTGGCACGATCTTGGCTCATGACAACCGCTGCCTCCTGGGTTCAAGCGATTCTCCTGCCTCAGCCTCCCGAGTAGCTGGGATTACAGGAGTGCACCTCTAAGCCTGGCTAATTTTTGTGGTTTTAGTAGAGATGGGGTTTCACCATGTTGGCCACACATCTATCTGAGGTAACAATGAAGACATGGCTATGCCATTGAACAGATGAGAAAACAGAGGTTCAGAACTCAGTAACTTTCCTGCCATTCTATGTTAATGAAGAAGCCAGCAATGAGGCTTCCCAGCTCTTTTAGTGCTGTGTTTCTCGTATTACACCATGCTGTGCTGTTAATATGTGTGTATTCATGCGTGTTTCTTGATATAGACTTTCTCTGACAAAAATACATTTGGGTCATTTGTGGCTCCTTTCTCTGGTTGCTTTTGAATTTAAAGGTTATAACATATTTAGGTCCCATGTTAATGAGCAGCTTTTCCTTTGGGCAAAAACATCTTTTCCTCTTTAGCAACTTTGGCCATATGGAATTCAAATTTGTTAACTCACTGCATAAACAGCAACTCATTTAAAAATAAATTACAAATATTAAAGGGAGATAGAGAACACGATAGTATACTATATATTGAAATACATCAGCTGTAGAATAATGCATCTTAATGAAGGCTTCCCATGTGAATAAACCATTATATTTACAAGCTTTCCATAGTTAATGACCCAGAACTGGATAACGAAACCTACATTTATAGCAAGGTCCTCTGTCAGCAAAAATATACATATTAATAATTGATGTTGCTGTAAAAATAGGACATAATGTGATGCCTCCTGAGTTTGTGGGGAAATAGGACTACATGGTCCATTAACTTAAAATGCTTATCTAATGTTTGATGGGCTTTGTCTTTAAAAATCCTTCTTCAAATTAGTAAGACAAAATGGACATTTGTCCAAATGAAAGTCTGTTCAATTTATCAGCTGCAAATATACTTGCAAATAAGTGATTGAATGCTGGTAACTTTCTGGGGCAGCTCGCTGTCTTGCCAGGGTGTGTTCTTCCTGGGGCTTTGTTGTTATCGAAGGCGAGAAGGCGAAGGAGCAGCCGGGGAAAGGGTAGACAGCTATCCCTAGCAAATGACCATCCCGTGAAATCCCTCGCCATCATCAATGCAGAGATTGATGAGCACCGCAGCCCCCCTGGACAGCTCAGTGTTCATTAGGAAGCACTTAGAGGCACGTGTTTGGTCAGATCATTGGGCCCGCCACATGCCCTGGCTCTAATTTTGCACATGGAAGATCTCACGCTATGGAATGCACCGCTCCTCAGTTGGTTCATTTCGAGATCATGCGAAGAGGGAGGTGCTCCTCAGTTTATTAAAATCAGCCATTTTGTTTCATCATTTCATTTCAGAGTAATGTATCTATATTTAGGTGTCTGTGTTTGTACAATATACCTACTCATAAAGATGAACCCAGCAGGGGAAGTGAAAAAAGATAGCGCAGGTAGCTAGAGCTGATGGTTTGCTTTTTCCCTCTGCTCAGAGTCAAGTTATGGCAAATCTTTATCTTAGATGCAACAATTTTAATGGGCACAAAACTATTAAAGATTAAAAAATGTTCTAGCCTGTTAAGCTTAATTTCGAAAAAAATTTTCAGTATATAAGAAATTTCTTTATTAGGAACTGGGTTAGAAGAGGTCCAGTTGTGCTTATAATTGATTAGTGGGGGACTCTGCATCTGCTGCTTTTGTGCACTACTTTCTTTAAAAACATATTAAAATAAACACTTTGATGGCATTTATGGTTTGCTAAGCACTATTTTAAGTGGTTGTAAAGTATTAACTCCCTTATTTCTCAACATAGCCTTATGCTACCAGATATCATTATCTTCATCTTATATATGAGAAAACTGAGGCACAGAGAAGTCAAGGAACTTGCCCAGGGTCACACAGCCAGGAAGTGGCTGGGGCTTTGGCCTGAGGCATCTAATTCTGGAGTCTCTGTTCTTACTCTCTGTGCTTTGCTGTCTCTCTCTGCTGATAGGTCTTCTCTGACCATACTTCTGTAAAAATTGTGCATTTGTCATTGTAATACTGCTGAACTGCCTTGCAAAGAGGTTGCACTATTTACTCTCCCTGCACAAGAAGGGTATGACAATGTCTGTGCTTCTACATCTTGCCAACACTGTAACGTAACTTTTTTGGTCTTTGCTAACTTAAATAGGTAAAAGGTGGCAATTTAAAAAGTATTTTTGAATGATGAATGATGTGAGCATCTAAACGCATGATTATAAGCTATGTAAGAAATTAACAGCTAACGCTTATGTAGTGCTTACTGCATGCTACTACTGCCAGACACTAGTTTAAATGCTCTACGGATGGCAGTTTCTTTAATACTTAACACAGATCTATGAGCTAGGAGTTATTACTACCTCCATTTTGCATCTATAGAAACTGTGGCACAGAGAGACCAAGGTGCCGGCCCAAGTTCACACAGCTAAGAAACAGTCAAACTGGAATCTGAACCCCGGTAGGTTGGCTCTAGGGTTCTTGACCTTAAGGGCTTTAATCTGCTGCGTGAGAGGACTTTGCATTGAGCCCTCATATTAGATAAGTAAAGGCAGATGTCCCGCCCTAGAATGTTGACAAAGGAGTCCTGGGCTCAGGGGACAAACAGGAGGGCAAGGAAGATCTTTCTTTTTGTCATTTTGTCTCTGATGGTCTGGAGACCTGAGACAAGAATAAAGCTGCATCCCAATATGAAGAAAAAACTAGAAGTAAAACCAGAGGCTCCTGAGCAACGAGATTGCAAAATTCCATGTAAGAGAAAAGAAAATGGTGACTTTTCCTTTGTTTCCCCACAGCCTCCCAAAGTGGACCTTGGAAACCACAGATTCTTCCAGATGTCCTAGAAATCCTAATCTCCTCACTCAGGTGTCTCACAGCCCTGCAGGCACAGCTGTACCAGGACACACTGCTCGTTGTGTCTGCAAACTTTTCCCTGGTGCAACAATACAGGCTGTGTGCATGGGCAGCACCAGTTTCGCCTCCACAATTCCCCCAGCAGCTAGCTATGGCAGCTGCAGATGAGATCTAAACCCTATGGGCTACTCCAAACTTGACAGTTATCATGTATTTTTGCTTTACAGGTATCATATTTTCAACTGACTTCATTTCCAATTCATCACTTCAGCAGTATATGACGGCAAAGACCAAGACATTTTGTAGTTTGAACTCAGCTGCACATGGATTTTACACAACGATTTACTTATTTTGAATATTTTGTGTTTTGTTGCAAGAAACGTTATAGTTCTCGACAGTTTTCCACTGTATGAAATCAGTCAGATATCATGACAACATACTATTATTTTTCAAGATAATTAACATCAGCTACCATTCCAAGATGGCGTATCCTATCCCAAGCTCCAGGCTCGACCATTTTCCTTCAGTCTGTCATAAGGGCCTCCTAACAGCATCTCTGTGACCTAGGTAGCACAATCCTGCCCTTACAGAAGAAGAAACTGAAGCTCGCTGGTGAGTATGCTACTCAAAATCCGTCCACTGGCACACTGCAGAGCTGGGCTTTGAGCCTAGCTCCGTCTGCCTGGGAAGCGCACGCTCCAGACTGCCCCCTCGACCCCATGCCTGGTTCTCCCTCAATGCGGGGGAGCAGGACTTCAAAGCTGGTGCCTGGAAACCCACACTCGTTTCCAAGGTGCTGCTTCCTTCCCAGGACATGTAGGGAGCAGCCCTTTTGCATTTAAAAAGTATAACAAAACAAAAACAAAGCCAAACAAAAACCCACAAATCACAGTGAATCTATTTTTTGAGAACAAATTTTTTAAATAAAAACAATCAAAGATCATCTGCAGCAAATATGTTGAATAACACACATGACCAAGCTGGACTATGTAGTTTCATCTCATTTTGAAATGAAAGTGTGGTCATCAAAGAGCGTTTCATTTAAGATTCTCTGCTCACTTTGGCTTTGACAGCAATTCCCAGAGAGGAACCCCATGTTCTGCAGGCAACAAAAGCACAGTCACGGTGTGCACAGAGCTTTCCCAGGTGGAGTCTCGGAAGAGGGCCATGCTCATTTGGGCTCCCAAGCTCATACTTGGGGTTAGTTGTTAATAAGAAAGAAATTTAATTTATTGGCCAAAAAATAATTTAGAATACAGCTTGCTTCATGTTAGAATGGGACGGTGAACAGGGTTTTACGTTGCCTTTAGGATTCAGTAGATGCGTTTAAAAGTGACTGGTCTTCCTCTTTAATAAGTGTTCCTCCAGTGTTCTTTATTATAATGCAAACGTGGATAGCTTCAGGGTAACATAAAATATATGATGGTCATGACTGTAGGACAAATTATTTCAAAGGGATCCGCTGAATGAAATGTATTACAATCATTAAGTTTCCTTCTGCTTGATCCACCCCATTGGCTCTGCCAATTAAAATAACTGCACATAAATTTTTAGAGTGCTATTTATTTTTCTTTGTAGATTTGAGAATATAAATACTTAAAATGGCAATATCCAAAAAAATAATTTATATGACAATGGTAAAAGAAATATTTGATCAGGAATTGAAGGCATGATGATGTCTCTTGCTCTAATTCTGGTTTCAGTTACTAAATAGTCACTCCTGGAAATGTGCCAAATATTTCTTGAAGATATAAATATGGTTTTGATAAGTCAGTGGTTTCTATGCTGGTATAATGCAATGAAATGGAATAACAAAAAAATAAATTTTAAAATGAGGAGGTAATATCTTAACCAGTGATATAAGGGAAAATATATTCAATTGCAAGCATTTCTTGGATTTAGGGAAATAGATTTTGGATTTTTAAAAACGGTTTTCAGCCAGTGAACAGAAGATAACATCCTTTTAAAAATTGAATCCATATATTTTTCGATGGTGTAAACTTTCAATAAAACACTTAATACCAAGTGAAGGCATACTCAAAAGAAAGCAAACCGAAGAAAGTCACATTTGAATACAAAACAGACATTATTCTCTTTATGCCAAACTGTGTATTGCTGAAAAAAATAATACAAACTTCATTCATGTGAGCTGAGTACATGTAAACGACAAAGTAACACTAAAAAAAGTTAAAAACATGTAATTCTATCGTGGTATGGTATCAGTGTGAGCTAGTAAGACTTCAGCATGAACAAGCTGTGTTTGGCTGTTGCCTAAGTTTCTGGTGTGTGGCACAGCATTGGTGTTCAATAAATGTAGACTGAATTAAATGAAATGGAAATCTAATTAAATAGAAGTTGTTGAATCTCAACTGATGCTAAAGTAAAATTTCATATTAAACTTAGATGTATTAGAGTAAATCTTTTGACTTCCAATTTAATTTTTAAAGTAGAAAACTGGATGTAACAATTGTTTTTATCATTACATTCTACGTCCATGTGTCTCTTAAGGGTGTTGAACACAGAAATACTGACATATCATCACCTATGTACCTATTCATATACACCAAACAATCTGGAGATCTTAGGGGAAAAGTTTAAGAAACTCTACTGCCATTTAATTTTACTTTACTTTTTGTAAAACATATTACTATTTGTTTATTTTTAAAAATGAATGCATAATAGATGTACATATTTTCAGGGTATATGTGATATTTGGATATATTTATGTAATGTATAATGATCAAATTAGGGTAGTTGGACTATCCCATCATCTCAAATATTTATCTTTTCTTTATGTTGGGAACATTCAATCCTACTCGTTAGCTATTTTGAAATATACAATTGATTATTAACTATACTTTATTGAACGATCAAGCACTAGATCTTATTCCTTCTATAGAACTGTATTTTTCTATCCATCAATCGATCTTTCTTCATCTCCCCTCACCCGCCTACCCTTCCAGCCCTCTAGTAACCACCAGTCTACCCTATATCTTCAGGAGATTCAGTTTGTTAGCTCCCATGTATAAGTGAGAATATGTGATTTTTGTTTTCCTGTGCTAGCTTATTTCACTTAACACAATGACTTCCTGTTCCATTCATGTCTGCAAATGACAGAATTTCATTATTTTTGTGGCTCAATAATATTCCATTGTGTATGTACATACCACATTTTCTTTATATTCACTTATCTGTTAATAGGCACTTAGCCTATTGTACAAAGCTAGGCACAAGAGCCATGTCTTGGCTATTGTGAATAGTGCCACAACACATATGCAAGTGCAGATATCTCCTCAATGTATTGGTCTCCTTTCTTTTGGGTATGCACTCAATAGTGGGATTGCTGGATCACATGGTATTAGGTTGGTGCAAAAGCAATTGCGGGTTTTGCCATTACTTTTCATGGCTGTATCAGCTTAATAGTTCTATTTTTAGTCTTTTGAGGAACTTCCATGCTGTTTTCCTTATTGGCTATACTCATTTCCATTCCCACCAACAGCGCACAAGTGCTCCTTTTTCTCCACATTCTTGTCAGAATCCATTATTTTTTTTCTTTTTGATAACATGCATTTTGATTTGATTTTGCATATGGTCAGATACAGGTGTCTAGCTTTATTCTTCTGCATATGGTTATCCAGTTTTTCTAGCCTCATTTATTGAAGAGACCATCCTTTCTCCAACGTCTGTTCTTGGAGCTTTGTTGAAAATGAATTGGCTGTAAATGCATGGATTTATTTCAGCATTTTCAATTCTGTTTCATTGGTCTCTGTGTCTTTTCAAGCCAATATCATGCTGTTTTGGTTACTACTGCTTTGTAGTATATTTTGAAGTCAGGTAGTGTATGCAATACCTCCAGCTTTGCTCTTTTTGCTTAAGATTGTTTGGGCTATTCATGGTCTCTTGTGGTTCCATAGGAATTTTAGAATTTTTTTCTGTTTTTGTAAAGAATATCATTGTAAGTTTGATAGGGACTGCACTAAGTCTGTACATTTCCTGGGTAGTATTCACATTTTAACAGTATTAATTCTTCCAATCCGTGAGCATGGCATATCAGTCCATTTTGTGTGTTCTCTTCAGTTTTTCCCTCAGTGTTTTATAGTTTTCCTTGTAGAAATCTTTCACTTCTTTGGTTTAAATTATTCCTAGGTGTTTCATATTTTTGTAGCTACTGTAAATGGGATTACTTTTTTGATTTTTTTTTAGACTTTTCACTGTTGGCTATATAAATGCTACTGATTTTTTGTGTGCTGCTTTGTGTCCTGTAACTTTACTGAATTCATTTATAAATTCTAACAGTTTTTTGATGGATTCTTCAGGTTTTCCTAGCTATAAGATCACGTCATCTGCAAAAAAAGGCTAATATGATGTCTTTCTTTCCAATTTGGATGTCTTTGATTTATCTCTCTTGCCAAATTAATCTGGCTAGTACTTCCAGTATTATGTTGAATAAAAGTTGTGAGAGTGGGCACCTTGTCCTGTTCCAGAGCCTCAAGGAAAGGCCTTCAGTTTTCCCCCACTCAGTATGATGTTAGCTGTGGGTTTGTCATATATTGCCTTTATTGTTTGGAGGTATGTTCTTTCAGTGCCCAGTTTGTTTAGAGTTTCTATCATAAAGGGATATTGACTTTTATTGAATGCTTTTTCAGCATCTATTGAAATGATCACATGATTTTTGTTCTTGGTTCTGTTGATGTGATGTTTCATGTTTATTGATTTGTGCATGTTGAACCATTCTTTCATCCCTGGGATGAATCCCACTGGGTCATGGTGAATGATCTTTTTTTTTCTCTGATTGTATTTTTTAAAATTTAATTTCCAGGGTACATGTGCAGGATGTGCAGGTTTGTTACATAGGTAAACGTGTGCCATGGTGGTTTGCTGCACCTATCAACTCATCACCTAGGTATGAAGCCCCGCATGCATTAGCTTGCCCTCCGCCGGTCCCCCACTCCAACAGGCCCCAGTGCGTGTTGTTCCCCTCCCTGTGTCCATGTGTTCTCGTTGTTGTGAATGATCTTTTTAATGCATTATTGAATTTGGTTTGTTAGTGTTTCGTTGAGGACTTCTCCATCT
This sequence comes from Aotus nancymaae, assembly GCF_030222135.1. Classification (NCBI taxonomy): domain Eukaryota; kingdom Metazoa; phylum Chordata; class Mammalia; order Primates; family Aotidae; genus Aotus; species Aotus nancymaae. The sequence goes on from NW_026988444.1 coordinate 1,763,388, forward strand.
ATGTTCATCAGGAATGTTGGCCTGTAGTTTTCTTTTTTTGTGTCTGTCTGGCTTTGGTATCAGGCCTTATATAATGAGTTGGAAAGTACAGTTGACTCTTGAACAACATGGGGGTTAGAAGTGCTGGTGCCACACACAGTAACAAAAATCTGCACATAGCATTTGGCTCCCCAAAACTTAACTACTAATAGCCTACTGTTGACCAGATGCCTTACTGATAACACAAACAGTCCATTAACACATATTTTATATTTTACATGTATTACATACTGTATTTTTACAGTGAAGTGAGAGAAAAGAAAATGTTATTAAAACCATAAGAAAGAGAAGATTTTTTCACTAAGTCGAAGTGGATCATCATAAAAGTTTTCATCCTCATTGTCTTCAAATTGAGTAGGCTGAGGAGAAGGAGAAAGAGGAGGAGTTGGTCTTGCTGTCTTAAAGGTGGCAGAGGCAAAAGAAAAATCTGCTTATAAATGGGCCCATGCAGGTCAAACCTGTGTGGTTCAAGTATCAACTGGTCTTTTCTTCAATTTTTTAAAAAATAGTTTTTAAAAAATTTTTTTAAAAATTAGCTCTTCTTTAAATGTTTAATGGAATTCAGCAGTGAATGCATCAGATCCTGGGCTTTTCTTTGATGGGATGCTTTTTATTATTGATTCAATCTCATCAGTTATCATTGGTCTGTTCAGGTTTTCTGTTTCTTCATGGTCCAATTTTGGTAGGTTGTTAAGTGTCCAGACATTTATCTGTTTCTTATAGGCTTTCCAAATTGTTGGTGTACAGTAGTTTGTCATAGTTTCTAAAGATCCTATGTATTTTTGTGGTATCATTGTCAAGTCTCCTTTTAAATTTCTGATTTCTTTTATTGGAGTCTTCTTTTTCCCTCCTAGTTAGTCTAGCTAAAAGTCTGTCAATTTTAACTTTTCAAAAACTCAACTTCTCATTTTGTTGATTTGTGTGTTTTAGTCTCAATTTCATTTATTTCTGCTCTGATCTTTCTTTCTTTCCTTTCACTAATTTTGGGTTTGGTTTCTCTAGTACCTTGAGATGCACTATTAGGTTGTTTGAGCTCTTTCTGTTTTTCTGATGTAGGCCTTAATTTGCTCTAAACATCTCTCTTAGTGCTGCTTTTGTTATATCCCATAGATTTTCATATATTGGTTTCCATTTTCATTTGTTTCAGGAAATTTTTAAATTTTCTTCTTAACTTCTTCATTGACCCAATGGTCATTCATGAGCATGTTGTTTAATTTCCATGTTTGTATAATTCCAAGTTTTCTCTTGTTATTGATTTCTAGTTTTATTCTATTGTCATCATAAAAGATTCCTGGTATGATTTCAAATTTTTAAAATTTGTTTTGTGGCCTAACACATAGTCTATTCTGGAGACTATTCCATGTGCTGATGAGAAAAATGTGTATACTGCAGCAGCTGGGTAAATTGTTCTGTAAATGTCAGTTAGGTCCATTTGGTCTACTGTGTAGCTTAATTCTCATGCTTCTTTGTTGATTTTCTGTCTGGATGATCTGTCCTCTACTGAGAACAGGGTGTTAAAGCCACTTACTATTATTGTATTGCAGTTTATCTCTCCCTTTAGACTGATATAATGTCTGCTTTATATTTGGGTGCTTGTGTTGGTTTCATATATATTTATAATTGTTATATTCTCTTGCTGAATTGACCCCATTATATATAGTGGTCTTTCGGGGTTGTTCTTTACAATGCTTGGTTTGTTGTCTATTTTTAAATTACTTTTATTTTTTGAGATGGAGTCTTGCTCTTTCATTCAAGTGATTCTTCTGCCTCAGCCTCTTGAATAGCTGGGACTACAGGTGCCTGACACCACGGCTAATTTTTGTATTCTTAATAGAAGCAGGGTTTCACCATGTTGGCCAGGCTGGTCTTGAACCCGTTACTTCAAATGATCCACCCACCTAGGCCTCCCCTCGATTACAGGCATGAGCCACTGCACCCAGCCTATTTGTAGTCTATTTTATCTAACAGAAGTATACATACTCCTGTCCTTTTGTCCATTTGCATGGAATATCTTATTCTATTCCTTTGCTTTAAGTCCATCTGTGTCTTTTTCTATTATTATACTTTAAGTTCTGCGGTACATGTGCAGATCTTGCAGGATTGTTACATAGGTATACACATGACGTGGTGGTTTGCTGCATCCACCCCCCTATTACTTACATTAGGTATTCTCCTAATGTTATCTCTCCTCAACCTCCCCACCCCCTGCTATCCCTCCCCTAGCCCTCCAGCCTCCAAAAGACCCCAGTGTGTGATGTTCCCCTCCCTGTGTCCATGTGTTCTCACTGTTCAACACTCACTTATTAGTGAGGACATGCGGTGTTTGGTTTTCTGTTCTTGTGTCAGTTTGCTGAGAATGATGGTTGCCAGCTTCATCCATGTCCCTGCAAAGGACATGAACTCATCCTTTGTTATGGCTGCATAGTAGTCCATGGTGTATATGTGTCACATTTTCTTTATCCAGTCTATCATTGATGGACATTTGGGTTGGTTCCAGGTCTTTGCTATTGTAAACAGTGCCGCAATGAACATACATATGCATGTCTCTTTATAATGGAACGATTTATAATCCTTTGGGTATATACTCAGTAATGGGATTGCTGGGTCAAATGGTATTTCTATTTCTAGATCCTTGAGGAATCGCCACACTGTCTTCCACAATATTTGAACTAATTTACACCCCCACCAACAGTGTAAAAGTGATCCTATTTCTCCACATCCTCTCCAGCATCTGTTGTCTCCATATTTTCTAATGATTGCCATTCTAACTGGCGTGAGATGGTATCTCAATGTGGTTTTGATTTGCATTTCTCTAATGACCAGTGACGATGAGCATTTTTTCATATGTTCATTGGCTGCATAAATGTCTTCCTTTGAAAAGTGTCTGTTCATATCCTTTGTCCACTTTTTGATGAGGTTGTTTTTTTCTTGTAAATTTAAGTTCTTTGTAGATTCTGGATTTTAGCTTTTTGTCAGATGAATAGCTTGCAAAAAATTTTTTCCCATTCTGTTCATTGCCGGTTCATTCTAATGATACACCCCTTCCTTACACCTTATATGAAAAATAACTCCAGATGGGTTAAAGATTTAAACATAAGGTCTAACACCATAAAAACCCTAGAAGAAAACCTAGGCAATACCATTCAGGACATAGGCACAGGCAAGAACTTCATGACTAAAACACCAAAAGCAATGGCAACAAAAGCCAAAAGAGACAAATGGGATCTAATTAAACTTAAGAGCTTCTTGTTGCTTTTAGAATGCCATTGCTGTACTTGACTTTTGAGAGTTTGATTATTATACACCTTGGGATAGTCTTATTTAGATTGAATTGTTTGGTGATCTCTAACCTTCCTATACTTGGATATTTTTATCTTCCTTTGGCTTGAAATGTTTTCTGTTATTTCTTTGAATAAGGCTTCTACCCTTTCTCAATTCTCTCTTGAATACTAATGATTGTTGGATTTGTTCTTCTGAGGTAATTTTCTATATATTGTAGGTATTATTCATTCCTTTTCATTCTTTTTTTTTTCTCCTCTGACTGTGTATTTTCAAATAGCTTGCCTTCAAGCTGAATCTTTACTCTGCTTGATCCATTTTGCTGTTAAGGACCTCTAATGTATTTTTCTATCCAGCAAACGTATTTATCAGTTCCAGGATTTGTTTGATTTTTTAAAAATTATTTCAATACCTTTGTTAAATTTCCCTATTAAAATTTTCTGATAAATTTCCAAATTGCTTTCCTGTGTTATATTGGAGTTTGTTGAATTTCCTTGAAATTGCTATTTTGAATTATTGATCCGAGGGTGCACATGTTACCATCCCATTAGGGTCAGTCACTGGCTTCTTGCTTTGTTTCATTTGGGAGGTCACATTTCCTGTTTGCTATTATTTCTTGTTGGTGTATGTCTATGTCTTTTCATTGAAGAATTAGTTATTTATTCTAGTCTTTTCTGTCTGGATTGTTTTGGTTTCCTTTTGATAAGTTTGCTTACAGCTTTTGCAATTTACCTGTTGAATCTCCTTTATTGCTAGGTCACTGCCTCCTTTTTAGTATTGGATGGAACCTTAAGCCCAGGTTTGCATTTGCTCTAGCAAATGTTTGGAGTGCTGCCTGTCCCAGTGGGGAGAGTCCCAAAGGGGATACCTGTGCCATGCAGGAAGGCTGGCTAGTGGCTTGTGCTCAGGGGACCTGTGGAGCCTGCCTCCTACAGTGCGGTGCTGCTGAACAGCCATTCTGATTTTGCATCTCTTTTGGCCAAGATAGAGTTTTGTGGGCTGGGGACGCTACTCCTGCCTTTCCCTTTGTCTCTGGCTGCGCTAATAAGTTTTTGTCCCTATAGATACTCATGATGATTTCTGTAGGTAGAGGCCGCTATAGTTCTCTTGCAAGGGAACCCAAGATGGGAAATCAGGTTATTTACTTTGATCTCAGTGTAGAAACCATGAGTCTGGGAGGGATTTTTCATACATGAGGTGCCTAGCAGACTGGGGGGAGGAGCATTGTGGATATAGAAGTCTGATTGCTTGCTATTAGCTCAGAGTTGTTTTACTTCTCTGTGGCCCTGGAGGTCACCTCATCTTCATATCTGAGTTATGGGATATTGCTGGTGATAATCTTGGTGCTGGGTATTTGTTTTTGATTTTCTGTTGTGAGGAGTGAGGTTAGATTGCTTCTATTCTGACATTTTGGTGGGCTGCTTTTACTTTTAAATGTGTGTTTTTTTTTTAATTAACAAAGTAAAATTTGACTATTTTAGAAAATGCAGATGATTACAGACAAAAAAGAAATATCCCAAAGCTCACACATTAAAACATGAATTTTATTCAGACTTGGCATATTTTCTTTCTTTCTTTTGTATGTGCATGGATGTGTGTATATACTCGGTTGAAGTCTTTATACTTTAGTTGAAGTCTATATGCTTTAGAATTATACACATTATATGTATAATTCTAAATCCTGAATTTTTACCTTGAGCATTTTTATGTGTCAAAATTAGTCAGAAACATACTTTTTAATGCTGGCATATCACTACATCATAAATTATTTAACATTGCAATTATTTAACTTGATACATACTATAAGAATATTAAAATATTTCCAATTTTTCATCATTAAAAGGAACATTGTCAGGAACTTCTATGCACCTAAATCTCTATTTTTGGTTATCTTAAGAAATAAATATAACTTAAGGATGAAGAATATAAATATCTTAACCATCTTGTGGCAACGTGTCAACTGGCTTTCAGAAAGGTTGAGTCCATTTAACTCCTTGTGTTAAGAATGAGCATCTCATCACCACTTTGTCAATAATTACAATTTTAAAAACTTTTAATATTTTGCTAATAAGACAGATACCACTTACCCCATTTCACTAATTCTAAGATGTATATTTTTCATAGTTTAGCATATCTGAAATTAGGGATGGATGTATATTATAATCAAGGTTGTGCTTTGGCTTATTTGGCAGCGTTTTTTTCTTAATGGCACCTAAAAGTAATGATGCATCTTACAATTGATGATATCTTAGAGTCAATGAAATTATAATAGAATCTCATGTAATTTTTATTTTGTATTTCTGCCACTAGCTGACAGCCATGGTTTATATAGAATTTCAGTATACATTTCAATGTGCCAGTGAATTTTTTAAAACAAATTTAATGTGGTAAAAAAATGTAATATAAGACATATAATGTAGTGATATGCCAGCATTAAAAAGTATGTTTCTGACTATAAAACAATAATTCTATTTTTTAGTGTGCAAAGTAGTGTTAACTATATTCACATTATTGTGCAACAGATCTTTAGAACTTTTTCATCCTGAAAATGGAAACTCGGTTCCCATTAAGCAATAACTCTTCTTTTCTCCTTTCCCCCAGGCTCTGACAACCGTTGCCCCCCCGCCCCGACTTTCTGCCTGCATGAATTTGATTACTTTAGATAGTGCAGATAGGTGAAATCATACTGTATTTGTCTTTTTGTGACTAGCTTTTTTCACTTAGCATAATGTCCTTCAGGTTTATCCATGTTGCAGCATGGGTCAGAATTTCCTTCTCTTTTATGGTGAATCTCTAAATCATAAAAATTTATAACAACTGGCAGAAATCGCTGACCCATTGGATTCTGAAAGCACACCTAAACAACTAAAAACCAAAAGACAGGCTGGGTCCCAAGGGGTTCCCAATTTCCAAAAACAAATGTTGGCTTATTTTTGAAATACAAAGATCAAACAGAAATCATGAATGTAGGTGATAAAATCAATATATTTCTGAACTAATATCTGCTCTTCTGGGGTTAATTCCCATGGTTTTTAAGGCAGTAAGACTGATCATCACAATTTGAGAGTTTACAAACACAGACGTGGTGAGACCATGCCCCTTCATCAGGAAACTAGGCAGTTCCAAGTTTCTGGAACATGGATTTGAATTCTTTCCTCAAACAAAATAATTCCGGGCTAACAACAAAGGCCACGTGAAGAGGCCACGACTGCAGGTGGAGCAACGCAGGGTGAGGGGCCGAGTGAAAGGTCAACTATCCTAAAACGAAACGAACTTGCCGTGTCGTCTGTCATTTACAATGTGCCATTATAAAACCAATGAAAAATACATGGCAATATCCTGAAAACCAAACTAAATTGTATTTTAGTTCTACCTAATACTGCTAGCAAAAGCTTTTAATTTACTTTAAATCCTAAAATCCCCGAAAAGAAAATTTAATATTTATACAAGAAGAATTAATTAAAATGTGACTTAAATGGTTATGTTTATGGTTGATCACAGAACAAAAGGATTTAAAGTATCAAAACCACATTGTGGTGACCACTTTATTTATTTTCCCTGAAAGTGAGAAGAGGGAGGCAGTACTAGAATTAACACTTAAACCTAAAAAGAAAAGAACATTATAAAGAAAACCACATCCTCACATTGGTTAAAATGCTGTATTTGTTCTACTTCTTACATGATTCTCTGACATTTCTACTGTGCCTACTGTTATAAATAGACAGAAATGAAAAGATCATACCCCAATCTTTGTCCTACCTGATATACACATTTGTTAAGTACATAGAATTGGCAAAATGTGTTTCAAATTGACTCTTATTTAATTAAGGTACAATTTTAAAAGCTACAAATTATTTAAGTCATGATTCATGTCTTTTTCCCCTCTGATATAATTTTGAACATGCATTTTATCTGTAATTTTTTAAGAAATAAAATACATGTTTATTGCTGAAAGATGTCAGACAAAGCAAAAATTTAAAAATAGGACCATGGTGTCCTGTTTTTACATTTCACAAAATATGTAGAAACTGTAAAACATCACTTCTAGAGATACACAGTGGAATATTATACCCACCTATTTCTGGGCGCCAATTTCTTACAATTCTAAAATTATACTGATATGAATAGCTACATACTGTATACTTTGCTCATATTCTTGGCTTTTTTTTTTTTTTTTTTTTTTTTTGTAGCAAAGAAATTCCAAGGTTTGGTATTACTGGGAAAAAAGGTGTGTTTGTAATCAGACGAACTGAACTCAGAAAGGTGGGCAGTTAAACCCTCAGCAGCAGTCCTTGAGATTGTACTGCCACTGGGTCCTTGCCCAAACTGATTATCATCCTTCCTGGTTCTCTTTTCTTTGGTTAGCATGGATTTTTAAAAGTGATTTAAGTTTCCTTACGGACACTGTGCTACAGTCAGAGACTCCCCCTTCTCAGCCCTCGTTCCTTGGTGCCTCCTTCCCGGCCACCTGACCTGTGTCCTGACCTGAGGGTTCTTGCTGCCTTCTTTGGGGGTCTCCCTTTATTCTTTACAGACATTCTCCTAATATATCTCTTGCATGCCTAATTCCACCATGGCCTCTGCTCTCACAGGATCCAAACTAACAAAGGGACTTTGAAAATCTTTTCAGCATTTGCTACATGATTATATCATTTAGATTTCTTCTCCTTTGGTCAGTTTTGCTATTTATACTTCCCTAGACAATTTTCTCTGTTCAATATTTTCTATTTTATGATCACAGTTGCTCATGACATCACCTAATAGTTTTTAATTTGCTAGTGCCTGTGGTCATTGTATATTGTGCATATGACCACATATATGTCACATATATGTATGTATATGTAATATATTTCATATGTTTATATAGCTACATGTACACATATATACATATTTGCCATACATTTGTATTTTCTTTGCTTCTTTTCTTGATTAGCCTTATCAGAGCTTTGTATGTTATTAGCATTTTCAAAGACGTAGTCATTGTATTTATTGATGTTACTATTTCAACGTTTTTATCTGGGCACTAAATGGGGTGCATCAAGCCATGTAGCTCACCAGAACACACCTTTGGTCAATGCCAGAACAAGTCCCAAAAGGGCTTTGTTTCTTTTCTTTTTAAAGTTACAAGGTCCTTTAATGAAAACTGAGTGGGTCAACACCAACAACAAAAAGCCCCACTAGGACTGGTCCCCATCTCTGGTCATAATGAGCTTTGCAAAGAATTGGCTTCAGAGGGTTTGACAGCTGCTTCCAAGTACTTGAAGGGTTGTCACATGAAAGGGAAAGAAGACACATTCTGGGCTACTGCAGGAGACAGAGCCCAGCCTGGCAGCGGGATCTGTAGGGAGGCCAATTGCATTTCAGTGAAAGAGAATGGGTTCCTCTGGGAGGCAGAGGTTCTGTTTTCAGGAGGGGCTCAGGCATAGGATGAGTCAGCCTTCCTCAGAGGCCATACACTCAATGATGCAAAGCACGCAGAAAAATCTTTAGCAGCAGACAGACTCTAAGATGGTCGCAGTGACCCCGTCTCCTGGTCCTCTTCCCTCATGTAATCCCCTCCCCTTGAGTGTGGCCCCATAACTTGCTTCTAACCAATATGACAGGGAAAAGGTGATGGGATGCCACTTCTGTGATCATTTGCATAAGATTCTGAGTAGCCCCTCTCTCCGTGCTAACTTAGATGAAGCCAACTGCCATATGGAGAAGCCCACATGGCATGGAGCTAGGGCCTGCCTCCAGCTAACAGCTGGCATGAACTGTGGCCCAGGATCTGATGCCCCACAGGGAACAGAATCCTGCTAGCAACGATACAAGCTTAGAAGCAACTCCTTCCATAGTTGACCCTCAGATAAGACCTCAGCCCTGGCTGACACCTTGACTGCAGCCTTGTGAGATTCTGACCTAGTTAAGATGTGCCCAGATTCCTGGCCCTCAGAAACTGTGAGACAACAAATAGGTGGCTTTCTTTTTTAGACAGAGTCTCACTCTGTTGCCAGGCTGGAGTGCAGTGGCGTGATCTCAGCTCACTGTAACCTCTGCCTCCCGGGTTTAAGTGATTCCCCTGCCTCAGCCTCCTGAGTAGCTGGGACTACCGGCATGTACCACCACGCCCAGCTAATTTTTTGTATTTTGGTAGAGATAGGGTTTCATCATGTTGGCCAGAATGATCTCGCTCTCCTGACCTTGTGATCTGCCCCCGTTGGCCTCCCAAAGTGCTGGGATTACAGGCACGAGCCACTGTGTCCAGCCCAAATAGGTATTTTAAGCTACAAAGTTTGGATAACATTGTTATGTGACAATAGATAACTAATCCACCTTTCCAGCTCTATAATTCAGTAATCACCAGCACCAAAGAAAAAGCCAGCTGTATCAATGTAAACCCACTGTCGTGACCGTCCATACTAATAAAGTGGTATGCACCTGTGACATCAGACAGGAATAGCAGATTGTGACAGCTCCTAGCCTGTTTCCACATCTAGAGCTTTTTGCATCTTGTGCAGAGACGTGTAAATGGATATAACCCTAATGTCCTCACATCTCCCTAGGCAGGCTTCTGTATCATACGGGTGACTCCATTCCATTAAATCATTTATTTTTCTTTCCTTTATTCCCTCAAAAACTCTCTAAAGAAGACAGTCTCACATATTCTATTGTCTTTAAGAAAGCCAGGTGCTATCTCTTAAAAAAACTCACCATGCCCAGGAAGATCATCTCCTCTTCTCTCAGTTTTTCAGTGTTCTTACATTGACAGAAACCTCGCCAAGCCTAAAAACAAATAAATGGTTACTTGCTGAATACATAAAAATATAAAGAACACGTGGTTGCTGTTTCTCCTATATAAGCTGCACATCTCAAAATGCCAACTAGTCATAAGCTCTAGGTTGTACATGTGGGTTGACGGAATATCTTTTCTTTTTGATCACAGGCAAACAAACTGTTAAGAAGAATGAACCACAGAACTGACCTGCAATTGTTATTAGTGAGATTCCTTTACCTTGGTTTCTTCAAGAGAAACTTCTAGGTAGCAGGAATGTGAGGCTAGATCTAAGGATGGCACTTCATGGTTTTAAAAGAAAAATGTCCAAAGTAATGTGGGGGAATATAGTAACCTCCAAGAACTGTACAACTCAAGCTTTTAACTCAGATGCTAAAACTTTATATTCCCACAGAAACCCGAAAGAAAACAGTCTCTTATCCATCCTTCCCCACCACCTTCTCCTATTCCTATTCAGGGAAAATTAGGGACAAAGAGTCCTGATCTCTGGCCCAATTTTATGTCCTTAGACTTATTTTCTCTGAAACCTAATGCTAGTTTGTATCACATTGCCATCTGCTGCGTTTCCCTGTGAGTAACCGTAGCCTCTATTTGAAAAAAAAATGGGGCACAAATCCATGGTGCTTGTCTGATAAGAAAAGGAAACCTTAAAACCTTAAGGATTCCTTCTAGAAGGGACACTGATGTACTGGTTATTAGTGATAGCTGCTGCATGTTTCTGGAAGCTATTAAGGCCTGTTCCCCCTTCTGTAATTATATATATGTGTGTGAATGTGTTAAAAAAATTCATTACAGATTTATATCCTCACTGCATTTTAGCATCATTCAACACTTACCAATGGTCTTTAACAATATTTGAATGAAATGCCCTGAGTTTAACACTTATTTAGAGTAAAACTTTGAAAATATGATAAAGCTTAGTTAATGCTTTCCCCAGGGTAAGTTAACAAATCTTTGTGGAATGTAATCCAGTTCTGTTAAAGGTAGGATTTGGGGTTTGAGTTTTGGAGCTCACCCCCGAAGTTGGGATGCATCTTTAGTATATAAGACACCTTGTACCCCAACTCCAGGAGCCCTGTGTTTGCACCTTCTGAATACGGAGTGCAGCAGCCCAGGGATCCATCACTTTCTTGCCAAGTATCTTGGATTGCTTTGCTCTATATTCTTGCAGAAAGATTTGCTTCATGAATAACGCCCTTAGGCGACCTTGCCGTGCCCTCTCAGCAATCTGGATTAATTTTACAGCCTCATCAAAAGGGATACTCTTTTCAGAGTATTTCTGCAAAAAACAGTTAAGATATATCAATGTTTAAACATGTTAACCACATCAATTGATCCCAGACACATCACACATGCTAACTTCAAACACAATCCTGCTAAGAGTCCCCATGGTTGACGACAAGTGTGAGAACTGCTGAACACTGTTCATTTTTCCAATGAATGATGTATATTTTGATAACCTGCCATGCTCATGCTGTGATCCCACATTTAAGGACCCCGTGACTTTCCTTTACCCTTCTGAACAAAATACTAATTAGCTCCATGATATTTTAGGTTGGCAGCAAATTATACTAAAAATGTCAATAAAATTGATTCAGTAAAACCTGAAATTGCTATCAATATTTCACTAACTTAAGAGTAGAAACATAGAAATGGAAAACATATCTCTAGTATGAGCTTTTAAAATTTAAAATATATGTGAAGTAAAATGCTGATCTTAAAATAAATTACAGAATGACTCAGTGAATACAACTAATGTTGAAATCATTTTTGGAGCATTAAATTTTATATATGAAAAGTCTTCCAGTGTCTAAAACTTGCATCTTAAAACATTCAAACATGATGAATACTATTAAAACAGAAAAATCAGGGCTGGAAAGTAAAATGTTGTTTGGGGGATCTAATGTGGCGTATATGGAAACAAAGTCAGGTGAGGGGCTGTGCCATTTTTTGAGGAAAGAGGGACAAGAATGAGGACTCCAGGTGCATGCTGGGGCCAGTGTGAGCTCTGGGTGCAGGTGGAGCCTGTGTGGGCTCTGGGTGCAGATGAGGCCTGTGTGAGCTTCGGGTACATGCTGAGGCCTGTGTGAGCTCTGGGTGCAGGTGGGCCCTGTGTGAGCTCTGGGTGCAGGTGGAGCCTGTGTGAGCTCCGGGTGCAGGTGGGCCCTGTGTGAGCTCTGGGTGCAGGTGGAGCCTGTGTGAGCTCCGGGTGCAGGTGGGCCCTGTGTGAGCTCTGGGTGCAGGTGGAGCCTGTGTGAGCTCCGGGTGCAGGTGGGCCCTGTGTGAACACTGGGTGCATGCAGAGGCCTGTGTGAGCTCTGGGTGCATACTGGGGCCTGTGTGGACTCTGAGTACAGGTGAGGCTTGTGTGGGCTCTGGGTGCAGCTGAGGCCTGTGTGGGCTCTGGGTACAGCTGAGGCTTGTGTGAGCTCCAGGCGCAGCTGAGGCCTGCGTGGGCTCTGGGTGCATGCTGAGACCTGTGTGAGCTCTGGGTTCATGTTGGGGCCTGTGGGAGCTCTGGGTGCAGCTGAGATCTGTGTGAACTCTTAGCAGTCTCAGGAAGGAGGCCCCACTGCTGTTTCTGGAGCAAGAGAAGAGGGATACATGTGGCCTGGCTCAGGGGATGTCCATGCATGGATGGAAGCAGAAGAGACAGACCATCGGAGTCAGAAAAGCACCAGAGGCCAGGCACAGTGGCTCACACCTGTAATTCTGGCACTTTGGGATGCCGAGGTGGGAGGATTATTTGAGTCCAGGAATTTAAGACCAGGCTGGGCAACAAGGTAAGATCCTGTCTCTACAAAGAATTTTTTTTTAAATTAGTGGAGCGTGGTGGCACACATTTGTAGTCCCAGCTACTTGGGAGGCTTGGGCAAGAGGATCACTTGAGCCCAGAAATTGGAGGCTACAATGAGCTATGATCATGCCACTGAACTGTGGCTAGAGCAACAGAGTGAGATTCTGTCCTTAAAACGATTTTTAAAATAAATTTAAAAAGAAAAGCACCAAAGCATAGGTGAAGCCTGTTTCCAGGCCTCAGAGGGCAGCAATGCTTGCCACAGCAGGACAAGGTACAAGGTGCAAGATGCCGAGGCCTCATGTGTGGGGTGCTGTCCCCACGGCCACTGCTGCCAGGATGACCCCTTCCCTGTGTAATAAGGCCAGGGCTGGGGGCACAGGAAGGAGTGAGAAGGAGAGGAAAGGGGCATGGGTATTGAGAACCTGTGGATGTCACATGCTTTTTGTATGCATGCTCATCATATTCACGAGAGCAAACTCCAAGGCCAGTGTTACTGTGACCACTTAAGAGTGAAGAAAACTGAAGATCAAAAAAGTAAGGTAACATATGCAAGGTCCCGTGGGGAGGAATAGAGGGGGCCAATTTGAACAGACTGGCCCTCTTTCCACTAAGCCATCCACTACCCTTCAACATGGCACAGGGAATATGATTGCTTATGAGGAAGCTCTTTCACATAACAACCCCTCTGAGTTTTGTTTTCAATAAGATTTCACTGCTTCAAATTTGTAGTGAGCACACATTTTCAATAATGCACTCGTCAGGTTAGAGTAGAACAAGTATCATTCTGGCATTAAATGAGATGATGAACTTAACATACAGAAACTTAAACATACAGTATCCAGCATGGATACACAAAATGGGAGACAGCATTGAGCTGGCAAATACAGGGCATGTATTTCACCTGTCTTCTGAGGCGGGCACACAGGGCAGTTTTTTCTCCTGCCATCCTCAGCATACACTTGGAATCTTCCTTAACACCATCACTGAGGCTGGCAATACCCAATGACGGCTATTTGTAGAAAGACAGCAGATGCTTGTTTATCCTGGGACCCTAGCCTGCAGCTGCAGCCTGAGCATAGTTACTCATAGCACCCCTTTCACCCTGGAGTGTCCCAGCCTGAAGGGGCAAGTGCTGCCTTACTGCTTAGGCCATGAAGGCCAGCCAGAGGGGCAAGGCAGTAAGTTACTGAAATGATAAAGCAAACCTGCCAGAAGGTAGATAGGGCAGTGCCCTGTGGAAAGGGTGGGAAGAAGACTGCCCACCAGTAGGCTGCAAGAATCCAGGAGGTGGTCGTGAGAATCAGGACTAAGACAGTTGTGGAAACAGGAAAAAGATGGAGCTGCACAAATCCTGGGGACAAAGGAGGTATCAGGGCACAGAACTAAACGGATTCTGCTCCTTGCTTCCCAGGAGGGATCTCTTTAAGGATTATTCTTCCCCCATTGACAGTCCATTCAAGGTGATCTAAGGGCCACTCAATGTATTAGTCCATCTTCACACTGCTGATAAAGACTTACCTAAGACTGGGCAATGTACAAAAGAAAGAGGTTTAACGGACTCACAGTTCCATGTGGCTGGGGATGCCTCACAATCATGGCAGAAGGCACATCTTACATGGTGGCAGACAAGAGAGTTTGTGCCGAGAAACTCCCCTTTATGAAACCATCAGATCTTGTGAGACTTATTCACTATCATGAGAATGGCACAGGAAAGACCCACCTCCATGATTCTATTACTTCCCACCAGGTCCCTCCCACAACACATGGGAATTATGGGAGCTTCAATTCAAAATGAGATTTGGGTGGGGACACAGCCAAACCATGTCACTCAACCTGCAGTTATAAAAGGCCAATAAGCATTTTTAGAAAGTGTAGTAACTTTCAAGTTCCTTGTAAGTTATGTCAGCACCTAATTATTTTACATGAACAACATTTAGCTTCTGACTTCAGCAAGATGAATATGACATGAAACATTCAACTAAGCTGATAATCAACAGCTATTGATTTAAGTAGCAAAACATTATGTTTTGATCTCAATTTCTAAGCTCTTGAAAAATGATGATTTTATATCACCAAAAGCATGCCCAAAAGTTATGCAACTTCTTACGTACTGTATAACAAGGAAGGGCGGGGGGATCATTCTCTCCTTAAATTGAAAATAATCTAAGCGTTGCTCACACAATTAGGAACAGCAGAAAAAGGAAGTTCACAGATTCTGGATTAATGTTTGTTAAAATGATATACAAACCACTTCAGATGTGTCTATTCCACTGTCGGCTAATATTTGAGCAAGAATTTTCTCTCTTTCTTTTATTACTTCCAACTTCTCCTTCAAAAAATACTTCGGTATGGGAATATCTAATTGTTGCTAGAGAAGAGAAAGAACACACAAGAGCATTTCTGTCATAATTCCAGCACTTGAATTTATTTAAAATATACAGTAAGGATGTAGATGTATATGTCAAAGATGCTTGCTTTACTTCTCATTTTCAATTAAGAAAAGAATGAGGCCAGTGGAGTGAAGAAAATTCATTTACTAAAGAGACACAAAGTCAAAACAAAAATCTTAACTATGTACCCCGCTTTAATAATTGCAGAATAATGTCAGGAGTTCACATGAATTAGGCCTCAATTAACTAATGATTACTTAGTGGATTTCTTTAAAGAAATACAATATTACCTCATTTTACCTAAAATAATGGTTGAAATTGTAGTAGTAAAGTATTAAGGAATATAGATCTTTGAATTAAACCTAATAATTTATCATTTGCACCATAGACTATTTGTATGTAAATGGTCACATTTTTTTCCTCATAATTTGGTTTTATTTTTACCAAAATTACCCATTGCAAAAATTATTTGCAAAATTAATTTGCTTTAGTATGAAAATTGTTTTTATATAATAAACTTCCATCATTTATTTGTGCATGTTACCAAATATTTCAAACTGGCGGGGGTCAGATGAATATTTATCAGTCCAAATTGGGTAGAAAGGAGTATAGAAGTACTGTATAAGGATATGGGTATGCCTTCCGCCAATCCCACTGAGAAACATCCTCCTGGAATCTCTGTCAGACCGCCTGGCTGCTTTGCCCAGGGAAGCAAAGGTCTTTGTCTTCAGAACTGGCTACCTTATTTTTTTTCCAATTCTAGGTGTGACTCTCCATAACCTCCCTCCAGCACAGAGAATTCTGGATAGGCCTTCTCCTCAGTAAATGTTAAAGCCTAAGAGGGTAACATTTTAAGGACGTGGTGGGACAGTATCCCCATGGCTTATGACTGTTTTGGGACAGTATCCTATGATAATGTCTTTTGAACACAAAATTCTTTCTTAGGTTTGTGGAGTGTCAGGAGTGATTGAAGAGTGAACCAGCAGAGTCTAGTGGGTGAATGTGGCCTGGGGAGAGAGGGCGGTCAGAGACGAATGATGACACTTTGATTTAATGTGATTTTATTTATTAATAAGCACATTCAAGTGTGGTAATTTTAAGTCAAAATTCATTATGTTATAGTTCCATCTGGTCCATTTCATATCATAAAATTACAGTTAGCAGGCTAGGCATGGTGGCTCACGCCTGTAATCCCAGCACTTGGAGAGGCTGGGGTGGGTGGGTCACCTGAGGTCAGGAGTTTGAGACCAGCCTGACCAACATGGTGAAACCCCGTCTCTACTAAAAATACAAAAATTAGCTGGGCATGGTGGCGCACACCTGTAATCCCAGCTACTTGAGAGGCTGAGACAGGAGAATCGCTTGAACCCAGGTGGCAGAGGTTGCAGTGAGCCGAGCTTGCACCATTGAATTAAACCTAATAATTTTGCATTAAGAGCAAAACTCCATCTCAAAAAAAAATTATAGTTAGGATTTTGAGGATGAGGAAACAGAGTCACCGAGAATGGAAGAGAGGCAAAGACAGATATTAGTTGCTCCATCTCCATCCATGATGCCTTCCATGTCCATCCCTGATACATGGGACTTTTCATTCCCTATGGAGTGGAATCTAGGAAGCCTCTGGTGGCAGAGAAGACCTCTTCCCCCACCATACGTTTCTCTCTTTGAGGTGGGCCTATTAGGAAAGGTTCCTCATGTGGCAGGTTACAGATGTAGTCTTTGGGCTAGTTTAGCTAAAAGAGGCAGTTTAAAGAAGGATTTGGGGAACTCATGGAACCAAGGGGAAGAACCTAACCAGGTATTTGTCAGCACCGGGGATGTGGCCAAGAATGAAGATGCCTTCAGCCCAGCCCAACCACATGGGCTTCAGTGACAGCACGTGGTTCAGTCACTATTTCCAGGACTGCCGGAAAATAGTGTTGACTGCCCTCTGCATGAAGGCGTCCTGGATGCCATCTGCTCATTTGTCACCCCTCTTGGTGTTTGGGGCCCCATCCCCATGGCAACAGAGACATGGCCTTTAAGAAGATGAAGTCCCTGGAGCAGAGGGGCTGGCTGACGCAGCAGGAAAGGCAGGGCCGTGAGGGGCCACCACATAGAGCCCCAAAAGTACTATTCCTAACAGATGGAGGCATGACTTCGTATCCTTCAAATTAAACTAATAAATGTAATATGACTTCATTAATTAAATTTAGGAATATGATTTCATAACTACTTGTTTCACAGTTATCCTAAATTGTTCATATTTCGCTTTAATGAGTAAAGTGTACCGGATTAAATCTGGTGATTAACCCATGCTCTTATAAATAAATGCAATAAACATAAAACTTTTGAAATAATCGTCAACATTTTCATTCATTTCAGTTATTCTCGTTACTCTATTCTGATAAAATAATGTGAGGAAAGCCTATCTCAGAAAGATACCTTTATAAAAGCCCAAATATTTTCGAGAAGAAACATGAAATCCTACGTAGAATATTAAACACTTTCTCCTTTTGATTTTATTTCAAGAACATGTTCCTTTCAAAATGAAGGTGGGCTCCCAGGACCATGACACTGAGGGGAGGTGGCCAGTGGCCCCGGCAGCCGAGCCAGCCTGAGTCAGAAGAGAGGTCCTGTGCCAGCAGGAAGGTCAGAGGGCAGCAGCAGGGGCTGAATGCTCGCAGGAGGGAGCTGTGGTTGCCAGGTGCCAGCAGGGAGAGCTCCAGGGAGAGAGGGAATGAGGGGGATAGAGATAGAGGGAAGGAGGGAGAGCAAGCATGTGAGCTCTTCTTTGGCATCTGAGGCCCACAGCCACATAAGCCATACACTCCTCTGGGTCACCACTGACTCAAAGTAAGGAGGAGGTGCATGCACCTGGCAATAGGGAACCTGCGATCAACAGACTACAGGGAGATTTCCCATGGAAACAGAGGGGAGTGGGAGCTGCTCCTGGACACTGGGAGGGTCTGTGCTTCAAGGGTGCTTATGAAAAGGCTGGCCCACCGCATTCCGACAGTCCTGTGCAGACACCACAGTGTCAGGTAAGACCACAGCTGCAGCAGCACCTAACACAGCCAAGAAGTGTGCAGATGCATCTACACCAGAAACAAAGGGAACCCAATCCTTGTCCACGACAGCAGGGTGTAATTGAAGGGAAATGTTTAGATTTTCCACACATCAACTAGTAAACATGGCCAGGTAGTCTGCAGAGTATCAGATATAGGGCTACATATCTCATTTACAACAAAAAGCAACTGAGAAGAAAACAACAGAGTGCTTACGGGAGTCAGCTTTAGATCCTGCAGGATGTCATCGAAATAATGGAACTCCGTGAGTTCCAGTTCCACCATCTCGTTCTTCAGCTCCAGGACGCGGCCCATCACTCCGTCCAGGATTTTCCTGATCAGTATTCGTTTCTGGGGGTGGATGATTTGGTCATAGACATTCTCCAGGTTTCTGAAGATCTGCACATACTTTATGTAGAAGGTGGCTAACGTTTGGAAGACGAACACTTGATTTCTCTGTGGCTCAATCATCTGAGACTCTTTATCGAGTAAAGCACCGAGGGCTTCCTGCGTCTGATGCCATAACTTATCATACATTCTGGGGGAAGACAGAGAATTTAGACGGCACAGTAGATAAAAGTTACTTGGTGAAACATAAATATTGGGCATCTGGTATAACAAAATATAACACAGAATCAAGTGTGAGCTAAGAATATCGTATGTAGTCGCAAGGCTTGTTTGATAATTTATATCCTGTTCTGAGGTCCTTGTGATTTCTGAATATGTACCACCACTATTATCATCAAATAAATAGTTTTAAAAGCATTTTGTCTAGATGATATAAAGTTGTTCCTCATTTTACCCAGGAAGCTACTATTATTATATCCATTTAAAAGATGACAAAGTTGATATCCAGAATAGTTAACTGATTTGTCCATATACGCAACTGGTGAAGTATACATTGGAACAACAACTCTAAAAAGTAATGTAGCATTTTCTTATTAAGTTGAACATATGCATACCCTATGAATGAATAATTATACCCTAGAGAAGCTTGTAAAATACGCATCAAGAATGATCACAGCAGCATTTTTAAAATAATAGTAAAAAACCTGGAGAAAACTCAATGTTCACCAATAAGAGAGTGGATAAATAAACTGTAGTATATTCTCCAATGGACTATTACACAGCAGTGAAAAATGAATGACTGAGCTACAGTGAAAGGCAGCAACTAAGAATCTTAGAACCACCATGTAAAGTGTAAGAAGTGAGGTGCAGACTGTGGCCTGGGAGGCTGAGCTCTATGTAATGCACCAGCTGGGCTCTCTGCCCTCATTCTAGTGAGTTGAGTCAGTGGATTGAACAGAGAAGAAGCCAGAGAGTAGAAGAGTTTGACCCTCTTGTTCACCCCCAGCGAGGCAACAAAGGCTGGGTGTGCCCTTCCGCCAAAGACTTAAGATGGTGGTGGCTGTGCTGTGGCTGCCCCGGGATGCTGCGGTGGCTGTGCTGTGGCTGCCCCGGGATGCTGCGGTGGCTGTGCTGTGGCTGCCCCGGGATGCTGCGGTGGCTGTGCTGTGGCTGCCCCGGGATGCTGCGGTGGCTGTGCTGTGGCTGCCCCGGGATGCTGCGGTGGCTGTGCTGTGGCTGCCCCGGGATGCTACGGTGGCTGTGCTGTGGCTGCCCTGGGATACTGCTCCACCCCTTGCTGGTTTCCCTAGACTGTGTCCACATCTTTGTTACTGGTCCCTTTATTAGGCCCTGGTAAGTGTCCCCCCTTTTCCTGCCAGGGCCGACACATTCATGGTGGAGATTCCAACCCCCTCGGCCCCCGCCCACCACATTTCAGGTGATTTTTTTGATTCTGCTTTTACATTCATGAACCAGGACTGAAAAATGAACTGGAAGGCCAGTGTGTCTGGGAAGGGGCTTTGCTGCAGAAAGTGGGTGTATAGAGTCCTGACCATTGATGAAGGAACCCCCCCCAAATGTCAGTATCTCTCTGTAAGGTCTTTCCCTATGCTAAGGGGAGAGGGCAGCCACCCATTCCCACGGCTACCTGTGCCTGGCATCCTGAGTCCAGGTTGCCTGCATGTGCTATCTTCTGCCTGGTTGGCAGTGGCTTAGCCACCTGCTCTCTGGGGTATACAAGTGATTGGTGGCCTAAACATGGCCTGTACAGATTTGCAAGCAGTCCTCCAATTTTAGCCCTGCTCCAGAAGGACCAGGCCCCTCCTGTCTTCCCAGGGGAACAGCTGGCTTTTGATCCTACCAGCCCCATCCGCTGGCTTTCAGGTCCCACGTTCTCTGCTCTTCCTCTGTCCCCTCTCATCCATGCCTGCTCTCCCTTTCCTGCATTTTCTCTTTTTGAGATGGAGTCTCACTCTGTTACTGGAGTGCAGGGGTATGATCTTGGCTCACTGCAGCCTCTACCTCCTGGGTTCAAGTGATTCTCCTGCCTCAGCCTCCTGAGTAGCTGAGACTACAGGCATGCACCACCATGCCCGGCTAATTTTGTATTTTTAGTAGAGACGGGGTTTCTCCATATTAGTCAGGCTGGTCTCAGACTTCCAACCTCAGGTGATCTGCCCGCCTCTGCCTCCCAAAGTGCTGGGATTACAGGCGTGAGCCACAGCGCCCAGTGAAATTGAGTAATTTATGAAGAAAAGAGGTTTAATTGGTTCACAGTTCCACAGGCTGTACAGGAAGCATGGCAGCATCTGCTTCTGGGGTGGCCTCGGGGAGCTTTTACTCATGGTGGAGGCAAAGTGGGACCAGGTGTCTCACACGGCAGGAGCAGGAGCAGGAGGAAGGGTGGGGAGGTGCCACACGTTTAAACAACCCGTTCTCACTCACTGTCACCACAAAAGGGGAAATCCACCCCCATGATCCAATCACCTCCCACCAGACTCCCCCTCCAGCACTAGGGATGACAATTTGACAATTTGACAGGAGAGTTGGGTGGGGACACACATCCAAACCATCTCACACAGAACACACCATCACTCCTGGCGGAATTAGTGACTAATAAACGATTATATTGATCAGGAACAACCACCACTATTGCTCGAAAGAACAACAGTAAAAGCAACACCTCATGCTGGTTCAAAGCTCCTGGGACTCTGACGTTCTGCTTGCCCCACCTCAAACAGACAAGCAGGAGGGGCTGGGAGAAGCAACGGAGATGACGGAGATGATCAAGGGAACGGTGTGGCTGTGGACAACGATGAAGAGCAGAGGCCGAGCACTGTGAGTCTCCCAAAGCCCAGACTTCTAGGACCCGAGAAGGGACAGTAAACCCAGGGCACTCACTGGTCTGAGTGAGGACACAGGCCAAACATACTAACAGGTGTGACGACTGTTGACATAAAACAGAATAGTGCTCAAGTTGCTTTGTGGACTTAGTAGGGTTTGGGGCCAGGACAACATTCAAGAGGAAAATGACAGGCTAATTTTGTCGAGAACTGAGATCTGACATTCCACTTAGAAAACAGACCACAGCTCCAGATCAAAAGAATTGTTCCCTCTAACTCAGGAGGAGTGATTGCAGGAGTGCCTTTTGGTTCAACACAGAGGAAAGTATAACTCCACACGGCGACGGACCAGTAAAACCCCAGCTTGTTTCACAGAAGCCAAGAAGATGCTCAGTAAATTGTAACCTGCAGCACAGGCCTGATTAAAAACGCCCTCCCCACACCCCAAGAAGAGGAGGATGATGACTTCTTCAAAGTGCCAAAAACCAGTGACCCAATGGACCTTCAATGGTGAAATGCTAGAAATATGCCCTCAAAAATGGCAGTAAAAAGGGATGAGGGAGATACACAAGGAATTAATATAAACCATTTTTAACACCACTGCTTGTAAATGGCATGGCTGCAAAATCCAAGGAAATCACTAACAAAAAATACATCAGTTAGTACAGGAAAGGCCGGGCATGGTGGCGCACGCCTATAATCCCAGCACTGGGTGGCTGAGGTGGGTGGATCACTTGAGGTCAGGAGTTCCAGATCAGCCTGGCCAACATGGTGAGAACTGCAGGTCTATTAAAAACATAAAAATTAGCTGGGCATGGTGGTGGGTGGCTGTAATCTCAGCTACTCAGGAGGCTGATGCAGGAGAATTGCTTGAACCGGAGGTGGAGGTTGCAGTAAGCCAAGATCTCACCACTGCACCCCAGCCCAGGCAACAGAGCGAGATTCTGTCTCAAAAAAAAAAAAAAATTACAACAAAATTGCAATACTTTAATGCAGAGAAAAAAATGAAAGAAGAAACCCATTCACAGCACCAATAAAGAATATTAAATATTTAAGAATTCACATGGTGGGAGCCCCACAAAATCTAGCTAAAGAAAATTCTAGAATGCTAGTTACAGATCAGAGCAAGCAGAAGACACTATCTGCTCCTCTCTAAAAGACAAAACCTGTCTCTACTAAAAACAACAGAAATCAGCCGGGAATGGTGGCATGCACCTGTAATCCCAGCTACTTGGGATGCTGAGACAGGAGACTCGCTTGAACCCGGGAGGTGGAGGCTGCAGTGGGCCGAGATCAGGCCCCTGCACTCTAGTCTGGGTGACAGAGCAAGACTCCATCTCAAAAAAAAAAAAAAAAAGGCAAGCTATAAAAACAGAAAACTCTCCAGGCAGACATACAGATTTAATATGGCCAAGAATTCAGTAACAATAGACTGAAGACTATAAATAAATCTAGCAATAATTTTTAAATATGGGAGTGGAACAGGCAGTAAAAGATAAAAGGCATCTCATCATACTTCCAACACTGGCCACAACATCAAGCCTTAAGTTTGTACAATACCCTGAGGAGGCTGCCTCCCTGAAGTTCAGGTGGGATAACCTGACCTCGCCAAGGACCAAAGCCATCAATAGCAAGAGATCTTGGGTTGAAGAGGCTCCTGCTTCCAACAGGGGAAACCACGGCTGACCTGGTGGGAAAGAACATAGCCAGACTTTCCGGATGTCTGGACCTGCTGTCCAGACGGGGAGCCAGCCACTCCAGGTCAGAGCCCTTACGGCTTCAGTCGGGTCAGAGAAGCACAGAGCTCCTCATACCTGGAATTTTTGGCCAAAACCAGTCCTGGTGGCTTGAGCCTTCCAGGTCCTGCCACTTCTTTCTTCCCCACCTGCAGTCTGTCTGGGGATAGCTGTCTGGAGATACCTGTCTGGAGAGACCAGGCAATTATTCCTGGCTGACAGGAAAATGTTTAGCAGCTTTGAAAGCACACAGATCCCTGCATCATAACGTGTTTTCCTCAGGGCTGAGAGATGGCTTCATCTCTTCCTGCCAGACCCTCTTCCCTTGAGACTGTCTCTGGCTTCCCGCTCCCCAGCTGTCCTGATGCCTCTCCATGTGACCACACCCCATCACACGTTGGGCTGCCAGGGACCTGGGCACCATGCCTTGGCCACGCCAGCCTGGGGAGCCCCCACTTCGCACTCAGCCCATCTGGTCTGGCACTCCACCTCCTCACCCCGAAGCCCCCAGCCTCCTTCTGCCCAAGCCCAGCCATGAAGGTCAAATGAGACAACAGAGGCAGCAAGATGATTTTTCATAAGAACATTGATGAGAGATAATTCACACAACATAAAATTCACTCTTTTCAAGTGTACAATTCAGTGATTTTTAACATAGAGTTGTGCAACCATCACCCTATCCAACTCCAGAACATTTTTATCACTGGGCAAGAAACCCACATCTGTGCAGCAGTCACTCCCCATTCCTCATTCCTCATTCCTCCCCACCCTTGGCAACCACTAACCTAATTTCCATCTCTATTTGCCTATTCTGGACATTTCACAGAAGCAGAATCATGCAAGAGGGGGCGTCTGGTGCTGAGCTTCTTTTCCCCGGTGTGGTGTTCTCAAAGTTCATCCACACGGTCGCATACTTTGTACTTCATTTCTTTTTATTGCCAATTTTCCTTCGTATGGATACATCACATTTTGTTTATCCATTTGTCAGCTGATGGACACTCGGCTTCCTTCCGCCTTCTTGGCTGCTGTGAATGATGCTGCCAGAAGCATTTCTGCCTCAGTTTCTGCGTGTACATATGTCTTTATTTCCCCTGAGTATGGCAAAGTGGTTTTTAAAGATAAAATTGCTCTGCATTTAAAATACTGTTTTTTGTTTGTTTGTTTTTTGAGACACAGTTTCACTCTTGTCACCCAGGCTGGAGTGCAATGGTGCGATCTTGGGTCACTGCAACCTCAGCCTCCTGGGTTCAAGTGATTCTCCTGCCTCAGCCTCCCAAGTAGCTGGGATTATAGGTGCCTGCCACTATGCCCAGCTAATTTTTGTATTTTTAGTATAGACGGGGTTTCACCATGTTGGCCAGGCTGGTCTCAAACTCCTGACCTCAGGAGATTCAGCTGCCTTGGCCTCCCAAAGTGCTGGGATCACAGGCACAAGATAGAAACCAGTGTCCTGAGCGGCTCATCCCCGGAGGTCACTCAACCTCCTCATGCTTGTGCCTCCCCCACTGGCAAACCTGGATGATGAGACGGACTCGGGAAACCTCCGGGGACTACTGTGGGACGGTGACGTGGTTTGGCTGTGTCCCCACCCAAATCTCATCTTGAAGGTAGTTCCCATAATCCCCACGTGTTGTGGGAGGGACCCAGTGGGAGGTAATTGAATCGTGTGGGCAGTTACTTCCATGCTGTTCTCATGATAGTTCTCACCAGATCTGATGGTTTTATAAGGGGCTTTTCCTTCACTCTGCACTTATCTTTGCTGCTGCCATGTGAAGAAGCAAGTTTTTGACTTCCCCTTCTGCCTTGATTGTAAGTTTCCTGAGGTCTCTCTTTCCTGCAGAACTGTGAGTCAATTGAACCTCTTTCCTTTATAAATCACTCAGTCTTGGGTGTGCCTTTATTAGCAGTGTGAGAACAGATGAATTCAGATGGAATAACAGGTGTGAAAGTGTTCCTGGAATTTTTACCGCACCTTGTAAACAGAAGGTAGTATTTTATCCATGAGACTACTTAAACAGTTTTAAAAAGTATATGACTGGTTTCAGACTTGAGCATATAACTTAGAAATATGACAGATTTTGAAGTCAGGAGGATTGTGGGTAGAGAAGACTGAATGTGACAGTGAAAAAGACCAGACTGTTATTTCTACAGCTTGGCAGTTTTCCTATAATGGAGGGGGTAGAAGAGGAAAACACTTGAATATTCAAACATAGCATACACTTCTGTGGGAAATCAGAATATTGCAAAATGAGAATTCTTTCCAGTTATTTTGCACATGATAAAACCTTCTGAATCTTCCAATCTTATTTAGTTTGCTCTCTTCTTTCCCAGATACTCGCCTTGCCTTCTTGCTCTAAGGAAGGCCTGGCTCTGTTTGGAAGCCCTCTCGGTAGAGGCTTCTGTTCCCCCCAGAGCCCTCTGTCTCTGGCTGTGGGGCTAGGTCAAGGGGACCCCTTTTCTTCACTGCACCTCCAGACATCTGCCTTCCCTCCTCGCAACACTCTCTGGCTTTGAATCCCATTTCGTCTGATGCTGTCACCACTGCCCTCAGTCACCATCATCTTTCCAGGCCACCTCCAGGGCACCCACCCACTGAATAGCACCTTGAAGCTGCCTTCCCACCTGTTCCATTGCTAAGTGCTGAGTTCCTCTCCCTAAAGCCAGCATTTCCTGGATCTCATGTCCTCTCACTACGAACGATGTCACCCCCTTCTCCCTCTGCCTCCTACATCACCCTGGGTCATTCCCTTCCACACACAAACATTCCATTGTTTCCTGTCTCAGAGCCATGTCCCCTGCCTCTAGCTGCCAACACATTTCCTTTCCTTTGCAGCAAAACCCCTTTAAAGAGTTAGCTATGCTCATTGCCTACAGTTTCTCTCCCCCTACATTCACTTGAGTAAGTCTTTCTATCTCATCACACCACTGAATCAGCTCCTGCCAAGGTCACCGCTGAACTCTCCACTGCCAAATCAACAGTCAGTTCTCAGTTCCTCCCCAGCTTGTCTCAGGAACACTTGACAGAGGAGAAAACAGTTACTTCTCCTAGAAACACTATTATTTCTTCCACTTGCTTCTTCCTTATGGGTCACATCTTTGATTCCTTTGCTGGGTCTACTCTTCTCCTCAGCCTTCCTGTGGATGATCCCAGGCTCAGTCCTTATACTTCTTTATTAATACTCATTCAATGTCTCACTAAGACCATCACAGGCTGACAGCGGGCAAGTGTGTATTTCAGACATAGATCTCGCTCCTGAACCCAAGATCTGAATATTTAACGGCCTATTTCAGCCCCACATGATGCCCAATGGGCACTTCCAACTCAACAGCTCTTAAACAGAAGTCTTGATCTTCCCCACTCCCAAACCCTGGCAAGCTGTTAACCTCTTTGCTCCTATTTCTTTGCCTAGAAAATAGGGTGAGTAACAGCAAGAGTGCAGGCTGGAGCTCCAGTGTCTGGCCTGGGCACTGTTTACTTGCTGTGTGAGCTACTTCACCTCTTCATACCCAAGTTCCCTCATTTGTCAAATGGAAATAACAATGTTAACAGCCCCTACATTACAGAGTTGCTGTGAAGCAGTTTGAACAGTGCCCACAGAGTCAGCACTGTAATACCCATTTGAAATTATTCTTATGAAGACCAAATGAGGTAACTTTGTGCAAGTGCTGTGTAAACGACACGGTGCTACACACACACTCTTTTCAGTACCACTGCCACTTGAGTTTGTGAAAAGAAAATGACAATAACGCTTTCCCAAGATCTTTCTAGACTGAAATTTCAGGACCTGACCAAAAAAAAAAAAAAAAAAAAAAGCAGACAAAATGGCATACTCTTTTCAGCAATAGCCCCTAAGGGCTTGGCGGTTATAGGGAAGACTGCAAGCTCATCTTCATGGGGTGGTGGGCTACGTGGGGGAGGGGGAGATCTAAGTGTATGATCTTCTTGCTTACAAGAAGCAGATACTCTGTCCTGAGGCATATCTGAATTTCCTAAAAGGAAAAAAAAGTCGGGGAGAGGAGGGAAGTTGATAAGAGAGTGGAGGAGAAAAGAAAAGAAAAAAGAAAATAAGAGAAGCGAAGAGCAAGTCACCTTCAGGCTTGGGGAAGCCCACCCCATGGCTGTGGCTGGGAGCCCATCACTTACGCGTTCGACATTGCTGGCTACTTTCCCTCTTTCCCTCGCCCTCCGGGAAGCTCTTCCGTTACTCTCTGAAGGACGGTGGCAGCGGGGGTCAGGGCACTATCAGGAACTACAGAGGACTGGGAGGGGGTCTTCTGGAGGGAGGAACCGGGACAGCGATATCCTCTCACTCCGGGAAGGAAAAGGTGAGGCCAGGTTTGCGTCGCAGGCACGGAGCGCGCAGGCGCAGAGAGGGTGCTTCGATCCTTCCAGTCGCCACCCTGAGACTCGCGAACTTGCGCACTCCGGTGGGCGCGAGGCGACCCTAGCAACGGGGACGCCGCGCCTGCGCAGTGCCTTCCACCCGCCCCCTGCGCTCTCCGCGCCTGCGCTGCCGCCTACTGTTGCTGTGGGAACCGTCCGGGAGTCCCCGGTGCGCGCAGCAGGTGGGAGCTGGCCCGAGTCGGACCCCTGCCTCCCGGAGCCGGGGCGAGGGGCTCCCAGGCTGGGGCGAGCCTGCTCCGGGCCTCAGCCCCTGGCCCGTGGGCCCCCAGGCGGTCTTCCCGCTTTCCTGCTGGCCCCATTTTCATCCACCGTCAGCTCTGCGGCCTTGGGCAAGGTCCTTAATGATGGTGGTCTTCAGTCTTCCCATCTGTAAAGTGGGTATAACAGTCAGTCGTTCGTTCAGAACTTAACTGGGCATCTGTTCTGGGCCAAGTGCAGACTTAGGTTCTGGGGACCCAAGACTTAACGCAGACGCGCGCTTCTCAGTGAGGCTTAACGAGTATGAACTAAGGCGCGCGCATGCGTTGTAAATGTGAAATGCAATGTGGATGTTATTAACAGTCATCCGTAAATCGCTCTGGGTGTTGGCTTTCATTGCTCTTCTTTCTTCGTCTTTAGCAGCTGTTGAGGGTTATTTGCACGTTTTAGATCTGCACTTCCCATTGCAACACTTCCAGGTTTAATGCTTGTCAAAGGCGTGGGGAGGACATCCAGGTAAAAATGATAATCGGAATCACAAAACTTCTCCCCCACCGTTACTTATGAAACGCTCAAAAGCATAGTAAAAGCTAGCCCTCCGC
Source organism: Aotus nancymaae (assembly GCF_030222135.1). Taxonomy (NCBI): domain Eukaryota; kingdom Metazoa; phylum Chordata; class Mammalia; order Primates; family Aotidae; genus Aotus; species Aotus nancymaae. The sequence goes on from NW_026988444.1 coordinate 1,791,850, forward strand.
ACCCCCTTCAAATAATGGAACAAATTATTTCTCAGACGAGAAATGAAGTACAACCTTGTACAGTAAACTTCAAAAACTCAGTGAAATAGCAGCGTGCCATGGAGAACGGTGTCCGGCTTCATCTTCACTCTCCCAAAGCCCTTCAGGGGGAAGAGACCTGGTAGACACAACACCAAGAATTCTCATTAATGCTTTTTGCTACAAATAAGACACACATCTGAAAAGACGGGAGCTGAAAGGGTGACTAGAACAAACACCTGGGGAAATCCGGCCAGATAAAGCCATCGTGAGTGAAGGTCAATCCCTACGGCTCCCAGGACCTGAGCAGGGATCGCTAGGGATTGCCATTTTCTAGGTCCCTACATTGAAGTAAGGCAAAGATTCAAAGCCGAAGGGCATTTTGTCACAGGAATAGGGCACACTCCTGACAAGGGTGGGATGATGGTGGTAAAGGAGCTTATCAAAATCTGAGAAGTGGACACAAGAGTAGCCTAGAAGTTGTGTGGGTTCAGGGAGGCAGTCCTTTTCCTCCATGTGTGCTCAGTGTCTAGAAAAGCAGAGAGAAGTATGGTTTCTCAGCTCTGGAACTCAGATACGGTGAGAAGGGAGTCAAAGAGAATTCGCCCACATTATATTTGAACAAATAGAACATTTGGAAAGAGCAACACGTGTTAGATAGGAATAAGGTAGAAAGAAGCAGCATATCAACTATCTAAATCCAAGACTTTCATAGAAGTAGAAGAAAAGAAAGGATTATAACATGGGCAAGACAAGTGAAAGCAAACCTGGAAGAAAATCTAACCAAACAAATAAAAGGAGAAAAATCTTTACATGTGTTCCATGTTATGGAATAAGCTAATAAGAACATTGAGGTAATAAAATAAGAATGGGGAGAAAATATAAAACGGAATGAGACAGGAAAAAAGATTACACAACTAAGGAAACCAAAAGAAAAACAGAAGGAGTCCAATACAGAAAATAAGTTAAAAAAAAAAAACAGAAAGAAATAGACCAGGCACAATTCAGCTGACTTACTGATTTAGAGGAAAAAGTTGACTCAATTACAGTAAATGTAGAGAGAAAAGAGTGAGACACTTGAGCTATTTTAAAAAAAGGTTAGTTGATATTCCTGAAAGACCTTCAACATTAGACTGTTTTCAGAGATACAGGAAATGTTTTTGAAATAGAAGAATTAAATCTGCAGATCAAAAATTCTCATTGTGTTCTAGGGAAAACTGATATATAACACCCAACGTCAGGAGATGTCCTGGATACGTTATTGAATTTCAAAGAGAAATGGTAAGAGAAATCTGACTAGCCTCAGATTTCAATGTCAGATGAAAATGAAGCAATATTTACAAAGTTCTTGGGGAAAATTGACCCAAGATTATTTCTATTTATTCAAGTTAATAGTTCCAGTATGAAAGCCCTCAGGAGGCACAACACTCATGTACAGATTGACCTGTTAACAAAGGCAAATAATAGAAACCCAAGGTGCATTGGCTTAAACAATAAGAATATTTAAAATCTCCCTTGACTCCAAGAATAGAGGCGATTCAGTTTTAGGGCTGATGATCTCAGTGGCTCAGTGACATCATCAAGGATCAGTCTTTGATGGTCTTTCCGTCTTTTGGAGCTGTCATAGTAAGGATACGAAATGACTTCCTTTGTGGTCATAAAATGCTTGTCACAGCTCTGGGTCTTATATCTTCCCACTGTGACATCCCAAGATAGAAAAGAACCAGCAGGGAAATGTGATACACGTTACTGTTTTAAAGTAATGAGAATTTACCTGCATTAAGAGGTAGAGAGGTAAATGAAAGAACCCGATCAGAGCTCTGTCAGCACAGAAGGCAGGATTGGCTGTTATGTATGCACCATTCAATATGAGCCACCCATGAGTTCTTCTAGCAAATAAATCACTTGATGATGAAATACAATTAAAAGATACAAATCAGGTGAAAAGGGCCAAGATCGCGCCATTGCACTCCAGCCTGGGTAACAAGAGCGAAACTGTCTCAAAAAAAAAAAAAAAAAAAGAAAGAAAAGGGTTAGCACAATACTCAATACTCAATATAAGAAGACAGTGTAACAAGCTTTCTCAATTCTGCAAGAAAACAAATATAGTTCCTTTGTGATTATATCCTATGAGCTCTGCCGGTTGCTGCACTTACTGACTTCGAACTATTTAGAACCCAACATAGATCATTCATTAAATCTCATTAACTTTGTGAGATAGGTAATATTTTCATCCCCATTTTTTTCTTTTTAAAAATTTTTTTGAGATAGAGTTTCTCTCTTGTTGCCCAGACTGGAGTGCAGTTTCACGATCTTGGCTCACTGCAACCTCCACCTCCTGGGTTCAAGCGATTCTCCTGCCTCAGCCTCCTGAGTAGCAGGGATTACAGGTTACACCACACCCGGCTAATTTTTTTGGATTTTTAGTAGAGATAGGGTTTCATCATATTGGCCAGACTGGTCTTAAACTCCTGACATTAATGAAACCCAGAGAAGTTAAACAATTGCATATCCAAGGCCATACTCAAAATGATCATGGAGTTGGTATTCAGATCACTGGTAGTCTGGCTTCAAAGATAACACCCCTATTATATTTTTATTGGTAACAACACCTACCTTCATATTTGTTTTTAAAAAATAGGTTTTCTGTGAGACAAATGGTACTAAAAACTGGTTCTCAAAACCATCCATCCTTTAGGAAAAATCATTGCTACCTAGGTACATGGATATGGTAGAAAAGGTTACTTTATCCTCAGCATTTAATAATTCATACAGGCCCAGAACCAGACTGCCAGGTCTCTGGGAAAATTAGTTTTCTCAGTCTTCTTGATACATGTGACATTTGGGCAAATATTTATTGATACTTGTTTTGTGAAAAACACAATAGTCAACACTGTGCAAGAGAAAAATGTTGACTCTTATAGGAAGAATTCTGCCTGCAGGAGTGGAGGAGAGGAGGGGATCGTTCAGGGGAACACGGCTTCATCATCACACTTGCATTTTCTTGAGGGGTAAGAGGCTGGGAAGGGCCCTTCCAGGTTGGTCATCAGATCTGCTTCCTTCCAGTGCATCTAGTCCCCAGGACCCTACTACCTCCTGAGCATCCCTTCTCTGCCAACACACTTGCAGCGAGAGGGACGCCTGCCTGCTCTAGGAAGCCCATTCTGGTTTTGGAAAACTCTCACTGTTGCTCTTTGGTTTTATATCGAAGCTCCAGGGAAAAACAGAACAATCCAATCCCTCTTTTATGGGAGCAGCCTTTGAAAAGTTTAAGCCCATGTCCACCTGTCCACCTGCACCCCCGCCCCTCATCAAAGTCCTCTTGGTTACAGAGTAAGCACCCTCAGATTCTTCTGCATGACAAGATTTCAACTTCCCTTGCTGTCCTTCTCTCTGTAATGCTGTTAACACAACTTAGCAACCTTCAGACATAAACCAATGAAACAAATGCTTCTAGTGGGAGGTGGTAGGCATGTCATCAAGTAGCAAAAGGGGCCCTTCTTTGAGTCTCCTCACCTTAGATCCACCGTGGGTCGGCCACGCCACACTCCGCACTGACTCATGATGCTCATATTCAGTAACCAAATCTGTCTACAGTGTCTCCTGCTGAATTTCACCTCTGTTATTCAGCGTGTTCATCATCCCATCCCGTTCCATGTCATCACTCAAATGATCATGTTCTCTATGACATAAACAGTTCTCTGTGACAGAGCTGGGGAGCCCCACAGCACGGCACCAGAAATGAGTTCAAGTTAGCATCAATCCACAAGTTGTAAACCTGCCAGCCTTGCGATCATCTGGCTTGTATTTCTCCTTGCCCTCAACTATTCCTTAAGATAAGTGCTTTGTCCAGTGAACAGTAATATGCAGCTATATCCTATCTATAGCATTGCCTTATGTTGTACTGTTAGTAACTATAGAACTTTACCATTAGGCTGATCTGGCATGCCTTGTGTTTGGAAAACCCAAGATGATAATACTTGTTATCTCTGCTTCCTTTTCTAAAAACTCACAAATCATTTTAATGGTCTGGAATATTTCCTGTGATCACATGAAGTTCACTGGGCCAGAATCTGACCTTTTTTATTTTAATGAGCCATCAGTCACTCAGAGTCACACAGTTCTCTGCTGTAGTTCCTTTTCTTCTTTATGCCACGACAATTCAGCCAAACCAGGGGACTTGTTTCTTCACTAGGCCTGAACCTGAGTTAAAGTGGCCCAAAGCAGCTCATCTGTCTACACCTCGACCTAAGACAATTCAGACTGCAACAGCAAGCAGGGCCTTTTCCTGCCACACGGTGGCAGGCCAGCCACTAACCAGTCAAAGTGGGGACCACGCAATGCTTCCCGCTGCCACCTTCTCACCCAAGGACGAGGCTTCCTTCCCCGCCTCCTTCGCGAACACCCCCTCCAATTTCCCTCAGTAACAGTAAGACTAAAGCATGACAAGACAGGAATGCCCTCTACCAAAAGACGAGGCTGTACGTACCAAGAACAGTGGACTGAGGACCTTGCCCAGGAAGGCTCCTGGCAGCTGGGGGGACAGCGGTGGCCATTAACATCCACCAAGGAGAAACTACTCCAAGAAGGACCAGAGCAATTCCTGGGCTTCCAGGGAGGCCCAGAGCTCTGCTCCATCCATCCTGCTCTCTCCATCCTGTTCAGTCCCATTCCAGGGTCCCTCCTGCCAAGCCTGAGTGGTATTAATAAGCTCACTTTCTCTTCTTACATGAAAACCCTAAGCTTACCTGTTTAGTGACCATTCTCTATACCTCTCTGGGCATCTGAGGTCCAAATCATTATTCTGATTCGCTTTTCCAGTAATTTCATCTAAATGGATCACTATCTCTTCCACAGTTACTATGTTTTTGTCCTAAACAATTGATGTTTTACTTTATTTCAAATGTACATGTCTTTTTACAGCCTCATAATCAGACTGCCAAGTATCTGGGGAAATATTTTTTCTCAGTGTTCTCAATATGCATGAATTCAGTTGGGCAAATATTATGGATGCCTATCCTATGCCAAGGACAATAGTCAATAGGAGGCAATAGAAAAAGAAAACTTTGGTAGGTATTCAGCCTTCAGGGAGTAAAGTAGAAGAGATAAAGGTAGGAGGTGATTAAATGTCACAGTGCAAAGTTTTCTGGGAGTGTAGAGGAGAGAGGGGCCACTTTGCCGTTGGGAAAGTGGAAGGTGTTATGCTTGTGGGACTAGAGATAGCTGCATAAAGGGTGAGTGGGGCTTTGACCTGAGGAAATGGGAGACCATGCCAGGCAAAGGAAACAATGTGGGCAAAGGTATATAGCAGCAGGAGAAGTACAGGGCTATGTTTGTGTGAGAGCCAATATTTGCCTTTGGCCTGGGAATAGGCTTGTCACGTTGGACCCAGGTCAGACAGTATGTGGATTCCAAAGCAGGCCGAGAAGTTTGGACTGAATTGTACAGTGGCTCTAGAACTATGGAGGTTTATTTCGGCAAGAGAATTGACAGGGTCAGGAGACGGGGGACCAATTCAAAGACGAGAAGTAGAGATGAATGGATAAACAAGGTAGTGCATATGTAACGAGAACAACATCCAGCTGTAGAAAAGGGTGAGGTTCTGATGCATGCCGTAGCATGGACGAACCCTGGAAACATTATGCTAAGTGAAACAAGCCAAACACAGAGGAACACATTTTCTATGATTCCACTTCATATGAAATGTCCAGAACAGGCAAATTTGTAAAGACAGAAAGTGGATTAGAGGTTAACGGGCTGGTGGAAGGAGGGAGTGGGGAGTTATTTGTTCATGTGTACAGAGTTTTTGTTTGGGGTGATGAAAAATTTTGGAAATAAAGTGGTGATGGTTGTACAACCATGTTGTGGACAGAGTGAATGCCACTGAACTGTACACTTACAATAGCTACGATGGCACGTTGTATGTTTCAGAGAGAGAGAGGCATGACAAGACAGGGTTACATTCTACCAAAAGACCAGGCTGTAAAATCCAAGCACAACAGACTGAGGACCTTGCCTGGGAACGCTCCTGGCAGCTTGGGGGGTGGCACTGGCCGTGGAACTGACCATTGACATCGACCAAGGAGAAGCTGATTGATGCCTAGACTTTTTTGAATGAGAGACAAAGAATAGAGAAGAAGGTATAAAATACTGAGAAAGTACAATTCATAGAATTGTGGTGTGGCTCAGAGAGGGATAATTCCGAGCTGATGCTGGGGCTTCAGTGGCAGGTGGCTCGAAGGAGCAGAGCATGAGGTCCGACTGGGGAACCCTGGTCCAGAAGCACTCTTCTGGGATATAATTTGCACGGGCATCTCTTTGTACTCACCACCCTTCCTTCTTTCCCAGAAATCCTAACACTCTGTGTTCTCACACCATATATCGACCCTTCCCTGAGAGTGTTGGTGGTGTTATTTGGCCTTTAAGGAATCAGATGGAGTAAGTGGCAGGTGCTGTTTTGGTAAGTATCGAAAAGGTTGCTGTAACACCCCAGAGAGAGACCAGGAGGGCATCACACCTCTCTTTATTGGCCAGGGCACAGCGGGGTCACCTAGTGTCATGTTGTGTCCCTTCCTTCCTAATTATACATTTCCTAAAACTCACAATGTGTGGATTATGCCTAGGAGTTTGTAGAGCCCAAGATGCTGCTTATTTTCTTTTAATACTTTAGTTTGTTGATCCTCAAAAATAGGTTACAAGGTAGTTAAGCATATTATAAGCCAGTTGTTCATCAGAAAAAAAAACCCCAGTACATTTGGTTACTGTAAAATTGTACTCAGTTGGAGCAACTGGTCCTAATCCCTCCCTCTCTCTCTCTCTTTCTTTCTTTTTCTTTCTTTCCTTTCTTTATTCCCCCCTCCCTCCCTCTCTTCCTTCCTTCCTTCTTTCCTTCCCCTCCCTCTGTCCCTCCCTCCCTCCCTTCCTTCCTTCCTCCCTTCCTTCCTTTTCTTGTTTCTTTTTTGTTACCCAGGCTGGAGTGCAATGGCTTGATCTTGGCTCACTGCAACTTCCACCTCCTGGGTTCAAGCAATTCTCCTGCCTCAGCCTCCTGAATAGCTGGGATTACAGGTACCTGCCACCATGTCTGGCTAATTTTTGTATTTGTAGTAGAGACAGGGGTTTCACCATGTTGGCCAGGCTGGTCTCAAACTCCTGACCTCAGGTGATCTGCCTGCCTTGGCTTCCCGAAGTGCTGGGATTACAGGTGTGAGCCACCGTGCCCAAATGATTCTTCCATTTTCTAACAGTGTGATTTGAATAAAGTCCAGTAACATTTCTGAACCTAAGTCTATATTTATACAAAAAGAAGAATATCCCCTGTGTCACTCAAAGCATTATGATGGAACTCCTTGAATGGCTTTTCAGTTGCCTTTTGCTAGAAAACTGGTGTGACCTTGTGTACTTAGTATCCAGGCGTTCATTCGACTCACGTTTTATATTCCAGGGATTTCGTTCATGAAGTGTTTTTCTGAAAACTCAGTGTTTGTAGCATTGTTGGACGTTTTCCTCAAGTCCTCACTGAATTTGTGTTGAAGGAATCGAGTCTTTGAAAGATTGGTTTACCTCTCTGTTTAATAAGTCATAAGTCTGTTGTGTGAATTGTCCCTGAGTGTGAGTCCTGGAGTTTGAGAACAGTGACTGCTGTGATCCTACCATGATTTGATGGGCACTTCCAGGCACAGTGAAAGGGAAGTGGAAGTTTCTGGTTGACTTTGATTCAGTTCCAACACGTTCCTCAGGTAGGCCTGCAGAACCGCAGAGAGTGAAGTCAGCAGAGATGAAAGTGAAAAGGTGCAGAGTTCACATTGAATTTGAAGGCCTTCTCCTCTAAACTTAGATGTAAGAAACATTTTCTATGCTTCTAAGTATAAAATGTCATTCTACATAAGAGGTGTGTTTTAAAATGTCAGATATTAAACTGTCTGCAGTATCATCCCACTTTTCATGTCTGATGTTACGTCTATGTGAAAGGAAAGGATGGAATGCTAAGCTTGTTACATTTGCATACATACCTGGAACGAAATAGAATGTGTTTCATCAATTCATAATCATAAAACGTAAATATTGGCAGACCCTGGACCTAATACTTCAAGATCTAGTATTCACAGTTCTGACTTTTTCTGAGCCACCCCTAAGGTCCATGGCATGTTACAATTTGTAATAGAGACAGTTTACTTCCCTCAGAGGATTGCTAGGATTAAATAATCAATGTATGTAAAGCACGTGGCACAAATTTAAACCAGCATGCCGTTGTGTGGCAGGTAGTCCTGTAAGCTACGCGGGCAGTCTAGAGGTCTGCTCAAAAGCGCATCTCAGTTAGCAGTATTCCTAATTTTAGGCTTCACAGAAATTTCAGGTGTCAAAACCTGCTCCATATAGGCTGTTCAGTTGAGGGCCCACATGCACGCTGTGCTCAGAACAATGATAACCACCAACCTACAACAGCTGGCAGCAGCATTACCAAACAGCAAACGGTTTCAGTTGTGAATCCTGGCCTCTCTCCAGTCTGTTACCATAACATATCAAAGCCTAGTCTGCACTGGAAATGAGTCTGATGGGACAGACTTTGTTGAGCATATGCTAGTAAACTAATTTAAAGGGATATGAGCAATGCGTGTCTTACCTTCTGAATAAGGTTCCAAAGAGAATAGATCTCACAAACACCAAAGCCATTTTACGTCAAATAAAAACATCACTTCCACTGGGAAATGAGTGTAAATGTGTGTGTGTGTTTATGAGAGGCCGCTATTATCTATTAATAAAACTGCCCAGTGTGAGAAAAAAGAAAAAGGAACTAGCGGGAGGCAGGATGTTGGTTCTTTTCATTATTATCTTGTTGTTCTTTTTTTTCACAAACACTGAGGCAGCTTTTGTAACCCAGATGTAGAGGAGGTCACTTTTCAATTGTTTTAACACCTGCTGTCTATTAAAATGAACATGATTTCCACAAGCCATTGATAAATTCAGTCTTAAACCTCAAATGACGGTTTCCTATATTTTGATGAAGCTTTTGAATAAGTAACACGTCTGCCCAATTTCTGGTGTGTAGGGGTGTGTGTGTGTGTTTTGCCATTTGGCTGTCATATCCCGTCTCTATTTTATTTTCACAATGCTTAAGATAAAACAATAGTTATTGGTACCGAGAGTAGAAAGCTAATTACAAATAACAGCTGTGTTGTTCACAAAACAAAAGTGAAGCTAGGGCACAGTGGTGCACACCTGTAACCCCAGCTACTCGGGAGGCGGAGGCGAGCAGATCGCTGGAGCCCAGGAGTTCGAGGCTGCAGTGAGCTATAATGGTGTCACAACCTGAGCAAGAGTGAGACCCCACCTCTAAAAAAAAGTGACACAGTCATAAATGAGACGTACTTAGAGACTTGAACAGCAGTGGCTCTGACTACATCAGCAAGATGCAATTTAAGAGCAGAGAAAATGTCTACTTAATCTATTAATTCATTATAGCATACCACCAGACTTAATAGAAATATAATCTTGGTTCTAAAAATATCAGGCAGGAGACTGGTATGAATTCTCGTAGGTTTGTTTCTTCCTCCATCTGTCCGCCAAATGTCTGTCTCCTTGTCCTCTACTTACTCACTCACTTTTTTTTTTTTTTTTTTGAGGTGGGGTCTGACTCTGTCACCCAGGCTGGAGTGCAATGATGAGATCTCAGTTCACTGTAACCCCTGCCTCCCGGATTCAAGCCTTTCTTGTGTCTCAGCCTCCTGAGTAGTTGGGATTACAGGCACCCACCACTATGCCCTGCTAATTTTTGTATTTTTAGTAGAGACAGGGCTTTGCCATGCTGGCTAGGCAGGTCTGGAACTCCTGACCTCAAGTGATCCACCCACCTCGGCCTCCTAAAGTGCCGGGATTATAGGCGTGAGCCACTGCCCCCTGTCCTGCTTACTCTTTCTACTGAGAAGTGCAGCACTTCCTTGGATGAGGCATTGCTCTGTCCCAGGGCTGGAGGAGCAGCAGCCCTGACTGCACGCAGAACGCTGCTGACTCTTGCCTGTCAGCTTCCCCCAAGGCAACACGCTGGTTTAGACCCCGTGTGGTCTATTGCTGCCATGGAGGTTTACGTAGTAAAACCCATCCCGGGCATGTGTCTGCCTAGTGTATTCTCAGGGAGTTGTTTACTTACACTTTTCGTGCTACAGAAATGGTTTTCAGACTTTGTAGATGTCCTGGGACATGAAATGCAGATAAAAATACCAATAGCTACAACTTTAAAAATATTTTTAATAGAAGTATAAGTGCAGAAAATTCAGCAACTCTTTAGCATACAACTCAATGCATTTTCACAATTCGAAAGTACCCGTGTATGAAATATTCAGATCAAGACTCATGAGAACAGCAGAATCCCAGAGGCTCCCCAGGGACCCCTTCCAACCCCATTCTGTCCCTCCTTCCTAAAGGCAAACGCTGCCTTACTAACACCAGAAGTTAATTTTTCCATTGTAGAGAAAGACTTCATATATAAGCTTTATGGGAATGGAATGACACAGTGTATAATTATACAGTGTATACCCTTGAACAATGCAGGGGTTAAGAGGGCACCAACCCTCCAGGCAGTCTGAAATCTGAGTGTAACTTTGACTCCCCGAAAATGTAACTGCTACCAGCCCACTATTGACCAGAAGACCAGAAGCTTTACTGATAACATAAACTGTCCATTGACCCGTATTTTGTTTGTTGTATGCATTATATAAATGTATTCTTACAATAAATTAAGCTGGAGAAAAAGAAAATGTGATTAAGAAAATCATAAGGAGGAGAAAATATATTGACTATTCATTAAGAGGAAGGGGATCATCATCAAAGTCTTCATCCTCATCATCTTCATGTTGAGTAGGCTGAGGAGGAGGAGGAAGAGGAGATGGTCCTGCTGTCTCAGAGGTGGTAGAGATGGAAGAAAATCCACATATAAGTGGACCCATGCAGTTCAAACCCACATTGTTCAAGGGGCCACCTTATTCTTTTGTATCTAGCACCTTTCAACCCACTTATGATTGATCGTGAGGTTCATTCATCTTCTCACATGTAGATGTAATTCGTTTTCATTGCTGCGTAGTATTCCACATATGAACAGATCACAGCTTAGTTATCCATTCCACTACTGAAGGACAGTCTGGTCGCACGCAGACCTCGATGATTGTGAGTAACGCTGCTGAGATCATTCACACACATTATCTTTCAGTGCACACACATACTCCTTGCTGGGCTGTGGGGCATACACATGTTCAGCTTCAGAAGACACTGAGTGTTTTCTGCAATTTTACCAAGAAGAGTTCTAGTTTCTTCCCAGGCTTCCTAACACTTTGTATTTTCTATCTTTTTCTTTATTTTTAGAGTTGCAGTATCATTATCTCATAGGGCAGCAGTCCCCAACCTTGTTGGGACCAGGGACTGACTAAAACACGGACTTGTTTTGTGGAAGACAATTTTTCCAAGGACCATGGAGTGGGGGGCATGGTTTTGGAATGAAACGGTGCCATCTCAGATCATTAGGCATTAGTTAGATTCTCAAAAGGAGCATGCTACCTAGCTCCTTCTCATGTGCAGTTCACAACGGGGTTCGTGCTTCTATGAGAATCTAAGGCTGCTGCTGGTCTGACAGAAGATGGGGCTCAGGTGGTAACGTGAGCCACGGGAGCAGCTTTGCTTGCTCGCCTGCCACTCACCTCCTGCTTTGTGGCCCAGTTCCTAACAGGCCACGGACTGGCACTGGGGCTTGGGGCGCCTGCCATAGGGGCTTTAATTTGCATTTTTCTGGTAAGTAATGGTACTGAGAATCTTTCTGTATACCTCTTTGACCATCTGCATATTTCGTGAAGTGCCTGTGGAAATCTTTTGACCCACTTTTATTGAATTTCCTACCTTTTTCTTATTGCTTGGTAGAAGATATTTACATATTATGGCACAAGTCTATGTTGAATGTCTTTATTAAAAAGATATCCTCCCCCCCGTGGTTTTCCTTTTCTCTTTTTAAATGGTGTCCTCTAATGAACAGATTTTCCTGATCTTACTGAAATCTAATACATCAACATTTCCTCTAAGATTAGCGCTTATTTGGTGTCATGTTTAAGAAATTTTTTACCTACTCCGAGGTGAAAAACATATTATTGTCTGTTATGTTCCAAAAGCTTTATTGTTTCATCTTTCACATTTAGATATAATCTGTTGAGAATTTATTTTTCTGTGAAAAATCTGTGTGTGAAGTAGATGGATTAAATGTCTGTCTTTTCTATGTGAAAATTCAAATCAACCAGCACTATTTATAAAAAGACCATATTGGACCATCTGTAGTTCCATTTACTTGGGGGCTGAGGCAGGAGGACCACTTGAGCCTAGGAGGTTGTGGCTGCACTGCGATTGCACTACTGCACTCCAGCCTGGGCAACAGAGCGTGACCATGTTTCAGAAAAAAAGAAGGAAAGGAAGGAAGGAAGGAAGGGAGGGAGGGAGGGAGGGAGGGAGGGAAGGAATGAAGGAGAAAGAGAGGGAGGGAGGGAGGGAAGGAAGGGGGGAAGGAAGGGAGAGAGGGAGGGAAACGAGAGAGAGAGGGAGGGAAGGAAGAGAGAAAGAGAGGGAGGGAGGGAGGGAAGGAAGGAGGGGGAAGGGAGAGGGAGGGAGGGAAGGAACAGAGAGAGAGGGAGGGAGGGAAGAGAGAGAGAGGAAGGGAGGGAGGGAAGAGAGAAAGAGAGGGAGGGAGGGAAGGAAGAGAGAGGGAGGGAGGGAAGGAAGAGAGAGAGAGGGAGGGAGGGAAGGAAGAGAGAGAGGGAGGGAGGGAAGGAAGAGAGGGAGGGAGGGAAGGAAGAGAGGGAGGGAGGGAAGGAAGAGAGGGAGGGAGGGAAGGAAGAGAGGGAGGGAGGGAAGGAAGAGAGGGAGGGAGGGAAGGAAGAGAGAGAGAGAGGGAGGGAAGGAATAGAGAGGGAGGGAGGAAAGGAAGAGAGAGAGAAGGAGGGATGGAGGGAAGAGAGAGAGGGAGGGAGGGAAGGGAGAGAGAGGGAGGGAGGGAAGGAAGAGAGAGAGGGAGGGAGGGAAGGGAAAGAGAAAGAGAGGAAGGGAGGGAGGGAAGAGAGAAAGGGAGGGAGGGAGGAAAGGAAGAGAGAGAGGGAGGGAGGGAAGGAAGAGAGAGAGAGGGAGGGAGGGAAGGGAGAGAGAGAGAAGGAGGGAGGAAAGGAAGAGAGAGAAAGAGGAAGGGTGAGGGGGGAGAGAGAGAAAGAAAAAAAGAAGAAAGAGAAAAAAGTGAGAGAGAAGAAAGAGAAAGAAAAGGAGACTATCCTTTCTCCACTGCTCTGCAGTGATATCTTCATCACTAGTGAGGTGTCCATATATGTGTGGGTCTCTCTCTGAAGGGCCGCTGGATTTTGTTGAATGATTTTCTGCACCTTTGGGATGATCATTGAATCTCTCCTTTATTCTGTTAGTGGAGTGAAGTACATTGATTTTTGTATGCCTGTCTGGGGTAAGCTACACTGGTGGGCTACACTTACTACACACTGCTCAATTTTATATGCTAAAATATTGCTGAAGATTTTTGCATCTACATTTATAGTCTGTAATTTTCTTTCTTTTCATATCTGTGTCAAGTTTTGTTACAAGGGTTATTTGGACCTCATAAAATAAATTAGGAAGTGCTCCTTTTCCTGTATTTTCTAAGAGTTTCTGTTAGATTGCTATTTTCTTCCTTCAATGTTTGATAGAAGCCATCTGGGCTTGAAATTTTCTTTGTGGGAAGGTTTTGGCTAAGAATTCAATGTCTTTAATAGATACAGCACTATTCAGATTTTCCATTTCTTCCTGGTTTTGATATATTGTATATTTCAAGTAATTTTATTATTTCGTTTAAGTTGTGGGGTTTACCGTATGAAATTGTTCGTAATATTCTGCATTATTCTTTTAGTGTTTATAGGATCTGTAGTGATGTTCTCTTTGTCATTTCTGATATTGATAATACATATTTTCTCTTTTTTTGTTGATTGGTCTTGCTAGGGATTTATCATTTTTATTGATTTTTCAAAGAAGCAATTTTTGTTTTGATGAATTTTCTATGTTGTTTATCTCCTACATTAGTTATCTATTGCTGCGTAACAAATTATCCCCAAACCCAGTGACTTAAAACAACACACATTGATTACCTCAGAGTTTCTGTGGGGCAGGAATCCAAGCACAGCTTAATGGGGAGCCTCTGCCTTGAGTTCTCCTCATGAGGCTGCAGTCAGGGAGACAGTGGGTGCTGTGTGTCGTCTGAAGGCTCAGGAACATCCACTTCCAAGCTTACCTGAGTGGCTGTTGGCAGAATTAAGCTCCTCATGAGCTGTTGGACTGAGGAATCCAGTTCTCCACTGGCTTTCCTTAGTTCTTCTCCATGCAGCCCTCTCCAGCTCGCAGAATGGTAGCTGAACTCCATCTGAGCGGGCAGACGAGACAGCGTGAGAGGAGGAGCAGGAGGAAAGCCAGGGCCTTTCTTTAACCTCCTCCCAGGAGCCACAGCTCATCCCTGTTGCTTTTCTCTTCTCTGCGCTTCTGCACTACCTCAGTTCTGAAAATGCCTGAAAAACAGACAACTCACACATTTGATCCGGTTCTATTATTGTTTATGGTGGGAGGGCTGATCCAGTACAACTTAACTCATCCTGGCTGGAAACAGTTATTAATTTAATAAGTAATTGCTTTTAGCTTTTAGGCTCCATAGTGCTTACTGTTTCTCTGCCAAAAATCCTTCCTTTACACTTTCTGCTTCAGACTATTTTCTTAACATCTGTTCTTTTTCTGTCTTTGCTACATCTAGGTTTAATAACATAGGCAGTAATTGTAGCGTAAGGCTAATAAGAATGGCAACACCTCCATTTGTAGTACTGATGGCTTTCCTGTGACTGTAGCTGATTGAATTTAAACATCATTTCAGAAAAGCCACGGATCATGAGATACTATGCTATGAAATCATTATAGCCATCTAGAATGTAAATGAATGATGTATAGTCAAAATTGTAATTTCATTTAATTTTTTCATGTTCTTTATACTTATTATTGTTACGTTTGTGAATACTTCTTCCAATTCTTGACTTCAAATCTGGAAGTCACCAGAAATGTGAGTTCAGTTCTATTTCCCTTGTACAGAAAGATTTGACATTGGAGCATCCAAACTTCCGACCTTTGGCTCCTCTTAGAGAAGGCCTCCTGCTGGGCATGGGGCCTGGTCCACATTTCTCTAAAAAGGCATTAAGATGAGCAAGAGTCAACGGAAGTGCCCAGAGACCTGGAGATGTGAGGAGGAGGACAGGTGTGCAGGCTGGTCCGGTGAGGCCCCGGCTGCTGGCACGTTTGTTGGTATCTCCACATTCCTGAAACCAATCAAGACACTATTTTCCCTGCTTATGGTTGACGGAACGTCTTCAGCCTCTGGAAGAGGTTCTGGTGTCCTCATGGTCTGATCCCAGCATGAAGGTCTTGACCCTGTGCTCACACACTGGCCATTCTGCTGATCTGGGACAATCATTTGCCAAATCAAACCTTTCAGTTTATTTGTTGAAAATGCAGGGATCTCTGGTAAGAATAAATCTGTTTTCCACAGAACCAGAAATGAGAGTGAGATTATTTTTGTATCTGCTTCTTTCAAGATCTTGAATGAGTTAAAAAAAAAAAAAGAGCGGAATTAGGATTAAGTAGGCTCACTTTTCCTTTTTTTCTGCGACGTGGAGGCTCTATTACTGTTAAACAATGTAATGGATACAGAATTCAGACAGAGGCACATGGAGAAAATAAATAGCCAGATGTGGGGGTGAAAAGGCAAAAAAAAAAAGGAGAAATGGATGAACATTACAGAAGCTGTGCTCTGTATTAATTTTTCATTGTTTTGTAACTGATTGCCACAAATTCAGTGACTTAAAACAGCACCCATTTATATCTCAGTTTCTGTTGTCCAGAAGCCAGAGCACGGCTTAGCTGGGTTCCCTGCCTGAGGTCTTCAGGCTGAACTAAGGTGTTGACCAAGCTATGTTCCCTCCTGGAGCTCTGGGTTTTCTTGCAAGCTATTCTGGCTGTTGGCAGGACTCAATTCCCTGAAGTGTAGCACTCCTGGAAGCTGCCCTGGGGTCCCAGGCACAAGCCCCTCTCCCAACACGCCAGCTTATTCCTCCAAAGCCAGCTGGGGAACCTCTCTCCAGTCCACTATAACGAAGTATTAGCAAGGGAGTGAGTGTTTCATGCCAATCACAGTCCTACCCACATTTGAGGGGAGAGGGTTTAAGGGTATATTTAACAGGGGTGGGAATCTTGGTGACCATCCTAGAATTCTGCCTGCCACATGCCATAAAATCAGATGGTTTAAAATAAACACTTTGGCTAATGAAGAAAATGACAGACATTATTTGGAAGTGACGTCTCCTGATGGCCAGCCTCTATCAAATGCAGATGTTCTGTGAAACCTGTCTCCCCCGTGGGGTTGTTGCAAAGCTGATTGGGTCATGCCTGTGAAAAGTCTCTCAGGATGGACCCTGCTCTACAAATGTAAGGGAATTAGAATGTGTGTGCGTGTGCACATCTGTGCATTTGCGTGTTTGGGTTCATGTGCACGGATGTGCGTGTGTGTGTATGTGGGTTCATGTGCATGGATGTGCGTGTGTGTGTGTGCATCTGTGCATTTGTGGTGTGGGTTCATATGCATGTGCGTGCATGTGTGTGTGCATCTGTGCATTTGCATGTGTAGGTTCATGTGCATGTGTGTGTGTGCATCTGTGCATTTGTGGTGTGGGTTCATGTGCATGGATGTGCATGTGTGCGTGTGTGTGTGTGCATCTGTGCATTTGCATGTGTAGGTTCATGTGCATGTGTATGTGTGCATCTGTGCATTTGTGGTGTGGGTTCATGTGCATGGATGTGCACGTGTGCGTGCATTTGTGCATTTGTGGTGTGGGTTTATGTCCATGGATGTGCATGTGTGTGTGTGCATCTGTGCATTTGCATGTGTAGGTTCATGTGCATGTGTGTGCATGTGTGTGTGCAGCTGTGCATTTGCGTGTGTAGGTTCATGTGCATGTGTGTGCATGTGTGAGTGTGTGCATCTGTACATTTGTGGTGTGGGTTCATGTGCATGTGTGTGTGTGCATCTGTACATTTGTGGTGTGGGTTCATGTGCATGGATGTGTATGTGTGTGCATGTGTGTGCGCATCTGTGCATTTGTGTGTGTGGGTTCATGTGCATGTGTGTGCATGTGTGTGTGTATCTGCATTTGTGTGTGTGGGTGGATGTGCATGTGTGTGTGTGTGCATCTGTGCATTTGTGGTGTGGGTTCATGTGCATGTGTGTGTGTGCATGTGTGTGCATGCACATGTGTGAAGCAGAGCATTCCACATCAGCTGCCTCCCTCTTGGCTCTCCCCATCCAGAGTGAGCCCAGCTCTTGCCAGCTCCCCGTGGGCCTTTGCTGTCTGTAGGTGCTTAACGCCTCCCACTCACTCTGTACTGTCGTCCCCCTTTATCCATGGTTTCACTTTCTGTGATTTCAGTTACCCACGGCTAATCATGGCCAGAAAATATTAAGTGGAAAATTCCAGAAATAAATAATCTATTTCTTAAATTGCATGCTGCTCTGAGTAGCGTGATGAAATCTAGTGCCAACCCGTGCCTTGCATGAATCATCCAGCATCTCCGCAGTGTAGACGCCACCCACCCATTCGTTATCCACATCATCTGCTCCTGACATCCAACCATCCAGATGGTCATGGTTTGATGAACCAGGGGCACCGAAAGCAGGTGGTCCTCCTGATGCATCCTCAGAAGGTCAGTGGCAGCCGAATGCTATGCCACAATGCCTAGGTCATTCCCTCACTTCATCTCATCACGTGGGCATCTTATCAAGACAGACCATCACAAGAAGAAGGGTGAGTACAGCACAATAAGACATTTTGAGAGCGAGACAAAGAAACAGAAACCACATTCACGTAACCTGCATCATAGTATATTGTTGTAATTGTTCTATTGTATTAGTAGTTATTGTTGTTAGCCTCTTACTATGCCTAATTCATAAACATTATCCTAGGTATGTATGCACAGGAGAAAACACAGTATATATAAGGTTCAATACTATTTTGAGGTTTCAGGCATCTGCTGGGGTCTTGGAACATATTCCCTGGGACAAAGGGAGTCTACTGTAGTTTCTTTTGGACTTTGTATCCATTTCTAGCCAGTTTACAATTTTTCCAACTGTAGAGTTTACGCCTTGATCATTTTTTGCATTCCCTTTTGTGTCACGAATAAAGGAAGTGAATCCACTCGAGACGTGACCTCTTGTAAGGCTGAGTGCAGTCATGGTGCAGTAGGGAAGGGCTGCCGCCGTCCTGAGTCCTGGTAAGCGGATTCCACCTGATCCCTTCACTGAGCATCTCTTGAGTGCCTGCAGTCAACCCAGGAAAACATCATCTAAATGGCGCTATTCTCCAGCGCCTCTCCTATTTTAGAGGTATTGTGTTTCATAATGGCACAAGATGCTACTTTGAACCGCTTTCCTTTAGTGTAAAAAAAAAAGGTACTAAACACACACATACTTTAAACATTGGCAGTACTGACCAGTAGCCTTCAGGGCGACCTGCACTAGACCCTGGTGGTCAACTTCACAGCTGCAGGCAAATGCAGCTTGCAGGCGGTGCAACAGTCTCTTGACAGAATCGAGGGGTGTGGGGTAAAGGTACCATCAGCAAACCAAGGATGCCTACATGGGCTCACTGAGAGCTGGCAAGAAGGTGATTGCTCATGGCGTAGAATAAATACTAGTGGCGGGGCAACATAAATCTTCTGGCTGAAGGAATTATTAGTGGCACATTGACCTGATATGAACTTGTAACAAGTTAAGAGGCATTATTGATAGCTTTTCTCGTTCTCCAGGCTCAGAGAGGGTTACCTTTCACTGTAATGTAAACACACCAGACATGCTTTCAATAACAATCGTCAACCATGTCCCAGCTTAGACTAAAAATTCCCCCTTGGTTAGGTTTTTTGACACTGTACTTGAGACTAAACTTGTAACATGAATTCTAGCAATGTCAAGTACTTGGAATCTCAAGCTGTTTATCAGACAAGGGCTGTTCCTTATCTTCTCGGTGAAAGATTGACCAAAACATGCACCAGAACCACCACGTGTTTTCCTTCCCAACATGGGAGGCTTTTTCATAGAGAAGAAGATTTTAGTTTTGTTTCTTCTTCCAGAGCTGAGACCTTTCACTAAATGACACATTACTGACCAGCAGCCTATGTGAGCTCTTTCTGGGGCTGAGGGCGGCAAACTCCCCTCCTGCACAGCTCCTCCTGCAGTTACTTCATTCCTGTGTGGCCTCCAAAGACCAGACGAGTCGCACATTTGCCACGGCCCTCTCCTACCAGCCCTGTCTGTGGCCAGCTCTGCCTCGTCTAAACCCCTGCAGGGTTGTTTGCTTTTTTAGGTTGTAAATGGCAGGAAGAAACCAACTCAAATTGGCTTAGCATAAAGAGATGTTTAGTGGCTTGCAAACCTGAGACACTGAGTGTTAACACCGCCTCCGGGCGAAGCTGAACCTGGGCCTCCTCGCTTTTTCCCACGTACTAGAATCTCGTTCTCTGTGACCAGATTCACTGTCCCTGCCTGGCGACGTAGCCAGGATACTTCTCTAGCATATCTCAAATCAGCCATGTATCTGGCAATATCCGATCATTTAAAGAGTTACAGGGCTTACATCACTTTCATCTGGTCTCTTTCCCTTGCTCCGCCTCTTTCTTTCTTTCTTATGTATGAACAGATCTTGCCTCACATGCGATTAGCAGGTTTGAGGCCTAGGACACCTTTTCTGTTTTTCTGGGCCCTTGGAAGTGAGCTGGTGATTTACGTTATCGACAACTGAAAATCATACCAACTGCTGGACAATTAGTGCTTTTTCCTTTACTCCTTACGGCAAATGAAAACGATTGACTTTATAGTATTACTGCATTTCTTTTTTGAATAAATAAAATCATTCTTGTCAGGAAAGTGAAAAATGTATCTTTATCAAACTAATTTCATTTGAGTGGCACAGGACAAAGGGTTGGGTTCTGCGTTTCCTCTGAGTCCCAGAAACCCAAGGGACCATCAGCTCTTTGCTGTCCCCACCATGATGTGGGGACACCTTCCTGCGGCATCTCCACCTTAGAGCCTGCTTTGGCCTTGACCTGTGCTCCTCTCTAGGAAGAGAGGCAGGGAACAAAGAGAAGGCAGAGAAAGCAGAAAAGAACAAGATGGCAGGCTCAAATCCCACAACATAAATAATTACACTAAATGTGAACCGCCTAAGTGCCCTGGCCAGAGAGAGAGGCTCAAAACGCCCTTCACGACGCATTTCAACTCGTGTCTCTACCTGGCTAGGTCTGACGAGGGAATCTGGGACGATACTTACAACCTACTGTTTTGAGTTGTGTTTTCTCCAGAAAGAAAAGTCCTGAGTGACTTCAGATATAACATTGTCTACATTGTCTTTCTGACCCCACCAGTGGACACCTGGGCCTCGGCAGGCTGGGTTTCAGTCCTGACTCTGCTGCCAAGCAATGGAGTGAGCTCTGGCTGGGCCTTATTTCCATGCTCCATGGTCCCATGTGATTCCAGAGTCCTCATCCAGAAAACAGCTGTGATGGCATTTTTCTTACAAAGCACTTGGGGTTGCTTGGGGGACAAAATAATATCGAATGGCTGTATGTGGCTGTATTAGTGTGTTTTCACACTACTACAAAGGACTGCCTGAGACTGGGTAATTTATCAAGGAAAGAGGTTTAACTGACTCACAGTTCTGCACAACTGGGGAGGCCTCAGGAACTTACAATCATGGCAGAAGGTGAAGAGGAAGCAGGCATCTTCTTCACAAGGCGGCAGGAGAGAGAGAGAAAGAGCGAGAGAGAGTGAGCAAGCAGGGGAAACTGTCACTTTCAAACCATCAGATCTCATGAGACCTCACTATCATAACAGCACGGACAGAAACTGCCCCTGTGATCCATTTACCTCCCACCAGGTCCCTCCCTCAACACTTGGGGATCACAATTTGAGATGGGATTTGGGTGGGGAGACACAGCCAAACTGTATCAGTGGCATTTTCTTGTTTATAAAGCACCTTTCCTATATACCTCCTTTAGTCTTTACAGTAGTGAGGAGAGCTTTATTATTATTGTATAACTATGAAACAAAGTCATGCAACTTTCTCGAGTCACACAGCTAGTGGGAAGCAGAGCCAGGACTCACCTCAAGACGTTTACAGTCTAGAACCTCTCAGAACAAGAGGTAGAATTTGAGAGAGTTTTGCAAAGTGCATTACCACTGTAATCACTTGGCAAAAGGAAAGGAAATCCATGCAACTAATTTACACAAAAAGGGGATATGTTATAAAGACTCAAGGACATATCCAGCATCCAAGATCAGCAGAGCTCGTAAGAGCCACGGTTCCAGAAAAACTGCCAGGAACAGAGAGAGCCAGCCTCCCCAGCGACCTCACTCTCTCTGTGGGTCTGCCGGCCCCAGCACAGCATTGTTCCATTCCTCTCTCTGCTTTTCATCAGATTTCAAATGGCAAACCCTGGGCCTTTCAATTCATTGCTTTTCATAGGTAGTAAATATGTACTAGGTAAACATCATCTATGTTCTAATGTAATACACAAGGCTCTGTGAAAGGGAAATGGTCATATGTCAAGTTTAAATTGCTAATCATTTCCAAACAAAATGGAATTATTATTTTATATGCTGTTTCATACCAAATTTCATATATACATTTCCATCTATTATTCTCAAAACTTTTTAGCTTTCATTTTTTTCTAATAGAATCTTACCAATATAGGAATTCTAATACATAGAATAATTAGTGATCCTCAACACTGACTGTCAAACCCACAAGTTAAACACACATAGATCATGAGACTTTTTTTCCATAAGAGGAACTATAATTAGTAAGTAACAACTGGGCTATAAATCAATAATGAAATTTTCTGGAAAGCTCCAAAATGTTCATCTAAGAAGACAGTGGAACGGACAGCAGCACCAGGCGTTCTGTCTCCCAGATTGCTCTATTGCATGTGCGAAGATGGCTCCCTCAAAAACTGGTGAAGGTGATTTTCTTCGGGACTTCACAGGATGGCCTTCCGAGGTGCACAGCATAGAGATGGATCGACAGGCGGCTCTCAGGTGCTGAAGTCAGGCAGGCCTTTCACTCATAACTTAACTGGGAAAAGCTTACATTAGAACGCCCAGAGAAAATATTCATATTACATCAAGAGCCACACAGATTGATAAGAAACATATCAAGTAGTCAGCATGTGAATACACAGATGATGAGTAAACATCTTCATAAGAATCAATACAATTAGTAAATAAGTGAGAAAATGTTAACTCCCAGGAGCAGAGGACATAATTACCCTTTACTGCTCACCCCATGGGAAATGATTTAGAATATTACGACCTCTACTTACTTCTGGGAATTTATCCTAAGAGAGAAAACATTTACCTGCATGAATTTATTTTCAGTAAAGAAGTGGCATTCCATATCAGGAGAATTGTGTCAGCCCTAATACAGCCATGATACAGTTAATTTTGAAGGTCAGAGCCGAACAGGCTCTGAGATGTGGTAACAACAACTCCAAATCTTCCACGTATAAGTCAGAGAATAGCCTGTGTAAACTGGGTTTGCCTTTTCCTAGTTCTCCACACAGCTTCTGAATAAGACATGGATCCGGGCATATCAGCTGAAACAGACAATAGGAAGTTGATTTAGAAGAGAGACACAACTGTCAGAAAACCCAGGAAGAGCTGCGGTGGGCGTGGAATTACCTGACATTTGTGTTCACCCGTGTATTCCGCACCAAAATACAAACATTTTTTAAAAACAATAGACCCGTGAAAATAAAGGCCTCCTTGCACAATTCGTTGCTCCCTTCATCTGCAGAGAGAAGGTGCCTGTGCCACAACTCTGGCAGCCTAGGGGAGGGTTCACGGTAGACAAGCCAGCTGCCTCCCAGGCTGAGATCCTAGAGTCACCCTGTTAGCACCCTCAGACCCCATGTGGCTTCTTATGGCACTGCCTCACTATCAAGTCTTCCTTCTTTGGAGTTGAAAGGCTCTTTTGCCCACCTCCGCACTTTCCTAAACTCTCCAAAGTTACGTCCACGTAACAGTCATGAACGGGATCCAAGGAGCTTAAGTACGACATATAAAAGACTGGGAAACATCAAGGCAAATACTGCCTCAATCACCTGGAAGATGGTCCTCTCTTTCACTGTCACTCACAGGCCAGGTGCCCAGAGGCATTGCATCTGAGGTAAGCAGCTGTGCGTTAGATATAGCTCCACAAAGATAGATCCTGGGGTGAGGCCAGCCCTGTGAAGAGGGTCACACAACAGGCAAGAGTGTGCATGTATTTGGCCTGCTGGTCCACAAGCCAACCTCTGATTTCCTTTCGGGCATCGGTCCATGGTCCCTCCTTACTGGCAGGATGTGGGGGTGGTGCCTGAACTGGGCTGCTGTATTTTGTCACTTCTCTGTTTGCTGTTGAAAAATTGTGGGCCCAGAGTCCAATCTAGGAAATGTCCTCATTACGCTGTCTCAGATTGGGTTCCTGAAGTGGAATCTAAGGCAAGAAATTGAGTGCACGTGGAGTATTTGGGAGATGATCCCAGAGGGCCCTGCTTCGGGGTGGGGAAAATGCAACAGGAAAGAAAAAGAAACCCACAGTTCGCTGAGAATGATGGTTTCCAGGTTCATCCATGTCCCTACAAAGGACACGAACTCATTGTTTTTGATGGCTGCATAATATTCCATGGTGTATATGTGCCACATCTTCCCTGTCCAGTCTATCATCGATGGGCATTTAGGTTGGTTCCAGGTCTTTGCTATTGTAAACAGTGCTGCAATGAACATTCGTGTGCATGTGTCCTTCATTCTCAGCAAACTGACACAAGAATAGAAAATCAAACACCGCATGTTCTCACTCATAGGCGGGAGTTGAACAATAAGAACACATGGACACAGGGAGGGGAGCATCACGCACTGGGGTCTGTTGGGGGGAAATGGGGGAGGGACAGCGGGGGGTGGGGAGTTGGGGAGAGATATCATGGGGAGAAATGCCAGATATAGGTGAAGGGAAGGAAGGCAGCAAATCACACTGCCACGCATGCACCTATGCAACAATCTTGCATGTTCTTCACATGTACCCCAAAACCTAAAATACAATAAAATAAATAAATAAAAAAAGAAAAAAAACCCCACAAACGGTGCAGGTTCAGGCGGGTTTCCATGGTGGCTGCTGGGGCTCCTTCGCACCGAGGAGCAATGATGGCAGAGCCAGAGTTACTCTACCCGCAGAGCAAGAAAGCTGGAGTCTCTACCTTCCGGCTCCCCCAGTGCTGGCTGTGGCTGCCCCTGGGGCACGACCTCTTGAAGGCTCTCTGGTGGGAGTGGCAGACGTCTGTCACGGCACACCACTGGGTGACGAACGGGTGCCTCTCATTTAGGTGGCTTATTGAGCACCAGGGTAAGGCTGGAAGAAGAGGGTGTGGAAAACACTACAAGAATTTGGCAGAGGACATGGATGGGCAAGACATAAAAGAAATGCAAATTAAATTTTAAAAATTGCTTTAGATGGTATTTTCAACTATAAATTGCCAATGATTGGAAAGAATGACAACACCCAGGAGTCGGTGAGAAATCTGGAGACCCACTCAGTTGTATGTTGTGGTCAGATTACAGACTGGCTTAAAGTTTGAAAGACATTTTGGAAATACATACTTAGGAGTGATTCTCATTAACAAAAGTAATCTGGGCATATCTCTTCCTGTCAACCTTAAATAGTCTGATACAACTTAGAGAAGAGATGTAGGACTGGTGTGCTCTGTACATACGGCGGCAGAGTCATTAAAAATAATCAGGAACTGATAATTATCCCCTACTTAACAGTTCTTCCACGCCCTACATCAACTCTTGCTAACTTGTCTTTCTTATAACTTCATCACCTGAAATTGTGTCTATGTTTTTGATCTGTTTGGTGCCTACTTCTTTTTGGTAATGTTTTGTGCTGTGATGGTAGGGACTGGTCTTTTATGATCATCTAGATTTGTGCCTAGATAGTACTCAATACATAGCTGGTGAGCAAATGCAAGGTTGTCTAAATGAATGGATAAATGGGTGAGTGGGTGGATGAGTGGATGGACAGATAGATGAGTAGACAGATGGATGAGCACATCTTCGCTGATTGCTCCTTAAGGGAGAAGAGGAGATGGTGGGTCGGTTGAGGGCTGGTTTTGCCAAAGTGAAGTGAAGCCATCGATGGGTGTGGGGCATGAACACCACTTAGCCCATCTAGTGCCAGTCTTACCTGAGGATGACTTGACTAGGAACCCATACGACACCTTATACATCTATCAACTGATCAGACAACTCCTGTGTGACCCCAAACACTCAACCACAAAAATGCCCCATTTACTTTAGAAGAAACATCATTTTTCTCAGTCAGCTGCTTCTGCTGAGACCCGCCCTCCCAGAAGATCTGGTGAAGGAAGCCCAAACGCTCTTTCCATCTGGAGTGTTTGCAGGTTGTAATGTATCCCGTCCCACTCATGGAAGAGCAGACAGACCAGCTGGATGAACACTCGCTGTGGAGACACATAGCCCTGCAGGAAACAGCTGCCTCGCCCCTATCCTGCTGGGCTTCATGGCATCACATGCTTCTGCCACCTGGAATCTTCCAGCATGTAGTGCATGGGGATCAGATTTAAAGGCGCCAAACTCTGATCAGTCATACAGTGGCCATGTGACAAAGTAGTTTATCACATAACAATGGCATGGTGATGGTTACCTTCCCTAAAATACCAGGGAAAATTTCCTCTTTATGCAGGACATTTGCTAAAAATTGTATAAAAATAGCCTAGTTTATAAAAGTAACACTAACCAAGTATACCTTAAAGTTTACGTTTCTTCAACCAAGGACGTCTGGACTCAATCTGCTTCACCATCGGGCCAGGCCTCTTTCTGATGAGCTGTGTGTGGAACCTCAGAAGGACCACAGCAGGGAGCAGGTGGGCAGATGTGGCTCACAGTCGCCCCCTGCTGCCCTGGGTTCCTCCAGCTCTGACTCTCCTGGCTCTGCAGGGCTGACGTGTCAACAATCCCTGACCCTGCTCTGCTCTCTGGTGTTTGGGGCCTTTGCATTGCTACCCATCAGACCCTGGTGTTCATGAGTGTTTGGTTTTATCCTGCTCAGTCCCACTGTCATACAAGACTCAGCCTCAGGATATCAGGGGAAGCATGTGGGTCTCCTACATGAAAAGCATGGGGTCCCTTCCCCTCATGTCTCCAGCCCTGAGAGCAAGTTGCCTGGTGGGAAAGAAATTCTTGGCAAATGCTTTTGGGTGGAATTACTATAAGGACTGGGTCTTTGAAGGCAGCACCTCCAAAGAGTTCTATCTTTTAATACGGACGATTTGCTTTGCTTTCCTGGGAGTCAACTTGCCGGAGAAAGTTGTTGCTGAGCCCTTTTCAACTCGACAAGTTGAGGAAACATCTTGGAACTGTTTTTAATGGGAGGTGTCTGTCCTAGTTCTCCTGGGTTTCTCTTCAACTGGTTAGGATGGAGAGGAGGAAAAGAGGTTTGTTCTTGAACTTGAGTCTTGGTCTTAACACTACTGGGACTTGAGAGGTTAGAGGAAAATGGTGGACAGACAGATGTAAGGATTTGATGGCGAAGGAAAGGCTTTTTCACAATCTGTGTTTCTGTGGCCTTCCTGAGGCTCTCTATGTCCTGGCATAGGCTTCTCCTGTGCATTACTCAGATGTACTATGGGGCTATGGCTAGAACTTAGGGTTTTCCCAGCTCAGAAAGTGGAGAATGACATGAACAGCCTCTTGGGATGCAGCTGGGACCCCAACAAAAAGAGGCCAGGCTGGGCTCTCACAGGGGACGGTTGGGGCGGAGAGCTTCCATCCCCATGGCCTCCTTCCTTGAGACCCACTAAAGCTTGTTGGAACACGGCAAGCAATTTCCCGTCATTATTATTCGGAGAATTTCATCCATTTGAGTGGAGGTTTCATCCGTTTCTGGTTATTTTGAGTTCCACAGGATTCCAGGCCCTTCTGGCTCTGAAGAGGAAACTTTCTAGCAAATGTGGATGCTTGTTTCAAGTCCTGTAGTTCCATATTCACATGTTTTCTCACTCCCTGAAGGGGTCAGGAAGAGTAGAAATCTCAGCAGGAAATTGGGTTGGGGGTCTAGGATGGAGCAGATTTGGAGCAATGCAGTGTTTTTGGAGCCATGCCAGGGAATGCCGTGGTTATTACTCATTGTATTTCTAATGTCTCACAGGCAGAGCTTGGCGGTGTGCTTGATGCAGACATGGCAGATACGAGCCTGGTGTTGTATCAGTGGAGCGGGGTGAGGCGGGCGTGGGTGCGTGTGAGGCTCTGGGTGTAGAAGCAACCGAGAGTAGAGACTTGCTACAAAGAGTCATTCCCAGGCTGTGTGTATGCCATGCAGGTATCACAGGAAAGGTGCCCATGGGTACCTCCTGCAGGAAGCTGGCAGCTGCCAGAGTGGCTGGAGTAAAAGGTGGGATGAGAAGCCATGAGGTTGAGTTCAAGCAGAGGGCTCTGCGGTGTGATGGGACCAAGAAAGGCTTCTGGGATGTTCATGAACTTGGTTGGTAGCTTGTGGGTAACCCGTGTCTGTCTATCTGGGGGAGGGAACACTGGTGACCTTCAATTCCTGGCTTTCTGCCAGATGACCTGGTTCTGGGGGAAGGTTCCAGGTTTGGGAGTCAAGAAAAAGCAACTCAACCTATCAGAAACTTAGTCTTCTCACCTGTAAAATGGGAATAATAATCTGCTTCCCATCTCCCAGGTATGGTGAGGTGATAGTGAATTACAATAATAAGTTTCCAAGGGAAATGCCTTGCACTGTGTACATCCCTCTGCAGGTGTGCAGAGAAGCCACTAGTGACGCACGGGTGCATGTGAACTCTTTGGCAGTTGTGACAGCTGGCCTCTTGAGGGTTCCAGGGTGCCTAGTGAGTGCCTGGCACTTTTATATGCATAATTCATCTTGTCCTCCTTGCAGCTCCTATGATGGTCACTGTTATGATTCCCATTTACAGATGAGGACATAGAAACACGGAGAGAGCAGGGGCCTTGCCCTGGGCCTGCAGGAAGCGGTACTGGGAGGCTCCACCCTGCCTCTCTGCACTGGAGAAGCTCAGCCCCTGTCCTGCCCTGAATCTCTCACCACTGCTTGCTTAAGCACAGTGTCACCTGGTCATGTAGCACTGTGGCAAGCAGTCTACTAATCCTGATTGGATTCTAGGAACACCGGCAATGGGATGGCCGCCACCCGCTGACAGGGAGAATGGAGGAGGCCAGGGTCAAGCCCACGGGCAGCCTACCTCAGTCCTAAGTGGATAGGAGCCAGGAGGAGGCAGAAGCTGGTGAGGAGGCTGGTTTTGCTCAGTACAAGGACTGTTACCCGGGCTCCATGAATAGGCTTGGGGCAGTGTCTCAACCTCTTGAATGGTCTATAAATGTATAGACCCATGGCTGCATTTGCTCTTTTCTAGGAAGCAGGCTCACCATTTTTATTAGTGTCATAATAATCGTGACCCTAACGTTTGAATGGCAGTTCTCCACTGGGCCACCCTGGCATAAATGCAAGTGATACGGGGCCCCCCAGATATCTCTGAACACAATGAGACCTGGACAACCTGTCCTTCCAAATGGCTTACATTCCAAGAAGTTGCTTCTTTATATGGATGCTTTTAATTTTATGTTTTTACCTTTTTTGCCACTATTATTTATGAACCAGAATTAGGAATTTTCCGAGGAGAACTGCAGGGATGGAAAATGTGTTCCAGCTTCACGATCCACGAGCTCTCCTCCACCGCCTTTCCTTTTGTCTGCATTTTCTCCAAAAGGCTTAATGTTCTTATTGAATTCGGTTTTCTTTCTTTCACGAATGTGTATTCATGCTCTTTCAAGCAAGCAAGTGTGCTTCTATTAGGCAATCGGCTCTTGCAGATTATACCCGTTTTAGTTGCTAGGCTAGAAAAATAAAAATAACCTAGTAAGAAAGTGTTTATGTTGAAAGTAGGTATTCCGAAAAGAATAGTTCTTTTAAAAATAATTCCCAGAACTACTCTTAACAGGTCTCTATTCAAAGAGGTTTTGTTTTCTTTTTTTTTCTAGTGTGAAAAGCAATATAAATAAACCAGATCCTTTCCTTGTGCAGGGTGGTTAATACTAGCACACATCACACCTGGTATTTGACTTCTTGGAAACTTGCTAAAAATCTTGTGTGGCCATAATCCCTGACTTGATTAACTGTGATTGAGCGTGTTCTGCAAAGTAACAGGAGCTTTAGATGTCTCCTGAAAAGAAAAGCAGAACAGACACAAATTGCCAACATGAAATAGCAACACAGTGATGATATATTTTCACATTTGAAATACTAAAACCGTGGTCAAAAGGATCCATCCGAGTCAGAGACTGTGCTCTGTCTGTGGCCACCGGAAAAGCCGGGTGCCCTCCCTGGGTGTGGCCCCACCACCCTGACCTTGGAGGGGTAGCAAGACTTGCAAACCCCACCCTCCTACAGAGCAGTCCCTTGGAGAAATCAAAGGCAAAACTGGCCCCAAACATGGAAAGGGGCTGCCATTCTAAGGTGGATGGGGCAGAGCTTGCCTTCTGTCTTCTGAGAAGTGGCTGGGGGTAAGACCAAGCCTAGCAGACCTCTTGATCAGTAGATATCTGCCCTGCCCTTAAAAAGCCAACAGCAAGCTACAGTGTGGGCAGGGTTGCCAGATAAAATACGGACTGCTTAATTAAGTTTGAATTTCAGAGGAACAAGGAGCAGTTTTTCAGTATAAGTATGTTCCATGCAGGTTGGTGGCATGCATGTTTCCAATATTGCATGGAACATTGTTATCCTAAAAAATGATGTGTGGTTTACCTGAGATTGAATCTTAGCTGTGCATCCTGCATTTTTATTTGCTAAGCCTAGATACCCTGGCTCAGGGCAAAGTAGGCATGGACAGGCTGTGTTGGCTTACCTTTCCGGTCAGGGCTATAGATCACGCTCTTAGGTTCTAGAACTTCGTGCAGATGGAATGATACCGTATGCCATGTCTTCTTTCGTGTCTTGCTTCTTTTACTCAGTATATGATTTTGAGAGTCTCCCTGTTGCTGCCTCTCTTGTAGTTTCTTCCTTTTTATTACTGGGTGGTATTCTACTGTATGAACATACTACAGCTTATTATCACATCTGGAAGGGCGTTTGGATCGTTTCTTGTTCTCATCTATTATGAATAACACTTGTATGGGTTTTGATGGACAAGTTTGTGTGTGTGTGTGTGTCTCTGTGTGTATGTACACATTATTATCTTTTTCTTTCTTTTTTTTGATATGGAGTCTTGCTCTGTCATCCAGGCTGGAGTGCAGTGGCACGATCTCAGCTCACTGCAACCTCTGCCTCCTGGTTCAAGTGATTATCCTGCCTCAGCCCCCCGAGTAGCTGGGATTACAGGTGTCTGCCACCATGCCTGGCTAATTTTTTGTATTTTTAGTAGAGACAGGGTTTCACAATGTTGGCTAGGCTGGTCTCGAACTCCTGACCTCAAGTAATCCGCCCACTTCTGCCTCCCAAAGTGCTGGAATTACAGGTATGAGCCACTGAGCCCTGCCATTATTTTTATTTTTCTTAGGTAAATACCTAATGGTATAATTGCTGGATCTTATGATGTGTTCGTTTGTTTTCATGCTGCTAATAAAGACATATCTGAGACTGGGTACTTTATAAAAGAAAGAGGTTTAACTGACTCACAGTTCTACATGGCTGGGGAGGCCTCATGATTGTGGAGGAAGGCAAAGGAGAAGCAAAGCCATGTCTTACATGGCGACAAGCAAGAGAGCTTATGCAGGGGAACTCCCATTTATAAAACCCTCAGATCGCATGAGGCTTATTCACCACCATGAGAACAGTATGGGGAAAATTACTCTCATGATTCAGCTCTCTCCACCTTGCCCTGCCCTTGACACAGGAAGATTATTACAATTCAAGGTGAGATTTGGGTGGGGACACAGCCAACTGTGTCATATAGTAAGTGTATGTTTAACTTTATAAGAAACTGAAAAACAGTTTCCAAAATGGCTGTACCATCTTACACTGTGGCCAGCAGTACGTGAATATTCCACTGGTCCCCCATTCTTGCCAACACTTGACACCGTCTGTGTTTTTATTTAGTTATTGTAGTAATTGTAAAATAGAGTCTAAGAGTTGTGGTTCTAATTTGTGTTTCTCTGATGCTAATTCAGTTGAAAACCTTTTCATTTGCTTAATGACCATTCACATATCTAAATAAATTGTGGTTCAAGTCTTTTGCCTGTTTTTCTGTCAGGTTGTGTGTCTTATTGAGTTACATGAGTTCTTTCTACATTTTTGGACACCAGCCCTTTGCAGATATTTTCCTCCAGTCTCTGACTTTCCTCTTCATTTTTCTATGTGTCTTTTGAAAAGCAGCAGGTTTTACTTTGATTAACTCAATTTATCATTTTTTTCCCATTAATGTTTAGTGCTTTCATGTTCTAAAACATCTTCTCCTGCCTCAAGGTCACAAAACATTTCTTTCCCTCTTTTTTTTTTTTTTTCCAATGAATGAGAGGTTCTCATATTGCCCAGCTTGGCATTGAACTCATAGCCTCACCTCCTCAAGCGCCAGGACATCTGGCCGGAGCCACCACGGCTCCCTATTTCCCTCTTAAGGTTTTATAATTTAATCTTTTACTTTTACATCTAGGATCCATTTTGAATGAATTTTAGTGTGTAGTATAAAATAAGGGTTGAGGTTTATTTTTTCCCCACATGACTATCCAAATTTTTCCTCCATATACTGAAGAGACCACTTTTTCCTCATTGAATTGCATTGGTGTCTTTGTGAGAAATTGATTGATCATGTACGTATGTGTCTGTTTCTGGAGTCTATCCTGCTCCATGAATTTACATGTCTGTCTTTGTGCAACAGCACGTCTCATGATTATTGTAATTTTATAGTAAATACGTAAATCACTTGTGTCCAAATACCTTTAATATGTTACTCCACTTTCTGGCAGAATCCAAGCTAAGACAGCTGGGACACCTTCCTGCAAAGCTCCTTGATGGCATCTCTATTTTTTCACATTGGTGCCTGTAGTGACTTGGATCTGTTTCTGACCCTGTCTCTGGTCTGATCTATAAGCATTAACTAGCTATCCTTACCTGATATCAGTATAGAAAACATGTATTTTCCCTTCCTCTCTGCAATAATCTCATAAAATTATAAAAGTATAAGTTGGTGGAAGTTCTTAAAAATCAAGCTTACTTTGCGTTTCTAACTTCTTAACTTTCAGTCTTTTTCTACATTTGCTGCAGAAATGTTACCACAACAGGCAAATAGTAGTAGTGTTAATACCAGCAGTTTCAGCCTTTTTTAAATACCACAGAACATGTGGCTCATGAAACATCCCTTGTCTGATGTACTCCCATAGCCTTGTTCAGGTTGCTGAAGAATTCCCCCGTCCAAGAGCTGAGATTCCTCCTCTCTCTCCTTCTCAGAAATGTGCGTCTAAGTCAAAATGATTGAGTCATATTACTATAGGGAAAATCTCCATTTTGAAATGGTCAGTACTTCGTATGTGGTACTTTACTGAGAGTAACAGGTTGCCTGTGTCCTAGCACAGATCTGGTGTTCTGTGTTTTGTTTGCTCAGCACAGAACCATGTACACAGCAGAGGCTTAATGCTTGTACAGCGGGTATACAAATGATATGGTTTGACTGTGTCCCCATCCAAATCTCACCTTGAATTGTAATAATTGTAATTGTCAAGGGTGGGGCCAGGTGGAGAAAATTAAATCATGGGAGCAGTTTCCCCCATACTGTTCTCGTGGTAGTGAGTAAGTCTCACGAGATCTGATGGTTTTATAAATGGGAGTTCGCCCGCACATGTCCTCTGGTCTGCTGCCATGTAAGATGTGACTTTGCCCCTCTTTCACCTTCTGTCGTGATTGTGAGGCCTCCCCAGCCATGCGGAACTGTGAGTCCATTACACCTCTTGTTTCTTCTTTACAAATAACCGAG
Organism: Aotus nancymaae; assembly: GCF_030222135.1. Taxonomy (NCBI): domain Eukaryota; kingdom Metazoa; phylum Chordata; class Mammalia; order Primates; family Aotidae; genus Aotus; species Aotus nancymaae. The sequence continues at coordinate 1,824,997 of NW_026988444.1, forward strand.
TGTTGGATATGTCTTTATTAGCAGCATGAGAATGAACTAAAACAACACATAAGCAATCTACAAATTCAGCTGGATTCCGCCATAACGCTCTGTGGGCTATTGCAAATTAATACAGTATGCTCAGGCAAGTGAGTCTACAGCAGGGAGATGTGCCTCCACCTTGGTGACGGACCTCTTGGTGATGAAAATTTAGGGCCTAACAAGAGACAGTGCAATCTGTCTCTTCCCAAGTCCATATTCAGTGACATCATGTTGGTAGTTTTTAATCAGCCAAGATGGGAGTATTTACACTATACACATTGGCAAGAGCTACAAATTAGAGCTTTTTTCCTCTCAAGGAGCAGATTGTTAAACACCAGTGCATCACTGGACATGACCTTTCTGCTGGTGGGGAGGCAAGGTAGGGGTTGAGTTTTCATAATGTGCTGTTGCTGTGCGGGAAGAGGAAGGCCTCATCCTGTCTAAGAAAATCATTTTAGGGACTGACATCTCCCTGCTGTGGACAGACCTGCCTGGGCACACTGTATTAATTTGCAACATCATGTAGAGCATTATGATGGAATCCAGCTAAGAACAACCTCATAGCCAGTCTCCAGAGGCCCCTCTAGGAGATAGCATGGCCAGTGGTGGGCATCCTGGGCTGCATGTCCCCACCTGTGTATGTCTTTGTGCCATTCATTTATGTGAGCAACTGCAGGAGACTGGGAGCCCCATCTTCAAAATTACTACCCCTCTTTACGTAAAGAGGCATACTGCCTGAAAAAACAAGTTGGGAAATTTCCCAACTAGCTTTGTCTCAATAATTATCCTACAGCACGTGGACGATCTCTGGGTCTTTTGCACCATCAAACTAAATTAGCAGCATAAAACTTATAATCCTATTTGCACATGTTTTGGGTTAGGGAGGAGTGGCACAGATTTTGTTCTAAACAGCATTGTGGTATTTTAAGAGCAGTTGCATTTCAGTTTGAACTAAGTTTACACATAACTAAAAAAGGACGTGACATTTCTTATAAACAGGAAAGTAGTATCAATCTGGGATGCCACTCATGTATCCGAATCTAACACGGGATTCTCCCCCTTCATTCTGAGCGTGTCCTGGAGAAACTTAGAGTGTTCCATAGTTTGTAAAGTGGTACATCACGCCATTGAGTTATCCATTAGTTATTACTTGTCCATTGCATTCTAGATGTGGGCCCTGTGATAAATGTCAAGTTTACAAAGAATGTGGTTCTTACCTTCCAGGACTACAAATTCATTGTGGAAGACAGGGAAATAAAGCAATGATAGTTGGGTGCAATCAATGCTTTGTCAAACTTAAAAGGAAACCAGGGAATCTTTCCAGGTGTGGTGCTACTTGGATACATATTTTCAAAGCAAATGAGTGAGAGTTATTTTAGCGGACAAGGAAACCGAGGTTGCTTCAGGCAAAGAGAGGTGAAGGTCAGAAGGAGACCCTCTTGCCTCTGGGTATCTTTCTCGGTCTCAGGGGATGTGTAGCAGTGGCAGGTACCTGTCTGGGAGGATGGGGCTCACTTTTTGTGGACCCTTGGAAATGATACAGAGCAGGATATTAAAGTGGAATCATTTTGCTCACTTTCAATGGCTCCCCAATAAAATGATTGCTATGTTCCTAAGCCAAGTTTGAGGCCACCGTGCAGAAGGTGGTGAAGAAACAGGCAGTTTCATTACTCTTAACTCTTTACCCACACGGAGTGTAGACAAGGGCTTGGAGACAGAAAGAAGATTTTGGAGAGAGTTATTAATATGTTGTGAGTCCCAATCCCACCCCCAGGGGAGTGGATGGATAAATGTATACTATGGGTGAAGAGATGACGCCCCCACCCTCCCGAGTGGGTGCCCAGCTTACAGAAGGCATGGGCTGGCAAGGGAGGGGTAACTGCAAGTGAAATCACACATTTTAATGCAGTCACTACACGGGATGTTTTAACTACTACATTGGATGGGCACTTGTATTGTCTGAAAGTGACCAGATTACTGATGAAATGTGACCTAAATTTCATTTAAGGGCAGGAGAAGATTCAGCCTTCAGTGTAAATTTGAAGGGTTGATGGGATCCAAAATATAATTACTGTATTGTTATATCCATGAATTGAATTGTGCTTCTTCAATGACATAGTGGTTACAGATAGGTGCAATTCTTTCCCCTGGGGGAAGGGTTTATACCTTTATAAAGATAAAAACAGTCCAGGATTCAGAGGTTATCACAACTGCTGTGGAATACAGAGGGAGAGGCATTCAATTGTGTCAAGGGCCATCGTATGATCAGCTTTGCAGGTTCAGTGGTTTTCTGTGGGAGCAGGTCAGAGAAAATGACTGCTAGGTCTGGAGGCAGGGAGACCAGTGCAGAGGCTGGGGGGCTGCTGCGGGAGCATGGGCCCTGCAAGGCTGAGGGCTTGTAGCTTGGGATGGAGAACTGATTGCAGGCTGGAGAGATGCCTGGAGGCCTGAGTCGATGGGACTAGGGATGAGCGGGATGTTGAAGATGAAGGCAGAATGAAGATGGCCCCTGGGGTACTGGGCTGAGTCCCTGGAGGGATGGTGGTCTTGTAACCGAGCTGAGGAATAAAGGAGGAAAAGCAGGGGTCAGGGGAATGATGACTGGCTCAGACCAGGAATTCAAGGTACCAGGTTTTGTGCTTGGGACAGAGATGTGGGCGAAAGATTTGGGAGAAAGTAGAGACCTGGAGTGTAGGCAATTGTTTTAAGAATCTTAGGAAATATGACAGAATATGCAAGACAGAATACAGAGTTTATTTGTTTCTTTTTAATTGGAGAAACTTTGATGTATTTGTACAAGACTCAGGCTACTAGTTTTTACTCCGAAGAGGAGAACTCTGGTCCACAGATGGCGGCTGGCAATCAGGGCAGAGCAGAGGTGAGGGAGACACGTGGCTCCCAAGGGGCCTGATATCTCGGGGCTGCGGGGCACCCTTGTTCACTGTAGTCACTCAGCGTGTTCGCCTTCACTGCCCTTGTGTTCTGCGGGTCACCTTTCTGTGACTTCTTCATGTTTAGAAGCTTCCCTGTGGCTGGGAGGGCTTCTGTTTCTAGCAACTGAAGGATGTGAGACAAACGCCCTGACTTCCAGGGGCTCTGTTGCCCAGGAGAGTTTGAGAGTCTGTACCTGGTGGGATCACTTGCCGCTCTGAAATGCCCACTCCGCTGGGATCCACAGCCCTCCTCCTGTCACCCTGCCCAAGAAGACAATACCCAGGCTTTCTGCTTGATTCACCATCTCAAAGCCACATCACATCGTCACATCACATAGAAACTCAGGGTTTCTAGTTGACATTTATTCCACATTTTTTCAGATGTCTGTAGGAAAGACACATTCTACACCCCACGATCTGGGAGCCAGAGTGCCATAGGCTGATAATCAATGTTTAGACGATGATGTTCAAGCTATGACAAGAAGCGTGTACAAAATACGAGGGCTCCAGGGAGGAATGAGCATATCGAATCATCAATAAAACTGTGGCACACTGACAAAGTCAACTTTTAGTGCTGCACTTTACAACTTGGTTATGAAACACTAAGATTTCATGGCATATGACATGGAATCTCTTCTATCTGGGGATGTAAAATAAAACCCCTGGGAATATATTTTATAGTTCTTACAGGGAGAGCTCACTGTGTTTTCCAAGCCAAATACATTTATATTACTAGAAAGAGAAGTCATGTTTATTTATTAAATTATTTGCCTGGTTTAGTGTATCATTGTTGAATTTCACATGCCGAAAACATAGCGGGTAGTGAGAACCGAAAAGCCCAGGTTTAAAGGATGCGAGAAAGGAAATAAAGTTGTGGAACAGCTGCTTTCTATTTTTCAGCATGACTACAAAGGAGGGGGCTGTGTTTTGACCGCAGTGAGTTCTGCTTCCTTTTCAGAGGCTCGTTGCATGTAATCCTGGAGAAAATACAGGACCAGGTTTTGTGAGTCGTGCGGCACCAACAATGCACTGTTTTGCTCCCACACCAGAATTCTCCTTCTCACTATTCTTGGTCCCAGGAGAAGCTAGATAACTAGCTAAGTTTGTTGAATTTGTGATAGGAAGATGATTTTTTATTTTGTTTTAGGCAAAATGGGTACTTTGATGACAGGTGTGCCCTGGGGGGAAAAGGACCTCTTTCAGGCCTCCTTCTGGAAGGACTGCTTCTCAGGGCCGACCCACTGACACCTCGTGACTTCGGTGGTCAGTGAAGTTCCCCCTCTGTCTCTCTCAGTCCGTCTCTCTGTACCAGGGCAGGGCTAGTCCACCTCGGTATTTAACTACATAGATAGTTTTCCACTACAAATTTAATAAACTGTGTTGTCAGTTTTTGGTGTTTATAGTAATAAATGAAATGTGCAGGTATAAGAGTGTTCTCTGTGATTTAAATTATAACATCCAAAGATAAGCAGACGTTGTCGCCGTAAAGAGAGTACTCAGGCCTGCCAGACTTTACCACCCTCCTGCCTGAAGGTTTACCCACTACAGGAAGAGAGGGTTGAGGAATCTGGGCAGCCGAGAGTGCGCAGAGCTCCAGAGGCAAATGGACGCGGGCAGTGCCATCCCGAGCCTGCCTGACGACGTGGAGCCTCATCAGGGAGTCTGGGCGACCCAGCCCATCGGCAGGAAGGATAAGAAGGCTGTGTTTCCTGCAACCGTCATGGTCATGCAGGAGGCTCACTTCGCCTACTTCCTTTGCTCTGAATCCACCCCAGTGAGACCACATTCTCACTATGTTTTGGCTTCTCTCTAAGAGCTGCCTACAGGGAGAGAAAGGGGTTGGCCTTGAAGGTGGTTGTTCCCACTGTAAATCAATGCAGCATCAGCCCTGTGACTTTTTACCTGTATCCTCTCTTGATGGGCTTCAGCAGCACTGGCTCCAGAGTCAGAGAGTTGGAGGTCGGTGGAGGCTTCTTATTCTGCCTTCCTTAGATGGTATCCATCACCCCTGTCCATAGATTCTATGATCATGATTCTACATCATAATCATATAATCTAGAAATCATGATTTTTAGATGATTCTAGAAATGATTCTAGATACTGCAGAACAATGATTCCAGAAACTGCAGAAGACAATATGATTCTAGAAACTCCAGAAAACGTATTAAGTATGAAGAAGGAACTAAAAATGGTCCAGAGCCTCTTTACAGAGAGATAATGACTGTTTGCAAATATTGTTCTTATTTTTTTCCTCTTGCTTTTTAACATATTTCAAGTCATACAGTATAAAAGTGTTAGTACAATTACGGAAGTTCAGGTCCAAATGAGAAATGCTCTTTAGAGAGGCAAATTTATCTCTAGGTTTATTTGCCACAGAATGTATATTCCTTATACACAAAGAATGGGCTCCACAAATACATGAATAAAGTTGGTTTGGATTTACCCACAAGTGAATTATTTTCTTTGTTCATGTTTCCTTCTTGAGTATCAGACAATTCTTTTTTCTGAGAACATTTTATTTCTTTAAGGAGTGGAACCTTTGGAGAAGTTCCTTTAAGGAAGGTTTGCTGGCAGAAAACTAAATTTTTGATAGTTGAAATGTTTTTAAAATTTTTGCCCTCATTCTTAATAGGTAATTATCCTGGGCTTGCAATTCTACGTTGAGAGCCATTATCTTTTGTCATGCTGGAGATATGAATCCAGTGACTTCTGGCTTCCATTTTCGTAACTGAAAAGTCAGATTTCAACCAAATTGCCCATTCTTTGTGCCATCTGCCTTTTCTCCAGGCTGCTTTTAAGACCTTCCTTGTTATCTTTCCTGCATTTTTTTTTCAGTGTGTTTGGGTGCTAGCTTCCTATGCCTTCTGCCTGAGATTTGTTGTGCTTCCTGAATCTGAGGATTTGCGTCTTTCATCATTTCTGGAAAACTCACAGGAGCCGCTTTCTCAGATTATTGTGTTACCCCATTCTCCGAAGTCTTTCCTTCTGGAACTGAATTAGGCACGTGTTCCACATTCCCACTGATTTTTTTCTCATTTTTCATTTCTCCTTCCCATTTCCCATGTCTATTTTTTTTCTACATTCTGACTTTGCAGTCTGTATCTGATAATTCTAATAACTGTGGTTTTGCAGGTTTGATTCTTCTATTTGTTGTTCCTGCTCAGTGCTCATAGTATCTTGTTTCTTTGTGTATTTTATGATCTATTTATTCTTATTATGAGCCCATGATCAGTGGTATTCAGAGATATTTTTGGACTGCAAAGGTTTATGAAATCAGGCTCCAAACCCACATAAGGTCTGGTATGTTATTTTGAATTCTCAGGGAATATGTTGTCTCCCTCCCACCAGACTCTAGGTCAAGATAGTAAGATATTCACCATCTCCCTCATTAATCTTCCCAGGGAGAGTGTGGCATCTTGCAGGGAAGTCTTTGATCTGACTCCTCAGCCTTGTCACCTGCCCCGTCTTTCACGAGCAAACCCATCCAGGAAGAGGACAGCTGAGCGGGGAACACTAAACCTTACAGGCAAGAGTTATCGTTCAGCTTGGGAGGAGAAGTCCATGTGACTCACTAATGGCAGAGACTATGGAGTATTGTTTGAAGAGAGTTGCAGATGTTGACCTTCTCTGACATAACAGCCAATAAAAACTCACATTAGCACAGTTCGGTATTTATTTAATTGTGATTTATACTTACTGGATGAGTTTCTTGCCAACTAGCTCATTAAAAGCTCACGCACAGGCATCTAAAGAGGCCGTGTTACCATTCTGAAGTGTCATTCCTGATGGCAAGCCACACAGGCACACATATTTAAAGCTACTCTTACAACTTTAACTTGAGCATCTTTTGGTCAAGAATGAGCATAGTTTAATTGAATGAAAAACCGTAATGACCTTAGATCCACTTTGTAAGGAACCTGAGACTGCTTTAGTGTCTTACTAAGAACTCATGGTAAACTTTGTTTATCCAATATGAGATAAGCTCGTCTCATTTCCAACAAAATTGAGCTGAGATACTTTTTAGGTCCAGGTCTCTCTGCCCCTGCCCTCTCCCTGTGCCTTCTCCTCCAGCCCTAGCTCTGACCCTGCAGACCTGAGGGCAGCGTGTGCAGAAAGGGAGCAGCTTCCACCTTTGCTGGTCCCAGCCTGCTCACAGTCCCCGCTTGGCCTCTGTAAGCCTGCCCATATCCGTTCGTGGAACCCTGTGTAGTCACCCCTGCTGAGGGCTCCATCGGTTCCCTGTCCCTGCCAGCAGAGTAACCTAGGTTTTCTGCGTTCCTCCTTAATGACCTGAGGGCTCACATCCTCTGGGTCCAGCACACAGCGAAGTGTCATGTCTGTCCCTCTGAAGGATTAGTCTCTGTGAGGTGTCTTGACTAAGTGGTGGGTCTGGTCTCCTGGGAGGTGCGTGGACAGTAGGTTTTCAAGAAATTTAATTCTTAACTAAATAATAGTGGAGTCAGGATGTTTATTAGGACAGCATCCTCCTCCCTTGGCTGCACCTCTGGTGTGAGAACAGGAGTAGGATCATAGTTGATGCTGGAAGACTTGTGTGTGGTCCAAAGTCCACTCAACCCACGGTGAAAGGGAATGAGCCACCATAGACGTGTCCTCCGTGGCTGTGGCAGGTGCTGCTATGCTAGAGCCCTGCACATCCCTGGGAAGTGCATTTTGAATGTGGATATTATCTGTCCTGGGTTTGGCAGAAGAAAATTGGCTGTGAACTATGTCTCAATTCATTTATTTCACGGAGGACTGCTGGGTAAACAGTGCCTGCAAATTGTCAGTTTCTCTAACGTGATGGAGGGAGTTTTTAGCTCTCTGGTATTTCTGACATCCCCCACTGTGAAGGCCTATGCTAAGGCTGCCTGCTGCAGGCAAGGCACTGTCTGCCCAGGTACCCAGGGCCTTGTGCACAGGGGCTTTTTGAATGAAGTTTCCTCAACAGCTCCAGTTCTACTGCCACAGCCGAACTGCAGCAGTGAGGATTCCTGCTTGGTTCGTTTCCATCCCTATGGCCATGCGAGGGGCTGGCTCTTCCTGGCCTTTCTGCACAGTGAAGGGGGAGTGTGGGGAGAATTCAACAACATCCTTCTTGGTGCCTGCACCTGCGGTCCGATGGGCATGTGATGTGGCAGTATTGCTTTGCAGGACGAGGTCCTGGTGGGAGATGTTGGGGGTGGCAGGGTACCCAGCTGCATGCACATCTGCCAAGCTAGTGCGCACACCACTCACCTTGGCAAAAGCAAACCTCTCAGTCTCCACTGGTGTAGTTAGGGCTGGTGTGTCAGCATTCTTCACGTCATCGGGCAGTAACATACATGCTGACTGATGGCAGCACCTTCTGAGGAAATCCAGGCTGTGAGATTGCTCTGCTTGATTTCAGACAGGTGGTCTGCACCAAGGGTGAGGGTCGGGCTGATCAGGCAGCTGGAGACGTAGCTCCGGGCAATGCGGGCTCTCAGGGAGCAAGTGAATCCAGTCTCCCTCATCAGCTGGGGACCGGCCTGACACCTTGTAGCTGAGCAAGGCTTTGGACAAGGCACGAAACCTCTCCGAGCCTCAGGCTCCTCATAGGTAAAATGTGTGTCTTCATAATTCTCGGCAGGGCTGTCACCAGGGTTCAAAGAGAAATGCAAAGCCAAGGTCTCCTTTAAAGAGTGGCTACTCAATACATATTTCTTATTGCTGTGCTTGTGTTTATTGTTAATGAAACGAGTTGCTACGTCATGTGCATTCGCACGGCTGCCCTGGCTGAGTGGCTGCAAGAACGACTCTCACCCTTCTACTTCCCCCAGCTGGAAAGCCCGGGCCCTCCCTTTTGGTTTCATATGACGAATCCTCCACTTTGTTTGTAAGTCCTTGTTACGGGGACAGTGACTTCTTCCCTGTGGAAGTTTCTGCCTCAGTTTCCCTGCCTTCCTCAGCACTGTAGGTACACCTGCCCTGCTGGTGTAGCGTCTTCCATGAGGTGCAGCGTCTGCCTCTGCGTCTCATACTTCCGGAGGGCAGGGCTGGGAGGAGCCTGGCGAGCACCAGGACAAGTACAAGCCTGGTGCCCCTTCCCCCTCAGCCTCCCAGCGCTCAGGGCTCCTCACGTGGGCCCAGCCAGGAAGCTGAGTTCTCAGGCTTCATGCCCCAAGCCCTATTTCCCCTCCCACCCGGCCATTTGAGTCCCTTGTCAAGCCTCAGGAGCCCCCACTGGTGGCTTTGAGCTGGAGGTGGCTGCCCCCAAGTTCAGCCTAGTGGCTGCAGGAAGGAAAGTGTGCTCCTGGCCCCCAGGAGGGGCTCGGACAGCATCTCCCCTTGAAACCCTGGGGCGCTGGGTGGACACAGCAGTACCGGCAGTGCTGTGGGTGAGCCAGCCTCAGGGGCCATCCTGTCACCTGAATCTCCTCCAAGTGTGCATTGTCTCTGTGGGAAAACTGGGTCCAGGCACCAGTGGATTCGCGGACTGACTCTAACGTAAAAATGGACTGTGTCCAGACTGCTTCCCCCTTGCCCACGCTGATCTGGTAGAACAATGGATTCTAGAAGGCTGAGTGCAGTATGTGCAAATCACAAACCGTGCCTTGCACTGTTTGGGAACAAGGTCGTACTTCTCTTCAGCGCCAACCAGCATTGATTTATATTTCAGCCCAGACCTCCAAGACCTTGACGGGCTTGCCTCCCTTGCCCTTAGCTCTCTGACCCTTGCATCTGGGACCCCTCCCATAAGGCTAGCAGAGGTTGGGCCCACCCGACTCTGAGGCAGCCTTACCCTGGTCCCGGCAGATCAAGTAGCCACGGCCTCTGCTTGGAGGCTCAGCTCTGGTCGGAGGCTCAGCTCTGGTCTCGGCCTGCTGGTCCTGCCCTGCCTCACGGCTTGGGGACCCTCCTGTGCACTCTGGCCTGGCTTCTTCTCTTATTTAATTTGCATTTGGGTAACTGAAACCCGGTCTCTACCCCTGTGGAACTTTCTGCCTGGGTTTTCCGTCCAATACCCTGACTCAGGGTATTTACATTTTTGTAAGGAAGACCCAGGGGATTTCCCAGAGCAAGATGGTGCTGGTCTTTTAAGATGGAAATGTGCATTGTGAGCCCTTGAAAGGGGAGTGAAAAGGGAGGGAGACCTTGCTGCTCAGTCTGGCCAGGACGTCTCCATGTGTCCTGGGGTGGATGTGAGGACACGGAGGGGACAGATGCTGGGGAGAGAAGGGCTCATGATGCATCTGAAGTTCATTGAGTTACTTTCTATTATACATGGTGAAAATTTGAGGAAATTAGTAAAATCAGAATGAAGGGAAGATGTCAGCAGTCTCCATCACCTGAAGAAAGTCACTTCTAAGGTTTTGGTGTCCCTCCTCCCAGTCATTCCCCACTCCTTTTTATTCTTACGTGGTGGTGATCATTATTATCATGGCAGTGATTCAAAACAACTTCCCTTTTCGGGAAGAGGGGAGAGAGAGAATTTTACCTGGAAAAAAGTACTAAATGTTTGCTACTGTTAAAAAGGTAGAAAATATAGATAAACTATGACGTCACAATCCGAATGGGGTGATTTCAGAAGTATTTGCTTACAAAGGAATACTTACAAAGACATGCTCTGCATGTAGAAACTTGGAACTGAGTCAGAGCATGCAGCCACTGATGGGACAAGGGAGGGAGGGACACAGCGAGAGAGGGGCCCCAAAGGCCAAGAAGTAGGGTCGCAGGAAGGTTAAGCAGACGTCACCCTGGCCGCTTGTATGGGCCTCTCCCCAGACCCTAGGAGAGGCCTCGGGATGTGTTCATGTTAGCAAAGTGTTTGGGAAATTTGCAGAAGTGACACATTTTAGCCAGGATCAGGTTATTCCATCTGTCTTCCCATTCTTATTTCCTTCTGCACATTGGCCCATGCTTGGTGGCTGGAGTGACACTGGCATTTTGTTTATCATGTGATACTCCTTTTCTTACAAGGCCACCTAATTGTGTCCACTCCAGGCCCTACAACACCTGGCTCCACCTTTGCGGAGGAGATCGAATTGCCTCCAGTTGGCTGCTTTGCAATGCACCCTGCGGGGAGGCGGGAGAGCAGGTGATATCTCTCTCTCCACCTCCTCCCGCTGAGGCTCCCATGGGTGAATCCCACTCTGAGACCAGAGTCCCCAGGAGCCTTCCAGGCAGACAGCAGGTGGAGGAGGGCAGAGAGTGGACCTGGAGGGGCAGATGGAAGATCTTGGCTCATCATATACCCAACACCTAAAAAAAACCACAGGTGCCATTTGGCAGATATATGCTTACAGTCCCTTAAGGGGAACTCTTTAACTTTGCTTGAGGCAGAAAAAACCAGGACATGGAAAAGCCAATCAAGAAGGGCCAGAGGGAGAGAAAACACATTGCCAAGGTTCCCAGTGTAGGAGAACATAGGCTGAGCTGGAAAATGACCTGGTTGCTTGGAACAGGATCACAAATTCAGTGATTTAAGTCACAGATGCAGAAGCACCTGCTTAAAGTCTGAGAATGGAAAAGGAAGCTCCCAAATCCCCTGGCCGCTGTTGAAGGCACGCATGTGGACCAGCCCCTGAAACCCCTGAAGCTCAGGAGGGCTTCCCACCGTGCAGAAGGGGCACCAGCAAGCCTGTGTTCAGAGTAGCTGCGACTTCGGCGCTGGGCTTGCCGAGGGAGGCCCCTTGGTTTGTCAGCATCTGCTGCAGTAAAGGGAGTGGAGAGCGTCTCAGACGTCTTTAGAACATGAAAATGTTTTCTTTGGTATTGTTTTGAATATTTCATCCCTACTTGTTTCTGTCATTTTGGGAAACTTATCCTGCATTGTTATGTAACAATCTGTTTGTATAGAGATTTGTTCAGAAAATTATTTCCCACCAGCTGCATCACAGTTGGAGAGGGTCCCAGACAGAGGTTCACAAGGACACGGTGCACCGGGAGTGACGGCAAGCCTCAGGGGTGTGTCCTGGGTGGATACAGAGCTCTATCTCATGGAGGAAGGTGTCACTGGAAAAAGTCCCTGGTGATTCTGATATCTGCCCCTTTCCCCTCCTCTTTTCTGAGAAAATAAGTGAGTAAGACACAGTCCCTTCACTTTGAGGGGTTATTAATTCTTCATGCATCTTATACAAATATGTATAATGTGGAGCATCACTAAGGATCCAGAGGGAGTGATGAATTCCATATAGGAGCCATCCAGGAAGGCATCAGGAAGAAAGTAGTATTTAGACTAAAGGCAGATGTATCAGTCAGGGAAAGAAACTCCACAGCACCTTGAACAGGGAATGTTTGATTCAAAGAATTTTTAATTATAAGACAGAGGACCAGAATAAGGAGAGACTGGCTAGAAAGAAGTAAAGAGAACTCTAAGGAAGATGAGATTAGCAACATAGGAGCAGCCATGACCCCCAGGGCTGAGATAGGGCATCCAGGGAGAAGCCCCTGCCCCCAGGGCTGAGATAGGGCATCCAGGGAGAAGCCCCTGCCCCCAGAGCTGAGATAGGGCGTCCAGGGAGAAGCCCCTGCCCCCAGGGCTGAGATAGGGCATCCAGGGAGAAGCCCCTGCCCCCAGGGCTGAGATAGGGCGTCCAGGGAGAAGTCCCTGCCCCCAGAGATCAGTTAGGGCATCCAGAGAGAAGCCCCTGCCCCCAGAGCTCAGATAGGGCGTCCAGGGAGAAGCCCCTGCCCCCAGAGCTGAGATAGGGCATCCAGGGAGAAGCCCCTGCCCCCAGAGCTCAGATAGGGCGTCCAGGGAGAAGCCCCTCCCCACAGGGCTGAGATAGGGCATCCAGGGAGAAGCCTCTACACCCAGGGCTGAGGTCCAGACTTTGGAGAGGGCACTGCAGCACTCCTTGGGTGGAAGAAACCTGCCCTCTTGGGCACCAAGAAAGCTGTTCATGGAGAAGTGTCTCATTAGAGGCACCCACCACAAACACAGCAGGGGGTGCAGGGAAAGGCCTGGCTGCCATGCGCTGGGAGAACTGGGCATGGGAAAAGTTGTGGGCAGGGCAGGAGCCCTAGATGCTAACATACCAAACTAGGAAACAAAACCCTTCCTCCTGCTGTGTCTCTCTGGCACCCTCTCATGTCACGCTTAATATCACACCAACTAGCAAAGTAGAAATAGTTAAAGGGGCCCACATTTATTTTCATGTAACAGGCAAAAAGGGTGCATTGGTAGCTGAGAGGCGGTGAGTCAATAAACATCAGAGTAGGGGTTCAGTGAATGTCAAGTTTGGAAAGGGCTACAAGGGGCCCAACCTCACAATTTGAATCTCAAATCTTCACAGGCCAATCATGCGGTTGCCAAGCTCATGCTGAGGCATCCACTGCGCCAGGTGGCCTCCACTTCCCGTCTGAGATGCGCGGGAGGCCACGTGGCCTCCACTACCCGTCTGAGATGCGCGGGAGGCCGGGTGGCCTCCACTTCCCGTCTGAGATGCGCGGGAGGCCGGGTGGCCTCCACTTCCCGTCTGAGATGCGCAGGAGGTTCCTGTTCACACTGAAGCAGGGCTGCTTCTGGAAATAACGAGGTCTCACCTGATAGCCCTTCAAATACGTGAACCACTTTTCTGCTGTGCTTTTTCTTTGCTTTTGCTCTGTCTCTTGTAAACTACACATCTAACCTCTGTGATAATTCAGAATCTTCACTCTATACCAATCACGGGCATGAGTACACTTCTATAGGTCTAGGTTTCTGCGGGGGTAGGGGGAAGCTCCCCTCCCAAACCTGCTCCAGGTACACTCTGATCCTGCAAAATGGAGCAGGACCACTGGACCGTTTAATATTTTGCCATTTCATCCATAACTGACCTCGTTCTGCTGGCCATGCTGATTGATCTAGGGAGTGACTCCTGATCTGTGTCAGAAATGAGACTAGGAAAGAGAAGTCTCTTTTTCACACCTGGTCATGAAACTAAGAAGAAATGAGCCCTAAAAACTGCCTTCAGCCCTGTTTCCAGCTTGAGAGGATGCATGCAAGAGGAGAGAGAAGCAGAGAAAAGAAACAGAGAAATGTCCTGGTGCCTTGACAGCCCCTGGTTCCTGTCATTCCTGAGGCCAGCTGCGCCCCTCGCTCTGCCTCCGTGTGGTTACATGAGCCAACAGATGCCTCCTTTTTTGCTTAAACCAGTTCTAGTTGGGTTTTTGGAAATTACCAACAAATAATATCAACTTATGTGGACTTCTTACCTTAAAGAAAAAAAAGAAGCAGGCATGCATTGACTCACTCCTCTGCCACAGGGTTTCTGTGGAAGCAAATGTAACTTTAGCTAGAACTGGGAGTTGGTTGTGAAGGATGTTTAGGGAAAGTGTATTTTGAAACCAAGATGTTGCTCCTCCCCATGTCTTCCCTTTCCTTTCTGAACAATTCAGTCCTAGAGCAACTAGCTGGGGGGAGTCTGCCGTGGGAGCCATGGAGGCTGAGAATGGGGTGAAGAGGGTGTCCAGGGTGGGGCTCCTGTGTGAGGAGTCAGAGTCCATGTGGGATGAGGGGACGGGTCACCCAGTGGGGGTATCAGGGTCCAGACAGGGTGAGGAAGACATTTACACCATGGGACCGGGAATGTGGAGTCGGAGCCTGAGCAAGAAAAGGGTGTTTGGGTGCAGTCAAGGTGGGGCTTGCCACAGAGATGAGACTAGTCACTGTTGGGGGCTGAAGAAGAGCCCCCAGAGCTGTCCACATCTTAATCTTCAGAACCTGTGAATCCTCCCTTATAAGGCAAAAGGGATGTGATTAAGTTAAATGTCTTAAGATGGGAGGTTATCCTGAATTTCCTAGGTAGGCCCACTGTAGTCACAAGGGTCCTTATGTGAGGGAGACAGGGGTTCAGTAGCAGGAGGTATGAGGATGGAAGCAGAGGTTGGAGGATTTGAAGAGGGGCCCAAGCCACAGAATGCAGGTGGCCTCTGGGAGTAAAAAAGGCGAGAAACCAGATGCGGCCACAAAGCCTCCAGAAGGAAGGCAGCCCTGCTGGCGCATCGACTTTAGGCCCGGGATGTCTAGAGTTGTAAGAAAATACATTTGTCTTGTTTTAAGCCACTAACTTTATGGTGATTTTTTTCAGCAACAATAAGAAGCGAATAAAGTTACATCCAATGGGGCTGAGCAAATAAATAACTGTAATGAGTACAATGGAAGCTGGGTCTCTCACTATGGAGAAGGGAGTTACAAACATTGAAGTGTAGAAAATGAATGAACTTTGTATAATGGATTGGAATTAGAGATGCTAGTGGGAACCAATTACTGTTAATACAAGTATATGCATTTTAACGCGAATGTCTCTGTGTGTGTGTGTGTGTGTCTGTGTGTGTGTGTGTGTGTGTGTGTGTGCATACATACAGAAGTCTTGGCTCCTAACATTGAGAGAGCCTGGAAGTTTCAATACACCAATAGCAAAGAGCACACTTTGCACCCAGATCTTGGCTTCTAAATACTGTTTTCCACTAAGGTTCCTTGGAAAGGCAGATTCCAGGGCATCTTCAAGAAAGTGCAAGATGAGCCTGCACTGATTTCTTGTGCCAGAAAATGAGGAAGTATTCAAAGAACGATGGCCATATATTGAAGGGACACAGAGGCTAGCTCCCATTGGCCAAATCATGAACAATCTGAGCTGTCAACTAAATACTGAGAATAATGGATTATAACTCACTAAATAGAACAGTAAGCCACAAGTTCATACAGATAGAAATAAACAGATGAATAAACTGAAAGTTTGAGAATGAGATATTTGCATACACTCAAAGAAACTTCCTTCAAAATACTTATTAATTACATAGAGAAAAGAGAGTGGAGAAGCCTGACAGCCAGTTCCTTCATCACGGTGAACATCATCAGTCATGGGACACACTGACATTGGTGACCACCTGATGGGTTGCCATGAGAACACACACTCACTTCTGTGATATGCGTGCCAGAAATATGAGACCTGAATCTCATCATAAGGAGCCATCAGACACACCCAAATGGAAGGATATTCTACAAAATAATCAACCTGTTATGTTCAGATGTGTCCTGGTTATGAAAGTCAAGAGAAGACTGAGAAACTGGGCCAGACTGAAGGAAACTAAAGAGACCAGCAAGTAAACGCACCACGTGATTTTGAGCAGTCTTTCTCTAGAACAGACACGGTAGGGATAGTTGTGATGCAGGGCAGGTTCTTGGTTTCACTCAGGAAAGAATTCAACAGCCAGCTGGTGGTGGAAAAAAGCAGCTTTATGGAGTCCAGCAGTGACACATCTCTGTGACTGCTCCTTGGGGAGCTGGGCTACCCCATAGGCAGTGCGTGGAGAGCAGCAGCCTATGGTTGGCTGCCAGTCATATTTCTATCCTTTTTTAATAGTATGCTAATGAAGGGGAGGGTCATTCAGAAATAGCTAGGAAATGGGTGGTAACTTCCGGCTGTTGCCATGGCATTGGTAAACTGTCATGGCGCTGGCGGGAATGGCAATGAGAACAACAGGAGGCGCTTTTTGTGTTGTTTCCTAGTTTTGGCCTATTTTCATTCTGGTCTGGGAGATGAGTCCTTCCGGCCTTCTACCTCAGCGGGCAAAGCTTGAGTGCGGGCTGGGAGCTTGAAGGAAGGAAAGCGTTGGTGCTAATTTCCTGATTCTGTGGTTGCATTGGGATAAAGTGGGAGAATACCCCTATCTGCGGGAAATACACACGTTAAGTATTTTGGGTGTGACAGGGCATGAGGTCAGCAACCTTCTCTCAAATGGTTCAGGGAATAAAGATTCTTTGTTCTTTACCTTGACATTTTTCTGTAAGTTTATGGTTATTTCAAAATAAAAAGGAAGGAAGGATCTCCCTTATTAATTTTGCCTCACGTCGTTTTAAGCTCTTTAGAGTATTTTCCAACGTAAGTGGAAATGAAAAAATATAACTATTAGCATATATAAAATTTAAATCTTAAAACCCAGATCAACCCAAATAATTGTAGTAGATACACTCGGATATTTATTATTTAATTCCCTTCAGGGCTTAGATACTTTAAAGCTGAATCATTTTATGTTTCGAAGCTAAAATCTATATATTGACGTTTGAGGAGTGTGAAATCATAATACTTCAGAATGTTGCCAACTTTTCAGAAAAATGCGACTTGGGTTTGACCCTAAGTGCTTGGTAGCCCATTAGGCCCTCTGTGCTTTGATATACTCTCATGGCAAAAGTTTCCTGGCCTCACTCAGAGATCAGAAAAATTCTTTTCTGTGTCAAACTTTACAGTGAAGTGAAAGCAGAGAAAGCAATGCTTCACTCAGAACTTTCTATTCAGGGATTTTTCTTTTCTTAAAAAACTGAAAGCTGAGAATGAAAAATTTCATATTTAGGTAACAGCAAGTAATATAAAGTATACCGATGTACTCACCCATAAGGTCTAATAAATGTGACTATTTTCTCCTAAAAAACAAAAACACTGTAGAGATGTTGAAACTATTCCTATGTATGTCACTCCACCTTATTTTCCTCTCTCTCTCTGCCCCAGGGTAACCTCTGTCCTCAAGCTGGTACATAGCCTTTCTTCCATCTGTGTTTTTTTTTGTATAGTTCTACAAACAACATGTGCTTTGCTTTGAGTGCTTTAGAACTGTACCTAAACAGTATCACTTTATGTGAACATTCTGCAACTTGCTTTTTTTAATTGGGGTAAAATTTAATGAAAAGCAAAATCTTAACTGTACAGTTGATGCCCTTTGGTAAATGTGTATACCCACATAACCACTCCTCCAGTGGGAACAGAACATTTCCAGCACCCACAGAAAATTCCCTTCTAGTCAATCCCCACCTCTAGTGATGACTATTTGGTTTCTGGCACCACAGATTAATATGACTGCCCTTCAACAGCCATCTGGTGTCTTTGTCAAATATCAATTGAGCATAGTGTGTGAGTCTAGTTTTGGACTCTCTATTTTGTTTCCTTGCTCTGTTTGTCCTAGTGACAATGCCACACTAGGTCCATTATTGTAGCTTTATAATAAGTCATGAAATTGCAAACCGTGGGTCTTTCAACACTTTCCATTTCAAGAGAATGTAAGCTATTTTTAGTTCCTTGGCATTTCAATAAAATTTAAAATCAACTTGCCAATTGTGGCAAAAAGAAACCTCTGGGTTTTTAATTAGGACTACATTGAATCTATAGAGCAATTTGGGAGGGCGCTGACATTAACAACATTTATTTCAAGTCTTTTGAATAAATATCCAGAAGTGGGATTGCTGGATTATACAGTAGTTCTATTTTTAACTATTTTTGAGGAGTCCCCATACGGTTTCCCATAGTGGCTGTACCATTTTGCCCTCCTGCCATCAGTGTGCAAAGGTCCCAATCTAGTTTCTCCACATCCTCACCAGCACTTGTTGCCTTTTTTTTTTTTTTTTTGTGAAGGCCATCCTGATAGGTGTGAGGTGATATTTCACTGTAATTTTGATTGACATTTTCCTGATGACTAGTGACATTCAGCCATTAGCCTTGAGTTCGATTATCTTTTTTTCATATACTGGTTGATCATATGTCTGTCTTTTTTGGAGAAATGTCTATTCACGTCCTTAGCCCATTTTTAAATTAGACTATTAGTGTTTTTTTTTTCTACCGAGTTGTAGGAGTTTCTTATATGTTTTAGAGATTAACCCCTTACCAGAAATATGGTTTAAAAATATTTTCTCCTATTTCATAGGTTGCCTTTCTACTCCATCGTTTGTTTCCTTTGCTTTGCAGGTTTTCAGTCTGATGTAATCTCAGTTGTTTATCTTGTCTTTTGCTGCCTATGCTTCTGATGTCATTGCCAAGATCAACGTCATGAAGCTTCTCCCCTTTGTTTCCTTCTAGGAGTTTTACAGCTTCAGATCTCGGTATTTATCCAAAAAACTTGAAACTGGGGTCCTGAGGAGATACAAACACTTCCCAGTTCATTACAGCACTATTCACAGTAGCCAAGACAAGGAAACAGCCTGAATGTCCTTTGTCAGATGAATGGATAAAGAAAATGTGGTATATACATACAATGAAATATTACTCCATCTTAATAAAGAAAGAAATTCTGATATATGTGACACATAGATGAAACTTGACATTTTGCTAAGTGAAAGAAGCCTCTCACAGAAAGACAAATACCGCGTGATTCCATGTATATGAGGAATCTAAAATAGTGCATCTCATAGAATCAAAGAGTGGAATGATGATTACTAGAGGTGAGGTTTTGGGGGATGGGAGTTACTAATTAGGAAGCATAAAGTTCTGATGTATAAATGTGTAACATTATACCTCATCAACAATAATGTATTATACACTTAAAAACTTGTTGGGAGGGTAGATCTCCTGTTAAGTGTTCTTACCACATTAAAATACAATCTAAAAAAAGAAGATTATGGAAAGAAAATGATAACACAAGTGAGTCTTCCAATCCATGAACAAGATCCTTCTCCATTTATTTTATTTTTCTTCAATTTCCCTTGGAAATATTTTTGTTGTTTTCAGTGTAGAGGTCATGACTGTCTTTAGTTAAATCTATTCCTATGAATTTTATGTGATTCAATGCTATTGTAGAGACATTTTTAAATTTTATTTTATAATTGTTTCTTGCTGGTTTATACAAACACAATTGACTTTTGTATACTGAGTTTGTATTCTTCGGCATTTCTAAATTCACTTACTAATTCTTGAAGTTGTTTTGTACAACTTGTCAGGATTTTCTGCCTAAATAATCCTGTCAGCTGATAATAAGAGTTGTTTTACATCTTTCTTTCCAATCCATATGGTTTTTATTTCTTTTTTCTTCCTTTTGTGTTAGCTAGAATTTCTAGTACAATGTTGAAGGGAAATGGTGAAAATGAATATCCTCACTTTGTTCTCAATTTTAGAAATGGTGCATTTAATCACTGAGTACAACGTTGGCTCTAAATATTCATACGAGGCTTACATCAAATTCATATACGTCGAATATCAAATTGGGCAAGTAAGTCAAATCAATTTAGTAAATTACACTACTTTCGAATGTTAAACCTATTTTGCATTTCAGGTATAAATCCCACTTAGTCACAGTATATCGTGCATATTGTTGGATTTGCTTTTTATTTTTAAGGGATTTTTATGTCTATGTTCATGAAGGATATTTGTCTATAATGTTATCTGGTAGAGTTCAGTTATTTTCAGTTTGGAGCTCTCACAAATGGTCCTGCTGTAAACATTTTTGAGTATTTCTTCTGGTGCAATGTATACACCTTGAAGTTGGGCGTGTACCTTGCAGTGAAGTTTCTGGGTCACAGGGTATGAGCATGTTCAACTTTAGCGAACACTGCCAATTCACACCTCAGAGTGTGGACTGTGAGCTATTTGTCATTAGATTGCAATGAGGTAAGGTCAGAAATTAAGAGGGAGCATTTAGAAACTTTTAAAGAAATTTGATGTTGCTTTGACATACAAATGAATAATCACAGGCTCTTCTCGGCCAGCTTAGATGCTGTCACACTTGCATTATGAGGAGGGTGTGGTAGGAGCTTCACATGCAATGGGGACTATGTGTTCTGGTTTGCAATGGAAAGTTAAAAAGAAAGAAAGGCTGGTCTCTCACCATGTAGAGCTGGAGAAGCACTGGTGCATGGGAATTCTGGTTGTTCCACATCCTTGCTCACACTCAGTAATTTTCATGTCAGCTCTTCTGGTGGCTGTGCGGCAGGATGGCACTGTGACTTCAGTTTGTATTTCCCCAATGACTAAGGGGGTTGCCTGACTTTTCATGTGTGTATTGGGTTCGTATGTGGATCTGCGTATTCCTTCGTGTGAAGTACTTATCAAGCCTTTGCCAATTTTCAAAGTATATGTTTTAAGTTTTTCTAAAACATTTACCCTGGACACTGTCTCCCCCCATCCTACTCCCATATTTCCATCATGAGGCAGGTGGGAAAAATATGGAAAGGACAAAAACGTGATTCACAAGTGTCATTCACCTGACTTCATTCAGTCAATATTTATGGGTGCCTGGCACGCGCCAAGCACAGCATGTGGAAACGGGGACACAGAATTGAATAAAATAGCAATGCTCTTGCCCTCTAGGGATTTATACTCTTGTGGGGAGAAGACAGATAGTGTATGATACCTTTGGATGGTAGTAAGTGCTATGAAAAAATAGGATAACAAGAGAGTAACTAGGATGGTGAGGGAAGGTTTTCTAAAGCAATTGTATTTATGCCTGCATCAAAATAATGAGAAGGAGGCAGCATATGACAGTCACTGGGAAGAGAATTCCAGGAAGCAGGAATGTCAGGTGCAAAGGCCTTGAGGTAGAAGCAGAGTGGTCTGAGGATTAATTAGAGAGTACTCTCCTGCTTTGGTCAAAATTGACGTGATAGACGCCATAGACACCCAGCGCAGTGGATACTGGTGGTGCTGCTCCCAGACGCTGCGACCCCCTTAGGTTCTGATGTGCTCCTTCTCCACCATTAATGTGGGTTAACTGACCAGGCTTGCGACTGGAACACTTAGAGACTGTCTGTAGCTGGGTTACTGCAGCTGCTGTGCCCGCACAGGCTGTGATCAGGAAGTATCTGAGGGGCTGCACTCTCCCTCCTGCACACAGCAGCCCTGAGCCAGTAGTTCGAGGATGTGGGGGTATGAAACCCCAGCCCCTGTGACAGCAGCTGGGGTGAGGCAGGAGAATAGGATCTGGAGACAGGAAGTCTAAGGCCACCTGCCACTGATTTCTTGGAACTGGACCAAAAGGAAAACTCCACCTCCCCATGACCATGTGACAGGGGGCCAGAGGCCCCTCCCTCTACAAAACCCCCTCTCCCTTACATCACACAGGGAAAATGCCTCCGATTGGTTGGAGGCCAGGCCTTTACTTCAGCTTGATTGGTCACAGGCCAATCCTTCATTAGCATAAGGTGTAACCAGTGGGAGGCCTCACCTCTATTGGAGGCCTCTAAAGGGTACCTAGGGGTGTTACCAAATTCTTCTAGTTTAATAAAAACCCTAAAGAACATTGCAGCTGGGGCTCTTGAGCTGCCTGCTCGATCCTGCTCCCACTCTGTGGAGTGTACTTTTGCTCAATAGATTCGTGTTTTCCTTGCTTCATTCTGTTGTTGCTTTGTTTGTACATTTTGTTCAACTCTATGTCCAACGTGCTAAGAACCTGGATGACTCAGTCAAGACCTTCTTTCTTGTAACAGCGGCAAACTCAGGGTATCATTCAGACTTAGAGAACCACCGAGGCTAAGATTTAGCCAGAAATCATACCCTGGGTTGTCCTTTTCCCCTTTCCTTCCTAGCTTTTTCTGAAAGCATTTCCTTGAAAAATCAGTTGTCCCTGAATTCCTACTTCAGGGTCTCTTTTTAAGACTTAAAAAAGTCTTTAGTCTAAGGACTTCACTCCACCTGCTATAGGTTTTTACAATTGTTTTTCTTTTTAAAAAAACATTTTTTCCTGTGGTACTAGGTAAGAACATGTGCCATGAAGTCAGGCACACTTGAGTTCAAATGTCACTGCCATTCAGTCACAGCCACCCTTGGGCAGGTTACCTACTCTCTCTGGGCCTCAGTTTCCTCAATTACAAAAGTGGGACAAAGACAGTGCCACCTTTATGGCTGCTGTGAAGATGAAAGAAGACAGGCCACATACTTAACAGAAGGATGGAAAAACAGTAAACACTCAGATTTACCTATGACTATTAAACCTTTCTAAACTTCATCAGAGAGTTCCAAAAAAATGTTGTCAAGCCTTGGGATAAACATCTGTTGCATTCCTTTAAAAAATGTATGGTATCACTGGAATTTGACCAGGGACAGAGGAGAGAGGAAGAAGAGAAATAGCCATTCTAGGTACCAATCATGTGCACCCTCTCATTTAATTCTGACAAGCACCCAGCTAGACTAGAAGGTTCTATTATAATTATTAAAGATAGGAACCTAACACTCAAAGAGGCTAAGTTGTCCGAGGAGACGTGGTGTTGAAGAGGTTAAAATATGCTATTCCGGCGTCTTGACTAAGTTCAGCACTTGGAGAACAGCAGGTGCAACAAGATCACTTTGACCTTCTTGCTGTTTCTTAAAAATTGAGGACGAAATTCCCATGTGAAAGATGCCTTCCCCAGAATATGCAACATTTTCATAATAACAGTCGAAACTGGGAGAATTCCATACAGATCTTGTTAAAAATAACTCATTGTTTAAGCTTCTCTATATAATTTGGTGGTTTCTTCACAACTAACTCTTCTTTGTCCAATCCACTATATAAGTGACTTCACCTACTTCTTTAGGGTCTTTATTTCTTTATGAGGGCTCCTGTGCTTTGGGAAACTTGTATTAAGTTTTTCTCCTGTTAATCTGTCTTATGAGGATTAAATTCTTGGACCCAGCCAGGACCCTAAGAAGACGAAGGTAGAGTTTTCCTACCCCTACAGTGTGTATATATCAGGGTTCCAAGCCAGGTTGTCTGGACAGAGGAACCCACTTCCCTTGAGGGAGGAAGACTGTCTTTGCTTTTAGGCCCTTGCCCTATAGAAGGGGCTTGGCATGGCAGTCATTCTAGGAGAATGTCCAGTCTCAGCTGAAATGACTCCTGCCATGCCCAGCTACCGAACGATGAAGATTCTTCCCAGGGTCACAACTCCAGGAATGAGGAACGCCTTGTCCTTAGGCCCGTGGTGCAGCTGAGCCTTTCTGGGATCATGTCACAGTCACCATAACTACAATCTCCACTCTAACAGGGCTCGCAGAGCAGAGACCCTGCCTGATGTCACTCTGGCCTGCCAGGATCCTTGCACTTTTAAGTTAGGTGCAGTTTCATTCCTGGTGGTGTCACACCTACAGGCAAATCAGATACCAGAAGGAACAAAGCTGACAGCCTGCTCTATGGGGCATACAACCCCAGGTGCAGATTATAGACAGGGAAGGAGGGAGGAGCTTAGCTGAAAACCCCTTCCTGACCCCTTTCCACTAAGTACTCAGGGGTAGCAAAACATCCAGGAACTTTGAGTTCTGGGTCAGCTGGGACAGCTGTGGGGACAGCGTCCTGTTTCTGCCTTCCCTGAGTTTTCTATTAGGTGTCACCAAACACATTCCTACCCAAAGAAACCATTATATAGGACCTTACTGAAAAGGTTGAAATACGCATTCTGGGATGGTCCCTATTTAAGTGAAAGGCACTTGAAAAACTGCAGATGCAAGATCACTCTGACCCTGTGCAAGACTCTCCCCATACGAGAAGGAGAAACAGCATCCTTGTCCTTAGGTCTAGAAGCTGCACAAGCCTCGTTAGAGTCACTCTTTTTAGTCACGTTTTCAAAGTTCATTCTTCTTTGTTCAATCCAGTATTTAAGTAGTGGACGCTAGCTGCTTGCCTGGGTCTGCATTTCTTTATGAGGGCATAAAGAAGTTTCCCCTGCCGCCTGAAACTTGCAGTATGCTTTCCTCCTATTCCTCTATCTTGTGTCAGTTTAATTCTCGGACGCAGCCGGGACCCCTAGAGGATGGAGGTGGAGTTCTTCTGCCCTTACGCTGCAAACACAATCTTCCAAAAGCAGGGGCACGCTTCAAAACTTTCCAAGAGACCTTATAGGTCCTAGGGAAATGGAATTTTGTTTTTTTAAAAAGCCCTGCTTGCTTACCCTCTCGTTTTCCCCCAGGACTGTTCTCTGGGACAGGGTGGAGGCCCAAGGAGACTGCAAAGTTCAGGCCGCAAGCACCCAGCCCCCACTCCAGGGTGTGAGCCTGACCAGGGTTCCCGACCCACCCCGCCCTTTCCCCCGCCGGCGCTGGGTCCGCCCCTCTCCGTGGAAGCCTCGTGCAGCCCCGCCCGGCGGAACTAGGGGACGGGTGGGGGACGTCGGAGGGCGAGGGCGGTGACCCCGGGGCCAGAATCCTCGCAGGCGCGAGTGCGGAACAGGTCTGGGCGCGGGGCCGTGTGTGGGTGCGGGGCTGGGTGTGGGCCGTGGGTCAGTGCGGGACCCGCCTGGGTGTGGGCCGGGGGTGGACGCGGGCCCTTGGCCGTGTGTGGGTGCGGGGCTGGGCGCGGGGCCATGTGTGGGTGCGGGGCTGGGTGCGGGGCCGTGTGTGGGTGCGGGGCCGTGGGTGGGCGCGGGGCGTGTGTGGGTGCGGGGCTGGGCGCTGTGCCATGTGTGGGTGCGGGGCTGGGTGCGGCGCCGTGGGTGGGCGCGGGACCGGGCCTGGTGGGGTCTGCGCAGGCTGCCGCAAGGCGGCCTCGTGGATTCTGGCCCCGGTGCGAGGGCTGGCCCCGGACGCACGAAGTGGCTTCTACTTAAAAAAAAAAAAAAAAAACTGCGTTGCGTTTTCCTTCCCTCCACGTTAGCAACTGCATCCCGTCCGAGGTCCCCGTTCATATGGCCTTTCTTCCAGCGAGCGCACACTTAGCTCAGAGCGGATTCACACCCGCTCTGTGTTTCCAGCGTGCGCGCAAGCGGAGCGCGTTCCCTGAAGCACAGGCCCCGAGTCACAGCCGCAGCCGCAGAGCGCGGAAACCGAGCTGCAGTGCTCAGGGGATCCACGTAGATTTCCCGCAGGCTCAGACACAGGGTCCCCCACACGAAGGAAACAGGACAAGAAAAGCCAGGACACGTATGCCGTGGAGGGTCGAGGTCTCGCCTAGGTCTTGCGTGTGGGTAGACGCAGCCGCTCGCAGTTTTCCTTTCCAGCATCTCTGGGGAGCGTGGAGATGTGCTTGGTGCCGAGGTGACACGAAGAGTGATTGCGCCGCCCTACAGAGGCAGTGGTGGGACGCTGCGCTGGGGCTGGGAAAGGCCGGGCCCAGGGCTACCCCTCCCGAGGCCCCGGGAGAGCAGGTGTGCGCTTCGCCTCCCGCCGGGCAGCAGTTCAGGAGAAAAATGTGCAGCTTTTATCTAAACAAAATATTTCTTTTGTAAAGGGCTTTCTCCACAAAGACTTTCTAGCCACGTCAGGCTTTGACCTCCCAGTCCCCCAGATTCAGCCTTGGGACCCAGCGGCTGCTGTTATTTTTAGTAGAAGTGTAAAAAGAATCTCAAAAAGTTTCAGCTCTGGAGAAAGCGTGAATACAGCTGGCGCATTCACATTCGCCACTTGAGCCGCTCCTGAGGAAGTCCAGGAGATCAGAAAGCAATACAAAAGCCAGAGCATTGCGAGTGAGGACGGGTTGGCGGGTGGCCTTTGGGTCCCTGCCTTATGGGTGATTTTCGTAAATGGCGCATTAGAGATGAGTATCACCTGGATCACATTTTTAGGTTGAATTCCAACATGGAGGGCCCCATAGAGGGAACTTAAGCAATACACTTCCAAATAAGAATGTAGATTTCAACAATTGTAGTAAAGTGTTTGCCAGACTCATCTCAGAAAAGGACGTCAGCGAAGGACATTTATTATCTTCCTAATGTGTGTCTGGCACTGGGCAGGCACTGTAGAATACTATCTTGATTAGAGTCTCAAGGATTTTTTGCCTAAAGTCCTTTACAAATAAAAGTATTCAAGTATCATCTATTATAAAGGCTCTTTCCCCCACTTTGGGGATATACGGTGTGATCGATTCATTGGTCATACCAAAACTGTTACTTCTGTTTTGGAGGAATTAACACAGAAATCCCAGGCTTAGTAAATCAACACCGAAGTTCAGAAGTTCAGAGTAGTTTGTCTTGGGAACAAAGTCCTCCCTAGAACGAAGAGGCATTTAGAGGAATTCCTGGTGTTAATGGGATTATTCAAGATATACCTGAGACCAGATAAATATTTGATGATTTTGCAACGCACTAGGGTTTCTTTGCAGTTTTTCTTGGGCTGGCGTTTTCCCCCATGGGGTTTGGACTTTGTGGCTTCATCAGATTTTGCAAATGAAGGAAGGCTGGGGTTTCCCAAGAGTGCGCTTGTGCAGGAAACAGCAGACTAGTGAGGTTTACAAGAGGGGGGTGTGCGTGTGTGTGCGTGTGTGCGCGCGCCTGCCTGTGGCATGGCGGTGGCACGGGAGAGAGATGTGGGTTACAAAGCTGCCATCTAGAGGCTAGAGGCGCCTTCCTGCAGCGTATATAACGCAAGTCTGCAGCCAGCCGAACTCACAGTTGTTGCAAACTGCTCAGCGCAAAGGGAGCCCGCGCACGGCGCAGGCAGGAAGGCAAGCGAGCCCAGCCAGCCCAGCCAGCCCAGCCAGCCCAGCCAGCCCCGAGGTAAGGAAGCGGTGCTCCGGCAGCAGCCTTGGGAAGAAGGCATGGCTTCTGCTCTTAAGCCAAGTGGTCTTTTTCAAAGGACTTCTTTAAAATCGCTGAGTTGGGTGCTTTTGAGCCTGTACGTCTGGTTTCTGAAAACCCAGGCTCACATAGCTCCATTGCAAAGTGCTTCTGTTAATTTGAAGGGCTTCACCTTTCGCTTCAGAAAGCAAAGGGCAGTATTCTTAAGTCACTTGCAGAAGGAAATTTCCCTGTGTGTTAGGAATCTGCTGTTTATTTGCTGTGTGGCTATTTAAGCTCCAGTAAGCAGGGGAACTTCGCAAGAACAGAGTATCCATTCTGCCTCCCCAATTTGGCACGGGGATTAGCTTGGCACCACGGTTTACCTGTTTTGCTTCTAGTATATTAGTTTGGAAACAGATGAATTTGGCAGTAAATACGTAATTCCAGAACGATGAACACTTTATTAAGAGGCATCCTTAAATGAAGCAGAAAACTGCTGAGAATCTTTGTGAGTCCAAGATACATTTGAGTTCAGTACTTTGGGGGATTTACCAGAGCCTGTGAGTCCGGAAGCTACAAACATGAATGTTAAATATAGCCCGGTCTCTCGTCTGTTCACGGCATGCTTGGTAATCTCATTTGAGTATTCTCTTAGAAGGTGTTAAGTCCAACTTCAATTGGGGGAAAGAAAAGCACACACCCAAGTCTACTATTTTGCAATTTAAATATACTCTTCAGGTAAAATGTGGATTTTGTTCAATTTTGTTGGCATGTGCCAAGATTGAAGGAGTGACTGCGAGTTAGAACTTCGGAGTGAGGTCAGGGATGGATGCTTAGCCAGGGCTTGTAACTTGCAGAGAGAATGAGAAGTTGTAAAAGTCAGACTGGCTGTCTCTCTTTCTCTCTTCCTCTTTCTTTCTTTCTTTCTTTCCTTTTGCTCACAACAGCATTACTTAGTTTTTCAACAGTGGGGGAGAGCCTCCTTAAATGGTTTACAGCCCTTTGAAGATATTTGGTGCAGTGACACCCCCTGAAACTTCAGTCAGCAAAGTCTCAACATGGAAACTTTTTCCTTTTCTTTTTAAAGGCAGATGCTGCCTTTGTGTCACTTTATTTATTCCAGGAAAATTGTGGACGTCAGAGAGGCATGCCTAGCAAAGGAAGCGGAGGCTGCTGATTTCTGTGCTCTAACTCTCCATAGATTTTAAATGGATAAACTGCTCGTCTTTCTTTCATCAGAATATGAGCTTTCCCCAGATGGAAAGCCTTTTTCTAAAGCAAAGTTGCACATGAGAGCTCTAGCTTGAAAACAATTTGCTCTTTTTTCCCCAGTCTCTGCCATAAACACTTGAATGTGCACACAACTGCAGAGCTTAATGCCACAACCTCCAGGAGATTGGGGGGAGGGGAGAGCTGCCCAGGATGGGGGTGGGAAAGCAAAGGAAAATGGAGAAATGGCTGTAGTTTGCTGCCCATCAGCTTTTTTTTTTTTTTTTTTTTTTTTCCAACTTTTAGGAGGCATGTGCTGCAGTGGTAGTTTTAAAAAAGTTCCATAAAGCATTGCCAAGGCAGCATGCTTGTGCGACACAGAGGCTGGACTCCGGGGGTGTGTTTCCCCCGTATTAACAGCAAGTTGTTGAGGAGTTGAGAAGGTATTATGATTTCTAATCAGGCCCAGAACAGGCCAAGGATAGGCTTTCTGAATGAAAAAAAAAAAAAAAAAAAAAAACCCAAAACAAAAAAACCCTACTTAATCAGGAACAGTGGCTTTTTGTGTGATCATTTTAGGGAGAGAGCTCCTGTTTTCAAGTCGACGTGAGGGAAATTGGTTGAAGTTACTCAAACCTGAGGCTGAAGGGCAGTCACTTTATAAACCTTAAGAGCAACTGAGGGGAAAGAAAAAGACCCGAAGACTTCAGACCTTTGGATTTTTCTCAGTGATTTTGTAGAATATGAATGGAATTTGCGGCCAGAAGGCATTTGTACCTTTAAACCAGGCAACCAAGGAACCTGGTTTTACTCTTAGGAGCGAGAATAGTATTAAAATGCCTTCAATTGGATTGCACGTCTATGGGTATAAGTTAGAAAGAAACTAAAGACTGTGTCATGTCAAGTGTTATTAAAGTCCAGGAAAGAAAAGACATAGCCCTAGGACACATACTTTCTATTAAAATAAAAGCAAGCAAGCCCGAAATAGACAGATCTTGACAGGGAGGGGCGGAGGGGTGTCCCTGATTTTGAATACTTGATGGTTTCCTACAGGGAATAGTTGATGCTTTTATCTACTAATTTGGATTTAAAAAAATTATTGCTTTGGTATTAAAGTGATCAGGGAATTGCATAATTTTATGGTGATAATTTTAAAGAGCCACAAGTAGTTTTGGAAGCAGACTGTGTTTTGTTCCAGGCACTGAAAGAGTGGAGGGGGGCCGAGACTATCTCAGGTGACCTTGAACCACTGCTGTCAAAGGAACAGATAACGAGGCCAGGGCAGTGTGGGGAACTTTGTGTTGTGAAGGCTGGGTCAGCCAGATAGCAGGCATCTTCTGCTTTTCCTGCTATCACAGATTCGTGGATGTCCTCCCTCAATTGTATATGCAGAGCCCAAGGTTACAGAGTCCTCCTGGGAGCCCCATTGTGTCTGGCTGAGGGCGGGGGGTAAGGAGGCTCTCCTAGGCTGGCTGACCTCCCACTGCCTTGTCTTCATCCTAAGCTGGGTGGGAATCAGGGCTCTGATTACACTGGGCCAGGCTAGACGGCAGCCTTTGTTATGTGGGAATCTCTGGACCTGCTCTTGTGGGTACAGCTTTGCTTCCCTGTCGGGCAGCTGAGCACAATAGACCAGTTCAGGTTTCTGGACGTGGAATTTATTTGATCCACCAAATCCTTAAAGTGGAAGAGGATGTCCCATGTGTTTGTGTGAAGTATGTCTAAGGACCCTGAGAAGAGGTGGCCTGTATCTGAATCAGGGTATAGAGTCTTCTGTAGTTACTATTTTTTGAGTCCTCAAGTAATTCAAAGCAGGTATGTACTTGCATAAGATAAGATCACTCATGGTCACTGGTGAATGTGTAGTTGAAACTGTTTTCCATTTGCTGGCAGCAAAGGGGACAGACAGCCCCCCATTCTGCTATCAGCCCTAGCAGATGGTCACAGAAAGTCTGCCTGGGCTGAAGCTTCCCTGGCCTTTTCCCCTAGGTTGCTTGGTTGGCTTCCCCATAAATTCGATGTAGCATTGGTTAAAAACACACAGACACACACACACACACACACCCCCCACACACTCAGTGATGTACAGTTGCCTGATGGTTCTTCAGGGATAGTGTGGATTCTCCTGATCTAAATTGCATGCTCAGTGTAAGCGGGGGCTGGCCTGGTGGAAGAGGTGGTGTCTGCTCAAAGAGACCAGAGCGTGAGCTTTCGTCCATGATTCCCACTGGAGAGTCTCTGGAGATGGTGGAAGGGGGTGATAACCCTATTCTTAGCCACAAGCCCGCGATAACCCAATCTCTTCAGCTTGCCTGGCCCCAGTTTCCAGGTGTGCAAACAGTGAGAGCCACTGTCCCAGCTCTTGTCTGGGACAATCCTGAGTTTCTTCATGAAATTCCCTTATGGGACACAGGTCTCATACTGCAGAAAGCCAGTGAAGGAGGCAGAGGGCCTGCAGATTGCAGAGGGCCAGAGGGCCTGGCCTGAGTTACCTTATCTGTACCACTGTAGAGGATGACGTGTGTGCTGCAGCCTGGTCTGCACCCCACTGCAAAGCCACCTGTGGGGATCCTATCACCTCCATTCTCAAAGCCTCTTCTGCCCCAAAGCCCTGGCCTTGCTCTAGACCTTCCTGGCTCCTGCATGGACAGGCCCACGCCACACTTCCTTGCCCACCCTTCAAGGCCCAGCTCTTACCTCCATCTGCCCTTTGTGGAGAGTCCTTGCCTCAGCCAGGCTGAGTGACTCCACCCATGGCTGCTTTCCTGGAACATCCTTGATTGCCCCTACCTCCTTGAAGGCCCCCGTAACCCCCCAGAGTGGAAACCCCTCATCTTCCTGCCAAAGGGGCAGGCACCACCTTGCCCAAGCCTTGGGTGTGATGGGCCTGGGTGCTTCCCAATTAGTCGGAGGGGTCTTGGGGGTTGAGGGGAGATGTTTCTCGATTGCTGTCCTCACGCTCCCCAGAGCAGTGCCCCCTCGAACAAGAGGCTCTCTGCCAACACCAGCTCGGTGGCGATTGCAGAAAAATCTCTCCTGGATGCCTGTGTCTGCTGCTGGCCACAGTCACTGGTCTCAGAGGGGCATGATTAACTGCTGGCTCATTGAGCACCTACTATGTGCTGTAGCTGGATAGCTGGATAGCTGTAGCTATACAAAGCTACAGAAGACTTGGTGGGGGGTATGGGGCTTGGCAGGAACAGGCAGAGGGGGAAGAAACCTGAACAACTCGATGCTACAAAAGATATCCCATAGTAGAGATGTGCAGTGTTGGGCCTGGAGAATGTGGGAGCGTCAGAAGGGCAGAGGGCATCAGCTGGGAAGAGTCTGTGGTTGGAGACTGCAAACATATGGAAGGCAGTTTAGGGGAACACTGGCCGGGTGCCTGAACACGTGGCGTTCTGTGGAAGGAACTAACCAGCGTGAGGACATGCTGATTGCATACTCAGCCACCACCCACGGAGGCTCTAAACCTGAGTACCTCTAATTCTGGCTTCACCCCCAGCTTGCAGAGTGAGCCCAGGCAGACCGTTTGGATGCAGCTAAATACCCCTGGCTGCTTGCTGCAGCACGGTCATTGTCAAGGATACTTGGTTGATGAATAAAGCATCTCAGAAAGGAGAGGTGCATCTCCCGGAAAAGTCCTGCAATTGACAAGAGGAGCCCCAGTACCATCTGGGCTGTGAGTGACACAGGAGTCCCTTTGCAGGCCATAGGCTAGCAAGGATGGAGGGCTACACAGATGCTTGCCCACCGCCAGCCACGGGAAAGCTCTCTTTCCGTCACTGCAACGTTCGACAAGGCCACTGAAAAGGGGACTCCTGTACGAAGGAATGCATGAGACAAAACAGAGCAAGCGCTGGGAAAAAGGGAATGAAAACGGACGTTCACTGCTTTTCCTTCTCCCTTGGGTCTCCGTGGTCCAGGAAAATGGAACAGGAACCTTGATTGTTCCGTGGACCGTTCCTCCTCTATTAAAATTTACATAGTTCTTGATGTCAAATTTCAAATCACACAGAAGTTTATGGAGCCAAAACTACAAGCCTCCTTCTGTTCCCTCCTCCTTCCCTCCCGGCCCCAAGTCTTACACTTACCGCAGGTCTTTTTCTATGCCTTCGTGCACATGCGTTTACATACAGAAATACACAGATGTGATTTTTGCGTTTCCTTCTGCACAGCTGGGATTGTGCGGTGTGTGTGTGTCTCCACGTTGTCTTTCACTGAACAGCAGGTAGTAACTCTCCCTGTGGATGAAGGGAGGCCTCCTTCTCACAGCTGTATTATATTCCAGACAGCAGAGACACCAGGCTTTACTGAGTCATGCCTCTACTGAGAGGCATTTACGTCATCTCCACTGTAAATAAATACTGCTTTAAAAAACATCAATTTGTATCATCATCATTGAACCGGAAAGAAACAGCTTTTGTTCTGTGTCCCCACCTCCTTTCTTCCACCACCTGGAATCTTTTATGCAGAAACCTTAAAACCTAAGTCAGAAGTGAGTCTCATTCCCCTGCCTGCCCTGATGTGGGCACTGAGGCCATAGACACGCAGGCAGTGGGCAGGCTTGATTCACACCCAGACATGTTTCTTAGACCCTGGCCTCAAGCGGGAATGGAATTGCTGGTTGATTCCAGCAGAGGGTGACTGGACTCAGCGGAATGAGGATGTCGCCTTCAGGCCCTGTGGTTATCTGCTGTCCCAGCTTCCCCGCATAAACAGACCTGGGCACGAGCTGAGAGGCATCAAGAATGTAGACAAGGACCCAAGGGCTGGCCCATCCAGATTTGTGTGGATGCGGTCAGCTCTTTCTGTATGGGATGAGGTAATCCCCTGCTTTTGCTTGAGGGGAGCTGTGATTCCTCTGCAGGGCCCTCCGGGGGTTCATTAGAGGCCTCCCTCCCTCTCTCCACTTTCGGATTTGCAGAGAGCTTTGTCACCAGGCCTTTGGGAACCAGGGGCCCGGGGTACACATTTCATAGTTTGCCCTATGAAACTTTTGTTCCTATCAGGCATTCTGAGAGAGTCACTTGTTAAGAGCTAAGCAGGTAATTTAGGAAGATTCTTTGCTCCAATGGCGGACGCACACCATCAGTGAATGGTGCTCCATGAATGTGGGCCCTGCCCGCCCTAGACGTCCCGCATGCGGGCTGGGGCGGCCGGAGCCTTTGTCGCAGACTGCATTCCATGTTACGTGGCAGTTCCCTGTTTTGAATAAGGGGATTGTCCTTGTCAAATAATAATCTGTTTTCTGGAAACAGCCCTTGTTTGTTTCTGAAACCTAATTCATGAAACATACTGAAATGACAAAAGGCTGAGCTATTGTATGACGTTTTTGTTTTTTTTTTTTTGTTTTTCGTTATCTTCAGCTTCCATTTAAATTTGCAAAGGACCTGATGACAGCACTCTCTGCTTAGACTTTCTTGTGTCTGTACTTTCCTTCCTTTCTCTGGCCAGTGGAGCCTTTGGTGCTGGGAAGGAGAGGCCCGTCCAGGCCCCTAGAGGAAAGCAGGTGATCAGGGCATGGGCCTCTGCTTTCATTTCCTGGCTGGTCTCAATGTGGGATGCTGTTCCTTGGGCTGACTGGTGGTTAATGATTGAGGATCAGTGATCAGCGACTGATGATTGGTGAGTGGTGATTGGTGGGGCAGCGAGGAGCTCCAGCCTCTGCTTTCTCATTCAGACCTTGGGTAGCAACAGCCATGCCCTTGTTGGAAGTTTCCCACTGTACCACCCAGGAGGGGAGAGGCAAGGACAGAGGCCAGGACAGCCGAGCAGGGAAGTGCCTGTCTCAGAAATAGTTTCTGACTCGGAGGACCAATGGTCCCTAAGTCAAATTTTCTTCTCTCAAGGGGGCAGAGGTGGAAACCCAAGGCTGGATGGGGGTCCCTGAGCCCTTCTCTACCTCTCAGCCCCACTGTGGGCTCTGAGAATACCAAAGGCTGGTAGCTCAAGGCGAGCGAGTGTCTGTTTTGTGCTAAGAGTGGAGGACCTGGAAGGAAGGATGCACTCGAGATGCGAGAACCAAGTGTCTTCTCACTGAGTGACCCTACGTCCTGCAGGGGCCTGTCCATGCTGAGCAGTGGTCATGTGCCTGGCCATCCGGCCCCTGCCACGTCTGTACACTGGAGGGCGAGTGAGACCCGAGCCACAGGAATGTCTCCAAGGTCGGGGAGAGAGGTGGGTGGGTTTAGGATCCAAGTTCAGGCAAACAGAGACTGAGGGGCTTTTCTTTCCTTGTGGCTCTTGTGAATGGCCCAAACCCCAGGATTTATGGCAGTTTCTGCTGAGGCTGGTGGCTGTGCCAGTGGGGACAGAGCAGGGAGCCCACGCCAGGCACCAGCTGAGCTGCCCTCTGGACCCAGCTGCTGTTCCTGCCACTGTCCAGCTGTGAGACCATCCTCCATTCAAGCTCCTCTGCTCCCCCAGGACTCCAATGAGATCACGGGGTGAAAGTGGTTTATAAACCAAGCCTCGATGCAAATGAGTTTCATTTTAAGGAAATGGGAAAAAGGAACAAGGGTCATTGCAGTAGAGCCATGCGGGAGAGCGAAGGTGAAATTCTTGTCTCCTGGAATCACAGGGTGGAGAGTGGAGCGTCAGCTCTGGGTCATTTGGTGGCCAAGGGAAGGTGGCAACAGTAGCTTCAAGGCACAGCCTGGGGCTGGCTGTCCACCCTGAGGGCAGTCTGGCAGGCCAGGGTGTCCTCAGCTGCCTGCTGGGGCTACGTCCTTTTGGAGTTCTAGAGCTGTGTCTTAGGACAGGTGTGCTGAGCCTCCTGCTTTGGGTTTCTGTCCTGACCTTGACCTTGCTCACCTCCACGGGCATGCCCCCCATGCTTGGGCATCAGGGTTTGTGAGAAGTCGATGGTCACAGGGCTTGATTCCTCCTAGCGGGTGACTCTGAGGATGGCCAGGCCTCCCGCTGCATGAGCAGTGCACTTCCCTCCACAGAGGGCTTTCAGAGTGGGCAGGAGATGTGGCCATCATGAGAGGCCCAGCTCTCTCTTTAGGCCATGGAGGACACTGAGCCAGGTTGGGTCACCAGGAGGGGACCCCACGGTCATTTGCATCCTGCAGAGGGAAATGCCCAGAAGCCTGCAGCAGCCCCCGCTCAGCAGGGTTCAAGCGAGGTCCTCTGCCTCGAGCGTTGAGGCTGCCGAGCCGAGGCAGTGAAATCTCTCACTTTTCAGGGATTCTGTCATGTTGTCCCAAAGGAGAAACCCATCAAACAGCCCAGGCTCTGTGTGGGCTTGTGAGTCTCCCTCCACTGGGGATATTTATTACTTAGCCAGTAAGAGCCACTTTTCAAAGGGCACAGAGAAACAAGGTTCTGCTTTTTGCGGAAGGGAAAAACCGCTCCCCTTAGGTGGGAGAGTCCCCAGGGTTCTTTCTTCCTGGCCAGGGAGGGAGAAGGGGGTGACGTTTTATTGAGCATCTGCTAGGGCCAAGCTCTGAATTAGGCCCTTTCTTCTCACCTTCTGTGAGATAGGTGCTGTTGTCCTGGGGAGGCAGACACAGACAGATTGACTCTCAAGTTAAATGCTAATTAATAGAGGAGCCAGAGTTCTAACCCAGGAATGTCTGATCTTCTTGGAGCGGGCAGCTTCCCAGCTGTGGCTTCGCATGCCAACAACGTCACTGTCCACAGTGCACCCTTGGGCTGATGTTTTCACTTTACCTGCCCCCCACAGTTGTGCAGTGGGGTTTGGGCAGGGCTCATTGTTGACCCAGGACCATGGCCTGGAGGGATTTCAGGGCCTGGAGGGATTTCAGGCTGTATACTGTCAGTCTATCTGGAGAAATAGCTGCCTGATGACAGTGGTACCCTGTGGCTGAATTCTGGCTGGGAGTTAAATGGTGATGGAGTGTTGGCCTCACCTCAGGTCAGCAGGGAAAACAGTTGGGAAAATCGTCAGCCCTCCTGAAACGCAGCAGGTGGTGATCTTTGTGTTTTGGGTCTTGGCACACTTTGCTCTTGAAGCAGTTGAACAAATAAAGAAATGGAAAAATAGGTGCTGACCCAGAGCTTGAGACAGCTGGTTGGCTGCCCTTTGTTGAAAACTACCACACGGCCAGCTCAGAGTCTTCAGGTTTGGGGCACAGATAAGCTGTGGGGCACCCTGCCTAGGCTCACTGTGTTTGCACAGCCTTTATGACTGCACGCTGGGGCTGCCTGACACCCAGGTTGGCATGTGAATTTAGCAGAAAGGTAAAAAGTGCTGAGTCACATTTTAAATGCGAATTTGGAGGAGGATTTGAAATGCTTTCATTAAGACTCCAAAGCAGGACACTTGTAACACAGCAGTGCCAGGAGCGGACAACCCTGCCATTCTTTGGGGACGTAGATAAACAGCTCCACTGTCCCCTGCTGAGAGCGAGCAGGCCATCATCTCTGTGGCTGGGGCTCAGCCACCTGACGTTTCTTTGGCCCCCGTGCTGTGTTGATTTCACACCCTGGGCACAGCCAGGCTGACGGTGTCTTGAGAACACAGCCATAAAAACATGAAGAAAGCAAACACAGTTTCTGTCTTGGAGTCTGCGTGGATTTAGATTCGGGGTATGTTTTATTGTGTTTTGGAAGTCCTATTACGGATGTTTTCTTTTCTCCCTTCTTTGCAAAGACATTACAGAGCTAAACCAAAACAGCTGAGCCTGTCAGGGTCCTGGAGAAGCGTTTTGCCTGGAACTTGAGTTTTTCCTAATGAAGTGACTTTTCTCTTCCATCTTTTTCCTTTGCTTTTCTCGTAGGTCATTCGATCGCTCCCCTCAGCACGATGGATCTGCATCTCTTCGACTACTCGGAGCCGGGGAACTTCTCGGACATCAGCTGGCCGTGCAACAGCAGCGACTGCATCATGGTGGACACGGTGATGTGCCCCAACATGCCCAACAAAAGCGTCCTGCTCTACACACTCTCCTTCATCTACATCTTCATCTTCGTCATCGGCATGATTGCCAACTCCGTGGTGGTCTGGGTGAACGTCCAGGCCAAGACCACAGGCTATGACACACACTGCTACATCTTGAACCTGGCCATCGCCGACCTGTGGGTCGTCCTCACCATCCCGGTCTGGGTGGTCAGCCTCGTGCAGCACAACCAGTGGCCCATGGGCGAGCTCACGTGCAAGGTCACGCACCTCATCTTCTCCATCAACCTCTTCGGCAGCATCTTCTTCCTCACGTGCATGAGCGTGGACCGCTACCTCTCCATCACCTACTTCACCAACACCTCCAGCAGCAGGAAGAAGACGGTGCGC
This sequence comes from Aotus nancymaae, assembly GCF_030222135.1. NCBI lineage: Eukaryota > Metazoa > Chordata > Mammalia > Primates > Aotidae > Aotus > Aotus nancymaae. The sequence continues at coordinate 1,862,522 of NW_026988444.1, forward strand.
CGGGTCGTGTGTGTCCTGGTGTGGCTGCTGGCCTTCTGCGTGTCTCTGCCCGACACCTACTACCTGAAGACCATCACGTCTGCGTCCAACAATGAGACCTATTGCCGGTCCTTCTACCCCGAGCACAGCGTCAAGGAATGGCTGATCGGCATGGAGCTGGTCTCCGTCATCTTGGGCTTCGCGGTTCCCTTCTCCATCATCGCTGTCTTCTACTTCCTGCTGGCCAGAGCCATCTCGGCGTCCGGCGACCAGGAGAAGCACAGTAGCCGGAAGATCATCTTCTCCTACGTGGTGGTCTTCCTTGTCTGCTGGCTGCCCTACCACGTCGCGGTGCTGCTGGACATCTTCTCCATCCTGCACTACATCCCCTTCACCTGCCGGCTGGAGTACGCCCTCTTCACGGCCCTGCACGTCACGCAGTGCCTGTCACTGGTGCACTGCTGCGTCAACCCTGTCCTCTACAGCTTCATCAACCGCAACTACAGGTACGAGCTGATGAAGGCCTTCATCTTCAAGTACTCGGCCAAAACGGGGCTCACCAAGCTCATCGATGCCTCCAGAGTCTCCGAAACAGAGTACTCTGCCTTGGAGCAGAGCACCAAATGATCCGCCCTGCAGAGGCGCTGGGACCGGTGTGCTTGCCTTTGAATAGGCCCTGTGGTTTTCTAGAGTAAAGCAAAGTACTTTCGGGTCTTGATGCTTGAGTGGCGTGAAGAGGCGGGCACGCGTCCCCGTGCGTCCGTTCTCTCTTTCTCTTGACAACGGGGCTGTCGTTTGGCTGTGCGTGCCGACAGTTTGCAACAGGCAGAGCTGCGTCGTGCGGCAGTGCTGCGCGTGGGAGCCGGCTGAGGACAGGCTTGCCTGGACTTCTGTAAGATAGGACTCTCTGTGTTTCCTGCATTGTTTTTATATGGTGATTTGTATTTAAATTGTAAGACTTTATTTTCTCACTCTTGGTGTACTTTATAAATGTATTTGAAAGTTAAATATATTTTAAATATTGTTTGGGAGGCATAGCGCTGACGTATATTCAGATTGTTGTAGTTTTAAGGTTACTTTGACTTCAGTTTTGACTAAGGATGACACTAATTGTTAGCTGTTTTGAAATTTTATATATATAAGTATATATAAATATATAAATATATGCCAGTCTTGGCTGAAATGTTTTATTTACCATAGTTTTATATCTGTGTGGTGTTTTGTACCGGCGCGGGATGTGGAAAGAAAACTGCTCTGTCATGCAGTTTGTGACGTTAACAGTATTGTAAAGTTACATTTTAGGAAAAACACAGAAAACTGGCCTGGGCTGCAAATCGGTGCACACAACGAACAATCGCATTTCAAAATCTCAATTTGTAAGTTATTTTTTTAAATAAAGATTTTTCGTTTCCTAAAAATCCATCCAGTCTCAGTTTTAAGAGTGTGTTTTGGCATTTGGGTAGCATGCGTGATAACACACAGATACATGCAGCACACACAGGCCAATCGAATGAACATGCTTAGAAAAAGAGGGCTACCATGAAGCAAAAGCCACCAGGCTAACTTGTTTGAAATGCTATAAAAAGGAAAACATTTGAGCATACTGTGTGGGTTTTATTTTTTAATTTTCAGGCAATAATGAGTTTGGTGCGGGGGATGATTGCTAGGGTGAGCTAGATGGTCATGGAGAGAAGACTGGCACAGAGAAGGTGCCACTTGCTGTCCAGGCAGGGGAGTTTCGGGGTGTGGGACTGGTGTCCTCATTGGAATCACCTGCCTGCTCCTGTGCCTCTGGCACAACCCCTGGCATCTCCTCTGCTAAGGTAAACACCTCCAGGGGCAATACTTCCTATTCAGAGTTTTCATTTAAACTGTACCAATCAGCTACCCTCTTGAGGGCACACACTGAGTGAATCCCCAGCGTGTGCCTTCCCTTACTAGTGGCCAGAAAGAAAGGTGCTCTCAGAATGGCTAGTTCCTGCTGTGCACTCTCTAACTCGACCTGGAGCCACAGCCATGGTGGAGACCAGAGATGCCAACAGGCAAGACAGTTGGGCAGAGTCTCAGAGAGGGGCTGGGCTCCCAGCACGGCCCTCACCACCTCCACTTCTGCCAAGACCTCTCTGCACAGAGAGCTGTTTGCCAATACAAAGGCAGACCCAAGCCCGAAGCTTGTCCCACCTGTGAGCTTCACGGCCATCAACCGCACTGCGGTTGGTAGGGGCCTGCTACTAGGTAGGAAGCACCTGTGCAAGTCCACACCCCACAGACCCACAGTGGGCAGCCCTGCAGTCCCCAGTGGCCCCACAGACCCACAGTGGGCAGCCCTGCAGTCCCCAGTGGCCCACAGACCCACGGTGGGCAGCCCTGCAGTCCCCAGTGGCCCACAGACCCACGGTGGGCAGCCCTGCAGTCCCCAGTGGCCCACAGACCCATGGTGGGCAGCCCTGCAGTCCCCAGTGGCCCACAGACCCATGGTGGACAGCCCTGCAGTCCCCAGTGGCCCACAGACCGGGGGCTCCTATTTCCTGCAAAGGGCTCACAGCCTAGAGTTTTGAAATGAGGGCTGTAACTTACTGGAAATATGCTGTTGATACTCTATACAGCCTCAGGTCTGTATACACCTGGTCTTCCTTCAATGGGATTCTGGTCGGATAATAGTAATGTAGATTGTGGGATAACAGCATGCAAATAGGCAAAGATACCAAGAAGAAGGGAAAAGAAGAGAGGGTAGGATGGAAACAGAAAATTGGGAAAGTTCTTGACCCAAATATGTGTTCCTTGACAATCAAAATGGATTGCATGTGTGCTGTGAGCCTTCTAGGGGTTCAAGTTCAGACAGAAACACACTTTTCCAGTAGTGAATTCAAAGTGAGTGGCGGGCGAGGGGCATCCATTGCAGTCCACATGCTCAGCCTTGCAATAGATGGAACACTAAAAAGGCATTCAACCGAATTGCTATTGTGAGGCCCCATCGCAGTCCATCTATCGGTCTCCCCCATGCCCTTCCCTAGACTTTCAGTAGGTTCCCAGGGGCTGACAGCGCTGGGGTGGGTGGGGGTCTTGCAGTCTGTCTGTCCGCATGGATGTCTGAGGGGTCCACTGCCTGCCGGTCCTTCTGCAGGGCTCCTCTGCCACCACTGTTCATTCGGCTCTTGCTGCTGTTTTTGTCTCACTGGACCGTGAGACTGGCCCTGGACCTTTTCTGTTTTCCGCTGCTCCGCAGCCTGGGGGCTGTGCCCGCTGCCTCCTCCCACCCTGAAGTGGAGGAGGTAGGAGGGAGGGTGACGCTGAACCAGACCCGAACTCACCAGGTGGCACCCTTTGCTTTGGGGGGATTTTCCATCTCCCACAGGGCCCAGGGCACCGTGCCCTGCTGTCCCAGACCCTGCGATGTCCCTGGGGTCTGCTGTCTGCAGGGGCAGGCTCCAACTCGGGAATGCTCCAGAGACTGTTCTCTCTGTTCCATCTAGAAATCCCCTTCTTTGTCCTGCATAGGGTTGGAAGACTCACTGGCTTATTCCCAGTTATCTGGACCCAGAATCTCTTTCCTTTGATTTCCAATGCAGGGTCCTTCCCTGGAGCCAGGCGGGATAACAGAGGCAGGATCAAGGGGCACAGAGTGTCCTGAGGGGAGGAGAGTTAATATTGAAAAAAAAAAAATTCAGCCCCACCCTATGACTGTGGCATAGAGGAGGCAGAGGGAATTGTAAGCTGCGTGTGGATATGGGGTGGGCCTTGAGGGGAGGAGGGATAGACAGGAGACCCTGGCCGTCCTCAAATCCAGGGACCAGAGGGCCTGCAGTTCTTCTGTTGGAGGGTCATTCTTTGGCATCCTTTTCTCTGGACAGATCTTCTAAGACTCCCGCCTCCTGATGTGGTAAGAAAGCTGTTAGTGCCTTGGCCTTGGACCTCAGGAAGGACGTCTGGAGCCCCAGGCACAGGGTGGAACCTCAGAGTTGGGAGAAAAGCAGCTTTGGCTTTCTCGATGGTGCTTCCTGGAGCCTCCTCCCACCCCAGGGAGAGGGGAACATTTTCCTCTCTATTCCTGTCTAATACTCTGCTCCTGTTTCATGGTCTAAATGCCCAAGGCATGGCAGGCAGTGGGCAGTGGAAGGCCACCCCCAGCAGCCCGGATGGCAGCCTGTCCTCGGTGAGTCAGTGTTAAATGCTTTCCATCTGGTTCAACGTATGAGCCGCTAACCTTGATGGTACCCCCGGTTCCCTGCACGTGAAGAAGAAAAGTAATGCTGCTGAAAACGGCAGATGGAAAATCCTCTGGGCATAAAGGAATACAATCTATTTGCTGGCTGATGGCTTTTGGTCCTTCCAAGAGTCTCGCAGCAACCTGGGATGAGTCCCCGCTGACATCTGTGATCAGATCTGGCAAGGCAGCAATACGTTTTAAATCCTCTGTAGCCAATACTTCCTGGGGTCTCTCCTGGAGGCAGCAGCTCCAGGGCATGGTCTCCTTTATTAGGAATATGGAAACTCTGCCTTATTGGGCTTCTTCTCTGAGAACATTGGCTATATATATATCATAGTTCTGGAAGACTTCACATGTAGGCTAAGCACAGGCATCTCAGGCCTCGGGGAAATGTGGGGAGCTGCGGATCTGCACTGATGGGGTGACTGATGAGCGTTCCCAGAGCTTCCTCCTGGAGGTATGGGCTTTCACCCCTCAGTGCCAGGGATACCTCTGCATGGGTCTATGTCATTGAGATTTTAGTCCTTCAGCGGTGCTGGTTTCAGGTGGGCTAAATGCTTTAAAAGCTCGACCCACTCCTATAGAACATTTCAGAACATTTCCCACTTCCTGTTTCTCAGTCTTGGATTTCCCAAGAAAAGCTCCCTGGTGGTTTGCATTTATTCAGGGCCTGCTAAGATCCTACAATCTTGATATCAATGACATTTGATATGGAACAATATTAGTCTGAATATCTGAATGAGTTTTGATAGGACACTAAATCACTGATATATGGTTGGGATTTGCCGGAGTTCATTTGTTTGAGGACAGCTGAGGACGGCCTGCCTCTTCTGGAAACTCTTCTGGTAGAATAGCAGAGTTTGCGTACCTCACGCGGTCTCTTACGCATGCACAGACGCGTGCGCACGCCTGGACTCGCTACCATCTGTGTGACCAACACACGCTCATGGACACAGTTTCCATGTGCATGTTTAGGACGATCCTAGTGAGGGCCTGGGCCACAGGGTCGAGATCCCCCTTTTCAAAGTCTCAGGCCTCTGCCAAGTGTACAGCCCAAAGAACCATCACTGTTTACTGTCCTGGGGAACGTGGGCCAGGTTTTAGCTTTACTAAACTGTCTTCTCGTTGATAATGTTGGACGATAATAGCACTTGATTCATAGGGCAATCGTGATGATCAAATCACACAGTCTCTGCAAAATGCATGTCACGGTGCCTGGAGCACACATAGTACGTGCTCAGAGTACAACAGCCATTCTGGCTGCACTCTCTGGACATCATTTGCATTTCAGAGAAATGGGGCAAGAGAAGATCTGCCTGTGGGTGGCGGGTGAAAAGATGAGGCACGTCTGTCTCAAACTCATTCTAACTGGGGACAATTTGCACCCCCAGGAGACATTTGCCAATGTCCAGAGACATCTTTAGTTGTTCCAACTTGGGGTGGGGAATGCTAATGTCATCTTGTGAGTCAAGGCCAAGAATGCTGCTGAACAGCCAGTGGTGCACAAGACAGCCCCCAAACAGAGAATTACTGCTGTGTCCCCACCCAAATCTTATCTTGAACTGTAGCTCCCATAATTCTCACGTGTTGTGGGAGGAACCCGGTGGGAGATAATTGAGTCATGGGGGTGATTTCCCCCCATACTGTTCTTGTGGTAGTGAATAAATCTCACGAAATCTGATGGTTGCATAAGAGGTTTCCCTTTTTGCTTGGCTCTCCTTCTCTCTTGCCTGCTGCCATGTAAGACTTGCCATTCACCTTCCACCGTGATTGTGAGACCTCTCCAGCCACGTGGAGCTGTGAGTTCAATAAATTCTTTTTCTTTGTAAATTACCCAGTCTCGGGTATGTCTTTATCATCAGCATGAAAATAGACCTAAGACAGTTACTGAGTCCCAGATGTCAACTGAGTGGAGGTGGAGAGACCCTGGCCTAGGATAAAGCCAGCTGTTAAGACACACGCCTTCTGGATGCCATTTGCTGCCTGAGGAATTCACTGAGGGTACAAAGAGCACCTGGGGAAATGCACTGGAGTCCTCAGAGCCACGGCTTCTCCATTTCCTGCCCCTCAACTCAGCAGAACCCTAATAGGCCAGGGCAGCGCAGTCATGCAATGTGGATTCACGCCAGCATCTCCACGGTGCCCGAATATGTTTCAACTACAGGAATTTGGGGCATTTGCCATTTACATAAAAGATGTACTCCTGAAATAGGAACACACACATTAAACATTAGTAGACATTTTAAGTATTCTTGGGAGGTTTTAAATTTTAATTCAATATTTAAAGTATTTTGCCTAAAAAGCTCCAGAAAGAACACAGTTAGCAGACAGAGCTGTGGACAGGCTGCATGAGACTGGGGTGATAGATTCAGTTTTGCTTCTTCTTAGCTCCATGATGTTAGAAATATTTCTTCTCAGTTTCCTCACCCTTAAAATTACTTCTCCACCTTCATTAAAGTGTTGTTGCAGAGACGAAAAGAGAGCATACATGTGAATCAATGCAGTTGAGAGGGGAATGGATGAAAGAATGAGTGAAGTGCATTGAAACTTGCATAGAGCCACACAAATGTCCCTAAACATTTTCTAAGCCTTTTTTGGTTTTGTTATCTGCATGATTCATTTTTATATTGCCCAATGCTTAACCCACGTGCTGTCTGGTTATGTCACAGTATTGCATTATAACACGCCTCTAGCCTCATTTGTTAAGGGTTTGTCTGAAGTCTCCGAGAGGTTCATGTCCACCTGTCTACTGCCGAAGGGGCAGTGCTCATGGCCTTTGTCTAGGCTTCTGAGATCAACGACCCTGGGGGCAGGACCCCTGTGAAGGGGGATATGTTTATCTGGATGGTATGGGAAGGGGAATGCACAATTCTGGAGTTTTTCTTATTTTTCAAAAGCTTCATTTTTGTTGCCTTTTCATATGCTTATGCACTCAGACCTTTCCATGTGGGATTCGGAACGGCTGACAATCATGTCACTTTTCCCGATGGGTTGGGAGAAAAAAACGTGGTGGCTTCATCAGACGTTTGTTACCCCGTAATGCTCAGAAGTGACAGAATGGAAAAATCTGAATTTCCATAGTTATTTCCGGAACTAAACTGATTAAGATCATTTCCTAGGTAGGTCGGCATCTTTCTTTTAACAATTTTCAGAAGAAAAGGCAAAGAGAAAGTCATTGTGGCGATGGCATTACGTCTGCTTGGGTGACTCAGAATGTATGTTGGCACGGCAACATGTCATGGGGCGCGCGGCAAACATGTCCTGTCGGTGGTGGTGGTGTGCCTGAAAGGGGCCTGGGCTTCACCATGCCATGCTGGATTTGCTCCCTTTTAGCCTTTCACATGAAAGTGTTTGAAGCTAATCTTTTCATTCCTTTGCGCGGGGCTCTAATCAATAGGACGAACGCATGAAAGGTTCCCCCACCGTTGCGTTTCTCAGGGCCGTTGTTAAAAGTGTGGATTGTGTTTCGTGCCACACTGTCATGAGAATCTGAATTTCGTGTGGAGCCAGAAGCGTAAATGAAAAATCGTCAGTTGCCCAGCTGAGCAGACGATGAATGTCTTTCCCTGCGACGTATCCCACACTTGTTCCTGTTAATTTATTCATCCATCGACACATTCGTTCGTTCACTCACTCACGGACAAGCTTTAGTGCAGGACCACCGTGTGCCCTGCTCTGTGCCTGTCTTAAAAATGTCAGAGGTGGCTGGAGGGTAATTACCTTTTTTTCCTGTTAAAATGCTCCCAGCCTGGAAGGGGAGACGGGGAATGAGATGTAGAGGAGTTGTTATGGGGCAACATGGTGAGAAGGATTCTGGAAGGATCCTTTAGACTAAGGGAACTGGGGAGGTTTAAAAAGAAGGAGTCCTTCCATCCTGGCCCAAGGATGGCCAGGGCCTTGGAGGGCAGGTCGCGGGGACAAGGGAAGGGATGGCAGGTGTCAGTTCGTGGGAAGCCGTCGCTTTTGGAGGTAGACACTTTAAGGAAAAGTGGAGGTGTCTAAGAGGTGTTCAGAAGTTGACAAGCATTGATGTTTTCATCATTGTGTGGTAGGAGCTATCGATGGCGGGAATCAAAGGTTGTCATCGTCACTCCCAGTGAGGACAGAAAAGGAGGCTCAGGGCCAGGAAGTCAGGAAAGTGGACAGAGGCCTCTGGGCTCTGCAGGTCAATGGCTGTAGCCTCCTTCTGGCTTTGCTGTGCAGCCTGGGACCTTGTCTTCCCCCCTCTGACAGCCAAACAAGCAGCTCCAAGTTTATGACTATCCGGAAATCCTGCTCAGCCAAAAATGACATCTGTCAGGTGGCTTTCCCTTTTTCCCTGGAGGTTTTAGAAAGCTCTGCTTGTTCTTGAGGATCTTTTGACCCCGGGCAGACCTCCGAGCTGCACCCTTGCTGCAAGCGGCGCCCGTAGAGTGTGGGATGGGTGGTGGATGACCCTCTGGAGAACTGTTTATGAGCACAAGCCTGGGCTGAGACCCATACGTCAAGGGCAGTGAGCAGTTTCCACCCCAACACCAAAGGCGGTACACAGGATTAGTGTGAATAGAACTTGCGGGGAAGCCAAATTTTAAGCCTATCATGGCACTCAGCTCTTCCCTGCTGTAGAATGCACCACTGGACATGTTTTTCCAGAAGGAAGGTGCAACTCTCTGTAAGCCTGAGCTCCTCCTCGTCCCTGCCTGGTGGCAGACACTGCAGGCTGGCAGTGGCCTGAGCTGGTCTCCACAGCAGTTCACAAAGGAGGAGGAGACCACATTTCCACGCTGGGCTCACGGTCTCACCTGGCCATCCCAGACCTGGTGTCTCCATCAGTCACAGTCTCACCTGGCTAGCCAAGACCCGGTGTTGCCAGCAGTCACGGTCTCACCTGGCCATCCCAGACCCGGTGTCTCCATCAGTCACGGTCTCACCTGGCCATCCCAGACCCAGTGTCTCCATCAGTCACAGTCTCACCTGGCTAGCCAAGACCCGGTGTTGCCAGCAGTCACGGTCTCACCTGGCCATCCCAGACCCGGTGTCTCCATCAGTCACGGTCTCACCTGGCCATCCCAGACCCAGTGTCTCCATCAGTCACGTTCTCACCTGGTCATCCCAGACCTGGTGTCTCCATAAGTCACAGTCTTACCTGGCCATCCCAGACCCGGTGTCTCCATCACTCACTGTCTCACCTGGCCATCCCAGACCAGGTGTCTCCATCACTCACGGTCTCACCTGGCCATCCCAGACCAGGTGTCTCCATTACTCATGGTCTCACCTGGCCATCCCAGACCCGGTGTCTCCATCACTCACTGTCTCACCTGGCCATCCCAGATCAGGTGTCTCCATCAGTCACGGTCTCACCTGGCCATCCCACACCAGGTGTCTTCATCAGTCACGGTCTCACCTGGCCATCCCAGACCCGGTGTCTCCATCAGTCACAGTCTCACCTGGCTAGCCAAGACCCGGTGTTGCCAGCAGTCACGGTCTCACCTGGCCATCCCAGACCTGGTGTCTCCATCAGTCACAGTCTCACCTGGTCATCCCAGACCCGGTATCTCCATCAGTCACAGTCTCACCTGGCCATCCCAGACCAGGTGTCTCCATCACTCACGGTCTCACCTGGCCATCCCAGACCAGGTGTCTCCATCACTCACGGTCTCACCTGGCCATCCCAGACCAGGTGTCTCCATTACTCATGGTCTCACCTGGCCATCCCAGACCCGGTGTCTCCATCACTCACTGTCTCACCTGGCCATCCCAGATCAGGTGTCTCCATCAGTCACGGTCTCACCTGGCCATCCCACACCAGGTGTCTTCATCAGTCACAGTCTTACCTGGCCATCCCAGACCCGGTGTCTCCATCAGTCACGGTCCCACCTGGCTAGCCAAGACCCGGTGTCTCCATCACTCACTGTCTCACCTGGCCATCCCCGACCCAGTGTCTCCATCATATTTTCCTCTCCCTGACACCAAATTTTTTAAGCCAAGGAATTTGGGTCATTTCTACATGAAAACCCAATCTGGGCACTGGCAGAAGTGCCTGGTGCCCATGGCTCTCTACCCCCTGCCTTCTGTCTGGTCCTTCCCCACATGGCCTGTGCACTGAGCTACTGAAGACTTGGCTTGCACCCCGCAAGCTGTAGCCCTTGGATACTGGGAACCCTCATCATAAAGAGGGCTGGACGTGCTTTGGAGTCCCACAGTCAGTGCCTGGCAGGATGGCTGTGTAAGAGCCCAGCTCCTGTGCCACAAGGCAGGACCAGCTTCAGGGTCTGCATTATGCTCTGAGTCTTCCCTGGATCACACCTTCCATTGGATTTTTCCCCTCTCCTCTCCTGCCTCACCCACTCTCTGACTGGGGCACTTGTTTCAAAATCCTTGGCTTAGGGCCAAGGGAAGTTCCAGGAGAAGAGAGCTCAGATGGTGTATCAGTCAGCTCAGCTGCTGCAACAAGGCATTGTGGACTGGGTGGCCTAAACACCAGCAATCTCTCAGAGTTCTGGAGTCTGGGAGGTCCAAGGTCAAGGTGCCAGTGAGGTAGATTTCATTCTGAGGGCTCCTGTCCTGACTCTGAGGTGGCCGGAATCTCACTGTGTATGCACATGGCCTCTTTGTGCAGGGGGAGATAGAATGAGCTCTCTGGTGTCTCTGTTAGGACACGAACCCTGCCGGGTCAGGGCCCCATCCTTTTGCCCTCAGTTAACCTTCATTACTTCTATAGAGGCCCTACTTCAAATATAGCCACACTGGGGGTTAGGGCTTCAACATATGAATTTTGGGGGGACACAAGCGTAACAAAGAGAAAGTAATGAAGGAAATAGGAGCATTAACTGAGCACCTGCTGTGTGCGTGGCCCTCACACACAGCCTGAAGTTCAACCCAGAGGTGGAAAGAGCCATCGTGTGCCACCACAACCCATCCCAGCCAGGTGGCCAGTGCTAGTGCAAAGGACAAGGCCACTCATTTCAGAGAGCAGGCAAGCAGGGGTGGGGCTGAGGGGTCGGGGGGCACTGGCCTGTGAGTAGCAGAGCTGGTGTCTGAACGCTGCTGGTCAGGGCTAAAGCCTTTGCCCAAGCGTGCTGCCTGCTGCCTCCTGCTCAGACGGTGTGAGGACTCTGTTAGCTTCCTGAAGCCACCGTGACCAATCACCACAAACTGGGTGGATTACATCCACCGAGATTCATGCTCTCACACTTCTGGAGGCCAGAAGTCAAGGTGTGGCCAGGGTTGGTTCTTCTGGAGGCTCTGCGGGGTGATGGGTTCCTTGCCTCCTCCAGTTTCTGGTGTGGCCCGCTAGCCTGGCTTGGAAGATGCCTCACTCCTGTTCCCGCCTCTGTCTTCACGTGACCTCCATCTCTGTCTCATTTCATGCCCCTCTTCTTGTCTAAGAGCAGTTGTCATTGGATTTAGTGTCCATCCTAATACCAGAATGGTCTCATCTTGAGATCTTTAAGTTAATTACATCTGCAAAGACTCTTTCCAGAGAAGGCCCCGTCCATAGGTTCAGGGATCATAGCGTTTGGGGGGACACTAGTCAACCCACTCCAGGGATGTTCCTGTCCACTAACAGGTGGACACATAGGTGTGGGCACTGTCAGCTCTACACACAGATGTGTGCACTGTCAGCCGTACTGTATACATAGGTGTGTGCATTGTTAGCCCTATACACAGGTGTGTGCTTCGTCAGCCCTATACATAGGTGTGCACGGTCAGACCACACAGGTGTGTGCATCGTCAGCCCTATACATAGGTGTGCACTGTCAGACCTATACATAGGTGTGTACTGTCAGACCTACACACAGGTGTACATAGTCAGCCTTACACACAGGTGTGTATGCTATAAGCTTTGCACACAGGTGTGCACTCTGCCACTCCTACACACAGGTGTGCACCCTGTCAGTCTTACACACAGGTGTGTACACTGTCACTCCTACACACAGGTGTATGCACCGTCAGCCCTACACACAGGTGTGCATGCTGTCAGCTCTACACAGGTGCGCACAGTGTCACCCCCAGGCATAGGCGTGTGTGCTGTTAGCCCTACACACAGGCGTGCACACAGTCAGCCCGCCTCCTCCCACACAGGGCCTTGCTTCACATGGGGCCACACACGCTTTCCCTCTTCCTCTCTTTTCCTGTTTCCTCCTTCTGGTTTCTGTGTTTCATGTTAGGGCTTTTCTCAAATAGCTACTGATGTCTGGCGATGGGGTCACATTTTTGGATGAGGTTAGAAGCCCGGCCGGAAGCTCTGTGCTGAGCTGGGCTTGGTGATCGGGGAACTTCACTGAAGTCTCGACGTGTTCCTCTGTGGTCTCCCTGGATGTTAGTGGCTGAGGGGACTTCTTCTCAGGCTGGTCTATTTTTCCGGAGAAAAATTGTTTAGTGTTCCTGGAAGTATCACCCGACTTGAGGCATTCTGAAAAGGGGCCTGGGAGGGGCATGGAGGAGCCGCACCGTCCAGTGTGTAAACTTCAGAGTTCCCCTAGTTTTAGGCTTTGCCGTGTGGCCACCATCGCCTGCACCTGGTGTCCTGAATCCCAGAGACTCTGGTCTGCTTTCCTCACGGGGTGAACTTAGGTCTTCTGCCCAGGCCGGTGGGGCAAACTTCTGACTGTTTGAAGTGAGGGTGGGATATGGGGTTTTGCATCTTTCCAGGGTCTTTGAGATCATAATGCTTTTAATCTCACCCACTGGGGTGTTGGTAGATGTTTACATCTTGGGTTTCGTGGCGTAAATAGGTTTGTTTCTTGTTGATTTCTCCCTCTCTGGCCTTCTGAATTCATTATGGTTTTGGAAGATGCTGGAAAGCAAAAATGAGAGGAAAGGGCAAATACACAATGCACATCTTTGTGTGTGTATTTCTAGTTGTTGATTGTTATTTTCTCTGCTGCCATGGTGGTGAGGTTTTGGAAAGGGAAGCCAGTGTTTGCTATTATGGGTCATATTCTGGGTATGAAACTTTCCTTGTTCAAATGGGCATCTCCTGAGTGGACCCCGACTGAGGGGATGGGAGATAAGCAAGGCAGCTGGTCCATGTTTACCAGGAAGCTGAGGCAGGTGGCCTCGCGGGGTCACCTTCTCTGCACAGTCCAGGTCTTCTTGCCATCACCCGCCAGGGCTGCCGCCTTCCTCTGGTCCCTCTCGTGTCTCCTTGTCAGTTTGCTTCCGACCTTGTCTTGTCCAACCAACTCATCCTTCCTGAGAAGGCTAGAGCAGTTCTCCCGAAAGTGCAGCGCCTGCGGCTTCAGCGTGCCCTGCCCCGCCAGCCGGCACCAGGTCACCACTCCTCTCATACTGCGTAGACTTTGTGAAGCCAGCTGTTAAGCCTCAGTCAACACCCCAGAGTGTGGCCAGCAGTGCACACGTGACATCTTTAAACATGAAGATCGTGTTTCTGACCCGCAGTGAAGAAAGTGAGAAAGGATAAAGAAGCACTTCCTTTAGGAATAGCAACTACACAACGACAAAAATGACCAGGTTCCAGAGAGGACAGCTTGACATTTTGGGTGATTTTATGTGTGTGTATGTGTGTGTGTGATGTGTTGTGTGTGCGTGTGTTGCATGTGGAGTGTGTATATGTGCTTGTGTATGTTGCATGTGTATTGTGTGTATATGTGTTAGTATGGGGTGTGCTGTGTGTGGAGTGTATGCATACATGTATATGGGGTGTGTGTATGTTGTGTTGTGTGTGGGGTGTGTGTATACATGTGTGAATGGAGTGTGTGTAGTTTGTGTGTGTTGTGCTGTGTGTGGGGTGTATGTGTGTGTGTGCAGTGTGTTGTGTGTGGGTGTATGTATTGTGTGTGTGGTGTGTATATGTATGTGTGTGTGCAGTGTGTTGTGTGTGTCGTGTGTATATATGTGTGTGTGCAGTGTGTTGTATGTGGGTGTGTGTATTGTGTGTGGTGTGTATATGTATGTGTGTGTGCAGTGTGTGGTGTGTGGGTGTGTGTATTGTGTGCAGTGTGTGTATGTATGTGTGTGTGCAGTGTGTTATGTGTGTATTGTGTGCAGTATGTATATGCATGTGTGTGTGCAGTGTGTTGTATGTGTATTGTGTGTGGTGTGTATATGTAAGTGTGTGTAGTGTGTTGTGTGTATTGTGTCATGTGTATATGTATGTGTGCAGTGTGTTGTGTGTGGGTGTGTGTATTGTGTGTTGTGTGTATATGTATGTGTGTGGTATATATATGTATGTTTGTGCAGTGCATTGCGTGTATATGTGTGTGTACTTAGCATGTTTTTTTGTGTGCATGTGCTTGTGTGTGCATGTAACACATGTGTGTCAAGTGGTTGGCACCCAACTTTTTGGAGGTAACACACTGTTAAGTTGCAAGGGTAACTGCTGCACTTTTGCCAGTGAAGTGTGGAGTGCTGCTGTGTCCTGATGTCCTGGCTGTGATGCTGAGAGTAAGCCCTGAATCTGTGGTGCAATCTTGGCTCACTGAAACCTCCGCCTCCTGGGTTCAAGCGATTCTCCTGCCTCAGCCTCCCGAGTAGATGGGATTACACGTTGTGTACCACCACGCCCGGCTAATTTTTGTATTTTTAGTAGAGACAGGTTTTGCCATGTTGACCAGGCTGGTCTTGAACTCCTGACCTCAGGTGAGCCACCCACCTTGACCTCCCAGAGTGCTTGGATTACAGGCATGAGCCACCGCACCCGGCCCAATAAAGGGTGTTTAAAGTTGCTTTTCAGGAACTAGGGGGCAGCTCTTGTCCAGTTCAAGCCAGTTGAGCCCACCAGCCCTTCAGCTGGGCCTGCTAGGGTACCGGAAGGGTGACCTTTTGATATCAGAGGGCCAAGATGTCAGCCTTTACATCATGTGCCCATGGCCATTTTCTGCACATCTCATATGAAGAACCACGTGGCTTGTTTCCACTTGTGCAGATGCCTCAATTACCTCACCTTTCCTACCTGCCAGTTACCTTTCCTCACACTTGAGACCACCTGCTTTCTATCCCATAAATACCCTGAGCTCTATTTTCCTGGAGGCAGATTTGAGATTTGTTCCCCCATCTCCTTGCATGGCAGTCTTGTGAACGAAATCTTTCCTCTTTTGCAAAACCCATCACTGCAGTGACTGGCTTGCTGTGCGCAGGCAGAAAGCACCTAGCCAGTAACAGGTGCAGGCCAACATTACTTTACAGAGAATAAACAGATGTGGCAAGGGCAGGTGACTTGCTTGAGTCTGCTGGTGACAGTGTTAGGATTGTTCTTGGGGTAAGGGGTTTCTGTTGAGTTAAACTCCTAGCAGCACTCCCTGAGAAAGAGTGCTTTGTAGACAAATTTGTGGAAGAAGTGCTGCATTGCATTGTGGGAAATTCCCAATACATCCTGGGTACATCTCAAGCTCTGAGAGTCCTAGAATAAAGAAAGCCATTTAGTTTCCTTGACCACGGAGCTCTTCCCTTGTAGAGCATTCCAACTGGCCCACAGAGCTAGTTTAGCCTGTTGTGCTAATATTGAATATGGCAGGGTTTCCAAGGCAGCAAGGAGATCCAATTGGGAAGGTTTTGAAACAAAAGAGATCTCCCAGGGCCTACCCGTGGTGTACCCTTGGTGTAGGAGCTCTGGGCTGGGCCCCACAATGCACACTTTTTAAAACTTTCCAGGTGACTCTGATTATCATTCAGGTTAGAATGAGGACTCAGGTTCCACAAAGTCTAAGAGTTGAGTTTGGTTTTTCTTTTTAAGTCTGAGCTTCCCAGATGCAAACCGAATAGGGAGGTCGGTAATGGTGCAAATCCATCTTAGGTCTACCCTGTGGGTGAACATCTTGGGAAACATGATCTCAAGAGAGGCACTGATAAAGCATGCCTTTCGAGGGTTGTAAAAGATGGCTTTAGGGAAAGTCATGTGACAGCAGTGGCTTGCATTGAGTGCAATGGAAAACATTTGCTCCAGAGGCACCTTACCTGTACTGTTAAATAAGTAGGTCTTTTGGTGGGTGTTGGGGGAAGACGGGGAGGAAATGGTTTCTTCTGTGAACGTGTATTCATCCCCGGCTTGGGTGGTATCCAGGCAAATGATTATAGTGCACGTCTACGCATCCCAAGAAATGTGTTCAACATAACATGGAAAAATTAAGTCATAGGAGACATATGAGATGTGTGTGAACCAATTTAAAACCACTTTAGGAAGAGCCTGAGGTCATGGATTACAACTGATCTGCAAGGTACCTTTTAGTGATGGAGAGGCAATTAGGCCTGTACAATTGGCTCCCCTAAGGTGAGCCAGAGCAGGAGGAATTTCCATGTGAACTGAGGAGCTCGGCTGCCTCCAATCTCATGCGAGGAAGCCATTATGTAGACAGAGGGACCCAACGAAAATGGGGATGTCCAACACTAGTGGAACCTGATTGCAATGACTGTCAACAGCATCTTGGAGAGGTGGGCCCTGCCATAAATGCCCAGGAGGTGAGCTAGACTGGGATCCTAAGGACTTAAGAATCTTGTGGCAGTTAAGCTTGGCTACAGAAAAGAATCTGAAAATCAGTTGAATAAGTTACGTTTAAATGACCATATCTCATTCTCAAGTTAAGGTACAAGGTTGTTAAAAGATCTCAAAATCTTTCTTAGTTCACTGAGCATTTCCTTGCATGGAAGACTCAGAGTTTCTTAAGAATGATTTGCATATGCACATTACTTTTTACCTGTCTACCCCACTACCAAGGTGCCTACAGGAGGCGGAGAGAAAGAGCTGATCTTGGAGGTCTTAAGCAAAACAAATAATGTGCAAAAGAATGATAAAGACCTGGAGCTTTGGGTTCAGGTCAATCCGGGTTTTAGTTCTTGCTCCGCTTCTGGATGACTTCGGAAAAGTTACTTAACACCTAAGAGCTTCGGTTTCCATATCTGAAATAATTTGGGGATAGTTGGGTATCTTCTTCATGGGCTGGCTTTGAGGATTAAATCAAATTGTGTGTGTAAAGCATATGGCATAGTGCCTGGTAACCTTGTGCACTCAAGGTAGGGTAATGCTTACCAGCAAATGCTTAGAAGTTATTTTTCTCTCTGGGCTCTGAAGCACTTTGATTTGCCTTCTTTCACCACATCGCTCTCCAACTAGGGTAAGCCTGAACTGGGAACTGGATTATCCCTGTACACCCAGTTTTTAGCACCACGCCGGCTCTTTGCCAATTACTCAACGCATAGTTGTTGAATGAATCAATAAATGAATGAGCAAAAGTCAGAGCTTCTAACTCTAAGCCCTAAGCTCTTCGCATTGCCTTGTGCCACCTTTAGAGTTAATGCAGTGATAACAAACACTGTGAAAGCTGGAACATGATTGATTTAAACTGATTAAACAATTGTCTCACACTCCATCGTCCATAGATACATTCAGAAATTATCACAGAGAGAGAGTTAGAGTCCACCAACACTCATCTTATCAGGAGACATCCTCAGAATCGGTCATCCCACGACGTCAAATCGTTTCCTGTTCAGAGCCCTGAAAACTGAGCTCGTGAATAGTATATGGATGTTCTTTTTTTCTGTAATAGAAAAAGAAATATCTATGGGCTTTGACTTATAAAGTGGGATCAGACCCACAAAGTGAAAATAAACAAAAATGAGAAATTGACTGTGTTCTTGGTACAAAAGCAGGTGCTTCTGGCAGTCCTGGCTTGAGCTCTGGGTATTTTGAAGATCCAGAAATGCCACCAGAGTGGCCCCATGGACAAGGCTGATTGGGAGTCCTTTACGGGAACCCCAGACTGGCTGGTTCTGAAGTCACCACCCTGACCCGGGCTGACTCCAGAAAAAGAAATTGGTCTATGCAGACTCCATGTCAGGAAACCAGTGTGTATTTGGAGACAGTCAGCCCAGCTGCCAAGAGTAAAACCTAGCCCTGCCAGAAATCCAAATCCAATTTACTCCTTTCAAAGAATTTTCTCCTTTCTTCCCCTTTTTCAAGTTATAGGTTTGGGCATCAGTCCTTGAGTTGTTGGTTTTAAGAGTAGATACACCTGATGAAATATAGATTTATTTTACAGAATCCTCCAAAGCCAGAAGTCATCCAAAGGCCAATTAAGTTGCATGCCAGGAGTGATGTCTGAAAGTAGGAAATAGAACCTTTGGTGTTCCGCTCGAAATGCAGGAGAGATGAGAAGTAGGTTTAAAACTGAGCAAATTACACCAGCTTTTCAACTTTGAAACTCACTTTTCCCCTCCTTGCCTTCCGATAGCTAGATTTGGTCTCAAAAGATTACCCTAAGGTTGTTAAACTGACAATTCATTCTTTTTTCCTGACGGTGCATAAAAATAACATGGGTTGCCTTATAGGTAGAAAGTTACTCTTAGAAGTTGGATTCCTGGGATAAAGATAAGGTTGTCCAGAAAGGCTGGAAAAACCAAACCATGTGGCTTGTTTTTGGTGTTAAATCCTGGAATATCTGAAACGAGGTACTGTTTTTAGGGGAGGTCAGAGGGCTTTGTGAAGATCCTTTATTGGGGACGCCAAGCTTGCTGCTGTAGTTCTAATCTCAAAGCATTGCTTTGCTTTTGAAGACAGTCATTTCTATAATAAGCTCTTCTCTTACATCCAGTGCCTGCTTTTGGTTACTTGATCTAGCAAATGCCCATATATTTGCATACTGAGCAGTGTTTTGTTGGGTTCTCTTTAGTTAGTGTCTCGTTCCATCATATTCCAAGAAAAGTGTTCCTTGGGGAGGTACCTTCAATAACCCCGTATCTCCAGGTTCTAGCACAGGGCCTATGCCTTTCAACACAGTGGGATTAACAGAGGCTCTTTCACCTGATAAGCCATCGAATGGATGCAGGGAGATAACTGCTCTTTTTGTTAACCCCTCCCTTAATTAGGAAACATAGACACAGTGGACCCATTTGGGTTTCAATTCAGCTCCAAGAAACTGCCCAGCCTGAGAAGATAAGGACCACTGGGGTTTGTTCTGGCTTTGGACTCCCAATGAAGTGTGTGTCATTCCATTTTGGGAGCTGTTTCTCGGATGTTCCTGGCTGCAGGGTGGACCACGGGACCCATCCTCAGTGGATCCCAGCATCTTGGATCTGCACTGCCAGGATCTCGCTAAGCCCAGACTTTCACTCTGGACTTCCCTGGGATAGACTTCCCAGTGTACAGACTGGTTCTGGAAGCAAGGACTGCCAGCCCCAGGAAGCTGGCTCCTCTGCTTGCCAACTGCAGCCTGCTTCTCTCTCTAGCATATTCTGGTGCAGACTTGGTGACAGCGTTTGGGAACCAGACGTATCTAGATTAAAATTCTTGCTCTGCAAAAGTGACCCAGCTTCTCAGACAGAGACTTGATTCTGTCTGCTAGAACATGGACCCCATACAAGTCTGTGTCTCCAAGGGTGCTCTGCAAATTCGTGGAGATGGTCCTATAAGCCCCCTCCAGTGCTGTGCACGGTGTGCTTGTCCCGTTAGCTCTGGTTACCCTGTCCTTGCTGGGCTGCCTTTTTGGTCTGCCTTGCTCTATTGTTTAACATGATGGTGAAAGGAGGATTGAGAACTTGTGTGAGAAAGCTTTTGACATACAGGTGAACACCTGGTGCCCCTCACTGGCCCCTACATACAGGAGGGGCTGGGAAGATGGTTATCAAATGAACAAATTGATAAGCTCGATTTCACCACTGGCAAACATGGTCAATTTAACTTCATCTGGAAAGCCCATTGCATTGCAATCTTCTTGGTCATCTTAAAGAATCATCTGTGTTGTCACTCTTTAATTTTTATTTTTTTAATTTTCTTAATTAATTTTTATTTTTAAGTGTCAGGATACCTGTGCAGAATGTGCAGGTTTGTTACATAGGTGAATGTGTGCCATGGTGGTGTGCTGCACCTATCGACCCATTACTTAGGTATTAAGCCCAGCATGCATTAGCTATTTATTCTGATGCTCTCCTTCCCCCCTAGTCCCTACCCCTGCAGGTCCCAGTGTGTGTGGTTTCCCTCCCTGTGTCCATGTGTCCTCATTGTTCAGCTCCTACTTATAAGCGAGAACATGCGAGTTGTCACTCTTTTAATATAGATTTTTCAGAGGTCTTAGTTCTTACATTCCAAAGGTGAAAGTCTTTCTTATTTTAATAGTTCTCTGTGATTTGTTTCTAAAACCACACCCTGTGGTTACATGTATACTGTCCGAGGAATTCACATATTTCTAAAAATTAGTAAAAGTGGGGAAAATAAATAGCAAGTTTACAGTTCCACCTACAGTGACAACTTGTATAACCCTCTGTCTTAGCCAGGGGTCTGTGTAAGTGATGATCAGACTCAGGATTGTTGGAATAGCATGATGGCAGAGATAGGGTTCCTCTTTGTTTTACTGGTCCCTGAAGGCTTCCTGGAGAAGGTGGAATTCCTGTAGGACCAGAATCAGAATCTACTCCATATGCTCATCTGAGCAGCTTTTTGACCAGAATCAGAATCTACTCCATATGCTCATCTGAGCAGCTTTTTGACCAGAATCAGAATCTACTCCATATGCTCACCTGAGCAGCTTTTTGACCTGACTGTCCCCGGACACCAGCCTGTCCACCGCTTGTCCAGCAACCTTGGGGTGGCTGAGAAGAGATGGGAAGATTGGGAACCAAGTCGCTCTCGGAACGCCTGGTCGGGAAGAGTGTGGATGTCGTTTGTGGGTTCTCCAGTCTTTACTACACTTTTCACATAAAAAGAGATGGGGGAAGGCAGTGGAGGCAGCAAACTGGAGACTGTGTCCTCCTCCTCGTACGTCTTAGGGTCCTCATGCAGCATCCAGGACATGGGCACACCCACACACATTGCTGAATTTAAGAAGCAATGAATGAGTCCTGTGTCCTTTATGGTAACAAAGAAACTTCACTCATTCAGACCCAGCTGATTGTTGTACGCATGTCGGTGAAACTCCCATAATTTGGCGGAGACTTACCACGTCTGTTCTTAGGGCAGGCTGGGTTTTTGAAAGCAACTATCTGCAGGTTCCTTTAATGAAACCCAAACAACATAAATCGTGCCAAAACACATAAATGACAGCCCTAGGGAAGTGAGGCTCCTCTCTAATTACCTGCAGGAGCAGGGGGTGGGGGTGAGCGCTGAGTGTGGATAGATACGTAAACAGTATCAGTCATCACGACAAAACCTGTGTCGTCATGGTGCGCCCTCCCACATCCTAGGAGTGAAGCAGGGTGGGGGAACATTGCTTCCAATGGGCAATGGAAAGCTTCCAATCCAACCTCTGCCTGGTTCTCCCGACCGTCACTTCTACTTCCAGTACCTGGCATGTAACATTCAGAAGAAGAGGCAAACATGAAACATTATTTTGAATGATTCTTTTCCACTGAGAACAAAATTCACAAGCCAAAGCTACTTTTGTTTGTCTAGCTTTATAGCTCGTGAAGGACTTTGTCTATGTTACCAAATACTCTGTATAGAATGACTCCATTAATCATGCAACCCTGCTCTGCATGCTGATGTAATGAATTTTTACCCGCAGGAGCCAAAGTGGGCTTTGGATGTTGCTTTAGTAAGAGAAACCTCACATGATGTTTGGCTGGAGAGAGCTATGGCTGTTTTGGTCACCTGCGTATGGGTTGACCAACTTGTTCCCCTCTGAAAGCGTCGTCTGGGAATACTCATTTTACTTAGATAACACTCAGACTTCAAGAGGTAAGGCCAGCTTGGTAGATTTTGAAACAAAGTTGTTTTTCAAAATCCCCAAGGGACTTCTTAACCATTCTTTTAAAATGAAAATGCTTACTTCTGAAATGGTAATATTTAATAAAGTTTCTCTGAATGACTTTGTCAATTAGATTTGAGTAAACTGAAAAAAAAAAAAATAGAGCACTAAGGGATTGTGTGTGACAAATTCACAGACCAGTAGTTGGCCTGGATGGGTTTCTCCTGTGACATAGCTGCTGGGCTGGAATGGTGAGGATATAGAACCATGAGGGCATGGACCCACCAGGGCGTGGAACCAGTAGGACCCAGACCCCGTGGCCCCTGTGACTGGCAGTCCCAAGCTGGCACTGGCAGAGCCCACAGGCAGCCTAAACAAAGAGTTAACACGTATTTTTTGGTCAATACAAGAAAAATATTGTACAAGGTAGGTTTTTATGAACGCTGTTAATTTTATTGAGAAACACATGACAGGCCACCTGGTCTCCCAACAGTTGGAGATTTACAATGACTGGTGGTTGGTCTTGGGAGGCAGAGCAGCCAGGCCTTTGCACGGTGTAAACCACAGTTCAACCCCATGGCTGGGTTTCTAGCACGTTCTTAAAGAGATGGTACCATTTGATCTAATTTTTACAGGTGTGTGGGCATTTCCATTGCTGGCACAAATGCAGGTATGCCAACATTTGTCTTTCCTCTATACTTAGAATTCTTTTGTGTGGCTGTTGACGAGACAATTCCTTTTGCAAAACCTTCTTGCATCTGCATGTATACTGATGGTGGAAGTTTTATGGAACTTTGAGGAGTTTAAAATATTTTTGTTTCATTCTTGGCGTAAGGTGTTCAAGAGACGACATTGCACAGTGTCACAGAGAGGACTGAATTGAGAGTTGGGAGGTCTAGGTGGAGCACCTCTGCCTGGAGGCCGGGGAAGCACATCCCAGCTTGCTTTTCTATTATATGTGTGGGGAGCACGGCTCTCCATCCATGGATCTCCAGAATCCATATGAGGGAAGCCTCGTGGGCATGGAGGCAAATTACCAAGTTTCCAAAAATGTATTTGTCATAAAAAAAAAAAAGCTAGCAAAGAATTTAGTGGATGATGCAAGTGTGATTGAATATTTTTCTCCAGACATGTAATTCCTTTAGGGACTCTTTTATGGAATATCTGTACCTTAATAAGACCCAGGAGAGAGCAAATGGCTTGTTACTGTGTTTAATTAATCAACAGGCATCTTATCCCCCCTAAGGGATTCCTTTAAAATGTCAGAAGATGGATCCAGTCATACTTTAAAACACCAGGAAAATATCATGCCTGCGACGTCTCTAGGACAGATCTCTTCAGCACATCTGGGAGGTGTTAAATATTTCAGAAAGCTGCTCACTCGTCCTAGGAGCACGAGGTCCTTGGAGGGCACTGTGACCTCTGTCAATGGAGAGAAGAGCTGACCCATTAGAAACTAGCGGCACATTTCAGGGCTCACCCCTCAGCATCACTTGCACCCTTAAACATGCCCATGGCATTCGTTACCCAGCAACTCCGAGGCAAGTGGCCAATTACCCGCTTGCATCATTAAGTTTCTGATGACTTCAGACTGTTCCTTGGCCTGGATAAGCCTTACGTTTTCCTGCCTCCAGCCCTGCCGGTCCCAGCCACCTGAGGTGCTCCCTGGCGCACACGCACCTCACTTTCCCTCGCCGTCTCTATTGCATGCCGTGTCCAGTATGGTAGCCAAGCACCACCTGTGGTTATTTAAATTTAAATTCATTTTAAACATTCAGTTGTCCAGTTGTACCAGCCAGGATTGAAGTGTGGCTGGGGGCCATCCTGCTGGGCAGTACAGATCGTGTTGCATTTCCTTCCTTGCGTAAGGTCTAGTGGACGGCACTGTGAAGCCCCAGCCCTGGGTTTACACAAGCAGCTCCTCCCCGCTTCTGATTCCAGGCTGGCTGCTGCTGGAGAAAAAGCATGTGACTGTGTAGACTGGTGTCAATCAAGTGGGTGGCTTTTCATCTGGGCAGAGCCCTTAGGCACTGAGCGACCGCATCCTTCTTCAATTACCTCCTCCCTTTTCTGCCTAGCTCTCCCCTGGCTCCTCAAGCTCCCAGTCCAGTCCCCACCCACTAACTCAAACCCTACCTCCGAATGCAGATGACCTTGGAGAGAGCGGGTGGGCTTGCCCTGGGCTTTCTCCCATCACCCCCACCACACACCTCGTCTCCCTTTCTCTTCTCAGGAAGCCTTCCCCTCCTGCCACTCCTGCCCCATCAGGCATCTCATCCTTCCCTGTTCTGTCTAAACACGCTGGTCAGCCTGTGTACCCAACCCCTCTCCATTTCCTGCTGTAATAAAGTGCCCCAAACGGTACTCTCAAACAATAGAAATTGATTGTCTCAAAGTTCTAGAGGCTGGAAGTCCAAGGTCAATGAGCCAGCAGGGCCGTGCTCACGCTAGAGGCACTGGGAGCATCTGCTGCAGGCCTTTCTCTGGGTGCCTGGTGTCGCTGGTCATCGCTGGCACTCCGTGGCTGGCCGAGGATGCATCGCTGCCACCCTGGTCTTCACAGAGCTTCACCCTGTGTGTCTGTCCTCATGTGGACGTCATCTTGCAAGGACGCCAGTCATACTGATGAGAGGCCGCCTTCCTCCAGTTTGACCTCATCTTAACTAATTACACCTATAACAGTCCTATTTCCAAATACGGTCATGTTCTGGGGTACCAGTGATTAGGACGTCAACACAGCTTTTTTGAGGGAAGATGGAATTCAACCCCCAAATGCTTTATTCGCTCTGCTCGGTGCCCTGGGGTGACCCTACGGCCTGACCTCTTTGCTGTGCTCTCGTGCCTTGGCCTCAGTTGAAATTCCTGCAGGAGTTTCCAGGAGACCAGAAGGTGAGATGAGACAGCATCAGGCTATTTCTCTCCGTCCCTCCCTGTGCGTTCCAGGGGTTCGGGCAGCACCAGGGCCCCGCACGGCTTCCATTAGGGTACCTCCCCTTCCACGGCTCCAACTCTTGCCAGACATGGGTGTCACCATTTCCCCCTCATCCCCCAGGTCTGGATGTTTAATGACGTTGTCCTGGGGTGTCTCCATGCCTCTTCTGCTTCCCTAGGGCTTCCCACCGTCCTCTCCATCACCCCCTCATTGAATTCCCTCCATAATCACAGCCGAGTGTGCCTTTTGTTTTATGCCAGGATCTGTTGTTGCCATCACATTCCAGTCACAGACGTGCTACGTCCCCTCTTCCATAGCAGTGGCTGAGGCTTCTCATATGGCACATGTACTCTTTACCAAAACACAAAGCGAAACAGCTCCTAAAAATCTTCCCTGGATCCTTTGTCCCCTAGACCCCGCCGGCGCTGCTGCCTCCACCGTTCCCGTCCTTTGTCCACGCCTCCTGCTGGACTGTGTGCTCTTGCTGTGTCCACAGGCTGAACTCCCGTTTGCTCCTTCCAGCCACACGACCTGGCTTTGTCCCTGTTTCTCTGCGGAAGCAGCCCTTGCTTCTCGCTCATGAGTGACCACACCACGTGCTCTTCACTGTTAAGTGTCTATTCCTTGTGCTCCGTGGACATTGCTTCCACTCTCCTGGGTCTCCAGCAGTGGGTCCTTCTCTGTAGCCTTTGATTTCCCATTTGTCCTTGCCCACAGACTTCCTCGGTTGTCCTCTGGCGATGCATTCCTCTGCCAGGGTGGCTGTAGCCGAGTACCGTGGCCAGGGCGGCTCACACAGCAGAAATGGCTTTCCCTCATTGTTCTGGAGGCTGGACGTGCAAGATCAAGGAGTTGGCCGATTCAATTCCTTCTGAGCTCTTTTCCTGTGGCTTGCAGATGGCCTTCGTCCCCAATCTGTGTCCTCACAAGGTCTGTGTGCAGGCATCCCTGGTGTCTCTCTGTGTGTTCAAATCCCCTCTTTGTATAAATCCACCAGTCAGACTGGATTAGGGAGCACCCTAACAGCCTCATCAAAATAGAAGATGAAACTTACAAAACGTCAGGGTTCTGTATCAGCTAGCCCAGGCTGCCGTAGCAAAGCGCCACAGACCGACGGCTTAAACGAAGAAATTTATTTCTCCCAGTTCTGGATGCTGGGAGTCCCAGCTCGAGCTTTGGTTCCTCCTGAGGCCTCTCTCCTTGGCTTGCAGATGGAGGTCCCACCCTCGTTTCTTCACTTTCCCTTATTAACTCTTTAAAGGTCCTATCTCCAAACTCAGCGACATTCTGAGATACTGGGGGTTGAGGCTGCAACATATGAATTTTGGGGGTGGGGGCACAGTTCCGCCCATAACGTGCTCCTAACATGCGTTGGCCCTCCATGGGCCAGGCAGCTCCCTTCTCTGCACATCCTGTCCACATCTCTCGTCTGAGACCTCGATGCCTGCTCCCATCTGCTCTCTGGACGGCTTCATGGCAACTTCTCAGGAGCTCAGGCAAACTGTCCTGCTCATACCCACCACCGTTTCTCCAGCCATCCCCAAGCGTCCTCCTGTCTTCCCACCATATGAACAGCTCCATCATCCACCAGAAACCTGGGGGCCTGAGGGTCCTCCTTCCGCTCTGTCCTACTCGTCCGGCCATCCCCAGGGGCTCACAGATGGCTCTTTCTCTGAGTCTCACCCTCTCCTTGGCTTAGGGCTCACTGTGTGGACTGTTGGTTCACCTTCTTGCTGGCTTCGTGCCATCCAGCCTCACCCTCCTCCACAGTGCCATTAGAGTGGCCTTTCCAAAAGGCAGATTTGAACATCTCACATCTCGATTTCAATTCCTCAAGGATGTCTCTTCACTTCCAGGAACAAGTTCAAACTTCGTTGTAGTCTCTTCTGCAACTACCTTTGCTGAGCAGACGTGCTCTCCTCTCTCTCTGCCACGTGTCTGCTCACAGTACCAGTTACTGGTTGGCTTGTTCCTTGAACCCGTGCTCTCTGGGATCTCTAGCAGGTTTAACCAGTCTCCAGTGTAGTTGGTTCTCGGCAGAATGTTTGATAAATGCACAAACCTGCTTTGCCCTGACAGGTAAGACCTTCCAGCCTCACCCAGATCCACTGGTCCTCAGCCTGATCACAGACATTGGGTGGCATCCCCATCTGCCTCCTGCCCATGGAGAGGAGACCCCCCTCCCTTGGCCTCTGCTTCACGCACTGGCTGGAAAACGAGGACTGAGAGCTCTGACACCAAGGGCACCTTTTCTGAAACTGGCTTTCCTGACACAAGGGCCCAGCTCTGCCTTGTGTCTGCACCCTTGGGAGATGGCCTCTGACCATCCCTGGGCCTCTAGGGTGGTGCCTGGCCAGGCTTAACACAGTGTCCTGTGTAAAACCCAGACCCACAGCTTTCCCCTTCCTTGGGCAAGAGTGAGGTCTGCCCCTTTGACCTTGACTGTATCTCCTTAAACATATCCCAGAGTCTCTCTCAGGGAGCACCTGGGGCTCTGTCTTCACTTACTCATGTCCTTGTAGGTGCTGCAGCATGCACCCCACAACGTGTTCAGCACAAGCCTGTCTCCCGGCCCTGTGGGACTCACGACCTGGACCCACTGTTTGCTCACTTTCTTAGAACGTGGCCTTGAGCCCTGGCTTCCTGAGCCCTGTTCTAAAGAGGACCCTTCCTTTGTACCTCTAAGATCCTCCTCTCACACTCCATGGCTTCGGGCTGTCTTATCAGCTGGGGCTGCCATAACAAAGAACCACAGACCAAGGGGTTAAGCAACAGGTGTTCATTTTCTCACAGTTCTGGAGGCTGGAAGCGTATGACCACCGTGCTAGCAAGTTTGGTTTCTGGTGCGTGTTCTCCCCCGGGTGTGTAGACAGCTGCCTTCTCCATGTGTCCTCACATGGCCTTTCTGCTGTGTGTGTGTGTGTGTGTGTGTGTGTGTGTGTGTGTAGGGGGCAGATGTGTGGTTTCTTCCTCCTATTCTAGGGCCACCAGTTCCATTGGATCGGGACCCCACCTTTAAGACCTCATTTGACATTAATTGCCACCCTAAAGACTCCATCTCTAAGACACCTTCACACTGGGGTTTAGGGCTTTAAGACATGAATCTCAGGAGGACGTAATTCAGTCCATAGCAGGGATGGAGTGCTCAGGGATTATAAAGAGGGCTCCCTGGGAGATGTGCTGGGCCGGGACTCAGCTCTGCCACTTCTCAGCTGTGTGACCTCAGCCAAGCCCATGGACCTGCCTGACCTGCTGAAAGGCGTGCTCCAGCCTCCTGGGGCTGGGGTGGTGAGGAATGTAGACAGGCTTTACAGTGAGCAGCAAAGCGCCTTTCCCACGTGAAGAATGGGTGCACACAGGCCACTTCCTTTGTGAAAGTGAACTTCAATGACAACATGGTGGAAATAGGGTGAAATCACCAGAGAAACAGATTTGTTGCTGCAATAACATCTCTTTCATGAAAACCTTGTCCCTAGAGGTAGGGCCTGCTTGTTGACATTCAAATACCTTCACATTTCTGAACATGGTTCTTTCTTTCCTATGTGACTAGGAGCTTAATAACATTACTATCTAATGAATACCAGATGAGAGATCGGGAATGCCAGGGCTGTGGGCCGGTCCTAGATGCTTTTTGGTGTGTTAGTCTCACAGGGTACCTGACCTGACATTTCTGCAAGCTAAACAGGAGATAAAACCCCCAGGCTTTAACCATTTCTTTAAAAGCTCGTAGGCTTCATGAATAGATGTCAGGGCTGTTGCTAGTCTTTAACACCATTTCCCAAGTCTTCAGGCAGAAATGATAGGCCTCCAAGAACCTAACCCACATCGAGGGGATACGCCAGATCTGTAGGCTGACTTGTTTCACATTTTCCTTTCCAGAATCATCTCGAAAGATGTAATACCTCCCTTCTCATCAAGTCCTGTGAGAAGAATGTCAGGTCTGCAATGCATGATTCTGTCACGTTGTAATAGTTTTACGTATAACTGTATTATAAAACATACAACATCCAGAATGGTGTGAGACCATTGAACCAGCTCATCTGGAAGATGCAGTCAAAAGATTCATCCAACATCCAGAATGGTGTGAGACCATTGAACCAGCTCATCTGGAAGATGCAGTCAAAAGATTCATCCAACATCCAGAATGGTGTGAGACCACTGAACCAGCTCATCTGGAAGATGCAGTCAAAAGATTCCTCCAACATCCAGAATGGTGTGAGACCACTGAACCAGCTCATCTGGAAGATGCAGTCAAAAGATTCCTCCAACATCCAGAATGGTGTGAGACCACTGAACCAGCTCATCTGGAAGATGCAGTCAAAAGATTCCTCCAACATCCAGAATGGTGTGAGACCACTGAACCAGCTCATCTGGAAGATGCAGTCAAAAGATTCCTCCAACATCCAGAATGGTGTGAGACCACTGAACCAGCTCATCTGGAAGATGCAGTCAAAAGATTCCTCCAACATCCAGAATGGTGTGAGACCACTGAACCAGCTCATCTGGAAGATGCAGTCAAAAGATTCCTCCAACATCCAGAATGGTGTGAGACCACTGAACCAGCTCATCTGGAAGATGCAGTCAAAAGATTACAAAGTATGGCTAAGGCCAAGCACAAAAATAATCTGGCTAAGAGAAATGACAGAAATGAAGGGAATTTTAAAATTGTGGTGGCTGCCTGAAATTTGACAGAGGATTCCAGGCTAGATCCTGGGCTGGGCTCCTTTTTAAGGGAGCAGATCCCATGGAGAGGAGCCTCCGTTTCCTCCTGGGTCAGTAGGGCAGACTGTGTCAGCTCAGTGGTGCTACAGTATTTTTAGTTGCATGATCTTTTCTTTGGGTGCAATTAGACACAGACACAAGTTGACAAACCCTGAGGCACTGCTCAAGCCATGGTGTAAAACCATTGAGCCAGCTCATCTGGAAGACCCAGTCAAGCCATCAGCATCCGCATCTGCGCTGTTAACATTTGTGGATCAGGAGGCCTACCTTCTGATTAAGTGTTCTCATGTAAAATCACCCAAATGCTCCCTATTAATTTTATTTTGATATATAGATGAATAATAAAAGATGTATCTCCATGCCACTTAGTTGAATTCGTTGATTTATTGAAATAACAATGCAGGCAATGGTTAATGAGTCAATAATGCCGTGACAGGTGGCATCTTCGAGGACATTGGCAAGCCTGCCTTCTCATACCCATACTCTTCCTCAACACGGCCTTGCCACCCCTCCAATAAGTAGAGACTTGTCCCTTCAGCCACCGTCAGTGGGAGTCCTCGTCAGCTATTACCCATGGCAACACCAACAATGTGCTCCAACCCAGCTGCAGAATTTCCCTCCTCCTTTTGTAAGATAATTCAGCGGGACGTCGTAAGGGTGGAGGGAGGATGAAGTCCATAGGCCCAAACCATCTCCTTTAAATGAAGACCCAGCTAAAGTACAACTGACCCCCACCACTCAAATCACCTAGTCACTTTCTCACTTTTGATCGTTCCTTTTGTTTTTAAATAAGGCTATTGTATGTATTTGTAAACCACATTGGATACATTTTAGCAGAGATGGAGAATTAAACAAATAATGAATGACGAAATCAAAATTGCCCCCCATTTTTGTAGGACTCAATTTTCAAAATAAAACAAGGTCTTTGAATGACAGCTCTTGATAAAATATCACTAAACAAGAGAGGGGCCTTGGAAGCCGGTGGGAAAGGCCTGCGATATGGCAGGCGCTGTGGAGGTGCTGACGTCGAAGAGATCTGGATATTGAGTTGTGCTGTTCTGATCGCCAGCAGACCCTATGGAGTAGTGGCCTCGACGGAGACAGCCCCAGCTCATGGGGTTCTTCCCCTCTGGGGAGGGCTTTTGTCTGTCATCTCTCACGGTCACGGCCACCTTGTAAGATAGGGCCCCTGTGATCGCGCATACAGCAAGGCAGGCGGGTGATGCTGTGGCCTCACAGCATGGGTCTCCTCCATCCCAAGGCCTTGTTTTCTTTGGGGCAGAGTAGATGGATTTTCTTTTTGATGTCACATGGAAGGAATTAGAAAGAGATGGTTTGTGACTGGCTGATGAAGATAAAGAAATACAGAGTCCTTGTTCATAGCTGGCACTCTTCTGAGTGCCTTATATATTAATATATGCAAATCATAAAAGAACAGGAAAGCAAGTCCTATGCCATGCTGGCACCCCAAACACCCATGTGGCTTAATGTAGAAAAGTGGGGAGCCAGGAGGGTCCAGGGCTGTGCAGGAGTTTAGTGGTTAGCTGTGTACCATATACACTTTTTGAGGAAATCACAAGTCACCAAGCAAACCTATATATTTTTCAAAAAAAGAAAGTAGTTTCCAAGTCCAGATTCATGTTCCTGTAAATGGAGTACACCCAAAGGGTGCAAAAGCGGAACTCGCTGACCACCATGATCTTCAAAGGGGCAGATTTAGGATGGTGAGGTCGAAGGGCTTTCTTCAGGTCACCAGCAGCTGCGGGAGCACATGGAAAGTGAAGCTCCACAATGTGTTGGTCGTGACAATACAGAAGCGAGGGGGAAAGCCGTGCTTTGAGCAGAGAGTGGCAGGGACAGCTGCAACCAGAAGGCCTCATCGGGGATGGGGTGGGGAAGAGCAGTCCTTGCAACATGTACCACCCAGGAGCATGTGCTCTCCCTCAGGACCTGGAGGGCATTGGGGTTCTTCAAGAAAGAAATCCTCATGTGTATTGGTTCCATAAATGTTTCATTAAAACAATGTCATAGTGATAGTGAGCCTCTGATGCTGGACTTGGTTCAAAGACAGTGGAGTGTGCATGGAAGTTTAGTCATACCTATTAGCCCTTTGAAAGTGATCCTTGCTAATGCTTCAGTCTTGTGATGTAAGCTCAGTAGAATTACAGTTCAACTGTTCAAAATTATATAACTAATTGAATTCAGCTTCAGTAACAATTATTAATCAGTCCAAACCTTCTAGCTTGCTTCTTGCTAGTGGACGGTTCAAGTGGACTAATCAGGTCCAAATTTAATTTGCTAACAATCTCAGACGAGCTGTGCCCTGGGGTCAGGCAGGCTTCGTGTTGCACACTTAGATCCAGGCAAGTCAGGAGGGATGGAGGCTGTGCTGTGAGGTTATGAAGGTCAATATGATACTGAGTTAGAGGAGCTCGTAAGAAGTTGGGTCATTCTCTTGGGTCAGTCTGTTGGAATGAAGCCAGTTGAGCAGAAATATTTACAGGTCAGGAATGAAAAAAATCATCATTACCATCTTTGATGTGCACAGCAGGTGTGGTTTATCTGCCATGGTTCGCTCTGCCGTTTAGTCCAGTCGGTTCAGTTCTAACTCCTTTTAACACAGTGCTCGCAGAAGCTACTGCCAAACAGCTGGAGTTGGCCCAGAAGGGGAAACTCACTGGCCATCTTAGCTCTCAGGGATCAGCACTCAGGAAGCCTGAAGCTGTGGGGTCTCACATTGGGTCAGATGTGGGGGTCAGGTGGGGTCAGACAACATGGCCATTGCCTGCTGAGAGGGTCAGAGCCTGGGCTTGGGAGAACTCGAGGCTGAAGCTTGTTGCTATTTAACTGCGTGTCTGACCATAATGGCCATGGGCCGAAGTCCCCTTGTTGTTAGCCTGCAAATTCCCCAAGGGCCAGGATTGTACCCGGTTCACCCGCACTCAGCTGCAGTGCCTTCCGTACGGTGAAGGGGTCTCAGAAGCGCGTTTGTGTGATGAATCCCTGGAACCGGATGCCCAGAAGAGACTGGGTGAACAGCTCACTCCTTGGAAAGCAACAAATGATGGCTCTTTAGTGGCTAATGTTTAGGTTCTCTTTTATGTCCTTGCGTGGGTTTGGGAATAACACTTGGTTCTGCTGTAAACAGCCCTGTGCACAGAAGCGAAGGATGTGTTCACCTTCCGCCTTCCAAAGTGCCCTCCCTGCAGAGGGCCTGGGCAGCACCAGGGGAAAGTCTGTGCTCAGTTTTGCATGAATCCTGGAAACACCCAGACCCTGGAAAGCACCCCCAGAGGGCTCCATCTCGTGGATCCATTACACAGATTGGAGAAAAGACCTCTCGCTGCTACCTGTTTGAGTCTTTAATCCCCTGAGGGTAAGCGGAGGTTAGTACTGATGTGCACAGGGATTCCCAGGGAGGCCTGAAACCTCAGGGGTTACTCGCCCTGGATCTCCTACCTGACCTTCAGCCAGGGCTTATTCCACCTGTCTGGCAAGGCCAGCTGGCTTGGGCTTGCCCTTCTGCCCATTCTTCGCTTTGTCTGTCCAGCACCTGGCTCAGGAGACCAAGGGCTCACGACTGCTCCCTACCCCGCGGTCTTCAAACCAACTGTTCTGACTTTAAAGCCTTTCGGAATGCGGCCCCAGCCCTCCAGACTCTCCCGCCCTCCTCCCTCCACTCCATGTGTGCAGGGCAGGAAGCTGGCCTGCCTGGCGGGAGTCTGTTCTGCTCTCTGAAGGGACAGCTGTGCCTAGGGGCTTTTTGGTGGGGGTTGCAGGCCTCATGGGATATTGAACCCTGGCCGGTCCTGTGCAGCCTTACCTGGCTTGAAGCAGAACCCGCCAGCCATTGTGCCTTGGGGTCCCTTTGCAGGGCCAGTGGGTGTCAGCTTCCTCCCTGCAATTTTTGCACCCACAGAGCAGCGGGATTTAAGGAAAAGCAGGAAGGCCAGTGGTCATGTTTTCCAGTTGGTCAAGTTTCCCACTAACACTAAATTTCCTTCGAACTAAGATTACCAAGACCCACAGGGCAGTAGCCACCGCTTCCTAGGGATGGAGGAGGTTACCCAGGAGTCAGGCAATGCCAGGCTGCCAGGCCCTCCCTGGCCAGAAGAGCTTTCTATTACAGGTTACCTTACCCAGCAGGACCCAGAACAGTGCCCTGTGTTGCAGGGTGTGCATGGGAGCATGCAGGGGTGGTAGACGAGCTGAGCCGGATAGAGGAGGGACTCGATGCCTGGCAGGGCCTGTCTCCAGCTCTGTGTCCAGTACTCGATGTCTGCTCATTTGGCTTTTCTTCCCAGGATCTCTGGTGTACAGATGAGGAGACTGAGCTGTCCTGAGCATGGCCAGTCCATGGTGGGCTAGGTTGGTTAGGAGGCACCCCCTCTCCTCCCGCCTGGGGGGCTCTCCTTGGCTGACCCCAGGCCCGGGAGTCCCCCATCTGGCTCCGGCCTCCCTGTCCCTTCTCCACCCTGACCCCAAGCTCTCTGATTCTGTCATTTTATCTGCTGGGTTGTTTTTTTCTCTTGAAGTCCTTCCCAGGTTGGTGTTTGTCAAGGCCACCCAATGAACATCTCCCTGCTGGAGGCACATTTTATGTGGCAGCCGAAGTCAGGCTGCTGGAAACAACACGCTTCTTTTCTAAAAGAAAACAAAAATCACCACCTTTTAAAAAAGAGAATATTATGTTGGCTTCTTTAACCTTTTGTTTTACTCAAAAAAGAGCTTTCGTGTCTGGGGGTCAGGTACTCAGCAGCCTGTCGGGGCTGGCGTGGACCGCCGCTGATTCCTGCCCAAGTCCTTCTGAAAGCCACTGGAGTCCACGGGGCTCAGGATGTGAGCACTAGGCCTGGGCGAAACTGATTGTGTATTATACTTAGCCACTCTTCCCCGGCTCCTCAGTCACCTAAGCATGATGCCCTCGCGGTTCACCCAAAGCACCGTTATATGGAATGACCAGGTTTGAAACATCTGCCTGTTTTTGTAAAACTGCTACCCAAAACTCTCAAAGTCCGTCATTGCTGTCTGCATCATCTAAGTCATGGGTGATGCAGTCTTTCTGCAGCTCAGCCTTATAAGAAAGGTCCATCTGGCAGCTGCTTCCCTTCACTGGAGGACAAGAGCTGTGGAGTCATGAAGCCCTCCCTGGGCCACAACTCCCAGAGAGCTGGGAGCTGAGTTCTGTGCTTTGATCAGGTTGTTTTTTTGCCTTAGGTTTTCTGGTAAACATATTTGCTGCCCTCACTTCATTTTTGACTCTGTCTTTGTATTCTTGCTTCGGTGGTTATCAGGTGTATTGCAGGTTTCTTATTGTAAATTGCCCCAAACTTTCTCTGGAAATAGGCCACTTTCTTCTCTGTCTGCTGTGCAGGCCGGCGGCTGGCTGAGGCTGACCTGCCAGGGGGCATGAAGTGTGTAAGGAGAGATGGGGCCAGGCCTGGAAGAGCACCTGGAGCAAGGCCGGGGCTTGCCTGACTTCACCTCTGTGAGCCTCAGTTTTGTCATCTGAGAAACAGGCATAACCACAGCAGGGCCTGGTGGAAATGGGAGACAAGGCTTTAAATTGCCAAGTCCTGGCATGTGATAGACTTCAGTAATGTTCATGTCCTTTTTCTGAGTGGCCCTGAGGGTGGTTCAGTCAGGGCCGCCCTCCTGGGTGGCTGAGCAGCCTAGTCACGGGCTTACACTCAGAAGGGCCCACACGTGGGGTTTGGTGCTCTGCACCCACTGTCTAGAAGTCCTTCGTGGTTCTATCTTTGCATTTGTGTTTAGTAAGGGAAGTTGATGGGCCCGTCAAGTGTGTGCTGGGAGCTGAGGTCCCTGCTGCCTCCCTGCAGCTGCCTGTGCCCCACCCATGCTCAACACCCACCGCATCCCGCCTCTAACACCAGGAGGGCCACAATGAACACAGGTGCCTTTGGAGGTCTGTAGTTGCCTTGCAAATATTCCTGTGTCCAAGGAAAAGTGACTTGAATAGCAAATCACCAGTGTGGCAGGTCGGGAGAAAGGCTGCAGAAGAGAAGAGG
This sequence comes from Aotus nancymaae, assembly GCF_030222135.1. Taxonomy (NCBI): domain Eukaryota; kingdom Metazoa; phylum Chordata; class Mammalia; order Primates; family Aotidae; genus Aotus; species Aotus nancymaae. Next base: position 1,898,006 of record NW_026988444.1, read on the forward strand.
AAGCATTTTCAACGAGACAGCTTGCATTTCCATTTTGCACTGGGCTCTGCAAATTACGCAGCCCACTTTTGGTCTGCTGGTCTCTCCGAGGGTACCAGAGCCTGCTTGTGGATCTGTCTCGGGAAGGTTTTGTGTAACCAGGGTCCTCGACTGGGTTGGTTCCCCAGTGAGGGAGGAAAAGAACGGTGGTCTATGGTGTTCGTTTTCAAGGGCTGCTATAACCAAATGTCACAAACCGGATGGTTTAAAACAACACAATGTGTCCTCTCACTGCTCTGGAGAGACTAGAAGCTCAAAATCGGGAGCACACTCCCCCTTGGAAGTGTGGAAGAAAGAGACCCTCCTTGACTCTTCCTGGCTTCTGGTGGTTGCTGGAATCCCTCATGTCCCTTGGACTGAAGGACTTGGACTGCACAGGTCAGTCTCTGTCTCTGTTGTCACTTGATGTCCTCCACGGGCTTGTCACTGTTTCTTCTCTTCTTCTTGAAGATCACTAATCGAATTGGATTCAGGGCCTACCCTAATCCCATGGGATCTCAACCTAACTTGATTACATCTGTTGAGACCCGATTTCCAAATAAGGTCACATTTGTAAGTCCTGGGTACACATGGAACTTTCGGGAACACTGTTTGGGCACCCGCTACAGATGTTCTTGGCAGGAATTACCCTGAGTGGTTCCTGAGGAAGACTGAAGGAGACACCATTGGAGGGGCTCCCTTCAGTGTCTCGGACAGGCCGTGCTCAGTGACCTTCCCCAGGTGGAATTTAGAAAGCACATGTTGGTTAAAGGACCGTGACACTGCATGGTGGCTGACAGTGACTTGGGAAATGCAAACGAGTAGCTCCCAAGAGGCCTAGAGCAGTGAGCTGGATGCTGCCTGCAGGAGACCTGGAGCAGCGAGCTGGACCCTGCCTGCAGGAGGCCTGGAGCAGTGAGCTGGACCCTGCCTGCAGGAGACCTAGAGCAGTGAGCTGAACGCCGCCTGCAGGAGGCCTGGAGCAGTGAGCTGGACGCCGCCTGCAGGAGACCTGGAGCAGTGAGCTGGACGCCGCCTGCAGGAGGCCTGGAGCAGTGAGCTGGACCCTGCCTGCAGGAGACCTAGAGCAGTGAGCTGGACCCTGCCTGCAGGAGGCCTGGAGCAGTGAGCTGGACGCCGCCTGCAGGAGGCCTGGAGCAGTGAGCTGGACGCCGCCTGCAGGAGGCCTGGAGCAGTGAGCTGGACGCCGCCTGCAGGAGACCTGGAGCAGTGAGCTGGACGCCGCCTGCAGGAGGCCTGGAGCAGTGAGCTGGATGCCGCCTGCAGGAGGCCTGGAGCAGTGAGCTGGACGCCGCCTGCAGGCACCCATGACCGCAGGAGGCACCCACATTTGCCAAATTTTGCATGGGTTTCATTCATTCTTGTTTCCATTCAACACATATCTATTGGATGCCTACAGTGTTCCAGGCACTGTGCTAGGTACTGGGAAGTGAAGTGAGTCTGATGCAGTGAGACATGTTCTGAAGACACAAGACCAGGGAAGGCCTCAGTAGCAGTGTCCTGAGTTGATAGACACAGATAAGGAAGGAAAGCCCACACCATCTGTTGACTGGAATAACCAAATTGCAGAACAATATGCAACATATGAGTATGTGCATGTAAAAAGACCTAATCAAATATGTATTTTGAAGGTATTTCTGTGCAGATATTTTCCATAATTGCTTCATGTATGTACATGCTTAAGAACAGACCCAGAAAGATAAACCACAAATTGTTAGTAGTGGTTATTTCTGTGTAGGAGGAGGATTATAACAGAGATAAATGTGGGAAATTCACTTACGTTTCACATAAAGACTGTAGTCATCTCTTTATTCCTTAAGCCGTAGCCAAAGGGTGAGAAAAGCACGACAGCAGCCAAAAAGAGGGCGACTGTGCTTCTGAGGACGGGGTAGGGGTTGGCAGCTTTCACAGGGGGCTTGTGAATACCAGGCCCTCTTCCAGATCGCCAGCCCCTAATTATACATTGCTTGTTTGCTTCCAGTGCTCCCAAACTTATCTTTCTAGTTATGCTGTTCTTTGTCTCCAATAAATGGCATACTCCTAATTACTGATATCTCTTTTCTGCGGGGAGGATTAGTGTGTGCTTTGGGCATCCGGCTGCAGTTCCTAGAACCAATAAGGAAGACTTCACCAATCTTTGTCGGAGGCCAGCATCCTGATTACCACGCTCTTTGCCTCCATGCCTCTTCGTGGAATCCCTCTGGGAGGGTTTTGCCTGGTACCCTAATGCCAGTGGAATTTCACCCCAAGGGCCAGGGTGAGAGTGAGGAATGCCTTAACCGCTGCTTGTTCAGCAAGAAGCCAGTGCTGTCTTGAATGGAAAGGCGATAAGGGAGGTGGCCAGCTCCGGTTTGCAGGACCTTAGAATGTGTGTCTAGTGTCCCCTAGAAGAGCAGGCCTGGGAATCAAGAGACACGGGCCAGAAGTGATCTGCATAGAGATCACTGTGGATGTTTTGCCTTCAACTAAGAAATAGAAGAACTGAAGATGTAAAATTGAGAGGTCTGTAAGCACGTTGCATGACAAAGTTGGTGGGAGTACTAGATCCTATCTAAAGGATGGAGTTTCGTAAGCAAAATGTACTTGCCCTCAAAAAACCAACTGCATACGAACAAGGAAGGTGTGTCTGCATGTGGTGAGTGTGGAGGAGGCTGGAGATTCTGGAGGACGATGAGGTAGGTCCAGGAGTGGGGCCACGGACTCAGCTGCAGGCTGTGCTCACAAAAGCACAGGATGTGGGGTGAGCTGCAGAAGAAGCCCCTGGACTCCTGCAGTCCTCGAGGGGCAGATCACCTTCTCAGAAGTGATTGGAAGGAGAAATTTCCAAGGAGTCCTATTCAAGGAATAGACAACCAGAGTCATCTGGGGATAAGGTGGGTTTCCCTGGAGCACAGCGAGCTCCCTGTCACCGGAGGTGTGCAAGCAAAACTTGAAACAGGGAGGTGAGCCCCACGGGGCAGGAGCTGGCTGTTGTTTTCACCTACATTCCCAGCAGTGGCACCAGGCAGGACTCTGACAGGTGGTTGCCCAATCAATGCATTAATGAATATTATTAATCTGGAGAAATACTAGACACCGTAGAGCAGAACGCCCCCTAATTATACTTTGGTTGTTTGCTTCCAATCGGTGAAACTCACATGATGAGCTCTTTTCTTAATTGTCTCCCTTGCTTGCTGCATCCAGGCCTGACCTGGACGGTGCTTCTGCGGCACTGTGAAGTTCCCACTTGAGGGAAGAGGCCTGAGTGAGATTCCTGTGCCTGCCCTAACACCTTGCTGAATACTCCAGGGGTTAAAGAGGCACGCACGTGTTCCCTCACAGTTCTGGAGACCAGAAGTCTGAGATCAGTTTCACTGGGCTACAGTCAAGATGCTGGCAGGGCTGGTTTCCTCTGGAGGCTTCCGGGGGAGAATCTGTTTTCTTGCCTCTTTTGGCTTCAAGAGGCCACCACGTTCCTCAGTTTCTGCCCGTCCTCCATCTCCACAGGCCGTCCCTCCAACCCCTCCTCACCAACACGTTGCTTTCTCTTTTTCTGTGGCCATAGCTCTCACTCCTTGTTCTTAGCAGGACACGGGTGGTTGCATTTAGTGCCTACGTAAATAATCTAGGATAATCTCTTCACTTTAACATCCTTAACCACATCCGCAAAGTTCCCCTTTACATTCTGAAGATTAGGATGTGAGCATCTTTTTCTTGGGGAGGGGATGGGACATTATTTAGCTTAAGCCTAGACTGGAAATGGGTTATTGAAGGCACCTCCATGTCCGGGGAAGGGAAGAAAGTGGAGCTAGAGAAGGAAGAAGCCACAGCATTGAGAGGCTCCATGACCGTATGGTGATCAGCCACGAAGGGAGGAGAGTTGGAAGGAGAAGGGGTGGCCAGCATGGAGAGAGATCGGGGCGTGGCTGCCTCTTTCAGTGCGGTATCCTCAGTGCTGAAGACAGTGCCCGGTATACAGTAGGTGCTCAATAAGTGTTGCTAAATGAATGAACAGTAAGTGAGGATGTTGCTACCTACTGTAGACAGACTACGTTGGTAGTGGTCAATCAGCAGCTTCCCAATGCTGGGCTTTCTAAATCCCCGTGGGAAGCTGAGATATGGGCAGGGCGTGACTGTGGGACAGAGGAGAACTGGACCTGGACGAAGCCGGCTCCTGCATCTGCTCTTAGAGTATGTGCTTTGTGGAAAGTTGCACTGAACCCACAGAGAAGGTGAAGGAGCAGTGACTGGAATTCTGACGTGGATTTGGTGTGCAGAAGAAGCGGGGACACTGAGGTTTCAGGCCTTTGGGTTTTGCCTCACTTTCTGAAGGAGACGATGTTGAGACTCGGAAAGCACTGAGCGTGAATTTCCATAAGCCAAGGAAATAGATTGGACTCCAACATGGAAACTCGTTATTATTCAGAAAACTTTCCCCTCTTCCAATCTTTCCTGCTTTGGGGAACACTGCAACGTTTCTGCCTTCCAGCTGTAACCCAATCCCTGCAGCTGATTAAAGGGCAGACGTGGAAACTCACAGGATGAGCTCGTTTCTTAACTGTCTCCCTTGCTTGCTCCATCCAGCAGATAGAGGACGGCTTTCCCTTGCTGTTCATTCGCCGGAGCTGCTGGAGCCCCTCACTTTTAGTTACATTTGTTTGCAGAATAAACGTGCAATGAAATTTACAGCCTTCCCTGAAGTTGACGCTGTGGTAGGCAGGGGTGAATGGCGGCGCTGCCTCCCTGCAGAAGGCTCCAAGGCTTTAGACTTGCACAGACCAGTGGATGCTGCTAAACCCAGAGCTTCTTAAACTCCTCTTCCTGACAGGTCACGTGACATGGCAGCCTCCTGTCAGTGGCTTTGATACTGCATTTCTTCGAATTCAGAGAAAGTTATTTTGCAGAGTGTGTAAGTTAGTACAAAGTGAATTCTCTGTAAGCCTCTATGTTTACTCTAAGTAGAGGAGACCCCAGGTTGTAGGTTGGCTCAATCAAACATTCATTCATTTATCCAACACCAAGGAGTGCCTAGCCTGTGCCAGAAACAATGAATACAAAGATGAAAAGGACTCAGCCACTGTTGGCTTCTCAGGAACATTCAGGTTGGTGAGTTAGTGGAGTAACAAGCATGCAAACAGCCTCTCTGGCTTTGCACGGGAGATGAGGTCTGCATGAGGCACTCTGGCTGCACAGAGGGTGGGGTGGGGCCAATGACGTGGGAGAGTGCAGGAAGCCTCCCAGAAGAGGGGCATTTGGTGGGACCTTGAAGGAGGAAAAGCAGTTTTCTGGGTAAAGAAATAAGGGACAGTTTGAGTGTTGGGCCCTGTGGGTGACAGAGAGCTGCACCCAAACCCTGGCTGAAAAATCTGTTCCTGTGTCAATGCAGGGAACACAGTGTGGGGGCAGAGAGGCATGGTAGGAGACAGCTGGGGCGGAGGGTGAAGAGCCAGCAACAGGCTGACAGCAAAGAAATGTAAATCAAAGCGCAGGATGGCTGGCGGTGGAGCCTGGAGGTGAAGCAGGGGGCTGGGACCCTGGAGGCTGGGGCCGGGGGTGCATGTCCCGGGGAGTACCAGGGCCACAGTCACATCGTAGTTCAGCAGCGGGGACAGCCTTGGCAGGTGTTTATTTGGGAGGTGGGAAGGGTAGAAAGAGATGATGTCCTGGAGACTGTAGGCTACCTCTGTGATTTCATTCAGGCAGGTGACAGGTCTGCCATCATTTCAGGGACACTGGGAGAAGAGCAGAGTTTAGGGGAAGAATCAGGGAGTTGATTTAGTATCCAAGAAATGGACCAAGCAGGAAAAATCCAAGAGGGTAAGAAACAACCAGAGAAAGGGGATCTGTAGGGGAAAGGGGAATTCATGGAGTAGAGGGAGCCCGGGGCTGCGGGTGCGGCCAGCGCTCGAGTGCCCAGCACAGCTGTGAGCCGGGTCAGGGAAGTGGGGGACACCTGAGGACTGGGTGGCCAGCAGCAAATGGGAGATGACTAACTGGGGACAAGAGGAGCATGTGCTTCTTTCAAAAGAAGAGAGAGGGGGACCAGAGCTTTGAAGGGTACATTTGAGGAAAGAGTCGCTCCAAGATCTGCGACTTGGCCTGTTTGGAAAATGGTGCCCCCACCTACTCTGCAGGGATCTAAAGCTGCGCAGCCCCTTCTCAGCTCCTGCCTTCACCCCTAGAGCTCCTTCTCTCCCCACCTCCCACCTGCCTTCTATCCAACCTGTGGGTCCAAGTGGAGTGAACGTCCATCTTCAAGCCTCTCTCTTCTGCTCTAACCTGATTCTGTCGATTTTGTGTAGCCCCAAATGCCTTTCCACCATAGTTTTTGATTGTGTGACCATCTTGTTTCATAGGAGGAGGGCTGGTGTGTCCCTTGTCTTCTCATCGCCATCCCACCGTGAAGTCTTTGTATGCAGAAGAGGCACAAAGAGAAGGGACTCGCCTCCCTGGCAGAGAAGAGTCCACAGGGGTCACACATCCCCCGGGAACTGTCTGATGACTGTGCCCTGCCCCGCATGGCGTCGGCAGTCCCCTGGTGTGGGCCATGTGCTCCATCGATGGGGAGGTTACCCCTCCGGAGCAGCCTATTGTTACCTTTTTAATCACAGTGACAGATACTAACACAGCACAGGTCTCGTGGCAGAACGTTCACAAGCGGGGTCTCACTCCCCAGGCGATTGTGGGCGGCTGGCTCCACTGCCCCCTCCACAGATGTGCAAGCGGTGCTCAGAGCAGGCTAGTGGCGTTCCGCAGGGGCACAAGGTGCGGAAACAGAAGAGCTGGCTGGGAACCCAAACCGAAGACACGTGCTTTTCCTACCGCGTCGCGCAGCCTCGTGAGATCGCCATACGGGGTACCTCGTAGGTGTGGAGGGCACCTGGAAGACGTTAAGCCACACGCTTGGGCAGCAGAACAGGTCCTGGCTGGATGAGCTGGCAGCAGCATTCTGGAGAGAGGCTTTGAGGAGGAGTGACGGGTTAGCAAGGTGTGACCAGTGCCTGGTGAGTTGAGACGCAGAGACTGGGTTTTAGCCTGGGACTTTCTCAGACGTCTGCCCGACAGCACAGACTGGCTTCCAGTCGGACGGAGTTACAGTTGGTATAGAAGGGCACGCGACTTGTAGGGACTCCCCATGGAAGGTGCTGGGGTGCTGAAGGTGGGAGGCCTGGGAGGCGGTGGAGGTGTGGGGATGGAAGGGCGTCCTGGGGCCTCCTGGAAGGAAGAAGGGGCCTGCCTGGTTGAGGTGAAGTCTCCTCCCTCCGTGAACCCTGCTTCCTGCTTATCTTATTTTATAAACTAAGAACAGAAACAATAAAAACAAGCAGACAACAATACTTCAAACAATGAAAGGAAAATGGTGAGGCAGAGTGAACCGTAGGAAAAAGTAATTAAAACAAGTTTTCAATCATGTAAAGATGATCTGGAAGCAACGCTGAGCCTTTGGGGCCCGGAAGCCTCTGGGACTTCCTGTGGGTCCTCCAGGCTGCTCGGGTGCTCAGTCACCCTCAGGCTGTGTGCTCAGCCCTTGGCCGGGCTCCTCGCGGCCCCTCTCTGCCTGGTAGCCCACCTCACACCTGGGATGCCGTACTCCTGACCACAGGGATGCTGGCCGGCCCGAGACTGCCCCGGCTGGGATGCCACATCCCTGGAAGGAACACAGAATCAGTGCCCTCGGACCTGCCTGCTCAGTCCTGTGATCAGTGTCGCTGGATGCCAACGTGGATGACCCATGGATGAAATTTGCAAATTAAAGACGTCTGTTAAGACATTGAAGTTGCTGGAAACAATTCCAGAGGGAGAGACCTCCACGGGCTGGATTCTGCTGCGAACCCCACGTGCTGAAATGTGGCTGTGATGGAGCCGCTTCTGCACCCCAGCGTGAGCTCCAGATGCCTCTCTCTCCCTCCGCATGAGGAACACCAGCCCCACTGGGGGTAATTTTTCTAGGAGGCAACCTCATGGAACTTATGGAAAGTTCCAAGTTTCATGGGACAAGAAAAAAATACGTGATAGATATTCCTTTATGAATTCCTGCCAGGAAAAGTTGGTCTTGACGACATGCACAGTAGGGATCCTTTCACCTGCCAGGGAAGACCTGTCAAGCCTCCCTTCCTGCAATTTTCCAGGAAGCCTTGCTGCAATGGAATAACCAGCTTATTTCAAGAAACTGGAGGACTTAGCTCTGCCAAGTCTGTTGTTCCTGTACTTGCGGCTTCTCCATTTTGCCTTATCGTGTGCTGTTTATACGTGTGTTTCTTATAAGATACTCAAATGTCTAGGCAGAGAAGCAATGAGCGTTATTTCATTTATTTACTTATTCATATTTTGAGACAAGGTCTATCTCTCACCCATGCTGGAGTGCAGTGGCATGATCTTGGCTCACTGCAGCCTTGACCTCCTGGGCTCAGGGGATCCTCCCATGTCAGCCTCCTGAGTAGGAAGACAGGTCTCACCACCATATCCAGATAGCTTTTGTATTTTTTGTAGAAATGTACATCTTGTGATGTTGCCCAGGCTGGTCTCAAACTCCAGGGCTCAAGCGATCTGCCCACCTCAGCCTCCGAAAGTGCTGGAATGACAAGCGTGAGCCACCACACCCAGCCAGTAGGGGCTATTTTAAAGTCTGACTCTTGGGTACAGAAAAGCCCACTGGTAAAGAATGGTCAGGCGACAAAGGGTTGCTTTAGCAACAGGATGGCTGAAAATGTCCTGGAGGAGTCAGGCCGGAAATAGAGTGAGACTGGACAAGGGTGTGGCTGTCCGGGGACCTGAGATGGAAATAGCCAACCCAGTCAAGGCTGCGGAAGGTGCTCTGCTCACATCCCATTTAGAACATGGCCCTGAGCCCTAGGCTGGCCTTTGGGAGGGGTCGGGGGAGGCTCTGTGTGTTCAGTGTTCAAGCCCATGGGCTGTGTTGGTCAGAGAATGAGAGGGAGTAATCCAACCTGGTAACGTTTGGAGGATGTTTCTGTGGGTGAGACTGACTCTGTGCTTCTGGCTCAGTGTAGAGCCTCCCCAGGCCTTCTGCACATAGTGTGAAGTAATGGGGATGAGGTCCCTGTCAAGGGAGGCATTCAGGAAGAGGCATTTGACCATTTTCCTAGGATGGAGTAGAGGGGTTTTGTGCATGAGGTAGGGTTGAGCTTCTGAACCTGAGAGTCAGTTATCCGCCTCCGATTGACAGGCGGGCATGGGAAACCTCAGCAGATCCCTGCAGACACTCAGATTCTTCCAGGGGCCATGAGGCACATCCCCGTGTCTGAGCTGCCCTTCTTCTCTACACTTTTTCAGGACCTGACACTGTGCCCCTCAGCCTGCTGTTCATCCGTTTGGTGTAGGTTGTTGGGCAGCTGGTTCTGGGGGAAGAACGGGGGGCTGAGGACTTGGAAACCTTCCCATGGGATGTTCCTGGGGAGGGTGAGATGTGGAGGGGAGAAGAGCCCTGTTGGCTCCTTGTTTCTGGAGCTCAGCCTTTCAGACTGGAGTAGTCAGGCCTGTGGGAAACACCATCCCAGGCATGTCTCCAACTTCCCTTCACATCTCTGTCCTGAGGTTCTTCTGGGGGTTTTGGTCTCAGAAAAGTTCCTGTCGACAAAAGGTTTTGGGCCCTTTGGGTGGCTGTGCCTCATTGGCTGCTCTATTTAGGCAGTGAGCAGGGGTGTGATGGGTCCGTGGATATGGACCTCAGGGCTGGGAATATAAAGTTGAGGCTCATCCTGGAATGTTACTGTGACATTCGGCAACTCCGCTCCACACACATAGACTGAGCTTCCAGGAGCAAAACCAGGGAAGCCACAGGGAGCTCCTGAGCATGTGGAGGCAGCGTGTATCTCACAGGAGCAGAAGATCCTCATGGAATGGGGCCAGGGGCTCCAGGATGCAAACATAGGGTGCAGGTTGGGAGGTCATGAACAAGCCCTGCTGAGCCCCCACCCTGTGCCAAGTGCCTAGTGCTGTGGGCGTGGGATTGCAAAGGTGGCCAAGACTCGATTCCTATAAGGAGCCAAGTGGAGGGCTTAGGGCATTGGGGGAGGCGACCGCACGCCTAGGAACTGGAAGGCACAGTGTGGCCAGCAGACAGACACCCCGCAAGGCCCATTCACCCATGAAGGTGCCCAGGGTTGGGCTACACGGAAGTTCCAGTGGTCAGCAAATTGGGGATTTTGGCACAAGAGCTGGAGTGGCACAGCAAGGGGCAGTGACTTGTGTGTGTGTGTGGTGGGGGCGGTGGGTCACAGTGAAGAGGTGACACCCTCGTCCGTCAGGCAGGAAGTGAGGGCGTCCATGCAGCTGGCACAGGTGTCCACTCTGCAGGCAGTGAGAGCAAGCATCGTTCCCCCGTTCTGTGGCCCCCTAACTCCAGGCCTTGTTGACGGCTTCCCAGCCATTTGTTAATAGAGAAACCGATTACAAATGCGACCAGGCTCTCAGACAATGATTTCCCTCTAACAATTTCCAGCTTTTTAATCCAATTCATCAGCCATTCTAGAGTGAGTGTTTCATGAAATCCAAGAAAGGTGCCGGCAATAATAATAAAAACCGAAGAAAGGAGAGAGGAGAAGGAAACAGGGGCCATCCCAGAGATTAAGAGGAGTTTACACAAACCCAGGAATGAACGGCAGGGTGGGGAGGCCATCGGCGAGGTGGCGCTGCTCTGCATGGGGAACCCAGGAATGAACGGCAGGGTGGGGAGGCCATCGGCGGGGCGGCGCTGCTCTGCATGGGGAGGCTGCAGTCTGGTCCTGGCCACCGGCCAGCGTGGGGAGGAAAGGGTGAGCTCTTGGGGCTCCTGGCTCAGCCTTAACTCCGAAGCAGCCCCCTCATCTCAGTTCTCCACCCCTCAGCTCAGTTTCTGTCTCGAAACCTTTCCGTAGTCAAGACTCCTCTCAAGTCCCAAGGGTGCCAGCTCTCCACTGTTCAGAATCCCATCTCACCCACTTTGTCTCCCCTGTGGCTGGATCCGTGTCCACTGCAGAAGGAGCGTGGAGGCGTGAGAAAGGTCCAGAGAGGCGGCCCGGGTGGCTCCTTTCCCTCAGGAGCCAGGACTGCAGTGTGGCCTGGGTGCTCTCCATTAGGGACATCTGAGCCTTTGAGACGAGGGACATTTGTTAGCATCATCAGTTCCCCAGAAAGCGCCCTCGAAGCAGCTCCCTCCTTGTCCGTGGGTCCAGGTTCTCAGGGTCTCCCTCTCAGTGTGGAAGCATCCTGGGGCTGGCCAGCCCCCATGGTGTCATTTAGGGAATCTGGCTGCCCCCCCCATCTGGGGGCCACACAGCATATTGCCAGCCTCAGGGATCAGCCTGGCCAGGCTCTCAGTGGGGCAGCATTTGAGGCTCTGAGAAGCAGAGCTGATGTCTGGACGGGGCAGACTGATCTCAGGCAAGAGTTCCAGCTGGCAGACAACTCTCACTGTGGGACCCATGGACCCGATGTTCCACCCATGAGCCTCAAGGTGAGAGGGTGCTGGGGTGCAGTGGGCACTGGCAGGACCCCCCTGCTCACATCTCAACCAGAGAGACGCCCCGGATCAATCTGACGCATTGCAGTCCCATGTGAGGTTTTGGGGGATACAGGGAAAGGTTTGCCGTTGCTGAAGAGATGGTTGAGAGCATTAGTGCAGCAGACAAGGTGTGTGAGGCGCCCTCCCGCCCCCTCTGCAGTGGCTTCTTCATCTCAGCCCCACTGCTGCTGCCACGTAAACACCCCACTCGTCTCTGTCGCCCTCCCTCCCTCCAGCACAGGAGCTCCCGTGGGCTCAAGTTCTGTGCATCTTGTTCCTTGTCAGGTTCCACACACCTAAAACTGTGCCTGGTTCATGTCAACCCTTAAGAATTATTTGTTAATTGCACAAGTGAAGTGCAGGGGTGGGATTCAGGAGACCCGGGTGTAAACCCAGCCCCACTGCCGGACTTTGATGAAAGGATTCAATGTCTCTGAGTCTCAGCTTTCATAATTGCGAGCTGGGTGTCTTAGCAAAGTCACTCCTCTGCACATGTGAGGAATATGTCCAGGCACTCTCAGAGTCCCCAAATGGCACAGACATGATTTTTCTCCTTAAAACTCCATCTGATAACATGGAAGAGGAATTGTTTGGGTAATTCATTAGCACAGGAGAAACAGCGTGAGTAACGTCAGTAGGTAAATTTCTCCTGCCTGGTTCCTCCCCTGCAGGTCACTGCCTAGAGGGAGGAGAGGGCCAGGAGCTGCATGAGGTCAGGATCAGGCATCCACCAAGCTAGACCCTCAGCCACACCAGCTCCCACTGCCCTGGGCGGTCTGGGGCTTCAGCTGAACGGCAGATTCCTTCTTGGTGTAGGTTAGCTGAAACTTCCACTCTGGAATCCTCAAATGCCTGGGTTCTGGGATATGGTTTTGAGAATGGAGTGTTCCTGGGCTCCCTGAGAGCTCTGAGGTGGAGAGTCTGAGCTCATGGGCCCTAAATAATGGGAAGGGGACAGATGATGGGTGATGATGGGGTGTCCAGCACGCACTGTTACCTGCTGTGAACCATAGGCCTTGCGTGCTGTGACCTTGGTTACCCCTCGTTCATCACCTGTGATGTGGGTATTGTAATTTTATTTTATAAAATATGGAAACTGAGGCCCAGAGAGGTGACTCTCCCACAACCACAGGGCCAGGAGGTGATGAAGACCCTGGAATACAGGTCATGAGGTCCCTATGTCAGCAGGGACCCAAAGACTGTGTCAGGGAGCCTGAGGACTCTGGACTACCCTGAGCAAACGCCCTGTGTGGACAGCGTGAGGAATGCTGCCCGCTGTGTGGGGAAAGCTGCCCCAGTGTGGGTCTTTGGTAGATGACCTGTGGGGCCTCCCTCCCCCAGCCAGCCTCATCTCCACCCTGGGCATCCTTAGAAGACAGGAGAGCCATCCTCAGCCTTGTGCAGGTGGAATCTGGAATCCAGGACTCACCCGCTGTGGGCTAGTAGTGGCCAGGATGGTCTTGGCTTCAGGAATAGACCATGCATCTCAAAAGGCCTGAAAAGGAGGGAAACAGATGCTGCCACCGTGAGGAGACCGGAGCAGACGGCCCTGGGAGTGCGCGGTTCTCTCTGCTTGGTCCTTGTGATCCCAGCCGTTTCTCTGAACGCTAGCAGGACAGCTGTGACTGTTTCTGATGTCGTATGCAGGAACCCAGTGGGCAGTTCAGAAGGACTGTCCCTTCCATGGGAAAGGGAGCCTTTTCCGTGGCCCCTCTCAGCCCCGCCCCACAGTCTATGAGGATGCCAGGTCCGGCCCACGGGCAGGGACGAGGCCTGTGCACATTGGGGTCCCTTCAGCAAAGAAGGGAGGCAGGCAGGAGGTGACATGGCAGAGCCAGCCCTAGTGACGGGCAGAGGACCCTCTCCCTCCTGCGTGTGGGGACAGTGGTGCCCACGGCAGGTGTTGTACAGGCCTCCCAGGAGGCTTCATGAGACCTGAGAGCCATGTGGTCATCAGGGTGGTGGCAGGAGCAGTATGGTGGGGACCATCGTTCTCTGCTCTCCCTGCCTGCTCCCTTTCCCTGTGTCTCTCCTCCTTGTTTCTGACCCTGGAGTGAGACAGGCATTTGGAGGCTTCATCCACCTTCTGCTTTCTCCCACTCAGACCTCCTTAGAGGCCAGGGTGTCTTCCTCGGGGGCTCCTGGGCTCTCCCCAGGCTCCCTCTCTGGAGACCAGGGGCTGCTGGCTGGGATGGTGTTGAGGGTGGAGCTGGGGTGTGGGAGCGTCCCTGCTGCCAGCTTCCAGCAGTTCACACCTTTGTGAGCCTGGCTGGGACTCGAAAAACACTGAGCATGTTAGTTTCCGAAGACTGCCATGAAACACGACCACCAACTGGGTGGCTTAAACCAGCTCAACTTACTCATAGTTCCAAAGCCCGGAGTCGGAAAGCAAGGGCCACAGCCCCTCTGCAGTTTCCAGGGAAGAACCCCTCCCTGCCCCTCCCAGCTTGTGGGGTCCCAGGTGTGTTCCTTGCTTTGTGGCCAATTGCTCCATTGTCTCCCTCATCACGTCATCTTCTCTTCTCTGTGTCGCCTCCTTTTCTGTCTCTTAGAGGGACACTCGCCGTTGGGTTTGGTGCTCAGCCAGTGAATCCAGGATGATCTCATTGGAAGATTTAACTTGATGACATCTGCAAAGACTCTTCTTCCCAAGGTCACAGTCAGAGGTTGGAGGATGTGAGCATATTTTTGGGGGCCACCACCATGCAACCCGTAATACTTAGCCTAAATCAGATGTTCCAGGGGTTTTCATCAGAAGCTGTGGCCCGCTCTGCTGCAAGGCAGCCCCTCCTGCTCTCTCTGGAGTTCAGCCTACTGTGATCTTGGGATTCGCCCCCAGCCCGTGCAGTTGTGTGTTTTCTGGTGGTGCAGGAGCGAACAAGGGAAAGTTGCTCTGCTGAGACCCGGAGCAGGCTGCCTGGCGACACTGCTATCAAAGCTCTTAGGCACTTTCCTACGTCAGCATCCTGGGCAGGAGAGTCATTGTTTCTTTGAGAGTCTGGTCCTGACCTCCTGAGCTCAGAAGACAGGCAGCCTGCTGTCTCCATGGGGCTCCGGACTATGGGTCAAACCTGCAGCGTTGACCCAGAGCTTCCCGTTCTGACCTGCAGTCTGCGGGGTGAGGAGGCAAAGCTTATCATTTCTCCGGCGGCTAGGAGTCTGTGTGTCTTGACTCTGCCCAGGGTGGGCGGAGTCAGGGCTGGTCAGGGTGATGACCAATCCTTGGTGGCCCTTAGTGGCCTTGGTGGACATGAGCCTGTCTGTGCAGAGACAGAAGCAGAGACTGTCAGACTCTCATGGGGAGGGAGTTCACCTGATGTCTCTTTATTGCTGTGCACGATGTCCCCCTCATGTCCCAGCAATCCAGGAAGACCCCGGGTGCACCCAGCATAGAGCCTGCAGCAGGTCTGCGGGGCGGGGCCACGTCCTCACCACTCCACACATCCTTTCTCGGTGCAAATGCTGGGATTCTATTTTTGTTCCCGGAGCATAGTTGTACCAGGCTCAGGGTCACTAAGCCCTAGCCACAGTGGCTCGTCGTTTTGGGGGTTTCTGTCTTTCTTTTCTTTTCTGCTTTCTGTTTTCCTTGAGAGACATTTGTCTTTATCACAATCAATTATGCTTTAACCACCGTTTTATATCTTTTTTTGGTAAGTGTGGTAGGTAATGGGAAGACTTTTGTTTTCTTTAGATTTGGCCAGAGGAGGTTTGAAGGCACAGACGGGCTTGAGGGCTGAGCTTCAAGGTTTTCTTTTCTTGCTGTTACGTTTTCTATTCAAATGTGTCTTCTCTTTTGATTTTCTCTGACTTCAGGGCACATGTGCAAATGCATTGGACTTGCCATCCTTCGACTCTGAACAGGTTTAAAATTCACCTTTTATCTCCTACCCACAGAAAAAGCCATGTTTGCTTCAACGTGCACTGTTACGATCGTTTTGGAGTTTGGGATACATGGGAAGTGTAGAAGGTTAACATTTCTTTGTGTTAATGGACTGTTTCTGCGTGACTTACAGCCGAGATAAAACACGCACAAGCGTGTGAAGACCGATAGCAATGGGGTTGCTTTTGGCAAGGATTTAAACAACATGCACTGTCAGCCTAATCGTATCTTTAAAAAATTAGAGGATAATGAGCATCCACTCTGTGCCAGATGCGGCACTTGGCTCTTGAAATACATTATCTTATTTAATTCTTGCAGCCCCTGAAGTGGAAGCTTGCGTCTACGTGTTCCAGAGCAGGCTCGGCAGCAGATCCACCTCCTGAAAGTCACACTCATGGCTCTGGCTATCTGGCTCCAGGTTTTATTCAGTCTTTCCATGATACTTAACTCCAGTCACCGCCAACCCCCTACTCCCTCCGCCCCTCGGTGAGGATGAAGGGTGCAGGGGCGGGGCCTGCCTGGGGCAGTGGGGCCCTGGGCACACGGGCTGCAGAGCGCGGGCACCAGCTCTGCTTGCAGGAGTCTGCAGTGCAGCGGGGAGGTGGACAGGACTCAAGGACTCACAAATGAGGAGGATGGCCGCATTTGGGACATATCTCCCAAGTGGTGATAGAGGATTGAAGGGTGCAATTCACTCAGGCGGACAGGGCAGCTCCTTTGCAGGAGGAGACATTGAAGAGGAGACTTGAATGATTGGAAGGAGCAGGTCGAATGGGAACCACGGTGGGGGCAGGCTGAGCTTAGGCAGTGAGTGTGAGCCGCGTAGGGGGTCCCTCCATCCTGGCTGGCCTGTGGGAAGAAGAGAGCTGGGGTGACATGAAGGCAGAGGCAGAGCCAGTTCAAGGGTCCTTCGATCAGGCCATGTCATTCCAAGCCAAGGCCAGGGGGAAGCACTGGGGAGACCTGTGCTGTTAAAATAGGCCACTGTAGTTGCCGGGCAGGTACTAGCGGGGGGACCAGGCGAGGAAGGGCAGCCGCCTTCTTGATTTCCATTGCATGGCTCGTAAGAGTGATCTGCTGACTGTGGATTGCTGGAGCAATGCAGAGACCTACCCCTGCTGCAAACCACAGGTTCAGACGCACAGCAAGGTCCTTCCCGTCCTTTGCTTGTGTGCTGGGAGGGTTTTGGGGGAGTGCCATCAGGCCTTTTCTAGACGGTCCCTCCATTTGGGTTCGTCTGCAGCTGTTGTCATGGTTAGACTGGGGTTATGGGTTTTTGGAGAGATGCCGCAGAGGGGACGTGCCCCTCCTGTCACATCCTCCCAAAGTTACAGGCTGTCAATGTGACATGTTCCCGAGGAGAGGGAAGGAATCTGGGCTCCACACATCTGCACTAAGCGTCTATTGTGTGCCGAGCAGAGTGGAGGATCTGGGGATTTGGAAGAGGATGAGACAGGCCTCACGGAGCTCACAGCCATGGTGTAGAAAGCATAGGAGCACCCACAGGGCAGCTACACCTAAGTCGTGTGAGCTGTGCAGGGCAGGAGCCCAGAGGGGCGTACATTAGCTGACCTTGTGGGGGCAAGGAGCACTCAGAGGGGATGAGGAGTGGAGTTTCAAAGGATGAATAGAAGCTAGTCGGGCAGGTACTGGGGAGAGTAGTGCAGGCAGAAGGATGAAGAGATGGAGAGGTGTGAAGGTGGGCTGGGAACAGTGGTGACTTTGCATTCCTGGGACGCAGTGTGGATAAGACCACGGGGAGCTGCTACACAGAGGGAGAACTTGTGGGTCATGCCTGGGGTCCTGGTCTTCCATCTGTAGGCTTAGAGGCTGCCCAGTGTTCTGGCGGTCACGGGGCTGCTTGATGCAACGTGGAGGGTGAGCTTGATGGGGATGTGGGTGGTGAGAGAGCAGACAGGGAGCCAGCTAGGAGCTTTCATTAAAGTCTCCCCAAGAGGAAGGAGGTGGCTGCTGGGAGCAAAGGAGTGGACAAGCTGAGAAATTCGGAGGGGAGGACAGAGGGGGTTTGGGGTCCAAGGGGAGACTTGGGGCAAGCCTGAAACCCAGGGAAAGTGACAGCCTCACTGCTTTGAGGTGCATGGACTGTGGGGGCAATATCCTGGCCAGGAACTACAGTCAGGAGGGGAGAGGGGGGATGGTGGAGGAGGAAGGGAAGGAAGCGGGGAGGGGGAAGGATGGTGGTTCTTCTGTCTTTTCCTGGGAAGAAGGGGGCAGAGAGAGGAGGCAGCGGGGGCCTGGCCCTTCCGGGATACAGGAGGCAGGAGTGTGGGGGGTGGCTCTTTCGGGAGAGATTGGGCAGCTGGGGCAGCTCTTCTGTCTCTGTGTGGACAGTTGAGGGGACTGGATGTATGTGTCAGGAGCTGGGATGGAGACCAGGGCCCGAGGTCATTGGTTTGTACTGGGTTGGGGGTGGGGCATCAGTGAGAGATGTGGAAAGAGGGTCCTACAGTGTGAGCATCGTAGAAAGTCAGGACTAGACCCCCAGGAAACATGAACAAAGGAACAGTTCACCAGGTCTACATATATACAGCGACATTGACAGTATTTGAGTATGCTGGATGAATTTCATTACCATGCCTTTCCTATTCTGGAACATTCGTTGAATGGGCTTAGAGGCTACCCACTCTAACTCAACACCACGCTAAGCTATGAATTAATACATTCGATGACCTATGCCTGCTTTGGGAAGAAAGCAGAACCTTCAGCTCATGTTGACAAGAGTTGGGAGGGCAGCTCTCTTAATGGAGAACCCCTTGATTCTGGTGTAAGGGGTGAGCTGGAGGCAGGAACACCTCCTCATAATAGCAGCCCCGGCCTAACGTGCAGGGCGACTTCGGGCTTGCCTCTTAATTTCTCGGGCCGATGTCCTCAACTCCAAGGTCGGGAATGGAGGGGCGGGTCCAAGCGCTCTTTGTGCTCCGGGCATCGCTCTTCTTGTTTTCCCGTCATTCTCTTCCCAGCTCCACAATACAGGTGAAGGATTGAAAGTGTGGCAGGTAAATTAACTTTCCATATTCTCTTTTCTCTTCCACTTTCCTGTTCCTCTAAGCAGGTGACAGGTATATGCGATTTGTCTGTCCTGCGATTGTCACATTTTCTATTGTAATTCCCTCAGTCTTGGACCAGTGATCTGGAGACCTCGCTATCTCTTCCTGGATTTCTGTAATTTTTGCAGAGGCTGGTTCCTGCGCCTTCCCTCTGAGCATCAGGCTCAACTCAACAGAGGCAGCGGAGCGAAGCCCCGGGCGCTGGTGACAGCTGATATGTTCCACACGAGCTGTGGAATGATCTGCATTAAATGAGGATTTATGATCAATCCTCATAAATTAAGGCTGCCTCAGAAGACCAAGGTGAGGCCCATGCTAGTGAACCTTCATTAACTAGCATGGGGAAGCACCCTCTCTTAGGCCAGGAAAGCCATGAGTGTTTGTTACAACTGCCTCTTTCTATTTTATGGTGGTTGTGGCTGGCATTGATGCCACAGACCCTGACTGGGTGGTCGCCGCTTGCTGTGGGCCACCCTATGGGTGGGGGCCTGTGTTCCTTGGATAGACAGAGTCTACGCAAGGGCCCGGCTCCTGCAGGGTCAGAACCAATGCCACCTCTGGGTACTCTGCACTCTGCACCTTGCCAGGTGTGTAACCGTCACAGCCATTCAACTTTTCCTTCTGTAAAGTGGAGATAACGCCTCCCCTGGAGTAGGTTGAATAGCGTTCCCCACCAAATACATGTCTATATCCTAACCTCATAACTGTGACTGTGGCCTTATTTGGAAGTAGGGTCTTTACAGACGTAATGAAGGGTCTTAACATGGTATCTTCCTGGATAGGGGGAGGCCCTAAACCCAATGATGGGTGTCATTACAAGCAGAGGAGAGGGCAAAGAGAGACAGAAGGAGGCCGTGTGCAGGGTTTAGAGGGATGAAGCCACAGGCCAGGGGATGCAAAGGTTGCAGGAGCCACCAGGGCTGGGAAGACACAGGAAGGGTCTTACCCTAGAGCCCTTGGCAGGAGCGGAGGCCCTGCCATCCTTCATTTCTTACTTTTGCACTCCTGAACTATGACAAAGCAAATCCCTGCTTTGTAAACCTGCCTGGTTTGTGTCACGTTGGTAGAGTAGCCACAGGAAGCCAGTGCACACTCCTCTCACACGTTGGGATGGTGTGAAGTGGGTGACAGCCTGTGGCTGACGCAGGCTGGTGCAGAGCCAAGCTGTGGCACCTTCTGGGCCCCGCCTGCTCTTATCCTTCCTCATCTACCTGCCCTCCCCAATCCCGAAGAAGGGCTCTGCCCTCCACCAGGGGCTACATGGACAGGCCTCAAGAAGCAGGACTGGGGACCCTTCTGGCTTTTGCCCATGTGCCTTGCACACTCAGACTCTCTGTGACAAGGTGACACAAGCAGCAGGCCCTGGAGCCAGGAGGAAAAACATTATTTCCAATTCCTGATTATTTTATCATTTTACTGTAATAAACTTGGGAGGTGTGGCAAGCCATGCCAACTGTTTTGTGGAGTCAACTGGGGTGTGTGTAAATTCATAGGGTAATTCCACCCCAAAGACTAGCATGCGGTTAAGATAGGACCCCACCCTGTGGGTATGTTGGCATCAGCTTTTGTCCTTGTTCTGCAATGGGGTGAACTGGAGGGGCCCAAGGGAAGGCCAGAGGGTCACGGTTGGGACCAGAAAGGCCTTTCCTGGGGTCCTTACCACATAGGGCCTAGGGATTCCCATCCCAGACTGGACAAATGTGGAGTTTTTAAAACTGTGGACTCCCGAGTCCCACCAGAACAACTGAGTCTTCTGGGAAGGGCCTTGCAAATGCTTTCTGGGGATCTTCAAGAGATCCCAGGGTAGTCGAGGTGAAGTTAGCTATGAGATCAGGACTCAGGAGAGAACCCTCCAGCACTGGATGCTGTGGGCAAGGGCGGCACTGCCCCCACAGAGAGGGTTGTCTCCTGCTCTGCTCCACAAGACCCCTGTTCAGCAGGGACCGCAGTCAGGGGACGGGGTGGCTTCATACTTCGCAGGGCAGCAGTGATGCTGATGGGACCTGAAAACGGAGAGAGAGCTGTTGTGGGATGCTCGGTCATTCCTGAGTCCACATTCATTCTCAGGTCTGCTGGGCAGGCTGGAAGCCTCCCTTTGAAACAGTTTTTGGTGGATTTGAAGCTTGTAGAAACCTATGAATAAAGAATGAAGTTAAGTGGGTATCTGAGCAGCTTCAGATCAAAATCTCACCAAGGTTTTCAAACTGTAATAAGGTCTTAAACACAGAACGGTTAATTTCAGCTCAGATGGAGATGGGGTGGGGTCAACAGAATCCAGAAGAATATGAATCTAGACCAGAATAGAGCAGTCCATGCCTACCAATGGCGGCTTAGTGAGGAACGGCCAGAAGGCTATAGGCCGTGTGGTATGTGTGTGTATATGTGTGTGTCACTGTGTGTGTGTGTGTGAGCATTTGTGTGTGTGCATAAGCCCATACGTATAACATGCAGCCACATAACAGTTCTCATTCTCATCCTCATGTGATGGTTCAGTCTTTCTCAACAAATCCTGTTGTCAACCCCAGAAAATCCTGCAATTACAAAAGCCCTCCAGAAAGTATTTTCCATAAGAGGTTTGGAGGTGACTCTTGGGCCATGCAGAACACTGCTCTAGGAGGCTTCTTGGGTGCCATGAGCCGCTTGGCACAACCGCTGTCTACTCTGTGGCCTCCTCCATGCCCTGAATCAGAAGCACACACTTGGCCCAGGAATACATCTTCTCCACAGAGTGAGCAGAATGTGGAGGACCACGTCAGGAGATCTGTGTTCAATCCCTGGACCGGCGCCGAATGCCTGACAGATCGTGGAGCCTGTGCTGGTCTCATCCTTCTCATTTAGAAAGCGTGAAGGCTGCTCTTCCCCTAGGAGAACGCAGGAGCTGAGCTGGTCTTAACCTGGGACAGTTTGTCTCAGAGGAGCCCTGGTCCTTGGCACATCTAAAACACCTCCCGGGCATGTTTCTCTCCAACCACGTCCTTCCTTGGAACTCTCCCTGCCTGGTTTCCTCGCCTCTTTCCCCTGCCACCTGCCATCTCTTTTTCTCAGTCTCTTATGTGTTATCTTCTTCCCACCTCTTGACAGCTTCACTCCTTAGTTCTCTTCCCTTTCCATCTTCTGCGCCCCCCACAACCTCCCTGGGCATCTCAGCTCTGCCCCAGCATCAGTGTCTGGAACAAGCTGGGCACCCCACTGTTTCCATCTGCGCTGGCTCCATCCCATGGACTCCAGGTTCACAATGTCCATGAGCAGAACGTCTCCACTGGCAAGACCCCGAGTCATGTCAAACCCACCTCATCCC
The DNA here is from genome assembly GCF_030222135.1 of Aotus nancymaae. Classification (NCBI taxonomy): domain Eukaryota; kingdom Metazoa; phylum Chordata; class Mammalia; order Primates; family Aotidae; genus Aotus; species Aotus nancymaae. The sequence continues at coordinate 1,919,773 of NW_026988444.1, forward strand.
AAATGCAACTCCTGTCATGCCGCCAGAGCCCTGAGAGCGGCTTGGACTGAATCCTCTTCCTCCCCATCTCCTTCCCTCCTCCCCAGATCTGGCATCCGCGTCACCTCCAGTCTGAGAGTAGCTGCTTTCTCTTTTTTTCCTCCTCAAAGCCTTTGGCTGGATCCCCTCTCATCATGGCATCCGGGCCTTCTTGGCTCACCCTTTCCATCTTCTTCCTCCATCCTGGGCTGCTGCTCCACTGGCTGTGAACATTCAGTTGTCCCTGACCCCAGTTCTCCAGTGTATCCTTCTGCCTGGGCCCATCTGCCTGAGTCCATTTCTTGGTGGACTCGTAATCACCTTTAAAGACCCTATTTAGGCCAGGCATGGTGGCTTGCACCTGTAATCCCAGCGACTCAAGAGGCTACAGAGGGAGGATTCCTTAAGACCAGGAGTTCAAGACCAACCTGAGCAATGTAGTGAGACCCTGTCTCTACCAAAAATAATAATTTAAAAAATTAGCCAGATGTAATGGTGCACACCTGTAGATGTAGCTATCTGGAGGGTGAGGCGGGGGATCACTTAAGCCCAGGAGTTCGAGGCTGCAGTGAACTATGATTGCACCACTGCACTCCAGCCTGGGCAACAGAGTGAGACCCTCCTGCCAGGGTAGGAAGAAGGGAAGAGCTCATAAGAAACAGAGAAAAAGAGATGGCATGTAGCAGGGGAAGAGGAAGAGGTGAGGAAATCAGGCAGGGAGAGTTTCAAGGGACAGAAGACGTCAGAGAGAAACATGCCAAGGATGTTTTAGATGTGAAAACGGGTCTTAAGACTCTGACTCTAAAAGAAGAAAACAGATGCTGTTCAAAGGCTATCTGCTTTGAGGTAGCCTAAAGCATGCCCCCCTCCACTCTTCACTCCTGTGGCTTCTGCAAAGCGTGTCCTACTGTGCCGGGGTCATCTCTCTGCTCCACGTGCCCCTCCTCCTGAAGGCTGTAGGAGCACCCAGTGCAAGACCACTCCTATGCCTGTCCCTGGCCTTTCCCATCCTCTCACTCCGGACCCCGGGCAGGCCTGTGCAACCCGGACTGGAGACACCGGATGAGCTCACCCACAGCAGGGCTTCATGCAGTGGGGGGGCCGGGTGGGTGGTGGCAGGGGGACACCTGCAGGCTTCTCACAGGGTTCAATGCGGCTTTTCACCCTGCAGTGGGGACGCCCGCTCCGATTGCTATTGCAACACCATTATACTTTCTCGTCTCTCTTTTTTCAGTTTTATTGTTTTCTCTCTCTCCTGAGTTCTAAGCAAAAGGGAAAAATGTCATGGACAGAGTTTGGAGGGGGAGGTGTGAGTAATCAGAACACAAGAAGGAGTGAGAGAATTGTTACTTGTTTTTCTGTTAACGTAGCCATTTACACCTAGTGTTCCATTATTGGAACGCTAAGCATGTGGGAGTTATTTATATCCTACTGCTCAAGGTCATGGCCAAAGTCTGAATGCAAAAATTCAAAAAATTTCAATCTCAGGCATACATGGGTTAAAATCAAGATGCAGTTCTCATGCCATAAATTTTACCCTTTCAAATTGTACAATTCAGTTGTTTTCTGTATTTACAAAGTTGTGTGAATATCACCACTCTAATTGCCGGGTATTCTCTTCACCCCAAGACGAAACCCATCAGCAGTCACTCCTCACCTACTATTCTCTCATCCTGTTGGCTTCTAATTACAGCATTATAGACATCTTCTTTATGCGGGAGTGAGGAGGCTGGGGATAGCATAAAATTTAAAACATAGTTTACTTCTAGTAAGTGTTAAATGATATAAATAACCCTAGTGTCACAGACCCAACTCCAGCATGCACAGGCTTTTGTGCACAGTGCTGTCAGGTGGAAAAGTACGTCCCATGAGTTGATGTTGGTAAAGTGTTTAGAACTGTGCCTGGCACATGGTAAGTGTCATGACTGTGTTTGCTAATGAACTAACGAAATGGCAGCATTATCAGGAGAGGGAGGGTTTCTGCCCTGATTACAGACGCACAGAATCCAAGTTTTCTCCAAAAGGATCTAATGGAAAAATCCTATCTGTTCAAGTGCGGCCAAGTACCAGATTTGAAACACAAGGTTGTCCTTAAGAAAGGGATGATTCCTTATTAAATATTGGAAAATATTCCCTAGCCTCCCTCCAGGGAGAAGCCAGGGAGTAGGACCAATTTCAAGAAAAATGCAGTCAATTGAAAGTCGAATTACAACATTTTGCAACAATAGTTCCAATAAGTGGATTCTTTCCATTTGGTATTAATTGTATTCCCATTGGACACCTCAGAGTCGATGGTGTTTTCTGTTCCTATCAGCATCAATATTCATGAGAGTCTCTTGTCCCTTCTTCTGTAGGATGGAGGAGTTATAACAACACGGATGTCTCATACAATGTTTTAAAACATAACCCTTAAAACTCTAACTTAGCTATTGGAATTAACTTCTTCTTTTTTTTAGATGGGGTCTCGCTCTGTCCCACAGGCTGGAGTGCAGTGGCGCGATCTCAGCTCACTGCAGCCTCTGCCTCCTGGGTTCAAGCGTTTCTCCTGCCTCAGCCTCCCAAGTAGCTGGGACTACAGCCATGCACCACCATGCCCAGCTAATTTTTGTATATTTAGTAGAGACAGAGTTTTACCATGTTGGCTAGACTGGTCTTGAATTCCTGACCTCAGGTGATCCACCCACCTCCACCTCCCAGAGTGCTGGGATTACAGGCGTGAGCCACCACGCTTGGCCATGGCTAGCAGGATGCAAGAAGAGCTGGCTCTGAAGCCGTGGTTAAGGGCGCTGTGCAATGGGGGACAAATCCGCAGGTGCTACTGGAACCCACAGACCCCGCTGGAGGCTCTGGGAGGAATTCCATCTGGAAGCAAACATGCCACGTCCAGAGGCCAGGGCGACCCAGCAGTCAGTGCTGGAAGGGAGTGTGTGCAACAGCAGGGCTCTGGCCCCAGCTGAGAATCAGGACTGGGGGTGGGGAGGCTGGAGACAGATTTCTGGAAGTGACCTGGCAGGTAGGAGCAAGGTCCAGGTGGGAACTCAGAACACAGGGCGGAAGACAGAAAACAGCCTAGTACCACGGGACTCAGAAGGCAGGACCATGCAGGGCACGTGGATTCCAGAAGTGAATAAAGGGGTGAATTGTCCATAGGAGGAGCTGGAGCCCGCACTGGCAGGAGAGGCGCTTGGAGCAGTGCTGCCCTGGGGCTGAGTGGCCCGAGGATTGACGGGGCCTTGTCTGTAATGCAGCGAGTAGCAGAATGGGGCTGCAGGAGAGTTCCCGGGCCTGCAGCTGTGAGGAGAGGAGAGTCTAGGAAGGGCATGCAGCTGGACTTTGCAGTGATGGGGTGTGATTTCTCACGCCTAGTGGCCCCTATTCCCTGGCTGTGCTCCCATGGGGTCTCTAAGTGAGAGACACAGAACCGGATGTGGGCTTTGGCAGTGGGCAGGTGGATAAGAATTCACGTAATGCCTAGCTCAGGGTGTGGCTCTGGAACAAGGCAGGCCTGGGTTTGAATCTCAGCTTTCCCCCTAATCAATATCATGGTCATGGGGCTGTTATCGACCCTTCTTGCACAAGGCTGATAACACGCACGTGTTGTAAGGATGTATGACATAATGGATGCAAACAGCATCGATGGTTATAACACATGAAACCCGTGAAAATCAGTTGATTGCGTTGGCTCGTACTCTGCGTGTCCTGGTCCTCACATCAGTGTTCCTTAAGCTTTTTTGTTTTTCAAGGCACAAACTCCTTTCAAAGCCTGATTAAAGCTTTGCATGCTCTCCCCGCAAAACCCACTCATACATTTGTTCAAGGAATTTCAGAGGTGTTACCGACACTGGCGTTGAGAATCTCTACTCCTGACTTGAGGACAGGGCTGCTTTTCGAACTGCCATCTTTTCTGTCATTGTCCATGTACAATGCTTTAAAATTAGAATTTGCAAAACTGGCTTTGTGATATGCCCGGCATCCTACGCACAGACAAAAACTACAACCACCATGAAAGGCTAATTGGGATAACTGGGGAAATTTAAGTTGGGCGGTAGAGAAGATGAGACTGTTAAATTCGTGTTTCCCTTCTTAGGTGTGATCATAGCACTGCAGTCACCTAGGGAAGATCCTGGTTCTCAGGCTGGAACTGCCAGTGCTGTAGCTCCAGGCTGCTGGGGTCCTATGGCTTCTAGTCCCCACTAGGAGTGGGTCATTTCCCTGGCCAGCTGCTTTGAGTGGTCACTAAGAGAGAATCAATGTGCTCTATTCCACTTTCCCTGAACTTTGCCCCTCAAATTCCTAAGCTCTGGGGAAGAAGATTTTACTTCTCTCATAAGAAGTGGAGAGTTCCCCTAAGCCCTCCTGGCCAAGCTACAAATACTTTCTGAGCTGATGAGTTTCCAGCTCGTAAACGGCCTTTGCATGTGAGTGGGTCTTGCTTGCCATGTTTCTTTATGGGAGTTGGATTGGGTGTACCAGGACGGACGAGGCATTCTGAATTCTCAAATATCTTGGGATGGATTCTTCCCTGAAAGGCTGTGGGCACGTGAAAAAAGTCAACACCAGGGGGCAGTTAGAAGGCTGGGGTCTAAATGAACTCATTCTGTGACCTTGGACAAAGCATTTGATTTCCCGGGACCTCTGTGTTTTTGGTGGTTACCTAAGGTCAGTGGACTCAGTGCCTCAGTGAGTGGTAAACGTCTGAGTCACTCTTGGAACATTACGACCAAACAGAAATCCCAAACTCCCAAACACGTGCCTGGCTTCCACTTTTGGGAGCAGGCCTAGGGTGGGGCCTGGGTTAAGGGGTAATTTTTAAAAAAATCCGCACACGTCTGTTGGGGAACCACGGAGCGGAATGACGCCCAACAGAGTTCCTTCCAGAGGAGAGGCAGTTAAGTGGCTTCCCAAACAAGCTGAGGTTCAGAAACACGACCCTGTGAGGCTGACTCAGAGCTGGGGCCATTCACATTCTTCCCGAGTGAGGTCAAGTCAGGCAGTGCTCTTTTCTCCTCCACTCGAAGCCCCCAGAAGTGGGGTACCTCGCTCCAGCTGAGGGAGGGAGTGTTTTCACGCACGCTGGCTGGCCCTGTGCCTTCCGAGGGGTCCTTTGAACCTGAGTGCTGCAGTGAAGGCAAAGTATTCCCTGGGATGACAGATGAGGTAGGTTTCAAAGGAGCCTGTTTTCAGCCTGGGAGGGGCTGGCCTCTGCACTGTCTGGGTTTCCCTGGAGTGCTGAGTCACCAGGCTCTGGCCACTGGATTTCACAACCGGTGTCTGGGTTTGCTTGAATCACCTCCTTTCCAAGAAGAAGCCAAGGCTTGACCTAGCCGTGCTTTTTGTGTGTTAAACACAAAGCTGATCCTACCCCCTAAAATGAGAATTAACATCCTGGGAGTGTCACAGGCTGGTTTTCCTAAGAATTCTCTGGATTTTGGACCTTGTTTCTTCTAGGATTCATATCTTAAAATACAGTAGCCGAGCAATGAATTGCCTCAGAACACATTTATTCAGCCCCTGCTTGTCCCCTGCCCAGCGTCTCAAACACTGAATACCTTCCTTCTGGGCCCTTCTTTCTGAGAAGTCCAGGCGAAGGGGCACTGATGGCTCAGTTGGGAGACTCCATATTCCACTGGGTCCTGTGTTCTATAAACTGGGCACAGTTCTCCTCATGTTACCGTGGTCCCCTGGCCATCACTCACTTCCATGTCCCCTGGAAAGGAGTGTTTCTGGCCCCTTGGCCTCCTGAATGACACCAGCCAGCCCACCTGTGCACTCCAGGGACCGTCTCTGCACATCAGTCATGCTTCTGGACAAAGTCCTCCCGAGCAGTACACACCACAGCTTATGAGAAAGCAGAGTAAAATCCTATCTTCAAACACTAACAAAGTATGTGTAGCGGATTGTATGGTGGCCCCGCTAAAAAAAATCTTCACATTCTACTCCCCGGAACCTGTGAATATTGCCATATTTGGAAAAGGGGTCTTTGCAGCTCTAATTAGGCTGAAGCTATCCAGTGACAAGCAGTATGGTTTGAATGTGTCCCTCAAAAAGCCTGTGCTGGCAGCCCTTCTGTCATGGGCTGATGCAGCCAGAGGCCCTCACCAGATGCAGTCTCCTTGACCTTGGACTTCCCAGCCTCCAGAACTTGAGAAATAAGCTTCTTCTCTCTATCAATTACCCAGTCTGTGATATTCCACTATGGCAGCTGAAAATGGACTAAGACAAGTGTCCTAATAAGAGGCACATAAAGGGGAGACACGGAGGACGAGGCAATGTGACTGTGGAGGGTAGAGATGGAAGTTATGACACCGTAAGTCCAGGAATGCCTGGAGCTGGAGGGGCAAGGAAGAACTCTCCCCTAGTGCCTTTGGGGGGAGCACTGCCCTGCAGACACTTTGATTTCAGACTTCCAGCCTCTAAAAGTATGATACTTTTTGTTGTTTTAAGCCACCCAGTTTGTGGTTATTTATTATGGCAGCCACAAGAAACTAATACAGCACACATGTGAGTGCAGGTGCACGCACATGCACACACACCCACACGGCAGCTGTGAGCACAGAGGACTCTTGGAGGAGAGCAGAGGACACCTTGAGAGTAGCTGACACGGCAGCAGCAGCACAGATACCACGACCCACATCCTCCCTTGATGCCCACATCATTTCCAGGCAGGCCCTGCTTCTCACCCAGAAGCCGTCCACCCTTCAGCTCAGTCTCCAGGTCACTGCCCCGGGAGGTACTGCCCTCAGCTCTGTGCCCCAACAGACCCACACTGCAGGAGGCTGTCAGTGGACCTCCCCAAGGCAATCCCCACCCCAGGCCACTGGGCTGTCCTCCCTGCCTTCCAGGGTGCAGGTGCTCCTCATCTGGCCCTCTGCTTGCACAAGGGCCCTTCTCCATTGACATCCAGCTCTGCTGGGCTGTTCCATCTTGCCCCATAACCACAGGCAGTCCCTGAGCCATTCAATGCTGCTCCTTCCAAACCTGTGTGTGGTTGCATTTTGTCATGGACTGTACATCCCTGTCACAGGAGCCTTGGACAAAGATGTTCTATTTTTTTCTCCTGGAAATATGCTCTGAGAATCCTTTCTTTATCATTTAGATTTTAAAGATGATTTGAGCCATTTTGGATTTAAATAAAGAGAGCCCTGAGGACTTTTTTTTCTTTTTGAGACAAAGTCTCGCACTGTCATCCAGGCTGGAGTGCAATGGTGCGATCTCAGCTCACTACAACCTCCACCTCCTGGGTTCAAACAATTCTCCCGCCTCAGCCTCCTGAGTAGCTGGGACTGCAGGCACCCACCACTACACCCGGCTAATTTTTGTGTTTTTTAGTAGAGACAGGTTTCACTATGTTGGTTGGCCAGGCTAGTCTTGAACTCCTTACCTCAAGTGATCTGACCGCCTCACCCTCCCAAAATGCTGGGATTACAGGTGTGAGTCACCATGCCCGGCTGCTGAGGACTTTTTGTCAGCCTTTTTTTCATGTGTGTGTGTCAACTTCGAGCCTATTTATTTTAGGGAGTAGGCTGAAGTCCGTTTTTCCTTTCTCACAGAAAGGTTTTCAGCACATCAATACTGCTAACTATCTATCATTAACATTACTTTGAGAGTAAAAATTCTAAATGTATTCTGTGTAAATTTTCCTAGTGACTATGAATATGTCTAAAATATAAATACACTTTCTAGAGATGCAACAATCATGCTTTTTGTCACTATTTTATCTCTTAACGTATGGAGTTTGACATTCCCTGGAATGGTATTTTCCTTTAATTTAGCTTTAATAAGATAGAGAGTCCCATATAAAACAAATATGCCTAAATAAATATAGAGGTAAGCAGTTCATGACTTCACGAAGGCTAGATAATGAGACTACCTCTTTTTTATCTTCACATCACTCTTACCATGACCTTGGGTGGAGAGGTGGACACTTAAACTTTCACTTTCTCTGCTGCTTTGTAAGATCGTATGACGTCTTGGTTTCAGCAGGATAAATCAGTTCGCCTCACTGTGTCCCTCCTGCCTATAAGGCAGTGGGATTCTTTTCATTCCAGATGGAAATTTATCTTCTGATTTTTCATGTACATGAGATACATTCCCTCCATCTCCCTTCCCATCCATCATGGTGGAACACTGCAGGGACGGGATCTGATGGCGAAGGTCAGATGGGACATCTGTTGGACAGATTACTTTTGCCAAGTAATAACCAGGGAGAAAATAATTGGAAGAAGACAGACAACTCATTACTAATCATAGAGTACCGCCATCTTGGCTTCAGATGTAGAGTTCAAGCTAAGAATATGTGGAAACTAAGTAGTATTTTTAAAAGGATGTGTTTACGTGTTAGACATGGTTCATACGTTCTTTTAGACTTGAAAATTGCAAGCCATCAAGGAGAGGCTACAAGACACCAAAAATAATTTTGCTTTGCATCATGGGTATACTGTTTCACTCTCAAAATAAAATCTTCCTAGTCATGATGTCACTGAATTACTAATTAAAGCAATAATATCACCATTTTGTATATTATTAGAAGGCTAAAGCTGGTGAAACTCACTGGATTACTTTGGGCTGACAGCAGGGTCTTGAGGTCTACAGCCAGAGTTGGCATTTGAGGCAATTGGGCATCAAGTCACAGCAGGGAATCCTTGGGTGGCTGAGGTGGTGGTTGGGGAAGGGCTGATGTACACACTTGCGAAACACACACTGCCTCTCCTCTAGCCCCTTCCTGAGGCATGCCTAGCCCATGCCAGGACATTTTGATAATACTAGTGTTTTGTAATTTGTTGATTGCATTTTTCTCTCCAGGTTTCAGGAAACTCAGAGCTAAATTTAGTGTTCATGAGTAAGAATTATTTCACATCGATCAACTTCCTCTGCTGAATGAGGTGCCCTGTTACATTCTGGAAGTGTGTGGGGATGCCAGGACCCAGCTAGGAATCGGACTTCATGTTCTGAAGAAGAGGAGTGGCGAGAAGGAAGGGTGGATGAAGAGCTCGGAGCAGACTGGACTGGTGGGGAAAGGCCAAGGTCCAGAAGAGGGAAGGGGTTCTTCAGGGAGCCGTGGCAAGTCTCCCCAGGTGCCTCCAGCTCCTCCAGCATACCTTCCCCACTCCCGCAGTGTCCCTCCATCCACCCATCAGGATGACAAATGGAGGCAGCCATCATTCTCCCTGCAGAGGGGCTGGCTGCCTCTCCAGTGAACCCTGTTGGGCTGGACTGGAGCTGAAACCTAAAATAATGTGCAGTTTTATTACCAAATTCTAGAAAGGTTTTATATGTATTCATAGTGGGAGATAAGGTGAGTAAAATAACCTTTTGCCCATAATTCTTCTGAAGCATCTGTTCTCAAAATATTATTTTACCCAGAGGGTGCCACTTTCAGATAGCTGAAGCAACTTCTAAGAGGGCCAGGCTGTCAAAACTGAGTTTAATGCATGAATTGTAGTTTAACACCGCAAACGAAATTCATTTAATCGCAATTCTTTACTTAATGTAGTTTTTAAACGGCTTTTCCTAAATGTGGTCCAGAATGACTTGCTTTAGAATCACCTAGAAATCTGCAGACCTGTAGTGAGGACCTGTTCTACAACTGCTTAATTAGAAATGCTCAGGGTAGAGCATGGATCTAACAGGTTCTGCAAAGATACTCAGACAAAATAAAGTTTGAGACCCACTACATTAGGGGCTGGCAAACATTTTCCTTAAAGGGCCAGATAGTAAATAGTTTAGGTTTTGTGGGCCATAGGTTTCTGGGCCAATTATTCAACTTTGCCATAAGACAGTACATAGATGGATGGGCATGGCTGTGCTCCAATAAAACTTTATTTACAAAAACAGGTGGTGGAGCTGGATATGGCCCACACCCTGCAATTTGCCAATGCCTGCAACAGAGAGTGAGTTTAGAGAGTGGAACTGTACCTGTTTTGTTTGCTACTGTACAGAAACCAGCAAAGTCTTTATTATAAAATCATCACTTTGTGAACACTGATTAGGTGCATAAATCGATGAATACTTAAAATGAACACCGACATTTAAGGTTTATAAAATTCACGGAAAGTAATATTCACTGTTTTTGATGTGTAGTTCTATGAAGTTTGGCAAATTAGTAGTGCCATGTGACTACCATTGTAATTAGGATGTGGCAGTTCTACACCTCAGATTCCCTCCCAGTGTAGCAGTCCTACACCATACTGATCTGTTCTCTGTCCCCGTGGTTTAGCCTTTGCCAGAAGGTCAAATAAATAGAACAATAGAGCCCTCAGTGTTTTAGGTCTGGCTTCTTTCGTTTAGTTTAGTGCATTTGTGGTTCTTCCGTGTTGTTCATGTATCAATAGTTTTTTCCTTTTATTGCTGAATTTCATTATGTGTAAATATCACAGTTTGTTTATCCAATCCTCAGTTGAGGGGTATTTTGGTTGTTTCCAGCTTGGGGCAATTACAAATAAAGCCAACCTCATGTACTGATATTCTTGTGGACATGTGTTTTCATTTATCTGGGTAAGTACCTAGGAGTGGATTGCTGGGTGGTAGAGTAAGCATATGTTTAACTTTATTAGACATGATCAGACTGTATATTAGTCCATTTTCACACTGCTATAAACACATAGCGTTTATAAAGGATAGAGGTTTACTTGTCTCAGTTCCACAGGGCTGGGGAGGCCTCAGGAAACTTACAGTCATGGTAGAAGGCAAAGAGGAAGCAAGGCACCTTCTTCACAAGGTGGCAAGAAGGAGAAGTGCCAAGCAAAGTGGGAAGAGCCCCTTATAAAACCATCAGATCTCATGAGGACTCACTATCCCCAGAACAGCTTGGGAGGAACCACCCTCATGATTCAATTACCTCCACCTGGTCTCTTCCTTGACATGTGGGGATTATGGAGATTATGGAGGTTATAAATCAAGTTGAGATTTGGGTGGAGACACAAATCCTAACTGTATCAGACTGCTTTCCAAAGCTGTCCTATTTTGTGTACCTCCAGGCAATGGATGAGAGTTCTAGTAGTTTTGCGTTCAATGATGTTTTTTAAAAAACTATTATTCTAATAAGTGTGTTACAGTATCTCCTGTGGTTTAAAACAAATTTACAGCGAACATCAAGCTTAATAATCAAATACTAAATGCTTTCCCCCTAATATCAAAAATCAGTCAAAGTTGTTCCTATTCAACATCGTTTATATACCTTTATTAGATTAATGAGGTTTTCAGGTGTTGAATTATGCATTTTAATGGTATATATTTCCCTGTAATCACTGCTTTTGATGCATCTCACATTAAAACAAAAAATAGAGATGAGGTTTTGCAATTTTTCCCAGGCTGGTCTTGAACTCCTGGTCTCAAGTGATTCCTGCCTTGGCCTCCCGAAGTGCTGGGATTATAGGCACGAGCCACCACGCCTGGCCCTCACATTTTGGATGTTTTCTTTTCTTTTCTTTTTTATTTTGTTCAGAATATTTTTTAAATATCCTCTGAGATTTCTTTGATTCATAGGTTATTAAAAGTGTGTTGTATAACTTCCAACTATTTCACAATTTTCAAGCCATCTTTGTATTATCAATTCATTTTGTTATGGTCTAAGATTATAGGCTGTATGATTCGTATTTTTTGAAAAACTTGTTAAAGTGTTTTTTTAAACCCCAGAATGTAGTTTATAAGGGTGAATCTTTCATGTGCACTTGAAAATAAGGTGTATTCTGCTGTTTTTAGATGCCAATTAGGCCACGTTGATTGACAGTGCTGTTCAGATCACTTATACCCTTATTGATTTTTTTGTCTGCTTTCTGTTCTGATTACTAAGAGAGGAGTGTTAATGTCTTCAACTTTAACTGTGCATTTATTTCTCCTTTCAGTTCTATGATTTCCTTGCCTCATGAATTTTGACACATTGTTGTTAAGTGCATATACATTTAAGATTATTACATTTTCTCTGATAATTGACAGTTTATCATTGTATAATGTTCGTCTTTACCCATGATAATCTTTCTTGTTATGTATTCTGCTTTCAAGTTACTATGGCTACTCTAGCTTTACTTTGATTAACATTTGCATGGTATATCTTTCTCTGTTTCTTAACTCTTAACCTATCTAAGTTTTTATATTTAAATGGGTTTTCTGTAAGCAACATATAACTGAGTAATTTTTCCTTCTGTTAATTTAGTTTGACAATCTCTGTCTTTTAACTGGTGGGTTTGGACCATTTGCATTTAAAGTGATTCACATATAGGCCATCCTTACTTCACACAGTGTGGGGCTGTAAAAATGACCAGAGAAACTGAAACCATACAACGTGACTTAATAATCAATGGAGAAGTTATGATGGCTTCATAACCTGTACATTTCTTTATCAAAAGATTAAAAATTCTCCTACTGTTGGTTACAAATGTAATTTTAAAACACTGGAAAGATGGAGAATTAAAATGCCTTATTCTTTAATCAATAATATCAAGAGTAGTTCGAACAATGTTTTCTATGCCTCTGAGTGCTGTTGTACTCCTTTCTAAGCTGTAGTCAGCTTCCTGTATTTCATCCTTTGCTCATTCTGTGTCATAAACTATCTCTCAGAGTTTCTTTCATGTGAAGCTTTATCCTAATCCTAAACTCTAGAAAATCTCAGCCCCTTTGGTCACAATCCCTTTCTGCACGCATGTCAGGAAGTTGACCTTCACCAAGTTCCTCTGGCCACATATCTAGCGTCTCTTCAATGACAGTGGTGTCAGCATTCCCACAGTCAGTTTCTCCTTCTGTAAGTCCATCCATGTTCCATTTGGATTCTTCTTGAGCATTATCACTTTCCGTTTATCCAGTGCACCTTCATGTTTGTTGGTCAATTTCTTATTCTGATGATCCTGTTTGTTTTTTGGTAAATATCCCATGGTTTTATCACTGGGATATAGGAAAGCAACAAAACACATGTTTCTGGCTGTGAAGGAACTGAATATTGGATGCATGGTGCGCAGTCACCAAGAGACTTTGGAAGAAGTGATGGGACTGGTGGCTGGTTATGACGCACATCTATTATTTACATAGTGATCTGTGGACTTGAAGAACTAGAAGTGAAGTTTGCACATTATGAAGTTGCTCACCATTAATATACAGTATTTGAACTGTGTTGTTTGGGGGACTGGCACTGTTGAACCACATTATTATTGTCTCCCCTCTAGCTTTGGCCCTTCCCTTTGTGCACCTCCTCATTGAGAATCTGCCTCTGACAGCTCTCTCAGCCGTGATCTACTATTACTGTAATTGGAGGCCTGATAAAAATGTGGCAGAGTGTGGAGAAGGGGAACATTCTCTGACCTTCAGATGACATTTCAGTCTTTGCTCTACACATGGGCCTCTGTCTCAGGGGCATGGTCTTCACAGCTGCTTCTCTCCCTCCTCCAAGGGTGGAGCATATTCCTCTGTTCCCCCAATCCTTAACTGAAACGTTCCTACTCTATGTCTTTGAAGCTCTCTCTCCCACAGTTTAAGGCTTTCTTTTTCTTTTTTTTTATTCCTTAAGTGATACAGGGGGACGGGAGGGGGGCTGAGTGGGGTGGAGTTCCCTTTCACTAGCTGGATGAGACGTCATAGCGGCTTTCTGGCAATGTCCTTCCCAAGATGAAGGTTTTTGTTCTGTAAGCAAGAAATTCCTGGTTGGATAACATAATCGTTCCTATGCTTTTCCTTTCATCAGGGCCATGGAAAGAGGGTGTTCCTCTGGATCCATCTTGATCCTGTCAAGATTCCTAGAGGAAAAGCCTGCAAAAGTCTATGCTTCCCAGAAGCTTCTCCCTTGGTATCTCACATGCAGATTCCACAGTTATTAAAATTTCTATTAATGTTCCTATTGGCTTAGTCAGTGCTTTCCGCTGCACGTAAACAAATCTCACTGCCTATATCTCCCTGGAGACACCCCCATGTTTCCAGATTCTAGGATGGTTGTTTTCCTTGAGACCTCAGTTCTTTAACAAGTCCAATAAAAGTTGTTGATTTTGATTTTCAGTTCATCCAGCTATTTCGACATGGTGACTTCCAAGCTTTTTATGCATCCAGAAAAACTATGTTGGAGTTTCCTTCTCAACTTTCTGGTTGCAAGGCCCACAGGGAGGGAAAAGCCCAAGTAGAACAGTCACTCACTGCAGGTCAGAATAAATGTGGTTCTGATCAGACCACAGGGTTCAGTAGCGGCACCTCCACAGTACCTGGAGGAGCCAGAGTTGTTCCCTGTTGTGGGCAGGGTGTTGGTGTCTCTCCCCAAGGGGCAGGGGAGCATCCACAGGACACTCAGCCCAGTGGACACAAGCCTGGAGGAAGTGGCAGACCTGTCCTCCAAGTGCAGAGTGTCCTTCTCAGTTGATGGTAGCTCCAGCTGGGCCATCACAGTGACCCATGTAGACGGTGATTGGACATTGTTTGGTGCCAGACGCTGTGCTATGTCCTCTACATGGATGAGGCAGGTATAACTAGCTCTAGATCAGAGTTTCCATGCCCCATGAAACATCTGCAGTGACAGCATCTTCTCCACATCTGCCTTTCCCAAAGTATGCTCTGCAATCCTGGTTTTCAGAGATGTTACTGAGGGTCACAGGGCTTTGGCATGGAGAAAGGGAAACCTGTTTGGGAAACTGAGCTGCCACTGGAGAACAACTTTGGTTCCAAGCCACTAATCCCTGTCCAGAGCTGGATCCTGGGGCTGAAGATGAAGGAGGCAGAGTCCATGGGGCAGGTCTCCTGGGAACCATTACCACCCTAACATTCCTCTCAAATATCAAAGCAAGGGATCTTCAGCCGTATCCAATGTTTTCAAAAGTAACTTTTTTGAAACCAAAATTTATTTAGCCAATCTTATAACTAGTGTAAATTCAGCCCTTGGTAAAGAGAAATAAACTTTGAATTTCAAATACCTTCAATTGTGAGCGTGCGCACATAAATTTCTTACTATAGATCATGTTATGGGGATTTGTTAAAGGCCAACAACTAAAACACTGTTCTTATACCAGCTGGAAACCGAGGCAGAAGAAATAATGCACTCAGGAAATTCGCTTTTAAATAAGCTGCGTTTATAAAACACTATCCTAAGAGTTATCATTCCACCGAGCTTCCATTTGAGAATTTGTACAACCACTAAGCTATTGCATTGAAATTGAATTAGGTGAAAATTCAATTTTCCTTTACAGGAGAGACAAAATTTTACTGTTACTGGATCAATAGGAGATGTTATTAAATAGCAATAATAAAATAGTATCGCGGCGTCTAGAAATCAAATAAGAGGGAAACAATTTACTAATAATATTCACATTTACATAATATGCGGTTATTAAGCATTATCCTAAAAGTTATACTTCTAGCAAGTCTCCACTTAAGATGTTGTGCAGTTACCTAAATAATATAGGTAAAACCAGAAAATAAAATAAACATTTCAATATCATTTTAGAAGGAAAGCAAAATAAAATTCCTGCTCCATTTTTAGATTATTTTAGTGGACTTGTTAACAACAACAAAGGTATTGTAAGTACACTACCTACAAAGAGAATAAAATGGAATCAGTTAATTTATGTGAGTCAAATGTAAATAATCTATAGAAAACATTGTCTAAGAATAATAAAGTCCCACCAAGTTCCCATCTGGGCCAGCAAAAATCAACAGCAATAAAACTAAAAGGAAAAATCAAAATGAGCAGAGAGAAAGGCATCTTGCTGTGGTTCTGAACTTGGGAAGTGGGCTCACTGGAAGGCGATGGTCCCTCAGAGGAGACTCTCTTGCTGTTGGGCTGTGTGGACCGTGCTTGGTGTGGGCACATTTCTCTGCTCCTCAGTGGAGGAGGCTCTGGGCTGGGGCTTCCTTCCTGGAGAAGATTCCTAGTCAGTGTCTTCTTCCCTTTCTAGAATCAGGGAAGGACAGAATCCCCTTCCCAGGAGCTGACCCCTGGGACCCTCAGACCTTCTGATGTCTGACAAGGGGACAAGGAGAGGATGGAGCTGGAAGAGTGGCATCCCTTTCCTGTGGGATAGTTGGATTGGGGCAGCCCAGGGGCATCCTGATTCCATGGGAGGGTTTGATCAAGGTGGCCCAGGGGCACCCCATTCCAATGGGAGGGCTGGATCAGGGTGGACCCAAGAACACCATTTTGCCATGGGAAGGTTGGATCAAGGCAGCCCGTTGACAGCACAGCCCAAGGAACTATGCTGCTCCCATGGGAAGGTTGGATTAAGGTGGCCCAAGGATACCCAGTTCTCAAGGAAGGTTGGATCAGAGTGGCCCCAGGAACACCCCTTTACCATGGGAGGGTTGGATCAGGGTGGACCCAGGAACACCCCTTTACCATGGGAGGGTTGGATCAGGGTGGACCCAGGAACACCCCTTTACCATGGGAGGGTTAGATCAGGGCAGCCCAGGGATACTCGGTTCCCATGGGAAGGTTGGATCAAGATGGCCTAAAGGCACCCTGTTCCCATGAGAGGGTTGGGTTAGGCCATTCCAAGGACACCTCGTTCCCATGGGAAGATTGGATCAAGGCAGCCCAGTGACACCACAATCCCATGGGAGAGTTGGATTACGGTGGCCCAAGGATACCCTCTTCCCATGAAAGGGTTGGATCAAAGCAGCCCAGGGACACCCTGATCTCATCGGAGGGCTGGGTCATGGCAGCCTAGCTGAGGGGCATAGCGTAGAGGCTTGCCATCTGGTGCAGGCACTGAGTAGGGCTGGGGGAGTCTGGTGGAGGCTCTCGTTCTCGGGCCTGATCCTGGCAGGGGCTGCACTTTGAGCCCTGGGCCCTGGATCCCCAGCCACTGGGGCCTGGTGCTCCTGCTCTGGGTCCTATCATCCCCATGGGCCTCTGCTGACAGCCCCACAGCAGCATCAGGGACGTGAGGATGCCTCGGAAGCCCCTTGATCCTTCCTCCATGAATTATCTCAGAGCACATTTTCTTTCTTAGGCTGTGCAGGTGCCTCTCAGCCAAAAGTGCTCTCAACTCATTTGCATGAGCTTTTCTCATGGGAAAATAAGCTGCCTTCCGTGATGGCCAGGAATTCTCTCCAGTGCTTCTGGGGAATTTGGCTTGCATGTTATGTGTCCAGCTTTTGCCTGTGTGGTGATCTTGCCATGTGCCCTGGATAGAGTCCCTTCTGCCCTCACGGGGCAAAGCTCTCCATCAGTATCTGCCGAACACTCTCCCTGATGAAAGTCGGGGGTGCTGGGGGCTGGGTGGATGTAATGTTTCCAGAGAGCTGAGCCTCTCCCTTCTAACTGTGATTTTCCGATTTTGGCAAAGTAGTCAGAAGTGTGGGAATTTCTCATGATCATTAAGGGTATTGATTTCATCTTGTGCAGTTACTTCTCTCTTCTTCAAGAGTTTTAAAGTTGGTATTTGACTCCAGTGCACCCAACGTCTCTTTGGAACCCTTTTGATTTATCTTCCATGTGGTCTTTGTTCCCATCAATTTGCTTGATCCAATCCCGAGCTTTCGCCCACTCTCTGCGGGGTTCCCTCTGTCTCTCCTCTTCCACAGGTGTGTCCACTCAGGGCTTGTGCTCCCCCTCTTTAGGGGTTTCTCATGTTCTTTCTGCTGTAG
This sequence comes from Aotus nancymaae, assembly GCF_030222135.1. Lineage (NCBI taxonomy): Eukaryota > Metazoa > Chordata > Mammalia > Primates > Aotidae > Aotus > Aotus nancymaae. The sequence goes on from NW_026988444.1 coordinate 1,937,341, forward strand.
GAGAGTTTACTTCCCCTCCCCTTCGCTCCTTGAGCGCTAATCGTGCAAGGTGTTTTTGGCTCAGAAGTGTTGGGTTTTATCCGAAGGGCAGGAGGAAGCCACTCCAGGGTAGTGGCAGGAAGATGACCTGATTGGATAAGAGTCTAAACGGACCATTCTGGTTGTCCTGTGCAGATGAGAGCTGCGTGGGTAGGAGTGGGAGGAGAGAGACCCAGCGTGAGATTACTGAGGAGGCCTGGACAGGGAAGGTAGCAGAGGAGATGAAGAGAGGTGGCTGGGGTCAAGATGATTTTGGAAGTAGAAGTGATGGGTCTTAGCGAGTGTGTGACAGTGGAGGTCGAGTCCAGGGAGGCTGGCTGAGGTTGCCCGGAGGGGACAGGGTACAGGATGAAGAGGAAGTCTGGGGAGACAAAGTGGGGAAAATCCCGAATGCCCTTCTTACACCAATATGCTAGACTTGGATTATCTGTGAACTCTCAGGGAGAGGAAGAAAATGAACCCAGTTGGAAGGGAGCTTGCATTTCTTAAGGAAACGAGGGGCACGTGCAGAAGTGTGCTCTATGTGGGGCAGGATTTCTTTCTACCACTTGTGACCCAGAACGAAAGCCGCTTGGAGGAGGTGGAGGTGGAGTCAGGTGTTGGCATCCTCCCCTGTTCTCATTCACCACTGTCTTCCGCATCACCATTTCTTTTCCTTCTCTATGTGAGAAGGGAGGAGGGCCCCCTGACAGCCTCTTGCATGCTGCCTCCTCTGGCTTATCCCATTTCTCCACTTAGGGACCCTCGTCTGTGACTGGCTCCTCCTCCAGCTGTGCTGTAGAAAGTGGCATTTTGGAGGGTGTGAAGGAGTTACTGCCAAGCTGCTCTGATCATCCAGATGGCTGCTTCTCCTTTTTCTTTGGCAATGCTGGCTGTGCTGGAATCTTTCTGTAGGAGATTTCTGTCTGTTGGCTGCCTGGTGTAAGTCCAAGGGTGCAAGAAAGGTGAGGAGCCAGGCACCAGGTAGGCATGACCTCTCGGGCCACAGTTGGCTGCCCTGGGGCAGTGCAATTGTGTTCCATGACATAGAGGTCTCTGAGTTGGAATCAGGCAAGAGAGTTAAAGGATGCTTGAACCCCAGCTTTGCACAGACGCACTGCACGGCACGCACCCAGCAGCATTAGTGGGATAAACATCTATTTCCCTAAGATTCTGTCTCAGTTTCACTCAGAGAGCTTTTCTAACCTAATTACATGTGTCAACTCCATGGCCGTAATCACTGTTCTTAGGTTAACCTCGGTAAACAGTCGAAGTTAGATGGTTTTATGGGCTGTCTTAGGGAGTCTTTGGGTTACAGCAGACATGACTGATGATTGTGTGCTGTAACTGAACTATGCAGTCTGCTGGCCTTTAATATGCCATTAATGGTGACTGAGCCTTGGCACCACCTTGCTCTGTTGGCTCTTGAGTTCCCTTTTACATTAAGCTACGCATGATAGCAGACCTGTCTCGCAAAGTGCAGAATGGCCTGAGCTGCTTCCAAGTTAAGAGTGCTTGGTGAGCTTCCTTGAGAGGGAGTCCAGCAATCAGCTCTGAAGTCATTCTTATCTCCCACTGTCCACCCCTCTCTGCTCCCACCCCCGAGTCCTAGGTTAAGTGAAGGGATTAAACATTAACCCAGTTTGGTCAGCTATCAGGATAAAGTCAGGCACATGTCTCCAAATTATTGGAGGATGAATGGGCACTTTTTTCCTTTTATTTCCCCACTCTTTCCAGCTGTTTTTGATCTGGAATAAGCATGAGGGTGAAACATGAGTGAGAAGGAAGGGGCTTCAGGTTGATTTGGATGTTTATGTTATTTGATGTGTTATATTAAAGATCATTTCCTAGCCTGACTAGGTTATCATTGAGTTTTTTTGATGTGTATTAAGCCATTTCTCTTCCTGATGGTTAGTCCTGAATTTCCCATTTGCTCAATTTTTCTTTTTGCTCTGGGGAATTCTAGTAGAGCATACATTTCAATCCTATGACCATAATTTCATCAAAATTGGTCATTTTGTACATGTTGAGGAAGCAGTGACCCTAATGTTTCAAGTCAAGCTACAAAGCTACCTTATTTTTGTTATTTCTGTCACTAAAGATACATCTAAAATTCTAAATTAATTTTGTGACAGTAGATAAAATAGAATCAGTTATTTTGGGAGACATTATCAATATTCAACTGCAATAAAAAATTAATGGATAAAAGCAATCCTGATATATAATAAAGATTAGCCTCATTTTATGAGGCAGGCCATTCTCTGGTTGAGAAGCATTGAAGAAAAATAAATCACTGTTACCTCTTCTGGGAGATGAGAATGTAGCAGTGTTTGATGTTGGGTACAGTGTGTATTTTTTAGAACTCACAGTTGAGTGCATTAGAGTTTGCCGCCCTATTTTGCAGTCACCCTTTCTCTTATTTAAAGAAAAAAAAAGCAAACTAAAATATACTCAAACTCCCTCCTTGCCTTTTACAGAGCCAAAGTGTCTGGTTCTCTTGCCAAATATGTTTTTAACCCTTTGGCATTTATGAGACAAGAGTAAATAAGGTATGTCAGGGCTCTGAGTGGGGGGTAGAGGGGAGGGCGCCCTAGACTCTGGAATGCCGGCGATGACTCGCACTTGCTTGCAAGAACTGTGGGTAAATCTGCAGGTATTGGAGGAGCTAGTCGACTTCACACTGGTAGTTTGGCATTGGTTATGGTGGGAGTATCGATACCATGGAAATTGGCAAGTGCTACAAGTTAGGACCCCTCCACCCTACTCACCCATGAGGTTGTTAAATGTCCAGCACATGGCTGCCTAGGCTAGACTGGAACACAATGAGGAGATAGATACTCAGCCCTTCTCCATCCTAGGGACTCAGAGGGTAAAATGGGTCACTTTGGAGGAAATGCTTTGGAAAACAATAAGGCTTTGGAATGTAGGCCAGGGACTGCGGGGCTTGGTTGCCTTCTCATTAGCCTTTGCCTCTGGGACTCTCTCACTCACACTGCGGTTTTGTTGAGCTCTGGGACCAGGGAAGTTTCTTTGCTCTGGGTCCTTTTTGCATGCTCAGAATTACTCAGCATTTGGCACTGAGACAGAGGCAAGAGCTCCTGGGGCAGCAGAAAGTCCTCAAGGGGTGTGAGTGGGGAAGCTGGTTCACACCCAGTCTCCATGCACACCTGTGTGGGCCTCACAGTGAAGATCTAGGAGCAGGAACAGGACAGGAGCTTGTTTAAAAGCTCTCACGTAGTCCTAGCCACTGATCTGAACATATAAAAGAAAATCAAGCCAAACGGATGTTTTCCGAGAGGCCTCAGAGGCAGACAGTAAGGGAAGGAATGAACTCCCTGAATTGACATCCAGTGTTGGGCTCCGGGAATGAAATTTCCCGATGCGTGGGATGTGGACAGCATGGTCTTTCTTCCTGTGGATTTTGGAATTAGTTGCAAACTAAAATGGGATGCTTTGAAATCTCAGGTCAGACTTTCCCCTAGACGCTTAAACCAACCCACAGTTCTGGCCACATTTCAGCCAGCAAGGAGGAGTCAGAAGACTGGCTCTCAATTTTTTTTAAAAAAAGAAGATTTTGCTTCAGCCAGCCAGCCATCGATCTGAAGGATTCTAAGCAATTCTATTTCACGTCGTTTAAACATTGGCTCTTTTATTTCCTCCCTCTTCTCGCCAGCTAAAATTACAGGAGACGACCGTTTTCAGGTGGAGAGAACGCTTTGTGAAGTTCGTTTGCTAAGCTGTCTGCTATGAACTCGCTTGGCCACAAAGGGAAATCCTCCAGGAATTCAGGTTCATCCGTCCTTCCCCCACCCAGGGCTGCCACTCCTCCCGCTGCCTTCATTTTAGGGGGACTGGGTGTGAACCAAAAAAGATAATTTTTGCAATTTTATATTTACCATCATCATCTTTTTATTACTCATTGAGGACTGTCAAAATACCAACTCTTTTTTAAAACTAGTCTTGTGTTCTTAGCGGTTTCACAGTCTGAATTGAGCAGATGTTTTGAGACAATGCGGCAGTTCACGGAATCATAAATGGTTAGAGCCCTTCAGTCGCAGGGGACCCTAATCAAACATTCTACCCCAGTGGTTCTCAGTCGGGGTGACTCTGCTCCCCAAGGGACATGTAGAAATGTCTGGAAACGTTTTTGTCACTAGAGGGAGGGGGTTGCTACTGGTATCTGGTGGGTACAGGCCAGGGAGGCTGCTGAACATCCTACAGTGTACAGGACCACCCCCTGGAACAAAGAATCTTCTGGCTTAAAATGTTCAAAGAGCTAAGGTTGAGAAACCCTGGTCAACTCCAAAATTGATGCCCTTCCAGCATCAGACGGGACAGCTCCAGGGACAGCTCAAAAAACTACTCATAGGAGAAGCACCCCAAAACTGGGGTCGACCCACAACATAATGAATAGGTGGGCAGCAAGGGACAGGAGACCCATGAAAATGCACCCAGGGAAAGGGAAGACGTGGATGCCCATCCGTCATCTTCTGTGCTGAGATGGGCATAAACATTCATTCAGCGGGTAGGCTTGATCGGTAGGATTCCAGAGGGCAGGCTTAGAGATGCTGGGGGAAGCTATGGCGAGGTTGAATTTGGCTTGGTGAGGAAGCACTCACAGTCTCACCTATGATGTTTCATAAGCTCCCCTCTGTTGGCTCTTGGCGAGTTCACAGTTAAGAAAATCTTGAGGTTTCATTCACGCACTTTATTTACTTCTGCCTCCAGCCGCCTGCTTAATCCTGTTCTTTATGCAGTTGATTTTTTGGCCCAAGTGAAGTTCACGCTGGGCTGGGGGTGGAGAAGTGGGGAGAGTGAGGGATGAAATTCCAGGAGCAGGCCTGTTAGACACTTCAAGCCCACGAACGCAGCCTCCCTGGCTCTCCTCCCAGGACCCGGCTTTAGGGTCCTGTCAGTGGGACAGGCTATCTTGGCCAAACCTATGAATCTCCCCTGAATGGAAAAAAGGAAAGGCGGAACGTTAACTTAAAGTTTAGGATGCGTGTGGGGAGTGAGAGCGTGCGGACGGCTTACAGGATATCACTTGCTCTCCCAGAAACCCTGGACTGCCCTGCAATAAAAACACCGAACCTCCTGCGCTGGGCTGAGAAGGGGCTTGAGCATCGCCTGGGGAAATCCTTGACAGGCTGCCCAAACCGCATCCCTAATCACTGAGGCACGTGGCTGACATTTTAGCAAGCCCACTTGGACTCGGAGCTTTCACAGAATGGAGACGAGGGAATCATTTCACTTTGCAGGAGTGCACTTCTTTCCTTTACACCTCCCACTCCACCCTGCTTGTCAGCAACACCCTGCTTGTCAGCAACACCCTGCTTGGGCAGATGTCGCAGGAGCCGGCAGGGATGCTGGTTAGCATGACAGCATCCTGCAGCTGAATACCAGCGGCACAGCTCATGCTCTTTTCTGAGGGTGTGGGATTCTGGAATTTTGGCACGATTGTGGCTGTTGCTGTAATAATGTTTTACATTAATAATGTTTCTTTCATCCAGATGGATTCTTAAGTGCTCGACAAACTTTATTAAGTAATTATAACAAGTTATAGCAATTTGATTTGTCTACCATTAAGCATAGTTTCTGGGTGAATCATGGGTCTTGTTTTGTTTTGTTTGGCCACACACAGAAAAGGAATACGGATAGGGGACAGACCCAGGACTGTCAGCCAAGCTTAGAAGAAGCCTGTCCTTGGTCTGAATTGGAAAAGGCACTAAGGCAACAGCCTTCTGATGCCATCATGTGCGTGAGGACCATGGCGAACTTGACGATGGAGAAGAGGATACGGAAGCATTTCACACATCCCTGTGTGATAATAAATAATAATAATAATAATTGTTATTATTTCTAAATGGTCTACAAAACCATGTGGAATCTCAATTTAAATATAGGAAAAGCCTGGGCGTGGTGGCTCACATCTGTAATCCCAGCACTTTGGGAGTCTGAGGTGGGCGGATCACCTGAGGTCAGGAGTTCGAGACCGGCCTAATCAACATGGTAAAACCCCATCTCTACTAAAATACAAAAATGAGCCTGGTGTGGTGGTGGACGCCTGTAATCCCAGCTACTCAGGAGGCTGAGGCAGAAGAACTGCTTGAACCCGGGAGGCAGAGATTATAGTAAGCCGAGATTGTGCCACTGTACTCCAGCCTGGGCAACAGAGCGAGACTATGTCTCAAAAAAAAAAGGAAAAAAAGCACAGGACAGCCCATGGGTCTGGAAGGCAGAGGCTCAAGGAGTCCTAGAGCAAAAGCGGCTTCCAGGACCACTCAGGTGGGAGCCTTTCAACCTGTGCCTCCTCTGGGGTTCTGCAGCAGGAGGCGATGGGTCACCAGAAGGCAGGGCTCTTGGTTCCTGACATCTCCTTCTGGCTGGTTTCACATACTGGATTTTACTCAAGATTTCAGCTGAAGAAAAGGTCCTACTGCTAAAGACAAGAAACATAAAGTGTATAAACTTGGCTGGTCCAGTTCCTGATGTTGCAGGCGACGACCAAAGATGTTATGCAGGTGGATGGGCTCACACAGCTGGTAATTGGCCAGACTGAAGTAGGACCACATCCTTTGTACAGCCAGCCCGAGGGGCCACCAATGACAGCGCCGATTTCAGAAGGAAGGACAACCTCTTAAGGGGCTGCGGGCCTGGCCTCCCAGACAGTTGTCAAGGAGCTGCCATTCTCCTCTTCCTTTAGGTTAAAAGATGGTGGATGAGTCATGAGCGATGGTGCGGGGAGAATCTGGTGCTTCTGTAAAATCAAAGGAGGGAGGGAAGACCGAGGGTGGAATGACACGAGCACACACTGGACCTGCTCTGATGCGGCTTCTGTGGAAATTCAGCCACCACCCCAATAACCACATGGCCTTGTATGCTCAGCACAACCTTGTGCAGTGATGCGTGAGGCACCGCTTGCAGATTCTCTCCCTCCTCACCACACCCTAGGAAGTAGCCATTCTTATCTCCACGTTGCTGCTAAACTGATGGCGTTTTAAAGAAGTGAATAACTTACCCGAAGACACGGCTTGAAACCTGGGCTTTTTCCATCTGCCCGCCCCACCTGCCATGGGAAGGAACGGCACCAAGCCCCAGCCACCGGGACTGTTCCCTACTAACCCGCGAGCTCTGTTACGGCAGCTCTCTCCTATTTATCCTCTCACTCCAAGCATCTGACGTAGCACCTGGCACATGGTGAGCACCTGATGAAGAGCCCTTTAAGTTTAATGGACTGCATCCTATTTTCCCTTGAAGACCGGCCTCAGCTGGTTGGAATCACAGTTGCACTGGGTTACCATAAACTGTGTTTGCGTTTGCTCGGGGATGTATTTGCTAGCATGAAAATTCCTGCAGGCAAGACTTCTCTACTCTCTCATTACTTCTGGGAATATGACTGTGGTGGGCAGAATAAGAGCCCCCAAAGATGTTCCCATCCTAATCCCTGGGAACTGTGGATATGTTAGTTACAGGGCAGAGGGGAAGCAAGGTTGCAGATGAACTTGAGCTTGTTGAGCAGCTGATCTTAACATAGGGAGGTCAGTCTGGATTTTCCAGGTGGGCCTAATGTCATTATAAGGGTTTTTAATGTGGAAGAGGGAGGAAGAAGAGTTGGTCAGGAGAGCAGATTTGGGATGGAAGCAGAGGCCAGTGTGATGCAACCATGGGTTATGGAGATGGAAGAGGCCACAAGCACGGGAATGCAGGCAGCCTTGAGAATCCGGAAAAGGCAGGGACTGGATTCTTCCCAGAGCCTCTGGAGAGAGCTCAGTCCTGCTCACGGCTTGACTTCAGCCCCGCAGACCCACGTCAGACATGCGACCTCCAGAACTGTAAGATGGTAAATGTGTGTAGTTTTAGGCTACGTTGTGGTGATTTGTTACAGCAGAAACGGGAAACTGATTGAGGTCCTTGGTATTGTGGGTAATTCGGCTGCTGAGAATTCTCTGCATTCTTGGGGGAGCTGAGACAAGGGTGGCTTCTACTGTCTTTGGTTGAGACAAGATCTCTCTCCGTAGCCCAGGCTGGAGTGCAGTGGTACAATCTTGCCTCACTGCAACCTTTGCCTCCTGAGTTCAAGGGATTCTCCAGCCTTGGCCTCCCAAGTAGCTGGGACTACAGGTGAACACCACCACACCTAATTTTTGTATTTTTTGGTAGAGATGGGGTTTTTCTATGTTGCCCAGGCTGTTCTTGAACTCCTGGACTCAAGCGATTGATCCACCTCGGCCTCCTAAAGTGCTGGGATTATTAGCTTCTCCTGTCTTTAATGGGGCGAGTTTTGCCTGTGGTAACTACCTGCCCACAGTTGCATTCCCTGAGAGAACAGGTGTCAGGACGAGACCAGTTCTGGTCACTGCCACTGCTGACCCCAAGGCCAGGCTGAGATGCAGGAAGGACCTGCCCTGTTCACCTGAGCAGCCAGATGACGGGAGGTACCAAGAGGTTTGCCAAGCTGGGCACGGTCCCCTGAGTATATCTTCCCTACCTTCCAAAAGACTCTATGTAAATTTTTATACACAAATGGCCAAAAACCCAGTAAGAGGCTGAGCTGAGGTGTCAGCCCAAGTTCCTGTTGGAAAGGTCCAGCATGTTTCTCTACGTTATTACCCACTAGTTCAATCATTCATTCAATGAGCGCCATTGGCCCCGCCATAAGCTGGGCATCATGCTGGGTGCTGGGGGCTGGGGTGCCCAGAGCACATCTTCATGGCACTGCCCTCCAGTCCAGGGGCCACAGCCTTAGCTGTCACAGGCAGGTCACAGGGAGGAGTGGGTGGCATGGGAGGGCTGGGGTGTGGAGGAGGATGACCCAGGCCCAGCCCCTTGGCTCCGTCTGATGTTCTCCAGGCCGAGATACAGGTCCAGGGCTTTTAGATCACTTTGATTGTCAGAGGAAGCCAGATATTTCTGTATTTCTTAAAATGTGAAAATTTTTAAAACAGTATTTCAAATTAAAATTAATCAAAGTTTTAAGAACAGTGAAGACAGAACACTTTTGGGAGGGATTCAACCCGCCAGATGCTGGTTGGGCACCCCTGGGCTAGTCCAAGCTGGTCTTGTTGAATCTGGATCAAATGGCAAATGTAACCTGGGCGAGACGGAGGGAAGGTCACTGGAATGATTTGAGGCCACTCATCACTCAACCTTGATGGGACTTGCAGACTGCTGTCGGCAGCTACAGCATGAGGGTTAAACGTAATTACAGACAGTGCTTTGTGGCTGAGAGTTCTTACTCAATGAGGAATTTCTACATTTACTGATAGAATTGTGTTGCCGTTCTTAGTGGAAAGAAAAAAATAACAGTTCAAGGTGAAGGGCGTCTCTGTCTCACGCTCCATTTAAGTCTTCTCCTTAGGACATCAAGGATGAATCATTTTCTCGTAGGTTGAAGTGACAGTTGAAGTTTGGAGTGACCTGTGGGTCACGGCACACACTTGAGTAAATTTGCACACCCCAGGATGCAGGTAGTGGGCTTTTCTGTTGTGGTTCAGCCAGCCACACAAGTTGACAGTGTTTAAATTCGTTGTGTCCTGGGGAAATTGCCCCTGTCATTCTGCTGGAGCTGGCAGCTGGAGGGGAGGTTGGAGATTTGGTGATACCTTCTCCATCTACAAGATATTCCATCTACGAGGACAAGGTCAAGCTGGGAGCCGCTGCAACTGCGAATACCGGGCCACAGGGCAGTTTCTCACTGGAGTGCAGAAGGCCTGTACAGCATCAGCTAGTGGCATCCCCTGCTACCTTCTGGGGCCTGGTGGGATTGAACCTCTACCATCCATTTGGTCACTGGGGCCACGTGATGATTCCGGAGTTGTGAGCAGATGTGCATCATCTGGGAGTGGGGCATTTATTTGCCAAGGTCAGACCCTCCAGGGCTCTCTTTCCCCTGAGTCCAGTTTGAGATGGAGGCTGCTCCATCAGCATGGTTCTCGGAGTGGCTGAGAGCCCCAGCTGTCCTTCTGGGGACATGTGTCTAAGTGAGAAGCATCCCCTTGTTGTCTAGGCTGAGATGTGGGGCTAGGTCATCCTACAGTGTCACCTGGCACTTCCTGACAGACATCTGGAGCCACTCCGGTGCTTGCTGCTCCTAACTCTCACGGGTTGGTGGCCGAGGTGATAAGGACCAAGACCCCACCATGCTCCGGAGCTCCTGCCTTCTGTGCTCCAGGGGGTCTCTTAATAAGTACATCCCAGCCCACACCCCCATCCCGTGTGTCTGCAGGAAGTTTTTTCTTTGGCCAGATTCCCAGGGATACCTGTTCCAAGACCATCCTGGTGATCACAGCCACAGCAGACAGCGGTCCCCCTGAACCTTGGCTCAGGGCCCCTCTGAACATCTCCAAGCTAGTTGCTCCTACCTCTGCACCCAGCTTCTCCCCATCAGAGGCACAACCCTTTCCGTTAATGACTCAAAGCCCAGCAAAGACAGAGCTGTCACATCTAACACAACCAGACTAACGGCCAGGGCAGTGGGGAGCTTATGATGCAGGCAGGTGAGCTCAGCGAGGTCTCTCAGATCTGAGGACTCCCCCTACCAGATGTGCCTTGCTCAGAATGGAACCTTCTGGCTCCTCCAGTCCTCAGCTCACCCCTGCAGCTGTGTTTTAGGGCCCTGCCTTCTCCATCCCTGCTGGGGCGGCCATTGGCCACACCCTCCTTGCCAGAGTCCACGACCCCCAAGCGGTTGGAGGAAGAACAGGGTTATCCTTGTCCCCAAGGCCAGATGCTCTCGCTGTCACGGTTCTCTTCTGAGTTACAAATCTGCCTGCAACAAAGGCAGCCTTTGACCTTCTTTACTGAACACGAACGATTTAGTTCTTGAATATCTCCAAAATCCCCATATTGGGAGAAGATTTTGGCTTTACCAAAGCAAAGTAGCAATCTGCCTTCAACAACAAGCCCAAACTTCGTGCCAGAGAGGCAGAGGCAGCTGCTGCCACTTCCAGGCAGCGTTCACTGCCTTCCCAGCTAGGATGGTGTCCTGCACCCACACGGAGCCTGGCTCAGAGCAGCATCACTGACTTCTCCATGTGCTGGCTGTCACCATGGCCTGGCCACATGCTCTGACCACAAGACAGCTGCTGCATCTGTCACACCGGAGTCCCCATCCCCAGGCTATGTGACCATGAGGTCCAGTAGAGGCTCATTGTCCCTGAGTCAAGTGGGGCTCCTGTATCCTGGAGAGGCAGCTGGAGTCCCTAAGGAGCCCAGCAATGCCCCAACTCAGGGAGCTACTGGACATGTAGCAGTCACTCTCCCTCATGTCAGGCCCATGGGCCCACTGGGAGGGCCGGGGTCTTCATGGCACAGGATGCCATGATGTCAGGGGGTCTTGCTTCATTTCTGCTTCATTCCTTCAGTGCAGGCTGGCACCCAGGCCTGAGGGCAGGCATCTGTCCTGCTCTTCTGGACTGAGTGGAGTTATCTGGACAGACCTCCTAGATCTCAGGGTGTAGACAGGCTTGAAACCTACACCTCAGGGTGTAGACAGGCTTGTTCCAACCCCTCTGTGGGTAGGAGGTAGAGTTCCTGGTTGTGGTCTTTGCGGCCAATCTGTCGATGATGGAGCTACTGTACCACGGCGAGGAGCTTTGCAGGGTCCCCCGGACACTTGGTTGAGTTTTGCTTGGACCTCCTTGCTTGGGCAGTCTCAATGACTGAAAGGAGCGTTTGTGTGGGTCTGATCCTGGCTTCCCAGAGCGGGTGAGAAGACCTGGGCTTATGGCTGCTGGGGCAATGGCTGCAACACACGTTGTAAATGTCATCGAGCCACATCAAATCACATTTGGAAAAAAGTGGTCAAAGACCACATATGAACTTTTGACCCGAAAATAGTCATGGTTTTCACTTGTCTGTATTCTCTTGCATCTTTTTTCTATTATTTTCACATCCCAGCCCAAGCGTTCCCCACGTTCCTCCACGGCCTTCTTACCCATCTTTGAAATGGTTTGTAATCTACCACTATTTGACTGATGGTTGCCATTTGGACACTGTTGTGGCTTACACTGTGTCTCCTGATTCTTATGTTGAAGTCCTGCCCATGGGATGTGATCTTACTTGGAGAGAGGGTATTTACAGAGGCAATCAAGTTAAAGTGAGGTCACTGGGGTAGGCCCAGAAGCTGACGGTTGGGGTCCTTATGAGAATGGGAGACATCAAGGCAAAGACAGGCACAGAGAGAGGATGACATGGAGAGACACAGGCAGGAGTCACCTGCAAGCCTAGCGGAGGGATGGGACAAAAAGGAAGTGCGAGGAAGCAGTGCTGCCCTCACCTTGACCCTGGCCACCTCGGTCCCGAGAACTCTGCGAGGATAGATGCTTGCCCCGCAGTGTGTCCTACTTGTTACTGAAGTCCTGGGAGATGACCGCAGGGATTTCCATCTATTGTTTGCTTTCAGAGATAATGCCACAAGAACAAAAGCAGAAACTGGTTCGTGCTTTTGCTCCCTGTCACGATTCAGCTCCTAGGCTCACAGCTCCCGGGTGACCTGGGCACGGGAGAAGGCCCCATTAGTGATTTCCCAAAGTACGGGGACTTGAGCGGTAACCCCATATCATCGCTTAAGCCCTTCCCAACCCCCTGCTGGAGTTGGGAGCCCCTCAGAACCTCTGGCTCTGGATGTGCATGTGTGAGTGTGTGGGTGTGCATGTAGGAGCTTGAGGACGATCCTCAGGTATAGCTGGAACTCTAAAAACCCAGGCTCTCCCTGGGAGTGCGTGGAGGCTCCTCTCTGGCCTGCTCTGGCAGGCCAGGCAGGGTTGTGGGAGGCTGGTCTTGCACAACCCACCTCACCAGAGCACTCTCCCAGCAACCAGTTGCTGCAGGGACCTCTCCTCGGGTTTGATTGTCTTTGCACCCAAACTGGCTTCTGACAGCTACTCAATGAGCCCGTGCCGAGTGTGTGGGGGCTGTAGGGAGGCCTGGGGTGGTGGCCACACTTGGGGCTGGGGACAGGTCTTGACTCCAGCTGGTCTTTCCCACGGGCACAGGAGCCCTCACGTGTGTGGCATATAGGAAGCAGGTGGTGCCTGGCATCAACTCTGGCTGTGGAGGGGCTGAGGGACACCCTGGCTATCGGGGAAGAGACCAGGGAAGAAGACGTGGCCACAAACACCAAGCGTGGCCTGAGGATCTGCCCTGAGCCTGACAGTGCCATTTTAGGACAAGTCTTGCTTTTCTGACAAATAATAAATTAATAATTAATAAATTAATAAATTAATGGCCTATTGGTGTCAGCTGAGTAGAATTCCTAAGCACGTGAAATGCTAAAGCCTGCTGCTGGAAATGTTGTAATGTGCATTTTTGAAATGGAAGTGTCAGTGTTCTAGAAGTAATATAGGTCAGGGTGCTCAGCTCATTGAGCTGCCAAGTTTCATCTTAACACAATAAAACAGAAGGTTCAGAGAGCAGCAGGGAGTTTGGGTCCTTCCAAGTGGGGTGGAGCTTGAGGAAGGTCCCCAGGTATAGCTGGAAGTCTAAAAACCCAGGCTCTACCTGGAATGCGTGGAGGCTCCTCTCTGGCCTTGTCTGCCAGGCCAGGCAGGGCTGTGGAAGGCTGATCTTGCACAACTACATATAGCTGTGGAGTAGGTTGAGCAAATGTAGGAGGAGGTTGGATGATTTCTCTAATAAACCTGAATATTGTCAATGTGCTGGCGTCCATTGAACAAGCTCCCCTGTGACCTGAGGATGGGAGGGGCTGGATAGCAATGGCCAAGTATAGGAATTTGGGCAGTAGCCCTATATTGTGAGCATGTATTTTTACAGGTTGCCTCTGTGTGTGGGGTGTGGGTGTGAGTTTGTGTGTGCATGTGTATGTGTGAGTATGAAAGTGTGAATATATGTGTACACATGTGAGTACATACCAGTATGAGTATGTACACATTTGAGCAGGCACACAACTGTGAATGTCTGAGGTATGTACATGTGAATATGAAAGTTTGAATGTGGGGGAAGTGTGCACGTATGTGTGAATGTGTGTGCATGTGTGTGCATGTGAGTGTGCACACATGTATGTGCACTTTTGAGTGTGTGGGTGTGCATTGTGAGTGTGTGCACACACGGGAGTTGTGTGCATGTGTGTTGGTGAGCATATGTGAATGGATATGCATGTGCATGTGCACGTGTGTGTGCACACGTGTGTGGGTGTGCACGTGTGAGTGTGGGTCTGTGTGAGTGGGTATGGATGCATTCATGTGTGGGTGTGTATGTGTGAGTGTGTGTGCACGTGTGAGTGTGTGTGGTTGTCAGCTGAACTCCTACTTCCTCCCACCACCTCTGCAAGAAGAAAAACATTCCTCCAAAGGTCAGAGCAGGGCTAGAAAGCACCCATTTTGACACTGAAGCAAGCAGGTGACTGACCTTTCTGGGCAAGGATGTGGAAAAGAGGATGAGGGGCGACTCCACTGAGATTAGCCTGATGCCAGGACGGCTAGAACAATGAGGTGTACGCCGGACGCTTCCTCTGGTGGCTGGGGGAATTTGCAAGACAGGATGCTCTCAGGAACGCGTCGTTCACACGGGGGCATGAAACAGGATCAGTTTTCCCTTCATGTTTTATAGTTAGTACTGCTTATTGTGTTACTGTGGTGCACGGTGAAGGAATTCTGATCACTTATGTCCAGTGTGCTGGGGATGAGGAATTCTTGTTCACAGTGCACCGGCTGGTGCACTGACCAGTGGGACTCCCACACCACTGGCTCTTGGGCATGTCATGCACACCTGCATCCGGGGCACCTGGGAGGCCCCGCAGATGCCATGGTATGAAGAGTTCTGGAGGGCAGCACCACAGAGGCAGAGGATTCCACACCTTTAGTAATAACAATAGCCAACATTTCTCCATGCTTTGGAGCCTGGAGCTGTGTTCTAGGTGCATTATCTCATGTAACTCAGGAAGACCCTGTGTTTAATCAGCTCTCTAGGTCAGCCGTCCCTAGCCTTTTTGGCACCAGGGATCAGTTTCATGGAAGGCAGTTTTTCCATGGAGGGTATGGTGGAGGGGGGATGTTCTGGGATGAAACTGTTCCACCTCAGTTCATCAGGCATTAGATTCTCATAAGGAGCGTGCAACCTACATCCCTCTGGTGTGGGTCGGTGTTCACAGTAGGGTCGGTGCTCCTATGAGAATCTTACACCACCATGGATCTGACAGGAGGTGAAGCTCAGGCGGTAACGCTCACCTCCTGCTGTGAGGCCGAGTTCCTAACAGGCCATGGACCAGCCCTCGGCCTGGAGGTTGGGGTCCCCTGCTTTAGGTGATGTTGTGCTTGGACAGCCCTTGGGAAGATCAGGAGACTGGGTGCTGCTCCCACCCTGCCACAGACCAGCGCAACGTGGGGCCGAGCCCAGGCCTCCAAGGTCTCCTCTACCTGTTATGCACTGTGGGTGAGACTCTGCCTCGTCCAGTCTCCCATCCAGAGTGAGGGAGGGTGATGCCTGGGGAGAGCGTAGTCATCCTCAGACCCCTGGAATCCAGTGACCGCAGTTCACTGTCTGGGAGCCAGTAGCTTCCTAAGAGTCCAGATGTGTCTGGCATTTGTTTTCTCTTGAAGGACTGGGCAAGTTTGCAATTTCTCCCCAAGACTTTAAAGAATAGATTTTCTTGGAGCCACGCAGCATGAGCAGCCTCATACCCCAATTAAAGCTCTGTCTGGCTGCGGTCACGGCGGCTTTCCTGTGGCTTGAGGGCTGGGAGCTTGGAAGAAAGTGAACTTGTGCAGAGTTGGTCTGGTTGCATGTATGGCTTCCAACACCCACATTTTCCTCAAGGCTGTGTTGGTGGGCATTTACTTTCCATCCTAAGATTTGTTAGAGAATCCAGATGGTTTTCTTATTTGCCAAAAGCATGCATTCAAGATCAAAACAAAACAACAAAATCCGAGTGCACTGCTTTATTAAAATAGTTATTTGAAACTCTATAATTTTTCCCCATTTACAGATTCAGAAAATATGCAACTCAGTGAATATAAAAGTCTCTCTTGGGCAAACCCTGCCATCCATCACAGGGGGATTTGATCTCCTAGGAAACATATCTGGATATGTACCTCTAAGTATTTATTTAGATGCAAGAATTCAGAATATGTGCTGAATTTAAACTCTGACACATAGGGACTGAGGTTTGTTGCTGAAAATACCCAGTGTTTTGTCAAAATGAAGTCATTTTCTTTTTTCTGTCAGCAGGTGATGGGAAAAAACTTAGACATCAAGGCCGATTTGAGAATATCATTTCAAAAGTTTATTCTTGGGTGTGAGTGAGGGCGTAAGCCTCGGTTTGGGGCTATTTCCTTCCAGGAATGTATTACTTTGCCCGCATTCTCACTTGTAATGCTTTTGAGAAACACGGCTATTGAAGAAGAGAGTACTTTGCATCTATACCCTCATTTTACAGATCAGGCAACTGAGGCTCAAGGAGGGGATCTGACTTTTGCACACAGTTAGTTCATGGCAAATGTAAGATGAGACTCCAGAAATCTCGTCTCCAAGTCTTGGGAATTTCTCTGCATACCGCTATGTCTCCTGATTGATTTCCTGACACAGAATGAATGTCTTGTTTCTTAGTAATGAAAATTCACTCATGTCACGTCCTTATAAAAATCCCCAATCGTAGTGTGCACTTTAAAGCAGTGTAAAAGGTTTGAATTTGCAATTCTAAACTTTCTTCCAATGTGAGTGAAATCATGATTTCTTCATAGGACGTTAGACTTTAAAATACACTTTATTTGATTGTGGGCCTAGCTTTCTCTGATCAACTTAGAGAAATATTATTGTTATGCAGAGGCCGTGTAGTATCGTAAAAACTGCAGTACAACTGTAGTTTTTGCTGTGTGAACTTGAAAAAGGGAATCTTGGTTTCTGTCCATCTTAGTCAATTGACGCGGGGGTTGATTTCCTGGTCTTTACACCAGTTTACACTCAGTCATATTAACTGTAGGAAAATTCAAACAGGCTTATGGTCCTTTATTTTTATTTTGTACTTCTGCTTTCCTCTATAATGCAGCAATTTAAAGAACGGAACAAATAAATGGAAGATATGGAAATGTGGCTGAACTGTTGGCTCAGAATAATAGAACCCTTTTATGTCCTCTCCAGAGCTCTCTATTCATGTATCATGATGCCAAGTTTTGGCAAATAAGCCAAGGTTGGATTAAGTTACAGCCAAGTATGTTGCCTTTGCCCATTCAATTTATTCTTGGCAAACTTCAGAGAGTATTTATAATAAAGTCCCATTTCGAACATTCTAGTGCCCCAGTGGAGTTCTAATAACACTGGGTATTTATTTAATGTCTAACTCTAGGAGTTCAAAGCACTTTACAGACATTCCTTGACTGATCTTAATATCCCTGCAAGATTTTACTGATTGGAAAAGTCAGTTGAGGCATAAAGACTTGCTTGAGATCACCCAGGAAGACCATAGGATCCCCTAAATTAATCACATACCTCCTGACACTTAGAAGCTTCCGTGCCTTAGATGGTGAAGCATTCCCAACCTCTTATCTAAATGTTGTTGAATGGAGAGTATTTGTTTATTTCTCCATGGAGATCTTTAATTAAGGAAAGTAGAAACCCACAAATACCTCTGTTTATGTGTCATAGCATTAATTGGGCAATATCTTTCAAAAACTTTGATTCTTTGGCAATGAAGTTAACATTTTTGTAGTTAGAGAATAGACAGTTGGGAGTGTGTCCCATTTAGATAAAGCACTAGTAGTGATTTTTTCCATGGCTTCCAGAGCAGATTTACACTAGCTCAGGGATCACACAGCTGCAGAGTAGAGCAGGGAGGTGGCATCAAAGAAAGGTGTTCAAGTATCTCTGTGGTGTCTTTCACCACCCAAAAGACACCACCATTCAGCTCTCTGTGATTCTTGGGCACTGTCTATAAGATAGTGACTTAGTACTCTGGGGACACTCTTTGTGTTTGCCAAGTTAAACTTTGTGCCTGAGATGGAAAAGATGCCACATTGAGCTTGTTGCAGATGACTCAAGTCATCTGGGGATGACTTGTCCCCCATCAAGTACTCTGGGGACACTCTTTGTGTTTGCCAAGTTAAACTTTGTGCCTGAGATGGAAAAGATGCCACATTGAGCTTGTTGCAGATGACTCAGAGAAAGAGGTAGAGTTAGAAGCCTGAGTGCTTGGTGGCAGGCCTGAGTCCTGATCAAGACATTTTCCTGTGTTTCCCATGCAAGGAAGTAGTGATGACTTTGCCAACCGGTTCTCTGAAGCACGTGTAGAAAGGCTGTTACAAGGGCTTTTCCCGATAATTGCAGAGGTGGCGTCTGCTCCAATAGGCCTGGCCTGGGTCTTGGGGAGCACATAAAAGAAAAGGCTCTTATCTCCACAACCTGTTTATTTTACAACTGCCATATGGTCCGAGGTCTTCTCTGAGATTGCTTGCTGGAGCCAGAATTGAAGCTTGCCCTACCATTTCCCATGTTTTTCCTTCTCTAACACCTGGGGACCTAAATGCTGGATCACACAGCAGCTGGGGTTGCTGTTCTCTGCAGTAAATAGAGGGGCATCTAGGGTGCACTCAAAGCAGACCCTGGAGCTAGACTGAGTTTGGTCATTGGAGACACTCAGTGGCCGTGTGACAGGGCATGCGCCACTTAGCTTCTATGTACCTCAGTTTCCTAATCTGTAAAATGGCAATAATACTAATAATAGTATCTGCTTCATGAAGATGAAATGGACTGATAATGTTAATCTCTTAAGACTGTCCTTGGCACATAATTAGTGCCTTATTAGTTTAGTAGCTGTATTATTATTCCCATGAACTGTCCAGATTCTCTCTCTCTCCTGGAAACAGATGGAAAGATTGACAGTAAAACAAACATAGGTGGGGGCAAAGGTCATTAGCACTGAGAGTAGATGGGGCAGCCTCCATGGCCAAGCCTGGTGGGGAATTTTTTTTTTTTTTTTTTTTTATATGGAGTCTCACTCTGTTGCCAGGCTGGAGTGCAGAGGCACAATCTCGGCTCACTACAACCTCCACTTCTCCAGTTCAAGTGATTCTCCTGCCTCAGCCTCCCGAGTATCTGGGACTACAGGTGTGTGGCACCACGCCTAGCTAATTTTTGTATTTTTAGTAGAGACAGGGCTTCATCATGTTTGCCAGGCTTGTCTCAAACTCCTGACCTCAGGTGATACACCTGCCTCAGCCTCCCAAAGTGCTGGGATTACAGGCTTGAGCCACCGTACCCAGCCCTGGTAAGGAACTTTTGCTGGATGACATGAACACGGGATAAGACAGCCGAGGTCGCAGGAGGCAGCGCATTTTCCCCCAGCGATCCGTATGGGCTGCGAGTGTTGGAAGTGGGTGTTTTAGGGAACTTCATGAGACTCTGGCCTGGGGATACAGAGGTCCAGCTGAGAGTGGGCCAAGGTGGAGACGCCTCTTGGCATTCTTTTGCCCTGACAGAGCAGTGACCCCCAGAGTAGGCCAAGCTGGGCAGGGGGCAGCCCGAAGCTCTTGATGTGGAGCTTGTCTCTAGGGTGCTTCTCTTGACTGTAGCAGCCGCAGGTGACTCCCCTGAGCAGTTTCATGATCCACAGTTTCCTTCTGGGTGGGAAGAGGCACTCCCTCAATCTGGAGAACGTGGTACCAGAAAGAGGGCTAGCTAAAGTCTCCCAGGCCCTGGAGTGGTGGCCTAGCTGGATAGGCAGCCAGACATGGACAAACAGAGGTCAGTGTGAGGGTTTCACCTGATGGAGAAGGCGTTGGCAAAGAGCTTCTGACCAGGGGGCTGACCAAGTCCCACTCACCGTTGGCGGCTGAGACCTGACCGGCCTCCAGCTGGAAGTGTGGGGCAAGGGTGGGGGTCAGGAAACAGTAAATGTGCCTGGAAAGAAGAAGATCCTGAGTAGCTCACACTGTCATGGGTCAGACAGTGTCCTGTGACTGACGCAAACCAAGACGCTTACCCATGACAAGATTCTGCAGCATTAAAGAAGGAGATTAGCTTATACCACAGCCAACAGGAGAAAACAGATTTAAACATATTTACCACAGGAAACAGGAGGGAAACTTGGACATCACCTTCCCCTTTTGCCGATTCTGTAAGGTAAGAGGTGAGCTATAAGACAGGGATGAAAAAGGAAATGGCAGACTTATGGAAAGTTGGGAAGAAAAAAGTAAGGCTGTAACAGAATTTAAAACGGGATTAGAAAAAGTCAAAGCCAATCAAACTTCAGAAAACTGAATCAGTCAACCTTTAAAAGCTCTTTTAAGTTAAAGTGAAATGGTAAAGAGATGAAGAATATTAGAAAAAAATATAATAGCTATTGATGAGACATAATCATTTCAATGTATTTATCATTTCTGTGCCTAAAGAAAAATATCCCTGGTCAACATGGTGAAACCCTGTCTCTACTAAAAATACAAAAAATTAGCTGGGCATGGTGGCGAGTGCCTGTAATCCCAGCTACTCAGGAGGCTGAGGCAGGAGAATTGCCTGAACCCAGGAGGCGGAGGTTGCGGTGAGCCGAGATCATGCCATTGCACTCCAGCCTGGGTAACAAGAGCGAAACTCCGTCTCAAAAAAATAAAAAAAAAAAAAAAAAAGAAAGAGAAAAATATCTAGCAAATGAAAGAAAACTATTCAAACAGACTACAGCAGTGGTCTGCCTTGGACTTTAAAGCTAAAACCAAATAAAAACAACAGCAAAACGCTCTGAATTGACATTGACGAAAAGAGATTCGCCAGGAATAAGTAGTAGGGGCAGATAATTCCTTGGCTTTTAAGAAATCACTTAAAATGGAAAAATAAGTTAGGAGAGTGAGGAGTTTAAGAATATGATTAATAAGTTTGAATCGAGAGCTAAGAGTCAACTGGTATGGTCTACAAGGGAAGAATCCAACATCTTCTTACTTTCCCATGGGATATTTACAAAAATTGACTGTATATTTAACTATTTTTAAAAATTCAATAAATTTCTAAGAGCAGAAATAGTACCATCCACATTCTTTGACCACAGTGTAATAAAACCGGAGTGAAATAATGAAGATATAAACAGGAAACGGCAGGCATTGGAAAACTAAAGCAAAGCAAAACAAAACATTTCCAAATAACTGCCGGGTCAGAGATGAAATCAGAACCGCAACTGTAAACTATTCACATGTGCTTATGCCAAAGTTCAGCTTCAGCGATGCATAGTACAGCAGTGATGCAACCGTGAAATAATGGAACATGCAAAATACCGAGCACGAGGAGCTAGTGAAAACATCAGGATGCACCCGTGCCACGGAACACTCTGTGGCCATTAAAACATCTTTATGGACACGGCAAGATGCCTGGGATATGTCTTACATAAAGGAACTGGAGATACAGCCTCATCCCACTTTTTCAACTGTTTCCTTATGTTTTATCTGTGGGCGGTAGGGAAATGATCATTTTTTTCTTTTTGCTTGTGGCTATTTTCTACTTTGTCTTGATGGACATTAATTACAGATCAAAATCAACAAACACGGCAAAAGCGACGAAGGCTGGGGTGGAAAGATGGTATGTAATAGCCAAGGGAAACACCCAGTTACTGTACATGGGTCCCTGAGGGTGCAGAACTCACTGCATCAGGCTTTGCCTGTCTGTATATAATCTCCAGAAAACATATCCTTCATAGACACCACTTAAATACAGTTTCATTAGCAACATTAGGAATTTCTTCTGAATAGATCTCCGCTATTCGACGATCTCCACTATTTGCATGATAACTGCAACCCTCGTACTAATTAGTAATGGTTTAGGGATCCTGAAATGAGTTGGGAATGTTTACTTTTGTTTCCAGAAGCGGGGTAGCGTGTGTAAACAAGACAAGTTCCTCTGAGCCGAGATTCTGAGCGATGGCTGCAGGGTACAATCACCTTGATACCCCAAAACACAACTTGGCCCAGAATCTATTTGCCAGGAATTCCTTCAGCAGATTAGGTGATTCGGATACATGAAGCTGGACGCCAACCTCACAACTTCATTATAATGATCCTTGGATTGGCCAGAACGTATCCATCTGCTATCAACACACCAGTGAATTACCCATCACCTGGCACCTGCTGCCCAGACAGCCCACTCTGCCTGGGACCCAGCAGCCTGAGCCAGGAGTGATGGGGCTCACTGGAATCTCTACCCCATAATTTTTGTACCCAAGACCCAGTGAATCTCATTAGTGTTTATTGGGTGTTTGGATGGAGAAGTGACATAAATGTGGACCAGGGGAAGCTGTGAGTTTATTGCGGGGAACTCACTGGACTGCCAGCGAGGTCATTCCACAGGAACACAGAGGGTCAGTGATGAGAGGTGATGGTGGGAGGGAAGAGGGAGCCAGCACAGGAGGGGAAAATCTGGGACATCCCTCCAGAGGCCCCCTCTGCACTTTCTGCCATTGAGCTCCTCTGCCAGCCCAACCATCCCCCCTTTAGGCTCTCTGGGATTCTGTTACAGCCAGCAGAGCAATTAACAGCCAGGTCAGATATCTTGTGCTTGACATTTAAGAAAATCAGCTTCCACAATTGGATACCAAAGCAATGTGGAACAGCTTTAAAGCGTAAGTGAGACTTTAACCATATTCACGTTTTCTAACAGCCTGCAAACCTTAGAGAAATATGGGACAAAAAGCTTCTACAAAACAAAAACAAGTAATAACAGGATAAATATATGGGTTTACACAGTTTAAAAATACTTACAGAACTTGGTTTCGATGAATATAGAGATAATGAAGCAGTTGCAGGAAAGTGTTGTCGTGAACTAGAAGTGCGGAACACCAGAAGCATTTAATGAAGAGCCATATGTAGGAGGCAGCAGTGCAAACTGCAGAATGACTGGCTATTCCTAGAAAGAAGTGAAAAATGACTGCATGAGGGTTTAGAAGATTCCTTCCGGATGGTATTGCCGGAACCGCCATCTAGTGTTGCCAGATTTAGCAAATAAACACACAAGACATCCAGGTAAATTGGAATTTCAGATAAACATTGACTAAATTTTTTTAGGGTAAGTATATCCCAAATATTGCATGAAATATACTAATTATTTTTTTGTTACTGCTGATCTAGAATTCATTTAATTGGGTGTTCTATGTTTTATCCAGCACCCCTACCTGCATCTCAAGAATGGGTTAATGAATTTTAGAAAGTGTTAGGTTGATACAAAAGTTATTGTGGTTTCTGCCATTGCTTTTACTAGCAGAAATCACAATTACTTTTGCACCAGCCAATAACATTTGTGAAATTGCATTCGGCTCTCTGTCACTTAGGAAATTCTTGACCTTCACAACTGTTTCATCTAATCCCTCATCCTTAGCGATCTGCTTTGTGTCAAGAGAGTTGCCATTCTGTTCATGTAGTGTGCCTTGGTATTGCAAATGGTGCTGGTATGTCGCATGCACAAGATTTCAATCCAGCTTCTAGGCGTTGAGAAAGTTTTGGGGTTGCCCTTAGGAAGCAGGATACCAGGGCATCTTGAGGGGTGGATAGGCAGAGTGGAAACCTGGTAACTAATCTCTCAACCCTAACCCAAAAAATCCAATCTAAAAACATTCATTGAGAAGATTATTTAATATATGTATTAAAAACCAAAGCCATTTCCAATGAGTTTGTTGGTGTTTGATCCCATGTAGTGGGGGCCTTAGTAACTGCCTCCTTCCTGAGCTTTCTGTGACTTGTGAAGATCTCATGCGTATGTTCCTATGGGAACTTTGACGCCTGGGGCCATCTGTATAGCGAGAACACTTAGTGGTGTTAACATTTCTAAAACGTTCTGGAATTATTTTAGGCAAAGACCTTGTTTCATCTTCAGCTCCTTTCTCCACTGTGCCCTGAGCTGAGGGCCGTAAGAAGTGCCAGCCAGGACTCTGGATTTGAGTGACACTGCCTGTATGGAAACTTGTGCCCTGCTGCATGGACAAAAGGCCACCGTGCTCCTGGAGGCAGCATGCGGTGGAGGCAGAGTGAAGTGGTGGGGGCTCAGCTTAGGGGTCGGGACCTGCTCATTGCATCCCTTTTTTTTGAGACAAAGTCTCACTCTGTCATCCAGGCAGAGAGTGGTGGCACAATCTTGGCTCACTGCAACCTCCACCTCTTGAGTTCAAGCAATTATCCTGCCTCAGCCTCCTGAGTAGCTGGGATTACAGGTGTGTGCCACCACGCCTGGCTAAGTTTTGTATTTCTAGTAGAGACAGGGTTTCACCATGTTAGTCAGGCAGTCAGGCTGGTCTAGAACACCTGACCTCATGATCCACCTGCTTTGGCCTCCCAAAGTGCTGAGATTACAGGCAGGAGCCACCGTACCCGGCCCTGGAAATAATCATTTGGGCACGGTGGCTCACACCTATAATCCCAGCGCCGGCCATGGGAGTCAGGAATTTATAAACCACCTGGGTCATCGTGGGATACCAGTGAGTTAGAAATGTAGTTATGTTGTGTTCATAGCTCAGAAAACAGAGCCCTTTGAGCTACAGCTCCTGTTCTCTAACCTCTGGGAGTAGTTCTAAGGCGGGGGCAACCACAGCACCCCCTGTCCTAATTTCATCCAGTCCCGGTGCCAGCTCTACAGGAGATCTTTTCCTGGTTTTGCAGGGGAGGACCAGGATGTAGTGGGCTAAGCAGGGCTCCCACTGTTGCTGTTACCAATGGAGGGTGTCCAGGTTCTTGGCATGTTGAACAAAGAATTGGATAAAATGCACAAACAAAATAAGGAAAGAATGAAGGCACAAAGGCAGAGATTTATTGAAAAGGGGAGTACGCTCCACAGGGTGGGAGCAGGCCCGAGCACAGGGGCTCAAGAGCTCCCCTGCAGAATTTTTTGGGATTTAAATACCCTCTAGAAGTTCCATTGGTTACTTGGCATACGCCCTATGTAAATGGAGAAGATATTTCCTGTCATAGCTGAAGTGTTTCTATTTGATTTAGTTCTAGGAAGTCAGCGTAACTTGGCCTTATGTTCTCTGCCTCCAGACCATGTTTTCCTGCCTTGTTTGGGAGAAGATTCGAATCCAGATCCCACGACTCTCCACCTGAACAGAACCAGCTCCACACAGAGATCCCAGAAACCTGCAGATGGTGCAGTCTCCGGAAAGTTTTGTGAAAAAATGGCTAGAAAATGTCAGTGCCAGAGAAATAAGTGGATGAAAGGCCCTGTGACTTTTGGTGATATTATGATTTGGTTTTGATTTACCGGTATTGACTGAAAATAAAAGAGGGCATGGATCTTTTCTGAAAGCGAATTTTACTTTTGTCTCCGTGAACTTGAGACAAAGAAAGTCACTGCAGAGACACTTGCATCTGCCAAATTCTGGGAAGCAAGAACCTATAAAACCACATTGGCCCCACTTCAAAAACAAAGTAAAGCAACTTCATAAAACCTGGGGCTTGGGCTGGGGCTTGTCTTAGGAGGAACCATGCCGCCCCCTCTAAGATATGCGGGCTCCGGGACATTGTCCTAGGGGCTTAATCTAACCTGAGAGGTGGGCCTCGGTCTTGCAGCTGAGCCTCGTGCAGAGGGGACCCCGCCTCCCCGAGGTCATGCCTGCCGGTAACTGGAGGAGCTCCAAAACAGTCTCCTTGTCTAAATTAGGGACCAAGAGGTAAGCCAGTGTCACGTGAACACTGCGGGCCCCTCTTCTGTTTCTAAGTCCTTCGTCCGAACTGCGAATCCTGCCCAGTTTGAGACCCAACAGGCCACCTCTCTCTGACCTTCCTCCCCACAAGAATCCACTGTCATTTCCTGTGCAATGGACCACGGCCTGAGAGCTCACTCCTGTGGCCACCATGACAGAGAAGAGCAGGGACTGAGGGGGTCCATAAGAGCCAGTGTTTCAATCCCGGTTCTTTCCCTGCACAGGGTCATGCCCAGACTCCCTAAGCTCTCTGTAAAGTGGATACCACAGCGTCTTCTTTTCCTGGATTGCTGTAAGGATTAAATGAGAAAATTCTGTAAACTTATTAGCATGCTACCCGGCACACAGAAGGAATCCAATATTTAATAGCTATAATAATAGATTGATAATACTAATGTATTTTAGCCATCATTTTGCCTCAACCTGACATCTGTATTTTAAGCCTTTCTCCTCTACCAGCATTAAAAGACCTTCTGTATCTGACCCTCCTGCAGCAGCAAGCATGTGTGACTGGAAGGACCCCACTATCACTCTGTGAATGAGACTGGCCCCATGGTGATCGTCAAATGATTAGCACGGCACGGTCACCTCCCTGGCACTACCCTGCTATAGCATATGCTGGTCAGGGTGCTGTTCTGGTAGATTCCTGCTGGAATGTCAGAGTGGTGGACAGCTCACTCCTGCAGCTGCCCTTCTGTGCCTCGCGTAAGATGAAGACTCCAGAAGCCTGCCTGCCTTGGCTGTAGGAGACCTTGTTCCAGAAGCTTCTGAGGTTATAAGAAGGCTGTTCTGCTAGCAAAAGGAGTTTTCTTTTCTTTTAAGAGTTTTGAAGCAAGTCCCCTTCTCTTCCTTGAATGAATCCTCTTTGTCTCATCTCTCTGGTAAGATGTTAAATGCTGGTTTTGTGCTTTTAAGTATGATTTTATTAGTGGTGGATTTTTGACATGGTAGATTCTCTTTTCTAGTGTTCTGGAAGTTACACCTTTGCCCCTATGTTTCTGCACCTAGTAAAAGATTCTCTGGAAACAAACTGCATCCTTGCTTTCAGTATTTGAAATGCTTGATGTGAGCTGTCTCCTCCCAGATCTAAGTCAATTATGATCCCAGCCTTGAGTGGCCAGGACAGGAGAAAGTCCGTGCGTGTGCCCTCACCTGCAGCAGTCTCTATCGAGGAGATGCATCTGGCCAGCCCTGGCCTCCTGCCCTTGGAATGAGAGAACCTCTGCCAGCCCTAGCCTCCACCTGGGGTCTCCACTCAGACATCCGGGGGACAAGGGGTGCCAGCCTCCCACTAGCCGCACTCCTGCCTCCCTTGCTCATGCTGAGTTATCACAGACCAAGCCCCGGCCCTGGAATTCCCCATGTGCAAATAGCCTCTGTGTTGTCCTCCTCTTCCTGTGCTCTCGGCGTGTCCCGGGGAAGCGGGGCATTTGCTTCGGCCTCCCTGCCCACGCTGCCTTGCAGTCTTCCTCAGCCCACCAGCCAGAGGCTTTGGAACAAACCACGGTCACCTCCGTTCCTCACACCCTGCATCCGTGCCCAGACGGAACTCGTGCCCTTCCACCTTTCTCCAGGTGCCCGGGATCCCTGTCCGACTGTATCCTCTTTCCTCCCGACAGCCAGGTGACGCCTTGCAACAAAACCCATCATCTGCCCCACCCACAAAGCCCTCCAAAATCTCAGCATGCCTTAAGAATAAAATCCCAACTCCTTGCTAAGTCCTGCCCCCTTGGGCCCCTGCCCCCTTATCTGAGCATCCCAGGGGCCCCTCTTCTCACTCTCTCTATCTTTTGAACCTGCTGGCTTTCTCCTTGTTATTGACCACATCCAGCTGTTTCCTGCCCTGGGGTCTGTGCACACGAGGCTGGTGCTCTGCCTGCCCCAGCTCTCCCTCCTATGAGCAGGAGCCCCTCTTACTCTGCTTCATTCCTTCGTGGAGACTGAGCAGACCCTCCAGATGGGGCTTCCTTGCCCCTGGGTTTTCCACCACTTGGCTTCTATCTTTTTTCATAGCAGAGAGTGGGTTTGGTCACCACCTCTCCAGTGAGCCTGGAAGGGCTGCAAGGGCAGGGCAGACCCCTCCTGCTCATCAGTGCACCCCTCACCCCAGCCTGTACAGAAACTGGCTCCCAGCAGGGCTGGTTGTGATCTGTTGATAAAGACACACCATCCTCTGTCCCTGGAGGTGTAGCCAGGGCATGTCTACCCTGCTTCGCTTCTGTCCCTGTCACCACAACACGCTTCTTATCACTGCACACCCAGAATGACAGGATAGTGTTGATCGGGAAGAGGCTGAAACACACCTGACCTGGTGGATGTAGCACTTGTCACACCTCATCTGTGCATGTGTGCACGTGTGTGAGCATGTGTCGTGTGTGTGTGTGTGTGTGTTTCTGTGTGTGCATGTGAGGACAGCATTTTTGGCTCTTTAAGTTTGGAATGTCCACTTTTTTTCTTCTTTTCAAGACGGATTCTTGCTCTGTTGCCCAGCTGGAGTGCAGTGGCATGATCTCGGCTCACTGCAACCTCTGCCACTGAGTTCTAAGTGATTCTCCTGCCTCAGCCTCCCGAGTAGCTGCTGGTACTACAGGCGCATGCCACTGTGTCCAGCTAATTTTTTGTATTTTAGTAGAGACGGGGTTTCACCATGTTGGCTAGGATGGTCTTGATCTCCTGACCTCATGATCTGCCCGCCTCGGCCTCCCAGAGTGCTGGGATTACAGGTTCCAGCCACCACGCCCATCCTGGAATATCCACTTTTAAATAACTGATGGCAAAGCCGAGCTGCTTGCAAAAGCAGGACCCGGGCCCAAATGCCAGTGGGGGTTAGGAGGAGGTGGGACTTGTGTGTACTGCGTGGACAGGAGTCCTGAGATGTGAGCCTGGGGCCTATCTGATGACCGGCCTGAGACCCCAGCCCCACAGCAGCCCCCAGTCTCCCCACCTTCCTCAGCCTACATGGAAGCTCCTTCATTCCTACCAGGCTCAGATGGGAAGCTGTTTCCAGACAGGAAGTGGAAATGAGAAAAATTGGCCATCGCATTGGGCTTTTCTGAGGCGGGGGACTTGTCAGTGCTTGGATGGGGACCCAGGCAGCTGGGGTGTCCTCACCAGAAACTGGCAGTCACAGGGTGGTGGCCAGAGCTGAAAGTCAGGGCAGAGGGGGGATGGTGTGGGGGCTGGGTCAGAATCAGGACAGCCCAATGTGGTGCCAGCTCACTGCAGGCCCTGCCCAGAAGTGTGTGGCAAAGACAGATTTCAGGTGTGGGATGATTTCAGGTATCAGATTTCTGGGATGAAGGCAGAAAGCACGGAAAACTCAGACGGAAGATTCTGGAACAGGAT
The DNA here is from genome assembly GCF_030222135.1 of Aotus nancymaae. Taxonomy (NCBI): domain Eukaryota; kingdom Metazoa; phylum Chordata; class Mammalia; order Primates; family Aotidae; genus Aotus; species Aotus nancymaae. The sequence continues at coordinate 1,966,313 of NW_026988444.1, forward strand.
TCACAGAGTCGAGGGTCTGGGGGTCTCAGCATAACTGGTGAGGGCAGCAGGGAGGGGACCTGGCTGGGGACAGGGGTAGGTACAAAGGAGATAGGCCACACCCTGCTGCGCAAGGATGGATTCTTGTGGGTCACCAGGGAGGTTGCAAGAGAAAAAATGCCAGGGCTTGCCCAGAATACAACACCCTCTTTTTGGGGTTTTATGGTGGTAAGGCTAAATCTGCACATTGCATTTAGAATAAATGCAAAGGTGTCTGGTGGCTTTTTGTTTTTCTCTCATTGCCAGGCTTCTGGCATCAGGACTGATGTGTGTTGATCTGGGACTCCTGGGCCCTCCGCCTGCCCCTGGCCTCAGCCCACCGGCTTGTGTGGGACCTGAACATGGGTGAGCTGTTGGAGGCTGAGCTTGGTCCTTTCAGGAGCCGCAGAGCAGGGTTCCATTGAGATGAAGCCACTGGTGATTCCTTTTGTGAAATGACCCATAAGCCCCTGACTTCTCTGTCCTGTGAATTTGGGTTCCTACTTTTCCAGGCTTGCTTAAAAGAAGGTGCAGTGGCAATTCCGTTTATTATGGAGGCTCTTTACTGCAGCAAACACACTTGATCTTTCTCTTCTAGTTTCCTCGTCTGTAAAAACAATCACAATTGTCCCCGACATATCTCCACCGAGAGTTCCTGAATGCCGTGGGAATAGTGTGCTGTTTGGGGAATTATTCTGGTTTCCAGGGCGATGTGTGTACTGGGAGGGCCGTCAAATGGTGGTTGGGGGTGGGGTGGGGTGGGAAGGATGCGGAGGAGGGACCAATTTCTCAGGAGCTGGTGCTTCTCCCTCCCTCCCTCCCATGGGAGGAAGCAGCTGAAACTTGATAAGGGTCGTATTGCTTTTGCCAGTACCGTGGCATGGTGGGTCTGTCATTGCTCTGCAGGCATCGCACACGCTCCTTCTTTGCTGGGCCTGGTGGGGACTCAGGAGACAGAGCGGTGGTGGATGCTGTGCAGAAGGGACCCTGTCTCTGCCCGCAGAACTGCTCCTCTCGGGGAGTTCTGGGCATGAGTCTGGGATAAAGGAATGTCTTGTTCCCAAGTGGAGAGGGCCCAAGAGTGGGGATTTGAGGTGAAGCATTTTGAACTGATTCGAATCCAAACGATTGCATATCCAAAAATATGACCTGCGCTCTCATTACAGAAATGCACACAAGGCAAGTCAAGCAGCCAGACACTGCTGGTGGGCAAGTGCAACTGGCAAGAGGCTGTCAACTCAGGTCCCATGCCACTGTCCAGTTCCGGGAACCGGGGGCTTATTTAGGATATTTCACCTGGGTGAAAGTATTCTTCACACTCAGAAAGCAATTGTGTGGCCCCTCACCATGCATTCGTATCGGGTGCAATGAACCAGCTGTGCGATTGTCCACTCCTGCTGCCACCTGCAGATTGCCTGAGGGCAAGGACCATGCCTCTCCTTCCTTCCTCCCTCCTTCTGTCCCTCTCTCTCTCTTCTTTTATTGAGACAAGGTCTTGCTCTGTTGTACAGATTGGTGTGCGGTGGCACCATCACGGCTCACTGCAGCCTCAACCACCCAGGCCCAGGTGATCCTCCCACCTCAGCTTCCTGAATAGCTGGGACCACAGGTGGGCACCATCATGCCAGGCTGATTTTTAAACTTCTTGTAGAGCCAGGGTCTCGCTATGTTGCCCAGGCCAGTCTTGAACTCCTGGGCTCAAGCGATCCTCCTGCTTTGACTTCCCAAAGCACTGGGATTGCAGGAGAGGCTTTCTTCTCTCCTTCCCTGCCTTCCTCCTTCCCTGCCTTCCTCTCCCCCTTCTCTTCCTCATCCTCCTCTCCTTTCTTTTGATCCCCAAAGTACAGTTGCTGTTTAAAATATAAAATATAACATATATTTATCTTGCTGATTAAAGAGCAATACCTACTTATTGATAATAACTAGAAAAAACAGAAAAGAGAAAAAGAGAAAATAAAAATAACGTATAATTCCACCACGCAAGGTGGCCACTGGATAGCGGTTTGTTTTGACTGACTGAGGCATTCGAAGCATGCTGGAGCATGGTTTTCAGACTGACTTTACACCCATTGCTTTCTCACATGATTTTACGTGTCGTAATCTCCCCACATGAGCTTATTTTAGTGGTTTGACTGTATTGCAGGATGTGATGGATGAGGCTGTTGATAATCCTTTACTCATATAAAAAACACTGAGAAAAACGTCTTTGCAGGGATTTATTTAAATATCAGATTTGCCTGTCTTTTTGAAGACTTTCACAGATAAGGCAGATTATTCCCATTTGGAATTAAGAAGGCAGAACGACATGCAACATTTTTTCATGGAGAGCAACAGTGTGCTGTGGCTTCTGTGGAATCCAGGCAGTGTGACTTGTGGCTGTGTTAGCCGCCTCAGCTCCCCACCCGCAGCTGCAGCTCGCTGCCGCGTTTTGACCTCACCTTTGAGAAGGGCACGGGCATAGGTCAGCATCTCAAATAGGAAGAGAGCCGGGGTGGTGCAGGCCTGGAAATGGTGCGCTGCGTAGTTGGAGGAAAGGGAGCTGGAGCAGAGAGGATGATCTGCCCTGAGCTGTAGCCGGACCGTAACCACAGAAGACAGTTCATCTCCTCCGCTGCTTCCTCCCCCAGCGGGCTGTTTTCCTCTTGGCCCGGGCCTTCCTCATGACTTCTCTGCTCTCACTGAAATGATTCAACATCCTGCGGTCACTTTGAATTTCCAGTCTCCATTCTGTAACAAAACAAAACAAAACAAAACAAAACAACTAAACTGTCTCCCTAAATTGACCTTCATCTCTAAATTGACCTTCACCTCCAGTCTCTTCCCCTCCTGTGCTGGCCCTGGCCTGGAAGCCTCCGGGCTGGCTCTCCTGTCCTAGGAGGGGTGGAGGTTCTGGCTCGATGGTCCAATCGCAGATGCTTTGTGCTTTTGGTCATGTCAGATGTCTCAGCCGACAACGTTCTTCCCAGAGGCTGCTTTCTCGTGTCCTTGGATGCTCCCTGAAGTGTGAGAGAGGTTTGCATCCCAGTCCTGGGAACTGGATGGGAGGTTACCCGGCAGAGGGAACCAAGGAGGCAGATGGAACTAAGGGTGCCAATCAGCTGAGTTTTAACAGGGAGACTACCCCAGACTATCTGGGTGGGCCTGAGGTAATTCCTGGCATTCTTAAAGTGGAAGAGGAACCAGGGAGAGGCAGGTGAGAAGGACTTGGCCACTGTCGCCGGCTTCGAAGATGGAGGAAAGGACCACACACCAGGGAACACAGTGGCTTCTGGAAGCTGGAAAAGGCAAAGAAATGGATTCTTCCCCAGCATCTCCAGAGGAAGCCAGCCGAGTCAGCACCTTTGCTGTAGCCCAGTGAGGCCCATTCCAGGCTTGAATCCCAGAGCCACCAGGTAATAAATGAGTGTGGTTTTAAGTCACTTTGTCGGAGCTCACTGTCACAGGAGTGACAGGAAATGAATAGTTTCCCCTGGCTTTTCCTCCTGTGGCTCCTTGGCTGTGGGCACTGCCCCTCCTTGGCCATCTCCTCATCCTGCGCAGCTCCTGCTAGAGGATTCACCCCCGTGGGGCAGGCTGCTTGAAAGGCCCCTGGGCTGATCCATTTCTACCACAGATTCCACATCTGGTTCCTGGGGTTCTGCACTTTTGACTGAACCCCAGGGCAGAACATGCCCTGTCCTGAGTGTGGCCTCTTTCTCACTGCCTCAGCCTCGTCATCTTCCTCCCACCTGGGGCAAGCATAGGCCCTCACGCCCTTGACCCTGGGATGAAGCTGTTTCGTGTCTGCCACTGAAGAGCCTGAGCAGGTGCTGTCCTGGCCATGGTGTCCTGTGCAGCAGGTCAGGCTCAGGTGGAGAACTTTGGAGATGGCTTTCAACTGCACACTGATCCTAGAATGTATGACCTGTGCTCTAACAAGAAAAGCTGGTTAAAAAAAAAATGGAAGGGTACCTGGTATAGTGGAGTTCTGGGTATCACTGGCAGCAAAATGCCCTCAGTCTCTCAGACATGGCACAAAATAAAGGGGGTGCTTGCCAGGGCTGCAGTGAGGGCTTTTGGACACCTGGCCATGCATTCACTTCCTGGAGGTGAGGCCAATTAGAATTTAGAAGGTGCTTAGGAAGGCATTTAGTATGCAAGGTTTTTTTAAACTAATATTGATGGAAGGCTATGAGAGCAGCTTTCTGGCTCCCTCTGGAGATTCTGGGGGAGAATCCATTTCTTTGCCTTTTCCAGCTTCCAGAAGCCACTTACGTTCCCTGGTGTGTGGCCCCTTCCTCCATCTTCAAAGCCGGCTACAGTGGCCAATTGAACATATATTAGGAAGATGACACCTAGATAAAGACCAAGTCCAAGGCCATGCAGCTTACAAGCGCTAGGCTGGGACACTGCCGTTGGGCCATGGTCAGCCTGAGCCCCAAGCCCTTGCCTGTGACATTTCTGCTACCTTTCATGTCACTAGGCCAGGGACGCCCAACACATCCATGTTCGTGGTGAACTTGCAATTGATATTGGCCCTGTCATGCCTGTGCATGGCACACCCTCTCCCCAGACCCTGCCCACTCACTTTACCTGGGGCCCCGTGTCCTGGGATCCTCAGGGAATTCACCTGCATCCACCCCATGTATCCTGTCCTTAGAGGGAAGGACGGCAGAGCTATATGGGCAAGGGAGCCCTACCTCTCTGGAAAGTGAGGTTCGCATACACCTCAGGCCTGCCCCTCATGTGTAAGTATTATAGTCTAAGTCTTAGGGTATCATGTGCTTGTCTCTTGAAGTTCACATTTTAGGGGAGTGTTCTGCCCCTTGATTGGCTGCATGGCTGGAAACAATAGATCTTACGTTTTCCTTCACATTTTGAATCTACTCATCTGTAAATGGTTATAAGATATACCCCACAGGATTTCTGCCAGAGTTGTATAATAGGATAAATACCACATTAGAACACAGGGAATCTCAATCCTACATTTTTAGCTTCAGCTTGTGTAAAATAAACTGGCAGATTTCAGTCGACCACACTGCGTGCTTGCCTCATCAACATTCCTTTCTCCAGCGTCTCTCAGAGGAGAAGGGGCTTCAGGGCTGAAACATTGCCCAATGGAACTCAATTCGCCGGGGAAATCCTTGTCAGTTTTGAAGGGTGGTGTTGGGGAATGCCTTGCATCTACAGTCTGCATTCCATTTGGGCAGAGGGAACTTTGCAGAACCTGTCAGTCATGACAGTGATTGGAAAGGAGGAATCCTGCCACCATGACTGCGTTCACCGAAAAGAGGTACAGCTCCTGCCCTCCTGGTCTCTGTCCCCTCCCACTGCCCAGGCGCCCCACCAAGTCTGCATTCCTTTGTGCATTTAGAGTCCTGAAATGCCATCGGGAAGAGAACTCAAAAGAGTCCCATAGGCCCTGTTTACAGAAGAGGAAAGTGTGACCCAGGAAGGAAAGCTGACCAATAGACAGTGACATCCTCACTGAATCAGCTTCTTATCTGCGACGTACCACTTTCTTATGTCCTGTGGGATTCTTTGCATTTTATAGACACACACACACACAAAAGTCATGGAGTTGGAGCTGCCTGCCCAAAGTTGAAGGGTAGCTAGCTACTTGTAGCCCCTTAAATTTGTGCATTCATTCATTCATCACACAGTCATTGAGTTTCTGCTTGGGAGCAGTTGACATGGAGAACAAGGAAAGCTGGAAATCCCTTCTTGAGGAGACAGACAGATGACAGCTCTCCTTGTCTGCGGCCGTCAGCGTGGAGGTTTCCTGGAGTCATGGCCCACGCCTGCTTGTTCTCTCTTCCTCTTCAGTCTCCCTTGTGGGGAATGGTTATCCTCTCTGATGAGTCCACTCTCAGCACAAGAGAGAATGACTTTTATTCCTTTTTTTCATACCCTCTTTTGATAGTTTCATTGACATCGTGACATCAACTTCTTTTTACCATGTCAATGGCTCCCAAATCTAAACTCCAGCCTTTCCCCAAAGTCTAGACATACCTTTACAAGGCCTTATGGACTAAGTTCAACAAGCCTCCACTCAAACCCATTATCAATTTTCCCAAATCTGCATCTCTTCTGGATTGTCCTAATTTGGTTAATGGCATCTCCAGTTCCCTAGAACTCAAACCCTTTGCTGGATCACTTGTACTTTCTCGGCTTTATTTTTCTAACCTCCTTGTTAAAGTTATTCATCAATGTCCATTTCTTCAGGAGGGGAGAAATGTCTTCACAGGGTTTGAAAATGGACATAGAACGAGTTAATGTGTGTAAGTCATTAAGCACTGGGCAGGTACCGAGAAAGGGCTTCATCATGCTTTTGCATGGCTAGATGGGTGAGAGGATGGGTGTGTAGGTGGGGAACTAGATGGATGATGGATAGTTGAATGTGTGGGTGGGTGGATGGATGGATCATCAATGGGTGGATGGGTGGATGAGTGTGTGGGTGGGTGGGTGGATGGATGGATAATGAATGGGTGGATGGGTGGATGAATGTGTGGGTAGATGGATGGATAGATAATGAATGGGTGGATGGGTGGATGAATGTGTGGGTGGGTGGATGGATGGATAATGAATGGGTGGATGGGTGAATGAGTGTGTGGTGGGTGGATGGATGGATAATGAATGGGTGGATGGGTGGATGAATGTGTGAGAAGATGGATGGATGAATAATAAATGAGTGGATGGGTGGATGAGTGTGTGGTGGGTGGGTGGATGGATGGATAATGAATGGGTGGATGGGTGGATGAATGTGTGAGAAGGTGGATGGATGAATAATAAATGAGTGGATGGGTGGATGAGTGTGTGGGTGGGTGGATGGATAATGAATGGGTGGATGGGTGGATGAGTGTGTGGGTGGGTGGATGGATGGATAATGAATGGGTGAATGGGTGAATGAATGTGTGTGGGGGTGGATGGATGGATAACGAGTGGGTGGATGGGTGGATGAATGTGTGGGTAGGTGGATAGATGGATAATAAATGGGTAGATGGGTGGATGAATGTGTGGGTGGGTGGGTGGATGGATGGATAATGAATGGGTGAATAGATGGATACGTGAATGAATGTGTGGGTGGGTGGATGGAAGGATAATGAATGGGTGAATGGGTGGATGAGTGTGTGGGTGGGTGGATGGATGGATAATGAATGGGTGGATGGGTGGATGAGTGTGTGGGTGGGTGGATGGATGGATAATGAATGGGTGAATAGATGGATACGTGGATGAATGTGTGGGTGGGTGGATGGATGGATAATGAATGGGTGAATGGGTGGATGAGTGTGTGGGTAGGTGGATGGATGGATAATGAATGGGTGGATGGGTGGATGAGTGTGTGGGTGGGTGGATGGATGGATAATGAATGGGTGAATAGATGGATACGTGGATGAATGTGTGGGTGGGTGGATGGATGGATAATGAATGGGTGGATGGGTGGATGAGTGTGTGGTGGGTGGGTGGATGGACGGATAATGAATGGGTGAATGGGTGGATGGGTGGATGAATGAGTGGGTAGGCGGATGGATGGATAATAAATGGGTAGATGGGTGGATGAATGTGTGGGTGGGTGGAGGGATGGATAGATAATGAATGGATGAATGGATGGATGGGTGAATGAGTGTGTGGGTGGGTAGATGGATGGATAATGAATGGGTGAATAGATGGATAGGTGGATGAATGCGTGGGTGGGTGGGTGGATGGATGGATAATGAATGGGTGGATGGGTGGATGAGTGTGTGGGTGGATGGATGGGTGGGTAACTGGATGGATGAATGGATCAATGATTGGGACATGCACCAACTGCCACAGAAAGTTTGAAAGGCATAACGTGATGAGGACTCTGCCTTTGGAAGCTAATGATGGCACACACTAATTCTAAGTATGTAAAATGGTTTAGAGACAAACTGAAGAGGAGAGGACCAATGGGAAGAGTATTTCCATATCCCAGGTTAGTAACATCCTATGTACCACCCAGGATGGCAGTAGTGGGAATGGAAATGAAGGAATGAGCCAGGAAGGTGCTGCTGGAGGAATGGATAGTGCTTTATCAGGCGGAGTCGGGAGATAAATCTTGGAAGGTACAAGGGTCTTAGCAAAGAAGACAACAGTGTTTGAGCTCTGGGACCAAAGCAGCCTACTCCGGAAAAGCAGGAGGTTTAGGGGAAATGATAAATAGTTTAAGTTCAGACACATTAAATTTAGTAAATAAGTTCTTATAAGATTATCATATGTTTCAAAGTGGTTTAAGCACCTTACAAAAAACCACCCAATAAACAAAAACGTGCTATGCAAGTAAAGGAAGTTAGGGAACTGGGGCTATTGAGAAACAAATTGAAGCTTGTAAAGTTGCTAGAAATGGGCCTTGGACTCTCTTGCAGCTTCTCAATAGCAGCCAGAACATGGAGGAGAACCTCTCACCTCCCAGGGTTTGTGGGGAGGGGGTTATCATGGACTAATGCTTGTAAAGCTCTCGGCCCTGGGCAGGCACAGAGGATGGGCTCCATAAGTGCTCATTATTCTATTATTATCTTGACCTTCTTATTTGTACTTATTTTGTTTATTTTATATATACATTATTTGCCTGATAGAGCATTCAGATCCCAAGGGGCTATGTCTCCTTGCACTACCACACTCACTGAATGGCACAGTTTATGCTGGTGGATGAATGAATCAACGGCCTGGACCCCCTTAGGTTGGCTCCTTCCTGCAAATTGGATTCTCCTGGCATGGGAGTGACGTTCCTGCCGTGAGGAGAGCCTGGCAACAGCCCGGCTCCAAGCAGACCCCAGCCCATCCATCTTCCCACCCGCAGTGCGTATTACGCAAGACTTGGCGTGTACTGGCGTCAGGAGTGGGTTGCTGGGGGCATGAATGGAGGTCCTCGGGATGGGGGAAGGATTTATAAAGTCTGTCGAAGGTTTTATTTAGTGAGAAATAATTTCTCACTTTACTGCCTGGTGCTTTTTCCTTAGAGTAAGCACCCAAAGCCATGCTTAATTTAATAATGCATTTGCTTATTAACGTACTGTGTTTTCCAGTCATGAGATTTCCTAGAGTGTACTGAAAGTTGGCAGATGCAAACACACCATATGCTTTCTCTTCAAATCTGGCCATTTTGAATGTCAGACGTCTATTGTTTTATGTGCTTTATTATTATAACTTTTGTATTTCCACTTGAGCATTTTATCATTAAAAATGAACATGATTTTCTATTTAAAAGATTTTCAAGTCCTCAGAAACACACCTAATTCTAGTTTTAGATCATTTAAAGATATGCATTTTGAAGAGTTGATATCTGTAATACTCTTATTCTTTTCCAAAGTTTCGGAGGGCAGCTTGTGCCTCCTGCCAGGTCTTCATTTCTGTGTGCAGTTAGAGGAACTCCTTTACCTGCCAGAAATGAGGCCTGTGTACTATTACTTGCTTCGCAATGTCTAATTTAGCCTTTGATCTTCGGGGCTGCTGTTAATTTTATGGTTTACACAATTCAAAGTGTCAGGCAACTGTGAAGGGCTTGCTCAGGAAAGAAACCCAGAGTGAGACCACCTCAGCTGCTGAGCTGGCCTCTCTAACAGGCATCCTTACGGATACTTCTAGAAGCACGGAGAGTCTGAGCAAATATTTGCACAGTTGAATTGCATTTGCTAAGGCTACATATGCAGGTGAAATTCTCTTTCCAAGTCCCTGAGAGACTCATGCGTTCCAGCTACCTGCCTGGGAAGGTAGAAGGGGCCAATCGTTTTCCTTCAACTGGCTTTGAGTTGTTCTGTACACACCCAAGCAAACACACGGAAACTGTAACAGGCGGGTCTGGGTTCTTCATGGGATACTTTGAAGAAAATCTCCAGGGATATCTGTTGCAAACATATTCTTTGTGTTGCTGTGTGGTGTGTGTGTATGGGGGGGGGCACATATTTAATGAGTTGCTTCTGCTCTGGCCCAAGTTTATGTGGGTTAAATCTTAAGAAGGGAGAAATGGGTGAGTCACTGCAGTTTCAAGGTCTAGGAGGGTGCCCACGTCTCCATCCTCAGTCCTCCAAGCCTTGTTATTATTAATACTATTGTTGTTATTATTTTAACTTTCTGTATAAGATAAGGAAGAGAGTTTTAAGTGGCAGAGGCTGTTAGGAACAGGTTAGGGCAGAAAGACCTAGGGCGAGTATCATGGGGAACAGAGAGGGAAGGAACAGGAAGCAGCCCGAGGGATGGCTTCGTCCTCTCACTGCGGTGTCTCCTTCCGGAGAGCTGGTGAGGAGATGGAAGGATGTAAATAGAGTGTTGGAAGTGACCTTGGGGGGACTCTGTTAACCTCCTCAATTTGGAGTGGAGAGAAGCAGGTTCCCACACAGCCCTTGGTTAGGGGCAGAGCAGGACCCTGTCCCTAACTAAGGGCTCTGGCTTCTTCTCCTGCAGACCTTGGGCATGTCAGAGAGGGCAGGGCAAAAGCAGTTGTGAAGCTCATCCCCGCCTGTGCTCTGGTGCCACAAGAGAAGGCACGGAAGGCACAAGCTGGGGCTGGCATTTGCCTGGTCATGGGTGCTTTCCCAAAAGAAGCCTGTTTATTCCCCAAAGTAATCATTTGTGGGAAGTGTGACTTGTCCTGTTTTAATTTTCTAATTGAGGGAACAGGCAGGGAGATGAATCAACTTGACTAAGACTAGATGGGTTGCAAATAATAAAGCAACATTTTTTTTTAGACAGAGTCTTGCTTTGTTGCCTGGCTGGAGTGCAGTGGCACAATCTCAGCTCACTGCCAGCTCTGCCTCCCAGGTTCAAGCAATTCTCCTGCCTCAGTTTCCCATATAGCTGGGATTACAGGCATGTGTCACTGTGCCTGGGTAATTTTTTATATTTTTAGTGGAGACAGGGTTTTGCCACATTGGCCAGGCTAATCTTGAACTCCTGGCCTCAAGTGATCCCCTCGCCTTGGCATCTCAAAGTGCTGGGATTACAGGTTTGAGCCACTGCACGTAGCCTAAAGCCACAATTTAAATCCAGGCTGAATCCGAAGCCAGCTGCTTGCAAGACCTCCTATAATAGACATGCCCTTCTAGATGAATATGAAGCCTTGTGTAGAACTGGGGTGGCAGTGGTGTCTGGGCAGGTCAGGGAGAGATGGTAGAGGACTAGGTTTTGGAATGGGGATTAAAGGGAGGAAGAGTAACATTCAGTGAGCACCTGCTGTGAACATAAATGTTGTGTTTGACATCTTTAATTTCACAACAGTCCTTCAAGGGCTAGGATTTTCCCATTTTGCAGATGAGGGAACTGAGGCATTGAGCTAGACATCTTGCCTAAAGTAACATGACTGGTAAATGATAGAGCCAAGAATTATATTTAGGAGCATCTGATTCTAAAGTCCCTGGGTTTTGCTCAGTACTGTGATACGGCTGTGACTTTCCCCAGTCATTGGACAATGAAGCCTCCTGCCACTCCTTTCAGTTTCAGGGTGGTTCGCACACAGAGATTGGCTCTTTGGATGGACCGTGCCACTCCTCATCTCTCTGGTAATGGGGGTTCCCTTCAGCTCATGACCTGAACAGTTGTTCTTTACAGGAAAACAGAACCCAGGGGTCATGATGGTAAACTGGAAACTCTGGGATGGCCCAGGGCTGGGCTTGGGAGCGCTGCAGGATTGTCAAAGACAAGGTGAGAGGGGCCGTTGATCTAGCATGAATTTGAATTTCTGCCCTTAGGGTAACTCCTGGAGGGAGGGCAGTGTGTGATTTGGTCAGGGGGAGTAGAAAAAGATGTGGCCGTGAGAGTCCAATCAGGATTTTGTGTCGGTGATGGGACCGTCTATGGTTTTGTCATGGGGTCTTGTGGCCTATTACAAGGTGGGCACTGCCCAGCAAGCAGGACAGGCCCATAGAATTTACAAAAGGGGTCCTGAGAGAAGGGCTTCTGCCCAAGCAACAGGGCTGGGGCCAGGTGCTTGTTTCAGGCCAGCAGATGCTCTGGTTACTGGAACGTAACTCACGGCAGCTTGGAGTTGGAGTGGGAGTCCCAAAGGAGCTTAGAAAGCTGTGGGGACTTCGCTGTACTGCAGTGAGGGGCACGCCGGAGCCTGAGAGCCAGGAGTGAATACAGGGGAGGCAGCAGCATGCAAGGATAGAGTGGGCGTGCAGGCACCGGGACCCAGGACGTCCCATCCCCGGGGTCCTCAGAGCCCTGGGCGGTGCCGCGAGGCCTTAGAGTGGTCCACAGTAGAATATTAAGATGATGCTTCAAGCCCAGGGTATATTCAGGCAGAGACTCAGGTGCCAGGAAGACACAACCATCTGGACAAGTGTGGCCCAGGCTGATGGACTCAGATGACAAGGGCGAGTTCTTTGTTCTTTTGCTTGATAACAAGGGGTTTGGTTGTTCTTCGGGTCTATTTCAGTATTCCAGTAACAAGACACCTTTATTTAGGGCTCCATGAGTGAGCCAAATTTTACCATGGTGTTTCTGTCAGGATATCCATCTGTGGGCGATGGGCAGTGGAATATGACTTGAGTTACCTGTTTTTTCCCATTACTCACTGGCCTTTTGGCTAATATCAAACATCTATCTTGGGGTCTGGAAGCAGAAAGGAGCATGGTTTTATATGGACATTTTTAACTGACATTTCACTGGACACCTTCAGGTGTCAAAATGAAACAGAGTTAACCTTCCTGCCCTGTTCACACATTATAATTACTACCATGTCCGCATATCTATGTACACTGCTGGGTTACCATCCCTAGAAGGTCTTAATCAAATGGTTGAAAATATACATTCTGCTTTAGGTCTGTCGAGCAGCCAGCATTTTCCTATTATGCATAGTAATGACGTGAGCCATTGTTAAAGCAAACCTGACCTTTTTAAAGGAGGGCCCAATCAAATGTCATACGCCGTATTCGAAAATGGCCTTGTAAAAGGCATTCTCATAATGAAAGCAACCTTGGAAGAAACGATTTCCCAAGAAAAGCCAATTCGGTATCCCATAAAGTCTTTCTGGGTTTGAGATTCTTCTGTCAGATTATGTCCTGGGCTTCCCCAGCCCAGGGGAAAGCCTTTTCTGAGTTGGAAGAAAAGCGACTGGAATATGCAAGATGTTGACATCTCTAACAGCTAAAATATGTTCACACACCCCGCTAAGAACATAAACTTTCTAATGAGTGCCTGCAGCCCTGTCTCTTCTCTGTGCTGAGACTTCAGCATAAAAATCAGATTGCATCTGTCACTGTTCAGCAGTATGCAGCAGTGAAAGCTCTGGTTCCTTGGAGCCTGCACCAGCTTTTTGAAAGTGACCGTGACCTCTCCCGTGTTCCCCCGCCCAACCTACGCTTGGGTCCTCTCCTGGCTCTGCCTCCCTTTACCTGTCTGACAAAGTGGCTTGTGTTTATCTCCTGGTGGTTACAGGAGACCCATGCAGGTGTGTCTATTGGAAAGAGCAGTGAGTGGACCTTTTCCGAGGGGGTGACCTCATCAGTCCTGAAAAACAACCTCCCAAATGGGCATTTGTGTAGTGCACTTCGCTTGCATAATGACCTCAGGTACTCTATGTCTTCTTCAGTCCTCAGTGAACGCTGAGCTCTTGAGAACACTTGAGACTGGTTGTCCTCTGAGTGGGATACTAAAGAAAATGTGACCTCCGTCTGCAGACCCAGGGGATGGAGAGCAGAGATGTGCTTGTGTCTGTAACTACAGGTCCTTCCCTGCGCTCCTGACAGCCGCTTCCCGTCTTCCCCAGGGATTCTGTCTACGTGGCATAGCTTTGGGGCTGGTTATTTGTTCTCCAGCGCCCTTGCTAATGTGAGCCCCAATCAGGACCTTTTCCAAGGTCCACGTCCTCAGAAAAGCATCTCGTGGTCAGGACAGGTCTCACCCAGACAAAGGAATCCTACTCTCACCCTCCCTCCCTGCCCTAACCACCTGCTCCTGGCGGAATTCACTAGTCACCCAGTGCGTTCTCTATTTTGAGTCAGGAGAACACTGATAACTTGAATGTGCTTACCTGTGGTGTGTCCATCCTCCCACACTAGACGGAGCTTCTTGACAGCACTTACTTCTGTACTATCTGGCATTCTGCTGAGCATGTAGTATGCTGTTTGCTTGGTCTTTATTTGTGGAATAAATGAAGGAATGCATCGTGTGTGTATGTCTGTGTGACTCCTGTCCCCAGCTCATATAAACTTGGGGCAATTTCAAGTTTGTCAGTTGTGGATAGAAATACAATCATATCGTAGGGCTCTTGAAATAGCCTTGAAAAGACCTCACATGTGAGGTTGTCAAGAAACTGCACTCCCTTTCCCGACTGTCTTCAGCCTCCTGGTGGCTTCATATGCAGGCCTTCATCATCAGCCACAGCGAATCTATGTCTTATCTCAGGACCAGTAATATGTCTCATAGGTTCTGGCATTTCCTTCCTCCTTTGCAAAGGCTTCAGCCATCATTGCAGGGGCGAGGTGAAGCAGCTGGTTCTCCTGAGTCAGCTGCAGGTATTTCCTCAGGGACGGTGGATGGGGGAGGCGAAGAGTCCTCCCCTTGTCCCCATGAGCCTCGCTCAGGGCCTGGGCCACCACAGGCCCGAGTCCAGACTGCTTGGGAACTGTGAGCTTTGTCTATAGGTCTGGGCCTCCCACTCTATGACTGGTGAGGCCTGGCAGGTCATTGTCATCCCTGGAAGGCTGCTGAGGGCATGAGCCCCCACAGAAGAATAAAGCATCCATAAAACCCTGTACACCTACTGCCCGAGGGAGCGTCTGCCCCTGGGAATGGCAGCCGTCTGTGTGCTCGGAAGCAGGTTGAGGTGAGACAGGGACAGGTCAGGTAGAGACCAGCCGGCGGGGAGGAGCAGGTGCATCCTCAGCCTGGATACTCACTCAGGTAAGGAATACAGTTTACAGCTCAGTGTGTGTGCGGGGACACCCACACACTGTACACACACACACAGAGTGAAAACAAAAATCACACAAGATACAGTCTGATCTTTTCTTTGATTTTTTAATTCCACTCCAGGACAGCCTTGTCCATTTCAATTTTTAAATGTTGGTCATGGACATTTACGTTGAACTGGCATCCATTTGCATTCGTGCTTGGAGACCCTCCATTTGCAAAGTGGTGCCTTAAGCAACTACCTCCAACACCAGGGGGGACTTTTGGGACCAGCTTTCTGGGCACAAAGGTGACAGTAGGCAGGTGGTTGGGCTTCAGGAACCAGTGTAGACACAGGAAGAGCCAGGACTAGGATGAGGCAAGAGAGGTGCCTAATTTCGAGGCATACAATTCGAGGAGGCGCTTACTCTCTGCCCTTGCAGAACATGAGAGCAGCTCTTTCAATTTTTTACCCAAGGCACCTCTCTCCCCTCACCCAGCCCCGACCCTGGCTTCCAGATGTGATCATTCCATTTGATAGATGAGAACTCTGTCGTGAAGGTAACAAAGACTGACTGAGGTCCTAGGGCTGAGGCAGGATTCCAGCCTGGTTCTGGCTGACATGAGCCCAAGCTGCTTCCCAGGCATTCTGCATTCTCTGTCCAGCCTTGTGGAAGGTCCCTGGGGCAGGATGCAGGCACATGAACCCCAATTGAGCAGTCGACCCAGGGGGAAACTCAACTTACAAGAATCAAAAAGAAACAGCTTTCAAACATCACTGTGATATAAAATTAGGACTCCTGATGGATGGTGAGTTTCTGAAGACAGACCTGGGTGCGTTGGCTGGGTGGTTTGTTAGAGCATACATCCTATTCCACAGCCTTCAGGCTGGACTGGCTCAGCCCCTCGCACTTATTAAGGGATCCTTTCCTGCCTGCCAATACCTGCAGTGTGGTCTGCAGAGGGGAGAATCTGCAGGCCGGCTGGAGATACTGTCTGTGGAAGAAGCTTCCAGATGGAACGCGACCTACGTCCAGGCTCTGTTCACCTCCGCTGTTGCTGTTTCACAACTTAGGACTTCCCAGACTAGAGGTCTAAGTGAGTGAGTGTCTGGGACAGGCTCATTTTCCTCCCTCCATGTGCTCCGCTAGGGTCCCTCTTGCTCCTGTTCCACAGCCTCCTCCTGCGCTGGTTCCTTCTGTTCTGCTGCTGACCCACGGGACTGTCCCCCTCTCAGTGAAGTCTCCCTTCTGCACAGGGCTCCCTGTCCCCACCAGCTGGGATGCTGCGGGTCCTCTGGAGTCAAGCTGTCTGCCTGGGACACAGAATGGCCAGTGTGGTTAATAAAGCCTGAACCTGCATCTGACCCATTGGCTGCCAGGCTCAGATGAGTTCACACAGGGATCACGGCTGGGCCATGACGTCAAGACCTGGCCATCCTTCTTCATTCATCACCTGCTGCTCAAGGACTCCTATTTCCAGTATTAGGCTCAGTCAGATCAAGGACTGGGGTGCTGTCACACAGCTTCTCGAAGGCCAACCTGTCACAGTGTCATTTGGAAAGCAGGCCTGTGGCACATAATTGTTGAATTAATAAAGTTCCCACGAGGAGAAAGTGGAGCCCACAGGAGGACAAGTCCAATAGGGAAAATCCAGGGGGCACTGGATTTGGAAGTGCAGGAGCCCAGCAGAGAAGCTCATGAATCGGGTCGAGAAGAGAGGGCCATCATCTCCTGCTTGAAGGGTGAGGAATTTAGAGTAGACCGAATCTAGGTTCAACTCCTGGCTGTGAGACTTTGGTCAGTTTATTGTCTTTTTAACCTTTAGTTTTCTCATCAGTAAAAACTGAGGACAATAACAGTGGCAGCTGGCAAGGCATATTTTGGAAATTTGATAAGATGTGAGTGGAAGGCTCACGCGTAATGACAAAGGTCAGCAGTTCATCCTGAAGCCCGGGCTTCACGTGCTCCTGGCAGAGGACAGCGGCTCTCCCACACCTCTCTGCAGGTACCCGCGGACAGAGCTGTTCAGAGCTCCCTACAGGTGGGTCTGCCCTTCCCTGGAGCGCAGCCCTGGGGAGCCAGGCTGTGAGCCAATGCCCTCACCTGCATCGGGCAGCCCAGACTGAAATCCGCTGGTGGCCGGGGTGGCAACGGTCATGACTTGGCTGCACCTTCCACAGCCTGATGTTCAGGCAAGGGTCCTCATGCCAGAGTTTTTAACCCTTCAATGTCTAAGGTAGGCTTCAACGACTGGGAAGAGGTACCTCTCCGTCCTTTCACATTCTGTCTGGGGTGCCATAAAGCAGAATCAGACAAATGTCCTCTCTTGGTCACCAATGCCATATTTGCTTAGGGTTGAAAATTAGGGAAATACAGAAAAATGAACACATACGTAAACACACACATACACACACGCACACATCGGCCATCATCTCACTAACAAGAGGAAGACATGTTTAATGTTTTGCTTTATTACAATCTGTTTTTAAATACATTTTTCCTTAGATAAATGAAATCCCTATGTAGGTAATTTTCAACCTCCTGTGATTGTTGTTTAACATTAGAACACAAGTCTTTCACTGTTTTTTTTTTTTTTTTTTTTTTTTTGAGCAGGGTCTTGCTCTGTCACCCAGGCTGGAGTGCAGTGATGTGATCTCAGCTCACTGCAACCTCCGCCTCCCTAGTAATCACTTGAACTTGAAGGTTCAAGTGATTCTCCTGCCTCAGCCTCCCTAGTAGCTGGGATGACAGGGATACACCATTGTACCCGGCTAATTTTTGTATTTTTAGTAGAGACAGGGTTTCACCATATTGGCCAGGCTGGCCTCGAACTCCTGACCTCAAGTGATCAACCCACCTCGGTCTCCCAAAATGCTGGGATTACAGGCATGAGCCACCACGCCCAGCCTGTTTCCCTGGCTTTAAAGAAGTTTGATAAACATACAGTTCAATTCCCGAACGCACCATGATCTACATACTCTGTTCCCTGATTTTGGACACAGATTATTTCTAATTTTTCTCTATTATAAATATTGCTGTGATAGATGTGAAAATGTGTTTTATATCAAATTCTGCCTATATTTTCCCTGAAAAATCTTTTAGCTAGATCTGGTGTGGCTAAGAAGAGAGAAACAAGCTGTTTTTTTATTTTTATTTTTTTCTCTAAAAGAGCACACATAAACATTTTAGGCTAAGTGTTCCATAAAGTCTCTGTGACAACTATTCAGCTCTGCCATCACACCACAGAAACATCCACAGACGTTTGGGTGTGGCTGTGTTCCAGTCAAACTTTATTTACAAAAGCAGACAGCGGCCAGATTTGACCGGTCAGCCATAGTGAGCTGACCTGCTCTTCCGACTCCAGGCCTGGTCCACGCTCTGCCTGCCGCTGGGGTCTCCTCTTTCTTCTTGCCTGGCTAACACCTGCTCATCCATCAGGTTTTGGTAAACCATTCCTTTCTTAGGGAGCTCGTTCCGGAGTCTTTAGAATGGATTCTGCCTTTTAGAATAGTTATCCCAGCTGTAATTAAAGAGATCTTTCCAGAGAAAATCATTACTCACTGATTCCCCTTCTTCATCTGAAATGTCAGTGGCATCATTGACTCTTTCCTTGGGTCTTCCGGGGCTTACCGTAGATTTTCCACACAGAGGGAAATCCAGTGTATTAAGTCATGGGATACAATGGACTTTTAACACCCACAGTTGTGAGACCCTGAAGGTCACTGCGTCCATCCTCACAACAGCCCCGAGATGAGCGTGGTTCTCGCTTTTACAGAAGAGCAAATGGAAGATCAGAGAAGCTCAATAACTCACACCAGGCCCCGGGGCTGGTGAGGGGAGCGCTGACCTGGAAAAAGCTGCTGGCCTGCTCCCCAGAGAGGAAGGCAAAACCAGCGGCCTCCATCCCATCGCCTCACGTGGTGAGGGGAGCTGAGAGGAAGCCACCGAAGGATCGACTCATACTTCCATTTCTTAGGCTCAGTCAGGTCAAGGAGACAAACTGGGCCTAGCTTTTATGCAGCCATTTGCTAATCAAATGACTCCACTGAGTTATTAATTTGATCAAAAGATGTAAATTGAGCCTCCACCAGGTGCCACACTGAAAATAGTATGGGGAGTGAAGCTGGCTTTCCCTGGTGATTCATGGAGAGGCAGACATTGAACCATCAAACACACACACACACACAAACACACACGCAGGCACACACACACACGCAGGCACACACACATATATTCTCTCTTTAATTACAGCTGGGATAACTGTTCTAAAAGAGAATCCATTCTAAAGACTCGGGGAAGCGCGATCTGGACAAGGAATATTTACTGAAACCTAGTGGAAGAGCAGGCGTCAGCCAGGTGGGAAAAAAGGCTACCCCAGCGGCAGGCGGAACGTGGGCCAGGCCTGGAGTTAGAAGAGCAGGTCAGCTCACTATGGCTCACAGGCCAAATCTGGCCGCTGGCTGTCTCTGTAAACACAGTTTCACTGGAACACAGCCACACCCAAATGTCTATGTCTGACTTTGTGGCAGAGCTAAATAGTTGTGATGGAGACTTTACAGAACACTTAGCCTGAAATGTTTACGGCGTGGTCTTCTGGAGAAAAAGTGCATAAATCCCAGCTCTGGAGAAATAGGACAAGGTGGCTGGGGCATGGTGAGAGAGGAGCCGTCGCTGGGACCTTATGGGCCTCAGGGACCACATGAGAGAGTTGGATATGGTCTGGATTTGTGTCCCACCCAAATCTCATGTGGAATCGTAATCCTCAGCGTTGGAGGTGGGGCCAGTGGGAGGTGATGGGGTCCTGGGTTTGGGTCCCTCATGTATGGTTCAGTGCTATCCCTCTGTGCTGTCCTTGATGACAGTGAGTGAGTCACTGTGCTGCCTGGTTGTTTGAAAGCACGTAGCACCTGCCTGCCTTGCCCCTGCCTTTGCCATGTGAGGTGTGGTTCCCCCTTTGCCTTCGCTATGATTGTGAGTTTTCCTGAAGCCTCCCCAGAAGCTGAGCAGATGCAGGCACTGTGGGTCTCATACAGCCTGCAGAACCGTGAGCCAAGGAAACCTCTTCTCTGTGTAGATCACCAAGCCTTGGATTTTTCTTTATAGCAATGTGAGAATAAACTAATACAGTACCTTTCCCAAGAGATAAGAGAGAGCCGCTGAAGGTTATGAGTAGACTAGTGAGAGGACAAGTTTATGTTTGTTCATTTTTTGTTTGTTTTCTGAGACGAAGTCTCTCTGTCATCCAGGCTGGAGTGCAGTGGTGTGATCTCAGCTCACTGCAACCTCCATCTGCAGTGAGTAGCTGAGATTACATGCACATGCCACAACGCCCAGCTAATTTTCTTAATGTTTTTTAAGTAGAGTTGGAGTTTCACCATGTTGGCCAGGCTGGTCTCGAACTCCTAACCTCTAGTGATCTGCTGGCCTCGGCCTCCCAAAGTGCTGGGATTACAGGTGTGAGCCACCGCATCCAGCCTGATTTATGTTTTTTTAAATTACATCTTTGACGTAACAGTCCCTAATACTCAGCTCTAGGCTTCCTTTGCTTTGTTTGTAGTAGTTCTTAATAAATATTTGCTAAATGAATGAAATAATCTTAGTAAAATTTTAGGTGACATTCAGATATAATGGAAACACAGTCATATCATGAAGTGCTTGATTATATTATATTTTTACCTCAAGCTATTTCTTTTTGGAAAGCATTCATCCTGTAAATAAACTATTCTCAGATGTCTTTTTTATTAGCACTGTCTACAATTGCTGTCCTTTTTGGCAGTGATATTCCAGTTCAATAATCTAGGGCAGGGCTAGAATGATGATTACCTTTTTTTTTGTTTGTTTGAGATGGAGTCTCCCTCTTTTGCCCAGGCTAGAGTGCAGTGGCACCATCTCAGGTCACTGCAGCCTCCATCTCCGAGGTTCAAGCAATTCTTCTGCCTCAGTCTTCTGAGTAGCTGGGATTACAGGCACCTGCCACCATGCCTGGCCAATTTTTTTGTATTTTTAGTAGAGACGAGGTTTCACTATGTTGGCTAGGCTGGTCTTGAACTCCTGACCTCGGATGATCTACGCACCTTGGCCTCCCAGAGTGCTGGGATTACAGGTGTGAGCCACCACACCTGGCCCGAGGATTGCCTTTTGATTTTGCTGTGCCAGGTTGCTGTGGGCGGGGAGCCCAGTTATCCAGCTGAATTGGGCAACAGTCTGCAATATAGAGCTTCCAGGGGTGCCAGGCCCAATGGGTCCACTTGTTTATTAGTGTCAAGAGACACTTAGAGGTCAGAGCAAAAGTATTAGTTTCCTCCTTGAGCAAGGTTGTCCTGGCCAGAAGATACATGAACATTCCAATCTGACCATCTGGTCAACCTGAGAGTTAACTGCCCCTGCTGAAGCAGGTCCTGGGGGCTGAGGGGCTGCCCCCTGGCTATGCCCACACACACAAACACACACCCATGTACACATTCCCATCTGCACACACTTGCACACACGTTTTTACCCTTACTCTTAATCACCTGTGTTCTAGTGGTCAGTGTGATAGTTAATTTTATGTGTTCACTTACTGAGCCATGAGGTAACTAGATATTTGGGCAAACAGTATTCTGGGTGTGTCTATAGGGTGTTTCTGGGTGAGAGCCACATTTGAGTCAGCAGAATGAGGGAAGTAGACGGCCCTTCCCCTGGGGGTGGGCCTCCGCCCAGCAGATGAAGACCTGGCTAGAATTAAAGACTGAGTGAGCGGGAACCTCTCCTGCCCGACTACTGGAGCTGGGACGTGGCCTTTTTACTGCGTTTAGACTCAGAGTGAAACATCAGTTGTTCTTGGGTCTCAAGCCTGCCACAGCTTTTGGACTTGGGGCCACACCACTGGCTCTTCAGGGTCTCCAGCTGGCCGATGGCAGAAGTCGGGACTTCCTGGCCTCTGTAATTGCATGAGCCAATTCCTTATAATAATCGTTCTCTCTTTCTTTCTTTCTCTTTCTCTCTCTCTCTACACACACACACACACACACAACTGGTTCTGTTTTTCTGAAGAAATGCAGTGTATTAGATGAAGAAATACTTCATCTATTAGATTAGTCAGTATATATAAACAATGGGATACAGCATAGATTTGGAAATATATCATACCCATGAGAGCAGAATTTTTGTGGAAATTGGCTCATGAGATTGTGGAGGTTGAGAAGTCCCACAATAGACCATCTGGAAGCTGGAGAACCAGGGAAGCCTGGTGGCCTAGCCCAGTGAGAACCTAGGAACTGAGGGGTAACTCTCCATAGAAAGAGTCCTGGAGTCCAAAGGCCAGGGAACCTGGAGTTCTGATGATCCGGGCAGGAGAAGATGTGTGTCCCAGAGGCAGACAAAGAATTCACCTTTCGTCGGCCTTTTGTTCCATCTGGGCCCTCAGCCCACTGGAGGGTACACCCACATTGTGTGAGGATGGATCTTTACTCAGCCGGGATTCAAATGCTAGCCTCTTCCGGAGGCACTTCATAGGCCAACCAGGGATAATGCTTTACCAGCCGGCAGGTAATCCCTTAACCCAGTCAAGTTAGCACCCAAAATTAACTCTCCGAAGCAATCAGTATTTTCCAGTCGTGGCTCAGCAATTGCACCTTCCCAGTTACCTTGCTCTCTGCATTATAATTTCTGCCTTCCTTTACACTGATCTTTTTTTTTTAAAAAAATTATTTATTTATTCTTATTTTTTTGAGATGAAGTCTACTCTGTCACCCAGGCTGGAGTGCAATGGCACGATCTTGGCTCACTGCAACCTCCACCTCCTGGGTTCAAGTGATTCTCCTACCTCAGCCTCCCAAGTAGCTGGGATTACAGGTGCCCGCTACCACACCTGGCTAATTTTTGTATTTTTAGTAGAGACAGCGTTTCACCATATTGGCCAGGCTGGTCTTGAACTCTGCCCATCTCAGCCTCCTGAAGTACTGTGATTTCAGGCATGAGCCACTGCGCCTGGCCTGACTTATTTTCATAATACATTGTGTTAAAAAGAGAACTCAGTATCACTGCTTCTTGATGTCACCTTGAAGTCACCATCACTTACCACGAAAAAAGGCCAAATTATGCTGTCACCTTTAGGGTAGTTGTTGTGACCTGCCTATTCTCAGCCTTCAAGGGCCGCTCCCTTTCTCTGCTAAACAGAGAGAAGTCAGTGCTGGGTGTCAAAGGTGGAGGCGGCAAAGACAGAGGCAGAGGCTGTAAAGTTCTCACTGTGTGATTTACGACTCGATGGCTTGTACTTGTCCCACATTGCAGAACAGTGGCTGGTCCCTGGGGTCAGCTCTGCCCCTGTCCCTGAGTGCTGACCCATAGCCTCAGCTTCCCTTAGTGACAGAGGTCAAGAGAAGGCCAAGGAGTGGTTCTCAAGCCTTATTTTACTGAAAAATCACCGGGAGAGTTTGGTAGAAAGGCAGCTCCAGGGACTCCCATCTCCAGAGGTTCCAATATGGGGAGAGGTTAAGGAGTGGACAGGTTTACAAGCGTCCAGGTGATTCTTGTGCAGGCAGATGCAGCCAGCACTCAGAGACACAGCAGGGGGTTTGGGCAGCGAAGGTCTGGTTTGAGCACAGTCTTTGTGGATGAAGACCTCCAGCCAAACAACAATGAATAGCTCTCAACCAGCCTGAGACAGAGGTCTGGCTTCATTCACACCAGCGTGGTTTAGGAAAAAAACCTCTGCACTATAAATGTGCGCACCATTCTATCTGCCTATAAGAGTGATTCTGGTTCGAGGCTCTTTATTGCCAGATTCCTGGAATGAGAAGTTGTTGGATATTTACTTAGATCAAAAAGAGTTCAGTAAAGTATAAAATGCATTTAATGTTCACTCTGGGTTGGAGCTCGTGCCAGCTGGCTTCTGGGACCCCAGCTACACTCAGGCAGTGGGAACTAGAAGTTCCCTGCTCACAAGGAACCCTGATCAGCAGCTCACTTCCACATTCTGTGGGGGACTTCACAGTGTCCCCAGGAAGATACCGTCCCTCTCCTACTCCCTGGAACTGCATTACCTCACATGGCACGACGCATGGTTCGGCGAGGGGTCCTGGGCCCTGAGCCTAATGTAATGGCAAGTGTTTTTATGAGAATGAAGCAGAGGCGGTTTGCCTGAGCAGAAGAGAAGGGGCCATGGGTTGGGGGGTGAGACAGGGCCTGGAATGATGCTGTCTCCAGCCTAGGAGGGCCTGGACCCGCCAGAAGCTCCAGGGAGTTCTTTCCTAGGTGCTTTCGAGGAAGCACAACCCAGCCACCACTTTGATCTCGGACTTCTGGCCTCAGAACTATGAGAGAATAAATTTCTGTTGTTATAAGTCACCAAATATGTGGTAATTTGTTACAAATGGCAGCCTCAGGAAATGAATGCAGCCCCTAGAAGGACTCGGGAGTGAAACTCAAGGGACGGTGGATGTGGCTCTCTATAAACAACACAGACCCTTGGTTCACAGACAGACTGATGGGCTGTGTTCCTCAGGGAATATGGATGCAGTTGTGCGCGCGTGTGCACACACACACACATACACATACACACACACACACACATACACACAGACACACACTGACTTTGCTACAAAGATATGGGTTCTGCGCTCTCACCTGGGCAGGCCTGGCTAAGCAGGCTGTGCAGCTGTGAGTGGGAATCTGCTCCCGTCCCCCACCCCACCCTGCTTCTTCACGGCCTGCCAGACATGGGGTACTTTCATCTGCCCCAGAGAATGTGCAGTCCTGAGGGGCACCTCTCTTCCCTGACTCCAAGAGGCCTTTGGGGCCAGGAGCTGGGACTGACTGTGCTCTCGGAAAAGTCCAGAGCAGCGCTGCTCAGAGGAAATACGGTATGAGCCTTCTACCCAGCCTTACATTTTCTGGAATCCAAACTCTAGAACTTTAAAAATCAGGTGAAATTAATTTTAATAATGTATTTTATTGGTCTCAGTATATCTGACATTATTTTCACAGGTACCCTCTATGGGAATTATGAGTGAAACATTTTACCTTTTTTTCTTATGTTGACTTCTAAACTGGGCAGGCATTTTATACTCTCAGAACATCTCAGTGTGAGCATGGGCATTCCCAGTGCTCACTAACCACACAGCCCGTGGTCTCTGTGCTGGACAGTGTGAGGTCAGCGAGGGGGACTGAGAAGGTGGGGGATGGGCTTCAGGGGCTGCTGGGCTCCCCCTGGTACCCCTCATCTCTGGTGTTTGATTTGGGAGGCCCCTGACGGTGATCCCTGGCAAGTCCTTCCAAGGAGGCTGGGCTGTGTGTGCGTTCATGTGTGATTGTGGTCGGGGGCTGGGTCTATGAGTCTGCAAATGGGAGAACAGTGCCCCCGAGAAGTGGTAGCCCAGATGAGAGAGCAAGGCAGACACCATGGCTGTGATGCTGGCCATGGTCCAGAGAGCTGAAAAAAATTCCCAGCAGCTCTGAGTGAATGCCTGGGGGGCTGCGGGAATGGATCCGGGTTGAGGTCTGGAGTCCTTAAATCATGGAATCTTCTAGAACAAAATCTCCCCATGTTGCATCAGTTAGTGAAAGCCCTGGATATTCCAGCCTTGAAGTCTCTTCAGGGAGAGAATGGGAGGAGAAATGGTTTCACCTCGTTTTGAATGGAAAGTTAATTGCTTTTTGGAAAGTTGTTTTCAGTCAGATGAGGACCACACAGAGGAAAAATAAGACACACACACACACACATTGCCCGCGGATGGGAGTTTAGCCAACAGTGACAATAGCCGTCTGCTTCTCCAAGTCTGATGGACACTGAGGGCAACCCGAGGCAGGGCCATTGTTTACCCTGACAGCTTAACAGCAGGCTTGAAGGGAAGGGAGGTTGCGATGGCAGTGGGAAGCTGTGAACACTTAATCTGCCACAGAAACTTCGAGGGAATCAGGCGCCGTGGAGCCCAGACCGGCCAAACCCTTAATTGTTGGGCAATTCGCTGTCTCGGCTGCCCTCATCTGAACCTGTTAGATGCCAGCACAGCGCATCAGGCGAGGACCTGCCACGTGGGAGGGCCCATGGGAGGTGTGGACGCCTCAGTCCCCTGGAGATATGGGACATATGATGGATATTCACCTGTCCACGCTGCTTGTCTCATTTTTCAAATTAACTGGTGCCTAGAACTAGAGAGAAATGAATCTGGGCTGAGACAAAGATGAACTGCAGTAAAAATGGAAATTACAATTCGGAAAACTAATATCGTCAGGCCACTGAGATCTTATTAGCTAATCAGGGCTACGATACTGGACTTCTTTTTTTTTTTTTTTTTTTTTTTTTGAGACGGAGTTTCGCTCTTGATACCCAGGCTGGAGCGCAATGGCGCGATCTCGGCTCACCGCAATCTCCGCCTCCTGGGTTCAGGCAATTCTCCTGCCTCAGCCTCCTGAGTAGCTGGGATTACAGGCACATGCCACCGTGCCCAGCTAATTTTTTGTATTAGTAGAGACGGGGTTTCACCATGTTGACCAGGATGGTCTCGATCTCTTGACCTCGTGATCCACCCGCCTCGGCCTCCCAAAGTGCTGGGATTACAGGCTTGAGCCACCGCGCCCGGCCGATACTGGACT
Source organism: Aotus nancymaae (assembly GCF_030222135.1). Taxonomy (NCBI): domain Eukaryota; kingdom Metazoa; phylum Chordata; class Mammalia; order Primates; family Aotidae; genus Aotus; species Aotus nancymaae. The sequence goes on from NW_026988444.1 coordinate 1,992,733, forward strand.
TCTGAAAACGTTGCTTTGATTACATTTTTACCTTGTATCCACAGGACTCGTCAGGATACGTGTCTAGTGACGCGGGCAGGGAGTAGCAGCGCCTGTGATGAGCTGCTAACACCTTTTCCTTCTCTTATGTTTCCGCTTCGTTGCTCAAGTACATGACTTCTTGAAGTTGACAATGCTTGAAATCATATTAGACCCAAAGAATATCATGACAAGCCACCGCATAAGACCACGGTCAAGCATCATTCAGATTTCTCAGGATGGCTCCCCATCTTGTACTAGGTATTGGGGTGCTTGCAGGCACTGCCTCAGACAGTGAGCGTGCAGTGTGTGGAAGGAAACAGCATGACCATTAACGTGGGATGCTCTCCCAGCTCCCTGCATCCTTATCTTGTGCATTCTCTGCATTGCTGATACTCAGCTTTTTCCCTTGGCTCTGTCTATAGAACATTGACTCCTTGACTCGGGTCATCCGCCACAAGCTCTGGCCACTCCATCATCACCACCCTGACGGCATCAGAACTGACCTAGACGCCTGCTGTGTCTCTAGGAAGAATCTTGCCAGCCCAGGCTCCTAAGCCTGAGCTATCCAACTGGAATCCTTCTGAATTTGGCGATGGGGTATCAAACTATTTCTTGCAGAGTCTCTGTAGCTGAGAGCCTCCAGCACAAGGGGTATCTTTGATTTTCTTTTCAGGGCTTCCCAGCAAGTAGACTGTGCTAGAAACCCATTGTCTAGCCAGCAATGTAGATATTTAGGTAGCAATGCCCAGGAGAAACCCTCAGTCACTGAGGAAGGAAGCCAATAGATGGACCCTTAGCCTGAATCCCTGGAGGGGCCCTTCCAAGCATCTCAAGCAGGACTGAGTTCTCCCTGTCCTCCCTGTCCGTGGTGAGCATCTTAATAACATACCCTTACACTGGCTTTCTTTTCTCTTTTCTCTCCCGCTGGTCCTTTGCTCCCATTCCCAGGGATCATCTCCATGAGAATCTAGATGCTTGTAAGTCTTTACTTCAGGGGCTTTTATGGAGGAGTCAGGCGATACAGAGGCAAGCCCAGCATTTGCCAAGTGCCAAGTCTCACCACGAGTGTGAAAAACAATGACAGCTCATAATTACTGCACACTTCCAAGATGCCAGGTACTGTGCAAAGGGCTTTGTAGGCGTTATTTTATTTAATTCTCACAAACATTTTACATGGTAAATACTATTTCATCCCTATTTTACAGGTGAGGAGGCTGAATTACAGAGAAGTAGAGGAACTTGCCCACCCGGATTCCGTGGCTCAGACTGGGTCAAACTGGGTTTTCATTCAAGCAGGCAGAATTTGGTCTGATCATTCCAAATACGGCCTCCACGATTAGTTAACTATTTTTTTTTAAAGATAAATGAATTTGCTTTGTGCTGTTTGAACCTATGAGAGTGTTGCCTTGAAATGCTGAGCAGGTCTCTAAGATTCTACAATCCAACCTTCGGCCTGAAGATAGCAAGTATCAGAACACAAGTGTGGTGGTGGGTCTACATTAATATGAAGGAACAGTTGGCCCATTCAGTGCCCTTAGTCTTGTCATTTTTTAGGATAATTGGAAATGGATTGAAACCCAGGAGCCCAGACTCCCCGCAGGACGTGTGCTTCCTCCTTAGGCAGCATTTTAAAGGCCCTCCTGCATTCTTTCCATGTAATTTGATAATGCTGATAAAATCATTTATCATCCCCTGAGCTGCACTGACTATCTTATTAGAGAATATAACTGGAGGCTCTGAATGTGGCTGATCCTGACATGCTTTAATTAGGGCTTAAAAAATATGGGCATGGGTTTCTGCTGCAAGGTGGGGACGTAACTCGTGAGCATTTAACTCCTCCCTCACCTTACTCACACGCACGATCAAAGGAATGCGAAAAGAGGAAAGTTCCGTATCTTCACTGGAAAATAGAAAGGCTGCCATCAACAGGCTGGAAATGATGAGGAATTTCTGCAGATCAGAGCCCCTAAGATATCTATAACATAACAAAGCAAAATTCCCACAGACACCCCAAACCCTGGGACGGTTGTGCCTTCTTTAAAGTCTGTGGTTGCACTGCATTGTGTCTCCAAGTTTCACCTTAGGATCACTGCAGCGTAATCATCTGATTACAAGGGTGACCAGCCTCAGGTGTATGACCTTCCGTGCCAGAACCCTTGGAGGATGCTCAGGAATCTGCATTTGCCTGAAGTTTCCCAGGGATTCTATGCACAGAAAGGGCAGCCTCAGCAACGCGATACACAGAGTCTCTTATCATAAGGTGATGTAAAATGCCAGGCTTTGAACACACATGTTTGCAGAAGAAAGATTGCCAGAGGCCAAAGTTACTCATTTTGAGCTTTTCCATTACATTCTCGTAGTAGCCAACAGACACAGTGGCCATTTAAAAGATTTCTGGGCTTCTCTGAAATGCTGTTTCCTTTCCTGCTGAGGGTCTCCCACCCTCAGAAATCGACAAGAGCCTGCACACGCTCCTGTCCGTCCCCTCTGATGCAGGCCATCTTACCTGAGGCGTGGATGACCAGCGTACCTGCCAGCCCATTCCTGGCTGGTCTCTCAGCTCACCCTCCCCTAGCTGATCATCTCCCCTCACCAATGCCAGAAACAAACACCCGTCTGAAAGGTAAATCTCTTCTAGCACACGGGGAGAATGAGAGAAGCAGGAAGGAACAACGTGCCGTGTAACTCCCTTTATGCTTCTCTGTTGACTTGTCCCAAATGAGTTGAGGAAAGTCCCTTTGTTGTTTGGTTGGTTTGGTTATTATTATTTTTTTTTTTGGTCCATCATTACCAGGTAACTGAAAGCCCTCCAGCTACCTGTAGTCCCCAGATCAGCCCCATTTTAATAATTAAAAAGTCCTGTGAGTTGTCGTGTCAAAACTTTGAAAGGTATCCATCCAGTTTAGAGCTTCTTCCCTCTCTCCAGCCCCCAGCTTCTGGCTTCCAGGGCTGGAGAGGAGTGAGCAGCTGATGACACGCGTCTTCTGCCTGTCACGTGGCCTGGGCCTGCTGGCAGGACTGTCCTGCAGGAGGGTCTGATAGTTCAAGGACTTGGCGCTTACTGTTCTGGGCAATGCCTTTGGAAATTTTCAGAGCTCTGTCTCAGGTCTTGGGTTCAGGACAAAGTTGCTACTCCTTATCAAAACTCAGCACAGCTTCCTTCCTCCTCGGGATAAACCCAGCATGTCCCACAGGACTTAGGACACTGGCCTCTCCCAACCCATAGGTCATGCCTTCTACCCTGTCCTCCCACTGCCACAGCCTCGCCCAGGGTCTGCAGGTCCTTGTTGTCCTGACTGCTACTGTGACACTTGCTGTTTCGTCTGAGCGAAACACTGCTTGCATCTCTGGCCCCTGCCTGACCACTCCCATCTGGCCACATCCCATTTATCTTCCGGGCCTCTGTTAGCTATCCCTTCCTTGATGAGTCTGCCCACCTGGGCAAATGCTGTTGTACCTTAAAGCCGAAATCAGTAACTATGCATATTGTAACCAAGGTATTGGGCTTACAGAGTTGTTTGTTTTATAAAGAAAATTTTAAATGTTGTTGCAATCTAACCAGTTACATCATTTTAAACTTTCTTTCCTCTCCCCCTTTTTTTTTTGCCCACAAGTGGAATTATAATACTTGCTTGGTCAATGAAGAAAGACGAAACAAGGGCAAAAATCTTAACAGTAAAGAATTTGCCATTATTTCATTGCCTTGATTCTGTTTGTGTCCTACGATGCAAAAGAAGTCAGTGGCTTTTAACTGTTTACAAATAGAATGTGATTGTAAAATGTACAGTTTGGTTGTGTTTGAATTATGAAACTTTTTCAGTTATAATAAACCATGACTTTTTTTGCTGCTCAAAAAAATGGGGCCCTGAGGACCCCATTTTCCCCATTACAATGCTCCCCCTGTTACAGCTACTGTCTCTCTCCTGTGCAGAACTGTAGCATCTCTGCCAGGTACAGAATTATAATAGGTGCCTAAAAAATTGTTGCCAATAGAATGAATTAAAGACAAGATTCTACAGCCCTGAGCAGCAGCGGCAGGCAGGCAAGCCATCCTTCAGTCTGTCTCAACAGGCCTACGTGGAGCTGGGTCGGCAGCCTTCCGGGAGCTCCTGCGGTCATTCTGGCAAGTGCTGATTTACAGGTTGTCTTCCCAAAAGTCAGTGAGCTCGCTAACGAGTCTGTGTCTTGTTCATCTTAGTAGAGGTATCACTCATGATGGTGCCCTGGGGCCTCTAAGCGTTTGCTGAAAGAATAAGTGCATGGAAGGATTAGTGGAAGGAAGGGAGAAAGGAAGAGAAGAAGGGAGGAGGAAGGGAGGGAGGAAAGGAAGGAGGAAAGGAAAGAGAAAGGGTAGGAGGAAGGGAGGGAGGAAGGGTGGGAAGAAGGAAGGGAGGAAGGGAGGGAGGAAGGGTAGGAGGAAGGGAGGGAGGAAGGGAGGGAGGAAGGGTGGGAAGAAGGAAGGGAGGAAGGGAGGGAGAAAGGGTAGGAGGAAGGGAGCAAAGGATGAACAGATGAATGGATGGAAGGATGGATGGATGAAGGAATGAGTAAGTACAAATAGAAATCTGATCTGGGAACATGCGGCCCCTTTCTCTGTGTTAGGACTCAAGTCCTGTGTTGGGTTGAAAATTTTATGTTTTTAATAGATTATATTTTATGTTAGTTTCTTCTGTGCGAAACATTAATCCTTACTCAAGAATAAAGATATGTATGATTTCTCTTAATCCATCTAGTCATTTATTCATTCACCACACATTGGGTGAGGCCAGCATCAGGGCTCCTGCCATTTCCATGGAGAAACTGAGCACTAACCATTCAGAAAGCTTGCCTCTGGCTTAAATTTGCATCAGGCTTTCTCTGTAGAATAAAATTCAGGATAAGCATCATCTAGAGCGCCTTGTAATTCATCAACAAAGCAATAGTTTTTGAAAGAGTGATTTATGGTACCAAGGCATATTTTATTGCTATTTTCATTGTTTTTATTTTTAAAAAAACATAATGTACCATTTTGCTATTTTGTAGTTTATTAGCTCTTATCTTAGTTCTATTTTCCAGTGTGTATATATGTATGTCTCTCTCATCCATCTATCTCTATCTGTCTATCAATCAATCATGTTTAGACTGTTTATTTTCGTGTTTCTACATATCCTCTTCTTTTATATCTTGCATACAATATTCACACACATATATAACAGTTCTCTAAATATAGATTACTCTATTGAAAAGTATAAAGTACATGAATAAAGCATACCACATATATACCTGGCATTTTCAAGTGTGAATAGTGAAATTCTGCTAATTAGCCAATTCTGATGATTATAGACACAGGTCCCTATTATTTGGGTGCATCTGCTTTTAGCTCATGTTTAAGTTTTTGGACACACGTGAATGTCCTCTGGGCGCTCATGAGGAGTCATCAGACGCACTGTCAAGCAGGATCTAATCCCAGAATGGCAAAACGTGCCCCTCCCTAGGCTGGCAGCACCTCCACGCGTGACTCGCGATGATATATGGCCGTGCCCAAGTGTATTATGTCACGTCCCTTGATAACTCTGTATAATTAATTGGATGCCATCTGATGCAGCAGCAGGTTAGACATTTAAGAAATAAAAAGTTGTCCATGCCCCACGGAGCACATCTGTTTAATGGCATAACTCAGATTAATTTCCAACAATTCCGTAAGAGCTCGTGGCACTGTTCCACAGTTTCTGCCTGGCGTCCTCCTGGGTGCTGCAGGCAGGCTCCGAGGAGCCGTTCAGTCTGGCAGCTCTTGAGTCTGCTCACGTGAGGCATGTCCTTCTTAAACTCTTATTTCTGAATAACTTCACACCTGCAAAAAAAATTGTAAAAACAGTACCCAGAGTTTCTAAATCCCTTTCCCCAACTTCCCCAAATGTTCGGATCATTATACTACGATGATCAAAACCAGAGGCTTACGATCAATGCAACCCTATTAACGTGTATATAAACGTTATTCGAATTTTGCCAGTTGTCCCTGAGATCATTTTTCTGCCTCAGGATCCAATCCAGGATCCCTCGTTGCATTTATTTCTCATGTTCCTTTCTCAGACTCAGTTTGGAACAGTTCTTTCGTCTTTCTTTGTCTTTTATGACCTCAATGCTACTTTTAAGAGTACTGGCCTGTTTCTGTTTTGGGTTTTTTTGTTTTTTTAAAAATAGACTGTGCCTCAAATTGGGTTTTTCTATGTTTTCTAGTTAGGTTAATATGATGTACTTTAGGGGCCGGGCACGGTGGCTCATGCCTGTAATCCCAGTACTTTGAGAGGCCGAGGTGGGCGGATCATTTGAGGTCGGGAATTCAAGACCAGCCTGGCCAACACGTCAACATGCCGTCTCTGCTAAAAGTGCAAAAATTAGCCGGGTGGGGTGGTGCATGTCTGCAATCCCAGTTACTCAAGAGGCTGAGGCAGGAGAATTGTTTGAACCCAAGAGGCAGAGGTTGCAGTGAGCCAAGATCATGCCACCGCACTCCAGCCTGGGCAAAGAGCAAGACTCCATCTCAAAAAAAAAAAAAAGATGTACTTTTGGCAAGAATACCACAGAAGTGATACTGTGTCCTTCTCAATGCACCGTGATAGGAAATACACGATGTCGCTATGTCTCACCGCTGATCATTACTTTGTTAGGGTGGAATCTGCCGAATTTCTTCACAGTTGCTATTCTCCCCTTTGTGTTTGTTGAGTATCTTATGGGGATATGATTCAAAACTATGCAAATATCCTGTCTTCTGTCATCCTCTTTGCCCACTCAGCTTCCATCGATGATTCTTGCCTAGGACAATTACTACTGTGAGGCTGTAAAAGGATCATTTTCTGTTTCTACTCTCTACTCCTTCTACGTTGGTTAACTGGAACTCCCCTGTAAGGATGAGCTTAGTTACATATTCAGTTACTTCTTTGTATCACTATGAAGGGATAGATATTTCTTTCATTCTGTGGGTCATAATTCACTGATGTCATTATTTATTTTATTGCTCATATCAGCCCAGATTTGTCTATTGAAAACGCCTTCTTCTTGTCTGGTTGGTTTTTGTTTTGCTACGAGCCTCTGTCATGTCTTGAGCACTTATATGGAGCATATCTTAAAGTCCCAGTTCTGTGACTAGAATTGCTGTAGGTCTAAAAGAAAGTAAAAGGAGGCAGTGTGCCATTTTTCTTGATGTTTAAGCTAAATCAGATAACAATGTCCCTAAATATAATATCATTATCATTTCTTATTTTTAAGCTAAGTTTATTTATTTATTTATTTATTTTTGAGACAAGGCCTCACTGTGTCACCCAGGCTAGAGTGCAGTGGTGTGATCTCAGCTCACTGCAGCCTCGACCTTCTGGGGTCCAGAGATCTTTCCACCTCAGCCTCCCTAGTAGCTGGGACTACAGGCATGTACCACCATATCCAGCTAATCTTCTGTATTTTTTTTTTTTTTTTGTAGAGACAGGCTTTCGTCACGTTACCCAGGCTGGTCTCAAACTCCTGGCTTCAAAGAGCCAAGCCAATCTGCCTGTGTTGGCCTTCCAAAGTGCTGGGATTACAGGTGTGAGCCACTGTGCCCAGCAAATAATATCATTATAATTTATCATTAAGCAATTGCTTTTTGCATAGCTGGAAGGATTTCCTATTGTTGCCCCACTTTGAGTAAAACGGATTCCAGGCCAAAAGCTTATGTTCACATCCTTTGTATTCCCGGAGTCCTGTGGAGTGCCTTCTCCATGGTGGGCACTCAGTACACGCGAACTCAGGGTGTGGACAACTGAATGTGGCAGTCTTAGTTGGGCTGCAGAGAGCACAAGTGTGCCCCTGAATGCTGGACTCATGAACACTGTGGAGGGGAGGACATAGCTTGAATTAGTGTTCCCATCACTGGAGGGGCCCAAGGACTATGGGGAGAGATGTCTACAGGAAGTGTACCCCAAAAGCTGCAAACATGCAGTAGATAGCAGAGGAGAGACAAGCACACCCCCATTTTTTAAGTGAACAAATATTTAGGTTCCAGGTGGCAGGGGTTCAGCAATGAAGAAGACAGATGAGGCCCTGATCTCATGGAGCTTATGTTTAGGGTATAGTTGAATACAAATATAGAACAGGATGATCTAGTAGAGGAGTTGGAGGGGTTGGACTAGGGATCAGGAAGAGCATTTCTTAGGATGTGACATTTAAACCTGACTAGTGTCCCCAGAGGTGGCTGGCCATGGGAGTCTAAGGAGCCAGCCACCACCTGCAGAGAGGGGATTCAGGGCTGAGTGTGAGCCAGACTGGCGTGCTAAGGCTCTCCTGGAGCTCTCTCTAGGAGCATCTCTCCAGATGATGCATTCACCTGGCGCCCGTCACCAGCCTGCCTGTCCATCTGCTAGATCTCAATCCTCAGTTAGGCAAAGACGATGTGGCCAGTGTGAAGACCAAAGGCCTGTGGGTCACACAGAGGTGGGTTCACTTACTGCCTCCATCACTGCCGTTTTGGGTGACCTTGGGCAAGTGGCTTACTTGTCTCACTTAGCCTCAATTTTCTCGTTTGTAAAATGGGAAGAATTTCATCTTGCATAATTATGGAGAATATAATGATACACATAACTCAGCACAATGCCTAGTTTACGAATCACATTGAATAAATAAATATACTCGTATACGTACCGTGATGCTCATGTACGCTCATTACGTGTGCATTTATGTGCACTGAATATGCACGTGCACCTCATGACTCACGCACGTCTGTGCACACGCATGCCGGCACACTTCCTGAACCACAGATTCAATCAGAATTTATGAAAGAAACAAGACACAGGAAACAAACATTCATTAAAATCTGATCATTTCTTGTTTCCACTTAATTCTGTTTTCCTGAGCCATCTGGGAACAATTTATTGAAGCTGTAATTGTGCATTAAATATTGCAATTTGTTCCAGACTCTGTCTGTGAAATGAATGATATAGAGATTTATTGTCTAGTCAGCAAATCAGGCAGCCCTGCAGTTTTCCTTCCTGACACGCTTTTCCTCGTGCCCACACTTGCTCCCCTCTTTCGGGACCCATCACAAAAGTAAATGCTATGTCTCAGTGATGGCATCGAATACATCATGCAGGAGAAAGCCGATGGCAGGAGCGTAGGCCCCTCCATGCTCAGCGACAGTGAAGATGGCGGGGGACGCAGTCCGCTGAGAAAGACATTTCCCTTTATCAGGTTGAGGGTTCTTGGGTTCCTGAGTACCGTGCAGCTGCCTTCTGGGGACGGAGGAGCGTGCACAGTGCATGGACCTGCCATAGGAGAATGTGACTTGGCGTGGCCTGATGCCTGAGAGCTGGAGACTGTGCCCGCTGCTCTGTGTGGCTGCACTGTGGGGAAAGGGAGGGTGAGGTGGAGCAGAAACGGGGCCGGTCTCTTGGTGGGGAGGTTTCTGGCCAGGACTGATTGCCGTCAGTCGTGTGTCTGAGGTTTCCCCAGACAACTGTTTTTGTTTTGTTATGGAGTCTGGCAGTGCCACCCAGGTTGCAGTGTAATGGCGAGATCTCAGCTCACTGCAACCTCCAACTCCCAGGTTCAAGCGATTCTACTGCCTCAGCCTCACGAGTGGCTGAGATTACAGGCGTGAGCCACCACGCCCAACTAATTTTTGTATTTTTAGTGGAGATGGGTTTTCACCATGTTGACCAAGCTGGTCTCAAACTCCTGACCTCAAGTAATCCACCTGCCTCAGCCTCCCAAAGTACAGGAATTACTGGTGTGAGCCACCATAGCTGGCCATCAAACAACTGTTTTTTCAACCTTGAATTGGGATTTAAGCGAGGAACAAAGGAAAAATTGTCAATGCTGAAAAACTGGATAAACAAATGGGTTGAAGCCAAGAATGGTGGTTCATGCCTGTAATCCCAACACTTGGGAGGCTGAGGCAGGAGGATGGATTGAGCCCAGAATTTTGAGACCAATCTGGGCAACATAGTGAGTGTCTGTCTTTATAAAAAATCAAAAAATTAGCCAGGCATGGTAGCAGGCAACTGTACTTCCAGCTCCTCTGGTGGCTGAAGTGGGAGGATCACTTGAGCCCAGGTGGTGGAGGCTGCAGTGAGCTGTGATCACACCACTGCACACCACCCTGGGTGACAGAGCAAAACTCTGTCTCTACTAAAAAATTTAAAAGTTAGCTGGGCGTGGTGGTGCGTGCCTGCAGTCTCAACTACTTGGGAGGATCAGTGCCTCTTCACTCTAGCCTGGGTGACAGAGTGAGAACCCGTCTCAAAAAACAAAAGTAAAAAAAGAGTGGAGTTGCCGAAGCTTTGGGGAAAAGAGGGCACGGAGAAGGAAAGTTGAATTTCTGGGCATCTACTATGTGCAAGGAGCTTTAGATGATATTTTCATGCAACTGATCCTCACTTTACTCATGTGCACGCAGGGTCTCGAGGATCCAAGGAATTTGCTCTGGTTTCCACAACTAGCAAGTCTCAGAGAGAGACTCTAACCTCAGCTATCTGGATCCAAGCTGGGCCGAGTTCTCTCTTCCCACTGTCTGGCTCACTGCTGGGCGGTGTCCAGGCTGGGAGGGGTCTCTGGGGCCTCCCCTGCCTCACTGCTCTCACCCCACCTGCCTTTTCATGCCTTGGCTGCCCTGTGCCATTGTCCCCTATGTGAGGGTCTACCTCTCCCTGTCACCAGATCCTCCATGAGAGCCAGTTCGTTCCCTTCCCTGAGAAGTGTGGCTCCATGCCCATGTACACTGGGACGAATTAGAGATCGCCAAGTGCCCAGTGAAAGAGGGAATAAAGAAACGAGTGACTGCCCATGGCCCTCCCAAGCCTTTCACAGCTTTCTGTTTTGCCTCGACTGGCCTAGGCAAGCACCTCACAGTGAAAGCTTCCTCCACTCCCAGCCGCTTCTTGTTTTCTTTCCTCTCCTCTCCCACCCACCCCATTCGTCGTGGCGTCTACTTTGAACTTCTCATCAGCAATGGAGAATTCTGGAATAAAAGGCGACAGAAGCACAGGAATTGGCACTTCTCTGTGTCCCTGGGCAGCGCCTGGCCTGGTTGTTCTGCTGTGACCTTTGGCCTATGACACCAGGACGAGGACGAAAAGGTCCACAGTTCCTGCGGCCTTTGTGAACAGAGGGCATTTGCAAAAGACGGTTGTGCGCTGTTTCTTTCTGAGTCACTTCCGTGGAGTCCCACTGCCCTGGAGACAGAGGACAGGACATGAAGGTCTGTGCAGCAAGCGGGCCGAAGGCAGCACCTGCTCCTCATTGTCAAAATCTGAGAAGAACTTGGAGCTGGAAGGAAAACGAACTCCTGGGGATGGATGGGAACCGGGGCAGGGAAGGAGCTGCAGCTGGTGGGCGGGAGACGGGGCAGGATGAGTAGCCAGGGCCAGCATTGTTGCTCCCTCGGCAAGTGCTGGCCCCAGTGCAGGGACAATTTGTTGCAGGCTCAGAGAGGGATTTCCACCTGCAGGGTCTTGGCACACCCACTCAAGGCCTGCTCTGCTCCTTCCCCATCTGCCTGGACCACGGCGTCCCAAAGCTGCTGGAATCTCAGAGGTGGGCAGAGGCCCACAGGCTGGGGGGATGCGTTTCTACCGTGCTTTGTCTCAAATGCTGAGTGGATGATGCCGCTTGGCGTCTGGGGAGCTTGTGTAGACCTCAGGCTTTTCTAAACCCTGGCACTGTGGTGACAGCCTTGTGGAACTGAGCAGTCACAGCGTCCCATTTCTGTAACAAGAACCATTTCTCGATTATTAAACTGGGCACAGATTGCATATCTTAACAGGTAAGACAAGAGTCTCTCAGTTTTGTTAAATAAAAGTATTTAACAAGAGTTTAGGAATATATAAACACACAGATGCGCTTACGTCTATGTGAGTGTGTGTATTATATATGCACCTGTGCAGAGCAAACACTCTAGAAAGTAATACGCCACACAGCCACAAAGTTCAACAATTTCACCCTTGTTTTCCCTGTATTTTACATTTTCAAAACTGTCTAAAATAAAAAGAAGCAAAAATCATGGTCAAAACAAATTATCAGGAAGAAGATAATAAATGGAAAAACATTATAAATGTGCTTTAGATTGTTTTTTGAGAGTAGTGATTCCTTGAGTTCCAATCCTATATTCCCTGTAGCGTCCACCAGGTGCATGATCTTGAATTGCCCAGTGCCTCAGTTTCCCTAACAGGAACAGAGAAGGAATAACAGCCCTTACCAATGTTGTTCTAACAGTTTAAAAGTTAGTTTTTATGGTCAAGTGCGGTGGCTCATGCCTGTAATCCCAGGACTTTGGGAGGCTAAAGCGGATGGATCACCTGAGGTCAGGAGGTCGAGACCAACCTGACCAACATGGACAAACCCTGTCTCTATTAAAAATACAAAAAAAAAAATTAGCCGGGTGTGGTGGTGCATGCCTATAATCCCAGCTACTCGGGAGGCTCAGGCAGGAGAATCGCTTGAACCCAGGAGGCAGAGGTTGGGGTGAGCCGAGATCACGCCACTGCACTCAAGCCTAGCCTGGGCAACGAGAGTCGAACTCTGTCTCAAAAAAAAAAAAGTTAATTTATACTTATAAAATGTATCCCTAAGCATTAAACACTGTTTATGAACATATTAATAATTCATTAGGTTTTAAATATTACATTCCGAATCACCCACATAGCACATTGCAATTTAAGCTGACCGTTAATGGAGAAGGATGGGGATAAATGGTGGGTGCATTCACAACTTTTACACTGTTTCCGTACGAAAACAGCAGAGGGTAACGGTGTTGTGACGAGGAGGCTGTGGCTTCAGTCACATTTCAATCTTTGACCTCAGAAACTGCCACTGGACTCAGTCTGAAAAAAGGACCTGGCTTCTGTCTGGGGCAGGGAAGGCTGGGGTCACCTCAGGCCGGCTGGAGTTCTCTGGGTCACCTGGGGCTGCCAGCTCAGCTGGCCTGGCCTGGCTCACATCCCTGGGCACTGTACCATGCAGTCACAGGAGCTGTGAGCCCAGCCACTCTCCCACCTTGGCAATTGTTTCTTCCCATTATTGGTCCTGTTCAATCTGCTCCGAGGCTTACTAAGAGAGAACGAGGCCCTGGGGTCATCCTTAGCCCCTTCTGATCCTGTGCTTACCCCGGCTACACACGGCCTCCCAAGCCAGAGCTACACGTGCCCAGGGCTGACAGATTCAGCAAATGCAAAGATAGAGCCCAGTTAAATGTGAATTTCAGGTACATAACCAATAGTTTTTTAGTATAAGGGACACACTTAAACATGGCTACTGGCTGTTTCTCTGAAATTCGATTTTAGCTGGGTGTCATGTGTTTGATCTGGCAGCCCCTGTGCATCACAAATCAAAGCACCCCTAAGAGGTGTATTTAGTTAGCATTTCAGGCATGCGGTTAGAAATGGAAGGGAGGCCAGGCGCCATGGCTCATGCCTGTAATTCCAGCTGAGGCAGGCGGATCGCTTGAGGTCAGGAGTTCGAGACCAGCCTGACCAACATGGTGAAACTCTGTCTCTAGTAAAAATAAAAAAATCAGCCAGGTGTGGTGGCAGGCACCTGTAATCCCAGCTACTCAGGAGGCTGAGACAGGAGAATTGCTTGAACTTGGGAGGCGGAATTTGCAGTGACCTGACATCATGCCACTGCACTCCATCCTGGGAGACAGAGAGAAAATCTATCCAAAAAAAAAAAAACTTAGAAGGGGAAGTATGTCCACATCTGAGGGAAGTTCAGATTTAATTTAAACCAGGTGTTGGCAAAATATAACTTATAGTCCAAATCCAGCCCATGACTTGTTTTTGTAAGTAAAGTTTTACCTGAACGCCACCATGCCCACTCATTTGCAGAGGGTCTATGGCTGCTGCCAAGCCACAGTGGCAGCAGTGGATGGCTGCATCTGAGATCATGCATGGCCTGTGAAGCCTGAAAGATTTCATATCTAGCCCCTTACAGAAAAAGTGTGCAGACTCCCGACTTAAGGCATGGTGGACGCTGCCCGGAGCCGTCCCTAGTCAGAGTAAGAATGTTCAGGCCCTGGGATGCCCCTCATGTGCTGTGCCTTGTAGCATTTTTGTTTGCATTTGACCCTAAGAGAGAGGAAGGACCTAATCTAAGCATTTAGGACCCCCAGGCTGGGAGCTGCAGATGGGTTAATAGCCCTAGAACGTGAGGTGGCTGCAATAAGCAGACTGCCTCACCTATTCAGGACTGTCATGCAGGAATGACCTTGGGAAGATCTTCAGAGTCCAGGCCCCAAGCATTTACCATCTTACCAGAATGGCCACATCATGCAAGAACACTACTAGCCTGCTCACTCCTGAGTTGAATATTGTGGGGGAAGAAGCCACCGTGCAAGGCGAGGCCCTGCCATCTAGCATTTGAATCCAGCTTAACCTTGTCAGAAACAGCAGCAGTCTGCACAGGACAGACCATTTCGAGGTGCTCCTGGTCCAGGCAAAGCTCCCTAGGGCAGTTTGCCAGAGCCAGATCACTTACTAGGACAAAGGGCATGAGTCACAGGACCAGGGCACATGCTAGGAGATGCGTCTCTGTTTGCTGCGCCACCCTCAGCAAGGGCTGATCTGTGTCTCCTCAATCTGGGTCAGGGGGATTATCTTTCCTTCTTCTCTGACCAAAAGGCCATATAAATATGATCTGAGGGGAAGCAAATCAGAGCTGCATTTCACGGCATGGTCTTCCCAGTAGAGCCTGCAGGTTATGTAAGTAGCTCAGCTGACCGCAGCAGCTCAGCACCAGATTCTCTGGCCCAGGCTCCTGGTCCATCTGCTGGGAAATAGAAGCTCTGTTGTGTGGCCTGGAAGTTATGCCATGAGAGGGAAGGGGATGCATGAGAGTAAATTCCTGGCCTTAAATATGCACTGAAGTCTACCCAAGGATGTCTTATTTGACAGCCAGTGACTCAAGGTGGCCAGTGACTTCCTAGTGTTACCTGGCCTCCCTTCCTGAGAGTCCGCATGTCTAAGCCAGAGTTCATGGCAGGGAACACTTTAGCCCCACGTTGCTTTGGGCAGGTTCTGAGGGCCCAGAGATTCAAATGACACCTTTTCTCTTTAGTTCCCATCTTCAGGTGCACATCTGCACCACTGCAACCTGCAGAGGAAGGGGTTCACTCCCTCTCTTCTTCCTTCATCCATTCATTCACTCGTTAATATTTTTCTCGTTCATGTATTTAACATCCTACAGTGCTGCATATGGTTAGACTTAGTCCCTTTCTCTAGAACTCAATAGTTTTAAGAAATATAAGCAGCAAACAAAAATCTTACCTAGACTCCCAGTATGTCCAACAGATAAGAGGTAGGTGGTAACTTTTAGGCAGATACAACTTATTATTTACGTATTTCTGTGTGCACGTATTTGGAAAGCTTCATGCTTTGTAGAATTCTGCCCACATCCTCTCCCTGGGCTCCTTACTCCCTTCTCCCCTGCCCTTCTCCAGGTTGGGGGAAAGTGTCTTGATTATTTCAGCTGAATTTGCAGCCCTGAGCCCCAGGGATGGCAGGCCTGAGTCCAGCATTGTGAGACAGCAGTGCCGAGAACCTTCTCTGAGTAAGGCAGGAAGGTTTCCCAACTCCAGTCTCCATGCTTTATTCTTTCCTGAATCAAGGACAATGCCAGCCTCTTGGCATGTTAAGAGGGATGAAGACCCTCTTTACATGAATGCCCATATGAAGCTTTTCTATTTCAACAGCCCCCAAATTGGAATGTATTTTGAAGCCCCCTACACAGCCCCCTGTTGCCATTGACCCTAAATCTGCCAGCACAGGAAATTGGTCCACACGCTGCTCGGCATGGCTGCCCTGCAAGTATTTGAAGATGGTTCTCTCGTTTTCCTGAAGTCTTGGATTTCCCCCTCTCCTTCACTTCATCTTTTCTTTCCATGGCTTCTCATGCATGGTGGACCTTGAACTTTTCCTGGACACGTCCTTTGAACCTCCTGCAGTCTGTCAGTGTCCTTAAGGCCTGGTGTTTGTAGCTAAACCTGGCACATTGGATTTGTGTTTTTGGAATGGAGCTGAGGTGAGCCAGACGTCGCGCTCAGGGCGTGGTTAACCAGCACAAGATGGCTCAGTCCATAGCAGCTCTGCCGTCCAGGAATGTGCCTGAGTTTTCTCATGTGCATGCCTCTTTCAGTCACATCTTTTTCCCTCTGTATACCTTTAAGTGTATTTCTTTTTTAAAAATATATTTTCATAGCTCTTTATTGTTTTTAAAATTATAATCTTTAAATTATTAAAAATTTGTCAATTAATTAATTTGTATGTGAAGCAAACTTTTTTTTTCTTTCATGAGCTAATATAGTGTTTTTTTTTTTTTTTTAATTGTGCTTTAAGCTCTGGGGTACATGTGCACATCTTGCTGGATTGCTGCATAGGTACACAAATGCCATGGTGGTTTGCTGTCTCCCTCCCTCCACCACCTACATCAGGCATTTCTCACAGTGCTATCCCTCCCCAACCTCCCCGCCCCTCACTGTCCCTCCCTTCCCCTGTCTGTCCACCCCTCAACTTACTACAGTGTGTGATGCTCCCCTCCCTGTGCCCATGTGTTCTCATTGTTCGTCACCTGCCTATGAATGAAAACATGCTGTGTTTGGTTTTCTGTTCTTGTGTCACTTTGCTGAGAATGATGGCTTCCAGATTCATCCATGTCCCTATAAAGGACACAAACTCTTTTTTTATGGCTGCATGGTATTCCATGGTGTATATGTGCCACATTTTCCCTGTCCAGTCTATCATCGATGGGCATCTGGGTTGGTTCCAAGTCTTTGCTAATGTAAACAGCACCACAATGAACATACATGTGCATGTGTCCTTATAATAGAATTATTTATAAACCTTTGAATGTATACCCAGTAATGAGATTGCTGGGTCAAATGGAATTTCTATTTCTAGGTCCTTGAAAAATTGCCACACTGTCTTTCACAATGGTTGAACTAGTTTACATTCCCACCAACAGTGTAAAAGTGTTCCTTTTTCTCCACATCCTCCCCAGCATCTGTCGTCTCCAGATTTTTTAATGATCACCATTCTAACTGACGTGAGATGGTATCTCAATGTGGTTTTGATTTGCATTTCTCTAATGGCCAGCAATGATGAGCATTTTTTCATATGTTGTTGGCCTCATATACGTCTTCTTTTGAAAAGAGTCTCTTCATATCCTTTGCCCACTTTTGGATGGGTTTGTTTTATTTCTTGTAAATCTGCTTTAGTTCTTTGTAGATTCTGGATATTAGCCCTTTGTCAGATGGGAAGATTGTGAAAATTGTTTCCCATTCTGTTGGTTGTCGATTCACTCTGATTGTTTCTTTTGCTGTGCAGAAACTCTTAAGTTTAATTAGATCCCATTTGTCTATTTTGTCTTTTGTTGCCATTGCTTTTGGTGTTTTTGTCATGAAATCCTTTCCTGTGCCTATGTCCTGAATGGTTTTGCCTAGGTTTCCTTCTAGTGTTTTTTTATGGTATTAGGTCTTTTGATTAGGTCTTATGTTTAGGTCTTCAATCCATCCGGAGTTAATTTTTGTATAAGGTGTCAGGAAGGGGTCCAGTTTCAGCTTTCTGCATATGGCTAGCCAGTTTTCCCAATACCATTTATTGAACAGGGAATCATTTCCCTATTGCTTGTTTATGTCCGGTTTGTCAAAGATCAGGTGGTTGTAGATGTGTGGCATTGCTTCAAAGGCCTCTGCCCTGTTCCATTGGTCTATATCTCTGTTTTTGCATCAGTACCATGCTGTTTTGATTACTATAGCCTTGTAGTATTGTTTGAAGTCAGGTAGCGTGATTCCTCCAGCTTTGTTCTTTTTGCTTAGGATTAATTTGGCTATGCAGGCTCTCTTTTGATTCCATATGAAGTTTAAGGTGTTTTTTTCTAGTTCTGTGAAGAAGGTCCTTGGTAGCTTGATGGGGATAGCATTGAATCTATAAATTACTTTGGGCAGGATGGCCATTTTCACAATATTGATTCTTCCTAACCATAAGCATGGAATGTTTTTCCATCTGTTTGTGTCCTCTCTTATTTCCTTGAGCAGTGGTTTGTAGTTCTCCTTGAAGAGATGTTTACATCCTTTGTTAGTTGTATTCCTAGGTATTTTATTCTCTTTGTAGCAATTGTGAATGGGAGTTTGCTCATGTTTGGCTTTCCGTTAGTCTGTTATTGGTGTCTACGAATGCTTGTGAATTCTGCACATTGATTTTGTATCCTGAGACTTTGCTGAAGTTGCTTATCAGCTTAAGGAGGTTATGGGCTGAGATGATGGGGTCTTCTAAATATATGATCATAGTGTCTGTGAATAGAGACAATTTGACTTTCTCTTTTCCTAATTGAATACCCTTTATTTATTTTTCCTGCCTAATTGCTCTGGCTAGAACTTCCAATACTATACTGAATAGGAGTGGTGAGAGAGGGCATCCTTGTCTAGTGCCAGTTTTCAGAAGGAATGCTTCTAGTTTCTGCCCATTCAGAATAATACTGGCTGTGGGTTTGTCGTAATTGGCTTTTATTATTTTGAGATACATTCCATTGATACCTGGTTTATTGAGGGTTTTCAGCATAAAGCGCTGTTGAATTTTGTCAAAGGCCTTCTCTGCATCTATTGAGATAATCATGTGGTTTTTGTCTTTTGTTCTGTTTATGTGTTGGATTACGTTTATAGATTTGCACATGTTGAACCAGCCTTGCATCCCTGGATGAAGCCTGTTTGATCATGATGGATAAGCTTTTTGATGTGCTGTTGCATTCAGTTTGCCAGTGTTTTATTGATGATTTTTGCACTGATGTTCGTCATGGATATTGGCCTGAAGTTTTCTTTTTTGGTTGTGTCTCTGCCAGGTTTTGGTATCAGGATGATATTGGTCTCATAAAATGAAAGCAGTGTCAAGAGGGAAATTTATAGCAATAAATGCCCACGTGAGAAGCAAGGAAAGATCTAAAATTGACACCGCATCATCAAAATTGAAAAAGCTGGAGGAGCAAGACAAAAAAAAAAAACTCAAATCTAGCAGAAGACAGGAAATAATTAAGATCAGAGCAGAACTGAAAGAGATAGAGATACAAAAACCCTTCAAAAAATGAATAAATGCAGGAGCTGTTTTTTTGAAAAGATCAACTAAACAGACAGAACACTAGCCAGACTAATAAAAAAGAAAAGAGAGGCCAGGCCCGGTGGCTCACGCCTGTAATCCCAGCACTTTGGGAGGCCAAGGTGGGTGAATCATGAGGTCAAGAGATCGAGACCAACCTGGCCAACATGGTGAAACCCCGTCTCTACTAAAAATACAAAAAAATCAGCTGGGCGTGGTGGCGTGCACCTGTAGTCCCAGCTACTTGGGAGGCTGAGGCAGGAGAATTGCTTGAACCCGGGAGGCGGAAGTTACAGTGAGCCGAGGTCGCGCCATTGCACTCCAGCCTGATGCCTGGTGACAGAGTGAAACTCTGTCAAAAAAGAAAAAAAAAAAGAAAAGAAAAGAAAAGAGAGAAGAACCAAATAGAGGCAATTAAAAAAAGATAAATGGGAGATCACCACCGATTCCACAGAAATACAAACTACCATCAGAGATTACTACAAACAGCTCTATGCACATAAACCCATAAATCTGGAAGAAATGGATAAATTCGTGGACACTTGCACACTCCTAAGGCTAAACCAGGAAGAAGTTGAAACCCTGAATATACCAATAACAAGGGCTGAAGCCGAGGCAACAATTAATAACCTACCAATCAAAAAAATCCAGGTCCAGACGGGTTCACATTTAAGTGTATTTCTGAGCTCAAGTGCACATTTTTTTAAATGATCATTGAATGTCTTTCTCTATATTTAATCTTTGCTCCAGTTATCAAGATGTTTCTAGACTTTTCTTTGGTTATTGTACTGAGGTGTGTCCCCCAAAAATACATGTTCCAAGTTCAACCCCGTACCTGTGAATGTGACCTTATTTGGGAATAGGGCCTTTGCAGATGTAAGGAAGTTAAGATGAGGTTATACCAGAACAAGGTGGGCCCTCATCCAATGACTGGTGTCCTTAGAGAAGAGAGAAGTGTGGACACAGAGACAGAGACACGCAGGAGGTGTTGATGCCACGTGATGACAGAGGCAGAGACGGGAGTGATGGAGCTGCCAGTCAAGGAATGCCAAGGATTCTGGGCAGCCACCAGATGCCAAGAAAAGGCAGGAAAGGGTCCTCTCCTACAGCCTTCAGAGGGAGATGGCCCTGCGGACACCTTGATTTCCGACTTTTGCCACCGGAACTGCGAGAGCATACATTTCTGTTGCTTTGCGCTACCCATTTGTGGCACTTTGTTACAACATCCAAGGAAACGAATTCAGTCACCTCTTATATTATTCTTTCTTCCCAGTTCTGTGTCATCTATCAATTTCATTAATTTGATCAGTTTCCATTCTGTTTCCCATGGATGTCTCTGGGTTGGTCAACACTGGAAGCCATTTCTCCTAGACAAGCTGGGATCCACGGGAGCTGGTCTGTTGTGGCCACGTGAGCAATTAGCAGTGAGAGCCATAGCTTTGCCTGCTGCTTTCCACTGAGAAAATGAAGCTTCTCACATTTCTTGTCAGTTATTCATCCTACCCTCCTGGGAATGATACCTAAAGGCTGGGATTGCACCCCGAGGTGACAATATTGCTTTTCTGTGTTCCCACTCTGAATGGCACTGCAGAAATCCCAGGGATAGGGAAGAACACTCTAAACTGCATGTTGGAGAAGAAACTTCTTTCTTTTCAAAGAACAGGTATTTGACACAAAACCCTGTATCAGTACAATGATGCCTTATGAAGTTTACAAAATCAGGGCATCCATATTCTTCAAGCAACAGAATTACATTAAATATGTTATATATTATACAGTCAGCATACAAGCAGAACAGAGCAGCTGGACTGAGACCCAAGCACAAGAAGGACAGACCTCTCTCTTCTCCCTTGGAAAGTGTCAGAACTTTCGTTGTCTCCGGTTTCTATTACTAATATGTAACAGCGTTAAAGTGCGTTCCATGAAAACGCAGTCCTACTAGGTAGTCTTTAAAATACAGTCCGGGGTCAGAAGAGCTTCGGAAACAGCACATATCATATTCTCCTCCTGGAGATTCGTAATTCACATTGCAGTATTAAAAACCAAAAGAAAAAAAAGCTGCAGTAAATAAACCTACTTACACTGTGTTTAGTCAGTGATTTATAAGCCTGCCTGAGCACAGGGCTCCTGGTTACTCACTACCTATCGCTGGCCTATGGAATTACTGCTCTGAGGGATATTCCTTGGGAAAGGCTGCGGTCCAATTTTCTCATGGATTAGGACCATTTTCTTTGTTTCCAGATTCCTCCCCTTGCTAGGGCAGCCCGGTCGCAGGTGACTCTGGTCACTGTGGGGCCACGTGTGAGGGTGCCGGGCAACGCTCCTTTGTAACTTTGTCGAAAGTTCATACAAACAGACTAATGGAACCAGAGGTCAATGATAATTCCATTAAAAAAGAATCCTATCAGCAGTAATGCTTTTTCAAAGAGGAAACATGATACACAGTTCAAGATGATCGTATAATCCAGAAAGTTTGAAATCCTTTTGCAAAATAATTCAATCAGCATTCTCCGTGAACTTTCACCGAGGTGGGCTAAACAGGAATGAATACTGCAGCTGGAGAGCCCCGCCTGCCTTTCCCTGCCCCCAGCTGAAGTTACCACGGATGGAAAGTCTCACCTGTGCTTTGTCAGCAGGACCCTGCAACTTCCCTCCTTGTTCCTCCTTTATCCACTCAGACTCAGTCCGGGACAGAGCTGTTGCCTGTTCAGATGAAATCATTTGCTGGGTTTTAGCATTGTTCATGCCTTCTCCACTGGTGGGTGTGAACGTGGCAGGGTTGGAGGTGGCTTGGGGAAGCCCACCTTGCTTGTTGGTAGTGTGGGGCTGTGTGTGTGTGCCCATGTCCACAGTGTGCCAGTGAGAGCAATGTCAGGACTGACCCAGAGTCAGATACACACAGGCGCTTTCAAAATCAGGAAGCTCCAAAGCAGGAACTGGGATCCAAGGAAAGAAGCTGAGGCAGTGGGAGTCTGGGAAGCTACTGCTGGGATATGGCTGGTGGGATCTGCAGGGAAGGCTGTGAGTTATGGGTAGTGATGCCCACCCTCTCACTCAGAAGTGAGAGTCTGAGCTTACTTCTCATGTTATGTGGGACTCTCTCATCCTTAGATATCCCTGGGTCATCACTCAGAACACATTGATACGTCAGACACTGACAAGTGTTGGCAAAGACCTGGAGAAATTGGAACCCTCATACACTGCTGGAGGGAAAAGAAAAGGGTGTAGCCACTTTGAAAGACGGTCTGGAAGTTCCTTAAATGATTGAACACAGAATTACCATGTGGCCCAACAAGTCCACTCCTGAGTGTATACCCAAGAGAAATGAAGATAGATCTACACAAAAACTTGTACATAAATTTTATCACAGCATTACTTATAATGGACACAAAGTATAAAAAAAACCCAAATGTCTATCAACTGATGAACAGATACATAAAACATGTTACGTCCATACAATGGGATACTATTCAGCCCTAAAAAGGGGTAAGTACTGATAAATCTACCACATGAATGAACCTTGCAAGTGTTATGCTAAGTGAAAGGAGCCAGTCACTAAAGACTGAATATTGCATGATTCCATTCATATGAAATGTCCAGAATGGGAAAATCTCCAGAGGAAGAGATCAGTGGTTGCTTAAAAGGGGTAAGGTGCTGGTAACTGAAGGGTTCAGGATTTCTTTCTTGAGGTGATGAAAGTGCTCTAAAATTAACTGTGGTGATGATAAAACTTATCTGTAAATATGCTAAAAACCCATTGAATTGTAGACTTTTAATGGGTGAATTTCATGGTACACATATGAATCTCAATAAAACTGCTTTTAAGAATAAACAAAACAAAAACACACACAAGTACTGTATGTCCTCTAAGGGCCAAAATATGTTAGGTCCAGTAGCCCAAACATGAGGACAGGTCCAAGGAGCTATTCAGACCCCAGCCCTTAAAGGAATCCAAGTCTGTGCTGTAAGGAAAATATCTAATTGAAAACTTTAATGATATTTATTTACTCTAAAAGAGTAACAAAAATGTATGCACAAAAGAAAGGTGAGGATATCATTTTGAACTCCGTGTTTTCAACAGGATATAAGAGTAACCTAGTGATGGGCAGAAAAACAAGTGAAATGGAACACCAACAAATGCACACTGAAGCCCAGGGCGTGGAGTGGACACTGGGCTCAGGCCTCTGCACTGAGACCCCTGGCACAGAGTAGCTGCTGGGCACCCCCAGGCTGAGGCTTAGCTTTAGTGGGTGAGGATGGAGTGGATGCCTCTCCTCGCATGCTCTGACCTTGAGGGTTGTGTGAGTGGTGACAGGGAAACTTCTAGGGGGCAGTTCCCCAGACTTTTGGTTCCTGCTACTGTAGGCGAGGATGAGGACTGGCAGGTCCAAGGACTGCTGGCAGCTGGACTTCCATCTCCAAGTGCCTGGCAAAGCTATGTCCTTGGGGCAGCCCATCTCCAAGTTAGGAGGTCCCTTCCTTCTATAAAGACCCAACACTGTCTCCCAGCCTTTCTGACACATCACCTTCTGTCTCTGCCCTCGATGCCTGTGCCATTCCTTCCCACCACTCCCTGCCATCTTCTCATGTGACCAAGCGTGTTTTTTCTCCCCTTCAAGAATTGAAGGTTCCTTGAGGTAGGGGCCATGTGCCTCTCACTTTTGGGGTTTCCCCGGCACAGGCAGTGCAGGGTAGAGAGTGGAGCATGTGCTTGCCACTGCCAATGGTAAACACTTGCAGGGAATGTTAATGATTTCTATTTGTCCTTTTAAACTGTATTTTGTATCGTTTTGCCAATCTAATCCTTAATTTAAAAAAACATACCCAGACATTGAATACATTTGAAGGCACAGCCAGCTCCCACACTGTTTTTACTGAAAATACATCTCCCTTACTCCCCTTCCGCCAAATGCTAGCTCTTGTATTCCCTGCCTGGTTGAATTTCATGTTAGCTTGTTAGTTTGTTTATTTGTTTTTCTGGCCAATTTTCTGTCATCTCAAATTCCAAGTTATTGGTATAGCTAATGGAGTCATGATGTACTATTCTTTAAGGACAAAGATGTCAGCAATGACTGACTACTAGTAGGACATGCACTGTGGAGTGGCTTCTCTGATGGGAAGGAGGTATTTAATATTTCTACTGAGTTACTGATACACATAGTTCATCAGGTAGGAAGGTGGCAGAATAGATGGATGGATGGATATGTGGATGGATGGATGGGTAGATAGGTGAATTGATGGATGGATGAATGGATGGCTATTTAGATGAGTGAGTGTGTGGATAAATATAGATGAGTGGGTGGGTAGATGGGTGAATGGATGGATAGTGGATACGTGTATGAATGGATGGTTAGATAGGTGAGCGAATGAATAAACGGATAGATGGGTGGGTGGGCAAGTGAATGTGTGGATAAGTGGATAAGTGAGTGTGTAGATGAGTAAATGAGTGGGTGGATAGGTGGATGGATGGATGAATGAGTGGGTGAATAGGTGGATGGATGAGTGGTGGATAGGATGGATGGATGGATGGATGAATGGATGGGTGGATGGATGAATGGATGAATGGATGGGTGGATGGATGAATGGATGGATGGATGGATAAATGAGTGAATGTGTGAATGAATTGGGGGTAGATGGACAGATGGGTGGGTGGACAGGAGGATGGATGGGTTGGTAGATCAACAGTTGGGTAGAGAGAAATTCTTAAATCTGGAAAGGACATCAGCCCAAATGATCCCTTTCCCAGGGAAGTTACATTGTCTGGTAACAATTGTATGGACACTAGGGTGTCCACACATACTGCTTTGGTTTAAACCCCAGCTGTGTTTCTGCTCTGCTGTGGCTCTTGGGTAAAGAACTTACTATCTTTGAGAATTCATTTATTTATCTGTAAAATAACATAATGACAGTATTCCCCTCCTGAGCTTCCTGCAGGAACATCAGGAGGTAATTAACACAGTGTCTGATTTATTAATAACTGCTCAAAGGTGATAGCTGTTTTCCTTTTTTATAATTGTTATTTACAATTGAGTGAGGAATTGTCCAGAGGAGTTTGGGGGAATTACCTGAGTCCTGCACAGTGAGATCATGAGAAATGAGGTCTCTCTTGTTCTCAGGCAGTGTCTTCCATTCTAAAATGGGGTCTCACTGGGTCAAGACTATTCAATGGCCAGAAACCAAGGAAAACAAACAGAGATGCAAGTGTCTAAGCACTATGACAATAAGAGTGTACCCACATATCTTGGATCTACAGTAAGTTTCTTCGTTTGTTCAGCAAGTATTTCTTGAGTGCTATCATGTGCTCAGGACTACCACACGCCCAGTACTGATCTAGATGCTAGGGGAAAATAAAGCCATATAAAATCTCTCTCCTCATGGAGCTTATTTTCCAGTGGGGTTGGAAGGGTGGAAAACAAAATAAACAAAAACTAAAATGTTGAATTGTGCTAAATACTAAGAACAAGGCAAGTAAGAAGGAAGTAAGTCAGGATGTGCATGTGTGTGTGTTGGGGAAAGCTGCAATTTTAGACCGTGTGACCATGGGAGGGGAAGTGACAGAGGGAGTCATGGGAAGATGTACAGGAAGAGCATTCCAGGCAGATGGAACAGCAAATGCAGGTGCCTGGAGTGTGGAAGAGAAAGCAGAAGCCAGTGTGGCTGGAGAGAAGTGGGAAAGGATGGGGTGGTGACCGAGGAAGGAGCTGGTCATCTTTGGAAAATTTTGGCAAGCCAGGAAGCCATTGGAGGCCTTTAGATTTTAGAAGGAGACTTGAGCAGCCTTGCTACTGTAGTAGTATTTTAGTCTTTCATTGGGTGTATTACCATTCTTTTCTTTTTCCCTTTTTTATAAAGTTACTTTGAGACAGGCCAGGTATTTGAAAACCAAAGGGAGAAAAAGGGCCTTGGCTCAGGTCACATTCATCTCTGAGGAAAAACATCCAACCCATCTCCTTTGATTATACCTGGAATCACCAATCCGTGTACTCCCCCGGACCTGATTCACATCCCACCTCCCACTGGACCCTGCTGCAGGAAGGTGCAGGCCACTGCACCTATCTGAGGCCCCTCCTCCCTCCCAGGAAGGCCTGAAACCTCCCCTGAGGAGCCTCCTGTGAGTGCCTGGAGGGGTGAGGGAGACCAGCAGGCGAGGGGAGGGAGGGCTTTGTAGGGCTGTCAGGCTCCTGGTGCTCCCAAGCATTGGGGGCTGGCTGGGGAGGTGGGTTAGATATGGGGGGTAGCCTGGCCCCACTAGGGCCCCATAGGGTTCTTACTCCTAAGGCAGCTTCTCTTCAGTTACTCACCAGGGAAGTCTAACTTCACAGAGCTTTAACCTTTAACATTTTCCTCCAGAACTGTGATTCCTTTTTAAACTCACCCCACTCCTCAATACGGAAGTGTGGAGGAAGCGGCAGAGCCTCCACGTTGCCTCAGCACCAGGGGCTGGAGCAGGAAAGCCTACCCAGCTCAGGGCCACAGGGTTGCCGTTGGGGGTCCTTTTTCTCCAAGTGATTTTACATCGCATGTTTCCTTGTCTCTCAACACATGGAAATGGTGGGTTAAGTTCTACATCAATTACATTTCTATTTCCTCTTGGTATTTGAACAGATTTTGCTTTGTATAATTCAGGGCTATATCACAAAGCAATGAGGGTTCATGACGATGATGTCTTTGTCTTGGGTTGTTAATTACTATAAAAATGACCAAATCATGCTTTAAATGCAATGATAGTGCCATTCCTCCTTCCATTTGGCCTAAATGACTGATATATACTTTTGCTTTTTCACTTTTCCAAGTCATTTTGTTTAATGAGTCTCTTGGAGGCAACATTTCATTGGATTTACTGTGCAACCAAATGTCTGTTCTGAGACCCCTTCCTAAGATGCAGAGGCGAGGAGAGCCTGAGCTGCTACAGCATTTATGACACTGCAGTGCAGTCTTTAAATAATGATATAGGTTTTCAATTCCCTCCTTCCCCTGGACCCCCCACCCCGTCTGACCTCCCAGGAGAGCTTCATATATAATTTCGTGGAGTGTTAGTAGAGATTATATTAGGGGCTAATTCCACACTCCTCTTGAATTTTCATTGAAATAGACTCTGGAGGAACACACTTCTAGAATATTCCATAACCTGCTGAGAATGCAATTATTTTGATGCAACCTGCTAATAGTAGTATTTCAAGGGTAAGAAAAATTCAGTATCTTACAGAATATCAGTGTGCTTCCACGGACTGTCTTCTACCTGCAGGTATCGACCATTGCACTTGAGCAAGTGCTCCAGCCAGGAAACCCCAACAAAAGCCCGTCCTTCCATGTGAAGATCTGTGACCCGCTGGGAGATGAGGCATCACCAGCCCATGGGAAACACACAAGACCCACTCCAGCAGGGAGCAACTCCATTACATCTCAGCCCATGTGGCTGACTCAGAAGGCTGTGGAAGAAAATATATACTCACATGCTCCATCATGAACTCAGCTCAAGAAACAAAGTGACCTTGGTTGTGCTTTGGGCATCAATGGAGAAAAAAATGGAAGAATAAGACAGCAGGAGGCTGACCCAGAAGAGCAGGTTCTGGGGAACTCTAGCTAGAAAAGTGGTGTTCCCTTTGGTTTAGCAGAGAACAAATCTGAAGAATAGGAATTTCCTGTCGGATTCCCTGTAAGAAGAGTAGGAATGGCACATTGTCTTCCAACTTATCTCGCTGTTTCTCACCACTAATCACATAAATCTAGAAATTACTGTAAATGGCTACTGTTTTTTTTTTTTGAAACAGAGTCTCACTCTATCGCCCAGATTGGAGTGCAGTGGCACGATCTCGGCTCACTGCAACCTCTGGCTCCCGGGTTCAAGCAATTCTCCTGCCTCAGCCTCCCAAGTAGCTGGGACTACAGGTACACTGCTACACCCGGCTAATTTTTTGTATTTTAATAGACATAGGGTTTCACCGTGTTGCCCAGACTGATCGTGAACTCCTGAGCTCAGGCAATCTGCCGGCCTTGGCCTCCCAAAGTGCTGGGATTACAAGTGTGAGCCACTGCGCCTCGCCTGTAAATAGCTACTTTAACAAACCCACTATTTTCAAAAAAGCTGGGCTGTGATATAGGCCTATAGACCCACTATAGCAAATAAATTAGAAAGCAAGAACCCAGAAACAGAAGAAAACTAGTCCCTCATAATGGACAATACATTTAGAATGGGCATTGCATTTCTTTCTGAGCATCACAGAAAATAGAGAAAACAAATGGGGCAAAAAGTTTTATCACATGGTTTCCATTTTCAGAAAACAGGAAGTATTTCAGTTCCTCAGGGTTGACTCAGTGTTCTCTGGCAATGAATTATCAAAAGCAGAATTCCACTATGAGACAATGGATAACGTAATGAGAAAAGGCTTAAACAGTGTTTTCACAAAAAAGTCTAAGAGCTATTTTCTTATGACAATTTCTTGCAATAAACCTTGACAAAAGGCCAGGCAATGGCATGAAAGTATAACTCAGTAAACGAGATCCTGGATTAGGTTAAATTTCTGTGGTCCAAATATGTAGCCTCTGATACCTTAATGTGATCCAAAGATTAACCCAAGGGAAGCAAGAGAGACACCGGGCAGCTGTGTCCACGGCTCGTCATCACTTCTTTTAGTTGGGACCTGTTTGGAGCTCCTTGGAAAGGCTGAGATTTGCAGTTCCACGTGGCTGACAGAGCTCAGCTGATTCTCTAGGAAATCCAGGGGTGAGCTGGCAGGACCTACCAGCTCCTTCCAATGCTGAGAAGTCCGTAGAGTGGTGTCCCAAGGGGAAGCTGCCCTCCTTGTCTTGGGGAGGGCCACCACAGGCAAAATCTAAGAGTCTCTTCAGGAAGTATCTTTGGAACTGGTCTGACCTTAAATCTTGTTCTTAGTGAGATCCCTGAGTTCCACCCTTAATGGAGTCTGGCAGAGACAATTAGGACCTGAAACATCTAGAGTGTAAGTGTTACCAACTGTTGTCACTGGAGACCTAAAAGGATCCTGGAGATACCTTCTCTTACGTGTCTTGGAGCAGCTAAGGACGTGGAGGCTCTCACCAGCAAAGCAAGCTTAACACATCAACCAGCTCATGAACTTACAAAGTGGTGACCCATTGAGTTGTGGAGAGTGTCTGCAAAAACACTGGTTTTAGGTTTGACATAATTCAACTTGATTCATTCTTCCCGGCTGTGGTTGGATTTTTTTGAGATCACTCCTAGTTCATGATAATAAAACTGTGTTATTAGCAGAAAAGAAGAGATTTATTGTCATTCTTATTATGTCAGGGGACACACATGCAGTTCTTTAAAATCTCTGTTAGGCGATTAAGATACAAGTTCATGGGTAAGGATAGGAGAAACCCCAACTGCAACCTGGTGTCACTGTCTGTTGGGCACCATTTCTGTCTCTTCTCATCTATGTCATGGTTTTAAAATGGAGATCTTGCCAAAGCCCGCAGAGCTGAGGAATTTTATAATTGCTTTGTTGGGCTGTACACCTTTGGCTTTTAATATGCCTCAGATTCCTAAGTTACAACCTTTGACTTTCTTAGCTATTGATACTGAAAGAATACCAGGCTACTGAATTCACTCTCAGGGCTGTCAAAAAGAGCACCGAATGAAAATAATTGAAACTCATCCCGCAAATACAAAAATGCTTCCCGAAAATCACCGACGCATCCCCTTCACGCATGCTTCTGCATGTCAGCTGTACTTCATTAGCTGTAGACATTTCTTAAGCGCTTCATTTTGACCACAAATATGAAGTTGCTGACCATCGACTATTCTCTTGGAGAGAGAATTACTGTGCGCGGTTGCTGAGTCAGCGCCTAGACCCCCAGAACAGACCCCTTGGCCGAGAGACAAAAGAGAGGGGCTGCGTGCATTTATCACCGCCTTTCATACAGCCTGCGGATTCTTCTTTCTTTGCCAAAAAGAGGAAAACAAAACAAAACACGGTTAGAGATTCAAAGGCAGGAAACTCCCTTCATTCAGAAAAAGCCAAGTACAGTCGTCTGTAGGGAGATACAGAGAGGTGCAACTTACTGCCTATTTGAGGTCATTCCCTTTGAATATATTGTTTTGGTGTTTTCCCCAGATTTCCACTCATCAGTGAACTTTGGCTAATTGCCCTGAAGGCTAAGAATAAGGAGAACATTCACACAAGCCTGGAGTGGGGCAGACAGCCACTCAGTGTCACTGCCATGGGTTTCTGAACACACGTTCATCACCTCCCCCGTCCCCACACTCAGGTGGCCCCTGTCTCTTGGAGGATGGCCCTTAGTTCTGAGCTTCTGCAATGGAATTTAGCTCTAAGCCACAGTTGCTATTTCTCCTCTAGCTAAAAACTTCTATTCATCAACCTGGGTGGTCTTTACAACATACTAACCATAAGAATGCGAATTATTTACAGAATTTGTAGACATTATCACCAAAGGAGTAAACCAACATTTGCTTCAATTTAGGACCTAGATATTTGTTGTTAAGAGACATTCTTAAAGTACCATTCTTAGGTTGCTGGAAAGCATCTTCAAAGGTAGATAATTTCAGGAAACACATGAGTAGGAATTTGTTTCTATCAGTTCTTGATGATTTTCCCTCTTCCTGTCTCTGGGAGGGCTTTATAAAACTTTCTGAACGGCCCTCCTAAAGAAGTACTCCAGGAAAAAAGATCCGCACGACTATATCGATGTGGAATTTCACAGCCGTAAATTTGAGGGGCTAGTGCAGTAATTTCTTGGAAAAATCATTGAGGATTTCTTAGATTAGTGGTGGTAGATTTTGCGGGGGGAGAGTGTCTCTCTTTTCCTATTAATAGAACAGAAATGAAACTTAAATAATTAATAAAAATTCTAATTTAGATTAGAATTTCTTTATGTTTGGTTGGACAACTAAGATGCCTTTGTTGGGGGTTAACTAACAAGGAAGGGTATTTGCAGAGAAAGTGATGTTAGGGAGATCTGAAAAAGAAGGGCCAGGCTCCAGGGTCACTGGGCTGCCATTCCTGCTCTGGATGGAATGGTTTAAGAATACAGAACTGTTGGAAGCCCCTCAGGCTAGAACTCAAGATTACTTTACTTTGGATTTAAAAATAAAGTTCAAAATTCACAAAATTCACACCAGGAGTTTATGTCTTCTAACTAAATTCATTTTAGTAATTCCTCCAGACTGATGGTATCTCTGTGTATCTCAAGACAAAGAAACACACGTTTTTCTCCACCCCCAGCTCTAAATAAAAAAGGTGAAAGATTTGTTTTTCTAATTGTGATCTGCATTACTTTCTGTGTTTGCACAAGTACGTACCTGTCTCATGAATAAGCTCTCAGGTAGGAAGGCTGGGGCACAGTGAACAGTCCCCCAGGGTGTGAGACACAGAATTGCACCCTTGGCCTAACTGCCACCCGGCTCTGAAACGCAGGCTCGGACCGTGAAGATTGAAGCCTGCGTGCTGAATGCTTCAGGCTCCCAGGCCAGCGTGAGAGTGGCCAGGCGGGGAAGCTCTCTGGACTTGATGCCAGCTCCTCGGTGGAGACGGCTGATGCCTTGTGTTTGTTTGGAATATTATGTCCATTGGTTCTTTTATTAAATCAGCTGTGTTGGGCTCCCACAGATTATTCTTAGCTCGACAGACCAAAAGAAAAAAAAAGTCGAATAGTGAAAGTGTCATTCGAGTCCTGAAATGGGGAGTGGGCTGTAATCTTGTGTCTTGTAAAGATATAAAAATGGGACTAGGCAGAACCCCCTCTAAGGTACACAAGAAAGAGAAAATCAGTGCAGAAAACAGAGAAGGGGATTTTGCTCGGACTGGAGGTGAAAAGACACAGTTGGTTTTCTAGATAAAGAAGCATGAAGCAAAGGGATGGTCCTGGCTTCCCCTGGTGATGGAGCGGATTCTAGACTCCACCAGACCCTGAATCTTACCTGATACATGTTTGCACCAGGACCAGGGCTTCCCGGTGAAGTGAAAAACTTGACCGAAGCAAGAAAGACGCGACTATGTATATGCATTTCCATATTCTGAGACGGGCCCTGGCACTCACCTCCATGGGCTCCAGTCATGACTGCAATGCATGAAGTCTCTGTTGGCAGAAAGGTCTTTAGCAGGGAGCAGCTGCTTCCTGGCGGGGTGGGTGGTTGTCACCACAAACCCGGCTTGATTGTTGAGTGTTCGTCATTGGTATCCTTACGTTATCAGATACAGGACATTGAGCTGAAGTGCAGTATGCTAAGTGGGTGTCACTGGGTGCCTGTGGACCTTGGATGGAATGTGCTCGATGCAACGTCAAAATCCTAAATCATTGGCAAAGAGTCTGTAATTGGTTTCAGATGCTCCTTGCCTGGAGTTTGCTAACCTTATTTTTTTCACAGAAAATCTGTTATCCCAGGGAACTCCTGATTTTGCAGTTTTGACCTCTAAGGGCCTTTTCTGTTCTCCCTGAAGTTAGGGCCTGGTTACCTCCAATGTCCTTTGCCAGGCTCCCCACAGTCACACTGTAGTCCCAGGCCACCCTGGGAACTCACCGTTGCCTCTGCAGTTTGGGTGAGACTGTTGTCTAGTGGTCTGCCGTGCGTTGTTACGTTCCTAGTTGCTATTTTGTTTGTTTGTTTGTTCGTTTATCTTTTTAATATCATCTCTTCTTCTTTCTTTTTTTGAGTCGGAGTTTTGCTCTTGTTGCCCAGTCTGGAGTGCAATGGCGTGATCTCGGCTCACTGCAACCTCCACTTAAGCGATTTTCCTGCCTCAGCCTCCTGAGTAGCTGGGATTACAGGGATGTGCCAATACGCCCAGCTAATTTTGCATTTTTAGTAGAGATGGGGTTTCTCCATGATGGTCAGGCTGGTCTCAAACTCCCAACCTCAGGTGATCTGCCCGCCTCAGCCTCCCAAAGTGCTGGGATTACAGGCACGAGCCACCGTGCTCAGCTATCATCTCTTCTTTAAATCAGCCCAACAGAAACAAAAAACAAAAATCCCTTTCAAATCTGGAAAAAATCATTTGATTCATTAAAAAATCTATTGTGCTACGTATGAAAACAAAAAATAGTTGACTGTTTTCCTCTTCACTGCTCTCCCTCTTGAGATCAAGTGTACACATGCGTTTGATGATGAAAGCGTGTAGCACCATCACATCGAGAGACAAGGATATCAGCTCCTTTCCATATATTTCCATGGACAGGAATAGTGCTGTTATCTGCCTCATCTCGAGGGATTAGTGGAAAGCATTATGGTCTTCACAGTGAACGTCAATATCCTGGGTGAGAGACAGGGCTGGCCTCAGCTCTTCCAGGCAACTTCCTCTAAGGAGAAGCTTGGAGGGGACGTGCCATGGCAAGGTTGCAGGTGGGTGCTGGCAGAGCCAGACATCTGGGGCCTTGCAATCCCAATAACCCACGACAGGGAGGGTCATGACCCAGGAGTCACATGGGGATCACTCTATCTGCCTGGCAGGACCATGCATTGTCCCTCCATCTGAGAGCCCAGCAAGGGGGCTGTGGGGCAGGTGAGGCACTGGGAGGTGGGCAGGGCTGCAGAAGGACATTTCCTGGGTCCCAAGATCCCTCTTCCCCTCACTTAAGCATTTCCCTGAGATCCAGGATGCAACTCCATTTATGTGGAAGCGTTTCCTTATCGTTGCTATTTTAAAAAGTGTTGCCAAAGCCCCTTATCTAATCAATGGTGCATCTGACAAACGTGAAACAGTCAGATGCCATCGTGGTGTGGCAGAAAGTGATGGGAAGATGACGGGGGTCATTTTTTGTTCTTCCTTTAAATGTCTGGGTTGACCCGGAGTGGAAATTACTTTTTAAAATCTACTTAATTTCCTGTCTTGATCTCTAAAATAAAGAGGTTAAATTGGATTATTTTCAGGGTCTTTTTTGAACTGGCAAGCACAGGAGCCCACACACGTGAAGGACTCAAGCACTGGGGCACAGATCAGAGTGGCCAGCCTCACGGAAAGCTGTGTGAGGCAGATGAGGGCAGGTCGCGTGGGACGGGAGCTACCTCAGAGGGCCTGAGGGGAGCCCATGGGGTTCCGTGGGGACAGGCCTGAGTGCTCTGACAGGGGCATGGGGAAGTGACAGAGGGAGGCTGGGCACTTGGACCTGTGTGAGAAGGAGAAACGTGAAAGCAACTTTGTACCTGACAAGAAGTAAATAAAACTACAGTTTCCCCGACCATGTGCCATCATGATAAAAGCAAAAGATGGCAGTTTGTTGTTTTCAAAATGAGATTCCTGGGGCTGGGTGCTGTGGCTCACACCTGTAATCCCAGCACTTTGGGAAGCCGAGGCGGGTGGATCATGAGATCAGGAGTTCGAGACCAGCCTGACCATCGTGGTGAAATCCCGTCTCTACTAAAAATACAAAAAAAAAAAAAAAATTAGCTGGAAGTGGTAGTGGGTTCCTGTATTCCCAGCCACTCGGGAGGCTGAGGCAGAAGAATCACTTGAACCCGGGAGGCAGAGGTTGCAGTGAGCTGAGATCATGCCACTGCACTCCAGCCTGGGAAACAGAGTGAGACTCTGTCTCAAATAAATAAATAAAATAAAATAAATAAAAATAAAAGGATATTCCTTGCAAACCAAACATCCCCTAAATAACTTGTCACTTCTTCAGTTCTGCTCCAAGAGACAATTAAGTTTCCCTCGGCACACAGAGCCACTAGATAAATGGAATGTTTGGTCGCATCCTCCTGTAGAGGGAAGGAGGCCTGAGAGTGCTTGTGCTTCCGGGAAACAGCCAGTGCCTCTGCGTTGACCCCACACTTGAGTGACTGTCCAGGTCTGGGTGAAGGGAAAGCCGGCATTAGGATCTGGGCAGAGCGTGCTCGCTGCCGCCTGGGGCCTGGTCCTCAGCCCACGCCCTGAAGGTGTGTGGGACACGCAGGCCCCGCGTGGAGGCAGACCTTCTTCCTTCCTCCTGTGCAGCGCTGCTCCCTGCTGCTGGAGTTTGGGAGCTGGGACACCCTCTCTACCACGCATGCAGAACCCCCAAGCCCCAGGCGTCCAGGAAACAGCTCCAGATCCCTCATGTCTTGGTTCTGTGTTTTTCAGGCCACCAGCAGGAGGTGGCTGGCCCAGGAGGTGGTGTCCCAGTACTGTAGGAGACATCCGTCTTCTCTCCTGCACTGGGGAGTCAGTCTCTGACCTTGGGTTCCCCTTTCAGAATGCTCCCGGCCCTGGAGACAGGGCTTGGTGCCCTCCCGCTTTGAAAGCGTCACCCTGAGGCAGAGCCAAATGCCGTGGCATCCACCTCCCCTCCACCCGCCTCCTCCTTCAGTGCAAGATTGCAGTGAGACTGGCCCGGGGGCGGTTCAAAGAAGCAAAAAGTCACGATTAGCAAATACTGGTATTAAATAATTTCCCTTGGTTTCATTTCCTCTTAAACCGAATCCCAGCAGGGCTTCCCAATCTCCCAAACCTTTTCCTTCCTTCGATTGGCTGTTTTATGTCCAATTTGAGGACTGGCTGGGTCCCAGCTGTAAGCGTCCCCCGACCCTCCCAGTCCCTCTTTTGAGTCCTGGCCATTTAGCCTGAGATATTTTAAAATCACGGAAGCTTAAGGCTGGAAAGCATTTTGTCAGGTTCCCCAGGCTATGGTTAAATGCCTCTTCTCCAGTTTGGCCCGAGTGGAGCCAGAGGATAGCTGAGCACCTTGCATTCCCCTGCAGGACGCGGGCTCCAGATGTGGCCAGGCTGGGCTGGCTCCTTCAGGGACAGCCCCGAGACTCCCTTCCTGCAGCACCTCACCCTGCAGCTGGCCGTCTGCCTGGACTCTCAGGGACACCTGAGGTGGCCCAAGCATCACATGAAGGTAACTAGAACAAGGCTCCTGAAAACTTCAGTGGAAACAGCAGCCACACTTTGCATTAAGCTCCGTGTGGGCTACCTTATCCTCCAGAAGGGAGAGCCTGTCCCAGTCCACACATATTTCAAGGAGCATCTTTTTAAAGAAAAATCGGACAACAGGAGGATTCAAGGTGTGGCCTGGCTGGTGCCCAGGGTGGCAGGACCACGCCTCCATGGGACGCCACACTTGTGCCTGCATCTAGACCCAGTTGATGTTTTAGTGTGTGGTTGATGAAAGCCACTGATATTTTTCTGCACCATGCTTTTGAAATTTAATATTTGGATGAATTATTCAATTCCTTTGCTATTTCTGAGCTGCCTTTTCTGAGTCAGGCACTGGTGGTTTGGTGACACACAGGGACGTGCTCCAGGCCCTCATGGCACTCACAGTGAGGCAGGAAGACAAATCACCCTCTTCACACAAGTCAGTGTTCCGTTACAATTGTGGGAAGAGTTCTGAGGTGAGGAAAGCGTACTTGCCAAGGAATTATGGGGCAGGAAAGGCTTCCTGAGGAAGGAATACTCACATGGAGACCTCAAGGATCACTG
This sequence comes from Aotus nancymaae, assembly GCF_030222135.1. NCBI lineage: Eukaryota > Metazoa > Chordata > Mammalia > Primates > Aotidae > Aotus > Aotus nancymaae. Next base: position 2,029,229 of record NW_026988444.1, read on the forward strand.
GTGTCAGCCAGGAAGCAAAACAAATTCCCAGGAGAGGGAAGAGCTCAGGCAGGTGCCCTGAGCCCTGACACTGGGCAGAGAGAGACCTTGAATCTCGACACTCGGCAGAGAGAGACCCTGAGTCCTCTCACTGGGCAGAGAAAGACCCTGAGTCCCCAGGCTGAGCAGAGAGAGAGACCCCGAGTCCCCACGCTGGGTGGAGAGAGACCCTGAGTCCCCACGCTGAGCAGAGAGAGACCCTGAGTCCCCATGCTGGACAGAGAGAGACCCTGAGTCCCCACGCTGGACAGAGAGAGACCCTGAGTCCCCACGCTGGACAGAGAGAGACCCTGAGTCCCCACGCTGAGCAGAGAGAGACCCTGAGTCCCCACGCTGGACAGAGAGAGACCCTGAGTCCCCACGCTGAGCAGAGAGAGACCCGGAGTCCCCACGCTGGACAGAGAGAGAGACCCTGAGTCCCCACGCTGAGCAGAGAGAGACCCTGAGTCCCCACGCTGGACAGAGAGAGACCCTGAGTCCCCACGCTGGGCAGAGAGAGAGACCCTGAGTCCCCACCCTGGACAGAGAGAGAGACCCTGAGTCCCCACGCTGGACAGAGAGAGACCCTGAGTCCCCACGCTGGGCAGAGAGAGACCCTGAGTCCCCACACTGGACAGAGAGAGACCCTGAGTCCCCATACTGGGCAGAGAGAGACCCTGAGTCCCCACGCTGGGCAGAGAGAGACCCTGAGTCCCCACGCTGGACAAAGAGAGCCCCTGAGTCCCCACGCTGGGCAGAGAGAGACCCTGAGTCCCCATGCTGGGCAGAGAGAGAGACCCTGAGTCCCCACCCTGGACAGAGAGAGAGAGACCCTGAGTCCCCACGCTGGGTGGAGAGAGACCCTGAGTTCCCATGCTGGGCAGAGAGAGAAGCCCTGAGTTCTCACAGTAAAGAGGATCAGAGAAATCAGAGACATTCTCCATCAATTGAGAATCCCTGGTGCTCAGTGGGGATGTCTGGCCAGAGACACAAATGGGAAACTTGTTAGCAGAAGGATGTCATATCATCCTCCAGCAGTCTAACTTTGGACAACGTCTGCAGGAGAGCTTATAAAGGTGGGGGAGAAAGCCAGCACAAAGCCTCAAGCCTTTCAGCTCGTAAAGAGGGGCTTGCCTGGTGCTAATGGAGTCCACACGTGCAAGACACTGATTGTGCCCTGCCTCGCCCCACCGCCCCCGTTCCCGTGCTCTGAGTCCCGCTCTAATCACTTTACCCATGTTACCTCATCAACTCACCCTGCAGTCATATGAGGTGATACAGTTTACAGAGAGGTAAACTGAGGCACAAGGAGATTCTGCAACCCAGCTCAGGCAGTCTGAGTTCTTCACCCCTGGCCTCCCTGCGTGCAGCAAAGCAGCCCAGGTAGGGGCTGGGGAAATGGGAAAGGCTGAGGCCTCTGCCAAGGACAGAGGTGACCACTCAGCTCTGGTGTCTTTGCCCAGGGGAGGGATAGGGGTCTTTGGAGTTTTCAAGAGAATCTGGATTTCTATGTGTAGTTTCCCAGTTTTTAAATTTGTTCAGATTTTTTAAAAGCACTGTTGGGGCAAAAAAATTGGGGGGAGCTGACTTCAGATTTTAAATCTCCATCTAAGTTGCTAAGAGAAGAGATTTTAGGCGCTCTTACCATAAAAAGCAGTAATTACACTAGGTGATAAACATGCTAATTTGCTTGGCGGTAGTAACCATTACATCGTGTATATCAAAGCAACACCCTGTACGCCCGCCTTAAAAATACACAATAAAAAAAAGGTTGGAAGAGAAGCGGCTGTCCCAGGATTTGGAGGAATGGGGTGCCCAGAGGGACAGAGGTTGTGGGCCCTGCCGTGGGCTCCAGCCAGGGGTGTGCCTGCCCAACTGAACTTCACTTTCTGCTTGGTTTCCTCTGTGCATATGCTGCTAGTCAACACAGGGACTCATTGATAAACTAGGGCTTTTTCCTTCCTGTGGTTAATCCTCTGAATTTTCTTCCTGTTTTCTTTGTGTAATCCTCCATTTATTTTCTATTCCAAGGCAGAAGTCAATGAGAAGTTGTTTAGTGACCAGGGTCTAGGGTTACCCTTTCTTTCTTCCTCCCTCTCTCTCTCCCTCCTTCCCTTCCTTCCTTCCTTCCTTCTTTCCTTCCTTCCCTTCTTTCCTCTTTCTTTCTTTTCTTTCTTTCCTTCTTTCCTTCTTTCTTCCTTTCTTTCATAGAGTTTCACTCATGTTGCCCAGGCTGGAGTGCAGTGGTGCAATCTCAGCTCACCGCAACTTTCGCCTCCCGGGTTCAAGCGATTCTCCTGCCTCAGCCTCCAGAGTAGCTGGGATTACAGGCATGAACCACCACGCCTGGTTAATTTTGTGTTATTAGTAGACACAGGGTTTCTCCATGTTGATCAGGCTGGTCTCAAACTCCCGACCTCAGATAATCCACCCACCTCGGCCTCCCAAAATTCTGGGAATGCAAGCGTGAGCCACCACGCCTGGCTGGGTTGGCTGTTTCTAAGACAGAGTGTGGCAGAGGGCACTGGGAGCTTGTCCTGCTGGTGGAGCTGGGGAACCCCAGGACCCATGGGCCTCAAACCTGGGGCAGGAGAGATGAGCTGGCCTCCCGTAGGCCAAACTTGACTCACAGACAGGTTTGGTTTGGGTCATCCAGTTGAAAGGAGTTCTCAATGTTTAATATTTGCTAGGCTTCACATAAAATTTAGACTTGCAATTTTTTTTCAGAAAACGTGGATGATTCGAACCAAGTTATTCTCCCACAAGGCCACAATCTGCTGGAGGTAAGTAGTGCTGACCACGTTAGCGGGGGGACCCCTATGGCAGCCTCCCCTCCCCGCTGTCTTCTCCCACGTTAGCAGGGGACCCCTATGGCAGCCTCCCTTCCCCCCGTCTTCTCCTTGGCTTGCTTTCCCCATTTTCTTTCCTGCCTGGACTCTCTGCACAGGTGCATTTGAGACCCTTCAGCCAACTCAACAGCGCCCCAAAGCCCTCCTCGATGCAGGAGACACAGGCGGAATGAAGGGATGAATAATGAAACATATGTCACGACAGCTCGCACTGGCCCTGGAATCACTGTCCCTGGGTTCTGGGGACTGGGACCCGGGTCCCTGGAATCACAGCCCCTTGCGTCAGTGGCAGAGTTGGAGTGTGATTTTGGGACTCCTTACCCTATTCCTGGTCCCCACATTGGCTTTTGGGCTCCTGGGCTTGGATGGCCACTGTCTGGTACCTACTCTCATTTGGAGTAAAAAGATCTGAGCAAAAACGAGCCATCCAAAAATCAGTGAGTGTGCCTCCCTCTCCTTCCCACCCCTCCTCCACATCCCTTATTTTTGCACCTATTAAAACAGGAGCAACGAAGTCACCTGGGGGCTCTCTCTCCTCCAGAGTCCTTGGCTCCCTGCAGTATTTGATTCCCAGTTGGCCTCATTATCGACCCAGGCTTGGTTGGGGTTTGAGCTGAGACCTATCCCAAAGTGGTTTCACACTCAGACTGAAGCAGGATCTGCACCTTCTCAGTCCCCAGAGAATGACATCCCCAGCCAGCTCTTCTGCAGAGACCCCTGTTTCCTCTCTTCAGCTTACTCAAGACTTTCCTTTGATGTCACCTGGTCTGTGAGACAGCCTTTCCTGGGACCCCCCCACGGAGAGAGAACCCACTGATAAGAGTCCAAAAAGCCAAGGCACCCAGCTTCTCATGCCCACCTCTGAGCTGTGATACAGAGGCTTGTTTATTTTGGGTTGATGAGCAAATCATGTGGAACGGAATCAAAAGCTCTGCTGAAGTCAACACAGATGACATCTGTCGCTTCCTCTTAATCCATCAGTCAGGAGGAGAGGGCATTGGATTAATTAGACAGGCTCTTTCAAACGTTTGCCAGCAATGACTCCACGCCCTCTTTCTCTCATGCATTGGTGAAGGAAAACAATGAATTTTCACCCTATTGTTTATCTTAGAGGGGTCAGGTTTTGAGGTCAAACATCAGTGTAATATTTTCTCTTTAAAAATGCACATGATGGTACCTGCTAACAGCTGGCATACTGATCATTTAAGTCAAAAGTTCTTGTTTCTTTACAAATGTACCCACTGCACGGATATCAAAGCATTGGCAGACACGAAGTCAATAGCATTGCCTAGGGCAGGCTTTCTATCATTGAAAAGGGAGGCATCTGTCTGGGGAGAGAGTCTCTGTGGGGCTGTGATTTATCCAGTTTGATTACATGGAACACTGGTCTCTGTTTATTTGCTGAAACATGGCATATGCCTTGGGAGGAGACGCTGCACGGTCGGCTAGGGCCTCTGCCAGCTGTGGCCACTTGCCTTCAGGCTGCACCTGTGCGAGTTTCTCACTCGGTTCACTGGGCATGACTCCTGACCTCAGGGAAAGAATGGCCTATTTCCCAGGCACAGGGCAGATCCTGAACTTCCCCAGTTCCCTGAGAGTGCGTGCTCCCAGCCTCCTCTCCTGCCTGATCCCGTCCTGGCCCTGCCCTGGCACTTCTTCCTCATTGGCTGGGTCACTGATTTGCTGTTCACTATAGAAATGTGTCATTTCCTCACATCCCTGGAGTCCCCTGGGTCTTTTGTTTATTCAGTTCTGCAGCCAGCCTTGTCCTCATCCAGCCTTCTGGAGCTATGTGAGAACTGCCTGGATCCCTCACTAGGGGGAGGAAGTGGAGGCAGGAAAGGAGGGGCCTTGGACTTGAGTGCCAGCTCCTCCACTTACCACCTGGACCCTGCCAGGGCCGCTCGACTCTCTGAGCTTCTGTTTGCTCGTATTTAGAGTGAGCATAACACAGTTGGCACTTAAACAACAGAGGTTTGAATGGCAAGGGTCCACTTATACATGGATATTTTTAAATAAAGTTTCCAACAAGCGTGCCTTTCTCTCCTGACTCCCTTCTACCTTTGCCATCCTGGAGACTGTAAGACCAACCCCTTCTCCTCCTCCTCAGCCTCTTCATCATGAAGACGAGGAGGATGACCTTTACGATGATCCACTTCCACTTAATGGACAGCAAATGTATTTTCTCTTCCTTATGATTTTCTTAACATTTTCTTGTCTCTCGCTTACTTTATCGTAAGAATATGGTATACAATACATATAATATACAAACCACATGTTAACTCACAGTTAAGTTGTTGGTAAGGCTTCCGGTCCACAGTAGGCTATTAGTGCTTAAATTTCGGGGGAGCCAGAAGTTATGTGTTAATTTTAATCTGTGAAGGGATTGGTACCCCTAATTTCCACATTACTCAAGGGCCAAGTGTGTTATCTTTCTTAGAGAGTTGCTATAGGGATTAAGTTAATATAGAAAAATATGTTTGGATCAATACCTGGCACAGGGCAGTACTGTCCTGGGAGCCGTGCCTTCAACTAAGCTATAGAAGGAAACCTAAGACCTCCCCTTTTCCAGTGACAAGAAACCATTAGATAAATCAAGTCCAAACACTCTCGTGAAGTTGTTGACACCAATAATGTGTAAAGAGCTAAATTCCAGAAGAACCAGCCCTTCCTGCGCGATCAAGGGCCAGTTGTTGAGGTTGAGACCCAGCAAGGAAAAGAGTGAGCCCCCCGGAGAAGCTAGTCTTCATCAAATCGAGGAGAAAACAGGCAAATGTTGCCAATCCAGTGGGCTTGTGTGTGAGTTTGACTCCGGAGGAACTCCAGTGTGCTAAAAATTCTGTCTGCCTCTCTCCCATGGGAATTCCGCTGAGTTACCAGGGGTTGGGATATCAAAGCCACGTGATTAGCCATTCTTTCAGGCTTACAGTTTTGAGATTTCACAGCCTCAAGGTTTCATCATTTTGAGATCTTGCAATATTGAGGAGTTTAAGCCCAGAGCCTTTCTTGAGAGAGAGGCTGCAACTAAGCAAAGCTGCAACCAACTTTTCCACCCAATTCAGCTTCAGATAAAATGAGAGATACCAGTCTAGTGGGAGTTGAGGAAGTTGGAAGCTAAGCTGAAAAACAAAGCGAGATCTCCTTGATCCATTTGGGAGTTGAGTTGAGCCTCCCTTTAGGAAGCGTTGATAGGCTTTTATGCCTTTGGTAGGGCCTTAATGTTTAAACAAAAGGAGTTTAACTAGTCATCTCCTCACCTGAGATGTGTAATAAAAGAAAGGACATTCCATCTGATGGTGAATTTCATACATATGTGTGTGTGTTTCAGCCTTTACTTTCTAGACACAATGTCCAACATACAATTTTTTTTTATGGCAAGGCATGGGAGAAGCAGGAGAACGTGATCCATAGTCAAGAGTCAGATCTGTAATGGAAACAGGCCCGCTGCTGATCTAGATGTTGGAATTACCAAGAACTTTAATGTACCTGTGGTAAATTTGTTAAAGAAGCTGCTGGAAAAGATGAATGTAACTGGCAAAGGACAGAAGAATCTCATGAGACATGAGAACAATAAAAAAGAACTGAATGCAACTCTTAGAACTAAAAACTGGAAAATATAATAATTGAAATAAAAAATTTCCTGGATGGGATAAAGAGCAGATCCCATAAAACAAAAAAAGTAAGTGAACTGAAAGATCAATAGAAACATCTTGTCCCTCCAGTTGTTTTTTAAATTGAGGTATAATCGATACGTAGTGAAATGCACAGGTGCTAAGTGTGGTGCGATGAGTGGTGACGATGGCATGTGCCTGTGTAACTCACATTCCTCTCAAGATGGAACATGTCCAGCACTGCAGAAACATCTTCCCTGCGCCTCCCTAGGCAATCCCCATCCGTCACCCAGTGACAACCACAGTTCTGATTTCTTTTGCCATAGAATATTGTTTGCTTTTCTAGAACTTCTTAGGAATGAAATTATACAATATATACTACTTTGTGTCTGGCTTTTTTTTTTTTTTGGCTCAGTATAATTTTTTTTAAATTAATCTATGTTGTTGCATATATTGGTCTTTTCTTTTTATTACTGAACAGGATTCCATTTTATGGATATCCTACAATTTGTTGATCCATTCTTTAGCCCGTCTCAGAACTGACGGTGACTCAGCAGCCCCTTCTATCAGCCATGCAGGACACAGGGCCCAGAAAACATAGGGCCAAGGTCACGCACTCTTGTCTGTGGCTTTCAAGTCTTTCCAAGTTAGAATGGGGTTAGAAATCTTTCAAACCAAGACACAGAAGTGTTGGTTGGTAGTGGAGAGGGTGCATTGGGGAGGAGTGGATCTCCAGCTAACCCTCACCTCCCTCAGGAACGTGGAGGGAAATCTTGGTCTGAAAGATGGTGCCCAAATGGAATAAAAAAGATGCCCCCAGGTCACCTCCCTCCCCAAAGCTTTCCCAAGGCTGCTGGGACCTTCCCCAGGACAGTCTAATTCTTATTGCTGATTATTATTTATAATCCTACACATTGTGTTTGAAAAGTAATATTCATTAACTTACAAAGATACACACATATAGCAGAATACCATGATAGGAAATGTAGGATAAATAAGGAAATTGAAGTGAGAGCAAATGAAAGAGCATTAAGGGGAAGAAAAGTGAGCACTCAAAGTCCCAGAAATTTCTAGAGACAAGCCCAGACTGGGCCAGAGGTTCTGAAGCCGAAAATGCTCTAAGGTCAAATACATTTGGGAAACACTGCTTGCCTATCCCAGCTTTGGAGATTTACAATGTACACTGGCATGCTAAGGGCTCTGGACTTCTTTGTAGTAAAGAATCTGCTTAACTTGCTTTCCACCTCTCTCTCTCTCTCTCACACACACACACACACACAAGATGCTTATTTTTCTGCTGTTTCAATAGTGGGACACACTGGATATACTGTTTTCAAATCTGCTTTCTCCACTCAATATATAACATGAACATTTTTCCAAGCCATTAAAGATTTTTCTCAAATATCTTCCTTAATAGCTATATTAGCATTCTGTTTCATTGTTACACCACAATTTATGTCCCCATATCCTCCTACAGTGTATGTAGGTTGTTTCTCATTTTTTTAACCTATAAATAACTCTGGACAAACAGTTTAAAGCTAAATCTGTGAAGACATTTGTGATTATGTCCTCAGGATATATCTTTCATAGTGGCATTTCTGGGTCAAAAGATATATGGATTTTGAGATTTTGGACACATATTGTTGAATGTTTACAATAATTAGAGCTTATTCTTTTACTTTTTATTTTGAAATAATTTTAACCTGACAGAAAAGTTACAAGAACAGCTCTCAGAACCTTTTCCCTGAACCATTTGAGAGGACGTTCATGTGCAACATGTGCCCCATCACCCATGAGTACTTTATGATGTTTTTTCTGAAAACAAGACTATTCTCCTGTACAATCATAGCACAGCCACTGAGATCAGGAAATTAAAGTTGATAGGTTACTGTTCTTTGATTCCTATATTTCTTTAAAGTTTTACCAGTTGTCACAATAATGTCCTTTAGATCAAAATGATTCCACCTAGGATTGTGGATTATGGGTTGCATTTTTCCTCTCTTTTAGTTCAATTCTGGAACAACTTCCTAACCTTTCCTTGACTTTCATGAACTTGACGCCTGTGATGGTTGCAGGATAGTTATGATGTGACGTGACCCTCGGTTTTGATTTGTTTGATGCTTCTTCATGATTAGATTACATCATCCATATCTGGCAGAAGTTCATAGCTGCAATGCTGGGCTCTCCTCAGTGCATCCCACCAGGTGCCCAGTGATTTCAATTCCTCCCATTATTGGTGGTGTTGACATTGATCCCTTGGTTAAATTGGTGTGTGCCAACCTTCTCTAATTTATTTCCCTTATGATTGATAAGTATTTTGTGAGGATATATGTAAATATACTCTCTCTCTTCAAATTTTTTTTTTTTTTTTTGAGACAGTCTCACTCTGTCTCCCAGCCTAGAGCACAGTGGTGTGATCTCAGCTCATTGTAGCCTTGACCTCCCTGGTTCAGGTGATCCTCCTGCCTCAGGTAGCTGGGATTACAGACATGCACCACCATGCTTCGCCAATTTTTTGTCTTTTTTTTGTGGAGATGGGGTGTCACGATGTTTCCCTGGCTGGTCTTGAACTCCTGGGCTCAAGCCATCTGCCCACCTCAGCCTCCCAATATGCTGGGATTACAAGTGTGAGCCATTGTTCCCAGCCTGAACTTATTACCTACTAGTTTTAGCACCCACTGATTTCAAGGGATGAATTAGTTATTACTATGGCATTTGACAGGAATGGTGATTTTCTTCTTCTATCTTACCTCCCACACTTATTAGTTGTCTTTAGAGTCTAAGAAAAAATGTTTTATTTTCCCTGTTTATTTATTCATCAATTTCTATTTTGTTCAGTGGATCATAATTTATTGCATCATTACTTATTTTAATGCTCAACTTGTTCCATATTTGGCTTGCAAAAACCCTTTCTACCTGGCTTCTAGATGAAATATTTCAGGTTCCCAGCCCTGCAATCAGTCATTTCTCCAAGTGGCTGTGGTTCCTTTCAGTAGAGAATGGTAATTAGACACCACAATCTGGGTACTAAGAGTGCTCATGGCCATTATGGTGTAGCTGCTTTTATGTCCTGTTAGTGGGCAGAGCTAGATCCAACATGTATGTGAGTTCACGAGGATACTTCAATTCCAACCCAACACCACAGGGTTTGCCTGGACTTCTTTCCCATATTTGTAACTCCATTATCCTATTCTCATCAATAAGTTTGCTTATTTTATTCCACGTATGTAACCAGTCCCTTGATTACATGCCTGGCTGCCCCATTCCCCTCCTAGTTTGACTCATCACCCAACTCCAGCTGTAGCCCCAGGATGAGTGGCACTGCCACCATAGCTGCTCTTTCCCACACACTGCCTGGGATCCCACCTCTCTTGACCCCACCTCTCTTGGGGTTTCTACCTCTCTTGACCCTACCTGGTGGTTGTTCCCATGAAAGTTTCAGGAAGGAGGAAGGAAGAAAGGGAAGGAGGGAAGAAGGAAGGAAGGAAGGAAAGAAGGAATGAAGGAGGGAAAAATAGAAAAAAGGAAGGAAGGAGGGAAGGGAGGGAGAGAGGGAGGAAGGGAGGGAGGGAGGGATGGATGAAGGAAGGAAGGAAGGAAGGAAAAAAGGAAGACTGGAAGGAAGGAAGACTGGAAGGAAGGAAGAGAAGGAGGAAGGGAGAGAGGGAAGAAGAGTGACCTGGGATTATTCCAAATGAGGGTCATCCTGTCACCTGGGAAAAGGGAACAATAATTTTTATTGTGTTTTTTGCTCATTGGCACTTTAAAATTTTTTCTTGAATAAATATACATTAATTATGAAGTATAAAAGTACTTAATTTTGAAATATAAGTAAGATGCAACTTAAAAGAAAAAATATGTTGTTAAGGCATAAGAAAAGTGATATTACAAGTTCAATTCTGATATCCACACCTGAGAAAAGAAAGCCTAGAAAAAAATTTTGACATCTCACTTATTAAATGATTTTAAAACACTGAATAAAATTCATAAGCCACAACTACAGAAGATGCCATATGATGAACAAAATATAGTTAACATATTTTATTTATAATATATTACAATTGTGGTTTACTCTGGGAGGGTACAGTTAACTCCACATCAAGTGATCTATTCATGTAACTTACCTAGTTCAGAGGCTAAGGAGAAAAGCCATATGATTATCCTAAGTAATGGCAAGAAGGCTTTTGGTAAAGCTGGAAATGTAATTATTTCCAAAGTTTATGGCAAATTGAATAGAAAAATACTTCCCTTGTGTGATAATTAATATTTGCTTAAAACCCATACTCAGCATTCGTGAGGATGCTTACAGTATTTTATCTACAAAATCAGGCACACACCTGCATGTCCACTGTATAGAGGACAACCCACGTTGTTCTGAATATTTTTGAAACCTCAGTGAAAAGGACAGCACAGCACAGCCAACGTGCAGAAGGCAGGCATCTACTCAACCACGGTCCTTCATAGTCAACTCCTCTCCATATTCCCAGCCCCTGACAATCATGGATGTGCTTTCTTTTCCTATACGCTTGCCTTTTCCAGGACGTCGTAGAAATGGAATCATGCAGTCTGTGATCTGTTGGGTCTGGCTTCTTTCACTCTGCAAAATGCTTTTGAGATTCATCCATGATTTTGCACATATCAATTAATTTCTTTCTACTGGTGAACAGTGTGGCATTGTGTGGTTATATCACAGTTTGCTTATCTATTCCCCAGTTTGAGGACACTAGGGTTGTTCTGAATTTTTGACAATTACGAATAAAGTTGTTATAAGCATTTGTGTGTAGGTTTTTGCAAGGACGTATGTTTTCATTTCTTGTGAGTGAATATTGAGCAGTGGGATTACTTGTAACTTTGTTAAAAACTGCATTTGGTTTTCTTGATTTGGGCTCTGTCTTATCTTTCTCACCTTGATTTTACCTGTCCCTGTTATCCCTTCACATTGATCTTTTAACTTTAAAAAATTCCCTTCGTAGTTTTCACTTCTGGCCACTCATCAGAATCATATCTACAATGTAAAAACTTCACTACAGATGCCAGGGATGTTTAGCTGGTCTGAGGAGGGAAGGACTTTTTCTACATATTTTTAAAATTCTTCATGTGTCGTTGAGGTTATCAAACAAGGCTGCGAACTCCTATCTGAAGCATATAATTTAGAGTTGCATATAATTTAGGATGAATAACCGAAACACTAAAGATGCTAAACAAAACAAAATCTAGGACAGGCGGAGGGATGAAGCATGCATGCATTGTGCCTTTCACCTCTCAGAAGAGAAGGAAGTGCCAAGACCGGCTAGGCATGGGTGATGAGCTTGGAAACAGACGCCTAAGTACATTGCTAAATATTGTCACCACAGCCCCAGGAGGAACCCACAGGGAAACGCTAACCGAGGTTGTCTATGCACTGTGAGATGGGAAGCAGGGAGAATGGAGGAAGAGCATTTTCCTCTTCATTTACCATCTTTCTGCACTGAGTGAAATATTTCTACCACGTCTATGTATTATTTTTATAATATTTTGAAATATGAGTTTGAATAAAAGATAAATTGCTGGTGTGAAATGTGTGTTTGATGGCATATTGGCAGTGGTCATGGTTGGTGAAACATTTGTAGGAATGAATTTCAATCTGGCGTGTTGGGAAGAGATGGAATCCAGGATCCAGACAGAGAGGCCAGCTTTAGAGAGGGAGGAAGTCTCTCCTGGGTGGCAAGATGAGGTGGGTGAGGGGGCTGTGTATGGAGGGTTGGTGAAGGCACTGGTGTCTGGCGGGTGCTCTCAATTCTTTCATTTATGGAGGGGGCCATGGATTGGTGATCTATGGAGAAGAGACTGGTTGTGGGGAGTGGAGCAGCTTTCATGGAGACAGAGAGTGATGGGTTGACAGCCCTGGGCAGTAGCAATAACGTTGACCAGAAGCCTGGATTCCAGGATGGCCAGGTCCCTGACTAATGACCTCAGATGCTGAGTCATAGGATGATGAGTCCACAAAACCGCTGTCACTGTAGCTCCCCAAAGACCTGGAGGCCCGAGATAAAAGCGAGAGAGGATGAGTTTCATATTTTTTAAAAATCATAATCATATAAGGGTTCAGATGTAGGACTGGAAGGGCAGGCCCCGTTTGTCCCCTTGAGGTCCTCCCTTCCTTCTGGCCCTGAGATTTTGAGGGGAAGCAGTCCCTGGGATGCTTCCGACTGCCACCAGGACACCTGGCATCATCCCTCTGCTCTTTGGGTTCATGCTGACATTCTGGTGGGTAGGTGCCAATGTGCACAGCCTACAAGGGAGCTCCTCCTCACATTTCACACCCTTGAGGCCTCACATGCCTCAGCAAGGTGAGCTCCTTGTCAGTATCACAGCAATTCTAAACAGGAGGCACCACAGAGATCGCAAAGCGTACGCTTTTCTTTTTCATCTTCTAAGCATAACTGTGGTTTCAATTTGGGAATAAGTGAATAAAGGTTGTTTTACATCAGGAAATTTAATTTTTTTGCCCCTAACACACCTTTCTTCTTGCTTTACATGTGTTTCAAATTTCTGCAATAAAGATAATACAGTATCTGAAAGTTTTGAGAAAAACTTGGAAAACAGTTTACCTCGCTGGACGTTAGTAAAGAAAATTCAGCGAAGTGGTTTGCTGACTTCTGAATGGGGTCATGCTCTGTTCCCACAAGGACAAGATTCCCAAGTTCTTGGCTACATTTTTAAGAAAAAAGCCTTAATTTCATAGGGAGTGGGTGATATAGAATTATCGTGTGCATTTTTCACAGAATAAAAGAAATGAAAGCCCACATGTGAATCCCCTTTGCAAAGTGTATCCTGACACGATCACCTGATCTTTGTGCATCAAAGCATCTAAAACTCCATCAATTTTTCTAAATTTTCATATGCATGTCAGTAAAGCTTAACAGTATAATTTTAAGAGTTTCTGATTTTTAATGATTTTACAGAGTGTTCTTTGTCTTACTCTGCCTATCCCTTCTGTTGGAAAAATTAGATCTCATCACTCACTGGGTGAGATGACAGCCCAGGCAGGCTGCACAAATCATCCGACTGACAGCAGCCCCAGAGCTCCTAATGGCAGCGGAAAATGTGTGTGTACTGCACCCTTCTTTAAAAAATGTGCCTCTAGCAATGTGATGCTTGGTGTTTCTTCTTAAACTTCAGACGCAGTGTCCTATTGTCTGTCATGTACAGTATATAACACGGGTGGACTCTTTGCAAACCACATATGGCTTCCATGTGCAGCATTTTTCTTCTCAGAAGCACGATGACAACAGACCATACTTTGACAGGTTTTGGGTGAGTTTTCCCTGTAACTGCATAAGCCTTCCATTGACCTTCTCTGATCTGAGGTAGCAGACTTACAGTGCATGGGTTGCAGGGACCTGACTTTTGCAGTGCGATCCTGTGCCCCTGGATGTCAGAGAGTCAGGTGGCACGTGCCCTACTCAACCCAAAACCTGGCCTCTGTGGCTACAACATAACAGCTGAGTGAACTGCAGCAAGCAACTGATGCTGCAGCGTGCCCATGCATCCATCGGTGATGTTGGAAAGATGGGGATGGTTGATATTGGTCAGATCGGCACCCCTTTCCCATGAGATCTCCCAGATTATCCCAGACCTTGTTCAGGGGCCTCCAGATCTCTAGATGTTCCTGGCAGGTGCCTTTCAGACACCTTTGGCCTCTGATTTCCTTCTCTGGTTCTCCAGTTCCCTCTGTGATGAGGCTCAGAAATCCAGAAAAAATGCCCCTTCCTACCTCCAGGGATATGTTGCCTCTGCCCTCCAAGTCACCCAAGCCAATTCTGCAGGGCTCGGCCCATGTTGCTCACTCCTGCACCTTTTCCCTTGCCATCCCTGCCACAGCAGCTCCCAGGCACAAAGCAGGAGTGAAGGCGTGGGATGCCTCGGTGCACAAACTTGCTGGTTTTCTTTTCCCTGTTCATACTGAAACCGGCATGTTTATGCACCCAGGTGTCACTGGAGGTGTTCTCTGGGTTTTTTGTTTGTGTTTATTTTGTTTTTTGTTATTTTCAGATGGAGACAGAAGAACCCAAACTTCCTGGCCAGCTAGGTAGAGACATCTCAGGCCTGGACTGAACTCTCTGCACAGAGCCATAGGCTCTAGATACCTGGCCCCCACAGCTGGCTGTGTGCAGACCCTCTCTCTGTACCTGCAACAGACCACACTTTGACAGGCTTTGGGTGAGTTTTCCCTGTAACTGCATAAGCCTTCCATTGACCTTCTCTGATCTGAAGTACCAGACTTACAGTGCATGGGTTGCAGGGACCTGACTTTTCAGTGCAATCCTGTGCCCCTGGATGTCAGAGAGTCAGGTGGCCCATGCCCTACTCAACCCAAAAGCTCGGTCTCTCCTGACCCCACCGTGACAAAGCCTGGTGCTGGAGAGACTGTGGTTGTGGGTGCATCTGTACCTGCCACCATGTGATTGAAGATGCATGCTGAGAAAACCAACTGGGAAAGATCCTCTTCCTAAAGTTGTCTTTCCAGAGAAACACCCTCAGGTGTTTGAGAGCCAGTTCCAGAAGTGACCACGATGCTTCAGATATTCCCTGGTGGGCCTTTATTGCCAAAAAGTGACAGGCAGTTCACTGAGTATCCAACTTAAAGCACCTAGAGATGCTGTTGGCTGAGCTGGCCCTAAATGTTGGCTCTTTCTGGCTTTGGAAGTACAGACACTGTTTGTTGCCTCTGCCCTCTGTCACTGTTTTATGGTTCCATTAAGCACATGATGGCTGATTTTATGAGCATAGCCTAAGATGGCAGCATTGGGCTCTGCAAAGCCATTTCTGTAACTTCCTAAGGAGCCTTTATTCTCTGACAACCATCTGATCCCATCCCGCCCCAGCTTTGGGCTCGTAATCCCTCTTGTTTACAGTGAGTTTAATCTCTGTCATATTTCCCATTCAGCTGGACAAATCCCACCCTCCCTGGACTGAGCTATGTGACCACATCAGTCGAGTCCAATGACAAGGGTTTTAAATGTGTCTGTCTCTTGAAAGAACAAACAGTCTTCAAAGCTTTAAACCCACTCCCATAAATAGTCTTTGAAGGGCATTTAAAGGCAAAACTTGATAAACGGGATCAGAGAATGGAGTGATGGGGACCACCCTAGCACAGGATAAGCCAGGTTTTGAAATAAAATATTAGCCAACTTTTCCATTCAATGTGTGTCTTATGAAAAGACTCAGACCAGTTTTATAATAGCTTTGCACTTCAAAAAGCAAGAGAAACTTGATCCATGTGGTTCACAGGTAAATGCTTAGGCACGCAGCACTCTGTCCCAGTGTGGGAATATCCAGACATGTGGGTGTTTGGGGCTGCCATTCAGGGACTCAGGACCATCAAGACAGGTTAGTAAATAAACACTGCCAACAATGCTAGGCATCACCTGTGACATTGGAAGCCCCCTGTCCATCTCAAGGTGGTATCATAGCATCTGGGCTTCTTTCATCCTGTGAACAACGGTGATTGGTTCATGGAACAAATGAATATCAGAGATCTCCTTAAGAACACACTACAAAGCCCAGCAAAGAAGATGAAACAGAGGCCGTAAACACAGCGACTGCCCTTGGATAGACCAGCAACTCCTTTTGTTTCTTGGTACAAAAGCAAAACTGCTTTTAAATTCATTACTTGAATTTAACCTGCCAATTTTTTTAAAAAATCATAGTAAAATAGCTGGAAGCAGTGGCTTACGCCTGTAATCCCAGCACTCTGGGAGGCCGAGGCAGGTGGATCACCTGAGATCAGGAGTTCGAGACCAGCCTGACCAACATGGAGAAGTGCTGTCTCTACTAAAAATACAAAATTAGCTGGACATGAGGCCAGAGAATTGCTTGAACCCAGGAGACAGAGTGGCAGTGAGCTGAGATTGTGCCATTGCACTCCAGCCTGGACAACAAAAGCAAAACTTTGTCTCAAAAGAAAAAATTGTAGTAAAATATACATAACTCAAAATTTGCCATTTTAATCATTTTTAAGTGTCCAATTCAGTGGCATTAGCACATATGTATTATTGTGCTACCGTCACCATCACTCGTCTCCAGAGCATTTTCATCTCCTCATTCTGCACCCACTTCACCTTCCTCCCAACTCTGTACCTATTCTCCCTCCCCCAGTCCTTGGCACCCACTATTCTACTTTCCGTCTCCATGAATTTGACTATCTTAGGTACCTCCTATAACAGGAATCATACATTATTTGTCCTTTTTTGACTGGTGTATTTAATATGGCTTTGAGATGCATCCATAGTGTGGCAAGTGTCAAATTTTCCTTTCTTTTTAAGGAACAAAATAACATAGACCACATTTTATTGATCTATTCAACCACTGATGAACCCTTGGGTTGTTTCTTCTCGTTGGCTGTTGGGAACCAGGCTGCTGCTGCGAGCATGGGTGCGTCAACACTGCTGCGAGCACGGGTGCGTCAACACTGCTGCGAGCACGGGTGCGTCAACACTGCTGTGAGCACGGGTGCGTCAAAACTGATGGGAGCACGGGTGCGTCAACACTGCTGCGAGCACGGGTGCGTCAACACTGCTGTGAGCACGGGTGCGTCAACACTGCTGCGAGCACGGGTGCGTCAACACTGCTGCGAGCACGGGTGCGTCAACACCGATGGGAGCACGGGTGCGTCAACACTGCTGCGAGCATGGGTGCGTCAACACCGCTGCGAGCACGGGTGCGTCAACACTGCTGTGAGCACGGGTGCGTCAACACTGCTGCGAGCATGGGTGCATCAACACCGCTGCGAGCACGGGTGCGTCAACGCTGATGGGAGCACGGATGCATCAACACTGCTGCGAGCACGGGTGCGTCAACACTGCTGCGAGCATGGGTGCGTCAATACTGATGGGAGCATGGGTGTATCAATATCTGTTGGAGTTCCTACTTTCACTTCTTGTGTGTATATACCTAGAAACAGAATTGGTGGGTCATGTGGTAATCTTATTTTTAATTTTTTGGAGAATAGCCTTACTGTTTTCCACAATTGCTGCACCATTTTACATTCCACCAGTAGTGCAAAGGTTTTCCGATTTCTCCACAGTCTTGCCAGCACTTGCTATTTTCTGGGTTTTTAATTGATAATAGTCATCACAATCAGCGTGCAGTGGTATTTCACTGTAGCTTTGCCTTACATTTCTCTAGTAATTAGGGATGTTGAGCACCTTTTTATATGCTTGCTGGCCATTCGTATTTCTTCCTTAGATAAATGTTCATTCAGGTCATTTTCCTTGTTTAAATTGAGGTTGTTTTTCTTGTTGTTGGGCTGTAGGAGTTCTTCATATATTCTGGATATCAATCCCTATCAGATATATGATTTGGAAACATTCTCTCCCACTGGGTGGGCTGCCTTGTCACTCTGTTAATAGTGTCCCTTGATGCAGAAAGTTTTTAAATGTTGGCGACCCACTGAGCTTCAACGGACATGTTCTAGTGCTGTGTACAATACAAGTATGGGATAGGTTTAATGAAACAGGGACCTGAATCCCTGGCCACCCTGGGGAGGGGAAGCAGAGAGAGTTTGGTGTGAGAAATTAGGCCTCTTGGGTCAATAGAGGGAACCTGGTACACAAATCCCGGATTAGTTTTGTAGTTATGTGCTTGTGGGCTGCCTCCCTGGCTAGACTGGGAGGCAGGACTTCCTTTGCCATCTTAGAAGCCTGGTGCCTGTCACTGGGTGCTTCTCCAGCTCTAGTCAATGAATGCACCATGGAGCACAGTGTCACATGGCGATGCAACTGTGGCACATGAAAGCAGCGGGGCTGTGGGTCTGTGACCTGTGTCGGTGCCTGCACTGGCCGTTCACCCCAGGGCTTCTTGATGTGGTGTGCCCTTAGAGGCTATGAGATCCTCATACAGAAATTAGAAGACTTGGAGGCCACGGGTTACATATCAAAGAATCCCTGGGTTGGGGGAAACCTGAACTGGTGCATTAAGTCATGCCTTCCAGACACCTGCGGGCCTTCCTCCCTTTAGACCCCAACTCTTGAGGTTGACTTACAGGCCCATCCCTTGCCAGTCTCTGGCCTGAGCCAGCTGGTGGTGGCCAATGTGAAGTTCAGCTTTGAGTCAAACCTGCTGTCTCTGAGGTCACTGGCCCACCCAGGACTCCGCCACCTCTTGGCCCCAGCTCTGAGGTTCAGGGCGAATTTTCTGTCCCTTTTTCTGGCTGGTGCTCCCCTGCTGAGCTCTGAGATGATGCCAGGCACAGGACTCAGTCTTCATTCCAGAACTCCTACTCGTTCTTTGCCTCCCCAGGGGATGGTGTCTGTGGACAATACAAAAATGCTTCTGATTCCAGATATGCACGTTAACCATCGACACAGAAACTTTTCTCTTGGTATGGCACTGCACTGTGAAAAAGGGATTTGGTGCAAATCCCTCTCTGGTCTGCACAGGTTTTCTCCATGTTGTGGCAGGAATGAGGCACATGATCAGGAGTGGGCAGTGGTCACGTGCTGGGCTGGGACTGTCACCCAAGTGCCCCAGCTTCCCCAAGCTTTGATGATGACCTCTGTCTGTCTGTGAACCAAGTGTCCCGAGTCAGGCCACCGATCAACAGGACACGAGGCAGTGCAGTCCTCTCTTGGGTGTTCCTCCTAGTGGAAGCCGCCATGTGCTCTGCACCCAGGCAATGCAGGCTGCCCTCACCCCCATCATCCCAGCCCTTCCTTGTGCAAGAGGCCCTGGCCTTTCTCTCTCCACGACCCAATGCTTTCTGTGCCAGCTCCCTCAAGGCATTATTCTTCCCCTACCCCCTAGCATCTAGCATGAGAAATGGCTGTGGTTTTCAAAATAACTTTTTTTTTGTCCCAGATAAGCAGATGCCAACAGAACTCTAGATGGTAGGGGCAGAGGAGAAGTTTCCTAGAGAGGAAGGGGCTGAGGGGAATGGGGGGGGCTTCCAGGAGCATCTGCAACAAGAGGCTGCGTCCAGGGAGGGGCACTGAGGTGAGTGGAGGGGAGATGAGGCTAAAAGGGGGATCTGAAGTCTAGAATTGTCCTGTGGGTAAAGAAAAGTTCCCGTAGGAGGGACACGGGGCATGGGGGCTTCATCAGGAAGTGCTGAGGTACAGGAAATCAGAGAGAGATGGCAGCTGGGTGTCCAGATGTCCCCCCCCAAAGGCTCAGACATGGGCAGCTAGGTAAGTGTTTGAGTCACTGTGACTTGATGGGATCCATTCCATGGGACCATGGGTACCACGAGAGTGGGAGGGAAAGGGTCTTGCCCTCATATCTCCTATCCAAGCACAATGGCTGGGGACAAAGCAAATGCCCATGATGAGAGCCTGGGCCCAGGTGGGGGCACAGGATGAAGGCTGGGTAGGAGGCGTAGGGTGGAGGAAGGATTCCCTAGGATTCGGGAAGGAAGCCGGCACCACGGGAGGTGAGCCCAAGCTGCTCACCATGGATGGCTCAAAAAGCAGTATTCCAAGAACAGAAAACCAAACCCCGCATGTTCTCACTCATAAGTGGGAGCTGAACAACGAGAACACATGGACGCAGGGAGGGGAACATCACACACCGGGGCCTGTAGAGGGGTAAGGGTCTAGGGGAGGGTCAACATTAGGAGAAATACCTAATGTAGATGTCGGGGTGATGGATGCAGCAAACCACCATGGCATGTGTGTAACTATGTAACAAACTTCATGTTCTGCACATTATCCCAGAACTTAAAGTATAATTTTTAAAAAAGCAGTGTTCCCGGGCAGGTGGGCACTGACCTACCTGGTGCGCACTCCCAGGAGAACAGGGAACAGACAGGGAGGCATCTAGAAACTTTAGAATGCAGCCTCCCCTCCGGCGCCATTCGGGGGACCAGCTCCGTGGAAGGTAACTAACAACGGCTATCAGGTGTTGATGCTGAGCAAACCGAGACAGCCTGGGGGCTCTCAGCACCTTCGCTAGGGCAGGTTTACTGCAGATGCCCTCCCAGGGCAATGGGCAAGGGTGAGGTCACAATATCAGAGATACTATCCACCTCCCCCCACTGCTCATCCTCTGTGACCCTGAACAAATAAGAGCTGAGAATATGCCCCCAGGTTGAAGGATGCAAATTCCCAGCCCCTGAGTGTGTTGACCCTGGGGTGACTCACACCTGGTGAGCTGGGTCCATGTGACAGGCTCCACAGGCTGCATCCCCTCAGAGGCAGGCCCGTGCAGGGGAGAAGGATGCGAACGTGCTTGTTGCATCTGGTTTGGCCAGAATTCCTGTCCCTGTCTGCAGATGCCCTGCCTGGGCTGGGGTCTGGAAACCACAGGTGGAGCAGACACCAGCTCATGGTGAGGCTGCATGTGGTGATTTGAGTCCCAGAGGAATCCAGGGTAGCAGGCAGAAGTGTTCACAGCTCTGCCAGGCTCACAGTGAGGCTGCAGTGACTCAGGACCTAGACACATCCAAGTGGCAGGTAGAAGCGTGCACAGCTCCACAGGCTCATGGTGAGGCTGCAATGACCTGGGACCCAGAGGGATCCAAGACGGCAGCTGGAGGCATGCTCAGCTCTGCCAGGCTCACAGTGAGGCTGCAGTGACTCAGGACCTAGAGGTATCCAAGTGGCAGGTAGAAGCGTGCACAGCTCCACAGGCTCATGGTGAGGCTGCAATGACCTGGGACCCAGAGGGATCCAAGATGGCAGGTGGAGGTATGCTCAGCTCTGCCAGGCTCACAGTGAGGCTGCAGTGACTCAGGACCTAGACACATCCAAGTGGCAGGTAGAAGCGTGCACAGCTCCACAGGCTCATCGTGAGGCTGCAATGACCTGGGACCCAGAGGGATCCAAGACGGCAGCTGGAGGCATGCTCAGCTCTGCCAGGCTCACAGTAAGGCTGCAGTGACTCAGGACCTAGAGGTATCCAAGTGGCAGGTGGAAGCGTGCACAGCTCCACCAGGGTGGACCCAGGGCTGTGTGTGCTCCCAGGGGTTCTGTTAGGAATTTACTAGAGCCATATGAGGGTTCCTCAGAGAATTAAAGATAGAACTACCATAGGATTCAACAATCTTGCTGCTGGGTAAACACCTGAAACAAATGGAAACCTGGATCGTGAAGAGCCATCTGTGCCCCCATGGTCATTGCAGCCTCATTTCCAACAGCCAAGAGGTGGAAACGGTCTAGATGCCCCCTGTGGATTCCTGGAGAATGTGGTATATGCATATGTTGAAATTTTGTTTAGTCTTAAAAAGGAAGGAATTCTGACACATGCCACAACATGGATGAACCTGGAGGACGTGGTGCTTGGTGGAATAAGCCACACACAGAAAGACACCCATTGTATGGAATCCTAAAACGAGGCAACCTCACAAATGGAGAGAGTTGAATGCTGGTTGGCAGGGACTGGGGGCTGGAGAAATAGGGAGATGTCAGTCAAGGGGTACAGAATCTCCCTTGTGCAAGCTAAGTTCTGCAGATCTAATGTGCGGCCTGGTGACCACAGGGAACAATACTGCATTGCACACTTGCAATTTGCTAAGAAGGGGCAACTTAATTAGTGTCTCACCACAAAAAGAGGTAACTATGTGAGGTGATGGGTATGCCACCTGGCTTGACTGTGGTGGTCATTTCACAATGACAACTAATTGTACAAATTAAATATATGCAATTTCTAGTTATGAACTATTCCCCCAATAAAGCTGAAAAAACTTAGAAGAAGACACATTTCTTTCTCATTTTTTTTTTGTTTGAGATAGTCTCACTCTGTCACCCAGGCTGAAGTGTAGTGGTAGAATCTCGGCTCACTGCAACCTCTGCCTCCTGGGTTCAAGCAATTCTCCTGCCTCAGCCTCCCCAGTAGCTAGGATTCTACCCACCACCACGCCTGGCTAATTGTTGTTGTTGTTGTTGTATTTTTAGTAGAGATGGGGTTTCACCATGTTGGCCAGGCTGGTTTTGAACTCCTGACCTCAAGTGATCCACCCACCTCAGCGTCCCATAGTGCTGGGATTACAGGTGTGAGCCACCTCGCCCAGCCTCTTTTTTCTTTCTTCCATTTTTTTTTTTTTTTTAAAGAATCTACTCCTTTCTTGTGAATCCACATTCCTGACCGTCATAGATTCCAGCTGCCGTGGAGAAAGTGCTGGGTGCAAGGCCTAGGTTTAGAGCACTGGCCACCTCCAGGGTCTCCACTCCCTCAATCCCCCTTTGGATGGAGCACTGTGCCTGGCGGTGGGAAGCGCGGAGACAGGGAAGTGAGAGGGCTGGATGGCTCCCCTGGCTCTTGCCCTCTAGCACAGCCCTAACATGCTGAGGGGAGCCAGTGCTCTCTGCTCTGAGAAGGGACTGCTTCCTGTCAAGTCCCCCTCTGAGAAAAACACTTCCAAGCCAAGTCCACAGGTGCCCAGAAAGAGACTATCCGTGCAAGAATGAAACGGGAAAGAGGATCTTTCCCTTTCGGTTCCTCCCAAGTGGCGAGGATGTTCCAGCGCCAGCAGAAAACCTTTATTCCCCTCTGCAATGGCCTTTTTCCTGCAAAGGGTGGGAAGCTCCTGATCCTCTGTACTCCTTTGCATCAAAGGGGACCCTTATCTAATTCATGTGTGACTCAGGCCACCCAGTTCCACGTCCACAACGACACTCTGCTCACTTCCTATTGTCTTTCTGGAGTTCCTATCACTGCAACTTCCTTTATAATGGGTGAGATTTCCTGGATGAAAGCATTGTGCAATCACGCTGCTGGGTGGCAGGTTTACGGATGTATTTCACCCACAGAAACCTTAGGATGGGATGCACCGATCCACCTGGCCATTTGGCTGGCAGTTGTGAAGGTCCTGCCCCAGGGCTACCCCAGCACTTGGCCCTGTCAAGAACGGCTCACTCAGGACAGCAAAGCGGCCGCCTCTGATGCATCTTCCCTCACTTGTCTCAGGTGGCTGATTCTTTGCAAGCCTTTGTCCCTGCTGCTGACAATGCAACCTGTTTGTCCTCAGCACGGCTTGGTGCTCAACTGCAAGGTCTACATCAGCACCTGCGTCCTGCACTGGCTTCCCAGGACTGCTGTAATAAAGTACTACAGCTTGGTGGCTGAAAGCAGCAGACATTTATTCTCTGCAGTTCTGCAGGCCAGAGCCCACAGTCGCGGTGTTGGCAGGGCTGCACTCCCTCTGCAGGCTCTCGGGGAGAATCCACCCTGCATCTCTTCCAGCTTGGGGGGCTCCTGGCATTCCTTGGCTTCAGGCTGCACCTACAATCTGCCTCATCTTCCTGGCCATCCTGGCCGTGTCTGCGTGACTTTATAAATGCTCTTTTAAGGATTTAGGTTCAGATGTAGAGCACTGGCCACCTCCAGGGTCCCTACTCCCTCACCCCCTTTGGATGGGGCACCATGCCTGGGTGGGAGAGGGGGATAAAGGAAGGTGAGAGGGCTGGATGGTCCTCCTGGATCTTGCCTACTAGCAGGGGCAAGGATTTAGGGCCACCCTAACACAGGATGCCAGGAGGAAGAAATCTGCGTAAACATCTCTCCATGGAGGGTGGCTGAGTTTCATCATCCCATCAGAAAAGAAGCAGGCACCTTCTCACCCAGTTGCCAGACCTTGTGTTTCTTTCTGGTGAGATTTCTGCATGTTCTTTGAGCACCTTTGGTGATACGGATCACCATTCGGAGAGTCCCAGTCCTGTCCATGTCTGTCCGTGTCGGCACGGCTGGGCTGGTCTCTTCCCCAAGCTGGCTCCTGCCCCAGACCTGCTCTAGTTCACACTGTGCTTGATGCAGAAACCCACTCACGTCTGCTTTGCTGCCTCAGCATCTCCCAGGAGGACACAGACACGTCCTAGGGGGCCTACAGAAGGCCAGGTCTTAGGATGACAGGCTGGACGTTGGGACACCTTTCACAGGCTCTCTCTCCAGACAGACCGGCACTCGGTTTGGGAAGGGTAATGACACCACTGACACCTCCTGGCCTTTTTAACTGCAAAGCTCTTACCACTGAAGAGGCTTGGGATCTCTTAGATCCAAACTGAAAAATTTCTGAGAAGTTTGCTGGCCTGGCTTGGGCTAAGTGTCCACCTCCTGGTGAACCAGCTGTGGGCAGGGGGCTGGCACCTCTCCCTCTATACCATGGGGATGGAAGGGGTGGGGAATGGGCTGCTGCGGGGGCTGGAGCCTGGGGTGGACGGCACTGCGGACACCTGCTCCTGGAGGTGGCCATTGGGCACAACTCCCCTCCTGGGGAAACAGAAGCCTGCAGGCCACCCAAAGCTAGTTAAAGTGTCAGGACTTGACAAGAGGTTTGGTATGGAGGAGGCTGCTTTCAGGGACAAAGTCGGAGATAAGTCTGCAAATCCAGCCATGGCCCTTTAGAAAGCATTTAAGAGACCCTGTGCTTTCTGAGCTGCTTTGATGCTGCCACAGTGGCTGCAGAGGAAAAGCAGCAGCACAGCTGCCTGCCATTGGCCTGGGCTTTTTGACTGTGCTCAGCATTGTTATCATGAAGCATCTCGTGCAGTGGGATAGCAGGATGGACCCATGCGCGAGTGGAAGGCATGTGGGTGCCATGTCGGCAGCTGCAGATGGACAGGCTTCCCATGTCAGGCTGTGACAGCACTGTCATCTCCCAAGAATCCAGCATCTGTCTGCATGGATTTCACACCATCCTCAAATCTACTCACCAGCCTGTCCCCTGAACCAACTAATGAATGTGGAGAAGCCTTCCCCTTGTCACCCCAGGTGCAGCCACAGCGTCTGCAGCCACCCTAGGGGAGAGAGAGACAGCTGCAGGTAAACGCACCTGCCCCTGGCTGGCTCTCTCCATCTGGCTCCACAGGGGCCTCCCTGGGACCACCAGGTTGCTCAGGCAGACTGGAGACCATCCTTCTTCTAACAGCTGTGGTTGGTGACGCCCTGCTGGATGGATGGCACTCTCCCCAATTTAGACTTTCCCTTTCCCGTTTACACGAATATCCAGGGTTGCGTTTTATAAATCTGGACTTTGGTGGTGGGGGTAGTAAGGGGTGGAGTGGATGTGGTAAGGGGCGGAACAGGGAAAATTGGTTCATATTTATGTTTTTTCAATTTATGATGTTACAGATCTATGTTCTATTGTATCAACAAATGAAGAAGATGAAGTGTTCACTTCAACACTTTTCTTATTATAGATGAAATATTTGCTCATGGAAACCATTTGGAAAATATAGAAACATGTTAAAAAGAAAATGAAAATCACTTGTAAAATCACAGTTAATGACTGTTGACATTTCAATGCATTTTCTCAGAAGTTTTATTCTTCATAGCACGGCTTAGAGCAGTTTCTCAAAGCTGAAGGTGCGTATGCATTATCTAGGGATCTTAAGAAAATTCAGCCTCTGATTCAGCAGATATGGGTGGGGCAGGGTCCGGTGCTGATGCTCTGGTCCTGGAACCACACCTGTGAGTATGGAGGGTTAGAACTGGGGCCTGGAGTTCAAATGCCACTTTTACCAGCCAAGAGTGCTGAGAGCAGATTATTTGCCATCTGCAAGTCTCAGTGGTCTCATATGAGATGGGGATAGCATCTACCTGTAGAAATTTTGAAAAGAACGAATGAGATAAACTATGCCAAGTTTTGCCTGTTAACCTGGCACATCACAAGTGCTCCTTACATTGTAACTAAATTAAAAATGAGCCAATTATTTCCCAGGACAATGAGGTTTGTGTATAGGGCTTAATATCCAGCTTACTTTCTCTTGACATCATACAGTGAGCATTTTTCCAATATTAAAAAATCCTCTGAAAACATAATTTTAATAGCTATATTTTAAATAGGTCATAATTTATTTGAGCATTAAAATGTGGAAATAATTGCTTTTTTTGTGTATTTTTAATAATCTAATGAAATCCTGTTAACATAGAGATATTTTATGAGAGTTATTGTTTAAAAAAAGTGTATTGACTGGGCGCAGTGGCTCATGCCTATAATCCCAGCATTTTGGGAGGCTGAGGTGGGCAGATCACAAGGTCAGGAGTTTGAGACCAGCTTGGTCAACACGGTGAAACCCCGTCTCTACTAAAAATACAAAAATCAGCTGAGTGTGGTGGTGGGCGCCTGTAATCTCAGCTACCTGGAAGACGGAGGCAGGAGAATCGCTTGTTCCTGGGAAGCAGAGATTGCAGTAAGTCAAGACCACACTATTAGACTCCAGCCTGGGCAACAGAGCAAGACTCTGTCTCAAAAAAAAAAAAAAAAAAAATTGTATTATGCTTTCTTTTTCTGGAAAATGAGGGTTACAGACATTTTTAGAAACAACAGCTGTAGCAACTTACAGATTCTCAAGCAGGCCTTTTTTTTTTTTTTTTTTTGAAGTTTTGAGGGTTTCTAACATCCTAAGGGCTTTTGACAAAAATTAAAGAAAAACAGTTATGTTACTCTTCCTCAAAGAACATTGCAACACAAAACCAACAAACAAAATCATTATGCTTCTAACTAATTAGTGAGCAAAATTAGGGATCTTCAAACAAAGAGGATATTTCATGCCTTTGGTCCCAGTGATTGAGAAGAGAACTGTGGAGAAAAAAGTGAGCGAATATGGGAAGAATCTCTGACATTTTACAAAAGAATTGCAAACATCTTATGATCCTTTTGTACTTTAAGAAGTTTCTTTGTTTTCATTTCTGGTCTATTTTATAGCCAATAACTCATTTTCAAAGACATTTCAGAGACACATCATGGAATTTATGTGAACCGTCGGAACGATGTTCCTTTGGAATCCTTCACAGGCATTTTCCGAGGTTTCCTTCTGAGTGGGCTCCTAGAAGCCTGCTGTGAACCAGGGCTGTGTGCGTGGTCATCCCTGCAGTGGGAAGTCAGAGCTGGATCCAGGCTGGGGGTGTGACCGCTAAGGTGGGCTATATGGCAAGGCATCCACCTTTGATGGAATAATTTTTATAAGACCAGGGGGTGCTTCATTGACAGCAGCTTTTGCCCATGGCCCAGGATAGAGGTTGATTGCTTTACTATGTTTATCAAGGATTTTGAAGTGTGGTGAATTTGAGGGGCTGTGTAACCAGAATAGGGCGATGGCCTGTGGCCTCCAGTCGCTTTGCCTCAGAAGGCACTCAGACCCCGGAAAATCTACTGAGATTCATGCCTTGCAGATGTGAATTAGCTATTCACAAAAAGCCTCTGGTGAGAAGCTGTTATTCCCACCAAATTCTATTATTCTCTGACTAGTAGACCCCATAGTTCTGTCCCCAGAAAGGTGTGCACACTGCAGCTGGACATGGTCTACTCTCCCCCTCAAACACGTCTCTTCAGCATCTACCAGCCACTGGCCTAGAAACACAGGCCTCCTGGTTAAACCCCGTGTCTGCCCCACAAGAACCCCTCTGCTAGGTCACCTGTCCTGGCATTCGTCACGGATTGAGCTCTACACTTCTGGTTTTTCTTTGTGGGAATCATAGGAAAACCATGGGTCATGCCTGGGGTCTCTCAGCATATTTCTTTCTAGATTCCTGCAAGGAGCAAAGAGATTTTTACCTTTTTCTTCTCTCTTGTTGGCATTGGGGGAAGCTTCTGACTCAGGTAAGCCTTAGAAATAAGCTGTTTTACAACTTCAGTAGACCCATTATGTGTTCATCTGCCCTAATACTGTTTCTTTCTTTTTTTAAAAATCAGTAATCATGTTTATCCAGGGCTGGGTTGCCAGGACAAATATTATTTCATTGGTTTTAACATCTGTTCACATGAAATCTGATATTCAAATTCACCCGACCTGTTCTCTGATAGTGAATATATGTTAATGTGCCCGGGGACAGTTCACCGTAACTAGCACCAGTGGCTTTCGCCTTTGGGGGATGTGTGTATTTCTTTTTCATGTTCTGAAGTAATGCATGCCCATTTTAACACATTTAAATGATACCAAAATAAAGTTACACAGGAGTACCCCTTCACTCTTCCTCTCTTCTCCTCCTCAGCAGGACCTGCTAAGCTGAGGTGTTCTGGAAGGGTCTGCTCCTAGCAGTCACTGGCAGCTTGCCCAAATTGGAGATATTTAACATCTCTTTTCTCAGAGAAGCGAAATGCTTCTTTAGGGGATGTGAAACCAACAAACCGCTATGGTGCCTCTCTACATCTGAGGGGTGAGCCGGCCACGCCAAGGGACGTGGAGACTCACGCGCACGTCTGTGCTGCTCAGCCGTGTTGAACACGGGGTCCTTCTTCAGGGCCTGTGCCCCGGACATGAATGCATCCTTGTTCCATTTTATTATCGCTCAACTGTCATCTGGTCATTCCCAAAGCCCAGCTCCGGGACAGGGTCACTCTGCTCACTTCCCATTGTCTTTCTGGAGTTCCTATCACTGCAACTTCCTTTATAATGGGTGAGATTTCCTGGATGAAAGCATTGTGCAATCACGCTGCTGGGTGGCAGGTTTATGGATGTATTTCACCCACAGAAACCTTAGGATGGGATGCATCGGTCCACCTGGCCATTTGGCTGGCAGTTGTGAAGGTCCTGCCCCAGGGCTACCCCAGCACTTGGCCCTGTCAAGAACGGCTCACTCAGGACAGCAAAGCGGCCGCCTCTGATGCATCTTCCCTCACTTGTCTCAGGTGGCTGATTCTTTGGAAGTCTTGGTCCCTGCTGCTGACAATGCAACCTGTTTGTCCTCAGCACGGCTTGGTGCTCAACTGCAAGGTCTACATCAGCACCTGCGTCCTGCACTGGCTTCCCAGGACTGCTGTAATAAAGTACTACAGCTTGGTGGCTGAAAGCAGCAGACACTTATTCTCTGCAGTTCTGCAGGCCAGAGCCCACAGTCACGGTGTTGGCAGGGCTGCACTCCCTCTGCAGGCTCTCGGGGAGAATCCACCCCGCGTCTCTTCCAGCTTGGGGGGCTCCTGGCATTCCTTGGCTTCAGGCTGCACCTACAATCTGCCTCATCTTCCTGGCCATCCCGGCCGTGTCTGTGTGCCTCTATAAATGCTCTTTTAAGGATTTAGGTTCAGATGGATATTAACCCCATATCGATACATAATTTGCAGATATTTTCTCCCATTCTGCAGGTTGCCTTCCCACTCTGTTGATTGTGTCCTTTGACATGCAGAAGTTTTAAATTTTGATATAATCCAATTTGTCTGTTTTTTCTTTTGTAGTCCATCATATATCTTTAGAAGAAAAACTTCTTTTCGTGAGAAGAGCAAAGAGCCAGGCAGAAATGGAAGAGCACTTTCTGGCACAGATTTCCTCTGACTTCTGTGGCTGCCACACCATTGAGAGACCGCCCCACAGTGCAAGGGAGGCCCGCATCTGCCTGGGTCTCCAAGGGATGAGCAGCTTTCAGTTCAGTTTCCTGTTACACGCCAAAATCCACCAGGGTTCTGCAATCATAGAGTCCTGGAACCCAGATGTGGAAATAAAGGAATGAGTGCTCTCTCACTCCAAAACCACAGATACCTGGTCCATAGAGAACCCACCACACTTGCTGTATACATTTTCATATGTTCATGCCCACCACAAATGTACAAACACATATTCATCTGTTGATTACCATCTGATCTTTTGTGTTTTTTTTTAAATGTGAATATGGCCAGATATCCCTGGCTTTAATTATCATTAAAATTTTGAAAGTTATGCTTTCTGTAAGAAACACCTAGGGGTGTCCAATCTTTTGGCTTCTCTGGGCCAGATTGAAAGAAGAAGAATTGTCTTGGGACCCGGCACAGTGTCTCATGCCTGTAATCCCAGCACTTTGGGAGGCCGAGGTGAGAGGATCACCTGAGGTCAGGAGTTCACGACTAGGCCGGCCAACAAGGGGAAGCTCCATCTCTGCTAAAAATACAAAAATTAGCCAAGCATGATGGCACATGTCTGTAATCCCAGCTAAGCAGGAGGCTGAGATAGGAGAATTGTTTGATGCCAGGAGACTGAGTTTGCAGCGCGCCAAGATTGCACCATTGCACTCCAGCCTGTGCAACAGATTGAAACCCCGTCTCAAGAAAAGAAAAAAGAATTATTTTGGCCCACGCATAAAATACACTAACACTAATGATAGCTAATGAGCTAAAAAAAATTGCAAAAAGACCTCGTAATGGTTTAAGAGTTTACAAATTTGTGTTGGGCCACATTCAAAGCCATTCTGGGCTGCATGAGGCCTGCGGGCTATGGGTTGGACAAGCTTGATATACATATTATGTACCTTCTATATTTCTACGAATAGAGAATCAATCCAAGACTGAGGATCTAATTCCAAAATTTATTTTTGTAGGCGTTCCGGGGCTTAACTATTTTTCTATTTACACAAAGGAAGAGGATCCTTACAGAAACACTGAAAGCTCTTGGTTCTGCCGTTGCTGGTGTTTTCTCCTTTCTCTATCCTCCTTCCCTTCACACTCATCCTCATCCTACAGTCTCAAGCTTGCGTCATTGTTCACATCTGATTCCCCATCTCTGGCACCTGTCAATACGTGCCCTGGATTTGAGGTGGCTTGAGTAGCCAATGAGCCCGGCTGGTCCACAGACGCCAAACTGCGTGTCCGGGAAGAAGGCAGCATCTTTTCCCCGCCATGTGCCTTTCTTGTCTGTCGGTGCCTATTTCTGTTCCTACTCACAATCCACCTCTGGGGATATCACCTGTCTTTGATCATTTTCTGGAGTCACCATCTGCCAGCCTAAAAGCTGCCACTTCTAGAAAGTCACTACCATTTCTAGAAAGTTCCTTGCATCTGATCCCCCGTCATCACCATCCCCAGCATCTCATCATTGCTGAGCCACAGTTCATCAGCAATCTGATGAGTCAAGGTTTTGCTTCACCTTCCATCTTTGAATCAATGCCCTTTGAAACAATATACCCAGGAGTTACCGCCTTTGTGACTTCTTCCCTAGAGGATGGCCTCCTTGTCTGCCTGCCTCTGGCTCCCGTCCCGCCCCTACCTCTTCCGCCGTCATAATCACTGCCACTACCTTACTGAGATCCTGGTGTGCAGCACTGATTCTATCTCCGACCTGGAGAGGGTGTGTGAGAATGGATTGATGATGTGAGCACGGGTGAAAGGTCCGCATCAAACCCAGAAAGTCAGCAGAGATCCACGGGCGGGTTCCCATCCTACAGCCTCTCTGCATTCCTTTCTGAGACACAAAAGCACTTCATAGTGAATGTTCAAGCAAATTAGAGCACAAAAACAAAAGCATTGTGGGCAAGCAACTGCGAAGACCACAGCTGTGTTTTGGTAAGTTCCTGGGCGAGGAGGATTTGCCGGGTGGGGGAGGGAGGCCAGAGAGCTAGGGAGTTCTTGAGTTAACTGGCAAATTCAATTATTCAGAGCCACAGTCCATTAGCAGTCTGTTTAGTCAAGGTTTTGCTTCACCTTCCTTCTTTGAGTCAACGCTCTTTGAAATAATATCCCTAGTAGTTATTCTCTATAGAGTAGAAGCACAGATTTTGTCTATTTAGCAAAATAGGAGACTAAATTGAGTGCTGCTGGCCTAATTGCTTTGCAAGGAAAAAGTGATGCAATGCTTTAGCAGTTTAACCAGATTTCCTACTTTTGCTTTTTCCATTTGATCAATTTACATATGTAGTGCAAGAAATTGCGTTATAAGAAAGCTGAGCCATTCTGGTGTTCGCTAAGGAATGCAGCTTTTATTAGTTCTTGTGTTAAGGCAAACATAAAGTGTAGGAGCCCCCACAGAAATACTGAGTAGAAGGAGCTGTGTGTGGGACAAAAACGTTTCTATCCTTTCACATGTCTGTTACATTATTTATTTCATCATTTTCTAGGAGCTCCAAAGCAATTGTTTTCTGAAATCCACGTGGCTTTAGTATTCTGAGTACAAATACGCTTTATTTGATAAGAAGTGAATTCATGCAGTTCTCTAAAACTGCTAGTCAGGAGTGGAAAGCACTGCCAGTAAGAGCAAAAGGACTAAAGAGAAGCAGAAATGCTATGCACGTGCCCTTTGTAACTGACGTAATTAGTTTTCAAAGTGATGTAATTTTAAAAATATTGGAAAGTTTTGCAGTGACCCATGCCTCAAGCCACATGGCAGGCATCCGTGAGTGTTTGGCCATAGGTATCACTGACAGACCCTTTGACCCTGTCATTCTGAGACCTGTGCCGTCAGAGCCATAGTTTCCATCGAGAAATCTGGCCAAGATTTCCAGATAGCGTCCACATCATCCATCTATTCACACTCTCACTCAACAAATATATCCTGAACTGTTATTATGAACAAAGTGTAAAAGTCGTGGGTTTTCTTTTTCTTTCTCAGAATTGTGGTGATTAAGTCAAATGTCAACACAAATGCAACTGCTTGGCAAAAAAAAAATTGGCACTATTTCCTCTGAAGAAACAGACCCTATGCATGGGAATTGCTGAAAATGGGGCAAGAAGTCCCCCAGCTGTACACTCTGCAGACTGCCCCCCGCCCCATCTCTCACCTCTGCTCTTACAGCAGCTTCCAGACTCCCCTCCCAGTGTCCACTCTGCCCTGATTGTCGTCATCCACGCTGCAGCGGCAGGGATTTTCACTGTGGATCCCCCACACCATTGCCCTGAGCAGCGTGGGGCATGAGTGCCCCGGGACACTTGACCCTGCTCAGCCCGGCCCCCACCTATCTTCCGCTGTTCACTCCGTTTGTTTTCCTTGGAATATGCCAAGATCATTTTTGCCTCTGGAACATTGCACTGCTGTTTCCTCTTTCTGGACTCCCTTCTGTGATATTTGCAAGGTTTCGTCCCCCAGAGGGTCTGCCTCTGACCATCCTGTCCCAAATAGCCGCTTCCCACCTACCCACAGTGGCTGAGTCATAGCAGCTGGTATGATTGCCTTTATAGAGATGATCAGCCATTGATTTGTTTTGTACCTGGATGTGTTTGCTGGTTTATTTCCCGCCTCTTGTTTCTTTTGTTCACCTCTATATCCCCTGTGGTTCTGTATGCTCGTCACAGAGTAGGTGTTCAGTAAAAACTCAGTATCTTTGTTTTCAATTGCTGCAATAACAAACTACTGCAAGCTCAGTGACTTAAAAACAACACAGATTTATCCTCTGACCCCTGCATTCCTCCTGCAAGCTCTCATTCCCAGCCTTTCCAGCTTTTAGAGGCTGCCTGCATGCCTTGGCTGATGGACTCATCCTTATATCACTCCCATCTCTGCTTTCATGGCCACATCTCTTTCTCTGACTGACCCTCCTGCCTCCCTCTTATGAGGGCTTTTGTGATTATATTGAGCCCATCTAAGTAATCCAGGATAATGACTCCATCTCAAGGTCCTGAACTTACTGACACCTTCAGAATGTGTCAAAAGACTCCTTTTGCCATGTAAGATGCCATATTCATAGGTTTCAGGGATTAGGATGTTGGCGTCTTTTGATCCCATTATTTTGTCTACCACAATAAAAAAAGAAATGCATGAGTGTGATTGCTTAATAATATATCCACAATCTCTTTGCTTCTCTTCTCTTCAAGAGATGGAGCTTGACTCCCTTCCCTTTGGTTGTGGATGGGACCTAGCAAATTGTTTCTAACAAAGAGAAGATGACATAACTGAAGGTTCGCAACTTCTTTGAGACTGGGTCATAAAAGGCATCCTGACTTTCTCCTTGCTCTCTCTTGGATCACTGGCTCTGGGGGAATCCACTGACATGCTGTGAGGATGCTCAAGCAGCTCCATGGAGGACCTATGTGGCAAGGACTGAGGCTTCCTGCCAGTAGCTATGGTCTAGGAAGTGGACTCCCCACCTCGATCAAGTCTTTAGAGGACTTAGCCCCAGATGGCTACAAGTTGTCTATAACTTCAGGAGAGACCGTGTGCCAGAAGCACCCAGCCAATCTACTCCTAAATTCCTGTCCCACAGAAAAGGTAACATAATAGGTATGTTCATTGCTTGAAGCCACATTTTGCGGATAATTTGCTGTACAGCAATAGATAACTAAACCAAAAAGCTATTTTAGAATTCCTCCAAACAAAAGAAAACACACTACTTTGTGCCTTGATAGTCTTTGGAACTCTCTTAGCCAACCAGGACCCCACCACCCTGCAGGACACACTCTTGGAATTATGGTCTCTTCAGTACCTTCTCCAGGACTCATGGTGCTCCAGCACAGCATGTGAGTGGTTGAGCTGGGACTCTGACTCACAGAACAATATACACAGTACATTTCAAGTATATTTCGTTAGTCTATTCAGTTCTCTCTTCTGGGTGTGATCACTTTAATTTTCTTTCAAATTCCAATTCTGTTATCTCTTGGCTGCTATTACTCTCAAATATTTTCCAATGTTGCCTGGCTACCGACCGATAAGAAACTTCCCTCCCACCCTTTCCATTATGTGTTTGTTTGAACAGCATGTGTTCACATGCCTTGTCTAATGGCCCTCTGGGATCTGCCAGTTTTCAAGATCCTCCTCCCATTTCTCCCCTCACACAGAGCCTTAGGCAGACGCAGCTAGTAGACCACCTGGAAGAGGACCCCCTTGCCAGATTTCTTTCTGAACCGTCACTGCTTATCCCATGACTGGATGTTTGTATCAGTCAGGAACAGATAAGCTATGCTGCTGTAACAAACAAGCCCAAAATATCAAGGGATTTAAAACTTTGTTTTTATTTGTTTGTTGCCTCCTCCACTCTTTCCTTGTACATGTCCACTGCTGCCTGGTTGGGGGCATGGACTCATCTCTATCTCACAGACCCTGCTGAGAGAAGCTCCATTCCTATGGTTCCGTGATAGAAGGGCAGAAAAAAGAGAAATATGTTGAATAATATTTGCTCTGAAGTTTCTCTGAAGAGGATCTGTGCCCTTCTGATCTCATTTCATTAGCCAAAGCAAGTCACACGGCCACACCTAACTTCAAAGGGAGTGGGGAAGCGCCATCCTAATATGTGCTTGGAAAATGGAGAGTTGGAGATATTTGGTGAATATCACTGATGACTGTCACAATGCCATGGTCTTCAGCCTGCCTGGCCTCTGTCTAAGCTCTCTAGGTTCTGTGGATAATCAAAAAAGGGTCTCTTAGATGCAACAGACAGAAATATAACTCCAGTCAGCCTAAGAAAACATGAATTTTTTGGCTTACGTGATTGAAAGTTTTAGTGGGGGCTAAATCTAGCTTTCCAAAAAGCTATTAATAGTTCCAGATATTCAGAAAATTATGTCAGAAGTTGGTCTACACTGCTTGGCTCTGCTTTTGTCTGTGTTAATTTATTCTCAAGCAGTCTCCCAATGATGGAGGGCTTGGGCTTACAACCAGAGGAGAGACTGTCCTAGGAAGTTCAACCAAAGTCCCTAGAGAGTTGCTTTGTGACTGTGACTGGCTGATTTTGGTCATGTGCCACATGTCCCAAATTAATCAGGGTAGACGGGTGGCTGTGACATCTCATTGGCCAGGCCTAGTTCTTAGCCTTTGCCCTAGGGTCCGGGATGGATTGGTCTCCGGGGAGGAACTATCTAGTTTAAGAGTGGAGGAGGGTGGGTCCCAGAAAAGAAGTCAAGGTGCTATCACTTGAAGAAGGGAAAATGGATGCAGGGCAGATGGAAATCTCAGATATCCTCCCCTGACAGTCTTCATGTTTTCTATTTCTCAGGCTACAAATAACTCACATAACCCTTGTATTCCCCTACCAGCCTGTGTTGCTGTGGACTTGTCTCCACGAGGACTCAGGTCCCTTTGCTCTGGGTTGGCCTTGGTGGCAGCCAGGGCAGTGAAGTGGCACCAACTCATCATCACCTCCTGGATGATAAGGATGAAGCTAAGAACTTGGTGGTGACCTCTCAAAAATTTGAGCCCCAGTATTGCATCTTCTTAGGGAATTGGAAACAATCAGATTTAAATTTAAGCCCTGATATGGTTTGGCTGTGTCCCCATACAAATCTCATCTTGAATTGTACTCCCATAATTTTCACATGTTGTGGGAGAGACCCGGTGGGAGATCATTTGAATCATGATGGTGGTTCCCCCAAACTATTCTCGTGGTAGTGGGCAGGTCTCACGAGATCTGATGGTTTTATCGGGGCTTTCTGCTTTTGCATCTTCCTCATTTTTTCTCTTGCTGCCACCATGTAAGAAGTGCCTTTTGCCTCCTGCCATGATTCTGAGGCCTCCCCAGCCACGCAGAACTGTCAGTCCAAGTAAACCTCTTTTTCTTCCCGGCCTCAGGTATGTCTTTATCAGCAGTGTGAAAACAGACTACTACAAGCCCTAAGTCTTTTAAAAAGCCACATCTAAGAAGATTTTTTTTAAAAAAATTCACGATTATGAAAAACTTTTGCTCCCCTCTCCTCTAGCACTGAAGATGGAGACAGCATATTATTTTGAGCAACTGGAAAATTGTTCAGATAATTAGTGTGGAAGTCACCTTGCGGTAGTGCTGGCCCCATTTTGGCAACTACACCTATGTGGTAGTTATTTCTGCAAGGTGTGTGGTTTGTGTGAAAACTCTGACATAACACTTTCTATGCAAGGAAGAAGTGAAGAGCCTCCTCCAGCAGCACACCTAGGAGCTGGATGCATGGGAAGAATTTTGAAAGAAACGACTTTCAAGCGGATGCTTTATAGAGCCCTGGAGAGGGAAGGTGATCATTTGAAGCCAGCGGGAGTTCAGTAAGGGCCAATCATGCAAGATTAGTTTCATTTCCTTGTTTTGACAGGGAATTGGACTTGCAGGGCTGAGACCTTCTGTAGACATAATATATCTGGATGGAAGCAACATTTTCTGAAAAGTTTCTCATGATGTCCTTTGGATGTGGCACTGAGTGATCCCGCTGGATTGGTCAGGGATTAGGGACTTACTGGGGGCCAAATGCTCTCAAATTAGGGAGCAGCCCCCAGGCTTTCTGCCGGACTCTGTCCTTCACTCTCTGTTGTGTACTAGTTCTGTCCACAACTTGGGCAATATTGATAGCACACTGAGTCCTATCGTTAATCATATTAGCATTTCTTACTAACTAAAATAACGGTAGCACCCACAGCGGCTGCTAACAGTTACTTGGTGTGCACTATGTTTAAGGCACTATATGGACTAAATTATGAGTAGCCCACAACCCAGTAAGGTAGGTGCTATTACTTTTCTTTTTTAATGGCAGAAAACTAACGTTAGCATTGAGAAGGGATTAACTTGGAAAACACCAGCTAAGCTTTCTCAGCTTTCTAGTATCTAAGAAAGACATTTAAGATGATGGAACTGTGGAGAAAAAGAAGACAGAAAAGTTATATGGGACCATATGGTCTCACCCATACCAAAGCTGAGATGCAAACTGGGCTCTGATCTCCCTGGTAGCCAAAGCAAGAACAAAAATACGAATCCTGTTGGATTTCAATGTTTGTGAAGAGAATATGAATGAGTCCCTCAGGGAAGCAAAATTCCTCTTGAGGTGTGTGTGTGTGTGTGTGTGTGTGTGTGTGTGAGAGAGAGATACCATTTATCACAGTGGCTTCTTCAGTTCTATACACACTGTACTCAAGGCTCTTTCTTATGGCCTTGTTACACATATGCAGAAGGTTTAATGACAAAGCGCAACTCAGTGGCAGAGGAGGGAACAAGAGAATATCAAATATAGATCATGTGGAAAGTTCTAGAACCTGTAGATTCCATGTCCTTCAAACACTTCCCGGTGGCAGCTTGAGTGAGAGCTGCTCCAGAGATAAGTGAAGGTCTCTCCTGTGGAAAAGTGCACAGAACCTTTTGTGCTGCTGGGTGTGGACTGGCCCACACACCTCAGAGAGCCATTAGGTGGTGAGGTTGCATATCTATTTTGGGGAATGAGCACCCAAACCAAGCTCCCAGCTTGTTGTCTGCTGAGGGGGATCTGCTGGAAAGTGTAGGAACAAAGAAAGAATGAGAAGGGAGCTCCCAAAGTTCTGTTCCACTTAGAACAGTGGAGAATTTTTTATGGTAAGCTCCTCATCATGGCCAAAGGGGAAAAAAAATCCAATAATATTCCCATAGGGCCTCGGTTTTGATTCCGTATCATTTCTCAATAAAACCAGCAAAAGGAAATTATTACAAAATGAGACCTTTAGTAGTGCTATGTCATAATAGTTTGGGAGAATATCTGTTGGAATGAAGATTTTCATTCGAGGCACCCGTGATCACCCTACAACCTCTGGCAATCATTTACCAGCAGGACTGGATTTGCCACTGAGGCTACTCCCAGCTCCTAACAGTAAAACCATGTGGGCCCTACACGAACTTA
This sequence comes from Aotus nancymaae, assembly GCF_030222135.1. NCBI lineage: Eukaryota > Metazoa > Chordata > Mammalia > Primates > Aotidae > Aotus > Aotus nancymaae. The sequence goes on from NW_026988444.1 coordinate 2,067,829, forward strand.
TCGGAAGCCTTCCCAGGAGGGAGGGCAGGCAGCCAGCACTCCTAAAAGCCATTTCAATTACAAAGGGAGATGCATAAGAGTCGTGTTTTATGCCATTTGAAATTACAGTTTGATTTGCCAAGAGACCTGATTCTCTCAGAGGTGGTAAAATGCAGGTCCCACGTAAGCATGCATCATGAACTATTGGAAGCATGGGCCACTTATCTCACAGACGCCTTAGGTCTTCTGTCAAAGCTGGTAGAGGTCTATGGGAACCATGAGCATTGTATTAATATTGTTTATTAACAATTTTTTAAAAAAGAATGATGAGTTCATTTGGGCTAAGTGAGACCAGCGGGAGCCATGCTGAAAACCATGCAACCTGACCGTGGTGTGACCTACATGCGAGTGTCATCTTACCATCTTCAAGAGGAATGTACTTTTAGCCCATAATTGCTCAAAACATTAACTACCTTGTGTAACATTCATCGTTCTGGCAGTTTTTATTCATTATGCTTTATTTAGTCTTCTCTTTTTCACATTTCATTGAAAAACAATAAATAATCTCGGTCTTTTCAGGGAGAATAATTGCCCATGATTTGAAAAGAAAGCAGGTTTTGTGCCATATTCAGATGCTCACATGACTCCCACCGTGGAGTGCCTTGTCAAGGGCAGCTGCAGATGCAACAAGGATCATCTGGAGCTGAATTTGCACATCTTGCTGAAGGACCCATTGCAATGCCTGCAGCTCTTTGCATAGCATTCCTACTTCCTGCAGAATTGGAGCCCTTCTTCAATCCCCTCAGTTACCTTGGCTGGATGCTGCTAAAGAAGTGACCGTGCTACATCCAACATGCCTGTCCCGAGGACCCTGGGAGCAGTTGGTAGAAGAAATGGCACCAATAAGTTATTGTTGTGTCAAGCACAGAGCTATCTCTGCCCATGCGCACCACCTCTAATTCTCACTCTGACCCCACTTCCTTGGTTAGGGGTTGACTTGTGTTCCCCACAAAAATATGTTGAAGTTCTAAACCCCAATATCTCATAATGTGACTTTATGTGGAAATAGGGCCTTGGCAGAGGTAATCAGGTTAAAATGAGGTCATAAGTGTGAACTCTTACCCAATAGGACTGGTGTCCTTATAAAAATAAGGAATTTGGACACAGAGGCAGGGCCGTGTAAGCGTTCACACAGAGAACACCGTGTCAAGACTAGTGATACTGCCACAAGCCAAGGAATGTCTGTGGCCACCAGCAGCTGGAAGAAGCAAGAGAGATTCTTCTTCTATGGGTTTTAGAGGGAACACAGCCCTGAGGCCATCTTGATTTTGGACTTCCAGCCTTCAGAAGAGCAGTGGTACAACCAATTTTTGTGGTTTTGAGCCACTCAGTTTGTGGTACTTTGTCACAGCAGCCATGGGAAACTAATAGGTCAGACACAATTATCATCATGGCAGAGGACATTGGGGGTCAAGACAGTATAGGAATTTCTCCAAGCTCATCTAGCTGCTGTTAGGGAAGAATTCAAGTGTGAAGTTATCTTTAGAGTTTCTGTGTGAGCTCAGCAGTCATCCTGGTGTAGACAGGAAAGTTGCCTACAGATGCCAGCCTTTGTGGACACCAGCAGCCCAGCTTTTGGAGGAAGGGGTGGTAACCACAACATTTCACACACCTTGCGGTGCTGCATACAAACTGCTTTCTCCGAGCCTTTCCATATAGTGCGACATACTGTGTAAAACATTGGTGCAAACTATTGTGCACCAACTCTGATACCGTGAATAGGTAAATGGGCACAGTGACAAATGATGAAAATCCTCCCCTGAGATGTTGGCCCCCGCTTTCATCCAATATACAAGAAAAGGATGCCCTTACCATCCACCCTGAAGGTAAGGCAAGGGCAGGCAGGTGTGTCACTTACAGACAAGTGGCTGAGCACCCTGCCAGAGAAAAGGGAAGAATTCAGTTTGATAGGCTGCAGGAATCAGAAGGTGGCATCTCAGCAACTGGCTTTGAATAAAAGATTTCAAGAGCAGGGTGACTTTCAGCCTCATTCCTGATCATGTCCCAGAAAAATCTGGGTTCAGGTACTCATGAAAGCTGTGATTCCAGGCAGCAGGCAGGATTCTGTGAAAGAGGCCAGTGTCGTATGAAACAGTGGCGCATTCTCCAGCCCCGCGTTGTATTTCCGGCAGCTTCTCGATCACAGCAGCCATCTGCATAATGCAGGCACCCTTTAATCCGTATTTCGGTAATTGTAACCATAGATCACAGGAATTCATTCCCTGGCACACAAGATAAGAGATGAAGAAACTGCTTTATGCATGCAAATCAAATCCACTTGTATTCCTGAATATAATGATGAAAAAAAAATGTGAGTTTCCAGATGTGCCAGAGAGAGATTTTCAAGACGTACAGTCACTCCATAACACATTCTGATGAATTTTTCAGAGATGAAATATGCCTTTGATTAAGGAAGGCTTTCTCCCCCTTTTTGATAAGTCCTGTGTGCATGGGGGTACTCATTTAGTCATGATGTCGTATGCAAAATGAAAGGATAAAAACTTCACTTTGATTTATGATCATGGTTATTAATTTCTGATGCAGCTTTTGGGTTTGGATTATTGGGGGGTGGAGGGGTTTGGCAACGAATATGAAAAGCATGGGAGATTTACTGTGATACACATCACAGCAGAGGTCTAGCTGTAAATAACAAAACTTCCGAAAAGCGGTATTAAATCCCGCATTATTGGTAGGTAGAGGAAGAAACTTAAAAATGTAAACCCCGATGCAGGTTAGGACTTCTGCACAGACAGCTTCCAAAGGGAGCCTCGTGTGTGGGGACTGGAGGCACGTTTTCTTCTTTTCCACGAGAACTGAGATTCCAAACATATTTCACTGAAAAACGATGTTTTCTAGATTCTGTAGTTAATTTTGCTAATGAACACGGGTCACGGGATAAAATTTTGATAGGTTAGTTTCTATGTCTTATGTAAAAATGCACAGTAATGAGCCAGTTGTTTCAAAATTCCAGCTTTTGTTGTATGTTGAATTCATAAAACTTTTAGTCTGGATTTGTCAGGTGACATCCGTTTCATGGCTTGGACAAAAGCCTCAAGGTGAAGTGAAGATTTCAAGCTGGGCTGGCAGGAGGGCGCTCAGACCTGGGGGATGTGGGGGACAGCTGAGTGCCTGCTGTCGCCCAGGGCAGGACCAGCTGTCCACTCACAAGTTTTACTCTTTTCAGGCTGGTTCTGGCTGCTGTCGTGGCCGTGGGGTGTACCTGGCCCACAGTCTGCAGGCAGAACTTGATATGGAGTCACGATTCCAGAGACATTCAATGGCAGCCCCACCACATGGGATTCAGAACCTTAGGTGAGACCCAAAGAGATGAGGTGGAAGCCAAGAAGGAAGATGCCAAGCAGGAGTGTCTTAGTCATTTGGACTCTCATAACAAAATACCATCAACTGAGTGGCTTAGAAACAATAGAAATTCATTTTCCACAGTTCTGGAGACTTAGATGTCCAAGATCAAGACACTGCAGAGTGCGTTTCTGGTGAGGGACCCTTCCTGGTTTACAGATAGCAACTTTCTCATTGTGTACTTGCATGGTGGAAGGGGTGTGGGAACTCTCTGGGGTCCCTTTTATAAGGGCACTAATCCCATTCATGAGGACCCCACCCTCATAACCTCATCACCTCCCAAAGGCTCCACTCCTAATACCATCATGTTGGTAATATTCAATAAGTGAATTTTAGGGGAACACAGACATTCAGACCAGGCATCTTGGATATCTGGTTAGTACTGTGTATAAATCATCAATAAGGGCAAAGGACCTGGAGAGGGCAAAATCCACATCTCCTTTAGGACTGACACTTTTACCAAAACACAAGAGTTGAAAGGACCAAGAGAGAGTGAGGAGAGGCCCGTCGGTGGCTACAGGGGCCCCTGTTCCCTCCCCCGGGGTCTATAGAAATGCAGCAACACTGTGGCTGAGAAACGGGGCATGAGCCAGGGCTGGGAAATCACAAGCTGTAGAACTGTGCTGGCATCTCCAGGTCATGAACCCAACGGTTTCTCTCCTGAGTATCGCTCCTAACTCCAACGGTCACCCTCGTACCCAGTGACCTGGCCGAAACGGGGCCCCAAGGAGCCTGGGGAAGTCATGCTTTTTCCCTGCCTTGCACTTCGGCACTGCTGGCACTGGAGAACTTTTGCCCCTTCCACTCAGCCAGACAGGAAAAGCACTCCCGGTTTAGGGTCATTGATCTGATTTTCCAGAAAACTAGCAGGCGGGATTGCCTTTTCTCAAATGTGGATCACAGCGGGAGGTGGGGAGGGGAGGGGCAGGCACAGGGTGGAAAACCACAAGGAGCCCCTGAAAACACCGCCCAGGACGCTTCTCTGGAGAGGAGCCTGAGGAACGCAGAGCTGCTTTGAATTAGCCCAGAACAGGGCGGGCGGGACGACCTCAGAAGGCAGAACAGGAGGCGCCCTGCACACATGGACCCAGGCGCCGCCTTTTTACCTGCTGATTCTCTTCTAAATTCTTGGCAATAAGAACAGAGCTGTTTGGTGCTGCCATCCTGAGCATGCTGGCTCAGGCTACCCTCCCTTGGCCGTGAGGGTCCCCACGAGCTCTGGGTTGCAGTTCTCCCTGCAAAGCTTGCCAGCTCTGGCCCATAAAATCCTCTCTGCAAAGCAGAGGAGTAGGCCCATTTTGTTCTAAAATACTAGTATGGATTTTTTATCTTAAAGTGAGAAGAAAAAAAAAACAGGAGCAGAGAAATAAACTTTTAACCATTTCAAGTAATTAATTATAAAATTACGTTTTATTTTCCCCACCCTCTCCCAAATACATTAAATTCAATGAAACAATTGGTTCAAGTTACAACTAATGTTTAGGCAAAGCAGGTTTTTAATGAATTTGTCAAGTGAGCAATGACTCATAGCAATCACAGCTCAGCCAACATCTTCAAAGCAGCTTGGACACACACAGCACAACAGTGTAAAGCAAAAAGTTGCGCCTTTGAACAGGATTAAATGAAGCCAGGAGAAAACAAATACGTTTTGTCGATTTTTTTATTTTTCTTTGTTAAGTCTGAGGCGTATGCAATGTGGAATTCTTCGCACTAAGTAAGATTTGTGGGTGGGTGAATTTTAGAAATATGAGTCCTTCAAGATGTTTTGTTGGAAATATGGGAAAAGTGGTCATTGCTGATAATTGTGTGACGAAACAGAATTATGAGCTCCTCCGGGCCAGGCCTCTCTTGTCTGAAGCTTTGCCATTGTAAACCTCTGGGAAAGCTTTCTGAATTATTCTCTCACCATAAGCACCCACAAGACAAACTGGACAAGCCATTAAGCTCAGAGGGAAGTTGGAGAGAATTTTAATGGTGCCAGGGAGCACGTCTCCAGATGCACCAAACTTGAGCGTGGCTGGCCCCACCCGACTCACGTTCCCCACCCCCGGCAGGCTACTCCTATCACATCGTCCACAATACATGCACCTGGGCTTGGTGCTAGACTCAAGAAAAGATCCATTTTCTTGCTTCCAACACCTCTCTTTGGGTAACTCCCTTAGGCCCTCATCCTCCTCTCCACTGTTAGGTCTCAATGAGCAGAGACCGGGATGTGAAGACTTGCTCTCCAGTTGGCCGCCTTTTCCCTCTTCCTTGGGCTCCATCCCGCCAGGTCATGAAGGTCCTGTGGAATCACGGCTGCTGAGGTTCCCTTCCGACCACGCCATCATCTCCGCCATGCTTGAACACACTCGCTCTGTCATCTCTCTGGAGACCAGAGAGGCTTCACTCACCACCTGCTTTGCCTCCATCAACTTGAAGCCCTCCTGCGTCCTCACCTTGGAACTGCTCCAACTTCTGGGAGCCTTGTTTCCATGGGAAGGCGGCTGCCTCTCCAAACGCCGGCCCATTCCAAGACTGGAGATGACATTGCGGACACAGGGCTGGTCTTGGGCGCGCCTGTAAGAGACACGTGCGCAGAGCTCCCCAGGCACACCCACTTGGCCTGCCCAGGGTTTGTGCCTACGCATGATTTAAAGAAATGGAGTTTGGAGAATTGGGCCTAAACCACAAATGGAATCAGCTCCTTCTGATGAAATCATCTGGCTTTCTCAGGAAGCTTCGGGAGGTAATGGAAACATGGAGAGATGTCAGTGGCTTTTGAGACGAGGGAGCTGTATCCAACAGCTTGTCAGGGACATTTCAAGATGGCCCCTCTGAGAACACCTGTTTTGTACATTCCCTTTTCCGTGATATGATTAAGTCCCTCGAGTTATAACAGCTCTTATTGCAGCTTAGGAAGGTGACAGAACGTGATTGGAATGAGCTGTCGGTGCAGAGACGGGCACAGAGGGGCTGGACAAGAGGCAGAGGTGAGGACTAGTAGGTAAAGTCCATGAGGCACAGTGGGCAGGGCTGGGCTCAGGCTTAGGGCGCTGTGGCAAAGGCCTCTGTGAACTGGGTTAAGTGTCCAGGTATGCAGGCAAATCCCAAGACTGAGAGCAGATAAGACAGGGGAGCCCCCACATAAGCTTGGTTGGCTCAGATGATCCACACCCCCTCCTCTGAGCCAAGGATGGGCCCTGGGGCCACAGGTGGACCCAGCCCAGGGAAAGATGATGGCTGCAGTTGAGAAGCAGGGTCAGGCATCCAGAAACACATGGCCTGTCTCAATCTGAATCTGAGCACATTGTCAAGTCAGGGGTTAGAGGCCAGAACTGGGGACTGGGGACCAGACTGGACAGATGCGTGCACCAGAAGCTGCAGTGACAGGGCCCGAGGGGTGGGCTCCTAGAAGTATGGTTCTGGGTGAGACCATTCCATGTCCACTCTGCTTTAGTAGTTCATTTCGCAGTCCCCATTTCTATATTTTTGTAGAAAAGAACACACTAAGAGATTGCCAAATCCTTTGCTAAAATATGTGCATAACTTTGTTCCATTTCTATTTTCTAGCCTACTGATTCTTTTATTATTTTTTAAAGACTATTTCATTATTTAAACAAGGTCATTCTCTGCAGATTGATACTGGTATTGAGTGATCCTCATGTCCATCCATGAGCACGGCCATCTGCTTGGTCATCTGTTCTAAATGCTGTGTTGTGGTGTGGCGGAAAAAAAGCAGAGTGCAGAGCTGTACACACAACTGTGCTTGGAAAAGCATGCAGTTACCACCAACTGCACGGAACACATCAAAATGCCAGCTGTTGGCTTTAGGTGCTAGAACATTGAGGCGGGTTCTTTTTCCTTCCTTCCTTCCTTCCTTCCTTCCTTCCTTCCTTCCTTCTTTCCTTCCTTCCTTCTTTCCTTCCTTCCTTCCTTCCTTCTTTCCTTCCTTCCTTCTTTCCTTCCTTCCTTCTTTCCTTCCTTCCTTCCTTCTTTCCTTCCTTCCCTTTCTTACTCTCTCTTTTTTCTCTTTCTTTTTCTTTCCTCTTTCTTTCTTCTTTTTCTCCTTTTTCATTCTTTCTTCTTCTCTCTCTTTCCTTCTGTCTTTCTTCCTTACATTTTCACAAATGAATTTGTTCTGCTTTTATAATGGAAAAAATATTAAAACACAAAACCTCTAACAAATCACGAACAACCCTAGACAGCCAGGGCCCTGACCTCAACGGGCAGAGCAGAAGTTTTAAAGGAACTTGAAGTTGACAGATTCTGTTGGCCACTATGTCATTGCTGTTGAGTCTCCTTGGAATACCAGGACTCCAACCCCATGAGAATGGGTTTGTGTTTTGGAGTCCCCACTTTCTGAGTCCTGCTCCTGACATCTTCCCCTGCATGCTAACGCCAGTAATAAGTGGCCAAATGCAAGAACCTGCCTGCTGTAAGATGCTGCTTTGTCCTATTCTCACCTTATAAATACCTAGAAACTCATGAAGTCATGTCGTGGTAGATCATCCATTTCAACCACTTCATGGTGCAAATGAGGCTGCACAGAGATATTAACCAGGGGCCTTCAAATTGAGAGAGTTTGAACTGGGGAAAAGCTTTGGACTTTTGCTTATAGTTGGATTCTCCACATCCATCACTTTCACATTCATTCATTTTGCCATTATTGTAAGAGAGGCAGTAGAATATTTCATCAGAAAATAAAAAATATCCATTTATGTGCAGTCATTAGGAATTAGACTGCAAATGCCATTCCCAAAATTAATCTGGTTTAGGCTTAAAGAGAGAAAATGCCCGTCTGGTGCTTCATTTGTCACTGCAGGAGAGATAGAGCTCATTCTCTTTGCAAGCTGCCAGGTTCGGAGCAAGAAATACCGGGTGCAGGGAGAAGGAACCAGATGTCAGAGTCAGCCCCTGGAGAGGCCCGGCTGCCTGGGACCTGAGTGTGTGCTGAGCTAAACGGGGTGAGGACCATGTGTCAAGGTTATCAAAGCGTCAGAGCAGAGGGCAAAGACAAAAGGAAGTGGGGCATGGGGCCAAAGGTCGAGGGTTAGCAGACCATTGGGTCTCGGATGGTGCCGGGAAGGATGTGTGTAGGGGACAGTCTCCTTCTTCCTGTATGCAGACGTGTGTGATGTCTTTGCGGTCTACTTATAGCAGACTTTCAACAGCTCATCACATGGAATTTTAATCAGATTCCACTATCTTTCTGTCCTCTGTTTACTGCCTTGGTCATGCACTTTTGTCTCTTTTTTCCTCTTGTCTTTCCCTCCTCTCCCATTCTTCAGCTCATCTCTTGATTCTTGGTCTCTCCGTAGAATCTTTCCTCCTCAGGTTCAAGTGTCCTGTTACCTTAAGGATCTTAAAAGGGCCTGGTATAAGCACAGAGCTTGAGCTGCAGATTGGCGGACCATCCATCTCATTATTGAGCCCTTAAAACCACAATTGAAGATAAAGCATATAGGATCTATAAAGGGGAGATCAATACTGTTTCAATTATTGGGAAGCTAAGAAGAGGGCTTAAAGTATCTGGGAATGTTACCATGAAATTCATGGCTTTTCTGTTTTCTGTCTTCTAATGTATGTTGATCGATGGACCCAGTTTCCACTTTCTCTCTGCAATGCCTTTCCTTTTATCACTGAGTCACCAACAGTGACTCCTTTTGTTGTCTTTGACTGGAGATCCTTGAGCATTCAGAAAATTATCTGTGTAGAGGATTGATCACTTCTGAGCTGGTTGAGTTCTCTGGGAAGGAGTGCTGAGATGGAGTTAGGACGGAAGAGGTTTGCTTGGGATGACAGCTGTGAGAGTGAAGCGGAGGAGGCAGGATGGGGCAGAGGAGACATCAGACTGTAGTGCAGACCAGCAAAGTCCTGGCCTCCCCAGCCTGGAGGAGGATCTGGAGCAAAGCACATCCTGCCATTCAAGGAGCCCTGCACTGGGTGGTGAGAGCCAGGCCCTTGCACCACCTTGCTAGCTGATTGCTGGCGCTGCCTGAAGAACGTGACCTGAGCTCCACACTGAGGTGGACCCCGAAGAAGGCCGTGGCTGGAAATGCCAGCTGAACATGCCCCTCCAACTGGGCAGCAAGTCATTTCTAGAAGATTCACCTGAATGGTGCATTTCTGCATCCACAGCCACTTCCAATGAGCTTTCATGGAATTCTGCTTTGTTGGCTGTCATTGTAGTTGAGGAATGCAGAGGTTTGCAGGTTGAGAATCACATTTTAGGAATTTAAAATGCCCAAATCCAGCCTTGACCCCTGGCTGCAGGGATCCCATGGCTCTGCCTGGTTACCTTCACTCTTGATTGAATTGCCATTGTTTTCCATGCAAGTTTTGCTGCAGTGCAGCAGACCCCTTCCTTACTGAGGGTGTAGGGGTTCTGGGAGCCAGCTGAGACCCAAGCATCCCTCACAGGTAGAGTCTCATTTCCTTAAGCAATTACCTCTGCAGCCAGGAGATTATATTGTTACTAGGAGGCACCAGGCAGGCACTGTCCTGCTGACAGGCTAGTGACCGAGAGAAACCAGGCCTGCCAGGGACACACACACAGTTTTGATGGGTCTGGGCCAGGCTGATGGTCACAGAGCAATCAGTATTCAGAACTGTGCTCCCCAAGATCTGTGTTTATTCCAGGATTTTCCACTCAGCAGATGATCTCCTGCTCCCATAGTTGTGAAGGGCGTTTCTGATTATGAATTCTGATGGAGAGGTATTTTCAAAACTTCATTCTAAAAATATCAGCTTTGGAATGGTTCTGAGCAGCCTGCTAAATAGTTCAACACTGCCCTGCATCTCCATCTCAACTCTTGCCTACACAGACCAAAACTGCTGAAAATTTATGAATCTGGCAAAAGGATGCTCTGGTGTTAAGATCTCTGTAGAAAAACAACAATTAAAAATAACCTTAATTTGCCCAATTTAGTCGTTACACCATAAAGCCTTGCAGAAGATTAAAATTTTATCTTCAGGGCAATCAAAAGGTTTCATGATTAGAAGGACATTTATTTTCCGCAACACGTGCCCTGCTGTGTAAAATAACTTCTCTTTCCAGAATCGTCTCAGCTGCTTAGGACATTTACCCCTGGTCCATTATGAAACTTTCAACTTAGGAAAAATTTAAAGCATGTAAAGTAGGAAGGAAAATGTGAATGTCTGTTTTTCATGGTTCCTTCACTACCACACATTAGGTATGAAGTTTTTAAAAAAATAGTTCTATTTTGCTTCAGACAAATTATCACATTTTATCTCCTTTCAGTGACTGGAAACTATGACTTTGCCCTCCAGATCTTGACTTTGATTCTCAGTCCCACTCAAAGACATAGAGGCTAGAAATGAGGAAGCCAGTCATCACTTGAGGTTATTGTTCTATTGTATAATTTCAACAAGCAATATGGATATCTGTGAGGATAAACGCAGGATTTATTCCTAGAGGTGTCGTTTAAATGTTGTCACAAGTCCGAGAGTGCTTAGAGGAAAAAGCTAGAATAAGTTGAACATTTTCAAAGTTGATTTTGGCCAACGGCAAACAAAAAGTGCATTTCTCTTTCCAATATAGAAGGCAGTATATCAAATGGAGGTCATTTGTGTCAGCATAGTTTCATTTAAGATTAACCATGTAGTGCTATGCTCCTTTAGTTAGGAAAAAGTGAGTATTTATAGCATGTTGCATTACACACCCCTGGACTTATGTTCTTCGTTTATTATCCGGTGTGTGTGTAACTAATGTGCATGTGTGTGCATGTGTGTATGTGTGTGTATGTGTGTCTTCTTTTTTACCTAGACCTATCACCACCATTGATGCTAAACCACACTACAGGATGAAATTGGCAGGAAAAAAAAGTGTATTAGTTTCCTGTGTCTGCTGTAACAAATGATGACAAACTGGGTGTCTACAAAAAGAAGACATTTACTCTCTCCCAATCTTGGAGGGTGAAAGTCAGAAGTCAAGGTACAGCTAGGCATGGTGGCTCACACTTTGGGAGGCTGAGGTGGGTGGATCATCTGAGGTCAGGAGTTCGAGACCAGCTTGGCCAACATGGTGAAACCCTGTCTCTACTAAAAATACAAAAATAAGCTGGGCGTGGTGGCAGGTGTCTGTAATCTCAGCTCCTCCTCAGGAGGCTGAGGCAGGAGAATCGCTTGAACCCAGGAGGCAGAGGTTGGAGTAAGCGGAGATTGCACCACTACACTTCAGCCTTGGACTAAATCTAGGTGCTGCAAGCCAGGCTCCCTCTGAAGCCTGCCGAGATTTCTTCCCTGCCTCTTCCAGCTTCTGGTGGTTGTTGCAATCCCTGGCTGTCTTCACAGATGCATCGCTCACTCCAATCTCCATCTCTATCATCATGTGGTCTCTTGCCCTGTGGGCCCTTCTTCTCTGCATCTCTGTATCCAAACCTCACCTTCTTATAAGGACACCAATCTTTGGATCAACATTCCGCCCCACACCACCAATCAAATATGACTTCACCTCAATTTAATTACATCCACAAAACAAATATCTTATTTCCAGATAAGGTCATATTCACAGGTAATCTGGGTTAAGGCTTGAACTTATATTTTGGGGGAACACAATTGGACCCACAATAAAGGGACAGATACAGAATTAAGAGGTGACCAAATGGAGAACAAGACATCCAAGAACAGGAAGCAAGCAAGCAAATGATAAATCTCTGGAGTGGAAGTTGGAGACGAAGCCTCTGGGCATGGGTTTTAGTGCATGTGGCCTCTCTCATTCAGTGAGAGTGGAAGCTCAGTTGTTAAGGAGGGTCATGAGCCATGTTCAGGTTGGGTTGGGGACAGACGTCCTGATGACTAACAGGGTAACGAGACGTGTGATGGACGTGGCAGTGAGGACGGAGGCATTTATGCAGCAGATCTGCCAACCTGGTTCATTGTTTCTTTGCTGGAATGCTCATTCATTACTGTTCTATGCCTGTATTGGTGACATGAACCAATACATCAATCCCCACATTCAGAAAAAAAGCTCTTAAATCCGACTCCCAAGAAAGATTTGCGATGCTGTATAAATGATAACTAATATGGTTTGTGTCCTTAGATTTTTAGGGTGAAATTATTGTCATCACCATAGGTATACACCCATAGAATGTATTTTTCAAAAGAAAGATATATTCTTTATGAAATTACATCATACTCCCTTGACTGGAATGCTAAGAGAGTTAAAGTTGCCTAGAAAGGACAAACAGAATTGTGTTCTTTTGCTCTTGAATGTTGGCATATGAAAGTTTTATCCTGTTGTTAATAAAGAACTCTTTAAAAAAGGAGAAAATATTACGTCATTGCTCCCCCATTCTGTGAGTTTTACTCATAGATTCTCCCTCACTCCAATCATTCAAATAAAAGATGAAACTTACGGAATATCAGTGTTATGTGTCACCCAGCCCAGGCTGCCAGAGCAAAGCACCATGGACCGGGCAGCTTCAACAACAGAAATCTATTTATCCTGGTTCTGGAGGGTGGAAGTCCAAGACCAAGGTGTCGGCAGGTTTGGTTTCCCCTGAGACCTCTCTCCTTGGCTTGCAGATAGGGTGTCATCCTTATTACTTCATTTAAACTTCTTACATCTTTATTTTTTGCTTTTGTCTTTGAGATGGAGTCTCACTCTCTCCCCCAGGCTGGGGTGCAGTGGTGTGATCTCAGCTCACTGCAACCTCCACCTCCCAGGATCAAGTGATTCTACTGCCTCAGCCTCCCAAGTAGCTGGAATTACAGGCACCCGCCACCATGCCTGGATAATTTTTTGGATTTTTAGTAGAGACAGGGTTTCACCATGTTGACCAGGCTGGTCTTGAACTCCTGACCTCAAGTGATCTGCCCACCTCGGCCTCCCAAAGTGCTGGGATTACAGGCATGAGCCACCACACCTGGTCTTCTTACCTCTTTAAAAGCCCTATCTCCAAATACAGTGGCATTGTGAGATACTAGGGGTTAGGATTTCAATGCTGCATTTGAGGGGAGCACAAATCAGCCCATAACAGTTACAAAGGAACTTAGAGATAAACTTGACAACTGTCCTTTTTTATAGAGGAATGTGCTAGGCAAGTGTATGGGAACAAATCAAGAAATCTCAGCAGCTTAAAATAGCAAGGTTCATTTCACGCTCACGTTACTTGGTCAGCGAGGGTCTGTGCAGGCCTTGGATCCACACAGTCACTCAAGGTCCAGGCTGACGGAGTCTCCTGAAGCTTGTAGCTGCACCTTCTAGAACACAAGGGCTCCAGGTGGCCGTGGCAAGGACAACAGCACAGAGACAAGTCAGACTCATGTGGCTGGAGGTGACACGGGGTACCTCTGGCCACAGTCCATGGAGCAGAACTGGTCACAGGTCCACTGAATCACCGAAGTGTTCCCAGGAAGTGTGGGAAGGCATGTGGACATTCATGGAGCACAGGGATCTCTGCTACAACTTGATAGAGCAAAGGAGTCCAAATCTTCACTCCATGTCATTATTTTAAAAATGCACTACTCTGTTCCCTCTTGAGTCTGTCTGTGGTGGAGGGATAAAAATGAATAAGTTATGAAAGTAAAAATATTCATGTGTTAAAAATTCCCAAGGTGTTGTCATAATACATGGTATTCTGTACTTGTTCAAGTATTAAGCAAAAGCCGTTTTGTTAGATACCCAGGACATATGACAAATAAGGCAATTCCTGACTCGAAGGAACTTTTAGTCTCAGGGTAGACAAACAGTCAAGGGAGCAAAGGGTGTGATGAGAACCATGCTGGATGAATGTGGTTGGCATTCTAAACAGAGAGAAACTGCAAACGGCTTTCCAGGAAAGAGCCCAAGCTGCGTCTGGGCATGCACTCTTGCAATGGTAACAGGTGTGTGTGTGCGAGGTTGTGTTTGCTCAGCTCATTTCTGAGTGCTCTCAAGGGCAGAGCACCGCTGGGCACACGGTCGGCCGTTTGGCCCAGCGCAGCCCCTCTGCACCCATCTGTCTCCCTCTGTTCCCTGTGCTGGACGCTGGCCTGGGTGATCAGCATGTGGCTCCTTTACCCTCTGGCTTTGGGTTGGGATCTGTCAATGTGGATTTCTGGGCAGATGTCGGAGGGAGGCAGGGGTACATGGTCTGGGCTTGTGCATCTCCGGCTTTCTCATGCGGGAGATGTTTGCCTCCCTCTCCAGCATCCCATTGCCCCTCCACACAAAGTGCCTTTCCCTGGGGTCCTGTCCCTCTCCCTTCTAATTCCTTGGGGCTTCTGAGTGGTTACAGCAGCAAACATTGCCATACGGTTGCCCAAGGGCTGTGAAGTTGGCTAGTTGCGAAGGTGTAGGTTAGGGGGCAGGAACCAGAATGGGGCTTACCAGGTGATTCCAACCCAATGGGAAGCAAATTCTATGTAAAACCCCATGGTCTCTTTTTTTTTTTTTTTTTTTTTTTGAGACAGAGTCTTGCTCTGTTGCCCAGTAGACTGGTGTGCAGTGGGAGCACTATCTCAACTCACTGCAACCTCCGCCTCCCAGGTTCAAGCAATTCTAGTGCCTCAGCCTCCTGAGTTGCTGGGATTACAGGCGTGCGCCATCGTGCCTGGGTAATTTTTTTTTTTTTTGTACTTTTTTAGTAGAGTTAGGGTTTTACCATGTTGCCCAGTCTGGTCTCTAATTCCTGAGCTCCGGCAATCCGCCCGCCTCTGCCTCCCAAAGTGCTAGGATTGCAGGTGCAAGCCACCACGCCAAGCCCCTATGGCTTCTTACACTATGTGTGCAAAGTTACAGTTACTCAACTTCATGTCTGTTTCTTCCCTCAAGTCATCTCCCCACCTCCTTCCAACTTGTTTAAAAACAAAATGTTGAATTAAATGAAACAGAATCGTGAAATCTTTTTCTTGGGTTCCTTCTGAGGTTTAGCCAGATGTACTTGTTTGGGCTCATCTTCTTAAATGAGGAGAACATCTGAGAAAATGGAGTCATGTGGATCTGCCCAACCTTTTAACAACTACACAGAGAATAAACACACAGTTGTTCATTTCTTCTTTCTAGCTCTACACACTGAATTCCAGGTTTCTGAGTGGCCAATAGTTATTTGTGTAGTGAGGTAAAAGCAACAGAAACACCTCACTAGCACCAGGAGACCTCTTAAGAAACCACCTGCCTTGAAGGGTTACTGTGAGGATTCAATGCATAAAGAAACAACTCAGCACAATGGCAGGTCGGGCACAGTGGCTCACGGCTGTAATCCCAGCACTTTGGGGAGCCAAGGTGGGAAGATCACCTAAGGTCAGGAGTTCGAGACCAGCCTGGCCAACATGGTGAAACCCTGTCTCTTCTAAAAATACAAAAATTAGTGGGGTATGGTGGCAGGTGCCTCTAATCCCAGCTACTTAGGAGGTCGAGGCAGGAGAATTGCTTGCACACGGGAGGCGGAGGTTACAGTGAGCCAAGATCGTGCCACTGCACTCCAGCCTGGGCAACAGAATGAGATTCTGTCTCAAAGAAAAAGAACTTAGAGCAATGGCTGATGTGGTCAGTTTGTAGAAAATGTTGGTTGTTACTTCGACAGATGATAACCCCATGGTTGTGGCACTGAGGCATCTTAAGACAGGAAAACCAACCTTCATGGGAAGGAGAGAAATGAGAGATGAGTAAGGAGGCAGAGAAGAAGCTGGACCTCTGGAAGGGAAGAAGCCAGTGGGACTTCATAGGTTTGGAGTAACTGAGGAACATTCTAGAACGTATTGGTCACCTGAATGTTGGTGTGCTCGGATCATGAAATTCCTTCTTCCATTTTCCATACTCTCCCTACTCACACATCAGTAAAAACTACACTACACCTACAGACATTTTGGGTAAATAATTTGTGGGGTAAAGAATTGTTTGTTTTGTGTTACCTTACTCATTTAGGTGTGTATGAACAGATGGATAAAGGAAAAGCTGATTCTGCATATGGAATTTTGAGGAGAACTTTGGACTTCCAAAGGCCACAATATAGAAAGGTTTGGGTCAATTCTTCTTAGATCTGGAGGGATTACTGGGAGATTGTGTTTTGGTTACTTTTGTATTTCGACATGAGTGTGTCCTAAGTTGATGTTACCTTGAAATGTACAATATATCTGACACTTCACCAAAAACTCTGGATTTGGGGATGTGTCTCAGGCCTGAGTGTGCTGTTTGGGGGCTGTTTAAATGTCCTAGAACTAGTTTTAGAGCAGTTGGCAGAACTTCTCCAGGCTTTATATTTCTGATGTTTTATGTTCCCCCATCAAAGAGTTAGTGCTCCGAGTTAAGGTAAAACTCCAAAAAAAAAAAAAAAAAAGTAAAAATTTGAAATATATCTTAGACACTTGCGTTAACCACCATGTCAAAATGCAGTAGAATACTTATCATAAATCCCATATGAAGTATTTGTTATAACTGAAATATTTGCCAATCAAGGATCAAATGGGAAAAATAGTTTTTCTGCAATCAGCTATCATACTTACAGTCAGGCTGAATGTGTGTTTTACTTTTGAAAACAATAATTTTAACTTATTATACAAATAATATAGGCTCATTGCAAGGAAAAGAAATAAGAAAATAAGGGTATGCAAAGAGAAGAGAATGTTGTAAAAGTGTCTAAAGTTCTATTCCTCGATATATCTATTGCTATATTTTTTATGAATGCACCTCCAGATTATCTTCTAAGTATGTACACATATCTTTAATAAAAATTAAATAAATCTTATTGGACACATTTGGTAATCTGCTATTCACTTGACAGTACAAACTGGTATACAACAATCATTAATAGATGCACAATATTTCACCAAATGGGTGAACCACAGTTACCTGACAAATCCAGAGCTGTTGCTGCACCTTCAGATGGGTTACAAATTTTTTGTTTTTACCATCCTGACTAAAATGATATTTTTAACTGATACATCAAACACATCCCTAATCATGTTCTTTAGAAAGAATACTAAGCGGTACAAGTCTAGTGTCAAGAGCCATGCACATTTTAAAGTTTTGGTGTTTTTTGCTAAATTGTCTGCCAGAAAAGTTGTACCAATTTTCATTTTTATCAACAGTGCTGGGATAAGGGAGGAGGAGTATTTGTGGTTCTTTGATTACTAATGATTTTTTGGAGTTTAACATTAATTTGGAGCACAAATCAATTTGCGGTTCTTTGATTACTAATGATTAAAAATTTTCTTTTTTATAATCATTATCCATTTATGTTTATTTTATATAAATTTCTTGCTCTATAGTTAAAAATTTTTTTAGATGTGTGTATATATATATGTAATTTTTTTTTTTTTCTGAGACAGTCTTACTCTGTCCCCCAGGCTGCAGTACAGTGGCGTGATCTCGGTTCACTGCAATCTCCGTCTCCCAGTTCAAGCAAATCTCTTGCCTCAGCCTCCTGAGTAACTGGGATTATAGGTGCCTACCACCATGGCCAGCTAATTTTTGTATTTTTAGTAGAGATGGAGTTTTGCCATGTTAACCAGGTTGGTCTCAAACTCCTGACCTTAGATGATCCACCCACCTCTGCCTCCCAAAGTGCTGGGATTACAAGCATGAGCCACTGCGCCCAGCCCATGTGTGTATATTTTATGTTAATTTTTTTCTTGTATTCTGTACTTGTTATTTGTGCCCTTATCTCAAAAAGGTTTTGCTATGGCTTGTTTAAAAGATTTTAAAAATATAAATAGATTTTAAAAACAAAAATAGACCAAAAGTGACAGAAAAGGAGAGAAATAAAAATGAAGCAAACATACAGAGCATACACAATATGGTTCTGTAACAGTCCAGTACATTTAGGTCTGAGCTTCCCAAAGGACAGTGTGGAAAGGAAAAAACTGAACCTTTTCCTTGGAAAAGAAAGCACATCTTTCTTCAAAGAAGACCAAATTAATGATTTTATTAAAATTTGAAGGAATTTATCGTGAGGACTTATGCAAAGCTTTTGGAAATCGTTGCTGTAAATGTCTTTAGAAAAGAATATTAGACTCATAGTAGTTATCGTCAAATAATTCTGTAGTTTTAGATATGAAAACAGTTATAAAAATTCTAATTTGCTGCCTATTGGACTTAGGGATTTAGGAGATCACTTAAATATAACAAGCATGATAAAGTGGATGGCAACAATAAAATCACCAACTTTGAATTTTCTCATATAAAGATATTTCCTTACTCATACCTTATTCATATAAGACAAAAACTAAACTGTAAATAATTATGATAATGATTTTGTTAATGTGTATATTCTCTCACACATACACTCATAAAATTCCATTAGAAAGTTATGATATCAGAATAAAAAATAGAAACTTCCACAAACTAGCAGTTTTAATTACATGAATACATAGTCTTTTTTTTTCTTCCTTGTTTGGCATAGAGTTTAATCAGGTTTAAAATGGTGAGAGTCTGTCTAAGGTTATATGTCTCTTTATTTTTATTTATTTATTTATTTATTTATTTTTTGAGATGGAGTTTCGCTCTTGTTACCCAGGCTGGAGTGCAATGGCGCGATCTTGGCTCACCACAACCTCCGCCTCCTGGGTTCAGGCAATTCTCCTGCCTCAGCCTCCTGAGTAGCTGGGATTACAGGCGCGCGCCACCGTGCCCAGCTAATTTTTTGTATTTTTAGTAGAGACGGGGTTTCACCATGTTGACCAGGATGGTCTCGATCTCTTGACCTCGTGATCCACCTGCCTCGGCCTCCCAAAGTGCTGGGATTACAGGCGTGAGCCACCGCGCCTGGCCCTATTTTTATTTTTTATTTCTATATGTTTGGTGGAACAGAAGGCAGTTGGGCATATGAGTAAGTTCTTTAATGCATGCATATTCTTGTCTCCAGGGTTTTCATTTAGCTATGCAGTCATAAAATCATTTTTGTTATTGGGACCAATCCCTGGACTGGTGTCTGGGAAGTACACTAATTCAGGAAACTGAGTCCAAGAAAATGTAAGTGCACTGCCTAAGATTACCCAGCTATTCAATAGCAAAGCTGGGATGAGAGCCCCAGGCTCCTAATCCCTACTTCCCAAAACAAGAATGATGGTCTTTAGATTGGAAGATGAAAAGAATTAAAAAATCATAATTTTGATGTGAAATAGCTGGAGGAACAAAAAGAGGGCATCTCTTTGTGAAAAAGGACTAAGTATCCAGAAACTGTGGAATCATTTCCTGGGACATGGAGCCAAGATGCAGATGTGGTGCACAGCCATGGGCAGCAATACTGAGGGACCAGGAGAGGTGTCAAGAGGATGAACGTTCAAACTGTGGAATTAACAAACAGCTGAAGAACAGGGGAACAGTGGGTCCTGAAAAAAAATTAAAGAGGGAATTGTGTATAAAGTAGTTTGAGTAGAGAGGTCATCTATGCCATTCTGATTATAGAACTAGAACCAACATCTATAAGTTACTAGGAGGAGGACTTCTGGTGAATAATGAGGAATAGAAAAAGAATGTTACTTGTTGTTAATTCCAGTTCCAAATCCCAGCAAGTAAATATTTTAAAGAAATGTTTAATAAATAGAGCTTCACAGTCGTGAGTGCATTATCAAGAAGCAGTGAATCTTGATTTACTAGAAATATTTAAACAAAGGGTAGATAGAAATATGCCTGGAATACATGAAAATGGAAACAATATGTGAACATCTAACATCCTTATAATAGGAGTCTCAGAAGGAAAAAGCAGACAAAGGAAGGAGGGAAAAATAATTGAAGAAAAATGTATTAAGCTTAAGAAAGATACCACTTTTTATTAAAAATAAAAAGGAGGGAAAGCACCAAGCACCAAGCACCAAGCAAGATTAATAGAAAAAAAGAAGAAGAAAAAGACTCATACCTAGGTATATGCTATTGAAATTTTACAACTCTGAGCATAATTTTTTAAAAATCTTAATAGCTTCCTGAGAGAAAGAACAAGTTACCCATAAAGAGATTAAAATAAAATTCAGATTGTGTCAGATTCCTCAGCATCATGAGATAAAGAATAATGCCAAAGTTCTAAGAGAAAATTATTTTGAACCAGAAAATTTATACCCAGCCACACTATCCATCAAGTGAAGTCAATATTATAACATTTTCAGTGAAGCAAAGACAATGTATTCCCCTTGTACCCTAATCCAGCTAAATGGAAAACAATTTCAAAGACAGGTCATGTGGAATGGAAGCAGCTAGGGAAGCTGATTGGGACTGTGAGGAACTGAAATTGTCTCCAGCTGGAGCAATTAAACATACACCCTGGTAGCATTGCCTTTGAGAGGCCCAAGTGGGTCTGGAGACTTAGCATAATTTTTTCTTCTTTGGGCATCCATTTAAACAAGTTGGTTCTACAGTGAAATATTTATAGTCTTCATTTTATATGGCTTGGAGTTTGGGTCATTTCCTTATATCACAGGTAGGAGACAGGTGCACTTGTTTTTTTTCTAAATCAAATTAAATTCGGTTTTGAGTGCCAACTCTCCAAGGCTGGCAAGAGGTGTCTGCATTAGTGGCATTAATGGGCTTCTTCCTTTCCCTGAGCCCAGCGCAATGTGCCCAGAACAACCACAGGGAAAGGCCATGGGTCCACTCCCTTCATCTGAGCATTGACTCCCGTGTCCTTGGTTCCATGATTACATGGTGAGTGTGGTCTTCAGCTGTGTGATGGCTGTAGCTGCTCATCTGCTCTAGGAGCCTGAGAGAGGCACCACCCCCACCCCAATGGTCCCTCCCTCTCCAGTGTTTCAGCATGAAAGAGGGACTCTTACTGGTCTCATGGTCTCACAGGTGGTCATGCTTCCCCTATCTGAGGTCCTGCCAGCCCTAAACAGTGCCTTCTAGCAAGGTTCACACCATCCCTGTGTTAAAGGAGCCCAGATCAGGGTCTCCTCCCAGCCTTGGTTCAGCTGTCTCTAGAGTGGCAGTCCTCCTCCCTAAAGACTCCTCCCTTGATTCTGGTGGGAAACTCATCCTATCATCTGCAACATCAGGGTGACCCATCTGATCACCTTCCTTTCTAGGGCAACCTGTCCTACCTACCGGCTGCCCCATCAGGGTAATCCACTGATCACTTCCTCTGTTGGCACACCCACCGTGCCACCTACATCTGTGGGGTGGCCTTTCCTATCACCTGCACCGTTTGGAATTTTGACCTCACCATGGAGCCTAAGTGAAGCCTGGAGTCTGGGAAAACAAAGCAGCAGCCACTTATTTCAGGACAGGGAAAATCCCACCCATCCCCAACAGTTAGCTGTTTAGTTGGCTGCTCTGCCATGTCATATAGTTTCCCTGCAAGTGAAATTGTCCTCTTAGATTTTCATTCATTTTGCTGTTTCCTGTGGGTTTGGGGGAGGAGAAGAGCATCACCCCTGCACAGCTGCAAACTCAGGTGAGCAGGGTTACACTCCTATGCCGGAGCTTTCAGCAGGTGGTCAGGCCTGTTTGCTTGAGGCTGTGGAGAGGCAGGGTGGGTACTGGGGCCAGGAGACTTCCAGGAAACAAAGCTTCTACCTGAAAGGATAAACAGAGAAATATATTTCAGCCAGTCAGAGAGAAATTGTTTCTAAAAACTCAATAAAAATTCACATTTAGTCTTTCTCTAATTTTCTGGTTTATTATTATAAAATTGCTGCATTTGAACTCTTCATATGGCAATTGGATAAGAAACAGGACAAGTAAGGCTACAGGGCAGGGGTCTGTCCATCCTGGAGAGAGCCCTTAGCAGATAAAACATCAATTCCATGACTCACTAATTATGAGTCATTAAGGCAAAGAGCTACAAGGTCTAATTAAAGTCAAGTTACAGACTTTCAAGGATGAAATCCTCTTGGTTAAAGTGCTAATATTGAACATGCCCCAAAATAAAATCCAAAGTTTAGCAACCAATAATGTAAGGATTATTTTTCTAAAGCAGAAAAATAATGAAGGATGGTTAATTTAATCATCTAATTCTTCAGAAGAAACTGCCAGAAATGGAGGTTTCCTAATAGAATGTCAGTAAGATTTTTTGGCATAAAAGGGCTCGAAATTAATTCCAGCTTCTGGAAACTGACTCAATAGTCCCATAGATAATTTTTTTTGATAAACATAGAAATGGACCCTTTTGGTTGTAGCTTGAAACTTACATTTGTTTTATCTGAGTTCCTTCCTCAGGAAAGGACCCCCAGCCCTCTCAAAAAAAAAAAAAAGTATCAAAGAACTAAACTCATGAGATCACCACATTCAGACACTGAGATGCCTGACCTCTCAGTTGCCATGAGTGCTTCCTCGTCCCTCTCTAGTTCCTGGTTTCTTATGCATGCTTACAGTTCTTCCCTGCTATGAAAACCTCTGGTTTTAGTGGGTCAGGGAGATGGATTTGAAACTGATATCCCATCTCTTCGGCTGTAGCAACTGATTAAAGCCTTCTTCCTTGGCAATACTTCCTGATTGGCTTTCTGTGTGGCAAGCAGCAGAACCTAGACCAAACCCCTGGTGTTTTCTTAACATTCTCTTCCCCTTATTTCAAGTCATCTTGTCTGTTCAGGGTTGAGCAGGGAGGATCCTGCTCATGTCTCAGCATTCATGAATAAATAAAAAGGACTTAGAATGAATTTACTTAGAGGGAGGGTTAGGGTCACTGTGAAAGATTTGCTCCTGGCTGGGTGTAGTGGCTCATGCTTGAAATCCCAGCACTTTGGGAGGCCAAGATGGGTGGATCACCTGAGGTCAGGAGTTCAAGACCAGTCTGTACAACATGGTGAAACCCTGTCTCTTCTAAAAATATAAAATAGCCGGGCATGGTGGTGTGCACCTGTAATCCCAGCTACTTTGGAGGCTGAGGCAGGAGAATTGCTTGAACCCAGGAGGTAAAGGTTGCAGTGAGCTGAGATCATACCACTGCACTCCAGGCTGGGTGACAGAGTGAGATTCCGTCTCAAAAAATAAAAAAGATTTGTTCTTTTAGGTTTTAATATCTTCCCACTCATCTAAATCTTGATTCACTTAATTTACTTGGTATGAACCTTTCTAAAGTTAGGGTTTACTTTAGCTTGCAATCATCTGAATTATATCTTCTGAAATGAGATTCTAAATTAATAAATATATATTTTAAGTTATTACTCCATTTCTCACTTGGTTTGTTCATTTTGAAGTTGCTGCGTTTTAACTCTCGATTGCTCAATAATGAACAGTCAGTGATTTGAGCAAGGAGGAGTCATGAGTCAAAATGGTTCACAAACTCCCTGGTTTTAGGAGCCCTCATCTGGAAACAGCCTGGATATCCTGAGGCAGGAGAATAGGGTGTGGAGGCAGGGAACCTAAGTCCTTTTCACACTGACTTTTTAGAACTAAATTGAAAGGAAAGTCCTAACTTTCCTTGCCTAAGTAACAAAAGAACCAGTCCCTTTGCAAACTCCCACCTTTTCTGCACAGCAGACGGGAAATTGAAAGTACCTCTGATAGGCTGCAAGAAGCAACCAATCAGACATTTGCATAGGAGTATAACTTTGTGACTTTACTTCAGCCTCTGATTCCACAACCAATTAGACTGATTGTGGGCCATACTTTCATTTGCATTGAAGTGCAACTTTGTAACTTCACTCTAGCCTCTGATTGGTTGCTCTCTGCAACCAATCAGATGTTTGCATATGAGTATGACCTTTGTAACTTCTCTTCAGCCTCGTCAGAAAGAGCCAATCAGATTGATTGGGGGCCACACTTAATTTACATGGGGTGAACATCAAAAAAGAAAATAGAAAGCTTCGATAGTGCAGAGTATACACACAAACACCGGAACTTCAGAGAGGCAGAAAGAGCATAAACCGAAATTTTCAGTGTCCTTATCTCTAGGAGATGAGACAGCATATGACTTTTTCCTTTGTGCCTTTCGTGCTTTCAGTTTTCCTCATGTGTAACTTTTGTAATTAAAAAGAAAAATTACAGTCATCCCTTGGAATCAGCAGGGATTGGTTCCAGAACCCTTTGCAGATACCAAAATTTGAGGATGTTCAAGTCTCTGATATAAAATGGTGTGATATTTGCATATAACCTATGCACAACCTTCCATATACTTAAATGATCTCTGGAGTACTTCTAGTACCTAATGCAACGTAATGTTATGCAAAAAGTTGTTACGCTGTATTGGTTTCAACTTGTGTTTAGTTTTATTGTTGTATTACTTTTATTTATTTACTTTTTAAAATATTTTCCATCCTTGGTTGGTTGAATTCATCAATGTGGAACCTGTGGGCACAGAGGGCCAACTGTCTGGCTGATTCTTATTACTCACAGTAGTTAGATTCTGTAAAGTCACCACAAACATGGAATTAGCAAATACTGGCCATTGCTCTCAGGGGAAACAGAGTTAGTTCCCATGAGCCCATGGCCACAACGTTTGTACCAAATGATCAGTAAGTCACCCTGTTTTATGTGTGTTTCTGTTTAAAGACACCTTACTGAATATATATTTCTCTAAAATAATTAATAAAAAAGAATAAAACATGAGCTGAGAAGGGTTTAGCATTTCCCTGACCCTGAGTAATGTGACTGTAAATTTCTTTGGTTTTCAGCCTCACAGCAACGCTTTTGTCCCTACCGTTTATTTTAAAGCAGTCCTCATCTCATGAATCCACATATTTAGGCCCTGCCTGTCTTTTCCGTAGCTTCATCCCACACTAGGGATGCCGATCCAGTACCTTCCAGGGCCGTCTCAGGTACAGATTGGCAAAGATCTGCTTCTACTTCCTTGACGTACTGTGTTGTCAACTCTCGAATGGTGACTCTGGCACTGAGGGCGCTGCAGCCCTGGCTGGGCACAGCTTGCCTAACACTGCATGTTCTCTGTGGGTGCATCGCTGGCACGTAGGAACACCAGGGAGCTTATCAGCATGACACTCAGGGGCCAGGTAAGACACTGATATCACCAATGAAAAGCACAAAAATGCAATGACAACAACAGCGACAAAATGGCACAGCCGAAAGGACGCGTTTCCAGTACTGAGAGCCGTCAAAGAAGGCAGACTGCCGCCTGCCCGACCTCGGAGGGCAACGCGTACGCTGGGTGACTCAAAGTTTTTGCTGCTTTTGGTGCATTGGAGAAGGACCTCAAAAGCACCTCAGGGGTTGATTTTAGAGAGGAGGCAAATACGTAAATATGGAATCCCAACTAAGAAGGACCAACTGTAATTAAAAACTAGCAAATCAGATTTTCATTGATGTCATTTTGATTACATTTCTGATCTCCTAGGTAAATCACTTGGCTCTAAATTCACTAGATTGCCATTTTCCGAACACAGGGCTGCTGTGCAGCCTGCCTGATGTGCTCTCACGAGGGAATTATAATCCATAAAATTTAATGACATTAAATATGCTTTATGTTAGAGAGCAGTAATTTCCAATCAAAATCATTACGCCTAGGTTTTATTTTTCTGGGTGGAATTTTATGGATAAAGCACTGAATCGAAGCATATGTGCTGAAATCCAAGTGCAGCCCTGGTGACAGAGAGAGAGGCCTCTGGCATAAAGGGCAGGGTTACTTTTAGGGGAGTTTCACACTTGGGGGGATTGCATTTCACTTCCCTTGGCTTGAACCCCACCCAGCACCTGGGAAAATAGACCCCCCTCAACCTCCCCCCACCCAGGCAGCTCTGCCTGCCAGCACTCCTTCAGAGAGAGGTTTAACTTAGTTAACAGGAAACAGCATCAATAAACATCAGCTCTGCAAGGCTCTCACCCAACTCCAGGGCCCGAGGCTCAAGCTGAACACACCCTCTGTCTTGGCAGAGCTCCCTGCCTTGGTGGCTCTCCCACATGGCTCTCTGGAAACCTCCGCCATCCCCTGAGAAGCAGGGACCCTTCATGGCCCCAGCCCTTTCTGCCTCCAGCTGGGATCACCACTCCCATTGCTAGGGAGCACTCTGCTTCCCATGGTAGCTTGATGGGGCTTTCGTGAGGCTGGGTGGAGGACGGGGGTGGGAGTGGGGGTGGTGAGCAGGCAGAGCCTTCCCTTCTTTAGTCTTTCTCCCCAAGACTTCTCCCATTGTTTGCATTAAGGATGGCCCTTGGCAGGATGGGCAAACTTCAACAAGAACCATGAGTATGAAAAGAAAGAAACGTGTGAACAAAAAGGTGCATATAGATCCTACGTTAACAGCCACAAGATTAATAGCAACCCTAGTTGATGGGGTTTGAGAAAGAGGGGTTTTATCCGGTTATTTGCTCTAACCTGGTGGGCAAAGAGTGGACGTTTACATGAGGTCTGCCTTCGACCAACCAAGGGAAGTGCAGAAGACACAGTTCCTTACAAAAAGGGGAAAATG
Organism: Aotus nancymaae; assembly: GCF_030222135.1. Taxonomy (NCBI): domain Eukaryota; kingdom Metazoa; phylum Chordata; class Mammalia; order Primates; family Aotidae; genus Aotus; species Aotus nancymaae. Next base: position 2,094,445 of record NW_026988444.1, read on the forward strand.
TTATGTAACCTGCCCAGTGCCACAATTGAACAAGAAAGAGTAAAAGGCGATGCTTTGAAAACTCAAGCTACTGCATTAATGTGATGGCTTATTACTGTCAAACAGCATTCTACGCAGAAAAGCCAGGCATGAGTCTTCCAAACTCATGATTGCTTTTTAATAGCAATCTCAGTGTTCTCCCCTTTAACAGTTGACATTGGCACACATGAACAGTTATAATATATAAGAAAAAACATTATAAGAAAAGCCACAAAGAGATTTAGCAACTGTGTTTCTGTGCCTATTAAAACAGCATTCGTATGTGGCTCCTCTGGAGCTCATAGACACCAAAGCATTACGAAGGCAATGCTCTTGTTGCTAGGAAGATGATCTGTTCCAGGAATAACAGGGCAAATTAATTCAACACATTGGTACGTGTTGGGAACGTAATTTAAGCAACTTCACATGTGTTGGTAATGATCTACCCAGCCATTCAACTCTTCCTTCTGGGGCAAGAAAAGCAAAGTCTTCCTCAGCCATGCTAGGTGGGTTGCAGTTGTGGCTGGACATGGCCAGGGGACCAGGTACCCCCGAGAAGCTGCCCGATGCAAAATGGTCATGAGTGGGCCGGTGTAAGGAGGGACCACCCATTCTGGAAGGAAGACTGTGCTGGTCTCCTGGAATCTGAGAACAGGGCTAATATGTCTCTCTGCATCAGGGCCCTCTCTCAGCTTTGGGACCCTTTTAATTTCAAATTTTGTAAAGACCCCCAAATAATTAACTTTATGGTAATTGATTCACAAATGAACTAAATATATACATTTAAATATCTACTTAGATATACTGTGCAATATACACATGTATCTCTGTATGCATGTATATATAGAGGTTGCAGATGTGTATATATGGGTTGCAGATGTATGTATATGGGATGCATCTCAGTTCACTTGCTGGTTGTCTGCTTCCATCCTCGGGATGCATTTCCACACAGATGCATTTCTATACATCTGTCCTGTTCGCTTCTGAAGTCCAGGGCATAGAACACTGCCTGGCACATGGCGGTGATCAACGTGTATTTGGTGAATAAAGAAACGCACAGAGGGCGGCAGTCTTGGCATTGACTCGGGTTTCTCCAGGACTGTGGTTGCAGATGCTTCATTTCACAAACACGTTTCTTTTCTTCTCTGCCTCTATTAGCCAGTGCCAGAGACTCCCAATTCCATCACATTTGGGGCCTTTCCCAGGGCAGCTCCCAGGGCTCCCAGCAGGTCTGGCTGGCTGTCTCATGACCTCAGCCTCCTCTGGGCCATGCTTCTGTCCCTGTGGGTGCACTCAAGCCCACTGGATCTTGCTGGTGTTTCTCTGATGACTGCAGTGCCCTCTGGGCCTGGCCTTCTCTGCCAAGCACAGCTGCAGCTAACAGACCCGGGGTTACCGGGCTCCAGGGTCTCACACAGACCCTGCCTGTGTGCCTGCTCCCTCCTGGGGTACCAGGCCAGTTCTGCCAAAGCACTGGTCGTGAGGTTTTCCACAAAGTGCAGACAATGCCTCTTCCTGCATTTCGTGTGAAGAGTCTCTGCACTCAGCAGCCTTGTCCACTTTCACCTCGTCCTTGCGGCACTTCTGTTTCTCCCATATGAATCTCTGGGACTCAGCCCAGGAGGTTCAGAAACTCCAAGGATGTCCTGTGGTATAGACCACTCCCCCTGCCCCTAAAGCAGATGCCCACTGTGCCCACTCACTCTTCCCTCAGAGTGAGCTCCTGGCCATGGTGCCCCCGGCAAACATAGGTCTGAGGGGCCTGTCTCCTGGGTCATCAGAAAAGCCCAGGGAAGGGTGGAGTCCCAGCAGGAGATCAGGCTGTTGCCCACACCCCATCTGCAACACAGGCATTCGGGCTTCTGCTGAGAGGTGAGTCTAGATGACAGAACAGGACCACCCGGCGGGGGCCTAGGAGACCCTGGCCCAGCTGTCTTGGGTGCGTCAAAACCACCCTCCACGACCCTCCTTGGACGCACAGGCACATCTAAGATCAAGCTCCGCTCCCTGCACTGTGTGTGGCCATCAGTGACCTCTTGGATCACACAGTCACTGCTGGGACACCTTCCTTCCTGGGCCTCCTGGTTCCTCCAAGCCTGCCTCTCAGCTCCTTCCACAGGAGAAGCTCAAACATCCAGACACAGGCCCCCACTTCTAGCACAGTCTTCCCTTTTAGCTCCAGATTTCTCGACGTTGGAGTGTGGAATCTCCACACACCTGCAGCCAGGCTTCCATTCCATTGTGTTGGAGTCTGAGGCTTTGGCTGAACACGGTCTGCTGTGAGGATGTCTGGAGTCTTATTTCTCCTGTGGTTTTGCCCCGTGCCCCGTGATGCATAGCCTGGTCTAGGCCTGCCCTCCCTGGTCCTCTCCAGGGAGGGGCTGACCGTTGCCACAATCTGGCCAGTTCTGCACAGCACCTGATCGCGATTCCTCAAGTCCCCTGGCCCGTGGAGGATGCCCTTCAAGCCACCGGCATCGAATCCCAGTTTTCTGATATTTCTTTGGCATTCGTTGTGGGAGTTGGTGTTGGAGGAGGTTCAGTGCATGGGCTCGGATCACTATTTATACATAAAAATTCAATTGAACTAGGGTTTGGTTTACTAGATAAATAATTCTTTAAGAAAATGATGAAGACTGTGGTTCCTGCCTTTGTCTTTCTCTCCCTTCCCTGGCCCTCTCTCCTTCCTTTTTTCCTCTCTTTCATTAATTTTTTATCTGCCATGTCTAACAAAGCCTAAATGACAACAGCCTCCTCAGCCACCCTGGGAACTCCATTTGCGATGGCGGGCACATGGCACGTTGAACAGAAGTAAACCTCTGAGGCCAGGCGTGGTGACTCACACCTGTAATCCCAGCACTTTGGGAGGCTGAGGCAGGTGGATCACAAGGTCAGGAGTTCAAGACCAGCCTGGCCAACATGGAGAGACCCCGTTTCTACTGAAAATACAAGAATCAGCTGTGTCTGGTGGTGCCTGCCTGTAATCTCCGGTACTGGCGAGGCTGAGACAGAAGAATGGCTTGAACCCAGGAGGTGGAGGTTGCAGTGAGCCAAGATCACGCCACTGCACTCTAGCCTGGGGGACCGAGCGAGACTCCATCTCAAAAAATAAACAAATAAATACAACTAAACCTCTGCCATGGAGCTGGCCTCTCCATCTCTGTTCCTTGCCGGGCAGAAGGTAAACACTGTGCCCTCAGGGCTGGTCACCAAGGGCATGATGTTCACGGTAAGAACCACTTTGATGTTAGGACCTGAAGGTGACATGACCGACCTGGGCCTTTCCCACAGGAGTGCTTCTGGATCTTGCATTCTGCGGGTGGAGAGGGTGCTTTGAGTGGAATGGGAGCATTCCAGGAGAGCCCTGCATCTGGGTACCAGTGCCAGGGAAGGGTGACTGGAGCAAGAGTTTCTTTATGAGATGGTGAGGCCTGGAGAGCAATAGAGACCACAGGTCACACGTGGGCACCAGGCTCGTTAGCGCTGCGGTCATAGAGGTTGTGCTTATGAGTCGATAATGGGAGAATCCCAAGGGGTGCCAGGTGATGCCCAGGCTCTTCAGGGCAGAGACCAAGGTGGCACTGTGCTGGCAGATGAGACTGGGAGGACCTTGGGAAGAGCTAAACTCACCTCCTGATGGCACACAGGGCCAAGCCTGCATGTGTGGCTGTCTGGACAGAGACGGCCCTCTGTCCTGGAGTGGGGATGGGACATCTTGGAAGGCTCCAGGCATAGCTTTTGGGCCTCAGTGTGCTTCAGAGTCACCCGGGTGAACCCTCAAAGGAGAGCAGCAACAATGGCAAGACAGGAGAGCCACTGCTTTCCATGCAGCTGTGACTCTGGAAGGTGAGCAGCGAGGATAGGTGTGTCCCAGAGGCTACCCGGGTGACACCCTGCTGGGAGCACCACATGCCTGATGTAGCTGTGGCCTTGACTGAGAATAGTGTCAGTCCCTCCTCAGGGAGCTCACGCTGACTGTAAGTGTCGGGCTTTTGGCACGAGCTCCACTTCCTATGTGCCTCTTTCCCTCCGGACTCTTTACATTAGATCAGCTGATAAGAGAATGTCTAATCATAACATCTCACAAGGAGGAAAAGGGCCGTCAAAAGTCAAATAACTTGACCTCCCAGAGCATCAATAAGGCAAGACATGACTTTTCTTGAAAGCTGCGTCTCCTGAGAATGCCAAATTCCAGACTTAGAGTCAGAGCCGAAAACCAGTCCATCCATCAGCTCAGACCCTCATCACCCATGAAGGGTGGAGTTGCTCACCCTGGGACTTGGGGGCCCACTCTGCAGCTGAGAAGTAACCCAGCGCCCAAGAACTGCAGCCTGTGAGGCAAATCAATCACGAAAACTTTCAGGAAATCATGACCTGATTTATTCATAGGAGGTAGGTGCTGAGAGAGAAGTTAAAGCATTGTAGACCCAGAGAAATTTCCATCTTGGAAAAAAAAATCTCTTGAGTAATTTAATGGCTGTGTCTGGACTGAAAGCTAGGGCTTTTTTCTAAATTATACAGCCAATTCTATGGGACACCTATCATACGAGGCCACAAGGCTTGGTTGTTAAGAAAGCAGGGACCGGGAGCTTGTCTCAGTTCTTTGTGGGAAGGTGTTTTGTGGTTTAGAGGCAGGAAGTTGTGGTGTTGAAATTGGCTGGACATTGAGAATAAAACTTATGTATAGAGAGAGTAATGTGCAAATGTGAGTGTTCAGGGCAGGCGACCCAGAGGGAGGGAAGGCGAGGACAGGCCGGAGGAGCAGGCCACGTCTGGGTGACCCTGGTGTTCCCACTGGGCGTCTTGGAGATGTCCAGGTGGCAGTGGTCAGTGCTTACGTGGAGCAGCCAAGGACACTGGGTAGTTATGGTGCCTGCACTCAGCCAGTATGGTGTGCAGAATGAACCCACATGTTGGTCACACACGTAACTTAACCCTGCAATTCCCTCATCGTGCTGGGAGACATTCATCTGTCATTGCCCCGTGTGGGAAGAGAATTAAAAACAGAGAAACCAGGTAAGTTTATGGACTTTTTGGTTTCAATTAAAAAAAAAAATAGGGGAGTGGCTTGGATGTGCAGCCAAATTATTTGCAGAAAACAGCAGCAGACTTCCCGTGTCTTCTGTGAGAGTCCAGACAAGCACCACTCACAGTGAGGACAGTGGCAGAAGCAGCCAGCTGGGAGAGACGTTAGAGAGGCAGAGACTTGTTTTAGGGCCCGTGCTCTACCAGACCTCATCTGGCTGAGTTCTAGCGGTGGTGAGCAGCAGTAAGAATCCTCCACGTCAGCAGATCCCACCTGCAGTGATCCCACGCCTTCCTTCCCAAGGAGTGCCAGGGTAGCAGCAGGTCTTGGAGAGATGTCAGGTGTGCAATGTGGCACCAGAATGGCAGAGAAGCAGTGGGGATGGAGTCCTGGCAGATGTACCTGTGGGGACTCTCAGAATCTCTTAGACACTCAGGGGATGCAAAAGCGTCCTACTGGGGCCAAAAAGGGCTTGGAGGTCATCTGAGAAGGAGCAGCTGGCAAACCTGTGCTGTCTAGGAGGATGGTGTTCCCCACTCCCAGGAGCTCGATTAGAGTGGGGACAAGGTCACCGCAGCTGCTGTCAGCTCTGGGGGATGGTGACATCTCAGGCCAGCCTAGATGGTCATATTTCAGTGGGTGGCAGCAGGTGACCATGGTTAAAGAGACAACAGGACACATGGAAGCTGCATGCACAGATACTAAGAGTCAAACATTGGCTCCTGATGCCATGAAGGGGTCAGGTGTGCACTGAACCCATCTGTGACCCTGGAAGAAGGACTCTAGAAGCGGGGGGAGGGGAGGTACTGAATTGGGCTGAGTTTCATCCTGAAATTACTAAGAAGTCACCAGATCTGGCTAAGTTTACTTGAAAGAGACTAGATTATGTTTTCTATCTCCAGGCGGTACTGGAGGCTCAAAGTACAAAGTTGGGATATGGGGAATGTTTGTGTACCGAGTTAGTGACTTGTGAAATTAGAATCTGCTACAAGTAACTATTGAATCCAGTGAGTGAGGTTCCCTGACCTCAGCATCACAGAGCGTTGAGCATCTGTCACCTCTGGTGCTGTGCTCAGCACTGTCCTGGCATCTGGCATCAGCACACTCAATTCTCCACAAAGCTCTCCATTTAAAGACAAAGAACGTGGCATGTGGAGAGTTAGGAGACTTAGCTAAGGTCACCCACACAGACAGGGCAACTTGATTCAAACCAGGTCTGCCTGACCACTGCACCTGGGGATTCAGTCTGTGATTGTGTTGGGTGGAGAGAGGGGAGAGGAGAGGCTGAAGATGGGAATCCCTGGACATCCCAGCACTTGAGAGAGATGGCAGAGGAAGGAACGGTCAGGGGGATGTAGAGGAGACAGAATTCAGAGATGACTCGGGAAAGAAAGATTCTGAGAAGGTGAGGAAGAAAGTATCTCAGGAAGGAAGGAGAGGTGACCTCTGTCTTTTTGTCCAGAGATGCCACATAATCCATGGTGCTCACTGGATTTGGCAATCAGGACTTCACTGGTGACCACAGCAAGAGTGTTGGAGGAAGACTGGGGTCCCAAGAGAGATTGTGGTGGGTTGGAACATGAATGGAGCAGAGCAGGCTGAGACGGTGTGGAGATGGCTTTCTAATGAACCTCTTCAGGAAATCAGATAGATGGGGGAAATATTGTATTTTATTATAATGTTAGAAGATATTGATTATACTTATTTGTTTAGGCAAAGAAGTCAGTAGACAGAGACAGACTAAAGATAAAGGGGAAAGTACATTGCTGAGGAAACCAGGAAGGAGAAGGGACCAGCCTCCTGTCTTTTAGATGGCCCCTTTCCTCTTGTTCTTCTGCTTTAGAAGAGCCTCATCCTGCTTCAGATGAACCTCTCCTCCTGCTCTTCATACCTTGATGTAGTTCTCTCCAACACTGAACAGGACTGCATGTGACCTAAAGGACATCAGGGAACTGATGAAATGTCACTTCTAGGCAAGATTATATGAGACACTGTGGCTTCCACCTTGCTCTTTCTCTCTGGTGGAAGCCGGCCACCATATTGTGAGAGCACTCAAGTAGCTCTGCAGCAAAGTTCATGTGTGGAGGAACTGAGGCCTCCTGCCAAGAGCAGTGAAAAAGAGGCTTCTGCTACCAGCCATGAGTGTAAGACAGATGGGAAGTCAGTTGTCCAGCCCCAGAAACCTTCAGATGACTTCAACTCCAGCTGATATCTTGACTAAAACCTTGTGAGGGACTCTGAGCCAGAACCCCCATCTGAGCTGTTCTGGAATTCCTGGGCTTCGTGAGATATTTATTGCAGTTCTATGCCACTGAGTTTAGGAGTAGTGGGTTATTCAGTAATAGGCAAACCATGCAGTGTCAGCAAAGGTAGATGTGATTCTAGAGGTGAAAATGCTGGGGAAGTTGAGGCTATTTGTGCTTGGTGATTCCACTGTTCTGTGAAGGGAAAGGCAAGGCCCACTGGATGTCAGATAATGGAGGTGGAAGAGAGAGGCTTGGAGGTCATGGAGAAGGTTCCACACACTCCCTAAGAGGAAGGAGGGAGGAGGAAGAAGGCCAAACCCTCTCTGTGTATTGTTGTGTAGACCTAATAATGGGAAAGAGGAAAATGATCTTCATAGCACTGCTCCTTGACTCAGAAGAAGAAATATTATCTGATCATTTTGGCGTTCGAGAGAAAAGTTACAGGATGGAATTCTATGGGTTATCCAGGCCATTGTAGGGAAGGGGCAGAGGGAGACTGCAGCAGGACACAGGAGGGATGGAAGTGAGAAAAGGCAAAACAGGCCACCTAATCTTTCAAGTGTGATAGTAGCAGATGGAGAATTGGAGAAACTTTCCTTTTCTTTCTCTTTTTCTTTGTGTCTTTGGGTTCTTTCTTTTTTCTTTCTTAAAGATAGACGATCCTTCAATGTGTTAATTAGTTTAGGAAAATAAGCCAGTATACAGGAAGGAACTTAAGATAAAAGAAAAAATGGTGTGTACTTTCAGCAAAGTGTAGGTGCCATGAAAGCCTCCTTATCTTTCAGATGGGCTTATTGATCCTGTAATTCCCTGTCTCCCATGTGTGGCCTCTGGGCAGGAGTGCTGGGTGTGGGGAAGTGAGCTACACACAGAGCTCTCTGCCCTACTCTGGGTTTAGTGAGGGCAGCAGCCACGCAGGCACACAGATGGATCCCTGCAGTTTGTGAGGAGTGCCATGGAAGGAACGAACTGAGTAGAGAGGCAGGGTAAGCACAGGACACCTGGCCAGGACGGAGCCCTAGGCGAGCCTCAGAGCTGGCCCTGCTGACCCAGCGGCCTTGGAGGCAGCACAGTGACTGCCCTGCTGACTGCTCCTCCAGATGCAGATTCTCACTCATGGAGAACCTTAGGCTCTGGCCACCTCCTGCACAGGACAAAGGGACACTTTTGTGCTCCTTCGCTCTCGTCTCCCAGAGAGTAGAAAAAAAAATACCTTTTAGATAAACTTCCATAGAACAAAAACAATCAAGCAAAATCCTTGTGGGCTGTGAGCATTTCTATCCCGAGCAGCCTGTGGGCTTCTTTCAATGGCAAATGAGTTCTCAGCTTTGTCACTAGGTGCCTGCATCCATCTGGCTGCCAGTGTCATGGAAAACAAAAATGACAAAACAAACTCTTATCTCCCTAACCAGGGTCCCTTCGTGTCCTGCAGTACCTTTCAGTGGAGTTGGAATTTGTCTTTGCCCTACAACAGATTGAATGGGAAGGGAACGTTTCATCAGCTCTGTAAACAAAGACTGTCACCTGAGTTAAAAGGAAGACAATCACTTTATCAAGGGTGAGAAAGCCGTTAATAAAACTCTGCAAATTAGAATCCAGGCTTCTGATCTTTCAAATCAGGGCTCCAAGCAATGGAGACTCTATAGAGATTACCTCTCCTGCCTGGGAGAGGCCCAGAAAGGTCTAAGAAATCCCTGAAGGTGGGTGTGTGCTGGGGAGGCAAGCCTGAATCAGCACATGTTAAATATGCTCCTGCATGCTGCAGCTGATAGGTGGCCATGGGATCATTTTGTTGTTGTTGTTAATGGTGTCATTTGAATCATGGATCTGTCACTAAGGAAACCTGCTTCTGCTTAATTTTGATGGAAAGGCTTTGAGCATTTCTGCACTGGGTAGGAACAGAATCTAGCCTCCTGTGTACCATTTTTATCAACAAGACACGGGAAAGAAACAAGGTCATAATTACTAGAAGGATATTTTCTTCTAACCCCCCTTTGTGTGTGTAAGTGGCTCATTTCTTTCTTGAATATCAGGAAATAAAATGCCATTTTAAAATATGGACATATCACGGGCTCTATAAATCAGATATTCTAGCTGGTTCCCAGATATTTCAAAAGTATATGCATCCTGAAAAAAAAAAGAAGTATATGAAGATGAAACAAAGCCCATTTGTATTTAAAGGCAGATTGGATTGTTTCTTTGAAACACCATCCAGGGAGGCTGACAGTGAGTCTGGTGGCATTATTCTTGTTTTAATTTTTTTTTCTTTTTCTGATGGGAGAAATCTTTCTTTGAAGATATGTTGTCTCTCTTGGATATAGTATGCAAAAGGCTGCTCTTTGGATGTGTTTGATGAAGGAGAAAATAATTAGAAAGCCAAATCTGCATGCAAGCAATTAAAAATATCAAGGGCTTATTTTCTCAAAGTAGCAATTCTCTCTAACAGAGTAAATATCATGGACCAGATATTTGGACTGAACCTACTTTCCTGCATGGAGGATATTATTTGCTTGAGTAGTTAAATTTGTTTTCAAAGAGTCTACAAATGTCAATGTTGACAGTCATAAGGAAATGAGGTTAGGTCAGCTGTGCCACTTATCCAGGTGGCCTTTGTTTATGTAGGACTTTTGTAACCTGATAATTAAGCCAGGCTAACCCAAGGCCTGGCTGTCCTCTTGCCAGGCCTCATGCTGTCCGGGACACCTGCAACTCCCTTCCCAAGCCACACCTGTCTAAATCTTGCCTCTTCTTCAAGACGCAGTTCCGATTGCACCCCGGTGATCAGACGTGGTTTACACAGTGTTGGAGGCTGTGGGCTACTCCTCTCTGTAATGCATTCTCTTGGTTTGGCTTTCACCTTTGTTGATATTTAAAATAATTTGTGTAAGTGATTTATTTGCTTATAGTAGCCCTTCTTTAGACAGAGATTAGAACCATATTCACATATTTTTGAATTTGCTGTGAACTCATTGGTTCACCTAAATTTATTGGGTATGGTTAAAGTGAAGATGTAATCTTATTTATTTACTTATTTAACCAAAGAGCCCACTCTCCTGGTGCTTTTTGGCAAATACTCCCCTGGTTTCCTGGCTGGGGCACATTCTCTGCAGATACCAAGGTCTTATTCATACTGAAGCCCGATCTGAATCTCTTCCATTCCAGCATCAGTTTCTCTCTGCTTGAATCAGTTCTATATGATTTTAATCACTTTGGCTCCAACTATCTCTGTCCAGGTAGTGTTGAGTGGGAATTCTTTCCAGCGTCCAGGAAATCACTAATTTATATTCTCCAGTTCCTGAGCTTAGGTAATTTTACAGCTTTGTGACTGAGATTCCGTGCACATTCCCATGGGTTCTGAGGGGAGAGCAGCCTTGTGGCTGCACGTGCAGCTCTCACCTCTACCCGGAACCTCCCTTCTGGGGCCTCCCTAGTGGCTTCCTCTATTTATTTGAAGCCCTGGCGGGTGGCAGTGTCTGTCCTTCCACTTTTCTTCTGATTTGGCAATTGTAGGTCTTTGGCAGAATCCACGTCTCTACCTGATAGTACGTCCAGGGGGTCCTCTACAGTCCATGAGGCTAAACCATCACTTATGACCTCCCCCCAGCCCTCCCTCTGTTTATTCTGCATTTCTTAGACTCACACCAATTTCAGGCAGACACCTCCCTGTCAATGTCACCATAATTCCCCATCCCAGCCCTTTCTTTGCAGCCCCCTTGCCAGTGCCCCAGGCCATCACCTGATTATTGCAGTTGCTTTTGTGAAGGCCTTTCCTGGCCAGGCCTTTCCCCACGTCTGCCTAGTTTCAGGGCACATGTATGGACTCTCATTCTTGTGCAGCTCCCAGCTTCTGGAGGGAAGTCACAGGGTCACAGTGTCAGTGGGGGAAGCTTGCCGTGTTCAATCTGTCTGTGAATCCCAGGTAAAAGGAAACCTATTTCCTCTCTACTCACACACAGCACTTCACTTCTGATACCAAATCTGTGGGTTCTCTTAACACTCCAATCAGTTCTCCAATTCTTAGAGGACATCAACTGGGTATCTTACAATTCGATTCAGTTCTGATCCTATATAACCAGAGTCAGTTTTAGACCCCGTAAGCTAAGGGCTCAGTCCCACAACACTGCCCCCTCCTCAGATGCCAGTAGCAAGACCAGACTGTCACCTGTGCCTCTGATCAAAGCTGTAAATTGGAGGTCCCCAGGACCTCCTTTTCATGTTCAATGATTTGCTAGCACAGTTCACAGGACTCAAGAAAACAGTTCATTTACTAACCTACCAGTTCAATATAAAAGAATGCCGTTCAGGGAGAGCAGATGGGAGAGACGCACTGGGAAAGATACAGGAGGGGGGTGTGCAGATCCTCACCACCCATTCCGATGAGCCCCTGTCCCTGTGTTCACACCAGCCTGGAAGCTCTCTGGACCCTGTCCTTTTGGGGTTTTGTAGAGGCTGCATTAAATAGGCATGATTGATTAAATCATTGGCCATTGTTGATTGAGTCAGTCTCCAGTTATTTCCTGCCAAGGAGGTCAGGGAGTGGGGCAGAAAGTTCCAGCTCTAATCACAGGGTTGCTTCCCCTGGCAACCAGTCCCATCCTTAGGGCCTTTCCAAAATTCTCCTCTTTAACATGGGGGTGGTTGAAGGGGGCTTGTTATGAATAACAAAAGATGTTTGCTTTTTGGGATTTGTTTTAGAGACAGAGTCTAGCTTTGTTGCCCAGGCTGGTCTCACACTCCTGGCTTCAAGTGATCCTACAGTCTAAGCCTCCCAGGTAGCTGGGATTACAGGTGCCAGCCACCTCACATGGCTAAAAGATGTTTGTTTAACCTTTATGGGTCCAATCGCTTTGGAAATTACAAGGGTTTTAGAAGCTCTGGCCAGGAATCAGGAATGCAGACCAAATATATATATTTCTCATTATATCACAATACCCCACCAGATGTTCAAACACACACACATTCATCTCCTATAAACATACACTTGAACAGAAACAAACTTCACAAAACAATAGTTCCTCTTAATCCGTGTAATGCCCCCAGCATGGCTCTTCTGTTCATCAGTCATGCCACCTAGAGTTCATAAAATACTAATGTGACTAATCTAAAGGATGAAGTTAGGCGCCTCTAGTTCAGCAGACGTGGTTTATCACAATGTGACACCAAATTATTATGCTTTTTAGAATAATTTCTTCCCATGCAGACTTAACTACCAGGGACTGAACCAATTCTTCCAAAAATGCAACATACTTTTCAATTTCTATCCTTAGCATACACCTGTTCCTCCCATCCACCTACTCACCTGATGAGACCCTATTGTCATTCCAGACCCAGCTCAAAGATCTCTTCCAAGAGGAGCCCCATCACCAAGTCCTCTAATATCTCCAAACCCTTTCCCTACTAATAACCTTCAACTTACTTTAAAGATTAAGATAATGCATGATCTAATATTTTTCACATTGAAATAATACGCACTCTAATATTTTTAAAGTATGACTCTTAGAGCAATGTGATATAATGAATAATATGTCTGTTCTCTGTTCCCAATTCCTGGCACAAAGCTTCAGTAAACCTTGGTATTTCCTAAATGATAGGAGTGTCCTTTGTTATTCAAACAAAACCTCCATTGACCTTGCTGAACGGATGCTAATGAGGCAAGACCTTAGATATTTCATGGGAGGGGCTGGCCATGGCCAGGACAAAAGGACTGAGAACGTAATCAGAGTGTTGGAACTTTCAGCCCCATGCCCTGACCTTTGAGGAAGGGAAGGAGGCTGGAGATGGTGTTTAATCACATAGACAATGATTTAATCAATTGTGTCTAGACAACAAAACCCCAGATAAGAACCCTGAACCACAAAGCCTAAAGAAGCTTCCTGGTTGGTGAACAGATCCACATGCTGATACAAACTCCGGGCAGTTAGTGTCAGAGCTGAAGGACACCATTTCTGGAGCCTGAAGAACCATAGTGATGGTTGTTGGGAGTGTGATGGACCCAATTCCACAGGGAAAAATCGGGAAGATCTGTGCCAACCACCTGGACCCTCAAGACCTTGCCCTGTGTGTCTCTTCCTCTGACTGTCCATCTGCAGCCTTTAAAATAAAACTGTAATTATAAGTATAGGGCTTTCCTGAGTTCTGAATTGTTCTACAGAATTAATAAACTTAAGGTGAGGATCTTGAGAATCCTCAAATTTGTAGACAGGTCAGACAGAAATGCGGGTAGCCTGGGAACTCCATTTGCAGAGGGCATCTCAAGGAAGGGCAGTCCTGTTGGGGAACTTGCCCTTTAATTTATGGAATCTGATACAAACTCCAGGCAGTTAGCGTCAGAACTGAAACTCTGCCCCTAACTTGCGGGGTCTCAGCTTGGCACCTGATAGGAACTCCAGGCAGCTAGTGTCAGAGAGGAAGGACTTTGCCCTTCACCTGTGGGGTCTGAGCTTGGGATCTGATAGGAACTCCAGGTAGTTAGTGTCAGAGCTGAAGGACTTTGCCCTTCACCTGTGGGGTCTGAGCTTGGGATCTGATAGGAACTCCAGGCAGCTAGTGTCAGAGAGGAAGGACTTTGCCCTTCACCTGTGGGGTCTGAGCTTGGGATCTGATAGGAACTCCAGGTAGTTAGTGTCAGAGCTGAAGGACTTTGCCCTTCACCTGTGGGGTCTGAGCTAATTCTGGTTAGTGTCAGAATTGAATTGAATGCTAGGATATCCAGTTGATGTCAGAGCGTTGGTTTTGAAACTATAGACGTTCTAATCTCCTGGAATGCTAATAAAAACTCAGACCCCAGATCTTGAGGATCGTATAATCTGGGCCAGGGAATCTTCATTTTAAGGAGTATATAAATGATACTCATACCCATTAAAACTTGAGAACCACTGACATACTCATTAAAGCACACTTGTAAAATACAGGAAAGTAGGGTGAAATGAAAAGTAGCTCCAATCCAATCAGGGTACGTTTCTTTCTAGAAGTTCCGTGTAAGTGTTTTTGTTAGGGTCTGGTTTGTACTATCTGTTTAGTATTATGCTCTGCTTTTTCCACTTAACATCATATCCGAATTTTTTTTGTCATGCTAGACCCTTTTAAAATAAAATATAATAATCACTTTTGCAAAACAGCGTGTTTCCTTAACTTTTCTGTCTCTTTGGGAGGCGTTTACAGTGTTTTCAGCTTGTTATTATTATTAAGTATATATTGTGATGAAAATCTTTCTCTCTGAAGGTTTTACCATATTTGTTTTTATTAACTTGGGATTCCCCAAAGTTAGAGTACTTGTTCTGTCTCCACAGATGGTTCCAGACCTCCGAATAAACATCCCACTGGCAACCTATGACACCATGTTTATATACCTTCTCTGAAAATGATGTTTATTTTTTTTAAACTTTGTTAACTTGATAGGTCAAAATGGTATGTAATTATTTTAATTGTATTTATTCCATCCTTAATGCTGCAGGAAATTTTCCCAAGTATTTGTTTACTAATTGCATTTCCTTTTGTGAATTCCTGGTTCATAACCCCCAACCCTGGGGTTGGAAGAACATTGGCAATTTGCTGTGAAATTAGCCCTCTGTCTGCGTCTTTGCTACAGTTGTGTTTTGCACAGTTGCTTAAAAAGTTATGTCATATTTGTAATGTACTGTCATTGAAAATTGTTATCTGAACAATTTCTTTTCTTGGTGATTTATTCTACTGCTTTGAAATTTAGAAGGTCCCATCTACTCCAGAAATCAGGGTGTTTGATTTTTGTTTTCCTGTAGTCCTGCTGATTTTTTTTTTAAAGATAGATGATTAAATACGTCTCTCATTCGTCTAGGTATTTTGGCATGTGGCATAAGGTAATCTAAGTAAGTTATTTTTCTAGATGTTATTGTTTTAAAATTGTCTGTTGAAAGACCTTTTCCTTCCCGTTTCATGTCCTGGGAGAGTCAGTCTTTTACAGGAAAACTGTGTGTTCACAGCGTAGTCTAAGAACAGGTCTCTGTTTCATTCAGCTCTGTACCTCTAGAACTCGCATAGTGCACAGACCCTCCAGGAAAGTTTGTGAATGACCATTAAAAATCCACAGATGAAGAAAGGAGCCATGCCCATGAGGTGGCCACCCCAACAGGCCGATGATTCCTGGAACCTGGAGAACCATAGTGCATTCACGGAATTAATCATATTTATTCATTTATTTATTTGTATTTCAGCACATGAGATTTACTTTCCCAGGGAAATCTCCATCCATTGGCATGACTGCTTTTAAGCTGTTATTTTTACATTGCTTATGTGAAATGGATATTTTTAGAAGTTCTATATTGCCACAAATGGAAGAAAATGGTGAAGTCTTGAAGATTGCATGTGATCTCATTTTACTGCATTCGCATTCTCTGTTGGTGAGAAAAACGTGCTTTCCAAAACAGTAAAGTCCTCCACTGAACTTGTAGACTCCACTAGAACAGAGAATGCAGGGCTGCTCTTCCAGTTCAGATTCACATAATCTCACAGGCTTCTCATGCCCTGCTGGAAGTCCAGGTTTCTTACTCCACTTGACTTGACGCTGTCATTTGACTTGAGATTCTCAAGCCTTTATGGGCAGGATCAGGTTTCCTGCATCTCTCCTCTTCTTAGACTGAAAGTGCAGAGAGATTCCTACGTCTCTCCTAAAGTGTGGCCAGCTGTCTCACGGGGGACCTGAAGGCTGGTGTCCCCTAAAGACTGCTACACTTGCCCTTCTTTCTTCCCTCTCCACGGGTTACTGCTGAAGGTATCTTCTGTTCCCTCACCTTGCCATGGATGGTGTCTGATGACGCCTGGCTCCCCATCAGGGAAGGGACTGGGAGAGGTGAGTAAGAAGCCTCAGATTCCCTCTTAGGCTCTATCCACTGCACAGTCTGAGATAAATGTGCCAATTTTTGTTTGCTCTTCCTCTGAAGTGTTCCTTGATTCTGCTTCTTCATTTCATTCCCATCACCGTGGCTTTAGTCAAGCCACTGTTACCTATCACTGCAACTCCGTAACCCAGTGAGTTTTCAAAGGTCTCTAGGCCACTGGATCCGAGTTTTGAAGGTGAGGAGCAAATGCATTTTGAAAAAGTGTGTTGTGTGTAATGTTTGGATAATGAGATGAATTACACATTGTGTTGGGGACACAGATTGAGAGAAGCGTCTTGGCTGACAGCTGCAGATACTTGCACATGCGTGGGGAGGGGAGGTGTGCAGCACCCCACTGTCTCCAGCGAGGCTGAACGAGGTTGTACGTGATTTCTATGTTTATCAAAAAGGGCATGGAGAACAAAAGGCTGAGAAGCACCACTCAAACCAATCTCTCTGTCTTCATTTCTTTATTCATTAATTCAATAAACATGGGTTGAGGTTCTGGGTTATTCCAGAAAATGCCAGGATTAAGGATGCAGGGATTAAGAGGACACAGCCCCTCTTAGGAGGGACCCTCTAGGAGGCACTACCTCTGGGGAAAAGCTGTGATCAGCTGCAGATTCACTGCATGGGATCTGTGCTCCATCCAGGGGCGTGTCAGAGAGGGCCCCTGGCCCAGGCAGCAGGTCCAGAGCTTCCTGACGAGGGGCTGCCCAAGTGGGCTATGAAGGGTGGGAGTGGTAGCAGGTGGGGGCATCTGGCACATGCACAGGCTGGAGGGTGCTGGGGTAGGCTGCTCAGATGACCGAGAGCTTTGTAGGCCATTTTAGAAAGACGACTGCTCCTCATGGGGGGATTGGAAGCTCCTTATGTGGCTGGGAAAAGGGGAATCCATCTCTGAAAGCCGGGGAGAGACCACCTCCAGCCAGCTCTGCCAAAGGCTCCTGTGTACTGAATTCTCACGCTATACTTTAATCCTGAAACAGGTACAGCGGTAACTGCTCCTGTGCCCGTACATGCTCTGCCTGATGGGCTGAAAGAGAATGTCCTTTATCGCTCCCACCTGACCAAATCCTCATCATCGCATTCATGTGACTTGGGGCTGGTTACTTAACCTCTCTGAGCACCAGTGTTTTCATTTGTGAAATGTGGATAGAACAACCAATGTCAAAGTCACTGGCTCTGGCATGTAGTAGGTACTAAGCAGGCAAGAAGTGTAATATTATTATTATCATTAATTGTTATTAATGACTGTGGGTGTCGCTGCTTCTATTTATGTTTTTGTCTTTTCTGCCAATCACTGGGTTCTGGAGACAAGGGGAGAACTGGGCCCCAGGCAGAAACCTCAGACAGAATTCTTCAGGCTTGGGTTGTGGACTTGAATTTCATTTCTTCTGTTGGGAACACAGGGCTAAGTCAGAAGAGTAGGGAGATAGATATATTCTAGCCAAATGTGGAATTTCAGAGCTGAGGATGGCCAAGGGTACAGAGGGAACAGGGGCCATGGAAGGATGCATGCCAGAGTCTCTTACCCCTCTCCATATGGCCTGCAATTGTTACAGATTTTCACTAGTAGTTTTATACCAAGCATGTGTATCAGTGGGCAAGTCACACTCTGCTGTGAGCCTCTGTTTCTTTGTCTATAAAATGGAAATTATGGGCCAAATGTTCTGCAAGAACCCTGTCCACTGTCACTCTAAGACTGGCAGGAATCTCTGGGAGGGGAATCCCAGTCCTCTCCATCTCTCCGTTGGCTAGCTCTATGGATCCACGAGTCAGTAGGTTGACAAATGCTCCCTTCAACACCAAGTCCTAAATCCAAGGGCTTCATGCTTGCAGGCAGGGATACCATGAGCAGCTTCTCCCTGCCAGCATCCCAAACAAGTGCATGCATTTTCCTACTGACATAAAAGTCATGGTCAGGGCCAACCTCACTGCCCCATTCTCATCTAAAAGGAATTTGACCAAGGACGGTGTCACTGGAATTAAGCTTCCCATGTGGTCCAAGAGGTAAAAAGTTCACAGACTTAGCTGCAAGTTACATCCTGTTTGGCACTGCGGGAAATCACTGGGCTTAGGAACTTATTTCTCACCCTGAACCTCTTTCAGGAAACGATGTTGCCCTTTTTGATGCCCTGGCTACAAAATGCAATGCAGATTCCACTGCACTGTAGTTCTGTCACCTTCTCAGAATTAAGCCTGATGGGAAGAACACCAGTCTTATCTTAGTGTAAAAACAACAAAAACCACCCCCATTTCCTCATAGGAGAGCCCTGGGAACAATTGAGCATTTCCGAACTCAGTGGAGAATCCAACATGTGAATCGATGCCGGTATGTGGAGATCAGCTCATGCCATCTCATTTCCTTTGGAGATGAGGAAATCTTGGGACAGAGCAGGCACTCATATGCTGCATGGCAATCACTTTCAGAACACAGGCCGATGCTTTTCCTTTCCTGCTTCCCTCAAATGTGATCATTCATGAGTCAAACACAGGGGAGGCCTTCTTCTTGTGTCCACAGAACAGCATTTCTGGCCAAGCTTGACATTTCTGGCTTTCGCTATACATGTAGTAGGTAGTTAGTACATGACAGGAAACATGACCTGGTGTACCAAGTTTCATTTGACCATTTGTTGAGTATTTTTGAAAAATGCTACTCTTTCCCTTGGAATCAAAGAAGGTAACAGAGACTTGAGTAACCTCACTGGTGATGGGACTTGTGCAGCTGAAGGCTCTGAGCTTCATTCATTCACCCCTTGAGCAGCACGCCTTTATCAGGCAGGTGCCATGTGCTAGAGACTGTGCCTTTTTCCATGGCCTCTGTCTGAACATTGATCTCCTCCTAGCATCTGGGCCATAGTGTTCTGCATATGCTCAGCTCTTAGAACTGCACCAATACAGAGCAAGCACTGAGCAAATGCTTGAATGAATGGAATTTGAATGAATAAATGATACATGACATTTGTCTTTGTGACCCACCCTTTCCCAACCCTGGGTCCTGTTAGCTCTAATATCCTGCTCCAGCTCCGGCACATGCCCCACTATTGGCACAGGCAGCTGGAGATCCTGAGCAGAAGTTCTCGCTTTGCTCCCTGAGGATGTGCAGGGCCACCCTCGGGTTGGTAGGACCCCCTGAACAACCCATCTACAGAGCACTCCAAATATCTCACCAGAAGGCTTGCTCCAGACCTTGGTCTCTACTCTGAGCATCTTGCAGTCTTGGGGGACTGAACTCCATTCTTGAAAGCCCCTCCCAAATCTCATGTCCTCACATTTCAAAATACAATCATGCCTTTCCAACAGTCCCCCAAAGCCTTAACTCATTCCAGCATTAACCTAAAAGTCCAGATCCAAAGTCTCATCTGAGACAAGGCAAGTCCCTTCAGCCTATGAGCCTGTAAAATCAAAAGCAAGTTAGTTACTTCCAAGATACAATGGGAATACAGGCATTGGGTAAATGTTTCCATTCCAAATGGGAGAAATTGGCCAAAACAAATGAGCCACAGCCCCCATGAAAGTCTGAAACATGGCTGGGCGGTCACTAAATCTTAAAGCTCTAAAATCTCCTCTGATTCCATGTCTCACATCCAGGACATGCTGAGGCAAGGGGTAGGCTCCCACCACCTGGGAAGCCCTATTCTGTGGCTCTGCAGGGTGCAGTCCCTGCAGCTGCTTTCACGGGCTGGCGTTGGGTGCCTGCAGCTTTTCCAGGTGCACGGGGGAAGCTGTCAGTGGATCTACCATTCTGGATTCTGGTGGACAGTGGCCACAGCTCCACTAGGAACCAGTGGGGACTTTGTGTGGGGCTCACATCCCACATTTCCCTTCTGGACTGCCCTAGCAGAGGTTGTCCATGAGGGCTCTGCCCCTGCAGCAGATCTCTTCCTGGCATCCAGGCATTTCCATAAATCCTCAGAAATTTAGGCAGAGGTCCCCAAAGCTCAACTCTTGTCTTCTGCACACCTGCAGGCCCAACATCACATGGAAGCCACCAAGGCTTTGGGCTTGCACCCTCTGAAGCCATGACCCAAGCTGGACCTTGGTCTCTTTAGCCACGGCTGGAGCTGGAGTGGCTGGAATGCAGGGCACCAAGCCCCAAGGCTGCATAGAGCAGTGGGGTCCTGGGCCTGGCCCATGAAACCACTTTTCCCTCTAGGCCTCCAGGAGGGAAATGGGAGGGGCTGTTGCAAAGATTTCTGACATGCCCTGGAGACATTTTCCCCACTGTCTTGGCTATTAACATGTGTCTGCTTGTTACTTAGGCAAATTTCTGCAGCAAGTTTGAATTTATCCCCAGAAAATGGGTTTTTCTTTTCTACTGCATGGTCAGACTACAAATTTGCCAAACCTTTATGCTCTGCTTCCCTTTTAAACATAAGTTCAAATTTGAAATCATCTCTTTGTGAATGCATATAACTGTACACTTTCAGGAAAAGCCAAGTCACCTCTGGAATGCTTTGCTGCTTAGAAATTTTTTTCTGCCAGGTATCCTAAATCATCTCTCTCAAGTTCAAAGTTCCACAGATCTCTAGGGCAGGGACAAAATGCTACCAGTTTCTTTGCTAAAGCATAGCAAAATTGACCTTTGTTCCAGTTCTCAACAAGTTCCCCATCTCCATCTGAGACTGTCTCAGCCTCGACTTCATTTTCTATATCACTATCAGCATTTTGGTCAAAACCATTCAACAAGTCTCTAAGAAGTTTCAAACTTTCCCACATCTTCCTCTCTTCTACCGAGTCTTCCAAACTGTTCCATCCTCTGTCTGTTACCCAGTTTCAAATTTGCTTCCTCATTTTCAGGTTGTTTTTATAGGTACTCCACTCCTGGTACCAATTCTCTGTATTACTCTGTTCTCATACTGCTATAAAGATACTTCCTGAGACTGGGTAATTTGTAAAGAAAGGAGATTTAATTGACTCAAACTTCCACATGGCTGTAGAGGCCTCAGGAAACTTACAATTATGAGAGAAGGCAAAGGGAAAGCAACGTGCGTCTTACATGGTGGCAGGAGAGAGAGAGCAGGGGATACTGCCAAACACTTTGAAAACCATCATCATCATGAGAATTCTGTCACTATCATGAGAACAGCATGGGGGAAACTGCCTCCATGACCCAATCATGTCCCACCAAGTCCCTCCCTTAACACATGAGGATTACAATTTGAGATGAAAATTGGATGTGGACACAGGCCAAACCGTATCACTAACATTTTAGTTTACTTCCCAGAACCTAATGTGTTGGTATTTTTAAAAAAATCATTGTGTAGACCTAGATTATAAAATTATGAAGAGATTCACTCTAAGATGCAAGGGCAGACTCTTTGATGGCTACAGAGGCAGCATAGGGTCTTTTGATGCCAAATGTCACACAGGTGGACTTAGAGAAGAATGAAAGGATGAAGACGAATGATGTAGAAAAGTGGAGACGTGAATGATCATTGTACTAGTTAAGGTACCACCAGCTGCCTAACACGTCTCAGAGACCACCCAATAGACGATCCCTCCCTGAAGTCGTTGTGTAATACTGAGGCGCCTGGTCAGTGGCTGGAGTTGACCTGCTCACTCTACTGTCTTCACTGAGCCTCCCAGGGCTAACTGGGATGTCAACATTCAGGAACCAGTCAAGGAAAAAGAGAGAGAGGATGCAGGAGTTATAAAGCAGTCTCCTGGCCACACCTGACTGCAAGAAAAGCTGGGGAACACCATCTAGCTGTGTGCCCAGAGAGAAAAAGGAAGGTGTAAGGCTCAGTCTGGAGCCTTTGCCACAGTCACTGACAGAGTCTACACTCTGGACTGAATGTTTGAGATAGTCTGAAGTTAAATTCTGCCACTGCATCGTGTGTGGAAAAATCCTTCACCCTACTACAAGTACTCAGATCCTGGTTGGCTGATAACACCGTTCTTATGTTGATGGCACTGATTCTGTGCGACAGCCATGCTGTGTTGAAAGCAATGATGGACTCAGTTCTAGTCATGGCTGAGCCTCACCATCTCGTGACCCCGAGCAAGATCCTCACTTCTCTGAGCCTCAGTTTCTTCATCTGAAAAAATCAAGATCATGACATCTGGGTCAAATAGATAAAGGAGAGCAAGGCATTTTGTAGGAAGTGGATGCTATGCAGAATAGGAGAAATACTAATTTTATGTTTTATCATGGTTGCTATCATGTGGGAGATACAGGTTAAATGCAGCAGAAAAGAACAGTGGCCATGAGCGATTCTATTAATGCCTATTGATGTATTACTATCTCCACTACTTAGTACCCAGGTGACATGGTTTTGCTCTGTGTCACCACCCAAATCTCACCTTGAATTGTAATAACCCTCACACATCAAGGGTGGGAGCAGGTGGAGGTAATTGTATCATGGGGGTGGTTTCCCCTATGCTGTTCTCATGATAATGAGTGAATCTCATAGATCTGATGGTTTTAGAAGTATCTGGCACTTCCCCTGCTTGCACTCATTCCCTCTCCTGCCACTCTGTGAAGAAGTGCCTTCTGCCATGATTGCAAGTTTCCTGAAGCCTGTCCAGCCAGGCAGAACTGTGAGTCAATTAAATATTTTTTCTTTATAAATTACCCTCTCAGGTATTTCTTCATAGCAGTGTGAGAACAGACTAAATACACCAGGTATTTAAACTGATAAAGTTTATGTAGATCCCAGACAAATTTCCAGTGTGGATTATGATACTAGTAATTTGGGAGTTGTCATAAAAGGAGGTATGATCTATGGAAGACAGTTTGTTTCCATTAAAAGCCAATCCCAACGGTTTAAACTTTCACCCCCTTTCTTTCCCCAAAGTCACATGAAATTGCTATTTTACTGATACTACATATCAAAAATAGCTCCACAAGCTCAACAAATCAAATTGCTTTCATGGTTCTACTTTTAGACTCCCACCCTCTCTGACTGCATGCATATAAACACACAATTCTGGCATAATGAAATTCTTGTGATTAGAAATATATATGTGTGTGTACATATATATATATATTAGTTTTTTGGAGACAGAGTCTTACTCTGTTGCCCAGGCTGGAGTGCAATGGCATGATCTTGGCTCACTGCAACCTCCACCTCTCAGGTTCAAATGATCCTCCTGCCTCACCTGCCTCAACCTTCCCAGTAACTGGGACTACAGGTACACACACCATGCCTGGCTAATTTTTTTGTTCTTGTTGTTGTATTTTTAGTAGAGATGAGGTTTTGTCATGTTGGCCAGGCTGGTCTCAAACTCCTGACCTCAGGTGATCCACTTATCTTGGCCTCCCAAAGTGCTGGGATTACATGCATGAGCCACTGCCCCTAGCCCTGGAAATAATTTTAAATACTGAACACAAAGTATATGTTATCAAATACAAAATGGCAATGACAACGTCAGTGACAGCAGGATAGTCCGCTTAGTTTTTATATCATCATTTACTTAGCTCCTTATTATAATAGTACCTGTTTTCCCACATTAATATGTAATACGGTATTGAGTACAGACCTGGAGCCGTTTTGCTCTTGAGAATTACTTCCAGAATGGCATTACTCAGTCAAAAGAAATGATCCTTTATATGGTTCTTGGTCAATAATACCATGTTGATCTCCAAAAATATTCCTACCAATTTACATAGTTACATTCCATATAGGCCTGTGCTTTTTTCACCACAACCATCACAGCATTGGGCTTTGTGATTTCCTATTAATTTATTGATATACCAGATCTTAAGTGCTGCCTTAAGATCTAAAACAAAGTTTTTAAATTTGTTTTTTGAATATAATAAATTTAGCTTATTTTAAAAGAAGTACAGATATGCAAGGAGAACAAAACAGAAGCTACCTGCAATTCCATCTTCTAGAGATGGTCCATGATAATAATCTCCTTCCAGAATTATTCCTATGCACATATGTAAGGATACAACAGAATGTGCTTATCTAAATGGCCACGTATTGTTGTGTACTGAATACCAGATTTTAACCTCTTTTTTATTTAAAGTATCATAAGCATATGTTTTGAAACTGTCAGAAAATAATGTATCTGTAAAATCCATATCGTAGGACATTCAACTTTGTCTGAAGTCTTAACTCTAATTAATCAGTCTTATACCTAAGCTCTTTGCTGACATTCTTAATGTTTCCTTAGCATTAATCATTGCAGTCGGATTTCCGTGTGAAAGTACTTTTGATGCATATTGACAAGTTTCTGTTGAGAAAGTTTGCACCATTCCATGAAGCTCTCTTTTCCCAGACGTCATCAGATCTGAGCGTTATACGCCTTTAATCTTTTCCAATCTAATGCGTGGAAAACACATCCATTTTCACGTTTGCATTTCTTTGGTTACTGAACAAAATTAAATCTTTTCAATGCTTTTAGCCATGTGCATTTATTATTGCATGAATAACTTATTCTCATTGCCTTATCATTTTGAGAAGCCTCCTATTATACAAAAGATCTCAATTATTTGTCATACATACTACAGATACTTCCAATGTGTTTTTTACTTTTAAGTTGTTATGGGTTATTTTTAGCATCTAGATGCTTGTAATCTCTAAGTTTGAAAAAGTCCGTGAACATTTTCTTTGTTGACTCTGATTTGGATATTATGCTTAGAAAGGCCACATCCAGTCCCAGATGTTCTTTAACTAACATTTTTTTCTAGCTATTTAAAATTGTTCATTATTTTATGATTTCATTTAAAAAGAATCTTTCTATCCTTAATCCAGCTGGAATATATTTGGCTCATCAACTGAGATAAAGATCTAAGCTAAACAGTTAACCAATTATCTCATCACCCTATTGAATGATTCATCCTTTCAGCAGTTATTTGAAATTCCATTCATGTAAGAGAATAAATTTGCACTTTTTTTTTTAACCTGGGGTGACCTGATACCTGTCTTCAAATAGTTTGTTGCCTCTGACATGGAAGGAGGATCAGACAGGTCCCATGTGACCCAAGAAAGTGAAGTTGGAGCATAGATGGAAGAAGATGACCTTCAATGGGAGGCAAAGAAGAGCTGATTCATTCGTCAGGTGGATGACACAAGGGAATGATCTGTTCCTCAAATGATCACCCTGGCAGCAGTCTCCCCCATCCCAGAACTGACCTAAAAGAGCTCCCCTAGGCATTTGGGGAGGATAGTTGTATTGAGGGGCTTCCTAATTCCCCTCCAATCCTGAGAGTCCCTGATTCTATCAACCCAGGGCAAGCTAGGACACAGAAAATTCCATTTACATAATGTGGCATTAGAAATAAACCCAAGACTGATGATGACTTGAACAAATCAAAACAAACAGACCTTTTCTAGAGGGCCATACAGAAGCAGCGACTCAATGACCTGGCGATCTTGGGGCATCCGGTTCACACTGGGCACCGTTAACCCAACTGAGCCCAGTGTGAGAACCCAGTCCCAGAGGAGGAGACCGATGGCAGGCGTCCACCCTCTTCGTGGTGAGGGACTTCGGTATCTGGGAAACTATTTGCTCTGTTTATTTTGGACTCGAAAAATTGCATCTTGTTTGTGTGTAGTTGTTTAGTGACAGAAAAATTAGGAAGTCTAAATTTAACAAATGCTAAATATATAATTGTTCCAATGAAAACTATGACAGTCATTTTCCCACCTGGTATAAACGTGTGGGAAATAATACCCCCAGGATCCCACAGACAAAAAGAATGGTTTTCTTTTTTTCAATCTTTGGAGTTATTTTTGGGAGGAGCCTGACATTTCCTACATTAATCAAATATGGTCAGAGTTATCTCATCTATTTAAAGGGCATGACACTTCGTCCCTAAGAGTTGAAAAGATGAGGCAGAATGTCCTTAGTTGGTGTTCTCAGCACACAGCGATTGGGGTTGGCTGATGGTACTCTGAGAAAGAAAAGCAGGCCCAGCCCACGCCTCCCTCACATCACCTTGTAAGGGCACAGCTCTGGGGACCTCCAGGAACCCTCATGTGCCAGGGGTGAGATCGTGGGAGTGCTCTGAGCTTTTGGCCTGACCTGAATGCCCATTGAGACATTTGCTTACATCCAGGATAGAAAATAGGGGAAGAAGTGCCTGCACACCATGATGGGCAGCACTGCCTGGCACTGTCCCGGTGCTACCTGCGCTGTTCACGCCAGGGGCGGAGGACGGCCAGGAGCCTGGTCTAGAGGTCCATCCTGATTCTAAGTGGATCGTTCATTGTCTCCTGGGTGGCCACAGAATGCAGTGGTCAGGACCCCGAACCTGCAAGGCTGCGTGGGATTGTGGACGAGCTACCTATCCTTCGTCCTCTTTCACTTCCGATTTCCTCATCTGCTCCCTGGGATGATGATATGTAGCACCCGCCTGGAGTTCCTGTGAGGGTTCGGGGGCTCCTCTTTCTCTCTCAAACACACTCTCATGCACACGTATCCATATAAGTGTTTCATTTTAGTGTTTGTTCAAAATATGTGCCACATGCTGGGTAAGTGATGAGGACAATGGCCCTGCTGGGAGCCCCCCTGGTTACATGGAGTCCCCTCCGCAGCTGTGCGATTAGCGATCCCCTGGGCATTTGCAGGTCTGAGGGATGGCGGAGACCATTCTCGCCGGCTTAAGTGCTCCAGAAAATGGAAGTAGCAATTTGTAGTTCATGCTTTCCTGAATTTTTCTCTCATTTGTTTTCTTTGACTAACATTTTGAAGGAAATCAGCCCTGAGGTCTGACCACATGGAGACGCGGAGAAACCGGCGGGAGCAGAGGCCTGAGTGGGCTGTGGTGAGACGCTGCTGTGTTTGTCAGCCCTGGGCGTGAGTTTAGACCTGAGCCAGACTCACATCTAGAAGGGGAGAGGGAATGCTGTCTCCCCAGGAAAGGATGGCAGGGCAGTCTTCATCCATCTCCTTCTAGACTTTATCAGGTAAACTCCCAGTGACTCCAGAAATGAGATATCAATTTGAGTAATAGCCAAAAGAAAGTCAGGTAGCAAACACACAAAAGCCTACCTCAGTGGCCGGCGTGTGGCTCTCTGACTGGATCTGTGGTTCCAGGCAGTGTGTCCTGGTCTCCTCTCTTGTGCCAGACCTGCTCCCGCTTGGGTCCAATTCCCACTCCATCCCTGACTTCTCCTGCCTCCCGCCTCTGAACTTGTGGGTTTGCCCCTGGTCCTCCCCAACTTGTGACCTCAGCTCCTTGGAGACAACAGTATGGTGGAAGGGACCTCATGAGCCCCCGATGAAATACAGGACTCCCAGTTAAATGTGAATTTCAGATACTTGGGACATATTTATGCTAAACAGTGATTTGTGTTTATCTGAAATCTGAATTTGGTGAATACCGGGTATTTTTATTTGCTAAATCTGGCAGCCTCCTTGCACGGGGCTACTTTGCAGGGTAGGCCAGCTCTCCCAATCTCTGGGACACAGCCCCACCATCCAATGCCCAAGGGTGGGCTTCACTCCATCACAAGCCCACTTCTCTCTCGGCACCTTTCCTGTGTCCAGGAAAATGATTGGCCTGCATATAGCAACCTCTCCTCTGTCGAAGTGCAAGGGAGGTTTTACTTCTAGTACACATTCATTCTGTTCCCTGGGGCATTCTACCTCCAACTTGGCAGAAAATCAGCCATGGCTCTTGCCCAGGTAACTGACACATTTTTATTACAAATGTGCTAGGTTCCAGGCGAATAGCTGAGTTTGAGGTGTCTGCATGGCCCACAATTCCCAATATCCTCCTTAAGAGCTGAAGCTTTCCAATTTTTTTTACAGATATGGGGCCAGGTTTTCATCTCACAGACAGGAATTCTCCCCAGGATTTAGGGTGTTCCCACAGAGCTCTGGATAAATGAGAATCTGGCCCACGAAAGAGGAAAACCAGCCTGCTGGGGGCTGCTTGACCTATGAAGGCGCAAACCCACAAAAGAAGAGAGCATAGACTTAAGAAAAAGTGTTTGCTCAACGGCATTCCCACTGAGGCTGCAAATTACTTATAGAGCCATCAGGAACTGAAGGTTGAAGGAGGATGCAGCTGAACCTCCGTCCACGGGTTCCGTGATGAGGGTTAGCAGGAGGCGAGTTGAACAGATGTTGTCCATTAATGCAAATAATAAACGGGGAGCCAGCACATCAGCTCTGTGACACCTGTTGCAGAAATCAGTCTGGCAAGAAGACTTCTGTAGGCATGCTTCACCCACAGAATTTATATTTAGACTAGCACGTGAAAGGCAGATCTGAAAGACACACAGAAGCAGGCAAGATGGAGGGATTGTGTATATTAGAGTCGTATCGATTTTCTGATATCCAGGGGGACAGACTCACACCACCCACTGCTGTGGGCCTGATAACAGGTGGCTTTATTTCTGCTGGGGAGGACAAAAGTGGATCTGGAGAGGTGTATGTACATTCACAGGCAACAGAGCAGAAAATTGACCAAAGAAGGGGCCCATTCCATGGGTTCAGAACGATCTTCCATTTAAAAAAAAAAAATCAAAGTTTCCAAGGATTTTTTAAGAATGGGGAAAGGGAGGAGGCAAGGTCTTACCAAGTAAAGCTACACGAAGTCTTTATTCATCTGATAAATATCCTGTGAATAAATATTTAGTTTTCTACAGAAAAAATTAAAGCCAGAAAGCACTTTTGTGGTGAGAGGCAGGACTCTCTGTTTGGTGGTTGGTCAGAGAGTGGGTGACTCAGGCCAATGGGGCACACCAGAGTGCCTCTACTTCCAAATTAAAGTGCCTGACCTATAGACTTTCATGTGGAAGCATCTACCTTCTGCAGTGCTGGATGCACCTGGGGCTTATGAGTGCTCAGTGGAGTGTGGAAATGCATCAAGAGCCCATTAAAATGCCAAACACACCCATGGCAGTAGAGAGGGGCAGGCCTTCTCTAGTGCCAACTCCACTGTGGTCTACAGTTGGAACCCAAAGCTCCAAAGGAGACAGGCTTGGGGTGGACACCCTTCTCTCCTACACAGCTGTGCTTTCTGGTCCGGGTCCCAGGGAGGTCCCTCAGTTGCATCAGAGCATCATTGTCCCCTTCCAGGCTTTCAGCGAGACTCAGGAGAGAGTCCTTCTCCACTTTGGAAAACTGATAACGGAAACCATTCTGAATCTGCAATAGCTACCCTGTTTTTATTATAAACATTCAGGGCTGTATTAGTCAGCCTGGGTGTCATAATGTTACAGGATCTTTGGGGTGTTGATTTTCTGGCTGGAAACTTCTGTGGTCATGGTGCCCTTGCCCAGGTTCTTGTCCCACATCCGGGAAGAATGAGGTATGCAGACAAGTGAAGGGTGAACAAAACGAGGATGGGTTTTATTGAGTGTTACAACAGTTCAGAGGAGACCTGCAGTGGGCAGCTCCTCTCTGTAAACAGGTATTCAGTGGAGTGTTCAGTTCTCAGCAGAGAGGAGACCCTGGAGAAGGTAGCTCCTCTGCAACTGATTGTCCAGATGTCTACAGCTCTCAGTGGAGAGGAGGCCCTGGAGAGGGTGGCGGTGACTCTTCTCTGCCAGCAGGTCACCTCTGCAGCTCTCAGTGGAAAGGAGGCTCTAGAGAGGGTGACTCCTCTCTGCTGGCAGGTTGTCTGTCGGCAGCTCTCAACACAGTGGATATTCCTCTTCGTCCTCTGTCTGTCCTCTGCCCTGCTCTGGCTAAGCCCAGGGCTTTTATGGACCTCAGAGGGAGAGAGGCCAGGCAGCAGAGCAGACACTCCTGAGCCTGCAGGGATGGGTGTGCTTTTTCCTGGGGCCCCTGAGGGTGCAGGCTATAGAGACGCCAGGGTCCTATGCCTGGGAGGGTGGCCACAGCTGCACCCGGGAGCTCCCACCCTGACAACTTAGAAGGGGTGAGGCTCCCGCTTGTTCCAGTCTCTTTCCTGCTCCCGGAAGCAGGAGGCCCATATCTGCAGCTGTAGGTCTGACAGCAGCAGCTGCACCCAGGAGTGCAGATCCTGCCTGTTCCTAGCCCCACGACAAGAGCACAGGAAGGCTCAAATCCACAGCCACAGTTTGGGTGGCTGCAGCGACACCCAGGGAGCTCCTGCTCCAACTCAGAAGGAGCAAGGCTCCCACTGGCTCCATGAAGTGTGCATCCCCAGCCACACCTCCCTGCTGCAGCCAGTGTGATGGCAGCAGCCACTGCCATCAATAACAAAGGACCACAGACTGGGGGCTTAAACAACACATGTTTATTTGCTCTTGGTTCTGAAAGCTGAACATCCTAGATCATAGTGCTGTCAGGGTTGGTTTCTTCTGAGACCTTTCTTCTTGACTTCCCCCTGTGTCCTCACCTGGTCTTTCCTCTGTACGTTCCTAAGTCCAAATCTCTTCTTAAAAGGACGCCAGGCATATTGGATTAGGGCCCACATTAATGACTTTATTTTACCTTAATTACCTCTGGAGAGTCAAGAGCTACTCATATTCTGAGCTACTGGGGGTTAGGATTTCAACATGTGAATTTGGTGGGATGCAATTCAGGCTGTTGCAGAGCCACGCTGCCCTTGTGGGCCATCTGCAAGGCAGTATTTTCCCAGGTCAGTAGTTAAGTATCCTGCATTGTGTTCAGAAACAGCCCCATTTCAACCCTCTGGAACTGGGGATAAAAACTCCTTTCTGGGCGGGCACGGTGGCTCACTCCTGTAATCCCAGCACTTTGGGAGGCCAAGGCAGGTGGATCACCTGAGGTCAGGAGTTCGAGACCAGCCTGGCCAACATGGCAAAACCCCATCTCTACTAAAAATACAAAAATTAGCCGGGCATGGTGATGCATGCCTGTAGTCCCAGCTACTTGGGAAGCTGAGGCAGGAGAATCACTTGAATGTGAGAGGTGGAGGTTGCAGTGAGCTGAGATCATGCCACTGCACTCTAGCCTGGGGAAAGAGTGAAACACAAACAAAAAACCTCCTTTCTTTAAACAAGGTAATGAGGTCAAATGCCTAGCCCTGGAATGCATTCAGTAAATACGCAGTAGCTACTAGAATCAGAAGAGAGGAAGGTCATGGTGGGTTAATGGGGTAAGCAGAGAGAAGACTTAGGACTCACCTGGCCTGAATGTCTACTGAAATGGATAATCAAAGTTGAGAGAGAAGGAGGCAAAGGGGTGAGGGCGCAGGAGGGCTGATGGCAGGAGAGGGAGGGGTCAGTGCTCCCTGGACATGAGGGCACCCTCTGGCTGTGGCAACTGCCCCTGAGGGCTGGTCTCCTTCCAAAGGCTGGGGACGGCTTGCCTTGGCTATTCCTCATGTCTGGAATGTTCTTGGCCCAGATCTTTGTGAGGCTAGCAGCCTGTCTTTTAGATAACAGCACCAGAGTTCCTGTGCTGAAACTCTCATGGCTGCCCTACATCAACTCTCTACCCTGCTCTGCCCTGGAATGTGGACCTGTGTGGTCTGGGCTTGCAAATGTACCCAAGATTTAACTTTTTAGGTATGGGGAGATGACAGACACAGATACAACTGCCTTGAAAGAAGCATTTATTGCTTAATCAATAGGAGTGGGCATGCCAGGCCAGGCTGCACAGGGCTACGTGGGAAAGGACAGGTTCATTCAGGAGACAGAGAGAGCCAGAGGAAGGCAGGGACCAGAGCCTTTATTGTGCTTTTCTTGGGAAGGAATGGGCCAGGTAGGGTGGACCTGCTGGGCAGGCTTGGGATAGGGCAGCTTGAAGAATTTGGGGCAGGGGGTGAGTCTGAGATATAGGGGTGGTCCCCAGTTGTCTCATCCCTGGTCCTAGGGTGCTTTAGGGCAGGTGGAATATTGGCTTGGTGTGTGTGAGTTAGATCAAGGAGGTGACTGTGAATTGGTTGATATGCATTTGAAAGTCACGCTCTGTGAGCAGGCAAGTCGCTTGCTATTTCTAGGAATTTGCTCTCCTGGGGAGGGGCAGTTCCTCCCTGTGTCTGCCAGATCCCAGGATGTCAAAGCGTTATAAAATATAGAAGATACAAAGCATGATGAACATGGCTGCAACCATGGGCTTCTGTCCCTCTGGCTTTTGCAGGGGTTGGGGTAGGGGTATCGGAGGAGGGGTAGGGGTGTAGGAGGAGCGCTGTGGGAGATGAGAGAGCAGGAGCACACTTGGGGCAGTCACTGTCTTGTCCCCACCCTGGCTGGCTGTGTTGCTTCACTGAGTTACTATTTCTCCAGGGTGGGCTCTGCAGCTCAACTTTCTCCTTGGTTTCAGCCCCTCCTCATCTCTCCTGGACTACAGCACTGCTCCTTATGAGCTCCTTAAACCCTCCCCACACTTGTCGGGGGAAACTATTTTCAATTCCTCTTTGAATTATCCTAATTTAAGTGTGCCATCTGTATCCTGTTGGGACTGCTACTAATACCTGAACAGTCCCCGAGGCAGACTCTATGGCCCTCACAATGGATTCTGGAATTGGGTTGCTCATATATTTGACGACCTCAGGGGTAACCTGCATACTGGGGACATGATTAGTGCAGGGCGCGAGCTGGCATCATGATGATCCTATTATCTTCATATTATCATCAGTGGTGGCATGGGATGAAGTGCAGGTGGAGGGCACTGGGAGATCAAGTGGCTGTGGCACTCAGTTGCTATGGCAGCAATAATGATGATCAGGATTATCGTGTCACGTAGCTGCTGCTTACCACCCAGGGAGCTTGCAGAAGGAGAAAAAAAAAGGAATTAATGCCATGAATATTCAATTAAGAGCCTGTGTACAGAGTCTGCTCTCAAGGAATCCTCTCCTGTGGCCTCGGAGCAGACACGAGTGAGGTTCTAGTTCACATGCTGATTACAAGGTTGCAGAGTAGAGCACTGATTCAAAGTTCAACGCAGTCAGGTCTTGCCAAGGTTAGGGCAATGGGAAAAAAGACGCATAGGTGTGGTATGGGGACATTTGGGCAGACGTGGAATGAGGCTACGCATTTCCCCAAACCTCCCTTATCAAAATGAGTTAAAGAATATAATAAGAGTAGCCTGATTATTCTAATTTGGGTGTGCCATCTATTTCCTATCGTCCTATTGGGGCCCTACCTGTCATATTTTTTCACAAACACCTTCCTCACCACCTGCTGAAGCCCGCTCTCCCTGTCACCCAGTTATTCTCTGTCACCTTACTCTGTTGTTAGTGGGTTTTTGTTTCTATTTCTTATTTATTTTTACCAGTTAAAAAACAATGATCAGGCCCAGTACAGTGGCTCATGACTGTAATGCCAGCATTTGGGAGGCAGAGGTGGGTGGATCACCTGAGGTCAGGAGTTCGAGACCAGCCTGGCCAATATGGCAAAACCCCATCTCTACCAAAAATACAAAAATTAGCAGGGTGTGGTAGTGGGTGCCTGTAATCCCAGCTACTGGGGAGGTTGTGGCAGGAAAATTGCTTGAACCTGGGAGCAAGAGGTTGCATTGAGCTGAGATGGTGCCACTGTACTCTAGCCTGGGAGACAGAGGGAGATTCTGTCTCAAAAAAGCAAAAAACTATGTCAAAATGAGTCCCTATTCAATACATGTCATTTTGTGGCCTGGGTCTTACTGGAACAGCAACTCCCATCACGTGGTAAATCCTGCTCTGTGAAACTCACTTGTCTTTCTCTGTGCTTAGAACAGGCTGGGGACAGAGCAGGTCTTCACACACACCATTGAACAATGCAGTGGATAAATGGATGGTATATAAATGATTATACTCCCTTGGTGGATACTCCAAACTCCTCCAAAAGGCCTTTGAAATATTATTTCAACTTTATTGGGAACAGGCACCAGCTTTCCAGTCTTGGAGTGACATGCACGAAGCAAGGTGTTGGGGAAGCTTTTGGGGTGGACTGGAAGGGAGTAAATGAGGTGGCCGAGTCCACTGCGAGACTTACAGTCCAATAGTGTGGAAAGAGTTGGGAGATCTATTCAAAGTATGGCGGTGACAGACAGGGACATTTGAGAGACATGCAAGAGAAGAGCAGAAAGGAGGGGATTGAATTGGAAGTCGCAAGAGGGGGTGGCCAAGAAGAACTGCAGACAGCTGTGTGTGACCTGGATGTCTGGCAGGGTGGAGGTGTGGTGGGTGGACACATGGCAAGTAGGGACAGGATCTGCGTGGAATCACTTGAGTGCCTCTTCATCATCCTTTGGTCTTGCCTCTGATTCCAGCCCTAGCAGTGGTGAGGAGATGAACACTGACCTTGATCAGTGTTGGGCCGATGGTAGCTCATCTCAAGAGAGCACCGCCCATCCCTCACTTCTCACATGTATGCCTGCAGAAGCCAGATTGCAATTCATGCCTGGGCACCTCTGAAATTTACGAGGGCTGACATCTCATGGACCAACCCTCAATCACTGGGAGATGGGAGCTGCTGGATAAATGACTCTGTCTTCTGTTCCCTGGCAGATGATGCAGAGATATTGTATTCTCTTCTCATGATGTCCTGGTAATGGGATGGGGAGTTTGATACTACGTTACAGTGTGTGTCGCATTGATGGTACTGGCTTTTCCTCCTTCCCTGTTGGCCCTTCCTAGCACCTAACTGGCATCCATGGTTGACTTCCCCAAATAAACTACCTGCACACAGTCCTTTTCTAAGGCTGCATTTTGGGAGGGGGAAAGAGGCTACACCAGCACAGATCTCTATTGGTGGGAGATCATGTATGTGGCTGGTTTGAGGAATCCAGAGTTTGATATTATCCTGACATCTCTACACATGCTGGGTCTAAGATGTGCAACAGGGGTGTGGACTGAACATCACACACCCCAAAATGAGAGTTGTTGCCAGAAACAGGTGCATTTCCTAAGAGAGAGTAGGAGGAAGACAAGAACAGAGTGCTAAAAATTGTGTCGTGGAGGAAAGGCTACTGGGATTGATTCACCCCAGCATGCATTTTCTGTGTGTCTACCATGTACCAGGGATTTTACAGTCTACGGGGATTTTGTTTTTGACCTCATGGAGCTTACAGTCTGGGGGAAGAGGATGACAAACTGATGACAGTCCCCAGAGGTCCATGTGTGGCTTGACTGAGGACAGGATCCCTAGCTTCCCCAAAGATGAAAATCTCCTCCTAAAAGAAATCTTCCCTGACTCCTTACAACCAGCAACGGCCTCCCCTTCCTCTGAAATCCAGCTGCACTCCACATTTAGCCCTATCTTGGTTTGTATTAGTCTGTTTTCACACTGCTATAAAGACTGGATAATTTATAAAGAAAAGAGGCTTAACTGACTCACAGTTCAGCATGACTGGGGAGGCCTCAGGAAACTTACAGTCACAGCGGACAGCAAAGGGAAGGCAAGGCATCTTCTTCACAAGGCGGCAGGAAGGAGAAGTAGCAAGAGAAGCAGAAAGAGAAGCTTATAAAACCATCAGCTTTCATGAGAACTCACTCACCATCATGAGAACACATGGGGAAACTGCCCCATGATCCAACTACCTCCACCTGGTCTCTCCCTTAATGCATGGGGATTATGGGGATTACAATTCAAGGTAAGATTTAGGTGGGGATACAAAGCCCAATCATATCTGAGTTTTTCACCTATTGCTCTCTGCTGTTTGCTTTCTTTTCTGCAGGGCTCATCTTATTTATCCAAGTAGATGGCAAGCTCCTTGGTTCCTGTGTCAGGTCTTACAGGTTTGTCCTTCACTGGTTCTCCCTGTCGTCCCACCACCTTGACCTTCATCTTACCCTGCCATGTGCTCAGCACATGAGCACTTCATGGATCTTTGCATGGTCTATTGATAAATGCACCAGCAGAGGGAAAGAGAAATTTAAAAAAAACCACAGAGATGGGGTGATCAGAGAATGAGGGGGGAACCAGGCCAGGAGAGATACGCCATAATAGCTGGGGCGGAGGAAGGCTCGGAGAGGGAGGGTGTCAGGTACCTCCCATGTAAAGAGGATGCATTTGCAGAAGAGGTCACAGGTCTAGATCCACAAATCCCCATGGCCCTGCATGAAGTTTATTTCCTTTCCCTAGCTTATATCACCCCCATATCTGTGGTTTACCACCCTGTATGTGCTGATGACTCCCACGTTTACACTCTAGTCACAGCACATTCCAAAACTTCAGATCAACATGGACAACCACTTCTTGGGCAACTACACCTGGACATTTCACAGGGACTTCAGATTTCACCTCCTTCAGGAAGTCTTCCAAGATTCCCCAGTTCCCAATAGAGTTATTCACTCTTTACCTTTATATTGCACACATCATAGCACCTTGTTTGTTGTATGTCTATCTCCATACCCAACTGTGAGCTTCTCAAGGGCAGGAGTGTTTTAGCCACTGTGTAACTCCCACAAACAGCCAAGATTCATTAAAGAATTATTGAACAAAACCATGAATGTGAAGTGTCGTAGTGAATGGGAAAAGAAATAGAACATTAATCTGAGGGGTCAACTAAATTGGCCATTGTTTTACATAAAGCATAGAGCTATGCAGATATAACTGAAAAGTAAAAATGGTCGTTGAACAGGAAGGAATATGAGAGGAGGGGGACCACTTGGGAATTTCATCCAGCAGTTCAAAGTGATCCCATATGCAGCAGTTGGAGCGGAGGTTTTATCTCCATACGCTGGCGGGAAACGATGCATCGTCTCCCTTTGTGACATGAAATTCCATTTCAGCTCAGCCTCACGTGGCTTCTCCGCCTGCAGCCCTTCGCTGCTTCCTCTCTTCCTGGCACTGCACAAGCAGATGGGAGTCTTGAGCACCGCCGCAGCCCTCGGAGGTGATCAGAGCAACTCCTACTCCTCTCATTTTAGCGAGGATGGTCTCAAGGCCTCAGTGTTCCTGAGCCAGAACTGGACCTGTCATTTCCATCTAATGAAATATTTCCCTCCCTTGAAGCGTGCTGGCTTCTAAATCACCGGCGAGCTGATTGGACCCATTTGGCTTTGCTACATCCAATGAAAACAGGCATGGGGACCCCACGAATCTCCTTTGGAGAATGTTCCAAGTCCCAGTCCAACCCTTCACTTTCCAATTCCTGGGTCAGTGCTTCTGGACCTTGGCGACAAGCAGCTTAACCCTCTAATCTACATTGCTCCAAGTCCATTATATTATCGTTCCAGTGAGATAATACATATGAAGTGCCGGGGGCCTGCCTGCCAACGCAGGGTGATGAAATCTGTGAATCCGAACAAATATCCCATGGGTGACTATTTTGAAGATTGTCTAAAAAAAAAAAAACCCAGAGTGAGCCCACTTTATGGAATTGCTGACAGGCAGTTACAAAAGTAATAGGCCTGCTGTTTCTTTGCTTTTAATAATTTGTAATTGGCCTCCCTTGCATGGGATTAAACAAGCATTCAGGTGTAGCTGACAATAAATAACCATGTGAATGCCATTTTTACCTTTTCGGCATTGTGTAGACAGCCTCACTCAAAAATAGTCACCCACGAAATCAAATATACCTGCTAGCCTGACCCCATGGACCTAACCGAAGGGGTGTGCTGGGTGATATGAGCAGCCTAGAAACAAGCCCGAAAGAGGTCAGCTCCAGGGAGGTCTGGCAGTCTCCATGGTGACATCTCAAGTGACACTGGGGTCAGGGAAGGTCACACTTAAGCACAACAAAGCAGGGCTGCCAAGGTCCCGGGAGCAGGTCAAAGGGAACCCACGGTGCAGGGAAGGCCTGCCAGGTACAGCCCAGGAAGAACAGCAGCCAAGTCAGCTACAGCCCCTGACCCTTTTCCACTCCTTTGCATGGGAATCTGTGTTTGGGAATTTGTTTCCTCCTAACTCCCCAGCTCTGGCCTGCCTGCTCAAAAGACCCCAGCGCATAAACGCAGACATGGCGCGTATCCACAATCCTATTTGGAAGTGGCTTGGCTGTTCCACCGGTGGCTTGCCAGGAGCTCCCAAGGCCTCTGTAGCAGCCGCGTCCACAGCTGTGTCTGCAATGGGCTGGGCCACACCAGCATTGTGAAAGGGGCTCGTTTTTCGACCTATGACACCTTGCTGAGTATATCAGTTAGTGCTTATGCCTCAGGAGGCATCTTGCATTTACATGTATTATTTTATTTAATGTTGGCAACTCCATAAGCTTCGTATGATCATCCCCATTTTACAGATAGGGAAACTGAATTCACAGAGGTTAAAAAACTTGCCCAAAGTTACCCAGGCGTATGTGGCAGAGCTGGGATGACACTCAGGTGTGTCTTAACCCAAAGCCTCTGTCGCCTCCACAGCAGGTGATACTATTCTGCATTTCTGGGGCTGATCACCCCGTTCTTCCTAAATTCACAGGCAGCTCTTCTGAGGAACTCACCCAAGTTCCAGGCTTTCTCAGAACTCTGAATGTCTCTGATGTTGTGTAGGAAACTGAGGCAAGGAAGTTTACAAGATAACATAGCAGCTTGATGTAATCAACTTAGCTATTCATCTTAAAATCCCAAAACAGTGATTTGATGGGTACAGTTTGAATGATGACTAGATAGCCAGCAGTTATCTTCTTAATGAATTGATGGGGTTACCTGATTAGTGGCCACTGAAAATAGTTAAGCCAGTTGTTTTATGTTTTGGTTTTTTTAGAGACAAGGTCTCACTCTGTCACCCTGGCTGGAGTGCAGTGGCGTTATCATGGTTCACTGCAGCCTCGAACTCCCAGGCTCAAGCGATCCTCCCACCTCAGCCTCCCAACTAGCTGGGACTACAGGCAGGCACCAGCACACCTGGCTAACTCATTGTATTTTTCTTTCTTTTTTAATTTTTTAATTTTTAAAATTTTTTTGTAGAGACAGGGTCTCACTATATTGCCCAAGTTGGTCTCAAACTCCTGGGGTTAAGTGATCTGCCTGCCTCAGCCTTCTTAAAGTGCTGGGATGACAGGCATGAGCCACTGTGCCCAGACAAGCCAGTTGTTAAGTTATTGGAAGATGTAATGAAAATATTAATTTCTATAAGGCATGTTGTTGAAAGGAAAATGCCACCCAGGTTAACGCTGCTTCCGCTGTGCTCTCTGAAAGGCACTGGGAAGGGCCCTGCACACCTCCCCTGCCTCATCCTCCTTCTCCCGCCCCCACCTCTTGCTCTATGGACCCAAGATGTTTAGGGGTCCCCACACACCTCCTGACACTACAGACCATGCTGCCTCTGCTCCCCTCTTCTGCCTCCTTGGCACGCCCTTCCTCTGGGCCTGCCCAGAAGATACTCACCCTTCAGTGCTCAGCCTGTGCTTCTTCTCCAGGCAGCTCCCCTGACACCCGGGCTCTTCTGTGTTCCCATAGTCCCTGCACATACCATGAGTATGAGTTCCCTGTCACTACTGTCATAAACCACCACACGTTTAGAGGCTTAAAACATGCACATTTATTATTTTACAGTTCTGGAGGCTAGAGTCCAAATGGGTGTCACTGGGCTAAAATCAAGGCATCCACCGGGCAGTGTTCCTCCCGGATGGCTCTAGGGGGCATCCATTTCCTTGCCCTTTTCAGCTTTTGGAGGCTGCCGTCATTCCTTGGTTCATGGTCACTTCCTCCATTTGCACAGCCAGCAGTGGCTGGTCCAGTCCTTCTCAGATGGAATCACTCCGACGCCTGCCTCTGTCACCGTGGCTCCTTCTTTGACTCACTCCCTTGCCTCCCACTCATAAAGATGCTTATGAGCTCATTGGGCCCCCTGGATAATCCAGGCTCAGCTCCCCCATTCAGGGTCCTTGATTTATCACATGTGCACTGTTGCTTTGTCATGTAGGGTAACATAGTCACAGGTTCTGAGGATTAGGACATGGCTGTCTGGTGGGCTACGATTCTGTTGACCACACTATGTGCATCCAGATTTCTTCATTCTCATGAGTAGCGCTTGCTGGAGCATGAGCTCCTTGAGGCAGAGCTTGGGTCCTGCTCACCTTTGCAACTCTCTCACCTGCCGCTGGATCTCACACAGAGTGGAAGCATCATAGGTTTCAAATAAACCAAGTTCAGCTGCCTCCCCAACTCCCCTGAATTGCATTTCTACTGTCGCTGCTGAAGTCCTAATGCTTCACTTCAAAGAGTGGCGCAGAGTAGAGAGCTTTAGACACTGCCTGGCAAGGGCGTGGCTGCACTCACCCTGCACACATCCATCAGCAGATGACCACTTCTGCCCCACGGTGACGCATATTTGAATGGGAACTCCTGGGGACCAGAACCTTTGAGGCTGAGAGGAGTGAGAGTTTAAAGGTGAAATGACAGGTTGCAAGACAGACATTCTCAGGTGCTACCTCCTCCCACTGTCTTGAGCTGGGCAGGAGCCTGGGCTAACCTACTCTCACCTGAGCAGGACCCAGACTGGCAATTTTATTTTCTAATATTTATGCCAATGCCTGGTTGTCTCCTGGTCCGTAAGACAGACAGACCAAGCCATCTGAGGACAGAGAGGCAGGGTGGGGCTCAGAGGCTAGATCTGGGGATCTGGGGCCCTTGCCGGCAGTATCCCCTCCGCTGGTGTCCGCCGTGAGCTCCGTCGTGGCTCAGGCTTCCATGTGCTTCTCCAAACCACATCTTCCCCTCCAGCCAGCATCACTTCACGGCTCCCCCGTGGGCAGGGTGGGCATGGCCATGCCCTCCCCAGACAGCATCTAAAGTCTCTGCTCTTCGGTGCTCTGTGGTCTGTCTTTGGGTTGGAGCCAGCCAATTTGAACCTCAACAAAGGCAGGCTTTAAAAAAACCCATGCTCCGTGCTCAGAGAGAATGAGATTTTAGACCTGTAATTGAAAAATGCCTAGGGGAAGAGTACCTAAATGGAACCACCAATAACACAGGAAATTGATTCTCTGCAGTTTTATAGGCCAGCTGGGACGGCTGATGACAGGCTTCTCCAAGCCAAACCAGCAGTGCAGGCACTGGGACCTTCTCCTTCGCTCTCCGTCTCTGTTACTCTCTCTCCTATTTCCTCTCTTTCTCTCTTCTCCCTCTCTCTCCTCTTTCCTCCCTCTCCCTCTTTCTCCTTTTTCTCTCTCCTCTAGAGACAGCCTCTCTTCCTTTCTCTCCTCTCTTCCCCACCCCCGTCGTCCCCGCCCCCCGTCTCCGCCCCCTGTCTCCCTCTCCGTCTCTTTCTCCCACCCGATCCTGTTTCCTCAGCCGCCCCCACTCCCTGGGGCTGGCTTAGTTCTCTGTGAGGCTCCCAGAGCTGGATGCGCCCCTCTCCTGGACAGAGAAGCTCACAGGCAAACCCGAGCCTATAATTAGATGTCTTCCAGGCCCCCCTGCCTGGCTCCTTTCGGCAAAGTTGCGTCCCCTCCCGCTGGCCCTCTTCAGAATTCAGACCATCTTCAGACCACGCAGGGAGCCTTCAAGGCCTCAAGTTGCAGCTTCTCCGAGCTGCTCAGAGTTGCTCTGAAGGAAAGCAGACAACACCAGCCTCAAACCGGTGGCCGCTCTGCCGGGCTCAGTTCAACACAAGTGCAGGCCTTACAAGTCAGATCCGACCTGGCTGGAGTCTGGATGCAGGGGGCAGTTGCTGAGCCTCCCTCATCTGCGCTAGATCAGGGGTCGGCAGACTTTTCCTATCAAGGGCCATAGAGTATGTATGTTTGGCCATAAGGTCTCAATGGCCACTACTCGGCTCATCTGCTGCAGCGAAAAGCAGCCAAAGTCAATACGTAAACAAATGAGCATAGCCGGGTTCCCCAGAAACTTCATTCACAAAATCAAGCAGCAGCAGGTTTGGTCCAGGGTGGCAGTCTGCTGACCCTCATTCTGATTTGTAAGGCGAGGATCACGAGGGTGCCCATCATACAGGAATGCTGAGAAAATCTAAAACACAGCCAAGAGGTGCTGAATGCACAGCACTCCAGCCTTGGTCCGGGGTCAGTCCCGTCCTGCTGAATTTGGCTTGGAGAAGGCTTGTCATCAGCTGTTCCGGCTGGCCTGTAAAACTGCAGAGAATCAATTTCCTGTGTTGTTGGTGGTTCCATTCAGGTACTCTTCTGCTGTAGAACACGGGATTTGCCTTTGACCTCTCCAGGCTGCTGTGTATGGATAATGGGACAGTGAAATTGAATTCATGTTGGCACCTACACACTTTTGCACACCTGGCCCTAGCGGTGGACACCCGAAGGCTGGAGCAAGAGGAGAGGTCCCGTTGATCCTATCCTTAAATATTTCTA
The DNA here is from genome assembly GCF_030222135.1 of Aotus nancymaae. NCBI lineage: Eukaryota > Metazoa > Chordata > Mammalia > Primates > Aotidae > Aotus > Aotus nancymaae. Next base: position 2,136,573 of record NW_026988444.1, read on the forward strand.
GATTCTGCCTTTCTGTTCTGTAACTTTCCGTCTTCCTGGTCACCATCTCATTTCCGGTCTGCATCACGGATTCTGCCTCCCATCCTATCTGCTTCAATCTCTCCTCTCCAGGCTGCTGGGCTGTTCTTTCCACAATGCAAGTCTGTTGGTGTCAGCCCGTGTCTCAGATACTCAATGGCTTCTGCAAACTTCCACAAAGCCCTTCCAATAAGAGGTTTATAGGCTTCTTTAGCTCATCAGCCCTTTACTAGAGGCATACCGGGCTGGAAGGGTGAACATGGAAACACCAGCTGATTATCTCTGTGGGGGATTTGGTGAAGACAAAGGGGGAGGAGGACTACACACACTTCTTATTTTATACGCATCTGTATTTCCTGAATGTGTAAATCATGTATTCATTTTCTATTGCAAATAGAGTGGGGTACCAATTACCACTCGACTGAGCAGCTTAAAACAATAAACATTTTTTTTCTCATTGTTTCTGTGAACAGGGAGTCCCAGAGCAGCTTGGGGCTGGGAGGCTCTGGCTCGAGGCTGCCCTGGAGATGTTGGCTGGAACTACAGTCATTTGAAGGCGTGAATGGGTGGATGATCCACTCCTGAGCTCACTTGAGGCAGTTGGCAGTCACCTCAGTTTCTTGCTGGCTGTTTGCTGGAGGCCTCAGCTCCTTGGCACATGGATCTCTCCATAGGGATGCTTACGTATCTTCACGATATGGCAGCTGGCTTCCCCTATAATAAAAGATACAAGAGAGAGCAAGAAACAAGCCATGATGCCTCGTATAACACAGGCTTGGAAGTCACACATCATCACTTCTGCCACATTCTGTTCAGCAGAAGAGAGTCATGAAGTCCAACCCACGTTCAAGAGGAGTGGGATTGACCTTCACCTCTGGAAGGGAAGAGTGTTCAAGAATTCATGGGTATATTTTAAAAGTACAACACAGTCATGTATTAATGTTCCCTCTTGCCCTGATAAGATCTCAGACAAGACTGCAGTCTCCCCTGAGCTTCAGTTTTTAGTCTGTAAAAGGAGAATGACGATACCTGATTCCTAGGAACTTTAGAGATGAGCTTAAATCATGCCTGTGATGGATGCTTAATGAAACACACGTGGCTGTTATTTTGCAGTGCAGAGACGGTCCCCGTCAGCCTCCTCTCCCTGCACCGTCCCAGCCTCCTTGTGCTCCAGCCCCACGAAATGGCCGAGGTCTCCTTCCTGTTTTGCGCCCCCTCAGATGCAGTGTTTCTGTGCTCTTGACACATGCTGCTGCCTCTGCCTGCAAGGCCCTGCCCACTTTTATAATTATTCCTACTGTTATTAATAATTATAAATATCATTCTGTATATAGCCCCCACCAAAGAGTTTATTGTTGTTGTTGTTGTTGTTGTTTGAGCTGGAGTCTTGCTTTGTTACCCAGGCTGGAGTACAGTGGCGCAATCTCGGCTCACTGCAGCCTCCGCCTCCTGGGTTCAAGCGATGCTCCTGCCTCAGTTTCCCAAGTGGTTGGAACTACAGACACATGCCACCACACCCGGCTAATTGTTGTATTTTAGTAGATACAGGGTTTTGCCATGTTGGCCGGGCTCATCTTGAACTCCTGACCTCAGGTGATCCACCTGCCTTGGCCTCCCAAAGTGCTGGGATTACAGGCGTGAGCCACTGTGCTTGGCACCAAAAACTTTAAATACCGAAAGAGCTTACATTTCAAATAGTCTTAGTACAGAAAATCAAACCAAAAAAAGGAGAACACTTCTTGTTTCCAGTTCCCTGCAGAGATAATTTTCATTTTCAGTTGAGAAGTGTGCCAGTGAGGCGAGCTGTCAGCTCCAGCAGAGCCAGGCACCCATGCGCAAGCCCCTTCCCTGAAGAATGGCAGGAGGGCAGATCTCACCGGATTGCTTGGCTGATTAGACCTATTAGCATAGCATATGCATATGTAAAAGGTGCTGCCTCTGTCTTGCTGTTCACCTCCATGTCTGAGGCTGTAGAGGTGTGTCAGCAAGTCCTCTGGGTAAAACCAGCTGGCTCCTGAGCCATCTCGTAAAAGGCAAGGAAAAGGGAAAAGCCCCCGATTCTTATAAACAGAAGTCTACAGAATCCCTGGCAGTGTCTGTGTGTGATTTCAAAAGAATAGAGGCACTGTAAGGTTTATCTATAAGCCACGTTTATCCAGCTCACGGCCTGCAGACCACATGCGCGCTAGGATGGCTTTGAATACAGCCAAGTTTACAAACACAAATTTGTAAACTTTCTTAAAACATTATGAGTTTTTTTGCAATTTTTTTTTTTAGCTCATCAGCTATTGTTAATTAGTATATATTTTGGCCTAAAGATTCATTTTCAACATTTGAATTTGTGTGGCAGTTTCCTTCTTATTATTTCTCTGTTGGGTTCTAGTCACAAAAATCTACTTATAATTGTACCATAGAGGGGCAGCCCTTCCAGAAAGTTCCCTGTGGACACCTTGGTCCAGATAGAGCACCGGGGCTCAGGGACCCTCACCCGACTCCTCACATAAGCAACAGGGGGCAGCTCTTCACACATCAGGCCCATAGGTAGAAATGTTATGAGAGAACACAGTGGCCACAGCGGGTTTCTGTCTCTGCAGGTTGCTCCCTTCTACCCTGGAGGATGGAGGTCATCTCACTGCCAGCAGCAGATTCATTACAGTGTGTACCATCATCAGCAGAGGGCTTTCTTGTGGCTCTCTTTGCATGGAATCTCACCCATTTCTTTAGGGATTGGGCAGAGTCAAGAGAAAACCAATAATCATATCATTGCCCAGCTGCCATTCTAACAAAGTTCCTGGGTAGCAAATATGTTTTCTGCCCAGGCCCATGGAAGGGGCAGAGCTTGAATGGCTTTGGGAAGCCCTGTGCTGGAAGCTGCCAGTGGATCTGTGAAGGGTATTGCCTGGGGGAGGCTGGAAGGCTGGTGTTTTGCCAGCCACCAGAATGTTATAGCTACACTCTTCCACTGAAGCACTGACCCTACAGAGCCAGTGGTGTTCCCTGTGGGACCCTCCTACCAGGACCCTCATGGGTCACACAGATCACTCTAGGGACCTGAGTTAGGGGCTAAGAGGTCGCCTGCCTGACAACTGGTGGCTACTCTGCCCCTGGGGTAGACAGGTGTGCATGGAGAGTGTGGAGCCTGTTTCAAATCCAAGTGAGCTACAAACCCCAGAAGCCACAGAGCCATCTCCATGTGCTGAATGCCTTCTGTCTCTGCCAGGTATTGCTGTAAGTCCCACGAAAGCCTTGTCATCCCTGACTATGTATTATCTCTCAGTTTCATTGAAAACATATCACTCTGTGTTGGGAAAAGCCAAGGTACTCAAAAGGCTTCACCTTGAATGTTAGCTCTGATCTAACGGTGATGTGAGACAGAGCTCTGGGATCAGTTATCAATGTCTCCCATGATCAGAGGAGGAGGTGGTGGTGACATGCTTTCTCTGTCTTCCTGCCCTGGCCAGAATCCTTGAGGCAGTGCACACCCAGAGTTATCAACTACACCTTGACCACCCTACAGTGAGAAGAGAGGCAGAATGTTATCTTGGAGATTGTAATAACTTGGAGTTGTTCTGCAGGGTGGCCCTTAAAAATCCTTCAGGCAGCAGGCATCTATTCACATCAGGTCTTTGAGAAATGGTGCCAGCATGATATGGATGAATGGATAAGTGGTCCACAGGCTAGTAATTAAAACTGAGGGGCAGGTTTCTATGAAAAGAAGTGGAGCTCTTGCTAGGGGTCTTGTGCATAATGCCAAGATTTTGGACCAAACAAGAGAACAGAAATGAAGCCACCGTCAGCTTTCCAGTGCAGGAAACGGGCAGTGAACACAGTCTCAGGGTCTCCACATGGCCATAGCCAAGTCTCAGGAGCTGAGCTCAAAGGTTGTTTTTTAGACGGCATCTCGTTCTGTCACCAGGCTGGAGTGCAGTGGTGCAATCTTGGCTCACTGAAAACTCAGCCTCCCAGGTTCAAATGATTCTCCTGCCTCAGCCTCTCAAATAGCTGGGACTACAGGCACACACTACCATGCCCAGCTTATTTTGTATTTTTAGTAGAGACGGGGTTTCACCATGTTGGCCAGGATGGTCTCGATCTCTTGACTTCACAATCCGCCCACCTTGGCCTCCCAAAGTGCTGGGATTACAGGCGTGAGCCACCACACCTGGCTGAACATGAAGGTTTTTAACAACACTCTCTAATTGGCATGCCATAGATTCTTGGGGTTCGACAGAACCTCTCAGGTGATAAAGTTCCCCTACTGTCTTATACCTCCTGCTGAAGCCTCAATCTCAGAAGCTAGGACAGACTGATGTCAGAGGCATGGCTGTGGCTGTGGGCCGCATGGAAAAACATCTGCCTCCTGCTCTTCGCTCTCATCTATCACAGCCAGATCAGAACAGTAGCCTCTGTTATCCTCTGTGCAGCCTTCATCCAATCAGTCATCCTGGCCTCTGCAGGACTCTACAGAGGGGGCCATGGCAGCAGGGATCCCAGCCCCTCTCTGGGAGGTCCCCCAGCCCCAAAACTCCACTCGTTTTCACGCTGGCTTCACTCAAGCCTACAGTCACCAAGAACTGCCCAAGGGGCATTGTGGGTTGGCAGGGCCTGTACTCAAATATTGAGAATCCCAAATTTCAAATCTGCAAAGAACATCCTATAGTCATGCATTCTTTGCACCATTATTAAAACCAGCAAGTTATTTCCTTTTTTCCCAAGCTCTCACTGAAACAAATCGTCATCTGATGCGGTCATGGCGACTGCCCTGCCCGGCTTTTTCTCAGGGCCGTTGCAGGGTATGGGAAGGGAGCTGAAAAGCCCGAGTATAATAAGAGCATTGCATGGCTGGCAGCTGAGTGCACATGTGAATGATTAAAATTCTTCTCCCCAGCAGACACGACTCCATGGTGGCTACCTCTCAGGATCAGACAATCCTGGGTCAGATGCATCGCTAAGTTTCTGCTTCCCTGGTCTGTCACTCATTTCCCAGACACTGTGCTCTGGCCTGATGACTGACTCCGTGAAGCCGGTGGCTGTCCTTTGCAACATGGGGATGGCAGTGGACTCCTTCATGAGCAGTAAACGCTGTGTCCTCTTGTGCTTCTGGGTGCTGGGTTCCCAAAACCTGCCCCAGGGTCTCAAGGATTGTAGGTGATGCTCAGCCTAACTTCGTGACCACTTCCTCTTCTACCTGGGTTTTGTGGAGGGGAAATCTGCACTTAAGCCGGGATCTGCCTGTATTAGAGAAAGTCCTTAAAGTACTGGTAGGATTAGCTCACACTGAACAAAGAAAAATGAGAGTCATACTAAATGTGTCCAAGGTCAAGGGTGGTGCTATCTTGTTTCAAAATTTACTGTTACAGAAAACTTGCTACCAGCCAAGAGGATTTCAAGGCCTGAGTATTTCAGGTTCCAGCATCAACCACGCATTGTTTCTTAAGCAATCAAGCCAAAGACAGGTCCTGTTCTCTGGGCAAGTCTAAAAGGAGCTTCTGTAATCATCATAGAGGAGAAATACCAAAGGTTCTGGCCCTGCCACAGGGGACAGGGATGGGCCTGGAAGACTAGAGAAGGACAGCACCCTGCTGGTACACAAAGATGCTGCTGTGACACAGTAAGCCCAGGCTTTTCAGATGGGCCCTAAGACTCAGCTCTGCACCTCTGATCCCCTTTTGGACTAGAACATGGAGGAGCTCAGGACCTTGGTCAAACTGTGGTCCAGATGGAGCCCCAGCCCTGCATCTGATCCAGCCATGCTCCTCAAGAAAGGAAATGATGGGCTGTGCGATACTGATCTTAGGTGTCAACTTGACCTGCCTCAGGGATGCTCACATAGCTGGGTGTGTCTGTGAGGAGGAGATTAGCATCTGAGTCAGTAGACTAGATAAAGCAGATCAGCCTCACTGATGTGGGTGGAAATCATGCATTCATTGAGGGGCCCATAGAACAAAAAGGCACAGCTCTTTTCATGAGCTGGGAATATATCTTCTGCTCTTAGACATTGGAGCCCCTGGTTCTTGGGCCTTCAGACTCTAAGATGAACCCTCTGGTTCTAAGGCACGTGATCTTAGACTGAAGTATGCCCTCAGTTTTCCTGCTTCTCCAGCTTACAGGTCGTAGGTGTGTTAGTCTGTTTTCACTCTGCTGATAATGACATACCCAAGTCTGGGAAGAAAAAGAGGTTTAATTGGACTTACAGTTCCACATGGCTGGAGAGGCCTCAGAATCATGGCAGGAGGTGAAAGGCACTTCTTACATGGTGGTGGCAAGAGAAAAACGAGGAAGATTAAAAAGTGGAAACCTGTGATAAAATCATCAGATCTTGTGAGACCCACCCAATACTAGCACGAGGGAAATGGCCCCCATGATTCAAACTATCTCCCATCGGGTCCCTTCCACAACATGTGGGAATTACGGGAATACAAGATGAGATTTGAGTGGGGGCGCAGAGCCAAACCGTATTATTCCACCCTGATTCCTCCAAATCTCACGTCCTCACATTTCAAAACCAATCGTGCCTTCCCAACAGTTCCCCAAAGTCTTAACTCATTTCAGCATTAACCCAAAAGTCCACAGTCCAGAGTCTCATCTGAGACAAGGCAAGTCCCTTCCACCTATGAGCACGTAAAATCAAAAACAAGCTAGTTACTTCCTAGATACAACGGGGGCACAGGCATTGGGTAAATACATTCCAAATGGGAGAAATTGGCCAAAACAAAGGGGTTATAGGGACCACGCAATTCCAGAATCCATCAGGGCAGTCAAATTTTAAAGCTCCAAAATGATCTCCTTTGACTCCATGTCTCACATCCAGGTCACACTGATGCAAGAGTGGGTTCCCATGGCCTTGGGCAGCTCTGCCTCTGTGTCTTTGCAGCGTATAGTCCCTCTCCCGGCTGCTTTCATGGGCTGGCATTGAGTGTCTGTGGCTTTTCCAGGGGAAAAGTGCAAGCTGTCAGTGGATCTAGCATTCTGGGGTCTGGAGGACAGTGGCATTCTTCTCACAGCTCCACTAGGCAGTGCCCCAGTAGGGACTCTGTGTGGGGCTCTGACCCCACATTTCCCTTCCACACTGCCCTAGCAGGGGTTCTCCATGAGGGCCCTGCCCCTATAGCAAACTTCTGCCTGGGCATCCAGGCATTTTCATACATCTTCTGAAATCTAGGAGGAGGTTCCCAAAGCCCAATTCTTGACTTCTGTGCACTTGCAGGCTCAACACCACGTGGAAGCTGCCAAGGCTTGGGGCTTGCACCCTCTGAAGCCACAGCCTGAGCTCTATTTTGACTCCTTCAGCCATGCAGAAGCAGGTAGAAAACAAAGCACCAAGTCCCTAGGCTGCACATAGCATGAGGGCCCTGGACCTGGCCTATGAAACCCTTTTCTCCAGGGGCTCTGGGCCTGTGACTGGAGGGACTGCAGTGAAGACCTCTGACATGCCCAGGAGATATTTTCCCTATTGTCCTAGGGATTAACATTCGGCTCCTTGTTACTTATGCAAATTTCTGCAGCCAGCTTCAATTTCTCCTCAGAAAATAGGTTACTGCTTTCTATCACATTGTCAGACTGCAAATTTTTGGAATTTATATGCTCTGCTTCCCTTATAAAACTGAATGCCTTTAACAGCACCCAAGTCACCTCTTGAGTGCTTTGTTGTTTAGAAATTTCTTCCAGCAGATACCCTAAATCATCTCTCTCAAGTTCAAAGTTCCATAAATCTCTAGGGCAGGGGCAAAATGCCGCCAGTCTCTTTGCTAAAACGTAACAAGAGTCATCTTTGCTCCACTTCCCAACAAGTTCCTTGTCTCCATCTGAGACCACCTCAGCCCAGATTTCATTGTCCATAAAACTATCAGTGTTTTGGACAAAGCCATTCAACAAGTTTCTAGGAAGTTCTAAACTTTCCTGCATTTTCCCATCTTCTTCTGAGTCCTCCAAACTGTTCTTACCTCTTCCTGTTACCCAGTTCCAAAGTCACTTCCATATTTTTGGGTATCTTTTCAGCAACACCCCACTTTACTGGCACTAATTTACTGTATTAGTCTGTTTTCATGCTGCTGATAAAGACATACCTGAGACTGGGGAGGCCTCAGAATCACGGTGGGAGGCAAAAGGCACGTCTTACATGGTGGCAGCAAGAGAAAATGAGGAAAATGCAATAACAGAAACCCCTGATAAAACCATCAGATTCCACCACCACAAGAACAGCATGGGGGAAACCACCCCCATGATTCAAATTATCTCCCACTGGGTCCCTCCCACAACAATTGGGAATTATGGGAGTACAATTCAAGGTGAGATTTGGGTGGAGACACAGCCAAACCCTATCAGTGGGACTTCTTGGCCTCCAAAAGCTCCAGAGCTGACTCCCTTAATAAATCTCCCTGGACATCCTATTGGTTCTGCTTCTCTGGAGAGCCGTGACTCATTCAGACAGGCAGTTGGTACCACATTCTTCAACAGCCAGTCTCCTGTCAGCCTCTTCCCCCTTTTTATAAGTGCCTACTATTGATTGCTCCGTTTGGTGGGATCTCAACAGAATGTTAAGGAGAATTAAAGATGTCTGACTCCTATAACTGGCAAAGAAATACCCACAACTCCTGGGCATGACAAGCCTTATCTCTGGGTGGCCTTGGCCCATCAGAAATTCCCACAACCACCCTACCCCATGTTCTGCTCTTCATCACCTCTGTGGAGGCTTGGAACTCGACTTCTTCCCTAAGGCTTTGTCCATGCCTGATGGATGAGACACTTCCCTGGGCATCCAAGTCCTCTGCAGGGTCATGCCTATGAGATGAGGTGCCTGTCACTAAGGCCAAGGCCACTCTATCTATATTATGAACAACAGCAGCACTGCTAGCATTTACTGTGTGCTTGCTACACCCCAAACTGTGCTATGACTTCACATGCCTTCACTCTTTCAGTCTTCACAACAGCCTTTGGGGTGGGTATTAGACTGACTTTCATTCATCAGAGGAAGGAACGGAAAGGGTTAATGATTACTACTCACCTCCTCTGTGCCCTTGACTTTGCTAAGTACCCTCAGTACATTATCTCACTTTGCCCTCACAAGAGCTCTGTGAAACGGGTGCCCATTTCACAAATAAGAACACTGGAAGCTTGGAAGAGGGTAAGAAACTTGCCGAGGCCAGAGTTTATAAGCAATAGAGCCAGAGGACTCAGCCTCAGGCAGTCTGGCTCTAGGTATCCATTGTAGCTATCCCAAGACCCAGGTGGTCTTCTTGCTGCTGAAAGCACCCCAGGTCCTCATTCCTACCTAGTGATTCTGCTCTACTGAGCCCTCAGAGGTGACCCTGGTGTCTTCCACAGAGGGGCCCATTTTGTGTAGCAGGAGATCAAGTCAATTTCCTGGGCTGCTAGGGCACCTGGTGGCATTGCAGTGACCCACTCCAAACCCCCCTGCATGGGCGAGGGCTGGGATGCAGAGTCCATGAGACACGCACTCTGCTTTTGGGGGTGCTTGGCTGACACGCCCCCAGGAAACCATAGAAAATGAATGCACTCAAAATGTGGTGGTTGAACTCAATCTGTAGAAGTTGCAGTGGGGGCACAGGGGTGCCAGAATGGCACAGGAGAAATTTTACCTAATGACAACCATATGTCCTAAAATAATGGGAATGGTTTTCCCTTTTTGCACAAGGACCCTGGAAACTGCTTCAGGAAATTAGCGTCAACCCCCTGATTAAGTTAAGCGAAACGTGTCAGAAAGGCAGATGAAGTGAAAATGTGCCTTCCAGCATCATGTGGCTTCTGACATTCCTGGCCATTAACCATATTAAATTGACAAAGATACTGTATGAAGACAAAGGAAATTTCAGAGTATCTTGGATGAAACGAAATCCCTCAAAGATCAAATTGTTCACTTTTCATATAGCTCTCGAGGTAGACTTGAAATTCAATCTTGTACTAACGGCATTACTGGGAAGAAAAATTCACGTGGAAAAGAATATGCATTGTTTACTGGCATTTGGTCTTAATTTTAAAGACTGTGGTTAATACTAGGAACGCACTAGTCTCCCCCCTTATGGAAGCATTACACATAGACTTGTTTCCAGCACCATGTTCAACACTCACTAATAAGGACTGTAATTTGTGTCTGAAAAATCCCCGTACTCACGAAACCTTGACATTGAAATGAGTAACAATGACCATATTGACTTCAGTGCCCCCATCGTGGGACTGGCTGCTGCACACACTTCCAATTTCCTCAGCATTTCTTTGTCAATTGGCATCAGATAATGGGCACTTAAAGTGAAGCTATTTCCTGTCCATTTTCTTACCTCATTATTCTGATTAGTGTGGAATGACACCACTTGAACTTTACTTTATGATCAGAGACAGGGAAAAACCAGCAAGCTCTTAGCCCTCTTCCCCTTCCCCTCCTTCCCAACTGTAGACTCCATGCAGAGCCTTTCCCGGGAATCTGTTTCTCAGGACAGGAAAAGACTTTATTACTGAAGAAAGCAAAAGCAATTCTGAAGGGTTTGAGAGCTGTAACTCAAAGCACACTGTTTAATAATGACATCAGAATCAAACGGTTCTGGGGCAACTAAGCATCATGACCTGGGATTGCAAGCATAAGCTTTTAAATCTCAAGTTTGAAAATGGAGTGACTTCTTTGTTTTTTGAAGGCTCTGAAGAAATCTGAGCAGGCATCTCATCTGTGGGTACACCGTGTTTAATGGGCTTTCATTTGCACCAAATTAAGCTTTGAAGTGAGTGCTCCTTGCAATGCCTGAGGAAAGCTGATGCCTCAGTTGGTGCTTTTTATTTTTATTTTTCTCATCTTAGAGATGTGAGTTGATTTACGAAGTGCTGGCTGAGCTTCCTAAATGACAGGTTGTTGGAGATACTGCATTCCCTATGACTTGAAAGGTGCCCACGTTGCCACTTCTGTGGAGTCTTCCCTGGACGCAGCTCTCCTTAGATGAAGGAGGACTCTGTCTTTTCTGCAGAAATAGCCGTTCTGGAATCTGAGGATTTCATTTAGCTGTCATTTTCAGTCATCTCTGCTTGTGTGGTGTTATGAAGCACGTGCTCTCTTTTTGCCACCTTATACACACAAACTGGTACAGATTTACACAGCTAAGCTATCTATTGGCTAAGCTATCAAAATAGCCACAGCAAAAGAAAACAAGCCTTATTCTGTCTCCCAGATAAATGATAGAAAAAGACTCACTGTCAAATAATGAAATTTATTCCAAGCTCCTTCAATATCCAGTTATGACAATTTTAGTAGACAGGTTGTTAGATATTTTCTCTTTAAAAATGACTCAAAATCTGAAGATAGGTGATAGGTTCTGTTTTTGTAACAATCAGTATTTTGACTATGTTAACCATAAATATCACATTTCTTAACCCTCTTCTGCTATTCAAGTCATTAAAAGCCAACTTCTAAATTACAACATTCATGATAACACAAATTTTTCCTTTCTACATCTGATTTGTGTCAATTCCAATGCCAAACTAATGCTAACTCAGGCATAGCTACGTATGAAATATAGTGTCAATCTTTGTCCTCCCTCCTTTTCCAAGTCAATCTTTGACACTATATTTCATACGTAGCTATGCTTGAATTGGCCTTAGTTCTGAAGAGCCTGGACATTTTGTCTTAATATCCTTTAAAAGAAAATGATACCTCAAGGTAGATTCCCTGTCCACTGCCTCAGTAACTTATCTAGTCCTGAGGTCCCATTCAAGTCCCCTCAACATTGCAAAGTCCTTCCCACGCTCATCTGCTTGTCGTTGCTTGCCTTCACTGCTGAGTCACTACCTTGCCTTGTAGAGTCCCTGTGGTTGAACAGTGATTTACTGATTAGATTGCACAGTAAAATGGATGGTTGTCTTTATTCCCACATGGTTGATTTTTTTCTCACTTTGCACAGGAAGAACCAAAAGTGCAGTTAAAAAAAAAAAAACAAAACAGTGTCTTGTTCAAGCCCACACACCTGATAAGATTAGGTGGAACTAGAATCCATATCTTTGTGTCAATCTGGGCTCCTTCCAGGAGGCCACACATGGCGTTGGGCTATCATTGGAGTGTATATTTCACAGGGGAATATCTTGGTGCTGTTTATGGTGGTGCTACTTTTTATACCTTCGAAGCCCTTCCAGAGCCTAGCTGAGTGCTGGGGATGCTAAGGCAAGTGTTACTGAGTGACTGTGGGAAGTTGTGAGAAGAAGGCAGCAATTAATATAAGGACATCATAGTCTTGCCAAGCAAGACAGGCACTGAAGGAAGACTCCCAAATGCTGGAGGTGTCAAGGGAGGTAACACAGAGCCTCCATGCCTTCCCAGCTTCCGCCATGAGCACGGTCGTCAAAAAGGTTGTCATGGAATTCTTAGACTTCTCTGGTTAAATATGCAAAAACTTTTGAACTTTGGCTATCAGCAATTAATGTCTAAAGTACAATCTAAGTACCAGAAATCTAAATACATTTTTCAATGTGTGTCCCCTAAAGAGTGAGGAAACTGATTTATAATTGTCCAACAACATTCTTTTCTCCAAACGGAAAAGCCCTAAGTCCTTTACTTATTCAATGAGGAAAAACAGTTATCCCATTTGTCTTGTTTTCCAAACATTTGACCATTTTGTTAGCCTCTCTGTGAACTGGCTTTTTGACAGCACCCTTCAATTTTGGAGACTCAGATGGAGAAAGTTATATAATAGTGGCCCAATTGATGCCAAATGCCACTTAAAATGGTCTTCATGTAAACGTGTGGTGACACTTTATTACCTCTTTCCAAACATGATTCCATTATGAATGCAACTTTATTACTCGTCAGGAACCAGCTCTACATGTATCTCAAGGATGGATGGATGTGACATTCTCCTCTCTTGACCCATATTTACTATTCTAGTGATTAATTCTCTGTCTGTATCTCTATTACATTACTTCCTGTTTGCAACAGAGCAACCACAGAACAGTCTGGAAAAAGCCATTTCTTTCTTCTCTTGATACTTATTTACATGCTGCTCCAGGGGAGTATGTGCACAGATTTGCTATGCAAAGTGTGGTGAGCCTGGTGTCCTCAGGAAACTAACACCAGCTGTCAAGAGGGCTTATAATACCCTGGAGCTGGCATCAGCCACAGAGGGGGTGAAGGAAAGGGGAGCAGGCCTATTTCACTGACTCATCCTGCCTCCTTTTCCAAGTCACTTCCAGTCAGAGCAAGAACTTCCTGGTAGTTCCACGTAAGTAGAGCTCTTCCGGACATATACAGAGTGAGGTCAGCAATACACACATCTTTCCTTTAATAGTTTCCAATTTACTATCATTGTGAGCTGGCAAATTTAATATTGTGTGTCTTGGATGGTGGGAGCAAAAAAGCCTATTTAGCCTGAACAAAACCCACTCTTGTCCTGTTATGCCTTACCTGTTTGTCCATTCATCCATCCATTCATTCATTCATTCACTCTGTCAACACACTTATGGTAAACTCCTGTGTAAAGTGGAACGCCTGTGTCTAGGCCTGCAAACAACCCCATGTTAAGAAGTTCATCATCAGCAGGTTTCTCAGAAAACTCTGCCAGTGCCTCCCATGACCCAAGCAGAGGAAGCAGGTGCATCTTGGACAGATTTTCACATATAATCTGGTATCTGACTTCATGCTGCCTGGACAGGAATATAGGTTAACTCCAGGAAGGCTGCAAGTTATAGCAGATTGAGCATGAACTCAGAAGCCAGCAAGTCAAGCCATGGCATTCAGTAGTTGAGTAAACTTGGGCATATTACCTAAATTTTTAAACTGTGAAGTGGAGCTAAAAATAAAACTCCTTCCAAAGCATTGTTATGACAATTAAATGCAATGTTTTATATGAAGTACTTAGTATAACTACATGCAGGAAGCATTCACTCAAGTTTTGTGGCTCTTTTTATTGAAAGCAAACATTTCAAAAACAAAACCTTTTACCTATTTAATCCGAAGCAACATTCTGCACAAAATGACACTTTTATAATTAGTTGCTATGATTATTCACAAAGCTTTGAATAAGAACTAGTAGGAGAAACAGGAACACTTTTACATTGTTGGTGGGAGTGTAAGTTAGTTAAACCATTGTGGAAGACACTGTGGCGATTCCTCAAGGATTTAGAAATAGAAATTCCATTTGACCCAGCAATCCCATTACTGGGTATATATCCAAAGGATTATAAATCATTCTATTATAAAGACACATGCACATGTATGTTCATTGCAGCACTGTTTACAATAGCAAAGACTTGGAAACAACCCAAATGCCTATCAATGATAGACTGGACAAAGAAAATGTGGCACATAGACACAATGGAATACTATGTAGCCATAAAAAAGGATGAGTTTGTGTCCTTTGTAGGGACATGGATGAATCTGGAAACCATCATTCTCAGCAAGCTGACACAGAACAGAAAATCAAACACTGCATGTTCTCACTCATAGGCAGGTGTTGAACAATGAGAACACATGGACACAGGGAGGGGAGCATCACACACTGGGGTCAGCTGGGGAGAGCTACAGGAGGGACAGTGGGGATGGGGAGGGTGGGGAGGGATAACATGGGGAGAAATGCCAGCTATAGATGATGAGGGGATGGAGGCAGCAAACCACCTTGCCATGTATGTACCTATGCAACCACCCTGCATGGTCTGCACATGTACCCCAGAACCTAAAGTACAACAAAAATACATAAATAAATAAATAAGTAAATAAATAAAATTAAACAAAAAAAGAAGTAGTAGCTAAAATAGGCCAGTATTAACAAGATTGACTCGGTGACGTTAGAAACTACAGCTCTATCGTGAATTCACACTCTGTCCATGTTCTGTTTAACCTATTTGTCTATTCGTCCGTCCCAGGGCTTACTGAATCCAGGTAATCAGTAGAGGAGCTTTGCTGTTGTTACTGCTGCTGCTTTGCTTTTTAATAATGAAAGGCTGAGGCAAATGACACAGATCAGCAAGGGCCACAAACATGCAGCAATTTCTTCCTGAATCCACATTTTGAAGACCTTGCCTGCTGCTCATAAACTTATGCTGAAAACCATGCAGGAAGCCAGGTCATTAAAGGAGTATGTGAACACAGTTGTGGAGTTTTTTATCTTTTTCAAATAAGGATCTGGGCATGAAGAACAAAACAGTGGCCCGGTCACGCATCCTGAGCTGAGGTGAGACACATGGGCCTTTCACCTCCTCCTCGCACAGGGCGGCTGGCCGTGGCCAGAGTGTCCATGAGCCTTTGGCACTTGCAGCTGTCGTTGGACCCTGGTGAAATCAGATCTAAGGCCCAGGGTAGTTCTGGGGAACAGGTGCCTGCACGGCCCATATCAACTGCATTTTGTGAGGGCCGCATAATCCTAGTGACTAGGTGGTCTGAATGATGGAATTACACTGGGGCCCTCTGAAATCAATTTGTTAATCCATGTGGGCACTAATTCTCTCTTTCTTTCTTCTTTCTTTCTTGCTTTCTTTCTTTTCCTTCCTTCCTTCCTTCCCTTCCTCCTTCCCTTCCCTTTCTTCCTTCTTGTTTTCATTTCTTTTCTTTTCTTTTCTCTTTCACCCATTCCTTTTTCCCATCCATGCCCTGTGTCATTCAGAGAATATCCTTGAGCACCCATTACACTTCCAGGGCTGTGAAGAGCAATTTTATAGATTCTCTCTGGCTAGAACTGAGGAAAACGCTACAGGATTCTAAAAACAGCCGTGTGTGTGTGTGTGTGTGTGTGTGTGTGTGTGTGTGTGTGTGAGTGATGGGCAGGAAAAAACTCTTTTAGTTGGAATAAGATATTGGAAAAGAAAAGATAATTTTAGTTTGGTTCAGAGCAATTATAAAAGGTCTCATAGCTTGAGGCTGATAATATGATATTAGAGTCAACACAAAAGGTTCTTAATTACAGGCTGGTTTCTGCATTCTTTGTGAAGTGAAAGCTTATACTTTGTATTTCTCAAGTGTGTGGACAGAGCACTCATTTCCATTCTTGGCCATTTGCTCTGTTCTTGTGTCACAGGTTTACCTGGCGAGGCAGAAATTTTCCTTCCAGCATCTCTTCATAGATGTACGTGTATATAAAGTTCCCAGATAATTTGAGGTGTGCTTTTTATGCCCACAGCTGTCACTGTTACAGAAACTGTGTCTCTCATGCTGCAGTATCTCAGAAACAGGCAGAATTTAATCATCTCATCCTCTGATGTGAAGGTCTCGATGGTTTAATATGTACACATCACAGATTTCAAATTTTGCTGTTGAAATTCAGTCTTCAGCAGAAACCTAGCTGTCTCTTTGACTTGAAATGTGTTCTAAAATGTATAATAAAGGTCTATTAAATAAATAAAAAAGAAACCGTGGATAGCAGACTTAGTACAGATCTTAAAAGTGGGCTCAGATGCCTCCGTATTTCCCCCAAATGCTCAGAAATTCTTGACCATAACCAATGAGACTTTATTGAAATTCTATGGAGTAGAATGCACTGTTCTACAACAAGGGCCAATTTGCTACAAATAAGGAATGACTCTGGCATTTTTTCCCACCTCTCTCTTAACCTTAGGTCACAGTCCTTCTATATTTTTTGCACCAATTTTACTTTCCTCTGAAATCTGTCCAATGGAAATAAGACTCCACGTTGCTCCATGACGCCTCACCTAAAGGATCTATCCCCCACGTCTTTGTGTTCAGAAACTGGGGTCAAGAGGGGCCAAATGGAAATGGAAAGGGCTGGGGACATAAGCATGCTTAGACGGAGATTGGCGACAGCCACTGGTGATACGGACCCTTAAATTAGCAAAGTTCAATCCCACCCCAATTTTCTGAGAACGTACTGAGTACCTGGAGGAGTTGCCTTAGGAATGCATCCACAGCTAATGAAAGGTGACCTTCCTGCGACTCTCCTGCCTCTTCAAACAAACAAGTTCTTCCCGAGGTAATTGGTCCCCGTCTCCTATCCTGTCCTTTGAACCTGCCACCATGCACTTTTGCCCCAGGGGATGTCAGGCTGGGTTTCAAATTTCACTGGTATGCATTAGCTTTTCCTTTTATGATAAAAAGCTCAGACGTCAGGACTCTTTGTTGGACAAAGCGGGAGAAACGTGGAGCCTGTTGTCCTTGAACTGAAGACATTAGAGAGACTCTCACTGTGAGATGGACCCATAGTCACATCCATGCCTGCTGGCTGGGGAGGCTGGGACATCACTGTGGGGGTCCATGCCTGTGCCCCTTGTGAAGCGGAGAAGGGGCAGCATGGGCTGCCCCCACCCCCGCCCTCTCCTTTCCTTTCCTTTCATATTACTTGTGGAGGGGATGATCTTTGGTGATACTGTGTTAACCAGCCAGAGACTTCATTAGAGTAACAAGATATTGACCGAGTTTATTAAGCTATGAAAAGTGTTGGACAATAGCAAGAGATAGTGTTGTCTGTCTTAAGGTGGCTGCCCTATAAAGAAGCCGGAGGAGCCAAAGCCTCAAGCACGGGCCATCGCCCTCCAAGGGAACCAGTGCCTGGGGCAGAAGGGGACAGGGAAGGTCCTGGGAACCCCAGGAAAGGAGAAGATGGAGAAAGGCACAGAGAGAACCCCAGGATCCACCTGGCAGAAGGTCCCAGGCGAAAAAGCAGATTGTCAGTGATCTGCTAAGGGCCTGACTTTTTTTTCTGATCATGGGGATTCCCTACACAGCTTTCCAGGAGCCAGGACCTGCTAAGGGTTACACAAAACTTCTTCCTACAGTCCCAGCTTAGAGGCTGTTTTGAGAAGGAAATAATATATTGTTCCTAATTGTCCCTGAATCTCAGAAACAGGCAGAATTCTCAGAAGTAGAAAAGTTCCTTTTTAAAGTTTCCTTTCTTGTTAAAGAATAAGTGTGCTAATAACTTTGTTAAGCCTTATCCTATGCTCCTATGTAGCTGTTAGACATGACATGCTTACAGGCACGTAGTACATTCTGGGTCCTTGCACTTCAACCAAGATAACTGTGCTGGATGTGCTAGTAGGTTAGAATGAGCCTTCTGCAAGGACCTTAGAATGCAAAGCGGTGTGTGCCTTAGGCTAGAGCCTGGTAGGGTACCCTCCTCCCTACCCTACCAAAGTGCTTCCAGACACACACAGCCAGTGAGTCATTGCAGTGAACGCCCAGGCCCAGAGGGCTGCAGGGAAGTGGGTGGAGATGGGCTGGATTCCAGCAGGCAGAGACACCTGAACTCTGTCAAAGAGGTCCCTAGCCACCTGAGGGGAAATCCAGTCTGCAGCCCTATCTCATCCTGTCTTCCAGTCACCTGGCCAGTAAGACGTCAGCGATGGCAAGTGATGGCGTGTCTGGAGTGGGGCCTTGACCTGCTGTCCAGATGGGTTTGCAGAGTCTCTGGCTGGAATAAGGTGGTGGCCTGGCTTGCTGCTCTGATGTGCCTGCCAGGAAAGGGAGAGCCTGGTGTGTCCGGCGAGTGATCTGGGCTGACCAAGGCTGCTGTGGACAGCCTGCCCTCTGAGCTTCCTCTCTCCTTCACTCCCTCTCCAGTGTGTGGCCCTGGTGGCTTGGCACAACTTGTCCCTCAGTCTGAAGGCCTCACGGGCCCACTGGGGATATCACATTCCTCCTCTGCTCCAGCTCTGCATAACAAGGACCGTGCAAAGTTCTTCACTGTGATCTCATGACACTGAAATCAGATGCTCAGCCAAGTCCATGGAAAAGCAATCGGTCACATCCACCATTTTGCTTCATGCAGCCGAACCGCCCAATGCACCCATCTATTTTGGTAGAAATTCACATTGTATGATAATTGAGATATATGTTTTTTGAGGCAGAGTGTAACTGGCATTATTAGGGGCTTTTAGCTCATCAAGCTGGTGTTTGCAGAACCTGACAGAGTGATAAATTTTGCTTGTTTTAATCCTTTCCTTTTTTCCCACCAGAGGTTAATTGTTTGACATTCTTTGTTAAACTAACACTTTTGATGGGTTAAGAACCACTAAAGCCACTTAAATAAACAGACTGTTCAGGTAAGAACAGAAAAACTAGCATAGCCACAAGCTATTAACTGGCTGGATTGGGGCCTGGCCTATTAGTTGATTGACATTCACAATGACAGGGATTCACTGGGAGATTTTTTAAAAACCCATTAACTGCTTAAAAGGAAGTGTTGACTTTCTCTTTCAAGTAGAGGAAGAAAATTCCCTGAAATTTTGTCTTTCCAAATTATTACAATAAGCCCAATTAAGTAATGTCATATTGTCCTTCAAATGTACCACCTACTTTCATCTCTATTATTTTTAATTTGGTGTTTCACATAAGGAAGAAACATCTATCTGGTCTCATTGTTGTTCATAGGTTTTTAGAATCTAGATTACTCAAGCTTCATAAAATGATTCAGAGGAATGTTTGTTTCTATTCTCTAGAAGGGGTGTGATGTCATAGGAGTACGTATCTCTTTTAGGAATACTTTTATAGTTAGAAAGTTGAATAATAAGAGTGGTAAGTATAGTAGCAATATGAAGGATAATTTGGAATAGGGGGATACTTACTAAATGTTGGGCTCTGCAGAAGCTGAATCTGAGGCAGAATATGGAGTGCAAGGTAGGTATTAAGGATTCGCACGTTATCAGAGGAAGGAGGAGGAAGCTGTTGGGGGTAAAATGAACTGCAGGGCAGATGCCCTGGAACCCTGGCCTCATTCCTCTAGTGAGTCTTGAAGTTAGTTATTATGAATCCTCAAGCTTTCTTCTTTTCTAAAATATTTTGCCCATACTTTGGCATTTGACATTTCATATGAATTTTAAAACAAGCCATTGATTCATACAAAAACGGTCAGACAAAACCAGTCTGATTTTGATTGCTTTAAAGCTGTAGAGTAGTCGGAGAGAGGAGAAACCTTAACCCTGCTGAGTTTTACAAGCGAAAACATGTCCCATCTCTTTTCATTTGTTTGTCTTCTTTAATTTCTCTCAGCAGTATTTTGTGATTTTCATTGTACAACTCTTACAAATATTTCATTATATTCATTCCAAGGCATACTGTATTTTTGATGTTGTGATTGTTAATTATTTTTTAAATATTAGTTTCTAGTTGTTTGCTGCTAGTATGTATAGAAATATAGGCTGGGTGCAGTGGCTCATGCCTATAATTCCAGCACTTTGAGAGGCCAAGACAGGAGGATCACTTGAGCCCAGGAGTTCAATACCAGCCTGGGCAACATAGTGAGACCTTGTCTCTATGAAAAAAAAAAAAAAAAAAAAGCCAGGTGTGCAGGTGTCATGGCATGCTCCTGTGGTTCCAGCTACTTAGGAGGCTGAGGTGGGAGGGTCTTGTGAGGTCAAGGCTGCAGTGAGCCATGCTCGTGCCACTGCACTCCAGCCTGGGCTACAGAGCAAGACCCTGTCTCTCTCTATACACAGAATTGAATGTTGTACGTTGGCCTTATGCTGTGCCAAGTGACTGAACTCATTCATTAGTTCTAACGGCACTTGTTTATTTTCACAATTTCTTTGGAATTTTCTATGTATATAATTACAGTTTACTTCTTTCTACGGTTCATTTTTTTCTCAGTTCTATTTCTTCTTGCAAATATTTTATTTGTGCCTTTCATGAAAGTTGTCTTTTTCATCAAGGTTACTGATTTTGTTGGTATCAAATTATTCAAATATTTTCTTAATAGACTTTTAACATCTGTAGGATCTAAGGTGATGTGCAGTCCTTCATCCATAATATTGCAAATTTGTATCTTCTTTCTTTAAAAAAAACTTGATCGGTTATGCTAGAGATGAGCAGTTTTATTGATCTTTTCAATAAGTCAGATCTTGGTTTTATTAATTTTCTCTATTGTTTACTGTTTTCTATTTCACTAATTGTCACTCATATATTTATTATTTCTTCCCCTTTGTTTCTTTCAGGTTTTGATTTTTTTTTTTCTAAAGCCTGTGTGATTGATTTTAATCGTCTTCATAAACACTTCCTGTATCACTGCTTTGACTGTACCCCACAAACTGTGCCACATTACATTCTCATTTTCATTTAGTTCAAAATATATCATGATTTCTTCTTTCACGCATGTGTTTTTATGAAGTGTATTGTTTCTGCCCCACACTGCCCTGTCATCAGGTCCAGCTGTGAAGGGCTCCTAGTTGTTAACAGAACCAAGTCCCACTCCTGGGCCTGCCTGATTCCCTCTTCAGGGCCACAGGGAGCTCCACAGGCTTCTCCCCAGCCAGGGTCATGCCTGGCCTCATCTCAGACCTCTGCTTAGGACAAAGGATGTAGCCAGGGTTACTCCCTTCTTCTACCTATTGGTACATTTTCTTGAAAGAATAAAATTGTTTTTCTCCTTGAAGAAACAAAAAACAGAAAACAAACAAACAAAAAAAAACCGTGTGGTTTCATTTCCAAACATTTGGGGATTTTCCAGATACATTTCTGTTGTTGATTTCTAACTTAATTCCACTATGGTTAAACAAACAGACAAACCATTGTGATTCAAATCCTTTAAAATGTATTGAGACTTACTTTATAACCAAGTATGTCGCCTATCATTGTGAATGCTCCATGTGCATCTGAACAGCGTGTGTGTCCTGCGGTTTTGGAATGAGTGTAATCTTCTGTAAAGCTCCGTTAGGTCAAATTGTGTAACAGCGTTTTCCAAGTCCAGTGTACCCCAATTCCTTTTTTATTTGTTCTATTATTTTATGAAAAACAAGGGGTGATAAAAATCTCCAAATATATTTACGAACATGTCTATTTCTCCTTTTAGTTCTGTCAGCTTTTCTTCAGGTGTTTGAAGTTCTGTTATCAGATTGGTACAAAAGTAATTGTGGTTTTTGACAGTAAAAGAAATTAAAAGTAATGGCAAAACCCACAATCACTTTTGCACCAACCTGATAGGTACCTAGTAGATACATGCACATTTAGTATTGTATGCCATCTTGATTAAGTAAGCCCTTTATCATTATGATTTTTTTTTTTTTTTTGAGATGGAGTTTTGCTTTGTCTCCAGGCTGGAGTGCCGTGGTGCAATCTCGGCTCCCTGCAACCTCTGTCTCCCAGGTTCAAGTGATTCTCCTGCCTCAGCCTCCTGAGTAACTGGGACTACAGGCACGTGCCACCATGCCCGGCTAATTTTTGTATTTTTAGTAGAGTCGGGGTTTCGCCATGTTGGCCAGGATGGTCTCAAACTCCTGACCTTGTGATCCGCCTGCCTCGGCCTCCCAAAGTGCTGGGATTACAGGCGTGAGCCACCGCACCTGGCTGAATTGCCCTCTCTCTAGTACTATTTGTTGTTGTGTTCTGACTTCTCCACTAACCTGTCTATGCCTTTATATTTTTGCATTTGAAGCTCCCCCTTTTTGTTTTCTCTCTGTCTTTTTTCTTTCTTTCCTTTTGTAGATAGCATATACCTGAATCTTGTTTTGCTATCCAATCTGAAAATCTCTGTTTTATAGTTGATATGTTTAGATCAGCACTGCCTAATAGAACTTTTGTGATGATGGCAACGTCCTCTGTCTGCACTGTTCAGGCTGACAGTCATATGTGGTTATTGAGCACTGGAGATGTTTCCAGTTTGCCTGAGGACTGAATTTTCCATTTTAATTTTAACTAATTAATATAGACTTAAATAATCACATGTGGTTAGTGACTAGCAGATGAGATAATGAAGGTTTAGGTAATTTACATACATTGTACTTTTTGATATGTTTGAGTTTAAGTGTACCATATTTCTACTTGTTTTCTATTTGTTAATCCGATACGTGTTCTTTTTTTTTTTTTTTTTTTTTGGCTTGCCTTTTAAAATTAATTCTGCATTTTTTTTGTGATTTCCTTTTATATTCACAATTATATTATTAGATTTGCCACGTTGCTTCATTTGATTGCTCTAGTGTTTAAAATACGTATTTTTAACGTCTCACAGTCTACCTTCACATAATATTATATCATTTAAATACAACGTAAATACTTTATATCCGATGTACCATCTTCTTGCTGTCATTGTCATGTATTCTATATCTACATATATTATAAACCAACAAACCAATGTCATCACTTTTGCTTTAAATGTTCAACTGTTGGCAAAAAAATTAAAACCAGAAAAACCCTCAGTTTCCTATTTCTCACATATTTTTCATGCTCTTCTCATATGAATGCAAGTTCCCATTTGAAATTACTGTTCTTTTGCCTGAAAATTTTCCTTTAACATTTCTTGTGGTGAAAGGCATGCTCATGATAAATTATCTGTTACTGTTTGACTGGTAAATATATAAGATGAAATCTGTAAAATTCCAAATTGACAGGTTGTCCTCTTCCAGTCGTTTAAGAATGTCATTCAATTGCCTTCTGGCTTACATAGTGTTTGACAAAATGTCTGTTCTTTTGCTTGTTATATGCCCTTTCGCCTGTGGCTACTTTTAAGATTTTCTCTTTATCACTAGTTTTTAGCAGTCTTATTATGACGTGACGTGGTGGGTTTTTTTTGTGTGTGTATTTATTTAGATTCGGGTTCACTGGTCTACTTGGGTCTAGGAATTGTAGTTATCAAATTTTAAATACTTCTGGTGTTTTTTCAGATATAATTTCCCACTGCTCTCTCCTTGCTTTTTCTGACACATATCAAGCAAAGGTGGCTTGATGTTGTCTAACAAGGCTCGCAGAATCTGGTCGTTATTCTTCATTCTTTTTTCTCTGTATGGACAGTCTCTTTTGAACAGCTTCTTTTGCCGTGTGTTTATGTACACTGGTCTTTCACAGTGTCTAATATTCTTTTAGCCCAATTCAGTGAAAGTTTACATTTTAGAGATATTTATCTCTGAAAATTTTATATTTTTGTATATCTTTTAGTTCTCTCTTCATTATAAAAATGTTTTCCCTTCAATCATTGAACACACTGAGTATATTTATAATAGCTGTTTCAATGGCCCTTTCTGCTAATTTTGCCATGGTTATCATATCTAGTTCTGTTTTTGTTGACTAAGATTTCTCCTTGTATGTGTTATATCTTCCTGTTTCTTAATGTGCCAGGTAATTTTTAATTAGATACCAAACGTCAGTTGTTTTAGTGCTGAAAAATTTTTAAAGAGTTCTAGGTGGGATTGCAATTCCAGCTACTCAGGAGGCTGAGGCAGGAGAGTCGCTTGAACTGAGGAGGTGGAGGTTGCAGTGAGCCAAGATCACACCACGGCACTCCAGCCTGAGTGACAGAGTAAGATTCCATATCAAAAAAAAAAAAAAAAAAAAAAAGAGTGCTAGGCAGCTGGGTGTGGTAGCTCACGCTTATAATCCCAGCACTTGGGGAGGCTGAGACAGGTGGATTACTTGAAGGCAGGAGTTCGAGAACAGCCTGGCCAACATGGTGAAATCACGTCTCTACTAAAAATACAAAAATTAGCCAGGCATGGTGACATGCACCTGTAATCCCATCCACTCAGGAGGCTGAGGCAGGAGAATCGCCATGAACTCAGGAGGCGGAGGTTTCGATGAGCTGACATTGTGTCACTGCACTCCAGCTTGGGCAACACAGTGAGACTCCATCTCAAAAAAGAAGAAAAGAAATAGAGTACTGGGCTTTGTTTTGGCAGATACTGCTGTTATTTGTGTACTAATGCAATGTTTTTTAGGCATATTTTTAATTGTTTGGGAGGTTCTTTCAGGGTTAGTTTAGCCCAACTATGGCATGACCTTTATGGAAACTCTGTTGAAGACTCTCTGTATTCAGTAAATTTCTCCACTCTGGCTGGTGGCAAGTCAAAGGCTTTCTGACCCTGTCTGGGTAATTCTGGAGATTGTTTGGTATACAGCTCCTTCGTACCTTTTCTGCACCCGGAAACTTTCATCTAACCTCATGGAAATTTACTCTATGTATGTGTAGACTTGTATTCATCCAGATACTCAAAGGCATTCATACCTGTGAAGATTTCTAAAGCCTTTTCTTTGCATAGCTTCCTCTTCTTTGGTGCTCTGCCGTGAAAAGCCTTCAGTTTCCCCAAACTGTGATTTCTATATCCTCAACTCAACGATATGGCCTTGCTGTGTTGCATTCTTCTCCCTGTACTGCGGTCTGAAATTTGCTTCTGGAAGTAGCTGAGGAGACCTTGGACTCATCTTGTTTATTTCCTTTTGCTTAGAGGCCAAAGGTTTGTACTTCCTGTTTTCTGGTGTCTACAATTGGTTGTTTCATACTTTGTTCAACTTTGTACTTGTTTGAAAGAGAACAAGTCTCAGCTATTTTACTCTCTCATAGCCAGAAGCTGCATTTTGTTTTCATATTAAATGATATTACAATAATCATTTATACAATTTTGCACCTTTTTAAAAAAACGGATCTAATCTTTTATCTTCTTTATATACTCTATCGGCTTCCTGTCCAGCATCTGAAGTGGCATTTTAAGATGATCTCATGTATTTTTTCAGAGAGCATTCAGATTATTTCCAACGTTTCCAGACTTATGAAAAGCGCTGGGGCTTAGGTGTCCTCCTGAGGTCTTTGTCCTCACCTTATCTAATAATTTGTTCCAGTTTTCCCCAGTGTGAATTCTGCAAAAGAGAAGTCTATGCAGATGCCCAAAGGAAGAGGGCTTGTGGTAGAGTAAGTGTGGGAATGTTGCATGTTGGATCTTCTTTTTGGAGAATCATGATGCACCTTAGAATATGAAAGCCTTGAGAAATTTTTCATAAAGAAACCCTATTTATCCTTTTTAAACAATTTTTAAGGTTTCATCTAATGGTTCTTGCGTTTTCATTAAACAACACCTAATGCTGGACTATTTTCAGTTTAACACAGTGGAGCCTGGAAGCCTGTGCTTTTCCGCTGAGATCTGAGCTGAGGACCTGGGCGTCGGCAGACGACCCCTGCAGTTGTCGCCCACCCTTCAGGCACTCCAGCCCTAAAATGTCTGGAAGTAAGACTGCAAGAGAGAGAACCCCCATTCCAGGGGCAGGGGTTAGACTCCACTGGGGTTGGGAAAGGCCTGAGGTCCCAGGGCTGGTAGGTTCCTGAGGGAAGGAGGCTGGGGTAGGGATCGGCAGCCATGATGTCCATGGTGGCTCCACGAGTCCTGGAGAACTCCGAAGCCCAAATGTTTATCGTGAGTCTGAAAACATTGGAAACAATCTTAACGTTCTCTAGGAAAATATGTGAGGTCTAACTAAAATGCCACTCGAGATGCTGGCCAGGAAGCCTGTGTAGAAGATAATCAACATAAAGAATTAGATACGTTTTTAAAAACGAGGTGCAAGATTGTATAAATGATCATTATAACCATATATAAAAATTAAATACGGCTCCTGGCTATGAAGAAGTAAAAAAGCTGAGACTTGTTCTATTTTAAACAAGTAAAACTCTGGACAAAATATGAAACAATTATTTGTAGACACCAGAAAAAGCTTTCTAGGCTTGCTGGAAAGCACAGTGCTTTGCAGCTTCCTTCACTTCCCATAGGCTGTGGGAGAGGTGGCGGTGGGATCCGGGAGCACGAGGCGTGAGGCTCAGGGTCTGGGCCTCACCTGCTGAAATTGTGGAGAACAGCCCGAAAGAGCACAGACTCTGGTCTTCTAGGTCCCCTCTGTGGTGGCCTGTGTCCTAGACACTGCTGCATCCCCGTCCCGAAGGTCAGAGTGGCTGAAAGGGAGTGTGGTGAGAGGCAGGTCAGGAGCTGCTGTTGGCTTGTGCTGCTGGACCCTCAGGCAGGGGCTCCTATGGGGGAAGCGGAGCCCAGGCCCACCCAGTGCTGCTTCCTGGCACCAAGGCGGGTGGTACATGCCTTTGCAGGTTGCAGTTCTGCTACTGGATGCTCCTGGGGAAGGCTGCTGTGTGAGAGTCCGGTAGTTCTAATAATTCATGTGGAGACACATTTCATTTATGACTTGTCTCTATGTAGTTTCTGGCCCGTCACAGGGCTGGGTGGGGGGAGTGTAAAGATGGGTTTACCCCAAAGATCGAGTTGTCCCATGAAGTTTTGTATCCACCCCAAGGGAAGATATGGATCTGTCAGTAGAGATGACGTCCACCACTGCCACGGGGAGGACCTGCTTGTCCTTGCTTATGTGGACAGCTGATGCAACTGTCCCAATCCAACTAGGACAGGGGATCACCTTCCACATTAGGAGGAAGCTACTCTCGTGCTGTGTGGAGGATGCCTGGAGGACAGACTCAGGTAGGGAGGTGAGCAAGACTGTCACAATGGTCCTGAAGGGACTTGGTGAGGGCCAGAACTAAGCCAGTACAGATGGAAAGAAAGCAAATATTTAAGAAGTTTTGAGAAAAGTTCAGCAGCACATCCAGCCCATCGACCTATTCTGTTCTCCTCCAGGTATCCTATGTCTGGGCCTCGGTAGACTCACGTTCACCAAAAGCACTGTACTTTCCAGCCTTCCGGCCATGCCTGAAACGCCATCCGCCCTCTTTGCTGGTTGTGTATGCTTGCTTCGACCGTATCTTCTCAGATGGCCTTTCTGAAGCTTAACACTCACAGGCACTCCCACTTCCTGGCTAATGAATGCTTTCCAAAACAATGAGTAAGCTTGCATGAGTGGCGGGCCCCATCTGGTAGGATGGACCGCCAGCATCTTCGCAGCGGCTGTGCCTGGACACTGATGGGGAGTGGCCTCTTCATGCTCTCCCCGTTATAATCCTGTTTTTGCCTCTCTTACCATCCTCGCTGATTTCTTCTGTTTTACACCTTCTTGTGTAAATAAGCCTAATGGAGAAGATGCTTAATAAATATTTGTTCGATGACTATAAAAAGAAGCATACCAACGTCCAGCCAGCAGTTCAGAAGCTGATTATGACATTCCTTTTTCTTTTCTTTGAGACAGAGTCTCACTCTGTGGCCCAGGCTGGAGTGCAGTGGCGCTATCTCAGCTCACTGCAACCTCTTCCACCCAGGTTCAAGTGATTTTCCTGCCTCAGCCTTCTAAGTAGCTGAGATTACAGGTGTCTGCCACCACTCCTTGTTAATTTTTGTAGTTTTAGTAGAGATGGGGTTTCCCATCTTGGCCAGGCTGATCTTGGACTCCTGCCTGACCTTGTGATCCACCTGCCTCAGCCTCTCAAAGTGCTGGGATTACAGGCGTGAGCCACCGCGCCCGGCCTGATTATGACATTTCTTATCTGGAGATGACCAGCCAGTGAAGTAGCTCCTCCTCTGTATCAGGTAATTGAGATGGTCTGTGACAAGAACCTCATCTCCTTATATGATCCTCCCATGCCTAGGATGGTGGTGGAGCCGTGGAGGAAAGCCCAGGCTTGTTGGTGGAGAGAGGCAGTGCGTTAGTGGCAGGTGGCGACTGCTGGTTCTGGTTGCCCTCTCTTGGAGCTCACCATCATTATGATAGATCTGTAATAAATCTGTAAGGCACATGGGTTATACTTTATGCTGCAGGGCTTAATCTTCACTGGGCATGCCCATTTTCCTCGCCAATGGGTGTTTTCCAAAGCAATAAGCAAGATGAATTGAGGAAATGGAGTCTTCACCTGCTGATCTGAACAGTTTATCTGTTTGCAGTGACTGCGACTGGTGGTGTCTGCAGGTCATGGTGGGCAGAATGGCAGCCGGGAGGCCTCTGCTGTGTCCCCAGGCCAGCATCTGGCTTGGCCTTTCTACTGGCTTTTGTTTTTCATGGAATTTTGAAATTGTTTGCTGGAATTGGCTGCATTAATCAAACAGTCGTTTCTTAGAGACAGTGTTTATGTTTGCTGGAGCCACAGAGGGTTCTACAGACAGGGATTTTATTGGCTGAAAGCAAATTCAGAGCCAGAAAGTGAGATGCCATGGTTCCACTTCCTCACCAGGCCCTTAAGACAAACTCTCATCCCTTCCAGCTTTATATCTGGTCTTGTGAACACAGGAGGAAAGAAGATTGAGAGAATGTCAGGATGTGAGGAGAGAGAGAGGAGAGAATTCTGGGTCTCTAAGGTATTAGGTTGGTGCAAAAGTAATTGCAGGTTTTGCCATTTTAATGCATTTTAGTGCAATTACTTTTGCTCCTACCTAATACAGGGAACGGCTGAGGAGAAGACTGGTTTTGAGACCCCATCCAGTAACTAGGGCACACCAACAGCAGTGTGACTGTGGGAGTAGCTAGCTGGGAGTGATAGAGCTGATAGGGGAGAAGGAAACAAGCCTGAGAAAACAAATGACTGACCTCCGAGCCCAGCTACAGGAGCCTTCAGCCCAGGCAAATTGCTGTGACAGCGAAAAGAATGGCGACGTTGGTCACCAGATCAAGACTTGGACCAGAAAATCGAGAGAGTTGCTGAAGCCACCAGAATGTCCAATGGAAGACTGGACAATGAGTTTGACCTCCTTATGGTTCCAGAGCCAGATGTGGGTTTTCATGCGAAATGGAATGAACTCGATACTCACTCAGGGACTAGGGCACCTCCGTCTACTAAGAAGGGAGGTTCACCCTCTTCTGAATTATCACCCACCAAAGTTCAAGGAGCTTCCCTTCAGCCCGAGGACACAGTGATATTGTGTGTAAGACCTGGGCAGTCTCCAACCAGGCTGGTGCACAGGACACTGCTGGTTACCTGTTTATATTGTTCCCAAATAGCGAATTCAACAACATTGTGTGAATAACCCATCATAGCTTATTACTTAAGACTGCGTTCACTTTAAGACAGCATCCATTATTTCCCCAGAGAATAAAGTAATATATGAGTTCTATAAAAAAATTGAAATAAAAAGGTATAAAAATGAAAATAAAATCATCTATAAACATACAATTCAGATATAGCTTCTGTGAATATTTTAATATTTTTCTTTTGCATTTTCTCAGACTTTCCCGATGACCTTTAATATTCCATGAGAATATAATTTTTATGGATTCATAATACTCTGTATTATGGTTGTGCCATAAATTATTTGGCCATGCTTCTGCCATTGGTTATTTAAGTTGCTTGTACTTTTCTGTTTTTTTTTTTTTTTTTTTTTTTAAGACAGAGTTTCACTCTTGTTGTCCAGGCTGGAGCTCACCGCAACCTCTGCCTCCCAGGTTCAAGCAATTGTCTCGCCTCAGCCTCCTGAACAGCTGGGATTACAGGCATGCACCATCACACCTGGCTAATTTTTGTCATTTTAGTAGAAACGATGTTTCACTGTGTTAGCCAGGCTGGTCTCAAACCCCTGACTTCATGATCCGCCCACCTCTGCCTCCCAAAGTGCTGGGATTACAGGCGTAAGCCACCACGCCTGGCCTTTTCTCAGTGTTATAAGTAAGATTGCATTGAACATCCTTGTACAAAAATCTCAGGCCACACTTTTTATTTGTTTATTTTTTCGGTACATATTTCTAGGGGTGAGGCTCTATGGATGAAGGAATATTCACTTTTTCTGGGATCTTAACACCTAATGCTAAAAATAGTCTATAGAGTGCCCGACCAATGCGCTGCTTTATCAGGAAAAATAATCAGACTCATGGTGTAGACCTCCAGATTCCGGTTGTTTATGTTTCTTTAAAACTTTTGAACAAATATTGACTTGAAATAGACAAGAAGTGAAATAAAAAGTTCTGTCACAGATATATATAAGATTCATTCTTTCTTACATTTTCTATTTCATGAAGCAACATTTTTCAACTTGCTAAACTGCATAGTGCTAGATTGCACTGAAGGCAATGATTCAAAAGGGCTTCAGACACCTAAGTACTTAGGAAAGTCTCTTCTGAGTAAATGGGCAGCACAGACATCTGGTCAGTATGCAACTTCTGAAAACATTGGCCAAAAAACACCCTCGGATTTGGTTTCCAGCGTTAGGCATACAAAGGTTCATTCAAATTACAATGGATAAAATAATCTGTGCGTTTATATTATGTTAACCCGGGGTTATCGCTGACTGCAGGGCTGTAGTTTTTCCCTTTGGTCCAATCTTGCAGATAAATCAGACTGTGCCATGAGCAATGAACTTGTTAGCTTCCATTGAATAGGTTTTCTCTTTCAGTTTTGAAATTCTTACATCTTTATGTAACTTCCCTGTTAACTAAGACAAAAATAAATAGATGTATTCCCCATGCGTGGAAAGATAGAAAGACAAGTAGAGAAAATGACATTTACACCCTCAGAGAAAGCTCCCGATTAAAGATAGCAAAGGCTGGAACAGCCTTTCCTTAATACCCAATGGCACGTGGACGGCCCTCCACTCTGTTTTCCTAGAAGAGGCATTTGAATGAAACACTTTACAAATATTTATATGCCAGTAACCATATTAGAATAATAGCCATCGTCTGCTATGACCTGATAGA
Organism: Aotus nancymaae; assembly: GCF_030222135.1. Classification (NCBI taxonomy): domain Eukaryota; kingdom Metazoa; phylum Chordata; class Mammalia; order Primates; family Aotidae; genus Aotus; species Aotus nancymaae. Next base: position 2,167,783 of record NW_026988444.1, read on the forward strand.
AGCCAGAAAATTTAGAGTGAAGGCAGCAGGAACATCGCTCGACTCCTCTCTGGTCAGGCCTGGAGCCATTGCTTGTAAACCGTGGATGATCACCTACTGTTTAGAGGCCTCCTGACAGCAGACTTCAGCACAGGGATGTGGACGTGTTTCTGTGAAAGCCTGAAATTCCTTTAGGGGTGGTGCCGTAAAACCAGACCTTTACATTCCTTATTTAAAGGACTGTTTTGCACGTAGACTGCCTGCCCTGGCTTCTCTCTCACCCCTGGAAAAAAAGGACTGGGAGAGAAGCAGGCACTGGAGAGGCTGCTTTGGAGGGAAACACGCTCGCTGCCTGCTTTTCTGTGTGCCCATCATTCTTCTAGGTGCTGGGAATACAGGAGTGAGACGCAGACAAGGCCCCTGCCTCATGGCACTTATGTGCAATAGGGACACAAGCAATGCACATACTCCATCGAGGAAATGTCAGTCCATCTTCATGAGCCACAGGGTGACGTGTGCTAGGGAGACAGGAATAGAGCCCTGAGTGAAGACGCAGCCAAGCACAGCTGACCTGTTTGTTGGTGCAAAGGGGACGGGGCAAAGACTGGATGGCAATGAGGGGATTCCCCAGGTGCTCCCCTGAGAGAGAGAATTCTGCCCACAGGCCCTATCACCAGCAGGTGCTTTGCATGCCATAGAGTCGGGGCGGGGGGACCACAGTGTGAGGACAGTCTGAGGATGTGGGCATGGAGGCATTGCAAGGACTTTGAATCTGCTCTGAGAGGTGAGTAGTTATTGGGAAGTTTGCAGCCCAGATGACCCACAAGCCCATCTTGGGAAGCTTGAGAGAGACTCACAATGTGGGGCAGCAGCCTCCTTTCTGGGGGCCACAGCACACCTAAGCCTGGGGCTGCTGGAACTCCTCTCTCTGAAGCCAGAGACCCAGGCTCACTCCTGGGCCCCCATTCCGCCTGCTGGATCAGCAAAAGTGAAATGACTAAATGGGCTGTTGGATGTCAAAGAATTACAGCCCCACTCCAGTTCTTGAGAAAGAAGCTGGGGCCCCGTTCCCCTGCGTCTGTGTGGCCTGCTGCAAATAACAGGCTGGGTTTATGGCAAGGGGACAGCTGGGCAGTCACTCATCTAGAAATGTACCATGTGGTCCCTGCCTCCTCCTGAGCCTTGGCGGCCGCCTGGGACATAGACAGCCAGACACCGCCAATTTCCAGGTTCAAAACTGTATTCCCCCAACGTGAGTTAATCTCCCCATGAAAGGAAGAAATACATTTCACTTCATGTTACTGTCTACTTTTTTTGAAAGCATCAGATCTTTTATCTCTAGTACGGCTATGGATGAAATATCACCAGCTTCGTATTTCAAAATAATTTCCCTTCCAGCAAACATTCCCCCAGGAGTAAAGACATGTAGAGCCCACACTGTTGTGACTGCCTTTTCCGCCTCTGCCTAAACACGGCCCTGTGGGTTCCGTCTGCTCGTCGGCTCCCAGCATGCACTGGTCACTGCTGGGCTGAAAGGTCTTGCTTTTAGCTTCCTAGATAGGCCAGCGAGGTTAATAAGTTAATAAAATCCTATTTATCAGACTCTGGAGTCCATTTCCTCTTCCCCGTGGCTCACAGTTGTAATTATTCTTTATGGACTCTCAGTATTCCTTTAGATCTGATTTCCTCGCACTCCCTCCCATTTCCTGAGAGCCACGCCACAGAAGGAGAGAGTGGTCATTTCTGTGGAAAGATGTCTGTTCCTCGTTTCTACCTGAGTGTCACGAAAGCCAGTTTGAAGGAATATGTCTAAATATATAAGATCTTAAGATGCAGGTGGAACAGCCCAGTTTGTGTCTCCTTCTGAGCAGATTAGGTTAGAAAGCCCTGGGGGGCCCTGGTTAACCCAGCTCTGCCGTCCAGGAGTCCAGAAACTGGGAACCAGCTCCTGGGCTCTTGGCAGCTTCAGTTTTACTTGGATAATTGGAGCCATAGTTTCACCATCCTCACATACAAAGCTAAACGATAATAATTTATGTGAAAGTGTTTTTGAAAACAACAACAAAACACAGAACAAGAAGACACGATCTTGGTTGCTTTTGCTGTTACTGTTTGCCTCTGCAGGGTGCCAGGGATACGGGGAATTTGGACCAAATTATCAAGAGCATCTCCTATTAGTAAAGATTCGCTTATCAGGTTCCCTGCTATCAGCTTGGGAGACCCAGAGTCTGAACCTGAATGATGAAATGGAGGGGGAATGAAGATACTCTTCTGAGCAGGACTTGAGATGGGGAGCAGTGGGCCCCAGCAGGAGGGGGGCAGGTCAGGCTGCAGGGCTCCTGGAGCTGGCTACCTGGCTGGAGAGAAAGGGCCACAGTTACCTTTGCCCGGGCCCAGCCGTGTTTCTCAGGAGTGGCAGAATACAGCTTTCTATCCTACAGGCTACCATGCCTCTCACAGTGCTGGCTTTGGGTTCCCTCTGGGTCTCTGTTTCTAACTTTGGCCAAGAAAGTTTTATATACAAATGTATAGTGTACTCTGTGCGTGTGTGTGTGTATGTGTGTGTGTGTGTGTGTGCATGCACGCGTCTTTTTAAACAACTGGGAATCTTCTCAGCAAACTTAGGATTCCTTGTCTACTGCCTTCTCTTGAAGATGGCCGATGAGTGGCCAGGGAGACACAAACGTGGACAAAAACGCCTTTGCCTTGCCAACCATAGAGGGTGCCCTGAGGTCAAACCTGATGAATTTCTGTCAGATGAGGCACAGAAGGGGATGGGGTAAAGGAAGCAGAGACTCCCCTGTGTGACTTCCCCACAGGAGCCACCTTCCCAGGGAAAGAGAGTGATATGGTTTGGCTGTGTCCCCACCCAAATCTCACCTTGAACTGTAGTTCCCATCATCCCCAAGTGTCGTGGGAGCAACCTGGTGGGAGGTCATTGAATCATGGGGGTGATTACCACCATGCTGTTCTCGTGATAGTGAGTGAGGTCTCACGAGATCTGATAGTTTCATAAGAAGCTTTCCCCTTTTGTTTGGCACTTCTGCTTGCTGCCACCATATGCAGAAGGATGTGTCTGCTTCCCCTTATGCCATCATTGAAAGTTTCCTGAGGCCTCCCCAGCCCTGCGGAACTGTGAGTCAATTAAGCTTCTTTTCTTTATAAATTGCCCAGTCTCAGGTATGTCTTTATTAGCAACATGAGAACGGACTAATACAGACCAGCAGAGAAAGGTCTCCGTGCCAGCATCTACCTGGTGATGAAGAATGGCAAGAAGGATGGGTGTCTGGTGCTGGAGTCTCCCCACTATGTAGAGACTCCTCTGAGATAATTTCACTTGAGGGCCTTGGCAGAGAAGCCAAAACAGGGGATATGTCTGCCAAAATGCATCGAGGCCCAGCCCTCAGACAGCTCCAGCTTCCTCGCCCCCACATCCTGAACACCCCTCTGCACAGCAACAAGCTGGCAGAGAAAAACTACAAGCAATTTAAGATTTCTTCCCTTGCCTCTATCTGACCTTCAAAGAACTCGTCTGAGACCTACAACCACTTCAGAATCCACCTCCACCCAACACCGGGCAGGCACAGACTCCGCTCTGTAAGAATGTAAAAGCAAGCACCTCAACCGCAACTAACTAGGCGTGGGAATCTATTAATTAATTCAGCATCAAATAAGTCAGAAGAGGAAGATTACATGATCAACTAATACATGCCAAAGAGCCCTTCGGCTAAAATCCAATCTGTCTTAATTAACTTCACATACACACGCACTAAACAAACAACCCGTGTGAGATTCCACTGCAGTTCTCTGATGTGGTTCTTAAAAACTATCAAGACAAAAATCATTGTCATGCTTCATGGTGACACAATAAAGCCATTTAAATCAAAGTCAAGACAATGAAAAGGATGCCTATGTTTCTTATTGTTATTAATATGGTTTTGGAAATACCAGCCAATGCAATTAGATGAGAGATAATTTGAAGACGGCATAATTATGTGTCTAGAAACACAAGGTAAATCAAATGAAAACTATTAGAATTGATCAGAGGATTCAGTGAGTTTGGTGGTCTTAAAATTAATATGCAAAATCAATAGCTTTCCTTTATCTGAAAAAATAAATTTTAGGAAGTATAACAGAGAGAGCATGCGCATTTGAATGGCAGTAACATTTCAACAGCAAGTAATACATTTTATAAAACAACTGTAGGACCAATATGAGGGAAATATTTCATTCTGCCAGAGACATAAACCCTACTGAGGAATATTTTCTGTGAGCAAATGAGGTAACTTCTTATCCTAGGAAGGGGAGGCTCAATTGCATAAAGAAATAAATTACCCTAAATTAGACTATATATTTCATGAAATATTAAGTAAAATACCAACAGGATACTTTGAAATTTTACAAAATGATATTAAGTCACATGTGGGAAAAAGTGTAAGAGAATGATCAGGGGACTGTGAAAAGGAAGAGTGATAAGCCTGTGCTGCCCAGTGATTAAAATGTTGAGTTATTCCAGAAAGTCAGAGCACTTTGCACTGGAGCAGGGATAGATAGGGTCATTGAGCTGAATACGCAGGCCAGATATAAACTGAAATACCTACGGGACCCCAGTGATGAAGCTGACATGTTGAGGCAAAGGGAAAGTTCTGGAAAACTGACAAGTTCAGTCTTTGGGGGAAAAGCGAGTTACAGAGCAGTATGTAGAGTGTGATACCATTGTGTACAGAGAACAGCTGCAGAATAACGTTTTTCTGGGAGAATAGACGGGAAAATGATGGTAATGATTAAATCTTTGCTGGGGAGATTGAGAGGGGGAAGGATTTTTTACTTTACTAAGTTTGGGAGAAAATGATTTTAGTGTTTGAAAACAAAATGATACACATCTTCATGTAGATGATCCAAACAATTATGTTAAAAACATAAGAATGTTTGAGTATAATTCCAGAAATGTCATGATAGATAGACCAATATACGGATGTATGGATAGAAGTAATATTATAAAAACTGGATCATATGAGTATTTGTTTAAAATGCATTAAATTTAAGAAACTGCCAAATTTCAAACAAATGTTTCTTTGCTTTTTCACTATGAGAAAACCAATTGGTTTCTAAAAGACCCCTAGAACACTAAAAAGGGGGAAAAAGGTATAATAAACAGTGAATAGTTAGAATCACAGCATTGTTTCAGCTGCATGTTGGAACTTGTCACAGTTTCCATTAATTTGCTGCTACGAAAGATGATGAAATGACTGTACCTGCCCTGTGTCCCCCGGGTCTCACCTACCCACCAGGTTTTAGTAGCTGCATTATTACTTGTTCATTTTAAAGTTGTGTAGTATCTACGATGCATTCTGCAGCAAAAGTTCCCAGAACAGCTTAGTCCCGACTCTACACTAAATATATGCATTGTTTGTCAAGAGTTAATATTCCATCACTTTTCCGTTCTTGAGTTGCTTATTTGAATTCATCATTTGGATAGCCAGGCTTTGCACCAGCAGCTCATGGATGCTGCAGCTCCTAAGTCAGCTTGTGTTTGAGAGTGTTTAAATGTTGCCCTTGCTTTTGGAGAGTGATGTGATTGCATGAAAAGAATTGGTGATGCTTTCCTTTTCCTTGACAAACTTGTAGGCCTTCAGCCATGGGAGTGTTCTGCTGGGGGAGGAGAAGCCAGCACGAATATCTCCCTTAGAAGAATACTACTGTGGCCAGGGACACTTATGCAATTCCCATAAGATTCTTTGTCATTATATGAAATGCATCACACACACACACACACACACACACACACACACACACACACTGCCTAGAAGCACATTGTAAAGGTCATATGTGACTCTTATTATCTTTGTTTTCTTTATTCCTGAAATCTAGTATTAAATAACTTCAGTGGGTTATGTCTGTTGGTCTCTCAGCATTGACTTTTCCTGAAACATGATGTATCTATCTCATATACAGATTCAGGACTATTTTTATTTCAGGTAAGTTTTAAGAAAAAAAAATCTTTGAATGTTTTAACATGTGTACTATTCTTTTTTATAATTATCCCTATTCATGTCTATTTTTATTTTGTACAAATCTTTAAGCCTACCTACTGTGTACTTGGCAGTATCTTCTCCAGTGATTACTCTCTTCTGTTCTTGTATGTTTTATATTTCTTCTAGAATGACTTTTAATTCATTTTAATTACTTCATTAATTTGAAGGAATTATGCATATAATAAATGCACATAGTAAAAATAAACCCAATTGACACCAAGATATATATAGGAAAACTTAAGTTTCTCTCTTATTGCAGACACTCAGACCCTCAGTCTGTCATTTCCAGATTTTAGTGTATTCTTCCAGAATGTTCTCCACAAATGGCAGTATCATCACAAGAAGCAGCATATTATAACAATTAATTTTTTTTCATACTTACAATTTATTGTTTCATGGTTGCATAATTTTTTGGATACAAATACCTTAATTTACTTACGAACATTTAGGTTTTTTTCACTTTTCTACTTCTTGTATTTTATTTTAAAAATGGTATCTATTATCACCATTTTTTGCGCCCAGTGCAAGAATAACTAGACTAGAATTTTAGGAGTAGAATGCTATTTCAAATGTCATATGCTGTATTGTCACTAGTAGGGGATGAAGGTCCTACTGGCATCTAGAGGGTAGAGGGCTGAGATCCTATAGTGCACAGGACACACCCCATAACAAATAATTATCTGGCCCAAACGTCAGTGGTTCTGCAGTTGAGAAATCCTGTGCTGCAGGACATAAACTATTATTGTATAAGCCTTCAATGCAAGTTGTATCAGGGAAATGCCCAGTCAAATAAGAGGGTCCCAAGGAAAGCCAGTGTCTGGCTAGGAATAAAGGGTCTCTAAATGCATAGAACAACATAGCAATAATGCATAATTTAGGGAAAAAATGAGGACCAAAACATTAATAAGGGGAGTCATAAATGTATTAAAATACTAAGGAATAGAAATGCCATAGCAGTAGCTTAATAAAAGTATAAGGGCCAGGCGTTAAGATATCATAATAATAAAGCAATACTGTAATAACTAAAATGTATTGGTTGAGCTGTAGGAAGACATCATTTTGTAGTTTACAAAATAGTTGGATATTGACAATTTGACATGAGTTAATCTATTAAGCATTGCTTCCTCTTTGATATGGAGTGGTCTAAGTTTTATAAAAATGTTATATGACTCGTTCTTTAACACAGGCTGATGAGGTAATTCTCAGGATACAGATGGATGTCTGTGCTCTGAAGTTTAAGCCTCTCACCCAAGATCAAAGAGAAAGTAAGTGCACAGCCAGAACTGAGCCCTGGTTTATCTGTTGTCAAACCCACATTCTTCACTGTGAAACTAATGTTCACACAAAGTAAAGAAATAAAAAAGAGATAAATGAAATTAAGAAGATGTGAGAAGAAGACCAGCCATGGAGAGTGAACATGTAGACAGTGGGTGCCTGTAACGTCAGGAACAGAACAAGTGAAAAAGAAGGGCATGCACGTTTGGAAGTACCAGAGAAAAAAACCATGCTCAAGCGAAGAACTCAATCTGCTTCTTCAAAGGCCACGTCATATTCCTGGAAAATTTTAATAACAAAAATAAATCCTAAGATTGTCTTCCTAAAAAGATTTAACTCTAAGGATTGAGAAAGAATACCACAAGCTTTCAGGCAGAAGAAAAGTCACATGACCTAAAGGAGGAAAAAAGACTGAGCAACACTGTGCTTAGACTCGTCCTCGACACAGCTCTATCACAGAAGCAAATTTCATGGTAGCTTTAGGAGATTATGAGAGCCCTGATGTTTGTACCCAGTGAAGTTGTTCTTCATGTATAAATTCAACAAAAATTTATTTAAAAAAAAAATCAATGAGGTGGGGTGCAGTGGCTTATGCCTGTAATCCAAACACTTTGAGAGGCCGAGGTGGGTAAATCATGAGGTCAGGAGATCAAGACCATCCTGGCCAACATGTTAAAACCCTGTCTCTACTAAAATACAAAAAATTATCCAGGTGTGGTGGCGCACGCCTGTGGTCCCAGCTACTTGGGAGATGGAGGAAAGGAATCGCTTGAACCCAGGAGGCAGAGTTTGCGGTGAGCTGAGATTTAATAATATGGATAGCCTGGGTGACAGAGCAAGATTCTGTCTCAGAAAAAAAACTTCAATGAATCCCTTCTGAAAAAACTAGTAAGCCATATTTGAAATGATTGCAAATAAAGACTTCAGACAAAGGGAAGGCATTATGACAGAGCTGGCAGTAAGCACTGAAATGTGGAAATAAGGGTAAACAGCTCTATAATTCTATTTATGCAACCCTGTAAAGTCAACCATTTGAAAGAAGAGATTAGGAAGTAAAATTTTAAAATGCTATCTAATATACGGAGACAAAAATTCCTGGGTTTATCAATGAAAGGAAGAGGAAGTACTAACGTCAGATCGTCTGGTCTTTCCTCCGCTGTTCTGACATAGAATTTTGGTAGAATTATTTCATTTTAAAATGTCGTTCCTGAAGTTTAAAAGAAAATGTAATGCTATCTATCCATATTATTAAAGCTATAAAATTAGTCACTATGAGATTAAGGACAAATTATATAGCTCTGAAACTATCACAAGCTAAAAAAACACTGAACAGACAGCAAAAGATACAACAGAAAGAAACAGAAAATATTTCATCTTGACCAAAAAGAATGAGGAACGCTGATAACTTAATATGTGAAAATCTATTAACATAATTCACTATGTTGACAGATTTATGAAGAAACCATACGGTTATCTCAGTAGATGCAGGAAGAAAATTCAATTAAATTTAATACTCATATGTGATCAAATACTCATATGTTACCAAATTAGTAAACTAATAAGGGAACAATCATAATCTGATTAAAAAAGGCTCAACAAAATTAGACATCATCTCATTTGGGTGGTGAAACATTAGAAGCATTATTTTGTTTTCTGAACAAAAAAGTTGTCTATTACAACTGTTTTAATTAATAAATATTATACTAAAATTCTAAAAAGTATCAGTCAAAGAAAACAATCCCCCCCCTTAAAAAATTCCAAGTGAAATAAAATATACAGAGAGAAGAACTGGAAAGAAACACAGATATTATTTCCAGCAACAATGAATTAGAAAATGTAACTATAAAAGTTTCTGCCAACCATAAAGCAAAACTTACAAGTATCTCAGAATAAGTCTAACATGATACAAGTATGATTTTTATTGAGAAAATTATAGCACAATTTTAAAATAACTAAATAAGTGGAAATTTGTTCTGGATTTACAAGTGGGAAGACAACCTTAAAACGATATCAAGTCTCTCTGAATTAACTTATGATGAAGTCCATACAATTCCAGTCAAAACCCTGCAGGGTTGTTAATAAAACTTGACATTAGCCTTTATCATAAAATCCGTATGAAAGAGTAAAGGTCTAAGGATAGTGAAGCTATGTCCTAAAGAAGGATGTTGGCTGGGAGACTGCCTGACCATTGATCCCGGCTTTATAAGATTACAGTAATTAGAACAGGATGACATCAACACATGGGATAAACGGAGGCCAAGGATACAGCTTTGAGGGCTCAGAAGCTGGTCCATGTATACTTAGGTTAAAAAGTAAAGCTTTATGCTTTGTAGGAGAAAGAACAGGATGACAGTCAATGTTGGTAAAGACGTGGAGGGAAGATGACTTTTCTGCCCTGTGTATGGAGGTTGGGGAAGGAGGACGGGGAAACGTAAATGGGACAATTTCTTAGAAGATGGTTTGTCTCTTCTGGTGAAGCTGATGATGGCAACATCCTACACTGTTACATTTTACTAATTCAGGATATAGTCCACAGAAAATCTCATATTTCGGTATGTTTATTAGAGCATTATTTTAAAAAGGAATGTTAGAAAAAACCCAAAATGTCCATACCTGGGAAAATGGATAAATTTTGACATATTTATAGAATACTACACGGTAATTATTCTGAAAATGTAAGTCTTAATATGTCTACATGGAGAACAGAATAAGGACAAAAATTTCAACTAGATGGATGACAGCAACCCTTTGAGAAGAAACAATATTCAAAGGAAAAATTGGAAATGGAGTTGAATGATGAAAACTAATATTTTGAAAACTGGTACCTGCATTCCTCTTGGGGAGAAGTTTGTCTCTCTTTAGGGAGAAAGGGCTTAGTCAACTCAGATTCAGAAGGAAGAGCCCAGGAAATACATGGAGTAAAAGATAAGGAAGAGGGAACCCCATGTTATTAAACTCTCATTAACTTAGGACCATGAGACCATAGAAGATGCTTACTTAAAAGTTGAATATTCTAGTTCAAAGATTTTAATGTTTGCAAATTTTACAAGTATCATGTATTACCTTTGTATTTAAGAAAAATAATTACTGAGAAGTTTCACTTATACTAGGAATCATAAATGCAAATCATGACAATGAAACACCATTTTACACAAACTACACTGTCAGAGATTTAATTAAAATGACAAGGCCCCTTACTGAAGAGTGTTCAGGGAAGTCAGTACTGCTTTACTGCTGGTGGAACGTAAACCAGTACGGATTATCTGGAGCGCATCTGAATACTGGAAAAGAGTCAGACCCCCTAAATTATAGTTCTACTTTAAGTAAATTATCCTCAGCCGAGATCAGGGTTGTGCAACATTGTTTACGTACAAGGATGTGTGTTGTGTCTTAGATTGTAAGTGTAAAATACAGGAAACCTCTGTGCGCTCAGTAGTAGCAATGCATTGAAGTAAACTCGCCATGATGGAGCACTACTCAATGTCCACATAAAGTCTTCAAAAAAGATTTAGTTTCGTGGGAAAATGTTTGGGATATATTGTTAAGCTTAAAAAGTTGATTTCAAAATGGTATTACCGTTTATCTCCTATTTTTTGTATATGACACAAGCATATAGAGGGAAGGGACGGAGGGAGAGAGAGAGAGGGAATGAGAGAGAGAGAGAGAGAACATAAAGCATACAGGAAAATAGACCTAAATGTTAAATGCACTAACTTCTGGATCTCTAGCATAGTTCCTGTATTTTCCCACCTTTGTACATGTACATATGTTACTTTGATAGTGATTTTAAAATGCAAGGCAAAGTGTATGGGGAGAGGATGGAGAGCAACCTCTGCAGACCCTTCACCCACTCTGGGAAGCCCCATATAGTTCCTGGAGCCAGAGCAGCCCAGGCTTCAGGTCACATGACCAGTGGCCAACAGAATCAGACTCCTTCTGGTCCGGTTTATTTTCGTTGACTCTGGTGCCAGATGGCCAAAATAATTTAGAATTCATCCCTCTGAATCCAGCCTTTGTACTGCACAGCAATTTGGAAGCACTGAAGAAAAGAAAATGTTTTTGTAGGATATATATATATATATATATATGTATGTGTGTGTTTGTGTGTGTGTCTATACATATATATACAAACAAATAAAGGAATCAGAAACATTGTTGGGTCATACAGTTGTCAACTTCATCTCCATGAACACATATGGCCCAGACAAGTAGCTGTGCAAATGCATCACGTGATATTCAGATTCTTCTTGACGAGCAGTAGGAGTAAATTGAAATCCCACCAGGGCTTGAACTACAAATGAACCGCTGGGGAGGAATATCATTTTTGTTGTGAAAATAAAGGTACTAATTTGATAAGGAGATTAAGGGAGTGGATTGAGGGGAAGGGAGGTTTCCTTGTTAAAAATTTACCGTTGTTAATGGAATTCATTAATCACTCCCATCTGCTCTTTCTGGCTATGAAAACAGTAAACCAAGAAGGAAAATTACGGAGGTCTTAACGCCTCCAGGACGTCCTTATACTTTTCAAGGAATATGGACAGTTAGCCTTTATGTTTTAGCAAAGACAAAGCTTTATTAAAATATGAAGTTGAATATTTATTTGTATAAAGTTATGCAAACGCTATCCCAATAACTGAGTATGGCACACCCAGTGTTTCTGGAAATAGAGTGAGCGCAGTGCAGAGACCTCAAGCCGGGAAGAGGCCGAGGCATTCCTGCTCACTGTTTCGCATAATCTTTCTCCAGTTAGCAAGTTGACAGCAGGTTTGCTGATGATAACATTTTTATTTCCTAACTCTCCTGGCCATCTGTCCAGTTACATGTGATGAGTCTTCTGTAGCTACCCTGGGATTCCTGGAGTCATAGTAATTTCCTAAAACATGTCTATTTTTTTCAGGAAATCCAGGAGAGGAAACACTAATTTATTTGAAGTTATAAATACACATTGTAAAAATATCAGATAAGGAAATGTTTTAGTAGGTAAAAAGAGTTTCTTTTTTCAGCACATCTGAACACCTGCTCTGTGCCTCTGTTAGGACCGAGGTTAGAGACAGTGGCAGATAGATACTCCTCCCCTGGTCTCAGGAATTTAGTGTCAGGGACCTCCAGAAGGTCAGTTCAACACGGGAAGTATTTAGAGCAGCCACAGGTAAAAAATGCTCTTGGAGTTCATTAATTCCACCCCCAGGTGTTAGGGACATGATAGTTATTAGAGCTGTTGATAAACATTCTCCTTCTCCAGAGCGCAGTTTCGCTTCTCTGCTCCCATGTAGGCTGGGTGTGGCCATGGACCTGCCCTGCCATGGTGATCAAGGTGGCTCCTCCTTCAATCAGGGTTCCAGAGAGAATGAGAAAGACAGCGTCACTACTGACCATGCTGGACACATAACAGGAGGGGAAAAACAAGCTGCTGTTGTACACCACTGAGATTTGGGGGCTGTTTGTGCTGATTAATATGAGGAGTGATTTGGAGAGTTTAGCCTGGTACGGCGGTGCAGGGAAAGTAGGAGCAGGGAGAGCAGAGACTCAAAGATGCAGAGATGTTTTCTTCTGCCTTGACTGCTCCTCCTCCTGTCCTTGCCTGCTCCACGTCTCCTTGCCTCTTCCCTGATTACTGACTCAGCTTGGTGTGCCGACCCCAGCCCCGTCTCTTCTACCCCACTGATCTACCCAGCTGGGCGTGAATGCGTGTGCCCTAAAAGGCACATACAAGTTTATTCATGACACCATTCATGGTATTAACAACTAGAAACCTACACATCCACTGACCATTGTATCTGCTCCTCAAACATGCAGCACAGAGTTCCTGGAGAGTGTTTTCTCAGGTGAAGAAAATGGGGTGAGGACTTGTTATTTGGTGCCCTGGTCTCACAATGTAGGTTACAGAGCAGGCTAGAGGCCCTACAGACATAGCCATCCACCTTCAGAGCTGTAGATTTCTCTTATTTACTTATCTCCATTCCAAATTATGTGTACAGGGAAATGTGGAAGCAATTTTGAAAGTCAAATATAGTTAGTAGCATAGATGAATACATTTCAACACACACAGACATACACACACATACACACAATGGGAAACCATACAGCAAAAGAAATAAACCACTGATTATGCAACAACGTGGATGAATATCACAAACATAATACTGACAAAGAGATGTAAGTCACAAGAAAATAATATAGGTTCCGTTTGCACAAAGTTTAAACTAGGTCAAAGAAAACCCAAAACCAAACAACAATAAAAAACCCTATGATGTAAGAAGCCAGGACAGCAGCTCCTGTGGGGAAAGGAAGGGTGTGGTGACTGGGAGGGGGACGGGAAGGGCTCTTCTGAGGCCAAGAATGTGCTTTTTGATCCAGCGTGGTGGGTAAATGTGTGCCTTCACTATGTGAAAGCTCATCAAACTGTATTCTTTGGATTTGTTTGCTAAGTTTCATATTGCAATTTTCTTAAAATTAATCCTTCAAAGGAATTTTCAGCTCGAAATAGACAATTTATTCCAATTAGCCTTGCACTAAAGCTACTGTTAAGGTTTCCTTTAGCTGTGGATTATCTTTTGCCTTCACTAGATCTATGAATTTGCACACTAAATGAGCCACCCTCATTGGTAAGTCTCCAGCAGACGCCTCTCTGGGTGTGTGGGCGCCACCTGTGAGGTAAGTGCAAGGGGAGATGGTGTGGCCAGTCAGGTGGGCAAGAAGGGACAGCGACCTGGTCCTCAGAAGCCAGTGCTCCCACCCAAGCTCTTCTCCTTGGCTCTGAGAACCTCAGCAAAGCACCTAAGATTTCTGAGTCATCTCAATTTTCTCCTCTACAAATTGGAGTCCTCAGCATCAAAATGAATTTGTGTGAAGGTCACATAACTGAGTGTGCATGTGGGCACTTTGGAAACCACAGATGTCTACACTAATGGGCACGTTTGAAATCCAGCTCCAGAGGGAGGTGGCCTGTGAGCTCTGTGCTGCTTCTCCTCCCATCACACTTGAACTGCAACATCTGCTCCTCTTTAACAAGCATGTCTCCAGAGCAGAGTCTGCGGAATAGAGTTGGGCACCCAGGGGAAGGAACAGGCATGGGCATCAGAAGGCCCTTCCGTGCCGGTTGCTTTGGTGACATTCAAATTCTCCCATCAGCAATTTTCAACCAGTTATACAAATTGAGGGTCCTATGTCTGTTTCCCAAATATGCAGCATAAACTTTTTGGATAGTGTTTTCTTAGGTGAAGAAAATGAGGTGAGGACTTGTTTTAGTACCCAGGGAAGTTCTCACTACGTAAGTCACCGGGCTAGACAGAGACCTTACGGATGTAGCCATCCACTTTCAGACCTGTAGATTCCTCTTACTTACTTATGTCCTTCCAAATTATGTATGCAGGAAAAGGTGGAAACAATTTTGAGAGGCAAACAGCCCCTGTGATCCTACAAACACCCCCCGTGATCCTACAAACACCCCCTGTGATCCTACAAACACCCCCTGTGATCCTACAAACACCCCCCGTGATCCTACAAACAGCCCCTGTGATCCTACACCTCACACAAGTGGCCATGTTCAGGTTGCATGCACCCTCCAGGATTTATCCACCCTCCGCAGATTTTATGCTAGTAACCAGTGTGCACATGGGACTTTATGTCTGATGTTTTATAAAACACTCTATTATATATAACTCTATTATGGTCATATGTGACAGAATTCATAATTATTCTAAACATATTGGGAGACTAGCATTATAAAAGTCTTTTTTTTATTTTTAAGAAGAAAAAAGGAAGAAAGAAAGAAAGAAAAAAAAAGAATGAAGGAGAGGAAGAAAAAGGAAGAGAAAGAGGGAGAGAGAACGGGAGTATTGCTTTATTGCCCAGGCTAGAATGCAGTCTAAAAATGGGAATTGAAAACCTCTTTTATGCCAATAATTGTGCTTAACAATGGAGACAGGAAGGAATAAGGGAAGAAAATAACAAACAAACAGCCAACCGGTATTTCATTTAAACCTATGAAATGCTATGCAATTACTGAGGAGTGATTTACTTCCAATTATGTAGTCACTTTTGGAATAGGTGTGATATGGTACTGATAAGAATGTGTGTTTTCTGTATTTGAAGTGGAGAGTTCTATAAATGTTTATTAAGTTTACTTGTTCCGGGTCTGAGTTCCAGTCCTGGATGTCCTTGTTAATTTTCTATCTCATTGATCGGTCTAATATTGACAATGTGATGTTGCAGTCTCCCACTATTATTGTGTGGGAGGCTAAGTCTCTTTATAAGTCATTAAGAACTTGTCTTATGTATCTGGGTGCTCCTGTATTGGGTGCGTGTATATTTAGGATCGTTAGCTCCTTGTTGCATTGATCCTTTTACCATTATGTAATGTCCTTCTTTGTCTCTTTTGATTTTTGTTGCTTTAAAGTCTATTTTATCAGAGGTGAGAATTGCAACTCCTGCTTTTTATTTATTTATTTATTTTTGCTCTCCGTTTGGTTGGTAAATCTTCCTCCATCCCTTTGTTTTGAGTCTTTGTGTATCGTTGCATGTGAGATGGGTCTGGATACAGCATACCAATGAGTTTGGCTTTTTATCCAGTTAATAATATATATGAGTTTAATACTGCCATTTGATGCTAGCTGGCTGTTTTGCCCATTAGTTGATGTAAGTTCTTCATTATGTTAATGCTGTTTCCTTTTTGATATATTTTTGGAAAGACTGATTCTGGTTGTTCCTTTATATGTGTAGTGCTTCTTTCAGAAGCTCTTGTAAAGCAGGCCTGGTGATGGTGAAATATCTAAGTACTTGCTTGTTCGCAAAAGATTTTATTTTTCCTTCGCTTGTGAAGCTTAGTTTGGCTGGATATGAAATTCTGGGTTGAAAGTTCTTTTCTTTAAGGATGTTGAATATTGGCCCCCACTCTTTTCTGGCTTGTAGGGTTTCTGCTGAGAGATCTGCTGTAAGTCTGATAGGTTTCCCTTTGTGGGTAACCTGACCTTTCTCTCTGGCTGCTCTTAGTATTTTTCTCCTTCATTTCAACCCTAATGAATCTGATGATTATGTGCCTTTGGGTTGGTCTTCTTGAGGAATATCTTTGTGGCATTCTCTGTATTACCTGGAGTTGAATATTGTCCTGCCTCACTAGGTTGGGAAGGTTTTCCTGAATAATATCCTGAAGAGTATTTTCCAACTTGGATTCATTCTCTTTGTCACATTCAGGTACACCTATCAAACGTAGATTAGGTCTTTTCACATAGTCCCATATTTCTTGGAGACTTTGCTCATTCCTTTTTATCCTTTTTTCTCTAATCTTGACTTCTCATTTTATTTCATTAAGTTGATCTTCGACCTCTGATATCCTTTCTTCTGCTTGATCAATTCGACTGTTTAAACTTGTACATACTTCACGAAATTCTCGTGTTGTGTTTTTCAGTTCCATTAATTCACTTATATTCCTCTCTAAATTGTCTATTCTCATTAGGATTTTGTCAAACCTTTTTTCAAAGTTCTTAGTTTCTTTGCATTGGGTTAGAACAAGTTCTTTTAATTCACAGAAGTTTCTTATCATCCACCTTCTGAAGCCTACTTCTGTTAATGGAATGCACTTGTTCTCCATCAGGCCTTTTTTCATTGCTGATGAGGAACTGTGATCCCCAGTAGAGGGAGAGGCATTCTGATTTTGGGTATTCTCAGCCTTTTTATGCCGGTTTCTTCCCATCATCATGAATTTATCTACCTGTCGCCTTTGTGATTACCGACTTTCAAATTAGGTCTCTGAGTGGACATCCAACTTGCTGATTCCCAGCGCCAAAATCTGAGCAATCCACTGCGCCAGCCAAAACAATGGTGTTAAGATTGATGGTGCTTTTCTGCCTGGGAATCTCCGGTCTAGCTCCCTTCTCGAGTCCGTCCTTCAATAAGCTGAATAGGTGACTCTGTCTTCCCGGAGCTCCAAACAACATCAGCCAAAAGGGGACCCAGTCCTGCTCACTCTGCACCAAGAACTGCCGTGCCGAGGCGCTGGCAGAACTGCCACGCCGGCCACAAGAGTCATGCTGGCGATCCGTGGAGCTCCTCCTCTGGGAATCTCCTGGTCCGTGAGCAACAAAAATTCGTCTGAAAGTGGGGCATCCTCTCGTTCTCTGCACTTTCACTGAGAGCTACAATCCCAAGCTGCTAGTGATCATCCATCTTGGATCTCTCTCCTAGCATTATAAAAGTCTTAAAAGGAGGTTTGAAGATGACTACAAACAGATCAGCCAAGGCCATGTAAGAGAATTTCATTCCCTTTCCAAAAAACCTTCAAGAGAAGTAACCAAGATGTCCTTGAGCAGATGAATGAACAAATAAACTGTGGCATGGCCAGGAAATGGAATATTATTCAGCAGGATAAAGAAATGAGCTTTCAAGCCATTTGGAGATTATGCATGTTACTCAGTGAAAGAAGCCAATCTGATGAGACTACAGACTGTGTGATTTCAATTATGTGACATTCTGGCAAAAGCGAAACCATGGAGACAGGAAAAAGATTAGTGCTTTCCAGAGGTTGGTGGGGAAGGAGGAATAAATAGACAGATCACAGAGGACTTTTAGGGTGGTGGTGGAAATATTCTGTATGATACTATAATGGTGGACACCTGCTGTCCTACATTTGTCCAAACTCATAGAATGTATGCCACCAAGAATGAGGCCCAGTGTGCACTGTGGACTGGGGTGATAGTAAGGTATGAATGTAGGTTCATTGATTGTAACAAGTGTTCCACTCTGGTGGGGATTTTGATAACAGGGGAGATGGTGTGTGTGTGTGTGTGTGTGTGTGTGCGTGTGTGTGTGTGTGTGTAGCAGGATGGGGTAAAAAGAAATCTCTGTACTTTCTACCCAATATGGCCTTGAACCTAAACTGTTGCAAAAAATAAAATCTGTTAGCAAACAAATGAGCGAAGCCTTCTGTGCTTCTGCTTTGCTCTAGAATAAGACCAGACTTCCAGGCCAGATGGTGCCTCCAGCCACCTCCCCAAGTGCAGTCCCTCACTCTGCCTCAGCTGGGACCCCGTGGCTCTTCCTCAGCTCACAGAACACTCTAGCTTCCTCCTCCTGTCCTGGCACCTTCCTCAAACTTCACCTCCAGTGTTACTGCCTTCAGGAGGAGGTGCTCTTCAGGCTCAAGAATGGTTCCGTGTGCACTCACAGGAACAAGGACTTCCTTTCCTGCTGGTGCAATATGGCTTGGCTCTTTGTCCCCTCCAAATGTCATTCCTAAATGTGCCCCCCAATGTTGGAGGTGGGGCCTGGTGGGAGGTGTTGGATCATGGGGCAGATCCCTCATGAAGGGCTTGGGCCATTGCCATGGTGATAAATGAGGTCTCACTCTGTGAGTTCACAGGAGGCTGGCACCTCCCTCTCTCTCTTGATCATGCTTTGGCCAAGTGAGATACTGGCTCCTCCTTCACCTTGCACCATGATTAGAAGCTTCCTGAGGCCCCCCAGGAGCAGACGCTGGCGCCATGCTTCCTATACAGCCTACAAAGCCATGCGCCAAGTAAATCTCTTTTCTTCATAAATTACACAATCTCAGGTATTCTTTTATTGCAATACAAATGAACTACTACAGTGCGTCACCATGGGTAACTCCATAGTTATCTGTGGAATCATCCATATGGGATGAGGATGTGCTGTCTACTGGTAGATGGTAAGTTGCCCTGCTTGAATCCCTAACCCTTTGCTCAGGTCTAATAGACATTCAATACAAGGTGACAGAATTGCACAGTCAGCTTCTCACCCCCAACGTGAGAATTTTTTTGTAATTTTCTTCCAGTCTTTGTCCATATGCATATTGAAACTGTACACACCCAAAATTAATATAGTCATCATTTTATGTTACATAACCCTTTTAAAACAAAACCCCCATGAGTATACATAGTTTATCACCTGATTTCTTCCCATCAATCAGTGGCAAGCTTGCTGAGTGAGGTCAAGCTCGTCAAAATCACAAGGAACGCTGCCGGCCAGGCTGAGGGCTCGTGTGGTGGGACAAGAGGGAGAGGCCACAGGACCTGCTTGGTCCCTAGAGGTGCCCAGAGCACACTCTGCCTGTTCTGTGAACACCCAAGCCCATTCTTTCTGCTGAGAGAGTAATGGGAGGGCTGAGGTTCATTCCTGGTCCCCGTGGCACTTACATCTCGGATGCCATTGGCACAGTGTCTGTGGGCCAGCTGATTTCACTGAATTTCCTTCAAACAAAGCAAAGGCCACAGTACTTCCTCAGCTGAACATGATAGCAAGTCATAAATTGTACATGTCACCCCCTCATCAAGTGGATGTTTCAATCGTTGCTTGGAGAAGAGCCTGAATTTGAGGGTGGCCTTCTTTGTGGATGAAGTGGTATAGAAACAAGCACTGTTCAAGTATCTATCTGCTCAAAACCAGTGAACGTGGAGCTGTTTGCCCCATGTGAAAGGTGGTTAAGCCCCGGTTGAAGGCACCACTCTTTGGAGGACATCTCTTCTCCACTCCCCTTTGCTCTGCTGCTCCCTCCTCACTTCTTCTCTGCTCCACTTCCCTCCCTCCCTCATCCCCACTCTCTTATGAAGACCAGACACAGAGAGATGCTAGCAAGTGGTGCAACCTGCTGTTTATCTGCCTGTCATCTTCATCAGTAACTTTGGACCGACCTGGAAATCCCAGGGCACTGCTCTAGGGGCCTACGAGAAGCATGTGTGGTCTCCAGATAAACTTGCCAACAGAAAAAGAAAAGAGCCTTGGCATACTCAGGGGGCAGTTGAGACAGAAGCTGACGTCGATCCCAGCATGTCTAGAGGAAAATCCATTTGGCATCAGGCTGAGAGACTTGCCGTAAATGAGGATTTTCTGTTCAGGATTTCAAAACTGCATGTTTCTTATCTCTCACTCTCTGGCTTCAACTTCTTTTCTACGGGCGTCATCATTTCAGCAGGAGCATTGGTCTTTGCCTTCCAAAGTGCCCTTGTTTCTGTTCCCTCAGGGGAGAGCGTAATTAATAAATCAGACCTTTGTGCTGTGCAGAAGATGTGCCGTGGTGTTAGGTCCGCTCCAGACGTGCCGACCTGAAGCCCAGTCACCCCAAGCATTCGCAGAGCCAGATGAAAATGAAAAAAAAAAAAAAAAGCAAAGCATGCAAGCGTGGGGCCAGGCTTGAGCACTCAACACCAGATCATGGATTTAATGACTATTTCCGCAGGACAAGGTGGACTGTTGGCCTGGGATACGTTGGCGGGTTGTTTTGGCCTGATGCAGGCAGTCTTGAATATCAGATTCAGTTTGTGCAATCAACCGGATGGCTGCCTCACCTCTCCCTCCCTCTCCACAATGCCTTTTCTCCTCCCAGTTCTTCACTCCATTCCAAGTGGGAGGGGGTAATGGCCAGAACATAAGCTTTGGCATCAGAAGGCCTTGCGTGTACACCAGCTGGGTGATTTACCCACGCGGTGACCCGGGCTAGGCTCACCTCCCAGGAGCCCCAGCTTTCTTTGCAAAGTGGAGACTGTCTACCTTGGTTGCCACACAGTCACTAGAGGATGGGAGTGCGGGACCCTGAGGGAGCAGCCTGGCGAAAGTTACTACTCAGTAAGAGAAGCAAAAGTACTTGTTCAGTTTCTACTTTCTCCCCGTTCTCTACACCTCAGATGAGAGCTCTTCTTAGGTCAGAGGCCAAGTCTTGTTCATTTTTGTTCCTGGAACACAAATAGATGTTCTGTAAATATTTACTGAGTTCACTCATCAGCTCAATAAATTCATTAAAAACCACCATTTGCTTGACAAGAAAACAAACATCCCCAGTTCCAACTACCCCAGTGCTCTTCATGGCATGGTGTTTGTATTTTCATCTTTGTTGATTTGCTTACTTGCATCTCACCCTTCCACCCCAATTAGATTGTAAAGTTGACAGAAAAGCACCGGGAACGAAGTGGGCACCCCATCAAGACTGCTCCAATCAACAAACTGGCCACAGTTTTCATTTTTAATTCATAATTTTGGAACAGAAATAAATGGTTTTGCAAATGCCCTGTGCAGAAAACACTCAGCCCTCGTCTGTTGGTCTAAGCTCATCACTGATGTCTAATTTGGGGGCAAGGAGAGGGTCGTGCCTGGAATCTGGCACACGGTCTGTCATGTGTGTTCCTAAACTCATGAAAGAGCCACTGCCGTTTCTGTCTATTGTTAACCTGACCTCTTCTCTACATGGATTTGCCTTAGAAAAGTCTTGTCCAGATATAAACTGGCATTTAACAGAAAAGAGGGAAGATGGGAATAATATGGCATCATCTCTTACGTCTGCCTGGGAAGGCCATGGAGGATGAACTGAGTATAAGGCAAACGGAAGAAAATCAGAAGGCTCACGGCTGACAAGGGTGTTAATTGGAATAAGGTCCTGGAGGACAATTTGACAATTTGCAGCAAAATCTATTTAAAATGGCATATATCTGGACCCAGAATTCTTCCTTTTAGGTATTTATTTCAGGGATTCAGCAAATAGGAACAAAAATTTCGTGAGGGGAGGGTTATGGCTCCTGGTTAAAAGAGGAGCACATGCACTAAGTCATATGAGCTAGCATGAGCTGCATGAGCTGGCATGAACTGGCATGAGCTGGCATGTTTCTTCCTTTGTAAGAACTGTATTTTGCGGCTTGGCACACTGGCTCATACCTATAATCCCAGCACTTTGGGAGGCCGAGGCCAGTGGGTCACCTGAGATCAGGAGTTCAAGACCAGCCTGGCTAACATGGCGAAACTCTGTCTCTACTAAAAATACAAAAATTAGCTGAACATTGTGGCACACGCCTGTAGTCCCAGCTACTCCATAGGCTGAGGCAGGAGAATCACTTGAACCCAGGAGGCAGAGGTTGTAGTGAGCCAAGATCATGCCACTGCACTTTAGCCTGGGTGACAGAGTGAGACTCCATCTCAAAAAAAAAAAATAAAAAGAACTGCATTTGGGACCACTGCATTCTGTTGAATCGTCTTCCAGAGTTTCCCTAACGGTGATTGGCTCTAGACCATTGGGATTGTAGGTAACAGTTTCCTTTGCTTGTCTACAGTTTTTGTATTTTTTACAGTAAAAATCTACTACAAGCAAAACGAAAGTTAAGTGTATGGAAGGGGCTGGATCTTTTAGGACCCAAAGTTACCCTTTGGCACAGGCACTACTGACAAACTACACATTAATCAGAACATACTCTGAATGACTGTGGGATACACAGTGGTAGATCCTAAACAAAGAATATTAAATATTTACGTGAGGCGGAGGCCAGTGGGGAGGCACATGCATGACGGGGAAGCCCAGGGCCAGCACAGGCATTTTATGGTTACATAGAATGCGGAGGAGGGAAATTGTTTAGGAAGATGGTGGGGAGGTGGGGAACTGGGGTGGGGGGACAAGGGGAAGAAATGTTTTATTCAGAAGGAGGGTTGCATTTGAAGATCAGGATGGAGCCTGTTTATTTTAAGGATTTCCCAAGATTTTTCTGAATCCTGCTGTTTCCTTTTAGAATGGAGATGACTCCAGGCCTGACTTCCCTGATTCCTGCCTTAACATCCTCAAAGCCCTGACCAGGCACAGTGTCTCATGTCTGTAATCCCAGCACTTTGGGAGGCCAAGGTGGGTGGATCACCTGAGGTCAGGAGTTTAAGACCAACCTGACCAACATGGTGTATTTTGTCTCACAAAAATTAGCTTGGCATGGTGGTGTGTGCCTGTAATCCCAGCTACTCGGGAGACTGAGGCAGGAGAATCGTTTGAGCCTGGGAGGTGGAGGTTGCAGTGAGCCGAGATCCGAACTTTGCACTCCAGCCTGGACAACAGAGCAAGACTCCATCTCAAAACAAATGAACAAAATGTCCTCAAAGCTCTGAAGTGAGCAGCCCGGTGGGAGCTGCTTTGTGGCAAGCTGGCAGCCGAGCAGCCCAGACCGTGCCAGGTTCTGCGCCATGCCTGGGCAGGCCCCCTGGTCAGTCACAGTGCTTTGGCTGGCTTAGATGTGTAGCCTGAGGGTATAAGAAATTAGATACAGAGGACGGTGTTTCAAAATACCACCCACTTTAAAAAAGCCCCAAAACTTCCTTCATTCTTCTTTTCAGTTTAAAAGTCATCTTCTTATCAAAAACATCTTACTTGTGATGACTGGAGCATAATAGATGTGTAGATGTGTAAAAAATACTTGCGGAATGAATGAATGAATGAGCTTATGAATGAATGAATGCAGCTTAAAATAATTATCGTGTTTTGCAGACAGTTCTCTTCTGTCCATAAAAGTATATAGTGGATCATTACCCTGTGGATTACACTTTGAAAATTAGACCCACATTTTTTGAGTTCCTGTCTGAGGCCCCATCTGTGGTTACATTCTCGGTAGGAATTGAGAACACACACGCTGGATACCTGCAATGGGGATGGTGTGTTTCAGGATTAATGTTAACATGGTGTGAACCACAGTCTCAAGGACTAGAGAAGCCAGTGTGGCTATAGGGGGCCGAGAAGACTTTGTAAAAGAGGTGAACTGGAGGTGGCTTCATAAGATTGGCAGGATTTGGGGAGCCACTAGGAGGAAGAAACCCAGGGGTGGGGTAGAGTGACCACAGGTGACCACATTGGGTGATTGGAGAGGATCTGGATCAGAGTGTGTGCCACGACATGGGAGTGAGACATGCCGCTCCCTTTATTTTTCTAGGTCAGATGAATCTCTCGGAGCCCTGGGGTTGATGAGAAATGGGAACCCGGCCATGCATTCTCGTGCTCCCACCCTCCCTAAGGTTGGCTCCAGATGGCGATGGCTCTGGTGCTTTTGTCCAAGACTGGCCGGTCCAGAGTGTGGCCGCCTTCCTTCCAGCCACACAGCAGCTGCCCTTCAGCCACCTCTCCAGCATGACATGGCACAGTCCACTGCGGTGGGCCTTGGTGGTCCTCTGTGTCCACCTCCAGACACCCTGCAGCTGTCGAAACCCCAGTGAAGACACAGAGGGCTGCTTTCCTCCCTGCTCCCACACGCTCGCTCAGGCTTGTCCTCTCTCTCCTTCCCTTGCCCTTGAGTGGGCCGGGATCCTTCTCATTCGGCTTCCATGCATTTGCTGGAATCCTTTCTGAATCCTCCTAGAAAGGTTTTGCTTCTTCTCTTTGCCTTGCAGTTGATCACCTCCCCCTCGGAAGCCCTCTCTGGACCCTCCGTCCCGCATGTTCCGTCTTATGAGATTAGATGCCTGCCTACCCACTGCCCATAGGTGCAGCCCCAAGGTCAGGAATTGTGGATGAACTGGCCTGATTGTAACCCAAGCACCAAGCCCAGAGTCAGGAGTGGAGGAGCTACTGTGCACCATTTCTTAGATAATTAGCTGTACTTACAGCACAGAGCAGTGGAGAGGAGGAAATAAAATACCGTCAGCCAGGTACGTGGGGGACGAGTCAGAACACAGAGACACTCCCAGGGAGGAGATGGTGGGGCCGACAGCTCGTGTTTATTGAGCATTCGCTACAGCCACGCGCTCCTCCAAATACTTGAAATCCGCCCCCACCACGATGAGGCAGTTCCCACCATTATCCACCGTGTGCAATTCAGGGAGCAGTCACTAGCAGAAGCTAAGTCACTGCCCGAGGCTCCCGTCCTGTGAGTGGCTCATGCCCATTTGCCTCCCAATCTATCCTAGACTGGGCCGCGGGGACCTGCATGAGGTGCTGGTGGCAGCTGGGGAGCAGAGCGGGGCATGTGGGTGGGAGGAACCCCTCACACAGGGAGCAGGGGGTGCTGGCAGCCGCAGGCAGGTGTGGGGCTCCTCCAGCCCTGGCTTCTGTTTCCCTCAGGAGGTGAAGACCGTGCTCAGTGTGCAGCAGGATGGGGCGAGCATGGGCAGGAGATCTGAGGGAATGATGATGCAGATAATCACAATAGTAGCCAGTGCTTACATAGGGAGTGACCACTGGCCCTGTTTGCCCAAAACCATCTGTCATCTCAGGGTGACTGTACGAGTCCCCTTCCCCTTCCTCACTCCTGTTTCACACTGGGCGCTGGGCTCTGCTCACACACCTCACATGCACGTTCCACGTCACCCTGCTGGTCCACTCTGAGCCATCGGTGCAAGGGCCTGTGTGGAGCGGGAAGGGTGGGTGAGGGGTGGGTGAGCCGTGTTGAGGACCCTCTCAAGGCTGCAGACCCTGGATGTATAGTGGCCTCAGAGTGACCACAAGCCCACAGTGAAAGTGTGGCCTACCGGGTGGATGGGGGGAGGCTGAAGGATCCCGAGGCAGTCTGCAAGCCCAGCAGGATGAGGACTTAGAAAGCAAAGGAAAAGAGGAATTTAGAGACATCTCAAGCCCTTCCCTCTCTTGCCCTCTGGCTGGGTAGATACTGGTCACACCAGCTGCAAGATGGATCCACAAACAGAACCACCATTTATAGCATCTTTCCTGTTTTCAGATTATCTGTGGCTCTGATAAAATTAACAGGCGGGGATTCATGGGCAGCTCTGACTTCCTGTCTCCTGTGCGCTGTGGCAAAGGTCGATCATCGCACGTGCTGCAGATAGTTTTGTTGAGCCCACAGTGAAGACACTTTAAATGTGTATATATATATATATGTGTGTGTGTGTGTGTGTGTGTGTGTGTGTGTGTGTATTTTTTTTCTAAAGACCAATGACTTTGACAGGGATGAGGTTGAACAAACATTTATTTATCGCCTGTTTTCATAGGGCAGAAGCAGTTTTATGTTCAGGGAAAAGAGCGGATTTTAAGCGCTTACATCTTGGGATATTGTTACTAAGTCCCGCTCAACGCTGTGTTATTAACCAGATGGTGAGTGTCTCATTTAAATGTCCTTCATTGAACATCTGGGGAAGCTATTTCTGGGCCATGTTTTTGCTCCTTGCTCCCTGCGACTGAGGTGATTCTGTTGTGGTGCATGTTGTTGCTGTTAACTTGCAAGTGCTCCTGGTTCAGACCCTGTCCTGTGGCTTAATCCATGTCTGCAGGATGACGATGAATTGCCATTTACGAGAAATGCAATTGCAGATTTTGGCGGTCCCAGCATTCCTTTCAATGTTTACAGTTCATAGTTTCTGGAAAAGAGGTGAATTTGTTGGGTAAATGTTGCACATTTGTGTTGCACGTGCGTGGCCTCACTGAGGAGCGTGGGCCATGAAGTTACCACCACCGCTGACGATCGGTGCCCCTGATAGATGGCAAGCAACAGCAGGCAGGGCAGGGAGCAATTTTATGTGACTCTTCCAATTTTTTGCAGTAACATATAAAATTCTGACTAACAAATTTAAAACTAAAAAAGGAAACAGGCCGGGTGCAATGGCTCATGCCTGTAATTCCAGTATTTTGGGAGGCCGAGGTGGGTGGATCATTTGAGACTGGGACTTAGAGACAAGCCTGGCCGATATGGTGAAACCCCTGTATCGACTAAAAATGCAAAAATTAGCCAGCAGTGGTGGTGCACACCTGGAATCCCAGCTACTTGGGAGGCTGACGCAAGAAAATCGCTTGAAGCTGAGAAGCAAAGCCAAGGTTGCAGTGAGCCAAGATCGCGGCATTGCACTCCAGCCTGGACATCGCAGTGAGACTCTGTCTCACACACACACAAAGGGAAACAGTTCTCATTAAGATAGGATTCTTGTTAGTCGTGGAAAGAGGAACAGTCTCCTTCACCTATTTCTCTGTTGAGGGCAGCCTGAGCGTGCGACGTTCCTGTGACTCACGTTCATTTTGGATCCTGTGCCTGGCTCGGGCTCCCCACTTTTCCATGGTGGAGTCCACATGTGGAAAATGCAGTCATTGCTTTTACTCACAAGTCTCCCTCTAGATGCAAACGTGTCTCTGTGGGGAAGAGCAAGGCTCCTGCAGAAAGGAGATCAGATGGATCAGGGATCCCACAGACAGAGCCTTTGGCCTGATATGGCATCCTTGGGAAAGACCCCTCCACACAAATGTTCCCTGCAAGGAAAACACTCCTGCCTCACTTTCTTCAACTCAACTATGACTTCCTTTCGTGGTGGGGAACTGTAGGAAGAGTGTGTGCGTGTGTGCACGTGTGCGCGTGTATGTGTGTGTGCACGTGAGTGTGTGTGTATGCTGTGTGTGCGTGTGTGTGCACGTGCATGTGTGTGCGGGAGTGTGTGCATGCGTGTGTGCATGCGTGTGTGCGTGCGCGCGCCTGGGTGTGTGCATGTGTGTGTGTTCTCGCGTGAGTGCATGCACGCACGCATGTGCATGATCTGATATGAACTACGTAGCCTCTTCCTTCCTGGGTCAGCTCCTCACTGTGTCCCTGGATGAGGCTTTAACCGTGAGTGCCCTGACTGATGGCGCTGTTGCCCTCAGCCCTGCTCAGCTGGCCCTCTATCTCCTCAGGGACAGGGTCACACCAGGGTGACAGCATCAGCCTCCCAGCTTCCCAGCTGGCCTATCCTCCTTCTGCAGGGGTTCAGCCACAGACCCTGCCTGCACACCACAGCCAAAAACGATTCTTTGAGGACTACAGCCTCTCAAGAAACTGATGCTTAATGACGCAGAACTCTGCGTTTCCTGCCCCCCACTTGCCATCGTTTTCCTTCCCACACCCCCGTCACCGACCTGGATCTCCACCCCAGAAACTCAAAATGCATTTTTGCCACACCGTCACACTCGCCTTCCTTAGCTCCCCTAACCCAGGTCCCCATTCCTCTGCACCTGTGTCCACCACCCAGAGTCCCTCCCGTTAAGTCGCCTCCTCCATCCCACCTTCTCCCGACCCCTTTGGCCCACACGTCTTTGAACTTTTACAGAATTCGCATCTGTAACAAATTAGTTGCTATTTAATTATGTTCTGTCGTATTATTCCTGTT
The DNA here is from genome assembly GCF_030222135.1 of Aotus nancymaae. Lineage (NCBI taxonomy): Eukaryota > Metazoa > Chordata > Mammalia > Primates > Aotidae > Aotus > Aotus nancymaae. The sequence continues at coordinate 2,195,892 of NW_026988444.1, forward strand.
GAACTTGGCTGAGAACCGTGCCCTCCTTGAAGGCAGAAACTGTCCTTGTTGTTCTGTGTCCTGATTCAGCCCCCAGCCCCGGAGCATGTCTGCAGGAAAGGGCTTTCAAGCTCAGGTCATGGAGCTCCACCCAACTGCACTCTTACTTCTGTTTTTCCAAGCTGATCTTTTCTTTTAAACTTAAATGAATTTATTATTAAAAGAACTTTTATCACCTCCAGAAATGGAAAACTATCATTTGCCATCAGTAGAAGTTGGCTGTAAAAGCAAATTCCATGTAAACAGAACGACACAGTTGGGCTCTGCTTTCTCAATCTGAAACCTGCTCTTTCTCCCTTGGCCGTGGAGACTCCAAGCTCTAAAGACGTACTAGGAACAGACTACAGCTTTTATTGTATCCAGAAGAATAGAGGGTAAAAAAACCACCTGAAAAGTAAACAACTTCCTCACTATGTGACTGGTGGTTGTTGAATCCAGTGAACGGGCATCATCGAAGGTCATACTCAGCCCACAGCTCAGGACCCTCTGGTACAGACTCCAAGAACTACCACTTACTGTATGAGTTCCAAGTAAGAAATTCTGAGTATTGCCTTATTAACTCACCCCGGGGTGAGTTCTCTAAGGAAGAAGCCATTATTGGCCCGTCTTCCAGATGAGGAAACAGGCCTAGCAGGAGAAAGGCTTGACCACAGCCACACAGTCGTAGGTGGCTGAGCCAGGATCCAGTGAGGATAAACAGTCATCCTAAGTTTTCAAAGAGAGAGAATTTAATTACAGGGACTTCCTAGATGGTAGAAGAACCTAGAAGTCGGACGAGGGACATTGAGGTAACCCTGGTAGCCACAGCATCAGGAAGGGGCTCCCACCTCTCAGAGGCACAAGGAAGGAGACAGTTACCAGAGCCCAGGAGTCAGACTCACTGGAGGGAAGCTGGCACCAGGGTGGGTCTTTGTGGCAGGAGCTGGCTTGTAGAAGGAAGGACACTCCAGGCAAGACAGCCCAATGAAGAGAGACAAGAAGCCTAGCCGGACTCCTGCACACACCCACGTCCCATCAGGCTTCCGATTGGCCCAGCCGAGTCAGAAGCCAGAGACACATGAACCTGGGCTCAAAGCCTGCGGAGGCCAGACCCCCACGATACAGGGCAGAGCAGGGATGGATGGGAAGACGGGAGGCTCTGAGAGCACCAGGCATAGGCTCACCCAGGGAGTCTCGTTCTGGGGTCTTCTCACTCACACAGGCCATGATGCAGCTGACTATTGGATTTCATGAGATAAGGGTTCATGTGTGTTCGTCCCCATTCCAAGAATAGGTGGGCTCCTCCTACTTTCTAGCTACCTGCAGCTACCTGGAGCTTTCTTCTAACATCTAGGAAGTCCCTGTAAGTAAAATTTCCATTTTAAAACTGTTTAAATTTGCCTGAAGACAGTCTTTTCCTCCATTCTTTTAAGCCCATTGAAAAGGTAGTGCAAAGTATCCCAGAGTGAGAGGTGAAGTGGGGGTGCAGCTGTTTTTCTTGGATTGAGAACAGATCTGAGGTCCATGGAGCATGTGGGTAGGGGTTACCTGTGTCTCATTCCCTGTCTGCATTCCCAGGAGGAGGCCAGGTCTCCTCAGGGCTCTTGAATATATTTAAAAGGTTGAGGCCCCAGCATGAGACAGTCTGTCTCGTCCAAGGCTCCCAGCTCCACAGGAGCATAGGGCAGAAAGCTGCCAGACCACACACATAATGCAGGAATGTCCGAGACCCTTCTCCTGAGGGAGCAACAGGAAGCCTTGGAAGATGGGGAAGGGCCAGTAGCCATGAGGCTCAGTCCTCTCCTGCCTGGTGGGTGGGACCTGTGGAGTCAGTCAGACTAATGTGAAGACGATGAAGACAGGCTGTTTCTCACCCATCTGATCATGGGGGCTGAAATTCTCAGTTGGCGGTGATGTGGAAAATGAGGGGATGACATGAGGTCAGTCCCCAAATCTCAGCCAACCTGAGGGGCTTGCTTGAGTCTTGATGACCAGAGATTGATGGATGTGAGTTCACGGAACGCTCATGAGACCCAGAGCAGAAAGCAGGCCACCACCTTGGCAAGGCATGTACACAACGCAAAACCAGACAGCAGCCCATCCCGTACGACTCCTCCTCCCCAGGGCAGGACTGCGGCTGAGGGAGAGGCAGGTGAGAAGCAGACGAGGTGAGGGCCTCGACCTGACCACAGGAGGCTGTGGTTGAGCAGGACCAAAGCCTCATTACCCTGAGAGCATAAGTAATAAAATTCTTGTGATCTCTCCTGCCTGGGGAAGGGCTTAGGATCACTTAGGATCAGTTAGATGGTTAAACATTGACAAAGCACTTTTCTCTTTTAATTATTTCTTTTTACAACCAACTTTGGGTTGCAGACAGGTCCCCAGGTCTGTGTCTTCTGTTATTTTGTTCAGCAAGCCAAGAAACATGAGTTTCTTGCCCTGAAAATCCAAGCTGTACCATTTCCAAAGAAGCAGTCATCAGAAAAGTATACAGTCTGGTAGGAGTTTAATTCCAGCGTCCAGAGCAAAGAAACATGTTGTCAGCTTGCACCTCATTGAATAAATGTCTTCTGAGTCGCAGACTGCTTTTCCACTGAAGCCAACCTCCTTCTGAATTTCCTGGAAGGGTCTTGGCCACAAAGCTCAGTAGTACAGATCTCAGAAGGTACCAGGACAGGACCGTTGAAGTCCCTGAGGGTGGTGATGAGCACACAGTACCGCTGGTCCCCTGGCGCTGGCTGGCTGTCGGAGTTCCCCCTCTATGTGCCACGGTGACCTGACCTAGCAGGCTTACCCAGCCTGGGTTACCCCACCTTGGAGAAATAGGAGGGGTTTGGGGGATGATTCTTATGACTTGGGCAATGCTGAAGTGTGGCAGGGGCCTTGACATTGTATCTCCCGGAGTGACGTTCTCAGACCCCTCAGAGTGGAAATGAAACACTCAGCAATGAGCAAAAACCACCCACATTTCGATTTTAAGATGGTCCATCTCATTTGACATCACTCCTCTGTCCCATTGGGCAATTTCTTGGAAATGTCCAAATTCTTGGGAATCTCTGGGTAATTGTGCTTACAAAGCCGATGCAAAGAAATTAATGGGAATCTCAGGCCTGTACAGGAAAATAGTTAGGGTAGTGTTGCTGGCCTCTTACAAGGACCACTCGTTATAAGGACACCTTCGTAGGTGGAGGCTCTGGAACTGCCCTTATAATGTCTGTGAACCTTCACCTGCCTTACGACCCTTGAATACAATTTGTCCTTTGCACTTTTAAAATCAATATGCTTTTGTGGCTGGGAAGAGGAATGCCAATTTGTTGGGGAAGAATTATTCAGAACTGTCTCCCAGGCCTCGAGGGACAAAGGAGGGACATTTGCAATTTGAACAGAAGGCACTGAAAGGATGCCTTTTAGACCCAAGATGTGAGAGGTTGGTGTGCTCTCAGTCTCCCCTCCATTTGCATTTTAACTGCCAGGCAAAGCCATTGTGAACAGGAAGGGCCCCGCCCCTGCACACACTGGCCGGGCAGCTGGACACTCTGCCCCATTGTTGGCAGGTGTTTCTGGGGGGCATCGTGGGTTCAAGGCTCTTGTTTCAGTTTCTTTTGGTATGTTAACGTATCCTCTTTTTGAAAGAATTTGGTCTATTATTTGACTCATGCAAATAGAGAAACAGAATTCCAAACCATTAGCCTACTTATTAAATATTTACAGTAAGTAACTGGGATGAAAATACCTGTTCTATAGGTATGTCACGTGGGGACAGATAAACCAAAACCTGCAAATACTTTTATATACTCCGTATAAAAGGCCCCACAAATGCTATGGAGTGACGATAGAAATCGCTATTTATGTTCTGCACATTGAGGACCACTGAAGCCAATCTCCAATGATGCTCAGCTGTCAGGTCACAGAATCCCACTTGAAAGACTGAGAACTGTAGAAAGAGGTTTCAGTAAAGTACACGGACTTTCCATCCAGAAAATCCCATTTCATCAACAATCGTCTTGCACAGAATCACAGAAAAGAAGTGTTAAGAAAAGGATACCCACAACTTAGAAAAATAAGGCAAAAAAACGTTTTGTGCGCTCTTTCAAAGTCGCACTGAACAGTGTCTAATAATCTAACAAGCCCATCTAAGGTGCACCTGAAGCTCTAAAAGAATTGTTTGAAGTTTGATTTAATACTTAGAATTGACATGGCGGTCAAACAACACAGAGGAAGGATAAGTTGCAAATTGTTTCTGTCTAGTAGAAACCTTCATAACCAAGCCCAAACGTTATGAATTAATTGATTATTTTTGACCCACAGGGCATGGCCAGTTTTGTCTCTAACTTGCAGGCTTGTAACTGCCCAATGGGTTCACCTTGTCTGCTGCCTCGACAGAGCTAATTTATCAAGCCAGAGGACTTGCAATGAAGAAAGAGTAATTCACATAATGTCGGCTGCGCAGGAGACCAGAGTTTTATTACTGCTCAAATCAGCCTCCCTGAGCATTCGGGAATCAGAGTTTTTAAAGATAATTTGGCAGGTAGGGGTGTGAGAAGTGGGGAGTGCTGATTGGTCAGGTTGGATGTGGAATCACAAGGGGTCGAAGTGAGGTTTTCTTCCTGTCTCCTGTTTCTGGGTGGGATGGCAGAAATGGTTGAGCCAGATTACTGGTCTGGGTGGTGTCAGCTGACCCAGCAAGTGCAGGGTCTGCCAAATGTCTCAACCACTGATCTTAGGTTTTACAATAGTGATATTATCCACAGGAGCAATTTGGGGAGGTTCAGACTCTGGGAGCCAGAGACTGCATGACCCCCAAACTGTAATTTCTAAACCTGTAGCTAATTTTTTAGTCCCACAAAGGCAGACTGGTCCCCAGGCAAGAAGGGGTTCTTTTCGGGAAAAGGCTATTATCAATTTTGTTTTGTTTCACAGTTAAACCATGAATGAATTCCTTCCTAAATTAGTTCAGCCTATGCCCAGGAATACACAAGGACAGCTTAAAAGTTGGAAGCAAGATAGGATCGATTAGGTCTGATCTCTCACTGTCATAATCTCCTCAGTTATAGTTTTTGCAAAGGCGGTTTTAAGTTTCCTCGTCATTTTTCCCCATTGATCAGATCTGCTAGTCTCTTCCTGCGGTTTCCCTCATTCAGGAGTTAAATACACCTTCAGAACATGCTCGCTAGGCATAGGTCTGAGTTATGCTTTATAAACTTCAGAAAATTGTACTCCAAAGGCTGTCTGGCAAAGTGTTTAGAAACTAGTGATACTCTTGATGCTAGATTTATAGCAACAGGTCCTAACTAGAGAAAGATTTTACATATATCCCAACTGCCTCTCGGTGTGGAAAATGATGAGATGCAGCAGTCAATCCCCCAATCTCTGCCCAAGGGAATTGTGAAAAGCCACCCATGATGTGTCAATAATTCCTTCATGGTAGAGCACCCATTGCAGCATGAACATGGTACACGCATTCAAAAATACTTTATGGGTAGCAGCTGAAAGGAATATCATTCTCTTCTTTGAATGAGAGTGAAATCGTAGCTGGTCCTCCTGAGTTGTTCATGGAGTAATTCTTCAGTCATGGTTTCTCACTGTCCTCTCCTCCTGAAGTTCTGTTATCCTAGAAGAACAACCAAACAGTACATAGAAAGATAACACAATGAAGAACGCTGCTTCAGACCTCTTTTCCAGGAAACTCGACTTGTTTGTAGTGGCAGATATCAACGGGAGCACAACGGCTGTAGGAAAGGAAGTCATGCTGCCCGAGTCCTTTCAAAGCTTCACACGAAGACCTTGAGAGCTTTTCCCAGGGCTGCCCGGCTTATCTACCACAGCTGTATTATTTATAGGGTCAGAGAAAGTCAAAAGTATCATGAGTGTTCATGGATCAAACGGAGCCTCCTAAATCCTCGCTTTCCAAGATTCACTTGGAGACATCTGGGGTGTTTTCTGTACAAAGTGTTGGCTATTTATAAGTTTAGTAGCCTTGTGATAAATAAGATACATCTTCTCCTCTGAACTCTCATAGAAGACGGTGGGAAAAGATAGGGAGCTACCATCTCCCTAGGGATGTGCAATTTTTCCGGTCAGTTTATGTGGTTGAGACAAGCAATTTTACAATGAATTGCTTGAGAGCCTGAATGGCCAGGCTAACCAAAATGCACATGATACTGAAGCAACCCACTTCGGGAGCTATCTGACCTTCCAGTTACATCTTTGGATTAAGGAACAATGGCTCCAGAAAAGCCTAGTGGACATAAAGCGTGTTGTTTGAAAGGGACAGCTTATTAGCAACAGCTCCTGATCAGTGCTCAAGAATGAGAGAAAAGGGCACAGAGGAGAGAAGTCAGAGTAGGAAGAGGATTCAAGGGACCTCCAAGTGGTGGAGAGCAGTGAAAACATGGGCCTTCTTTCCGTTGCTATGATTGTGAAATGGGAAAGGTTCCCTCGTCCCCCTCACAGGGCGTGTGATGAGGGTGTGACTAGCTTCCTCAGTGCCCTGCTGCTCAAACCTCTAGTGGAGCATACAGACTGGCAAGTTGTGGGGTTCCAAACCCACAGCAGTGTCTAGGGGTGAATGTTTACAGCTGAAGCCCCAGTGGGCATGTGCTACAGGGTGCTTTTATAGTTTAGCTGTCTGTAGGCGGCTTATGTTGATCAGCTCAATTAGACCCCTGCCTTATCACAAGGACAGAGGGCTTTCTGATCCTGGTCTACTGGAAGAATTGGATCACACGTGGGCTTGGACAATGAGTGCAAGGTTCTATTGAGTGGAAGTAGCTCTCAGCAGGTGGGGGAGCCAGAAGGGAGATGGTTTTCCCTTGGAGATGGGCCACCCCGTGGCCCAACCCTTCTCTGACCGCCCCAGGCAAACTCTGCGTCATTCTGCGGGTCGGTGGCCTGCCACCTGGCGGTGTGGGTCACTGTGCTCCTCCATGTCCAGCCACTTGTGTGTCTGCCTGCTAGGGTCTCCGGTTTTTTACAGGCACAAGATGGGGGCGTGGCAGCCACGGTGGTCTTGGGAAATGCAGCATTTGGGCAGGAAAACAAAAATGCCTGTCTTCACCTAGATCCAGGACACAGGCCCGGGGTAGAGCCCTAGCCAGGGGTCACGCCCTCCTCTACCCAGCACTTCCCTTGCCACTTCTGCATCATTTATTTATTTATATTTATTTTTGTTTTTTCGAGATGGAGTCTAGCTCTGTCACTCAGGCTGGAGTGCAGTGGCACAAACTCAGCTCACTGCAACTTCCGCCTCCTGGGTTCAAGCCATTCTTCTGCCTCAGCTTCCTGAGTAGCTGGGATCACAGATGTGAGCCACCACACCCAGCTAATTTTTGTATTTTTAGTAGAGACAGTGTTTCACCATGTTGGTCAAGCTGGCCAACTCCTGACCTCAGGTGATCTGCCCACTCAAAGTGCTGGGATTACAGGCATGAGCCACTGTGCTGCCCGGCCCTTCCATATCATTTAAAGGAACCATGCACTTCCCTTTCCAGCACTTCCCATCTGTATCAGTTGGGGGTGGTTTGAGGATAGAGACAGCACTGGGCAATGGCTGGCAGGATGGCCGAGGGAAGACAGGGAAGAAAATCTTATTTTCCAATTTTATCAAAACAGTTCCAGTTTCACAAAAAATTCTTATTTTTATAATCTCTGATGATTAAATCTCTCTCTCTCTTTCTCTCTCTCTTTCTCTCTCTCTTTCTCTCTCTCTCTCTCTCTCTCTCTCTCTCTTTCTCTCTCTCTCTCTTTCTCTCTCTGTCTCTCTTATTCAACGAGCCCTTTTGGCTTCGGTCATCATGAGAGGGGCTTTGAAGTTAAAAGGTCCAGGTTCAAATGCCAGTTTTGCCTCTTCCTAGCTGTGACACTGCAGCTAATTCACTGAACCTCTCCAGTCTCAGGTTCTTCATCTGTCAAGAGGAGGCAAGAGAGCTTTGTCCACGGGGTTTGATGAGAATTGCATGTGCCTGGCATGTGAGTGCTCAGTGAATGCTGCAAAGTGGCATTTAGTTGCATTGACCCACTAAAAAAGCATCCAGATGTTTATTAGATGCAACCTAGCATTTCAGATGGGCTCAAATCTTTGTATTATTAGAGCTTCTAAATAAAGAATCCTGGCCTACTGCTAATGCTTTCACTGAAAGGATGTACTGTTAATATTGGCGTTGGCAATGGTGTATTCCACCCAAAAGTAAACCTCTAGCACAGTGCACGGCGTAGAGCAGAGGCTCCGTAGATGTGTGCTACACCTTCAACAGTATGTTTTAAATCTTCAGCCAGAACGCCAGCTGTGGATAGTCAACAACCCTCAGAAATACCAATTATGTGAAGTGCTGACAGGAATCTATGAGATGCCCCCTAAAGCTGAGGGCTCTAGGCAGTGGATTAGGGGAAATGGAGTAACATCTACCGTGGGTAGAGCTCGAGAAGTGGGAGGTAGGCACCTGATTTAATAAACAGAGTACAGCAAAGGGGGAAATCTTTCTCTAATACTACGTAAAAATAAATTTTCCTTCTGATGGCTTAAGTTGCCTTTCTCTTCTGTCTTTAATGATCTCTAAGCTATTGCTTAAACAAATAAAACCCTCTAGATGTGGTCAACATGGTGAAACCCCGTCTCTACTAAAAATACAAAAAATTAGCTGGGCATGGTGGTGCGTGCCTGTAATCCCAGCTACTCAGGAGGCTGAGGCAGGAGAATGGCCTGAACCCAGGAGGCGGAGGTTGCGGTGAGCCGAGATCTCGCCATTGCACTCCAGCCTGGGTAACAAGACCGAAACTCCGTCTCAGAAAAAAAAAAAAAAAAAAAAACCCTCTAGATGACATTAAACTCATGCAAAAATGTATATAACGATGAGCATTTATGAAATTACAAATCTTGTGAAATGTACCTATTTAAATCCTCACCTATTTGGCCTTTGTTTAAGATTTTTATAAAGTGGACAAGAGAAGCAACAAAGGTATATTTCATGTAAATTGCTGGTGCAGCCTTCACTTCTGAGGCACTACCTGCTTTGAGCATCAAGAGTATAAGTAAAGCCCCGAGTAGACAATTTTTCAGCAGGACGCAGTGGCTCATGCCTGTAATCCCAGCACTTTGGGAGGCTGAAGTGGGCAGATCACTTGCAGTCAGGAGTTCGAGGCCAGCTTGGGCAACATGGTGAAACCCCATCTCTACTAAAAATACAAAAATTAGCCAGGCATGATGGCGCACACCTGTAATCTCGGCCACTCTGGTGGCTGAGGCAGGAGAATCGATTGAACCTGGGAGGCGGAGGTTGCAGTGAGCCGAGATTGTGCCGGTACACTCCAGCCTGGGCAACTAAGCGAGACTCCGTTTCAAAAAAAAAGAATTTTTGCAGGGGCACTGAAAACGGGGCTTTTGCTGGCTCAGGAGGCTGACTCAGGTCTGGAAGGTGCCTCACTGATAACCTCCCATGTGGCATCACCTCTCTTGAAGAGCCACTGCAGCCAGGGCTTCCTCCTCCTGGCCAGGCCTTGGCAGGCCCTCATTCTTTCCTCGGCAACAGTTAAAGTTTCCAAGCTGTTGCCACAAGCACTGCCTTCAACCTGGCCCTGCTGGTGGTCATCAAGGGTGACCCTGACGGGCCATGGTTTCCAAAGCAGCTGTTAATGGTGCTGTTTGTCAGTGGATGAAGAGGAAGCCTAGAGAGAGTTCTCCTCTGCTGGCATGACATAGTGGTCAAAGCTTTGTGCTCTGAGAGTCCCTAAATGAAGAAACTTGGTCAGAGAACATGTGAAGGCTATAGTGTGTTGAAACTATTTCTTCAGCCTGACCAAAAATCAGTCAAAATTAGCTTTGATCTTGCTAGTCATTATCCCTCAATTTACAAAAACTACCTAGGCCTGGCGTTACCTGAGGAGGACCCTGGAGGGCTCAATGAATCACTAAATAATTTTTATTTGCCTCCAAACTTGGAGAAAATTTCACTATTAAAACCTTACTGAGGAGGCAGAAAAATCAATGTCTTTCATGAATAAAGCTTGAACTTCAGACAAAACTGCAGCGGTTTGGTGCATCCCTGCAAGGACAAAATCCCTTCAAAGAAAGATCGTTCACTTTCCACTTCCTTCAGAGGTGTGGAGAAAGAGCTTCAGGAAAGCTTGTTTCCTTCAAACTTACCAGACAGCCCTGAGGTCACTACAGATCTAAGTACAAATTGAACATTTAGAATAAAATTAAGGACAGCTTTGTGGATTTCTGGGGAGAAGTCCAAGGGCGGTTTTCTCTTTTCAACAGTGACCCCTTCCCTCCCTCCCTTCCTCCTTCCTCTCTTCTGTCATTGTCATGATGCTGGGTGGACAGCTTGATACCAAAGTTAAATGGAAATCAATGTCGCTGTATCAAAGGCTTCTAATTCAATACATCTCCACTATTATTACCTATTTATTTATTTATTTAGTGTGCTGTATTTTTTGTTCTACTTTAGTGATCATAATTTTAAAAAGTCCTGTCTGTAGGACTTCCATTGGTTTAGCAGTAATAAATTTCTTCCAACACAGTGTTCTACATAGAATCTGTAACTCCACAATCAACAGTTCTCTCATGAGTAGTGTCTTAAGAAACCTAACCTTCACATTTTGGAAGGAACTGTTGTATATGCAAGGGATACTATAAAATACTTTAAGTAAAATTAATTTATGGCACTTCACTATGAACAACTTAAATATATTGTCGAGACGCTATTTAACAAAATGCATATTTAATTAAGAGAAGTGTGAGACAATTAGGGGAAAACATGAAAATGGGAACAGTAATATATTTAACCATCACCTGTTGTTAATTTGGAATATATGGCTGTATTGCCCGGAGACATTTTGATAGTTAATAAATAAGATTAGCAAGTACAGGGGTTGCTTGAGTTTCTAAAAATTTTACAATGTGTATTAAGCTCTTACACTGAAAGAATAATTATTCCAATAGTAACCATTTGTCTCGTAAAACATTCACCAGGTTTGCCTCATAAATTTGGATTTGGAATTAAAAGGCCTAATTTGCATCACGATTGTGTTTGTACTGTAAGAAAGAGTAGACCACGTATAAAAGCATTTTTGGTGAGAAGGAGAACACACTCCTTTTGTTATACTTGGTTTGGAGGTGTGCAGTATATATTTTTATGTGTAGTTAGGATTTGCGTTTTCATCTTAATGATGTTTGTGTGAATTAGATTTGTAAATTAGACATGAAGGCAGGGCCAGCCAAAGCCAACTTCTGATTAATCCAACAGAGAGTAATTCTTGACTCTCAGCCACTACTGCTGTGCTGACAACACATTCAACAAATTCATGTTAATATTAGACATGCTTTGATAACAATAAGAACTAACAGTTATACAGAATGCATAAGCATTGTTCTAAGTATGTACACACATCAACTCACCTCAGCTCTCAAAGTACATATCGCTATCACCAACACCATTCTCATTGTCATTGTCTTCTTTTTTATTGACGTCATTTCTCTGTTGTTGCCCAGACTGGAGTGCAGTGGCATGATCTCGGCTCACTGCAACCTCTGCCCAGTGGGTTCAAGCAATTCTCCTGCCTCAGCCTCCCAAGTAGCTGGGATTACAGGAGTCTGCCGCTACGCCTGGCTAATTTTTGTATTTTTAGTAGAGATGGGGTTTCATCATGTTGGCCAGGCTGGTCTCAAACTCCTGACCTCAGGTGATCCACCCACCTTGGCCTCCCAAAGTGCTGGGATTATAGACGTGAGCCACCTCATCTGGCTGTCATTGTTTTCTTCACTATTTTAAAGGTAGGGAAATCTGGGCACACAGAGCTTAAATAACTTACCCAAGATTAGCCAGCATGCATGAAGGAGCTAAATGTAAACCCAGATTCTACAGCTTTCTAACCTGGGCTCTTCTTGTTTGTTTTAGAGATAGAGTCTTTGCTCTGTTGCCCAGGCAGGAGTGCAATGGTGCAAACATAGTTCACTGAAGCCTCCAACTCCTGGGCTTAAATGATTCTCCCACCTCAGCCTCTCAACTAGCTACAGGTACACACCATTATTTATTTTTTGTAGAAACAGCTTATATTTCTTATATTGCGCAGGCTGATCTCAAATGCCTGACCTCAAAGGATCCTCCCACCTCGGCCTCCCAGAGTGCTGGGATTACAGCGTGACCCACCACCGTGCCTGTCCCTAGCCTGGGCTCTTGAGGACTAGCCCCCATGACCTTTTCCAGGTAGAGCCCATGGGTGTGGGTGACTGTTTCCGGTGTCACTCCAGTGCCCACGCACATCTCACAGCATTGGGAGAACAGTGGTGATGTCTGTTTAACACACTCCGTGGACCCTAGTCACGTCTACTATGAATCACCCTGAGCATTTTGCTTCCTAAGAAAGATAACATCATAGCTCATATACAGAGACACTTCAGTTTCAGAAAACAAAATGTAAAAATGCCCTGAAATGTCGAATGGGTACTTTGGTAATCTGCACTAAATGCTTTCTGCCAAATGAGACACTCACTCATTGGTGGGTGTTTGTTTCCATTTAAGTTTTTAAAATACAGGGTTTCCTTCAGGTTTTAGCTATTCTTTACAGTATGGTTGAGTTTTAAATTAAGCCTGCTGAAAATAGAGACCAAAATTGGTTTGGCCACAAGGTTTTCAAAAGCATTTTTTTTCCTTCTCTTTCTTTTGTGTTTTGTTTATTTTAAGATCAGAACATTAAAAATGAGTCAGAGGTCAAGGTATCATTTTCCTCTAAATGAGATTTCTTTTCCCCTTCTTTTTTTATGTTTTCGTGTGTGTGGTGTGAGTGCGCTTGTTTAATTACTTTGCTTTCATTTAGCTAAATATTGTATTGTCTGTTCATTTGTTTTTGTTTTCATTTTTAAGGGACTGTTTTCTCGTGTTTGCGACATTCTGATGTTCAAGTTCTTTCTTCTTTTGTACTTAGAGGCAGACAGTTCTCTGTTCACAATCCTTTGGTCACAGTTTAAAATATGGGTTGTAAGGTTTATCAGTAAAATGAACCTTCCTAAGATCAGCATAAAAGATCGTAGGGCTACTAGAGGAAGTTACCAAGAGAGCATCTGAGGTCCTGAAGCTGTTGACAGATTGTCACAGTATAGTTCCAGTTTGTAAATTTTCAGTCTGCAAAATCTGTAATTCAGATTGCCACTAAAATTTGTATTCCTGAAGTAATGATAATAATGAAAGGCACTTCTTATTTTGTAAGAAACTGTTTTAAACATAATCGTTAACTCACTTAACCTCATGATAACCTTATAAAGAGTTGTTATTTTCAGAAGCACAGAGTGATTGAGTGAAATTCTCACTTGCTAAAAAAGATAGATCAGAGAGCCATAAAAATATTATCATTGTTATCAGTTTTACCATAATATCTTTTATTGAGCACCTTTTATGATTATCCAAGTTATTTTATTAGGAACGTATTTTATGTATTGCTCTTTTTACAGATAAGAAACCTATCTGTGGGAAGTAGAAAAGTTCCTTTTTAAAGTTTCCTTTCTTGATAAAGAATAAGTGTGCTAATAACTTTGCTAAGCCCTATCCTATGTAGCTGTTAAACATGCCACACTTACAGACATGTAGTACATTCATGTCCTTGTACTTTAACCAAAATATCTGTGCTGGATGTGCTCACAGGCAGGTCCCAGCTCTCCATTGCTTTTACCTGTTTAGAATAGTTTTAAGTTATTAGCCAACTGGGTTTTAGTTTGGATTGTAAGGTCTGGCTCCAGCCAACTGAAACCAGACACAGCAGTAAGGACGACCCCAAATGAGTAAGGAATAAATGTGTATGTTTTCCTTTGTTCATTGTACTCTCATGGCAAGATGGCTAGCAAGAGCACCCTTCCTGCGTCCAGAAGGTAAAAATTGCGTTGCTAAAACATCCTTTGCCTCAGTGCTATTTTTTCTTTGTGGCACCATGCATGTATTTCCAACACATGCCAACAGTAGTTAAATAACATATGGAAAGCCAAAGATCTTCAAGTCAGTGTTGGAAATCAAGTTCAGCTGGCTCCAAACCTGTGCTGTGTCAGCTACTCCCCAGTTCTTCACATCTGAGGGCCTCAATTTACTCAGGTGGAAAATTTAAAAAGCCCCTTTAATCATAGTAATGTATTACTGAAATTGAGAGACAATCATTATGGCCCTGAGTCTGAATACTGATAGCAGTTTTTCAAGCAAAAATAAACACTTTTGGGGGTGAGAGAAACCATTTTTGATAGAAAAGGTTTTTCCAAGGAGATTCCGTTTGATGTGCATGGTCTAGATTTTCTGTGATCTTCTGTAATCTAAGGGAAGGCCTAAAGAATTGGAAGTTTTGAATGCTTAATATGTTCCTGGGGCCATGTATCCTTCTTTTATATTACTTGTCTTGGCTGGATATCTGACAAGATGTATACAGTAGAGCATACACAAAGGTCAAGCTTAAGGGCTTGTTATGTAGATATAATTGGCTCTTCAGTTTTGCTATTTATGGAGCTTAGCTTTTCTTTCTATAGATCCTGGTTTCTATTGGGTATCGCATTCCTTCTGCTTGAAGAGCTCTCTTTAACATTCCATTTGGTTAAGGTCTTCAGGTAATAAATCCCCTCTACTTGGTTTTTCTGAAAAGTCTTCATTTCACCTTTATTTTTGACAAAAAGTATTTCACTGGATATAGAGCTCCAGGTTAACAGTGGTATTTTTTTCAGTACTTTAAAAATATTGCTTCATTGACTCGTGGTTTGCATAGTTTTTGTTGAGAGGTTGGTCATAATCTTTATTTTATTTTTCTGTATGTTATATGTCCTTTTTTTTTTGTCTGACTGCCTCTGACTTTCTATTTCTATTTGTTTTTGAGAAATGTGATTACAATATATCTAGATGTGTTTTCTTGAAAATTACCCTGCTTGGGATTCTTTAAGCTTCTTTGGTCTGTGGTTAGATGTATTTTATTATTCTTGGAAAATTTGTGGCTATTACCTTTCCAAATATTTCTTCTCTCCATCTTTCTTCTCTTTCTGGGACTCCATTATAATCATGCTAAAAATGTTATTGTTCCATCAGTCTTGGTCTCAGGTCTTCTCTCTCTCTCTTTCTCTCTCTCTCTTTCTTTCTCTCTCTCTGTATCTTTCTTTCCCTCTTCATTCTTTTATTTTTCTCTTTGCGTTTCAACTTGGGTAATTTATATGGCCCTATCTTCAGCTTCACTGATTCATTTCTCAGCTGTGTCAAATCTACTAATGAGCCTGTCAAAGACATTCTTTATTTCCACTAACATGGTTTTTATTTTGTTTTTAATTTATGACACTTCCATTAAACCCTTTCTTGTAATTTTCATCTTTCTGATAAAATTTTCTATCTCTGCACACATGGTCTGGTTTTTTTTTAGAGTGTCAAACGTGTTAATCAACTATTTTTAAGTCTCTATGTCACAGTCCTAACAACTATATTATTTGAGTCCAGACTGTTAGTTGCTTTGTCTCCCCAGAATGGATTGATTTTTCTCGCTGTTTGTGTGTGTGTGGCGGTGGAGAGCTTCCTAATTCTTTTTTCATGCTGGACATTGTGGCTAGAACTCTAACTACAATTTCTATTTCAATAACCATTTATAAGCCATATCAATAAGAGTAAGGCAATGGTAATTGGTTCTACAGGTCAAGATGGGATTTTAACACATAGCTGGTGCGTGACACACAGGTCTGGAGTTGCCATGAGTCTGCAGTGGTAATGACTAGCCCAACTACTTTGGCTACATACAGAAGTCCCACAACACTCAAATAGCTTGGATAAGAATTAAAAGTAGTTTGTCCCACTGTTCCATTTTTTATTGAACTCTGTAAATAAAGGAGCCATGCATGTTTTATCTCTTTGTATTTATTATTTGCTGAATGAATGAATAAGTGAGCTACTCCTGGGTCAGGCTGCTAGAGAGGTTTTTTTTTTTTTTTTTGTGATGGAGGTTTACTCTGTTGCCCAGGCTGGAGTGCAGTGGCAGGATCTTGGCTCACCACAACCTCTGCCTCCCAGGTTCAAGTGATTCTCCAGCCTCAGCCTCCCAGGTAGCTGGGACTATAGGCACACACTACCGCATCTGGCTAATTTTTTGTATTTTTAGTAGACACAGGGTTTCACCGTGTTGGCAAGGATGGTCTTAATCTCCTGACCTTGTGATCTGCCAGCCTCGGCCTCTCAAAGTGCTGGAATTGCAGGTGTGAGCCACCAGGCCCAGCCTAGAGAGGGTTTTTTAAGTGGTATTCCAAACTCTCTACAAGAACAAAAATAAACAAATCAAGCCACAGAATGAATTTCAGGGAAAATATAATTAGGAGTAAACATATAGGAAAGTCCTCTAGCACTAAAAACAAAAACAAAAATATAGTTGAAATTAGACCCTGGTTTAAATAGAGATGCTTTTGCCCAGTGTAATGGCCACGTGACACAGCTAAAGCTGCCCTAAAGCCATGTGTCTTTAAGAAACAGGATGCCTGTGACGAAAAGTTTTCCTTTGTAAACAGAGAAGCTGAGACTAGTTAGAACCAAGATAGCTGACCATAGGTCTTCAAAAAGACCTCAGGCTTCATTATAATCTCATTTCCATGCTAAATGGCATTCCCACCAGTGCCATGACAGTTGACAATCACCATGACAATGAATGCAAGAGGCCTTAACAGGACAAAAAAGGAAGGCAGCACTTCAGGTCCAGGAAGTTCATTTCCTATATCTGGAAAAGGCATGAATATTCCCCCCTGGCTTTTAATATCCAACCCCTTCTTTAGAGGAACTCTGTATTTGAACCCCCTCACCCCTCGCTAGTGGAGAAGTTGATCTGTGAGCCCTGCTCCTGCTTCTCAATTCCACGACCATTGAATAAAGCCTGCACTGCTTGACACTCACTTTCAGTTTCATGTATCAGCTTCATGACTCTGAACAGGAAAATACTCAAGCTTTGGGGAACCAGCTTTGCCAGCAACAACGCCAACAGAACTTGATAAGCAAAGCACATTTCACTGAATACTAATTAACTAATTACTTAAATGGTGCTTGGACCATTGGCTAGTTATCTGAGAGGGAAAAGTCTACATTAAAAACTATGTGACCCCTTCAGAATCTTTCTCAACACCACATTCCAGATGGCCACTACCAATCAACTGGAGCTAGCATCTAACTGGAACTTATTTGCCATTCCTTATTCAGTATCTTACTTCTAACAGATTTAAAAAAATAATGATCTCAAAGATTTATATGCACAGAAATAGATGATAATTTTGACAGCTAATCTTTGGGTAGTCAAAGATGCTCCTAAGTGCCTAAGTTCCTGAACAAGTCACAAAGGAGCAAGTCAATAAATGTGAGCACATTAAAATTTAAAATATGTTTCTAATAAAAAACCTAGCTGAGTACAGTGACTCATGTCTGTAATCCCAGCATTCTGGGAGGCTGAGGTGGGTGGATCACTTGAGGTTAGGAGTTCAAGACCAACCCGGCCAACATAGTGAAATCCATCTCCAGTAAAAAAGATTCAAAAATTAGCCAAGTGTGATGGCATGTGCCAGTGGTCCCAGCTACTTGGGGGGCTGAGGCATGAGAATCGTTTGAGCCTGGGAGGTGGAGGTTGCAGTGATCAGAGATCGTGCCACTGCACTCTAGCCTGGGTGACAGAATAAAACGGTCTCAAAAAAAACAAAAACAAAACAAAACAAAAAGAACCAAACAAAAAACCTAATTAACAACATGAAAAAATATATCTATATATAATATTTTTGAACAAATATAATACCAAAATATTATGCATACTGTGACCTGGATCTTGACTGCCACACCTCTAGCATGACTGAAAGTAAGGTGCCTAGTCTCTGTAAGCCTCAGTTCCCTTATCTCTAAGATGAAGCTGTTGATACTTCTCACATCACAGGATTGCTATGGGTTTAAAGGAGTTAATCTTACTATGTAAACATCGTGTTTATAGTAAACATCGTGTAATAAATATGTGCTTGCTACTATTACTGTTGTTTCCAACTGAAGCTGTACTTTCATTCAGTCAATATTTAGAACTAATTAATATTTATTGTTCCATTATAAATACATGATCATTGAAGTTTTTAAACTAAAACTTTTAAAAACAATTAAGATTTTTCATAATCATAGATAATTAAAACCTTTTTGGAATCTTTTCTTCCAATTATATGTTTATGCTCTCTTTAGTGCAAGTATGGATTTTACTGCATAAATTGTTCTGTCCGGCTTTGGCATTTACTATGTGCTGTAGTCTGGCTACACACAGAACACTTGAATGTATAACACTCAATAACTTGGATTATAATACTCAAAGTCTTGAATGCTCCCCTGTATCATTAAATGTCTTTAAATATCTGAGCCGGGTGTGGTGGCTCACACCTGTAATCCCAGCACTTTGAGAGGCTGAGGCGGGCAGATCACAAGGTCAGGAGATTAAGACCATCCTTGCCAACACGGTGAAACCCCGTCTCTACTAAAAATAAAAAAAAAAAAAAATTAGCTGGGCGTGGCAGCAAGTGCCTGTAGTCCCAACTACTCAGGAAGCTCAGGCAGGAGAATTGCTTGAACACAGGAGGCCGAGGTTGCAGTGGGCCAAGATTGTGCCACTACCCTCCAGCCTGGGTGACAAAAGGAGACTCCATCTCAAAAAATAAATAAATAAATAATCTGATTTTTACCCTATTGCATTTAACCATTCCATTTTCAGACATTCTGGCAGTTTGCTTAATTTTATTATAACAAATAATGCTGTGATGAACGTATTATATAAACATGCTTCTAGTTGTTTCAAGGCATAGTAAAGATATTCAACACATATTTGTTTGAATGGAGAAGGGGCTAAATGGATGAACAGGAAAATGGGTGAATGTGTGAATGTTAAGCACCAGAATATAAACATCTGAAGAAGAGATGCAGGTCCAAGTATGTCCATTGACAGGTGAAGTAAGAATTCAGATTATTTCAAAGATGCAAGAGTCTTGACAATATTCAAATACTGAATAAAAAGAGTCGGTGGTTATGACTGTAGATTGAGGGCGGAGTGAGTATGAATGATGAGTGCAGATCCCTAGAGAGAGGAAAGGGATGAGATCCAGAACACGCGTGGAGGGTAATTCCTTCAGGAGTCCATCTATTTTTTTGTGACTAGAAAGAAGGAAGCAAGGATGCAAGGTTGAGTACTCATGCAGGTGTGTGTAGAAGCAGGAAGGAAGTTGAGAGAGTTCTGAGACTCCAAGGGTCCCTTTTTGTTAATAACAGCATGGCTCTTCCACAGTGGAGGGGCAAAAGGATATGAAACCAGAGTTTGGGGAAAGGGTGAAAGTTAGAGAGAGCTGTCCTAGATCCCTGCAGAATATGAGAAGAGGTTGGCAAGGACAGCACAGAGGGATGGCCAGGCAGCTCTGAAGAGCCAGTTGAACCTGGAAGCTTCACAATGCCATGTAGAGCAGGGAGAATCGTCGCTGGGCTTCCCTGGAAGGGAGAGACAGAAGGACAAAACAAGGAAGAGAATAACTTGAGGATCTGCACAAGAATATGAATGTCACGGCAGCCCAAATCTGGATCGAATATTATCAGAATGGTGAAGGTGAGAGAGAAAGGAGCAGGTCTATTGCAAGATGATCAAAGGAACAGCTTCTTGGAGGTTCTTCCGAGTCTCAAACAGAAGGAAGGGGGTTAGAGAAAGAAAGAGCCAGGATGATAGGTGACTGGTCAGAGAGCTCCCAGGGGAGAGGAATTTAAGATTTTAGAAGCAGAAAAATTACAGGGACATGTCCAAAATAGGGCCTTGATACCAAATGCCCAAAGTAAAGTGCCAGAATGTGCCAGTGGGTCAAGAAGCTCAATGGCCATCTGATCAAGGCCAAGGGACATCTAATCATCCAGAATAAGGGTGAGTCTCGGACCAAAGTGGGAGACAAACACCCAGTGTGAATGTTTTCTGTGAATATGGGGCATTGACTCAACTGAATAAATGACCAAGGAAAAAGGGTGGAAAGTGCAAACAAGATGGCGGAATCTTCCTACCACAGAGCACAGGGAGGAGCCTGAGCATGGCCTCGGGGAGGGAGTCTCAGGGGAGAAATGGGATTGCAATAAACAAAAGGAGGAGGAAGAAAGACCTTTTAAGCCTAAGCTGCACCGTGAGCAGAGTCAGAGTTCCTGACCTTTGGGAAACCAGGAGGAAGGATGGAGAGTGGCGAATCTATGTGACCAAGGCAGTGTTGATCCCACAGCACATAATGGTGGGACTCTTGCACCAGGGAGACTTGCAGAGTCATGAGTAATGGAAAGTATGTTCCAGTTGTCAAAATAAACGAATAAAATGTATTTTATGGGGTGTTATTTTTAGTTTTATAAGGCCAGATGTTCCAGCTGTACATTGCCTTACGTGCCTACATTTCCTGGGGACAGCGTCTCCATTTTCCTGACAGTCTGGAAATACCTCACTCGGCCTCCATTATCCAGAGTCTGCTCTCCTATGGTCTCACTTATCTGGATCCTGGAAACGAAAATAGAGGGAACACATCAGGACCCCGGACAGCCAGCATGGGTGACACAAAGACCACGGGCTCTACTTGCTGGATATCAGCCACAGCCTATTTTATTTTCAGGCAAATTGTAACAAAGTTCAGTTGTTTGGTTTCCTAACCCAGAGCAACGTTGCCGGTTCTGCTGTTAAACACTAAAAGGAAGAGAGGGAATAATAAATCAAAAGGATCAAGTCACAAAGGGGCCAGGCAAGAGAAACACGAGAGGCTGCCATGTTACAGGATCATCAGAAACAGCTGAGGGCAGACGCAGGAAAGCTAGGAAATGAAGCGACATATAGTTTGCCGCTCGAATCTTGTAGAACTCTGAGGACTTCTGTCACAATAAAACAGTTCATTTCATCTGAATTGGGGATGCCCGAGGTCTGATCCCCCAAGTCCCCAAGCCCACCTTTCCCTCCTTGGCCATCCAGCTTCCTGGGGAGCCCTTGCATCTCTCCCACAGATGCCAGGAATAGGCCATCCTCCCACAGCTGCCACTTTGCCATCTTCTCAGCCCTCAGACCAGGTGCAAACTCAAGGACCTTTTCTCCTCAAGGGTTTTATGAGAGTTTGGGGCCAGAAAAACAAAAAGAAAACAGAGAGGGTGACAAAACAGATATATGGGGAAGTTTCAAAGACTGAGACATTCTCCAAGTAGCCATTTTCTGGTCAATAAATATTTGTTGGGTAAATTAATGATCTGTTTAGGAATGAGCTCTGACATCAGCCCAGCTTTCCTGGCCCCTTTCTGAACCAGCGGCCTCAGCCGTCCCCTGGAAATCACCATGTTTTATGCCTATCAGATGCTTTAGACAGTTGGGGTCGGGAACAGATTCTTGGTCCAAGCATAAGTAGACTTCTGGGATAAGGTTGGGGCTCCCAGGGAACCCACACACACATATATTCCCCTAGGCATCCCTTCCCTCTTCTCATCCACCAGCCCCTCCTTTAGGACCCTTTCTCCAGCCCACAGTTCCAAAGAGGGCTCTAAGCTGGTGGGTCGGTAGATCTAAGAACTGGCTTCTACTCAGAGTCATCTGTGCACATAGAGAATTCCTGGAGAGTCTCCTGAGGTGGCCCATTTTGATTATTTCCTGGTATAAAGAAATAAAAACTTGTCAAGGCAGGTGGATCACAAGGTTAAGAGATTGAGAACATCCTGGCCAACATGGTGAAACTCCATCTCTACTAAAAATACCAAAAAAAATTAGCTGGGCATGGTGACACGCACCTGTAGTTCTAGCTACTTGGGAGGCTGAGGCAGGAGAATTGTTTGAACCTGAGAGGTGGAGGTTACAGTGAGCCGAGATCACACCACTGCACTCCAGCCTGGCAACGGTGTGAGACTCTGTCACCAAGAAACAAAAAACAAACCAAAAAAGAGAGAAATAAAAACTTGTCAAATATATTTTAGAGAAATGCATAAAATGACTCACATGTTACACGTCGTGATGGCTCACAGCTTGGTCTTCAGTTGTGGAGGGTTCCCTCTGTGGTCCCCTGCACTCCAGATCCCTGCAGAATTCATGAATGGTTACATGGTTCGCACACACCTCTCTCCTCCCCAGTCCCAGATGACTCAGTGTGGTGAGTGGCCCGCCATCCCTTCTTCTCAACACATAAAGGGTTGTGTGTGTGACGTGGTGACACAGAGATCCTGTGGAGCAGGGGTTCTTGTCTTGAAATAACTTAAAATCCGCCTAGAGAGACTTTTGAGAATCAAGTGAGTGGTGTAGAGCGTGACTTCACACAGGATGAAGTCTTCAGTTCAACTCCCCAGTCACTCAGTGCAAAACCTTGATTCATCACCTATCATGTGCCAGATGTGTGTGAAATAATAGAAATACAGAGATATACAACTCAGTCTCTAAACCTGAGAATCCCGGAGTCTGAGAGGGCAGACAGACATATGAACAGAGAGCTCCACTGCAATGAGGTAGAGGTCTGGAAGCACTCCCGAATTTCTGGTTTGGGTAATTCAGGGATGGCAGTGCTTTTGTCTAGCTGGAGACTGGAAGAAAAGGAGGCTGCAGGGGAAGATGGTGCGTCCAGGTCAGGACATGTCCAGTTAGTTGTGCCTTAAGTGGAGATTTACTAAGATCCTTCTCTGAGCCAGCACTGTGCTAGGCTTTGAGAGAAGCAGAGACCATCCCTGCCCTCAAATAATTTAGTGTGGAGCAGAGTGAGTCTCACACAATGAAGTTCAGATGCAGAATGGCACAGAGGGAGGTTGGGGGTCTGGCTAAGGATGAAGAGGAAAGCATCTCTTGCACACATGTCAGCGAGGGGAAGCGTACAGAAATGCACCCTGCTCTGGGAGTCCCACGGAGAGAGGCTGCAGGAAGGAGAGGGGTCTCTGTCAGACAGGCAGCACAGCCCATGGACAAGAGTGACTGAGTGAGGAAGGCATCTCCCCATTTCCTCTGAGAACACTGGAAGTTCTGGGGACTTGAGGACAGCAGAGCCTTTAAGGAGCTTCTGCAGCCAGCAGCACCTGAGGTGACAGCGTCTTCCCCACGGCAGCCACAGGGTTCTGGGCCTTAGGTCTTCCTGCCAGTGATCTCAGTGCTGCACAGCAGAGCAGAAGTACCTGCAGGAACCCTGAGCAAACAGGCTTGGGCAACACTGGGCTCCCAGACATCCCTGGGTGAGTGTTTGAGAGGCCCGGAGTTTCTGCACTTGGCAGGTGGCTGCAGGAATCGCAAGTGGGCCTTCAGTGCCCAGGAGTCCCCATTTGCACAGACACCTGCAAAGGCCTGAGGAGGACGTGCTACTGGACAAGACGTCATCCGCTGAGTGCAGTGGTGCTGGGGAAGGGAGAACTGAACGCTGGCAGCAGGAAGGTCGTCTTCACAGCAAACACGATTCAACCTGCTGCTGACTGACATATATTCTATCACATTCCAGGTGCAGTTTCTGTTGAGCATTTTTTGAAAGCAGTGTGATCTGAATTTCCAATACACCCAACAGAGAGTAACGCCCCATTGACACAGTGATTGCTGGGACCTCCCCAAGAGAGTTAACACATGAGCACTCCCGTTTCATTCCACAGGAATTAGGGAGTGTCTGTCCCTAACATCAGGAAGCACAGGGTCTGGTGAGGAAAGAGCCCCTGGAGGAGCTGATGTCTGGCCGCTTCAGCACCACCTCGAGGTGCCTCTGTTACCTACTGGGCAGAATCAAACACTCAAGATGAGAGACTGCTCCATTCCAGAGGACCTTGCCCATCTTGCTCATCTGGGAATGACAAGAGGCAGGGCTAGGGTAGGGAGAGCCCATGCAGGCCCCTAGCCTAGTTCCTCTCCTCCAGGGGTTTTGTGGAAATGATTCTGGAAAGGTTGGAGCCAAGATGTGCCACTGCCTGGTCCACTTGGCCGCCTCCTGAGGGTGCACGGGGAAGAAACAAACACTTCTCTCTGAGCCACTGAAGCACCTACTCCTCCAAAGAACCAAACAGAGAGGGGCAGAGCTGCTGGCCACTCCCAGCGTATCCTCCCAAAACTAGGAGCTAGTCCTTCTCCCAGGATGGGTGCCAGGCAGCTTTGTTGTCCGGCGGGAGACGACACTTTTCCAGGAGGGCTCCTTCCTGCACTCTCCTAAAGGCGAACCTAACCAGAATCCAAACCAATCCTAAAGCCAGGCCATATGAAAAATTCCTGTGTTTCAACATGTATTAGAATATAAACTGAAAGGTGAAATCGTGCCCACTTAAAGTCCTGGGCTGGCCACCCAGGTGGAGGGCTTGTTGTCCTTGTTGATGTCGTTATTTTTCAAGAAACAGACTATGCAACATAGCAATGAAGAATTCACTCCTGTCCCAATGCTACATGAGCTTTGCTCTTTTTTCCAATGGATTTTCCTGTAGAAGCAGAACAGACTCAAACAGATATATTTACTTTTACAAATGTATTGCTTAATACAAGACCAATTTTAAATATTTTTGACCATATCATGCCCTTCAAACTATTGTTTTCACTTGTTGCCTTTAATTTCCACCCTTCATTTCCCACATTTCTTTCATTTTGGCCACCACACAATAGTGACATGGCGGTTGGGCTATACCACATTGCCATTTGCTTAGTGTACCGGAGGTTTTTATTTGATTTGAAGCCACTGGAAAAAAATGGGACTTATTTCAGTGAAGTGTGAAAAGTTCTGTTTCTTTGTGTCCTGTCAGTGTGCATTTTAATCACATGATGATTTCAGGTTTGCTAATCCCTGGTAGCAGAGATCGTGTCCCACCTGGAGTCAGACAGGTACCAAACATTCTGCCACAAAGCCTCATGAAGCCAGCAGGGCATGGGAATTGTCCTCACTTCCCTATGAAGAGAGCCTGTGATATACAGTTGCATGTGGAACTGACTGTTATAGCATAAACTTAATTAACTTTTTTTTTTTTGAGACAGAGTCTCACTCTGTCACCCAGGCTGAAGTGCAGTAGTGCAATCTTGGCTCACTGCAAACTTTGCCTCCCGGGTTCAAGTGATTCTCCTGCCTCAGCCTCCTGAGTAGCTGGGATTATACGCCATGCACCACGATGCCTGGCTAATTTTTGTATTTTTAGTAGAGATGGGGTTTCACCATGTTGGCCAGGCTGGTCTCGAACTCCTGGCCTTATGTCATCTGCCTGCCTTGGCCTCCCAAAGTGCTGGGATTACAGGTGTGAGCCACCATGCCTGACTTAAAGTTAATTCATTAATATGGTCATCTATTTATTCCAGCAAATATATACTAAGCACCTACTGTGTGCCAGGCACTGGGCTAGATGCTGGGCAATCAGTGGTGTTTGGAACATACCTTCTTCAGGGATCAGAAACTCTTCCCAAAGAGACACATGAGCAGGATTATGAAACACAATGGAAACGCAGTGAAAAATAGAAAGAAGGTTGTGTGAAAGAGGACCAGGAGAGAGAGTGCATGTGCGGATGAGTGTGCATGTGTGTGGTGTGGGTGTGGAGGGGGCATTGGGCAGTGGGAGGAAACCACTTTGGCTAGGCTGGGAACCCATCCCCGCAGGGAGAGATTTCAGCTAAGTCCTGATGTGGGAGGAGCAAGGCACAGAAGGAAGTGTGTTTTGGGCAGAGGAAGCAGCTCACAGAAAGTCCTGGAAGCACAGGAGTTGTGGGATGATAAAGGCAGGTGCAATGGAAAGGAGGTCACTGTGGCAGGAGCAAAGTGGTCAAGCGTGAGAGCATGGATGTGGTTATAGAGAAAGGCGAGGAGTGTCATTTGAGACTTCTTATAAAACAAGCGTTTTACTTTGGAATAGCTTTAGATTTACAGAAAAATTGCAAAGATAGTAACAAGGGTTCCATCTACTCTGAACTCATTTTCCTCTACTGTGAATATCTTACTTTGGTATCACACATTTGTCACATACCAACTAACCAATAATGATACACTGTCATTCACTATTCAAGTTGTCTTTCTGGAGCCCTTCCTTACTTTCTGGCTAGAGCATACTCCAGGCTCATCAGGTTTATTTCTTGCCCTAGCCCTAGAATCGGTCAATTTTCCAAAGGATCCCTGGTTCCTTTTATTGGAAAGTGATATTAGAAACCAAGACGTGGGTGCTAGGTGTGCTCGCTACCACTGGGGTGTCACTGCTTCTAGGCCCTCTCAGCCAAAAGCACTTAGAAATGTATGCGTACATATACACATATCTATACTTATTTCTACATCGATCCATCTGTATCTGTATGAGGCTAAGCATAAATAAGTTCGCACTGACGTTTCCGGCTCTAATTCCACATCACACAAATCATTCCAGCCTCCTTCCCTTGCTTATCTCTAATCTCCCACTGCAATGGGGAGAAACCTGGCTCCTGACCTTCTGCTCGCGTTTACTTAAGCATCCCATTCTATAGCCATATCATATGGTGGTTGCAGAGTTGCTAACCCCTAACCCCATAAGAAACATCGCTACCATCTAGAGCACAGTGCTCGTGTACAGCTCTCTTTGCCTGGGTCTTAGACTCCACTCATTTACAAAGTCACTAGGGTCTGCACCCTTCAGCAAGGTCATGCCATACATGTGCAAGTCAGATTCTTTGGTCACAGTCTGTATTGCATCCTGGCATCCCCGACCTCACTGAAGACTTGTTGTGTTGGGTACCTTGCTCACGCACTTTCTGGCTACTGCAGTGCAGAGGGAGTTCAGGGAGTCAAGACAGACGATGGGCACCTGGTGAGAGGTTTAGGCCTGGGAGGTGGCCGTAGAGAGGAGAATATGTAGATGAGATAAATTTCAGACACAGGGCTATGGACTTGAGTTCAATTTTTGAAGTAAGTACAAAGATGTCCCAGAAGTAGCATCTCTCTCCATTAAATGTTGTCCTGAAACCAGAAGTCTTCACCCTCCTCTTCCCAGCTCCCATGACACTGGGTAGGAGGAATCCTTAAGTGTGACATCACTACATCCGCAAGAACCATGCCTACTAGCAAGCACGTCGTTACTCATGTGGATCATACCTTTCAGTGCAGCTGTATCATGCTGTCTAATCATCACGGGCGCCGGTCATAAACGCCGTCTGGGCTGTTTTCAACAGTCATGTGATGTGGGAAATGCTGTCACTCGCCTAAGCCATCTGCTCAGCACCAGGAGCAGCTGAGTTGGGCCTGGCAAAGGGGGCAGTATATACACGTTCTGCTCCTTTGATATATTTGTTTGGGGAAAATATTCTAGTGATTAATGGGCCATTTCCTTGCTGATACACTGCACGTGTAGCCATTAACAAATGATTCCAGTGAAGCCTTGGCAAAGCCTCTCCTGTGTCGTCTCAGGATGTGGCTGGCAGGGCAGGAGGGGAGGGGCTGGTGTCTGGGATAAGGGGTCAAGGCCCAGGAGAACAGCCTTCCTTTGTGTTCTGGCTGAGGAGATGGGTCTGGTGCGGGCTTCAGGGAGCCCACAGAAGGGTTGGGGTGGGGGTCCAGGCCGCTGGACTCAGCACTTTGCTCCCATTACTTCCATCACTATTCCTGCTGATGGCCTTGCAGGCCTGAGTTCCTTCTTTAAGGATGTGGCGGGGGCGCCTTTCTTCAACTCATGATCATATGTTTTGCTTCTCGAAGAACTTCTCATTGGTTTTACTGGTGCTGTCATGGGCCCTGGGTAGCACCTGGGAACTCTGTCTTATGAGTAGGGACAAAGAGACAGAGAACTGACAGCCCTAAAGAGGCTTGTCCCTGGACCCAGTGTCACCCAGCTACCAGGAAGGACCCCTCATGTGGTGGCTTGGTCCTGGACTCAGTGTCACCCAGTAACCAGAAGAGACCCCTCATGTGGTTATTGGTGAAGGTGAGCATTTTCAGTCCCTGTTGGGACAGTCCCCAAAGAGGCCTGTACTCATGGGGGGCTCATGGCTCACTAGGGCTTCCTCCACCGAGAAGGGAGGCAAGCGAGTCAGGGTGGAGCTCCCACCAGCTCAGTCTCTTAACTTGGGCTCTGCAGAGCCTCAAGGACCACCTCACAAGACTGCTTTGAATGCAGGTTCCCAGGCCTGGGAGAGATGCATCCTATCACTATTGTGCCCCCTTCCTGATGAAAGGAGAGAAATAATTCCAAGGTTCCAGAGACCCAAGAAGCTCAGAAATTTTTGCACTGGGAGCCTACTTCATCCAGCCCCACCTTCTGCTCCCATTTCCATTCTGAGTCCCCCTGGCTCTTCCCCCCGGGCTGCCTGGGACTTCTCTACCCATTAAGGCTCAGCTCAGACATCACTGTCTCAGGGATAATATCATTGGCCCCTAAGCCAGAAGAGATGGTCCTATCGGTGCCCCTCTAATGTTCCACACTTATGCTAAAAATGTCATTACCATGCTGTCATGGGAGGAGCTGTTAGTGACTTCCCCAGTCCTTAGAATATGGGATTCTTGAAGTCAGGAATTAGATCTTCACATTCCTGGAGCCTCCCACAAAATACACGCTCAGCAAAGTGCCTGGGAGGAAGCTGTCAATGAAAATGATGGCAGAGCCCTACACTCTCGCAGGGCTTGTGACAGCTGTGGGGCCTTTTCCTTCTCCTTCATGGGATGCATTAAGGCACAAGGGAAGTAGAATTTAGGAAGTATCCTTTAGTGCTTGTCAAACTGTGGGTTATAAAACAACTTAGAAGGTTGTGGCCAGCATAGAATATTAGATAGAATGAAATGCAATGGACAGAGAAACAGTGTGTGTGTGTGCACATGTGTGTTTCTGTATGTGTTGGTGTATATATATATCTCCTTTGTGCGTAAAGAATAAGAATTGTTCCACAAAGCTTTTGTTTCTGCTACGTGATTACGCATGCTGCATACAGGATGCACTGGAAGTCATCTCAGGGACAGACTCCTCGCTCAGCTTTGGCTTCAGCCTTGACCTTCAGAAGGCCGGTCAGCTAGCAGCCCATATCAAAATCCTTTTTAGCTTTTCTGGCAGCCTGCAGATCAAGGATCGGGTGATCGTGCAGGTCACTTTCCTATCTAATCAGTGTAACAACAACAGTAAAACAGACAAGGCACATCACTCAGATTTTTGCTAATATATGAGCATTCACTTCTAAACATAGGCAACCTTTCTAAATGTAACCTGGAGTGTAAATCACTTTGTGTACTTTATATTTCAAAATTCTTTCAGTCCATGGAAATATAAATGCATATTTGTTTATTTACATTGCATGAGTAAAATTCTAGAATAAATGACCATTTGAAATCTATTAATTTTATAAAAATGTTTCCTATAATTAAATAAGGAAATAGACTGGCAAGTAATAAGTGAAAAGATCATATATGTTAGAAAATGTTAAGAATAAGTTTGTTTTATAGGCTTTTGACTGGGAGGCCAAGATGGGTGGACCATTTGAGGTCAAGAGTTCGAGACCAGCCTAGCCAATATGGTGAAATCCCGGTCTCTACTAAAATTTTTTTAAAAAATAACTGGGCAGTAGTGGTGCATGCCTGTAGTCCCAGCTACTTGGGAGGCTGAGGCAGGAGAATTGCTTAAGCCTGGGAAGTGGAGGTTATGGTGAGCCTAGATCATGCCACTACAATCCAGTCTGGGCGAGAGAGTGATACCCTGTCTCAAAAAAAAAAAAAAAAGTCTTTCAAGTGAAAGTATTCATAAATTCTTAGATAGGAATACAGACAAGATAACAGAGATTATATCATAGTTCTAATCTTTGTAGAACTATTTGGATATTAGTATTCATCAAAGTAAGCAAAATAATCTGTTTTTAAAGTTTTCTTGTTTAACTCCACTTAGGCCATATGTCTTTCATATGGTTGGCTCAGTGAGGACCCCAGGGCCTTGGCTCCAGTGGGAAATGTTGGCATCCACATCAGAGAGATGAGTGGAAGGTGGGGCACCGGCTTGTGTCCCTGGAAGACCCCAGATCCGATCCCAAGCCATCTCCTGGTTGTAGGGGTGACTGGCAGCCACATTAGGAGTCAGCAGAGATGTGAAGCTGGCAGGTGGGCTCCTAACAAACCCGCCCCATGCTCCAGTGCCCACCCTGTTGGGAGGCCAGGCATTCCTGGAGCCCCTGCCCAAGGCTGCCTCTTCTCTGTCATTGATTCTGGGGCATGTATGGTGCTAGGCTGGGACCCCAGGGCTTCTCCAGCTCAGGGTTATTTTCCTTTACAGGAGAGGATGGGGACTTGTCAGAGTTGTGGGGAACTTCTCGCTCAAATTCGGGTCTGCCCCAGTCCCAGCCCACACCTGGGCTACCACACCCACCACAGGCCTGTTCAGGGCTCTTCTCAGGGGCGGGGGCTGGGACTGCCAGGGGCTGGATCTGAGGTCCCACTTAGAGGCGATGAGTGGCATAGGAGAGTGCCCCCCTCACCCTCTGTGATGATGGGTGACAGTCACAGCTCTCTGGGATCCTCAAGCTCCTTCATTGCAATATCAAAGGCCCGGGGATGCGGGGTCAGCCTCCGGAGCTGAGGTCGTGGGGGCACACTCAGGAGTCCAGCATGAGGGTGCACACTCTGGCCACCACTTGCAGGAGAGTTGGGACACATTTGAGACCCTGGGGACAGGGTGGGGACTACATGGGACTGGAACATGGGGCGGGTTTGTTAGGAGCCCACCTGCCAGCATCATACATGACTGTATCCAGGGGTCAGAGCCATCTCTGAAGGTTTGTTAGGAGCCCACCTGCCAGCATCATACATGACTGTATCCAGGGATCAGAAATGGCTCTGAACCCTGCATACAGTCAACGTGTACAATTAGGTTCCAGGAACCCTCTGAAATTATGAGCAACAATTTGTGTGATTTTTTTTAAGCGTGTTCACAGCTCCATAGTATTTTCAAAGGGGTCAGTGACCCAGAAATGGTTAGAAGCCCGTTTCTCCTGCAAGTTTAACCACACTTCTGGTTCACTGGCATTTCTCCTGGACTGCTTTTAAAATAATTGTTGGAAAACCCCATTTCACATTCTGTAGCTGGCAGCAGTCCAGGTTAAAGACTGCTGCCATGGAAGAACAGAGTCCCAGGCTGAAGGTCTGGGCCAGGGTCATTCCTTGGCAGGGGATTAAACAAAGTGAGGGGAGCTCCAGCCTACCCAGGGTGCCTGGAAGCCCAGACAGTTTCTGATCCAGCTGTGGGAAGACAGCCCATGGCAGGGAGCAGGAAAGAAAGGATGGGTGTTAGGGTTTAGAACCCTGGACACTTCACCAGAAGGCAGGGCTAGGAAAGGTCTTGTCACTTGGGATATGAACGTCATTCGTTATAAAGCCAAAGTGCCTTGTATCCAGCTGTAGCTCAGCCCTGGGGATGTAGGGGAGGAGATGAGTCTGTGAGGGCTTGGCATGTGCCTGCCTGGCCTACCTCATCCCGGGAGGAGCCGAGAGGTCATGAGGGACCCTGTGCTAAAAAGTACCCTCATAGTCAGAGCACGCACCGGCCGTTGGTACTTGCGGCCATGTCCATTCCCAGCTGGACATGTACCCTGGGCAATCTCACCCACACAGACTGAAGGGCAGGAGAGAAAACCCCTTGGAGAAAGTGAGATCAAAGATGTCCTAATCTAGTCCACATGTGGTAAGTGTTTGTATGAGGACTCCCAAGGGTCCACATTGGGGAAATTCCCACAGTTCCACTTTCTGGGTCATCATTTTCCTCTGCCAGCAACTGCCTTAGTGATTTCAAACTACAGGATGGCAGAGCCCTTGATTCCTGGGCCTCATATTTCCATGATAACTCAATCCCTCCATCCCTTGACAGACCTCCGTTGACAAGCCATCCAACAATTCCCTCCTGTCTACCTCCTCTTTATTTCATTGAAATCTATCCTGTCTAGGGCTCCTCATTGTACCGAGGCTTCATCACCATTGCCAACTCTCCCCTTAACTTCTCCCTTCGCTCCTTCCTGGTTGACCCACGTCTGGGGCCCTTCATCTGTCTACTCAGTATCAACAGTGGTCAGTCAGGGTTCTGTAGTTGCAAATAACAGATGTAGACTCTGGCTAGCTGAAGCAAAATAGTATTATATAGAAAAAATACGGAAAGTATCACAAAATAGAAAGACAGCTAAGAGTCAACCAGCTGGAGTGGGCTCTGGGGGCAAAAACTAATGCATAGGCAGGTGGTCTCTTCAGGGCTCATTTCTCATGGTAAACAGGTCCCAGCCAGTTTCTGACCTTGAGTTACTCAGTTTGACGTTCAAATATCCAAGGGGATCTAACTGGTCTCCTCTGGACCCTGCTCCCAGGTTTTGGATGTTGGTTGCATTCAGAGTGGTGGTGGAAATGGGAGATGGTGGGTCCCTAAAGAAACATCAAGATCCTATTCCTAGGTGAAGGGTGAATGGATGCCAGGCAGGTAGAAGCACATATGTCCAATGGAACATGGAAAATAGAAAGGAATGAAGCCGGGCATGGTGGCTCACGCCTGTAATCCCAGTACTTTGGGAGACTGAGGCAGGCAGATCACCCAAGGTCAGGAGTTTGAGACCAGCCTGGCCAATATGGTGAAATCTCATCTTTTCTAAAAATACAAAGACCTCAGATGGGACACAGGCACAGTGAGAAAACGGAGCACTTTCCCACAGAACAAGAACACTTCCGAATTTAACCACAGTCCTGTCTGGTGAATGTTACGAGCCCAGATTGATAAGGAAATTTCCCTGGGGTCAGCTGGTGCTAACCCCACATGGCAGAATGGAGCAAGGCTGATGGATGGTGTTTATGGAAACTGACCATGTGGTAATCTTGCAGCCACACTCCAGCTATTGTCCCGCAGGATGTGAGATAAAATTCACAGGCATCAGGAAGGGTGAGTCTAAAACAGTGTGTCATTTCAGCAGGGAATGAGGTAGAGGAAGAACGGGATTTCTAACTGCAATTCCACAGCTCAGCCTCTCTTTTCAAAACCCAGCAAGCCCAAGGCCACCTTTGAGCTGGAGCCCAGAAGTGGGCCACCTAGTTCAGGTGAGGCTAGACTTGGAGTGGGGCCTGCATTCTGGCCCTGGGTCTGCCACTACTCAGCTTTTGTTTTCAGATAATCAGTTTGTCTCCTTGGGTCTTGTGTGCTCATCTTGAAAATGAGCCTGGTTGTTAAAGTAATGTTCCTTGCCATACCTTTTTCTGAAACTATAGCCAAAAGACCCAAGCTGGACCATGTGCAAAGCTATTTGTGACTCCACCTGGAGGTTGATCACAATGGGCACTGATCATTTCAGTGTGTGTGTGTTTCCCCAGTGGTACACAGTCATCTCCTCCAGGGCAGGGATGCTTATTCATGTTTGTGCCTGATACACCAAGAATAACAAAGGACTCATGTAGAATGAGCTCTTGCTGGGTATCTGTTGAATGACTGGGGATATCTCAGAAGCTAACTTCATGATCTTCGAGGATTCCGTGTTCATAAAACACAAGGTTGGCCCTTTCCACTTAAAGCACCCTGGAGAAAGGAAGCCACCTGCCTCAGCTATGCCATCTCTCCTGCCACCACTGTTCTGTGTCTTGGGAAACTTCTCTCTCTTTGGAGCCCACTGAGAAAAGAAAATCAAGATACAAAGAGAGGGACTGGATCAGCTGGGCCCTCACATTTCTGGACGTAACTAAGTGAGAGGATTAGGTTAGATTCACCAGGCCGGGGTGTGGCTCTAAGCCTGACAGAGCAGGTCAGGCTCCTCCCACCTTCTCCTGTGCTGGTGGGATGAGGGGCTGTGTCAAGATGTGTGTCAAGTCACAGCATTCCTTGGTGTCATGGTGGTCTTACATAATGACCCCCATGCTGGGACTAGGTTTATCTTTTTGAAGGAGACCCAAGGGCTTGAGAGTCATGGGACAGACCCCACACTATGGAGTGCCATGTGGTTTACTCCCCAGGAGTCCCCCAGTGTGGGATGCATTTTGATTTTAAGGATACAAAGAGAACTCTGATAGCAACATTATTTATAATAAGAAAAGCTGAAAGCAACCCAAGTGTCCAAGGATGGGTGACTGGATGAATGACATGGAGTCTCTCCACACAATGGAATATTATTTAGTCTTAAAATGGAAAGGAATGAAGCCAGGTATGGTGTAATCTCAGTACTTTGAGAGCCTGAGGTGGGCAGATCCCCTGAGGTCAGGAGTTCGAGATCAGCCTGGCCAATATGGTGAAATCTCATCTTTACTAACAATACAAAAATTAGCTGGGCATGGTGGTGCATGCCTATAGTCCCACCTACTTGGGAGGCTGAGGCAGGAGAATTTCTTGAACATGGCAGGTGCAGGTTGCAGTGAGCTGAGATCCCTCCACTTCACTACAGTCTGGGAGATAGAG
The DNA here is from genome assembly GCF_030222135.1 of Aotus nancymaae. Classification (NCBI taxonomy): domain Eukaryota; kingdom Metazoa; phylum Chordata; class Mammalia; order Primates; family Aotidae; genus Aotus; species Aotus nancymaae. The sequence goes on from NW_026988444.1 coordinate 2,230,190, forward strand.
CGAGACTCCAACTCGGAGAGGAGGAAAAAAGGAATGAAATTCCGACACATGCTGCAAAATGGGTAAACCTTGAGAACATGATGCCAAACGAAATAAGCCAGTCACAAAAATACGAATATTGTATGATTCCACTTACATGCGATCCCTAGAGTAGTCAAATTCATAGAGATAGAAAGTGGAATGGTGGTTTCAAGGAGCTGCGGTGAGGGGTAAATGGGGAGTTAGTGTTAAATGTGTGCAGAGTCTCAATTTAGGAAGATGAAAAAGTTCTGGATATCGGGTGGTGATGGTTGCACAAAAATGTAAATGTTCTTAATGACACTAACTTGTGCACCTAAAAATGATGAAGATGGTAAAAGGAAAGAGAGAGAGAGAGAACTGACTGTGTTTTTAATACAGTAAGTTTCAAGATTTAGACTTCTGAAAGAAGTAAATATGAACTCAAAATATCAGCTCTGGTGATAAAGGAAGAAACCCAAATGAATGGCAAAGCCACAAGGCCAGCAAAATGAATCCAGATGTCAGCCAGGACTGGCTCCACCGCATCATGCTGAAGTCCCTGGCCTGCGACAGCCCCGAGCCCTGCCCAAGGCCCCTAGGAGCCCGGAGGACAACTCCGCCGCCCCTGCATGCTGGCTTCTGCTCTGCGTTCACACCGCACACGTGAATGCCACACCTCTCGGAGCCTCACAAAACACGAAACAAACTCAGGCAAAGCCCTTTGGAACACAGTCTGGAGTCTGGGGGAAAGGGGTTTTCGTAGACAAAATATAGGGAATTGCAGTAGCAACTGAGTCCCACCTGTCAACACTGATCCAGGGTGTCCACGTAGCTGCCCTATCACCAGCAACCTTCACTGACACCTCTGCCTGTCCAGCATCTTTTCACATCTCTGGTTCTTCTCTTCTTCCTCTTTACCACCCCCTACCCCCATCACCACAACTATGTCTTCCTCATTCTCCCCAACTTTCCCGAAAAGCAGTAGATTCCTTCACTGTCATGGTGGAGCAGCTCTTGCCTCCTCTGGAACCTCTATGGCAGGGTCGAACCTGGCTCCAGTGGTTCACCTTTTCCAATGCGATTCTCAGGAGAATCTCCCAATATTGATTCTACACCTCAGAGGAATTCTTAGCAGCAGCAGTTAAGAAGACACGGTGTTATTCACAGCATTGCTGGGTTGCTGAGAAATACTAATAGCTGCTGGGAAAACTAGCTAGGTATCTGGGGATGTGGAGAAGACGTAATTTAGATTCATCCACATCTTACAACAGAGTAACAGAATTAAGTTCAGCTAAATAAAGAAATTAAATGCAAAAATGTTCCATAGAAGTCAATACTTAACCCAAGCTATTTAAGATTAAAAGTCATGGAAGAAATAATAAAGATCGACAAGCTCAGCTACATAAAAATATGAAACTCCCACATAAATTGGCAACCTTTAAAGACAATCATCAGTATATTTGGAAATAATCTTCATTAAACGTGACTGGTTTCTATATTTGATATAAAGCTCAGACAAAGCAATTAAAAGAACAGTAATATGTTTAATGTAAAAGAAGGTAATGATTGAACAGACTATTCTCTGCAGATGAAATAAAAAATGGTTAACGTAAAGTGTTCCAATTTACTTTTGAAAGAAAACTCAATTCCACATCAACATGCAATTTATTTTCTATATAATTGTCTAAAGATTTTAATGACAACCATCAATGTTAACACACTGTGGTGACATGGGGAAAGAAAAGTAGTCTCCGTTTTTATAGAATTCTATGTTTTAGCAAACCTCCTAGAAAGCAATTTGGCAATTGTGATCACAGGTCTTATAATGTTCGTTTGGATCAATTCTTCTAGGAATATACCCTGGGTACACTCGTTGAAATATTTATACCTAGCTTTTTACAATGGTTTCTTATGTGTGAAAATCTGGCAACAATTTCAATGTCTAATAGCATTTAGATGGGTAAATTCCATAAAATGGAATATACTACAGGTACTAAAAATAATGTTTTAGTGGATTTCACTGACAATTAGTCAATATTAATTTTAAATGAAAAATTAAAATATTCTATGTGAATTTAATATTCTTAACAAGTAAACATGCATATATATTCATACCATACAGTATAAATATTTTAGCAAAAGACTGGAAGTATGCTGAGACAATTGGATATCTTGGGGAGGAAAATGCACTGTATAAAAATCACATCCAGATTTATTATAAATCTAAATGTTAAAGGAAAAATAACAAAGACTGTGGAAAAAAATCACATTTTAATGAACATGAAGTAGAGAAAGAGTTCTTAAGCAGGACACAGACTGCTGAATCATAAAGAAGGAGATAAGATAGCATTAAAACAGTCTGAAAGGAGAAGAAATGTTAGCCACTTCCAAAGTGGAAGGAGAGATTTGCAAGACATATGTCTAATATATTAAAAACATCGACAGATGTAGATGTAAAGAGATGAACAGCCTAGTAGAAAAAACGGGCAAAAGATTTGAACAGACACGTCACAAATGAGCCTATCCAAATGCCTAATACACATATAAAAGGAACAGCTAAAATGAAAAAGATGCGGGAAAATAAAGTGTTGATGATACAGTCTGTGTCCCCACCCAAATCTCACCTTGAATTCCCATGCGTTGTGGGAGGGACCCAGTGGGAGGTAATTGAATCATGGGGGCAGGTCTTTCCCATGCTGTTCTCATGATAGTGAATATGTCTCACAAGGTCTGATGGTTTTGAAAAACGGGAGTCTCCCTGCACAACTCCCTCTTTGCCTGCTGCCCTCCATGTAAGATGTGACTTGCTCCTCCTTGCCTTCTGCCATGATTGTGAGGCTTCCCCAGTCACGTGGAACTGTAAGTCCAATTAAAGCTCTTTCTTTTGTAAATTGCCCAGTCTCAGGTATGTCTTTATCAGAAGTGTGAAAACAAACTAATACAGTTGATAGGAATGTAGACTGAGCTGCCAGCTGGGTCATGTACTGTTGGTGAGAGTGTAAATTGGTATAACCACTTGGGAAAACTATTTGGCCATAGCTACAAAAGTTGATTACAGGTGTAATCAGCTATGTAATTTGTACCTACATAGCTATGTAATTTGTAATTATACCTGTAATCAACTCTTGTAGCTATGGTCACAGTTGTGTGGTACCAATCCATGGCCTGTAAGGAGCAGGACTGCACAGCAGGAGGTGAGTGGTGGGTGAGAGAGCATTACCACCTGAGCTCTGCCTCCTGTTAGATCAGCAGCAGCAGCATTAGAGTCTCATAAGAGCATGAACCCTATTGTGAACTTCACATATGAGGGATCCAGGTTGCAAACTCCTTAAGAGAATCTAATGCCTGATGATCTGTCACTATCTTTCATCCTCTGCCAGATGGGACCATTTAGATGGGGAAAAACAAGCTCAGGGTTCCCACTGATTCTACATTATGGTGAGTTATATAATTATTTCACTACATATTACAATGCCACAATAATAGAAATAAAGTGCACAATAAATGTAATGCACTTGAATCTTCCCAAAACCATCCCCACCTGGTCCCTGGTGCCAACAAGCTCAGGGATTGCTGCTGTAGAGCATTAAGAATAAACAAACTGTAATGGCTTGCAAGAGTGTGGGTGAGTCTCACAAATATAATGTAGAGTGATTGCATTAAATATAGCTCAGACCAAAGCTACAGCAATCACAGCTACCCCCTGGGGAGGGAGAGGTGACAGTAAGGAGACCTGGAAAGGCTTATCAGGCACTGCTGGGGCTGTGTGTTGAGCCTGGTGCTAATTGCACAGGTGCATTCCACTTGTGAAAATTGATCAAGCCAAGCTGTACTCTTAGGACCTGTTTCTTTTTTGTAGGTAAATTCCACTTAAGCATTTGTTCTTTAAAAAAGAGAAATAAACCCTGGAAGGTCTGGAAACAGTTATAATCTGTGGGTTATGCAAGATTCTTCTTTTCCTCTTCATGTTTTCTAAAATGAGCCTCAGTTACTTCTGCTGTCAAACAGTTTTTTTGGTTTTGCTTGTTTTGGGGTCATTCCTGCTGCCTTCATCAGAGCAGCCCCCATGATGCATCAGAGCCGCCAGCCCACGGTGGGAGTAGTGTGCCTGGGAAGAGGATCCTGTTCTAGGAGGAAGCCTACTTAGTAATTTGGCTCCTCATAATATGAAAACAGAACTTAAACACAGGGCACATTTCCAGAAACTGGCAGGGCTGACAGTCATCCAGCATTTACTACTTTCTTTCTGGCGCAGCACCCAGATGTGTTATCCCAAATGCCATCTTTTCCAGTCCAGGCTCTGACCATGAGAGAAGCACTCAAGGCATAGCAAATCTGCGAAGTCCAGGATGGTATCTTCATTGTTCAGTTCTCCTCTTAAGAAGCGAAGCCTTCCAGCCTACGTGATGTGGCAAAACCCAGCTCTACACAAAATACAAACATCACCCAGGGGTGGTGGCACATACCTGTGGTCCCAGCTACTTGGGAGGCTGAGGTGGGAGGATCACTTGAGCCCAGGAGACAGAGGTGGGAGTGAGGAGCGATCTCACCACTGTACTCCGGCCTGGGAGACACAGTGAGATCCTGTCCCAAAAAAAAAAAAAAAAAAAAAAAAAAAAAAAAACAAAAAGGAGTGAAGCCCTAACTGTCCTTTGTGAAGTGGAAAGTGCCAAGAAGAACCGGGAGGAGGAAGGCTGTAAACCTACACCAAATATGGCTTGTCACTCAGCTCAATGTCTCAAAGGGAAAGAGACTCTTCTGAAGATGCTGATGTTGACACATGCATTTACGGTGAGCATGTTACTTACATTTCGGTCAACAACACACTTACCTAACACACTCTGTGATCAGTATGTTTGTGGTCTCAATATTAGACCAAGTGACTCAAACTGGCTTATTTATCATGGCACCTGAAAAAAGAAAAAGAAAAAGAAAACAGGGATGGGTGTGATATTCAGGCAATATTTGATCTTAACTCTGGCTCTATTTCTTTGCCATTTTCTCAGCCCTGCCCATGTCTCTGCATTTGCCACCCCGGACACCCACGACTGGAAGACGGCAGCAGCCACCAAGTCTACATGCTTCCTCATTCACCTCCATAAGCTTTGAGCTGATTGGAGCACTCCTGAACCAACCCCACAGCCCAGAGAAAGGCAGGCTGTGATTGGCCAAGGCCTAATTGACCTGCCCTATCCACTGTATCAGGGATACCTTGTCCAGTCAAGGAACTGGGGATGGAGTTGCTCTCCCCCAAACTCCACAGCTGCTGAACTGGCACAAGGAGGTTGGGGTGGGGGGGTCCTGGGAGTTCATTGCCACCCTGCAGTTCATGTCACCTCTTCAGTATGCAAAGGAAAAAGGAGACATGGTTGTTCAATTTCAGGCTTTTTACAGCATGAATTTGGAGTTGGTCACCTTAAGAAGAGAAGGATCACAGTATGAACTTTTTCTTCTCCAAGAACCTTCTAAGGGTCCTTTTAAGACACATGCACTAGATGCCTACTTTGTGCTGGGCGCTGTATGAAATCCTGGAGCAGAAACATGCAGAGGGTAGACTTGACCTTGAGGGGCTCTGGAGCTAGATCCTCTCCTTGGCCCTGCCCTAGCCCCTCAGGGTCCATGTGAGATGAGAACATCTTAGAGGTGGAAGCAGCAGGTGCAGGGGCTTAACGGTAGGGCTGGGGTGCAGAAGGGCTGCCTTGGAGTGCCCCCAGCTTGGGTATATCTTTCCCTCCTTCTTCTGAGGCTGTGCCTAGAACCTGGCTCAATATTGGAGTGAGCAAGTTCCTGGCACCATGTTCGGAATTGGCAGTCTTACCTGGTCCCAGAGGACAGGAAGACCTGGGGAGTTTCCCTGTTGCAGTGGGGAGTTAGTCAGGCATGAGCAAGGCAGGAATGAGTTTCCCTCCACACACACACACACACACACACACCAGGAATGTAGGGCAACCATCAGGTGATGGACAGGAGGTTGTTATACCATCTCTCTAAAATAATTGATCACAGCCAATGCCAGAAAAAGACAGTCTCCTAACAGATAAAAACACCTGAAACTGGTGATCAGAAGCTTCCTGATAATATCTCAAGAGTTGGACGAGTGGGCTCAAGCATGTCCATTAAGAAGCGAAATGGTGGCGTTTAACTGGTCTATGACCTTCCAGGGACGTTCGAATGGTAAGGAAGAACGACTCAAGTGAGCGTGAGCACGACTCCGGTAAACACACTGCATGCTCCCTCCCAAGTGCTAGCAGGCCACTGTGCACATGGACAGCCCACCCCAAGGCAGGAATCAGGGGAGACGGGACGCAGGACCCCAGAAGAATGCCAGCGTATAAAACCCCAAGTCAAAGATCAAACAGTGCACTTCATCTCTCAAGTCGCCCGCTTGGCCCTCTTCCAAGTCTGGTTTCCTCCCTTTCCTTCCTGCTCTGAAGCTTTCTAATAAACTCTCATTCCTGCTCTAAAACTTGCCTCAGTCTCCCCTTCTGCCTTATGCCCCTTTAGTCAAATTCTTTCTTCTGAGGAGGCAAGAATTGAGGCTGCTTCGGACCATGTGGATGCACTGCCAGTGATATCCTGGGTCGTCCTTTCTCCCTGTAGCCCTCTCAGAATGACCGTCTGGCTCCCCGTTCCCTCTGCTCTGTGAAAGGCAGATTTGAGCTCCAAGGACTGGAAAAGCTGTGTGCTTCAGGGAGGACCATCCCCTGCAGCCTGCCTCTGATCGTCTTCCCTCCGAGTGACCTCTTCTTTGAAAACCACAGGCCTTTTCCAAGGTCTGGGAAAAATAGCCAAGAAAAGCTCAGGAATGCCTTCTCTTAGGAGTTGACCCTTCTGCCTTTCATGTGGTAAAGAATTCCCCTTTGAGGATCCCCTTGTGTAAACCCTTTAATTGCATAGCTAATACAAACCAGAGCAGAAATGATTCATCCAAGAATTCCTGTTTGGATTCATTACCATTTTCAAAGGGTCCCTCTTTTATCTTGTCTCAGATCAGCTGAATGATGCCCCTGTTTTCAAAGGGCTTAGCAGAAGAGATAACGCATTATCACTTCTTCCCAGCCTAGTGTGGTGGATGGAGGCTTACTCTAAAGATAATTAAATCTTAACTCCCAATGGGTGAGGAAACCCAGACTTCCGTGAAACAGCTTTTACCCTGCTTGAGGGCCCCACACAGCTGAGATGCCCCAGAGGTCAGAAAGAGGGATCTTCCCACAGCATCACCCCACTAAGTGGTGAGTCAAAAAGAGGCAAGTGATAGGGCTTCTTATTTCAAAATGGAACCAGATCCCAGTATAGATAATGTGCTAAGAGGTTAGGAGTCTTCCTACTATAACTGTGGATTAGCTCGGCTTGACCACGGTAGAAGCAAGGTATTACCTGCGTCTGATAAGACTAGAGAGGTAATCAATAGTCCACGTTGCATGTGGCAGGCACAGAGGTGTGTGGGGAGCTCAGATTCCCCTTCATGCTGCGAGGAGAGTGGTTATTTAACAGCCTCCAGATGAAGACGACAGCTCACATATCAGCCTCCGCTTTGAGGCTAAGATTGTATTGTTCTTGGGGTGGCTTCGGCTGGTGACTGAGCAACAATTCCTGGCCACCTCCACCAGACACGGGACTCTTTAAACAAGGAAGCTTCGCTCCAAGCTCAGTGTTGGGGAAAGCTGGGGGTCCTGCCAGGTCCAGCACTGTGTGATGGCCCCTCCCAGCCCATCCTCCCTCCTCCCATTTCCTTTCACAGCCATTATCTCCAGCAAACCAATCTGTCTCCTAACTCAATTTCAGCATTTCACACGCCCAAATTCCCATTCCCAGAACTCCCATGCAACCATCCACTAGTCCCAGAGGGGCTATACCGTGGCTCCCACCCTGCTGGAGCCATCATGTAAAAAAAGAGATCCCCTCTTTTTACACGGGTAAAATGGGTGGGGGCTGGATCTTAGAAGGCAGTTTAAGGAACGGCAGGAATGATGTAGAGAGTTGGGAGAAGAAGAATCTTCCTGGAATCGGGCCCTACCAAGATGTCCCTTCCACTATATCAATTCCTAGAGACTGTTAACCAAGGACAAGGGGACACTATTTTATTGAACAAAATGCCACCCCAGGGACACTCCCTTAAAGGAGGCTGCATCTGAAAATGCCTTGTCAGATTCAGAGTGTATGGTGTCTGTGACAAGCCATGCTGAGCACGCTTCTCAGGACGGAAACATATCCAGAATGTTCACAGCCCAAAAATCCCAGGCTAAGCCAAATATTTCAGACTGGATCTTCATCAGATGAGGCCTTGAAGAACAAGGCTTCTTATCACCCAGTTTTGTCTGCTCCGGCTCCAGACATAACCAGGAAGCGCTTTCCCAAGGTCCAGGAATGGAATCGTATCCAGCTCCCCCAAGCCCTGCACGGGCAGGGTTAGTAGTTACTCTGTCTAGAGGAGCCAACAGTCACATTAGTCCTGGCTAATGGCAAACTCAATAATGTTTCCATCTTTTGCCTTCGTGTAAGAGCTAGGGATGTCTGCTCACTCCTGTGGTTTATCCTGTGAAAATTCTAAGGCTGCCATTTTCTCTAAAAAGTGTCCCAGTAGCTTCTTTATCTGTTGATGCAAAACATAAGGCACCTCTAAATGATGCTATGAGGACTTAGTAACTTTAAAAATGTTGGATATTTTAAGTTAATTACATGGGATTTTATTTTATTGATAGTTCAGTTCATTTATTTTCTGTTTGTTTATAATTTCTAATACATACATTTAAAGCCATGTTTTTCTCTGAATCTACATCTAACAGACGTGGATATTTACTTCCCTCATCATCCTTGATTTCTAAAGCATTCATACTACCCATTTAAGTTCATCTTTAATTCAAGAGTTATTTAAAAGTGTGTTTGTGTTTTTTTAAGCTAGTTTTGAAATTGAAATGTAATATAAGAGTGCTTTGAAACCAGGTTTTTCTAGGCTTAACCCTATCTCTGAATCTAACCCTAACACAAAGCTTGACCCTAACTCACTTTTCTTGAGCTTGATTCCAGGGAAAAGAAGACATAACCACTCTTCTATCCACTGACATTTTTGCAAAGCATTATGGATTGTCTGTAATCTGGCATGTCACCCTATGAAAACATGCTTCAAAACCAAAAACATAATGATTTTGTTTTATTTTTATAGTGGGTGAGTTGCAAAAGGCCAGAAGGAAATTCTGTTTTCTAGACTGCTTATTTTACTTGGAAAGGGAAAATGCCTCTCTAATGGGTGTCCTTGAAGGCGGTCAAAACCAAGAAAAAGCACTGCCAAGTTTAAGAGTAAATACTCCAAAAAGTAATATTAGCAAATTATTTTCAGGAGCAATGCCCACTACCACCATAATTATTAAGGTTTGGGGGCCTTGGTCATTGTAACATTATAACTACTGAGGAAACAGAATAAAATGAACGCATACGGTAAAAGGAGAAAAATACTCTTCACAGATAATAGCAACTGAAAACATACAATTATTTCAAAGCAGCTTAAGTGACTTTAAAAGACAAATAAAGAAAAACTGGCAGCACCTAAGTATTGATCTTATTCACAATAGTATCAAAAATATCATAAACATACAAGTGATTTTGAGAAAATGTGCAAAATGTAAATAAAACCTCCAAGGTCTCAGGAGGTCATAAAAGACATCCATTTGAGAAAAGAAAACTATTTCTAGATGTACAGATGAATAGTCCAAATAGAATTTTTATGAATTGGCAAAAAATAATTTTGAAATTTATCTGAAAGAACATACACTTCCAAAAGAACCATCTGAAAAATAAGAGTAAGAGGGAAGAAGTTTGCAGTCTCTGCAGATATTAAAATACATTTTAAGAAGAACATTCATTAAAACATTAGAACATTGGCTTAAAATCTGGCAGAGAGTAAAGAAATGCAATGCATAAGCCTTGAGCTAAAAGCAATCACGTATAGAAATACAGACAGTCACATGTAGAACTTGACATTTTCTAGCCGCCGCATTTAACAACAGTAAAAATAAATAGGTGAAGCTAATTTTAATAATATATCTGATTTAACTTAACATATCAAAATGACATCATTTTAACATGTGATCAGTTGAAAAAATTATTTATTTTATTTTCTGAGACAGGGTCTCACTCTATCACCCACGCTGGAGTGCAGTGAGACAATCACGGCTCACTGCAGCCTTGACTTCCGAGCTCAAGTGATCCTCCAACCTCAGCCTCCCGAGTAGTTGGGTCCACAGGCACGCGCCACCACCCCAGCTAATTTTTGTATTTTTGGTAGAGACAAAGTTTTGCTATATTGCCCAGGCTGGTCTCAAACTCCTGAGGTCAAGAAATCCTTCCACCTTGGCCTCCCAAAGTGTTGGGATTACAGGCATAACCCATGGTGCCAGGTCTTGAATATTGACACAATACTTTACATTCTTTTTTTGTACTGAGTCTTTGAAATTTGTACTATCCACATATTTAATAGCCACATGTAGCTAGAGGCTATGGCATTCTTACAGCATAGATTATAAGTAGGGAATGCTATTGAACAGCCACCAGGAAAGCCGTGGAGAAGGAAACAGAAATTTAATAAATGGCATATGTCCTTATAATGATTTGTAAAATGAAGAAGCATAGCACAATGAGTTAAAACCACACCATAGGTCATCTGACAAAGTGAGATCTAGGTGGAGTAAATGAAACTATTTTAAATACTAAAAAACAGAAAAGCCTACAGTAAGCCAAGCAGTGTCACAACTTGGGTGGACCTGGGTGGGAGGCCTGTTGGTTCCAGGAAAAACAGGTCTGTGGAGGAAGAGGAGAAGGCGGGGGCATCAGACACTGTGGGGTGAGTGACTTGTGTGTGGGCAGAGCCTGGGGAAGATGGCCAGGGGTCCAGAACCCAGGAACCAAAGGCCGAGAGGTCAGTTCTAGAGTGATTCAGACAGTGGGTGGGATCAGCTAGGCCTGGTAGGCTGAGGCAGTGGAGCAGAAGTTTCCAGGCACTGATCCAACTTGGAAGTGCAAAAGGGTGTTGGCCACTGTTGGGTAATCTATCCACAGTGGACAGGGCCCCACCCATGGAAGCTCCACCAAGGACAGCTGGAGTCGCGCCTGGGAGAGGTCTTGGTGATGTCAGGATGTCCGAAGAACGATGAGGGTCATGTGTGCAGCTCCAATCCCAGAGGGAAAGTGGGATGCCAGAGGTGGCAGACACACGGTGCTGTCAAGTGGGAGAACAAGGGGACAGATAACTGTAGAAGTGGGAGACGTTGTCATGGGCTGGAGAGTGTCCCCTCAAAATTCACGTCTGGCAGGGCGTGGTGGCTCACACCTGTAATTCCAGCACTTTGGGAGTCCCAGGAGGGTGGATCACAAGGTCAGGAGTTTAAGACCAGCCTGGCCAAGATGGTAAGACCCCATCTCCACTAAAAATACAAAAATTAGTTGAGCATAGTGGTAAGTGCCTGTAATCCCAGCTACTTGGGAGGCTGAGGCAGGGGAATTGCTTGAACTCGGAAGGCAGAGGTTGCAGTGAGCCAAGATTGTGCCACTGCACTCCAGCCTAGGCAACAAAGCAAGACTAAGTCTCAAAAAAAAAAAAACCAAACAAACAAAAAATTCACGTGTTGAAGTCCTAAGTTCAACACCTCCCATCCAACTGCATTTGCAGATAGGGCATTCAAAGAGAAAACTGAAGTTCAATTAGACCATTGGGTGGATCCACTAAGAGGAAATTTGGACAGATATAGAGGGGGAAGATCATGTGAAATACAGAGGGAAGACAGCCATCTGTAAACCCAGGAGAGAAGCCTCGAGAGAAACCCACCCTGTGGACATCTTGATCTCAGAGTTCCAGCCTGCAGAATCCTGGAGAGAAGAAATGTCTGTTGTTTGAGCCACCCAGTCTACAGTGCTTCATTATGACAGCCTGAGCTGACTCTACAGATGCTGAAACTGCAGTTTGCACCAGTGAGGCCCTCGTCCCCACAGAGCCATGGTAGACCCAGGTTTGGTGTGCGGGAAAGAAGCATCCATGAGGCTGGGATGGGTGAAGCACTCAGGAGCCTCACCCACTGTGTCCTGCGAAAACCACTTGCCCACCGGGGGTTGGGAAGTAATGTTTAATCCATGCCTGGAAAGACTCCACTCAACTCGATGCAAGATGGGACTCTATGATAGAGTTGCCAGATAAAATACAGGTCACTCAGTTAAGTTTGAATGCCAATAAGCAACATTTTTTTTTTAGTGTATGTTTCAAATATTGCAGGGGGCATGCTTGTTCTAAAAGTTATTTGCTATTTATCTGACATTCAAATATAACTATCTTATCATTTTATTTGCTAACTTGGTCAACCCTGGCCAAAGGCTAAGGAAAGGGGCCCAGCCCAGCAGGGAAGGGAGTAAAGTGAAGCAAGGAAGTGAAGAAGATAGCGGGGGAGCCCTGCCAGGGGGATGTCACCAGAACCACCCAAGACAGAGGACTTTCTGAAGACAGAAGTAAAAGATGAAATTAAATGAAATGTTCAACAGATTTAACTACATCCGTATTTTATGACTAACATTAAAAGAAATAAGAAAAAAATCACATTGGAAAAACCATTTCAAAAATATGAAAAAGCTGGTATGAATACAGAATGCTCATTCCAACTGGTAAGGAAAATATCCAAATTGCAGTAGGCAGATAGGTAAAAGTGTGATAATAATTTGTACAAAAGGATCTACAATTATCAAACACGTTTGGAAAACATTTTTGTCCTTTTAAGAATTTTTACATGCAAATTCCTAAAAAATTAAGAATAAACTTTCACTTTTTAAAAGTAGGACTTAAAAAAATTAAATTATTAAGTGAAGATGAGACTGTGGTTCCACTAATAATGACCTTTCTGGGAGTGGAAACTTAGCAATATGCTAAGTGGAATTTCTTAGTGGAAATTTAGCAATATGCTCATACTTGTTGACCAAATAAAATAATTCCTGGGTTTTGTCTTAAGAGTAATGATTTAAAATAAAGACAGAAAAAAGGATAAGAAATCGTATATTATTCGATTACTATGACTATACAATTATGAATATACCTGAACAATGACTGGAAAGAAATACACACACATACACACACACACACACACACACATGCATTTGATGTGAATATGTTCTTCTTTTTAAGATTTCCTTGGGTAATTAGTATATTTTTATTTTATATTAACAAACATTAAAGTAAAAAAACAGTTTCTTTTTGCTCACAAAGAATATTGACTAAGGTGTGCCCTTTCAGAATTCCACCTGGCTCGTGACATGGGGATGGCGGCAGAGTTGGCCATCAGTGACTCCTAGGCCAGCTCAGAGAACAATTCCATGAGCTCTCTTTTCTACTTGACATCAGAGTCTGCAGATTCAAAGCTTTGCTGGCTATCCAGGTCTTTTAAACAGGTACTCAAAAGCCCTAAAGACTTCCTCTGGCCAAGGGATCAATGCACTATAGGATATTTCCATTCAATGAGATATTAATTTTTATTCTATAGTTTTTCTTTACCTGGAATATTAATGCCTTGTACTCATTATTCACACTGCCTTCTACTAACCAAAAGCCAAAACTTAAATAAACTATTGTGGTAACAGCCTTTGCATGATCGGGGATGATCACTTTGCTGTCACTATACCATTTTCCAGCACCTAAGAGGAGCAGAAGGCGGTCTGCTTGGTTACCCCTGAAGTGTCTGGGTTCCTGTTTCAGAACAGATGGGACTGACCACAGGAAAAGGACACTTCCTCACAGGTCAGTCCAGTTCAGTGGACACTATAGCTGTGGGAGACAGGGGCTTTAAAATAGGAAGAATTGAGGTTAGCAATTGAAACTGCTGGTTTTTCTGAGGTTCACAAAGCGTCTGCCATCCCAAGCTTGGGAACAAGAGACCACTCCTGTATCAGTTTGCTTGGCTGTCATCACCAGGTACCACAGACTGGGGGGTTTACACAACAGGCATTTATTTTCTCACAGTTCTGGAGGCTGGAAGTCTGAGATCAAGGCATTAGCAGGGCTGGTTTCTCCTGAGGCCTCTCTCCTTGGCTTGTAGATGCCGCCTTCTCCCTGTGGCTTCATATGGCCTTTTCTCTGCGTGTGTCCGTGTCCTCATCTCTTCTTATAAGCACACCAGTCATATTGGATGAGGGCCCATCCTAACAGCCTCATTTTAACTTAGGTATTCCTGTAAAGATCCTATCCCCAAACACAGTCACATTCCAACGTATTGAGGGTTAGGACTTCAACATGTGAATTTCGGAGGGCACACAGTTCAGCCTATAACAATTTCTGAGGTTAGAAGAGAACTTCTCTGTTACTGGCTGCAAAGCTGCATAGGAATATTTTATATATATTATATATTATATATATTATTATAATATTTATATATTTTAATAATTATATAATTATAATCATATAATTATGATATATAATCATAATTATATGATTATAATTATATATATTTTATATATATAATTATATGATATATAATACATAATATATATTGTATAATTATATATAAATTATATATAAATATATAAATAATAATATAAATATAAAAAATATATAAATATTATATATAAATACATATTATATATAATTTTTATAATTTATATATAATTATATATAATATTTATATAAATATATATTATATATTTATATAAATAATATATATTTAATATACATAATACATTAGTACATAAAAATAGATATATAATACATATTATATATATTTTTATATATATATATATTTTTTTTTACAGGATTCCAACTTGTCCTGTAAACAAGAGAGTCATCAAACCTTACACCAAACACCAAGACAAATGTGTTAGAAAATCCTGACTAAACCATCTGGGTAGTCTGAAAGCAGCACTATTTTATCTTAGGATTCCTGAGATTTTCTTTTCAAACTTGAGAGTACCCTTTGGGAAGGTGTTGGAAACAGATGCTTGGTGCCACAAAGAAAAATCAGCACTGAGACAAAGGATCTTTCAGCAATGCAATTTTTACTTCCTGGACTTCAGGAAGGGTACCCTCGCTAGCCATCTTGCCACAAGAGTACAATGAACAAAGGAAAACAGACACATTTATCCCTTATGCATTTGGGGTCGCCCTTACTGCTGTGTCTGATCTCCGTTGACTGGAGCCAAACCTCACAATCTAAACTACAACCCGACTGGCTAACCACTTAAAACTTTTCTAAACAGGTAAAAGCCATGGAGAACTGGGCCCTGCCTGTGAGCACGTCCAGCACAGATATCTTGGTTAAAGTACAAGGACATAGAATGTACTACATGCCTGTAAGCATGGCGTGTCTAACAACTACATAGGATAGGGCTTCACAAAGCATTATTAGCACACTTATTCTTTAACAAGAAAGTAAACTTTAAAAAGGAACTTTTCTACTTCCCACAGAAGGGAAACACCAGCACACACAGGCCTCTGATGTTAGCCCAGCCCGGTGCCCACCAGCACATCTCCATCTCAAGGGCCTTGGACCACTGAGAGCCAGGGGGAAGTCTCCTTGTCTCAACACCCTCAGAGATGCTGGGTGATGACTTTTCTCTCTGCCTTCCTTGGGGCCAGGTCTGGAAGCCAATGTCACCTCTATCCGACCTGCAGAGGGGGCTGGGTGTCATCTTCCCTGGGTCCACGGCCACGTTTATGTTTTCTTTATATTGCCACAGTGCATCTTAATTTCCATCTGCATTCTCAGCTAAGGCGAGGCCCGCCCCAGCACACCCCCTCACTCTGATGGGCTCCCTGGCCTCCGACCCCGGTACAGCTAATGTCCTCCTGTGCCTCTGGGACACGTGGGATGGACCCAGGCTGCTCCCCTCTGGGCTCGCCTTCCTGAGCTCCCCAACTTCCAGGGGCCCTGAGCGTGCACTTAGGCTAGCGTGATGTCATTCATGACAGCAGAGCGAGAGCTCAGATTCATTGTCTTTCCTTTCATGCACTTATCTTTCAGCCACCTCGAGAGCTGGTTTGAAATGCAAGGTACAGTAGGAGAAATCTGTTCGGCTGTCTCTGGAACAAATAGAAGGAAGCGTGCACTTTGACAACCACGTATAGATTCTTTTGATGTCCAGCCCCCTCCTCCCCATCAGGGTATGAGGCAGGTGCAACCCCATTTGGTTCACATCAGTGTATATTGATATATTAAAGCCCCTTGGGCCTTAATGTGGCTCCGGCAACAAATGCCTCAAGCTCCCTGTCTAGTTTATGCACAGCCTACTGTCAAAGTGGGATTACACTGTGGGGCGGAGGCCTCTTTCAGAGGAGACGTAGCCAACTCTAGCGGGTGTTTATTCTCAGAAGAGGTCAGTAGATGTTATGAAACACTTGCAGCTGGGGGGAAGAGATTCCAAAACACGCGGAAAGCAGCATGGCTCTCTCTGCCTGTCAGTATCGTGGGGTCGGCCGAGGCATCTGTCCTCTGGACAGCATACGTATGATAGAAGATAAAGTCACCCCTGTGTGTTCTCAGCACAGTGTGAGCCAGACTGAAGAGCTCTGAGAATCTAACTGAGCAGACGGCTCAGGGTGATGCTATCTGGCTTCCTCTAGGGCCGCCCCGGGAAGTCCAGTGCGGCACCGTCAACACAGCTCTTCTTGACTGCCACTTTATCACAGATTTGAAAAGCAACTTGAAACGCTTTGTCCTATCTTTATTGGACTATAAGCTCTGAAATTATCCATAAAATTGTTCCTATCAAATGCAAGATAGTATGACCTGCAAAAGATCAGTAAAATTTCCCAACTCTGTCTTCTATTAAAAGTATAAGGCAGCCGAGCGCGGTGGCTCATGCCTGTAATCCCAGCACTTTGGGAGGCCGAGTCGGGTGGATCATGAGGTCAAGAGATCGAAACCATCCTGGCCAAAATGGTGAAACCTCATCTCTACTAAAAATACAAAAATTAGCCAGGAGTGGTGGTGCATGCCTGTAGTCCCAGCTACTCAGGAGGCTGAGACAGGAGCATCATTTGAACCTGGGAGGCAGAGGTTGCAGTGAGCTGAGATCGTGCCACTGCACTCCAGCCTGGCAAAAGAGTGAGACTCTGTCTAAAAAAAAAAAAGTATAAGGCAACCGAGGGTTTTCTGGCTCACTGGCTTAACTTTTTTTTGTGGTCACTAAGCATTATAATTTCCAAAATGGATCCACAGTGGAAAAGCAGGGAAATAAAAAAGAATTAAAGACCTAAGCTTGGCAGAAAGACCCAGGAGCAGGAAGAGATTAGGCCCATAGGAACCAGAGAAGTATGGCAGAACAAGGGCCTCCAGGAAAGCTTATCACTTCTGCTAGACAAAGGGAATTGCCTGGCTATGACCCTGTAGGATAGGTATGCAGGATGATACCACAGGGGAAACTGGGCGAAGAGTACCTGGGCTCTGTCTACAGTCCTTGTTACAATTGCATGGGAATCTTCCATTATCTCAAAATAAAAGGTTTAAGAAAAACTGCACAGGCAGTGGATGTATGGTTCATCCCAGCACCTTCCCTGTCCACCTGTGCATCACTTGAACCATCTTGAAGTTCTTAGGAAGAAGAGAAGGTAGGGCCGTGTACGGTGGCTCACACCTGTAATCTCAGCACTTTGGGAGGCTGAGGTGGGTGGATCACAAGATCAGGAGTTCAAGACCAGCCTGGCCAACATGGTGAATCCCGATCTCTACTAAAAATATAAAAATTAGCCAGGTGTGGTGGTGTACACCTGTAATCCCAGCTACTCGGGAGGCTGAGGCAGAAGAATCGCTTGAACCGAGGAGGCAGAGGTTACATTGAGCCGAGATTATGCATTGCACTCCAGCCTGGGTGACAGAGCAAGACTCCGACTCAAAAAAAAAAAAAAAAAGGGAAGAAGAGAGGGTTGTTAGGAGTGTAGTGGAGCCTGGACCCCTTCGACCCCTGTGTCTCTGGCTCATTGGTTGACCATGCTGGTTGGAGAGAAATGTCTTGCAGGGAGGGCTGCCCATGAGGCCATGTTTTTGACCTGCATCCTCCCCTTCCCAAGGTAACCTGCTGATGAGGACTCTCTGCCAGGACTCTCTGCCAGTGGGCACCAATGCCATACAAACAACACCTGCTCTCACATCTTAAAAAAGGATTATTATAGAAGTTTGAGATGCAGCCACCTAGATGGGAGACACACTTATACCATGATCCCAGCACTCTCAGAGAAGGAAAAGACCCCAAATGTGGAATATTAGTATTTCCTGAGGGGCTCACGAAGGGAGATCTTGGAATGTGAAAGCAGCCTGCTGTTCAAGCTCAGCACAGATCCCAGTGAGGGTCTGCATGTAGTAGCAACTCAATAAACATTGCATTTGAATGAGTGAATTAATCGATCAATCAATCAATTAATGCTGGATCCCACAAAGCTGCCTTTAAATATACTTCTAAAAAGAGGCTAGAGAAGTCTTTCACAGCTCAGAGACCCTTGTATCTTGCTGTTTCCCCACAACTTGGGCCTTTCTGATCTGACAGGACTTTTAGGCCAATGCTTGCAGTCAAGAGGAAGGTGAGTACCACCTCCTCACTGAGGATGTCTTTACAATTGAAGGGGCAGCTTGAAGTAGGTATCCACTCTGGTACCCATTTTCACTAAGGATGCCTCAATCTTATGCATAAAAAAAGAAAACAGCTGTGTTTCCAGGCATCTCCCAAAGTGCAAATGCTCGATTCTAAATAAATGCTTTCACAGGTTAAGTTGTGCAGTCCTAGGGATACATCTCACCACTAACACTTCCCAGCAGATCCTGAGGGAGCTTGAGGGGCAGGAACAGGAGGCATCTGGCTCTTTCTCTGGCCGGCTTCTTTACTGCAACCTGTTTTATCAGCATCGTATTATCTTGATTATAGCAGGAACAGATAAGCTCTTTGTCTGGGGTTCCTCTAGAGCTGAGGCTGGTCACATGTGATATACCTGCTCCCCATTTCTTAGGATAAAATGCTCTCTCCCAGACTGTTAAAAAGAAACTACGCAGCAGATGATGATTGACTATCTTTTAAATTCCCATCAACCTTTGCTATCACAGGACATCAGGAATATTGGCTAATTGTTGGTCAGGCCCCTGGAGAGAAGGCCACCAACGAAAGCAAAGGCCGTGACATAAAGAAATTCAACTCATACCATGACTTGTAGATAGGGAGGACACTGATCACTAACCTACCCTTCAAGGCACCGTTCACTGGTTTTGGGGAAAAATAATTCAATCTTCATTCTATTTTAATGATCAATTCCATCTGATGATTTCAAAAAACGTTTTGCATCTTTATTGGAAAAAATCAAAACACTGTTTCTCAGATGCACGCCCTCTCTGTCTGGGTTTGTTCTAAGGTGCTCTTCCCATGTATAAGAGGAATGATGTCACTTGTGTGGAGCTTGGAGGGGGAGGGCTGACGGCCCTTACCTTGGAATTTTTGGTGGTTGTTACAGGAAAGGGAGCCTCGATCCAGACCCCAAGAGAGGGAGGGTTCTTGGATCTTGAGCAAGAAAGAATTCAGTGCAAGTCCATACAGTAAAGTGAAAGCAAGTTTATTAGGAAAGTAAAGGAATAAAGTAATGGTTATTCCATAGACTGAGCAGCCCTGAGGGCTGCTGGTTGCCCATTTTTATGATTATTTCTTGATTATATGCCAAATAAGGCGTGGATTTTTCATGTCTCCCATTTTTAGACCATAAGACAACTTCCTGTCATTTCCATGGCATCTATAAACTGTCATGGCATTTATAAACTGTCATGGCACTGGTGGGAGTGCGGCAATGAGGACGACTAGAGGTCACTCTTGTCACCATCTTGGTTCTGTGGGTTTTGGCCGGCTTATTTACTACAAGCTGTTTTATCAGCAGAGTCATTATGACCTGTATTTTGTGCTGATCTCCTATCTCATCCTGTGACTTAGAATGCCTTAACCATCTGGAAATGTAGCCCAGTAAGTCTCAGCCTCATTGTACCCGGCTTCTATTCAAGATGGAGTTCCTCTGGTTCACATGCCTCTGATGGCTGGACAATGGTCTCGGTCCCCCTGGCTGATGCTCATCTTGATGGCATTTTCAGCTGGCATATGAGGCATGAATGGCACAGCCTGGTTGGCTAGTATTGGGCAACACTCTCATGAGGTATCTTGGAGCATTCAGACAGAGCCAGAGCCCATCTGAGATGCCAATTCCCATTTTAGGATGTGGGCTCAGGAGAAATGCTGGCCTGCAGAACCAGCCCCCACCTCCTGGGCTGCCTAGGCTGCATGAGAGAAACGTCATCTTGGGAAAGAGTGATGTAAAAAATGATCACGTAAGAAAACGGTGGCATGGGGCATGGCGTGCTGGTGCGTTGGCTGCAGAGCTGTGGTTCTCACTGTGGTCCCTGGAGCATCACTCAGCATCACCTGGGAATTTGTCAGCAATGCAGATTCTCAGGCCTACCCCAGGCCCTCTGAATCAGAAACTCTGAGGGTGGGGCCTTGTGTGAACAAGTCCCACAGAGGATTCTAATGCGGGCTAAGGTGTGGGACCCACAAAGACGATCAGCCTTCCTGGGTAGTCACGAACTGGGAGCGTAGGAACTTGTGGTGAGTGACTTTGCCTCTGATTTTTATTTTAGGTTCAGAACCTGCGTTCCATCAGTTTCGGTAACTATGCAGCAACAGGACACGTTTTGATCAAACACTTTTCTGCTCCCTGTGCTCTGCTGAACGTCACCGAGGTCAGGAAGTGCATTGTTAAATGCTCGCCCTGCGTCTGTTCAAATGTAAAACCCCCGCCAGGGCTTTTCCTCCCAGGAAGGAAGATGGGTGACCCCACTGGAACCTGGCGTTCAGAGAGGTGGGGTCAAACAGAAACCTATAAATCCAGTTCCAGAAAGTCCAAAATCCCCATCTGTTTTGAATGAACATACGTTTTTAGTGACAGAAGGCCTCTCCGTAAGCCCAGAGGTGAGAGGGTCAGGGGAGGGAGGTCTGTGGAAATCTGTGTCCTTCCAAAGCATGGCTGTCAGCATTTGAGCAGTTCCTAAGGGCATCTGTCCACCCAAAGCAAGGCTGTCCTGGAGGTCAGGGCTCTGGAGCTGGTTCTGGGGGGTTCCAGTGCCTTCATTCCCAGGCTGGGCACCCTTCCTGGAGTTGGGACCCCCCGGGTGAGTCAGCCTCACCTATGCCGCGGCAAGTCCTGAACCACCTCCTCAGCTCCCGCGGGCCTTCCCATCCCATGGTGCCCATTTGTCCTGGTGAAGACAGACTAGGGCTGCCGCTGTGTCCGATCCTGCGTGGTGGAAGGGGCCCACTGCCCTGCCGCATCAGAAAGTTCCTCTCATTTCTCCCGGGTATTGGTGCTTACCTACAATTCTGCTTGCAAAGAACGTTTTGAAAATCTGCTTCTATACCTCACCTTTTAGGCACTTATGGGGCTTTAGAGATAGGGTGTACCCGGCACTGCTGTGTCACTACGGAACCTGGTTCGGGAAAGGGCTTAAGAAGGAGGAGATGCTGTTACCCGAGTACAAACACGAGGTGGCTCTGCCAGTGGAAACCCCTGGATGAATGCCCTTGTCTTAGATTGGAGCGGAGTTGCCCACTCTTCCTGCCTGATCCTTCTGACCAAATGTGTGCATTTGCAAAATACTGGGCTTGAGTCAGATGTGTCTTCTGGGGCCTTCTAACAAGTTAACCTAGTGCATTCCTCAGGAGCCCACCCTCCCCAAACAAGGGGTGGATTATTCACCTCTCCTCTTTGTAGACCATATAGGGTAACTTCCTGTCATTGCCGCCGCATCTGTGAACTGTCATGGCGCTGGTGAGAGTGCAGCAGTGCGAACGACCGGAGGTCACTCTTGTCACCATCTTGGTTTTGGTGGGTTTTGGCTAGCTTCTCTAGGACAACCTGTTTTGTCAGCAAAGTCGTTATGACCTGCATTTTGTGCTGACCTCTATCTCATCCTACAACTGAACTCAGAGAGCGGATCTTCTGCTCAATTCTCAAGAAACAGAGCACCTGCCTCCAGCACCACAGCCCTGCCAGAGGCTCCGAGCCTGCTCTTAGGCTAGCGTGGATTTGAGTGTGTGTCTGAGCACCAGCCGTGGCTCCTGCAGCTTCCCACCTGCCTTGGGCCTTCCGCCCACCCTTCCTGGAGGTATCGGCGGGGAGACTCTGAGTTGGGGCTTGTTGGAACACTAAAAAGAGGTGCTTACCACAGCCTCATGACAAAGGACACCCCAAGCACCCTCCCTTCATCCCAACCCCCTGTGGCTCACCACACAAATAGTTGATTTATTAATGGTTCGTCCTCTAAAATGTCCCCGTCACGGAAATTCCACCTCTCTAGAAGATAATGCATTTCTAGAGCCTGCCCCTCTGCTTTTCAGAGGACCATATGCACATGGCCTAGGATGAAGCCCTAGGATCACAGGATTATTTATTTCACTAAGCACTGAGCCAGTGGTTATATTAAAACAAACATACATACACATACATTTTAAAGACAAAATTGAGACAACTTCAGCTTCTTGCTGGCTGCCCCCAGCCACTCCTCCAGCTCCTGGGTCATGCACACACGTTCACCACCGGTGGGATAATTTGGTGAAATGTGTCTGAACGATGCAGGCCGACAGAAACCAAAATGTAAAAGGAACCATCCTCCGTTCTTTACAACTACACTTATGATGCTAACCACAGACGAGGTCCTCAGACACTCTTCCCCACCCTCTACTTTCTCCCCGTCACTCTCCCCAACTTCATTCTTTCCTGCCTTAACTCCTGTAGGAATCAATAATTGCTAGGTCTCCACAGCTTTGACTGCCCCGGAGTGAAAAGTGAGTTCTGGGCACCATCTCGATTCTATCAGACTGGAAATTGTTTTTGGTATCAGTAGCCTTTCTCCTCAGGAAGGTGAACCAGCTTAACCACAGCTGAGTGCGGGGAGGTGGGCTCGCTGCAAGGCTTAACCTCGAAGGCCCAGTGGCTGAGCAAAGTTCTGTGCCTGCAAACGGTGGCCTTCAAGAGTTTTCCAGGCAATTCTCAGCCTCTTTCCTGGGCCGTCTCTCTCCAGACACCTGCTCCTCCACCTTCCTCTCCAGGCCTTTGCACAGCCTTCTCTGTCTGCCTGGTCACTCCTACGTGTCCTTAAGAGCCAATTCAGGTTCTGGTTCAGGCCACCTCCCTTTCTAGTCCAACTAAGCTAGTCAGTACTGTAACCAGGTGGTGAGCTTGCACATCTGAATCACCAAGCACAGATTGGTGGGCCACACCCCCAGGGATTCTGTAGGTCTGGGGAGACACCTGAGAATTTGTATTTCTAATATGGAGCTCTTGGCTGTAGCTGCTTCATGGAGACCACCCTTTCAGAACCATTGCTCTAACCTTGGCTACTCAAACTGTGGTGCATGAACCAGCATCACCTGGGAGCTTGTTTGAAATTCACAGTCTCAGACTTAATGAATCAGATTCTGTATTTGAACAAGATCTCCAGGGGATTCCAGTGCATGTAAAAGATTGCAAAGCACTCCTCCAAACTGAGCTTCTGGAAGACAGAAACGTTTTCTTACTTTTCTGTGTATTCCCAGCACCTGGCACAGGAATGAGTAGGATGCAGGGACTGGGGCTGAGGCTGAGGCTGGAGCAGTCATTCTAGCTGGAGAGCAAACCCATCCTGGACAGCTCTGCCCGCGTCAGCACACACTCACAGCAGGTCATTTGGCACTTAGAAGAAAAATCAATCCACATCTCCGATGACCAGCTAGGTTCTGAAATCTCACAAAAGTATACCATCACCTTTGCACCCTAGTGACTTGAGTAAAATTCAGACCTGAGTTAGCAGAAGGAGACTTTTCACAAGTGTGTTCTTACCCTCTCTTTCTGGAGGGGGAGGCTGACTTCCAAACCCCGGGGCAGCTGTTCACAGGACCTAACCCAGCAGGCAGGCTGCAGCTTCTGGCCGCCTGGGCTCAGACTCAGAACCCCGTTTTCTATTTGCAACTTTTTCCTCATTTTGTTGTTGTTGCTACAAGTTCTTAGACTTGAAAACTTCTTATCGGCCAAGCCCTAGGGCTGATAATCACGTGACTGGAAGCCTGGCGGTGGGTTTGATGATGGACCTGGCTCACTTCCTCGCCCGTCCCCGATTGTTTAGGACAAAGCTCTGTGCTCTGCAGCGAGCATGAGGTGCCATCAGCTGAGCAGATGGATAATGTGGAAGACAGATCAGCACATCTGGCAGGAGAGGCCCAGAATTGGGTGACGATGAATGTTTTCATTTGGGCAGATGTAACTAAATCTCTTTGCTACCCACGGACCGTTCCTGGAAGATGCAGCACTCGTCCGAGCAGTGTCCTGCATCAGCCACCACGCAGTCACTTCACTTGGGTGCCCGCGAGTGAAGAGTGGAAGAGGTCAACTTGATATAAAAGCTGTACGGTGAAGTTTTGCTCAGAAAGTATCTTGTAAAATAAACATACGGATAAGGCCATTTAAAAGAACCCGTTATTATGTGTGAGATTATTGACAGAGCCCTGAGCAACCAGGAGCCAGGGGGCTCAGTCCAGGGACAGAGGCGTCCCCAGGAGGGAGGGGCACAAACCCGGCAAATGTGATTTCAACTCACGCTCAGATTTCAGCTGACCCCCTTCTCTCCCCAACAGTGCCTGAAAGCATTTTTTCCTAAAATGTGAGTTTTTCAGGACAGAATGTGTGTGGTGGCAGGGAAGGGGGCGTTGAACATTACCAGCTAGGAAGGGGTTTTTGTGTTCCAACACTGAGGCCCTGGGGTTAACTCTTGCCTCAAAACCCCGATTCTTTTTTACCAGCCCACCAGCCCAGGATGAGCTCACACTGAGGCTGACAAAACCCAGGCCTGAGTTGAAAACATCTGTCTCTTGCCCGTTTTCTTTCCCAGCTCCACATGGTGGGGCCTCAAGGGTCCTCGGTGCTACCTCGACTGCAGGTCTACAGGGTCGGGTGCATCGGACAGCATCACCACCTCAGCTTCTTATAACCAAGGCTGGCTCAGGATGAGCCACGTGGAGACTGTGGGCCTGACCTGTTGCTGCTTCCCTTACTTCACCCCTTTGCCCCCCCAAAGGTTGGGCCATTTGCCAAAGGACAATGGAGTCTTCCCAGAACCCTCTTTTCTCGACACTTCCCTTCCTTGGTACGCTTCCCTCAGCACTCAGCCAGCAGCCCTGGAGGGCGCCAGGCATTTCACGGCAGGACGAGGGTCTTTGGGGGCTACATATCTGTGCATTGGGGTGCTGCATCTTTGGAGACCCACCCAGCTTTTCGCGCCCTCTCAGCACTTGTCCTGGTTTGGTTTCACTCTCCACCTCCCCTGGAGACCACTGCCTTTCTTCCAGGTTCTGGGGTCACTGAGGAAGCCACTGCCTGTGCGCTGCCCCAGCTCAGCCCCTCCTGGTACGAAGGTCGTGGCACATCCATCACGACTGTAACCAGCCCTGGACTCTGCCCACAGAATTCCCTGAGCCGGCTCCTCCCTCCTGCTGACCTGGGGCAGCTCCTCTGCTCTGGGTTTCTCTGCTGTCCGCCTCACACAGCCCCACCCCTCATTCATCATGCTCTCTGAATTCAGAATTTCGCTGAAATCCCAAAGGTCTTTCCTTACCGTACAGAGTTAGTCACTCACTTCATGGATGTCATGGGCTTCCCATTTCTGTTCTTCATGATCTCAGACAAATGTGAGCATCCAGCTTCGCATTCTTAAACACAGCTATTATTTCATTACCATGGTTATCCTTCACTCCACGCTCTGAGGATGTTTCCGAATCAAGACCATAGGTTCGGCCCCTAGTGCCCGCCTCGCCATGTCTACCTGGCATTATTTTCAAGATAATGGGGTGGAAAACCTCAAAGTTGAGAGGTTATGGCTTTTTCCAAATCAGAAAGCAAGCTGAGGGTAGTAATGGAAAATAACCCTTTTTGTTTTGTACTTGCTTCATGGTTGAGAGGTTGTGTTGTCACATGTGCGTGAGCGCGAGCATGTGTGCGTTTGAGTCTGTGTCTGTTTCCTTCTGATCTTGGCCAGATGGCCACAGTGCCTTGAAACCAATCTGGGAAGGGATAGTGGACTCCAGCTTAGCAAACCTAATGTCCGTTCCCAAATCACTTCTCCCTTTCCTGACTCCAAGAGCAGACTGAAAGAGCTAAATGCTCACTCTCACAGTCTTTTGAGCAAGGGGCAGCCATGAGACAAATATTTCATAAATATTCATGACTCCTCTTATACTTATTGAATATGTATATTTGGCCACCCGCTTCAGCATACATTCCTATCTTATTTTCTCCACACTTGAAGTGTCTGTTTCCAGCTTCTGGCCAGAGGCTTTGCTTCCCAGCTTGTCAGAACGGCCACCCTGCAGGATACAACCCTTTACAAGAAATAAAGCTCTCCTTCCCAAATGCATGAACCTTGTCATTTTACAGCTGATGGTAGGATTTTGGAAACTTTACAACAAAAATTATATAACGGTCTCAGGGGAGGGAGGAGAGAGATAGAGAGAATGCTGGGAGTGGGGAAGGTGAAACCACCTTTGCAAAATTATGACCGTGAGAGAAATCTGACATGCCTGACTCCATCTTGCCTCTAGCCTCACAGGCTGGCTGTCTTTGCTTATTCCTGGACATGGGGCAAGCTAACTTGGGATGAATTTGGTTTCTAGTTTAAGTAATAATATCCCTTCCCCCAAACTAAACTTAGGGTTACGGTTCTTGGTTTCATTAGTTCTAGGTCTCATTAGTTCTTGTAAAACTAACGAAAGTCCACCAAGTTAGGCAGATGAGAAGGGCTTGAATTCTAGATAATCACCAGCCATTATTCCAAAGGTCAGAAGACCTGCAACTTCCCCAATTATTCTTGCAGATAACATCACTATTGTAGAACCTAAAATTGGCCTTTTTTTTTTTTTTTTTGAGATGGAGTCTTGCTCTGTCACCCAGGCTGGAGTGCAGTGGTGCAATCTCAGCTCAGTGCAACCTCCTCCGCTCCCAGGTTCAAGCAATTCTCTTCCTCAGCCTCCTGAGTAGCTGGAACTACAGGCACATGCCACCACACCCAGCTTTTTTTTTTTTTTTTTCGTATCTTTAGTAGAGACGAGGTTTCACCATGTTAGCCAGAATGGTCTCTATCTCCTGACCTCGCCCACCTCAGGGTCCCGAAGTGCTGGGATTACAGGTGTGAGCCACTGTGCCCGGACAAAATTTGCCTTTTGAGATGTCTTTTTAGGTTTTTGCATTTCTGACACCCTGATGGCCCCCACCTGGATCTGCCAACCAATCCTGTAGCCCTCACCCAGGCACTGACTCAGCACAAGGGGACAGCTTCGACTCCTAGGACTTCATCTCCAACCCAACCAGTCAGCATGTGCCCTACTCCAGCCCCCAGCCCAACAAGCTATCTTTGAAAAATCCCTGGCCTCCAAGCCTTCGTGGAGACTGACTTGAGTAACAACTCCATCTTCCAAGGGAGATGGCCAGGCTAGCCTCACACCAATTAAACTCTTTCTTGACCGCAATGCTGTGATCTTGTTATAGAAGTTATTAAGAAATTATTTTAGGTAGATGGAGAGGAAAAGCGGTCCTTGGAAAGTTTTTATTTCTTTTAAAGCAGCTCCAGGAATGTTTCTGGTCTAGCAGGAAAACCCCTGGTCTTAGAGCTGGGCTGGCAACCTTCGATATGCAAATACCTGCCATTAGAGACTGGGCAGACCCAAACATGGCGATTCCTGCCATTAGAGACTGGGCAGACCCAAACATGGCGATTCCTGCCATTAGAGACTGGGCAGACCCAAACATGGCGATTCCTGCCATTAGAGACTGGGTCCACCCAAACATGGCGATTCTGGGCAGACCCAAACATGGCGATTCCTGCCATTAGAGACTGGGTCCACCCAAACATGGCGATTCTGGGCAGACCCGAACATGGCGATTCCTGCCATTAGAGACTGAGCAGACCCAAACATGGCGATTCCTGCCCTCTTCTTCTTGCCCTTGCTCCCACATGTGCCTGACAGCATGGCCGCCCCACATATGCCCACATGTATAGAACATCATGGCATCCTGCGTTTGCATATTAAAAGGCTAGGGTGGGAGGTCAGTTTTTTCGCAGGATACTTGAGTGACATGCCTGGTCAAACCAATCCCCTGAGCTCTTTGCAAATCAGACACCACCTCCTACAGCCTCCTCACATAAGCAGCCACATTTCCACTGCACACCTGGTTTTCTCTCTCGGCTTTGGAGCCCGCCTCCCTCTGTCTCTGTACAGCAGAGCTTCTTCCTTCATTCTTGCCTATTAAACTCTACACTCCTTAAAACCACTGCATGTGTGTCCATGTGGCTTTATGCACTTCGACGTGAGATGAAGAACGCTGGTGTTCCTCCACCGATGGGAGCCGTATCAATCTCAGTGAATAGATTTTGTTTGTACAGCAGGCAGGAAGAACCTGTTGGGTGGTTACAAAGGCACTCCAGACACAGGGCTGTTTAGAACAGAATTAATATAGAATTCCTGCCTCTTGGTACACAGAGTATCTATCCAGCCAAGACTTGTCATGGCCAAGGTCCCACTGTGTAAGCACGGTCCTGGACCTCAGGACCACCAAAAAATAGGTAGAAAGTTCTAGAACAATCATTACTAAATGAACCATATCAGTCTACAAAACAATATGCCATTTGGGGCTCCTCAGCTCTTAGGATGGAGATGACTTGACCTTCCTTCCCTAACCAGTGAGCTCCTCAAATGATGGGTAATTCCTAAGAGCTCCCAAGCCAAGCCCTGCATCCACTGAATCCATCCAGTTGAAGAAGCATTAAGCAGACCCTCTTCCCCTCTCACCAAATTTAGCCAGAGGGAGACTCTGCCTCTTTCCTTTCTGTCCACCCCACCTCCCTACCTGCTAAAAAAATCCTCGAGGCTGATGGGGGCAGCACAGACCCTACTGAATATTTAGGAGGCAGAAGGAGATCTGTGCCAGCATCCTGGCATCTTAATGTCAGACCTTCCCTTAGTTAAAAAGCCCTTCAGCTAATCCCAAAGCTTGAGTGTGTCTCGGGATCCCCTTCCCATTCTTCCCTTCTCAGCTTTCCCTCTTCCCTTCTCAGTTTTCCCTCTCCCCACTCTCTCCTGACCCTGAGTTTCCTGTGTATTTCTAACACAGGGAAGTAACTCTCTTTTGGGTTTTGTTGCTGTTGTTTTTCTCCTCTTTTTTTTTGTTTTTAATTTTTTTGGGTACACAGTATGTGTATACGTTTATGGGGTTTGTGAATGTTTTGACATAGGCATGCAATGTGACCCGAGCACATCATGGCGAATGAGGTATCCATCCCCTCTGGCCTTTATCCTTTGAGTTACAAACCAATGCTGGATCTCTTTTGTTCTTTTGTCTTCTGCTAATACACAGTCCCAAAGACAAGGCCAAGGGGAATTCTGCCCTCAGCTGTCCATTTTTGCAATATTTACATGTACACATTCACTCATAAAGGCCCCAACCTGCACATAAGAGGGAAGTGATTTCAGATGAACGTTGATTTTTTACGATAATTGTGACTAAGGCCTGGCCTCTATTCTCTTCTCTTTGTTTTCCAGGCTCTGTTTTCCACTGACTTCCTCTTCCTGGGTTGCTCCAGGTTCACAAAGATGTGTCCTCACCAGGACCTCACGGTCAAGGAGCCTTTTCTGTTTTTCTGTGTGAGTTTGCAGGGAGATCAGATTCCAACCACTAGACACGGCTGCACTCCTGAAGGCCTGGCTGCTGCAGGCCTCCCTCGATTTGGCCAAGAATGACTCCTTCCCTCCTCTAGTGCTATCAGGGGAGGTAGGAGGTGTTAGAGAGACTTCCCCTGCCCACCACACACACCTTCCAGCCTGAGGCTGCCCAAAGACCCTCAGAAACCCCTGACCTTGTCCCTTCTCTTCCCCCTCCTCCCTGTTCTCCAAGCTCTGGGCAAGTGGAAGTTTCCTCTTCACATTTCAGGATCACTTGGTAAAGACAGGTTGGGCAGAAAAGCCGGGGTTGGAGGAGGGGTGTATTTGGAAAGAGGGCTGGAGGTGAGGAAACTTGGGGTCCAAGCTGCTCTGCCACACCCCAGCCTGCTGACCCTGGTCCACTGGGGCCTCTGTTCCTCATTTACCTAATAAAGTTTGAAATCCCTACGTTACTCCTAAAGTGTCTGCAACATTTAAAAGGTGTTTCTTAGCAAATTGCCCGTATTAGAAATCTGGGGCCACTCCTGCCTTTTCCACGACCTCCCTGCTAGAAGGTCCCAGAACTTTCCCTTTTGACTCCAGAGACACCGACTTTGCTGATGTCACGGCTTTCCTCTGACTGCGGGTTAATTTCTTGTGGATGAAATATTTCTGCATCTGCTGCTTTTACTGCAGTGGTGTTGCTCTGCGGTACACAGGCAGGTTATTGTTTTATTCTTTACTTTTGAATCACAGTCAAGAGTTTCAAAAGGGGTAAAACAGGACTGTCCCTCACGGCTGATGTTAGCACAAACACCCCGTAAGCCTCTGGGTGTGTCTGTCATCGGTTCTTGTGCAGACATCACGGGGCTACTGCCTTAGTTTGTAGTTTCTGAATAGCTGGAGAAGGGCGTTTTACAACTGAATAAGAGGGAGTTGCCAGGGAGCTGCCCGTCCAATATTTTCTGTCTGTACAAGTTTTAGTTGGATACCCAAAGGCATAGAAATAATTTCTTTGCAATAAAAAAAGAATCTCTAAAGAGATAGGCCTCCATTCCCTGGGAGCCCAAATGAACAAGAATGTGATATGAGCTCTTTTAGGAATGCAAGTCAGTATCCCATCATCCACAGGGACAAAGAGAGCAAGTTTAGGGTTGTTTTGGCTATGGAAGGAAGCTAGAGAGGTTCCACGTGTCAGAATCGCCATGCATCCTCCTTTATGAATGTACCAGCTACGAGCTACTGCCTTTCCATCAGCAGATGGTTCAAATGAACCCAGAGATTAGGTCTACAGAAAATCTAGGTCACAGCAAAGGAGAAATTCTACGTGAAAGTAGTCAGCACAGCATATGGTAGGGATCCTATAAATATTAATTCTTCCTCACATATAAAAATTGCAATTCGCAGGCTAATCTCGGCTTGCAGAGAGGTGAAAGTTAGAGTGGTAGATTTGTCTCCAGAGATGGTGACAACACTCTCTGCCATCACACATGTTCATTTGTAATGCAGCCTTGCTATTTCTCCATTAAGAAGAGTCTATTTCCCCTTCCCTTGAATTCAGGCAGGTCTTGCAACCTTTTTTGACCAACAGAAGTTGGCAGAAGCAGAAGCGCCCATGGGCAGGCTTGTGAGTGAAGCCTTCTTGGCCTCCCAGCCCAGCCCAGGCACCAGATGAACACAGCTGAGTGAATGATTCCAGCCAACCTGCATGAAGCAGAAGAAACATCATCCAGAATTCTAGCCCCAGAAAATCCAGAACAAATGAAATCATGGTTGTTTGAATCCACTACATTTTGAGATTTTTTTTATGTGGCAACAGATAAAGCAAGCTTTCAGAATAAATCTGTCAAATCAACTTTACCTTTAGCCTAAAACTGCCTCCTTACACATCAGGTTGGTGCAAAAGTCATTGCAGTTTTTGCTGTTAAAAGTAATGTTACCAGCCAATATTTTAAGTTTGGCCCAAGGTGCCTCTGTACATCATCAACTGTAACCTAAATGGAGGTGCAAACAGACTGTAACCTACCCTTGCGCCAATCACGGAGTTTTGGCCAATCTGTGGTGGCCAATTGTTCGGACCACGTTCAAACAAGGCAAACGCTGAGCTGTAACGAATCCGGCCGTTTCTGTACCTCACTCCCATTTTCTGTACATCACTTTCCTTTGTTCTATTTATAAATCATCTTCCACCATGTGGCTGTGCGGGAACTCTCTGAGCCTACTCTGGCTCGCGAGGGTACCTGATTCATGAATCATTCTTTGCTCAATTAAGCTCTGTTAAATTTAGGCAGGGCAAGGTGGCTTGCACCTGTAATCCCAGCACTTTGGGAGGCTGAGGTGGGCGGACCACTTAAGGCCAGGAGTTCTGGACCAGCCTGACTCACATGGTGAAACGTCATGTCTACTAAAAATATAAAAAATTAGCCAGACTTGGTGGCACATGCTTGTAATCCCGGCTACTTGGGAGGCTGGGGCAGGAGAATCCTTGGACGCAGGAGGCAGAGGTTGCAGTGAGCCAAGATCACATCACTGCACTCCAGCTCAGGCAACAAGAATGAAACTGTCTCAAAAATAGAATGGAATAGAATGGAATGGAATGGAATAGAATTTGTTAAATTTAATTTGGCTAAGGATTTTATATAACAATTCAAGAAAGTGTTTCAAAATTTAACCTTTCCATAGGATTCTTTCTTCTTCCTATCCTCCCCAGATTTTTCATACAATCCATCTACTTTCAAAAATAAGTTCTCCAGAAACATTGTCAAAGGTTCTGCGAATTCATTCACTTAGCAAGGTTTTGAGAAACATTTTCAACACAAACATTTAAATATACATATAATTTCCATCCTCAGAGCTTAAAACTAAACAAGTAGACTAGACACATATACACTGAATGTTAATAATCTATAAGGCAGTTTATGACTGTAGCTAAGTAATCTCTAAACCCTCTTTGACCCTAAAATTCCATTAGGCCATGGAACTGACTACCCAAGGACTGAGTTCGAGGAAGACTCTTTGGGGTTCATCAGTGTCAGAGAAACAGAGAATTAATCAAACTCGAGCTTGCCTAAATAGGGCTTTCTTTTTCTGGTATGAGTTCTTGCATGGACAGTCAAGGGTGGTCAGAGATATGGGCTCCTTCTAGCTTCCTCCTCCTATTCTTTGTATATGGCCTTCATCACAGCCTCACTGGATGGGTGCTCCACCTCTAGGCAACGTGTTACATTTCCAGGTAGTAAGAATGAAAAGGAAAGGACAAAAATCAAAAGGAAATGCAAGCTAACTGTCCCTTTTCATTACAAAGGCAATAGCTTTTCTAGAAGCCCCAGTGGAGAAAAGATACTTCCATCTCTGTACCACAGAGCCCACAGAACAAGTGGTCAGAAAATGGCAGCCAGCGGAAGTGGCAACAGCAGTTGTGTGATATTCGATTGTACGACTCTAGCATATTTTAGTTATCTATTCTACTCTTCACAGGCTTTGTCAAGCTTCCAGTTTGGGACTATTACAAATAGTGTCACAATGAGCATGCCTCTTGGCGAACATATCCATGTATTACTGTCGGTATACACCCAGGAGTAGAATTGCTGAATCATAAGGCACACATGTGTTTTTCATGGCCACAGCAAAACAATTTTCCAAAGTGATGCTGTGAGTTTATTCTTCTGTTAGTAGTGTATGAAAGTTTCTGTAGCTCCAAACCCCTTCCACCCTTTTCATTGTAGCCACTTTGATGGGTATGTAGGAGCACTGCATTTTGGTTTTAATGAGAATTTCCATAATAACTAATGAAGTTGAGCACCTTTATATAAGTTTATTGAACATTTGGATTTTCTCTTTTGCTTAATGACTTTTCAAATATTTTGCCCATTTTGAAATCTGATTATTTATTTATTTCTTTGTTGAGACAGAGTCTTGCTCTTGTTGCCCAGGCTGGAGTGCAGTGGCTTGATCTCAGCTCACTGTACCTCTGCCTCCCAGGTTCAAGCAATTCTCCTGCCTCAACCTCCCAAGTAGCTGGGATTACAGGCACCCACCACCACGCCCAGCTAATTTTCATATTTTTAGTGGAGACAGGGTTTCACTATGTTGGCCAGCCTGGTCTTAAACTCCTGACCTCAGGCGATCTGCCTACCTCAGCCTCCCAAAGTGCTGGAATTACAGGCATGAACCACCGTGCCCAGCCTACTTTTGTCTTTTTTTTTCTTCGTATGGATTCGTTATATATTCTGGATGAATCTTTTTTTGTGCCTGTGTGATTCATTGTACTTCATGCAGAGCTGGTCAGAGCAGTGGCTGGTACGGACCAAGTAGCTAAGGCTGGAAATAGTTGAGGAAGAAAAGAAAGTACCTGATACACCTGGCTACTGAGACCGCTCACCTGGATGATTTCCAGGGCTTCCCAATGCCCAAAAGAAAGTATCTGATACACCTGGCTACTGAGACCTCTCACCTGGGTGATTTCCAGGGCCTCCCAATGCCCAAAAGAAAGTACCTGATACACCTGGCTACTGAGACCACTTACCTGGGTGATTTCCAGGGCTTCCCAATGCCCAAAAGAAAGTATCTGATACACCTGGCTACTGAGACCTCTCACCTGGGTGATTTCCAGGGCCTCCCAATGCCCAATGCACCACCTAATCTTAATAGACACCCCAAGTATTTGTTGAATGATCTTACTGTTTCTTCCTTTGAAAATCTTCCTGATAATGTTATTTTCTACAAAGGGAACCTTTCTTCTCTAATGTCATCTATCACTTGAGACAGTAGAAAGACAATTAGACTATGGTTTGTTATGAAAAGGGAGTAAAAAGATGGATTTGAATGCTGTTCTGATTCCCACTTGTTTGGTGACCTTGGATATCTCTGAAACATGATGATCTCATTCATAAAATAGGGATCATAATAGTCCTACCAAATAAGGTGTTGTATTAGAATGAGTAACTCTATGTTGGGCTACTTAATAGAATATCAGGTGCAAGGAAGCCCTCAGTGAAGGTTAGCTCCCAGGTTAGCTCCTGATACCATCATCATCCTTGTCATCATTGCCATTGTTGTTATCTTATGATTATTAGGTCCCTGCTTTGCTAATCTTCAATTTTGCGGCATAGCTTCTTTATCTGGATAACAGAAGTAAGAATGATCTCTTTCTAAGACATTTGGAAAACAGGGTGAAACAAATTTGTGAAAAAGCTTGATTAACTTTGGTCCCATCTACAAAGATTGGGGTCACTGTGACTCTGATGGTCCTCATAAGTCCCAGGTTCTGTAACTTTTAAAACATATTTTATAAAGGGGGAGAAGGCTAGAGTGATTTAGATAGAGGAGGGGATGGAGATTCCTCTAAATAGAGACAGAGACTTATGAATATGTATCCCCAGAGCATTGCTTCACCGGATCCCCAGGACAACTCTCTGTGGGAGGATTTATTAACCCCCTTACACAAATGAGGAGAAGAAAGCTCAAAGAGATCAAGAAATAGACCCAAGATCACAGGACAAGTAAATCACAGAGCCCAGGTCTGTGTGCATCCCAGCCCCCACCTCCTTCCCCAGCCCAGCTCTCCACTTTCAACAGGAGGAATGCTCTAAATCGCTAGATGCACAGAGTCAGTTTTGCTCAGTTTAAAAACCAGAAATTAATTCCATGCCCGTGGGAATGCTCTCAGAGCAGAGATAATTCTGCAATATATCCTTGTGTGTATTTTCAGTGCATCCCCAGTTCCACCTGGTTTGGAGCTATAAGTCAATCTTTTAGCCACTAAGCTAAATTCCCAGGGTGCTCTTAAGATACAGAAATTCCAGCAGTAAATAGCAAAGCTGTTAGACCAGATTAAACTTGCCAAAGTGATTTGAGCCGAGCTGAGAAAAATGGACCCCCTTGAAATGATATGCTATCAGCCAACAGTAACATAACCCTGGAAACAAACCTTTTAGTTTATTGTTCAACAAGCAGCACACATGGTTAGGAAGGAGGGTGTGGAAAATGTGAACTGTACTTCATTTACTTTTCATTTTTTTCTCTCTTTTCCTGATTAAATGATTGTGTGGGGAATTCTTGATTTTGACATTTGAAATCTACAGAATCTGTCTGGGAGGTGAGCAATGAGAGTATAAATGAAGACTGTGATCAGAGAGAAGGTCAGAGTGTGATAAAAAGGAAACGACACGGAGACAGATGAAGGACGCAGGTGCGGGAAGATCGCAGGCCCTGGGAGGCGGCTACGCAGGTGCGGGAAGATCGCAGGCCCTGGGAGGTGGCTACGCAGGTGCGGGAAGATCGCAGGCCCTGGGAGGTGGCTACGCAGGTGCGGGAAGATCGCAGGCCCTGGGAGGTGGCTACGCAGGTGCGGGAAGATCGCAGGCCCTGGGAGGTGGCTACGCGGGTGCGGGAAGATCGCAGGCCCTGGGAGGTGGCTACGCGGGTGTGGGAAGATCGCAGGCCCTGGGAGGTGGCTACGCGGGTGCGGGAAGATCGCAGGCCCTGGGAGGCGGCTACGCGGGTGCCGGAAGATCGCAGGCCCTGGGAGGTGGCTACGCGGGTGCGGGAAGATCGCAGGCCCTGGGAGGTGGCTACGCGGGTGCGGGAAGATCGCAGGCCCTGGGAGGTGGCTACGCGGGTGTGGGAAGATCGCAGGCCCTGGGAGGTGGCTACGCGGGTGCGGGAAGATCGCAGGCCCTGGGAGGCGGCTACGCGGGTGCCGGAAGATCGCAGGCCCTGGGAGGTGGCTACGCGGGTGCGGGAAGATCGCAGGCCCTGGGAGGTGGCTCCATCTCCATTTCACTCCGTTGCTCTTACAACAACTTAAAAATGGAAAACAAACGCTATGGAGACTTCATTTTTCTAAGGAATTGATTCAGCTAAAAACAAACAAAAATAAACCCAACGTGTGCTTACCCAGGTCAGTGTTTTCCCTGTTGAGACAGAAGCAGCTGACGCTTACACAACCCACTCAACCGCTTCTCAGGGCCACTGCAGTTCCCGTGCGCAAAAGCAGACATTCCTGAGCAAATCCTGCACACCCTGTTCCATTCCCGCCCCTTCTAGTTACCTCTGTTTTTGAAGAAGCCCAGGCACTAAGGCAACATTCTGGTAAGTATGTCACCTTAGCTGAGAAGGAACAAACCACAGTGCTACAGCCAGGTGCCTGATTCACTCACGAAATCACTCAGACGCTGCGGCAGTGCCCAGCTGCCAGGGCTACCTGTTTGTTTGTCTTTTCAGCTTGCATTTTGTATTCTTGCCAGTCCTGCGTTTGAGAAGCACTGAGGGCACTTAGCATTTATTTCGTCTCCGTTCCCACGGTCTTCCGCCAGAAGCCCACCCCGTGTGTAGGCGCGGGGATTCAGGCGGGCTGCTGCTTGCTGGGAACCACGTTTCTCAGCCTCACTTGTTCTCTCTTTCTCTCCTAGAGGTTCAAAAGCCCATTTTCGGTCTTTTCCGTGGAAAAGTGCTCCTAAAATCTGAAAGTATGCCACTTTAGGATGCAAGGAGATCTTTGTCCGGCCTGCTTGGTGATGGATTCTGGGGCGCCGTTCCTGAGCCAGTGGCCTCAGTGAACACTGGAATACTGCCTGGGTGTCCACGCTGCACAGGGAGAAGCCATGGGGGCAGCTGCAGAAGGGAGTGCCCGCCTGGACAGGTGAGGTGACCAATGCTGGTCAACATGCTTCCCGGTCCACTTCACTTCTTTGCATCTTGCACTGAGATACATCCCTCCAGTGGAAGCAGCAGTAGTGAAGTGCTCTGTGGAATGATAGCCTTCCACGGAGTCTGAGGAATTCTTCTGGAAGATAAAGGGCTCTGGAATTCCAATTCCCATTGGTGCTACCCCATTGGCTTCTCCCCATGCACGTCTGATACCACTCACTGGGCAATAGTTCCTTTGATTGTATTTTAGTCTAGAAAACAACTATCATATACAGTAGGCTGTTCCTAGTGTCATTCACAGGCCCTTGGAGGGGAAATTCCTTGAGGTGCTATAAAGGGAGGTTCCATTGACAAATGGGTATTTCAGGATGTGTGGGGAGAAGACCTGGTCCACGGGCACCATTGTCAGCATTAGGTGAGTCGAGAGAGTGAAGGTGACACCTGCGGCAAAGTGTCCCAGAAACACACAGCAGGCAGGGACTGCACCTGCCTTGGCATTGGCTGCAAAACTGAGGGACCCTAAACAGGTACAATTCCTGAGACTGTAAATAGAGTCAGTGACCTGGCAACTCCCCTTACCCCTCCCACCCCCGAGTTCAGGAAGACCGAGTCTCTCCAAATGTCCAGGTCAGCGTCTCCTCCTCCTAAAGGGTCTGGAGGATCCTGGGAGGGCAGGATGTGAGGGTGTGAGCCTATCAGGCCCA
Source organism: Aotus nancymaae (assembly GCF_030222135.1). Lineage (NCBI taxonomy): Eukaryota > Metazoa > Chordata > Mammalia > Primates > Aotidae > Aotus > Aotus nancymaae. The sequence goes on from NW_026988444.1 coordinate 2,268,238, forward strand.
GGAGCCGGGGTGCAGCCTTGAGGTCAGCTTGCAGTAGGGCCTTGAGCCACTCACATAGCACCCTGGGCTGTAGGTTTGCCATCAGAAGAAGCATGATGTCTTAGGGCCTTGCTGGTGTGACATTCTAGGATTCTGGGTGTTTGCTGTGTGTCAAAGGCACGCATCACAACAGGACAAATGTGGGACCAACCCTTCTGCAAGGAGGCACTTAATGTTCCACTTCAGGTGAGCTGTAAGGGAATTTCATTCCTAAAACCTTAGAAGCAAACGTGTCTGTATTTCTGTTTGTTAAGTGCATTCTAAACCAATGGGCCAGCGAACGGGCATAAGAAGGCAATGATATCTCCCAAAATTCTAGACACAAGAGGAGGTTTTGGAACCAAGCGGGCAGCAGGACCCTTAGACCTAGTGGTCCCTTTGGAAGGATGCCAGCCTTCCTAATTCAAAGGAAACCCATGTAACAGACTGCTGTTTGCAAGTACCCATGTTACAGATAAACACTGTGATCAGCCTAGGCCTTTGGGCGTCTGGATCTCAAACCAGATGCTTGCTTGCTGAATTTCTGCCAGAGCTTGTTAATAACAGCTTGAAATAAATGACTCTCCCATTGTCACATTCAATATTTACCTTTGGAGAAAAGCAGGGGTCAGTTCTATCCAAAAGGAGGCTTGCTTAGAACAATCGGATATTTTATGAAGAGACATCCTTAAACTGCTCCCCTTAGAAAATGCTAAGGGACTTTAATGCGGAAATGCCACCTCACCCAGTGTGGCAAGAAAGCACTTGCCACAATCATCCCAACCAGCAGTTCCAAGTGACTTCAGCATTTCCCCATGGAAAGAACAGCAGGCTTGCTGCACAGCGCACTTTTCCTCACCTCACTTTGGGTTCCTGTTGATCTTTTTTTATCTTTGTATTTTGGAGACGAGACAGCCTGTTCCAAGTTCTGAGTCTGGGATGGTAGCAATTCTCCACTACCAAAACACTCTGCAGCTGCGTCCTTTGGAGCAGGGAATATGAGCTGCTTTGTTGACCCCTCTACCCCAGAGGCGTGTCTTCTAGGTTCAGCCCAGGATGTAGCCTGCCAGTCTTTGGTCAGGTCACAAATATGTGCAGCACACAGCCGGGTCCTCCCCGTGACTGGCCGGTGTGGCCGCGTGCTCTCTGTCACTCCAGTGCCCCGGACCTCAGTATGCAGAGAAGCAGCCATGACAAGCACAGAAATACAGGCACCGATGCCTCCTGTGGAAGCCCCCAGTGCTCCGGCAGCCCTCGTGTTAATTTAAGGAGTTAACTAACAATCTGGCATCATTGCTGGAAACTGAAGAAGGTGGGAGGAGGCTAAGCAAAACCACTGCTTAATTAAAAGCATATCTGCAAAAGGTCAGGCCTGGCAGGAGGATGACAAAGGCAGTTGGAATTTTAAAATCAAGTCATTCTCTCCTGCGAGCTGCCTTCCAGACCATGATGGATTCGGGATGCTGGGTTTCCTCTTCCAACAGAGCCTGCACAGCTGAGTTGGGGTGAGCCAAGTGTTAGTTCCTTCGTTGTTTTCGGAGAAGCAGGACTTCTTCCCCCAAGGTGACTCATTCCAACCCCAGGGCAAGAAGGAGGTGACTCTCAGTAAGTGCCAGCCCTCATCCCCTCTGGAAACCTGGGGTGGCCGTGGAAAGCACGTGGTGAGCTCTGTGGAGGCCATGTGCCTTTGAGATGCTATGCCTTGGTTCAAGCGGCTTCTTTAAGAAATCACCAAGGCTGGATTCCTGTAACAACTGACGGAGCGGTGAAATGTGGGCGCAGAGAAGTGAATTTTTAGTACTGACTTGATAGCTAGCTTCACCTTTTTGAGAAAAGAACTGTACACATTATTTGTAATTCCAGAAGACCTACCCAGCGCCAATGGGGAAATGGCAGGAGGGCAGATTTGCAATGAGCTGAACTTTCCCACAGCCAACATTATTCAGAGAGGAAGCAGCAGGCAGCAGGTCGACCTCTTCCTCCCCTGACACGCTGCGAGGGGGCATAGAAGTCCATTTCCTGAGGATACTGAAGAGGGGTCCTACCACGGGGCAGGGGAATGGGGCTGGTTAGTATCTGCCTATGAGTTCACATTCTTTGATTCTAGATTATCACACAATACTCTGCAGAAAATGTCTCTTCCTCAGAAGCCTGAAAACAACTGTTTTGTACAATTGTATACAAATCAATTGTTTTGTAGATTGTATATTTGTATTTTGTTACTTATTTGTGACATCCATTTATGAATGAGAATCCTTTTGTTAAAGCAAAAGCATTTGAATACTCTCTGCTGGTCTGAGAACTTCATATTTCTTCAGTGAATCATTATAATCTGAGTACATGGACGGCATCCTTGCTTCTGGTGCCAAGAAGTACAGTCAACTGATGGAGAGTGTTTCTTAACTGAAAGTGGTGTTTCCAGTTGGCAAAACATAGATTATTTTTGCTTTTAGAGAAATTGATTTCTTAAGAAGTGTGATTAATTATGTCTGTAAAACAGAAAATCCATCAAAGACAAAACGTTTTTCCCTTCAGAAAACACTTACAAATTCCTACAATGTCATTGACTAAATATGACATTCTATTAATGGGCACCTTGTCTCCAGAGATACATCTGGGCTCACTCTCCATGTTATCTTCCCCAGGCTTTTGGGAGATTGATGACCAATGACAAAACCAGGGCAGCACTTGGTGACTTTCTGCTGGTTCTAGAGAATCCAAATGAAAGTTCTACCCTGAACCTGCTCTGCAGAGGGGACCCACATGAGGAAAATGATAAAAGATAATTCCATTTCCACTGTGAAAAGGACCTTGCTAGACAGCCTGTTGGCCTTACCTTCCAAACAGATCCAGAATCCCAGCACTTTCCCCTCATTCCCTGCTAATTTCCCAGCCCAGGCAGGGCAATTTATTGCATGCCCAGCTCCAACTTGTGTGCAACAGTGCCCCTAGGATTGTGGGGGGCACAGTCAGCCTGGGGTGGCCTTGTGATAACCAGTGATATGGTTTGGCTGTGTCCCCACCCAAATCTCCTCTTGAATTGTAGTTCCCACAATCCCCATGTGTCATGGGAGGGACCCGGTCAGAGGTAACTGAATCACGGGGTTGGTTACTGCCATGCTGTTTTCGTGATAGTGAATGAGTTCTCAAGAGATCTGATGGTTTGATAAGGGACTTTTCTCCCACTTCACTCTACACTTCTCCTTGCTGCTGCCATGTGAAGAAGGATGTTTGCTTCCCCTTCTACTGTGATTGTAAGCTTCCTGAGGCCTCCCCGGCCCCGTGGAAATGTGAGTCAATTAAACCTCTTTCTTTTATAAATTACCCAGTCTCGGCAGCCTGAGATGGGACTAATATGCCCAGCATCCTCTACCTGGAGTAATTTTGTATTTTTTGTATGTTTTACTGCCTATTTGTCGCATCCATTTCTGAATGAAAATCCTTTTGTTAAAGCAAAAAAATCTGAACACTCTCTGCTGGTCTGAGAACTTCATTGCAGTTACCTCCCATCCAGGCTACCGGAATCCACCTCCCTACCTTTCTGTTTATTCTGAACACAGCAGCCCGAGAGATCTTGTTAAAGCAGGCATCAGATCATAGGACTCCATGGCTCCAGTTCCTCCAAGAGCTTCTCATCTCAACCAGGGAAAAACCTAAAGTTCCCCAGTGGCTTCAGCTTCTCCCTACCTCTCTGACCTCACAGCCAACCCTCCCCTCTCACTCACCAGCTCAGTTGTGCTGGCTTTCTCTCTATTTCTAGAAACTTGCCAGATGTAGCTGGTCCCTCTACCGGGAATTTTCTCCCCAGTGAGCATGTTGATGGCAGGCTGTCTCACCTTAAGTCTTTAATGCAAATGTCACTTTCTCAGAGAAACTTTTTCCAACCACTGTTGCTAAAATTTCAGCTGCACTTTTACATTCCACATCCCTCTCCCCTGCTTTAGGTTTCCCGTAACACTTCCTACTCCTGACATCCCACGTACCTGACCTATCTGTCACTTTCTTGTCTGCCTGCCTCCCAAGAAAGTGACATTTCTGATGGCAGGAATAATTGTCTGTTTTGTTCAGTAGCTCCACGGCCTAGCACTGTGCCTTGCACATAGTAGGTCTGCAATGAATGTTTTTAAATGAATAAATGAATAGATGAATGGATGAATTTATGGACAGATGGATGGATAATGGATAGATAAATGGTCGGATGGATGGATGGATGGGTGGGTGGATGGATAGATGGGCAGATACAAGATACATGAATGGGTATATCCTTCTTTTAACCCAGAGAAAGCACAGTTAGCTGCCTAAACTCAAGAGTTCTGGGACCACCAGCAGAGATTTGGATTCAGTAGATTTGGAACAGGGCCTAGGAATATCATTATAATAGGCTCCCCAGGGTTCATTATATACAGTGAAGTTTGAGTTCAAGGGATGACAGAGAGGTCTGCAAAAGGTTTTCTTGAACATCTGGCTGAGCAATATGTGATGTGCATGTTAGACACTCAGGGAGCATTCTCTGGGAAGGACAGGATTTAAGGAGTAGTGACAGTGGCCTTACTTTGTTTGAAGAGCTTGTCGTCTGTCATATGTCTTCCTTCAAGCTTTCACAAACTGTTTACACTATGACCCAAATTCCACCTGGAAAATGCTTCAGTAAAGCATGTACTGTGGCCTCCTCTGTCCTCAACAGCAGAGGTCATTTGTCTCCTCACTGCCTTGCTGGGAAACTGATGGGAACTTGGAGCAGCAGAAACTCCTCATCACACATCAGCCTGCCTATCACCTGCTGTCATAATCAAACCTCACATTGAACCAGCACCTTGCACACTCTGAGCTCACCATGTGTCTTTGTACCGCCTTTCCAGGAGTCACTTCATCCAGTTCTCTGGCAGTTACTTTTGAGCTAGAAGACGCTAGATCCATGTTCCACAGTATTTCTTGCATGCCTGTCTCCCAGCCTTGCCAATGCAGTGTCAATAAGAATCTGTGCACATAAAGGTCCCGTCATCTTTCATCACCAGGGCCTGAAATGAGTGACGGTTCAGTAAATGTTTGCAGGCGGGAAAGAAGGAAGTGTGGGGAAGGAAAGAGGAAGAGAAAGCGTAACAGAGTGAAGCCACAGCAGTTTAGCAGAATAAGACACAAGGCACTGTCCAGGTGCAGCAGCTCATGACTATAATTCCAGCATTTGGGGAAGCTGAGGCAGGAGGACCACTTGAAGTCAGGAGTTTGAGACCAGCCTGAGCAACATAAAAGTAATTTTAAAATTAAAAAAAAAAAAAGAATACACAAGCATTAATTTAACAAAGATGTGAAAAGAAAAACAGTAGCAGAGGATGGCAAGAAGAGTTGAGGCACAGCCGTTTAATGGATGCTGCCAGCACCCCACCAGCATTACCTTGGCACTCCATTCTACACATGCCCATGGCTTGTGACCTTCAAACCCCGTGCCTGCTGTGCAAAAGATTTCAATGGCTGTAAGGCCAGGCATGGCTGACCAAGCTGAGGAGTTAATATCCCAGGGCTGCTCTCAACCATGATGGAAGGGAGTGAGTGGGTGAATACCCAGCTTCCCTTTGCCACAGCAGAATGTAGCAGAATAAGCCCAAATATCCTCGGGGTGGGGAGGCCTGCTTACAAGAACTCCCTGCCTTGGTTTTCCACCCTCCCCCCAACCTTTCCCGACTCACTTGCCATCACTCTCTAGGATTACCTCTAAAATACACGACTTGCACTCACATCTTGGTTTAGGGGTCTGCTTCTGGGAGCCCAACCTGAGCCAGTCCCCCACTAGAATAAGCTAAGTCACTTGCAAAGATGGGAGAGAAGCTGCCACCATCTCACATTGTCTCTGAGGGCTCTGAAAATGTACACAATTATTTAAAAACCTTGCCATTGACTGAAGAAAGCCTCAGATCTGGCACGACGGCTGCCCGGTTATAAAAATAGTTGAAAGTAATTGCATGCTCCCAACTGCCACCTCCACCCCCATCAGGGTAATGCTTCCCATTCACTGCTCTGTGCTATGATTTCCTGGATCCTGATTTTCATCTTCTGACTCCTCTTCTGCTGTAGGAAAAGTTCCCACGTGTAGCTCAGAGACTTTTTCTGTTCAACCAGCTCTCAAGCATCACCCACCCAGGAGAGCTGTGCAGGAGAATCAGGCTCTGTGCGTCTACAGGGGAAAGCGACCCAAGCTGAAAAAGATATTAAAAACTGAAATGTACACAAAGTGGGGTACATTTTGAGTGTGTGGGCATGTATTACTTATTCGATCTGAGTTTCTCCATCAGAGTTACAGACACAAATGACCAATTATATAATGGCACTGTCCTGCTTCAAACTGATGTCTTGGCTCGAGGTAGGAAAGGCTGGCCCCAGGTTCCTCATTCTTCCTCTCACGTCATGTGTCCTTTTTGGGGTCACCACCTCCCCACGTCTGTGCTCCTCTCCAGAATGGCACCTCTCAAGAGCAGACACAGTGTCTTGCTCGCCATCATAATCTCTACAACCCACCCAGTGTCCAGGGTCATTCAGGAGATGCTGGTTGAGTGAATACGGATGGATGAATTCATGACGTTTTGCTCATTTTCTCTCTGTCCTTTGGGTGCCTGAAGACATGCACTTCCAGGAAATTCTTTTTCTAAGAATCTGCCTTTACAGAGATCCTTGGGAGGAAGATAAAAGTTTATATTTGCTGTTATACAGTCTGAGAATTTGTCTTTTCACCGAAGAGTTTAACATGTTTGCTTTCCCATATTAACTCATTCTTGGTCTTAATTCTGTCATTGTAATCTACGTTGTTTATTTATGTTTCCCTCATGCCTCCAGTGTGTTTCCTTCCCTACCTCTGACCATATTGGCAGGTAGTATTGCTCTCTTTTTTCTTTATGATTTGTGCATTTTCTGTTTACTTCACTAACAACAGTAATGCTTAAGTTTGATTTGTGTATATATATTTTTTTAATCAACATTTGTACAAACTGCATCTTTTAGCTTTCTCGCATAGGATGAAAGCATTAATATGTATCACGTTACTGGTTTTTTTTCCCTTTTGTTCTATCTCCCTCCCAAGCTATTGGAAAGTCAGTGGGAATTTAACATGCAGATGATTATCATTAAATTATTTTGCATTACTCTTTATTTCTTTTTATTTATTTATTTATTTTTGAGATGGAGTCTCACTCTTGTCACCCAGGCTAGAATACAGTGATGCGATCTCGGCTCACTGCAACCTCTGCCTCCCAGATTCAAGCTATTCTCTTGCCTCAGCCTCCTGAGTAGCTGGGATAACAGGTGTGTGCCACCACGCCTGGCTAATTTTTGTGCTTTTAGTAGAGACAGGGTTTCACCACATTGGCCAGGCTGGTCTTGAACTCCTGACCTCAGGTGATCCACCCGCCTCGGCCTCCCAAAGTGCTGGGATTACAGGCGTGAATCACCGCCCCTGGCCTCTTTTTAGTATTTTTTTGTTTTGTTTTTACTTTTGCATTGAGTTGTACAAACTTGTTATCAATGTTTACTCACTCCTTCATGTCCATTTCATGTGGTTTATTTCACACCAATCTTCCCTGTGAAAGCCTTCCACATTGTGATCATTACTCAGTTGGCGGGAGATCTTTGCTGGCAACTTCCGCAGTGGGGCAAGGGGTACCTTTCAGTTCCTGAGATCGTTGTGACTGTGGCCACAGGAAGGAACGAGACTTGGCAAGATAGGATGCTGGGACCACAGATGTCCCCTCAACACTCGGAAGCTGCTGGTCCACTGTGACTGATCTATCTTGCTGCAAGAGACGTGTAATGCCCGTTTGGTTTTATTTCGGCAGGTTGCCTGTATTTCTGGAATTTTGATATCTTCAGAAATATATCTAATTGTATGCTTTTCTTCTTAAAATCCAAATAGCTTCACTTTTTTTCTGATTATAAAAGTAATAAATGCTCAGTTTTCTGGAGGAGCCAATCTACTATTGACTGCTTTGGTTAGAAACGAAACAAATCTTACAAAGCAAGCTTCTCAGTTTATACTATTCCCTTTTCTCTAAAGAATGTTCTCAGATCTCTTTGAGAATGTGAATTGCTTATTTCAGAGCTCTCTTGTGCTCCTGAGGCAGGCTGTCGGCATGGGGGAGGTATTTGTAAATACCTTCTTTAAAACCACAGATGCTATTCAGATAGCTGACGATTTCCAGTTTGCTGGGTGTTCCAGCAGAGAGGCGTGTCAGTCCCTGAGCCCTTGGCTGAGGATCTGGAGAGGCTCCTGATCCCTGGAGCCAGGTTCCTTTCAGAGTTGCCACAGAGTCTGTTCTCTGATCTACTTGTGGGATGTAGCCCAATAGGCCACATTCCTTGTAGTCTTTAATTCACATATAAACACTAACAATATCTCACGTGACTGGCTAATTTTAAATGAGAAATGTTCTGTTACTTGCACATCTTTAAGGAAGATACCATACATTTCTACTCTTTATTCTCCTTCACTCTTACCCTGTTAAAAGGTAATACATCAACTGACTTCTTTGCATGGTGAAATTATGGGAAATACAAAATATAGGCGTGTTTGCAAGACAGATATTTGAATGTAATATTTTATTCTTCCTTCTAGGTCACTTGGAAAGGGTCCTGACCCACTCACCATGACAAGCAATTATTTTTCTGGACAGCTCCCTGATGTCCCCAAGGAGAGAGAGAGCGTGGCAGCCAGTGAGGGAAAGCATGCCACAGGTCCTGCCTGCTAACCTGGCAGGAGGGTGCTTGCGACACCTAATTTATCAATGCTTGTTTTCCCTGCTGGAGCCGAGTACACAGGATCTCTCTGCCAATGGAGAAGGAGAAAGGGGAAGCCATTCTTCACCTTTTTCAGCAATGTATTTTTGTTTTGGTCAATTTCCCAAATAAATTATGGCCTTTTCTCATTGCCACATTGGTGGAATTCTTGCTAGTGTTATTTACTACCTTTTAAAGCTGTGTGAAACCAAAAGGTACTTAAAATGTAAAAAACAAAAAAAAAAAAAAAAGGAAAGTTAGCCAAATTGAATGCTAAATTTTTTACATTGTTCCACTGGCTCCAGTTGGAGCTTAATCATCACAACCTTTCAGTCCACAGTGCCTGCTTCAAGATGCAGCACAAATCAAAATCACAAGAGGCTGGACATTTTGCTTTCGTGTAACTCATTAGGCATTTCCCCGTGTGCTGTGATAAATGTCTCTCTCCACCAGATATTTCATCTCACGTGTGTATATCCCTATTTCACTCTGCAGAATCACTCTCAGGAAATACAAGCTAATGATGTCTGTGGTTCTGAAATTTCATTGTTATTATTTGTTTAAGACATTTTAGAAAAATCTGTGGACAGCTTACTAAAAGGATGCTGAGCAATGAAAACAATATTAGACCTTATTGCTTATTGTACCCAGATGTTGTGCATTTTACACATCCCAAAGGATTAGTAGTAATTCAGATATCAGAATCTTACTTTTCCTTGTAGATATTGAGTATAAATTTTTCTCATTAAAAACAAAACATTTACACTGAACAAATGGTGTATGTGTGGGTGAAGCATCAGGTCTCAATAATCAACACTGCTCAAACAAGACTTAGGACATGACTGGAGACAAAAACAAAGCTTAGGCTACTACTGTTGGAAATGCTGGTTTCAAAAAAGGAGGTCATAGTGTGCTCGTTTTTTAGTTGTATAGAATTTTCCACTTGGAAAGGAAATGAATGCATACATACATCCAAGGTGAAATAAACCATTCTAGCAAACATACAGAGGAAGAATTTTCAAGAAATTTTTGTTTTTAATGAAAAGGAAAGCAAATCAAAGAAAGCCTAGGTAAGTGTTAAAGAGTACTAAATTCATAGTAAAGGTTCAGGCAATCTGCCCACTGCAATCAGAAAGGTTTTGGCTGTAAGTCATTTAAGACACACCATGGGAAAATAAATGAAGAAGGAGGAAGGGGGAATGGCAAATTGTAGTTTGGCAGCAAAATTAGTCCAACTAGCTCCATTAGATATTAAACCATGTCATAAAGCAAATAATTGAAATAATGAGGAGCTAGTTTTTTTTTTAAAGATATACAGAGTAGCATAACAGAATCAACAAAAATAAGACTTTCATATAAGAATTCAATATATAATAAATAAGCACTCCATATGGGGAGAAAAATCATATAATAAATGCTGCCAGGAAGGCTTGTGAGTAATTTGGAGAAAACTGATCTAGAATGAAAGCCGATATTCTGCATTCACCACTCTCGTCTTTTGGCTTTCTACATCCTTGACCAAAGGAGGAAGACAGTAAAAAAAACAGGGAGGGAGGAAGAGTATGCAAGGAATAATTTCTCCCTGGTCCTCCATGCCAGGTTGCTCCAGAAGGCTGTGTCTCTGTCCTAAGGGCTACAGCTTGGCTTGGGCAGCCTTTCCACACAACTCTCCAGGTTCAGGAAACTGCTTACTCACCTGCTCCTGCAGGTGCAGAGGTGACAATCACTTCCAGCTGGGCTGGGCCCAGGGTGCTGCGTCATTCCTTGTTGATATCCCTCAACTCTGCCAGCACTGTCTTGATCATGCTTAGGCTCACCTCAGTTCCCCAGTCCTGGTGGGCCTTCTGGTTCCTTCTGGGATACTGACTGATCCAGGTGTCCTGGGATTCGGCCGCTAGGTTTCAGCTTCCTACGTGATGGGATTTGGATCTGTCCTTGCCCAAATCTCATGTTGAATTGTAATCCCCAGTGTTGGAGGTGGGGCCTGGTGAGAGGTGATTGGATCATGGAGGTGGATTTCTCATGAATGGTTTAGTGCCATTCTGTCGGTGCTATCTTCATGATGGTAAGCGAGTTATTCCAAAACCTGGTCATTTAAAAGGGCTCCTGCTTTTGCCATGTGACGTGTGACATGTCTGCTCTCACCTTCCACCACGGTTGTAAGTTTTCTTAGACTTGCCCAGAAACTGAGCAGATGCCAATATCATACTTCCTGTACACCCTGAGGAACCATGAGCCAGTTAAACCTCTTTTCTCTATACATTATCCAGTCTCAATTATTTTTATAGCAATGCAAGAACAGCCTAATATTGTGCAATTTCAGAATCCCAGGTTTCTCTATTCATCCAAGATTGGGGAGTGCTCCTGAATCCTGATTCACGCTCACAGACTTGCAAATGGCTGATGGATGTGAATTAATATAATGCTGTAACTCAAGTTGTTCTTATCAAGCAATTCTAACCCCCAGGGGACACTTGGCAATGGCTGGAGACATTTTTGGTCAACACAACCAGTTGGGGAGGGTGAGGCATGCTACTGGCCTCTGGTAGATGGAGGCCAGGGATGCTCCCAAGAATTCCCAATGCACAAGACAGCCCCCATGACAAAGAATGACCCTTCTAGAATGTCCACAGTTAGTGCTGTCCCTGTGACCTTGCGAAGCCCTGCTTGGATTGCGGTGACAATGATGCATTCACAGAGGCCAGTCCGTAAAGCAGACTCAAAGCTAAACCTATTTGGAAAACAAAGTTTCTACCATTGACCCATTGATGAGCACCAACCAGAGGAAGAGGGGTGTCTGGGTGGCCTTAAGAGAAACGGTACTTGAAAACTGTTGGGCTCTGAACGCTCAGTTTCTCTATCTCCACCCTGGTGATGGACCTCTCGTGGGAACTGGGAAGATCCTGCGGCCACTCAGAAGAGCCTACTGGTGTGCCTGGATGGGGAGTGTGCGGGACGAGGTCTCTGTGCAGGCTGTGGGGAGTCAGCCCAGGTTCCAGCACTCACTGTTCCCTTAGGTTAGTTTATTTCATCTCTGCTAGGCTCAGCTTCATTATTCATCACATGTGGGTACTAATGGTGGCAAATTCTGTAGGGCTGTATGGGAGTTCAATGAAATAAGCCATGTGAGAAGCTTATGCTAACCTCCTGTGAATGTGGTCCTATAAAGAGAGGCCTAGAGTCAAGCCCCTTGTAGAAAACGCTGGGTTAAATGAAATTAAACTGGACTTGCTTGTTTTCCTTGTAGGGCCTCTCAGAGCATTTAAAGCATGATTGAGCATTTCAGCTGGCTAAGAGACAGGAACAATATACAGAGGTCTGCATACCCAGACACCCTCAATCCCTGTATTGCCTTACAGAAGTGACCTTCTTCAGCACACACCACTGGAAACGCTGCTGAGCCTCTGCAGCGTGCTGACAAATGACCCAGTTCCTGGTGTATATATACAGGTGCCTGAGCTCATTAATTATCTATTGGTCACTGTGAGCTTCTCTTTCAGAGGGTGGCACTTTCTGGTTTCTCCAAATCAAGGTCCTCTCCTTTGGAGTCTATAGTTGTGTTGGCCAGTTTTATCCACCTGACTTTCCTGTTGTTTTTCTTTGCCCCATTTTTAATATTGGCCTGAATTTTTAGATCTCCATTGTTATCAGATAAATGTAGTATCCATTGTTTTCCAACATTTAATCTTATCAGCTTAATTCAAAAAACAAAAGGTTAAGTTGGGCTACCTGCTCAACATCATCTATGTTGAAAATAATAATAATAAAAAACTCTCTCTGTATTATTGTCACTTCAGTTCAGGAAATTGAAATCAATGCAGGTGTAGAAGTAACAAGGGTTACATTATTTTTCACAGTTGAAAGTATACGTATTTAAAATGTGTTAATAAATCATAAAACATTCTACAAAATATAGAAACATTTAGTCTCAACCTTGTGTTTCAGAAACACTCCCTTGAAAAAATAAGTGAATCCAAATTATAGACTTCCTAAAGTAATTATTAATGAAAGAAAAGGAAAAGAATTCGACAAGTGCAGTGACTCACAACTGTAATCCCAGCATTTTGGGAGGCTGAGGCAGGTGGATCACTTGAGACCCAAGAGTTTGAGACCAGCCTGGCCAACGTATTGAAACCCCATCTCTACTAAAAAATAAAAAAATTAGTCGGACATGGTGGCACACACCTGTAATCCTAGCTGCTCAGGAGGCTGAAGCACAAGAATCACTTGAACACGGGAGGCAGAGGTTGCAATGAGCTGAAATCATGCCACTGCACTCCAGCCTGAGTGACAGAGTGAGACTCTGTCAAAAAAAGAAAAAGAAAAAGAAAAAGAAAGAAAGAAAGAAAAGAAGAAAAGAAAAGAAAAGAAAAAAAGAACTTTAGAATGTCAAGCTTCGTGTACTGATGATTCAAAGTTTCAAAGTTTGGGGAAAGTACTGAATCATCCCCACTATAATATCAGGGCAATGGTCATCTGAATAACACATTCTGAGCCAGAGGTCACTTAACTCTGTAGGTTAGAGAACTTGCAAGAAACCCAACAGGCCACGGAGCACCAGGAGAGACAAGGAAATCCATGTGTTATAGGCAGAACTGGGTCCTCCTCAAATTCATCTGTTGAAGTCTTAATCCTCAGTACGTCAGAATGTGACTGTATTTGCAGAAAGGGTCTTTAAAGAGGTAATTAAGTTAAAATGAGGTCATTCATGTAAGTCCTCATTTATATGACCAGTCTCTTTATAAGAAGAGGACAGAGACACAACAGAGGGATGATCATGTGAAGGTACATGGAGGAGATGACTGTCCACAAGCCAAGGAGAGGTCTCAGAAGGAACCAAGCCTACTGACACAGTGATCTCAGACCTCCAGCCTCCAGAACTGAGAGACAATGAATCTCTGTGGTTTAAGCCACCCAGGCGATGGAACTTAGTTATGGTCGTCCTGGCGATCTCATACATCCCGGCTCTGGGTTAGTCATCCCCCAGGCTCATCACCAAGTATGAATTCCCATGATTATGTGCCATGGCTGTCCCCTGCACAGGCTGCTGCTGGAGTGTGCCATCACTTAGACTGGCTTTTCTTGTCCTGGGTTCTTTCTTTGAGATGTAACCAAGGCTCTGCTGTGTGTTCAGTTTATCAAGGTTTTGCATGATAGCCATGGCGTCTGGTTTCATTGACTAAAGTGAGATTTCAGTTTCAGTCCAACGACTTGACATTTCATGTTTATTTTTCCATCTGTTTCAGAATAATTTCAGGAGGAGCCAACTGATTTCATCAAAAGTGTTGTGTGACAGAAGGGTTCCAAATGTGAAATTCAATCTGCAGACCAGGCTAATGTTTTGAAACAATAGCTTCAATATGGATTCTAAATGAGCACTGCTATGATTAGACTGAAAAAAAAATCTGTTCAGCTGCAAGAATATAAAAAAACAGATAGAGGAAAGAAAGAAAACAAGAGAGAGAGTTGTATTTTTACTAGGGCAATTAACTGGTTAAAAACTGGAAGAGTGGCAAGCAAGGATTCTGGTGATAAGAACAGTTCTTGTTTTGGAGCACCTCCTCCAACTCTACCCCTATGTTGGATCACCTACCTCCCTGATAAGCAAGTGTTAGCACTGTCAAGACCTATATACCATGATGGCAGTACCAAGATGGGAAATGAGCTGCCCAGGGCCATACAGCTGGTAGGACACCCACCTGCTCTAAACTGACTTAGAGGCCGACACTGCTCTCACCATGGTGTGCTGGCTCCTCCAAACAGACAGGATTTTGGAAAGGACACCCAGGAAGTCCCAGGCAGTGGGCAGAGCTGAGCACAGCCCCAGGCCTTGGTATTATAAAGTGAAGATTACCAACGCAGGCCTTTTTGTTCCGATGGGGCAGGTTCCTGTCATACAGGATGTCTGCGTATGTCTGGGAAAGACATTGCTGAGATTATTTAACTGTGCTGTCAGTGGCAAACAGCTGTAAACAAACAGGCCAGACCCATGACGTGCCATATTTCAGCATTTCCAAATGGCCCAGGCTTTATGCACCCCCGTTTTGCAGTCAAAGAGATATTGTCAGTTTTAATTGTTCCAATCAATATCAAAATAATTTTAGAGAGTCGTTTAATGCAAGGGTGACTCATTTTAAACAAAGCAATTAATATTGTCTAATACAGCACTAGGCAACTGATCCCACAGAGCACACTCCAACATGCTATTATTTTGGAGCAAGGTCTGTAATCCAGGCCTTCCTGTGGGGCTGGTGTGTCCTAGGCTTGGATAGAGAAACAAAGAATAACATTTCAAATAGACACTGAGGCAGAATTAATACCATTCATCATAGATTTCTAGCAAAATTGTTTAAAGAAACCCTCCTTAAAATGCTTAAATTATCTTATATGTCACATTCACAATAAGATTCATAATATGCATAATAATAATTCATAATAATAGTCACATACATAATAAGAATGAAGCACTCTAAAGAATCCCTCAAATTCAAAAATGAAACAGAGACAACCACCAATCCCATTACTGTTCTATATTTTTAAGTACCCCACAAAACAATAAAACAAGAGAAAAAGAAAGAATATTGAATGAATCCATTGGAGAATTATTTCATAATTGGCTGTCAGCATGGGGAGGCGGTGATCAGTTAGGTAATCTCTGACCTATATGGAGTTGAATCAATCCATTGGAGAGCTATTTCATAATTGGCTGTCAGCATGGGGAGGCAGTGGCCAGTCAGGTAATCTGTGACCCATATGGAGTTCACCTTCAAGTATGGTCTCGCTCTGTGTCCCCACCCAAATCTCATGTCGAATTGTAACTCCCAATGTTGAGGGAGGGGCCTGGTGGGAGGTGATCATGGGGCAGACTTCCCCCTTGCTATTCTCATGATAGTGAGTGAGTGCTCATAGGAACAAGCTTAACAAAAGCGTGTGGCACTTCCCCCTTTGCTCTCTTCCTCCTGCTCCAACGTGTGAAGACGTGATGGCTTCCCCTTTGACTGTGGCCATGATTGTAAGTTTCCTGAGGCCTCCCAGCCATGCTTCCTGTACAGCCTGTGGAACTGTGAGTCAGTTAAACTTCTATTCTTCATGAATTACCCACTGTCAGGTAGTTCTTTATAGCAATATGAGAACAGACTAATACACCTATGGAAGGACAGAAACAAGGTTTGCAGGAATAAACAAGCAGGTGAATGGCAGGTCATGGTAAATGTAATGAATACAGTTTTTAAAGGTAGCATGGCAGACAGTGGCAGAGATTGAGCCTCTATTTAAGTAATAAACAGGTCTCTGTGAGAAAGTGATATTTGAAATGAGACCTGAATGCTGAGAGAAGCCAGCCCTTTGAAAGTTGGGGGAAGAGCATCAAGGGTGGAGGGAAAGTGCATACAAAGGCCCTGGAGCAGAAACACACTTGGCGTCTTCTGAGGGACAGGAAGAAAGCAGTGAGGATGCAGCACTAGACAGGGGAAGACAAACCAGGATGAAGCCAGGAGAGATGAGACCAGGCTGTGCATGGAGAGGAGTTGTGTTCCATCAAAGGGCAATGGGGATGCAGCAACAGGTGGATAAACATAACATAATATACATGAATGGAGTGGCATATTATCCAGCCTTAAAAGGGAAGGAGATCCAGACACTGCCACAACATGGATGAACCCTGCAGACATCAAACTCTGTGAAATAAGCCAGTCACAAGAGAGAAGTGCTGTATGATTTCACTTACATGGGGTCCCTAGAGTAGTCCAGTTCATGAAGACAGAAGCAGCGTGGTGACTACTGGGGGCTGAAGGGATGGGGAGTGGTTGTTTAATGAGGACAGAGTTTCAGTTTTGCAAGATGCACTAAGTTGCACGACAATGTCACAGAAATGCCTAATGCTACTGGACTATATGCTTAAAAATAGTAAGATGAGGTGATGAGGAGAATCACTGGAACCCGGGAGAAGGAGGTTGCAGTGAGCCGAGATTGCGCCATTGCACTCCAGTCTGGGTGACAAGGAAAAAAAAAGGGTAAGATGACAAATCTTATGTTACATGTTTTTTGTTACCACAGTTAAAGATATAGTTTTTTAAAAAATTTCGAAAAGGGTAATGCGGAGCCGTGGAAAAGCAGCCACACTTAGATTTTTAAAAATATGATTAGTTCAAGATGACCAGACTCTACCCCCATAAAGTCTAAAAGACAAACTTACTGAAAACATAAAGATTAATTTTTAAAAACCCTCTGAACAAGACCCCTCTGTATATAAGAAAAATACACAAAAAAGTAGCAAAGTCATTAATCACAGGAAACGAAGAAACAAAACCATTGTGAAATCCAAGATTCCATTTGTAAAACACTCAAGAATCTGAAATAGTAATAAGTAGAATTGCATGCTATCATTATTGAAAAAAAAAAACCAAAACCTTGCAAAGTTATTGAAGAGGTACTCAATAAATTGCTGCTGGATGAATGAGCAAAATTGGAACGTCTTATCAGGAAGTATAAAAAGAAGACAAATAAAGTAGAGAAACGTCGTGCTCTATTTCACAGATACAATGTGATTCCAACTGAAATATAAAGTTCTTTTTTAAAAATAACTCAGCCAAATATTGCTAAATTCATTCAGCAAAATAAAATAGAGGTGAATGTGCTGTGAAGCTAAGGACCCAGACATCTCAGAGACCCTCATTTGCTCTCTCTCTTTCACAGAGGGAGCTTGGATGTTTTGTATTAATAATTTTGTCTTGTTTTTCTTAAGAGAGCACCTAAATGGTGTAAGTTTTATGTTCCACAAAACACATAGTCTTCCCTGTGTGGGTACGTTAACAAATATTCCAAACAGAAGAAAATAAAGCGTAGCCTTTTTAAAAAACATAATATTAGCACCCATAACAATAATAAAATGCCAAGTAGAATTGCAAAGAAATGAAAATAAAGATGAATGGATGGAATATGCACAGCAGAACAGACCCAGAATCATACATTATCACACAATCTTCTCAAAACGAAAGGATAAGGAATTGTAATATAAATAACGTTGAGATAATCTGGGAGCAATTTGGAGAAATCCTAATTTATATCCATACTTTACACTATAATCCCTGAATAAAGGAGGTTGTTTCATCATTACAAATATATTTATAGAGAAAAATCAGCAGAAAATATCCTACCTTCAAAGAAATAATAAATAACATAATTTTTTTTCAAAATTCAAGGAAATGTAAAGCAGACCGATGGGCAACGTGATGGTGAAGTATTTGACTGCACTGACTAAAGAGAACTAGACTAAAATGTAAGGGGAGGCGTAAGGTAAAATATTTACATGAATTACGTCAACAAATATGATTCATATTGATAATGACCTTTGAAAATACTCATGCATATTTGGAAAGACTTAAGACCCTCATAAAAAAAGTGAGTCAAGGCCAACTACAAAAAAAATACGCATAAAGTGGATAAAAGTAATAAACCAGCACTTGAATAAACATAAAGATAAAAATAACGTAAAATAAAATACAAAGTAACATAAGATAAAAATTAACGTAACAGCATATGTGAACTTTTAAAACTTAAATGAGAAAATAGTTTAAACAATAACATCTGTTGCTGGTGAAGTTGGGCTAAAACTAGTATACATAGATGTGCGTGTGCATCTGTGTGTATATAATAAAGAGTTGATAGTATTGTACATTAGTACAAACGTTTTTTAAAAAATGCTTTTTAAATCATGTTGTACTAAAAATACAAAAATTAGCTGGGCGTGGTGATGCATACCTGTAGTCTTAGCCACTAGGGGAGACTGGGGCAGAAGAGTCACTTGAACCCAGGAGGCAGAGGTTGCAGTGAACCCAGATCGTGCCACCGCACTCCAGCCTGAGAGACAGAGTGAGACTTCATCTCAAAAAAAAAAAAAAGAAGCTATAATGTATATGTAAAAATTAATTGTTGCCATGATATCTGTTAGAGAAAAAAAATAAGAACAACTTAAATGTTGAATAACAAAGAGATGAGCAAATTCAAGTACTTCAATGTGATTCATTGTAACAAAACAGTTAAAAGACCATGTAGAACCTCAGGTAAGTGTACGATATGATATAAAATGAATGAAGCACATGAACACAGACCCAAGGTGAACAAATGCCTACCCCCACCCACCCGCCCATGAGGGTAGAGAACAAGAAGTTAGATTCAACATCTTTTTGGCCCTTGGGATGTGTGTGTGGCTGGGGTAAAGAGGGCGTCCAGGGGTTGGTGCTCAGAACTAATGAGAATTGCCAGATATTATAACTTCTTTAAGTAAGAAAACAGTGGATTCCCATATTTTATTTTTTTAGCCCATAGTGTGTTTCTATTAAGATTCTGCCTTTTAGGACTAGACCCTCTTAAATGTCAAAACCAGAGTGAAGACGTCCATTACCTGCATATAAACCATGAGATTTTGGCAGGCAATTTTTAAACATCAAAAGAGCACTCTAGAAATTCCAAATAAAAACCAAAGTCTTACTTTCATTTGCTTAAAAGAGTTTCTTTTCTTCTCACACTCTCATTCTTCATCATAGATCCACTCTACATCAAATAGACTATTATTTTCCACTTGGGGAGAAATATGGCTCAGTGTGACTTTAGCCCTTCAAACTTAAACCTGCAGAGCCCAGTTCCAGTAGGGAAATGAATTTTTATAGCACAGTTAAAAGTAAAGAGTGGAAACACTGTGAAACCCTTAACAGTCTTCAGCTTTATCACACATTCCTTCATCTTCGTCGGTCAGATGGGACAGCCCAGAGACTCCACCAGATTCACAGCTGGGTCCATTGCCTATACATTGCCACCTGAGTTCAGGCTCCTCAAAATATAAAATATTATAGAACCCTTTACTGTAAATGTTTTATTTTTTAGTGAAGGAATGTACCATTTATAGAATAAACACTTTAATATTACAAACCACACAGAAGGGATTTGAACATAGATTTAAGTAAATCGTGTTTAGGTTCATTTTCTATCGATAGTGTCTTATCAAATATACAGTGTTTGTACATAGTATGGATGTGTTTTGTAAGGTTCTCTTGAGATAATTCTTTTTTTAAAATTTATTTATTTTACTTTAGGTGCATACTATATCTGGCATTTTTCCCCATGTTATCCCTCTCCACCCTCCCTTCCCTTCCCACCCACCGCTGTCTCTCCCCTACCCTCCCAACTGCCCCCAGTGTGTGATGCTCCTCTCACTGAGTCCTTAATTCTTTTGTATAACTGAATATTGCAGGAGGATTGGTGTAGAAAGTAACTTTCTGTGAAATAAACACTCAGAACAGTGCCTGGCATATGAGAAGCACTACACGGTTTTCAGCTGCTGCTGATATTACTGTTATTGTTACAGTTATTGTTATTATATGGGGCAAATGTGTTTTCTGGAATGTAGCCAACAATGGAGAATGTTTTGGAGACTGAAAAAAAGCACAAACTGAACATTCTGGAGACAATTATGCTTATAGAATGGTCCAAGATATTGATGGAAGATGAACCTGCAAGGCTGAACATATTATTCAGCAATGAGTACCTACTGTGTGGTTTACAATGTCCATGAAATACATGACAATTCAATATGAATGAAAGAGATAATTCATGGTCTTAGGCATGAACTTGTACAATATTAAGGTTAAACATATCATGGAGAAAATAGGGAATTTAAACAACATGCCACTTCTGGGGTTGTTTTTTTTTTCATTACTTGGTGTTAATTCTAAATTGACTAGGATACAACTGGGGAACGCCGGGGAATGGGGAGGCAGAAATAAAAGGCCAGCAGGGAAATATGAGAGAAAATTTACTGTTCTATATGGAAACCATGGGCAGAGTCAATAGGCTCCAGTTGTCCCGGCTGAGGTCTCTGTGAAATGGAATCCAGACATGGGTTCCCAACCGCAATCAGCTAGGGTGCCTGGATGGTGATCTCCCCAGACCAGGCAGTGACAAATGTCAACCTTTTCTCCTAAATATCCCTAAAATCAGTCTAAGTCTCCCCATCTCTATAATCATCAGTTTAGATCATTCATTCACTGAAACAAATATTTATTCAGCACCAACTCTATCCCAAGCACTAAGCCAGCTGCCAGATCCTAACAGAAAGCAAACCAGGTAAATTCCCTGCGGACCCATTGCTCTCACTGCATCTGCTCCAGTTCACTGGGAATACCAGCTTCATGCTGTAGTGAGAGTGACATTTCAGTGTCCATGTCTCATTATAGCATGCACTGCCACACTCTCCGTGGCTTCCTTTTGCTCTTAGGAGATGTGTTAGTCAGAGCAGAAAATATAGATGGATAAATAGATAGATGGATATATAGACAGATACAAATATAGATATATGAGAAGGGATTTAATAGGGGCACTGACTCACCCAATTATGGAGGCTGAGAGGTCCCACAATAGACCTTCTGCCAGCTCAGGAACCAGGAAAGCCAGGAGCATAGCTCGATCTAAGTTCGAAGGCCTGAGAACCAGTGGGCTGTTGGGGTAAGGATAACTCTTAGTCTGAGGCCAATGGCCTTAGAACCAGGGCCACTGGTGAAAGTCCTCAAGTCGGAAGGCTGGAGAGCATGAAGTTCTTATGTCTAAGAACAGGAGAAGAAAGTTGTCCCAGCTCCAAAAGAGAAAGAATGGAATCTTCTTTCCTTTGTCTTTTTTTTTCTCTATCTGAACCCTCAACCCATTGCATGGTGATCACCTACATTGGGTGAAGGTGGATCTTCCTTACTCAGTTACTGATTCAAATGCCAACCTCTTCCGGAAACACCCTCACAGACATACCCAGAAATAATACTTTACCAGGCAGCTGGGCATCCCTTAACCCAGTCGACACCTAAAATTCACCATTACAGGGAGGGAATTCTTAACAGGGGCCATGGCGCCTACCCCTTCAGCTACATCTCCCTTGGCCCCTGTATTTCTTGACCCCCCACTTCTGTGAAACCTTTCCTGACGATGCTTCCTCTTAGTGTAGAGACTGTCTACTTTCTGTTCCCTGAAGTGGGAATGCTGTTCCCTCCAGTCCCCAGCTGGTGAACTCATTCTCTGACATGCCTAACAAGTTCAAGTTCCCTCTTAACAGGGTCTCACAGCATGGTACTCCTCCACTCCTTAATGAAAGCACTTGCAGCTTCTAGGATGACAATTAGATCAGTATCTGTATCCCCTCCCTACTCCTCATCGGCAAACTCCATGATATTCCCAGGACCTAGAACTGTGCTCAATAAATATCTAGTGAATGAATGAGTGATAGAATTTCTGTTTCAAATATAAAGCGAGAAGAATGAGGAAGGTCACATCACTTACCTCATATCACATATCAAGTCCATGTCAAAGTCTGAACGTGAACCCAGAGTCTCTGATTCCAAAGCTTATATTCTCATGCTTTGTTAGAGGGATAGGGCTGTGCATGTAGGAAGAGCCAGGGTCCAAGCTTGCACCTTCAGGGTAACCTGAACCAATTCACTCATCTCAGCTGCCTGGGCAGCTGTCAGCCAAGCCCAGGACACAGGGTTGGAGGAAGCATCCCTCCAGCAGAACTCTCCACATTACTGTGTAAAGGCTGGCTGATGTCCACAATTGCTCTTCATCCAGGGACTACAGGAGAATAGGGATGAATCTCTTTGTTTCCACAAACTTCTCTCACCTTCAATTTTCACCATCTAAAAAAAAAAAAAATCTCAACTGTGTAGGAAACCATTAAAGGACTTCACTTGTTTCAAGGATCAACGGCTCATGGAATGGCATGTCTTTGTTGATGCAGAGATAGGCTCTGGTGGTCAGATTTCTATTAAAAGTGAATAGTTAAGCCATGGTCCTGAGGCAACTGAGGAAGTGATTAGTGTGCTGACACAGTGATAGATGATAAACATAATAGAGCTTGAAGGAAATTAATGATATTTTGAATCTTTAATAATGGTACATAACTATCTAAAAGAGATATCTCCATCACAATGTAATTCTTTTAAAAGCCAGGGGAGAGCTCTGATGACAACTGAGTAAAAACTTTGTATATGGACAAGATTAGAGGGAAACACGGTAAATGGAAAGAATTAAATTTGTCAGAGTGGCAGGACTGTGGGTGAGTCTTTTAATTTCCTTTAATATTATCAGGATGGGCTTATGTGCAATGGATTCTTTTAAAAATGAAAAACCGAGTGGAAAGCTCTCCTCTTCAAAATACATGTACGATTTCTGACGAGAATATAAAGAATGAGTTAATGCATGCCCTTTTTCCTACTTCCAGCAACCCAAACACTTTCCATTCCATCCTGCAAATGAAAGCTACATGCAGGGCCATTGTCTGTGAGTTCTTGTCCATTAAGACTTTGGGAAAATGCACATTTGCCCCAAGAGAAAAGGTCAGAAGCCAGGAAAAGGAATGCCTTCAGGGACAATGGGTCATTGTGACACTCGGCCTTGATTAATCACCTACATCTTTGGTGAAAAGATTCTAAGTGGCATTTCAAGAGACACCCGAGTTAGAGGCTGCAATGGGAAGAGGAAGGGAGGAGCGCTCAGGGCGTATCTGGGCATCCCTCCTATATAACGGGATCTGTGGTCTGGAATGCCACCCTGACCAGACAGCAACCTTTAATTAACTGCCCATTTTCTCACATCTTGGTTTGTTTCACTGCTAACCAGATGGAAATCTTATTTGGGGTCATAAATAATAATCCTATGAAAACATATGTGGCAGTTAGGGACATTAGAAACGATCACTGATTTGCATAGCAAAGCTGTTCCCAATAGCCACACACTGAATCCGTGGGCTCTGAAAGTGGCCCACAGCATCTGTGAAAGCTCACAGGGTTGGCAACTCCAGAATCACGTCTAAGGATCTTCCCTGCACTAAGTTTGCAAATCAGTCACAACATTGTTTTATGCTGGTGCTGTTATCTGAGTAAGCTAATAACGCCTTGCATACATTTAGTTTCCTTCCACTAAGGAGCTGAGAGCGGTTCTCAT
Organism: Aotus nancymaae; assembly: GCF_030222135.1. Taxonomy (NCBI): domain Eukaryota; kingdom Metazoa; phylum Chordata; class Mammalia; order Primates; family Aotidae; genus Aotus; species Aotus nancymaae. The sequence goes on from NW_026988444.1 coordinate 2,291,992, forward strand.
GATAACAAACTTGGCAGTAAAATAGTCCACTAGACTTCACATTCCTGCTTTCCTGACAAGGGCGAGCCATTTCTTCAATTTACACAACCTCTTCGGAATCCTTCTGAAAAATGACCAGGTTTTATCTGCAATGTCAAACCATCAAGAAGGTAGAAGACAACCCATGCTCAAGCTTCCTGATTAACAGGCTGAGCGTCGTCTGGCCTGACCTGTTAATTCCTTCAAACACTGTCATGAATGCCACCCTCTGCAATGAGACAGACTGTCATTCTTCCCACAAGCACATTTGCTTCCTGAGCAACGATTTTTGGTTTCAAGAGCTGTTGACAGCGGTTGTTTGGCAGAGACAGAAGTGGGAGCAGTTTTGGAAAAGTAGACTAAAAGAATCATCAGTCTGAGGAGGTCTCTCACCTGACAGCCCTGTCCAAGATCAGCGAGCTGTTTTCTGTGATCATAAAGGGAGTTCTGGGACAGGTGGGACCTGATGTGATGAGTTCTGTTGAGAGGGAAGAAGGCACATCTTAATCAGAGACTAGAGCCTAAGGAGAAAAAATAGAGGGCCTGGAGGTTAGCTGAAAAGAGAAACGAGAGCAGAAGCTTGCGAAAGACACTGGAGAAGTTTTGCGGCCTCCTCGGCCTTGGTTGCTGGGCCTGCTGCAGGAACACATGCAGAACCACGGCGCCCTGACATCTGTCCAGCGTTGGAGCTTCTCTCCCTTCCTCCTTCCCTCCCCCAGCTCCCATCCATGCAACCTTTGTCCAGGAACACTGCGGGGCAGGACCGTGTTCCAGTCGTGGTTTTGGTACCGGATACCTGTGTGATCTCAGCATGCTGGGCTTTGGGATCTCCACTGAACAATTACCATACTGGACCAAGTGACCGCTCCATCTCTGTTCAGCAGGCCTGCTCTATGACAAGGTAAGATTTGCTTTCTGATGCCAGCAGCCCAACAGCCCCTGTTCTGAGTGTCAGGAAAGTCTCCAAGATGGGTGTCCTGGTGATTTGCTGTTTTCTAAAGCACACAGACAGCTTCCATCCATTGATTCAGCCAGTGGATCCTTCTCTGCAGACTCTGCTGACTAATACAAAGGAAATAAGTAGTAGCACAAAGGAAACAAGACATAGTTATTCTCAAAGGGCTGAGAATCCGGTTGGAGAGATTAGACAGATTCACAGATGGGCAACAAAGGCTGATAAGAGGGCCGGGCACACTGGCTCACACCGGTAATCCCAGCACTTTGGGAGGCCAAGGTGGGTGGATCATTTGAGGTCAGGAGTTCAAGACCCGCCTAGCCAAAACAGTGAAACTCTGTCTCCACTAAAAATACAAACATTAGTGGGGCGGTAGTGGTACGCACCTGTAGTCCCAGGTACTCAGGAGGCTGAGGCAGGAGAGTCGCTTGAGTCTGTGAGCCAAGATCACACCACTGCACTCCAGCCTGTGCAACAGAGTGAGACCCTGTCTCAATAAATAAATAAATAGCTGATAAGAGAACAAAATAAAAGATAACAAAGTGTAGTAGTAATGACCCTTGGGTTCTTTTTTGTCCCTACTGTATTTTTTTATTCTTACAGATCTAGGGGGTAGGAATGTAGTTCCATTACATGTTTATATCACGTAGTGGTGACGTCTAGGCTTTTAATATGCCCATTGCCTAAATAATGAACACTGGACCCAAGAGGTAATTTTTCAGCCCTTACTGACTTCCCACCCTCCCCACCTTCTGGAGTCTCCACGGATTCCCCTGCATGTCCATGTGGACCCACTGTGCGGCTCCTACTTCTAAGTGAGAACGTACAATATTTGACTTTCTGTTTCTGAGTTATTTCACTTAGGAAAATGGCCTCCACTTCTATCCATGTTGCTGCAAAACACGATTCCATTCTCTTTATGGCTGAATGTATACCCCACATATTCTTTTCCTTTTTTCTTTTTTTGAGATGGAGCCTCAGTTTGTCACCCAGGCTGGAATGCAGTGGTGCAATCTCAGCTCACTGCAACCTCTGTCCACCTCTGGGTTCACAGGATTCTTTTGCTTAAGCCTCCCAAGTAGCTGAGACTACGGGCGTATACCACCATGCCCGGCTAATTTTCTTTGTATTTTTTGACAGGGTTTCGCCATGTTGGCCAGGCTGATCTCAAACTCCTCACCTCAGGTGATCCACCCACCTCAGCCTCCCAAAGTGCTGGGATTGCAGGTGTGAGCCACCGTGTCCAACCACACGTGTTCTTTATCCACTCCTCCATTGATGGCACTTGGGTTGATTTCCTGACTTTGCTATTGTGAACAGTGTCAGAATAAACATAAAAATACGGAATCCTTCATGAATGTGTACGTTCTCCTGTGCAGGGGCCATGCTCAGCTTCTCTGCGTTCTTCCAATCTTAGTGTATGTGCTGCTCAAGCATACGCCAGGACCCTTGGGTTCTACGTGAACTAACTCCTTTTGCCTCTTAGGCCTCAATCTTCTTGCCTACTAAATGGGGTGTCAGACTACATGATCTCCAAGATCCCTTTATGGAATACATAATAATTAACTTAGGGAGTTGGATAAAAAGTGTGTGTAGAGGTGGTTGGGCCACTCAGTGTGTGACAGAGCCTGGGCTCTGCAGTGTGGGTCGCAGTCGGAAATGTTCACAGGGCAGGGCCAGGGAGGCCACTAGAGGCCATTGCCAGCACAGAACATGGAAATCTCAGATGCCCAAGGTCGCCAGGAACAGAACGTGTCTACCAGAGGGCCCAGAGGGTGGAGAGAGAGTACTAGGCTGGAGGCACCCGCGCCTTCCCAAGGAGGACTCTAACGTTTCCACTTTGTCCCACTGACACTGGCGAGCCTGGAAGGATTCCGAGCATGGCATGCAGGATGAAAGTGGCATTGCCATGGGGATCTGACTGTTCCTAATGAGAATGGTCTCCCCCTGGCTGTCACATGGGGGCTCCTGGTGCCACTGGCATTGCAGCATCTCCAGGGATTTTCCCATAATGGAAGGAACTAAACAGGTAAAGACGATTGAGGCAAAAGGTGGGAACCTCAAGGAACCTGAACCTACTGGATTTTTCTACCAGGGGGACTTCTATCTTAACTTGCTGTCTTCAGCAGCATAGAGGTTTTGAGCTGTTCTTGATGCCTAGGAGTGTCATAACAGACTGTGGCACCTGGAAAAATCAAGTCAGCTTCCTTGAGAAACCTCTACAGAAAAATCAAACAACACTCACACCCAAAACAACTACCACAAACCAGAACACCTTCCTTTTTGCCGACAGGGACAAGAAAGAGGGGATTTTCTTGTAGTCAGACCCTTGATTTACCGACTGCCTAAATTGAAGTCATTCTCAGAAATAAAGGTGCAAACTAAATTGCAAAGGGGAGGCAAGTCTTTAACCCCAAGCATTGTTTTGGGAAAGACGGATCTCTTTGCCTAACTGGAGGGTAATAAACATTTCTTCCACAGCTGTTGAAACGTTTATACCCTTCACCATTAAGACAAGAAGTCTCTCAAACACCGCATGTTCTCACTCATAGGCGGGTGTTGAACAATGGGAACACATGGACACAGGGCGGGGAGCATCACACACTGGGGTCTGTTGGGGGGAAACAGGGGAGGTACAGCGGGGGGTGGGGAGTTGGGGAGAGAGAGCATGGGGAGAAATGCCAGATATAGGTGATGGGGAGGAAGGCAGCAAATCACACTGCCATGTGTGTACCTATGCAACAATATTGTATGTTCTTCACATGTACCCCAAAACCTAAAATACAATACAAAAAATAAAAAATAAAAATAAAAAAAAAGAAAGACAAGAAGACTCTGACAAAGAAAGCGATCTCCATGTTAACAGAAGGATTAGATAATGTTATATGGACTTCTTTGGAATTACTAACCTTCCATGGAAAGACAATGGCATTTTCTAAAAATTAAACATTATTCTAAGTCTAGGACACGCTTCTTTCAAGTAGACTGCCTGAGATGATTTAGGAAGTTCGAAATGCAAACATTAGCTCAATAGATACAAAATAACTTAGTCTTATCCTTTCAATTTTTCTGACAAGGGAAGTTAAGGTGAAATGTCTAATTAATTCTCACAAGAAAGCAGGAATGCAGGGGGAGAATTCCATGAAACAGGCCTTTGATCATTGCAACCCAGGACAGATGAGCCTTCCCTCTGCGCTGACCTGTGCTCAGTTTCCCACACTGAGCGGTGGCAGCCTCTGCTTACTCATCAGAAGCTGCCTGGCTTTCCAAGCTTACTCCAGAAACTTCTAGAGATTTGAGAAAATGCAACCACCTCTGCTAACAAACTGCCCCTGGGACCCCCTGGGTCTCCAGCATTTCCAGCCCAGGTCACCACAGGCCAGGCCTTAGGAGTAGGATGCAATGAGTCCAGCAGGCAGATTCAGCAGCAGAGCTTCTGGGCACCTATCTTATGCCAAGCCACAAGCTCCACAGAGCTGAGCCTTGTCCTCTTGTTGTCACTTCTAGTCCCTAATAGGGGCTCAGCAAACACTGAATGAGTCACCAGAAGAAAGACTGAATGCATGCATTAGAGTTGGAAGTGAGAGAGAGGGAGGGGGAATCATGGTTATGTAAGGATGATTTAGAAGAAGTGCTTGCCCTCAAGGAGCTTATAATCTGGTGGTAAGAATAACAAACAATTATAATATAAGGTGGTATAATAAATTAACTGCCTAAAATATAGGAACAATGATAGGGATGATCTCATTACCCTTTAGCTCATACATTGCTCTATTCTAAATCTTCGGACATGGTTGTAAGATGGTATTTGAGCCAAGTCTTGCACTGTGGATAGGAAATCTCACAAGCTGGCATACGCTGCCTTCCTTTAGCCCTAGCCAGTGGCAGACATCACTAATTGATTTCCCCACGATAACTGATTACTGCAAGTCATGGAAGGAGATACTATGCCTGAAAAGTGCTGTTCAGTGTCTGACGCAAAGCTGGTGACTAATTCAAGTTCTTTTCATTTTTCCTCTTCTTCCTTTCCCAGAAAACCAAACAAGGGTCCCAATGACATTTGGCCATGGATGTTCCCACTGCTGGAATTGCTGTCAATATTACACATTTAGTGGATGAAAACCCAGTTATAAATGCTATCACTAATTGATCATGGCTCGCTTTCCAACTGAACTTTACAATTCTTCTCGACATGGGGCCCTGAACCTACATCCTCAGGCCTATGAGGTGCAAATGTATTATTTATTGTCCCACACTGTTCTAGATTATGGGCAGCCATTCTAGGACTCGGGGTTCAGAATAAGAGGGACTCCAGAGGAATGCACAGTCACTGGTAACTCAGGGGCTTTGATGCAGTCCCACGTATAGGATGTCCCCCCTCCTCGGGGTTTGGCCATCGCCATGGCTGCCTAAACCCAGAGCCATCTTCCTCCATCCCTCCTACAGGTCAGGAAGGAAACTGGGTCCTCATCCATAAACACATAACATTGACAGCAATTCCAACGTTGGGAACATCTGTGGCAAAATGTCATTGGGACCCTTATTTGGTTTTCTGGGAAGGGAAGAAGAGGAAAAACAAAAAGAACTTGAATTAATCATTAGCTTTATATCAGGCATTGAACAGGCACTTTCAGACATGGTATCCCCTTCCATGCCTTGCAGTTCTGAGAGGCTTAGGATGTGAATTCTATCGTATCCTTATATATTATGGATTTTTAGCCACCAGTGTCATTGACCATGCCAGTAACTAAACCAACCTGTTTGACCAACAACAAATTTGGATGTTTCTGACTCTTTTTTTTTAATAGAGTTGTGCTGCTACTGTTAATTGCTCAAGGTATTCTAACAGGCACTTAGACCATACCTGTGATTAGGAGTTCTTTGCAATTTGCTATTCAGTCCCTAAACAGCAGGCAGATATCAAATGGTCTCTAACATGATTTGAATACCACTGAATTCTTTTCTCCTCTTCTGATTCCCCACTATAATCCTGTATGCTGAACCAAGAGCAATCTTTTGAATTTTGTAACTTTCTCAACTTCAAAGTTTTCTCGATGCCTAAGCAACAGGAGGCTTTCAAGGTGGAAACGCTAAATAAGTGTTCCATGCACAGCATAAATAACACACATCCAAGACTTCAAAACCACTTGTATTAAGCTAGATAGCAGCCGTGAGAGTCTACCCGTGTACGATATCCTATTATAAATAAGGAAACTCAGGGAGTGGGGCTTGTTCATTCACATTGGGTTTTATTTTTTTTTCTCCTCAGTACATTCGACATGAGACCATCTGAACATACCCCAGGGGCACTCCTTGCATTCCTGCAACTGTTCTCATTAAAGGAAAAAAAAATACTTAACCCTGTTATTTTATGTGGCTTATCATCCAAAATGCTTCCAAAAGAGTTTTAACCCTTAAAATTTTATAAGTACTTCTCATTAGGACCCTGTTGTTTGATAGAATCTTAACCTCCTTCTGACACTTTGCTTCCCTGAGTAAAAATGTGATAACAACACTTACAACAAAAACAACAACACAACGACAATAACCGTAATGGCAAACGCCGGGTGATCTGTACTTTCTGAGGGCCAGGTATAAAGCTGTGTGCTTCATCTGCATTTTTTTTTTTTTTGAGACAGTTTTGCTCTGTTGCCAAGGCTGGAAGGCAGTGGTACAATCTCTGCTCCCTGCAACCTCTACCTCCCAAGTTCAAGCAATTCTTGTGCCTCAGCCTCCCTAATAGCTTACACGTTCCACCAAGCCTGGCTGATTTTTGTATATTAGTAGAGATGAAATTTCACCATGTTGACCAGGCTAGTCCCAAAACCCTGGCGTCAAGTGATCCACCCACCTCAGCCTCCCAAAGTGCTGGAATTACAGGCAAGTTCCACCAGGCCTGGTTAATTTTTGCATATTAGTAAAGACAAGATTTCACCATGTTGACCAGGCTGGTCTCAAACCCCCAGCCTCAAGTGATCCACCCGCCTCGGCCTCCCAAAATGCTGGGATTACAGGTGTGAGCTACCATGCCCAGCAATTCTGTCAATGAATCTTTATCACAGAGTCCCATTTTAAAGACTTGCAAACTGAGGCTGGGAGAGGTTTCGACAACTGGCCTAAAATAATGATTAGTAACACATGGATCCAGGACTTGACTGCAACCAAAGCCAGTATTTTTCTTCTTCTCTTTAAATTGTCTCCCTTTCTTGTTTTTCTATAACCCAGATAAAACATTCCTCAATTGACTGATCCTAGGTAATTATATACACATATGTTTCACTTCTCCAGTGTTTTAACATCTAAGATGGTCTACAAATTCTATACATCAATAATTACTTTATTTCGTGCAATGGGAAGTAGAAATTTTTTCATTTGGCAGCTTGTAAACTCAGTCAGACAGAATCAAATCACTTCCCTTAAGCTCACCACAGGAAGGTAGCCTCATTACCTGAAAAAGAGAACAAAAGAGAAAAAGGAAGAAAAAGGCTCCCTTCTTCATGCGCCTTCCACAAATGCATTCTGCATCTTCATCGCTCTTTCATTACTTGGCTCTTCCTAGGACTTTTCCCCCAGATGTTTTTAATTTGGGGATTATTTTCCGTTGCATGTGGGCCCTTCAGTACTGTAAATATTTGACTTCAGTATTTTCCATAGCTTGAAGAACTTTACAGTGGTCACTCAGACACGGTTACAGGATGTTCTCTGATCCTTTCAGGCTGCTCTGTAAATTAGAAACTTGGTAGTTGATATCTTGTGGGCTCCACACACCATTTTTTTCCTTCAGACTTTGATGTCTAAAAATGCCTTGCATTATTTAGGCCTTAAGCACATATAGAGATATCCCTGAAGTATAGATTGGGGTGGCTCATACGAATGCATTTTTTCCAATTAATTTCTCCTCTTTGGGGAGATCTCACGTTAAAAATCATATTTTAGATTTTTAAAAGATCTCTTCCAGTGGTCTTCAGTGGTACCATCTTGATGCAGCCTTGAGTACAAATATTTCTCATATAAAATGCCCTAAACCCACTCCCTCCCAATCCTAGACTGTATTTGCCATCTGCTCAGCATTTCTTCCAACCCATCCTTCTCCACCGTCCTCCCCAACCAGAGGCTTTCCCTGTGATGCCTTCCTTCCTGACCAAGCTGCCCTTGGGTCATTTTAAATTAATATGTACTAATCACCACGTTAATATTAATACATCACGTTAATCAGCAATAAATCTATTTTGTGTCATCTAAGCACATATTCTCATAACTAATCTATTAAAAAATCACACTCATTTGAAGTTACACAGATTTTTCACATGTATTTTGCACTGATTTACAAATTGAGAGCTAGGAGGAACAACAAAAAATATCTTTCCATGTTCATTCTCAGAAAGCAACTGTTTCATTTTGGTATTATGTATCATATTGCAAGAAAATAACATTCTCTATCACATGAAAGAAAGGAATGCTATAAATTAAATCATCAGCAGACTTGAAAAAAAGTTCTGTTAAAGCATGTGGGCTAGCTTGCCAGTACAGGAATTTTGTTGGTAATGTGCTGTCCCACATTTTTTTTTGCAAGATGTTGATAAATAACACATTTATAAATGGCTCGCATAATGGATTTTTAACAACTTCCTTGGGAAATAATTTTATGTTCCCATAAGATTTTCCTGCTATGAAGCTTTTCCTGCCACTTGCCCTAAATTTCCTTTTGACATATTTGATCGTTCAATAAGGTGTTGGTTTCACTGAGTGCTATATATCACCAGTCTGGAGCTGGTGTAAAGGGTCACAGCTCTTTACAACAGGAAAGGGCCAAGAAGTACAAAATTATATGAACCACGTGGTCACTACCTTCTCTATTCAAATTTCAAATTGACTATTCACATTTCACATTTCAAATGAATATTCTCAACACTTTTAAATAGAAAAGATTCCATTTGCATGACAGCATATTGAGTATGAATTCAATTTGCATGACAGTATACTGAGTATGAATCTGGGGGCTTTACTATCTGTGCTTTATGTATGTTAGAAATGCTTATGTTAGGGCAGGGCGCAGTGGCTCAAGCCTTTAGTCCCAGCACTTTGGGAGGCCAAGGTGGGCAGATCACCTGAGGTCAGGAGTTCAAGATCAGCCGAACAAACATGGTGAAACCTCATCTCTACTAAGAGTACAAAAATCAGCCGAGTGTAGTGGAATGCACCTGTAATCCCAGCTACTTGGGAGGCTGAGGCAGGAGAATCACTTGAACTCAGGAGGCAGAGGTTGCAGCGAGCCGAGATCACGCCACTACACTCCAGCCTGAGCAACAGAGTGAGACTTCGTCTTAAAAAAAAAAAAGAAAGAAAGAAAAGAAAAGAAAAAGAAATGCTCATGTCAGCTGCTTAACACTGAGCCCTCTGGACTATCTTCCCACGTGAGGTGACAGTTGAAGACAGCTGTCCACCCCAGAGCTAGAGAAGCCACCTTTGACGGCTGCCGGTCTGCGACACTTTCCACCTTCGCCCTATCTACCCGCTAGCACTCATGGTAACAGTAGCACCTCCACCACCCTCTGCTGCCGCCATCAAGTGGTGGCATCTCAGTGGCTGCTGGCGGCCTTGGGTTCTCATCTTTCTCTCCATCTGGTAAGATAATGCTTTCATCGTTACATGTTCTTGGTTGATTTCTTTCCTCCATTGGATCTCCTCTAGGAGAAGGGGTTGGGAGTTGGGGATCTACCAAAATAATTCTTTCAGTTTTGCATTTTCAGGACATGAAGTTGTTTCTTTAAGGAAAATGAAAACTGGGTACGAGAAGGTTCCAGTGTACCCCCACACTATACCTGAAATCCCCTGCTTCCTCACACCTCCCCTGCCAGCCTTCTCACTCATGCGATTTTTCTCTGTCCCTCTGCAATTTGGTTTCCATCATTTTCCCCCCACCTCTGCCTAGTCTGGCACATCTGTACATATCTGGGGTCGAGCTTCAGCACTTCCTATTGAGCTCCTGAGCTTCCTTTAAACTAAAAAAAAAATGGCTGTGCATTGGCTTCAATGTCCCCAAACACCCACAACCACATGGATGGATTTGCCAGCCCAAAATCCAGAAAGGACTCAAGAAAGTGAGAAATCACCTAACTCCATGTGCAATACGGACCAGGCTGTGTTTCTGAACCTAGTCATACAGTTCGATTAAAATCTTCAAAGAATGTAATTCAAATGGACAGACATGAAAATGTGAATTGTGATTTCTGGGTCATGTGGGTGACATTAATTCTTTTCCTTTTTACTTAGCAGTATTGCTTTACTTTCCTCTAATAGCATATTAGCATTTTGCAGTAAGTGATTCATCGTAATTGAGATATGGGGGACTGATACAGGCAGTGGCAGTGAGACCGGAGAGAGACACAGATGTGAGAGTGTCTAGGGAGTGCTAGACCTGGTGACCAAGAGAGTGCCCGGGAGCTAGGGAAACACCAACCAGAATGACCAGTAGACAGCACGTCAGTGCTGGAAACACAGAAGGGACGTGTGGCAGATGCCAGGTGCTCTCGATACCCTTTCTGCCTCTCCCCTTGTGCAGTAGCTGAGTTCTTTGGGGCAATGGACTCCGTGCCGCTTCTACAGATCCCCACCCCAGCACAGGTCTACATCAAGCAGCCGGACCCCATCCACCTGACATGGTTCAAACAGCACAGTTCTGAGCCATTCAGCAAATGATATTCCCCTGGCCACAGTGTTCACTTCAAGGGTGATCTAACCAGCATAAAACTCCAGATTTGAGCTTGAGTGTTGTGGGAAGACCTCCTCCTGCCTACTGTGTGTGTTTAAAGAATCCCAGGCTGGAATGGCAGCCATCCTAGGCCTATGAAGGTGGCCGGCCTTGGAATGAAACCAACACAATGGAAGGCCAAGCAGCCAAACGGGAACAAATTGGATCCCTGACGGCAGCATGGAGCCACTGAATTTGCTGACCCAAAGTCCATCCTGCCACTGGGCTTTTCCATTTAATGAGCCAATTAATTGCCTGATAATTTAAAGTGTCCTGGCTAAATCAGAGCTGGCTGGGAATGGGGTGGAAGATGAGAAGCTGCTAAATCCCTGCAAGAATTTCAAGGGCCCTGTCCGGGAAGCAATTAAAAAGTGGAACTTGGACCCTGAACTCAGGATAGAGACTTAGACTCAGGAATGAACTTGGGAGTTACTAAAATGTGTATCAGTCAGCTACTGCTGCATAACAAACCACCTCCCCAAACTCAGAAGCAAGTGAGATGGCTCACACATCAGCAGGTCAGCTGTGGGGGCTCTGCTCATTGCTGCTAAGCATGGCTAGACTTGGGCTCCACGTGTTTGTTCAGGCTGCCAAAGCAAATCACATAGTTGAGTTCAACTTCAATTGGCTGGGAAATGTATATTCTGCTTCAGAGTCGATTGAAAAGGGTGTGGTTTCAGGAAGAAATAAAAACAGTGGAACAATATTGCTCTCCATCACATGGTACCATTTCAGGTGAAGCCCTGGGCTTGGATAAAATATCCTGAGGAAAATAACAATGAGATAAGGAGACACCAATGGCTATGGAGCAGAAGATGGGCACATGAAAATGATTTTTAAAAGAATCTTATTTTATAGCTATTTACTGAGTGCCGCCTATGGGTTAGGCTCTGTTTCTATTTCTGGGGTGAGAAAGCTGTCAAAAAAACCCTGCATCATGAAGCTTCTATTCTAGTAAGACATTGGGGAGACCAATAATATACAAGATAAATAATAAAATGTGAAATGTTAGTTATTAAGTGTTAGTAAAAGAATATTTAAAGCAAAGAAGAGAAGTGGGTATGTAGTGATGGGAAGAGCGGGTGAAATTGTAGCATCCCTGGCCAGAGAGGGTGTACTAAGAAGGTGTCATGTGAGTGAAGGCTCGAAGGAAGTCAGGGAGGGAGCCATGCAAACGCCTTCAGGAACAGAAGGGACAGAATGTGCACAGAAACGAAGCAGAGGTGTGTCGCATGTTCAGGGCACAGTGCACAGGACAGTGCGGCTCGAACAGAAGGAATGAGGAAGAGAAGAGATGAGTCAGGATGACAGGACCACTCACAGCCTCGCACGTGATGAGGACTTTGGCCTGGATGAAGTGAGCTGGTGGCCAGTGGGGAATTTTGCTCAGAGGAATGACACAATCTGACTGTAACAAGATCCCTGTGTCTGACTTAACTGACAAAACTGATATTAATTTTACTGATGTTGACAGAAGGCTATAGCAGAGAGGAGAGGGCAGGGGAGCCAGATCTGATGCAGGGAGATCATTAAAAGGCTATTGTGGGAGCGGGGAGAAGCTGATGGGGGCTTGGAGCAGAATGGGGCAGTGGAGGGGGGAGAATGTGACCTGATTCTCAAGCCAACATGATCTGCTAGGGAGTTTCATGTGGGGTGTAAGAAGTAGACAGGAATGAACGTTCACTCCAAGCTTAAGCGATTGGAAGAATTCACTGAAATTGGAGAAAGATTTGAAGAACAGGTTTGGTAGAAACATCAGAAGTTCTGATTCAAACATGGTGAGCTTCAGATGCCCACTGAATGTCCGAGAGCAGCTGATGTCAAGGGGAAGCTCAGGTGCACCAGTCTGTAATTCAAGGGGAAGGCCAAGGCCAGCAAGTACATTTGCTAGTGCTCAGGATATAGATGATATCTAAAGCCAAGAAACAGCATGAAGTCCCCTAGGGGTGGGTGAGGACAGAAAAGAGAGGGGATCCGAGGACTGAGCTCTGATGACTCCAATGATGACCTCAGCTGTGCCTGGGGATGGGGAGGCTTCAGAATAGTGGCTGCCCAATATGATGAAGCTGGAGAGCATTTCAGGGAAAAAAGAGAGAGGCTCCAACTGGACCTGAAGCCGATGGAGAGGTGGAGTATGATGAGGACCAAAATCCTCCTTTAGATTTGGTGATTGGGGTGCCAGTGATGATCTTAGTCAGAATACTTGCAGGGTGTGGCAGAATCAAATCCAGCTTGTGGCTTCTGAGATTTCAGGGGCTTTTAGAGGAGGAGGAAATGGGGGTGGTGAACTTGGACAAACATTTAAGAATGTTTGCTACAAAAATCACAATGATCACGATGGTGATGGTCACTCATCTATTTTCTATTCTAAACACTTTGCATGTATTGAATCAATGGAAAGGAGAACAAAGAAATAAGGGGGTATCCTGACACTAAATAGGGTCCCAGAAAGAGGTGTGGCTTTGGCTGTGGTGTGTGTGCAAATACCTGAAACCACGGAGCAGTTGGACAGGCTGAAGGGAAGGAGGCAGGACAGAAGAAGCAACAGACACAGGGAGGAGGGGATGACCGTGGGCGCCAGAGCCTGGACCTGTTGGATGGAATGCAGAGACAGAGGGACTCACCTGGGTGAAGAAGGAGATGCACCCTCCTGTACCCAAAGGAAGAAGGGAAGAGTGGAGACAAATGTTATTAACTCATTAAGAAGGAAGCCAGGAGGAGCTGAGGTCGTTTGGGGGAGAAAAATGAACAGGGTGTGGGAGAGACTGAGCAGCCGTGGATGGCTCCATTGGGAATGGAGACCGGGTGGGCTGTGTCTACCAGAAGTGCTACGCGGCCTGAGAGCAGGGACCCCAGGAATGGATGAGTAGAGTGCTGGTGCCAAGAGGTCACCAGAGGGCAAAGAAACTGAAGGGAGAAACACAAGAGGACAGAGTGACGGCCCACAGGATCAGGCTTGGCAAGGACAGAGTTAACCCTGGTGGGAGACTCCGAGCAGGGGAGGGCGAGGAAGGGAGGAAGGATCTGAGGGAGCTCACAGAGGAGCGCAGTGTGCCCAGGGACAAGAAGGAGGCATGGGAAGCCAGGGTGCATTCATTTCAGGGGTAATTGCTGAGAGGTTGCCGTGTGCCGGGCACTCCCTCGGAGCCCTAGGCACATGAGAAAGTGGCATTTACAGTGTCCTGGGGGCAAGAGCTGGAGTCACAGAGTAGATGAGACTTCCCAGGAGACCAGGAGTTAAGAGAGAGGAGACAAGAGTAGAACTTCAGGGGAAACGTCTCTTCCGTGAAAGAGGTGAACAGAAGTTGTGCCAGAGCCCTAGGGAAGGAGGAAAGCTCCCAACCCCAAACTCTACCCTACCTGCCATCTGCCCACCTCCATGAGCTCCAGGAGTGAGCCCTGAAATGCTGGGGAGGAGAGAGGTTAGAGGGTGGGGGGACCGCACCTGACCACCTGACTGAGGAAGAGTCTTATAGGAAAGGCATTGAGAGGGAAGGACGCTTAGGAAGCAGTGAGAAATAGGTTAGGCAGCCACCAAGCCAGGGCAGCTGAGTCCACCTGGTGGCCGGTGGGTGACATGAAGGCAGTCACTATCATCTCAAGTGACTTCAAGACCAGTTGCAGCAAAGTTATCGAAGACGGTCAGTATTAATGATGGCCGTGGAAGCTTTAATTTGTATAGACTGAATCTTTTATAAGTTCTTTCAACGTCCTTCACCTCATTTGATTTTCACCATAGCCATGTGAGACTTGACCTCTCAAAGGTGGGGAAGTTGGGGCCAAAAGGAGATTTAATGGACTCCCCCAAAGACACAGCTGGAATGAAAGTTACTTGAAAGTGACCCCTTCGCAATGGGAGCATCAAGATTGTTTAATTTATTGTGCACAGTCCTCTTTTTTATGCTATGTGAAATGTCAAGAATAATTTCCTTATAATTGACAATGTTCATTTCTTTCTTTCTTTCCCTTTTACTGCCTTTTCAGAAATGTAGCTGATGGCTTTTGGAAGCCTCTATTCCAAAGAGTCTTTTCCAGCTCTCCATTAATGGTGAGGTGTGGGGGATGTAGTTACTCCCCAAAGACTACCAGAATGGATGCTTTCAAAACAAAAGTGCATTTTCTAGTTGGGCTGGGAGGTGCACCAGGGAACGTGGAGACTTCCTGCTGGTTTCACAGGGAGGCCTCCTGCCTTCTCGTTTATGCCAGTGGGGCAGTTACTGAGTTGGTTAAAGATGCTCTTACTGGCCATATAGGGTATGTTGAAGAAATAGAAATACAACTTAGATAAGCATTCAGTTCATTTCAACCAGCATTTTCTAGGCGCCTAGAATGGGAGCTGCTTGGATAAAATGGCATATGCAGATTTAACATTCCCAAGGTCAGATAAGAAGGCAGTCTCTGGGTAGCAGTTCAGAGACAACCAGTGCCACCACAGATTGCTTCCCAGGTAGAGGGCAGCCGCCTGGCACAGGTACAACCATTATGAGCTCTTAGGAACACACACTCTTCAAAAACTGAAGGCAAATATGGATCTCTCTCCAGGAAAATGTTCGTGCATGAAAACTTCTACATACAATTTGTGGAGTTTTCCGACAGTCAGAAGTATTCCCTGTACCTCAGACTGACAAGCCCTTAAAACCTGGCTCTTATTTTTATTTATCTATTTATTTTATCTTATTTTTTGAGATGGATTCTCACTCTGTTGCCCAGGATGGAGTGCAGTCACATGATCTTGGCTCACTGCAACTCCCGCCTCCTGGGCTCAAGTGATTTTCCTGCCTCAGCCTCCCCAGTAGCTGAGATTATAGGTGTGCACCACCACATCTGGCTAATTTATGTATTTTCAGTCGAGATGGGGTTTCACCGTATTGATCAGGCTGGTCTTGATCTCCTGATCTCAAGTGATCTGCCCACTTCGGCCTCCCAAAGTGCTGAGATTACAGGTGTGAGCCACCGCGCCCAGCCAAAACCCTGCTCTTCTGAACATACTCAAGAACAAGTGGATACGTGGCAAATCTCAGCTGTATATTCAGAATTCACCGTCCACTCTCTATGCCTGTTCCTGTCGCCTCTGAAGGAAGGCCGTGACAGCAGCATGTAACATCAGTCTTACCCCGCTTCATCCCACGCTACTCTTTTCCCTGATGTAAACCCTCCTCCCCGTCCAAGCCAAACTCCAGCGCTCCCCCATCCTCTGGACCCTCATAGCTTTTTGTTGACACTCCGGTTAACGCTTTGCTTCCGTGTCTACCTGGGTCTCTCCCCTAGGACACTGTGAGTCCCTCAACAGCACACAAACAACACTTCGTCCCTTGCACTTCCCACTGCTGGCAGTCCAGAGATGCTCAGTAAATACCACTTGTGCCAATGGATGCTTAAATGGCTCAGGCACAAATTTCGATTGTTTCATAATTCTCCAACATGACTAAAAGGCATTCGCTGCTTCAAAACTCAGAGCGTAAATTATCTTACAACGGCCTGTTAAAATGACGGTGTTGCATGGTCTAATGAGTCCTTTTATGAAATTTCCTCTGGAATGTGAAGCACCCCAATGCTCTGAAAGCTTGCTAAAGTTCTTCTGAAAGCCAACGGTGCCCGCTTCTCATGGTAGAGTTTTACAGTGGCCTTTAGCATAAGGTAATTCTGTCCTACAGGACCCAAGCCAAGATGTAGGCCGCCTGGGTTTAAGGTTATACCTCCTTTCTGCACGCAAAAATGAGTTAAGAGAACTGATCTCATGTTCAGTGCTCTTAACACAGTAAAAAAAAATAGGGGGACACAAAGAAATTTGTGGAGGCAACAGGTACATTATCTTGATTGTGGTGATGGTCTCAATGGGTATGTGCATATTAAACTCACCAAACTGTACATTAAGTAAGTGCAGCTTTATTGAGCTGTTTTTAAACAGGTATCTCTCATACAGACAGGGCCTGGGGTGAATGGAGGCAGGGGTGCTGGGATGTGCTGGGAGGGAGGAGGGAACAAGGAGGACTTGGGAGAACAGGAGGCCCCGAGCGCACCTAGGGGATTTGAGGGTGAGGGAGGGAGCTGGGGGGTGTGGGGTGCATGGTGAGCCCAGAGTCTGTTGTTTAAGGTGCAGAATTTAAACTAGTCATTTTCAGGTAAAAGTGTTTCACAGGTGGTTAAGAAGGTGGTAACATCTAAGAAGTAGATACATCATTCAATAACCAAGTTCTCTGAGCACTCCATCAGGTATCATGAAACCAAGGACAAGAAGGCATGTCAGCTGTGGAGAGGCACAGCCTTCAGCATGGAGGAAAACAAAGTGGCATTTGGTGGGTGCTAAAAAGGTGTGTGGACCAGTCCAGGGAGCAGCCTTGGGGGACTGTCTGGTCAAAGCAATTACAACAATCACAAAAGTCAAGCCTACACAGGAGGGCACGAGGCTTGGGGTCCTGAGTGGCTGACCCCGCAGCGGAGCAGGTGGTACCAGATACCAGCCAGGAGGGCATTGATGCAGGGCTCCCCAGGGGCAGTCAGACAGCCAAGAAGCAGGGCTGGGCTGGCTCAGAGCTTAAGCAGCAGCCATGGCACCATGCGGGGCTCCCAGGCCTCACAGAGAAGGCTGATTCCTCATCCTGGGACCACAGGGACAGCTGCAGCATTGCAGGGAGACCCAGGCAAAGCCATTCCTGTGGCAGAGACACTGACAATAACAACAAGGGCAGGAGCCGAGACCCAGGTGGCACGTGTGGCACTCACTCATGTGGCACTCACTCATGTGCAGTCACTCATGTGGCACTCACTCATGTGGCACTCACTCATGTGGCACTCACTCATGTGGCAGTCACTCATGTGGCAATCTTGTGAGCCAGGTACTCTTCTCCATGCTGGGCATGCGATGACACATTGAACTCCTAACAACCCTGTGAGGGAAGTGCAAATAGCATCAAACGCCTTGAACAGATGGAGAGACTGCGGCAGTGAGAGGTGAAGCAACTTTCCAGGCTACTATTGGTGGAGTTGGGATTTGAACTTGAGCAGCACGGCTCCTGGACCCATCCTTTTAACTCCTATGATGTATTTTCTCATAGTATGGGGAAAGACGAAGGAGGGAGGAAGTCAAGGGCCAAAGGCAGACATGTTGGCTGAGCCTGGGTTTAATTCACTGGCAGAGTGCCCCTACCACCAGCAGGGGAGGTGGCTCTTGTTCCATGTCCTGGCCCCAGGGCAGCAGTCCCTGCTCAGAGCCCATGGGTGGATTCTGAGCTGGGAAAAGGAGATGAGGGAGTCGCTGGCGGTATGTCTGTGACTCTATATAAAGGGATGGTCTGACCTTCCTCCCAGACAGAGTGAAAGTCTCTCTGTGTGAGTGTCATGGACACAGCATATATGCCCCGCTCCCCCCGAGCCCAGGTGATGTTATTGAAACACAGGTCAGTTCATGTCCTGTTTTAGCTTCTCCTGGCTCCCTATGTCACTCAGAAAGCTCCTTGCCATGGCCCCGAGACCCCTCTACCCCATGTTCTAACTCACCTCCTTCCCTTCCCCTCACTCTGCTCCATCCTGCTGGCCCCCTAGCTCCCAGCTCAGGGTCTTTTCACATGTTCCTGAAACTCGCCTCCGTTGCAGAGCTGCGTGGCTTACTCCTTTACTCCCCGCAGGTTTCTCCTCAAACGTCACACCTTCTCAGGAGGTGCCTTGGACTGGCCTGTGCCATGTCACCTTCTCCTACCTCTGCTTCCTTTCTCTGTGCACCAATGCCATGTGGAATCTACACACTACATACAACACTGTGAGGGATCCACACACAACTCTGTGTCGAGTATACACACAACACCAGGTGTAGTCTACACACAATGCCATGTGGGGTCTACATACAATGCCATGTGGGGCCTACACACAACACTATATGGGGTCTACACACCATGTGGGCCTACACACAACACTATGTGTGGTCTAAACACAACACCATGTAGACTCTACACACAAGGCCATGTGGAGTCTCCACATAACACCATGTGAGGTCTACATACAAGGCCATGTGGAGTCTACACACAATGCCATGTGGGGTCTACACATAACACCGTGTGAGGTCTACATACAAGGCCATGTGGGGTCTACACATAACACCATATGGAGTCTACACATAACACCATGTGGGATCTATGCATGACACCATGTGAAGTCTACACATAGCACGATGTGGAATCTACAGTAACTTGATTATTTGCTTGCTGTATGTCCACATCCCCCGCAACACCTCATTAGATCTTAGGTGGCATGAAGGCAGGAACTTGGATGTGTCCACTGAGGTATCCCCAAATGTCTTCTCAATGAATGGAATGAACACAAAGTGTCCTCCCCAGCTACACATCTAGAACAGGAGGAGCCCCTCTCAGTTGGTCCCCAGGCTGCCTGTGTTGAGGTTCTCTCTCTGGATGCCAACCACACAAGGCTGATGAGGCTCCTCGCAAAGCCCAGTGGAGGTTTGGTTGGTTGCCTACTCCCCTCTTTTTTAAGCTCTGTTTCAAAATTGATTCAGATCATCAGATATAGGCACCCTGTTTGATAGTTTGTTAGTTTGTTAACTTTCCTCCAAAACACTTCACGGAACCCTGAGTCAACATCTTAGCTACTGTTCCTATTGAAGTTCAAAGCAAGAAAAAAAAAAAATGTCTACTTTTGGAATAATTATGTGCATTTTTTTTGTTCTTAGCAAACTGCTATAGGCTTAAAATGCACCGGCTTTCCCAAGTTTCCTATCTAGCCTACCTCCTATGTAATCGCCGTTTTTAATGGTAATATGTTTTGACTGTATCATATCGATCTAGCAGAAGACATTTGCGGCAATATTTATTTCTTTGGTCATATTGTTATGATGATGAATAAATTGGTATAGTAACATCTAACATCAGAAGACTAAACTCTCTCTCTTAATGGAAAATTAACTCTGAAACCAGGCATTCTAGGATTTCTGTTTCCTGGAGCAATGGTTCCTCATTTGTGAACAGAGACCCCTGAGGGACACTTTGAGCCTCATCCTTCTTCAAAGAGTGTCAGTCATTGTAGGCACCAAGTACCTCCTGCATACTAATGAATAGTCTTGTGCACCAAAGCTTGACTGTCATGTAAATGTGTCCTCACAGGACTTTGAGATCAACAAGTTATGACCTCAGATAAGCTTTTGACAGTAGGTATTTTTCAATCAAACTTCACCTATTATCATGCAGAAGGCTCCCAAATGGCTAACCTCAAAGGGATCTGTGTTTTCTATAAGATTTAGAACAACTTCTCCATCATTTGGAATATTTAGGAGAATACGGTATCTTCTAACAGAGAAATTTATCATCAGAAGTTTACAAAGACATATAAAGCTTTTAAAAGCTCAGTTGCAAGACATTGGGAGACAGTGCAAACAGCAAGCAATTAACTATAAATTTTCTTTCGTCAAGTTTCTTGCCTGATATGAAACTCATTTCATGTTTAGCTCCATCCTCTTCTAAGAATCCAGCAACAATACATTAAGTTCACTCTCTGCATTCACCCTGTACTACGCTCCTAATGCTGCACTGGCAACTCTGCTGCTCACTTTTAATTAAAGCACAAGGGTTGTGGGAAAACCGACTTCTGCAGGCATTGTAGTCGTTCAGAGGGACTTCTTTCTCCTCTAACGCTCTGTGTTGGCCTCTGAATAAAGCTGCCCTCAAATGGATGGAAGGACTCCACACGGGGGTGTTGGTTCTAGCAGGCACAGAGATTGCATATGTGGGAATTCCAAACACATCCAGGAAGAGGGAAAACATGCAGAAATGATTTTAGTGCCTAATTTTGGCTGTATCTATACACACATGATAAGATTGAACACATCCGGAAGAAGGAATCGTCACTGACATTTTATACCAATTCATTTAAGAGCGTTGCTAAATTCATAGCAACCTTTGATGTTCAAGACCTATAAATATCAAGACGTGTGCGTGTGTGCACCTGTGTGCATATGTGTGTGTAATAGACCTCACCATTTTCCCATTTGTGCATTGCTGCAACTTTGTTGAGCTTGGTTTCAGCCTTATATAACCCTGGTGGGAAAACCCACCGAGAGTGAAGAGAATGGCTTCTTCACCAGGGTGTGAGAGTGGAGGACCAAACAGACAGGTAGAAGTATGGACCCAGCCCCGCCACTTTTCTCAATACAGGCCATTTTTATCTGTCTATTTAATTTGTTTATTCCTTTATCCATGTATTTAGGTGTGTACAAAAGTTCTGCTGCTAAAGAAGTTTGGAATTCACTGCTCTAAATTTTCAATAATGCATAAATAAATTGCTTTACCTGAACCAAAATGCATTTATTTTGTGAGAGATTAAAAGGCCAACTATATTGCAATTAATTCCAAAGCATTTTTTTGTTTTAAGAATGACTAATGAGGGCCTATACATGTTGCTGCATTCCAGAATTTTTTTTTTTTTTTTTTAGTTAAAGCAACAGCATAAATCCCTTGGTGTCCTGGAGGAGATGGGGTGGGTCAGAGGAGAAGCAGTACAGGCGGTAGAATCCAGGGTCCTGGCCCCACCCAAGTCCTCAGTCTAGCACACTGCTCCAGTGGCCCTGAGCAAGCATTTCATCACTGCCATTGTGCCTGTTGTGCTGGGGGTGGAGGAAATGGAAATGATATCATCCGTACTCCCAATGCCAAAGGCTGGTTGAGAGGACTAGCCTGATCTATAAGCTTGTTTACAATTAACGTTTTCAAACATAAATTTGGGAGGGGACAAACATTCAAACCAAAGCATAGGATATCCCTGTTTAATGAGAAATACACAATGGGAACATTCCAGTTATCACAAGAGGAACTTAATACTGGGTCTAAAACAGAATTAAATTCTAGCAAGCTAAAGATTGTTTCCAGACCGGCATGGTGGCTCACGCCTGTAATACCACTATTTTGGGAGGCCAAGACAGGTGGATCACTTGGGGCCAGGAGTTCAAGACCAGCTGGGCAACCTGGTGAAACCCCAACTCTACTAAAAACACAAAAATTAGCTGGGTGTGGTGGTGCATGTTTGTAATCCCAGCCACTCAGGAGGCTGAGGCACGAGAATCACCCAGAAAGCAGAGGCTGCAGTGAGCCAAGATGGCACCTCTACACTCAGTCTGGGCAACAGAGCAAAACCCCAAAATATAAAAAGTAAAAGACTGTTTCCTAAGGAAGTCAAAAAGAAGTGGTTATTGGGATATGTTGCTAGAGAGGAGGACAGTGAAGGCACTTTGTCACCCTGAGAAAGAATGGACTTCTGCTTGGCACCTCTAGTTCTGTTTTTCCTTTGTTTTTTTAAATAAACAAAACATAAAGAGAGGAAAGCCCAGAATTCCAAAATAATTTAGAATAAGCAAAGGAAGACAGACTCCAGAGAAACCCACAGTCAGTTTCCCAGCCGACCCTGCGAGCTCGCTCCCAACTTTTCCCGATGCATCAGCCCTGCCCTACTGCCCCCAGGCTTTTTCTGCAAAGTGCCAGGGACACCACCCTCGGGAGGGTCTCACTTTCCACATGAGCAGCTCCTCTTCATGTGTTTTCTAATTAGACTTATTTAAATCAGGAATCCACTGCCTTGTGCAATTAGGCATCTAATAACTATTCAAAGTTCATGGTAATTTTTATAAGTTTGCCAAGGTCATTTAAGCCTAATGAACTTGAGTTCAATCCGAACTCTAAATAATGGCTCATTTACAGTTTTGATGTATTCAGTATACAGTAAATTGGTTTTTTTCTCTAACTGCACTGGTTTGTTAAAATATTTTTGTCAATAATTTTTTAGTAATGCACTTTTTTGAGTAATGAGATTCTGAGACCATGGCCTTTAAGATACTTGAAGGTTTACTTATATAATTGTATTTTATCCGCCGTACAAGCCTTTTTATCCCTTAACATTGTCTTTTCTCATTGTTTCCTTACCATTTTCATTTTTTTTTCTTTTTTCGGTTTTATTTAACATCATCATGTCTCTTTTCCTCCACTCTATGGAAGGTACTTTTTACACTAAAGCTTCTGCCACTAGCTATTGATGACTGGAAATGTGACATCCCGTGTGGATATTTATCTTAACAGAATCATTAATTTACAATAAAATGCTAAACACCAGTCCTCTCCAGGAAAAAGTGAAGCAGACTTTGCATTGTTTAGCTTTTTTTTTTTCATAAAAGATATTTTAGATCCATTTTACTGCATGAATTATTTCTCTTCAAAATCTAGTATGTTAAACGATTTCACAGTATAGCACTTATCAAAACCTACATCCTGGCTGGGTGTGGTGGCTCATACCTATAATCCTAGCACTTTAGGAGGCCAAGGTGGGCGGATCACCTGATGTCAGGAGTTCGAGACCAGCCTGATCGACATGGTGAAACCCCGTCTCTACTAAAAATATAAAAACCAGTCAGGTGTGGTGGTGTATGCCTATAATCCCAGCTACTCGGGAAGCTGAGGCAGAAGAGTCACTTGAACTCAGGAGGTGGAGGTTGCAGTGAGCCGAGATCATGCCACTGCACTCCAGACTGGGCGACAGAGCGAGACTCCATCTCAAAAAACAAACAAACGAACAAAAACAAAAACAAAAAACCCTACAGCCTGTGCCAGGTCCTAGAATGATTCCACAACAGTTGTGGTGTCGCCTGCTCTTTATTTCAGCTAGTGTCAGCAGCAATGAGTCTCAGCAGCAGCTTGTCACATCGGAGGGCGTGCTTCAAGCTAGCAGCTGGACTGCATTTGATGTGCATGACAGCCCTAGGAGGGTTGCTATTCCCATTCTACAGATAAGAAAACTGATGGCCCAGACTCACACAGTGAGAGCAAGGAAGCCTTTTAGGCTTCTGTGGGTCTGAATTCAAACTATATATGTTTCCTCTTTCAACCACACGGAGCTGACTTTGGAGACTCTCGGGAAGCAAACAAGTCTGACATGACCTTCTCACTTTGTCCATTAGTGCTAGCAAAGGTTTCTTGAAGTTGCAAAGCTGAATCTTGCAGCCTCATGGGCACCCACTTGAGGTGGGGTTCATGTAGGCCCAGAGCCCCCTCCTCCTTGTGGGAGCCCCATAGACTTCCCCTCCATAAGGCCCTTGAGAAATCCAAGAGCAGAGTTCCAAGCAAGAATTCAGAGAATCATCTCCCAAATGCAGAAAGGATAGACTTATCCACCCCAGGGCATCTGACCTTCTAAATTCCAACCTTTGGCTCAATTCTGAGCTCCAGAGACTCCCTTGATTTTTAATTAATGGAAAAGACAAAACAGAACAAAACAGCAGACCTGCAAGAAGAACTCCCTTCACGGAATGCTTTGTTGCCTTAGGAGTGCTAGATGCTACTTATACCCCCATTTTTAATCGTGTCTTTAAAAATTACTGATGGAGTTCAAAGCATTCACCTGATGGCCTGTCAACACCTCCAAATACATAATTTCACCTGTGTAAAGAAGCGAGGATTCCACTCCATCAACCCCTAGGATGCTGACTGACTCAGCGCCAAGCAGCGCCAAGCAGCGCCAAGCTCCCAAAGCCACGATGTTTAAACAGGTGAAAACTTATGAACGCCAGGTTCCAAAACTGCTCCCCTTATTAATCCATCCAAAGAAAACTAATATTAGGAAAACAGCAACCTGAAGTTTTGTATTTTGTAGCTAGACACTTCTCCTTCTCTATTTCCAGGAAATAAGAAAAAGAACAGCCCTTGCAACACACATAGGTTCATAGAAAAATGAGAAGGCAAGGGGCATTTAGAAGTAGCAACAAGCTGAAATTTTATTATATGCCCCTGACAGTGGTAAGGTTGTTTTTACATTTTAAGTAACATTGTTTAGACCCGCTTGTGTTCATTGATAGGAAATCACCCTGTGGCCAGAGCCCAGGAGAATTTCTTCTTGAGACAGCTGATCAGAGAAGGAAAAAGGCCTTCTCAGTTACTACTTTTTTTGTTGTTGTTGTTGCGATAGAGTCTTGCTCTGTTGCACAGGTTGGAGTGCAGTGGCGCAATCTCGGCTTACTGCAACCTCTGCCTCCTGGGTTCAAGCAATTCTCCTGCCTCAGCCTCCCAAGTAGCTGGGATTACAGGCATACACCACCATACCTGGGCTAATTTTTGTATTTTTAGTAGAGACAGGGGTTCAACCTGTTGGCCAGGCTGTTCTTGAACTCCTGGCCTCAGGTGATCTACTTGCCTCAACCTCCCAAAGTGCTGGGATTACAGGCATGAGCCACCATTCCTGGGTAGAAGACTGACCCATGAAAGGCCGACCCTATGGAGCTGATTCTACTAATCATGTCTAATAAGATGGTGTTCAGCCCACCACTTACATCTCATATCCCAGGCATTTCCTTGGATCCACAGACTTTGTATTTATGACCTCAGCGGAGAGGAGAAAACTTGAATGTCCTTCACAGACACCTCCCCGTAGTGCCCTCCTTTCCTCCCTAACCATCTCTCCTTCTTTATCAACTTCATGGTGTGTGTGTGTATGTTTAATCTATCTACATACAAGTAGGAAGCATCATCTTTTGAAGTCAGCTCAAACCCTTTCAGGTGCTGATTAAGTTCAGTTCCAGGCGCATTCACCTTTGCCCACAGCTTCTGGGCTCTGCCTCTTCAGAGGCACCTGATGCAGCCTCAGGCCTTGAGGTTTTTCCAGGGTGAGCCACGCCTCCTGCACCTCAGATTCTGGAGGAGGGGGTCAAGTTTCCAGGCAGGCCCCATGGAAGCCTCACTCACCTGGCTCCAGGTGTGCAGGAAGCATCCTCTCTATCCCAGGCAGGTGGGTGGGGCAGACAGCATGTTGACAACTCTCCCTCAAGAAGCCAGCTCACCATCTTTGCCCCCATACCTGGCCTCAGATCACATAGGTTCCGGTCCAGGATAATGCTGGGAAAAGACTCTTCATGTCACTTCACGTAACTTCAGTGCTCTGTTCTCTACCCGAAGAAATTTATTCTTGGCTCTGTTGGGTTGTTCTCAGCTAAAACTCTGAGACAGAAAATTCTCATTTTGACACCCCATGATTGCCATGGATATCGGCTAAGCGTTAAAAGCAGACGATAAAAGAAGGTCTGTGGTTTCACATCATTTTTTAATAATTAAATTAAATATGTATAGAAATCCCCTAAAAGAAGAGGCATTAAAATGGTGTGAGTAGTGGAGTTATAAGTGATCGTCATTCTCTTTTTGTTTTTCTGTACATAACAATTACTTTTCACAATGGACACGTTTCCTTTAGAATGACAAGCAGACACTGAAAATGTGAATTTTCAAAATATGAAAATAAAATGCATTAAAGACTACAATGCCATTAAGGCTATGCTACTCCACCTTGAGTAATTTCCTTTCAAAGAAAAATGATTCTCATGAATTCCCATGGTTGAAAAATTCCTTCATCATAATGTTACTTAAATATGCACTGATATAAAACTAGTTGTAAAACCTTATTCACTAGCAATGAGCATTTACAGAGGGAACAAAACAAAGGCCTAAGTTAAAAACTAATAGAATTCAAATCAACGATACTCATTTGATATGACAGATGGCATTATTTTGCTAAAACAAAATTGCTAGTTCTGAGTTGAACAGTGGAAAGCAATGTGTTTGTGGCTTTCTGTTGACTCGTCACTGCCTGGAACGTGTTTTACGTTCGGCTTGGTGAACCATTGTTTGCGTCGCCAATATTATCATTGTCATAATTTATCCTTTTGATTTCTTACATATTCTCCTAGTTATTTTTAACTGCCAATCCATTATGTTGACAGGCCAATCATTTTAAAATATATTCGAAAATACAATCATGAAAAACAGAAATATGTCATTTAATGAAAACTACCTTGTGGCCCATCTCCTGCTACATTGACTGCTAACTGACTGTTCCAATTGGTTCTGCTGAAGTATATGACGCTGGGGCCCGGGAGACACATTCCTGGGAGGGGAGCGTGTTGGCTGAAAGCAGAGGCCCAAGTCCTCTTGCCTCCACCGCCAGTGTGGGAGGAGGTTTCAGTTCACCCAGCACACTTTTCAGCACATGACTTCATTTGGCCTTGTAGGTGCAGCGGTATCACTTTGACATTAGGTATGCCTCTGTTCCTATTAATCCAGGACAATTAAAGAAAGATTCAGTTTGTGTTTTCTTCATCCAGTCTATCATTGATGGGCATTTGTGAGGCCTGGGGGGTGGAGGCTAGGGGAGGAATAGCTGGGGGTGGGGGGACTGGGGAGGGATAGCATTAGGAGAAATACCTAATGTAGACAGATGACGGAGTGATGGAGGCGATGCAGCAAACCACTACCCTGGCACGTGTATACCTATGTAACAAACCTGTATGATCTGCGTATGTACCCCAGAACTTAAAGTATAATAAATAATTAAATTTTTAAAAATCAGCTTGCAATACCAGGTCTTTTAAATTCTGTCAAATCAAAGTCTTCGCTCACTAAGTGACTTAAGAAAGTGAAGTCTTAGTCTATAAAAATGCTCCACCAATGATTGTAGCTAAGGAGAAGTTTTGCCCTCACAGCTGGTTAAAGAATTCAACTTGACACAATGAGAAACAGGGAAGGATGCTGCTGTTATGACCTTATACACTTCCCTGAAATCACAGGGCACTGAAGTGGAAGTAAATGTAAATGTGCCCTTGAAGAAACATGACAAAAGTGGTTGTCCTGATAATTCCAAGAAGCCCTGCAATCATTTTTTAAGTTATCATCAAAATGGAAAACGTAATACAAAATTCTCATGAGAACTTGCCGATGGCTGTGAAATTTCACAGAGAATTAATGTTTTCAGTGACGTAGTCCAGTCGTTTGGCAGTCCTTGGTGTTGCCTGGCTTGTGCACCTGTCACTGCAGCCTCTGCCTCCATCTTCACATGGTGGTCTCCCTGTGTGTCTTTAACTTCATCACATCTGCATTGACCCTATTTCCAGCTAAGGTCACCGTCTTAGTCTGTTTGTGCCGCTCTAAAAAATATCTGAGACTGGATAATTTATAAAAAACAGAAATTTATTTCGTCTAGTTTTTGCTGGGAAGTCCAAGGTGAAGATGCTGGCAGGTCCAGTGTCTGATGAGAACCTTTCCTCACAGATGATGCAGTCTCGGCATCCTCACATGGTGGAAGGGACAGGAGGGGCAAAAATGGTTGAGCTCCCTCAGAAGCCCTTTTATAAGGACATCTACTTCCCCTCACCTCCTAAAGACCCTACTTCTTTATGTTGTGGCATTGAGGATTAAGTTTCAACAGAAGCATTCAAACCACAGCAGTCACATCCACGGGTTCCATGTGGACGTGATCTTTAGTGGGGACACTATTCAACCCAGGACAAAAGTCCATGCATACTTCCTGAGCACCTACTTAACACATAAGAAACAATTGTATGTCTCTTGATTTCCCAAATTTCATATTCCAGTGTGAAAGTACAAGGACACATATTCATATTATCTGGGCATGAAGGTCAGCTCTGTTCTCAAATTATTAAAGAATATATTATAACTCTAAAAGTATGCTACTTTGGGGGAAACGTAGAAGAACTGTCACTCATTTCACATTCAATTAGCATTTTAAAGGCGATGAGTTCCCACAATGAGCAGTGATGACTCTGGATCCAACAGGAGGAGAATGTGTTCATAGGAGACGGAGGCTGCCAAAGGCAGTTAATGTGGCCGTCAACCTCACAGGACTCTGCAGCCCTGAAGACCTGGCTTTGGTTCCAGCTTCACTAAGATACACGCTTGCATGTATCCAAACACTAAGATACATGCTTTGCACGTATCTTGTGGAGAAAGAATTTAAGTATATCGAAGACAAGGTTGCTTGCTTTTAAATCCAGTCCTGTCCAGACCTGGCCCTCATCTTTGTTAAAAAGTAGCAACAGTCCCTTCCAAATCCAGAAGGAGAAATTCCCTTTCATCCTCTTAGTCCAGGGCAGCAGGAACTTTTTGCAAAGAAAGCAAGAAAGATAGCGGAGAGCTGCTCTGTCTTTGGGATTGGTTTGCAAATGAAACTTGTCAAAACAAACTCTTCCCCTGGAAAGTCTAGGATTTCCCATGGGACAGAAAAATAAGCCTTCTATTGTGAGACAGATAAGGCAGTGTTTTTTCTTGCTCAAAAAAGGGTGTCCTCCTTTGCCATCAGAAGACTGTCAGCATTGTCTGAAGCAGGTGAGATGAAATTTTGACAAGAGGGAGAAATAGATCTAAGATAATGTTTTCCACTTCGGGTGAAACTTTCGTAACATTCCCACGATTTATGAGGTGTGCCTTGTCCGTGCATCTCCTCTATCATATTAATCACTTAATGTTTTTCTTTAAGTTGACTCATTTGAAAATTTAAATACTTTTCCCACCCTAGGCAATAATATCCATGGGAAAAAAACTGATTTAATGCTCCATTTATATTTTCTCAAAATCAAAATAAATATGTAACTAAAAAATAAAAAAATATTCATCCATCTGTCATGTAAAATCCTCCCAACTCTCACCCATGAGATGAGGCTGCACATGAGAAATACTGATGTAATGTAAGCTGAATGGCGATGAGTTCCCACAATGAGCAGTGATGACTCTGGACTCAACAGGAGGAGAATGTGTTCGTAGGAGACGGAGGCTGCCAAAGGCAGTTAATGTGGCCGTCAACCTCACAGGACTCTGCAGCCCTGCAGACCTGGCTTTGGTTCCAGCTTCATTACTGAACACAGAGCCCTGCAGACCTGGCTTTGGTTCCAGCTTCATTACTGAACACAGAGCCTATCTTCTTTAAGCCTCAGTTTCCTCTTATACACACTTGGAATACTATCTCCTAACTCACTGTGTTATTGTGAATGTTGACATTCACTCACTCACAGACATTTATTGAATGCCTTTCATGGGGTACCAGGAACTGTGCTTGGCTCCCACTCCCAAACAAGAACCCCATTCCGTGCTATATGAGTGTTTCAGCAATCATCTCTAAATTACTTGTTTAGTAAATCTCTGTATATACATAGTCATCCATATGCGATTTAGTTACTTTCAGTCAATGTCCTTATTTCTCATTTTCCAATTAAAGAACTGCAGCATGCATGGATTCTACTCATGACTAGATGCCAATTGTAATGCAGACTAATTCCTGCCTGCATGGAGCTTCCCATCTGCTGGGGGAAAAGAGACATCGATTAACTAATTTCAGAAGTGCATATATAATTCCAAAGTGGGGAAGAGTCTCAGGAATAGATGGCATTGAAGAATGTAACACAGAATCCCAACCTGGGTTAAGAAATCAATGAGATAATGTATACAAAGTACTATGAAATTGCCCATTGTCCATGTTAAGCTGGCAATGATGATAAAACTGAAACGAGAGTTGGAATTCCCAGTGTTTGATCCAGCTAGGCTGGAGGCATTGCCAGTGGTCCAAGAAAGAACCCGACTCTTTCTATCTTCATGCATGATCAGTTATCTGAATTTGAAGTTACTTGTTCATTAAATCACTCCATACATGGCCATGTACAATAAATACAGTCGAAATTTATTTTAATTATTGTCTCTATTTCTACTTTTTCAATGAAATAACCACTTTGTGATATTGTCTATAAAAGAATGCCTGGATAGTGTGGACCGTACAGATGATTAAGTCACTACACTAATGCTCAGTAAGGACTGACCCCAATAGAGGATTTAGGTCATGTAGCAACAGATGGCACATTCTCATCAAAACCTAGCGTGCCTCATCAACCACCCAGTGGAACACTGTGGAGGTTGCTGGAGCTATTCCAAATGAAGCACATTACACGCTTCTCTCTCTGTTTATCTCGCTGCGGTTGTAGGGTGATTAATCTGATAACATAATAGTGATTTAAAATATTTACTTTTACCATGACACACCATTTATTCAATTGTACTTCAAAGCATCACCTGGATGCTCCCATGTTGCTGCTGTAATCATGCAAATGTAAACATTTGGATTATGATTGGATGACCTAATTACTTTGATATTTGTCATTTATTTTTTAATTTCCCTTTCTTTTACAAAGGCACGGGAAATGCAGTACTTGCCAAAAAATCACCGCATACATCCAAAAGGGAATTTATAATATCTAATGACTTTAGATTTCCCTGCTGCTGAGTCCACATTCTCCACTGTCAGCAGCAGAGCCAAGAAAGGAAATCACAGAGGAATCTTTGATGTCAAAGAAAAGTGACTTGAATGGCAGGGAGGGAGATAATGGGTATTGGTTTCTTAGAAAAGACAGGAGTGACATAAACTAGGACGTGGAGGGTGGAGAGGAAGCCTGGCCTCACCTGGTGTGCCAGAAGTCAATGTTTACTTTATAATAATGTCAAATAAGCATCCCTGATATCAGACACCCTACAATTCTGCACTTTCTTTTTCCAGGAGTATGTTTAGTTCCTTTACAAGAAGATGAAAGTAAACCAACTTTTATAGGAAAAAAAATCTGAAAACGTTACAACTTGCCCTTTCAAAGAAATAATCAAAGTAACATTTTTGGTTCAATACATTTTCCCAAAGAAATCTGACAATGATGCTTACACAGATTTCTTGGCACTTTTTTTCCAATGTTCATTATTTGAATGATGCTGTTAAGAAGCCGACCAAGGAAACACACACAATTTATATAACTTGTATAAAGGAAATTTGTATAATGAGACTTGAGAACTCCAGGAAGATCTACTTCCTCTTAGAAAACTGTAAGATGTTCTCCTTCATTCGTGTGTTCAGTTATTCAACTAACATTTGGGAAAATAGGTTAGTCTGGCTGGAGATGATGTTTTGTGGATCTCCTGCCCTCTCTCTCAAACTTCCTGGAGCCACTTCAGCTCTCCTCAAGCTACTGTCACCACCATTGCCTTCAGGGTGATTCAGACATCTTTGCTTACCTGGTAGTAGGCAACAGCCTCTGAGAAGGGAGATATTCATATTAGCAAGAAATGCCAATTGCTGCCGGGTAGAAAAAGAAGTTTCAAAAGCACAAAGGAAAGCATTCAAAAGAATTTCCACCGAAGCTCCCTGAGCCAAAGCTTTGGTATATAACATTATAACACTGAGCAGAGACCTGGTTTGCAGAAGGACCATCATGACTCCTAAGAACGAGCTAGATCGGGCTTTGTTTACACTATGTTCCATTTCAAAGTCTCCTAGAAGATTATAATGTTTCAAGGTTTTCTCAGAAAAATTTGGTGCAGTGATCTCATAGTTTTTCTCATGTGAAGCAATACACCCTCAAGGATGTCAGGTAACAGAAGACTATGGAAGTCTGTCCCAAGAAGTTACTGACGGGCTGCCATTCATTCCTAGAATACTTGCATTGACTCGTGAAAACCACAAACAAAGACTAAATCCTTCCCAGATGGTGGAGCGAGGAGAAGTTCTTTGGAACAGGTGGAGTAGCCTTTCACCATCCCCAGAAGGGACCTACATGAGGAGCATTTCAAGCATGACCTGGGTGGAGCTATTGGGGAGGAGGGGATTAATTAGGATATCCATAATAACAGCCTGCTGCAAAGGGCAGGTCAAGGGCACTTCCCTAAGGAAAACAGGAAGACTGTTACCAACAGGAGAGGGGAAACGAAGGGAGGGTGGACGCTTCCCACGAAGGTGTTGCATTTTCTAGAATTTCCTTTCCCCTCCTGGAAGACTCTCATCTGAGTGCTACACCTGAGTCCAACAGCCTTTTAAGCATGGAGAAAGGGAGACGTCTAGTATGCAGAGGACAGGGCAAGGGGAGGCTGTCTCCATACTATCACTGTCCCAACAGCAAGCATGGCAAACTCCAGGTCCAGAGTCCTGCAAGACTGAACTCCAGGGTAGAGCGCCTGCAGCATTTGGTTTATACAAGAATGTCTAGGAGGCATTCTTGGAGCTCAACATCCCTTCAAAATTCATCCACCTGTAGAGGAAGCAAGGCCGCAGCACAGATGATATGAGACAGAAAAGCTCTCCGCAAGAAGCCTGTCCCCAGCTCATGTGCTCACACTTACTGAATAGTCCTCACAGCTCTGTCTAAAGCTCTCACTTACTTTTGAGGAGATAAAAGCCATCAAAAGCCAGGAACTTAAAACATGTTTGAAGAGTCACCTTTACCATGTGGCCTCTTGGGGGTGTTTTGAAACCCTCAGTCAGCTCGCTAATTTCAGAGAAAAAGGCCTGGGAGTAGACACTGCATATTCCTCGTTAAGTGGAGTCAGCACCTGAGGACAAGAGGGAGGTGCTTTCTTCCCCCAAGAATTCGGACGGAGAGAAAATCCTCCCAGGCTCAGGTAAAGAGAGAGTCTAGAAATCAGGCCTGGGTCCTCCTGGGAATGTCCATGGTGTCATTCCTCATGGGCTGTTTGTAATCTCAGCAATGCAACAACAGAGATCGTGACCACAGTTACAAAGGCTGCTCTTGAGTCTGAAAGAAACCAAGAGGCAATGGAGAAGTTGATAGCTCCAATGGCCTTTATCCAAGACTTTCCAAGATCGAGAGATGTTAAATAAGGCAGACACCAACACTGTGACTACTCATCAGCCGCTTTCTATTAAGAAGTGGGAATGGGTTTTCAGTGCTCATCATGACCACTGAGATTTTTCCTGAATCCATGTTCACTTCCTCACTTCCATATCACTCTAAATCCTGGGCCCACTAATCCTGAGAGGGAGGGTCCAGCTAGCAATCTCTAACAAGGAAATATCACTTACGAGAAAATTAACAAATTGCTATTCTGGTTTATTTTATCCACTTATTCCAGCAATATTTGGAATCACTTCTTATATTCCAGGCACTGTGCTACTGTTTGATGGTATCCAAATTTGAGTAAGATACAACTCTATTTCTAAATATCTCTGGCATTACAGAGACATTTAGAAAATGCTGTGGCACGGCAGTCGTATGCTAGAAGAGCAGAGAAGAAAGCTACCTAACTCTATTGGCTGGGTGGTGGTCTGGGCTGAGGTTGGATTCCTGGAGGAGGTTTTGTCTAGGCTGAGTCTTTAATGCACCTCATCTTTTAATAGGTAATTGATAAATGAATGGCAGAGAGAACATGAAAAGGCACAGAGGTGTGATTTAACATGGTATGTTTGAGAAACCCCAAGAACGTTGGTGTGCTGAAGTGAAGAGTTTGAGGCAGTGAGTCATGAAATAGGGACAGAAAACTGTATACAGGAGTCAGAAGTTTGAATGCAAGAGCTTCTCAAAAAGGCTGTGTGAACCCCCTGGGGATGGAGGGTCTATGGTAGTAAGCCACTGGGAAGAAATTAATGCAAAGTCATTAGGAGTAAAATTTAAACTTTACTGAAAGACATAAAAGAATCCCTGAACAAATGATAGACCTGCATGTTTATGAAAGGGAAGGCCCAATGTCACCAATATGTCATTTCTCCCCTGATCAATCCATTGTAATTCTAATTGAAAGTCCTGGTGGGCTTTTCTTTGTGAAACTTGAGAAATTGATTCTAAAATTCAGTTTTGATTTAAAACAATCTAAGAGAGAGGGTGTTATGGGCTGAATTGCTTTCCCTCGAATTTCCTGTGTTCAAGTTCTAACCCCTCATACCTCAGAATGTAACGGCATTTGGAAATAGGGTTTTTGCAGAAGTTAAGTTAAAAATGTGGTCATGATGGGGTGGGACTAATCCAATATTAATGAATATTATAAGAAGAGGAGTTCACAAACAGACACATACAGAGAGGAGATGATGTGAAGACACAGGGAGAAGAAGGCCATCTGTAAGCCAAGAAGAGAGGCCTGGAACAGATCCTTTCCTCATCACCCTCAGAAAAAAGCCGACCCAGCCAACACCGTGATCTTGAACTTTGAGCCTCCAAATCTGTGAGAAAATAAACGTCTGCTGTTTAAAATTTTCTGTTATTTATGGCAGCCCTACAACAATAGGGTTTATAACGGCAGCTCTAGCAATGATGCAGAGGGTCTTGTGCAATCACTATTGTGAAACTATACAATTTAAACAGCCTAATATTAGCCCCAAGATAGACAGACAGACCAGTGCAATAGAATACAACGTCCAGAAACAGGCCCATTAGAAAAGGAAACATTTCAATCTGACAATACCAATGCTCACACTCTCCAGGCACTTGGTATGTACCTTAGCAAAAATGGAAGATGCATGTCCCTTGTTACCCAACAATTCTCCCTTTGAATGCATATTCTAGAAAAACTTGCATGTGAACAAAAGGTAATGTGTGTATGATGGTCATTTCAGTGCTGTCCAATAAACAATAAAAGGAAAACCACCTGAATGCCCATCAATAGAAAAATGGACGAGCAAACTGTAATACAGTCACTTGATGGAATTGCTTTTCCAGTCTGAAAAAAGTCTTTATTCACCTCTGTTTTTGAAAAATATTTTCACTGGATACAGAATTCAAGATTGGCGATTTTTTCTTTCAGTGCTTTCAAAATGCAGCTCCAATGGCTACTCACTTGCATTGCTTCTCCTGAGAAATCTGTTGTCCCCTTATCTTTCCTCCTCTTTGCCTGTGTTTTCCTTTTGTCTTTTTGGTATGACTGCTTTTAACACATTCTCTGAGTCATTGGTTTTAAGCAACTTGGTTAGTATGTGCTTTGGTGTAATTTTCTTCACATGTTTATTGGATCTATGGGTTTATAATGTTCATCAAATTTGGAAAATTTTGGCTATTATCTATTTAAATGTATTTTCTCCCCCCCTTCCTTTGGTGATTCCGATTACATATATATTAAACCACCTGACATGATCTCACAGCTTATTGATGCTCTGGAGTTTTTTTCTGTACTTTTTCCTCATTGTTTCATTTTAGTTTCTAATACTAGATCTTAAAATTTACCAATATGTTCATCTGCAGTGTATAATATGTTAATAATCCTATAGTTTATTGTTTATCTTATACATTGTATTTTTTCAACTCTAGGAGTTTGTCTGGTGTCATTTTTATATCTCCCATGCTTCTATTTAACTTTTTGAACATATGGAATACCGTTATTATATTGATATTTTAATGTCCTTGTCTGCTAATTTTAACATTGGTGCCAGTTCTGGGTCAATTTTGATGGACTGACCTCTCCATTAAGGGTTAAATTCTTCTGCTTCCCTGAATGCCTGGTGTTGGGTATTGAAAGTTGCTGTAGTCCTTTCAATATTATTGAGCTTTATTCTGGGATGCAATTAAGTTACTCGGAAATAGATTAATCCTTTTGAGTCTGACTTTTAAGATTTTCTAGGTGGGACCATAGCAATGCTGAGTCTATTTCTAATTATTCTCCACTGATTAAGGCAAGGCTCTCTGTGTATTTAAACCAAATGTCCTGTGCATCATGAGGTTCTCCAGTCTGGCTAGTGGAAACAGGCACTGCTCTCGGGCCGTGGTTAGCTCCAGTCACTTCCAGTCTTTTGGGGTGGTTCTTTCCCCAGACTCGGAAGTTTTCATGTGATCATGAGTACTCAGCAGAACCCTCAGTGGTGACCCTCTGCACCCTCTGCATGCCTCCTGATCTTTCTCTCTGTGCAGCACTCTCCTTGCTGGCATTCTGTCCTGAGAACTCCTGCCTCTAGGATTTGTCTATACTCTCAGCTCTGTCTCCTCAACTCAGAGACTCCACTGAGCTCTACCTGGGTTCCTGCTTCGCTGAACGGTAGCCTGGAAACACTACCAAGGAAGACAGGCTGGGTACTGGAAGGCTTCATTATTGTTCGTTTGCTATCTCAGAGGGTTCACTGTCCTTCATTGCTTGATGTCCAGTGTCTTGAAAACATCATTTCACATATTTTGTCTGTGTTTTGATTGTTTCAACGAGGAAAGTAAATAAAATCCCCATCACTTCATTTTTTCTGGAAAAGCAAGTTTATTTGATAGAATATTGCAGCTTTCATAAATGAACTAGATTAATAATTAGGATTATACACAGTAACATAGATCTTGATATTAAATATTGAGTAAAAATAATCCAATTTGAAGAAAAGTGTATTCTGTCTGAAACCATTTACATAATTTCAAAACATGCAAAGGTATCCTGTATACCAGTTGTATATATAGAAGCATGAACATATGCATGAAAAACACCTAAGCCAATGTAAGGGTGCCGATGCATCGGGAAAGACAAAATTGGAGGACAGGACCCGGTGATATTAAAAAGGGGCTTGAACTTTATCTATAATGTCTTATTTAAAATAAAAATATCAAGCAAACATGTAAAAATGTTAATATATTAGCATTACTTAGAGCTGATGGTTCGCTAAAAGAATACTAACTATATAGTTTTATGTCTTCCAATTATTTCTTAATTTAAAATATCTGTTATTTAGGTTATTAGCAGCTTCCACTGTCGAGAATAGATATTTGAATTTGCCTTTTGGGCTCAACGCCCTGCTCACCATCCTTGCTCACATTTGCATAACTAAACAGCTCACAGAGGTGTCTTCCTCGGGAAAAAGAAAACCCTCTGCTAGGAAGGAAATATCTAATAATATAATTCTGAGGAGGTAAATTGTTGTGGGTGGTTACTGGAGATGATTTTTAAAATGTAGGCAGAGTTCTAAATTTGCATCTGTGAAATAGAAAAATCTGTTTTGATAAATACTCATTGAGACTAACCTGTGCATAGCTATTATTGCTCATTCTTGTGCTTTCAGGGAAATGAGTGGTGTATGTGCGTGTGTGTGTGTGTGTACATGTGTACATTTTTCTTGTTCAACGATAACATGAATAGAGAGCCTCAAAGACTCAGGAGGATTTGTAGGCTCTACTCTCTGGGTGAAATAAGAAGGAATTGAATTTCCTTGCTGTCCATTCTGTAATATTATTTAATATTAATTCATGACTACCCCACGGATGTATTGATGGTAGGGCTATTGCATGATTATCGTGTGGGGCTAGTCTACACCCCTGTGAGAAGTGTCATGTTTCCCTTGATGAGAGTGAGTGGTCCCAGTGTTGCATGTGACAGGAAGAGGCCAATCTACAGATAAAAAGTAAGGAATTGCATAATTTATTTGTGGGAGCCTTGCCAGTCTGGCAAAACAGATTTTCAAAACAGATGTTTTACAAATCCACCAATGGAGTCCACAGGCTCCTGCCATGTGGAACAGGGAGAGGAAGACTTCAGCCGGCTGGCTCTGAAGGTAACACATGCATTTCTTGTGATATTTTTCCCTTCCATTGATGCACAAATTTCCATACAATTTCAAAGCTACAGGGTGATCTTTGCTATGCTTTGGAGAATTAAGGGAAAGTGCATTCCACAGTCAAAGCAGGCTATGGAGAAGCTGTGCACCCAAAGCAGATCCCAGCTGGGCCCTGTGGAGCCAGGTCCTCGGGAGAGTCACTGAGGCAGAGGCAGTAGAATGGCATGACCAGGAAATGCACCAGATGAACACGAGCCCCATTCCTCAGCATACTGGGCAGCTCCCTCCAACACTCATCAATTTACTTGGAAGTAATTTGAGGAGGTTTTTTTTTTTTTTTGGCAATTACACTGTTAGGGAATCTGTCACGACATTATCATCTCATTATTAACTGAAAATGCAGTTTTATTTTATAGTCATGGATGAGGACCAGATATATGGATGCCCCTCTCTGAGAAGGAACAGAAGGCCAAGACTGAACGTTAGCCCCACTCATCACTCTGCAGTAGGACGGTGCAGCTCTTCTCATCCACACAAGCCGATCAGATGCACACTCCATGGTGAAAACAGAGCCAGGTGGATTCGCTCCCCTTCCAACCCTTCCTTTCTCCTCAAGAACTGAGACTACACTTTTCAGATGACAATACTGGAGTGCAAGTGAGGGATGGCGTCGTTGTTCACAGGCTTGCATCTTAGATATTTGTAAAGAAGGAACTTTTGGTACTTTAATACTGATAACAGTTTCTTTGCGTATGGCCTATGACGGATCCGTCTTTACAGGCAAAGGCAGTTGAGAAGAAAATGAGAGAGGAAATAGGCAAAGACAGTGTTTGACAGTCTGAAGGAAGAAGGATGAGGGGACTCTGAGAACTGGAGAAATAAATAGCAAAGCCCTTCTCAATCAAGGGCTAGTCAGGGAAACAGCAGCTGCCCTAGATATTTCAAACAGATGAAATCCAATACAGGAAATTGCTTAAACAGGTACTGGGCAAGTGGAGTCTCTCAACAGGGGATGGCAGACAATGGGAAGACTAGCACAGTGGGCAGCTGCTGCCACCATCTCAGTCCTGGGAGGGCATAGGGAGGAGCAGCCTGGTGGCACACAGGGATCCAGGCCACCCAGTGGAAACTGCAACAGAAACAGGAAAATCCAGGCAGGGCCAGAGCCACGGAAACACTCAGCTGTGGCTGGGGACTCCACACAAGAACAGGGAGAAAATGCAGCCTGGCTCTTCCTGGCCTCTGGCCCACCAATCTCAACCAAATTCATCCAGGATCTGAAGGGCAAGGGAGCTGAGAAGGGGCATCTCCTGTGATGGCGAGCAAAGTAGGGAAGGGCAGGGAGCAATCTGAAGAGTGAGGTTGTCAGATCAAACACAAATGTCCAGTTAAATTTGAATATCAGATAAACAATGAAAAACTTTTCGCATAACTATGCCTCACGTGATATTTGGTACTCAGTTGTACAAAAACCTATTCGTTGTTTATCTGAAATTCAGATTGACTTGAGTACCCTGTGTGTTTATTTAAAAATCTGAGAGCAAACAGGGAGATAACTGGCACATATAATAAATGCAAATAGGGGCCCCAGAGCTCTCCCTGGCCCAGAGGGTTACACCCTGAAGGAAAGGGAATTTTGCAAAAGACTAAAGGTTCATTGCAGGAAAAGAAAAATGAAAATTAGGGGAAGGAGATGGTTAAGAAGTTAATAGATCAAAGTCTTCAAAATACCTTACAAGAAAGATCAAGGACAAAAGGATTCCCACAGATGCTGGAAAAGGGAGCCTGGGGCTGGGGGATGGGATTGCGGGTTTGCACTCAAGAATTCCTGATAATGAGTCATGTCACTGATTGAAGTCTGAAACCAATTAAAGGCAAAATTATGCTTGGCCTCAGAATTTAAAATATAAGGCATGATTTCCAAAGGATGAAAAAGCACAAGTTTTTATTGGGGTTTCTCATCACCTTATTGTGCTGTGGTGGGAATTGGCACATAAAACAGGAAAGAATTGGAGAAAAAAAATCACCCTCTGGATCCCAAAAGATTCTTAGGAGTTTGGATCAGTGACAAGCGCTGTCATCTGCTCTCGGAGGAGAAGATTGTGTGGAGATAGTTGCTAACTTTGGGGTATTGGATTATCAATGGGTCTGCTGGCAGGTGGAGCTTTCTTTGGGCATATCATACCCTCCTTAAACACGCACACACTCACAAACACACACACACACAGAGGAAGCAGAAAACGTAACTTGGAAATGACTCACACTATCTGCCCAACCTGAGCAGATGGTATACCTTTCACTAGGGAGCAGTTGTGGTACCTCAATTCTCAACCCTCTCTCTACCATCAAAAACCAATACCTTAAAGCAAAGGGGCCTTGAATACACTTACAACAGTTATTGAGGACCGATTTGTTTTGGCAGTAACTGATGCAGGACTGAGGAGAAAACTGTTGTATCAGTATTCAGGAGTGAACTATTTCTGCATGAAAGAGGTACTTCTAGTATGTCTTGGTTTTCAGTTACAAACACATACATGTGCAGTGAACAAGAGCAGGCATGGTTAACTCCAAGAGTTTTATCTGCTCTGGCAGAAAGCCTTCTTGCCTACCCCAATTTTCATATAAAAATTCAAATTTTGCTAGAACTTTAATGACCCAAAAGCAACATGGGCAAGTTACCCACAGCCTCAGAGGTTAAAAATGGTTGCTGCCCTCAGAGGTCATGCAATCTAAAGGGAGACAGGTCTTCAGTAAAGTGAGTTAGGAGCTGAAGGGGCAGTGAGTGGGAAAAGCCGCATGCTGAGGTTGTCATGAAATTTCAGGTAGCAATTCCAGGACAAAGAACTTTAGGAACTGAAACTCCCAGACCTGGATACTTCTTTCTAACTCTTGGGGAAACAACTCCACGGGCTGACGCTTCCGCGAGGTGCCTTCCTGAGACTTCCTATTTGTTGGGAGCCTTCCTATCACATTCAAGTGCTGCTGCTGTTACTGTACAATGCTTGGAAACAAAATACACTTAGCTTCTGAATCCACATGCTCCATGTGGTAGCCACTAGCCATTCCTGGCTATTGAGTATTTAAAGTGTGACTAGTGCAACTGAGAAACTAAATTTTTAATTTTTATTTTACTTTAGTTAATTGTAAATTAAAAACGATACTTGATTCAGTTACTGGAAAACTTTGAAGTATCTTTGGAAACACTTGGGTGTGTGAATCTAAGTTTTTAACTGCAAATCTTATGAAATTTAAATACAGATGAAGTAGTTCTGATGAAAATTTAGTATCTGCCTTGAGATGTACAGTAAGTAGAAAATGCACACTAGATTTTAAAGACTTG
Source organism: Aotus nancymaae (assembly GCF_030222135.1). Taxonomy (NCBI): domain Eukaryota; kingdom Metazoa; phylum Chordata; class Mammalia; order Primates; family Aotidae; genus Aotus; species Aotus nancymaae. The sequence continues at coordinate 2,333,140 of NW_026988444.1, forward strand.
GTATGAAAACTATAAAAGATCTCATTAACAAGTTCATCATGTAATTGCTTATATGACAAAATATTAACATTTTGGAAATATTGGGCTAAATAAGTTATAGTATTTAAATTAATTTGGCCTGTTTTATATTTTCTGTTTTTAATGCAGCTACTAGAACAGTTAAAGTTACTATGCTGCTTACATTATACTTCTGTAAGACGGAACTTCTCTGCATTCCCATATCTTCGTACGCTCTGTATCTCTATAAGCTTAACCATATAGAGTCCCTGCTCTCTACCTCAGCCTTCTTCCCCTGTAATCTCCCTAGAACAGTCGGGTACAAGTCGGCTGAGAAAAAGTGAGGCTAGAGATGAGGGCGGTGCGTGCAATCACAGTGGGGATATGAGGTGGACGAATGGACTTGCCTTCTCAGCCAACCTTTCGTTCCCTTCACTCCCTCATCGCTGGTAGGAAGAGGATCTTCAGTAACACAGAGTCAAGAAAGGGAGACTGTGCAAGCAGAATGTAACATCATCATTATGAAATGCTTGGTCCACCCCAGGTGACTCACCTTGAAGATCCCGAAGGGCCAGAACATTTGCTTGACTTCTAGATCATTCCCCTCATGGTCCCAGGGACCAATGGTCTCCTTCTTCGTGCTCCATGAGAACCTCCGGCCCCAGTGGAAGGTAGCTGGGAGTGATCCATGTATGGGAAACTCTGGAAGGAACGTGGGAACCAGTGAGAAGGAGGAGGAGGACAGGACAGAAGGGACATGCAGGCGGTGGCCTGGTTCCGGCTGCCTGTGGTGGCCTGGATGAGGCACAGATCTCAATAGTGCACCGTCTTCCAGCCTCTGTGTGTGTCTGCACCTTGCGCCTGTCTAGAAGCGAAATTACTCTCTTTCTGGTGATGGATATAGTAAGTACAGCTCAGTGCTTTCATTAATAATCTATAACTCTGACCTCTAAAATAGGAACTTAATTGACGTTTCCCCCAGTCTTAGCCAAAAGACAGCTGTCCAACAATATTAGGTAATGCTTTAGAATAAACTTGGCTAGGTATTTTCCCATCTTGGTTTATACAGTTTGATTCTCACAGCTTTTTGTGGAGGCCAACCCATTGCCAACGTCCACTTTCACTTTTCCAGTAATAATGATAGGGGCTGGAGTATGTAATGCTCACAAAAGACTGTCAGAATGAGACTGGGCCGCTAATTAAGCCATACCATGTCCATCCCATTAAGCTGCAAAATCATGAAGCGGGAAAACTGGTTCTTATTATATGAGCTGGGAGCATAGCAACTGCTGGAATGGCACGGAATGAGGCGCACGTGGTCAGCCAAGGCTTGCTTCTGCCAGACTTCTCCCCCTGTGGTCAGAAAAGAAAGGGGCCAAAAGCCCTAGAGATTAAATAATCAATTTTTTAAAAATCCAGATCACTGGCAGGGAGATTACATTATACCCCAAAAGAGTAGTTAACAGATTAGGGTATTTGTTTATAGAACCTCATGGAGTCATGTGACAGGACGGGAATGTATTCATTGGAGATGCAATCCAATGGGTCTGCTTCGTGCCTAGGTGTTGTGGTGTGTGTGGGTCCTTGGACATGGCTTAATTAACAGTGCTGGCAATGGGGAGGCCACATGCATCTGTTCTCAGCCTGGAGTACAACCTGAGAGAACCTGCCCAGCTTGTTTTCTAGGGGCTGGGCAGCCTGCAGAGGGACGGGGCTATTGGAGATCTGGCAAGCAGGAGGAGATTGCTGCAGACCACTACAGGGGCAGCACTGGTTGACCCCGAGGTGGATAACACGAAGCCCAGCTCAGTCCCTACCCAGAGGGGGCGGCAAGGGCTGTGAGCTCAGGTAAGCCGGCATACTCTGCCTCCTGCCACTCTCAATCCCATCCCTGGGAGGTATCAGTTCTAGGGGTGCTCAAAGTTCTGCCTACAGGAGGAGCAGAGAGGCAATAAGACCCCAGTCTCCAGTGGTTGGGGGAGTCCCTCATAAACTTCATCACAGCAGTGGCAGCAGCACGTAGGGAGGGAGCACAGACTCTCCATGCCTCCAGCAGCGCTGACCGGCGCAACCCCACGGATGAAAGGCAGGCAATGTGACGTGGTAGGAAAGCCAGACCATGCGATGGTGCTCTTAAAACATCTTAGAGGCACAGACCACGCGATGGTGCTCTTAAAACATCTTAGAGGCACAGACCACGCGATGGTGCTCCTAAAACATCTTAGAGGCACAGACCACGCGATGGTGCTCCTAAAACATCTTAGAGGCACAGACCACGCGATGGTGCTCCTAAAACATCTTAGAGGCACAGACCACGCGATGGTGCTCCTAAAACATCTTAGAGGTACAAAACAACATACATTACTTCTTTAAGAGTAAAACACAAAAATCATCTGTAATCCCATCACACAGAGAGAACCACTGGTAAGAAGTTTTGTGAAACACGTCAATTTACTTTGTATTTACTGTTTTTCACCTGTTATTTTCATTTCAGGTTATTATTCTATGCCTTCGGGTATTTTTCAATACGACCTATTTAATAGAAGTATAATGCTCATTTTCAGATATGTATAAATCCATCTCTCTATTGTTTGGATTTGAAGCTGACTTCATATTAAAATATATATGTGTGTATATATACATGCTTGTATATATGTATTTATCTTGATGTCAGCAGATTTCATTGCTAAAAAGAATTTCTTTTATATTATCTTTCATGATTTCCTTCTCCCATTGCATATGACATTCCAGATGGTTGTGGATAGGGTTGCCTCTCTGTCCCCACCCAAATCTCATGTTGAATTGTAATCCGCAGTGTTGTGGGGGGCCCAGTGGGAGGTGACTGGCTCATGGAGGCCGAGTTCTCATGAATGGTTTAGAACCATCCCCCTAGGTTCTGTATAGTGATGGAATGTTCACAAGATCTGGTTGTATAAAAATGTGTAGGCTGGGAGTGGTGGCTCACACCTAGCTATTCCAGTCACACCCAGCTTCCACCCCATTTCTCTCTCAGGCATTTTCCTGATGAAATTCTTGCCTATTTGATCATTTCTTTGCACTGCATCTTAGGGGACCTTGGGTAAAGCTACCTGATTCCCACTCCTCGCCAGATCTCCCCTGTGGATGGCTGTTCTGCAGGAGGTGTCTTGCCTCACCTTTTCCGCTGTCTCGGCTTCAGGGCACTGGGAGCCGTCAATGCATGGGACACATCCCGGTTCCCAGGCTGCTGGAATGTGAGGGTGCCTCCCTTCTTCACCTGCATGGTGACTCCTGAGGCCACATTCCCGGGGTCCTCAGCAGTCCCTCCTTCTTGTTTCTATGAAGGTGCATCCTGGCTGAGGCGTAGAAGATTGAGAAGTGAGCGGGCTGAGAGCAAAGAGAGGTAGTTGATAGAAATGAAGAAAGTCGTTCTGCTCAACTCACAGAAGCATCCAAGCAACGGACTGTGGGCGCTGCCGAGTTCCCCTGGAGCACAGGCACAGGTGTCTCCGTCAGGGGGCCAGGGAAAAGTTAAAAACACAAATAAGAACAAAACTTTGTGTAGGCAGTCTCTGTGCTGGGAAACAAACGGAGGTCCTGTGCGTTTCACACTGAGGCCATTGCCTGGTACCCGGGTCCATTTGCTCCTCTTGGGCGTCCCTTCTTCCCAGCTTCTGCCTGGAAAGGCCACTGTCTCAGTTTCCCTCCTGCGTTATTTTCACCTTCATCTGTGGAAGGGTAGAGCGACCGCACAGGGGGCTTCCTCCAGATGACATGTGAAGCGACAGCCATAGGAAACTAACTCCATCTGAAATTTTAATTTCTGCCAAGGGTTAACATTTTAAGTGGAATCCATGAGCCCACATAAAGCCAAGCCCAGCTCAGTGGTGGAGCGTCTATAGGAGTCATGAGGCAAGCATTTTCCATTTCCTCCTAAAAACAGAAATCTTTTCCCTGTAGATTTTGTCAAGCTGTTCTGCAGGTAGTTGCACTTTATACTGGGAAAATTATAATAATGTGAACTATGTTTGTTTTTAAATGTTGAATGATGTGGCAGTGTAGCTGAAATCGTGAATTTGGAGGCTGAACTGTAAGCCATTTTTGAAAGGAAGACAGTTCTCTGCAATAAGCATCTTGATCTTGAAACCCTTGAGGAGCAGGGACAGAGCAAAGAGTGCAGGTAAGACTGGGAACAAGAGCAGCAAAAGAAAATGAGCAAACCATACCGGGAAAGCAACCCTTGGCCAGCCCCACCAGCTATGAGCCATGTGCCAGGTGGAGTCAGGGGAGAAGCTCTGGGCCTGCCCTGCCTGCCACATTCTGGCCTTACTCCCAAGGTGTCCCTGAGGGCTGCACCCCAGAATCCAAGGATGTAAGGAATATGGTTTTGAGCCCTGCTCTGGTGAGGAAGGGATTGGCAGACTCTCAGGTCATGCTGAGGCTGTTCTCCTTTGCCGTTTCATGCATGTGTGTTTCGTGTGCGTGTTGAAGGGAGCAGACCGTGTGTCACTTATAAAACTTGGATTTAGTTCTTCAGAACAAATCCTTTTGGAATTCTTACAAAGCTCCAAGTTATCCAGAAGCCCCAGGGACCAAACACACATTCTGGTTGGAACTGTGATGCCCAGATGGGGCCGTCCTGGAGATGGAGCTCATGGAAGGTGGTCTCACAATGCGGGGTGGAGCAGGGAGGATGCCGGGCAGGGGTCACTTGATGCGGCCTGGCCAGGAGAGGCGGGCAGGATTCAGTGAGGATATCTCAGATTGCACAGAAATTAATACTTTATTTATACACATTCACACACATACAACACACCAAGAGACATAAGGGGGGGAAAAACTATGATAATTTGCTGTTCATGTGAGTTTCCACAGGTATACAAAACACTCTTGTATGCAAAATTCACAAGGCCTGGGCTCCTTCCCAGCACAGCTCTGCTCCCACCCCGGGCTTCACCTCATGTGCTCACAGCAGTGCGCTGGGCAGGGTGAGCCCCACGTCGCTCTCAGCACCTGAAGGGGAGCTGCTTGTCTTGGCAGGACCTTGAGAGTTAATGATGCATGTAATAGTGTGTGGGGAAAGTGAGAGACAATGGAGGATGGTGTGGTACAAAAAAGCAAAACTACGTGCTATAGAAATAGAATAATTTTTACATAAAACTGAAATCCTCCCTATCCTGAGAATATCAGGACTAGGACAAAATCATAGGATCACATCCTGAAGGACACCCTGCCCAACTCTGTTTACCCCTCTCAGTACCCTGGGGTGGGAGTATCTACCTAGGAAGTCACCTATCACAGGGCATTTGTGTGTATGTGCATGCGTGTGGGGGTGTGTGTGTGTGTGGGTCTGTGTGTTTATTAGTGTTTGCAGTCACTGTGAAGACACTAACTGTTTTGAACCAGACTTCCCAGTAATGCAGGACGAGATTGCCTGAAACAAACTAGAAATACCATAAAAGAAGAAATGGGAAAGAATGTCCAGGACAGCCTCAAATGTCTTTGTCTGTATTGCTGTTTTTGTAAATCTGGGGTGAATAAAAAGCTGCCACTCCACGGGTTTAAACTGGTCCTGGAATTCTTTTGTGGTGAGCACCACCTTGTGGTCTGCCCTTTTCATTTTCCTGAGAATACACTGTCAGGGTCTGGAGCTTGCTGCAACCTGGTTATCAGACTTGGGCTGGCCTCTCCTCGCCAGCATCCCACGCTTGCTCCACTCCTTCCCACCCTACCAGACCGTTCCCACTCCAGGGCTCAGACCCATCTCAGGCCTGCCCCAGTAAGCTCATACCACTTTCTCAAATTACGACTGAACATTAAGTTGCTGGCCTGAGCCCAGGGCCCAGGTGTCTCATTAGGGTTGCTGTGCCTCCCACACGGTCTCTCTGGGGCCACCCCCGGGAGACCATTCCCTACACAGTGCCCACCCACACTGCCCTTCCATATGCCCATTTTGCTCAAAACCTCTCTCTCCCCACTCCTACACCCCCCTTTGGCAACTTGCTGGGATTTTTTGGCATAACGGAGTGGATCTGGCCCATCCCCAGAACAGGAACCTTCCCAGTAGCGTGCCACCCTAGTCTCCAATCACAGTCAACTTCCACCACAAACACCTGGAGAAAGTGCCGCCCCAGCCACCGGGAAACTCCACATCCCTCCACATTAGGACCCATCCTGCACTCAGGGCAGTGCAGGCGTCTCAGCGAAGGCCACTGTGGATGCCGGCATAGCTCCACGTTGGACAACCTCGTGGAGTACAGTGATAAGCTCTGCTAAGGCCTGAAGCAAACAGGCAGAGTCAGGGTGTCATCCCAGATGGGAACATCAGATGGAAAGCACAGTCAGAGAACAAGATGGGGAAATGGAGAAAGGAATGGGAACGAGGTGGCTCCATGCACCAGGTACAGCTAGGCACTTGGGCTGATTGTGTTTAATTCATTCTCATAATAACTCTTTGGGAACCATTATTTTTCCCATTGTACAGGTGAGGATACTGAGGCTCAAAGTGGTTGAAAATGTGCCTTTTTATCTTGAATTTCCCTCACATGAGCACCTTACTATAGATACTCAAGTTCTACTAGCTTCTAACTCGTCCCACGTAAAGCAGCAGCCAAACTGCCCCGCCAAGGCCCCCTTTGGAGGGGGCATCTCTGGGCACCTTTCCTAGAGCTCTCTTTGTTACCACCTGCTGGTCACAGAGCAAAGGAGGGCTGCACCCCTCCACCATGGCTGCCAATGCCCTCCGGGAGAACATTCAGGGCTGACTGCTGAGGACCCAGGGTGTTGAGCACCTGTCCCTGCTGCAGCCAGCTGCGCTCCATACCGAGGTAGGCAAAACGCCCTGTCCCCCACTGGGCATCATAGCTGGGAACCTGGGCACACTTGAAAACTGCTCCATCATGCTCTGCCCACAGTCCCTCACTACAGGGCTCAGGCTATGGGGCCACTTTGAGGCAGACTCAGCTTTCCTCTGTACTCTGTGTGAGTCTTCGCTTGCCGTAACTAATTGCCACAAACATTGTGGTATAAAACAGCACACATTTATGATCTGTTCTGCAGGTCAGTAGTTCGGCACAGAACTTATTGGACTAAAATCTAAGTATTGGCAGGCTGTGTTCCTTCCTGGAGCTCTGGGGAGGGCCTGTCCCCGCTCAATTAGGTTGCTGACTGAACTCAGTTCCCTGTGTTGTAAAACCGAGGTCCACCCCACCTTGCCGGTTCAGCTGTCATCTGAAGTTTAGAGCCCACCCCTTTCCTTAGCTTGTGGCCCCTTCCTTCTTCCTCCAGGCAGGCAACTGTGGGTCATGCTTTCTCTCTTCACATCTGAACCCGCCTTTCACCTCTTCTTTCACTTTTAAGGATTTGTGTGGTTAGACTGGGCCATATGGAGAATCCAGGATAATCTTCCTATTTTAAGGTCAACTGATTAGAAAACTTAATTCCATCTGCAACCTTAATTCTCCTTTGCACGTAAGGTAACATGATGACAGATTCCAGGATTTGGACGTAAACATTTGGTGGGGCATGGGTGTGCATTATGTTCTTTTTCATACCCCCGTTTGTCCCCAGGATCCCATGGATAAGGTCAGCTCCTACCCACCAACACCTGCATCCTGGCTAGGTCCAGCCCTGCAACTCCTTGCCACGGTAAGTGCCATCCCAGACAGCCTCAAATGGGGTTTGAATACAGGTCAGTGTGACTTGCAGCCATCTGACAAGTGACATCCACAGAAAACAAGTGAATAACAAGTGAGATAAACAGGGAGTTTTTCCAGAGGGCTGTGGACCCCAAGAGCACATGGGCACAGAGTCTCTGGTTCTTGGTCCTCAGAAACATCACTAAAATCCAACTCTCTGGAATGACAGAGAGCCTGTCCTCCCTGCCTATTTTACAGAAAGCAGATATTCTCTCTTGCTCGGTCCGTCTCCCTGCTACTCTCCCCAAAGCTCTATCATGTCCCAATTTACCTCCAGACGGTCCCTGCGCACCATGAGGCTCTCTCCCGTCAGCTGCCCTCCTCTCATGCAGACACAAAATTCTGTGGGGTGGAGGCTGCTAAACAAGGCGCCCCTTGCCCAAGGCAGTCAGTTTTCCTGGGACCCAGGGAATGGTCAGAGTCAACACCAAATAGGGTAGACGGAGGGCAGCACTGATGATGGAAGGCAGGGGTGTGGGCTGGAAGGCTTGGAAACTAGGGAGACAGTGGCAGGCATTCTGGGGTATAGCACACACCAGGATCAGGAAGCTGGAGGACCAGGAAGCGGGGGTGGGGAGGGAGTGGGAAATAAGAAGGGAGAGGGTTAGGGGGAGGGTGGCCCTGAGCGAGTGTCCAGGACAAGAGTTGCTATCTGCTGCTGCCTTTAGCTTAGCGGAGTAAGAGAAAGGCCGAGGAGCTCTTTACATCACTTGCAGGGCTGCACGGTGAGGGGGGGAGGTCGCCACAGGGTGCAGCCACATTTTCCACAAAACAGGTTTGGTCACCCTCAAACTCGCAGGTGACTCCAGTGCTGAGAAGCCCACATTCCTAGGCTGGGGTGTATACAGCGGCCATCAAGACTCAAGGCCAATCACCATAATCAGGTATGGAGAATGATGTACCAAAAATGGTTGAAGAGAAGAGATCAGCATCAGAGATATGTTGCAAAAGCTTTGTAGAAACAGTAATACAACCAATCAGAGGGCAGTATGTTTTTGGGATCAGTGCTAGTGTGAAGACTGGGGCCATATAGTGAAGTTTAGCAGATCCTGAATTATGATTTTAGAAAACCTTTGAAGTAAGTAAGATTCATGTCAGAGTGTAAGGGTGTGGGCAGGGGAATGGCTGGCGGATTTGTCGGTCATGAACTGCAACAGGAGAATCCTGCGAGATGGAGGAGGGTCTTGGGAGGGGCTGAACTCCCTTCACGGACACCGTAGGCTCCTATAAAAACAGCTCAGTTCAGGGATGAGGGTTGCAGGGTGCATGGGGGTCAAGAAGTTTGAAGTAAATCTGACAGAGATACTCCCATCACTACAGAGCTAATAACCCCAAGTCTGTGGGCCCAAATTATTCCTCAGCTCTGAGACTTTGCTTACAGACAGTAGCCAGGCAGCCAAGATCCTGTTCATACCTGACCAGCTGGCTGAGAAGATAGAAGAGGAAGGCTTTGCATGTCATCCTCCAATGGACTAGTGTTCTGTTTTGTTTTGTTTGAGACAGAGTCTTGCTCTGTCACCCAAGCTGGAGTGCAGTGGTACAATCTCAGCTCACTGCAACGTCTGCCTCCTGGCGATTCTCCTGCCTCAGCCTCCTACGTAGCTGGAATTACAGACATGTACCACCCACACCCCACCAGTTTTCATACTTTTGGTAGAGACGGGGTTTTGCCTTGTTGGCGAGGCTGGTCTCAAGCTCCTGGCCTCCTGTGATCTACCCACCTTGGCCTTCCAAAGTGCTGGGATTACAAGTGTGAGGCCCTGCGCCTGGCCTCCAACCAATTAGTTTTGAAGAACTCTCAGGACCTGCAACCCGCTGGAAGGGATTACTGATGTCATTAGGGGCCTCCCTGAAACGCCATGCAATGGCGGCATGGCACACACTGACCCCGGCTGAGCCCACAGTGGCCAGTTGCTTTGGCTTGGCTTCTGTTTAGATGGGAAGCAGCTCCCCATGTCCCTTGGCTGAAGGTTCTCCTGGAAGCTGACCAGGACCCCTGTGGGGATGAACAAAGCTGACACCTCAGCACCCGAATTCACACAGTTAAGCTCCACTGATCCTGGGATATAAGTAGATAAAGCGGGAGAGAGGACTACTTTGTTTAATTTCCCAGTATCCTCTGATTGACTTAATGAAAAAATTCTGATGTTAAGCTCCCAGAAAAGGATTTTCAGAGCTGAACTTGAGCTGGGTATACCACCTACATCCTGTGTTCTGTGTTCACAAACACAGAGCACATTCATGTCTCATCTGTCTTTCCCTGCCCTTACTTCCACGTGAGAGCAGCCACTTGTGATCCTGTCCATTTAAAACAATATGATCACAGGCCTGGGGCTCTAGGCACTGGACGCAGAAGAGAAAAAGACGTGATAAATAACATTTAAAGCACTGCAAAGTTTGATTTTCATGTCTAATATCTGCCCCTAGAGATTCTGCTAAATGTCTTTTTTCCCTCTTCATAAATTCTTATGATAACAACTTTATTTGGGAATTAATCCAGATTCCCATTATTCATTGAATCACACTTTCTCAGCATGTGAGTTCCTCCCTCGTTGTAAGTTACAAAGCCTTGAGAGCTACATCAACTCTTTCTGGCCGCTGGGAAGACAGGAAGGTACTGCTAGTCCTCCTGTTTCAGATTTGTATCTGAAAAGCATTCATGTAGTTTTAAAGGGTTTCCAAATTAAAACCAGGGTGAAAACTGACCACTTGGAGAATTCTATTTATACTATTATGGGATGCTTTAAATACACTTCCATCAAGCCTACTGCCATTGGCTCTAATAGACAGAACAGGCATCCCTCTTGCAGTAGCACTGTGGAAGAGTTAAGCACCCAAACTCTGACGTCAAAATCCTGACTCCATCCCTCACTAGCTGTGTGACCTCAGATAAGTTACATAACCCCTCTGAGCCTTGGACTCCTCATTTGTATAGTGGAGAAAATAGCACCCATTTATGGGGCTGCTGTAAGGAAGAAGTAATATGGTGCAAGAGGAGCTGAGACTGCTGCTTGGCAAACAGTGAACATTTGCTGAGAGCCTGCTGTGCACCTGGCACTGTTCTAAGTTCTTCACATGTATTAATTCATTGAACTCGCTCAATAGCTCGGAGGCTGGACATCATTATCCCTACTACGGGCAGTGACCACTCCACAAATATCAGTCATTATCCACTGATCTTGACGCCTACAACGCATTCACCTTGAAACCATCCACACTTCAGCTGGGAAAACACCCCCTCCCTCTCCCACCTCCATTCCCCACCCATTCCCCACCCAGCCTCTAGGCCCAGGGATTCTGGGCAGGGTCGATTACATGACCTGGGTCTAAGCCAATCAGAGCATCTCACTGGCGTCACCACAGTGATTGGTCCATGTGGGCACATGACACCGCCGGGGCCAGGACTCCCCAGAAAGAGCCTGTCCCTCCTTCCTGCTGGACTAGCTTGAGAAGATGTGAGGCTGGCGCTGTCACAGTACTGGGCGGAGGGCCTGTCTGAGAGGGAGCCAACCTCGAGGAAACTGCGTCAGCAATAGACAAGCAGACACCAGCTCTGTGACGTCACGTGAGCCCACGCAGGACGCCCACCTGCAGCCGGGACCCACTCGGCTTCGCTGCTTGTACCCACCGACTCCCTTTGGGTTAAGGCAGTTTCGTTGGAATTCCTGGCATATGAGAGAGATCGAGTCCTAACAGATACTAAAATGTAAAAAATATAAAATGTATCTCGGAGAATGATGCCCTTTCCTTCCTTTCCAAGCATCGGGGCTTCTCAGGGAAGCACTGGGGTGTAAGCTTCAGCCCCAAAATGCATCCCCACACTTTTCTCCCTCCAGTCGGAGCAGAGACCACTGGGGCCTGTTGCAGCTGGGTGGGGCCGATGTCGTCAAGGCCAGGCTAATGCCTCACCGACCTCTCGGCTCCTTCCAGCTCCACTGACAGAAAGAAAGCGCATTAGATTACCAGCGTGGGGAAAGGCAGGGTGCAGAGTTATTGCCTGATGACTGTGGAGTTACTGTTTAGGTGATTTTTAAAAAGTGTGGAAATAGTAGTGATAGTTACACAACTTTGTGAGTGCTACTAAAAATGACTCTTAGAACTTAAAAATGGTTAAAATGGAAAATTTTAAAGTATATACATTTTACCATAACAAAACACTTTAAATTTAAAGTTTTCTTAAAAATTCTTTTTAAAACTTTAAAAAGTTTAAAAAATAAAATAAATAATAATAAGAAAAAAAAAAGCTTGGCCGGGCGCAGTGGCTCACACCTGCAATCCCAGCACTTTGGGAGGCCAAGGTGGGTGGATCATCTGAGGTTACAAGTTTGAGACCAGCCTGGCCAACATGGTGAAATCCTGTGTTTACGAAAAATACAAAAATTAGTCAGACGTGGTGGCAGGCGCCTGTAATCCCAGCTACTCGGGAGGCTGAGGCAGGAGAATCGCTTGAACCCAGGAGGCGGAGGTTGCAGTGAGCTGAGATCCTGCCATTGTACTCCAGCCTGGGTGACAAGAGAGAAACTCTGTCAAAAAAAAAAAAAAAAAAAAAGCTGTACTGACGACAAGCTGTGGGCCTCTGGATAAGTCTCATACCTGCTCTGGGTCTCATTCCTTCACCTTTATATGGCAATAAGAGAACCTACCACATCCAGAGTTTCGTGATGGACAAGGGATCCCAAGGTCCAGCCCGCAGTTACCACTCTATAAACAGCAATGCCCAGAGCAGCCTCAGAGCCTTGGTCCCCACAGTCAAGGCCTGGGAGGTCACCTGGAGCGACTGCAAAGGCCTGGGCCAGGCTCCCCAGGGCAGCCACACAGACTCCCGCCTGCAGCACAGGGCCCTGGGAGGAGTGGAGTGACTGCAAAGGCCCGGGCCAGGCTCCCCAGGGCAGCCACACAGACTCTCGCCTGCAGCACAGGCCCCTGGGAGGAGTGGAGTGACTGCAAAGGCCCGGGCCAGGCTCTCCAGGGCAGCCACACAGACTCCCGCCTGCAGCACAGGCCCCTGGGAGGAGTGGAGCGACTGCAAAGGCCCGGGCCAGGCTCCCCAGGGCAGCCACACAGACTCCCGCCTGCAGCACAGGCCCCTCCATGTCCTCTGCCTTTCCTGCCCACTGTGATCTGCGAGCCACTGGAAGGAGGTCTGAGCTTGTCCCAGGCCACTAGCCCAACTGCAGGCCCTGCCTCCGCCTCACCTGCTCAGTCACCCAGTCTCTGCATCATATCCTTCCCACCTCTAGCTGTTGTATTAACAGTCATCTAAGCTGCCATGTGTGTGAGTGGGCCACAGGATTTGCTGGTGGATATATCAGGAAAGTTATTTATCACAAAGATCTGCTTATAGACTCTTGCAAAGTTAAGTAGCTCTGAAAGGAAGTTATTATGTTTGTAAAGACAAACATAATAACTTCTTTTGGGCAAATGGGACAATGTTTTGCTATCCACCCAAATTATGTCACCAATGATTGAACTCTTCAAAGAATTCAAATCATGTGGAATGTTCCCAGAGCCTTCTGGAAAGGAAGACTAAGTGTAGGCACCTTGACTGCACAGGATGGAGGGCTGGGTGTCGTAGGGCCCTCCAGAGGGCCTCGGGACAGAACCTCAGCAGATAGTGGCAGCTAAAGACCCAGGTCAGTTCTCAGATTGACCAGACACCTCCCACCAGTCCATTCCTGCCTGTGGATGGCCTCCTGAGAACCAACTTCTGACCAGAAGGTCACTGTGGGTGGTACAGGGTGGGAATGAAGGACTTACACAATCTTAACGGCCCCTCCACATTCCTCACCCCTTACCAAGAGTCACAGGCTTTTTTGTCTTCCCTCAGGGTTAGACCTGTCAAACAGACATAATGTCAATGTCCTTGACCATGATACCTCTAAGACATTCTTGGATGAGTTGGGGCTCAGAAAACGGTACCCCATAATATGGCACTTTGGTATGCTGAGGAGTTTTGAGTTAAAGGAAATCAAAAGGCCTCAGAAATAAGCTTTAGAACTAAGGTCTCTCTCTCCAGTCTCCTTTCAACCCCCTGTCTAGTGTATCTGATCCACTTTCTTTCCCGAAGCACCAGGAGGGACTCTTTCTGAAATTTCTCTAAGTTGTGCCACTGCACCTGGTCAGAAATGTAATTGTCTTAAGACACCCTTCCTAGGAATATCATGCAACAACCAGGAAAGATTAACTACTGGAGAAGAGAAGAGACTAGGAATCATCACCCTTCCAGACAGACTTTTCACCCATTCTTCTGAGGATAGCTCCAAGAAATTACCTGGGAGACTTTATCTGCATAATAAGACAACCTTTGTTCACAGTGTAGTTCTGCCCCTCACCCTCCTGCCACCTGCCCCAGAACTCAGAGGTACTTTGTCCCAGGCTATTATCTATTCTTTCAGCTCACTCATTTTCCTTAGAAATCATTTACTACCCCTCTAAAATTTCCTGCAGTCCCCCACTTCCCTGTCCCCTATGAAGAGGGTATATAAGCCTCAACCTCCTGGCCCTTCTTTGGGTCTCATACTTGTAGGACTCCCATGGCCAGATGCACATTAATAAATGTGTAAGCCATTTTTCTCCTGTGAATCTGTCTATTGTCAGTCATTTCAGCGAAACTTCAGAAAGGGTGGAAGGAAAGCTTTCTCTCCACCCCTACAGATGCACTGGCCATATTCAATGTCTTTCCTCATCTTTCATATAATATCTGAGAGAGGAGATAGAAGCTATCAGTCCCTTTATAGACTAGTTTTCTTAAAGAACTGAATTCACTTCCACATTCTACTGGGCAAAGTAAAATGCAAGGTCGGCTCAGGTTCTTGACGTGATTAGCTGCACGTGCACAGGGCACCGTCTTTGGACTCAGTTTTTCACAGCTGATGATGATATTGTTCACTCCTTTTTAAAGCTATATAGCACTGTATTGAGAGAATGTGCTTCTATGTCTCAGCATTTAGGCTGTTTTCAATTACATGTGATGCCTTAGTGAATAAGACTGTGAATGCTGTTGGGCCAAAAGGTAGATGTATTTGTTACCAGAGGCTGCCATAACAGAGTGCCACAAACTTTGTGGTTAAAAATAACAGAAACTTGTTCCCTCATAGCTCTGGAGGCCAGAATTCCAAAATCAAGGAGTCAGCCAGGTTGTACTCTCCAGGAAGTTTCCAGGGAAGAATCCTTCCTTGCCTGTTGCAGTTTCTGGTGTTGCCAGCAAGCCTTGGCATTCCTTGGCTTGTAGCCGCATCACTCCATCCTCTGTCCCTGTCATCCCATGAACATCTCCCTGTGTGTCTGTGTCTATTCTTCAATTCTTATAAAAACACTAGGCATATTGGGCTTAAGATCCACCCTAATTCAGTATGACCTCATCTTAACTTGATTAACTCTGCAAAGACCCTATAACTAAATGAAGTTACATTCACGGGTTCCAGGTAAGCATAAATTTGGGGGGAAACATTCACCTCTTACAGGAAATGCATGCATATGGTAGTTATATGGTGTCAAGTTCCCCTTCTTGGAATCATACCATGTTGCTCTCCCCCAAGGACTAAAGGGAGCAGCTCTGTTCCTGCAGCCACAGCAATGCAGCATGTGGTTGAGCTTTTGAATTTTTGCCAATCTGATATGTGAAAACCAGTATCTCTGTTTTTTATTTTTTGTTTTTGGATACAGTTGAGCATTTTTTCTTATGTATTCATTTGTACATTGGCAGAGGAGCATCTGTTCCTATGTTTGCCCATATTTCTAGTGGGTTTTTGGTCTGTTTTCCTCAATTTCTTATATAGAATTTGTATGGGATTTTCTATTAATCCGTTTCTGTTGTCCATTTTTATGTGTCATTTCCTTGACCGTTTAGAAAGAATCATGGCTCACACAAGCTTTTCTGCTGTGTTATTTTTGTGGTGTGTTTTAAAAACATGGCAATTTGGCTTTAGAAGTTTCCTGGCTATGTTTCCTTCTTCCAGCCATATCTGGACCTTCTCTCTCCGGTTTCTCAACTGCCCTTTTTCCTCAAACTGTTTATTCCACCCCTAGACATTTCTTCTGGGCATGGGGCCCTGTCCTGGAAGAAACCCCTGGTAGGTAATTTTGAGGGTCAACAGGGCCCAGACAGCCCTGGTCCCTTCAACTTTAGCAGTGACAGCTGTAATCACTGCTACTGAAGCCGGCAGTGCCCTTCCCAGCTTCAGCTGCCGTGCTCAGCTTTCTGTGCTTTATGGTGAAAACTTTTTGGCTCTCTTGGGTTCTCCCCATCTCAGTCCTGTTGCTTTCTTATGTTATTTCTTTTACACAAACGCAAACTTACAAGTCTTCGGGCTGTTAATGGTTTATTCCCATCTGCTTATATTTTGATGTTCCTAAGAATGCCTTTTGACCTAGCTTTATTGTTTATGTCATCCATGGCTTTCTGATTCCACATCTAGTTTTCTGTCTGTTCTTATGGGGGAATTCAGAGAGATTCAAAAACTGCACTATCATCAGGATGGTGGTTCCTCACTCGTCTCTCCCCAATCTTTAATAAATCTTTATTTATTAGTGAAATTAACCCAGTGTCTCTGATATATATTGCAGCTACTTTCTACTATGTTTTTAAAAACGTAGTTATGTCATTTTTTTCGTATATATAGGTGCTATGGTTTGAATATTTGTCCTCTTCAAAATCATATGAAACTTAATCCCTAATGTGGCAGTATTGAAAGGTGGGGCCTTTAAGATTGGGTCATTAAGGCTCTTCCCTCTTAAACAGATTGATCCATTCATGGATTAAGGGGTGACTGTCAGCTAATGGTGACTTCACAAGAAGAGGAAAAACCTGAGTCAGTGCACTCAGCCCCCTCACCATGTGATGTCCTACCCCAACCTGGGCCTCTGCAGAGTCCCCAACAGCAAGAAGGCCCTCATAAGATGCAGCCCCATGACCTGCAGCCACAGCAAGGCAGCATGTGATCGACTTCTCAGCCTCCATAACTGTAAGAAATAAATTCCTTTTCTTTAAAACTACCCAGTTTCAGGTATTCTGTTATAGGCAACAGAAAATGAACTAAGACAACAGGTTTCTTTGCAATGTTTATATGTCCTTTTTTGATCATTTTATCTTTCTTGGCGTCTCATCTGGATTTCGAGTCGTAATGAAAAAGCTTTTCCCCATAGGTGGATTCACTCATGTTGCCTCCGAGTGCTTGTTTGATTTTATCTTTTACATTTGTATTTCTAATTCATTTAGAGTTTACTGTGTACCATGTGAGATGTTTATTTAATAGTCTCTGTCATTTATCAAAAAGCTAATCATTTTCCAGCACTTGAAATGTCACCTTTGTCATATATTAAATTTCCATATGTACTTGAGTTATTTCTAGAGTTTCTATTCTGTTGCATTCACGCGTCTATCTAGTCATGCACAAATAACAAGGTTTATTTTTAAAATATTTTCATTTTAAAACATTCATTATGAAATATTAAAAGACATTCAAAATGGATCAAAGAGTAAGATAATGATGACCCATGTACCTATCACCTAGTTTAGGGAAAAATTAATTACCACCACAGCTGAAACCTTGGTAAACCCAGACTAAAATTCTAAGTCCCCTCAACTGACTGAAATTGAATCCCCCTGTCAGCTGAGGCATTCCAAAGTAAACCTGAATAACTATTTCAGGCCATAATGGGAAGGGGGATTCAGACATGCCAAATTATACCCTCCTCCCTTTGGAATTCAGGCACAACTAATCAGCATTAACATTAAAACAGGAATGTTAATTTGGACAAAACAGGCTCTTTGTAGCAATAGGATAACCTGACTCTAGTATAGCATCACATGACAGCAGACACTGAAAAAAATCAAAGTATATATATATATATATATATATATAGAGAGAGAGAGAGAGAGAGAGAGAGAGAGAGAGAGATGGAGTCTTGCTCCGTCACCAAGCTGGAGTGCCAGTGACACAAGCTCAGCTCACTACAACCTCCGACTCCCTGGTTCTTTGATGTATTTTTAATAGCCCTGGAAAGCTGTTTCATGTGAGGAAAATCTACATTCTATATAGAATCATCTCCCCATTTCAGATCTTTTCCTGACCCAGGAGAGAATTAACTAACAGTTGGCACCTTTTAAGGCCTTATAAGAGACATGTACCATCTATTCTACATAGTAAGAACCTTGGTCTCCACAGCCCCTTATCTTAACCTGGACACTCCTTTCTATTGATTCCAGGTCTTTAGATAATATAATAACTTAATCAATTGCCAATCAGAAAATCTTTTAATGCATCTATGACCCGTAAGCACACCCCCACCATGCTTTGCTGGGACAGCTGCAATATATATAAGAGAAATATATATTTGTCCCATCTTTCCAGAGCAAATCAATGTATATCTTACCGGTACTGATTGATGTCTTATGTTCCTCTAAACTGTATAAAACCCAATCACTTTGGGCCAATGTTCTTAGGGGCTGTGTCATGGGTCATGATCCTCACATTCGGCTCAGAATAAATCTCTTCAAATATTTTACAGAGTTTGACTCTTTTTCATCAGCACCATTATGTGTACCCTTCCCCCAGTAATATCAGCAGACATCCTGCTGGGAGAAGGGTACAATGAATCCTACCAACAACCATATGAGTGATATTGGAATGGGATACCTCCCCAGTTGAGCCTTGAGACGAGACCACAGCCCAGACAACACCTTAATCACAGCCTCGTGAGTGACCCTGACAGAGAGAACACAGCTAAACTACACAAACATTCCTGAGCCACAAAAAGCATGAGATAACAGATGTCTGTTATATTAATCTGTCACAATTTGGGATTTTTTGTTATGCAATCTTAATTGATATAGAAACAGACTTGTGAATTTTAGAAGCCCCAAGAGAACTAAAGGAATTCCTCAAGGCAATATGGTTCACGCTAATGTGAGGGCTGAATGTATTTGCCGCTGTATCCCAGCACTTAGTGAAGTGTCTGGCACACAGTAGGTGCTTAATAAGAAAATGGCTCCTGGAAAAAGAAGAACAGACATGGGTGAGGATGAGTGGATCTTGGAATGAGGAAGTAGGCAGAGTGAATCCCAGTGTGGAGGCTGTCTGCAATTGAAAGGGGTATCAGGAAAAACATGGATTCACAGTGTGTCCTCAGGTATTCTGCTCTGACTGGGTATAAAGCCATTTCCAGGCTGCCTCTGGCAGATCCCCAGGAGTTTGGACATACCTGGAGAGAACACTCACCGGGGCCTCCTCAATCTGTGCAATGCTGCTGAGAACATGGGCTTTGGATTCAGAGAGCCCTGAGTTTCAATCCCTGAGAGTTGTGTGACCTTAGAATAGTTATCTGACTTCTCTGAACCTTGATTCTTCATTTGGTATCATGACTACTGCAAATAAATCAAATGAGGTAGCTCAATGAATGGTCATTCAAATCCATCCAAATCCACTTTAAAAAGCATCCTCAACTTTTATCAGACAGGCATCTCCCAAGACATGCAACAGCCTCAAGCTGGTTCCTGTTGGCCCCTCCTACGGCCATGGTCTTCTACAGAGGCCAGGGACTCAGTACCCTGGGGGCTCACACACCCCTTTGAGAAGGCCATGAACACTGGGGAAAGTTATGATGAACAAAAAGTACCTTTCCCCAGGAAGCTGTAGTAGAAGCCCCTGCTTTGGACTGCGTTTCTGCAGGGAGTGGACTGTGCTCCCTGCAGGACCCCCTGCCCAGTGCAAAGACCTAGGGGTTCCCAGAGAAAAGCCTTCCTGACACCTCCCCCTTCTACTCTCCCAGGAACTTCATCCAGTTTTCCCATGGATGCTTCGGGCTGATCTCAACATTTCCCCCCACCTCACGGACAAGGACCAGGTCCACTCAGCTTGGACCACCTGATTCAGGATGGAGCCAAGAAGGGGCTGCAGCCTGAGGAAGCCTGCCAAGACTTAGACAAGCATACAGCACGTGGAAAGGGACTCCCCAAAAGCACCCTTAAAGGGATTGCCACTTTTTAAAAAAATGAGGAAAAGGAAAAATAACGAGAGGAGGTAAAGTTATGCCCAACCCAAGGCCAGATCTGAAGGAATGCAGATTCCTTCAGCCAGGGGGAAATTAAGGCTCCTGCATGGTGCCACAGTACCCTCTGGTGGGAAATACTGAGATTGCACCAAACGTCTCCAGACTTGCCTAGCTTGACCCTCTCAACTCTACTTTGGAGGGAAGAACACTGGAAATTATTTCCCAAAACTGCATTCCCTCTGGAAAAGTTAAGTACAATGCTTGATTTCCACTATTAAAGGTAAAAAAAGACATGTCTTAAAACCCTGTGTGAATAAGGTTATGGGAAATCCCAACTTAGCATCCCCGTAATTAACAAAAATCACATTTGCCCATGTCCTGAGCCAAGAATAATCTAACACAATGCTTAAGACAGCCTTACCTTGCAGCCTGGCTATTAACTATGGTTTCACAGGTGCAGGCATAGACTCGGAGAGGGGCTACAGGCTTGCCCAAGATCACACTGTCAGTGCCAGGATTCTCAAGCCTGGGCTCTCGAATGCACCGCTATAAACTGCACAGGAAAAACATGACCATCTCCGCTTGGTTCCCTCAAAATGTATGATTATGTTTTTTTTTATTCCCAACATTGTTATGTTTATTTTCTCACTGGATATTGGCTTTCCATTAAGCACTCCAAAGCCTCATTTCTAGGAAAGTGTAAGTCATCCCTTTGAGAAAGTTCATTGATCACACACTGTTTTCAAGGTGGGTGGGCTAGGCACTGTGGGAAGAGTCCACTGGTGGGAGGCTCGCATTAGCCTAAGGTGACTTTGGTGACTCTGACATAAGGCTATGCTGAGATGCTCTGAGCTTTGAAATCAATGTGTGTCACCAGTATAAAGCCTGGATTAGGCTTGGGGGAGGGGTCACTGTGACACAGACAGGCTTGGGTGCAAAGTATACTGGGACCTGAAGACCCTTGAGTAAACAGAAGGCAGGAGAGGGGAGGAACAGGCAATGCTCAGGATTAGGGACCCTGATCAAGCAAATAGGACATGGCAACCACGAGAAATCTGGGGCAAATAGTTTGGCAGCAGCCTTCATTTTAGCACAGAAATGCTGACAGATTTCTCCTTGCACACCCACTCTGATCTGTTGGTAGGAGCAGGCTGAAGTTCTTCGTTGGGAGGACTGTGAACAGGACTCTGCCCAGCGCAAAGACCTAGGGGTTCCCAGAGAAAAGCCTTCCTGACACCTCCCCCTTCTACTCTCCCAGGAACTTCATCCAGTTTTCCCATGGATGCTTCGGGCTGATCTCAACATTTCCCCCCGCCTCACGGACAAGGACCAGGTCCACTCAGCTTGGACCACCTGATTCAGGATGGAGCCAAGAAGGGGCTGAGTTCTTGGCTGGGAGCCAAGAACTCCCAGGCTCCATGGGAAAGTCAGCTGTGATTGATTAGTGATGGCTGCCATGGTCAGCATCTGGGGTAGCAGCAGGATTCAAGCCTTGAATTTGCAGTTTCTGCTTCCAAGAGAGCTGCCTGCACACAAGAAAACTATGCCAAAAGGCTGGGTATGGAGGAAATAACCTAACCCAACAGGAGAAAATCTGAAAGAACGAGATAAAAGTACTAGATCCTGAACCTAGTGGGAATGGATAGGGTTCTAGGTGATCCTGTAGGTGTATGGAAGACATAAGTAATCAGCATAAACAATCAGGAAGTATTGCAGGACAGAAAACAGATGTCTCAGGCAGACATATCAGACGATACTGGGGAGGGCCACTATAAAGAGAGAAGGGAACTCCTTGGAGGTCAACATGGCTGTCCTGTCCGCAGTTCTCCTGGCGCAGTTCTGGAACTGAGGTCTGGGAAAGCAAGTTATGCGGGGAGAGCAGCATCTGAACGTGCTTTTGTCCTCTTCGTCAGAATTGTCATGGGAGCTGAAAGCATCAGCCCGTCTGATATAGTTTGGATCTGCGTCCAACCAACTCTCGTGTCTGATTGTAATCCCCAGTGTTGGAAGTGGGGCCTAGTCGGAGGTAGCTGGATCACAGGGGCGGATTTCTCATGAATGGTTTGGTACCACTGCCTTGGTGGTATTCTCGTGACAGTGAGTTCTCCTGAGATCTGGCTGTTTAAAAGTGTGTGGCAACTCCCCACTCTCTTGCTCCTGTTCCCACCATGAGAAACATCTGTTCCCCCTTTGCCTTCCACCATGATTGCAAGTTTCCTGAAGCTACCCCAGAAGCCGAGCAGATGCCAGCATCATGCTTCCTGTACAGCCTGTGGAACCATGAGCCAATTAAACCTCTTTTTAAAATAAATCATCCAGTCTCAGGTATTTCTTTATAGCAGTGTGAGAACAGACTCATACAACATCCTACTGCTTGAGTCATAGAAGGCAAAAGGAAATGAGCAAGGGTGGATGGAAAACAAGGAAGGTAAAAGCAAGGTGATATCCTGTTCTCAGGGAATAAATTAAAGTGAGCACACTAGTATTCATTCAGCAAGCATTTATGGAAGACCTGCTATGTGCAGTGCTCATAATACAACCAGCTTCATGGAGCTCACAGAATTAAAATAAAACTAGAAATCAAAAGCATAATAACATGTTCTATATTTCCACTCACGCCATTAGCCATGACACACGTCCTTACTCAGGAAACAGCTGATGAGTGTGAGAGCGGCCTTCAATGATGTCACGTGCCTGGAAGCCACCCTGCTCTAGAAACACCATTGCTTTGCTCTCGGGTCTCTGTGTGCCTGCGCTCTTCCTCCATGCTTTATTTATAACCCCTTTGCCTCTACCACTGCCATCATTTTTTGCAGCTTTTCTTTATTCCTCCAAACTTTCCCTAACATGTATCTGCCCTTAGCTCCAGGGCCCTTCTGAAGTTTTGCAAAAATGTTCTCTTTTATTATTCACTTGTGAACACAAGCATTAGTAAAAAGGAGGAGAAAAAAAGAAAGCAAAGTGTCCTATTTTTAAAGTTTGAATTGTTAAAGTTGTCTAAGATTAGAAGAACAAAATCTTCATTGATTTTTAATATGGTAAGGAAATACTTTTCACCCAGAATCTAGCTCTTCAAGCTTACCGTAATGTTCATTTCCACGTTCCCTATCAACATTTCCCCATAAATCTAGTCTGGATTATTATACATAATGACCAAGAGATATACACAATATTATTTTCACGTTTTTTCAAAGTTATTGCAGAAAGACTACTTTTACATAGACTTGATGTTTATGAATTTAATAGCTCCAAAATATTCCCTTCAGTTGACTGACGACGGCACGTTTAACCATTCACCTATTAGACATTTAGGTCTTTTCAAGGGGTTTAGCTATTGTACTTCATGCTGCAGTCCCAGTTTTAGTTATAGCTTATTTCCTCTTTTTAATAACTTACTCAGGATAACTTCCCAGAGACAGAACACTAAGTCCAAGGCTAAGACTGTTTCATCGCCCCTGTGTATTGCTACCTGGCTTTCCAAAATGGCAGCATCTCCTGCCACTAGGGATGACATTGTCAAAAGATCCGTTGGAAAATTCACTGGTCATGGACATAAATGTCCAATGGCAATGGTCTGATGGCGGCATCCCCCAAACTCCAGTTCCTCCAGAGGACAACTCATCAAAATTAGTAATCTCCTCTACTCTGCTGAGAGTGCAATGCCTCAGGAATAAGAAAAATAATGCATCCTATTCTTATCCTATCTGTTCTTCTCACCCCAGTGGCCCCTGCTCAAAGAGGCAGCACATGCTCTGGGGCAGGATTGTTTCCACCCTAAGCAGAAAGCCCAGGACTCCTGGAACAAGGAGGGCTGGCTCAGGGTCAGCCTATTCCTGTAGCTGCTTCCCAGCAATTCTGACACAGGCCCTTGTTGGCAGAGCCACTGTCATCGCTTGGGGCCCATCCTCTAACCTCAGGTCCTGCTGCCTCCAGTCAGGTAAACCACTGGAAATCTTTCTCACTGATACCCATGAACTCTCCACCTCTTGCCTGCCTGCCTGCCCGGACTCTAAACCTGACACACTTCACAGCTGCAAGTGATCTGTGTTTAGTTTTCTTCTTGCAGGTTTGGCAGGGGATAATATCACATTCCTCTCTCTTTAGGTGATCTTCCTGCATGGGGCATTCGGGGGTGGGTAACACATGCTCTCCAGCACAGAGGCCACTCTACCATCACTGGGGCCCCAACCCCCTGTCACCAGACTAGGTGTGCTGAGTGTCTTCCATTTGTCCCTCCCATCCACTCTCCATGCTCCCCTCCCCACTGTGCCTCAGAAGGCCAGCTGCATGAGCAACTGCTGTAGACTTCCTGCCCTCTGCTTCCTGTTGGGCTCAGCCAATGGGGAGCCCCGGCAGGAGATCAGAGGGAGAGAGGGGAGGAAGTTCCTCTGAGCATTGACTCCTCACTCCCTCCCTGTCTGGCTGGTCCCCTAATGAAAGATCAGAGTCCCGGCCAAGCAGTCTTTGCTAGGCTCCACTAAATATTCTCTCCATTTGTCTTACAACAATTCACCCACCGAAAGCTTACAATTCAGTGGTTTTTAGTACATTCACAGAGTTGTACAAACACCACCACAATAGAAGTTTAAAATATTTTCATTACTTTGGGAGGCCAAGGTGAGTGGACTGCCTGAGCTCAGAGTTTGAGACCAGCCTGGGCAACATGGCAAAACCCTGTCTCTACTAGAAATACAAAAAATTAGCTGGGCATGGTGGTGTGCGCCTATAATCCCAGCTACTCAGGAGGCTGCCTCATGCGAAACATTTGAACTCAGGAGGCGGAGGTTGCAGTGAGCAGAGATCGCAGCACTGCACTCCAACCTGGGTGACAGAGTGAGACTCTGGTCTCAAAAAAAAAAAATTCGTCACCCCAAAAAGAAACCCCAGATCCATTAGCAGTAGTTTCCTACTTCCCCAAACATCCCCACCCATGGCAACCATCAATCTGCTTCTCTCTAAGGACTTGCTATTCTAGACACTTCATGTAAATAAAATCATACAATATGTGCTTTGTGCATCTTTATGTGCATACAATATGTGCTTTGTGTCTTCTTTCACTTAATATGTGTTTTCAAGATTTAACTATAGTGTAGCATGTATCATCACTGTATTCCTCATTATGGGTGAATAATATTTTGCTGTATGGATATGGCACATTTTATTTACTCATTTGTCAGTTCATGAACATTTGGGTTTTTTCTTCTTTTTGGCCACTATGAATAAAGCTTGCTATGAACTTTCAAGTACAAGTGTTTGTGGAAATATACGTTTTCCTTTCTCTCGGAATGAAAGTGGAATATACCTATATAATATACCCATGAGTGGACTGCTACACCATATGGCAACCCTACTGAGACTTTTGAGGAGCTGCCAGACTGTTTTCCAAAGTAGCAGCATGGTACAGTCCTTCCACAGTGCATAAGGGCTTTAGCTTGTCCAAATCCTCACCAACGCTTGTTGTTAGCTGTCTTTATTATAACCAGCCAAGTAGGTGTGAAGTGCTATCACACTGTGGTTTTGATTTGCATTTGCCTGATGACTAACGGCGTAGAACATCTTTTCACGTGCGTCTTGGACATCGGTCTACTTTGGAGAGACGTCTGAGCAAATCCTTATTCCATCTTAAGAGCAGGTTATTTGCCTTTTTATTTTTCAGTTTTAAGAGTTATCAATATATTTTAAACTCAAGTCTTTTATCTGTCATGTCACTTGTAAAAATATTCTTACATTCTTGATCCTTTTCACTTTTTGATGGTATCATTTGAAGAACAAAAGTTTTTAATTTTGGTAACGTCCAATTTATCTACTTTTTTCTTTTGTTCTTTGTGCTTTCAGTGTTATATCTAAGAAATCAGTGCCTAATGCCTGGACATGAAGATTTATCCTATTTTTCCTAAGACTATTAGAGTCCTAGCTCTTACACTTATGTCTTTGATCTATTTTGAGTTAATTTTTGCGGATGGTGTGAGATAGAGATCCAACTTCATTTTTTTTGCATGTGGATATACAGTCGTCCACCATCATTTGTTGAAAAGATTATTCTTTCCCCCATTGAATGGTCTTGATACCCTGGTTGAAAATCAACTGTCACTGCAAGGGCTCATTTCTGGACCCTCAATTCTATTCCATTGATCTTTATGTCTATTCTTATCCATTTGCCAAAATGTCTACCCAATGTTTATTATTGCCACTTAATAGTAGGTTTTGATCAGAAAGTATGAGTTCTCATAGTTCTTTGTTTTCAAGATTGTTTTGGGGTATTCTGTGTTCCTTAAGTTTTTGTATGAATTTTAGGATCCGTTTATCAATTTTAGCATTGCAGTCATGATATAAAGTCTTCCAATGCATGAACAAGAGATGTCTTCCATTTATCTAGGTCTTTAATTTCCTTTAACAATGTAGTTTTCTGAGTTTAAGTTCTACATTTCCTTTATCATATTTATTTCTGAATATTTTATTCTTTTTCATACTATTACAGGTGATACGGTTTGGCTGTGTCCCCACCCAAATCTCAATTTGAATTATAGTTCCCATAATCCCCACATGTCATGGGAGGGACCCAGTGGGAGGTAATTGAATCATGGAAGCAGTTACCTCCATGCTGTTCTTGTGATAGTGAGTTCTGAAGGTAGCTGATGGTTTTTTGTTTTTTGGGTTTTTTGTTTGTTTGTTGAGACAGAGTCTTGCTCTGTCGCCCGGGCTGGAGTGCAGTGGCATGATCTCAGCTCACTGCAACCTCTGCCTCCCAGGTTCAAGTGATTCTAGTGCCTCAGCCTCCCAAGTAGCTCGGACTACTGCCACAACCAGCCAATTTTTTTGTATTTTTTTTTTTTTAGTAGAAATGGGGTTTTGCCATGTTGGCCAGGCTGTTCTCAAACTCCCGACCTCAGGTGATCCACCAGCCTCTGCCTCCCGAAATGCTGGGATTACAGGCGTGAGCCACCGTGCCTGGCCATCTGATGGTTTATAAGGCAGTTTTCCCTGCTCTTGCTAGCCATCTCTTTCCTGCTGCCGTGCGAAGGTCTGTGCTTCCTTGTCACCTTCTGCCATGATTTTAAGTTTCCTGAGCTCCCCCAACCCCCAAGCTGTGCAGAATTCAGTCAATTAAACCTCTTTCCTTTATAAATTACCTAGTCTCGGCAGTTCTTTATAGTAATAGTAGTGTGAGAACAGGTTAATACAACAGGTGAAACTGTTTCTTTATTTGGTTTATTCATAGCTAATGTACAGAAATAAAATTGATATTTGCATGTTGATTTTGTATCCTGCAACCTACCTGGACCCAATACTATGTCAATCGAGGAAAATGACCAAGGCAAGTCTCAATCATTTTAGGAGGTTTACTTGCCAAAGGTAAAGATGTGCCTGGGAGACAGGTCTATGCCTTTCTCAAGAGATGATTTTGAGAGCTTCAATATTTAAAGAAGAAAGGGTGAGATATTGAGAAATGTACAATTTTCATGTGAGAGGGAGGTAGAGGAAAAGAGTCATTCATGTCTTTGGCTTTGTGAATATGCATTTTTACTTAAGATAATGTAGACGATAGGGCAGAGGAAATAATCAGATATGCATTTGTCTCAGGTGGGCAGAGGGATAGCTTTGAGTTCGGTCCTACGCAACTGTGAAGATAAGCTATCAATTTACATCACCATGACAAATTTTAACAGAAATGTTTTAGGGTAAAGATCTCGGGACCCACAGGGGAGGTATGTAGCTTTTCATCTTTGTAGCCATCTAACTTAGGAACCAAAATGGGAGGCAGGCTTGCATGACCCAGTTCCCAGCTTGACTTTTCCCTTTGGCTTAGTAAGTTTGGGATCCCAAGATTTATTTTCCTATCACAGTTAGTTCTACTTGTTTTTTGGTGGATGTCTTATATACTAGATCATGCCATCTTTAATAGATACAGCTTTACTACCTCCTTTCCAATTTGAATACTTTTCATTTATTTTTCTTGCTTAATTGCCCTGGCTAGAACCTGTAGTACACTGTTGAATAAAAATGGCAAATTGTCTTTCCCTGATCATCGAGAAAAGCCATCAGTCTTTGACCAGTAAATGTAAACTGTAGGTTTTACATAGGTGTCTGCTATCAGTTTGAAGACCTTCTGTTCTCTCCCTAGTTAATTAAGTGCTTTTATTATAAAAGGATGTTGGATTTTGTTTTATATATGTATTCTGCATCTATTGAGATGAATGTGTGTTTTGATCATTTATTCTGCTGATATGGCTTATAACATTGATTTTTGGATGCTAGAGCCATACTGCTCTGGCACATGGCAGGTGTGGTAGCCTCTGGTCTTCTCAGCTTTTCTATTGGACACAGAATGTATGTTTACCTACCCCAGCAAGCAAGCTGGAGTGAGGGCAATTAGGATCCCTGTAGTCCTGGCCTGTTATGCCTAGCAATAGTCTTCATCCATGAGTGGGAACTTGGTGGAAAAAGGGAGCCTCCTGCCTCTTGGCCACACTTATCTGGAATTTAGCCTTAAACCTGGAGTTGGAGTAGATGAGAAATGCTTGCATCCTTCCCTTTCTTGTGAGATACTTTATCCTTTGTTTGAGAGAGGAAGGGAGAGTGAGCCCCATCTTCCTGACCACATCCACCCACAGTGGAACTTCTATCAAGTTAAGCTAGGTATGTATGGGGAGGGAAGGAGCAGGATATGGCTGAAATGCCACATACTCTCTCTGTTCTTACCAAGTTGTGATATTTCTTGAATAAATTTTTTTCATTTGTTACATGCCTTTAAGACAATTTCCAGAAACTTTTAAGTTGTCTTAAAAATCATTTTCACCAACTACAGTTGTTTAAGTGGGGAATGTATCCACAGAAGTGGGATTCCCCTTCATGTGCTTTTTAAACTCTAGTGGTGGTAATGATGTCACACTATTGTGAGTGAGCCCTGGGGTGATATCCTTTGTAGTTTTCCAATAGTTTGCCAATACCTTTGTAAATAGCCATTTTATTAAAATTTTCCTCAAACTGCCCAATCTGAGTGATATGGTTTGGCTGTGACCCCACCCAGATCTCATCTTGCATTGTAATCCCCACACGTCAAAGGGAGGAAGGTGACTGGATCATGGGGATGGTTTCCCCCATACTGTTCTCATGATAGTGAGTGAGTTCTCATGAGATCTGATGGTCTTATAAGTGTTTGAGAATTCCTCCCTCACTCTTCTCTCACCTGCCTCCATGTAAGATGTGCCTGCTTCCCCTTCTGCCATGATTGTAAGTTTCCTGAGGCCTCCTCAGCCATGCAGAACTGAGTTAATCAAACATCTTTCCTTGATAAACTACCCAGTCTTGGGTATTTCTTTATAGCAATGTGAAAACAGATGAATACACTGAGCATTCCATATACTTCTTGCTGCAATCCAGACTGACACAATGGGAGTGTTCTGAGCACAGAAGTGACCAGGGCTGATCATCTGTTCTCCTCTCCCACCATTTGTTGACACTGGCTGACTAATCCACATCCCAGAGCTTCAAGAGCAGGTTCACTGGCCAAAGAGCCCCATGAAGGGAGATGGGCCACTTGATGAACGCTTGCTGTGGTTTCTTCATGACATGAATCAGACTGATCACATGGCCCTAGACCCGGTTATGGAAACTGTGATCCTGAAGCAAATGGGCAACCAGTGTGAATCTGGTGGGAGGGCACCTGAACCCCTTGTGACATCACTTTTTCAGAGGCCTTATTCATAATAAATGACTCTATAGTTCCCAGGATAAAATGGAGCAGACCACTTTGAAAGGGTGGAAAATAGGACCAAAAAACGTGAAATTTCAGAGTTTTGAGTTAACCATTGTGCTAGTCCAATTTTGCATTACTATAAAGAAATACTTGACACTAGGTAATTTATGAAGAAAACATTTTTTTTTTTTTTTTACAGATTTTACAGATTTATTTTTAAAAAACGAAAACAAAGGTTAAAAAAGCCTTCATGTCCAACCCTGCCCGGGGGTGTGGGTGGGGAATAGAGTAAGCTCAGAAAGGTGCCTACCCCCTTCCTGCAAAGGACATGGCAGGTCAGAGGCAGACCCTCGCCCTTCCTGCCCTGTCTCCTCTGCAGGTAGCTCAAATTGCTGCTAGGAAGTTTTATAGGAAAAGAAGTGTGGGCGTAGAAGGCCAAGAGCTGCCTTCTTCACATCAACAGAAACTCCAGCTGTTCTCTCCCCTTAGAAGTTCTCCAGGCCCTACCACCGGGACAACCAGGGTGGATGGGCAGGCAGGCCAGGAGGCTCAGCCCTCTGGGCTATGTGGCCCAGCCTACTGCAGCTTTCTTAATGCTCTTTGTGAACCAGGAGGGCAGTCAGACTTGCTTCTTCCCAGTCTTGGCTCCTGATTCTGTTGGCTGTACAGGAAGCATAATGCTGGCATCTGCTTCTGGTGAAGCCTCAGTAAGTTTCAATTATGGTGGAAGGTGAACGGGGCATAGACATGTTACATGGCAAGACAGGGAATAAGACAGAGAGAGGAGATACCCTGCTCTTTTAAACAACCATATCTCACGTGAACTGCCAGAGTGAAAACTCACTCATCACAAAGTGGATGGCACTAAGCCATTTATGAGAGATCTATCCCCATGATCCAATCACCTCCCGCAAGATCCCCCTTTCAACACTGGGGATCACATTTCAACATGAAATTTGGAGGGGACAAACATCCAAACTGTACCAGCCATTCTGGTACAATTTCCAGCCTCCTCAATCACTGTGCTTCTCCCAGAGAAGAATCATGGAAAAGGTGCATAAGGGGAAGACCAGGAGTGGTAACGGGTCTGAGAGCCCCATCCTCCAGCCTCCTAAGTGCATGCTTCCCTTCAGCATGCTGGCCCCATCCTCATTATAAAAGCAGAGAGAAACGCAGTCCTTCCCACTCCAGCACCAGCATCTCCAGGTCCTTCTGGCTGCCTCTCTTTGACTATCTTGCTTCTTCCCAGTCTTGATCTCTCTTCTGAGTAGCACCTCCGGAGATGACAGCATTTTATACCACACTGCCCTTTCCTGTACCCCTTCTCTTCTCTCACTTACTGTCAAAAGTCTGGGGGGAAATGTGGTTCCAGCACATTATAGTGACAACCTAAAACTGAATATCAACCATCACAGCCCTGAAGACGCTTCAGTGCTTCACTGCCACTTGGAGTTCCTGGTGTCCAAGTCAGGGTCTCACCTCAGACCCCAACTGCTCCCAGAGACTCCTCTCTGCCTCCCAAGGACTCTCGTCCTACTCTCTCTGGCACCCAGCCTCCAAATCCCAAATTCCTATACTGGTCTTCTAAGGAACAGCTTGGTCCTTAAGTGACACCCCAACTCTACCTCTAACCTGCAATATGTATTGAAAGCCTCACTGGGATTTTCTAATCAGCAAAGAGCCAACTTTGTAGGTTTCCACCTCTTAGAGGGCCAGAGCACCTGCCAAAGCTTTCACATTATAGTTTTCCCTTTAAATGATCAAATTGTCAAGCAGGGCTTCTTTTGAATATTTCTTTGCCCCCAAAGTGTTCAAGACTATTATTACAAGCGTCAAAATCCTGCTCCTCTTGGTTCTGTCAAATGATCTCAGACTCACACTCAGTCCTTCTCTTCCTTGCAGCTGTGGATGAAACTTTGTTGCTTTATTCCTCCAAAATATCTCTAGTTCTGCTAACTATATATGTCAGCCGCCTTTCCCAGCCCACTGACTCAAATGTTGATCTCCTTATCTGCCCTTCTATTTAAAGCTGGCAATTCCTTGAAGAACATCGTAGTGTTTTCTTCTTTACATTCCATTCAGGGAATTACTAAACAATCATTTCCACACAGAGATGTTGTGGATTATGCAAAAATAATCAAGGATGGCTGTTTCTGTCTTGAAATGTTTAACAATTTTTTCTATAAACTTGTGGTTTGTAACTGAGGTCCATTAAGACAATGAAGCATGAGCCAGGGAAACAGGCCTCTCTGTGTGGCCACCGATGTTCCATAAAGCATTCACAGTGCACCATGCACAATGAATTCCCTGTGGACCCCTGATGTTGGGAGGCCACCAAGACTCAAAGTGAGCACAACGTACTCATGCTATATCTACAACTGAGTGAATTGGGTGCCTACATCCCTGAAGGGACACACTTTTCCCCTTAGAGCCTAAACTTGCTTTGAAGGCAGAAAGGCGGCAATGGTGTCTTAAGAAACATAAAGGAACCATGCTGCATTAGTCAGAGTTCTCTAGAGGAGTTTATTAAGTATTAACTTACATGATCACAAGTCCCACAATAGCCAGTCTTCAAGCTGAGGAGAAAGGAGAGCCAGTCCAAGTCCCAAAACTGAAGAACTTGGGAGTCCGATGTTCAAAGGCAGGAAGCATCCAGCCAGGGAGAAAGATGTAGGCTGGGAGGCTAGACCAGTCTCTCTTTTCACATTTTTTCTGCCTGCTTTATATTCTAGCACTGGCAGCTGATTAGATGGTGCCCACCCAGATTAAGGGTAGGTCTGCCTCCCTGCCCACTGCTCAAATGCTAATCTCCTTTGGCAACACCCTGACAGACACACCCAGGATCAATACTCTGCATCTTTCAATCCAATCAAGCTGCCACTCAGTATTAGCCGTCACACATATCGCACATTTTCTTATTCATGCGCTTCTTTATATTAGACACCTGATTATGCCGAAAGGCCAGTCCCTAGTTCTGTTGCCTTCAGTCCTTCCTTACTCATCAGTGAGTCCCAGGCCGAGAGTGGAAGAACTTGTGCTCATGAAACAAGTTCCCTTTGTGCAGCATTTGTTTTTACCAGCACAGTTCTGGTAAAAACAAAATACATATGCACGTATAATCTATGAAGTACAAATTGCATAACTCCTGTGATTCCACAAATGAGTTCAGTGCACTTAGAATTTAAAACTGGCATTTCACAACATAAAGATGGATGGTAAAAGTCATGCTAACAATTTAAATCTAAATTTCTCTTTACTTAGAAAGATATTAAATAACACATAAAAACACTACGAAAAGTTAAGAGAGAACTGAGAACAAAAAGAAAGCGTTATATTTTTATTACCTTAATGGCACCTTCCCTCTGTTTTCTGAACAAGGAGCTCTGCACTCTGACTTTGCCTGGGCCCCGCAGATTATGCAGCCAGCCTTGCAGCAGGGAACACATCAGAGCCTCTTTCCTGGGGGTCTAGTGAGGGATGTAAAAAACAAATATGTTAATAAATAATACACAATATAATGTTCGCTAACCATCAGTGGTGTACTAAACTAAAGAGGCCAGGATGGCTACAGCTAGCCAGGAGGGGAGCTGGGAATTAGATGCAAATTCTGAGCGATGGGAAGGGCCCTGGATGTTAGGGAGTTGTGCAGAAGGGTAACCAGATCTGCTCTAAGTTTCAGGAAAGTTAAAAGGAAAAACTCCCTCTGGCTGAGGTCCGAGAATAGCCTGGAAGGAGGTCCCAGCTGGAGAAGCGTGGCTCCGGGGGGCGCTGCCTAACAAGCAGGTTTGGGGAGACTGAAACCTTAGATTCTAAGTTTTTAAGCTTGTCTTCTCAAAGTGGGGAACTCAGGAATGTTTCGTGAGCACCTACTGTGTGCAGGGCACGGTGCAGAGCCCTAGGGTCACTGACTTGACCAGGACAACCGAAGAGCTGCAGGATCCGTCGTGTTCCCCAGCAATTTTAATATTTAAAAATGAGTTACTGTTGCTGTTATTTGTTTTCTATGTATTGGATGTCTTCATGACGAATCCTCCCTCAGTGGTGCAACAAACTCCTCACTGGCCGCTACCGCCGCGCAGTCTGAGCCTAGCTTCCGGCGCAGCCAGCCAGGTCCTCCAGGACACCAAGAGAGCCGGCCAGAGCGGCGACGCCCCATCCCGGCCGCGGCGACGTCTGACGGCGCCCCGGAACTGACGGTCTGTGTACGCAGGGGAGCTCGGTGGCAAAGGCGGCTTTAAACGTCATCGCGGGCGCGACGCCCGAGGCACAGTCTGGGGTCTGGCTGTCCGGAAGGTGTGGCGAGACCGGCCGGGAAGATGCCAGTGGCGGTGATGGCGGAAAGTGCCTTCAGTTTCAAAAAGTTGCTGGATCAGTGCGAGAACCAGGAGCTCGAGGTAGCCCTTTGCGTTGCGCTGGGAGAAACTGCGGAGTTTTCTTAGGCCCCGGGGCGGCAGCAGTTTCCAGGGTAACGGGGTCTGAGGCTCCCGGGGCCGGCGCGGGAGGTGGACGTGTGGAGCCCTGTCAGTCGCGGCGTGCTCCGACCGGGCCGGGTCTCCCCGAACTCCCCGGGACCTTTTTCTTAAATTTGTCTTCAGCTTGTGAGCCCGAAAACCCTGTGCGTCTTTGCTCCGGCACCTACCGATAAGCTCTTATTAATTAGACATCTTTCCTTCCCAGTATCAGGTTGGGAGAGAGTAGTAATGTGGATTTTATTAAAGATCTTGATACACACACACACACACACACACACACACACACCAACGCGCGCACACACACACACACACACACCAACGCGCACACACCAAGAAAGATGTGACCATTGTAACCTTTTCTTAACTCACAAAGCCTTTCTTAGTCTCGTAATGTCGTTGCCAAGTAAGCTTGCCATTTTGTTTTTAGTAAGACAGATGAAAGTTATGCAGCTGTTAACGTTTTTCTTAGACTCTTAAAAAGCGTTTATATCATTAGTTTTAACGTTAATTAACTAAAGGAGACAACATCCAGAAGCAGCAACTTACTAATAGATATTTTCTAATTGAGTTAAAATTGAAAGAATTGTCTTTAAAATGCAGCTTTGGTGATTTTCTGTCCCTTAGTCATTCAGGACACTTGATGTAATAGGCAGAATCAGAATACTTTAGGAATCTGTTGAATTTGTTTTTTATAATAGTAAGATAATTTAAATGGGAACCGGGGAACTGGAGAACTGGGGAAGGGGATCTACTTACATATTCTTGAATGTATAAAGAAACTGAGGCCCAAAGGGAGATAAAATTGATGACGAATATAAACTTAATACTCAGGATTTTCGTGTTTGATACTTCTCTAAGCTGTTGCTAAATCTGTAATAGGACTATAAGATTCCTTATAATCTTAGACTTAAACTAAGGCTTTTTAAAATAGCATTAATAAAATATTATTTTTTAAATGTAAGTTAACGGGTAAATGAAGTTTTTAAAATTCATTTTTTATTTTTTTATTTTTGAACTTCTAGGCTCCTGGAGGAATTGCTACACCCCCAGTGTACGGTCAGCTTCTAGCTTTATATTTGCTCCATAATGACATGTAAGTACGTTCACCCTAAAGCCAAGAGCAACAG
This sequence comes from Aotus nancymaae, assembly GCF_030222135.1. Lineage (NCBI taxonomy): Eukaryota > Metazoa > Chordata > Mammalia > Primates > Aotidae > Aotus > Aotus nancymaae. The sequence continues at coordinate 2,368,100 of NW_026988444.1, forward strand.
CTTTCTCAAAGTTAATATGGAAATATTTCTGCACTGAAGTAGTACTACTAAAACATAGGCAGAATGAGCTACCTTTTTTATTATGATAAATAACTGTTACATCTATTTCCTATTGAATCATAGCTTAATGAATTATTATTAGGTTGTCATTGTCTTACATACACTTTCTAGAAAACATTTCAATTTACTATGAGAAACTATGTCAGTAAATTCATTTAACCTTTTTGTCTTTTTAAAAACACTTTTATGACCTTTATTTACTTAACTTCATATATAATCAATAGAACAAAAGAAGTGGAAAGAGAAGATTGCCACCAAGCAGAATTCATTACAAACATTTATGAGATTTCCTGAAAGTTTTGTTTTTTTTAAATTATTCTTAATTCATGTTCACATGGAAAAGTCAGAAAGCATAGCTATGCTAGGCCGGGCCTGGTGCCACATGCCTGTAATCCCAGCACTCTCAGAGGTGGAGGAAAGTGAATGGCTTGAGTCCAGGAGTTTGAGACCAGGCTGGGGACTATATAATGAAAATATATAGTCCTAAAAATACAGAAAATTAGCTGGGTGTGGTTGCGCATGCCTCTAATCCCAGCTACCTGGTAGGCTGAGGTGGGGAGAATCACCTGAGCCCAGAAGGTCGAGGCTGCAGTGAGTCGAGATTGCGCCACTGCATTCCAGCCCGGGCAACCAAAGTGAAACCCTCTCTCAAAAAGAAAGCATAACTGTACAAAAAAGTCTCCTGTAGTTCTGTGACTCACCGATGATTCCTGATAAAGTTTTATTTTAAATTCCTCCCAAAACCTTTCTATCTTTTTAAAAACTAAATTGAAATTTGTATTACACATACATGTTTTCTTTTTTGTAAAACTATAATTATATGGTTGTGGTAGTTCAAGCCTCCAGACCCTTAAAAACTCCTTCCTCAGAAACTCTGTACCCACTGGTAGGAGGGGCCATAATAGAGAGAGAAGTGTTGTGTGCCATGCTTCTTGTCAGGGAATGTTAGAGCCTTGATAGTACATACATTTGTTTACTTTTATATCTGAATGAATTATTTGGGCAGTTCCATAAGTCTTTGTGTTTTTAGTTTGCTGTTGCCTTAATTTAGGATGTGGATTATTATTTTTAAAAATTCACTGGAAATGGCAAAATATTATTTTGGTAAAAATATTTCGTGTCCTTTTTTTCTGGAAAACCACTATTGTTTCCCCAAAACAAATTCATATAAAACTAAATTTTACTTTGTGTTATGTAAAGTATACTTCTGTACATTTGCCTTGAGACCTGGTAGTTTTTAAACATTTACTAAGATGATTATCTTTTTAATTTATTATTCTTTGTGGTGGTGTAAATTAGGAATAATGCAAGATACCTTTGGAAAAGAATACCACCTGCTATAAAATCTGTAAGTATCCTTTAAACATATCTTACTGCTTTAATGTAATGACATTCCCTTAAATGGCAACCTTGTATAAGTTTCTGTTTTCTAGCTGATGTCCTAGAAATAGTCATCAAGCTAGTATTGAAGTTTCAAAATAAATCTTTAGGGTCCTCTACTCAGAAATTTGGATTTTGCTGGGATGGTGTAGAAATTTGTGCTTAGTTCCTACTGATTAGAATTCTTGAGACACTTCTAAGTGCAGCTTCCCTAGTTAAGCAGCTGAGCCCTTTAGATGAAGGAAGGAGGTGGCAGAGGCAGCGGAGGTGATTTTCCACTGGTTTTTGTTGTTTCCAGTAATGGTACTTATTTTGAAACTGCCATTGTTTACAAAAATATGCCAAGAATGATTAATCACAGCAGTCAGATTCTTTTGCTAATTAGGATTTTAGATTTCTTATTTTGAATGGGAGATTAGAAGAAATAACCTTGGAAAAGGTTCTTTGAAAACGGAATGAAGTAAAATTTCAACTTCAGATGATTCCATGTGTCTAACATGAGTGTAAAGTGAAATTTTTTAACATTCTCAGAATATTACCAAGAATTCCTCTGAACGTTTGTTCATTGTCAATATTCATCAAGAGATCAGATTAATATTTTTACTTTTTTTTTCCCCATATATTCTGTTAAGTAAGATTGGAATATTCCTCAGCTTCTTTGACTAAATAAAGAACAACTATAAATTATGCACATACGTTTCAATGATATTAGTGGAAACGCTTAGAGAGGCTATAATGTATGACATCTTAGATTGACAGTGTCTATTGTTAACCATTTTGCTATTATTTTAACATAAATATATATATATATATATATATATATATATATATATATATATAAAACATAGCTATGAAATACAAATACAACATCGTTAAAAACAATATTAAGCTAATTAGTCCCCAGGCTTAATTCTGAAATGTTTTTGAACTACTTTCTAATGCCTTAATTTGCTATTGTAATAAAAAATTTATATCAAGCCTATGAATAAATTTTACATTACTACTCATAGTGTTTAAAAATTCTTTTGATAGTGATTGGACTGAAAAGGTAATTGCATCTTTTAAAATAAATGTTGAATTCGGTTTTAATGATATAGCTAACAAGTTTTTGTATCATTTCTAGTATTTTGTTTTAAGATACAGTCATTGCTACATTTACAGAGTGAATACCCTCTAAGGCAATAATATTTATTGCAGGCAAATTCTGAACTTGGGGGAATTTGGTCAGTAGGACAAAGAATCTGGCAGAGAGATTTCCCTGGGATCTATACAACCATCAACGCTCACCAGTGGTCTGAGACGGTCCAGCCAATTATGGAAGCACTTAGAGGTAGTGTTTCTTTGTGGTTAAAAATGAAATTAGATGAGACTTAGTCCCTAAGTGCTGCAGTGTTAAAGCAGTAAATTAGTGGTGTGTTTTTAAGTAGATATGTTTGATAGGTGAAAAGAGCAGTTTTAAGAATTTTTAGATTTGCCCTAATTATCCTTTTTGTTTTTTAAGATTACATTGGCTGCTATGCCTCTGTTGTTTCTTAATTCTAGGTAGAAACTGCTCTTGTCAGTTTTGAAAGAGTTTTTTTGTTATTAAAATGAAATCTTGTAATATTCTAATAAATTTAAGGTGAGGGTTTGTAGATATGTGAAAATAGAGACTGCTGTTTGAGTTTTGTTAGCCTCAGCCTTTGACAGGTGTTGTCTTAAACTTCTGGATTTTATAACTAATCAGTTTAATACATAGATGCTCAAATGCATTTGTAATTACTTTGAAAGATTAAAAGCCCATTGTGACAGAGCACTGATCCCACAGTAAAATCTCATTCCTGCCTCTCTACATTCTCCCACCCCCTAACATTTGCCTCCAGTCCTCCTGGTTCACTCTTTATAAAATTATATAATCATCTTGTTTTATGTTGTGACATACTCTTATTTCTTATTGTTACCTTACTTCCATAGTTAATATCCACCTGTACTGTATGTCTTCCTGCTCTGGAGAAAGTCAGTGAGCAGGAATTTTTTAATAACTATTCATCACTCTGGTAAGGGATATCCACTTTACAGGGCAGCAGGACAGCAAAGATTAATTCTGAGATTCACGTAATTTCCTTGGAATGGTAAAATTCTTAGCAGCATAAAACAGAACAATGTAAGTGACAAAACAGGAGGCAGCTACTTGAAATGTGAATGAAATGAACAAAATGCTAAGGCAGATAGATGGGAAGGGAGGAGTGTGGCAGAAGAGTGCACAGGTGTAGCAGGGGCAGTTTTAGAAAGTAGCACTGGAAACCTCTTCATATAAGCCCCAAGGAATTGGTGTTATAGTGGACTTTCATAGTCTCCTTGTGATTCAGCCTTGTGATTGTGGTCGTGCAGTCACAGGGCATGTGCCTTTTCCCAGTGTCATACACCCAGTTTGCTGGCAGGACTGGGCTTGGGGCTCCTTACTCGTTCAGCAAGTATTCTGTTGTATACTGTCAGGTCTGTAGTTTTATTCCCTCCCAGAGCCTCCTCTCACTGAATTCCATGAGATTGAGAATTCCTGGAAAGCAGTTCAGTAGACCTAGAAAGGCTGTATAGCATACCATGTGGGAGTTTGAACTCTGGATCCACGCTTCCAGAGTTTAAATTGCAGATCTGTCACTTTTGGGGTGACTCCTCAGTGTCTCATTTTCCTCATTTGTGAAATGGGATTAGAAATAGTACTTTCTTCAGGTTATAAATCAAGTTATAAATAGTACTGTCTTCAGGTTATAATATATAACATGTACCTTGTTCTAAAGCACTACAATATTCATGAACATATCCTGAAACTTTAACAAATCCCCAGATTTATGAATGGTACTGTGGTTTCCTTTGTAAAATGCAGCCAGGTCAGGATAGTCCCATAACAGATTGGGCTTACTGATGAATTTAATATTTTGCTTCTTAACGTATTAGCAACTTCTTTTCTAGTTAAGAACAATCACTTTCTTAGATATTTTCCATTCTGTTCTAAATTAGACACAGTCCTATTAGAAAACTGAAAATGACTTAATTGAAGAAAAGCTAGTGAAAACTGTTTTTGCAGGAAACCAACAAGGACTGATGAAGTACCCAGGAACTGGATAGACAGTAGCCATTCTCCCTTGAGCCCTGAAAGGGCAGTGTTACTGTGGCTGTGAAAAAGGGGCTGCCCCACAGGATAGATACAGAAGATCAGCTGCAGCAAGGCAGGGAAGGGGCATAGGCAAAAAATTCCCTGACTTTCCTCCCAGCCTCTGACCTGATAGAGCACCCATTTGCCAAAGCAAGAGAGCTCAGTTGCCACAGGCATTGGTGGCCAACCTCTCTGGCATACAGCATGGCTGGAAAAGACAGAAGTGGATTCGAAGGGATGGGAGTGACTAGCTCCTCTTCCCTTCTGTCTCTGGCACTGGCAGTGATGGTTGAGCAGCACTTGAATATTTGTTAAACAACTGAATTTGCATTCTGTTAGCATCTCTGTTTTCACCAAAAATGTGTTCCATGAACAGTTTGTCACAGATACTGGATGCTAGCTCACTTTATTCCACCTTCCAGGGTGTCATTCTAGGGAGGGACTGAGGTTACAGATTTCACAACTTGAGGATCACATAGTGACTAGTCAGAACGTAGATGTCATTCGTGCCAAGTGGATATTGCAGCTTCTGAGACTAAGAAAACTTAGCCTTTGTTTTTGCTCCGTCGGCTCATTCCTGCCTCCCGTTTTATGGTTTTGTTTCCTTTTCCAGTTGTATCTTTTTACTTTTTACTTTTTCTTTTTACTTTTTACTCTCCCTTTCATCTTCTCCATTCTTACTGCATTCCTGTTTTATTCCCCACTCTGAAAATATGACCAGAATATTTCAACTGAAGTAAATGTTTTTAAAATATGGTTGGCTTACCAAATGAATATAGTTTGATGGTATATACTTTTATTTCCCTAAAAAAGTATATATTTTTTCCATTGTTGGCTCAGTTCTTTTCCATTGAATGTCTGCAGCCTTAATAGAAGAAATTTCTTGATATTGTAAAGTCTCTTAGGTTAGAGGCTGGTTAAAGGAAGGAAGGAATCTGGTGGAAAGCCACGGAAGGAAGAGCAGACGGGGCTCAGTGAAAGCTGGAGAGGATGTCAGGCTCAGTGTGAAGGGAAGGAATGGACTGTCAGCAGTTTTGAAGGAATGTGAGAAAACAAAGCCTAAGTCCTGGAGCTGTGCCCCATTTTGGTCCTCATGATGCCATCAACAAGCATGTATTTGGCATATATTTCACTGGATGCTAGGTGTTTCGTGGACTATAAAGATAAGAGATTGCTCTTCCTGTCGAAGTTTGGGATATAATTGAAAAGAAGGGGGTAGGCGGAACAGGATCTGCCGTAGGTGGTAAAGTTACTTGTTAAAGTAGAAGTGTAAACAATACTGCTGAGTTTGGAGAAGGACAGAGATCGTAATGAATTATAAACAGACCTAGGCATGGCAGAGAGCAGACAGGAGGGCATTTCAGGCCACAGAACAGCATGGACCAAAAGCTCCAGAGGGAGAAGGTGTAAGACTTGTCTGAGAGCCAGTGGACTAGTTTGGCACGAAGGGTGTCTGAGGGAATTGGTGTACTTTGACAAAGTCCCAGCAGTGGAGAGAAGATTTTAAATACGTTACGATGTTTCTTTTACATATGTACACTGGCCTATTAAATATGGAAAGTAAAATCCAGACTATGTCCTAAGCATGTTGACCACCAGGTGGAGGAGCTCTTGTGTTACCAAAGAGCACAGCGCAGGAAGATAGGCCCGCTGCTTTCATAGGACTCAACTCTGCCTTACTCCTGTGTTTATTTAATGTGAGTATGTAAGCCTGGGGACAATCCCAAGTGCCATTTTCAGGGAACGTTTTGTCGCAGGTGTTGTTCGACTGTCCCTTCTTAGACTCATTCTTTCAGGGTGGGAATTTAGGATTTTGAACCATAATTCAGTCAAGAGTTTGATGCAGACTTGAAGAATGCTCCAGTTACAAGATGTGTTCTGTAGCTCCCAGGGGTGGTCCTGTATTAGACGTTTTTCAAAAGTATAGCTGATTACACAAATCAGTTTTCTCCTCCTTTGATTCCAGCATTTGTAAATGAAATAAGATAAGTAAAATTTGTATCCCCATTGCATAAACATTGCATTTTATTAGGGTTAGAGCCTTGGGTTTATTAACCTTTTTCTATCTTTGTGATTTTCATTATTATCTGAGATTTTTTCATTTGAGAGGAAATGTAAGAAACGTATTTTTTTATTCAGCAATATTTGAACCCCCTTTACATACTGGCCATATATATTTATGTCTATAAGCACAGAATCTTTGGGTTCATCTGGTCTTGCTTATGAAAACTGGACAAGGACAGTGGTGTGACTTAACGGTGTGTTTTGAAAATGCCTGCTCCCTTGGTTCACTCTGTGCCAACCTTCCGCTCCCATAATAGATGCAACAAGGAGACGAGCCTTTGCCCTGGTTTCTCAAGCGTATACTTCAATAATTGCTGATGATTTTGCAGCCTTTGTGGGACTCCCTGTAGAAGAGGCTGTGAAAGGTATTTTTGGCTTACTTTACTTACAAGGAAAATGGAAAATAGAAGTGTGAATTGTAGGTTCACAGTTTCCTCTGAAACCCTTGGAACAGAATATGCTTTTGGAATCCAGGCTGTGTTTGTTTTTTGAAAGGTGATATGAAACAGGTGTTGCAAAACACCCCAGCAAGCACCCTGCCATCAAGCATATTAATAGTTCCATAGCAAGCAAATGTGTGAATATCCACACAGTTAGTTACAAAAATACATCCTAATTGGCCTCTTTGCTCACATTTGGAACTCCTTATTTCACCCTTATTTGGTAAAGGCAGCGTCATCCCCACATCTCTTTTCAGCCCATTTTTCCTGCCATTTCTGACCCATACTCTAGGCGCTTGCTTGCTTCCCACTCACACCTGCTGGTCTCTCCAAATGTACCTTCACGTTTTTATTTCTCAGGTGATCCCAGACTGATCCTTCCTCTTGCTCATTGCTATAGAATAGTTTATACACCTTGTTGCTTTGTTTTACCTTGATTGACATTTTTGATTCTCCAGCTGAAATATGAGCTCCATGAAGCTCCATATCCTCAATTTGCAGGGCCTAGCACAGTTCTAGACATATGAAGATAGGTTAATGATAGTTTTTATATTCAGTTACTAAATACTTTTATTTACTCCTACAAACATTTATTTGTTTTGGCTCTCAAAATTGATCCATTATCTGTTTTCTAGATATAATATACTTCAGAACCCATGCTCTCAGCTGACTACCTAGATGTGAATCCTGGTACCACCCATCCCTGATGCTAGTAGCTATGTGACTTAGGACAAATCCCTTGAATTCCCTAAACTTCATTTTGCATACCTGTCAAATGATGGCTCTATATCCTTCTTAATACAATTGTGGTGATTACATAAAATAATCCCTATGAAAGCACATAGTCTTGTACCTACAGGTAAACGTTCTGTATATGGAAACTGTTTTTATCGTTGCCATCTTTGTTATTACTGATATGATGGTCCCAAAAGGTGTCATATTAGATTTCCTTATGTTTGTTTTTAAACAGTATTGATTAGGTTAATGCTATAATGTATTCTTGGCAGAAAACTAACCGTCTTTTAGTGATTATAGCAATTATAGCAGCCTAATAGAGTAAGGTGAGGTTTTGATACCTGTTTCAGAAATACTTCAATAAGAAGTTTCCATGCTCTATTAATATACCTTTCTAGTAAAAATGCATGTGAAAGGTTATACTAAACACGTCATGTCTTCTGTACAACTCATGTCATGGACAAGTTGTGGATTTTGTTGGGTATTTTTATTATTTCCACATCTTTATGTGAAATACACTTTTTTAGGTATATTAGAACAAGGATGGCAAGCTGATTCCACCACAAGAATGGTTCTGCCCAGAAAGCCAGGTAGGTGGAGCTTTCACCCATTTATGCAACGTTGAACTCTTCTAAGACTGCTTCAGGTTTTCAGGCTTTGATTTTTGATAATTGGATGTAAAATTCTGCTATACTAACACAATGGAAATAACTCATTTTAAATAAAGCGTAGTAGACAGGGTAGAAAGGAGCTTAAAGGTCACCTACTTTAAACTCTTAAAAATTTATTTCCTGTATATAAATGATTTTATGTAGGTGTTTCATGGTCCTTCTTCCTTCTTATGCCTTAGTTTTTACTAAATATAATCTCTCTTTTTTTTTTTTTTTTTTTTTTTAGAGACAGAGTCTTGTTCTGTCACCCAGGCTGGAGTGCAGTGGCGCAATCTTGGCTCATTGCAACCTCCACTTCTGGGTTCAAGCGATTCTCCTGCCTCAGCCTCCTGAGTAGCTGGGACTACAGGTGCATGCCACCACACCCAACTAATTTTTGTATTTTTAGTAGAGACGAGGTTTCACCATGTTGGCCAGGCTGGTCTCAAACTTCTGACCTCAGGTGATATGCCCTCTTCGACCTCCCAAAGTGCTTGGATTACAGGTGTGAGCCATTGCATCCGGCCAATCTCCCATCCTTTTATGGAACCATTTGTAACTGAGCTTGTCCTTAATATCCAGACCGTTGTCTTTAAAAAAAAAAAAGTTTTAATATTCAACTGCCCCTCCACTTTCTGCTTGCACTCAAGTCACATGGGTACTTTTCCTGTGGCTTTCACTTTCACCAAGTGAACTTCTCTAGCCTTCCTTTTAAGGCCTTAATTTCTGTGACCTGTCCTTGTTGTCTTAATCTGAATTCTCAGCCCCTCGGTCTTGCTGTCTGAAGTGAACCACACTTGTTCCCACCTGGTTGTTTCTCTTCCTCCTACTGACCAGGGGTATTCTTTTCTGCCAGGTCTTTAGAGCCAGGCTTAGTGCCCACTTCCATACACCCTCCTGCATCCATGTCAACCGAAATTTCCTTCCACCTACTCTGAATGCCTGTTGTTTAGACATTGTTGAACATACAGTAAAAGCTTCTCAATATGCTCAGCCCTTTGAGGTACAAAGAGTGGGAAGAGATGATCCCAGTCAAGTGAGATAGTGGGGAAGAGTAATATAAGAAAGACTTACAATGAACACAATTGCTATCCCTGTTTGAGAAACAAATGGCCCTAAATGCATGTTGTCTGAAAATAGCATGTTCTGTGAGAGGTCTTAACAATGACTTCTGTAAATTGAGCTGAACATTTTTTTTTAATTTAGTTGCAGGGGCCCTTGATGTTTCCTTTAACAAGTTTATTCCCTTATCAGGTATGTATTTTCATATGTACATGTTTTAAATGTCTCATTGTTCCTGATTTCCTTTTTGTAGTATGTATGTATATGTGTGTGTGAGGGTGTGTGTATGTATTCCTCACCTCGTAAACAGAGGTTGCATTTCATAAATGTGTAGTAATACTTCTGGCTACAAGAGTGAAACTGGGCTCTCCAGAGCTTGTCTTCAGGTGGTGGTCTCCTCTGGGCCAGCTGCAGAGCCTTCTCACTGTCACGTCGGGGAGCCCTGCCAGAGCTACTCACCAGCACTCTTATTCAGAAGGCACCCCCAGGCTGATATGTAGTAACTGAAGTGTTGGAATATAAATTCCTTGAGGTTCTTTGTGGGTTTTTTGTTGTTGTTGTTCATTGAAAGTTTAATATTCTTCAGTGATGCCTGGGGCATGGGAGGCACTCTAATTATTTCTTGAATTTAATGTCGCATGGGTAAGGATGTTTTCCAGAAGAGCTGTGATCTTTTAAAAGAGGCACTGTATGGTGAAAGTGTCTTTAACCTTTACATAGACTACTTCAATAATAAAACATCAGACATGTCTTTACTACCAGTTAGGTAAAACCATACTCACCAAAATTGAGATTTCTCGTCTTGCTTTTCAAAAATACCCAGGCCTCTATGATGTAAGGTTTTGTCTAAAACCAGGACAAATCTAAGAAGATTATTGTTAAAAATTAAAGGCAGTAGTAAAGGTGGGTGTTGATGCCAAACCTTTGTTACAGTGGTATCTAACCTGAAGCATGTTTGTTTCTTTAACATACAGAGCCTGCTCCAGTTCCCCCAATACCCAATGAACAGCAGTTAGCCAGACTGACGGATTATGTGGCTTTCCTTGAAAACTGAATTATCACTCTGAGTTCAAGATTCATCTTCAGAATCCTGTATACTGACAAATACAGAAATGTAAAGTTTGTATTTTCAATTTATTGGATGGATTAAGCACCTCAGCATTCCTTACCGAGTATGTGATAAAATACATGTATAATATAAAATATGCTATATACATTTTGTCCTTAAACATTATGCAGAACAGTTGCTGAACCAGTTCTCAGTTTATAATATTTAATAATCTGGATGGAGCCTGTCAGTATTACAGTTAGTTTGTTTTCTAGTGACTTATAAAATAAGATTTCCTGTTTCATGTAGAATAGTGTTTGTCAACTGTCTTTTCTCTGCCCCAGCACATGCCACACTCTTATCTGTACCATTGGTTGATAGTTGCAATAATTCATTTGAATTTGAAGAAAGACTGTCCCCAGGCACAGTATTTGAATTGCTGGGGATTATGATTCACCCTCTTTAGAGAATATACTTCCTTTTCACCCACCATGTCCTGAGAGTCACTAATGTAAAATACAGAAACATAGCTGAGGAACAAATAGACCATTTCCATACTAAACCAATTTGTTAACTTTCGATTTCTTCCAATAGTGTGAGTGTATCCATTGCTGGTAGTGGAGGGCTTGCCATGAAAATGCAACCTATTTAAGGCATTCATGAGAAGTATTAAGTTGTGCTGTCTCCTTTTACAAGGGAAAACTTAAGTGCAGAATGCATTCTATGGGGAAAGAAGCTATGAAGATGCATGAGACACTTTGTACAACTATCCTGCAGCCCATTGGTTGCTTCTGTTTATCCCTTGGCTCAAGTTCTGCCCTTTGGATAAATGCTGAGCGAATCTTTTATTCTCTGTGTGACAGCCCTCTGAATATTTGAAGTTGTTTGTTGTAACTTCAGGTTATAACAGCCCTTAGTTCATTTATTCTGCATTTGTTCAATAAATATTTAACTGAATTCTTCAACTATTTCATTTAGGGTAGTTTCTAGAAATTTCACTATCTCAGTCTTTCTGTGGACACAGTCTATTTTGTCATTGTCTCAATATGAATTTCTTAATTAAATAGAAGTGAGCTGTATGGTGAATCTGTGTAGTGATAATTACATTATTTATTTTAAATGCATTTTAGTGACTATTTCAGTTTTTTTTTAACATATATGGGAATACTTTTTGAATTGCAATTTTATTTAACCCGGATAGGTAAGTCATTAAAATTCCTTGTTTTACAGTTGAGGAAATGGAAAATCAAGAAGTCAGAGGATCAGTAGAGTGATCACGAGAATGACAGAGCCAGTTTTTTAACGTCCAGGTATTAAGTACAAATTGTATCCATGGTTATTTTTAAAAGCAGATTAGAGTCAATCCAAATGTTCATTAATAGCAGATTGGTTGAATAAACAACAGTGTAGACTATGCAGCTGTAAGAGGAGTGAAGATCTCTATACTGAACTGGAATGATCTCCAGAGTGAGAACATAGAAAGTACATATAATTTATATGCGTATTTAGAGGGTAACAAAAAGAGAATGATTACAATTATATTTACATACATATTTCCTTATATTTCAAAATGAAGCAATTGAGGGATATATACAAAATCAATAAAATAGTTCCCTAAAGAGGAAGGAGAGGACAGTGAACTAGAGAAAAAATAATATCAAGTGACTCAAACACAGTATTTCAATTTTCCATTGTCAGTGAGATGCACACTACGGGCAAAAAAAAAAACCTTAGACTAATGAATGTGGCTTTTCATGATTAATTTCCCAAAATCTTGATGTCATTATTATTTAAAGTATATTATACATTAAATTAGTAATCATGTAACAGTAGACCCTAGTAATCTTAAATTTGACATGGAAACCTCATTATATGTTTTATTTTTCTTTGTAAACAGTAAATATCTCCCACTCCTGTCTACTGAAAAGGTCTAGAATAATTACAGTTCAGTAACCATGAGCACCACTGGTACCTAGATTGTATTCTATCATTTTCATCTGCAATTAAAAGGAATAAGAATTTATTTGCAAAACAGCTAATAGGTCCAGGGCAATAAACGTACAGGTTCATATCTGGTACAAGATGTCTAGGATTCAAGGAAGCTCTTAAAGACTTGGGATTCTGTCAAAGGGTTATACGAGCCAACTTGAAGGGATTTCTGCAGGCCATGTAAAAAAGTACTTGCAGCCCTTAATGAAATAAAGAAGGGATCTTGGAAATATATATTAATGCTGTTGAGACCACAGGGCAGGAAAATGAGAATGAGCGTAACGCATGTCCAGTACATCCATCAGCCTGTCTTTGTGCTCTGGCTACTTCCGAGCCAGCCATCTACATACAGGTGTAGCCTGACAGCACCCTGCTTTAGATCCATTGAATAGCTCTCCAGTCTTGCCCTGGGACTTACCCTGATACTACCATCAGGATGCCCACACAAACCTGGGTAAGAGGGTGTTAGCCCCATGGGCAGCCTTTCAGCAGCTGTGAACATGACGTGGTGGATAAGCTCTCTTCCTTGTCTCAGGGCAGACTATTTCAGATGTACTGTATACCTAGTTCCTCAAAAAGAACCCCAAAAAGATTGAGCTGTGGTGTCCCATTGTCATAAACTCTCTAGTGCAACCTTCAATTGTTTTTTCCTCCTTCCTTGTTTTACTTTTCCTGGTTCCCTGTCTCTTGTTCCCAGACATCAAGAGAAGTGATCTATCTACATATCTGTATATATCTATGCTATTCTGCCTTGGAGAAGGGATTGGGGACCTAGTCAAAACAAAGGGAAATGTATAATACATGAATCTGGCTGAAAGCACCTTAATTTGCTCATTCCTATTAAGCAAGCCTGATATGATGGCATGGTAAGCATACTGCAGCAATCATCAAGCTTTCTTGTCCAAAAAAGTTCACATATATATGTGTATATATGTATATATAACTCTAATCAAAGTTTTATACTTAAAACCACCCCTAGACAATGAAATGGCATTTTTAACATGTTGAAAAAAAAAACAAAATCCTAACTGCTACATACACAAAAGATACTCTTAATATTCCTGTATTATTTTATATATATAAATAACTCTAATCCAAATATATATATATATATATATATATATATATATATATATATATAAAAAACTCTAATCAACACTTTAGATCGGCTAGTTTACATAAAATGTGAAAATTAGTGGAACAAGTTAAACATCCCACTAAGAAGCAATCAGCCAGTTCCAGAATGTGGGAAATTTAACAGGAGTAGTGAGTTTCCTTGAAAAATAATGACAAAAAGTCAGGGGGTGGTGGTAAGTATGAAAATTTCTGCTCCTGAGTTGAAGTACCTTGAACCCATCTCAGAATTGTGCCAATAAATATAGTAGGTGAATACACAGAGTTATCCCTTGAGACACATCAGCCCCTAAATCAATGAGGAATGAGGAGCCAAGATTTGACAGCACCACAATGAGGTCATCTGCAGCACCTCTTTGCAGGTAGGGGGCAGTATTTGCTGATTCCACTGGGCACAGCAAGATCCAAGCTTTGCCTGGTGAGGGGTCCACTGCTGGGTAACCTAGCAACCTGTGGAATTGGGTACTTTTACAGGGCTGGGGTGATAAAAATGGAGACTTGTGAGGGCTAAACCACACACTGTTTACCCTTCAAGATATTTGGTGAACTTTTAAGCTGCCTAGGCCAAAAAGCAAGTCAAAAACCTTTGAGAAACAGTTCCATTTTCCTGGAGTCTTGCTATGCCAGGGCTCCATTAAACAAGGTTGGTGGGTCGGGGAAGGTGTTTGCTTATAAGTATAAGCCAGAAGTAGAACATTAGTAAAACTGCTCCTGGAAAACAGGTCAATATAAAATACTAAACTGAAGTACAGAATGGAACTTAACTGGCAGTTGTGTTAGAGACGTGGTACACAGCATAGCGATCTACCATTTATCTAATTGGAATCCAGGGAAGAGAGAGAAAATAAAGCAGAAAAATAGAAGTGCCGGCCCAGAATTTTCTGAAACTGATGAAAGAAATCAAGCCACAGATTCAAAAAGCTCAGAAAACCCCTACAGAGGATAAGTGAAAAGAAAACCACACCCAGACAATAATAGTAAAACTATTGAAAACCAGAGACAAAGAGAATATATTAAAAGCACAGAGGGAGGACCAGGAGGGGACATTATCTTCAAAGAAATAGTGATAAAGCCAGACAATGAAATGGCATTTTTAACATTTTGAAAGAAAAAAAAAACCTAACTGCTACACAGGAATAAAATATACACAATATTCCTGTGTTCTTACATTTAAAAGTTGGAAAAAGATACACCACTGCAAATACCAAAAGAAAGCTGGTGTTTCTTGAGAGTTGGCCCTCCATATGTGTGGGTTCTACATCTGATTCAACCAACTGGCTCAAAAATATTTGAAAAAAAGTGATTTAAAAAATACTTCCTAACAACTATATATTACATTGTATTAGGTATTAAATCTAAAGTATACAAGAGAATGTGTATAGGTTATTTGCAAATACTATGTCTCATCTGCAGATTTTGTATACTTGGCAGTCCTGAAGCCAAGTATATCCCCTGTGGAAACTGAGGGGTAATTGTATTAGACAAACTAGACCTCAAGGCAAGAAGCATTGTTAGAGATAGAAAGTGATTTTTAATGAAAAAAGTTGCATATAGTTTCCTTCTGTAACAAATTGCCACAAACTTAATGGCTTAAAACAACACAGATGTATTATCTTACAGTTCTGCAGTTCAGAAATCTGAAATGGGTCTCACTGGGCTTATGTCAATAGGACTGCATATTTTTCTGCAGGCCCTAGGGGACAAGCTGTTACCTTGCCCTTTCCAGCTTCTAGAGGCTACCCACATTTCTTGGCTCATGGCCCTCTTTCTCCACCTTCAAAGCTAGCAACATTGGGTAGAGTTATTTTCATACTTCTCACTCTCTGGTTCTCTCTTCTGCCTCCTCTTCCACTTTTAAGGACCCTGTGATGATATTAGACCCACCTAGAAATTCACGATAATCAGTCTATTTTGAGGTAAGCTGATTAGCAATCTAATTCTGTCTGCTGTGTTCATTTCCTTTTCCCATGTAACCTGAGATTCTACAGATTAGAATATCAGCATCTTTGGAGGTTCATTATTCTACCACAGAGATCAGTCCAAATGGCAATAGGAATATGCAGCAATTCAAAATTGATAATCAAAATATAATCAAGTGGAAGTTGACAGAACTAAAAGGAGAAAAGAGTCATCTATAATCATACTGGAAGACATTAATATACCTCTCATATTAGCTGATGGCATGAACAGACAATATCACCAAGAACATAGAAAAGGTGACAGACTTGATCTAATTAGGATACATAAAACACTAGCCAACAGTGACAAAATGTATACTCATTTTATGCTGTATAAACCATTCACCAAAATTGAATACATAAAAGACTATAAAGCCCTAATACATTACAGAGTAGAAATCAAAATGAGTGCATTCTCTGAAAATGGTGGGATTAAGCTAGAAATCAGTAAAGCCCATAGAAATTACTAGGAAATGTCTAACTGCTTAGAGATTATGTAGTTGGCTGGGCACATTGGCTCACACCTGTAATCCCAGCATTGTGAGCCTGAGGCAGGAAGATTGTAGAGCTCAGGAATTAAAGACCATGCTAGGCAATATAGATCCCTGTCTCTACAAAAATAGAATTTTTAAAAATTAACTGGGCCTGGTGTATGCCTGTGGTCCTAACTACTTAAGAGGGTGAGGCAGGAGGATCACTTGAACTTGGGAGTTCAAAGCTGCAGTGAGCCATTATCATGTCATTGCACTCCAGCCTGGACAACAGAGTAAGACTGGCTCAAGGAAAGAAAGAAAGAAAGAAGTTATGTAGTATACTTCTAAATTACTCATGGGACAAAAAAGAAAACATAAATTAGAAAATATTTAAGAAATTTATCCACGGCTAAGATTGGAGATAAACGTATAGACTGAAAAACAATTACTAGTAAAGAAAAAAGACTGAAAACCAGTAATCACAAATCAATTACAAATAAAGTTGAAACCCGAAGGCCAGAAATCAATGAAATAGTAAATAAAAATACAGTAGTAATAGATCAACAAAACCACAAATTGGAGCTTTGAAAAGAAACAAAATTCTTAAGTCTCTAGCAAGAATAATAAAGAGAAAACACAAACTATATACAGCAGTAGTAAAAAAGCAAAAAAATTGGTAATAGAGCTGGGTGTGGTGGCTCATGCCTGTAATCCCAGTGCTTTAGGAGTCCAAGGTGGGTGGATCACTTGAGGCCTGGAGTTCCAGACCAGCCTGGCCAACATGGAGAAACCCATCTCTAATAAAAGAAAAATTAGCCGGGCATGGTGGCATGTGTCTATAGACCCAGCTACTTGGGAGGCACAAGAATTGCTTGAACCCAGGAGGCAGAGGTTGCAGTGAGCCGAGATTGTGCCACTGCACTCCAGCCTAGGCAACAGAGAGAGACTTCACCTCAAAAAAAAAAAAACAAAAAAAGTTGGTAATAAGATTTTGTGAACAATTTTATGCCAAGAAAAAAACTTACATGGACAAATTCTTTGAAAAATACAACTTAACAGAAATAAAACCAATAGATAAATCTGACTATGCTTATCTGTTAAAGAGAATGACTTGGTTACTAAAATCCTCTCCAAAACACAACACCCATATAGGGTCACTGATAAATTTATCCATGCATTTAAGAAAGCAATAATTTTACACAAATTTTTCCATTTAATAAATACAGTCGAAAATTGCCAGCTGATTTAAAGAGGCCACAATTTTAAAAGAAAAATGTAGATCAATATACTCATGAAGATTGATGCAAAAATCCATAACAAAATGTTAGGAAATCAAATCCATCAATATTTCAAAAGACTATTATGACCAAGTGGAGTTTATTCCAGCATTTAAAAGACAGTTTAATATTAGAAAGTTAGTG
This sequence comes from Aotus nancymaae, assembly GCF_030222135.1. Lineage (NCBI taxonomy): Eukaryota > Metazoa > Chordata > Mammalia > Primates > Aotidae > Aotus > Aotus nancymaae. The sequence goes on from NW_026988444.1 coordinate 2,385,647, forward strand.
AGTGTAATTGACCACATTAACAGAAAAAAAAGAGAAGGATCATGCAATGATCTAAAGAGATGCCGGAAAAGCATTTGATAAAATTCAACATTCATTCATGATTTAAAGAAAAATTCATAGCAAATAAAAATAAAAGAGAATGTCCTTATTCTAATAAGTGTATCCATGGAAAACCTACAGCAGATCTCACATGTAGTGGTGGATTACTGAAAGCTTCCCACTTGATACTGAAATCAAGGGAAGTCTGCTATAACCACCTGTATTCAAAATTGTACTGAAGATCTTAGTTCATTAAGTAAGAAAAACAAAGGCATGGGGATTGGGAAGTAAAATGAGTATTATTTATAGATGTGATTTTGTGTTTAGGAAACCTAAAGAATCTAACGAACTACTAAAAATGAAGAAATTTATTGAGGTTGCTGGATATAAGATAAACATGCAAAAGTCATTGTATTTCTATATGACAACAATGAATAAATATAAGATGAAACAAAAATAATGTTTCCAATAGCATTAAACATATCAATAGCTAAAAGTCAATTAAGAAAAGTGTAAGATTCATACAAAGGAACTACAAACATTAAGAAAATTAAAGGCACCTAATCTCCTAGTCAAATATTGATCTAAATATTCAATTGTATTTGCTGTTTAACTTGCAAAGGGATTTTTCTCACTGGAAATTGATGAGCTGAATTTAAAATTTATAAATGATTATAAGAGGCCACAAATATCCAAGGCAATCTTTACAAAGGACATTAGATGACATGACTGGAGATCAAGACTTTTAAAGTGACATTAGTGAAGACACCTTGGTACTGGCATAAGGATAAAGAAAGGGACCAATGGAACACAGAAAGATCCAAACAGACCCCAAATAAAGTCACATCAGAAGTGACCTTTGTTGTCAAAGGTATTATTGTAATACAGGGAGCAAGGAGGGACAGGATTATTTATTTTAATAATTGTGCTAATTAGCTATCTCTTAGAAAATGTAGATTTTTTTTTGACTCCAATGCATCATAGACATAAAATTATAACACTTTAAGGAAAACATTGGAGAATATTCTTCCAAACTTAGGATAAATGCTAAAATTGTTAACCATACAAGTAAAGATTAAATTAGCCTGTTAATCATAATAACTATTTATTAAAAAGATACACACCATTAATAGAATAAAAAGGCAACTTACCAACTGAGAGAAGAAAATTTAATAGATATAGAAGATAATAAAGAAGATATTTTGTTTATGTATAGAAAATATAAAGAACTACAAATTGGAGGAGGATCCAAGATGGCCGAATAGGAATAGCTCTAGATTCCAGTTCCCAGCAAAAATGCAGAGGGTGAGTGATCACCAGCATTTCCAAATGAATTTTTACTGCCCACAAACCAGGAGATTCCCAGGCAGAAAAGTGCCATGAGTCTCCAGCATGGCTGTTTCAGCCGGCACAGCAAGTCTCCGCACAAAAACACAAATCCGGGCGCCATTTCAACTGGTAACTGGAATGCCTGGGAGACAGAGTCACCCATTCAACTGAAAAAAAGGGGGCTGAAACAGGGAGCCAGGTGATCTAGCTTGGCTGGTCCCACCCCCACAAAGACCAGCAATCTGAAATGCTCTGGATTGAGAGTTTCACAGCAAGCATAGCTGGACCTGGGACAGTCCAGCTCTGTGCGGGGAAGGGCATCCATTTTAATGGGCAAAACAACCAGCTGACATCAAAATGGCAGGATCAAATTCACACATAGCAATATTAACCTTAAATGTAAATGAGCTAAATGCCCCCAATCAAAAGACACAGACTGGCAAATTGGATAAAAAGCCAAAACCCATCTCACATGCAAGGATACACATAGGCTCAAAATAAAGGGATGGAGGAAGATCTACCAAACAAATGGAGAGCAAAGAAAAGCAGGAGTTGCAATCCTAGTCTGTGATAAAATAGACTTTAAACCAACAAAGATCAAAAGAGACAAAGAAGGGCATTACATAATGGTAAAAGGATAAACAACAAGAAGAGCTAACAATCCTAAATATATATGCGCCCAATACAGGAGCACCCAGATACATAGAGCAAGTTCTTAATGACCTACAAAGAGACTTAGACTCCCACACAATAATAGTGGGAAACTTTAACACTCCACTGTCAGTATTAGACAGATCAACAAGACAGAAAATTAACAAGGATATCCAGGACTTGAACTCAGACCTGGACCAAGCAAACCTAATAGACATTTACAGAACTCTCCACCCCAAATCCACAGAATATACAATCTTAGCACCACATCACACCTACTCTAAAATTGACCACATAATTGGAAGTAAATCACTCCTCAGCAAATGCAAAAGAACAGAAATCATAACAAACAGTCTCTCAGACCACAGTGCAATCAAATTAGAACTCAGGATTAAGAAACTAACTCAGAACTGCATAACTTCATGGAAAGTGAACAACTGGCTCTTGAATGTTGACTGAATAAACAATGAAATGAAGGCAGAAATAAAGATGTTCATCAAAACCAACGAGAACAAAGATGCAACATGCCAGACTATCTGGGACACGTTTAAAGCAGTGTCTAGAGAAAATTTATAGCAATAAATGCCCACATGAGAAGCAAGGAAATATCTAAAATTAACACCCTGTCATCAAAATTGAAAGAGCTAGAGGAGCAAGATCAAAAAAACGCAAAAGCTAGCAGAAGACAAGAAATAACCAAGATCGAGCAGATCTGAAGGAGATAGGGACACAAAAAACCCTTCAAAAAATCAATAAATCCAGGAGCTGGTTTTTTGAAAAGATCAACAAAATAGACCACTAGCCAGATTAATAAAAAAGAAAAGAGAGAAAAATCAAATAGATGCAATAAAAAATGATAAAGGGGATATCACCACAAATTCCACAGAAATACAGACCACCATCAGAGATTATTACAAGTAACTCCATGCACATAAACCAGTAAACTTGGAAGAAATGGATAAATTCCTGGATACTTGCACCCTCCCAAGCCTAAGTCAGGAAGTAGTTGAAACCCTGAATAGACCAATAATAAGGGCTGAAGTTGAGGCAGCAATTAATAACCTACCAACCAAAAAAACCCAGGTCCAGATGGGTTCACAGCTGAATTCTACCAGACATATAAAGAGGAGCTGGTACCACTCCTGAAACTATTCCAAACAATCCAAAAAGAGGGAATCCTCCCCAAATCATTTTATGAAACCAACATCATCCTGATACCAAAACCTGGCAGAGACTCAACAAGAAAAGAAAGCTTCAGGCCAATATCCATGATGAACATAGATGCAAAAATCTTCAATAAAATACTGGCAAACCGATTGCTACAGCACATCAAAAAGCTTATCCATCACGATCAAGTAGGCTTCATCCCGGGGATGCAAGGCTGTTTCAACATACGCCAACTCTATAAACGTAATTCACCACATAAACAGAACCAAAGACAAAAACTACATGATTATCTCAATAGATGCCGAGAAGGCCTTTGACAAAATTCAACAGCTCTTTATGCTAAAAACTCTCAATAAAGTGGGTATCAACAGAACGTATCTCAAAATAATAAAAGCTATTTATGACAAACCCAAAGCCAATGTCATACTGAATGGGCCAAAACTGGAAACATTCCCTTTGAAATCTGGCATTAAACAAGGAAGCCCTCTCTCACCACTCCTCTTCCATATAGTATTGGAAGTTCTAGCCAGAGCAGTCAGGCAAGAAAAAGAAATAAAGGGTATTCAATTAGGAAAGGAGGAAGTCAAATTGTCTCTATTTGCAGACAACATGATTGTATATTTAGAAGACCCCATTGTCATAGCCCAAAATCTCCTGAAACTGATAAACAACTTCAGCAAAGTCTCAGGATACAAAATCAGTGTGCAAAAATCACAAGCATTCCTATACACCAATAACCGACTTAAAGAGAGCTAAAGCAAGAATGAACTGCCATTCACAGTTGCTATGAAGAGAATAAAATACCTAGGAATACAACTAACAAAGGATGTAAAGGACCTCTTCAAGGAGAACTGTAAACCACTGCTCAAGGAAATAAGAGAGGACACAAACAGATGGAAAAACATTCCATGCTCATGGTTAGGAAGAATCAATATTGTGAAAATGGCCATACTGCCCAAAGTAATTTACAGATTCCGTGCTATCCCCATCAAGCTACCTATGACCCTCTTCACAGAACTGGAAAAAAAACACCTCAAACTTCATATGGAGCCAAAAGAGAGCCCGCATAGATGTCAATTCTAAGCAAAAAGAACAAAGCTGGAGGCATCACGCTACCTGCCTTCAAACTATACTACAAGACTACAGTAATAAAAACAGCATGGTACTGGTACCAAAACAGAGATATAGACAAATGGAACAGAACAGAGCCCTTGGAGACAATGCCACACATCTACAACCATCTGATCTTTGACAAACCTGACAAAAACAAGCAATGGGGAAAGGATTCCTTGTTTAATAAATGGTGTTGGGAAAACTGGCTAGCCATGTGCAGAAAGCAGAAACTGGACCCCTTCCTGACACCTTACACTAAAACTAACTCCAGTTGGATTAAAGACTTAAACATAAGACCTAACACCATAAAAACCCTAGGAAAAAACCTAGGCAAAACCATTCAGGACATAGGCGTAGGAAAGGACTTCATGACTAAAACACCAAAAGCATTGGCAACAAAAGCCAAAATAGACAAATTGGATCTATTTAAACTCCAGAGCTTCTGCACAGCAAAAGAAACAATCATTAGAGTGAACTGGCAACCAACAGAATGGGAAAAAAAATTTGCAATCTACCCATCTGACTAAGGACTTATATCCAGAATCTACAAAGAACTAAAACAGATTTACAAGAAAAAAACAAACCCATTCAAAAGCGGGTGAAGGATATGAACCGACACTTTTCAAAAGAAAACATATATGAGGCCAACAAACATATGAAAAAGTGCTCATCATCCTGGTCATTAGAGAAATGCAAATCAAAACTACATAGAGATACCATCTCACGTCAGTTAGAATGGCGATCATTAAAAAATCTGGAGACAACAGATGCTGGGGAGGATGTGGAGAAATAGGAACACTTTTACACTATTAGTGGGAGTGTAAACTAGTTCAACCATTGTGGAAGACAGCGTGACCATTCCTCAAGGACCTAGAAATAGAAATTCCATTTGACCAAGCAATCCCATTACTGGGTATATATCCAAAGGATTATAAATCGTTCTGTTATAAAGACATACATGCAAATGTTCATTGCAGCACTGTTTACAATAGCAAAGACCTGGAACCCCAAATGCCCATCAACGATAGACTGGACAGGAAAAATGTGGCACATATACACCATGGAATACTATGCAGCCATAAAAAACAATGAGTTCGTGTCCTTTGTAGGGACATGGATGAACCTGGAAACCATCATTCTCAGCAAACTGACACAAGAACAGAAAATCAAACACTGCATGTTGTCACTTATAGGTGGGTGTTGAACAATGAGAACACATGGACACAGGGAGGGGAGCATCACACACTGAGGTCTGTTGGGAGGGAATAGGGGAGGGACAGCGGAGGGTAGGGAGTTGGTGAGGGATAACATGGGGAGAAATGCCGGATATACATGATGGGGATGGAGGCAGCAAACCACATTGCTATGTATGTACCTATGCAAGAATCCTGCATGTTCTTCACATATACCCCAGAACCTAAAGTGCAATTTTATATATATATATATGCACACACAAGTTCTGAAATGAAAATTTCTCTGGATTGTATTAATATCAGAATAGACTCTACAGAACAAAATATCAATGAATTATGAGGAGCAGGATATATCTTAAATGAAATTTAGAGGAAAAGGAAGAATTAAAAATGAGTGGGCTTGTAGAATAATACCAGGAGGTCTAATACAAGTGTGATTAGAGTCCCCACAAGCTAAGATAAAGTAAAACTTTTTGAAGGATTAGCCAAAAATTTCTCAAACTTGATGAATAGTACATAATCTCACAGATCCAAGAAGTTCAATCAACCCTAACTAGAATAAATACACATGCACACACACATCATACAAAAGAACATCATAAAATTGCTGGACAACTGATAAAGAAAAAAATTTTTTTTAAATGTAAAGCAGTTGGTGTGTCTTAGAGTAGGGGGAGACATATTGCATAAAAAGAAAGATAGGAATTTACAGATATCAGAAAGTATGCAAGCAATGAGATAATGGAATGACATCTTTAAAGGCCTAAAAGAAAACAACTGTCAAACTAAAGTTCTAAAGCCAGTAAAAATGTCCTGAAAATTTAAGGTCAAAGGAAAAAAAAACTTGTTTTTTGACAAACAAAAAGTTAAGAGTTCATCACCAGGAGACCTACACTGAAATACATGTTAAAGAAATTTCTTCCAACTGAAATAAAATTATATCAGATCTAAATTTAGATCTATATGAAGGAATAAAGAACATCAGAAATGGTAAACATGTGGGTAAAATGTCTATTTTTTCATTGCTTTGAAAGATTGCTATTTGAAGTAAAAATAATATAGGATTTTTAATATGTGAAGTTAAAATATATGACAAGAATAGTGCAAAGAATTGAAGAGGGAAATGGATATATACTTTTGTAAGGGCCTTACATAATACAGTAAGTGGTAAAATACAGTAAAGTTAAATTATAATAAGGTAAAGATATTAAAGCTTAGCAATGAAATGTCCAATATGGTGGCCACTACCCAAAACTGACTACATTTAAGTTTTAATTAATGAAAAGGAAATAAATATTCACTTTCTCAGTTGCACCAACTACATATCAAATGCTCAGTAGTCACATGTGGCTACCATATTTGAGAGCATAACTATAGAACATTTCCATCATTACTGAAAGTTCTATTGGACCTCACTGCTCTTGAATAACCATGAGTAAAGAAAACATTAATGTAACAAATCAGTCCAATAGCAGACATAGATGAAATAACAGTTTAAGAAACATTCCATTCAAAATAAGGCAGGAAGTGGGGAGGACAGAAGCTAAGAAAAGATGAAACAAACAGAAAACAAATAGCATGATGAGAAATTTAAGATTTTCATATGAATAATTACAAACACTCCAACAACAGAGCTTCAAATATACTCGAATCCAAAGCTGAAAGAACTGAGAAGAGAAACCAACAAAGCCACAATTATAGTTGGAGATCTTAATGCTTCTTTTTCAGTAATTAACAGAACATTAGACAGAAGATATCTAAGGTTATAGAAGACATGATCAGCACTGTTACGATGCAGACCTAATTGACATTTCACCCAACAACAGCAGAATGTATATTCACCAAGATAAACCATATGCTGGGCCACAGAGCAGGTGTCACTATGTTTAAAAGGTTAGAAGTCATGTATATGTGTTCTCTGATTATAATAGGATTAAATTAGAAATCAATAGCAGAAGATATATTTAAAATCCCCAAATAGTCAATAATTTTCAAATGTACTTCTAAATAACCCATGAGTCAAAGAAAAAACTACAAGGATAACTAGTAAATATTTTGAAATATGAAATGTTTGATGTTATGAAAATCAAAACAGCCATAACAAAATTTGTGGGATTAAATTAAAGCTCTATTTGGAGGGATATTCATGTTTTAAAATGCTTATATTATTAAAATAAAATCTAAAATCAGTTATGTAAGCTTCTGCCTTAAGAACTTAGAAAAAGAAGAGCATATTAAAATAAGCAACATAAAATAAGCAACAGAAATAAGCAACATAAAAACCTTACAGAAAATAGAGAAAATCAATAAAATCAAGGCTATTTCTTTAAAAGAAAACAGGACTCCTTGGAGAAATAGTTGGTTTCAGGTCTGTACGTAGAGAACGTCTTAAAACAGCTTGTGCCAGAAAGCAAGGAATAACTTAAAGGACTGGAAGATGTACTAACAGGACACTAGAGCCAGCTTGAAAGGGGATCCCTCTGACCAAATTAGGGACAGATTGAACATCAAAATAAATGATAGTTAAAGATTATAACCTGTTCAATTAAACATGAATTCATTATTTCATATGGATATAAACAAATAAATAGGGTTGAAGGACAGTTCCAGCTAACAGATATAAAATGAATGGACTTGCGATATCACCACTGGGAAACCATCATGATGATAATTAATACAGGAAAGGTTCATCAGTGGATGTTAAACTAGTGGGTTAAGGCTTGGGAATTAAAAATATTTACAGACCCAAACTCTCTTCCCACAAGTATTTTCTAAAGAAGAATATACTAAAATCCAAAATGAGGGATATTTTACAAAACAACTGTCTTACATTCTTCAGGAATGTCAATTTCATGAAAGACAAAGAAAGATTGAAAAACTAGATAGAAGGAAAATAAAGAGGCACAACAACTAAACACAATGCTATAACACACATGACTGGGAAATTGGCAAAATCAGAATTAACTCTGTAGATTAGATCAGGAGTTGGCAAACTGTAGCTTATGGGACCAAACCAGGTCAATGCTTGTTTTCGAAAATGTTTTTTTGGAACACAGCCACACCTATTGATTTATGCATCATCCGTGGCTGCTTTCACACTACAACAGTAGAATTCAGTAATTGTAACACAGACTATATGTTCTGTAAAGGCTAAAATATTTACTATTTGGCCCTATATAGAAAGTTTTCTGTATTTTATATTAGAACATTTTATAGTACACTAATTTTCCTGATTTTGTTGATTTTACTGTGGTTATAAAAGAAAATGTCCCTTTAAGAACATAAACTAAATTTAGAATATCTCTCTATATATAATATATATGTGTATATATACACAAAACTATATGTATATAGTTATGTATATATGTTTATATGTATATTTGTTGGATGTATGGGTCAGTATTAGAGCAAATTTTATAAGAAGATGATTTCATCAATGAGAACACCAAATTCTTAACATTGTTTGGCCTTCATATTATTAACATGTACAACACATTCATTACATGTAGGAACACTTGAAAAAGTCTTCTGAAGATTTTCATCATCCCTACCCTTAACTGAGAATCATTAAATTAGAACTATTTAAAAACAAGATGGCATCAAACTTGTAACTTTTATTGTTCAGTATATTAATCCTAAATCTTTGAAATATTCAGATGGGGGAAGATACAGATTAATTTTAGACTTTAAGTTAAATATGCATGTTAAACTGTAAGGTTAACATTTGTTTCTGCCAATATAGTTAACTAAATGTCTGGAGAAAACCTCCCAGTCTAGAACAACTAAAATGCTGTTTCAAGTATTAAAGTTATTTTAAAATATGCATCGATGAGCTGACAGTAAAATAGGGACATTCTCAAAGGCTGGAAACAACTATACTCTAGCACTGAAGCCTACATTTGTTCTAGGGGCACCTACCAATCTTGATGGCCTAGAACTTCTGTTATTTGGGGCCACTGACATGAAAGGAGCAGGAGACAAAACCCTATGTTTGATGAGGTAAGTAGGATCACTCAACTCACATACAGTAGGACATCTTAAAGATAATGCCCTCTAAAGATGAACTAGAGAAAAATACTCCCCCTCCAGGAGATTCTGCAGTAGGAGAGCAAGTAAGTAATGGAAAGGGGTATGAGTACACAAGTCTGTCTTCAGAAGGTTGGCCAGAATCAAAAGCAGATATCTGGCAATATATTTTGCTCAATGCCTGAATAAATTGCCATAGATAGGGTTCCAAGAATGATAAGTTTACAATCCAAAACTAAAAAGTGTATAATAAATAAACCATTATGAATAAGAATCAGCATAAATGAAAAGCTATAGATTTAAAGCCTCAAAGACATTGGGTATGAAATTATAATTATAAAATGAAAATATTTTATATGTTTGTTTGTTAAAACGTGTTTAACAACATGTTTATTTTACTAAACTATTTAAATTTATGTTTAAATAATTTAAAAAAATATTTTTAAAAGTCAAGGCATTAAAAGTAAGAAGAGTGAGCAAGAGACATCAAAAAATACCTGGCATATATGAAAGAGAATTAACTAGAATTTATCCAAAAGAAAAACAAAATTAGAATTTCAGTAGGTAGGCTGTAACTGGCTATTTTCATATTTAAAAGTTTGTGAGTACAACAGACACACTAAAAGCTAGAAGACTCCTGGAAAACTACCATCTCTCCAGGAGGTTTATTCACCTTTGCTGCTTTCATTTGGGTGGACGGGGGCAGAGGGGATGGATGCTATCAGGTAGAGTTCTGTTCTTCCTGCTTTTGCTATAAAAGGTGGAGATGGCTAAATCTGTGAAAATGGCAAATTTGATGGCAGATTCAAGCAGGTCAATTACAAACAGCTAACCAGGTGACCCAGACTTTCATAGCTCTTACCTCTGTTCTACCAACACCTTTCTCTCAACTCACATGTATAGTTTTATGGGAGGTTTCTTCTGACTTGTTAATGGAGGAAGCAAAAACTCAGGCCTGATTCACAAACGGGTCAGCTTGACACATTGATACAAGCCTAAAAATGCACTGCTGTCATATTTCAAACCCACTCAGAGGTGGACATAAAGGAGAGTAGTAAGGGGAAATACTCCAGGTGGACAGATTTGTGAACTGTTCATTTGGCTATTCACTTTGAACAGAGATAATGGCAGCCAGCAGCATGGACTTTAAGACAGTAGCAGGCAGCTAGGCTAGTGGATCAGAGGCCTGAAAGGAGAAAGGTCAGAAAATTGGAGACAAAGAAGTCTGGGAAAGAGATCATGGATGGACTTGTAGGAGCAGGTACACTGTAAATCTATGTGTTTCACATTAAAACACACCAGAGAACAGGAAACCAGACAGGAAAAAGTCATCTATCACATGGACGAGTTAACTCATCTTTTGCCTGTGGGCCAGGCTGTCTTCAGTCATCCCTGTGTTGGCACAATGGGCCCATAAGTAGAGGCATAATAGTAGCAGGAATGGGGTTTACACATGGGCCAGTGAGTTCACCATCGCCAGGGCTGCTCTTGCTTTTTCCTCTGTGGACCTGGAGTCACTGGAGAGTGATGTGAAACCTTCAACTATGGCTCTGTTCCTAAAGGAAACTAGATACCACTTGTCAGCTCTGACAATACCATTGAAGTTGGTTATGTTGGCCCCTTCTACCATGGAAAGAACAGTGCCACATCCTTACTGGAAATGGCACCTACTCCAGATATGGGTTTGCCTTACGTGCACTGTGAGTGCCTTCTCCGGCACCACCTTCTAAGAACATAAGAAGTCTCATCTATTAACAATAACTCCTACAGAATATCACCTCAGTCCAAGAAACCTATTTTATGAAAAAGGAGATGTGAGAGTGGGTGCATGACCATTTCATTGGTTTTAAGTTCTCCTTAGGCAGAAATATCTAGCTTAATAGAACGGTGGAATGGCCTATTTAAGGCTCAGCTATTGTACTAGCATGATAGGCTGGGATGCTTTCTTCCAAGAGGTGGAATATGCACTAAACTGAACCACAAACAATGTGGAGCTGGGTCTCCAACAGCTAGATGTAGGGGCATGAGAAGAAGCTCAATTTAACACCCTCACATAGTACCCAGAGATCTATTTGCAGAATTTTTGCTTTTCATCTCAGATTATAGGAACATTTCTCACTCTCTACTTTCTACAAGTTAAACTTAGAGCAACTCTCCATAACCAATAAGGAACCAGCTGTTTTACACCCTGTAAAATCAAAAGTTACACTCCCTGAGAGAGCTCAATGAAGTCAACTAGGCTTATTAAACACATTGTCCAGAAAGATAACAGCAATCATTTTGACATTTTCCAAGTTTTGGATAAATAATTTTTAACACATGTCATAGAAGGAATGTTTGCAAAAGGAAAGGCTATTCAGCATGAGAAGAAAAGATGGGGTGGGGATGATGATTGTCTTCAGATATTGGACTGACTGTCATGTGGAAGAATTTTGTTTATTGCTTCAGAAGGCAAAATCAAGAAGGTTAGAAAAGGCCAGTTTGACTCAACACAAAGAAGAGCTATTTAATTGCCTAGACCAGCACTGTCCAATAGAGCTAGAAGACACACCACATATGTAACTAAATTTTCTAGCAGCCACTGTATAAAGGTGAAAAAGAAAAACTGATAAAATTAATTTTAATAGCAATCTTATTTAGCCAATCAAAATATTATTAGTTCAACAAGTCATCAATACAGAAATATTAATGAGATATTTTACATGCTTTTCTTCATACTACGTCTTTAAATCCCATGTGTATTTTACACTTGTGGCACAGCCCAATTTGGACTTCTATGTTCCAAGTGCTCAGTAGCCACATGACTTGTGCATATGAGGTAGTGGTGGTCTAGATGGTCTCAGATAGAGCGAGGATCCCATCAGTTAGAAACCATTGAAGACAAGGTCAGTAACCACTGATCGAGGCTGTTTTGAAGAAATATTCAGGCACTGGCTATGTTAGGGACAGTTACCAGGTCTCCTTTCCCCTTACCCATCTCCAGCTTTTGTAGCAAAAACAGGAAGAACAGAACTCCACCTGATAACATCCATCCCGTCTGCCCCCATCCACCCAAATGATAGCAGCAAGGGTGAATACACCTCCTGGAGAAATAGCAGTTTTCCAGGAGTCTTCTAGCTTTTAGTGTGTCTAAAATTTTTTTTAGATTTTTACAACTCACAATTAAACTCTGCATTGAAAAGCAGGGGGGAAAAGGCATCTATTGCCTCTTAGCTGAGCAGCCTATGAAGTGGAGTACCTCCTTGTTAACAAATGCCATGCCTGGATTTCCTTTCACTTGAGAACTCTTGCTATCACCACAGATGGAGAAAGGTAAGGGTTTGCCTTTTTGCTAGAGTCAATAACTTTGAGTAATCTGATCACATTTGAGGTTGAGCAAAGTAGTAACTTTCCTCTGAATTTGTTCCTTCTCTAAGTAAAGGAAGCTTTCATAATGTAGTGGAAAAACTGTGTAGTTTTGTCCAAATATCTAAAGATAAGCTAAAAGCAGAGTGGACATTTTTTTCACGTAAATAATTGATGACGTTCTCCTGGGCCAATTGAGATAGTAGGAAGCCAGGAGTCTTTGGACATCTTTTTAAGGAATGAGTGGACTTGAATGAGCATGTTGTGTGCACCCACCTGACCAGCATATGTGCATCCTGAATGTGAATCGTGATTTTTTTTTTTTCTTCTGGGTAAAGCTGCAGGAAAAGGCTCCAATCTAAATAAAAGAGGAATGGGACCATTTTTAACTTGTGAGTCACATGATGGGAGGAATTGCCAAAAAGAATTCTGATTGAATAATGTTCTAATTGTGCACCTGCACCTGCTCTTTAAGAAGGGCAATTCAGGACAAAGGGCAAAATGCCCAATGCATAATAATGCATAGGGTGATAAGAACCTCTTCATGGCTATTCTGTGTCAGTTAAATAACATGGTTTGAAAACTAGATTAGGTTGTTTGTGAGGTTGGGCAGTGAATGAGGTCAAACGAGTAAGGTCCGAGAAATTCCAAATCCACTTGGCAGCCTTAAGCCTGTTGGATGCCTCCCCTCGGAACCCTGATTTTTAGCAGACTGGTGCACAAGATTTTTGCGTATTTCCCTTGTAAAACACAAAGAATGTAAATGAAAATATGGGAGTGTGGCCCCAACTGCTGTAACTTTGCCTGAGGCAGTTTAATATGGACCAACTTCAAAAGATTAGGAGGCTTTAGTTTTCAACATTATCTTATATTGTCAACATTATCTTGGATAAATGTTTTGATGCTGTGTCTGGTGTCTTTCATGTGACTGGAGCTGCTGATGTAGATCCAGGGATCTGTGCAGGGTAGCTTTTCTGTATTTCCACCCATCCCTTCCTCGGGGTAGCAGAAGGGCTCTGACAAGGAAGACCAAACACGTAGGGTTGACGCTGTGTTTGGAAACCCTTTTGAGTTGAGATGTGTAAAGCATGTGCTTAGCCAGAGCCAGACATCTGCTTGATTCTCACTCCTCACTGTCACCGGGTTTCTGATTGTTTACAATCTGCTGCCATAGTTCACTTGGTGTTTAGGGTCATTCCCACCACTTCATTCCTCGAATGTCAGATCACCATCACTGCTGGCTGAAATACAGTCCCTGCAGAGGCCTAAATAAGTCTTTTCTAAGGGATAAAGAACCACTCTTGAGTTATTAGATATTTTTGAAGAGAGGTTTTCTTCATGTTCTGGTTTTTAAATAGCTTATTTGGCTCCTGAGTCATCAGTCCTTTTGTCATATGAGTGGAATGGATGCATTTACTAAGACTTGGCAAGAAAGAATATCTGTGGGGAATTAGAGGCTGAATTCCTAGTAATTAGAACAATTTTTAACGT